>NW_028141949.1:5775833-8592500 GCF_025532165.1 Camponotus vicinus
TCACCGCGAAGACAGATGTCGGGGCGCGAACAATTCTTCAAGGTCGTAAAATTGCGAGGCCAAGAGAGACCTTCGGCGCGCAAACTTGGGCGCGCTTCGTTAAAACTCGCTCGAAAGTTGGGATTAACTTCGGAAGTGCACGGTATCACGGCACGAGGCGTCAAAAAAGAAAGAACGCGAGGTAAAGAGGAGAGGGCGAGAAGCAGGGGCTGGCTCTTCAAGGTCGACGTAGGGTAATTCGTCGAGTTGCGCGCCGGAAGTGCAAACACGTCCTCGAGGCTCTTACACGATCGTGAGCGACTGACCCAGACCCGGCTGGGATCCGGACAGAAGAGGGCTCTTCGGGGTTACTTATGTACACCCTACTGAACTTAACATACACACACACACACGCACACGTGCGCGCGCACACACCGGTGCCTCCTCCTCTTCCGGCACACGCCGGAAACGAGTACGCTGGCGACACGTGTACCAGTCCAAACGTTTCTCCTCGGCGACGTTTAACATGTAACTCTAGAGGCTAATTGCTCCTACTGGAAATAAGGCGATATGTAACTCGACATTCCAGTAGTCGCAACTGCAACTGGGTTGAATAGTGAAAACGTAAATGTCAGTCGATAGGAAATAAACGAAATCTGCTTTTTTTTTGGAATATCTCGCTAAATATCTGCCTCGCGCGCAGATTCGATTGTGACAATTTCGCTGACCAGAGATACTCGATTAAATCGTGCCGAGTAAACGAATCGACGACCGTGAATAAGCGTCGCGCTCATGAATTCAGATCGCTTGTTGAAACTTCCGGCGGTGCACCGAAATTATCGATTTTACGACACGCGATACACGCTAAATATGAGGGGTCGGGTCTTTTATTCGACGTTCAAATATGCGACTTATTCAAGAAGCTTATTCAAGAGAGATGCGCTTCACAATAGCGTATAGAAATCTTAATTATAAATTTCTCACAAGCACGCGGAACGAACAAACGATTATAAATGCAATTTAATTCGATTATATATTCTTCGCGAGGAATCGGAGAGAGAAACGCGCGTTCGTTACGACAATCGTGCAACTTCTTTTGAACTCCGACCTCGATCGAACCTCGTTTCGAAACCTTCGGGCCTACGATCGATGACACGAGTTTCCTCGAACAGCCTCACGTCAATATATTGCATAGCGGTACGATTGATTGCGCGAAACAAATTTTAATGAGACGGTGATAACTCGCCGACGACAGTGAATGATAAATATGCGCCGAGAATGGAAAGCTTTATGAAGAACGTCACGCGATACACTTCATCGCGAGGCAATAGGGGGGAGGGGGGAGGGGGACGGCGTCAGTTGAACCTCGTTTTGAAACTCAACACCGCTCGAACCGATCGATATTGCGCGCAACTTTGTCTTCCCCTCCCTCCCTCCTTCCCTCCTCCTCCTTCTCCTCCTCCTGTCGTCAACATTTCACAGCGAATTGAATTTAAATGAGCGTCAGGCGGCTCGATAATACGCGGCATTGATTAATTCAAATATGCATATCCAATTATATCGCTCGCGCATCCCATCTATTGTCGCACTCGTCGCGCTTTGTCGCGAACTAATTCGGCCCCGTTTTCTTAACATCTCGCCCAAAATGATCGATATCGTCGTGTACGTCACGAAATCTTCGTCGGCACTTGATTCTCGCGTACTTATAATTATCGCGTCTTCCAAACAACGATGACGATACGAGAGTCGGAACCTCGGCTAAAGATTCTACCTCTTTTTCACTTTCAACTTCGCCGGGGGATCGATCGATACCACGTAAGTGTAGCCTCCGTAAATCCCCGTCGATATGTCGCTGTTCACCGCACCTCGAGACTCTTACTATATCGGAGCGAATTGAAGCACCAGAAACGAACGGCGTTTCGATCGAGGATTCTTTTTCCGTTAAACTCGGCCTTGGAACTGTCCCCGCGTAGGGTTATAAATTCCCGTCGACGTTTCGCATCGAGGCAAGTTTAAATCGCGCTAAAAGTTTAGAGCGCGAGGCGCGGCGCGTACGATCTTAGCGAGGCGCGTCGGTTGACTGAGGCTCGAAGGGGCCCCTTCTAGTCGGGCGGCATCGCCGGCACGATTTTCTACTTACCACCACGCTGCTGCTGCTGTTGCTGTTGCTTGCTGCCGGGTGGCGCGCCGCTGGTGCGGCAAACGGGCCCCGTAACACGCGCCAACAAGAGGGGCCCCTGCGAGCAGCTTGGCGAGCAGACGGTCGCTTCACCTGCGTGTACCGATGGCTTTGTTACGTCCCCCCACTTTGTCAGCGCGGGGCCCCGGCCCTGATGGGGCCTTACTAGGGAGCCAACTTTGATCGCGGCAAGCGCTTCATTTCTCTTCGTAAGATCGCGCGATTCATCGTCAAACTGTCGTCGGGCTTGAAGAACCCTCGCGTTCGCTGGGAGATGGTCGCTCGACTCGATCGCGAGATTTATACGTGTTTTAGGGTTGCTAGGGAAACCTTCCTCTCCGAGATTTATCGGTCCCGCGCGTTCGTCGTTGATTTACAGGGCGTGTAAAGTATAAAAGTAATATTTTCGAGGGAATCTGATGTTTCTCTTAAAATGTAATTTCGGATGTAAGAGCCTTCGTCGATTTGTTTCAAGGGGATTTTAAACAATTGTTGAATTAATTAATTTAAAAAAGAAAACGATTGTTTCCGCAGAAAATAATTCAGTAAATTTTTGCCTTTGCTAAATTCTCTTTTCATTATATTGGATATAGAATATATAATATTTATTGGAATGTATATGTTTTTAATAGTGTGTACATTATTTATGACTCAAATTTTGAGACTCATTCCTTTGTTCTTATACATTTTATTCTCATATTTCATTGCACCTTGACTTTTACGAGCACAGGAAGTTTATCGTAGAATCTGAGACGTGACTACACGTGGCTTAAATTAATACATTCAATGGCGCGACAGAGTCATCGATGATCGATTGTTATTACATGTTTAAGTAATTCTAGTTATACCGATCATTCGTCTGATAGATGTAAATTAGTAATGCTCTGTATGTACAAAAATTTATATATACAGCATATAATATTATATATTATATAAATATTATATAAATATTATATAAATTAAAAATAAGGGCAGAAAATTAAATCTGTTAATTGAAAATACTTATGAAAAAGAATTTCTCTTAAATTTTTGAAATCTAAAAGTTATTTAAACTGTGATTGATGGTTGTAGAGGATTTTTGAACAATGACTTTGATGTAGCAATTTAGTAATTCAGAATCGCATTATGGTAAGGAATTATTTTTGCATTTATCATGTCGCACAAAATCTACGTGCGTTGTAATGTAAATGTAAAAGATAAATTATAAATTAAAATAATAAAGATAAATTATATA
Source organism: Camponotus vicinus (assembly GCF_025532165.1). Lineage (NCBI taxonomy): Eukaryota > Metazoa > Arthropoda > Insecta > Hymenoptera > Formicidae > Camponotus > Camponotus vicinus. The sequence continues at coordinate 5,779,226 of NW_028141949.1, forward strand.
TGCGTATTTAATCTTATATTTTTCCAAAACATGCTTCATAAGATTTCAAACTTTCATCTTATCTCATACTTCATAGTTTAATTTATGTATCTTTTTATATATATTTCGTAACGTCAGTGTCTTATATATGTGCGAGAGAGACTTGTTCCAAAATAGAATCGTCTATTTTTTCTCAAATATATTGCATATATTCACTATTTTACTTCTCGATTTTTACCAATTTCTCCAAGACAATCGTCGAAAGTTCCCTCGACGATAAAACGCTTTGCAAGCCAAGGCAATGATATATCGCTCGGAATGGGAACCGCAACGAGGAAACACTAGAAGAATAAACTACCGACTGGCATACGACGTGATGCATCGCGATGCGAAGCGGCGATAACGATAATTACGCGATAGCGTTCCCTCTCTTTAAGAAAAAAAAGAAGAAAAAGCCAGTTACCGTCGAGATGCAAATATTGTTGTAACGCTTTGTGGGGAGAGAACGTGTCCGCCTCCCAATCCGAAGGCGCGTCGTGCGTGCAAAGCCGCACCGCGAATGCAACACGCCCGAGACGAGAGCATAAGTAGCACTCTAATGCACCGGCTAAAGGCCTTTGCCTTCCCCGTGTTTGCCGCCTGCTCGACGCACCTCAAGCATTCTCGAAGCGCCCGCTAGTTTCCCTCCACCTTGTTACCTTGTTCCTCTTCCAGGTACCGATATGATTTGCTCGCGCGCGGAGAGACGGGTAGAATAGAGATAATGCCTTCGCGCGAATTGATACGTCTCGCAATTTAATATGTGCTAGAGATGTACGTGCGAGCTAATGCTCAATCATTGAAATACGTGACACAAAGATAGCTCGATGTGATTAATTTTTCATTCTACGAAGATTCGAGCAAAAATTATTAATTTTTAAAGCGACATTTGAAATTCTTTGTAAGTGAAATATTTTAATATTCTTCTAAATGCACGTGTGTAAAAAATCAATTACACAGAGATACAATATTCTGTAAGTTTGATATAAATTTTATTTTAAAATCTCTAGAATGTATTCCATCGCATAAAATTTGCACCGTGCAAAAAATGCGACATTTATCATTATTTCTAGATTATGAGGTTTTCTTTTATACAAAGGATTATAACGAAAATGAAAAAATGATAAAATTTGTAACGAAATTTATACGTCATATTATATATTATCATCTTTTATAAGAAAACACATTTTCTCTTCTCTAACAAAAAAACAGGAATTATATAAAAGTCATTAATAACTTCCGTTCTAACTGTTATATCGATTATCAAATTTGCATAAATAAATTTGTCCCGTTTCGCAAATAGACTTCTCGAGGGAGCATCTAGAACGCAGAAATGAACAGTTCGACGAACATTCGATGACCAGTTGTTCGTTCGTATATACGCATCGATCGATACGTCCATCGCGCGCGCGACCTATGTTTATGTTAATGTGTGCGTGCCGGCCGTGAACGGACCATTCGTGTATTATTAAGGCGTATAGTTAGCCGGCACACGCCAGGTTGGCGGCTCCGTGTACACCTGTTTGGCCAAAAGGATCTGGTTTGGACCACCTTGCCCCTCATCACGACTCTGTTCTTCGCTCGTCTTCATCCTTTCACCTTTCCGTCCACCCCGTGTTCATCAGCCATCATAATTCTCTGTATTTTTCTCCCCGCACTGCTATCTTGTCTCGATAGACAATCCAAGAAAGAATCATGACGTATTATGTCGACTAGCCTCGTTCTTGAAATTAAGTCGGTATAGACAACCGTCGAACGACCCGAGGGCAAGCGATTTGACGGGATTCGTGACGAAGGGGTGACGTATTCTGGGAATAGAATCATGTTTCCCCCTTCTGTCTATCTTCTTGAATATTTTTGTTGTTATATCGAGCAAAGAATTGATTCTCGACTAGAAACGCGATTGATAAAAAATTGATTTGTATCTACAGGCTAAGTAAGATGTTCTGTTTATAGTTCTCGATGTATGTGATCCTATTCAACATTAATTACGCTCTCTAATATCGGACTTTGGTGATCGATTATGCGTCACTTCTTAGACGCAACCGGCAATGCAATGCATCGCATGCATAGTTCAACATGCACTATGCTTATTGACGCGATATGTCGGATTGTTTATGTGCCGCTATCGCGATGATGCGGATAGAGTCCACTGATGGTGACTATAAATCATTCTCGACAGATCTATGGCCCATACACCTTTGCCTTTTCCACGAACACTGTGCGATAATGCGGGGAAGAGCCTAACACCGGTGTAGAAGCTGCCATTTAAGAGCCGTATTTCCACATCGCGTCTTCCATTTCGAATTGACGAAATCATCGATTGGATTATTATCGAACATTGAATATTTCCGATTACACGTGTCACAGAGACTGAATCTTAAATTAAGCTTTAGAGCTTCAATCGACGACACACACAAGTTTCGGTCAGACGTCAAAATGTCACATATAAAAGGTGTATAAAACGTTTAATTTTAACGTATTCACGATATAAAAGCATGACTCTCATTGAGATTTTCGCCAATAATGCATAGGGAACTTCAAATAAATTAATCTTTAACGTTAAAAAGATTATTTTAAAACAGCCACTATTATATCATTTACCTAATCAAAATGTCATGGATAAGTCCGCAATGTTATCTGTCGCGTTAAGAAAAAATATCGATGGAGATATAACACATGTTTCGAAATTAATCAACTGCAGCTGGGAACGCAAGCTGATAGAATGATTCGCGCATTCCTCTGATTAAATATCAAAAGTATCACATTACAAACGCTCAGTTAATTTTGATTACCAACTAAAAACGTGTTTCGCACAATGAACGTTACACTAATTATTTTACAAGACTTTCGCAAATAATTGTATAACAAGTATCCCCCAAAGCGCGGATTTACATTTAATGTTAAAAAAATTATCTCTCACATAAATTCCTGCCAACAATGCGTACTTTATTGAAATGTGTGGGATATTTTCGATGTTATTCGATGCGTGAAGAAGCAATATATTGTAGAAAACATAGAGACGTTAAAAATTAATTTATATATCGCAATTGAGAGAAACATAAATTGTCAGCCTGACCCAGATTCCTCGCACTACGAAATTCTGAGTCACTTCCAGGCAACCGATTGCCCGTTGTCGTGTACGACGTGGTATTAAGCAATACCTTTCATTGTTGCTCGGCCGACTGATGATAGGGAATTACTTGGCCGCAACGCTTAATTTGCATCCGCAGGAAAGGATGATGAGCTGGCGAAGAGAACGTAGGCGAAACGCTGCGCGCAACCGGAGAAGCGCATTACCGAGGTATAAAAAAAAAAATCCGTCGTCGACAAGTGCATCCCCCGCGGATAAATGCAATCGCGCAATCACGTAATGTCGTTCTACGTCGTTTATCAAAAAGGCGATTTACGCCCATGCGTTTCCAATCGCATAAATAAAGGGAAGTGCTTCTAATACTCGCAAATACGTCGATGTCAATTCGCGATTTAATAAGAACAAACCGACAGAATATTACTTTGATTAATCGTATCTTTTAATTTGTAACCTTTCTCCATGCTTGTCGCAACTTCTTTGATTTATGTAATAACGAGCCGTAGTCGTATTGCCTGAAATAAAAGACCGAACACTGTTTTTTAACTTTTAAAATAACGCAGATGATAAAGCTTGCGCGCTGTCGTTTGACAAAGGGTAACTCGTATGTATTGGCAGGTTATTCGAGTTTACCTGCAAAAAGCTCGTGCTTTTTTGCATTGTCGAGTATAGAAGAAGCGAGGCTCTTCGTGTGACGGCTTCGTTATTTATAAACAATGCAATAAGAGCACAAGCGCGAATTACGCTCTTTTGTTATTCAATAAAATAGAATAATGCTGCGTTAAATATATCTTCCCTGCATTAAAAGACCGATCTCATCCCAATTTTTTCACACACACACATCGACCTGCTTCGTCTCTCAACAATAACATTTCAATGTACGCTCGAAACAAAGCTGCGATAAAAGTGTGTATCCAGATGAGTGCCTTTCTTTTGAGACGATTCGATCCTAGGAAGGATTAAGAAAGCGTTTCATGCGCCGCGACACGATGTGCATTCGCTCGCTTTCGGTGAAAGGACGAATAAGAATACGTAATGTCATACGGTCGGCGAGGACCCCGAGTCTTTGTGTCAAAGAACGACGAAGATGAGGAGGACGGGGGATGAGCGAAGGGATGGGGCAAGCTGCCGTTATACAACACGGGGGAGGGGGATGCGAGAGAGGGAAAACGTGAGCCGGCATGTGCCATGACGCCGGTGCATGCGGCGCATGGCGACCCAGTTTCACCAGGGCACCCCGATGCGGAATCGACTCGCATAAACGCCACCATCGCCGAACGGACGACTTCTTCGAGCTTAGCCGAAGGTATATCCCGGCTGCTCCGGCTTTGCATCTCCGTCCCATCTCGTCCGTAATTCCGAATCGATTTTTCGTGAGGGAAATTTCGAATCTCCGCGTAAAATTGCAAGATAAACGAAGATCCGACGGAGAAATGGAGATTTCTCGCTAATTTAAAGATACTTGATCTCTTACTCTCTGAAATTTTCTCGCTGCGATGGGCGATCAAGCTGTACATCGTGAAAAATTCGAAAACGATTCTAGAATTAAAAAAAAAATACATACACTATCTATCTATTGAAAAAGAATATTTCTTGTCACAATATTTTTTTTTAAATGATGGGGTGCTCTATTTTAAAAATAATAAAAAAATTATTTGCGCGACAACATGATGTGTTGAACAATCTCTATTATATTCGCTCGTGTTATAAGAAAATGTGCGGGGCTCGCCAGGTGCAGCGTCGTCTCGGGCCAACGAATGACGATGCACAAAGTCGTTCGAGTCGGTGGCGCACGTCAACGCGGATAGTTATTAACGGGTTGCGGCGCGATATTCTCGAGAGTTCTGCTCGTCGGTCGGAGCCGAAAGTTGCCTGCAACTCGGGAAACTTCTCCAGGAGAGCTGCTGAGTAACTCACCCCTCTCCTCTCTCTCTCTCTCTCTTTCTTTCTCTCCCTCAGACTCTCGCTTACCTCTGTCGAGTTTCTGCGAGGCGAGTTTCGACGGTTTCTGACCCGCGCACGTCACGAACGGGGTTGCAAATTCAACGTCGCCGCACTTGGGGCACTGCAAGTGCATCGTAAAAGGGAGGACACGCTGAAGATATCACGCTACAGCGCGTGATGCAATTCAATTTCTGTACTCGAATCGAGAACGCTATGTTTCAAACAAGAATGCTTGTACAAACATAGCTTTGATACCAAATACGACGATAAAGCTTTGGTTGTTAAATAAAAGTTGGAAAAAGTTGCGGGACAAAATACGCAATCGAGGGAGAGAGAGAGAGAGAGGAGAGCGCAAGATAAAATATAAGTTATTTTAAAAAGAGAGTTATACCACTTCTTAAATAAAAAAATGAATTTTTACTTTATATAATATATATATCTAATATTCTCTCATGTATAAAAATATATTTTAAAACAAATCTTTGTGTAAATAAGATGTGATAAGATTATGTGTCTTTTTACAAGTATATCTATACTTGTATGTTACTGTCAAAATTTTTTAAATCTTTTAAAAAAATATATTCTTTTTAGAGGGAGAATAATTAATTCAATTATGATGCTGAAAAATGCATGAACGTAAAAAAGGCATTATATTGATGTAGCGCGACATCGCAAAGAATTTACGAATGACTAGGTAATTATTCATCATCCTTGAATATTCTATGTATAAAACAAGTGCTATACGACGCAGATATTTTTAACACATATTCCAGTTTCGTGGTGTATAAATATTGCAATGGCGCTTCCTCTCTCCCTTTGAACTAGAAATTCGAACAGGAAATACTTCAAGCTACCTGGCCGCGCTTTTCCGCGGCTTTCAACAAAAATCCCGTCCGTGCGCAAAAATGAATTATACGTTTCTACTGAGTGAAAAGTTCCCGCTGGAAAACATGGACTTGCTGCAGCCCGTCGCCTCTCGACCCTTTTCTTCGTTCTTCCCTTCGCCACTGTCGGAATAAATTAATAGGTGAACTGGCTCGAATACCGTTCCCCTTTTTATGGAAGCTAAGTGACGATAAAACGAAGAATAAGTAAAGTACCGCAACGCAGTTAGCTACGCGACATAAGATTAAAATATTTAAAATTAATTATCTCGTATTAACATGACTTTCATAATTTTTATCTTAACAATTTTGTTAAAAATTGAAAGAGCATCGAGAGATATATCGATAATAGAGATACCCTCTTCAGATTCTCGACAGAATATTTCAATGGGTTTTTTAAATCCCTTGGCAACATACATAAAATTAAATATTGCACGCATTAGATACACGAATAAATAAGCATCGAGAGATTTACTGATAATAGAAACGCCCTCAACTTTTAAGATTCTCAATATAATATTTCAACAGGTTTTTAAAGCCTTTCGTAAAACCAAATATTGCACGCATTAGATATACAAATAAATAATTGATTTCATCTTGGGGATTAAATCCCTTTAGGGAAAGCGAACGATATTCGAGCACATCTTCCGCTAACGCTATCTAAATCCGTAGTTCCCAGATTGACGATACGGCCGCGGGGTGGATTAGCGGATCACTCTGGGCTTGGCATTGAGCTTAACCCGCGATTAATCGATACTCCGCCGAAGGTCGTATGCCTTCGCGACGTCTCCGGTTATATTCGGTAATTTTTTCGTTTGCCTTTACTCTCCGCCACGCGATTGCTTTCCTACAGGAAATCATCGCATGTGTGTATGTCCATCGCTATCGATCGACAAATTACCCGGCGGGGCCTGCGGATTCCGATCGGACGCCGGTGCATGTTGGGACAACTTATAGAGATTGTACATGATTAATAAATATTAGACAATTTCGTAGAATTCAATGTCGCGACTGGATCGAAGCTCGATTTCGCCATATTACGTTATTAATTTGTATGGCATTATTGACTGTTTAAGTTTGTTTATTGTTATATTTTGATGATTAATAAATATTAGGCTGTTTAAATTTGTTTATTATTATATTTTGATATGAATATTTTGACACAAGATGTATTCTCGAAATATATTTTCTCTTTGTAACGTTACTTCTGTTTTTATTTAATAAATAATTTTGAAAAGCGATACACGTATAAAAATTTCGTCCGAAAAAATACTCGATTATAAATATCCGAAATAAATATTAAAAAATAATTTAATCTATTATCAGAAGAAAACAATCGCGATAATCGTATTTGTGTTGATATGCATCATCACGGATAACGTAAAATGTAAAGAAATTTTTCACGCTAAATTTTGCATTGTTCACGGACAGCTATTAAATCGCGCATTACTTCCGAAGCTGCGTACCTTCGAGAAGAAAAGCAATGACTCCTCCGAAAGTTGGTGTCGGTGCTTGCTAAGGCACCTTCCTCGTGAATAATAAAAGCGTTGCGATCGCCTCGAGGGTTAGCCACAGGGTTAGCTTATCGTACACTAGGTGCGCACATACACACATATAAACGAGGTCTCCGGCGGGCTTATGCAAACTGGGTCACACGATGACGTTACAGACATAAACTCGACAAACAAGGGGTGAGTCCGAGTTCGTTGGCCTTGAACCCGCGGAGAGGGGATGTTAAACGCGCGGAACGCGGCGCTCAGGACATTCAGGACGAAGGGTCTGTCTTTGCATTTTTACGGCGTATTATGACGTCGTGAATGCTTAAACGACTCATTTACATCGGGCCCTTTCCGCTAATTTGCGCAACTCTTCATCAGCGTAAGATCTAAACGTGCGGCTCGGTAGTAATTATACGTATTTGAAGTGATTAAACCGATATAAGGAGGGACAGCAGATTTATTTTCATAAAAAAGTAATTGTTTCGCATGTTGCTAATTATTATGTTTGTTGATGTTCAAAAGATAAATTCCAAATAATTTAATCTTTGATAATTAATTAATTAATTAATTAATTAATGTTTAATAACACTCAAGTTGAACAGCTTCGCATTGTATTGCAAGTGATATTTGCTATCCAAAGCGATGAGCTTCAATAATTTGACATCAATGTCAATAACTAGTTATTTAATGTATATTGCATAATATTCAAATTTACATTATATTTAATTTTATTCGTATAATTATAGACATTTTGCTAGAAAATTTCCAAGCATAATTAAAAAAAAGACATAATAAAAAAGTTATATTTTTAACTTCTATCTTTTCCACTGAATTTTAATAGACGAATCCAAGATATCTACTAGAATTTTATAAAAAAATTTCCTGAACATTCTTTCAAGTATTTTTGTTTAAAATGACATAGGTAAAGAGAATATTCGAAAAAATTTTTTGATGCGATTTTCTAAAATAAGTTTTTATTGTATATGTTTTCTATTTTTCATTCATATAAAGGAAAAATACAAAACATCTTTCAAGTATTAGATTTGTAAATGTATTGAAAAAAGACTGAATAACTTTAAGATCATTTTTCACTTGCATAAAAATTTTCACTTTTATATTGAATATTTGACTAGGACATTAAATATATAAAGATATATAATTATAATATATTTTAAATACCCTTAATTCACTTGACTTGCCGACTGTTTGCAATGTTTACAATAAGAGAGAAATGATCAAAGAGAGAATTTTTTAAAAGATTCCTTGTCCTGAGCCCCAATAAAATTACATGAAAATTCCCTGATTTTTCCAAGTACAAAAGAAATCCCTATCAATTCCAGATTTCTCGTGTTTTTCCAAGGAATAGACACTCTGGAATCATTCATGATATTCTGAATGCATTATCACTAGAGCTAATCCACAAACTCTACCTCTCATTTACAGTGATAGACTCTAAGAACATTCTCTCTTTCTTTTCCCACTTGACGCGAGAAAAAAAATTTCGGTCGGCGAGAAAGACACTTTAAGGGATTCTCGCAAAGTTTAGTCCAAAGTTTAGCAATGACTACTGCGTCCAAGATTCGAGACGAAGCAGCGGACGACGAGAGGGAGAATGTTAAACGAAGAGTTTTAATCGAGTCATTCGAGCTTCCTTCCTATCGCTGCTCCCTTCCAATCCCTCTTCCTTTCCTTCTCTCGATCGGAGAAGCGAAAGAGTTGAATACAGACGTCGCATCGCATCGCATCGCATCATCTCGTTTCGCCGTTGACTTTCGCTCGATTTACATCCGAGAGTCGTACATATCGACCTTATGAATAACCACATTAACGAGTCGGATCGTCGACGAGGGGCTGAATCCCCTTGCGACCCCTTTACGAAAGAAACCACCGTGAGAAAGTCTTCTATGACGCAAAAGAACACAAGCTCGATAACTTTAGTTCATCGCAAAACGCAATTCACAATTTAATTCATAATATCTCTCTCTAAAACGGACTTGGATTATTTTAATATTAAAGTAAAATATCTCTTCGGTAATAAGAGAAGCCTGTTATATATTATATTAAAACATTAAAACACATACGTTGTCAAAAAAATAACATTGTCCTCGAATATTATATTAATCTGGAAAAAAATCCATGCGAAATAACGAAAATAAATAATATCTTTTCAAGAGAAAAACATTAATCTAGTTTCGAGATAAATGAGAATTTGAACTTTATTAATGCAATGCTGGGCGTAAATCTACGCGGGAATGATTGAGCGCTTCGTGGTTTGCGGAAAGATATATTTTATGCTCTTTATATTTTCATTTTTCAACCGGGATCCCTTCTTCCAGTGTATGATCAACCTAATAATGCGGCAACGATCCTCTCTCGACCGCATATGCGAAATTCATTCACGAATTTTTCCTCATCGTTTACACATACAGGCGCACGCGTATACATGCAAGTCTAGATACGAGATGTACACAGACATTACCGGAGGTTTACTCGACGGAATATCCGAGCAGACGATGTGTGGGGCAAAAAGAGAAAAGAGAAGGAGGACGAGGAACAGCAACAGAGAGGGAGGTCGACGGAGGAAGAGGAGGTGGAGGTGGGTCATCGACTTCCTCGACGTGACGCAACCAACACACACGCGCGCATTCGCACACACGTACACATGTACACGTGCGCGCGGGGAGACTCTTCATGCGGATCGCCCCGGTAACCTCTTCCTTCCGGCCCCTTTCCCGTGCACTCGAGCCTTTCGAAAATCTTTCGAAGGGGCTGCCAAGTTCCGTAGAATTCGGCGTAGAGCGTGAATCACGTGAATTATTAGCGTGGCTAATATTACTCCGCGATTCTGCCCCGAATTATGCGCTCTCTTGTTGTCGCAGCCAGTAAATTCAATGTGGCAACTGATTAAGAGGGTAATCCCGTGGCTGAATATTTCGGTTGAATTCAAGTGACTCGGCAAGAAACCCGAAAATGTGATTTAAAGGGATTAACATGAGAATTAAACGCGAGCCAATTTTTGCCACCTTTGTCAGTAAAATACTCTATTATTTACTTATTAAAAATAATTAAATGTTAATTAAATGATTAACTAGCAACATGTATTTTAGATTTTTCCCACAATTCGAGTGGACTAGAGTGATTCGATGATGAAAATATTGGAAAATGTTTTCTTAAAGAGTAATATGTGTCCATTATTGCATATAATTCAATATTATCATATATTAATTAAAATACCAATTTCAATCTCGTAATTGGAAACCCATTAAACAGTTGATAATAAATACAGGACACAGATAAAATATGCAATCCCTCTTAGCATACTCCATTATACAGAAATCAATCAATTAAATAATTAATAACACAATGCATAACAATGTTCTTTGCAAGTTATTGCATAAACCTAGATTAATTAAATCATCGATAATTTTAACACCGTCATTTAAAAGCCGTTAAACGGCTAATGCGAAAATTTTCACGAGAACACGGATAATAAATAAAATACGCAAATCCTTTGATGTATTGGATGTCAAAATGAATCAGAGCAGCATGAATAATTAACTATCAACATGAACCATAATAACTGCATATTACATAATCCGACATTTTCTTTAAAATTCAGTAAACAACGTAAAGGCACCGCGATGTTTGCTGCCAACAAACGTTTCGCAAACGATTTTCGCGAACGATAAAAAAAAAAGAAAAAAAATGTGACCAAGAGAGCGCGCAAGAAAGCGTCGCTAATAAAACGAAAACAAGTTAATCGCGAATCGGTTTAGCACGGCATTCACACGTGCGCGGAGGGAACTCGAGAGACGTAACGAGGGCATCAGCAAAAAGGGTGGGCGGGGGGGGGAGCCAAGTGAAGAGATACGCGCGGACAGCCGGGGGGGCGGGATTGGGGTGAGGTGGATTTAATCACGTTAAGTAACTCCAACCTGGCCGCATAGGAGCGAGCGAAGGGTGCTCGAAGATAAAGAGGGTGGGCGAGTGTGTTATCGACCTTCTTACACTCCACCTCGCCGGCCTTTTAAGCAGTGACCGACACACACATTCATACGCAGACACGCACACACTTCCTGGCATTTCCTTCTCGCATCGCGCACACGTATTTTAACCGTTAAACGGTTTGCCAGTCTTTCCAGCGTCAGCGTCAGCATATTCGATACATTAATTGACAGTCATACGTTCCGTGGCAGATAATCGGGAAAGTCATACATCGATCGCGCTAAATAAGTTATGCGATTGATTATGGAGCATCGCGTTATTTCTGACATGGAGTTCGAGGATATCAACGGACACATTAATGTAATTTTAGATAATTATTAATTATCGATTAATTGCATCGTATAAATAAATTGCTCGAAATTAGATTAATCTATATCGCGAGATTTATTGCTGTTACTTTTATTAAAGAAACAATTTGCGGTTCATAGAAAAAAATTCTGTTTCTATTTGCGCTAATTAGATAATATAATTGATAAATCTCTCTCTCATCCATCTTATTCTCCCGACAATACATTTTTCTCTAAATTAGTCGCGATGTATACAAAATTTTCTCTCAAGATAAGTATAAAAAGATAATAAAATTAAGAACGCCTCAATCAATTATCTATTAAAATAATATCACTTAAATAAAGTCTTGTAAACATTCTGTAATATTTTTCTTTAGTCTCATCCAGTTTTCATTCAACGTAGCGGCAAAATCACGATTATGAACAAGATTTACTCGACTTGACTCCCGGAAAATTAACAAATAATTGCGTGGCAAGCTCCTATTCATTCTTTCTCGCCACGTTATTAATTAATCAAAATACAGTAGCGTTAGCTAGCCCCTAACGAAAAGATGAACGCGCGAGATGCGCGTCGTTCTTTATTTTCCGACATTCTCGTGCCCTCCAACGCGGTCTCTTATCCATCCTCGTCTAGTTATTTATCGCTGCGAGAGCAACCCTCCGGTAAAGAGTGAGCCAGCGAGTAAGGAGGGTTGGAAAAGGCGCTGCTCGTGTCACGGGGGTGGCGAAAGAACGGCTTTAACAAGGGAAAGAAATCCGTTATGTCGTGGCACGATGTAGAGGCAAAAGAGAGAGAAAGAGAGAGAGAATCAGTCGGACGGGGAGAGACAAGGGTGGAAGAAACGGGAGAGAAGAGTGGCGGAGAAAACTAACCCAACCTTGCCGGCTGAACCCGGGGCGTTATTAGGAAAATGGACCTTCTTCTCACTGTCTCGTTCGCTCACGTTCGCGCTCGCTCACAATAAACTGCGCGGCGTCTTGCCTCGCTGCTCCCTCGTTCCCGTTCGCGTCTCACCCCTTTCGCCCTTTCTCACCCTCTGCCGCCGATCCTTGCCCTTACCCTTCCCACCTCTCTCCTCTTCTCAGAAGTTGAACTTTTTGACATCGAGGCCAACCTGCCGCCGACAATTTACTTCTCGGTAACGACGAGAGACGGTATATATATCTGTTCACTCTTCCATCCGGATAATAGCGTGTGTCGTTTTACGCATAAATATTTGTCGGAATATGAAAATACGGTCGTTGTTTATTGCATCGCGCCGGAGGAGCGATGATGAAACGGTGAAATAAGCTAGAATTTGTCACGCATGGTACTTTCTTTTTCAAATTTTTTAGCTTCAAATGACAAAAAATTTACAAAACAAATTCTTCACTTAATAAGAAGAAATTCTTTCTACATAAAATAAAGCGATATAATTCAATGACATATTTGACTTATTTTTTTAATCTTCTTAATACGTTTAATCTGCGAATAAAGCATTTTTTTCCTGCGCTACTTTTCTGAAATTATCGTGAACTAAATTTATCCGAGATGTAATCGAGCGACGATGAAAACCGGATGACACAACAATACGCTAAGCGAAATTCACACAAGCGTATTATCCGCAAAGTATTACAATGCTTGCAACTAGGCGATGATTTAGTACTTCCGCGAAATCATATATAGCACAGTTAGGCAAGTAGGTCATCGACGATGCCTGTGTACGATGTGTGTATAACACCAAGCACAACCGGAGAAAGGAGAGATCGATATTCAATATTTAATTTGACTCGTTGTATGTACAACCCCTCGGGCCGTTGATGTAACCATAGTTCCCTCCGCGAAAACTTACCCACCCTAACGCAGACTCGAAAGAAGAACCGGTACGATGGGAAAGGAAGCCGGAATCTGGTAATCCGGCCGCTCCGACAAGTTTGCTATTATTCGAATTTCTTCGCGAGACGAACGAGAAGATTTGAAAACTAAATGCAAATAGAACGTCCAAGAGAATCTAGAAAAATATCGGCTTATCGCGCAGATAATTGTAGAGGTATATTAATTCCGTATCAATTTCAAGTTGTTTGAAGAACAAATATATTTTTTCTCTTTATCGTTCTAGAGATATTTTTCCTTCTAAAGTCGATTCTTTGAATGTCTGTATCTCTTATTCTCTCTCTCTCTAATTTCCAATATTAATTTATTGAAAACTTGCAGTTTATACCTTCATACTGCGTTCGAGATTCCTGGCCGAGCCAATTTACTAAACCGTTTCGTCGACGACAATCGCACAATGTTCATCGATCTCTCAAACGTAATTAATATCGCTCGATGATACGGTAATTAGCGTAACTTGAACGCTATGAACACCGATCAACGATAATGCTGATAATAGCGGAAATTAATGGCCAGCGATATGCCGACGTGAAAATCAGATGTGCGCCGAGATACGACGCAATAAATTGTATATAGATACGCGGTCGACCGCGATGGACGGCTCGATAAACCGCGCCGAAATAATTCGACCGCCGACATCGCGACGACGCGACGTTGAAAAAGATCAAACGAATCAAGAGGTAATTGCATCCACGTTAAGCCACGTCTAAATCCCGCGAGTCATTATCTCGGATGCAACATGCGACGTTACGATCGGCGATCCTTCGTCCGCTCGAATTTGCTGGGAAATCCGCGGCTTTAATTTTTATTTCGCTTCATCAAAACCGAGAAACGGATAAATAATTAAGCCGATTATCGGCCATGCCGCGCATTGGGATTATTCTCAACCGGTTTTCATCGTCGTCCGACCGCGAGGGAATAGTATCGGATTCTTCATTGAGGCATCACAACAAGATATTGCATCACGGAAAAGTGGACGGCGGAAAAAGTGATAATTATCGGAAATAAAATTATCGCTAATTTCGATCGATTGTAATAAATGCGAGCGCAAATATATCAGCGCAATAAAATAATTATCAAACTCCATTAAATTATAAATACAACTTCATTTAATGTAACCGCAAAGTCATTAAGAATTATACTCATAAATTGCGTTATTATTTAGAAAATTAATTATTATTAATTATTATTAATTGTTACAATTATTATTAAAGGGGGCAATTAATAATACATATTAACGATAATTACATGTATATTAATTGGAGTAAATTATATACATAATAATGCGTTCGCCATCTGCTATCGCAATTATCCCGATTGATTTCATCTTTCCGATGTGTCCTTTCAGTTATCTATAATACATGTGGCAGAAAACAGTTCCTCATGTTGCCGGAAGCGGAAACGTGTATCTACCGGCAACTTGTATGGTAAATAATATCGAGAAAGAGAGAGAGAGAGAGCAATGTGTAGAGAGGAGTAGTATAGATTTATCAATCATCCGATGACAGTTATAACGTGTATGTATTCATGAGCTGACATAATCTCGGAGAATGGGACGCATATGTGCGCGTACGCACGTCGCGTTGACGGCATATATACGTTTTGCGGATACGTAACGCGAATGCGTGGTCGCACACTCAACAGGTATCGATCCCCGACGCGGAATGGCAAAGGTAAAACGCAAAACGGTTACGCAGTGCTTAAAATAGACAGGTGTCGCGACAAACGAATATAGGATGCGTATGTTCCAGTTTAAGCATCCTACCTCGCGCGATTTTAAAAGTATCCGAATCGCTTCTTTTCGATAAACCGACAAAATTTCAAAAGATATAAATTATAGTCGATTATAAATAAAAAGAGAGATTTAAAAGTGAACTCTTTGGAGACAAAGAAGCACCTCGTCCTCGCGTATTTTTCAATTCGATGAAGTAGCTCTCTTCTTTTCCGAGTACTTGTACTCATCCGAATCGTTAAAATGCCATCTACGATGTATGAATATATTTTTCGTTGCCTCCTCTTCCATGTTCTCCAGGAGAAGCTTCGTGCCGATCGCGATAGAAAGATCCGTGCGACGAGCGGACGGGCCGTTATCGTAAAAGGATTCGCGGGGGGAGAGAGAAAGAGACGCCGCCGAGATGCAGATGGACATTTAACGATCCGCGGTCCTTAGACACGCCAAGTCCATACAGACTTCGTAAAGCACGCGCTCGAAATGCTGCCGGCGCGCTTTATGATCCCGCGGGCGATCAAAGACACCTTCCCTCGCATTCCAGACTGAACTTTATAACTCGCGTCTAACGAGCGGTATGTCCAATTTCTCGTCGAAATGACGGAATTATGCGCGAGGCTGCAAAGTACTTGGTCACCTTCGAGGGAAACGCTTGTCTTTAATCGATAATTCACTAGTAATTATCGTGAAATACCGTGCAATTAGCATATGTAAATATCACGTAACACTATTCGAGATATACATTAACGCTACTAAATGCAAGAATTTCAGACGTCGCGACAAACGAATGTAACACGCGTCTATTTTTTCTTCTGCTCGTCGCGGCCTCGGTAAACATGGATGCATGTTTATTTATAACACGCGCGGTATTTTTCCCGCCGTCTTCCTGTCGCATATATATATACCCGCGGTTAGCAGGATGCTAATTAATGGCGGAATTGTGATATTAAGCGCTCGCCGCTCGGCGAAGGCAGCGGGAACTCGGGAGATTGTCGGGATGCGGCGAACCGTTATTATGGGATACGGCTTGTGCAAGATGAAGACTGTAGCGGCGAGAGAGGTGTTGCTTAACCATTTCCATGCTTACCGCATATCTCATGCTAATGCATAATTATATGTCAACGATTTTTTCGAGAGATTATCATAGGCTTTCGGAAGCAGCCATAACAACCTGTTACTCAAAATACACCGGTACTATTGTTGTTACGCAACGGAGCACAGGGAAAGGGGGAATATAAATATAATCAAACTATTAAAAAAGTAGATAATTAATAGAAAATAAATGTGAAACTGTTAGGAGTTAAATAAATTTGACGCGTGAAATATATTGACATGTAGACAACTGATTAATTTTTCAAGCCCCTAGCGACGTATGCGAACGTGTTATCGTACACATTTGTTATCGCTCGTGATACGCCGTTATTTTTGCACGTGATTATACGCATATTCCAGCGTGAGTGAGCAAAACCGGCGAGAGAATTGCCGATGTGTTCAACGCGTTAAATATAACTTCCGCACCAAGTGACGCGCCGCTGCGTTCGCGATTCATTAGAGGCCCGACGACGTCGACCTCTGGCACATACGCGGAATGAATGAAAATTTGATTCGTCCAATTATAATACCGTCCGGCACAATATCCCTCGCTCGTGTAAATAAATGACGGCGACCTCGCCAACCTTGCAGTTGGATTACACGGGCGCGATTACGTAATCGAGTTATAAGTACCCGGTTTTCCGAATTGATTGCCAAGGACACCCGATAAAATTATCTCGAAGCGCGCGTTGGACCCCCGGCCCGAATGATAAATTTCTATCGTCTCTCCCTTCAAGATCCGCGCTTGTTCAAATTTCTAAAGAATCGCGCCCTTGAAGCTCGTTTGGAAAAATGTAAAACGATAGAAAAAATTTTATTTAAGGAAAAAAAAAAGAAGAGGAGCAAGAGAGGAAAATACTCGCTCGTAAGCTCAAAATAGATAACAGTACGCATTGTATGCAAATATCCAATGCGAAATAGTTTGCAACAACTCCTCGAGAAAGCATTATTGCTACACCAGCATCGAAAGCGTAACAATATATATAATGCAACTATGCAGTTGAGATTTAATAACAAACTGCAGTTTATCGATACACTTATCAATACATTGCAGCAATATTTGTCGACATATCTATTTTTTTCTCTGCGTGCAATTTTATATCGTTAACGCGAATCCGCATATAATGATTGCATTTTTTTTGTTCTCACTATGACTCATAGTTGATGAAAAATTTAAATAAATATATTCATCTCTTTTTTTTATATAGCAAAGTTATGGGGAAAAAGACTCATCGGGGGAAAGTGTGGCGTGCTTTAATTTGCAAAAATTGAATCTCTCATGGAAGATCGTTTATCATGCTGCTAAAGCGTGTTTCGACATGTAATATTAAATAACCTTCACATGATTAGATTGCGATCGCTTTCCGCGGCGCGACGTCCTCTCTCCCTCTTCCCCCATGTTTAAAAAAAAACACGCAAGCAAAATGTCACAATAAAATTATTACACGCGAGCGATGCGTGAAAGTCAAACTATAAATACAAAGGCTTTCTCGACGATTACTGTAATGAAAAGATTAATAAATAAGTCAGCACACACATATTTGAAACGACAATGATTCTGCAGTTGTATGTGTATGAATACATTTTATTTACGATTTTAAGCAAAGTACTCATTTATCATGTACGTAAAAATATAATATTTGTAATATTTAATTTTTTTCAAGAGTTGAAAATACAAAGATCTATTAAAATTAATCCAATTAAATAAACTGCATCAAATGCTGAATTTTATTTCATAAAAATTTCATGTAATGTAATACTAGTTTTGCTCCCTCAACTTACACGCAAATGTGTGCTTTTGTAATTAAACCGATTTATTGTAGCAATTGTTATTTTGTCATTGAAATAAAATTAGATCGAATCAACATGCCAACGTTGATATATCTCTTTAAAACACGGCGAGAAAATCCTAGACTAGACATTATCGATTTGAGTGTCCATAATGCATTGGAATGATCAAATCATTCTACAATGTATTCCACGATCATATAATTTAATAACTTATTGCGGTGATATTTAATATTTGCCCTTTTAATGTGCCAACCTGGACTAATCTGTATTTTATAGTATTTTCTTATCTCTCGTCTCGCCGATTATCATTATGATAATCTCAACAAAAAACCGGGCCATGATAAAAGAATTCACAGGCTACGAGGCTATAAATTACAATGACCCTAGACATCGCAAACATATCAGATGTCGGATGTAGATATAACCCGTCTACCGCTTTCAATGATTGCTAAAATTTTCCATCACGAAATACTTAATATCCCAAACAACTTTCGTTTGTGAAAAATCGCATTTGATTAAAATTAAGACGATTAAAGTGACAAGACAACGATTAATATATTAAAATTGGCTGCTTTAAAGTTCAATGAATGATAATGTTAGCTTAATCCGATAACTAGAACCACCTGTTCAATTGTGTATCAAACACTACAACACCGTTGGAATGGCAATATGTATATCTATATTGTAATGAAGAGACTAATGATTTATTCATAGCGACAACTCAACTTCGCGCAAGAACGTGACGCATCTCCATCATCTATTCGCGTCTTCGGTTATCGTCTCGAGAACAAAGCGCCATTCGTAAAGTTGCGCGACATTTCATCTCGATCTGCGTCGCAAATTGCGACGAAGTCTAAAAAAAAAATTCAGAGCAGCAATTCCGATAACTCGCGCACGCGGATAGTATCGTTTTTTCGCGATAAATGCTATTTGAAAGAGTATACACGTCGTATATTTTCCCGCTACATTTTTCCTCTTGTCGACCAATCAACGTTTTTCTACCAGGAAATTTGAATCGCGTCGCCGTAAGCTATCCAAAATATTGATTCAAAACATATGAGCGCACGTGCGGAGCATGTCTCTCCAATTCGCCGCGAATTTTCATCGCGAAAGAAAAGCAACGATTCGTTTAAACCAAGAGACGGGATAACGAGCTACGAGAGATTAGAGATATCGCTTTCGGGATGCCTAACCGCAGTAGATTCCCCTCACGTGGGACAGACCGTCTAACGATATTTCAAAGTCGTCTCGGTTGATGAATGATGTTAGCCTGTCGCTGTAGTGAATTAAAGCTACTACGGGCTACCTTAGGAGCTAAGCTAAAACTAAAAGAGCAGAAAATGAAGATTGCACAAGTGGAAAATGTGAATCCTGTCAAGACAGTCCGATCCTTTGTCGTGTTACGTTCACGAGAATATTCAAACAAGGTGAAGGAATATACGCTGTAATAACGAAACATCCTACAAATCACAGATTACAAATAAAATCAGGCGTGTTCCTTTCTTCCGAACTCGTCGTTTCGATTCATCTCTCGATTGCTTCGCATCTTGGTGCGTTTACGAGCGAGACGAGGCGATCCGAGCGATTGAATATTAAGCAGGTGCAGTCTCTAGGCTACTTCTCGGCGAAGTTAGCCCAAGGGATTTCCTCCGAACTAGAAAACGAGGCTGAGGAGAGAGCGCGAGGGCCGAGATGTCGGTCGCGTGCGGGGGAGGGAAAGCAGCTTGGGGAAGGAGATGGAACGCTCGAGAGAAGTTCGAGATCGCGGCCGAGACGAGTGCAATGGCGAGAAACGGTGGGAAACAGGACAGGGAGGAGTCCGGGGGGGAGGAAAGGACGGAGACAGAGAGAGAGAGAGAGAGAGAGAGAGAGAGAGAGAGAGGGAGGGAGAGGAAGGGAGAGAGATATGGTTGGATGGGACGCCAACGGCGATTTCAATAATTAATGTCACGGGAATTGCACCGCGGTGGTGGTGACGATGGCGGAGGAGTTACTGCCGCAAGCCTGAAATTCTCCACGTCGTGGTGGTCGTCGCGACGCGTCTCTCTCTCCCTCTCTCTCTAGTTCTCTCTCTCTCTCTATCTATCTATCTATCTCGTTCATTAAGATAATTATTACGATTATCCGGTGGATGAATCTATAAAGAGCCGAGAGTCTGATCGGCTTTCTTCTGAACACGAGCTCAACATTGTTATTAGCACAAATAAATCAGTATTAATTTTTTCGTCCTTTGTTATTGGCACAAATAAATCAGTATTAATTTTTTCGCCCTCGTTTTAGCATCAATAGACTGGAACAAAGGTTAATATATATTTGATTTATTACTAGACTTATATGCACTGCTAGATTTCTGCGAGTGTGAAAAATTGTCGCAAAGCGCTACGTCAAGCTTATGCGATTTATAAGAGTGAAAAAGATTAATGAGATGATAATTTTATTGAATATGAAGCAGTGAATAAACTAATGTCGAAATCGTATTTGTCACTCTATTTGGCTGGCATCTATCAGTTAAATAATATCTTTATTACATCTACAACTCTCTCTCAGGAGGAATAATCACGATTGAATCCTCGTAGTCATCCATTCTAGCGAGAACCGGCGATAAATTCGAAACACATCTCAAAGAGAATGGAAATACTACAAATTTTATGCACACACGTTTCTCTATATCCATCGGAAACATTTTCACTCTTCGTTAACCGATTCCTGGCCACCGACGAAGGCGCTCTTCCCACCTTCGGGAGCGAAATAACTGCCGCAAAACGTTCGAAAATAGACGGCGCCGTTCTCCCTCCGGCGACGTCCATGAAATTCAGAAGAGCCGCTTCGGTTTCTCATCGATGTTACCGGCGTGTCGTACCGCATCGGTTCGCAAAACGAGCGACGTGCAGCGCGGCGCGATAGACGACGACGACGGCGGTTCAACCGAGAGATGCCAGTGCAAAGCTGGTTGGTTTCCATGGAAACCAATCAACCTCCTCATCTCGTCACCCTCACTCATTCTACTCGGCGTATCGCGAACGGCGGAAGCGGCAGGATGAGGAAGCACAGAGAGAAAGAGAGGGAGAGAGAGAGAGAGCGAATGGAGAATAATGGCGAGGAAGCGAGGAGGAAGACGGACAAACGCGAAGGGCGAGAATTTTGCGGATGATGAGAGCGAAGAGAGATGTATAAAGAGAAGATGAAGGAGCGAAGGAGAGAAAGATGATGCAGCTGGATGAAAATGAGCAACAGAGAAAAAAAGTATTAAGAAGATAAAAAGGAGATTGCAAGATACAAGGCAAGATCTTTGAAGGAATTAAGAGAGCGAATCGAGAACATGAGGGTTTATCTGATACATCGAGGGTTCACTGCAAGATCATCTTCAATACCTGCACGCATCTGAGAGTCGGGAAACTAAACTCTTCACTGGGTCAATTACGGGCATCGAACTAACGACATTGATTGATATCTATTCCTGAATTTCGAGATAACTTTGCGAGGTTCGTAATCCATTGTAATTCATTTGCCGAGAAAATGGTCATCATTCACAAACGTATGGTTTATCATATATTATTTTTAGAATTTGCGCGGCTTCACCGATAAATCGCTTTCAATAAGTTTTTTGGGATGATCGTTTAACTTCATTAATATTGAAGGTTTCATACAAAATTTCTTATGTTATACACATATCATGATTTCTAAAACATAAACCTAATAGTTTATATAATAGAGAATTTAAATAGTGCTAACAAATTTAAGATTATAAATTTAATTAGTATATTGTCTTGTTTTTATTTTGCGTTCTTAATTTTTATGATGTAACTGCAATAAACGGCATTCCTCTCAAGATAAATAAAATATCCTCTCTCGTAATATTTTTCTCATAATTTAGATAAGAAATTTATTTTATTTCTTTCTTTTAGACTCAGCATATGACACAAAATTCAGATTCTTAAATATTTCAAGAATGCTCGATACTGGTGACTTTATTAAATCCCTAAAAACTTACTTAAAAAAAAAAGGGAAAAAAGGGCGCCAAGTTCATGCACTAATTGTATTGTCTACAAAAATAGTGATATAAAAAAAATTGCGCCAACTAAGGATAAAAATTTGAACAAGATAAATAGAAGTATAAGAAAGAAAACTTGTACAAGTTAAATAGAAGTACTTTAATTGAAAACACTGTTCTACAAAGTAGTTTTAATTTTCACAAATAATAATATTAAAAAATTAAAAATTTATTAAAAAATTGAAAATTAATATAAAACAAAAAATTTTAATTAAAAAAAACTTGGCGCTGCCAATTTTATTAGTATATTGTTCAGCTTAAAAGTATAAATTTTCAAGTATAAATCGATATAAATTAATTAAAGAAACTAAAACAATTAAATTTAAATGTTAGATTAATAATTAGAATTAATAATTAGAATGTTCCAATTTTTTTTTAAATATATATTTAACTGGAATATGTGCCAATTTTATTGGCAGCGCCAAGTTTTTTTAATTAAAATTTCATCGTTCGAAGTATAGAACATTGCGAGGACTCCCTATAGAAAGGAGAATCCACGCGTGACGACTGCCGAGTTGTTTGATCGTTAGGGTGAATAAGGGATGAACGATTCGACATGGTCGTTCATCGCTCATTCACCCCGGGCGGTGTCATATGTGGCCCGGAGTTCGTCAAAGGTCGTGTCAGTCACGCGATCGCGCCTTCGCTCATTAACACCGATGCTCTCGGAGGAAGCGGCGTAGCTACGAGTTTAACCCGCGTGGGCAACACGTGCGCAGACAGGTAGGCGAGATCAAGACGTGGGCGTGGGCGGTATCACACGCATGTCGGGATCCCGGCGTTTAACGCGCTTCCCTCCTCTCTTAATCAGCGCGACCTCGACTCCATCGCCTCCTTCGCGCGTTAATCAGGCCGTTTCGCGAAATTAACTCCGCTTCGCTACTGGCTCCTTATTTATTAAAGGACACGTCGAAATTTTTAACAAGACTCTCGAACATGACTACAGGGAATTGTCCTTCGGGAATCTCCCTTCGAGAGTCTCGATGCGAACTAATTTCAAGATACAAATTGTGTCTGATAATAATGCTAAGAGAATTCTACCTACATCTAAGCCTAATCTTTAAATAAATTCTAGATTTAAATGATTCCTGATAATAAGTGAAAGAAATCTTGCTGAAGGAAAATTAAATTAATTTAAGAACCTGTCAAAATTAATTACGTTTGTATTTAATTCTGTATATGATAAAATTGTGAGCGTTTTCTCTCATCGTCGAGATACTTGGATATAATATTGCGCAATCTGCATTGTATTGCGTAATGTTAATATTGTTCATCGAGCAAGCTCACACAGATCACGATATTACAACGGGTATTATGTGCCGACGACGTTACACGTGTGCGCCTGCGTGGCTCAATAATGTCGCGCGGTCCTCATTAATTTGCTCAATGAAGCATCAAGGTACAGACTGGGTCAAAACTTACCGTGCCTACAACAAGCTGAAATGCGAAAGTTCAAACGCGAGGTAGATTTATATTCACCGAAATAAAATCGACAATTTTTTTTTAGACTCTCTTCTCATGTTTTCGGAAAATTTATATAAAATTTCTTTTTAAATCAAAATCGAAATTCGTTTTTTATGTAATTTATCAACATTTGATAACAAAGAATCGAGAAAATCACAAATCGACATTATTATTTCCGATCATTCTTCAAGTGTACTTTGCATCGAATCGATTCTGGAAAACGTGATATTATTCGAACGTAAATCGTGTCCTCTCTGATCCAGAAGAAATTCGCGCGAATGGATTCTTCGGCGAATCCTGTTGCAGTTCGCGGATCTTGCATTAAATCTCGTTAACGGGAAACTGTCGACCTTCGTGATTCCAGAGAGAAATAAACTGATACGTCGTAACTGCACCACGATATATAGAATGCCATTCCACGAAATTCTGATACAGAAGAAACGTGAATGTTTATCATCATCTATTTCTGCCGTTTCCTTTTCAGTAATTTCTATCTTTTTCTAACTAAATCACAGTTATGCGAAATATCATTTAATTCAATTGCAAATTATTGTTGCATCATAAAGCAATTTGCATAATCGCAATAGTATATGCATAATTACCGAGTTAATTATAATATCGTTATCTATATAAAAAAAATTTCGTCTATTTCCCAACTTTCTTACAGAGATTTATCTAAACTTAAAATAAAAATTATAATTTTTATTAATCAACTTTTTAATTTGACATTATCAATTTCTCTAATAATTGTTATTGCATCACTAGTATATCTCTTATTGATATTTCATAAGAATTTCTATTATTTCTACTATATCTTACTTTGTAGTATTAATACATAGCCTACTTTAATTTATTATTTTTTAACTTAGAGAAGAAAAGAGGGCAAACAAATTTTAGGAGAGAAAATGTCTATCCATTATCTTCATGCATGTTGTACATGCGTCGTATTTTCGTTTGTATTAACTCGCGGTTTCTTTGACAAGCTTAAACGAATTAGGTGATTTTCGCAGAATGCAACTGTGTAAAGGGTGCGAAATAGGCTTATCGCGGGGACTAGTTCAAATTTACTCAACGAGAACCAAATTCGTCCCGCCCAACTCCCGATTGTTGGCGAGGGATGGTTGTAACCTCGATAATAGCCGTTGTAAAGTGGTCACTATTCGAGCATCGGGCAGAAAACGGCGGGGGAAAGGAGAGAACGGGAGGGAAGTAATTAATTCATGAAACACAGTCCTTCTAGCATTCGTTTAAAACATTGATAAATCTACAGATTTTTCAGATCGGATATGTAATCGTTAAGCAAAATAGAATTATAAAACTTTGCAAAGAGCAATTTTGTGAAATTACTTGCGCGAACATCGATTCCGCTAATCAATTTGATCAAACATATTTATTATTCATTGTAATGAATGGAGCTCTCTTGATGAAATTTATAATTAATTCGTGCATAAACAGGTTGCTCATTTAACGGAAGATCATTTTGAAGATATATCGTAAACGGTATTAATACACACAAATTTTGTTAATCAATTTTTAATAATATATGTCTCTTGGGTTTTCATATGTTGAAAGAACGTTGAATTTAACGAACAAGAGTATTGAAAAGCTTCCTGGGCGTCGATTTTCAAAGATGTCAAATATTTAAACGCTCGCTACACGAATATTACGCTTTCAAGTTTTCGCGGTTGCATTTTTATCGCGAAATAATCGTTAATGCCTTTTTTCCGAGGAAAAATTCAGCGTCAATGCAACGATAGTCTATGCGAATCGTTTCTTATAAGCCACGAAATTGTTTATGTTTATATTAAGATGTGTCGATATTTTACCCGCGAAAAATATGGATGTTACAAAAAACCGATAACGAGATTAAGCCACGGATTGAGAATTGCTTCGTGCAAATAATCTGTGTATTCGCGATAAATGAGTCGCGGTAGGATCGCGCACGAGCGAATAAATAACATGTATTTCGAGCGCTTAAACGGCTGAATGAACGAATGGCAGAGGTCACGGATGGTTGATTCATGAAATCGCACCCGCAAAATCGACGATCGAGATTTTGCATGGAATCCACAGGTTTTATGTTCGACAACTCGTTGGTCGGTTTTCACCGCGAATGTTTCTCTCTCGCTTCGTTTTTTTTTTACATGTTAACGAATATATATGTATAACTATCGATCCGTGAACTTTATATCGATACCGCACGCGCGAGTTACAGATGCGCTGATTAATATTCTTTCGACCATACGTATGATTCTAAAATATCGTTTCCAGCAATATTCGTGGCCATTTAAATCGCCGAATATGGCGAACAGTTTCCAAAAATTATATCCCCCGGTGATGGTTAATCCCTATATTGTGCATTCTAACACAATGTGTTTTATCGCGGAATATTTGCGGTAAATATCGAAAAACCGACTTGAAAGTTAGCAGCGATACACTAATAAAACAGCTTGTGAAAATGTATAATAAATCTGACAAGGACTTTATATTCTATCTACTTTTAAAAAACACGTATATATATGTATATAATCGTTAAATAATTCTTTAATAAGAGAGTTTATATGAAAATAGATGATCCAAAAAAATGCACACTTAATATATATATGCAAATATCTTATTGCATCGTATGCATTTGTACTGTATAAAAACTATAAATTTTTTGCCACAATTATTTTGCGAAAAATAAGTTTCTTACGCAATGTCGCAATTAAATCACGATCGCGCTCTCAAACATGCATATTTCATCTGAGGACACAACACAGAAAGAAATAATGAAAATTTTAGGTACTCACGAGGCTTTGCAGGTTCTGGTGGAGTCACTTCTGTCAACTGCAAAAGATAAAAATATGTTGAAAATTAAACAACGATTATGAATCAAATCTTAAAATTAATTTTAATTGTAGAAATTAATTTCTGCAATTGCATAATATACTGCCAACAGGAAAAAACTCAATCAAAAATAATTCGAATCGTTTTCCTTTCTTCAAAATCCAACAACATTCCTAGAAAGTAACATGTCAATGCGAGACATCTTATGTATATATTTAAATAATAATTATATTGGCTTTTGAAAAATGGCATAAGGCAAACGATTCGCGCATGGATTGTTTATATAAAAATTTACCAAACAACGCAGATAAGTATTTAGCGTCGGTCAAACTGCAAAATGGCGAAAAGAGAAAGTCCGCGAAAGCAGCGGGAAATTAAACGGATCTAGGAAAATTTGTAAAGGAAACCGCGAAAGTGTACTTTGTCTCTCCCAGCTTCCGCATCGAGTAATTTACAGCGCGTCGCTGCGTCTCCCTTGATACCGCGGACCCTTCTCCCAGCATAATAGAAATTTATCGCGCGGTTTGGCGGCCCTTTACGTACATTCTTGTAATCGCGAATGAAATAATATATCAGTCTCGGCGGCATTCCCGTGAAACTTCACGCGAAATAATCAACTTGCATCATATAATTAAATGCTTTCCGAGTACCGAGTAAATAAATACCGAGTAATAAACTCAGATTAACAAATGACGTAAAGCAAATTATTAAATTCTTAAATTTTACAAATATACATACATACATACATACATACATATATATATATATATATATATATATATATATATATATTTATATACATTTGTCAATTTAAATAATAATAATAATTATTATTATTATTATACTATCAATTGTAATAAAAGAAATAAAATGGAAGAAAAAATAACAGAAATAAAAGATTAATTTCATTTCATACGTATGACGTGAACACTAGGATTATAACACGCATATACCTGTTAAAACGGTGATTATGTCGTCTACAAAATGCGGGTATTATATCACGTAACGATTCCTTTCATCTGCGAAAGAGCGAAATCGACCGCGGACGGATTCCACGTACTGCACAATTTGGCGAATGGGTTCGCGCTATATTTCTCATTCCGGTAAGTCCGCGAGTAATTCTCGCGACGTTTGAGCGGAGAAAATGCCGGCAGCGATTTTGCATTCGCCCGTTATTACAATTTATTCGCGCGTGCGCGCGCGCAAAAGGGATCCCGGCCGGAAAGGTATGTATATGTATGACGGTCCGAAGTAATCCACTTTTACGAGGCCGATTTTGCCTCGTCTCTCTCTCCTTCTTTCTCTTTTCCCCTTTTTTTCTTCCCTTTTTTACCGCGCGCACTTTTTTCCCAGCTCTTTGCCGCCGATTCTCTTCGCAGTTTCGTCGACGGGACGGTAAAAACAGGAAACAAATTTATAATACGCAATGCAGTCTCTCCTGCAGCATATCAGGTTGCAAATATTACGCAAAGTCCTACCAGACGTTGTAAATCAGTTTGCGACGTTATAAAACGGCGATAAAGTTAAAGTTTTACGAGATCAAAGTTTCATAAAAATTGTCAGAAATCAATATTAATAAGTAATGCGCATAAATTAGTTAACTTGCTTGCAAACCGGCAAATTTTTATCCGATTATTTACTCGATTACTTTCTGATAAATCGTGAAATATTTCTCTCTCTTCTTGTTTCTTTAATTTTTTTTCCCTTTCGGATCACGTTATTTAATATTTAATTATACATTTTTACTGTTCTTTGTAAATTTATATTTTATTATCTGTTATACATATATATAAACTTCTTTTATCGCATGATTTTAAATGTTATTGCGAGTGCAAAGGCTATAATAAAAGCTTGAATCAAATCTACATAAAATCCAATAAATCTAATTATTATATAATGCTGTGCATTTAACATAATGTGTAATCTTCAAACTAAAGAAAAATTGCCGACAGAAAAAGAGAGAGAGAATTCCGCCTCTTCATTTTCTGTTAAAAATAGATCGCATTATTTATTTTATAAAGACATTTGCTTCATTATACTATAAAATACGTAGATACATTTTAATTTTTAATATCGGAGAAAGTAAGGATATTGTCACGACTTGTCAGAGAGCGATAGGGAACAAGTTTGAAAAGGGAAACGTGCGTGGACAGACGGATTAGTTTCGTCCGCAGTTTTATTTACATAGTAACACTGTGTTTCGCAGTGCGGTCAAGCGCGACGGACTTTTTACATTGGATGAACGTTGCCGCAAAAGGACATCGTTGTAAAGAAGAACGTACCCCGAATTAAACCGACGTTCTTACGAGGCTCACCGCATTCTCTTTCCTTCTCTCTTCTCCTTTCTCTCTCTCTCTTTCGCAACGTCAACCCTGCTCCAACCTCGTCCCACCCTACTGTCGACGCGTTATGGCCGCTGCAGCTTTTGAGAGCAGCAAACGTTTGATATCTTGCCAAGTAGCACGGGACCTAGCTCGAATTAATGCGATCCGAGACATTTCCCATCCGGCCGACATTATTGCTCCAGAATTATTCCGCCCGTAGGTATCAATGTTCCGCTTGTCGAAACCATGTTTCAATAACAGTAACCCGGGTGTTTATTCCGATTAATTAAACGCTCAATTAGACGATTAGTTAAGCATGCCATAAATATCGGAACCGTTCATTTCAATTGGCATAAAATAGCGATCGCGTATTATCATATACACATTTGACACTAAATATCGATTACAAGTAAGATAAATGTATCGACAAGTCGTAAAATGTAACGCACTTGTTTTTTTTTATAGCTAATTACTAATTAATATATTTGTAGGTTGCTCGCATTTATGTTATCACAGATCTTTGTGTTATCGTTGCGATTTAGTTCAGAGATTAGCGTTCGCGGCGACTAAAATGCTAATTCCTGCAAATAAGATATTACGCGAAACTTGCCTCGCTTCGTATCACCTACGACACAACCGCCCGACTTTATATATGTGCACACACGCCACCAACAAACGCGGTGCTTGACATCGTGCCAAGTGGCACGAACGACCGAAATATTGCCGCGATCGATATCACGCTTTTGAATTATCACGTTCGCGAGAGACACGCACCAACTTAATCTCATATGTTTCTAACTCGTTCGTTCGCCACGAAAATATGCGTGCTTTCGATAACGGAATTAATCTATGCCACTCTGATTCAAATGTCTCTCATTTTCAATTACCAGCACACTCACCGACCATAGTTATCAATTGTTACGTCGAGAATCTACAGTCGTCGAGAAACTACTCAACGTTGTATCGCAGACAGTTCTCTAAATTATCTAAATACGAATATCACGACCAATAATTATACAATGTTTAATGAGCCTTAATTTTTCTTTGTGATATACAAAAAGTTTGTTTCGCTTATTTTCGATTTAAAATGAAAAATTTATTTATATTTTATAATTTTTGTGTTCTTTTAATTCTTGTATTTTTTTAATTCTTGTGTTTGCTCTTGTTTTTCATTATAATTTTCAAATAAAAAATTATACGAAATGTAGCCGGAATTGGGAATAAAAATTTCCTTCAGATCAAATTGTGAAGGTATCCCTTTCATAAAATAACTCGTAATTGGCAACGGAAGGATTAAGGGCATCCTCTTAGCAACCGTAAACATCAAAGCGCTTTAACCGGAGTAATGATTACTCTCGATTCCCGTTTGCCATTTTGATCGGCGAGTGGGTGGATCAATCGATTCTTACCTTTGCTAGATGGGGGTTGAAGGTAAACTTGGATTCGAGCTCCTTTCGCGGTGTCTGGGCGATCGCCGTCAACGGTGTGAGCGGCACAGTCATTTCCTGAAATGGCAAAATAAAATATGAGTCATATGAAAATTCCTGAGATAATCCTAATTTTCTCGTTTGTGCATTAATGAATTAATCCATTGGGACGAGAATTTTAGAGATCTTGGAATATTAATTTCTTTTACGATATTTTATATTTCCAGAGAAATATATTCTCTAGATAATTTTTAAAGAAATTATAGTCATTTTTTAACAATACATGATATTTAAATTTATCAAAATAATATGAAAATTTTTATTTAAGCCTTTATTAGCACCTTTAAAAACATCCTAAAATTAAGCGACTAAAAAAAGAGTGACAATATGTTGGTTACATGGTTACATGGTGGCAATTAACGTGCAAATATTGAGAGAAGCTCTCGACGTAAGATCCACGAGGTCGAATGACGAATCAATCCCTCTGCTCATCGCTCGAGTGACGACAAGAGAAAGAAGCGATCGCGATTCTCGACACAACAACACGTTTGCGTAATAGCCAGTGCGCAACTGGGGCACGATTACGTCAATGTCCACGAAGTTACGTCGGACGGATTTCACACGACTATTAAGTGTTCTACACGCGCAACCGCTCCTATTAACGCATGCACACGCGCGCCCTGGAGCAGACGACTTTTGCAGACGACTTTTCTAAAATTAAATTCCGTGAACGCGAGTTCCTATTTCCCGTTTAATTTCAATTAAATTTTATAATTTTTGTGTTCTTTTAATTCTTGTATTTTTTTAATTCTTGTGTTTGCTCTTGTTTTTCATTATAATTTAATTGAAATACAATTTACTGAATTCCGATCAAAATACTTAATGGGAAAGATAAATAAATAAATCCAATATCATTCTTTTTTTAAACAACGGACATAAAGAATTCATAGATGTAGCAGTAATATTTCTCGATATTTTCATATTTTAATTAATAAATAAAATTAACATATATTTCCGAACAAGATAGTTTATCTATTTAAATATAAAACCCGATAGAAAATTGAATATTTTGAAAGACAACTTGATGTGCCTTTGACATATACACACGTGTCTTCCACACATGACGCACACATGCGTGCAGGTGCGTGACAGTGCAAATGTCGTCGGCGCAAAGTCGCAAACTGTCAAACAATGCGTCGCCTCTCCCGACGCATTGAACGAGACGCATTTTCCACGGACGAGCGTCGTCGCGGCGCATAGGCCGATTCATTGACCCGCCGAGGAGACACCCGTCGACGGAAAACAAAGAGCCGACGAGACAAAAGCCCTCGCGGCTCGCGAAGTGCTTACGTTCTTACGTGTGATCGGCGCGTACTCGACATTCGCGGGAAATAAAATTCTAAAAGCCGGAAAGAGAAAATCTGAGAGAAGAGAGTTCAACGAAACTAAAAATCATTTTATTTAAAAAAAACTACGCGATACAAATTGAATCAAACGCGCGTTAACAATCGTGAAATTGAATTTTCCTTGGTAAAATATCGGGGAGAGTCATTCGTCGCTATTAAAATATTATGAAATCTTCGTGACAATAAACGTTAAATACTAAACAATAAGTTTCAAGGTACAATCTATTTACGTTTTGAAAGTTTAATTCGTGGAAAACGAATGTAACTAGGAAATTTAATGCTTCAATTTCTATGCAGCCGTACACTCGTTTTTATCTCCTTTCTTCCTCATATAATACACGGAGTGAGTTTGTGGAGCTTTAAACTTGATCGTGCTATTACAGATAAAAACATATATTCCTTCAACTTTGTTTTTTAGTTTGACGCTCAAACGCTCGGGTTTCTTGCAACATTTACCTGTAATTTAATGCCGCGGTCAATTTAATGCTCGGCTGCTTGCGGCGTAAAGATCCGGTCGCATCATAAATATTTTGTTTCGGATTGTAGGAAAACGTGGCACGCATAATATCAATAATGTCGCATTCAAGAGAACGTATTGTTCTAGAAGGAAATTACACTGTAATTTCGTCAAATGCGCGGTATCATATTAGTGCGACAGCCTGTACGGAATACTAACGACGACATCTGCGACATCCGCGAGACGGAAACAAACGTTTCATGCTCTGGATACGTATCCTCCTGTCAGTCCCGGGTATAAAATGTCAAATTACTCGATAAAACTATGGACGCGAGCAACAAGTATCATCGACAATGGTAAAATTAACGCGCGCATCCAATAAGAGCCCGGTTGTAATTAAAAACAGAGAATATCTGCCTCGGAAATCTTTCCGTTTGCAATTTTCTTCTCAAAGTAAGAATTTAACAGAACGCGTCTTATTACGAAGCTGATTAATAATAAAATTTAAATAATCGCGATCAAGAATGTATCGTACATTTTCCGTGTGTTATATTGCAAAAAATTCTCCTTCCTCCTCGAAAAAGAAATGCCAAACTACAGCTGGTATTATTGTACGCATAATTATTCGACGTTTGCTATGCGCCTCCTGCATATTATTCTCAACCTACGTAAACTTTATCTCTCTTTCGCTTTCGCTATTATTACATACAAAACCGATACTCAATTATCGACAGGCGATGGTCGCGCGCGTAGAGTATCGCCCAGAAAGTGAGTAATCGCCAACTCCCCGGAGTGCAATTTAATTTCGACTGCAGATCCATTGGTCCGTGAAACTTGTTACTGCGATGGAAACGCGACGCCGACGTGCCGATAAAAGTCGACGGCTCGCAGGAAACGGACGAAGGAAGGGAAACCCGAGCGAATATTGGCGTGGCGAATGTTCTGCGAGAACTATACTCGGAGATCTCGGAAAGATGATTTTGTGCGAGAGAAAAAAATTCTTTTTTTTCTCCTACTTTTTTTAAAACTCGTTCAAATATTAAGAAGCATAGAAACGCTAAAAATATTTTAAAACACACTTTGTTATATTTTAATATACATACGACTTCTATTTAAGACTATTATCAAAACTATTGATAATCATTTTCCTGTCAGCTACTTTTCCAACAAACTCATCAAATGTCAGATTCTTTGTTTCTTCATTTCATATATAATGTTTTTTTTTTATTTTCAATAATAATTAAGATATGCATTCTATTCTCTTAAAAATACTCTTGTACGTATTTATTATATTATTATTGTTTTTATACTCGAATCTAAAAATAATGCGCACAGATACGAGGATACAATTACACACAAATCAGGAGATTTAATTAACGTTTAAGTTTGAGAGAACCGCCAGTCTTCGTTACGCTTTTTTTAGGGCGAATCCCACTTGTTATTCCCGCCGGAGTGCGTGCAGTTGCAGTTGCACCGCCACACGTGATGCGCGTGCGACGCGTACCTAAGGACGAGCCAACGAAAAAGGTCTCGCATGCCAACCAAGAAAGAGAGAAAGAAATTCTTAATGGTTGAGTCACCCCGCTCACTCGTGTTTCTCTCTCTCTCTCTCTCTCTCTCTCTTTTGCGTGCGCGCGCGGATCATCGCAAGGGCGTGTTTCGTGCGAGATGATTTACGCGGACCGATAATTTATTTCCACGCCGCACGAAGGACGACATCGAGTTATGCAAATTGCACGCGCTACGAATGAGGAATTTATAGCGGTGCGATATCGGGCGAATAAACGTCGAATTCGCGATGAATAATGGACGCGACGCGTCGCACTAAGATTCGCACGCAAAAATAAAAATTGAAGGGAGGAGAAAAACTTCCGGATTATAACGGGAATGTAAACGGAGCTGTGCGAGCGTAGAGCTAATAATTTACCTTGACATATATAATTCCGATGTCTGCATGTGTATGTGTTATAATCAGAAATAATATAATAAAAATATTTTTATAAATATTTTCATTATCATGTGTTGCTTGTTATTTTTCTCGAACGCTAAACATCGGATTTTGTGACCTAATGAACGAAAAATCTTCCAAACTTTGCGAACATGTTTTAAAGTCAGCCATACGATAATCGTGTCAGATATATGAGAGCGAGCGAACGAAGAGTCCGTAAGAAAAATGAGATAGAAACTCGACCGCGACGAAAAATTTGCAAGTACCACCTGCTCGTTATGTTAAAGCCCAACTTTACTGCGCTTCCTACCGCTTCGATAAGTTGCGTCAATCTCTCTGGTATTAACGGATCGTATAACTCACATACACTGGCTTTTACATCGCAATTTTTATACTCGCGATACAGTAACAGCTCCTTATCATAGATATATAAAAAAATTGTATTAAATGCTACATTATTTTGCGCAATATTTAAAAGTTTAATATTAAAAATCTTTACAAATCTTAAATCTAGTAAAACTTTTTTCTCAAATCGATTAAACTATAAGATAAATAAAGTAACATTTTCTCTCCCTCTCTTCTGTTTTTCTTTGTAAAGTGGAATTCTCCACATGCTCTTTTCAAGATTAAATAATTACATTAACAACTTCTGGCTATACTAGACATGCCAAGTTAATTTCGCACTCGGCATTACTACCAACTTAAACTTTCTGATGCAATTACGTTTAGAATGTCTTTCAAAAATTGAGCTACTTAGAGAGATCCTCTATATCAATGTTAATATAATTATTAGTTGATTACGATCTTAGAGACTTTTTCTTCTTTATTTTATTATGAGGATGGAATTTAAATATTATATATCTTATAAATTATATACATAACTAACAAATATCAAAATATAATATCTAAAAAAAATTAAATATAGCAAAATCAATGTTTGAAGGAAATTATTTGATGGAATCTATAGTATAATATAATCATACGCATATAATAAATAGATTTTCGTTCTAAAAATGAAACCAACAATTATAATTCAATAAAAAAATTTTCATCAAAGAATATGTTAATGCTAATTAAAGGCATAGTAAAATCAAACTCACATTTTATATGACAAATTCAAATAAATTCAGAACAAATCATTCTAAATATGCATATGCATCAAGGAAATTATCACAAATTTAAATGAAAAATATTGATAAGTACATCCACCGATGTATTATAACGCCGAGTTAAATATATTAATCGCTTTAAAGAATCTTATTGTTCTTGACAATATTTTGTAAACATATTCAAAAACAAAATTAAAATTGTATCTACCAAAGATGTCTATTTAAAGCTTGGAAAGGATTTCCAAAAAAGAATTCCAACTTTTTCCGGATAGTAGACACTGGTAGAGTACATATGTTGTATGTAATACCGGTAATTACGTTAGGCACGCGAGAAGGAGCGAAAACCCGTTACGGATGCGACCAGCCGGTGGCACTGCACTCGCAAAATTGCACTTGCCATCTCTCAGCCTTCCCTCTTTCCCGAGGAATCCTCAGGATGAGATGGGTCGCTTAAACGCTATAACGATCTGTATATTTCTATCAAACATAAATATCAACACATAACTGAAACTCGTACTTCGCAATTTTAAGTTAATTCTATATAAGCATGTAAACAAACTTACATTATAATTAGAGACTACCAATATTAAAATAAAAAAAAATCTGTCAATTTAATAAAATTTTATACATATCAGAAATTTATTAAGATTATCGTAAATCTAAAAAGTGAAAAAAATGCGTGCAAATTTTGCCTCTATTCTTAACTGTCTTTATATTAACAAAAATGAAAAAATGATATATCTAGAAAACAAAAATAAAACAATCTCTATTTCATTACATTCATGACAATAGTAGGTAGAAAATTAAATACTTTGTAATTAAATCGAATTCAATTCCCGCTTTGAAGATAGCTTTGATAAGTCTTAAATTAATAGAATCGACAATGAATTGACCTCGTTAACACTCGACCTAAATCCTCGGCGTGCGTGTTTAACGAATCCGATTAAAGATACAGCACGTCATTGTTTCTCGCTGCTGTTTCATTCCCGCGCGAGTCTCTCCGTGAATGTAATTTATTGCACGAGTATCACTAATCAATGTGCGTAATGTACGCATGTTCCGCGATTGACATTTTCACGTTCTCAATAACCGACTGCAAACTCCGACATTATGGCTAAACCACGATCGATCCGACGTCCAGGTCACGTAGCGATGACAGTTGAGGGAAACATTCAGACGTATATTGCACGACAAAGTGTTGCAAAGTCCCTTAAAAAATGCATTCGATCACCGTTCCGTACGAACAACTCGATCACGCGCGAAAGTACGCGATTATTAATTCAATGTCACTCGATACATAACCGTCACACCCATCTAGGTCACGGTTTTTCGCCGCACCGTTCGGTGCGATAAATCGCTGCATTAGGGTCCACCAAGATTTCGTTATTGCGCCGCAGTCCGGCAAAAAATAAACGACTATATAACGAGAGCAATTGACACCTAATAATTTTAAGAGCCTTGGAAATTGGCGTTGGACCAAACGCGGGAATTCGCTTCCGTGCACGATATAAAATTGAATATCAAATCCCGAGCGATCTAATAGAGACATCATAATAGAAGCATTTTGACTTCATCCTAATTAAACTCATTTCGATAACAATCGAGGATATTTAATGAAAATATAATTTGATAAAAATGTCTCGATTCACAGATTTAGAATCATCAGTCGAGAATTGCGACTCTTTCGCGTATGAAAAGTTAACAATCGAGACAAAGGCGCTCGCGACGGACGAAGGATGTCCCGAATCTAAGACAAAAACATCCGAAATAAAACAGGGAGAGATGGTCATGAAAGAATGCGATATTCAGCGAAGCTAGTTGGCCGGAGAGCGGTCGTCGCCGTCGTCGGCGAGCGCAATTAGCAGTCGCATTTACGATGCCTACTGGCGCAACTCTCGTATTTTCCCACGGGCAGAGCCGTGAGAATAATTCATGGGCTTCTGACGGTGCTCCTGCACCAAACGCCGGAGCGACGAGAGGAACGAGGGAACGAGGAGAGGCAGACAAGGAGGGAGGGATTTCAGAGGCAAAACTGTACCGGCCACTCGGTATATGGGCTGCATCGTCATAAATTTGTGCTGAAAGTGGAAAAACCCTGAGGGCGAGGCGTCTCGCTGTATACGAGCCTGCCTCGTTAAACAAATGAGACGAGAAGGGAAAGGATTCGCAGTGGCAACTTCTTTTTAATAGTGCGGTCACTCTTTCTTTAAAAGAATTAATATTGCGTTTTCTCTCTCCTTCCTTTGTTTGCTCCTCTGCGTTGTACTTGGAAATTGGAACATTGCCATTCTTTCGTGAATTTTTAACGCGAAATATCTTGATAACTGATGTAGGATTTAAAGACAATTTTCGTTGCGTTATAATTATCATAAAGACTTAGTTTAACAAGTTATTTTGACAACATTATTAAACAACTTTCTTCTTTTTTCGGAGATTTTAACTCGGATTGAAATTTTTTTCGCGAAGGAAAATTCGACTTCCGTGGTTTCACGCGAGTCGCGTGAAACGAAAGTATCAATCATGAGCGAGCAAGGTGTCGGGACGATGTCAATCTGGCGACACGGCAGTGGAATTGATACTGTCACAACGTTACGACTGCTGCTGGGGTTCGGTGGTGTTATCGGAGTCCGTAATCGCCATTAAACCATATCCATAAATTAGCATACGATCCCATCGACCCCTAACTCGTTTCGCTGATCCTCCAGCAACCCCAGTGGTAGCGCAGTAGACTGCTAAAATCCCGTTATATACTCGGATGTCGAATCCAGAGAACGGCACAGAGGGGCAAAAAGAAGGAGAGAGAGAGAGAGAGAGAGAGAGAGAGAGAGAGAGAGAGAGAGAGAGAGAGAAATGTCGAGAATTACCCGTAGGATTCGTCGGTGATCAAAGGATTAGAATCCGCGCGGGCTGACTATTTTCGGCTCGATGTCGCGGGGACAATGTCATGTGTCGTTGGAAAAACGACATGACAATCGGCCGGCAACGATGGCGTAAATCATTGCGGCGTCGGACACGCCGAGAGAACGTCGGAGAGGACCCGTCGCTCCTCCCGTCCGTTTACCGTTTCCACACTCGTGGAAATTTCACGTAAAACGTGGGTGTCCCTCGTCGCGCGCACGTGCGCCGCGCGCGCGAATAGCGTCATAAATTTACGTGTCGTTCTGAAACGTTTACCCTTCCGCCACTGAATTGCATTTACGACCGTAATTACTTATCCCGGATAATCTAGTCGGTCGACTGTATTCGTTGATCTAAAGTGTACATGTCGCCTATCATTTTATACAATCTGTAATATTATACAACGTGTACTTTTGTAATATAATTATTATTCGCACATTTTAAAGAGAATAATGTAACAGCCGATGTTTAAATGTCTTTTTTAATTAAATACTGCATAATTAAATACCAAGAAATAATTCGAATAATAAAAATCACAAAGAATTCAGAAAAAATTAATATAAAATAATTTGATATTGAAAACGATAATTAATTTTATCCAAAATTATAGCTCGGTATTAAATTCGGATTTTTTCTGAACAATTCGCGCGGCCCAAAGAGTCCTCTTGTTCTCTTATCGTCTTCTTCCTACTTCGAGGAAGTAATCCAAGTTCGCGTGTCTTGCCCCGCCGATAGTATCGCGAATGAGTACGTACAAGAGGCTTTCCACGATGCGGCAACAAGCGAGGAAGATGCGCATTCCTATTGTCAGAGCGCAGTCCGGAGCTCTCTCGGCGAGAAGACGCGTTCTTTACCACCGTAATTCCGTTTCTCACAGCGCGTAAACAGCCATGCTGCTTTCCGCGCGACTGCCGTTTTTGCCGCTGGGCGTTTAGAAAAGTATTTACGATCTCGCGTGAGGCGATTGTCATAATTGTATCATTTGAGCGTGAATAACAGTAGTTATTTACTTGTGTTTTACGATAAAAAATAAGGAACTGTTAAGAAAAGTACGAAACATTTTATTTTCTTTACTAATTAAAATGTTATATCACCTGTTATATATTCCTTTTCGTATATTTATAAAAACAGGAATTAAAAAATAAAAATAAATATACGTGTGTATCTAAATATTTTGTGCATTTTAGGAAATAGGAAGTAAACTATAATAATATTAGCATTTGTATTTAAGAAATGTTTATATAGAATATTTTGATATTAATATTCAAAGCATTTGAATGGCTAACATGCTAGTACATCTTATGCATGAAAATAATGCAATAAATAATCATAACTATAGATCATATATCTCTATTGTCAAGTAACTTTTCACGGATGTGACAAAGCTGCCTGGGAAAGTCCCCACGTGGAGATGCTTTAATGAATTTTCTATTAACAAGCCATTGAAGTGCATAAGAAACAGTAAAGCAGCTTCGATCGAACATAAAGGTTTCATTCAAGCATTGAAATTTTCATGACATTTTTCAGTAATTTGAAATTTTCCACGAGTTACTCGACTAATAATTAAGCGAAACAACAGACAGTACGTTTAACCGTATCAACATTAATTAATAAGAAACTTAAAGAAATCCAAGAGTGATCTCTCGGTAAACCACGAACGATGATAACGGTGCTTTCATCGCACTTTTCGCTCAGAAGAACTTTTGCAGGAAGCGCGGAGAAAAACTTCGCGAGTAAGAGCGGAAAAATCACTGGCAAGTAAGATAAATGCAATCTCCTTTCTTAATTTCTAGATTAACGGAGAGTACCAAGAGAGACTGCTGGTGCGTTTAG
The DNA here is from genome assembly GCF_025532165.1 of Camponotus vicinus. NCBI lineage: Eukaryota > Metazoa > Arthropoda > Insecta > Hymenoptera > Formicidae > Camponotus > Camponotus vicinus. The sequence goes on from NW_028141949.1 coordinate 5,819,185, forward strand.
TTGGAAATCGACAGAAGTCGAACGTAGATTCTACCGACAAAAAAAGGCAAACACAATCTTTCCGCACGGGAGATACTCTCATCGAGAAATCCCGTCGCGTCTTTCTCCGCTTAATCCCCGTAAGAAGAGGATATAAACTCTCCTTATTCCGAAAGTGAGAGATAAATTTGTTCGCGTATAAATACAAAATCTCTATTTTCGTCTTCGAAAATCGCGACAACTGCTGCCCGGGAGAAAGTTATACATCACTTCTCGTGGAGTTTCGATTAACGGGAAATCGAGAACGTTTATCTCACGAAGGCGTGACATAATATCGCCGTCGAAGATCGGACGCGCCGGAGGTGAACGAAGAATGGTAAATCGATTCGATACAAGATAGTCCTGTATCGGCGAGAAGATTGACTTATTGATCGAGCATGAACCTCCCATCGAGAAAGGGAATTCGACATTGGATAGCTTGGCTCTTACCAAGTCTCGTAATGTTCAATCCTGTGTTTATCCGCGTGAAATACATAGGAGCTGCTTCTTCAATCAATGTTCGGAACAAGTTGTATTTTATTTCGCAAAATTTTATAGAATTTTTAATCGATTTTTCTCATATTTTCATTTATGTGATTTTTTTAATATTTTATGCGAGACAAAAAATTTAATCATGTACTAGTTATTTATAGTTATTTAGAGCCCTGCTATAATAATTATGTAAATAAAAGGTTTGTGTTTTTTTCTTTTTCTAAAGAACTTACCTTCAGAATATTCTCCACATCTGTACTGTCAATTGATGATCGCGAATTCGATCCCTGTAAAAAAAAAAGATTAAAAAGATTACTTTTGTAATTATGTCACGTAATTTATTCATCTCTATATCATATATATTATTATTAAAATATACTAGTTGACATGATTTAAATATACGGAAGGAAATGTTTAAAAAATACAAGGAAGGAAATGTTTAAAAAATAAAATTTTATGAAAAAATTATTGCTCAAATGTAAAATTAAACAAAATTCATTTTGTCGATTCATAGATCGAACTAATCTCTTCTCGCACGCGAAGAGCAAATTCAAAATATCTCGTACGCATTTTCAGAGCTAATTTACACAGAGGAGAATTCGCTCTTCTCGCGAGATTTCTCCGCGATTTATCACGAGCCTCCTCGAGCGATCATTAATCAACAACGTCGGGACGGAAATGGAGAGAAGGCATTGAAAAGGGTGCGGACTGGGAGTGAGACGAGTGGGAGGACACATTCTAAAGGGTGGTATTACGAATAACGGCGAGTAGTCATTCCCAGAAAGAAAACGCAGGAACAATAGCGAATGCGTGAGATGGCTGAAACGACGGATGAAAAGAGGGAGGGGCGGCATGGAATACGAGGGTTGAGAGTGTCTAGTAACTTTTAGCCGGAGGACACCGCGTCTCGGAGAACGGGGTGAAAAACGGAGGCGGACGAGATTGGATAATCACGGAAAAGGAATGAGCGGAAAATGGGAAAAGTGGAGAGAGCGGAAGCCGAGAGGGAAGAGGGAGAAACATAGCTGTACAAACCTACAAGCAACGAATTATTACGGATTCCAATAAATTTTATTTAAATCTATTGACAGAATTGAATCTTAATCTTGTCACGTTTATCTTTAAGTTATATTTAAATGCATATTATAAAAATATGTAAAATATGTAAAATATTTTTGACAAAAACATATGAAACATAAAAACAAAGTTTACTTCTTTTAAATATATAATAAAATGAGGATATTGATATATTAATTACGAGATAAAAAAATATAGAAAAATCGAAATAAGAAACGACAATGGAAGATAAAGAAATTGAAGGAGAAGATGACATTAAAGAGAAAAACCTGGGATATATATTGCTTTCATTAACAACGTAACGCCCAACTATGCTTGGTTTACGAATTTATCCCCTCGTTGTCAACCACGTGCCCATCCCTCCTCTTTCATCTTCTTCACGCGTAATTCCAAACCAATTTCGCGGATGAAAACGAATGGCCAACGACTCAGCAGCGAACGACTCGCCATTGTCAAAGAAAGGGATAGAGAGAAGAGAGATGCTGGCTCAAAACAGAGTAAGAACTATTAGAGGAACGATTACGTGGACAAACGGGAATCAATTTTCCAGAAGAATGCGAAAGAAAGAAGAGGGATGAGATGCACTCAGAACCTAGCCGGTTCTAATTGTATAAGTACACCCGTGGAAAGAAAGGCACTCTGATCGTCTCGTCGATGGCAACGTGTGAGCGGAAGGGGAGAAAGGGCGAAGGGTTGAAGAAGGAGACACGATCGATAGTCAATCTCAATGAAATTTGCACCTCGAGAAGCCACGCGTAATAGGACCTGCCGTCTCGAAACTTCCCCCTCCTCCCCATCTGGACCTCCCCCGCCTCAGGTGGATTTCCATTGAAAAGCAATTCATTCTCTGTCAACGAGCCTGTCGAGCCAACTGGTTTCGTTTGATACCTCACTGGATGATCCCGGAGTAGAGATTCAATGTGAAAGAGGGGAAGAGAAGAGAGGAGGAGGGGAAGGAAAGATAACCTCTTTATTATAGCTCCTCGGTGATTAATGCCATAGCTACTTGATCTTTCTCCTGCGATTTGCGGTCGGGAAGGAAAGGAGCATCTCGTGATTCACTCGTTTGAACGCGAAAATGATGAATTGCGCTCAACATGTCGAAGAGTGATTGATAATTCGAGATTTTGATGTAAAGCGAATAATTCAAAGTACCGTGTTAATTTTTAGAAAAAAAAACGTAACTTTCGTGTATTCAATACAATAATATTCCGCAGTTAAATTAAAAAAAAAAGATTTCGCAAAAATATTAATAAAATTACTATTATTTCCTTGATTTGTATTCGATGTTGATCAATTAAAATTTCGAAATAATTCAAATTTTTTTGTATATGAATAATATCAAAATCAAAATCTTCAGTTTATCTTCAATTTATTTAATATTCTCGGTGTTAATATTATAGAAAACTTCTTATGTAAGATGGAGAATAATATGAAGCTAGATTAACGATAACATAATGATTCTTAGCAACTTGTTAATTTCGACAGTGTCTCGTTTAGTAACGTGCGACAATAGCGTCGACTTGAAACTTCGCTCTTAATCTTCTTACGTGACAAATAATCACAACTCCGGCGAGACACGCTATTAAAGTTGTTCGAGACTTTGTGAGTCTGGCAACGTCACCGCGGTGGCACTCGTGTACTTATCGAAAGGCTGCTAATATGTCTATTGATAGTGCATTAAACGGAAAATCGATGCTATTGGAGCAACAAATTCTAAAATTCACAAATTTTAATCTTCTAAATAAAATGACTCACACGTATGTTTCTTCCCTAAATAGGAAGATGTTACACACACAAACAATTAATTTCGAAAATACTGTCTCCGCAAAAATTTACATGGATTTCTTATCATGTATATAATATTAAAAGCTGACAAAGTGAAGAAGCGCACAGAATCTAAAATAATGCAAATTATTTGAAACTGCTTACTTAGAGTCGTGTTCACAGCAGTATTCGTTCCTTTTTAGCGTCGAACGTATCAATTATGGAAATTGTCGCGTGATTGATTATTTTTCGATACCATAACGGAATGCTTTCAAGTTTCAGATTAATCTTCTCGCTTCTCGACGATATCAGATATCCTAAAAATTACGTATAAAAAGCTCTATATTCACGTATTTTTTATTAAAATGCTTGCGTACGCACGATTCAATATTTGTAATTATTTTTATTATACTAATTATTTTTTATTATACTAATTATTTTTATTATACTAATAATGAAATAACCGATATAACAAAAAAATAATTTTTTAAGTAGAGGGAGAATTAAAATTTTGAAATTTTTTATTTAAAATAAATATATAAAAAAAGGTTTTATTTTCTCGTTACTTATATTTTCTTATTGATAAATTTTTTTATTTCTCCTTTTTTGTAATTTCTGTGACATTCTGTGACTTTCATATAACAGAATTTCTATCGACATTGGGACTTTTCTTTTCAACATGTCAATTATTAATCAATATCTCTCTATCGTTTATTTATTCCTACGATATTTATATCACAGGAAACGGGCGATTTCCGAAAAACCTCGCGTGTAAACAATCTCCGTTCGAAGCGAAACGATCGAACCGTTACCTCCGGAAGGCCATTATATCGTCCATTTCTCTGGAGGGACGGACAATCATCGCGCACGCAGATCGTGTTCGTTGGAAACGATCGTAAAAGCGGCGTATCGACAATCATCGCGCGCGAAGAGGGTAAGAGGAAGGGAAAAAGAAAGAGAGGGAAATGCAAAAGTCGATACTCACGTTAACATCGATCAGCTTCAACCGGCCGGCGAATTGAGTACGGCTCGCGAGACCGCCGCCGAAATTGCTACCGGCGACGCTCCCGCCGGAATTGCCTCCGACCGGCAAAGAGCCATTGCTCCCTACGAGAGCGGGCGGGACGTGCGGCGGGGGCGGGGGCGGTCCCTTGGCCGGAAGTAAGCCGTGGTTGCGATGATCGTTACTGCCGCCGCCGTGCTTGACCGGCTGACCGGGATAGCCACCCCGGCCGCCGTAGGGCGGCTTGCCATCGGCGGGCTTGACGAAGCCACCCCGTTGCTGGTGGCTCGCGGCCGACGAGCCGCCGGCCGAAGAGGAAGACGAGGAGGCGCTCGAGCCCCTGAGTCCGCCGGGTTTCTTAAACTCCTGCCCCGAGGACGGGGAACAGTTCCTGCCGCCGGTGCCGGACTTGTGGGCGGAGGGTGTCGGCGAGGGAGCCGGGCTCTGCGGAATTCCGTCGATGCCGATCAATCGTTTAGGCTCGTCCAGCAGATGCTTCACTAGATGATAGTTGCCCAATTTAGACTGGATTTGCGGATCGGGATCAGCCTGAAAAGAGGAATAATAAAGAGACATTAGTGATGCGAGCGAAATTTATCCTATTGTAATTTCTCTGCAGCATGTATATCCCCGAATTTAAAAATAATTTCCAAGTACTTTACGTGGAGAAGAACATAAGTGCGTTAATTGGTATCTCTGATTCACTCAAACTTGACATCAAATCCTCAAGACTCGAGCATTTATAATAATTCAAGATCGCATGTATATGAAATTAATCTTCTTTAGATTTAAAAAAAAAAAGAACGCAATGAAAAAAAACTGCGAATTTATCCAACGTAAGCACTCGAGAATTTAAATGTATTTTTACGTAATCTAGATTTCTCGCCGAGTCATATCTTAACGTCAGATTCTTCGGCGAGTTATATTACCAATTACCGCATTTTTAATTAAAGGATCACGTTGAGATTCTCAATTAACTTAACGAATCTCACACAGAGCTGCTAATTGCTGCTTAAACCTTCCGCCGAGAGAAATTCATTTCGCTGGGAAATCGCGGTGACAAGCCGCACGCTTAAACGCGCCCAAATGGAACAGGACGCGAGGAAAGTCAACGGGGTCAAGGGGTGACATAAGGGTGGCGACGATATATACATATACGAATCAATCATGCCACGGTGTGGCGCTCCGTAAACTCGCCCGCCATTTATCAAACAAAGATCAGCAGCGAGACGCAGCGATCGAAACCGCAGTCGCCGATGCAGTCTGCGACTCGACACCCTCGTCGTGTGTTGAGTTTCACCGCATATATGTAACATAAACATATAAACGTATATGCACGTTCGTTCTCCGGTTCGCGCGCTGATTGCACGGGCAATTAGCAAAAATTAATGCTCCGAGGAACAGGCGGCTGCCGAGTTTACGACACACAGTGTTCGACTGGTAATTTAGCGTATAGCGCACGTTAATATGAATCACGTTGTTGTACGCGCGCAATAACACAGCCGCCTGTTCTGTTCCGGAGCTCTCCCTCTCTCTCTCTCTCTTTCTCTTGGCGAGCAACCGCGTTTTGCCCGTCCTTGTCCGTTAAGGACAATGAGATCGAATCGCGGTTTAAAAAGGTCTCGCGCGCGCGGGAGAAGAAAGAGGTAGAACTTAACGTGATTAATGAGGGCCGCTATAAATCACGTCCGCTTGTTAGAAAGATTTTTTCGCGGTTATAACAAAAGTGCGCGCCCTTCTTGACGCGGATGCGCTCGGATCGGGGTTTCGGGAGGCAGCAGCGCGCGACATTCTTGCGCATACTTGGAGAATAATGGGCCATCGACGATGCCGGGGACAATGGGAGCGTCGAGAGAGTGCTGATTATAGAGACGCGATGAACAGATCGCCCTGCTAACTCTGCGTCGCGTAATAACTCCTACTTTGTGTTTCATTTATGAAACGCGATAAGAGAGATTCGTGTTGCAAAATTAATTGCAATCTGAAACGAGATATGTTGTTAAAAATTGGAATGTGTTAATTAAAAATATAAATTAATATATTTCTTGAAATATTGATCTTTCATCTTAAATCACTCTATAACAAGAAGAATCTACTCCTCGATAAGCAAGAACATCGTGTCGCATTAATTAGATCCCGAAGCGTTATTTCTCCCATAAAACTTGCGGTAATGTAAATGCAAGGAAACAAGAGAGAAAGAAAAAGAGAGAGGAGGGAGGGAAAGAGAGAGAGACGGTGACCAGGTCAGGGACTTCTCATCCGCCCTGACCTCGCGCAACCTCATCCGGTCTCTCCGCCTCCAGTCAGTCAGCCTGTCAGTCAGCCACCCCCGCCATTGTTGAGTAGCACTCCACGTGTATCCCGACGTATCCCGTGCGTGTACTATATAACATGTACGCAACGCGTAAAGCGCGCGCGCGGGCGGGGCGTTGTTCCGTATCGGCGAAAGCGTCGTAAAATAGCGCTCGTAATTATAACGCGCCGTAATGCAGCCACTATATATCGCGAAAGATGATACCGACGGCGATGAAAATGTTCATGTTGCTGCGCGCGCGAGAGAAATCGATAAACCCGCACTCCGCGCTTGCCCGTGAAACCACTAAGCTCGCGCACTAAAGCAGAGCATTAAATGACTCTCGCGCGATGGGATTCTAAAGGACTTTCTTCGGAGAGTAGATTCCCAGATGGATTAAACGATAGAGAAAAATAACGGAAAATAAAACTGATTAATCGAGAAACGAAAGGCAGCGCAAATTTTCACCCGGCGAAAAAAATTGTTCAGCGAATTATAAAGCGAATCAAAACTTCAAACTTCAAATACTCACTTCGCATCTTTCTTGGGTTTTTTATAGAACATATGTGTGTGTATTAAATATGTTGAATTAAAAAAGAGCGAAGTCGAGAAAGAGAGACCCAAGAAAATGCGAAGAGAATTTTAGATAAAAAAGCTTCTTTGCATTAAAAAAATGCATCGGGAAATTGGCCACCTCCAGGCTGTACACTGACTAAAATCATTTGATTAATCATTACCAACAAGACGTATGATTGAAGACATTTTGATTAAACAAAAGAAATAAAAAAAGAATTTCTGGAAACAGACACAATGCCATTTTTTTAAATTCAATATTATTATCAAGAAAATTTGATAAATTTAACAGGAAGAAATTAATCAAACTCTTCTGGCAATTCTTCAAGAAATCCTGATTCGTCCATTTTCCAACAGACTGGTTGAATCTACCATGTTTCTAATTAATGCAACCAGATTTTTTCTCAGTGTATGATTTTCTGTATCGCGTAGAATGCAGGCAGGTATTTACGTCACGCTGTCTGCACGCGAGATCGCACACGGCCGTCACACGCGCGGTCGTGCGATATTTATGAGTCTGCGCGGGTTTGCGACGTGAATGGATGATGAAAGCGATTCGCGGCGACTCCCCGATCGAGCGCGGACGTTCGATCGAGCTTTGATCCACTTAACTGACGCACCGCGACCCATCGAACGCACGTCCAAAATTCGTTGCGCGCGACATGCGAGTATTTCAGCGAGATGTATCAGCGCGCGAAAATTGCGTCTCGCGGTGGCCGCTTCGTCGCGCCTCTCGTGAAAGCTTGCCTCTTTTCGTCTTTGTCTCTTTTTCTTTTCCTCGGTCTATTGTTTTCACTCGATTATTCGCGAAATAAAAAGGGATTTTTCAAAAATAAACAGTTAAAAATTTTAGAGATTTCAATCATATGAAAAATTTAGCCCAACAAAGGTGCTTTTTCTAAAATCACGCATATGAGACGATTATGTTTACGATTCATCAATCGTTTTTTATTAAAGTGTACGAGCATTGTTTAAATACGATTTAGACACAAAACAGACGACATTTGTGAGCACCGTTAAAGATCCATCGAGACACAATGCGTCATAAATGACCTGCGGGTACAGCTTCTCATCGAGAGAAAAAGCTCGGAAAAATCTGGATACGTCCGCGTCCGCGAGAGTTAAGCTCCTTATTCTTGAAGAAATTCGACAAAGCTTGAAGCTAGTCACACAAGCGTATAGACAATACCATAGAATTCTTATCAAACAAAAGGTATTTGTATGCTTTGATATAGTAAGATTTTATATAAAATATGCATGGTTTAAGCTCTTTCTTTGATTTAGTTGAGTTAGCTTTGTCCTCTAATTCAATTTCTATTATTATTATATATACGTATTTTTTGCTTTATTTTATTGTTTATTAATTATTTTTATATATTATCATGTTTAAATATAATTTAATAACCGTTAATTTTTTAAATATTAAAATATTTATTACAGTAAAATATTTGAAAAACTGAGAAGACGATAAAAAGAGATCAATTCCGAGAGTTAAAAATTATTCAATTAAAATAAAGAGATAGTGTAAATATTTTTGAAGGATTTAAATTTTTAAATACCGTTATTCTTCCCAATATTCGTGCTTGCATTCGATATCGCGTGGCAAGAATTTGGCAACGCAAATTTCCGAAATGCAAAAACATCAAAGTTATAATTCGCGAAAAGAATTTGCAAAGAGATGAGAAAGATTATTTAAACAATCTTTCTCACTTTTCTTATTTTCGCCACTTTCTTCCGTTTATGGCATATATACATATCTATATAAATATAATAACCAAATACGAAAAAAACATAGAAAAAGAAAAATAAAAAGGATCAGTGAATCGTTTGCATAAAACGTAAATGTTCTGCGGTTTTTACCGCGGTATTTGCAACCTACGCCTACGAAAAATTAAATGTGAAACGATCACGCTCGGTAGAAAAAAGAGAGGTACTGGCATTAAAACTGAATGGTCTCAAAAGACAGAAAAACCGTAAAACACCAAGTAAACTTTGGAATTAAAAATACTTGACATATAAATAATCATATCAATAAATCTGTAGATAATCGAGAATATCAAACATGAATGAAAGTTAACGCAACTTTTCCTTGTGTCATTAATCGTAGAAACAATTATATTATATTATATTTTCATATAGTACCGTTTCTCGAATAAAAAAATGGTTGGACCACTTTCGTGACAACATCAGCGATTCACTTTTCTCGCGAATATATAATTCGCCTGGAACGGAGGAGCGATGAATCCGCCTCGAGCGACGAAAAAGCCGCAATAATTCCGACGACGAAGGCAGGTGGAAGTCTCGTTTGAGGTACATGAGCGGCGGCACGTACGCTCCTTTCTTCTTCTACCTCGGTCTCTGGCGTACAGAGGGAAAGATATATGTATTTCGCTTGACGGCGAATGCACTTGCCAACCGTTCGCGGACCGAACGATGCACACTGCCAGTTGTTCATCTGACAGCCGCGGCAGGACCGAAATCTTTATTCCCCGAGAAAGGAGAGAGGGAGAGAGGGAGAGAGAGAGAGAGAGAGAGAGAGAGAACCGTCGTTAACGCATTAGTATGAACGCTATGCCGAGATCGGAGATTATTCGCTTCTTACGCGCGGGTAATACGCGATGTTTTACCTCGCCATTTCGCTCGCTTTTATTTCGTTCTTCCGCAGAATGTACTAAGTGATTCGCGACTAGCGTATGAAACGGTTGTCGACAAATCAACGGAAGTTGAGTCTTATTAAATCAATATAATGCATTTAAATACGTACTTAAATCAATATAAAATTCGTATAAAATATGTACTTTTTGTGTAAAAATATAGATATATGGATTTATTTTTATTATTGTAATAATAAAAACATTCTTCTTAAAAATACATATGATTTCTCTATATCTCGTATAAACCTTTTTTAATATATTTTTTGCATTTTTCAATACTTGGAAAATATGCATACGTTTATTCACTTATTTGTCGCTTCAACTCCATCTGTCAAATTTACTATTTTGTGAAACATACAACAAGAAAAGAGATATATTCATTATTTTATTTATAATTATTGATAATTTAGCAACAATTGTTTGAAATTTTCCATCGATATAATTAAATACAATCAAACAAATATAATTTAATATAATTTATGAATTAATTATTCTATTCTAAGACATAAATATTAAATTGTTAAGTGTCATTACACTTAAAAATTATACAATAATTCTCATAGAAAGAAAGAGAAAAATAGATAAATTTTTATGTCTCCCGTTATTAATAATTTATTTAAAAAATATCAATAAATTTAAAAAAAATTCTGTTATATATTCACCATATAATTTAAATTTGTAGTATTTAAGATAAAATTTATTAGCGTGCTTTCAAGCGGCTGTCGTAATTGGCTGATAGCAACGCGAATGCGAAGAGATGCAAAGTCAAATAAAAATGGACTCGATGCAAATTAGCGAACCGCGCACGAGTTAACGTGAACACGAAACGAATTAATAAAAGCCACCTTGAGCCGCCTCGCGAGGTAAAGTATTAAAATCGCCCTTTCGCGCGTACCGTTGTTTCGAGTTTCCATCCCCTTCCCCTCCGCGTCAGAATGCGAGAACGTGCAAGCGGCGAAAAAAGGGTAAAGAAAAAGAGAGAAAAAAAAATTGGTAGATGAAAGTCGACGGACTGGCGCATGGGGACGGGACAAAAAATCAAGGGGTAATGAAGAGAGGGGTGGCGAGCGGAGGAAGGTGCAAAAAAAATCGCGCTTTTGCACGTAAAGGGCTGCCGTCTGCGCGACGATACTCTATCTCTCTCTCTCTCTCTCCTTCGTTCTTTCCTACCCCACTCCATTTTAAAATGATACGTGTCTGGCATCGCTTTCCCGCACTTTGCCCGTCGCCGTCGTCGTCGTCCTCGCCGTCCTCATCGTCGTTTCGCTCCATGCATGTGAAATTCGCATTAAGCGACCAACGGTAACGGAAACTACATGACGACGACGACGACGACGTCGACGTCAACGACGACCGGCGTCGCGGATTCATCGGTCACACGTGTGCTAGTGATTGTAGCGAGTAATCCATGAGAGCGAAGCTTTCTTCTTTATTTCCTGCGCTCGAGCTAAATTGCTCGATATTCGTGCGAGTCGACATCGACTGCGTTCCCACCTTTTGTGTTTGTAATTTAATACGAGGCGCTTTATCGTGTCTACGAACGTTTACGTTCACTTTACATGCGACTGACGAATAAAAACAATTCAAGAGTTATCCAACACATCAAAGGAGAAGCACCTTATTTTAGGGAGACCGAAAATTCGCGAAGCTATTTTACTGACAGTTGGTGATATCGCAATGAATGATCGAATGTTATTATATATCTCTCTATGGGAGAGAGAAGCTTGATATTTATTACCAAATTGTGTAATGGTCGCCATATCATATAGATTGGAAATATACTTGAATTGCCTCACTAAAACGATGCTATAAAACAGATAGAAGGAAAAAAAACGGAAAAAGAAACAGGAGGCTTGATCAAATGGCATTGTTTACTGACTGACATCGTATCCTTCTAACTAACTAACGTTCCATTCGTCTGTTTGATACATGCGTAAGATTATCGTATTAAAACGTGTTATGTAAACATATATATAAATGTCTTCACAAGTCGAATTGTTTAATATCTTTAAATCTTCGCTTTATAACGAATAAACGCGAACAAATTTTTAACATCCTCGCGCTAACTACAAGATTTTTACACGAAAAGTAGAATTAACTACCCGCCACGTGTTTCTCTCGGTCATCCATCGCGGGCGACGTCGCTGGACGTGGGCAACGTGGCCATTTTATGGTCCCTTTCCTCGGAAATCGCGGACACGGAAGCTGCACGCACTCCAATTAATTTACAACTTTGCTTCTAACGACGTCTCTACAAGCCGCGCCGTCGTCGTGACAGATTTCTCGGCTTGTCAAGGGATGGGTTAGCTCTCTCGGCCCGAGCACGTCGAGCTCGTGTTTTGAACCGGGAGATTCCTCGACGAGACATCCATAACGGCTTAACAGCTCCGCGCGATCTCTCTCCTCGTCACTAATTAATTTATAACTTGGCTCCCGCCAACGTCCGCAAACACTTCATTGCGCTCGCACAAATTGCTAAACAGAGATACACTTCGGCCAATTAACGTTCGATTGTAACCATCCGTAAAATTGAAAAATTCGCATTTCGTTTTATCCCTTCGAGATTTACTTACGACATACATTAATTATTTAAATCAATTATTCTTTATCTATCAATATAAATCATTAATCGATAAATATATCAATTATTCATGCGCAGAGTATCACTTTTCATTCATAAATAAATTTATCCCTCATCAAGCATTGATAAAAATAATATGTAATTATTATTAAAATGCGACTATTATAAGCCCAATAGTGTTTATTATACAAATTCTTGCCGGAATGATTAAAGCGATTTGCCGCGCAAACGCGATGATCTCCCCGATGATCAAGAGCGCGGGATAATTCGGGATTCCGAGATCGCTTTGTAAAGGGATTGTGTAACGAGGATCGTGCTACGAGCGATCTGACCACACGGATAATACGGTTCACCTCGTGAGAACTCGCCAATGGAAGATGGCGTAACACTAAACAGCGCGGTACTCTGAACCATCTCGATACAAGCGACAAAGCCTTCCGTCTCCCTTCCCCCATCCTTCAAACAGCCCTATAACCCGGGCTAAGCCCGAAAGATGAAAGCCGCTATCGATATCGCGAAACTAAACCACAATTTCCGCGCGGTATTACCTGTTAATACACGATCAATATAATCGCCATCGTACGTGCTTAAAATAGAAAAATGATCATAAAATAGTTACTATTGACATGGATTCTTGTCTATTTTTATCGTGTGATGTTTGCCATGATTTGCGTCAAAGCAAATGTCCAGAAAAAACTTAATAACACGTTTCCGACGTACGTACGAGGCCTCAATTTTCAAGAGAACGGAAGAAAAAATCCGTATCTCTCTTGTATTCGATGTAAACGCCAGGAAGATATTACGAAGCTCGACTCGAAAGAGAAACGGAGTACGACCTGCCGTTGCGGCTCGATGATAAATCACTCCGAAACGTCGAAGGTAAAGCGTAGAAGATATTCCACGGTAGGTTAGTAATCATGGTCGAGCAGAGAGAGACAAACGGCCCACTCATCATTACGCCACCGTGCGTTCGCTACCGAAGTAGTGCAAATTCCACCGAGAGGCCGTGACTTTAACTACACGCCGATCACGCTCGCGTTGCAAGGTCGAGGCGGCTTCGTCGCTATGACGAAAATGCCCCGATTGTAATACAGCAAGCTCAGATAATAGCAGGCAAACGTAAAATCAACGATTATTGTGCTAAAAATAACCCAATTATCAAAGAAATTTAATTGATAATTAATTTAGCGGTAACATTGCTACCGCCTTTTTTTAATCAACAGTACAAGATAGTTAATAATATCTAGATGATATAAATTAATCAAAATTATAAATGATGAAACGAGGAAACCATACACGGTAAAAAACATTTTGTATTTCTGTTAAAATTTTCTCGTGTCAAAATTTTTGTGTTAAATTTTTAACATACTCTCATGTTAAGGTAACATATTGTCGTTGCGTTATTTTGACATTTCTGCGTTGAGTTAATATTCACCGTTTCTAAGAGTTAAAATAACACAATTAATATGTAAATGCACGAATTTTTGATGAAATATGTTATATGTTAAAATGAACAGATAAGTTGTGTTATTTTTCTCTCTGTAACAGTTTCGATATGTTAAATCGACATATCTCTTCTGTTATTTATCATAAAAATGTAAGACTAACATTTTCTTTTAATTAAATTTAACATTATAAATATGTTAATTTAACATAAACTTTATTTCCAGATAACGTTTAAGTGTTACACTTTTGTGTTAATTTTTCACATATTATTTGTGTTATTTATTTACATACTTGCCTTCTGTTAAATTAACATTAAAATTAGAGTGGATAAATTGGGACGTGTGAAATATGTTAAATTTAACACAAAATTGTTTACTGTGTAATTTTCCCAAATATTTCGCTACTTTGTCTCTTTGTTTTATATCTCCTTCCCTTGAAAAATTCATAAAAAACGTTAATGATGACTTCTTTGTCAGTGTGTATATTGCATGGTTAGCGTTCACCATCTATCGTTCCACTTAGTCGCGCGATTATTCTTCTCATTCATCCCCCACTCGTCTCGACGAGCGAGCGAGTCGTACTTCTTTTTTCACCGTCGCTTCTCCAGTCGGTTCGCGACGAGATCTATTCTGCTCTCACAACGGCGTCCTTCGTCCTTTTTTCACCCCCTCGGACCACCCGGCATCTACTTTATTCTCTCGCGCCCTGAACGCGTCTGCCAGCCTCTCTCTCTCCTCTCCACCTCGCGTCGACCACCCACTTATCCCACCCTCCGGTCGCGCACAGACGCGACTACGGAATCTTCTTTCATCCCCGAGAGTCTGCCCTTTTAGGATGTTCCACCCTCACCTCTAACCCCGTCCCTACTTTCTCGTCGGACGAGCCCGATCTCTCGCATCGGCATCCTTGCGTAACCCTCAGACGCCAGACGCCTATCAGCGACGAAGGCGAGGAAGGACGAAGGACGAAATTACATCGGGACCGATCACGCGAACCGTTCGTGTATATTTATAACACAAGTCGCCGTGGCCGTCTCTCAGGCGAAAGTAGTGACGGAAATAGTATTCGGACAGTGTGCATATCGTTTTAACACGCGATACATTTGCAGTAATAGCTTATTAACCTCATTACACTGTATTTAATAATGTCCGATAAATGAGGTTAAATCAAATGGAATGAAAAAAAGTAAGATAGAAGATATCAATATAATTTATAAATACATACTCTTAAGAATCTCTCGATTTGATTTAATTGAATGCAATCGATCGCGATAATAAAAGCTCAAAATTTGCATTCTCCAAATAACGTATATACGATAACGTTTTTTTATTTCGAGCTTAAAAAAGAGATTCGCAATACTTTCGGAGCCATAACAAAAATAGTATCGGCATATCACGAATATTGATATGATGCGAGTTATCAGCGATAAATTTACGTAGAAAATATTTAGTGCGCGGTAACGGCAGGTGTGCGAAATTGCAGAACAAAATCGGATTAAAGTTAAAAACTTCGCGTCTCGGGAAAAATATAGCGATCGTGGCGGGAACGCTTGTTTCCGTTAGCGAGCAATAAAGTTAGGGGGAGAGATTGAATCGAAACGAGTGAAAACACTACCGGGGATCGAACGTGGAATCAAGTTTTCAATTAAAAAAATCGATTCATTCTCTAATCTTTATTCGCTCACCGTTATAATATATTCCGAAAAGAAATGTCGTCCGTTTTCCTCTCGCAAATTTAGCGGACGGACACTTTACGGTATTCCACGCGCGCGAATCGTTACCTTGAGATTGACGTGCGGGCTTAGAGGAAATTCGTTATCAATGAAATTAATTGGCCGTCTCTGGGAATATTTTAACGAGCGCGTCGCGTGGGCGAACGGTTAAATGCGCAATTGACATCGCGGCGAAGAAGTTAGCTAATGGCACGGAGATTAGCGAGAGAAGCCCCGCCTGTGTGTGCACGTTAAGTAATAAGAATCAATTTCCGATAGACTAATAGTCTCCGAGAGATCTCTTCTCATACCATAATTCATCATCGCCCTTTGCGCGTTTTCCCCCTGACATTCCAGCCCGAGGCGCGGCCTTGATTTCCCGAAAACGCGAGATCGCGTTAAAAGGCGACGATAAATATAACGAGAGAAAATGGCAAAAACGTGCCGTTCATATTCGCGCCAATCTTATCGACGTTTAAAATTCAAGCCGAACGTGATACTCCACACGTTTATAAATGCGCTCGGGCAATCTGATATCTCTCATATTTTAATAATGCTATTGTTTCGCCCGATGAGATCGTTTCTGACATTTACCGCACCTGTAGGAGGTATTTTTTTCTTGATAATCAATTTCAATCTTTCGTTTAATTGACAAATGTTATTACGTCTCTTTACGATCTTTTTAATCCAGATATATGATTTCTTCTCATTATTTGGAAATCTTAGGAATTTTATATCTCGATAAAATGTTAGGTGCAAGAGACATCTTAAAAAAATATATTATCAGATATATTATATTTTTTAAAGTGTTATATATGTGTATGATCAATATTCTAGACTCGGAATATTTATCGCATTAAGTTAGATGTATTCAGAAGCTCTCTTTTCTTTTACGATCGTCATGTTTTACAATCAAACGACTTTATTATCGTTACGTCACTGTTTCTAATTTCCGATTCCACTGCCTACGAGTCTATTGCATTTATTTACACGTCATTGCATCGCATTAGGAGACTTAATTCAAGTTTTTCGAAGTCATCTTTTTATATTGCTATATGTAAGCGATAGTGTGGTAGATTAGAATGTTAATTCCCATTACTGACAGTGCATCCGGTCAAGCATCGATCAAACATTGATGCGCATAAAGAATAGCTTCCACACTGTATACTCAATGCAAATAATGCATATATTGCAGTTTCTCGTCTTCCGACTGTTTTTAACAATAGCTTATTTGATGCATAATTATTTAATCACCGTCATTTAATTATCGTGCCAAGAAATTTAGGAATTAGTCACAATTATACTAAAATTTATAGAATCAGATACTTATATATGTATATAAATATTTTAGGGACAAATCTCCTAAATAATATTTCGTTAAATTGTAACTCAATTTGATGAAATAATATTATTGTTGACTATCGGATGATTAATATTTTAGACATAATCTCGTAGCAATAAAGACGACGCTTTCCTCGCTCTTGTGACATCGCAAGTGCATTGACTCCCGTCTGAATCTTGCACGCGTTTGCGCTACCAAGCAAATGCATACCGTGTCGACTGTGTTCGCGCCGCTTCACCCCTAATCTCTCTATATCTGCTGACTGGCGAAGATAGAAATATTGAAAGCTCGGCATAAAGTCGACATTGCGTTAATACGATCGTCGAGCGGGCGAAGAATACCGGAAAATACCGGCGGAGAGACAAGCGCTTATGGGAACCGATGGAAAACTGACTAAGCGCTCGCGAAAACGTTCCATCGAATATCGAAGTCGACGAGAGGGCGAGCACTAAAACGACGTAATAAAAAGTCAAAGATCGAGCACAGTTGCTAATTGCATTAGCGAGAGTTTCAGCTCGATGGAAATTTTTACACACGCAAAGTCGTAGAGGTGCTAGCTTTTTAATTTCCTTTGTACGCGAAATCTCTTTAATTTTTATTTTATTTAAAAAAGATAAATCATGTTCTTTAAAAAAAAAAAAAACGCATCGAGAGAAATTTATCAAATCCAAAAGTCCAATGTTTCCATACAATTATATCTTGTTAAAATATTAAAGAAAAAAATATGTATTTCTCCAGATTTAAGAAAGATTTTAACATTGTAATTTATGTATTTTAAGTAATTATATAAAAATCAAATTAAGATTCACGAATTAAGAGATTCATAAATTAAAATTTCCAATAAAATTTCCAATAAATTTCCGTAATCCTGAAAACACAGAAAGTGTATAGTGTGATTGAAATTGTAATCGGTACGTAACGTAATTGCCGAGCCGGGATAGTTCACGGCCGAGACAAAGGAATAATCGCGTGCCGACAACGAGCGAAGCTAAACGCGACGGAGGGTGAAAGAGGATGCGAGGGTGCGACAGACGAGAAGGAAGGAAATTATCCAAATTCACGATAGACATTACCGAGGTTAAACGGCCGCTATGGCTAAATTCGAACTCGGTGGACTCGTGCCAAGGGTGCGATTAATTAACCGCCCTCTTCGATGGCACGCGGAGGATTTCGAGAAACGTGCGACGATGCATCGAACTATTTGTGTCGCGTCCAAAATGATGCAAATAGAGCGCAAATCGACCCGCCAAGATGAAAGAATAAAAAAGCAGAAAAGGGGGTAATAGCCAGCTGCAACGGGAGATGAGAAATGCCGCAATGTTGCAATCACCACTGCAAATCTCGAGCGAGGCATCAGAGATGTTATAAATTTAATCGAGGGCATTCATACTCTTGTTCATTCTCATAGTTTAACAATGTTTTTACAATAGTAAAGCAACATATAAAGCGAGATACTACCGTGTTTTGCGATTCAATCGATACAAATAATTAATATGTAAATTAATATATAAATGTATAAAATTCATAAATAAGTAATATATAGATTGTGAAAATGCAAAGCATTACTTAATTGCAAGATATTCTTGATTGGTTTTTATTTTCTTGAAAAGATTCAAGCGCGAGCTAATTTTATTATCGAAGCGACGTCACGTCTTCGCCATCTATATCACTCAGTTAATTTCCTGATTAAGACATTTTTCTCCGAAGAATAAACACAAACCCCGCCACTCACTTTAATGCGATTAGCATTGTTATTGCGACGCGTATATGCTCCAGTTTCCACAGTATCGATTTATCATTTGTAATTCTTTCGAAACTAAGCAATTAATTAATTTTTTTACTTCATATTACATACTTGTATTTTCATTTCTTTCGACGAATGATGAAAATGAGAAAAGATTTAATAAATTCCTTCGTTTAAATGGCAAAATTTCAATATCTCGATATTAAAATTAATGCATAAATTAATCCCAATCAATCTAAAATTTAATGCGTAATTTTCAACCGACCGAAATACGTATTTCCTCGTACCAATTACATTTATTTTTATACCCTCGCAAAGTTTACTGCAAACAGAAATACAAAATGTACCAACCGCCACCATACATAATGCCCGTGGTTATTTTCCGATAAAAAAAAGATAAAAAAAAAAAAAAATCAGCGAGAATATACGAACGCGTGGGAGGAGAGAAATAAGAGATTCGTCTCCCATCCACACACACACCATTATTCGGTATCTCGGGTAATTTTCTGGCAGCGTGTAGCACACCGAACGTAGGTTACCGACCTATTGTTTATTTCCTCTAGTAAAGTCCTCGACTTTCCCCCTCCGCCTCGACCCTTTCTGTCTCATCTCAACCCCATCTTCCTCCGTATCCACTCCTGTCTTTCTCCGTCTCTCTCTTTTCCTCTCTCCGACCTTTACTACCTACGACTCTCGTCAAGCCACCGCATTATCCCACCCTCTCACACACCGGTATTGATTCCGTCATACCACCCCCGCCGTGAGAGACCCAGGCTTGCTCTCTCTTCAGCGTGGGTGTTTGTGTGTACATGTATGCACGTAGGTGTGTATGTGTGGCGGCGCCGGTCGCTGCATTTGTGTGTGTATGTGTATTTAGCCACCGAACACATCCCTCCCTTTATGTAGTCGGCATAGTACAGTCAAAACGGCCAAAGCGGAAAGGGGATGAAGAAGAGAAACCGGCGGAGAAAGAGTAAGAGGAGGACGGGATGCGACGAAGGAAGGGGGGAGACAGGTGGGAGGGCGGTTTAATAAATTGCGCTAAATAGCAGCTTGCGTGGTGCACGCGTATATAACACGCACGCTACCGTAACGGAAACGTAACCCGTATCACGACAATGCTGTAAAACGTTCGTCTATGTCGTATTCTTCGTGACTAATCCAACTGTGATAAACTTTAACGCGTATTTATACGCGCAGATTATTGCGCGTGTGCGAATAATTAATCGCGTATCAATTTCTCGTTAAAAAATTTTCAAGATCATTTTCAGTCCCGATGTGGCGTAACTAGAGATGCGAGAGATATTTTCAAACCACATTGCTTGTTGTATACAATTAATTGTGTAGAGAATCCCAATCAATTATACACAATTCGATAAAAGGGTTCGTATAATTGTATGCATTTTAAATGACACGCACATTTTGTTGCGCGTGGGGCAACAAATCAAACAGAACTTATACATTTAATTAACGCATTTATTGCGTCGGGAGTGGCCGCGTTGAATTGTTTCCACACAAAAAAGTGTGTTTCACGGATAAACGCTTTTAACACGGGAGAGGTTAATTAATTATGTCGCGCATTGTGCAATAATTGGCTGTCCTTCGAATAAAACAACGTTCTCTATGACGGAAATCGCCGCGCTGCTGCATCGCCGCTAAATCGTCATGACGTTATTGTTCCACACCCGGCAAATGCATTTTCATCCAGATGATTGTAACACGCGAAAGTAATATAAACGCTTTCTGATTACCCTGTCAGTGGTTAATTATAAAACTCGCCACGATTTCGAGCGACACGCGCGCGCGATTTATCGCGCAATAATAATGATGGCACATAACCATTTGCATCGTTTACGATTTATCCCTGATATTCTCGTCGCGATATGAAAATTGTTATATCAATTGAGAAGCTTAGCGCCGGTGATAAAAAAGTAGAAAAAAAATCTCTTCCCTTTCAAGTTGAGGAAGAAAGAGGATGGATCTCTAAATCTAATTCTTTTAACTTTAACGTTGATTTTCCTGAATCTCTTACAACTTCCTTTCTAAGAACGTAAAATTAAACTAACTTTAACTTTCGCAATTTTAAAACCAAGTTTTTTTCGAGTGTTAAAAATAGAAAAAGAAAAGTAGGATGGATCGCTATTGCGCGTCAAACTTTTCAATCGAGAATGGCTGCAATAAGCCGGCGATGTAAGTCGTGAAACGTCGAGCGACGTAACGACTTACGAACTGCACCGCCCGTATATTTGACTTAATTGCCGTTTCGCACGCGAGTCTCCGCGATAAGCCGAATATGCAAAAACGTAAGCGTAAGCGAGTCCCCTCCCCCCCCCCCCTCCCCGCGCGATAAATCGCGAGATCCGCAAAAAATAGCGAGCGGAGCCGGAGAAATCGCGAAACGGGCGCAACAATGGCGTTAGCGACGGATTACCGAGCGAGATCGAGCATGAAACGAATGGCGAACGATCGTCGACGGGGCGCGATGCAAATTCGCGAGATACAGGACATATGTAAATCTCGCTCAGGCAGAGCCGCACGGAAATCGGAGCGACTTTAAAAATGCGAGGAGGGAAACGAGACTTCTCTACGAAGGGGAGGGGAGGCTGTGTGTTCGTTCGTCGACTTCTTCATCCCCTTAAAATTCAACCTGGTATTCTTCTCGGGACAGATCTGAATAATGCAGTAGGCGACGAGAGATGGCCGGGAGAGCACGCGCTGCCTCCCCCTTCCCCTCCCCTGTCCCCTGTGCCTCTCCCGCAACCTCCCGCAGCTTCCCGCTGAAATCCAAAACTTAAAAGCCGCACGATGCAGGGGACGCCGGGAAACAGCCGGACGGGCAGGCAAAAGCGAAGAGGGTGCGCGCGCGATTTCGGGATTTCGCGATGGTTCCCCCGTGGGGCATTAAGGTTATTAAAAGGCTCAGCAACCTGGATCCGCCGCAAGATATTCCTCGTGTCGTCGACTTGCCGTTATCTCGCGGCGATAGTCGATTTAACTCGAAAACGCGGCGATAGACGCGTTTACGCACTCACGCGTGTCGCGGTGTGTCACGCAAACTTAAGGGAGGGAGAGGGGTTCTCTCTCGATATTGTTGCTCTTGCTGTACGTTATTAATGCGAATCGGCATGCGGAAAAACGCTCGTTTTCATTCGCGAATGCGATGTCGAAGAAACGTCAATCTCCATCTGACACCGCAACAATCGATGTCGTTCACCGACTCGGAAATAGAAACGGACGTTTTGCGGTATGCGCGCAAAACTAACGCATTTTCCCTCGATTGTTTGATCGATCATAATTTAATTTAATTAAATTTTTAATTAAACGCATTATATTTAATGCATAACATATTTAATTAAACATATTCAATTAGATAGAAGCAATAATGCATTTATACAATAATTTATTATACAATAATTTAGTAAATACAATTTAATAATCAAGTTATTGAAAATAATAAAGTGAAATGCGGTAAATAAGAGAATGACTGGTCGTAAATTAAAACCTTAGCATTTTCCTTTAAATTCGATTATCAATCTTAATGTCTCTTTTACAGAATAAGAACAGAATATAATTAATACGTACAAGATGCGATGCTTATTTTAAAATAAATCTATTGCAGTTTCTCATTTATCACACCGCGAAAAAGTTTGTCGACGCATGCCGTTAGACAACACGTTGGGAACGATAAGTCAGCGCTCCTTCCGTCAGAACTACCGGTTTTGAGCTGCGTATGAAAATCGAAGTGTTCCGCACGGCCGATCGATCCTATTACCTCGCGGCGCTCCTGTGTCCGCATCATAAATTGCTCCGGTAAATATGTTCCTTCTAACGCGACTAGGATTCTCTCCGGTCGAGCGTACAATGGCGAATGACAAATGAGTGAGAGACAGAGAGAGAGAGCGAGATACACGCGCGCGGGAATCGCCGATAATATCGTGGGACGACGAGATTGTGCTCTCGCAAAGATGATTCTTTCTCTCTCCATCTCTCGTGCCGTCTTCGTGGGAATTTTTCGGTTAAGAAGAAAACACGATTATTTCTGCTTGGATCTATATACCTGACAAGGCCGAGTCGTGTCCTTTTCCGTCGTTGAAGAGCGAGAGAAGGCGAAAAATATGAAATGCGCGATAATTTTTCAAATCGATTATAGACCGGGTTATATACAGGGTGTTCTAAAAAGGTATGTCAAAAATTTAAGGAGATATTCCTCACACCTGAAGGATGAAAAAATGTTATATGGACATAGGTGCGGAAATGCTTATTTCAGGAGTTATGTTGAAAATACTGTTAGCTGTATTACTTACACAAGGAAAAATTTAGGATTAATTATTGTAGACGACAATCGTTTAATTAGGCTTATTTACATTTGGTTTTAATGTGACCTTGTGAGTATGTTACAATAAATGTTGAAAATGTTCACCATTTTCTTGAATACAAGCAATGACACGTCGACGCATCGATTCACGGACACGTTCAAAAATGCCACCAATGCGTGATATTCAAGATCTTCGCGACCGTATCACTGCAGGTTGCGAGACAATCCGCTGCATTTTTGAACGTGTCCGTGAATCGATGCGTCGACGTGTCACTGCTTGTATTCAGGAAAATGGTGAACATTTTCAACATTTATTGTAACATACTCAAGGTCACATTAAAACCAAATGTAAATAAGCCTAATTAAACGATTGTCATCTACAATAATTAATCCTAAATTTTTCCTTATGTAAGTAATACAGCTAACAGTATTTTCAACATAACTCCTGAAATAAGCATTTCCGCACCTATGTCCATATAACATTTTTTTCATCCTTCAGGTGTGAGGAATATCTCCTTAAATTTTTGACATACCTTTTTAGAACACCCTGTATAACTGTATGTGTGTGATGTCGTAGAGACTGCGTTATTTAAGTATATCCTTGTTCCCTTCTCTTTTCGTGTAAACGCGCAATTTCTCGTGTATAAATCCACCATAATAAAAACAACGCTGTAAATCTCAGCGAGCCATGTAATTGACTTCGTAGACAATTAACGCGGTTTATCGAGAGACCTTTCTCGCGATTCTCGCTCTTTATATCAGCGGCGCGTTAGATTTTGCGCTCGACAGTGAAATTCGACGCGCTGCTTATCGAGCACGTACATCGACTACGATTCAAAACATACACGTGTCACATGCGATAATTTCGTAGAAATTATATTACGATATTTGTGCGGCTATTAATAAATTTATTCTCCAAGAATCACGCATCGTCTCCGTGTTTGAGGAACATCGATCAATCATGCCTTCCGTTACATTTTTTACTGCAAAATTAATGTAAATTTAAAAAGACGTATTTCATTGACTCGTGCGTGCGTTTCCGAGAAGGTTATAAATATTGATAAAACATGCAAATGCGCAAACATGTAAATTAAATGTTACATGACGCAAATATAAAAAAAAGTGTTTCTACCGTAGTGAAATTTATGTAAACGACAATTATCGAAGAAGTCGTTCATTAAAAAAATCGATAGGTGTTCGGAGTTGCGTTCTTTCCCGCATAACTACGTTGCGTGTGTCATCGATCGCGGGTCGCACGTGCGTTTATGCAAATTCGTGCGCGCGCGGCGGATTAAACGTCAGCTAAACGTCACGCATATACCTGAAAAAACGTTGCGCGTACAAAAAGCGGATTCAATGGATCCTGTTAGCGCCTGAGACGAGAGGTTTCGCGATGAATCGGTGACGAGCGAAAAAACGTCTGCGCGCTCTCGAAGCGACGCGAAATATAAAAGCCGATCTCTCTCCTTGAGACGCGGCACGCTCGATGGAGCAGCGAAATCGAAGGAGAAACACGACGCGCAATAGACGGGTTAATGCCTGCGCTTGTCGCAGAGTTGGATGCTGCTGTTTCCTTAACGCATATAATTCGACGATCGTACAAGTAAACACGTATATCCTTGCTGATTCCATAAAAGCTTCCTTTGTTTGACGCGCATCCTATATTCCTTTCACTAAGCTGCTTTACGCGTTACAAGTATCATTATATATTTCCCTTCTTCTCTTTCGATTATTAATTCACGTATTTTTTAATATTTTATTATTTTTTTAATTATTATGCTTTTATATTTTTTTTATTTTTGCATTATTCCAATTTATCCCTATTAGACGTCAATGGAGTAGTTAAAATCCTTACTTGAAAATCAACAATTTTACTTAATTATTTAATTTATTATTATTATTTTAATTATTTTGATTTATTATTATTATTTTAATTATTTTAATTATTTTAATTTATTATTATTTTAGTTATTATTCTTTTATATTTTTTTATTTTTGCATTATTCTGATTTATCCTTAGTAGACGTCAGTGGAGTAGTTAAAACCCTTACTTGAAAATAAACAATTTTACTTAATTTTTATACATTAATTTTTTTCATAGAAATTTGCTCGCCAAACTTTTCAAAGTTCTTGATTTGAGAATCGCCTTTCGTCAACGGGCGAGCGTGTGCTCGCGTTATTCCAAATAAGGAAAAATATAACAAGGTACAACAAAGAAGAATATGATCTGTAGGATCGCTCATTTGTTTTATCTTCAAGTCATATTCGCATTCGCTGACTGATTGCTTCTTGTAGTTAGTACCTCATTATACGGTGGTAATGCTACGTCTTATTTCTCCACGTCTCATTTTATATCTCATTGTTTGTCGCTTCGCGAAGAGAGGAGAGACAGAGAGACTAATAGTAGGACGGAGATATATACATAGACATATGTATATATCCTCGTATTCGCATATGTAGCGAGCGACAAACAGAGAGAATGCGCTCGTCTGCGGATCTGGCCTAGCCAGTCTATAATCTGACATTCAGGTGCGCATCTGTGGTACATCGTGCGAACGCACATATACACACACATACACACACATACGTGTACACGCAGCCTCACTCTCGTCCATATATATCTCACGCATAATACCTATACATCGAGAGTTGGCCTCGACTTGCATATACACGTGCTGTTTCGCGACACGCGCGCCGAACTGACAGATATATGTGTATGCGCGACACATGTACACACGAGACACGTCCACACATACATACACGTCGGGTTATGTAAACCGCAAGATAGGTATATAATGCGATCGAATGACCTACAAATCACGAGCTTCGCTTTCCGCCTGGCGCAAAAACGCGCGACTCCAGGCGCCGAGAGGCGGGCTCCCGAAGCGGCCACGGGAAATTAATGGACAATATATGTCCGAAACTTATACACGCGCGTTCTCCCCGTGAAACAAAACGGTAAAGACGAGATTGCTTAACGCGTTCACGATGCCGACGTCGATTTTACGCGACCGGCTGTTTTTACGCGCCGCGCATCGCTGATGAGTGTACGCAAAAAATTCGCCTAGTATTTGTTTCAAGGTAATATTTTTGAAGGTTACGTATGCACATATCAGGCAGTATACAATCTTATTTCACATTACTTGAAACTGATTTTTTAGATAATCTAAACTGCAAATATGTATCTAATATTTAAAAAATTGTGTCAATTATTGCTCGAAAAAATATAAAATATGTTTTATAAAAGCATAAGGGATATTTTCATTTTAATTATTATAATTAACATAAAACAACATGACTTTAGTCATATTATAGTTTTAAATTTATTTTAATTTTTGGAATTGATATACATTTCATTCATAAAAAGCTAGTATTTTAAAAAAGCAATGTTTAATTATTTATAATTATTATTTTGCATGCATTGTTCCATGTTTTATTAATTTTATTTACTAATGATAACTGTTTTTCAATCTTTGTAAAAGTTGCAACTTTTTTCATTGAATTTCATTTGCGTGAGAAAATTGCTTCGCGCAGGATTATTCTGAACGTGAAGGAATAATCGTATATTCCAGTTCTCATTATCCGGCATTAGTGCGTTGAGAAATTGATCCTTAATAGTGTACATTGCATATTCCATTACAACGATATTCGATCAACACTTCAAACATATTATACATATAACTACTATTCGCAAGCAGTATTCGTTTAGCGAACAAAGTTAATTGCGATGCATATCTTTACAAAATGAATATCTTTATACTTGATAAATTGAATGTAATAATATCCTGCGATATCTTCAAAATATTTTTTAATCTCTCGTCAAAACGACTAATAAATTAATTAATGTTGAGAAATGAAAATTACACAATTAAATTACGTTTTAATATCGTATAATAACAAGTATATTAAATAATGAAAATACTTGTGTCAGAACTTTCTGACAAGTCACGCAAGAGAATTAATCGACGAGAAGTTTTGCGTCTGTAAATGAAATAAAAGTTTCGCATTAACGTTTTCACGCGGGGAAATTTTTATAACATCAATGTATAAATCGACTGGAGCTGGATAATTTGCACGAAAGCAATGGCGATCGATCGATTGATTTTAGCGTCAATGCGGAAAAATCTAATGAACCATCGAATGGTTCACAAACCAGCGAATTTCCAATTATCAATTCGCGAATTCTCGTCGAAAAATAATCGTTGTTTGCCATCATTGTTGCCGGCCATCGTCACCATCGTCGTCGTCACTTGATATGTATAGTCATTAAAACCGAGCGAAGCGGATTGCGTAATCTACCGATTGGTATATACGATATACTCTCGCGATAAGCTCGTGTAATGTATATAGTAATGCGGACAGCTGAAAGCGATATTTTGCAGAGTGTGGGATAAACGATCGTTCGAAATGTAGCACTGTATTTCATGTGCGCATTAATTAATGATTTGACACAGCCAAAATTCGACAAGCCTAAATCATTATATATATTTATGTTTAGTTTATTATAATTACATGCATAAAATTATGTGTATTATTTTAAAAAATATTTCATAGAAGCGATTATTTTCTTTTAACAGTATCGTTTTTTGGAGTGATTTTTTCTGAAACGAGTGATTTAATTATGTAATACATATCATTAATTGTAGTATTTTTATATTAGTGAAAAAAAGCTTGCTCGTTTAATGTTAAAAATAATTGTGCAGTTCGTCTAAATTTCAGAAAGAAAAATACTAGTAGATTGTGAATCGAGTATAAAATATATAGAATATATAGAATGTAATAGATTTGACGAGACGTTGGAGATCCACGCGTATAAATGCCAACGCTTTTGTCGCAGTCTATTACGTTTCGCGCCGAGACCGCGTTTAATCACCATCGTTTCAAAAGCAAGATTATGACCGCGGAGTGTTTAATTACAAACGCGGCAATGACATTCATCCGCGGTGTATTAATAAACGCGTAATGTTCCCCGCCGGTAATCGAGATTTCAGCGACAAGAAACGACTCGTTAAACGTGCGTCCGCTTAAACGACCGGAACATTGCTATTTTCTGGCAAAACAAAAGGCGCATTACGTAACACGTATTATCGTGGGTGAAGTTATGTACTACATATTCAATAAAAATTTCTTGAAAAAAGAGAGCGAGAGAGAATAAATATTATAAACTCTTCGAATTAAAATGATATAAAAGTTATTTAAATATGTCGCATCAAGATGAAAAAAAATTCTCAAATTTTTTTACAGAGTTAGAGTTACTTCTTTGATTTGCTCGAATATATATTTGAGTGTCACTTTTATGTATAAAAATATAATACAAAAAATATATTAAATAAATTATAAAACGACAATCGTATTCTGTTTTCTGTTTATTATTAAAAACACAGATAAACAGTTAAAAAATAAAAGAATGTAGCATTTTTCAGCTTTTAGTTTTGGAAACCGGTTAATGACCTCTATGATGTACAATATGCAGTACGGCAAAAATTGGCGGAGATCGTTCGCGGGATATGGGTGGTAACGTCGAGCTGAAGTTTCCGCTTGGCGTCCATCGCCGAAAATTCAAGCTTCCGGGTTCTTCTCGTTCTCTTATTATTCCGGGTTTTCTTCCTCGCTTTTCTACGACGCGGCTCCGCTCAAACATAAAGTCAATATATAGATGCACGTTATATCCGACAGAATACAGACAGAATCTCCCGATTGTCCGCCCACGAAAGAAAACCGGAAAATATCTCTCTCGATACGTTGCCGCTTGCAGATTCTCGCCGCGATGCGATGCGACGTGGTTTCTTTGCCCTCTTTAGTTCCGGCGTGTTTAACAGAAGCATATCGCGACGTCATGCCGGAAGAATAATATCGGCACGTGATGACAGCACCCGGATATATATATATATATATATATATATATATATATATATATATATATATGTAGGTATGTGTGTATGTATATATACAACGTTTATATGCACGACATATAAATATACACACAACATACGTAGCAACATCTATTTTAGTTGTGTGCAAATGCGTTTTTACGATTGCGAGATATTCTTATGATACATGATTCGTATTTTATAACATAATAAATATGCCATTACAACCACATTGTATCGCATAATAAAAAAGTATTGCGATCGATATAACGCTATCTCTGACGGATAATAGTATTCAACATTGAAAGTCATTTATCTTGCTAATATTGAATCTTTATTTAAAAAATAATTTGAATCTTTTATAAATTTTATATTACTTTTACAAATTGTAGTTTTAATTTGTTCATTCAATTAATGTAAAATTCTATGACAATATTAATTATATCTTTTAATTTTAAATTTATGGGATTTACATAATTTCGCATCCTTCTTATAAATTTCCTACATTTTCTCTCATTTCTTGGTATTCAACTTTTTCCTACTTTGCAATTTTTCATTAATTTTTTCATAAACCTGCAATGCATTCACGTTTTAATAACATGCAAGTGCCGATATTATCGTCCGTTTAAATACCGAGAAGTCCGAGAAGTTTACGAGATCGCGGAGAAACCGAAGACGATTCCGATGGAACTGGATTTTATCGGAATCCAAGGCAGCCAGATAAGAATTGCTATTTCGAGAGAATGACTCGCGTTATCTGCGCGATTAAATTTTCTTTCCAGAGATGGCATCAACTTTGTTCTGCGCGCACGCGAAGAAAAATCGCCCGATTCGAGATTTCTGCGGAAACGAAACGTCGTGTTATGACAAGTTTTCACGATCGACTAATTGTACAGTGCGAATGTAACGAGAATTGCAATATCAGGAGTCCACGCACGTTGCGTAACCTACTATGACCGATTGAAATGATCAAGCAATTAACGCGAGAGCGACGACCACCTATATCCTGACAGAGAAAAGATTGTTTTCGCGATCTATCGTCGCAAAAACGCTCGACATTCTTCCTAAAGAATTTCGAGTATGCAGTCTAAAGAGGGAATATATAATAAAAGAGAAAGACATGTACATATCGATTACTTATATGTTAATAAATATTTATATTTAAATATATATATTTTCGTAATTATAAAATAGTGTCACAAAATTGATTAAACAAAAATTAATTGCATCTAGAGAATATCCTTATTTGTATCCACGCACATGTATTCTTTATACATATACTTCATTGCATTATCGCATTTCATATTGTGGCTTGTTCCTAAATTCGGATAAAAACGATGCTCGTACAATAAGAAAATAATGCTCTCGTTTACTGTTGCAGCTTCAAAGGTAATGCAAAGAGACAGAAGGAGTGATAAAAAGAGAGAGAGAGGGAATTTCCAGGCTGTCTCTGTTTGAACACATTTCGTCGCAAAGGAAAAGAAGGGAAAAAGACACGGGAGACGAGGATCTCTCTTATCTTTCGCGTAAAGGAATAAAACGCGTGTCGCGGATGTCATAAGGAACGCGTTTTTCCTGCGCAAGAACGACAAATAACTTTATCGTTCGCGCTGACATCCACAAATGTGTAAAGAGCGGCTTTTGACAAATCGTGTCCGCGGGCAAGGATAAAATAAGGATTCATTCGCGCGTAAAAACGGTACTTTCAATTTATGCAACATTACAGTACACCCAAACAATGATCATCATTTTACGAATAATATATATAATGTGTTGTATAAATTAATATCTCTATTTATATTCTCTTTTTCGTTTAAATTGCAATCTTATACTAAACCAAATTCTTACGTAGTTTTGACAATAATAAATCGGAATTTTTAATACGTCTTT
This sequence comes from Camponotus vicinus, assembly GCF_025532165.1. Taxonomy (NCBI): domain Eukaryota; kingdom Metazoa; phylum Arthropoda; class Insecta; order Hymenoptera; family Formicidae; genus Camponotus; species Camponotus vicinus. The sequence goes on from NW_028141949.1 coordinate 5,849,961, forward strand.
AATTTTTAATACATTTATAGATTATAATTTCCAATCTTCCGAATTCTCCATGTTATTCTATTCCTTAGAAATACTTGAGTATTCTTTAATTAAAATAATTGTTCTTGTATTCCAAAATATTGAGTTGCAATTTATTTATTTATTTATTTATTTGATATTATAAAATTTGGGCTGTTTGAAAAACAGATTTGACCATTATTACACACATCGAACCGTATATCGCATATCAAATGCACACATGTGTACGTACGCACGAAACTGTCATAGTGTCTCTCTTTCTCTCTCTTTCGCGACGTATGCTCGGAGCGAATTTTCGCCGAACGCGGTTCTCGCTATATAGAAATGCAAATGCGCGCCGTTAATCTCGGTAATAAATACGCACGACTCCGCTGAACGCCGCAACCCGTAACCACTTCTCGCTCGAACAGCTCGAGCTGTGCAATAACGCCCTCTCGTCGCACGTACAGCATCTTTATTTCCGTCCGCGCGCGGATGACTCGCATGCCGAGGTGCTCCATCCGCGAGATTCCGACGAAGCTCCATAATCGTATTTCGCGAGCGGATGCTGATCCAAGTCGAGGCCGGTAATCGAAAAGTCGCTATTATTTTAGAATCTGTATTTCGAACGCGGCGAATAGATTTCTTTTTTTTTTAATAAGGAGAGAAAAGCCACATTTTATTGTAAAGTGCTATTTAATTGTTAATTAATTTACCGCTCGATAAATTAATTAACAATTAAATAACACTACAATTAATTTCCCGCATCGATGAAAGATGCAAGAAGATTGTGGCGTATTAGAGAGTTGTATCGACTATTAGAGATCGTAAGTTCTGGCCTCGCTAGGACACGGCTAATAGCGTCTCTCCTAAGTCGATCCGTATCGTTTTATCCGCCCGAATAATCTCCCAACTAGCGAGCTTTAACTTGGGCGAACTTTAAACAGTGAGGTGGAACACGGATAAACTATCGCGCGCGCATACTCGAGGGAATTTTCACGACGAACAATCGAGATAACAATCCCCAATGGACGTAAGAACATAACACCGTGAAATGTAAGTTCTATTTCAATGAAGAGATGTACGCAAAGTTGGAAAGAAAAACACCGAGAGAAAGAAAAACAATGATATATCGAAAGCGGTTATTCTTAGCGTGAAAATTAATGAATCTTTTCTTCCCAGATTTTATTTCAACGTCAATAATGCATTTTACTATAAAATTTTAGCTTATTTAGTTTTATTATTATAGCTTATTAGAAGAATCTACGATATTCATCTTGAACCGAGAACATTTCTAAATTTTTCTAGACAATACAAATCTCTCTTATGCGAACTCTTAGCCTAATATAAATTTTTTAAGCACATTGATTGGCTGCGGGATAGTAATTTTTTGAGTCTTCAGAAACTTTTTATTCTGCAGCCAATTAATACGTTTAAAAAATTTGTCGTATGCCAAATGTAATATTAGCCTTAGCCTAATATTACATTTGTCGTATGACAAATTTTTGAAGCACATTGGTTGGCTGCGGGATAGTAATTTTTTGAGTCTTCAGAAACTTTCTATTCTGCAGCCAATTAATGTTTAAAAAATTTGTCGTACGACAAATGTAATATTAGTCTTTAGACGTCTCTCTTCAGTCTTTGCGTTATTTAAATCTATCGTTCGCTCGGAGAGCCCAATAATTCGCATACCGCGTTTCCGCATTAATCGATTCGGCCTGTACGTCAACGCGATGCATATTTTCACGAATAATCGCGCAGATTGTAGTCGATATTTCACGTCGCCCTTACGTGACACATCAGGATGTCACGTTCCCTAATATTGAAAATGCGCTATCCCGATACGGTATTCCGAGGACGCGTTACGTGACGCGTCGCGGAAAAGTCGCGGAATCCGTTTGCGGCTGCGCTTCAAAGAGAAGATCGTAAAAAGGGAGAGAAAGAGTGTGTGTGGGAGAAAGAGAAGCAAAGTCGTAAAAACTGATCGAACCCGTAAGAAACCGGCGCCATTTTCTCCCCCCGTCCTCTCTATCCATCCCCGTTGTCTCCTCCTTTTCCAATCCACTTTCCTTTCCTCTCTTTCTCCTTCTGAGTGAGTTACCGCGGAGCTTCCCGTTTTTACGTTCCGCCTGGACGACGAAGACGCCAAGCGGCTTCGCGACTCATCGTACGGTTACTAACGTGCAGTTACAGTTATGGTTGTTATAGAACCGGCGCGTTGCACTTCTATCAGGAGCTTCCCAGCCATGTTTCAGCAAAGAAACGGACGACATGTCTCCCCTCGGAATAACTGTATTTAGAAACTGATATGCGTTCGTGCTTGATCCTCTCATTTGCTTCGACGAATTTATAACGATGAATAAATGGGCATACGATATACAATCTTTGTGCACGTAAAAGTATGTATGTAGATAAAAAATTATAAATAATTTTTCTATATTTTAAAAAACATATATTTATCGGAGTCATGTTAAAAAAAAAAGATTCTTTGCTAGTAAATATGTATAAATAAAATATATTGAAAATGCGATAAAAAAGTCGGACGCGATATTTGAGAGAACTGAATCGCCTTTAACTGCGTTCTCGTAAAATACTCATTAGGAAAGATTAAAAGTCGAGAAAACACCTGTTGAATACGCGAAAGAGCCAATCGGAGCGCGACTAGGGTTCATTCGCACCCCGCAAAAGAAATAGTATTAACGATCCAAAGCCGAGGCGTCGTGCGAGCGTAATGAGAGAACATTGTTATATAATTAAGTTATATAATTAAGGTTTAACAAGACGAAAGAAGCTGAATTTTTCTCGTTTTTATCGCGTAACAACGTTCGAGAAGCGATGTAACAAAGTTGGTTAATTTATTCAAATGTCAACTTTAATCTCACCTTGCAATCACGTAGACCAGTTGTAAGAAATTTCAATCGCGGAAATTTTCATTTTATCGATTGATGCTTTCACTATTGTTACAACAAAACAATTTCTTTTCGTTCGATGTAAGAGCTGTTATTCTCGCTTAAAAAAAATCTTAATCTTGAGAGCGATTATTCTATAAGAAAAATTCCTGCCAAGTATAATTGACTCATCATCCGTAAAATTCTACATCCAGAATTATTTTCGAAATTGTATCAAATAAATAAGCGCCATCTAAAACGATCCTTTTTCCTAATAATCGGTTAGAAGTCCAAACGCGCGCGAACTCATTCTTTTTTTTCAATTTATATTTATATCACGATCCTTCCCCAAAAAGGGATCATCCTTTTCCTAGCTGGAGCATCGTAGATTAGAAATAAATTTCGCCGAAAGCAATCCCGGAGGAGAACAGCGCAAATAAAACCGGAAGGTGAAAGTGAGGAGAGGGGAGGCAATAAGGGGAAAAGAAGAAGGTTATGTTTACGAGCCACGAGAAAGACTCGACGGGTCCTTGACTTCGCCATAACGGCCGTATATGAGGTTTCCTTGTAGGCCCTCAAGGCAACAGCAGCTGTCGCTATCGTCCGTGCCAGATTCGAGGTTGTAGCCGGAAAAGCTTTAAGGATCGTAGACATGTGAGGACCGTGAAACGTTTCGCGATCGAAGGAGGGAGAACGTGTAAAAGGGCTAAAGTTTAAGGGAAGCGAATCAGATGCTATCGAAAACAGATGCGTAAACGTTTGCGATACGTAATTTTGATGTGCAATTAATTCGCGATTGTCTATATATAAACGATAATAGATATGAATGATAATTGTCGCAAAAAACGGATCAAAGTCCTCGAGGTCAAAGATTGAAAAATCTCGATGCAAGGATAATTATATCGCGGATTTTTTTCCAAACCATGGAAGATTCATTGAATTATAAAATCATCAAATTTTGGCCAACACTGGAAGCTACATTTACGTTGCAACACGTTTCCGCTTGCAGAAAGATTTTGCGTAAAATCCAATGATGTTCCGATTTAATCGCGCAGTTATATCGATAATGTTTAAGCGACTACATGATTGGGATTTCCCACATATCGACGTCAGTAAATATATGTTACCGCGAATCTTGAAACTCATCATTCTTGGAATTGTTGCAATTTTTATCCGCACGCTTAATAATAGTAGCTTAATAATAGTAATATAATAGTTTTATTGCTCTCGATATTTTAAAGACCAAGCAAAAATTCCGATAACTACTTTATTCAAGGATTCAAATCGAGTAGCGTTAATGGTTGTGATTGAGAGAAGATTCATTAAAGCGCCGCAAATTATGGTGAATTTATATACAGGGCAAAGACCAGAACGAAAGACTATCGGTTAACGTTAATTGAAGCGGTCAGTGAATCTACTTGACGAAGTGCTTCCGATTACTAACTAGACGGAAGTGAAAGGATGCGGGGAAAAAGGGCGAGATGGCTTTTAAAACGCAAGAGAAAGATCTATTAAGCGATCGGACAACGTAAAAGGTCGGGATTCTGCTTGAATAAAGATGACGAGCGATATAAGAAATGGACGTCAGTCTGATTTTCTCGCCCTTAGCTCATTAATTATTCGCGACTTTGTAACTATCGCGAACACTCGTAAGCAAAGTCGCGCTTAATAAAATGCCATTTAACAGCAAAATATCTGCTCGTTTTAGATCTGTTCATTTTAGATCCCGATACGACGTTAAATGCGCATGACGAGATGCAATCGTGTGCGGCGAAATTGATCGACAGGTCAGTATTCGTCGCTACTTTCATTTCCCCGTGCAGAAATATTTTTAACGTCATCTCGGTGAATGAAGAAAAAAAAACCACAAAATGTTTGGTGTGTCAATTTAACTGACACACAACGCTATCCTCTTCATCAAAAAAGAGAGACAGAAAAAAAGCATTATCATTGAAAATAAATTAATGGCCGATAGACAACTGTTTTAATTTCCATTTGCGGAAATATTTCATCGCGTTAGTTAAGTAACGTTAGTTAAATTAGCTAGTGTGACGAAAAGAAAAGAAATATTTAGAAAATATTAATCACACATGGCAAGGTATTAAAGTATTTAAATCTTAAAAATAATTTAAATTTTTCTTTCGCTTTGATCACCATGTATCTATTATTTTAAAAATAATTATTTTTAAAAATACTAGGTAAAAATAATTTTTAAAAAAATATTAAAAAAAAAGTATCTATGTAAATTCCATTTTAGGACGAATCAGTATTCCCTAAATATTTCCAAAGAAATAATCAATAACGCTATACACGAGTACATGCGAAACCACGCGTGGTGGAAAAACGGTCTCGCCGGTCGCAGACGAGAAATAAATGGAAAATGTACTCACTCTGACGGGACCACCGCGGAAGAGGTTCGGTGTGGAGACGTGTATGTTGGGGTGATGATGATGCACATGGTTATGGTGGTGGTGATGATGGTGTCTCGTATCAGGACCGCCTCCCGCAGCCGCTTGCTCCGCCTGGACCGACATCGCCGCGCGTGCCTGTCGCTCTCGCTCCCGAAGCCGGTCTCGTTCCACGCTGCAAACCAAAATTACCATCCGGTTAGTTCCAATTCACGTAAAATGCTCCAACACACTATTATAATAATGAAAAATTACAAAATATAAGGTAGAATTTCTTTTTGTAAATCTTTACTCTCCTATAATTGATTTTACATAATACATTCTTAAAAGTTTACATAGCAGTAATTTGTCTGTAAATGACAAGCAATGTAGTAGACTTGTCGTCACTTTTTCGCTTCGTCAAATCTTCAATATTTTATAAATCCATAATATCGCTCATTATTATTCGTCATAATTATCCTACTAATTGTTAGGCACGAATATCGACAAACGGAGAACGCTTTTATCTTTTAAAAGCAAATTCACGGAGGAATTTTGTTGCTTATATGACGCAGCGCCGAGAATAACTATCGACCTTTTAGAAAGCATTGACGCAGACGAGAAACGAAGAGTCAAGACAAGGCGAAAACGAAGATAGGACAGAGAAGGGATTCGTGACGAAGCATGGCGAGGGCGATTGCAGCTGGCGCAAACACCTGTTTAGTCGCGTTTCCGGTGACGCCGACGTTATGTGTAAGAACAAACGAGACACTACGATTTTGTAACAATTGCTGCCATTTATAGGTAAGAGCAAGAGTTGGAAAAGTCCAGTGAATAGAAAAGACCATGGTAAATTCCGGTTTTTATTATCTTCGATTTTATTCAATGGAATAAACGTAAAAACTATAAAAATATCTAATATAATTATTAAACTATATAACTTTAGGCAAAAAAAAATTATGTGCTTTGAATAATAAATGATAACTAATAATTATAGTTTATAAAACAAAATTAATATAATAATATAATCTTTCTTAATTCAAATATATGAAATATATTTTTAAAATAAGAATTTTGGGAATATAAATGTCACTAAATTTTATTAATTTTTAGTTTAACGATAAAAATATATAAATAATAACAGAAATAAAAATTTTTACCATATAGATCTGATTCGCGTTTATTATTAACTAATTATTTGCTATTCAATTATTCTTGTAACAAAAAGACTAATTTTTTTCCTTTAACATTTACCTTTAACATTTTTTTCCTTTAACATTTTTATTTTCCTTTAACTTTAACATTTTCAATAAAGAAAATTAGCTTGTGCCGATTTTTTTCTAAATAATGATCTTTACCACTGGCATGGATTTTATCTAAAAAATGTGGAATTTTACTAATCTTGATAAAGATGATTGTAATAAATTAATGTTACAATTGAATGTATATTTATAGATTTTTATCTATCTAAAGATATAATATGATTGTGTGTGTGTGTGTATGAAACTCTCTTTTTATAGATGTTATAATTGTTTAAATTTACAAATCTCCATCGATGTAATTTATAAAGAAAATAAAATATAAATTATATAATTTTAATAACTTGTATCAAAAAACTATTTACTAATTCTTAAAAGATAATGTGTTACTTTCAATATCTTTTAAATATTATTTGAAATTTAAAAAATAATTAAATAAATATAAAAAAGGATAATATTAATATATTGTAAAATTATAAAGTAATTACAAGATATCAACGCTTTTAAAGAGAGATTATCTTCTGAGAATATATATTTCTACTTTATATCCCATTTTTTACGTTGTAACAGCCTTCCTCCGCGAAATATCGCGTATAAATTCCCATTATCAGCCTCTTTTCGTATTTCAACTCACAACATGTAACACAATCAAAATAGCGAGTATGGAGCGGAGAGTGCTTTAAATAGACGTTTAAAGGTCGGTCGGACGATTTTCCTTCTCGTATGTACGTTATCTGACATACGTTGCACGACTTGTCAAGGCACGATGCTAATGCCTCACGCGCCATGATATACTTAGGGTCATTGCGGAATATTTCCGAATGTATTAACATAAGTAATGCGCACGCAGCGGGATCTTACGCGCGCGAAGAAAATCTGAGAACGCGGTCGTTTATTTCTTTTTAATCGAGACAGCTTTTCTCCGCAAGATATGATAGTGCGTATAAATCGTAGGCGTCGAGAAATATTTTTTTCGCACATGCGCAACATCTGAACAGGAAATACCGATATCGATACACATGTTACCGAGAGAAAGGGCCGCGCGTTATAGTATAAAAAGTTGCAAAAGCTCATGTAAAGGCCAAGTAATAAATTAACAATTCGCGAGGCATTATATAAGCGAATCCTGATTTTTCTATAAGATATTTCGATTAAAGAGTCTATTCCCCGAAGCGCGATACTTTCTCGATCGTCTCGGGCGCGCACAATGTGAAGAAACATGCATGCCGATGGACAAACGGCTGCATTGTCATGCAAATTAAACACACCGGCAGTAATCACTGTTCGCCGCAACCGCTTAATTGCGGATGAATGGTAAGAAACTGCATGTCGTATTTCACCTTCCGTTCCCAGCTCTAAAAAAAGTCGCGCGCAAATTTTATCATTTTTATCGCATTCAACAGACACCTAAGAGACAAGAGAGAAGACACTAACTTATATGTACCGAGTATTTTAATATTCTCTAAAATTGTCGCTCCTGTTAATATCCTTGCAAATTATTTGCAATCTTAAGAACTTTCGAGACACATCGTGTTCGTCGAAATAATGGAAATCGCATACGATCGATACTCTTTTTTACTAAAATAATAGTCCGAGGTATGATTGGATAGCGTCCATTTTCGTAAGCGCTCTCCTTCCATCTTATTAATTCAAAGCTGCTTATTATTCGTGACGGCAAGAAATATCCGACGGAAAGTTTAATCGCCTTCCCGGTCTCGTGCATGTAAGCGACTCGGTAATTTCCCCGTGACCCGCATGGTGTAATCGAGCCAAGTTAAGAACGACTCTATTTGTGTCCCCGAGTGCGCGCACACTTGTTCCCGTTGGTATCCATTTATCCCATTGGAGTCCCTTCTCGCACGCGCACAGACGCATACATGTGCATTCGGATTGCACGTTTAGTCGCGCGAATATTTCCTCGGCCTCCCCCCGAATGCAGTCTCCTCTCCTCGCGTCGTGCACGTGACACTTTCTCGATCGATACCCCTCTGCAACGTCCTCTGCGTGTCTCTCGTCGGGCTTCTCTCTTTTTCTTTTCGCCGCGCCGCTTCATGCTTCGCTAAATCAGCTCTAGAAAGTATACTCTTAACTAAATCGATGCCGGAGAAAAACCAACCGCTCGTTCCCCGGCTAAGTCGCTTGTCGCTAATCGCAATCTCGCAACGCTCCGAGACAAAATTTAAGTGGAAATCTCGTAGACAAATAAATTTACCTCGAGGATTAGGACGCTCGCATACAATTTTATCCTACGGTATCTCTGTTTCAGCTTTAAAACCTTCGTATACCTCTAAGAAAAATTTTGCTATTGTTTTGGTTTATAAATCTAAGGCTTTAAAATCTAAGGCTTGGTTTGTTAATTAAGTATAATTGTTGTTAATTCAATTATATCATATTGTATCGCGTGAAGAAATCGTAAGATAAAGTAATGTCGAAATTTAGTTGATCAAAATTTATTAATGTCAAAAAATGTTCGTCTATTAATATTATATTTAGATATATTGTTCTCGAATTAGATAGCATCTGGTAGAATTTTGTACTTAAACGTCGAATCATCTTGCAAGAATAAAATAGTATCAAAAATTTTATATTGTCTTATATTGTCTTATCAGTTTCTTAAAGCATCTAATTAACACCTGATTATTATGTCTTCATTTTTTATTCGAATTATTTGTATATTTTTTGTACATTGAATAAATTTAATATTAATTTGATTTTCTGTCAAACAATTTGAATACTTAATTCTGAACTTCAGCACTTAATTCTGAACTTCAGCACTTAATTAGCAATTAATTTTAAGACAATTTAGAATTAATTTGACGCTGGTGGGGAGGCTAATTTAATGGAAATTTTTTTCTCTGTTCACTTTTCCTCCGCACATAAAAATGGGAAGGAATCAAAAGCATCTCTATCCCGCGCGAGAAAGCAAAATTCCAAGCTAACACATCGGTCGAGTTGTCGGCTCAGCTTTATTGAATATCTGGGGACATTGTCACAGAACGGTCGAAGTTCATTGAGCTAACGAACTCGGATCGCTCTCGACAAATTCCCTCTGTTGGATGTTTGCACGATCGAAATCCGGATGGTCTCGCGCGAGGAATGGATCGGACAGTTTTTCAAAAATGCTCGATTAACAATCCGGCACAATCAGTCGTCGACAATGGCGTCTATGGAGAGCCACGTATCGAAATCATCACTCGCTCTTGTAATGAAATCGACTGCCTTTTCGAGTCTGGCATTCGCTATTTTTCGTATCGGTTCTTTCGTCTGTGATTTTTGTCCATGCGCACGACGATCAATCATAAGCCACGTTTATATGGAGCAGACGATAATCCATATGTACGTTCGCATCATAAATATTGAACTCGGATCGAATTAACTTTTGCTTTTTCGCAGCAATCGTGCCAAATATGTCACAAATAACGTTCAATGAAATTATCGCCTCTCCATTTCCATATATCTGTAGTACTATAAAATTTTAAAGATGAAAGCAGGATTTGTGCTTCGTTAAAAATCATTTTAATATTAATGTGAATAATAAATCCTTAAACAAAAAAAATAATACATATTGACAGTTTCATTTTTAATATTTTACCTTCTCATAATCCACTCATCTTTTAAAAATGAAATTATAAAACAAACGACTTTTAAAGTAAATGATTTATTTATCATATTATCGTTTTATCGTTTTATCATTATGCAATCTATTATTCTTATTACAAGCGTAAAATCTGTAGTATTCTGAATTTTATTGTATTAATATACTTTTAAGTACCGCGATTCTCTGACGGCGTTTTCCGATTCGCGTCACGATCGATTTAATCCTTCGAGGATTAATTCGCGCCTCTTTCGTGGCCAACGTAGCGAATATATATATATATATATATATATATATATATATATATATATATATATATATATATATATATATGTATATATATTTAATACTGGAATAGTCGAATAACTCGAGGTAAATTTTTCTCTTCATCGTTCGAGCAAACGTTTAGTAGCGGCGCCCCGGTTCGCCCCGGAGGCGGAATATTGCCATCGTAGATAATTAATTCGCGTTAATCGCGGCCCATTTGAAATGGTAATGAGAAAGGGATGATTTAAAGCGGCGAGCCAGCTGCGATTCGTAGCCCGTCGATAAGTAGGAAGAGGAGATACACAAAGTAAGAAAGAGAGAGACTGTTGCTTTACGTCCCTCCAGGGATGAAACAAAATATATACATTAATCGATAATTTCATAATTTGTAATGATATAGTATAAGCACATTATATACGTGTAGCAAAATAATAAAAATCATATGAAAAAGAAAAGAAAGTTTAAAAATATATTGTTACTTCTGGAAAATAACAAAAAACAAAGATAAATTTACCGCATTATTTCTGAGCATAAAGAAAACTTGATGAAAATAAAATTAATAGAGATAGAGGGTGAGAAATAAACGGTGATTGAACGAAACAAATCGAAAATCCGACTTGATCTGCCTCTTCTTCGCCGATCCGCGTTCGACGCCTATTACTACCGAGTTTCTAATCCGTCTCGATCCATCGTCTTGGCTTTAAATCCCGGATTACACGGTTATAGAGCGGCATCAGCTATCGGTGTTTTCATCGACGGATGCCGCGATTTGCTTCCGCTCAATATGATTTATCAACCGTTCTCGTGGTTAGAAATATCTCTTGTTAACAAGCTTCCGCGCTGTTTTTACAATAATAAGTCGCGTTCACTTTTATATTCCACTGAAATTTTAACTTTTCTAATTTTTTCCTAAAAATTCATTATATTGATGTATCAAAAAAATTTACACTTTAGTTAAGAATGCACCATTTCAAATAATTTAATATTATTAATTATTAATTTAATATTTCAAATATTGAAATATAAGTCAAAGTGAATTTTTTTCTTCTTGACTTATTATTTTCTTTGTTGATGCACACATAATTTCAGTTAACATAATATAAATATCTCAGAGATGGGAAAGGTCACATTAGTAGAGCCAAGTTAGAAGCAGTTCTCCCTTTTAATTATTAATATTATATAACTGATTATTAATTATTAATATTATATTATATAACTACTAAAACCAAACTAATCTCTAATTCATGTAATAATCTCCTAAACACTTTGATACCTCATTTACACCAATAATACGATTATATGTAAAAATCTTCTTACAAAACCGACATTCCATTCAGTTATATTATTCCGGTATTTTATACGCTAGTCTTTCATTCTTCCTCCTTGACCCTTTTCCGCGAAATCCCCTAGAGACAAAGGATGCAGAGAAAAAGGAAACTACCGTCGAGAGAGAATCACCAGTGATGCCTTGAACTGTTTTCAGTGCTCCTTATCCGAATCGCGGGCAAGTCGATTTATGTCGTCGGTCCGTAAAAATGTCATCGTATCCGAGTCGTTCGGTGTGTGACCAAAGAATAACCTTCCGTTCTTCCCCCTAACCGTATCCTTACCCCGTCCTTTTCAATTGCGCGATAAAGGATTATTGCATTATCGACTCCACCCACCACGAAAGGATCGTCTTCTCGGTCGGCCAATAAAACACTGTGGCTATGTTTTACGAGGGACATCAAGCGCGTTGCTCGACTCTTTCCGCTCGGTTCGCTACTTTGTAAATGTCGAACGAGCTCGTGGACCTCTGCAACCCTATCGACATAACTTTGTCGCGATATAATTTAGAGCAAACGAAATAATTCGATTATCAAAGGAAAAATAAGAAATATATATATATCACGTAAATAAACCAAGTTTAGAATGAAAGCCATAAATAAATATTTCAAATACAAAGCGATACTTTTATAGAAATACACGACAGCGGACAAAAAGAGCCATGACAAAAGAAATAGAAACGTTGCCGAGAAGAGAATAATGTTCCAAATATAATATATACACAATACCGTTAGCGCGTACAGTAGGGTTAATAACGATGGAAGCAGTCTTGCTGCCATGTAGTATACCAGAATGAAAATGGAACTGACGATAAGGAGAGCCGGTTACGACACACCGTATGATGAAATGTGTGACGCTTCCGCGAAGGAACTCGGCTCGGTCGCACGCGTCGACGTCAGAGCGTGACGTTCGAATGTCAAATAACACGACGATTTAATGCGCGATTATTTTCCCTATAGCGATCGAGCAGGGAGGAGACGATGTGAAAGGAAGTAGTCGATTTTATTCGCCCGTTATAGCAACTCGATGCGTCTCTTTCGTATCGCGATACAATGCATGTAAAAAATGATGCTATGGCGAATATAGAGCAAATTTATGAGATAAACATATCGCATGAAATTCATTATAAATAGTACTCTGTGAAGATTGATAAAGTTTCTGTCAAGGATTAAGTAATGAAAATATCTATAAAAAATTATGCATTTAAAATATAATTTTTAAATATAAAATTAAACACGCATTTATCTGCGAATCGCGTATATTTCATGAATGTTAAGACTTGATGAAGGACAGTTTTATGTTAATTACGTAGATAAACAACTGTCTGTTACAACATATATGACCTCTTGCGTTAGACTTTGACGTTTTAGAAACTACTGTTTGAGAAGTAAAAGAAAAGAAAATTATAAAAGAAAAGAAAATAAGTAAAAAAAAATAAAATAAATAAATAAAAGAAAATTATAAATAAAGAAATAGATAAAAGAAAAGAAAATTATAAATAAAGAAATAAATAAAAGAAAAGAAAAGAAATAAATAAAAGAAAATTATATTCTTACTACAGTAATTTTAAATTCCCATCCAAGAGGCTCTATATTATTGCGATTTCTTCTCCGCGAAACTGTTACGAATCATAGATTCACGACACAACTTCTTATTTGACGTGTCTCCGAAGACAGACGATAAACTTGAACGAAGTAATAAAGCGTCATTCGTCTCTCTCGCATAGCGTTGGCCTCTTGTACATGCTTTAAAGAGCCGCTCACCCGTGCGAGCGAACACGCGTGAGACCGCACAGTACACTCACATATATGCGCGCACACGCACGTGGCCGTATGTGTCGCAAATTCGACACGGCGGGCTTCGTTAACCACTCAGCGGGCGCTAAAGAGAGGCATGAGAAGCGTTCCAGTTAACGCGAACTAGGACTGACGACGTCCATTTTAGAACGTGACTGTCGCGCGTCAGGAAACGCTCCCGGTTAAACTAGCGAATTACAACGGAATATCAAGTATCTCTTACAAACTTCATCCGTCAAATAATTTTTAATTTTCTGAAAATTTTTACTCGACGAAGATTGTATCATTTTTGTCATAATAAATGTCACTTTAATAAATAATCAAGTATTATATTTTATTAAAAGCGTCCAATCTACTTGAATGCGGAATCTTTTTATAAAAATGTCGAATCAATTATTGAGACGTCGGCAAATCGTTTCGTCGAAAAGTCTCATAAAATAAACGCGGATAAAGCTACGTTCCATGAAAGAAACACGACGTAGGGAATCATCGAAAATAGTGGCAAAGCAGCGGCGAGAAACGATCACGACGACAACATATGCTGAGAAAGCAGGGAAGAACGGTGACGGGCGAGACGCTAAAGAGAGAGAGAAGCAAGCAAGTGAGTTGTCGCGTTTATTTTAAGCTCGGCGCGAAGGCTAAACGGTGGATTGCGCGTTCGCGAATTCCCGACGATTCGATGGCCTCCTCTCCAACATTTTCCCTCTCTCTCTCTCTCTCTTTCGTGCGCGCATATTTACCGATTTGCTCCAATTTTCCTCCTGCCATCGTTGCGATTTCCGCGAGCATCTTCCCTTATAATTTATCATAATTTATCATAAGCATGCCGTGTTTTTATGTGCAAAATTAAGAATACAATCGCGAGAAACAAAGATAGCTCTCGATTTGCAAAGGAAATGAGATAATCGCTGTCATCTCGCTATATTTAGTGCCGTGTTTATCTGCCAACGCGTTTAGATTCGACATTGCGTGAAATAATCGAAAAGATATGTCAAATAATTGTGACTTATAATAGATGTATACATATCCGTTATTTCAGGATTTCAGCTTCTAAAGTTTACGCTTGTTTATGGAGCTTTATAGTTTCATATTTCGAATCGACGGGAGAATATCGAAATAATATTCCTGTCTCTTGATATTTTAAACTGAGATATTCTACTGTTCAAAAGAGACAAAAAATATTTTCGCTGTTTCCTCAGTCTCTAGATTTAAATCAAAATATTCATAATCCCGGAGAAAACAAAGAAATATTTACAATAAATCGAGATCGCGTTAAATACTGATATAGATTCGATATTTTATTTACAAAATTTAAAAAAATATATTCTACTTAAACTTCATTTACTAATCATCTAATATATATGTAATCTCGATTTTTATCATATATCTAAATATGTTGTAAAACTATGGGAGTCATCGCAGAAATTTAATGTAATCCCGCGAGAACTAATCGCTTAAAAGCAACAATGACAAAATAACATGTCACAGAAGCATCGGAAATTAATTCAATCTCTAATAATGTAGATATTACGCGCGAGTTACATTCTCCCTCTTCCCTCCCTCCCCCGCTTCCCCCTTCTCTGTCTCTCTTCTCTCATTTGTCGGCACCGTTACGAATGGGAATCAATATTAGCCAAGTGTGGATTAGCGAAATCATCTTCCTCCGTTGAATCACGATCGACACGGTGGACTCCGATGACTCGGCTCCATTGACACTGACACACTGACATCGTTTCTCGACACGGCGGCAATAAGACGCCGGTTTCGCGACCTTCGAAAGCAGAGAGTAGCGTTCGCCATTCGCGTCGCTAATCTCCTTAAATGTACTCTTATTAAAGCGATTTAAACCACAGTGTCGTTGCCGCTCGTCGACGCTCCTTGGCGCTATCGCGCGAAATTAAACGCGACCTCGAGAGATCATTCCGCGAATATCATCTTCTGGGAATATGTCTGTGGGCGTGTTACTCATTTGAATATTTTCGTGAGAAACCAATTGCACTCGCTTAACTTGAAGATCGCAAGCATCTCATTCGCGGAAATAATTCGTTCCCGCAGTTCACAAATAAGATAACACGACGATCATATGTGACTACATTTTTTTCTTGCATGCGCTTGCATTTTATATCCGGGATTTCAACGATAATAAAATCATCATTTCGTTCTTCTTTTTTTTCTTCACCGCGCGATTCAATTTATTAATGCGATACATTTATCATATTCATATATGCATTGTTCAATAATTTTCAATAAAATTTATTTTAGACAATTTATTTTAATTTGCGGTATATTCGGGATAGACTTCGATTTTTAATTTTATGTATCGCATAAACAAAAAATATTTAACAAAATAAAATGTACACACACAAACTATATATCGGGATATATTTAAATCAGAATATAAGCACAAAAAATTATAAATAGATTCTTGTTTTGAAATTGCAAATAAATCGTTTAAAATAAATTTAAAAAATAAATGATATTTAAACTTTTCCTTTATCTTCCCGATTGTTTTGAAATTGGAAATAAATCATTTAAAATAAATTTAAAAAATAAATAATATTTAAATTTTTCCTTTATCTTCTCAATTCTATGTAGAATCTAATTAATAAAATTAAATTACAAATAATAAATACATAATGATAAAATTAAAAACAATTATTAAATTTGTTTTTAACGTTTTAATTAGTAATAATTTTAATTAAAAATATAGTTAACTATTTATTAAATCTAATTGTCGATAAATTAATGACAATTGTACACTCACACGATTTTGCATAAAAATCGAGAGATTGTGAAATGTTCAAGACTTCGTTTTTAAAATGTAAATGACGAAATTGAAATTTTGATCGTGGAGTTTATTGACAAATGGAAAAAAAGCTCTCTCGGCGAGGTAACGGATTATGATTTTCTTCTCTAACGCGTTGGCATTGAACGTATCTAGCGGCAATGCCAATTCCGAACGCGTTTAACTTCGTATCACCTCGGTAAAAATTAAAGCCTGTACGTCCAGTTATTCATTGTAAACATAATCGATTACGTAACATATCCAATGACGGCGCACGGACGGCGAGCTGAATTCATAAATATAAGATATGTGTAAAAACGCTTATTGCTCGCGAAAAACAAGATATCTTCGAGAGGAAAAACAAATTAAGAAATCCTTTGATACTAGAAAAACGCATAATAAAATGTACAACATCTTCCTTATGTACATTCGTATATACTATCGAGAAGTTTTAATAAAATATCAACGTAAAATTCAGCTGGTATTAATTAAATAGAGTATTACTTTAAGATAAATTGTGACTCTGTAATTACAAGATTAACTGATATTATTTAAATAGAGTATCAATTCAAAATTGATTGTATAGCGATTATTTCACCAGAATAAAATTTTCATTGTATTATTTCTCTAAATTATATTGTTTCTCTAGAAAAAAACTGTGTGAGAAAAAATTGCAACGAAAAAAACTGTAAGGAAAAATCTGTAAAAATCTTCCGACAATAAAAACTTTAAATCTCGCAATGTTCGTATCATGAGCGAAATTTAAAAACTAATATTTTCAAACAATTAATAACAATAATATTAAATGTGATGAAAAATTAATTCTTAAAATTGATAAAAGATTAATTCTCTGAATGTAAACACTAACAATAATAATCTGTTATCCATTACATATATGTATATCAGAAACTCAAATTTATCGCGCGTATAAAATTCAGTTTCATTACCATGGCTAACGAGCGCATATTATCAGAGTTATCAGCGTCCTTATCCCGTTGGATATATCACGAGCGGTGCAGCTTTCGCGTCTCGCGCGCCATTTTTAAGTTGAATTCATCGGACAGAGCAAGAGAGTATATTTTCTTAAATCGTAAAGAAGCAAACTTGATTCATATTAGCTTTACTAAGAAGTTGTAATTTTATGAAGTCGCAAGCCCGGCGGCAACACTTTGTGCGCACAAGGAGATCGCTTCGACAATACCTCGGCGCTCCCAAGGAGCATCAGCGTCTCTCATCCCGACAATAACGGCATTCTTCGGTTACTCTTTTACGACGGCAGAATTTTTCTCGCCATTCCGAACTCTTTTAATGGTCATCATAAACGCACAGAGACTTTCTTCGCGTGGATTCGGAATTTTCTGCGAGACAAAATAGCACACGTGCCTCTGTAACGTCAATAAAATTTATCGCTCCGCCGCTGCACCTTCTTTTCCATCGAGTGTACTAAAGTATCCTGCCTTATTTCCCTGCATATTCCTTCCAAAGACCCAAGATCCACACTTATAAATCATTGGCGTATCGTAAACGTCCCTAAATGATGGAATTAACTGCCATGTTGGAAAGTGTCTCAAGTGATATACTACCTAGTTCCTAATTACTGTTCATCCATGCACACACAGTTTAATTTTATTTTAATTACATCATTATCTAGTTATTAAATTCAAAAATATAAAGAAACTTATATATTTTAAAAATTATATATATAATTAGAAAATATTTAAAAAAATAAATTTCTTGTATTTATCAATTTTTATAGATTTATTTTATTTAAGGCTTTAATTAACTAATTTTATTTAATTTAAAAAAGAAGAAAAACGTAACACACACACAAACAATACTTATTTCTTCTCCTATATATTTTAAATTAATTAAAAGATGAATACATTTCTCATTGTTGGCTTCAATCTCTGTGCATCTATAAATGAGAAACGCATATATTATACTATACATATAAAGCATACGCAATCGCGATACTTTGACCCGGTGTTTTCGACATAAGTCGCGTCTTAGAGACCATTTTTAAAAGGTCGCTGCAATTTCTCGACGCTAATATTGAATCTTTTCCTTCTCTTTAATCATTTTCCTCCTTCTTGTTTTCTCGCTTATATAACACCAAGTTAGCGAGACGACACGCGACAGCGAGCGAGAAGAAAATAAATCACGCGCGTGACAAAAGATGTATTTATTATCATTTTAGTTCTTTTCTATAATAAGAATAAAAAATGAGTTATACATTCTATTACATAAGAGAGAGAGAGAGAGAATATCAGATATAAAATAATTCTTCTAACCGAAATTAAATATTAATTTATATTGGAAAAAATTATATTCTTAATGTACGCATATATAAAGAATGAACTCATAAATAATTCAATTCTTATTGACGACTCTGAATTAGTTGCTTTTTTCAAGATAAAACATTAGTAACGGAGACGATAAATACTTCCGATACCTCGTGCTTCGAGAAAATGACGTCGGTAGTGACGTCAGTACTTCATTCAGTCGGGTATTAATTAGCGACTATCGGCGTGTCTAAAAGTAACCGTGCATCGAAAAAGAAAAGTAAGATGTTTAAATATTCCTCAGACTGAAACCGTGCATTATTAATGAGAAATAGAAAATAGCTATTGAGATTTCATTGTGTATACCGGATATATCATTAGGAAATTTGAATGAGAAAAAACGGGAAAACATTAAAAGAAGATTATGTATGTATGAAACTAGATGACGAATTGAAATAAAATTTCAAAACGATAAATTGTAAAAAAAATTTTGTCAATGGACTAAATCATTCTTTCCCTTCATTTAAACAATCTCATATACAAAAATATAATGATATAAAAAGATATCAAAATTGGATATGAAGAATAAATATCATAATACAATCTACAATAAAATGCATCAAAATATAAAAAATATGTAAATATATTAAGAATAATAAATAATTATATGTAACCACAATGCTAAGTATATGAGCTCATTGATTTTATGTTACCTATAGTTCCATGAAAATTAAAATTGTAACGATTAACACTACTAAAATAATTAATTATTTCTATAATCAAAGACACGATAATAAAGTTTTATGAATAAAAAGTTCGAAAATACATATTTCTTATATTTTGATCTTTCATATTTGTGGGCCTTTGACCTCGCTTTTCCGTAATGTCACTAAAAAACACACTCCCCCACCTGCCGTGCCCTAAGAAAAACGCGGCCGAAACGGGAAAGATTCATCGTCCTTGGACAATGATAAAGTCTCAGGAGAGAAAATCCAAGACACGCCGGTTCGTAAAATAACGAGATTTATTTTATGGACAGAGATGGATCGGCCGTAAAACGTCGCTTGGAATGACCTGCGACGTTTTTCCTGCTTCTTGCAACGCGGTAGGACACAATGCGGCTCCCAACATTCTCTGTGTTCCTTAAAAAAAGCACAATTTTGCGGAACACGATGTGACATCTAACTCACATAGTTTTTAACCTCATTTGTAATTAACGAACTATATTTATAAGTATTAGCATTGTAAAAATTTATTATTATATATTATTTAATGTTACCAATGTTTATGCACAATTCATAAACATTATCATATATTTTATATATATAAATATATAATGATAAAGTGTTAAAATATTAAGAAAAAGAGAGAAAAATATGAATAAGCAAAATCATATTTTTTTCGCTATATTTGTTTTATCGACATCTAAAGTTATGGAAAAGACAGTTATTTCAATCTTTAAAAACCTGACAGAAACATGGTGACACACGTAATTGAATAAAAGAACCTCACGTCTGTTGAGGATTAACTAACACTTGGATGTTTTGACTTTTATTATATTCCAACATGTGCGCGCTTTTAAAAAGATGTTTGTCCACTTTTTTTGTTCCTGCAGCTAAAAAATAAAAAACAGCCGTTTACAAATACCTTTTACAGTGAAGGATGAATTTTTGAATGGACTCCAAAACACACTGACTGGCATTTCTTTGTAGACTTTTCGACACAATTCCATTCTTTCGAAAAATATATTGACAATTTTCGCGCAGCTGTAAATTTCCGAATCACCACTGCTAGAAGTCTAGTTCAAGGGTTTGTATCTTCAAAACTAAATAAACATCCCGCCAATCTAAGCATGACATCCCAACCAGAAATTTATAGGCCACTTATAAACAATGGATATTAAAATGCGAGCGCATTCTCGTCGCGTCGGAGTTTCAGCTACTCGGTGACAAAGTGTTATCGTATCTCCGGTAACGATAATGCTGGCAAGAAAATTGCTTTCTTCGCGCCCTATGGATTTCCCACCGAACAAATATGATTCATAAAAACAAAGCTTCGACAATGTTAACCCCGCGAAATGAATCACGCGAGCTCATTGTTTCCTCCGCGTTACATCTCGAGAATTTTGTTTTCGCGCAACTTACAAGACGTGTCGACAATAAGAGTATATTTACGTATATTACGTCACAAGAATGTTCCAATTGAATGCTGCCAGCAATTAAATTTTGCACATAATAAACACGATAAAAATAAATCTTAAAAATGAGTGGTGGAGTAAAACGTTCGTATAAATTAACCCATTCAGATCCTATGTACATAATTATGCACAAAAACTTTAAAATCATGTGAAATAGTTATTTTTTTAGAATTAGTTTCCCTGCGATCTCTCGGTGGACTAAATAATAATAAAAATAATAATAATAATAAAAAATAATAAATAATAATAAAATAATAATAAAATAATAATAATAATAATAATAATAATAATAATAATATATAATTTTTTACATTACCAGAAAAAATTCAGGTCTGAATGGGTTAAATCATATGGAATTATAGAGAGTGACCTTTGCGAGAATTTAAAAATATATATTACAAATATGAATTGAGTCTGCACTTTGTAATAACATACTTTGCAGCGTGCGTGGAAAGATCGATCTAATATCGTAGCGTCGTAAACACGTCGTTCTGAAAATAGTGCGATGCAAGCAGACCTCAAGACGTATACGCGTTTATAAAATAGCCGATGATCGCGAAAAACACTTGCGCAATACATTCAAGTGTGCACGAAGGAGAGAGCGAGATTGCGATAATAATTATCAGCGACATTAGCAGACTTTTCCCACGTGTTATCGAACGAGAGATTTTTCCTGCCGCGAAAAAAATAAGAAATCGCCAGGTGCAAAGTTCGTTACACGTCACGATAAACTTGCACGTATGGCTATCCAATGATTCCATCGTTTCATCGGATGCTGGAATTGAAAGCACGACTCGTGCGATGGATGACCCTGACTTTTTCGAGTCGAATCGATCATCGCGGGACAACAACGATTCCTTCGATATAACGCATAACGAGATAATTAATATTTATAGATGATAGCGGGAAACGAGTTTAATCCGCATATTGTAAAATAATAAATAATGTGTTGAAAATGTTTTATAAATGTTTGATGGAATAATATTACAAGATAATATAT
Organism: Camponotus vicinus; assembly: GCF_025532165.1. NCBI lineage: Eukaryota > Metazoa > Arthropoda > Insecta > Hymenoptera > Formicidae > Camponotus > Camponotus vicinus. The sequence goes on from NW_028141949.1 coordinate 5,871,740, forward strand.
ATTATTAATAAGTTAATATATTTAATTGGAGCGATATTTTCAAACGAGTGAACGATGCATCTCATCGAGCTAATGCGCACTTTATCATCAGTCTGCGATTAGTGGAAAAAAAATCGACTATTCAATTTCTATGAATAATTCAAACTTTCTCGCAAAAGACAGACTTTCGAACACTAGCGGATCCTGGGGGGGGGGGGAGAGTTTAACCCCCCCTGCAAATTAAAAGAAATTAATTTTGCTAAATTCGTTTAAAAAAATATAATATAATGAAAATATAATGAATTAGCTAAACAGAACTTGAGGGGACTTATTTAAATAATAAAGAAAAAATATATAAATAAAAATATATAAAAAATAAAAAAATATGTAAAAAATAAAAAAATTTTTTTTAAGTAAAAATGGGATTAGAAGTTTCATCACGTTTTCGTCGTTGATCTGGAAGTAAAAGCTAATTGTAAACATGAAACCAAAAATATTAAATCAAATAATTTTGCAGAAACCCCCCCCCATTATCGATGTCAGGATCCGCTAGTGCTTTCGACTAATCATAAATAATTATACATTAGATTGATATAATTTATATTAATAATTAATAATTATAGAGACTTGAAATTAAAAGTTCTCTATAAACCAACATTTGCGAGTAATATTTCGAGTCGGACGAGACGCGTATAATTCGCGCAGCTTCCCGTGGAAGTCTAATTAATCATGACATAATCGTCACGAGATATCGCGCAAGTGGAAATTTGCGAAAGGCAAAAATTCAATAATATTTTCCGCGCGCCATTCAACTTTGAATGATTACGCGTCATAAGCCCCGCTGATAAATTATTGACAAACCGCCTGTCATTTCAAGCGGCAGCTTGTTGTCGAACAACAAGAATCATTCCGCGGTAAATGACGCAGCCGCGCGATGTACCGATAGAATTACGCGCGATGTTGGCTGATTACGCGCCATTTCGCAATAAAACCGCCGCGAGCCAGCTCCGTTCACTCGTGAGAAAAGAAGGGAGGGGGAGGGGAGGGTGAGAGAGGAGGGAAAGGGGAAAGCTCACCGTGCGTTCAGGAGAAGCGAACGATGACGTCTGCTGTCGTCGTCGGTCCGACTGAAAGCGATCTCGACGATAGATTCTTATCACTACGATCACCGAGGTAATCACACGAGGCACTCGTCAACAACGCCAACGACGAAGGCACTCTCATTCTCCCGCCGAGTCCCCGTACGAGTTAGCGCCGTGAAATAAGCAGCACGAGAGGAGCGGCTAATCCAAGAAGCGCGCGCTCCGTTGCTGCTCGTCGTCGTCCTCGTCGTTGCACACGGAAAAGATCGGTAACGGAGAACTCTTTCGTAACGCGAGAGAGAACACTGTATCCCGGCGTACACTACGTCGCACTCGAGGAGAAGATATTATCAATGATGACGTAGCGCGAAAATAGAGCCGGTAGCTTTGACGCACCAGCAAAGCACTGTGTTGACGCGCGACTATCTCTCTCTCTCTCTCTCTTCGCGTACCCGCACTCGCGTACGTAAACAAACACTCGCGTCGATCGAGGATTAACGACGATCGAGACGAGATTGCGCGCGACGCAAAACTACGTGACGCAACAACGACACCGAGAGAAGACGTAGCGCGAAACGTAGCGATCGTTGCGCGCCAGACGATGGTCGACGAGAAACTGGCACCTTCCGGTCGAGACGGGAGAGGGCGCGGGACGCGGGAGCGAGATAGACGCGCACGCCGAGAGCGAGATGCACGCGTACTTGCGCGCGCGCGCGCGCGCGCCGGTGTGTGTGGGTGCCGTATGTATCGGTACGCGAAACGAGCGAGCGCGTGTCGGGCTCGGCGAGAGAGCGCGTGCGGAGAGGGAGGGAGAGCGAACGAGGAAGAGTGAGAGAGAGAAAAGGAAGCGCGAGGAAGAGAGAGATGGGAGGAGGAGAAGGGGAAATCCGCGACACTAGCGACTGCCGTCACGGGAACGGCCAACTACTACTATTACTACTACTACTACTATTGCTCGCCGTCTCTTTTTCTCTTGGAGAATGAGTGAAAAGAAGAGAAAGAGAGAGAGAGAGAGGGTGAAGAAATCACGAGAGCTCGTGCATGCCACGGGAAAAAGATGCGCGTGTGCGCGCACGTGTCGGTATGCGTCCGGCAGATTTTCATGTGCGTGCGTGCATCGAGAACGCAAAGGGGAGAGAGAGAGAGGGGGGAAGATTGAAACGAGAGAAACGGCGAGAGGGAAAAGGAGCGAGATGCGGAACGCGAGGGAGGAGGGAGGGAAACGGAGGGGAGGGAGCGAGACGCGAGGAGTGGGAGATTATCAAAATGGCCGCACGCGCAACCTACTCCACGTCCTACTCCTCCGCATCGCCGCCACCTCCGCCGCCGCGCCTCTCTCCATTCCTACGCCGCTATTCCTCCACCTTGTCCGAGCTCGCCGCGCGACACGGTGCGGCGCGGAAACCGCCAAGCGGTAATGCCGTCCGATATAATGGTAGTGGACTCTATCGTGACAGTCGCGCGGACCGCTAGTGGTGGTGGCTCGTGCTGGATGCTCGTGTAACGTATATAAGTCGAGAAACGCGAGGGAGGGGGAAGGGGATGAGAGAGCAGGGCAAACAGAAGCTGTCGTCGTCCGCGCCAAGTAGAGACGAAGGAAAACGAGTTTAATGTTTAACGAGCTACTCGGAGATTGTGTGGTCGAAAGTGTGACATTGCAGAGATGACAAAAATAATCATGGAAAATAATCGTTAGGAAGGAATCAAAGTATACAATTTTCCCTTTCAATTAAATTACCGCGCGAATTAAAATTAATCCCGTATCAAACCTTTAACGTTGAGCGAAAATTTATGTAAATCGCAATTTTTTGGCAGCGCAGCGGAAAAAGCCCCGTTACTAATGATTGCATCATCCCGCACGACAGAGCCAATTTACGCCGGCGTATAAAATCATTAAAAGCAGATAGCTCACTGTTTTAGCTGTAACGATTAATCGTCGTTTATGAGTAATAAGCGCAGCGGCAATTTGTTTTGGGATTGCGCGAGCGACAAGACACGTGCATTATGTACGCGCGCTTCGCGTGCGCGATTCATAATTACGATAATTAACATCTCGCGCGTAATGCAACGCGAACGCAGAAATAATTCAACGGCGTCGCGAAAAATCGCCCGGCGCCAATTAATTCGTTCCTCTCTCTCAGGAGAAACTCTAATTGTGCGCGCGGCTGATTTTACATCCGTGCGAATCCATGTACGTTACACGCACGTGCGTACATGGGAGAACGTATACATATTTATGCGGTCGCAAACGGAAAAGCTTCCCAACGAGATCCTTTAGCGTCCCGTGAGAAGAGAGAGGCGGGTTTCGTCCGCAAATAACTTCGATTTAAAATTGCCGGTCGCGATGCAGCGGCAACCCCCGGACCCTCCGCGACTCTGAGTGCATAATATCGGCGTTAAACTCGCTTTGAAATTCGAGACGTACCCCTCCATCATCGTCGCCGCCGACGCCGCCGCCTCCACTTATACGCGACTAATTCCCGGACAAAGCGCTCTACATGAAAACAGGGCCGACGCGAAGCGGCGTCTGTCGGTTTCGGCGAGCGGTTGACTGCGAAAACCGACTCGCATATAATGCATCGGATCGATACACGCGCGGCCCTCGCGCGCAGCGAGTGCGAAAATAATCACCGCGTACTCGGCGAGGATCGGAAGAAGCGACCTGTATTCTCTCTCCCTCCTTCCTTTCCTCTCTAAAAAAATGACGCTTCGATTTAATTAAAACTTCAATGTACAAACGACCGAGTACTGAGAGCAAAAATCTTAGAACATTTGTCTCGAAACAATAAATAATGAATACATTTGCTTTGTAACTGTCATAATTATTACGTAAGTGTTATGTAAGCGATCAACGTTTATTATTTTTGTCGCGTTTCTTTAGTCATTTTAAGAGCGCGACACTTGCAACACGTTTGAGTGCGATCGATTTAATTCAATTTCTTAATCTATTTAAAACGTTTCTGTATCCGCGATTTGATATCCTGAATTAAAATTTAAGAGTCGAATATAATAAGATTAAAGATACTTCCTTACAATTAACAGTTCTTGTGTCTAATAAGTTTCTTATTAAATATAAACTCATGGAAATATATCTTTCGATTGATTTTACAAAAGAATAATGCTCGTTTATTCTCTTTAATTTCGTTACCTATTTTTAATATCTTGCCAAAGCGACTCTAGCACTTACATAATTAACTCAATAAAAGCGTTCCTATCTTTTCTGTTATCCACATAATAATGACGTAATTCATATATCTCCTTTCCTTTTTATAAAGTGGCAACTTTTAATTTTAAGTGATAAGATTGTGTCGAACATTTCGTCACGCGCGACGTAGCGGTTACAAAAAGAAACATCGCTGACAGTTTTCGGAGCGGCTCGAGTGGAAATCATTCGGTCGGAGAATAACTCATCGACGGTGATGCTACCGGCCAGCATCAAGCTAAACGCCACCAAGCCGTCGTCTGTCAATCACTTTTGCTAAATTGGCGTGCCGGAGGAATCCCGGCAGTTCCGCCATTCGACCCGATCTCTCGCGCTGACAATCGTAACGTCAAAGTCCGTTCGGTGACTGGCTGATGTCCTGACCTACACCGCCGCTTTCATCGTTGTCCGTCAAAGGGGCGAAAGCACGAAGGAAGAGGATGGGACTCGAGGGATTGAAAGGACCGACGTGTTTACTTTTGTTTATGTACTCCGCACATTACTTACTTCATTACTTTATTTTCTGTTAATAATCTACAGCGGTGTTTTGAATACAAACATTGACCATTATTCGAAATGTTCATTTTTCTTATCGAACCATTTTGATAATAATTTAAGAAAAATTATTTAAGAGACCATCCATTCACATTTCAAGAATATTATAGATATTTCCTCTCTCGGTCCAAACTAGAACGTAGCTTTTGTTTCGTTCTTAGAAAAAAACGGAAACCAGGACAAAGAGGAAAGAAAAAAGATTCAAGAGGATCTGTTTGTCTTTTCTCTCGACAGCTTCCGTTTACTTTTCCTTGACCGCCATTCGCCGCTGCATTATTATCTCGAGTAATCGATTATGCCCCTGGACCGCGCCGCCGTGTCATCTTAACCTTCACTTGGAAGTTTTATCTTTAAGTATAGACGGCACTTTGTAATCAAGTAATTACTAGAAAACACACGTACCTTCGTTTTATTGCATTGTGTTAGGTTAGGAGGATTACGCGAGCTCATGAATAATAAATGCCTAATAAATAACGACGTTAATTTTTTTCATAAATCTTTCGACATAAAATACTATAACGGAATAGTGTTTCTCAATTTTTTTTCGTCATAAAAAATCGCAGCACAGAGGATTCAAAAATAAAGTTCAATTATTTGATGAATATTTATAATATATATATTGAAAAAAATGTGCGTGCACATGCATACACACACAAGGAAAATATTTATTATAAAATTAAATCATTATAGTTTTTATAAAATAAAACCTTTCATATTTTTAATTATCTCTATTAATAATTTAATATATAATAATTTAATAAACTTGTATAACACTTTTGAAAAAATAATATAATTTTTTAAATCGTTAATAGTGCGCGGAAATGAGTTCTTTGTGTTTAAAACATACATTTGTATATATTTAAAATGTATAATTTATATGTATTTAAATGTGTATATTTTGTATCTCCTTATATTTTTATAATTTTGTTTATAATTTAAAATATATAAATTTATAGTTGTTTTGGCATGCATATTTGTGTTTTATGGATTCTTTGTTTCTCGCATTCTTTGTTTTCGAATTGTCAATGCATAAAGAATTCGAAGATGAAAAAGGATTTCAAGAAAAAAATTAAAAGAAAAAAAGGTATGAACCGTATCTGTTTACTTTATCCTTCTTGCTTATTTTATCGTATTCATTATCTATTAAGAAGACGATTGTGCTTCAAATTATCGTCTATGCGTCGCCAAGAAAGAAACAAAAAGAAAGTAGAACCTCTCTTTTTACTCAGATAAGTGTACAACAACGTCACGAGATAACAGTTCTTTATCAGGTGGTACTGTTCTGATGACAGGTAACAAGCAAGCTATACAACAGCAAAATTAATTGCATACTTTTCAAAACACACACGCTATAATTATTTCTAAAACTTAATAATGCTTCCTGTAAAGTTGTTTAAAAATAATAATTTGCATTTACAAATTTACTTAATTACTCATATAATTATTTGTTTGTAATAGATAAAAGTGACATACGATATCTCAAGTAATTGGTTCGCATTAGATTGTATATCTTCATAAATCTATTAGTTATTTTCTTTTAATAATAAATAAATGTAGAAAGAAGTAATGATAAATCTATTAGTCATTTTCTTTTAATAATAAATAAGTAGCAGAAAGTAATGATTGACTATAAAAAAAAATAGACATATATAAAAATTTAATCCAAGTAAAATTAAATATTATAGTTTTAATTATAAATCATTAATAATAATCATTAATTGCTTGATTGTTATCAATTAGAAAGTTCTAATTAGAAGAAGTATAGCATGACAAAAATGCGGGTAATAAAAATTCACGGTTACCGAGCCGCACCGAAAATTCGCAAAGTTATAGAGCACTGATGTCGCGGAATTGAATAGCGATTACGGGAAAATGCAAATCTACGTTCGTGCAGGAGGAGAAAAAGAGCAGAGAAAGAGAGAAAATCATGAAAATCCCATTCCTGTGAATTAATCGGCGGCCACTGATTTATTCGTCATCTTGTCGCGATAATTATCGGTCGCTTAAATATTTTTCAAGGGCAATTATTTCACTGAACTTGTTATGAAATCGCGTGGACAGTCAAGTTAAGTGTTATTAAATGCTAGCGATAAACGATGATGACATCGCAAAGAAAGTTTGCCCCGATGCAGAATGCCCCGATTAAGGACGTGCTGTTTTTTTAGAATATTATAGCTCGTTCGATATTCTAGCTTATCGGCGTCATAATTAACTCTTAAAATTCATCCACAGTGAATTCTATTTCGCAATTCGATACATTTGATCGCCAGACTTATCAAATGTTTGTTTTGAAAAAATGTCCAATGGAAGGAAAATTCTTATGCGATAAAAATATTTTGATTAAAAGTTTGTTTTAAGTTTAAATTAGTTTATAATATTATTGACATTAATTATTTATTACTTTAATTCTACATACGATTACACGCAATATCAAATATAGTTTATTAAAAAACGGATACAAAATATATTGACTATATTATTCTTTTTAATTGGAGTTTTTTTCCTTAATTAAATTTTTTTATATTTAATAAAGGATTCTTTATACATTTTATCTTACTTCTTCTCATACTTCATCTCACTAAAATCATGTTGATTTTACTAGTCATAGTCATAATTAGTTGAGCAAATAAATATAAAAACTTTTTGAAAATACACACTGTACTTTTTTAATAAATATGTGGAATAACCACGACTTTATGAAAATTCAAATAGCAGCGCGAAACAGGAAGGATAATTTACGCCATATTCTCGGTAGTTGCGGAGCCGCTGAATAAATTCAACACCATGAGTAGAAAAAGCCGACTAAAACGAGAATCGTTTTTTCTTGCCATAATTATGGGGCCCGAAATAAACCCGTTTCTGACCGCGGAAAAATTTCGACGTAATTAATTTCGCGAGTTTCAGAAACATGTTAAATAGTTCCATCAAAACATTATTCGTTAACTTTTGCAGTCGAATTTTTATGTTTAAACGCCATTCATATTAACTTGCTGTCACTTATAAATTCATTATTTTATTTTTTAACATATGTTAATTTGTTGTTAAACTGTACGTTTTTTGTATGATAATTCATAATATTTTTGATTCTCAATTTTGAATTAGAACAAGATTCCAATTGATTTTAATCTTCATAAAATCGTCAAAAATGTATTCGATGCGTATATAAAGAGCTACGGCTTTTTGGCTTCCTTTCCATTCTATAATTAACTTATTAGTTTTAAGTCGAAATATCTTTAAATGCAAAAACATTTTGAGAAAAATAAAAGCTCGTGAAAATTGTACTTAATAGCTTTCGTAATGATTAAGTGCAATTAAATATTATTTACTTCGTCAAAACTATTTAAGAGTAAATAATTAATATTTACTTATATTAAAATATTATTTATTATCAAAATATTTTTAATCCTCAAAATATTTTTATTACCTAAAATACTCGATCGTCAAGTTAGATATTTTTCATGTTTTCACGAAACAGAGAAGATCAATTTTGACAAGTAAAAAAACAAGGAAAAATATCCAATTCATAAGAGGAACATTTTTCTCTTTTTAGGATTGGTTCGTCCTTGAATAACGTTCTCGCAAACAGAAAATCGCATCTTCGCACAAACGATACACACGGTTTTTTTCTCCCGCTGAGTAAGACTCGAAGTAATAATAGAAGAGAGTCGCCAAAATCTAGATCTTAGTCAGTGGATTATTTTTATCTGCGCGTAGCACGAGAATGAGACCAATCTTCCATTCCCTATTTCACATTAGCACGGCAATTTCTACAGCTTCTTATATTTTCGGTCTCGAGCTTAGTCAAACAGCTGATTTAATAAAGCCATACTATGAATATTCAAGATTGACTACTGAGACAATTTTGATACGACAACGCGCTTGATAACGATGATGATGATAATATTTGTGAACCTTGATTGCGGGCGATTATATAAAGAAATATATAAATAAGAGATGTAATCGCTATATGAAATTATATAATTGACAGATTAATTTATGAAATGTGTAACATTATCAAAAAATTATATATTGCGTATCGCAAAGTTATATTTTTTTCAGTCTTATAAATAAATATTAAAAATATTTTAATAAATTACATTTGCTTTTATTATTTAACTGTTCAATGAATAATATTAATTCGATAAAGGTCAAAAACAAAATATACAGATATATTAAATTCAAAGAATAAAAATTTTTTATATTTTATATTCTTTTAATAAATAAAAAATCTAAAAAAGGAAAAAACTCTTGATGTGCTGTAATTGTTATAAGTTTTCCGATCACCTGACACGCAAGAGACATCACTTTTGTTGCTCGGACGCGGCTGCTTGTGTCGGTAACAAGTAAACACAGCATGTGCTTGTGTTCCATTGCCCCAGATAAGATCAGCTCCCCCCTCCATCGTATACTCTCTCTCTCTCCTCCTCTTTTCTCTGATATCCTGCGGTTTTTACTTTATAAAAAAGGGCAAAATAGTCTGCTACGTTAGCGAGAGCTTACGCGAGGATGCCACCGGTTATGCGTACATAAAACTTCTCGTTCCCATCGACGCTAAAGCCCCGTGAAATATCGATACTTCTCGAGGTGCTGCTGTATAATAGGTCGGCGCAAGACCGCGAGCAAGTTTTATGAGTCGCTACGGAATTGGATGAGTTCAGATTTTACACCGGATTATCGCGATGAATCCCGAAGAAAGTTCTTGCGGCAAGTTCAATTGACAGTCTTGAGAGAAACTAACGCAATGTTCTCCGTAATTATTGCGAAATTACCATAATTTTGTTTTAAGTAGCGCGTGTTCAGATTTCAATAGAACTTTTTGAACAACTTGGTTTCTAAAACACAAACGTAAAAATGATACATATGTAAGGTGTCTAGAAAATAAAATGCATCTATTTAAAAAAAAATATCTCAATAAATTATATCGTTTTAAGAATGATGAGTTTTTAGAATCTCGCGGGGAGAGCGAAATTTCAGGAAATGATTAATGAAGATATCGCTAGAAAGAAATTATTACGTAACTTTTTTATAATGATAGAAAGCACGATAAATTATTTTGCCGGCTAATAAAATTTATTTCATATTAAAGAGAAATGTTTCCGTGTGCCAAAAAGGCATAACTTTGCAATATAAACGAAATTAGTTTCGCAAGTTGAACTACGAAGAGCGGTGTCGTAACGCGGGACGCATCAAAGTCGAAAATGACTTTCTCCTCCATTAACCGAAACGGTTTCTCGAACCGGGTGCGCAGTGAGTTACATTTCGCCGTGTGAACGCTTATGCCGCTCGATAAAGCGAAAACGACTTCGCTGGCGTTAGAAACGAATGATTTTAATTGGCGTCACGCGAGATCCAACCTGTCACTCAATTATGAATTATTGCCGTTGAACTTTGCGCAATAAATATATTTTACAATGCATTTTTGAATACATTTAATATGTTTTTCCTGAGACCAATTGTCAATGAAGTTATTTTATCTGTGAATGATAAACAAATTTTTTTCATGGTATATTACATATCACAATATTTTTTTATACGAGAGAAGAGGAGAAACTCGAGTAATTATATATAAATGAATTAATACCTTTCATTGAAGTGTTATTTCATATCATGGAAAGCGAATGTGTCGGTGCATTTATATGCACTCTTCACAGTGTGTTATTTCCTCATTGCTCGCGACAGGTCGATAATAATTTGCAAATATATAACCGGCAAATTTGTTGGCGAGCTCGAGCGAGGAAGGCTACGATACCGCGCGCAGCCTCTTATTTTACAAATTACGACGAGGGTTACATCGCACCGTCGTTGAATATACACGAGACACAACTCCACTTCGTTTATGCTCGAGGGACAAACCGAACCTTTTGACACCGATCCTGGTTTAGCTCGTTCTGCGGAAAGAGTTAATTTCACACACAAAACCTGACGAAGCACTGGGATAATTATATCTGTGCGCGTTTCAATATTTATATTCATTGCAAGTTATTCGATTTAATTTAATTTGCAAATTGTTTCCTTTTTTTTACTATTGTGACCCATTTTTAAAATTGCCACAGAAAGAATAATAAGATAAAAATAAGTCAATTATTAATATTAAAATTCAAAATTATTTTATATACTTGTCAGCTACGAAATGTGTAATATTTTCATATCGTTTTTTTATATGCTATATCTCGGAGAACTTTAACGAATCTTAACATTTATCATAATAATTTCGAAAAAAGTCTCCCTCCGACAAACTCGGAGAATTTACTTTCAAATGTTTAAAAAAAAAAGTCAAAATTTAAAAAGTTGAAATTATATTATGAAGCTCACATAATAAATTCATAAACACAATCTCAATTAAAAAGAAGGAAAGAATTTCAGACAATTCAGAATTAAGTTCTCCAATAAACAGAGCAAAGAACGAAATCATTCTCGTTCAACTCTAACACACTTTTTCTTTTTTCGAATTTCAAGCTGTCGATGATAAGATAAATTATGATAAATATAAAGAAAAAAAACTATTTAGATATTTGTGATATCGTTAAAATATGCGCTCTACAAGATGCATTATAAAGAAAGATGCGCGTGCATTATGAGACAAAAAGCGTGTGTACACATTACACACATACACGCAAAATGTTTCGTTTGCCTGCAACCGTCAAGAATTATCGCACGTAAAAACACGGCACGCAACTCCTTTTTCACGGGGCGCAGCGAGGGAGAGACGAGGTCCATCACAGCCGTGTCGACGAAAAAAAAAAAGGATTTTTCCTGACCGTCCTCCTCCTCCTCCCTTCGCCAACACTCGCGTCGGCTATTTATAGGTTATCGCGTTATCGGCGCAACATACGTACGTTAACGACACTATATATTTATAATGGCGTTGTGGTTGCTTTATCAGCCTCCCCTTTATCGCCCCCGACGTGTTCGGCGACTCTCACATTACCCAGCACGAGCCCGCGGAGAAACGAGCTCAAGGCATGTTTTACGGCTAAGTGCACTCGTTGCACTCGTAAGCATATATACACATACGTACTCCGCTCTATATGATGCACGACATCGCACCACGTGCTTTTTCGCGGACGTGGAACGAGCGATTTCAGCTAATTAGAATTGAAGCGTCGAGCCGTCCTTAAGATAGTTAAGACAGTTTTTAGACTACACTGATGTGGATTGTAACATCGAATGAACGTCTCTTTGATGAGCAATGAATTATGGAATATATCCTGATAAACATATCTCGGTTTTTTATGTCTTAACAAATATTTTTTGTTGCAATTAGTGGTTGGTAAATTACTGAAACGGCGTATATATTTCGGAGACTCGAAAGATATAAAATCTTAAATTAAATAATTTATTATCTTATTATGATAAATAGTGTTTTCTTAATGATTAAAGCAAAGTGCAAAAATGTGAGACAGGACATAAATTTATATCACTGAGGTATGTGATTTTTTTAGAAGATTGTGTAAGGAATTTGAAATGCGTAATAGGATTTATATAAGTAATACTATAGAATATACTATAGAATCATGCATGAAATTTGAGAATCATGCATGAAATTACCGATATTTGGCAACAAAGAAGAATCAGTTTCTTGTTTTATTTATAATTTCCTTGCAAAATATTATTTTTAATATCTCGAATATCTAGTCATCCTTGATCTTCGGCTTTTATTGATAATAATGTTTATTTATTAATTCGCCTGACACACAAAGAGTGTGTCACATATGATACATGTGCACTTTCAATACAATTCATCTTAAACGGAAAATAATTCATTTAGCTTTAATGATATCTTATCGTTAATCCGTCAACTTGAAATTTAATGAATAACCTCGAACATTCGATTTCGACATATTTTAGACATTTAAATATATAGACAACGTATGCGACATCGTGTGAAACATTTTATATGTGTACAAGATGTATCAACGTCATGGTACTGAGATGTTAATTAAAGGTCGCTTGTTTCTAAACTGTTGTCGCGATCAGTGCTTGCTTGAAAGCGCAACGAACATGTTTCCAGACCAATAAAACACTAAGAGAACTTCTTTTCGATAACAAGCAGTTCGAGGATTAGTAGTGCGGAGGATGAAGCGGATGTGCAATAGGATGCTGAGAGTACTCAGAAGTGAAGTATCAGTACCTAACTAGAAATCGATTAGCTGAATTACTCTACAATTGTTGAAATGAGAAATTCCTCAATATATCTCATATAACATTATAATAATTATAAATAGAGAAATTTTCTCTGTCTTATTTTTTGATTAATTTAAATCCAAATTAGAACAACTTTTGTTAATAAATTTAATTATTGATTGGATAGAATTTGAACTCTTTAAAAATTCTTTCTCAACAAAATATTATTTATTAAATATAATTGCACAAATTATTCTAAAATATTTTTATAAAAATAAATTATTTGTAAAAAAAATATTTACCTAAAATTACAACAAATATTTATGAAACTTTTTACAGAGATTATTTTTGCTAATGATTTATGAATAATTATTTTGTTTCAATAAATAAAAATTGAGAGATTAATTTACATATTTTTCTTTTAATCTCGAAAAAATATTTTATCTCATAATATAAACATTCTATCAATAGAATATCTATTTGTATTTGAATTAAGAATTGTTTTTTCCATACAGAACAGTTATAATTTCAGATTTATAGGATTTTAACGAAAATGTTTCATCATATTTCAACTCTCAATTATTCTTGAACGCGGGAAAAAATTACCTAATTGGTACTGCTTTTGTTTTACTAAAAGATAAAACAAGGATGTTGCAATGATCGACATCAATACTATGTGAGAATAATTTTTTTTCATTGTGTATTCTTATTTCATATAGATTAAGGCTTAAAAACGAGGTATTGAGGTTTCTCAAGTCAAACTGTTGCATCTCTCGTAAACGTTCCGCTTATTTTCTCCTTGACAATTTTCTTTTCTATTTTCCTAAGACCCTTCGGCCGAACAGCCGACATTACCACGAAATTGTATCACTCGAATCGGGTATAATACTTATGGATATGAAACGAGAAATCGTTTGTACAATTTGCCGATGGGCATCGAAGGGAAATGAGGGAAAAACGGAAACTCGTACAAAAGAGAGAGTGGAGGCAATAATATTATCACTATATATCAAGCGAAGATGGGTGTTTCCCTTTCTCTTTGTGCTCGAATCGTTGGCCTGTTATGCGATAAACGACGAGATTACTCATAAAAATAATTGACCGGCTTAGTGACCTTTATTCGCAGTTAATCTTGATTTTGAGATTATCCGTGTGAAACACCCGAAAGAATTCTGCGAAGTAATTTTGATAAAAGCGGTCAATATATCGCTTGAATGAAATCATTGTTGAACTTTCTATCATTACAATATTTTTTTACAAACAAGGTAAGAAACAGTAACGGAAGTGAATATTCGAATAAACAAATAAACGGAAGTTTATTATACTCAATGAGCAAAGTCTATTCTGTGAAAGTAGGACTGTATTCCATACAAAAAATATGTGTAATACTGTTGATTTATCGCCTTTCTAAAAGTTACATTAGAATAGTTATTTTATCAGTTAATGATCATTCGTAATAAAATTATAAGAAATCTAAATGTTTGTAAAAAAAAAAAAATAAATAAAAACCTTTATGTATTATAGTTTCTCTGTTTTCTCGTCGTCTCAATAAGTCAATAATTTCTAACTCTAAAGTGCGAAAAAAAATAACAATGATAAAAAGTTTTTGTCTGTAAAAGAAAAATAGTGTTAGCTCGTAATTTTTTCTCGTTACCGAAGCTTAATATGTTAATTGCATCAGTCAGTAGAAATATTAATTAGCTACATACATTATTTAATGGCACCTCAATTAAATATTGTATAAATTAGTTTTTTCTACATACATATAAGTGTGTGTGTGTGTGTGTGTGTGTTTGTGCACGTATGCGGATGTGGAACTATCTTCTTCAATCTTGCCAATCTTTCTCAAGCTGCCAAAAATTTATTCTATGAACGTAATGTTATCATGGACATATATAACAATCAATAACTATTCAATATGTAATAAAGATAAGAAAACAAATAATAAAGATAAAAAAAATTAATAATAAAGATAAAAAAGATTAGCAATTGAAAAATAAGAATTCTTAGATTTGTATAAAAAAAATTTTGTTCAATTAACTCACAAGATTCTCCTTATCACATTACTATTCAACGAATCCATTTTAATATAATGTAGCTAAAATAGGAGTTTTTTATGTGCCTCTTTTCATTTCGATGCTTCAGGTAATTCTGTCGATGCAACTCGAAATGTACAACTTTCAAATCTTAAC
Source organism: Camponotus vicinus (assembly GCF_025532165.1). NCBI lineage: Eukaryota > Metazoa > Arthropoda > Insecta > Hymenoptera > Formicidae > Camponotus > Camponotus vicinus. The sequence goes on from NW_028141949.1 coordinate 5,886,874, forward strand.
GATTTTCACCTTGAAAATGACTTTCTCGCTTCGAGATGAAATCGGTTTACTTTTCAAGAAGATACTCTATAAATGCCAAGAAGAAAACACGCACAATTTGTAATGCAACATAAAACGCATAATTTCATTGAATATTTGAAAATATTAAAATGTATATAGAATTGTATTATACTAAAAATTATTTTATTAAAATAAAAAATAAAAAATAGTATAATATTATCATAAACAGTATAATATCGATATTAAAAAATAAAAACTATATCGTAGAACTGATTTTTTTTTTAAATTACTTGGCATCTCTATAGCAATGCAATGGCATGTATATATTTATACAAATAACTCAGTTGCGTGCAAATGAATCCTAACTATTTACTACCACAAATAAAGTCCATCTTTGTCTAAAAAATATGTGAGTTTTATTAAATATTATCTTTTTAAATATTATTTTTTTAATTATCTTTTTTTTCTTTAATAATATATTGTATAATTTTATTTTAAATTGTCAGATGTGTATTTTTTTGGTCAAATTATCTTTGACATGTGATTTAACTTTTGTAAATAATACAACTGTTTATATAAATATAATTAAACGATTGCGAACATTTTCTTCTTTTTTAATAATTTGCTATTATTCCAATCGATTGATGGAGCTAAATTTTTAAATTCCTCGAGCATTTGTGGCCTATTGCAGGTAATCGGACCTTACAATAGTTAGGACGAGCAAATAGAGTCTGGAAAACATGCTTCGCTTTACGCAGAATTCGAGTCACGGGTCTAACGAGTTTATTTCAAGGGGAAATGCAAATTTTGGGACTTACTTCGGCCGTGACATACCATCGTAAGGGGAAGGTGGAGGAGGAATATCTTCTTTACGAAATCAAAGCATCGCAGCCATCTACTTATAACTTTACAGCTTGCCAGTAATTTTAAATACGATATTATCTATCGACGGGAGATTTAATTAGTTTTCTGCGAAATCACCGTCGCAAATACATTAATTATTTCTATAGAATACATGCGATGAATAATCACATATTCATATATACGCGTTTAATTGGCTAATTAATTTAATTTCTACATAAATATCTGTGTCTGAAATCAAAAAGAAAAGTGCAACTTCTATATCGATCCACCGTCTAATATAAATTATAAGTACTTCATTACGCAATGTAGCGACTCGATAAGTCTCGAGTATGTTACAAGCGAATCTTCTTGTCGCAAATAGAAATCATATAGCTATCGATTTATTTCTATTTATATTCTTTCCTTCCTAAAAAAATAGATGCTGGATTTTCCTCTCTCTCGCGGAAATCAAGTTCGCAATCGCAGGCTGATGACAACGTGAACAATGACATGCGCGAGAACGGAAGTGATAATTATGATCGCGTTGGGATACAGCGTATAATAGAAGATGGAATAGTGGTGGGAAAGGAGGGAACAGAAGGCGGTAGCGGGGGGCGAACACTTATCGATCCTCGCGGTGACGGGCGAAGAGGCGCAATATTTCGGGGACGCTCATTTAAAAGCGAACACGATAATCCACGTGCCGCTGCAAACATGCAGCTCTCTCTTTCAGCCGCGGGCGAGTTAAAGGTTACGAGAGCTTCATTGCTATCGACCTTTGCACCTACACTTCATCGTTACGGATCAAGAGGCTCATTATGGAATGACTTATAATTCCGATCGGAAACGTGAATTTTCGATCGGTCATGAAAGAATATCGAAACTTTTCCGAGCAGAAAAAAAATAAATATAAATAGTTGTCACACAGTAATAGAATACCTGAAGAATAAAATTATTTTGACCTTTCCGAGTATAGATTCATGTAGTATCTTTTCGTTACAATGCTTAACAATTGGAATTTTCCTTTGGACATTTATCTATCTATGAAAAGCTGTCGAAAGCGACATTTAGATAAATAAACTATTATTTAACTTGTATTTTACAGATAGCTAAATAGAATTGTTGGATGGATATCAAAGCATACCAAAGCTATGTCGATTTCCATATGATTGATAAATCACTAATAATAGAGGTAAAAACGAAACGTCCACAAGAAATTATCTCGAGCGGACAAAGATAACATTTCAACTCGATCAATTTTTGACAGGACATTTATTTAATAAATCTATTCTTTGTTTGCTTTCTGTCGAAATAAATAATTGTAGAACTTACAATTTAAATTTTAAGAAAGATTCTTTAACCTTTAATCAATCTAGATTTATTTTTTCCGCAATTAAAAAGAACTTTCTTGTAAAGATTGACATAGCTCAAATCAATGATCCAATTATTATTATTATATAATAATAATAACAATAAAATAAAAATAATAATAAAATAATAATAATAATAAAATATTTTCTCTTATCACGAAAATATTACATAATATTATATTATATTGTATGATTGTTCTTGATATTTCCTTGAGAAAAAATACTTTTCACGAGATCTTGTGAAAAATATTAAAGGAAATTAAATGTCGCATGTATCGAGTTCTGCATAAGAATATCAAAAGATATTAAATAAGTAGACACGCAATCGAGAAAACAACCTTTCTACGGGGTCGATCGCGTAATCGCGCCACAATATTACCGCAACGTCCGCATAAGAGATTCGTCCCCTTCTTTCCACGGAAGTTTCGCATGACGATCGACATTGGTACAATTGAGGGAAAGAAGCCGATATAGAGCGATGGGAAAAACGGGAGTTAACGTGCACCGAACGAGACGGAAAAAGACACGAGAAGCCCCGCCGAGACATACGGAAAAAGTTGCACGCACGACAGCTCGCAAATATTATAGCCGATGAGAGTACGAATGGCTGGGATAAATAAAATATCATAATTGTCGTAGCGTTATGTCCCTCGCGGAATCGATAACCGGCTGGAGCTCCTTCTACCTTTCATTTTATCTCCTCCACCGCGATTCTCGTCGCGTTGCATATCACGTAATCGATATTACAAAATATTGCAAAATTTGCTAATAGAAAATTTATCTAAATTTTCAAACAGAAATAACGATCATGCATTCGCCTCGTGGTAATTCTGAAACATCCTGCATATCGATTAAGAGAATTCACGTTCCTGCTGCTTAATAAAATTACTTGCAGTGATATTAATCTAATATTTTTTTCGCGATGTTTTCACTTCGAAAGGTGTATCGATTTTCCTTCTTTTTGACATCAGACAATAAAATATCGATAATAAAATTGCAGCAGGCAGTTCTATTACGGCCTCGTAGCACACGTGTGTTACTTCCCCCCCCCCCTTTCACCCCCACTCCTCTCACTCTCTCATAAACCACCTCTTTGCACTCTCTATTTCACAGTTTTACGGGAATTTCTTCTCCACGATGAAATACCGCTCAAAAAGATGGCAACGTTGTGCCACCGACGTCGTCTTTCTTCCGCGAATCACCCCGTAGATCGCGCGATAACGTCCTCACTAGATTCTTAACGATTTCTCACACGTCCGTGACACGGTCGGATTTTTATTTCGCGTGCTGCTCATAAAAAGAATTGTCACATATTATGAGAATTGTTGGATATTTCGTGCGTTCAAAAAAAAGGCCATTCTTCTCCTCTTGACATTAGCATCTTTTCAATAATATATTAACGCCGATGAACTCTCTTATTGCGTATATCATTAAAATATCGCGTCCCAAAAATTTTTCAAAGATATCATCTCTCTTTCAATCTTATCTAAATTAAAACTTTCTCTCAAAGCCGAAAATAATCCTATTTATTATAAATAGCCACTATTTTGAAAAAAGGAGGGCGAATGTGAAATTAACCTTTCAAAAATTTTACTTGAATAACTTTTTTACTAGAAGTGTGTAAATGAAAGTAAAAAAAGTGCATTCCTGCAAACAATGTGCAATCAAATCATGAAAAAAAAATCAATTATTTCTAATATGGGGGGGGGGCTAACTTCACGCGCCCCATCATTTTTTCGGAATAATCGATCGACCGATTATTGATCGAGGAAAATGATACATCTCCGTAATAAAATAGTCGATCGCGTTCCATCGTCGCGTTAATCGAAAGATCGCGGGCTACGATGGCGACGACACGACGACGACTCTTCGATTAACCTGCCTCGATAGTATCGCCATGTAATTCGATTGTTGGTTCAGTGGCGGCGATTCGAGGCATCGCGGGGCACGGCGGCGGCAGCAGCTTTGAGTTCCTGAAATTGCAAACGACGAGAACGAGGAGGACGACAACAACGTCCGATGGATAGTCGGGACGGCCTTTATCAAAATGGGTTGTCAGCCGCAGCCTTTATCGTCGAGTTATCGAGCAAAGAGAAGAGCGAGCGTCACAGCGCAAGTAAGATAGAACGAGGTCGAACTTGCAGTCGGACGAAGACACGCATATAACTGTGTGTGTGTGTTTTACGATACGCATACGTGTGAAGAGTAGCCACTATGCTCTGGAATAAGTCAGTTTTTATCGAATCAATGTGTTCTAGCAATGTCTCACTGCTGCCATATTAATGTGTGGCCTATGCTAGATGAAAAATACATGCAATTAATAATAATTATAGAGACGCAACGAGTAACACGTTTTTTTAATCATCATTTTCGCTGTAAGATAGAGATGTTTATTTAGCCAATTAACTCGTCGAGAATTAAACGCGATCTCTACACAATCTCACGAGGTAACCAGTTATGTGCGTGCGCTAATAAATTTTTAATATCTAATGATACCTCTCGCATCCGCGATCGATGCTCCATTAGCGCTAATATGAAATTCAAAATAGCGATAAAATAACCAACCCGACGGAGCGAGATAGCTCGCAAGCGCTGCTTCTTTATCTCGGAATGAGAACGAGATAATCCGCTTCGAAAGCATCGGGTTTTATCTCTCATAAATCGCGATGCTGCGGAAGCAGCAACTCGTCTACCGGACCAATAGCCTAATATAATTATTGCCACCGAGACTATAATCATCTGCTCGTAATAGGACCATTACCGATATTGTCTAATGGATATGTTGCGATCAAACATATTAATTATCCTAAAGACATCAAATACATTCTCAAAGTTGATAAATATTAATCGCGCTGTTCGAAATTAATTTTTTTTATCGCTTTAAGAAGAATGTTGTTTGGAGATATCTTGGAAAAAGTAAAACATTCGGGTATACAAATTATTAATATTAAAACACGATATAACTTTCGAACAATATTTCTGAAAAAAGAAAAATAATTATTAAAATAATTTTAAAATAATTAATAATTTTAAAATAATTTTAAAATAATTTTCTAAATAAATATCTGTTCGAATCGATAATACTTTCTTTCTTCTTCTCGTTCTCTTCTTTAATGGAGATAAAGTTATCTCGAATTATGATCGTTTCTGGATGTATCTTTGATCGTCAGTAGCGTCATATATAAGTCGGCCGTTCTCTAATTATCACGTTTCTTTCGCGCAAATGTTACACGTTACGTATGCATATACGATACATATAGAGTAAGCACACACACGCATACGCGTAGCTCGCATGGCCGATGTTTATGTCCCGACAGCGTGTTTGCAAATACAAAGACAGGTAATGCAGCTTCGCGTTAAACAGCCGAGCACGTTACCCTGCATTACAAATCGACCGGAAATGCGAACGTGCTTATACGTGTGCGCGCATACATATGTTGCAAATGCATGTTCCATGAACTATGAGCTCGCATTGTTCCCCCCTCCCTCTCATTCCTTTATTCTTCTTGGATCTTGGATTTGTTAAATGCGTTCGTTTATTTCGTAAAATTTTTATCGCGCGCTTTATTCTCGGAATTTACTCTCGTTTTGCTCTCGCCTCGCAATCCAAACAAACGTATTACGAAAACGATAATTTACGACGATATACAGAACTGATTGGTCAATTTACAACAATATCATAGTCCAAGAATTGAATCAGATATTGAGCGCGAAATTTACCATAACACGGTCGGATTTTATGGACACTCGCTCGCGATACCTCTTTTGCGATAAGGTCTTAGAGATCGACCCTAAACACGTTCGTCGAGAAAGCGGAGCGTACAGGGTGAGTAATAAAATCAAACGTAAAACGGTGCTCGTTTTCTATATACCTTATGCATTGCAGCCTCCGGGAAAGGACGAAGGAGGATAGGCCCTCCCAACCCTTCATGCACCGGTGCTTTCAGGTATTGGCAGCATATTTCAAGAATTTCACAGGTATGTGGGAGTTTTATCTTTGTCGGTGTTTCAGCGCTCGAAACAATAACCTTTCTCTCAAAACGCCACGTGAAAATTCTCGAGAGAATACGTAAAAATAAAAGAATCGTAGCGATGTTAAGTGAAAAGGCACAAAAGAATAGTTCTTTTGGATGAAGAGAAGAAATAAATCATGATGATACAGTGTAGTTCATTAAATTTTATGATGAATAAACAGAAAGAAGACCCTCTTAATAATGAGAGAGAGCGAAAAATCAGTTGTCAAAAGTAAGATTAATGATCGATTCCTCAAGCACGTATTTATTATAGGCGGTAGGACCAGTTAACCAACTGTCTGAAATCAATGTCTTATTTCATAATATTTGATTTCTCAATATAACATATGCTTTTACAATATATCATTACAATATTTAATTTATATATATACACATAATATAAAGTAGAAGGATCTTGGAAAATTTTAAGTAAATTCGAGAAAAAAAGAACAAAATTATTATTAAATATATTTTCTCTTTCTCTCTCTCTCTCAAATTAAGTAAAGAGATTAATTCATCATCTGACATCACGAATGTCGTGTTACGTAAACAAAGAGGCGAGGACAAGGAGATGAGATATCCTGCGTGCGTTTCGGCGTTTCGAGGATCACGCAGGATCGAAGGTCTAACCGATGCGTTCCGTTATTTACCCAAGACACTCCTCGAGACAAATACATAACACATGCTGTTGTACAAACATCTCGTCGGGACGGTGAAGAAGAAGTCGCTTTCAAGGCTGCGAAAGGATTTACAATCGCCGACTTATTAGCACCTTCTCTCGCCAAACGACTGCCTCTGCTTACGCGTAATTGACACCGGCCGCGTTAAGATTTATAATTATGCGGTGTCGCGTGCATCGCTCGTGTGTCTCTCTCGGTTCTCCTTGACAATCGCGCTTGATAGCATGATATAGACAAGATAAAGTCAAATCTCACATATGTGTTTTTAAAATATATAATCTTCTCATAATATTATTTTAGAGAAAAAAAAAGAAAAATACAAGTGTGTATGCACACACATGTGTTAACACGAAAAATTTATATAAAAATATTATAATTATTATAAAAATATAAAATATTAAACAGTGCACAAACTGGAGATCAAGAATAAACAATAATAATAAATGAACTCAAGCACAGAATATGAATACAATAATATGTGGAAAAACTTTAAAAGTAAAAAATAATCCTACACATTCCTAAAGAATATAATTAATAGAATATAATAAATTAAGAAAATATAATAAATTATAATATTTCAATATTTAAATAAGCATTATCGATATCTTGAAAGGAAAATAAATTATCCATAGCTATTCTGCGTTTTATTAACAGAAAGAAGAAAAGATTTATGAGCTACGAATATGTAGGATATCGATTTTTAAACTTGTGTGTGAGTCGCGGAGGAGATAGATTGGCTTTTCATGCTTCCAATAAATAATGCACTAGTCATAAAAAAGTAAACAGCCAAATAAATAGCAATCATTAAAATTGTATTCACGTGTTACATATATAATTATTTTTATATCTATCTGTAATATAGATTCCTTAATACACTTTTATACTATCGCTTCTTTATGCTTTACTCTGATATATATGAGATTAAAATTGAACGCGAGAAAGAATCACGAAAAGGTAAAAGAATCGCAAGGGAAAATGTCAGAGAGAGATTCACGTGATGGATAGTCAAATTTCTACTACAGCGATAGCAAATTAAAGGCGTTGAACGCGTAGAGAATTATTCAGCGTCAACGATACCCAAGTAAACTGTTCTTTTGTTTCTCTTCATTTCCCCTGGCTCTCCTTTATTCCGTTGCTCCATAATTTAGCGACCTACGCAGCTTCTTCGTCGACGGACGACGACGACGTCGACGACGACGACCGGCAAGTATTTGGAACGTTCTTCGTCGCTTCGTTACTTCGACCCTCAAATTCCTAAATGTCGCGCTCATCTCTTCGACACTCTTCGCCGGCCTTAAAGATCGCGCGCGCTTTCCTCCACGTCGAAAGTTTTGGCTCGGGAATAAAACTCGTGACACGATTAAATTCATTCCCGAGAACGAGCGACAAGTAGCTTGGATTTCAAGTTTCGCTCTAACTAATATAGCGCGAATTTGAGTATAGTTTAAATTACAAACTTTTGCTGTATATACAGAGTAAATAAAAATCTTCATGAAAAACTCGGAGCAAATCTTTCCTCAGCGAAGACATTTATTTTCAGCATTGCACGTGTTGAAAAAAATTGCACTTTAACATGTACATATAAGTTAAACTTTAAAGAAATTTTATTTTTATTGCTCGCAAATAAAATTATAAAATAAATTATATAAAGATACAAGATATTGTATTAATTAGTTTATCTATTTTCACTTTATAGATTCAATTTAAATCTTTTTATATTTCCATCATTAAATGGTTTCCCATAAGTATTCATGCCGCAATATTGAACCTAGTAAATTTGAGTAATTTTTTTTTCAGTATGTTATTAAAATCACATTTGATGTTATCGTGATTCATTTTTTATATGTCATTTCAATCCAAAGCAACGTGTATTCCATGACTAAAATTCTTAAATCACTTCATACGTAATTAATGAATTTTTCCAGAAGAAGCCAGTCTACTTTAGATTCTTCGCATACTAAATATTCATGTATATACTTCAACATATACGTTGTTCCGCTTAACAATGATAACAAAAGAATTATAATGCTAATATTAAGTTTTTTGCGATAATAATATCCACGTGTCAATAATTTTAAACTAATTAAAACGAAAAAATAAAAGTTACTCCTAGAAAAAAAAATAGAAAACTAACGATAGACAATAAATTTCCGATATTTTCAACGAGAAAGAATCTATTTCGAAATGATGAAGAAAATTGTCTCCTAAACATTGTTATGACAGTAATAAGACACACATACACATACTCGGTGTATCTTATTTTAAAAAAATCTTTAACACAATCATTCTGACAACCCCTTAACTGCTTGTAAAGCTTACACCTTCAACCTTCGATAAAGTAACGACACTAACGACGATACCATAACAAGCGCCATGCATCTGCGTCAAGATCAATAAACAAGGCGTCAATCTTCTGTGACTCATCCCCCATAATCGCGTCGCTTTACCACCACGGGGATGTATACTCGCTTCTGTAACGGCAGTAACGTATCAATGACCTCGTATCACCCCGAGCAACCCTCAAAGATTCTTCGCAAACGTTGCTCAAATTTTTCAAACGCCGTCAGAAGGCCATACTTTCCTCACTTGAAACAAAATTGTGGCAATGCTCGCGAAAGACCTTTCCACGAAACAGATAGAAGGTTCGAGAATCTTTTACTCGTCGGTTTAACTTAATTAATAAACGCGCGAAATTAATTTATATTTTTGTATTCGCGATAAACTTAGCATTAAAAATCTACAAATACCTTTCGAGCGCGCGGATCCTAGACAAAGTAGACATGGAGGATGCATTCGACGGAAACAGAGATTAACGCGAGAAAGAAATACCATGATTTGCGAGCGCGAATGTCAAGCTGGACTCACTCACCGTGGCGGCTTCTTCATGGCTTGCGCTGGCTTGTGGCTCGGCTTGTCACGTGTCGCTGCGGCCGTACGTCGTCAGGCGTCGTTCCATGGTATCCTCTCGTCGAGGCTCGGTCGCGAGCCTCCGGGGAGGACAATCGGCGTGTCTAGATTCTCGTTGGTGCGACGCGATCACGCACCGCTACTACCACTACACTACCGTAATCGTCGCGTATACGTCGTCGCGCTCCTGTCCGCCAATACCCTCCCTCTCTCTCTCTCTCGTTCTCGTGCCGCCGTAGTAGTAGCGCGTAGCAGCCGAGTACACGACGGGGGGGAAAACTCTGGCAACGTCGCCTCGCCGCGCCGAAACGCCGTCGTACACCCCGCGTGTGTCTCCCCCGGTACCTCTCTCTCCCTCTGTCTCTGTCGCGCGCGTTCGCAACTTGCCGCTCATTCACCACCTCTCGCGCTATTCCGATGTGTCCGCTCGTCGTTGCCCGAACGTGCACCTACCTCCGCTACCTGTGCGCGCACACATACGCGCCGCACGCACGCACGCACGCACACGGAGGAGCCGAGAGCGCACCGGTGGTGCGCTACGCGCACTCGAGCACTGTCCGCTCGAGATTCGCGATTATCGTTATAGTTCTCACGCGTAATGTTTCCCTCCTCCCGAGGACGACTCGCGATCGACTTATTCGATGATCGACGCAAATTCGCGAGCACCGCACGGAGCAGCGCCGCTCCGTGCGTGGAGCACGATCGTCGCGACTTACTCGGATCGTTGCCTCACTTACCGCGCGAAATTAGCCGAGATTACGTCTGGATTCGAAGGGATCGGAGCGGAGGGCACAGCGATCTTCCGTCGCGCTTTCTCTCTCTCTCTCTCTCTCTCCGTCTCTCCTATACCACTGTCTGTCTCCTTCTAAGTCTTCCTCCGCACGAAACAACGATGTTTTTGCCGCACTTGCGGCCGTTCGCGGCACTAACGACGCGATCGCGCGAATCGGCGAGAGTAAACGCACGGCGATTTTCACGCGTGCGGCTGCCCGCGCACCCCCGAATATCTCACCGTGACCCGATGTCACCTTTTATCGGAGGTACTCTCACTCGCTGGCGCTGGCGGAAGCCATATTGCGATCACTGTCCGTGCCATTGGGAGCGCCAAACGGACGGCGGGACGGGGGGAGGCGAGCGCGCCCGCCCATTGGCCGAGCGCACCTGCCGACGCGGCCGACATCTGTGGACGGATATGCTCAGCTGACAGCTCGACGCTCCCTACTTTACCGTGTTACGCTGATACGCGTCACGCATCGCAACATTGTCTCTCGATTCTTGCTTACTCTTCCGCTGTTTAATCGCGACGCAACGCGCGTTTTCACTATTAATCGTTCCCGTATAATCTCTGAATCTCGCGGTGAATCATACTTTTGTGCTCGTGCTATAAAAAGAAAATACTCGGGAGAAGAATAATAATGTAACGAGTTTAGATTTTTTCGAGAAGCAAGTGGTAATTTAATAGATTAAATTTAACAAATAAAATAAATAATTTAATAAAATAGATTTTATATACATAAGATTGTATCAATCTGTCATTAAAAAGCAATGAGAAAGTGCAATATGCTCCCTCTATCGTTATCGTAATATTACATTTTAAATTTAAATAAAGGATTATATAATTTGTTCAATGCAAATAACAGGCATTAAGATATCGTATCTTGCATACTAATATGTAGATAGAAAGTTACCCTAATGTTCTCTCTTTGATGCGTCTAGGAATAATCCGAGTACGAGAGGGTTAAACGCAGGAGATAATAGCCGTCTGCGACGGACACTTGGTCCATCAGCCATACTATACGCGCGCACATAAATTGCTTATCGCATCCATCCAACCCTCGCTCGGTTAGATAATTAGTCAGGGCATTCGATCACCTCTAAGCCCTTCCAACTTTCCATTGACACCATTATCGAACAATGATCGCGCTGTTCGTTCGCCGGGAGACCGAATCGATTATGCGCCACGCGATTATGTTACACTTTGTATATGAATATACGGTAGAGAAACAATAATAAAATGAACAAGAACGGGAAGAGCAACTTTGTCGCGCAATCTGTCGCACGAAGTAGAGCGAGATTAGAAATATGTACTTTCGACGCGATACAAGTCAATACATGAACGAGCAGTTTTTTGCCACGAATGCAAACATAAAATTTTCGCGGTTATTAGTAGCATGTCCGAAATTACGCGAACGAAAAGTTTTCGTACCTTAATGAACTTTGCTAAAACAGTCTCCACTATAAAATATAGATTCGAAAAAATTTGATTGAATTTAATTAATGATTCGATGATATCTAAAAAAATATGATTATTTTAATTTCCGGTAATTTGAATTTTTAATTAATTAATTGTAATGGAAATAAATTTTATCATCTCTTGTCTCGAGAGAAATTTATTAAGAGTGCTTTAATACATTTCTCTTTATTAATATTCTTTATATAATATTAATATTAGAGTAAACATACATATATGCGCATGTATATTATATAATAATTAATAATAATATAATAATCAACATATAGCAAGGCATTTGGCAAATATGTATGTCTGCTTTCGAGCACGCAGGAAATACCATTGCTACCGCAAAGGAACGTGAAAACAGGAAATGCCGTCTCCTTTATTCTGTATCTCTTGATATATGACGATCCTATATTTTAGCTATAACACTTTATAAAGATAACTGTGATGACCACAGTGTCGGGAATAGAATATACACAATATTTTAACATTAAATATTTTATTAATATTAAATATGTCACGCGTATATTATTTTAATTTTATGCGTAAAAGAATGACTTGTAACTTGATAAAAACTTTCCTACAGATATATGTATAATTATTTTCTCAAAAAATATGTTTCCTCTCCATCTCTGTCTTTTAGCTTGACAATTGAAATTTTTTCGATTTTCTGTACATGTGCAACAGCTATATGCAATAAAATTATTGCGTTTATTTTCCTCTCTGTCTCCTCACTTAATACTCGCCATCAACATGCATCGAGAAAAAATTTATCAACTTCGGGACAAAAAAGTTTGTCTTTGAAAAATTCAAATGTGTTTCAATTTATCGATACAACTTGCGGATCGATTTGTACAAGTCACAATATGTTAAACGTCGCGAACAGATAATAGAAACGATTAGGTTTACCACAATGGTTGTTATCACTACATTAACTATTGGAGGTCGTTGTTATCGCAGCCGCTTTACGTCAATTTTCTAGCAGATTAAAACCCGTTCGTATTTTTTTATGCAATCGTACACGCAATTAATTTAGAAACTGATAATAAAATGATAATAAAAGAGAGCAAATTATTTTTGTTAATTATTAACGTGATAGAATTTTTGTAATCAAATAATTGTATAAAAAAATTACACAGCACTTTCGAAATTGAAAACATCTTATTTTTAAAAAATTATTTTTAAAAAATTATTTTTAAAAATTCTTCGAATCTTGAAGATATCTAAAGATTATTAAAATCTTTTCTTACTTGTATAAATTTTACATAAATATATATCTAATTATCTTAATCTCTGTAAAATCTCTCTCTCTCTCTCTTTATCTACCTATCTAATAATCTCTATAATATATATTTACCCGTACAATCCGATTTACATAAATCGCGAATATATATTTATAAAATTTCACAATTTTATTGATAAGATATTCCTATCTTATCAATATTTTATAACATAATTATACAGAATTAAATGTCAGTGTGAAAATTATTTTCATAACACAATTTATATGTTATATATCACATATTTTTTGTATATAATATTACAAAAACTTGTTACTCGTATTCATTTTGTACAAAGAAAAACGCTTGTTTTCTTTTCCATAGAAAATCTCCATCAGTTCTTTTATTGCGCTTTCTCTTTAGAAAATTTATTTTATATTTTTTAATAAACATTAACAAAAGCTTTTTCTTTGTCATTTGTCGCGATAACAAAAACAAGGCAAGGCTGTAAGCGACATCGATGATCGTCACGATATCCTTACATCAAACGGGAAATTACTAATTTAGAGCCCAGGACAATCTATCTAATAGAAATATCTTCGACCTTCTCAATTGCACGATGGAATCACTTTGATTAAATAGTAGACACACAACTGTTTGATCAAAAACGAATTAAGCCGGATTGAAGTTTTGCAGGAATCTGCGAAAAATTTGCTGACGTAGTGTTATAACATAATCAGAAAACTGACACTTATATTAATTTATATAAAAATTGATTAAAGAGAAAGAGACAACTTATTTTATGTAAAATGTATGTAAAATATTGTACGTTAAATTTAATTAATAATTTTTTAATTTTTAATTATATGGATATGTATGTATTAATATATAACGATCATTTATGTTACTTATTTGTGCATGATATACAAATAAATAATATAAGAAGAAATTTTATGTTTTTATTTCTCTAAATATAAAATATCAAATAGACCATTTAAAAGATACCGTAAAATACATTTATCCAGTTAAAAATATGTACGTACGTTTAGATAGAGACGAGTGTTAATTTAATGTGCAAAACTATGTGTTTCATATACCCAACATAATTTTCTATCTTCAAATCTTCTTATTTCATTGACCTACTAAACGAGAAGACATGCGCAAGCGAATATGCAACAAGTATACGTCAGTAGCTGCAATTTTACGCAGACTCAGTTCTAATCGCGGATGTTCGTTGATAGACTACAACTTGAGAAAATGATTTAAAAAGCATTACATTGCGCCTTCTAACGGCGATTGAAATCTGTCCGACGCAAAAAATCCATTCAGAGAAAAAACAAAAAATTGATATGACAGAAAGAGAATCTCGATAAACGCGAGTCACATTCAGCTTTGTCGAAACCAGACAACTCCCATCGTCTCTTTCAAAACGCAACAACTTATATTTTCTCATCGTTGTCAAGTAATAAAATAACGATTTACTTTTCACCGATCCTGAAATGCAAATGACACGATCGCGGGCGTAAGAACAAATATTTCATCGTGACGTCAGATTTGATCCATCCATTTAAATCGCGAATACTCCCGCGGCTTTGTCGACGACGCATGCAGAAAAGGACGGAATGCAACAAGTCCTCGTCAATGGCCTCTTTCGGACGTTCCTCCTCTCCCGACGTCGCTTACGTCAGCGGTGACGCATGACTTCCGCTACGTCACATCGACGCGCCGCACAATGACGTAACTCTCCTCGTACATTCCGCCCTCCCCTTTCCCGGAATACACCCACCCGTACAATTTACTGCAAATAGCGTTTCAAGTAGCGTTCGGTTATTAATTACGTGGGCGGTAAATATTGAAACGCGCGGCGATGCGATGAGAAACGGGAATTCTAGAAACACATGTACCGTTATTGAAAATTACATCTCATCAACGACGAGAGTTATAGTTACACGAGGTTGCAATTAATAAATAATCATAAATAATCGATCGCAATCTAACGTCATGCGAAAATAAAATTTAAAATATTCCTATTTCTGTGTATGATATTAATGGATATATAATAGTCAAATTATTTCTAAAAAGCAGATATAAGAATATGTATATATTCTACATAAAGTAAATTAAAATATTACGATAATTTATATTCGTTCAAACTAGATGGATAGATATATGAAACTAATCGGAATGCTTTCCTTTAAATATTTGCAGCAAACATTTGTATCATCGACCAAAAGCATCAATATTTTGAGACTAGGAAAAGCTCACGATGACGATAGCAGAACAAATGCACTTGTCTCTGCCTTTGTTTAGTTTCCTTCAACAATACGATCAATTTGGAAAAAAAAGGAAACAGCGAGAGAACTTTAAAGAAAGAAGAATAGGGCAGGAAAAGGCTGAGAGAGATAGAAATGGAGAGGGAAGGAGAGACCGAGACGAAAGTCCCTCTTTATTGATTTCATGCCAAGGGTAGGCCAACCAAGGGAGGATTAGGTATCGGCTCTTCTCTTCGTCATGTCTCTTCCATCTTTCTACCACTCTCTCCAACGAGTTTGCAGTAATTCATCGAACAACTTGTCTAAGAGAGAAAAGGTAAAAGGTCGTCGGGAAATGTGACAAGTATAGAGAAAAGATTTACTAAAGGGAAACAAAAGATGTATGAACATAAGACCAAAATTTTGCCCGACTAAAGTCAATAAAAGATTAAATGAATATAACTCTTGACATTTCTCATAAATCATACGCAAAAAGAAGAGGAAAAACAAAGTTACGGTTTATTCCGTTCGATTACAATATAAAGGAAGAACGGACAATATTTTAAGATAAAAGATAGTGTGCAATACAGTGTCTATTCATGCAAATTATAATTCGAAAATATACAAAAAAATATGCAAAAAAAATATACAAAACAATAATAATAAATATGGTATACAAAATATATATAAATAAATAATAATAAATATGGTATACAAAATATTGATATAAACAGATATATAAGATGAGAAATCGGAGAACAAAATTACATCCAATTAAAAAAAAACAAAGGAGAGAGAACAAGAGAGAAAGAAAAGGTCGAAAGAAACTATTATATTTTTCTTAATTATATGTGTCTGTCGCAGCATCTCTCTCTCTCTCTCTTTCCCTCAATTTTTCTATCTCCGCGAGCATATCGTGTCCTACATCCCGTTCGCTCTTTCGAGCCAGTCGGAGGTGGTGAAACGGCGTAACTACAACGTGCAGACGAGAGAACGAGAGCAGCGGTGGTAACCAGCCTCGTATTGGTCGCGCGGCAGTAACCGTAACATCGGCGGTGATAGTAATAGTAGTGTGTAGTAGTAGTAGTAACAGTAGTGTAGTAGTAGTAGTACTACTGCCGCAGACCTGCCCACGAGAAAGTAAACGACGAGAGTATTATTAGCAGTAGCGTCGACACGCGACTATCACCGCTACGCGACGCGACGCACCCTGTAATCCCACCACGCTGATATCGACGTTATCGGTTGCGACGTCGATCACACGCACTCGCTCTGCACTTTCATGCGGATGTTTAGAAAGAGAGAGAGAGAGAGAGAGAGAGAGAAATATCTGTAATATCAATAATATGACGCAATACACATATATAATCGATATTTGTCGCTCTCGTCTTCAATATCGAGTAGATATCAGATATCTGGGAAATATCGTGACCGAAATGCTGCATATAAAACTGACATTCTTCGTGTACGATTTATTGCAGCATATGTCCAGCATCTACTTTAATGATTAAAATTAATATTAATATTGGTTGCAATAAATTAAAATTTGTTACAAATATAAAATTTAAATATCATATCATTTTTATCAGTTATCTATATTCCATATTGTGCTAATAAATTATTATGAATAATGATTTTTTCCTACATTATTTTGAATTTGGAAAATCGAAATCTACATTTCCTTGTATTATTAACTTTCACATTTCCGTCCAAAAACATGTCGTAAACTCTATCCTAATTTATTCTAGAGTCCTTGATTTCTCTCATTCGATAGCATCAATGATACTATCTCAACGCGTCTGAACAACGCAATTAATGCCCGTCATCGAGGGGGCGGCGTTTGAACCGGCAAACGATATGTAAAGCTGGCGAAGCCTGGATTTTCTTGGAGATTAGAAGGGGATATCCGAACGGGGGAGACGTTTAGACGATTACACGACATTCGTGAGCGGTCGCGCGATCATCTGTAATACGATTACGCGTCTGATTATAGGTGTCTCGTAATTGGATCGTTCTAGGCTTGACGTTAACTGGGTCAACTTGTACTATGAAATTTGTTACCATTGAAGAAATTTTCGTCGTAATGACACGCGAACACGATTGACACAAACGCGGTTTTCGTTTCAAAGAACCGAGAAGCGATTTTATCCCGCATTTTCCATCCCCAACCCTCCCCCTTCTCTCCTCTCTCTCTTTATGAGTGTGTTGTGTGTTTACGGATTTATTATATTCTAACTTTACCCGTATTATAACGTGCGAAAAGTTATATCGAGGTGCTTTGCATGCGAATCTTCACGCGGATTGGACGGTAGATTCACATACATACGTATCATCGATCCGTAAATAACAAATTTTAGAGCTTCCCTGGGACATAAGCCATAAATCCACACCTCGTCTCGTAGCCGTTCCCTTCCCGTCCGCTTTCCAGTATCTCGCAGTAACCACAATATATCGTCGATATTAATCACGCGAAGTAGCAGATCGATAGAAACTAATGACTGCCGTTTGCCGGAAATAACTTGATCTTTAATTTACTTAATATATTGACATTTCTATTAAGCTATCTTCATCGCGATGGAACTGCCATCACATACCTCTAAGCAATCCTTGTATTTAATGGTTATAAATGAGAAAGATCTTTGATATCTTACCCTGTAAATGCATAAATAATTTAATAATATAATATATATGTTCCTAAATGACATTTGATTATTTCGAAGAAAATACAGAGAAAAAAATATATATATTCTTTAAATTAGTAAACAATATTATAAATAGCATGTATTCTTTGCCAATTTTCTAGGCAATATTTAATTTTAAAAAAACGAGAATTTTTTTTATTTTTTAATATAATTTTATAATAAATATCTCTTTTACATCAAATATTCACATTGATTATTTTATATACGGGAAGTGAGAAGGAAATGCGAAAGTTGTATTTGCACACGATGCGAAAGAGCACAATAGGAAGCATGCTGTAAACGATAATATCGAGTTCCATAATAATAGCGTTCATCCGTAACAAGCGCGCAAAATAGCGCGATCAAAATCTTCTGTCGATAAACACGTGCACACGCGTGGCTCGAATCACGTGACGAAATCAACAATAGTTACACACATTTGACCGTTAACTGGTTAATTGGTTTACATATCATTTAAATCGGTTGCCCCTTCGCTCGCTCTTTCCCTATACATTATCGCGACATAATAGATGTTATCGGCGTTGCGTGGCTCGCCTAGGAAATCGATTAATGTAACCACTCGCCAGATTTGTGTCAATCACATAGGTGCACAATAACGAGAAATAGATCACGCACTATAAACGTGCTTTCACGCGATTCTATAAATCATGATTCTAATTATCCTAAGTTATGCAAGAGAGAACTGCTCTTGAAATGCTATTCATCGATTATAATCACTTATAGATAGATAAAACGTTGTGTTGTATGAATAAAGTAAAAGCGAAATATTATCACAATGAATTTATCTGAAACTTTAATTAATGTTTATCAAATAATCTATTTAACACAAATAATAGCGGATTTTATAAATTGCGAGCTTGCTGTCATTTTCTCTACTTATATTTCTCTCTAATATGATTATGTATATAATAATGAGTAAATTTTGCAATCTTAAAATTTGGTTTCATAAAGTTAACAAATTTTTGTCTTATAAAAAAATTGTACGTAAAATAAAAATAAAACTGGAACACTCTCGGAAAATTCATATTTTTTTCCTACACAATTTATTCATGCTGCACTTCGACTCGTACTTAAACGCGACAATTGTGTCGCAGACGTGTCGCTTGGCGAAAAAATAGCGCGATATAACCTGGATAATTCGGATTGCACGCAAGAGTTTGATTGCTCTGGGAGCGTCTAATTCCCAGAGCCGATGGCGGCGCGCTTAAATAGTTTAGGGCACCACATAGCTCAGCAATCGGCGTCTCCTGCCGATAAATCGTATTGGTTTACGTATTGGTTTACGTTTCACTGACGCAACACGGCGGCAGATGCGTGGGAAATCAATTAAAGGAAGCGCACGCGGAACATTTCGAGGGGAAACAATGGACCCGTATTTATGAGTCGCGAGTCGAGTCGCGCATTTCACGATGGGGCGCTTGTGTTGTTCCATTTTATCGTTACATACACCGTTTGTAATGATTTTTTTTTTAAATCCGCGAGCGCCAACGTAATCTGCGCTATTTTCATGACAGAAAACACGACGAGCGTGTGTTTGCATAATCGCCTCGAAACGAGGCGCATTGTCGGAGAGGAACGAAGTTTGATTTATTCGCGATAAATGTTGACGCTGCGATAGATTTTCGTCGATTTGTACGCTCGTACTTTCGAGCTCGTTAACATTTCAATGCTTCGATGCTAGCGGCGCATTAATGATGTATTATCCATTAATGATACTATTTGTTTCGCTTGCTAAGCGATGATAAATAAAGAGAGAGATATGCATTTATTTTAGAATATTTTGTTAATTATAGAGTGTTAATATACATCAAGAAATATAAATGTTGATACACATCTTCGTAGTATTCCAATTTCACTCAACAGCTGTATATAATTAATAAATATAAATTTGTATATATAACTTATGGGCAATTTAATGAAACAGATTTATGTGTATGTATGTGTTTGCAACGCGTACAACTTTTAGTCTCGACCGAAACGGTGCACGTTCGTGCAATATTTCGCGAAGCTTGCGGACAGTTTGTAAAATTTGTATAGCCCCCTATTGATTTCCAGTAAATCGGAGTCATGCACAGATGCGCAAAACGAGTGACTGGGGGTCAGCAAGATAATGCATCTACATCAGTGCGCTACCGTAGGGTGATTTAGTGGTGGTTACCCGGACTCCCCTCGACAATGAGTCACTGTTTCTCCTCCATCAAATGCAATACCTCCGTAAGTGCATCTATTCGCCGAAGCGATCGGAGAAGTGATACGGTAGGCTATGATTTACAAGCGCTCCTTTTGCGTTATGAAATCATGTAATTTTCAACTCGGATTAGGGGGACTCTTTATAACGTTTCGTAAGAATAAACATCATCGAGATTTCATCTCTTCGATTACCAAGCTTTCTCGTAGCTATTCAATGGAATAATCTTATAAAGTGTATTAAAAAGATATAAATGTCTATGTAATTTATTTTTCTTATAAAGCAGCATTTATTGATAAATCTATAATGCCAAATTTCACTCTCTTGAATAACGAGATTTGAGAATCGCAATTATTTATAACAGAATAAAAATCTGTTTAAAGAGATACAGTTTATCTAATCTATTATTCTAACATTTCTCGATGTAATATTTGTTGATAAATCCGTTTGCCAAAATTTCAATCTGTGCGCGATAAATATAATCTGATATAATGAGATTTATATCTCAACATGTTAATTCTATTGTGACAATTTCATTGTTGTTCTTGTCAATATAAAAGGATTCAAGTGTACCCTGATATCATCGAAGATCGCGATGACACGAAGAAGCAACACCGGCTTCTTCTTCGTCAACAGGCGGAGTGATACAACGTACGAGACATTCTACCTCCCGTTGAGTATGTGGGTCGCGAAATGCCGCTCGCTAAATATATATTGGCGAGGAGGATGGGGAGTGTATGTGTGTGTGCGAGCGTACGTGTGTGCGAGCGACAAAGACGGAGTCGCGGAGCATTTCTCTCTCCTTGAAGAGGCTCATTTACCTTCCAAGCAAAAGGAGTCCCCCGTCGAAGCTCATTCTCCCTCTTGTCTCTTTGACTCCCTCCTCCCGCGCTACTCCTTCCCCTCGCATACATACGAGATGTTCGAGCACGATTTTCCGTACTTTCTGCGAATCCCCATTTTCCATTAACTTTGCAACATTCGACCTTACATGCCTTTGTACGTAAACTCCAGATTAAAGTCGGATAAAGTCTCAACTCGGAATTAAATAAATAATCAACTTGTATTATCTGTTCGCACTCCAGAAGTTTATTGTGCGAGAACGTCTACATCCTCGATCGCGAGATAAATGATACACTTCTATTAAGATTCACGCCGACAAGTCTAACGCCCCATGCATACCCTCCTTTTTTTCCTCCTTTTCTTCCTTCTTTTTACTCGGTGATCGAACGTATCTCCTCGTAAAACTACTTCCACCGCAAAGAAATCGATTTGTCAATCTGTCGCGTCGAGACCTTTGGCCCTACCGACTTGGCAGTATCTGCGCTATTTACGCATCTTTAACGAAAATCATCCTTCGATCCGCGATATCGAGGTCGAGGACGTTCTACGATACGCTTACAATGCGTCGATATCGTATTGTCTATACTCGTGGCTCAGAGAATACTTTTCGCATCGACACGTGTTTAACCTAATGTGTTGACCGTTTTCTATATTTTATACTTTGATTCTATGTACGTTCTAAAATTAGAAATTTTGTTAGATTTTATTTTACAAAATTTTTATATTTTCTTTGGATTTTATATGCGTACAATATCCATAACAAATAAAACAAATTTGCCTTTAAATTTACGTACGAATTTAAATTTGTCGAAATTCTTTATGGAATATGATTCGACACACCTATTGTATTTCGACTGCTGGTAATAATCGAAATGTTTCGTTAAAAAATTAGATCTTGGAATAACATTTTGAATTTGCTATGTTAACACTCTACCATTTGCCTCGTCTTACTTTGTAACGTGAAAGTCATACTCGGTATTCTAGATTTCTATCTATCTCTCTTTCATATATATTTCTGTTTTTTTCTCTAATTGATAAAATTAAATCACTTGCAAATCAATAAGAACTCAAGAAAACGTACGCGTTGGGATTTCACGCGGAAATCTGTTGCGTATTTTTGTTTCCACTCGGCACGTTAACCCTTTGACGACGTTGTGGTAATTTAACGAGTGCATGCATTGCACGGCGCTCGTTCCCTTTGTGCACATCACATAATGCAGTCTTCCATATTGCATCGAGTAGCCATGAGATGGCCATAATTAATTCTTACGGAGGAATACGTGCACGATAATTCATGACCGATAGAGCGATCGCATGGATCACTGATTACGTGATAAAATAAATAAGATGCAAAATGCAAAATGCGTTGAAAAATCTTTCAACATAAAATATAGAGTCAATCAAAATAATGTTGATAATTTTTATATTTTTTTCAAAAAGCTAACTACATAAATTTATGATGAAAAATGTGATAATACATTCTGTTGTAGAAATTGTTTAATTAATTTTAAATAATGTATCCGAATTATAATGTCATTATTTTGAATTAACTCTGCATACGTGATAATTTAAATATTAGTCAAAACTGCAAGATTTATGTATATTTTCTGGCCAAACTATCGAATCTTAAGTCCGTTCATTTAGTTTCAAAAATGTTTTTTTAGTGAAAATTTTAAAATATTTCATTTTAAGATGTATTGTAGATTTTGGTAAAAAACTATATACATGACAATATACCATTATAATTACATAACAATATAATAATATTAAATATAATTATATAACATTATATATCTCGTTATATGTAACAATTTTTACGTGTTTTCCAGAATCTCTCTTTTTATATACAGGGTGTTTCTTAATAAATCCGAAAAATTTTAGGAGATGATTCTTTGTCGAAAATTAAAGGGGGTTTTTCATATAAATATATACTCCTACATCTCTCCCTCTGGAGTTACACTACAAAAATGGGGGTAAAATTTAGGTTTTTATTTTTTTCTCAAATGTGGAACAAATTAAAGAAATGAAATTAGATGGATATTTTCTACTAGTAAAAAGGTTATTTATTAATATTTTTTTCAGCCTCCCGTATTGTTATAAGAGGATGAAACTAGCAACTCCTATTCAATTTTTTAGAACTTTTTAATGTTTATATGAAAAACCCCTTAATTTTCGACAAAGAATCATCCCCTAAAATTTTTCGCACTTATTAAAAAACACCTTGTATATATCACGCTCTACATTAATTCGACAGCGTTTATGCCACGACGAAAGCTAATGCCAACGGCATTTAATTACAAAATCCCAACCGGTTAATGGGAAGTTAATGGAACGAGCAGGAACGAGGAAGAGGCGCGGAGTGCGGGAAAAATACGGTGGGGAAGGTCATAATCATCGAACACGAAGCGACGAGCACGCAAAGCGAGCAAATGACGACCAAGGCCGAGCAAAATAATCCTTCTACGGCGACGTCATGCGACAATAATTGAGCATCACAAATAAAGAATATTCTACGTTACAGTTATAAGAAAATCTAAGTCATCAACGCTATTTTATTCCTCGTGAGATGTCCATTCGTATCATTCGAAAAGTGTGTCACAGATTATCAAGAACTATTTCAAGAAATATTATTTTTAGAAAGTGATATTTATTTGAAGTTTACTGCGACAGAGAATGATTATCGTAACGTCATCGCGCATTTAGCGCTATCAAAGTCTTATGCTATGTTTGGATCGAACGCAATTTTCATGGCAGACAAATTAGAATCTCTCAGATGACTTTAGTGCTAAATGCGCGATGAGAATGCGAATCGAAAAGCCGAGGACGGAGCTTTAACGATTGAGTATTCCTCATTTACGTTCATGGGAGAATATACCGACTGCAGATAAACGGATTATATCTCGCGAAAAGATCAGAGATTCGTCCGTGAGAAGCCTTACGAGCAGAAAATTGCAAGATTGCAGTGCAAAGTTATCGGTCCGTTATCCACCGCCCTATTTGAAGAGGCACTTAACGCTAAACGTGACTGATTCGAGATTGCATTTGCCGTGTCATTTGCTAATGCTCTTCTTATATCCTTTGCATTTAAAAACAACCAAAAATAAGTACACACTTTTACGAAAATAAAAAAAAAATTTTCAAGTGCTCTAATATCTTAATGTTCGATTTAAATACCTGATTTAGCTCGATTTCCGACTTTAATGAATATTCGCACGACGATATTTCAGATTAGGATGAGATGATAATTATGCAAGTCAAGCCGATCGAATTAATTCACATTTCATAAGCATTTCTTTTCTCGACGTGGAAAAATATCATGACACTATCAAGACCGCGACACACGCAGGTCTAAATAACAATAGAATACTTGGACGTCGTGACACATACGCGTTAACTAAGTTTATAAAAAAACAAACGCTAATCCTATTATAGAATTATCCATAATCAAATAATCGATATTTACATTCAATTTCTGTCGCATCTGCACTTTTTTTATGACAAGTGAATTTAGATAACGTAAAAGAGAAAAACATAAATTATTCACTTATTCATTATTTATCGTATTGAAAATATTATAAAATAGATTCAAGAGAAAACAAATATTAATAAATCTTTAATTTTTATAATTTCTATTAAATATCTAAAAATATTCCATTTTTTAATCCATTGTTTCTAAAAAAGATTATTTTATCATGCTAAATATTTCAAATCATATTTATATTTATATGCATATAATAACAGAGAGAAAATTGTAAACATATGTAATATTTGTATCATTCACACATATACGACAACTGATTTTTATAAAAATTATTATTACTAAGTCTCTGCCTTCGCAAAGATTTCATATCGATTTATTACTTGAATTTTTATCATTCGATAACTATTAAAAATTTTTGCCTTCTCTCTCTCTCTCTCTCTCTCTCTCTCTCTTTGCAACCAACTCGAAACAAGCAGTCGGTTCATTGGCCAAGCTACTTGTCGCCTTGAAAGCAATCTCCTCGTGCTCGCATTCCGCGTGCAACGCAAGTTGTCTCGCCGGATGATAATTTAATAACTCGGCCATAATTTACGGCCCGCCAATCCCCTCCTGCTTCTCTCAACCATAATCAATTTATCGCGCGTACAGACGAGACGCGCTCATTGCAACCACTTTTGCGGCAAGCTCGACACTCTTTAGCTCGTGATTTATTCGCACTGCAAGGACCAAAAATTATTTCCATGCGAGATACACGCAGTATACAGTTATAATGGCAATATAAATATCGTTCTTACGACATGAAATATATTTTTAGAAAGAACTTAAATCGTATACACATATATGTATAAAAATACGTATAAAAATTAGAAAATTTAATCAATAATTAAATCTTAAGATAGTTAAAAATCGATTTTTTTAAACAAGATTTACAAAAGTTGGTGCAAAACGAGCTTTATTTTGCCATCTGAGCTGTCGTTGAACATGCACTTAGTTGTACCTGCATTAAATGTAAGTATGAAGAAGCCACAATGGCTAGCGGTAACTTTCACTCGGATAACAAACGTAAACAACACGCGGCCGTGCACGGCCATGACGAAGGTTTACTGTGATTAGATTTGCCTAATTGTCCGTTTCAATCACGGTGGCGAGAAAAAAACAAAAATATTCTCGAGGGTTTCCGAGAGTTTTATTGAGAAAAGCCACACATAGTAGCCACGAAGACTGTCAAGAAGCCATTCAAAATTGTTGTTGTAGAAACAAACTATGCCAAAAGTTTCGAAATATTCGGTACATCTTTTTAATGATAGATAAATTAATATAGATTTAATTATTTTGTAATGAGAGAAAGTATGCGATGAACGTTATAAAAAAGATAAAAAAGCAACAGAAAAGACAGAGAGAGAGAGAACTATAATAGCAATACTATATTTCAATTTTTCAATTTTAGTTAATTAAAATTTTATTTTCAATTTATGCAATTAAAAAATAACACTTTTATAAACTATTTTATATTTAATAGTGCAATCGTAATTATAATTACCAAGTCGTTGTAAACCATTCATTCGAATTACATAACTCTGCGAATCTTCTCATAGACATTATATTTATTCTTTGCGGCATAGATCTATATCACTCTTTCACATTCTCTCTCTCTTTCTAAGTTTGCAATGTACTGCTTTCGTCGTAAATAACGATTTAATAAAACATAAACACTTCCTGATAACTCTATATCACAAATGGCAAACAGCGACCATTTGTATAGCCAATTACAGAGCGATAAGTACATGAAAGGGGAATTAAGATAACCGATTTTTGTGACTTCATGAGCCTTCGCTACTTAGCAATTATCCACAGAGCCTTGACTATGCTTTTTAGAATCCGATTCACGTATGCCAACAGATCAAGTTATAAATTTTATTGCTAATTTAGCAAATTTCAAAACGAAACGTTATCGCAATCTTTCTTTAAAATGTGATATATATGAGTTACACATATAAAAATATTTGTTGAAATTTATTACAAAGTTAAAGTACAAAATCTAAAGTATATATAAATATAGAATATGTAAAGCTACATGTTAATCTTATCTCTCTTTGATATATATATTATATACAACTAATACAAAGTGTAGAATACATCATCGATATAATTGCAATCTAAGAATCATATCACTTAATATGCAAGTGAAGCGTGCTTGTATTGTAATTTATACGATTTCAAAAATCACTGATCCTATGTTATATTAGATTTCTTAATTAAATTTTATAAAATTTGTTGACATATTATATAAATCACAACGTAAGGTTATTTCATTTCGTTAACGCAATTATACTTTACGTTGAAATTTAATCGAGTTAATCACATTGTTCATCTTCTATTTGTGTATCTATTTATATTCAGATACTATAAAATTTCATTTCATAATTGAATTCATTAATTTTTTCTTCGAGTATACTTGAATACATTTTGCTGTACTATATTTTTTTATTTATTTTTTTTTATTTATTTGCCGTATATTTTATCTATTAATCAATTTATCTATTATTTACATTTTACTTATCGAATTGCTCGACCGAATACTATATTTTTAGAGGGCACACATCTGTATTTCCTCGCAAGCAGATAAGATAAAAACGCGGATCTCACGGAAACGCGCTTTGACGCAGTCGGCGACGTAAGCGAATAACGAGCAGGAAATGAAAAGCCGGAGTTTCCCGCGTCCGTATTAATAGATTCCTCTCTCTCCCTTCCGTGGTACGCCGGTTGCACGGGGCCCGTTGTGAGGGGTCCGTCGTAGTCGCGAACGTCGTAACGCCAGCCGCACGGACGTCCGATGTAACGGCACCAACCATGCGCGCCGGATATTTCCGTGGGGTCGGCACGTCGTCCGAAATAATCCCGGCGACGGGGAATTTATCGAGGATACTAACTCGAGACATTCCAGTTATGTGTGTATTCCGCGCGATACGACCCCGATTATACGTTTGGTGCTCTTATATAAATGTATTCTTTCAATTCGCGCTTGTGGCAGAATCGCAATACTTTGTATATTTCAATAGATCGAAGGAGAAAATGTAAGAATGTATTGATGTTTTTGTTGGTTACTAAAAATTTTTTTAAATTAAACGAGAGAGAGAATAATCTTACTTTCTATTTAATTAATTTGTATTATTTTATATATGTTTTTTAATGAAAATTTAAGAAAAAATTCAGGTAATATATAAATTTTGCTTCTATATTCTTCCAAATATTTTAATTAATAAATACTTTATTAACGTTTTCTTTTCAATTAAAAATTTATGACACATAGTGCATTTAAATATAACCATATTTTTATGACTCACTACGATATCTTACTAGAAATATATTACAAAATTTTGTAAAATCAACCTTTTTAATTAAGGCTTTTTGTAAAAAAGATTATACAAAAAATCTACGACGTGTATATTAATTAGTCTAGTTTATAATCTATTTCGATTAATTACAGTCACGTTTACTTTTTTCTCGTTATAAATTAGATACTGTTATTAATACGTTCCAAGTCTTGTAAGAGCTTAAAAATATAAACTGCAGATGGAAAAAAGTTTTTATGTATGTAGATATCTCTTTGAAGATGTAGTCTCAAATAATTATCGAGGAGCTCTCGCTGCGCGAGCTCGCCTGCCTCGGATGTTTGCTCAGCTGTGAGCCGCGCATAATCTCTTGCAATGATATAGCGCACTTATTAACGGCGCCACGCGCGCGCCGCATATTTTCGCGACGCGGTCGGAATAATTCCGGTGACGGGAATTTATCGGGGATT
Organism: Camponotus vicinus; assembly: GCF_025532165.1. Lineage (NCBI taxonomy): Eukaryota > Metazoa > Arthropoda > Insecta > Hymenoptera > Formicidae > Camponotus > Camponotus vicinus. The sequence continues at coordinate 5,915,411 of NW_028141949.1, forward strand.
CTGAAGGGAGAGAGAAAGAGAGAGGGCGAGACGGAGAGAACACGGGAGATGTTCGCGTCGGTCTGGAGCAAGACGGACTAACGTCGCTGGTATTTACAGTTCCGTGTTGGTTGCAGCAACCGGAATCGGCGAAACGTTGCGGGGGATAGTGCGGAAAGAGGAAACGGGGGGTGCGCACGGAGACGCCGGAGAAAAGAGAAGGGTAGAGGAGGCATTCCGGGAACCCTGGATCGATGCCGTGTTATCAAATCACGTCCTCCGCCCTCGCCCTTTCCGTCTTTCGCCAGGTTGACTCGAGTCTCTCGCTCCTCTCCTCCGTATCCCTCTTCCATCTTTCCCCTAGCGATGGAATCTGCAACGTGTATAGTCGCTACCAGAATGATCGAGACATTCCTTTTATACGGATTCATTCAGGTATACAGGATGTTCAATAATAGACGCGTTCGATAATACAGCGTAGGCGGAAACCTTCTTTCACACGCGCGCGCGTTTAGTCCTCCAATTTTATTATATTTAAACTTTCCCTCCCTGATTATTCACTTATCCTCGACATTTGATCTTATCGTTATCAATTATGGCTGTTTTAGACGTCTAATATCATATATCAGTCTTCGTATCTCATATATCTTTACGATCGATAATTATTGTTTGTCAAGAAAATTATATATCATTTCTTATATAATGTTCTCTCCTTAGAATTATACTTGTACAATAAATTATATAAATGAATAATTGAATGTAATCGCGAATAAATTCTATTCTTTCTCGTTTTAATCAAGCACATCTAAGAAAATCATTTTCATCCTAGGAATGTATTTTCAATTTCTTAATCATTTTCTAAAATTAGATTGAAATTAGTTTCAAAAGTAGTTTAGTCTAAAATTAGTTTTCAAAATTTATTCTGATCTTCCTTCGATATCGCTTATATTTTGTGGTAGGTATTTAAGACTTATAAAAGCTCTCGACTTCTGGACGAAAGAAGGCGAAACATTCCATTCGGAAGAAGCCAACTGACACACTTGCTAACGCATGCATTCGGGTCGCACCGCGACGTATAAATATCTTATCTTTCGCGCGAATATGCATATCCTGCCACGTAGATTAATTTATAGATAAAAAAAAACACTAAATCACGAATACGAACAGTATATATTGCGCTCGTGCTTTTCTTTTTGTAAAACTATTCTGTGGCTAAAAGTTCGCCTTACAAGGTATTTAATTTTAGAGCATTCTTTTCATTCAAAAACTAATTATTTCAGTTTTCAGGTTTTAAATGAAACTACTTGTTAAAGTTTAAGTCCGCTCCAAGATCTCTTCTTATGTAACTCGGGAGTCATTAATATTACATCATCATGTCATTCACAAAAAATCATTTCTCGTTTTACGACAAGCGTCGATCCTTCGACAAAATTGCGGCCTTCGACGGAATATTCGACTCAACGATTATCGTCGATAAAACGGCAAAAGTAACAAAAGTAAAGTAGAGTATACGTGTGTGCGAAATGCACGTAGGTAGGTAGGTCGTTGTGAAAAGCAGGTGGATAGAATACCGAGGTGGAAGAGGCCGCCGCCTCTTAAAAGAGAAAGAGAGAGAGAGAGAGAAAGGAGGCGATGCTCAAACCGGATGATTCCCACAATGCTCCGAGGACGGGAGAGTTCCTAACGGGACTCCCTCTACGCGATCCTGACGTCACTAAAACGCAAGGAACATCTCGCGATAAATTCTACCGACCAATCCGAGAGACAGCTCGGACTTATTTCATTCTCACCTTCGATCTATCGAATTTTTATACAAAAAATTAAGTGTTAAATAAAGATACATGAAGGTAAAAACAGGTATCAAAAATATCCTCAAGTAGGATAAATATAAAATGACAACTGTTCTTTCAGGAAATAATATCTCCAATTTATATTAGCAATGATAGCTCGTTTTTCTTAAAATTTTATTACCAATTACATTTAAATATATATTTTATAAAACATGCTTATGTAAATATATTTTACATTTTAATATTTAATTTAAAATATATGTAAAAAATGTCTGTATATGTCTCTCAAAAATATTTTATATATTCAACTTTATCATAACGTTTGCAAATTTTTATAACTATTTATGAGTTTCATTTTTCAAACATAATAAGTGAATAAATAAGCAGCTCATAAGTTAAGCTAATATAATAGACAATAACAAAAAAATTAAGCATTTTAGTAGCGATAAATCGGCGAATTTAACGTAAAGGCCTGAAGTTTCCACGGTTGACTGCCACGCGGAAGTCGCGCGCCGTTTGCGAACAGAAATTGTGTCGGATTCCGCGCAATCGCGAATTGCGTCTCAAGTTTCGGTCGCTAATTGTACGATGAAAAAGCAGTCGGTCGCGGAGAGTCGCGATTATGGCGCGAATGGCGCAATCATTATTGGGCAAGTAGCTATAACACAGTCGCGTCGAACAGCACGAGGAGAATACACCGACGAGACAAATAATAATATTACGGAGACGGGAACGTCGATGTGGCGTAATAATTACACTGACGGGACTGCAATTAACAATTGCGAACGATCGCTCGCTTGTGATCATGATAACTCAGAAATAATGGCAATTAATTTTTCAACTCAATCTCAATTTTTTTCTTTATTCCGTAGCAAATGAGGCTCTTAGTCTTATTTTAAATCCATCTGATATAGGATATTTGTTAAATGTTAGTGTAATGATTTCAATTATGATGTTATGCAAACACAATTGTTACATCATTAATTAATTAATTGATTGCATCTCATTATTTTTTCATTTCTTCGTTTTATTTTAAAATTAATAAACTGTTATTTCATGTGTCATAATAATATTCTATTTGTGATAAAACAAAGGCCACACTAATCTAACAGTTTCACCATCACAAATCACACATACAAATTTGGATTAATGGCATAGTTAGGAACTAATTTATTGACAATTAATTATTCTAATCCCAATTTATTATTTCTACATATTGATAGAAAATTAATATAAAATTCAAAGATACTGAGTCGTAATAGCATCCTCAAATATTAATCTCCTGCTAATGTATCTGAGGGAAATATATTGAGATTAGAACAACTAATTAACAATTAATCAGCACCTAATTGTGCGATAAATCCTAATTTGATTTCTAATAAAAGGGAGAAGGCTAGATTAAAAAAAGACTGAAACAATAATAGAAAGAAGATTATTATTGAAAATGTAATTTTTAGCGGAATCAAAGATTTTTCTTTAAAGATTTTTGTAAGACTCAATTATACAGACATAATCCTCGTCTTTACGAACCAATAATTCTGAGTCTTACGAACCAGTAATTTGTATTTCGATTGGTTTTTATAATTCACACAATACTTAAATTCATAATGAGTCAACAGGTCCTCTCGCGGTCTCAGCCTCGAAACAATGACCTCGAATGCAAGGCAAGGCGACAACAACAATGCCGACACGTTCGCCATTGGCGATGCATTCCGTGTGATTTGTTCAACTCGGTCGCTCACCTCTTTTCGCCTTGGTAACAGTAACGCTTAAATAATAATGATCTACGCGGTCGACGACCACGCCGACGACGACCTCGAAGACACATTGTACCATACCACACTTTCTTTTACGACCATCGCATCACATGGAATTCGGATGTTAGACGTTTTTTGTCGAATAAGGTAATAAAGTCCAGCCAAATGTAACGGATCCTTTATTTCCCTCGAAAGACCTTGAGATTTTTCCCGTTTCTAGCTCTACCTGAATCGTCATCTGGTTACTTTTACTTGAGCCGATAAGAGACTCAAGTAAACAGATACGATATTATTCAGAAAAATATTTGTATTCGTCACTGCTCGATCGATTTACAAGATAAATTTGTAATATAAAATTTACATATACTTTAATAAATTGCTTTCTTGTATTAATTCTATTACATTGTTTATCAAAGAAACTGTATATTATTTTTTTTTTTAAATAAAAGTTGTCAATAATAGTTATCTTTCTTTAAAAAAAAATATATATATTTTCCCAAATATATTGTTTACTGAAATTAAGTTACTAAAAAATTATTTAGAACTTAATATATTTCTTTATTTCATACAAAAGCAAGTTTTGGACGAAAGCTAAACCTAATTAATTATTGAATGGATCGATAGGAAGGAAACTCTACTGAATGAAAGTTTATGAAGAATTAAGAAAAAGAGAATAGAGAGGTTTAGAAAAACGATACATACGGATTAACCGACGAGTTTCTCTCTCGAGGTAATTGGACACTCGGCTCGAAGCAGGTGGGGTTAACCGACGGCTCGATGGCGGAAGTTGCAAACGGGTTACGCGTTGAATGCAACCCTCAGGATGGAAGGGAGGGCGGTAAAAGGAAGAAGCAGTTTGTAAAGTGACGCACTCCTGCAGAGAAAGATTCTAAAAATGCTCGACCAGCGGCACATTTCTACGCATATGTATCGTATAACACCCTGACGCGGTAGATCAAACAACCTCGTTCCAGGCTGGATATCTTTCTTAAAACGGTATGAGTGTCGGCATATCTCGTAACTTTAGTTATACTACATTAAATCCTAAATATTTTGATTATTGTTCAAAGAAAATTTCAATAAAATAAATAAATAAAATTCGAGAAATATTTGTTTTGCAATTATACGACAGAAGAACATTATTTTAATAATTTTATAAATAGCTTCCATTAATTTTAATCATCGGAATATACGCGCATATCTAATCATTTCTTAATCAATTTAAGATTAATTTTTTATGAAGAAATTTTGAGATATAAATATATTTTCTTATATTGCAATTTTCATCAATTTTTCGGTAAGAAATCATTAAAATCAAATTCCTCGCAGAAAATTATTGTATTGCGATATTAAAATTAATATTAATATTTCAAATAAACTGCGCAGATAAAAATTGTCACGGGAAAATATTTTGACGTGACGTTTCAAAATGTCATGAATCAACGTTGAAAGAACGAGGAAAGTTATCAAGGGGATGTGTGTATATAATCTCCACGAGGTAATTTTCTTCTTTATCATGGCGCAGAAAATCGTACGGCCGACAGTCTTACCATTCATGTTTCTGAGAAATACCGTCAGTGAAGCGCTGTATTAGGCGAGAGAAGACTGGTCCTTTCCCAGAGAAACCTACTTTCAGCGAGAAGCTTCCACCCGTCATCGACTTCTCATATTGCTTCTTAAGCGACTAATCTCACCGATAACTTGGCCGCGAAGTATGGCCATTTGCCTTTTAAAGTCCCCCGTGCCTGGCAATTTATCAACTTTACCGAAAGTTAGATCGCGCTCATTCAATCGGAACACCACGAAGAGAAAAATTTCTCCTTGTTGCTGATCCCGACAATGTTCACTTTCTTTATCGCATCGCCGAGCAATCGGTGAGTTGATTGGATTGCAAAGCTTTTATTTGTTATCTCATCTGCGCTTATCAAAAGTTTCATTCGTACATTCGTACATTCGTACATTCGTAATTATATGCATATAAATTTACTCGGTAAAGTGTATTTGGGATTTAACAGATTCATTATCTCTTATCAAACATTATTTTAATAGAATATTAATTTGTTATAATTTAGAGGTCGTTTTTTTTAATCATTAAAATTATAAATCAAGTGTTGTAAAAACAGAATGATATTTGATTAAAATTTTGTTAAGGAAATATTCAGTTTTGAAATATTCTGTAAAATTTTGTCGGGATTTCTAAAAGAGGCTTAAGTATAAACATCTATTAAGGTGCGAGACTAAACCGGCATCTTCACCCTTTTGTCTTCTCTTGCTCTTTACCTATCGTGTGTTTTTTCCGACACGGTACCTGCTCCGATCCCTGCCATGCTATTGTCTCATGTTAGGAAACGCTCACACTGTATGCGAGCGTGCTTATAAGAGAACGACGAACGGGGCCACGCAAGTACTCGGACGACGAACCGATCGTAACTTTCACCACCGTCGACGTTTGAACGCGATCGTCCTCCGTTTTAATTCTCGTTAAATCCTGAAATATCTACGTAAAATGGACGATTGCAACTGAATCTGGCGCAAATGAAAGAAACTAATACATCTAATATCATATTAGCGCTAATAATGTATTATTAAATGCGAAATAAATAATGAATTATTAAATGCAAATTTACGCTTTATTAAATATTAAACATAATGGTACTCATTTTATAATGTTAATCATTAACGACAAATAAATGAAACGATAATTTATGTCGAATAAATTTCATGCAGTGAATCAGAATTAAACGGCAAAGTAGATTTTCTCTCGAAACTATTAATGATCTCATTGGACATGTTTATCGACAGCGATTATCAACGCTGGATATTATATCCAAACTTTATTGCGAACGCCGTATAATATAATCTGTGAAAACGTTATGAATAGAGGCAACCGCGTGGCACGATCGCACGCAGTTGACATTACTAGCGCGATAATATCAGCTGATTTACATTTAGTGGTGCGTGCGAGGTAGCAGAGCGATTGTCAAACGATCTTACATTATGCGTAAATCCGTTTTCGAGTAAACAGCAAAAGCATACGCGAACAATGTACAAGATAATCCAGATATATCGCAAACTTTCGATGTGATAAATCTGCTTCAAACTTATATTCAAGAACGCATGTAGAAAAAAAAAGAGAAAGAGAAATGTCAGGATAAGTTATTCAAAACATCTGGGACATGTTGTACACATGTTAAAAGCATTATTACGTAAATACATAATATAAATGATATTATTTTGCACTTATGAGGCTTTTCATAAACTATCTCATAAGTGAGTCTCTGTTGCTTCGTTTTACAATCTTTCAGAAAATCTACATAAAAATCGTGATATTTTTCTTTCTATAGCAACTTATCTCTGACGCATAACAAGAAAAAAACAAGTTATTTCTGATTTTAATCATGCATTAATATAAATGTGTACAAAACGTATGTCATAAAATTCATCATTTTTTATCATCTACCTGTATTTTAAATATTATATATGTATATTCTATGTAATTTTATAAAATAACTCGAAAAACAACTTTTTACATTATTTTCGCCTACTCTACAATTTTATGTAAAATAACCTTTCAAACGAAAAATATATAATTTTTATGATTATATAATTATTACATAACTATCTAAATAACACCTTTCATGAAATATATAGGCTTATTCTGATTTGTTTTCACGTAACGTGTTCATTTTTACAAATATGCTTGTGCAAAGAAAAACAATAATGCAAACAAAAAATATTAATAAATATCATGAATTAAGTTTCGTTATATGATTTTATAATTCTTGTCTAATTAGATAATTTTGTATGTGTTTACTCTTACTAAAGTAAATTCTCAAGCTGTTTTCAATTTTTTAATCTAAAAATTTGGTACACCAGATTACAATTCGCACAAACAGAAATTATCGAGACATTCCAGAAAACTATTAACGACTTCAAAATTTATTTCTCGATATAAAAACAAACATTCTTTAAAAAATTATCACTTTACAAAAAACTATAAAGCAACATTTATTCCAATTTATTTGTACTTGTAATCTTTCTTTATATTTTTCCATCTATTGAATTAAATACTGTAATTTTGCTGATAAAAGTTTTCTTATAAATAGAACAAAATGCATAAAGTGTACAGATGTTGTCTTGTTAACAATTGATATATTTAAAAGAGGACTAGAAAACTTGCTGCTTATCAAATTGGAATATTTTCATTTAACTAGCGTGCACTATAGCTTTGACAATCGAAAAAAGAAGTCTGTTTATTAGCATTTTGAGAGATACGCGATATATTTACTGATTATTAGTGCATTAGAATGCTTGCAAAACGCACATTATGTAGATTACGCTCTGGAATTTATATTATGTGTCGCATTATCAAAGGATTCCCTGTTGTGTGTGTCAATTGTGAACGCAACCAAAGACGACCGAGTCCGCATTAGAAATCCACCGGTGAAAGTGTTGGACTTGCACGGCGGCTTCTCGTGGCACAAGTCTTAGATCGTTAGAATGTGTCCGATAGGAATAAAACGATGCCTTTTATGTGTATTACGTCTCGAACGCGATAATCCTCGATTATAGAAACGAGAAGGAAATTTTGAAACTTACGCAAGTCTCTTCATCGAGAATTCGATTGTGTTTCTTATAAAAATGTAAACGAGTGCCTAATCGCCGCTAATTTTAGCAAAGCAGAGGTGAATGGATTTACATTTCGCGGATTTTACTTTCAACCGTCACAGATTTAAAGCAATATAAGCTCTATAGAAGTTTCTAACTATATATTTCGCAGTTGACGTAAATACGTATTTTACAGTTGATATAAATTTATATTTGATATAAATGCAATGATCCGTAATAGCAGACTTTGCGTTTATGCTACTTATCTTACGGAGCTATCGTGGACTTAAGGCGTAAACAAATGCATTTCTTCGGATGCACATTAAGAAAACACATTAATAATTTTCGAATATCGCGATCTTCATTTAATTTTTAACGAGCGTCTTATCTCGCAATGTGCGATAAATTAGAACATTATGAATTTTAATCTATTTGCATTTGCATTACGAATGACGCTTACGTTATATTAAATTTACAAATTTTAAGAAACATTTTTAAATTAAATTTTTATTTTTAATTTAAAAAATCAAATTCTACATTAATTTAAAAACTAATAAACAAAAGAATATTCGCGGGATATTCTACAGAAATAATGCAAATAGATGCGAGAATCTGCTCAAACAGATGTAAATTGTATAATAATTGTCAGTGTATATTTCTCGCGGGGTGTTTGCGGACTGTTTCTTCGACTCTGTCCGTAGAAAGATCAATCAATCAGCTGTGTCATCTGCATAATTAGCATACCATCTATGAAGAAATCAATCGCGTGCGGTTAATAGCAAGTAAGACTGAAATAGCAAACAAGAATAAGAGAGACTGTCAGTCTCGGTTAGGATCTCTCATTGCTACGTAAGGGACTATTATTTGCAACAATTTTCGCTGGGAATTCGCGTAATTCGTGGAATAACACGCCCGTAATCAATACATTGCGCTTATTTGTTATGCAGTTAATGCTTCGTCACAAACGTTCGAGTTATTGTTCGTAAACTGTCCGAGACAGTCGTGCACTTGCGCTCCGTTCGTGGATTATATATTCTACTGTATCTATAATATTCAATTACACGATAAAGTATTCCCGTAAACTGTTGTCCCTCATCAGCTTTGCAAAATTAATCACACGTCGTATTAATAAGTTTTGCGAGGTGCGAAACTGCAAATGCTGTAAATAATTATTGCTTGTTCTAGATAATGAAAAAGTGATTTTTACATATTCCAAACCTCATTATCAAAAAACGTTACGATATTCGATAATAAAAATGATACTGTTTTGTATTATATGTATGTATATAAATAATATAATAATAATATTAATATATAATAATAATAATAAAGTATATAATAATAATATTAATATAAATATTTTGTATACACGTACGATAATTATATAATTATTTTAATATTGTACACGCTTGAAATGCAATTATTAATGTTAACGTTTTAACAAAAATGACGCTTGTAAGGAAATAGTACAAGCCTAAAGCAAATATTTCATTAAAATTCATAATAAAAAGGTTTATTCATACAATCAATACTGAAAACTTGTTTATTTCTTCCTTCTTTATTTAAAAAAAAATACTTTTTTCAATTCCTCTTACTAAGAAAATTTGTTTAACAATTTATACAATGCAATAATCATCACATTAGTAATAAACATATGTAAATTAAAAAAAAAACTTAAAAAAACTTTTCTAATGATTTTAGATTATTGTGCTACATATGATCAATTGTCACGAGTTTAAGGTTGTGTGACCTATGCCGTTTCGACTTGGGCTTATCGTAAATTCTTTTCTAAAAGAATATTACTATATTCTTATTTCTCCAGAGCACTTTGAAGGAATCGGCAAATAGCTGGCGAAAGCGCTTCACGACCTTTCTCTTCAACTACAAATTATCGATGACGCACGAATACCTGGCTTTATTCAATCATTGTCAATTCAACGAGCAGATAGACTGGACGACGTTATTTCCTTCCGTGTTTAGCGTTGCATAGAAATTACATAAACGAAAATTGAAAGTCGATTAAAACCAAATAGCGATTTTTTAATATATAAATACCTCAAAACATTATACAGATTTTTCTTTTCGCATATCAAAGTTAATCTTTAATTTTAAGATGAATTTTCCACAAAATATTTTTATAACGTAAAAAAATAAATTTTTATTCGTAAAGAGAAAATTAAATTGTTAACTAAATATCGTTTATTCTCAAGAAACTGTTATTATCAGAAACGGAGTGGGAAACTTGTTATTAGGATTGGAGTAAAAATAACAAATAATAGCAGACAGAAATTACGTTCATTATTATACGAAATTATACCTTTTTTACGGTTTACACAGGAACGTTGATTATCGCTCGAAAAAATTCTTCGGGTCAAGAGTACTGAATTCGTGGTCAAAACCATACTTTCAATTTAGTTTCACCGATGGAGAATTAAATAATTTTTTATTCGCATCTGATCGTAGTCAGAAATTTAATTAACCACTTGAACAGCTTGAAAATAATTAACGTATTTAAAAAAATTCTTAATCGATCCAATTACCTCCGGCCAACACACAGTAACAAACCAAATGTATACATGTATTTTCTCGAAGCAATTTACGACAAATCAACGCACACCTATATCCTTGTTACTGCCAACTCCAGATAAGATTATACACACGAGTTTTTCTTTTCCTTCCCGCTCGTACATATTTATCAGTCGAGGTCGCGCATTTGGTTAGCCTCAATACTCTTAACGAAGATTGTCTCGATTAATTGGTTGTATTAAAAAACAAGTAAAAAAAATTAAAAAACGAAACATTTTTATATTCAAATAAAAATACCCGCAAAAATACAATGTATACATTTTATTGATATCAATTTAGAAAACAAGGACAAAAACAGAATCTAAAATCATTATTGAAGAAATATATTTTCCCAAGGTATTTAAAATATACTCGTAAGACGCTACTATTCCACGGTGCATTGGTTTGACAAATATTGTTCTAAATTAAACGCGAAGATAGACAAAGTTATGGGGCAATATCTGATATAACTGTCATGGATGAAATAACTTTAAGCGTAGCCGCTCGCTCGGGGGTTAAAGTTTCGAAGCTATGCTCGAAGCGTGACGATGCGTGCGCTCGATAAGCTCGCTTCCATTCGACGAACTCCTAACCTGACCCAAGTCACTCGTGGCAAGGAAAAAATTTCTTTTTCTCATGTCGCGCCCATGTGCGTTCGTGTCGAGGCCAACTCGATCACTTTTGCCGCTCGGTCGCCGCCACCCACTGATAGCCGGCGAAAATGTCAAAACGGACTCGAGAGAGCAGTGAACTCGCCCTGGCATCACGCGATAATAAAATGAAATCAAAACGCATTTCCCCGTAATAACTTTTAAGCTGTATTTTGCACGCGGGATATATCGCGTATAATATTTTAGATTCGAGCGAAAATTATTGCGCTGTCATAATTCTAGATTATCACCGTTTAAAATTAAAAATAATACGATAACATTATTGTTATCATATTTTTTATACAGTAGGATATCTCTTCAATATAATCGATTCAATATAAATAAAAAATTTGTATTAAAATAAACTTTAATTCTCCATTTTTTGCAAAGAATTGTATTATTATCGTTATTTCAAACTTTGGAAAAAAGGGTAATCAACATTCCTCTATATTCTCTATAATACCGAGGAAAAAATATAGTATGTTTATTAACGACATGTTTTACTTATAGCAAGAAAATTTTTTAAATCGAGTATCGTGAGATTCAACTAAAACTGTCACATAATCGACGGTGCGGAGATACGGGAGAGATTAGAGGGCGGAAAATAGGTCAACGTACTAACGCTGCAGAATGTCGGAACCCTGCGGCTACGATAATGAGAAAAGAAACACGGCGCCATCGTCTCCTCCCATCGTTCTCCTGCGCGAACGGTCCTTTTCCTCCATTTTCCCCCTTTTTCGTGCTTCACGCTTGTCTCACGCATGGTATTACACGTGCAAAGTCAAAAATAGCACAACTGTTTTCTATATATATTTTTAATCCAGAGATGAATTTATCGTATAGAGTTCTACGAGAAAAACATATGTTTTTCAAGCGCATAAATGTTCCAAGTAAAAAATAAAATATCCATTTTATTTAGATTCTTATAAAGCTGCAAAATTGAAAGAGTTTAAATTAAAAAAAAGGAAATATTTATTTTATCTAGTTTCGAGTTTTTCCGAATAATATGTCACACATATGTCAATATCTTAGAAAGAAAGGAAAAAAAAAACGCAACGTGTTTCCTGCAAACTATAAACTCTGCGCACGATTTGAAGAAAGAGCGCAGCTGAAAAAGCAGACTTGTGTTTCTTCGCGGGTATAATCTTAGACTATCGTGGACGTCTCGAAAGAGAAGTGCATAAAAAGCTCGCTCAAATTACACGTCTCTTAATTTCATCGAATGAAGAAAAGCAATGTATCATACGCGGCGAGGGAACCGTGTGATTTACGCGCGTGTGCGTCGAGACAGGGAGCCGCGGAGCGTAATTTCCTCAAAACACCACCGTACGATTATCCACCCTTTAATTTCGTTCAATTACCTTATATCCTCGCAATTTGCCGCGAATGTGCGAATCGATATTAATGTATACGGCCATTGCGCGAGAGAGAGTCCGGAGGTAGTAAATAGAGAAAGTGCCGCAAGGGTTCCCGTCCTCTTGGCGCCCTACGACCGTGCACGATAATGAGAATAGAAGGGCGGCGCCGGAACACACACACGCACACACATGCACACAAACACACACACACACTCTCTCTCTCTCTCTGTCTCTCTCGTTTCATTCGTTGCGCTCGCCTTCTCCTTCTCTATCTATCTAGTGTCGCGCACGCTCGACATATTGCACACGCATGAAACCGTCTGAACAAACACGAGCGCGAAAGCTCGTTAGCCGAGTGAGAGAATGCACTTGGCACGACCGACGAGGATTTAATTTCATTGACCGCCATTACGGGATTGCGCGCATAAAAAAATGTCATTCGCAAAGAATCGGTCAAGTCGACAGACTTAATCTTGCGAAGTACGCGGCATGAATTTACCAAGGAGCAGCGTATTCAATTCAACAATGTCTCGCAACTATCCTACGATATTTTTGCGTATGTTGGAAATTGATTAAAGTGACACTGGGTCAGTTTTACCATCTCCGGTTAATTTAATCGGCCGATTAAATTTAAGAATTTGCCAACTACAAAACTTAAACTAATTTTTACTCATAGACATCTTATTATACATATTAGCAGCTGTTAAGTGCAAGTGTAATATTGTTATTGCCACGTGCATATAATATTAAATAAGTATGTAAAATTAATTAAAAGCATTATAAAATACAAGAGTAGATTAGTTGACGTCTTGTGATTGGCAATTCTGATGACAAATTTAATCGACCGATTAAGTTAACCAGAGATGGTGAAACTGACCCACTGTATATTAAATATGTAATACATTAGCAAATTTTCTCTTTCCATAAATTAATATTAATGATCGCCACATCTTGGCAAATTGTTGGCTTGTAAAAAAATGTAAACGAGCAAGTAATACAATCTTGTTCTTTTCTTCTAATCTTAAGTTGGATTCCGATACCGAGGAAAATTTCCTCCCCGAGGAAAATAGCCGACTTGGGACCAATCAGAAAGATTCAAAAAGGTTTCGGGACGGCCATCAAGTAAAACTTTCCTCGAGAGGATGCCCAACTATAGATAGAGTTAGATAATCTCAATTTCTAATTAGAATCCTAATTTCAAATATAATTGCGAAAATATTTAGTTTTTTAACACTTGAAAAATTGCAAAAAAATGTATTGTTTATTAAAATGTAAATACAGAAAAATTTATATTGAAACAATTTACAAAATAATCGAATAAACTGATTAATTAAATTTAAAAAATTAAATGCAAACATTTAAATGCAGAAAAATTTAGATTGAAACAATTTACAAAATAATCGAATAAAATGATTAATTAAATTTAAAAAATTAAATGCACATTTAAATGCAGAAAAATTTATATTGAAACAATTTACAAAATAATCGAATAAAATGATTAATTAAATTTAAAAAATTAAATGCAAATATAACCATTTAAAAAAAATTACGGGATGATGAATTGTAAATAATTAAGTAAACTTTTGAAAATTTGCATTATGCATATTATACGAGATCACAATAATTTTGTATCGTTAATAATACATTTGCATTGTGCATATTATACGAGATCACGATAATTTTGTAATAACCTATAATTGAACAAATTGACGGTCTCATACATTATAAAAAAATTGATCCACGGAATTCGAGCGAGAGAGTCGACTCAAAGAAATTTCCTTCGAAGCGAAACGATCGCATGGTGGTGAAAGGAATTCCACGCCTGTGATTATTGGCAGACGCGTCGACAGACTCGAAACGGTTCTTTCGACGGAATCGGGAATAAAACTCGTTCGCGAACTCGCCTCGTTATTGAGTTATTATTGTCATCGTCCGGAGATTCGTTCGAGCCAACTTTCTCTTCGTTCCGCCGCGACGATTTGAGGATTCAACGCAGATATGGAATTATCAGCGTGCCTCTGCTTTAGCTTATCTAACATCGGGAAAGCAACCTTCCATGGTTGACCAAGTTATATATTTATATTTAACTCCACACGAAAGGTATCTAATACGGCAAGAGTTTCACAAATAATACACCAATATTATGATTTAATTAAATTATTCAAGAATAATTAAAGAAATTGCACGCATTTATGTATGTGATAATGCTTGTTTCACTATTGATTAATAATTTAACAATAAAATCAATGTGTATTTTATTATTATTAAATTAGTCTGTTATAAAATTAAATAGAGAGAACGTTTTAATTAATATTAAAAAGCTTGTCTGCTCAGTTTTCTTCTTTCGAACCGATTACATATAACGGATGCCAACCGCACATCTATGATCAACAAGAAATATATGCTAGCTATGGTTGAAAATGAGCCAACCATGGCGATACTTTGACTATTATGACTCGGAATATTTCGAACAAGAAGGTGTGCAAACGGTTAAATTATTATTCCGCCAGCTGTGCGATCGTTAATTACGTTTACATTGAATATAAGTCAGCGCGTATAAGTCTCCATGTTATTTTGCGAAATTCGAGGACAGTCGTGACGACGTTACGTGAGTATTGTTCCAAGTGCTAAGCTGATACTGCGTGCACGTCGCCGCGAATATCACGTCGTTAACAACGACGTAGCTGACGTGCGAAATGCGCGTATTTATATGTGAACCTAACAGCACCGACGAGATCGCATTCATCACGCGTTTTACGAGACGATTCATTGAGTCACGAAATATTTTATACTACTCATACAAGGCATTAGATTTATGCGTATTCACGCAAATGTATTTAAGAGAGAACTAATCTTTCTCTTTTTACCTCTAATTTCATTTCTTATTATCTCGTTTAATCTTTAAATTTTTTCTCATGTGTCATCAATAATTTTATAATGTTTTTTGAAATTAATTAATTTTTAATTATTACTTAGATCGGCGAATTAATCTTATTTTTCAAAACTTTTTTTCAGAACTTTTTTTCAGAACAAAGATTGCATTGTAAGTCTCTGCAATGTCCACGTTTTTCCTTCAATTAACAGTGACATTTAAGAGATAAATTAAAGTCGCGTGCATGTTCGACCGATATACCGAGGCTGTGTACATAAGTCGCACACGTGCGAGAGATGCGTGCGTAAACCAGACGCAAGTCGGATATCGACATCGACGTACACACACACTGCCCTTCGTAGGCTGTTTTGCATTTAACAGGGCCGCGCCAAGGACAACGGTTGCGAATGTACCAACGCGATGTCATGCATTCCACCTATCAAGGTCGTCGTTTTTTAACGAATCGAAATGTGCACCGAAATATTGAACGGAATACGTGTCGAAATGAGACATAAGTAACAAACGTTAGAACCAAACGTTAAAAATTGTGTTTCGCTTTGCGTTTGTATTATAGATTTAAATTTATTGTAATTTTAATAGCAATATAACTCCGAAGTACATTATCTTTAAAAAAAATATATCAAATATAAAAAAAATTCTTTTGACGCAAGCTATTTGTAATATAAAATGAGGTGATAGGATATGACTACTCGTATTATTATTATAACTTGCATGTGTTTGATCTTATCATTGATAATTATGCTTGATCTTGATTGATAAGATTGTCATCAATCTATCGAAATCGTGGACTATATAATCATAATCTCTCAAAAAATATAAGTATGTAAAAAAGAAATACTTTTGATGCCAAATTATTTGTAATGTAAAGCCATATGAAATATGACTATTCGTTAATTATTATTTTCATACGCGATTTGACCCTATTGTTGGTAATTATGATTGGCCTTGATTGATAAGATTGTCAAGATTTATCGATATCGCGGATTGTGTAATCATAATTTATGCACTGGCGCGATATATTGACAAATGTGACTGTTTAAAATATTGAAATTTCAATGATCGTTTGTCTTCGCAAACATGAGGAGTGATATTTCGCGGTGCATTCTCGTTTAGCGTTAAATGGTCATCCAGTTCTAGATTTTAACGAGGCAAGCACTGTACACATTTCGTGTAAACAAGACCGATGCATTAGATAGCCGCACATTTAGCACTAAATGTGTGGTGAGAATGCTGACCAGAGTATGTTAACTCTTAGCTGGTATATCTATAGTGAGAACTATGCTTTTCACTTTGCGGTCGCAAGAAGCGGCTTTCTCTCTCTATCTCTCTTTACCTTCAATATCACTCCTCACATTTTAAGCAAGATATATCTTTCCGTTTCCGCTTTAAAAATGTGCAAAAACGAATTGACGATATCTTTCGGATAAACATATCAATAAGCATGAAATTGTATAATCGATAATAGATATTATTGATTAACATTTTAAGCACGGTAATGGTACCACATATTATTCCGTGATTTTTATATCAATCTAGTAATATTAAAAGATGTAGAAAAAATGAGAAAAAAAGGAAAACAATAGAACTCTTTATATTAACATTACTGTTTATAATTATTCATTATTCTGTATCATCAATACTGCATCATATTAATTACTATCTAATATTATCGAATATTTAAATATTCAAATATTGCAAAATTTATACATCAAAAATTTATTTTAAAATACACAACTAATTTCGCGCATAAATTTTATTATATTGTAAAACTTACTGCAAAAATATTAAAAAAAATATATGTATCAGTTTTTAATTTGTGATTTAATTTTTATTTTGCAATAATAAGTAAATAATTAGCTTTATTTTAAAAAATCCAAAATTTTTCTATTCTTGGCAACGATGACAATACCGAAATGTTTTGTCGATTTGATTGAAATCTAGAACGGTGCCATTTTGCCGAGCTTAAAATGCTAAATGTAACGTCAATCTCATGGAAATTATACTCACCTCGATAAGGTGCCCTTGAGCAAAGGATTCCTGTCGTCATAATATCCGCCGCCGGACGAAGGCATCTTCAAGTAATCCAAACAACGGGCACGTGGCACTGGTCACTAACACTACGGCACTGCATCACTGCATCAGTTGTTCGTGTGATCTGATCCACTGCTTTAGCTCTCCATTCAGCACCGATAATACACTGCCGGTAGTCGCGATGACGGTTTATCTCGGCGGTTGTTACGCGCGCAATGCATCGTCCTTCCGGCGATGACAGCAGCAACTACAACGGTTACGATGAGAACGACGACAGAATAAAGTACCGTACATATCGCGCGCGACTTATTTATGAAGAAAGAATTATCGCGTCCCTCGACATCGAAAATGGAATTAGTTTCCAAGTGTACGAGCCTCGAAAAACACAAGGATATTCACATCAAGATAGCGTCTGTCACACGTCTTATCTTTCCTCTTCCTCTTCTTCTTCGTATCGAATTCTACCTTCTCGTCTTATCAATATCGTCGTAATAACAATCCCACGATGGTGTTTCCTTCGATTCTTTCATAAACCTTCGTCCTCCATGTCTTCGCTTCTCTTCGTTGATAGTTCAACAGTGTCGAACACTTTTTTCGCGAGTTACAGCTGATTAATTACGCCTCACTGTCCTTTAATAAGCGTAATTTGTCATCACGTCAAACTGACGACTCGCGCAAACAAATATTATTCGGCGAAACATCCAATTTCGTTTCGATTTCACTCGGTGCCGATCAACAAACATTGCCGGAGAGAAAACGATTGTCGAAATGGTGATTTACCGTGAAATTTCGCTACACAAGACACGCTTCCCATGGCCAGCACGAAGTGTATCACGCCGTAAACAAACTCACCGTGAAGGACGTACACTCGAGCACGATAGCGCGATAACTCGATCACGATTCCGTTCCAAGTTCAAGCGACCAAATGATATTAGCCACCGGTTGACTGATCGACTGCGCCAACACGCGTGCGCGAACACCACAGGATTGTTCCCCTTCTCTTTCTCTCTCTCTCTCTCCGCCTCTCTCGGCGTCTTACGTTAACCAGATGTGGCGTCGCGACGACGGCGTTGCTTCGTCGACTCGTTCGAGAATACCTCCGGCTTATCCGTCCTCGCTGTCCTCCTTTACCTGCGGGCAGAATTATAGTTTCTCAGATCTCGACGCTACTGACTCCCGGGATTCACGCACGTGTAAGCACATGCACCATCTGGCCGCGAGACTGCAACTGGCCGCGTCAACACGTGCAGCCACCGCTACCAAACATGGCCGCCTGTCAATCCCCCCCTCCTCCTCCTTACCTCCTGAGCGTCGCTACCGCAGCAGAAGACACGACGTCGCGCGCGCGATCGCTCTTGGATTCGTCGCGAGATTTACACGCCTCGTTATCGTTATCGACTCTCGCGACACCGGCGCGGCAGATTCGCTACAGATCCCTGGTGCTGTCGATCGATCGCGCGAAATCTGTTACGATTCAACGCCGCCGAAATCGCGCGCGATATGCTTTAATCGCCCGAGTGAAAGTGCGCCGAGCGCAGCTGACAGTCGCTCGGGCGATCTCGCGTCGCCGTCTCTCCCCCCCCCTCCTTCGCCCCCCTCCCATTCTCCGTTCCCGATCCTTCCCTCGCCCCTCATTCCCGCTTTTCTCACAACTCTTTCTCTCTCTCTCTCTCTGTCTCTCTCTTTCCAATCAGTCCGCGCGCGAAGGCTACAGTTGACGTAAACAAACGGAATATTCCCGCTGGAACGTCGCGCGAAAGTAAAGGCCTTTATTTAATGGAACAATTTTTTTGTAACGATTCACACGATGTTTGTCGATCGGACAGCGATTAAGCTTAACTCGTGTTTTCTCTGTCGCTCAAAATATGCTTGCGTCCCAATTAAAACTTGTGAATTAAACGAGTAGCCAAAAGTGTGTTTAACAATGATTCTCTATTTTTATCTCTCGTCATCTAAACTTACTAATTAAAAAGTAGCTTGTGAGAATCAATTTTAATCGTTCGCTGCGATCAAGTTTTTCAGAAGCAACTGCACGAGCCAAGCATTCTCTTCGCGGAGATAAAACCGGAAATTGGTAGTTTAAGATTGAGAGAGAGATAATTTCTATGTCTCATTGTCAGTCCTCTCTTTCTTTGTCGGTCTTACATTGAATAACAAGATATTACTCTCTACATCAGTGGTCGCTTCAAGGACACGTATAATATAATAAGAATGTGTAATAAAATATTTACAATAGATAAAGCGTAGTCAAATTTCAAATACAATTATTTCATTTTAATCGTAGTACCTACGGTATCTAATGTCACGATTAGTTATCGATATTTATCTCGGCGTGGTTAAGCGCTATCTTACATGTACATGTATACTATTCAATCGACAGCGAGTAAATATTTATTGAAAACGTCGGCTTACGAGGTGGAGTAAAAAAGAAAATATTCAAACAAGTAAACTCTCTTGCTATCTTATCCTGAAATTATCATGAAATTCGGCGCCATATTGTGGAGTCGTATACAAGCACTTAACCTACATACATAATTTATTGTTCCAGGCTCAATTCTATGATACTTCCAATTTAAAATATATTTCATTCTATTTCGTATATTTAATTCGTTTCTTCGTACATATAATGAGACTAATATATAACCGCTAAAATTCCCTGTACACAGAAAAACAACGGTATGAAAGACACGCGGCGAGTTGAGATCCGAATATAACGTTATTACGATGTAACTGTATCCCATTACAATATAACGTTCACACAGATCCTTCTTACCTCATTCGAGATTCTTGAAAACGCAATCTTTTTTTCGAAAGTCTTTTTGTCTCAGGATCTGTGCCAGGCTTCGCGATCTTCTTCCGACCGAAGTGTGCCGCAACACGAGGCTGTCCTCCAACATCTTAGCATTCTCCTCCGCAAACGTGAGCGAGCGATATTCGGAAATTGACCAAGAGAGAGGGGAGGCACGCGCTTCCGAACGCACGACGAAGGTGCTACGCGTGTCGCCGTAAAGCGGAACGGCACCAGGTGAAGTGGTTTATTTATAAACGGTCGCGAAAACAGAGAGAAAAGAACGCTTGCTCGATCCGCGTCGCTCGCTTCGTAAACTGCAAGCGCGAGCTCGCGGCGCGCTCGGTCACGTGATCGCAAATCCGCTCGCGTGATTGGTCACCGCTTCGAGATGTTACGCCGAGTCGAGTCGAGCCGAACAAGAGCGAAGCCAACTCGAATTAAGCCGACTCGAGCCGAGTCGAGCCGAGTCGAATCGAGCCCGACACATTAAACTATCAATCTGCATCTTTTTATCACGGAAGTATTAATTATTATACTAAGGAGATATTTATTACCGATTGATATCTTCCTTGAAGAGTATCTTTTAAGAAAATCTACTTCAAACTTGTTCCATTCACTTTCGGGTATTTTATCTATTTAAGTGGTAATATTTTTTGCACGCGATTAAAAAACTAGGGAGAAAATCATAACATTTATAGGGTCAGTTTCACCATCTCCGGTTAACTTAATCGATCGATTAAATTTGTCATCAGAATTGCCAATCACAAGACATCAACTAATCTACTCTTGTATTTTATAATGCTTTTAATTAATTTTACATACTTATTTAATATTATATGCACGTGGCAATAACAATATTACACACTTGCACTTAACAGCTGCTAATATGTATAATAAGTCTATGAGTAAAAATTAGTTTAAGTAAAATAAGTTTTGTAGTTGGCAATTCTTATATTTAATCGGCCGATTAAATTAACCGGAGATGGTGAAATTGACCCATAGTGTCTTAAAAGAAATTAGAATTTCTGTTTCTCGATTTTTTATTATTATTTTTAAATTATTTTCTTATCAAATATATATCGCTGTATGTGTATATCTGCATAATAAATCTTATGTTTTGCATATATATTATTAAAATAAATTTCGTATAATATAAATTAGTAGTAATATTCCTTTTATTTGAATCATTAATATAAAGTAGAAGACTGCGATATGAAATCTCAATAATAGATCCAATAAAAGCCAGACCACAGATGGTACGTAAATATTTACAGCGATATGTATGATTGCTTTGGTAATGATCGACAAACATGAAATGAATGTATTTGAACTGCTTCTTAAATTTAGCTTGTCATTAAAGAGGAAACGAATCGATATATATACATATATGATTGTTTTTTAATGATTGTTAAACATTATGATTATTAAACATTTCGATTTGCTTGTATATTTTTCTTACATTTATTGATATAAATATTTTAAATCGGTATCTGTATAATGTCTTTATAATTACGACTAATCTTCTAACTATCAAGAAACAAAAAAATAAATATATTACACTTTATATATTGTGGTTGTAAAAAAATTAGAATTAAAATTAGAAAAAATTCCCAAAAGCTCACATCATCCTTTCGAAAAAGAAGAGGATACACATGTCTTTTAAAAACAAGACAAGATTCACTCTCGTCTTAAATGCTAGAATGTATGGTTTCGCAATAAAAATAATAGAAAAAAATTTGCTTCATTAAATTTAAATTTAGTACTATCAAAAAAAATACACAGTTTAAGATTTCTCCGGAAATTATTTTAAAAGACAAAAATTTGAGAGATTAAAGACTAATATTGTAAAAAAAATAAATACTACGAGAGAGATTTAAAGAGGTTTACATTCTAGAATTAACGCAGATTAGCCGCTATTTTTATCTATAGAAATTACTGTCTCGCGGCCAGCAGACCGAGTTCGATCGGCGCCATTTCTGCGAATCCCGATAAAACGTCAAGCATGTGAAGCTACTTGTTTATCTTAATGTCCGCATGATAAGAAAAAAAGCGCGTAAACAAGAAGTGATAAACTTGGTATAAATTGACGTGAGATTAACTGTCGCGTGGGGCGCGTTTCGAGTTTACCAATTACAAGTCGCTAACTGGCAATGTCATCAGCGTTATCAAAGTTCCCAAGTATATCTGAAAGTCCGATTGTGGTGTTCCTTGCCCGAAAATTCCAAACATTCATTCCCTAAGTTTCCAGAAAAGCAATCGCCTATTAATCGTACATGTTGAGGCTACGTATCTACATCAGTGTTTCTTTCTAACTTAATTCCTAAGAAAAATGTTTGACAGCTACATTTCGCTATAAATTAATTGAGCAACTTGCAATTTTTCTTAAACGAATAAATTCAACAATATTCAAAGAATCAAAAACTCTTTGTCAGGAGCAAAAAGAATCGCAAAATATTCCGTAGTTATTTTTGAAATGACTAACAAAAATTTTAACTTGAAGTTTAGTTACAAGAATTTACAATGTCAACATCAGAAAAGGTACACAATTAACAATATGATGGGACAATATGATGGGACAATATGATAGGACAATATGATTTTTGCCATGTTTCTTGGAAACAATTCGAAACTGACCGAACGAACTGTAAAATCAATAGTTCCGCCTTTGTAAAAAAAAGAAAAGAAAAGAAAAGAAAAGAAAGAATGCCAAGTTTCTAAATGCGTGCGGTGATTTATAGTCGCACGGAAAACGTAAAAGGATAAGGAAGGTCGTGTTATGATTTGAATCCTAGGAGTCCCTCCCGTTACAACATTCCATGTTATAAATCGCAATTATTCCTTTCTCTCACTTTCAGCTTTTGCCGCCTTCACATCTCTATGCACTTTCACCGCGTGCGTCTTCTTGCTCCGCCCGCAAACTCGAATTATTCTAGCGATATCGAAAGTTCCACGATCGACGCGAAACACTTGTTATAATTTAATAATCTATAAAGAAAATTTTGAGATTTCTCCTATTTTTTAAAAGACGCTCTTTTTCCAACACGAGAAGAAACAAGGACTGTCCACAAAGAAATAATTAACATGGGAGATATAATTTTGAAGAGATCTACAGAAAATGTTTGAAAAATCTCAAAGCTTTCTTCGATCTTTTTATAATTAAATATTTGATAATGTCGGATTTTATTCGAAGAGGTATCTGTAATTTTCTTTGCAAAGAGGGCGAGTATAGCGTCGTATGAAAACATCAAATCGAAAAACTGATTTCAATTTGAAACTCGGAAATCCCAATAACCTGTAATTTTCGAATGACCGATAAATACGCTTCAAAGGAACCGATTCGGAAGTGCGTAAATCGAATGATTGGCCTCTTGGACGGGAAAGGGGCACAATTTGAGGTTCGTAGAAGAAAAAAAGAAAGAAAGAGAGAGATTCCAAAAGCGGGGCATTCCATGCGAGAGATTCCACGAGCGCGGCCGCGCTGAAAGTTACGCCGCAATAATTCGCGCGCAGAGAAATACACACGGCAGATCGAAACACCGAGCGAGAGATATCCCTTTATACGAACCGGTTGATACACACCGTTCTCACCAAAGTCGAAAGTATTCGGCGTTACAAACGACCTACTCGTCGAGTCGCTATTTTCGCGAGTCGTTAAACGGCACGGATCGACTGGCGGCGCGCTTCATTCTCTGCCGCTCGGATAAACGCAATTCAATAGGATGCAAATGTATTGATGCATCTTAAATGCGATGCGATGCGATTCAAGAGGGCCGTCCCGATTGGGTACCTTACCCTATTTTCTACGGCAGCATCGCCTATTATTTTCGCCGACTATAAAATAGCATCTTGCGCTTTTGCGTAACAACCTCGAGTGAAAGAAGCGCTTCTCTGTAGACCTCATTTTCGTAATTTTTTTCGAAAAGGAAAGCATAAGTCATATTCCGATGAGAGAATGCGCGCGTGTTATTTAATTATATTAATTATTAAAAGAATTGAGAAAGTTACTAATTAAAGAAATCAAAAGGGAGAGTTAAATGAAAAAGAGAATCTTGAATGTCAAGATATTATATTAAAGATGTGTAAAATAAACAGATAATAAGAGCATATTTTTTTATTCAAGATATAAAATTTATTCCTTGATTTATTTTTTGGACTTTCAAATTTCACGCAAACATCTTTCACTCTCCTACTTCTAGATTTCAATCGATTAAATTTATATAAATAATAATCATGTAAATTTAAATATGCGCTTTTTACATTTTTCAATATTTCGCTCCTTTAAAAAAAATTACATTCGAGGTGTACATTTAAGCTTCCATGATGCAAGCATCGTTATCTCTTAGTATCGAATAAGCGAAATTGAATTCCATGGTTCATCGACGATTTGTGGTTACGTTTTGCATATTCTGTCCCATATGTCAGAGTTCTTCGCTTGTTGAGTAAATGAAAATTGGCAGAGAGTAAAAAGAAAGAGTCGTGCGCGACGTTAAATATATGTTGGAAAATCGGTACCGTAAGCGCTCCACTTCTCTCTTTCTTTCTTTCTCTCTCGTTCCCTCTCTAAAAGAAAACCGCTCCGGAATTCGCACCTTGGAATGCAAGACGACGAGACTTGACTTGTTAGCACGAATACAACTGTCCACGTAACCGATTTTTCCCCTACTAAAGCCGGCCGATTTTCCTTCGATGTTGGATGCATTTAGTGTATTACTGTGTGTATGATTAAAATATAATAATTATAATTCGTGATATATTCTTTGACAAAATAATATTTCTCTATAATTCAGATAATTTAATAATTATAATAAATAATTTAACTAATTAATACTTTTCATTTCAATTATTAAATTAATAATAATACACTATGTATTATTATTAATTTAATAATTGAAACGTGTGTTGTAATGTTGTTAATATATTAGTATATTTATTGTTATTATGTACAGCAACATGCAAGTGGTGTTACTAAAATTAACAAAGTTTGTTTGACTAATTTAATGTGTAAAAATTATAAAGATAATATTAATTCAATCAAATCAAATCACTACTTTGCCTACAATTATGTTCTGTGATTTCCTAATTGTCATATTTCTAAAAATTATCGTCTAACATTACGGAAACAAAGTATTACGGAAATAGAGCATTACGGAAATAGAGTATATAAATTTTGATCGAATCTTAAGTCCTTCTTCCGATTCTTTTCGAAGAAAATGTCGCAGCTGTTCTTAGATCGCCTCGAATTTGCTTAGATAAGACACGATGCATCGCGATTACAATTGAAATCCTTCGACCGGAAAGGGTTAATCTCCGGGGGATACTCGAACCGAGGTGAATTTTCTGCTTCGAGTTACGGAAAGAGAGGGACTCGACTCGATTCAACTCGATGTATGTACGTGTGTGTGTGTGTGTCGACACGACGTCGCCATCGTAATCTTGTCCACGCTGTTTTCCCCACAAGCAGCTTCGCACCTCTCGCTTGCTCTTCTCATCGACCGATACTTCACACGTGAACGCGCGCGTCCCGGCCTCACAAACATAATTACATCCGTGAAGTATCGTTGACACGACAAATATTTTGTTGTTTCAATAAAACTACGTCATTAGGTCAATAGGATATTTCTATCGAGTTAATGAGATTACAACGGAACGTTCATCATTCAAATTAATATATAAGCGGTTAAATAAACAAGTTATATTTAATTAAATCTCCCCCTCACTTTATTATAATTAAACGAATTCAAATTTTTTAAAGTATTATTATTCTCAAAGATAAATAAAGTCATAAATGTAAATAAAAGAATTCTTCTCAATATTATAAATAAATTTCTCTTTTGAATATATGCGTGGAAAATTTCAATTTTCGATTTTTTCATTTATTCAAGACTCAGAAATTCACAAAAGTTTAAAAAATTTTATAAATTCGCAAGTAATATATGTAGAAATGATAGCTGTATGTATAGATGAAATATCTGATCAGAAATATTTAAAATCTACTATTTATGAAACCAGCGAAGATAACAAAAAATACGATTTACAATCAATTTTTCGTAACATTTAAAAATTAAAATACAGACAAATTGCATACATTTTTCATAATTTCATCGGTTGAAGGATAAATATTAATGAATTAATTTTTTATACGCATCACATTTTAAAAATGTGTATAACAACGAATAGCATGACATCATCTTTTGAAAATTTCCATTGTTGTCTTGAAGGAAATCTTTATTGATCAACAAAATTATTAATTTTTCTCAACAAAAGTGTCGAAAGAGCAATAGACTTCGAATTATAAGAAACAAAAAAGGAAATAATTTTCGGACAACTAAATTCGAAATGTGCAAACAATAAACCCTCGTATAATTTTGCGAAAGCGAACTTTGAGGCAAAGATATATAATTTTAGATATTTAATTTGATATTTTTTTTTTGAAAATTGGAATTTTCCGACAAATGATAATTTTTTTCAGAACTGCTGTATTTACGAATTAAAAACATACGACATTTTAATACGATCGGAATCCGCGGCATTCGAGAAATGGAGCAAAAAGTTGCGCGAGAAGAATAGAATCTACTACGCTTCTCTCTTTTTTCTCTCGGCGGTTATTCGATTCGGTGAGCCGGAATTATCGGGCGCCAGAGCCGTTCCATCGATACTACATAGATGAGAATTGTCGTCATTAATAAGTAACCGACGACGCGGCAGCCGCACCGCAAACGGGATCCAAATCTCTCGCGTGTCCCGAGCGAAACGTGTCACCGTTTCGCATTGACGGTCATGCGGGTCGCGCTCCGTTTTCTCGCCGCGAGCTGCGAGAATAAAGCGCTATTACGAAAAAGACACGCCTATTATAGAAGAAGATAAAGAAGCGCGCACGAGAGACTCAATACCTTGATTCTTTAACCGCGACTCGCACAATGATATTATCGAACAGAAAGACGCTGCAATTTCGTTTTATATTAATTTATTAATGCATTATAAATCAAAGTCGACTTGTTTATTTCGCCTAATTTAATTAATATAAACAATTTTTCAATTACTGCTGGAGGGTCCAATTAATCATGGCACAATCGAATGCAACGGACGTGATTTTTCGTGGAAAAACAAATAGAAAACTAGAAAGCATTTTTTTATTTCATTATTGTTTCTAAAAAAAATTATTCTAAATAATAAAAATTTATCATAGTAATATTGAAACATGATAAAAATCTTTATCGATTATATTGTGTGTGCACTTTATTAGATATCCTGTAAATATATGCGTAGGATTAGAGACATTCACTAAATAAACACTTTTCAAAGGATGTTTATTCTATTCCGTATCTCATGTATATCTATGATGTGATAGAAACAGGGAATATTTAAGATATTTATAGAAATCAAACGCATAAGAATTTTCACTGATATTGTGCCATAACAAATTGTTAAATCACCATAAAACTATCATAATTTGTAGTAATTTTCACAGAGAGAGAGAGATATATATATTTATGTTCAAACCGTTTCAAGTAATTTTCGCCAAATCGGAACCGGAAATAATTCAGCGAACAAACGTTTGAGCAAATATTATATCCAAGAGTGACATTCACGGATTCTCGCTAATTCTCAACGACAATGACACATATATTCGTATAGATCCGACACGCGCATGACACGTGCATTTTCGCGATGAGGACGATTCTCGGTGATTCTTGGTTGCATCGGAAACGCCGCGCCGTCTAGAAAGTAACGCTCCACATCGACGACCTTGTTCCTAGGATCTACATGCGACGTCGATCGGCCTCGACTCGACGTAGCATATCCGCGATCGGCCACTTTCGAGCCTCCGCGATAACCGCAGCTGTCAGCTGTCAATTGACAATAGAACGCGACGAAACGCGCTTCTCTCGGCAACTATAGAAGGAATCTCAAAGATCGAAATCAGTGACAAACTCGAAGCTTCCGAATAGACGAAAATAACTCCCGTATACACGAGAAAGAGAGAGAGAGAGAGAGAGAGAGAGAGAGAGAGAGAAAGAAACGGAGGGGGGAGAGAAAGAGAGAGATAGAACTAATCTCTACGCGAAAATAACCTTCATGTTTATTCACGACGATTCATCGCAAAGATACTTCTCTCGCGATCTTAAAATTGACAAGGTCAATTTTCCATATATCACCGATACGCAAAGATCCGAGTCTTCTGCTTATTCGCCACAACGGAAGCGATTTCGCAACGAAAACAAATTCGCGGTATTATTGAGCCGCTATTTTCAGACGAGGCGAAATTTACATTTCGCTCCGGGAATTCGTGAAAATTAAACCTAACCTAATTCCACGCTGAATTTACGTTGTACGTATTAATTTCATCTTGACTCGCAACTCGAGGCGGAACTATGACGTCATTGATCGCTCTCGAGAGGAGCAAACTTGCTCCTAAGTCGGAAACTCCAATGTTTATCTATGTTAGCAGCCAGTAGTAATAGTACGATAATGAACGAATGGCAACAAGTACACACGCGAGAGAGGGCGAGAAAAAGAATTTACACTATTGACACAGATAAACAAGAGTCGCGCACATTTTTATCGTAGCAGTGGCATCGAAATTCGAAATCGGCGATTTCGAACCTCGCGCCAGAATATAATATATACGTGAAATAAATACCTTTTCTTCCCGCTGGGCTCTCCACTCCTCGATACCGCTACATCGATCGATGACAATTGACATTGATATTGCGCGTGGGGCGCGCCAAGTACGCGTGTGTACGTGTGTTCGTTTTATGACGTACAATCAGTGCGTATGTACGCGCACGCTCTAGCAAACGTACGTGCGAACCCAACTGCGTCACGTGTGTGTAAGTGTTCGTGCGCGTAAGCGAGGACGCGTAAAAACAACACAGTAGAGCAACGCGTGTACGGTCGCGGATGGACTGATCGTGGGGGTCGAGCCACAGGTGTCATCTGACGGCAGCGAGTGTATCCCCTCCCTTCCCGCCCCGCTCCGCTACCAGGCGCGTACGTCACGCCTGCTCCCCCCCTCCCTCGCTGTCATCCCCACCATTAGTCCAGCGCACAGATACGACGCTATCGCACGGCGTTTGTCGCTCTTTACATTGAGAGTACGTGTGCGCGTGCGTGCGTGCATGTAAATCGAGCTACAAATACACAGAGATGGTCATCGATATTCACTGATATTAGAAAGTATTTTAGATATCTTTCTTCGAGGTTAATAGATAAGTAAATAGATATGAGAAAAATTTCGTTTTCGATAAACTAATCAAACATGGATGATGTGTATTTCTTTTCAAACACGATATGAGAAATTATATTCCCTAACAACACGTGTCCAAAAGACGTCCATAGAATATCTAGAGGACAGCCAAAGGATATTTTATGTCCTCTGAATGTCCTCTCGATGACCTCTGGACATCTTTTGGACATGTGTGTTGTTAGGGTTGTGTTGGAAAAAAGTATCGAGATTGAAAAAAAATATTGATATGGATACTCGAGAAATTAGACGATTTCAAGAATACTGTAAGCATTAATATAACGAACATTTTTAGTACTATTTTTAATATTCTGATTCTTTCGATAATCCGTAACGAGAATAATAAACATTTTGTTTCGCTGTGATTTATTTCATTTGTATGTATTATTATTTAGCATTTATAAATTTAAATTTTAACCAAAGATTACTTATTTACTCTAGCCCAAGAAAGGAACAAAAGTCAAATGTCAATTTGATGTCATATTGACTGAATTTAAATCATATTTTAATCAATATGATGTCAAATAATATTATTATTTTGACTTTTGTGTTCTTTTGGGAGTCTATTCTCATTCATGCCTTTTTAAAATTACACATGTATCACATTGTCATAGAATATTTTAATAATATATTCTAGAAATTAATTAAAATTAAAAATCTTGATTAATCTCTAATAAATATTTGAAACATGCAAGTAAAATATGCCAATTGTAAGATGTCCTATGTGTCATATACATGCATTACAAGTTATAAAAAGTTGAAAATTGATATAACTAAGATTCAGACATAAATATACAATTAAAGTATTTAATATAATTCGAAATATAAATTATTGAGTTTCAAGTTTGTACAATTCGGAATAGAATAATCAAATTGTTTAATAGACTTGAAACTCAATTTTTTTTTAATAGTTCAAATCACAAGGACATTTGAATGTAAATAACAATATTAAATGTTTCACTTCTTCTCTCATTGCATGCATCATCATATTAATTTTATCATTTTATTTGAATATAAGACTTAACTTTGGTTATATATATATAACATATGCAAATTAAACAAATCCGCACAAAAAATAGTTTCAGATTTCAGTTTAACGGCTTAGACATTTTACTCATTATTTATTTAAGAGGTATAATGAATAACAAAAAAGATAAATGTATGATATGATGAAGAATTTCTCTGAGTTATAAACACACATATAAGTGAATTTACCGATGAACTACTTTCTTTCATTATTATCGATAATAAGGAAAAGGTAAAAATATAAAACAGGATATATTAAAGATATTTCTGAAAGAAGTATTATAGTAAAATTTTAAACATAATGTTCTTTTATATAATTTGTGTCTAAAGAATTTAAATAATCATTTAAAATATATATAAAATAAAAAATGCAGATATTATCAAATGTAATCTATAAAATGACACGCTTAATTGACAATGATATTTATTGAATCAATTACTAGGGGAAGAAGAAATGGAATAAGGCTTAAAAATGACTGGAAAACGATATTTGATACAAACTGAATAATTCAAAGAATTCAAATAGATGTAAACAAATTCTTATCCAGGGACAGGGCAGATGAAATTCATAGTTCAAATAGATATTTATTCAAAAACCATTGTATCCGTGACAAAACATATAATGTCTGTTACTGACATAACGCGCATGATGTATACTCTCATTCATTCACTCTCACTCATACTAATTTCTCCCATATTATTATTTTCAGTTTGTTTTTTTTTTCCTTTTATTAAACTTAATATTTACTAATTATATGTATATATATTTTTCTTTTATGCTGTAGAATAATTAATATATCTTTTTGCTATCTCTCCACACATACATCCCACACGCCAATTGCGGCTTATATTCATACAATTTTTTTGTCATTATAATGTTATTTATTTAAACATATGATTGTGTGATTGTGTAAGTGTCTAATTACATGTTGTCGTACGTTGATATGGCGCTAAGCCATTTTTATTTCAGCTATACACTACGTAATTTCCCGCACATGCTCATACGCACAAATTTGAGACCTTGTCAAGTGTACGACACGATTTTCCATTCGACTTCGAGAAATATCTGTTACAGACAAATAAGCAGATAATCTAGAGGATTATTTTATGTGTGAGACTCAAATGCGAATCTGAAAACGGATAATCTATACGAAAAACTTTGCTTAGGTTTCTTTTCCAAGAGCGCGCGAACGTTTCTTCATTCCTTATCTTATTCAGTATCTTCCTTAAAACATTCAGAGGATTGCTAAATATTTCCTTTTAAAAAGCTATAATTATCGCATAAATTAACAATTAAACATAAAATTTACAATTTCATTATCCAAACATGACAAAGGACTATAAATAACAATTTAGAAGGAAATTTCAATAATTATCAAATATTCAACAATTTTTAATTTTTACATCCTCTAAATTCTCTAAAAAATCAATGATCACTAAAGTCTTCTTTTCCTAGGAAACGAAAAAAATTCACACAAAATAAAACGATTGATAAAAGAGGCGCAAATTTACTTCAATATGAAGGACTCACTTGTTTTTACGTTTTCCTAAAACGTCGACGGTGTCTCCTCTTTCACATTAAAAGGTCGGAGGAAATTCGTACGTTTTTCTTGACCATAGGTCTCCTCCGCGAACCAATTTGCGACTCTCCGATCGTTCTCGACTTCGTCGCGTGTCGCCCGTGAGAATCGCACGATCGTCCTGGGAAAACGGAAGGGCTCCACTCACTCACTTCCTTTCTCGTTATCAGAAGGATCCTCTCCTCGCGAAGATCGTGCGTCTCGTACGAAAGAATGGGATACCTCATCATAGTAAGGACTATTCCGAGAAGTCGATGTGCGTCGAACACGCGATGCTTTTAAGAAAATAAACTCCCGTGTATACTAAATAAATTAAGGTTTGGGAAAGTGATTCGCAAATATTCATTAATATATCTTTTATTAGCAAATCAAATTTCATTGTATTCAAGTTGATTTCGACTACGAGATTGGATTTAGTTTTTTAATTGTGGAATGATAGAATAAAGTACAAAATATTATAAGTGTACAATTTGAATTTCTGTTGTTTTCAAAACTAAACTTGCGAAAAAATATTACTGATGTTAAAATTCGGATTCGGAGACAAAATCGTGTAATATTTTAAATAACATTCTCTTCTTTCTACAAATCTTATTTCTTCTATATTTCATTAAGATAGAAAATGTTGTTAATTGGCTTGTTAATTACTAACAACACTAGTAAACGTGAGCCGATTTATCAAACACAAATACAAATCTTTCTCTTATTTAAGTAGAATTCTTTCTTGAATTTTGTGATTATATCTCAAAATGATTCAATTAATAGTATTTTAAATCTTAATGAAATATAGAAGAAATAAGATTTGTAGAAGGAAGGGAATATTATTTAAAATATCAAACGATTTTATCTCTGAAGCTTTTTAACATTAGCAATATTTCCTCGAATCGCTTATTAATGAATTAGTAATAAATCAAATAATAAATCTGGCCATTTGCATTACACTGTATTGTTTATAATAATATATACTAAAAGTTGTTATATATAAATATTAATACAAAAGCGTATATATAAGCTTTTTGAGGCTGAAATAATTAATATTATAATCAAATAGAAAAAAACTTTCATATTGTTATTATTATATATTTAATCATTCAAAATATATTTGTATTGACGAATTACATTTAAAAATATAATTTTATTATATAATAGATTTGTGTATTAACACGTGTAGTGCAAATGATCAAATTCGTTATATAAAGTAATTATTTTTTTCTAGAGATATATTGGAAATATTTAAAGATAAACTACGTGTGACAACATACTATCATCTATCAAACTTCCTATGAAAGAATCACTTTGAGGTATAATCATAGAATTCATTAAAGAATTCAATTTAAATGACCAATAAGAGAAAGATTTGTATTTGTGCTTGTTAAATCGGTTCTTTTTTTTCTTACTAATGTTGTTAATAATTAATAAACCAATTAACAACAGTTTGTAACTTCGAATTCGTTAATAAACGAATAGCTGTTCGTTGTACAGAGTGCAAGATAAAAACTCGAGATCTACAAAATAAAAGTGCATCTATAAAATATGTTAAAAGTTATTTTTTAACGTTACTTTCTAGAATGTGTGGATCATGAAGAAGAATTCATGGAGAATACGAATAAAGATCAGTCCTATTGCTATTATGCAATTGTCCCGATTAGCGGCTATTGCAAGATATCGCCAAAATTATTATATAATCGCAATTTAAACTTTACAATTGTATCACATAAAACTTATGTGTTGATTCTAAACTTCCTTGCAACTATTGTCATCAACGCTTTACTTATCATCGTCATAGTGTAGTCTGTCAGTCTGTCTATCGTTAAGATAATCTCACGTTGATACAATGTGTCGTTCATTATCAATTGCGACTTTCAAAACGCAATCCGCATTTCGCTCAACGCCTTCCTTTAATCGGTATCCTAAGGCACATATATCTTCGACACGTCGCGAATCTCTTGAAATTGAAATAATTGGATCTGACGTCTCGTGCATAATCGAAGTCGAGACGCGACTGGGGAGCTCGATTGTTAAACCAACGCTATTCCTTCATTTACAGATGGAGAAAAATGTTTCTTTAATCGAAAAACTATTGCGCTATGACATGCCAGAAGAAAAAGAGTATTATTATAATTAGTGTTGAAATCATCATTCTCATATATATAGTAAGTTAGAATATTAAGATTATTTTACAGATGTTTGCAACATTTTTCTTCTCAACGCACGTTGACAAAAATCTCCTGTGATACACTGCTCTTTTTGTTTAATTTTCAACACGTTCTTTAAAATTTTGCAAACATACGCACAAAATATAACGACGTGTGTATTTCTAAATCGCCGACCTATACTAAGTCGAGTATCTTATTAAAGTATCAATTACTGTTCTCACCCTCTCTCTTTTTTCCTCAGTTAGCGGCGGGAAATAACGTCAGGTATCGCAATAAATACGGTATAGCGAAGCTCAATGACAACATGAAGCCTATGTTGCGTTAGAACCTGGCCCTGATATAAACGGCCGAAGCATCATGTTCACCATATCCGAGACGCTTAGCATGCTTGTACACCTCGTTCGCCGCAGCAGCCAACGGTAAAGGTTGTTCCAATTGATCACTCATACCTAGAGATAATCTCAGGTCTTTTTGCATATGTTGCAATGGTAGCTGG
The DNA here is from genome assembly GCF_025532165.1 of Camponotus vicinus. Classification (NCBI taxonomy): domain Eukaryota; kingdom Metazoa; phylum Arthropoda; class Insecta; order Hymenoptera; family Formicidae; genus Camponotus; species Camponotus vicinus. The sequence goes on from NW_028141949.1 coordinate 5,950,332, forward strand.
GTAGGAAAACCGCCCTCAATGATTGCTATAAAACAAAATATTAAGAATAACATTAATTGCAAGTTTCATAAACATATTTTATTAGCCTTTAGTCAATTTGATAGAGAACATGAGATAAATAATATATATAATCATTAAAATTATTAAAAAATTGAAATTATTAATATTAAAATTTTTCTTTAAAAATATTAAAATAATTTAAATTAGAATTTCTACTACATTTATTAGAAATGTACATATTATTATTAGACTAGAGCAATTAAAGGTGAATACAAACGTAAATGAAATAATTGTGATCTAGACAAATCCATATTACCTTTGCCCTTATCAAGAATCGCTGGACACGCTAAAGATGTCAATTCTAAAACTTCCAGAACATCTTTCTGCTGGAGACCGGCACGATCTGCAAGTGCCATACTTTCAGCCAGAGCTGCCAGGGTTACACCAGCCATTAATTGAAGCACAAGATTCATTTTGGAAGCATTTCCGACTTCACCGAGATAGAAGCTATTCTTGCCCATAGCCTCGAAGCAAGATTGACATTCATCAAACAATGATCGATCTCCAGCTGCAAGGATCACCAGGGTACCTTCTTGCGCTTGCGTTTTGCTTCCTTGCACTTGCGCCTCTAAATAACGACCACCTTTGCCGTTTATTGCTTCGGCAATATCCTGAGATGTCTCCGCGTCAATACCGGTCATTTCAACATAGCTCTTGTCAGGAGATATCTCTGTCAATACGCCGCAATTGCCAAACACCATCTGGAAAAAGCATTTATTTAACACACAAATTTAATAAATTTGATAATTTTATTCAATTTAATAGAAACTATCGGAGAACAAGATGGATTATTATTCTTAAAGAGTTGTAGAACTTTATAAATACTTACATCCTTGGCAGCTTGTGGGTCAGCTACACAGGAGAAGGTAATGTCAGCTGCCAGCACAACATCAGATGGTGTTAAACCTTGCTCCGCTCCAGCCTTCACAAAATCTGCACACTGCAAAAGAAACATAAAAGACAAAATCATTTTATTGAACTTTCCATAGTCAAAATATAGAAAAATAATTTTTATATTTATTTACAAAAAGCATTATAAAAGAGCGTTTTTTCCAGTATTATATATATATATATATATATATAATACATTGCAAGCTGAATTCAATATCATTTGTACAGATATCTTTATAGTATTTAATTGCAATTTAATTATAATTTCATAAATATTTATGGCATATAATATATAATATATAATTGTATATAATATATAATTGTATATAATATATAATTAAACTTTTGTATATATAAGAAATGTCATACACAGGAGATATATAAATATTATAAATTATAGATATATAAATATTAGAAATTATAATAGGTGCTTTCCATTTACATCAAAACTCAGATAAATCTCACTTCTGTCTTTCTTCAACATTCATGTTAAAGAAAGACAGAAGTGAGATTTATCTGAGTTTTGATGTAAATGGAAAGCACCTAATATTCTACACATAATATATAGATGTTTTACCACGAAATTAAATTTAATATGGTGGCACCATCTCTCGTGAGATACATAATATAGTAAACAGTCACAATTAATACTAACTATCGCCGACAGATGACGGCACCACGAGGAGCCGAGCGCCATTTGCGTCGTTCCGTTCGTCCCGAAGCGTTCTCGGTGACGCCGGCCACATCAGCAAACGACGCCATTGTTGCTCGAAAAAAAAAAAAGTTTCCTCCACGTTGGTCGCAAATACCCGTTATAGATTCGTTCTCGCGTCCGGGACTTTTCTCTTTCAACGATAAGTGAGCGAGACGCGTATGACGATTGAAAATGGAGAAACCTGGCGATATTCTCTTCCCCTTTATCTCGATCACGAAAATTACGAACGACCGTTGGCCATTTTACGTTTCCACGTTACATCGCTCGAACGCGAGCCTCGGAATTTTCTCGCGAGGCGGTAAACTATCAGGGCGCGGCTTTACCTGCGTAGGTGATTTCCGAGACTTTTCATCGAGAACGAGGTCGATGACAAAATTGCGCGATTCGTCGTATTACGTCGAATTTATTTCGTCACGTGGCTGATGGCTATCGCGATAACGTTGGACTTTCCTCGAAATCGACGCGAGATGTATCGGCGAACTTTGTTTTTCTCGAAATTTTTTTGAAATCGCAACTGCGCTCATTTTTGTAGTAGTTTATTTTAAAATTGACGATCGGTATAGCTAAAAAATATATCTCGCATATGTTTTTCACATTCGAGCAATATTGTGGCTCGACCTTCTAATTCTAAAGAAGAGAGCTCAACTTTATATTATCTCGAAGTGAATTATACGAGCTGAGTCAGCGGAAACAATACTTGAATATCTTTTCAAATTGAAAATAAGTAAGGAATATATTCACGTAGCAACATGCTTCTAGTATTCCAACAATCTTAACTTTAAAGGTTTCATTGTAGACTTATCAATTTGAAATTATTTTTTAATATATATAATTGTTTCATATTACACTACAAAATAAGTTCATTTAGATATCATAGTGATCCTGAAAAGAATATTTTTTAAGGTAAATCACGTCCACCGTGTTTCTTCGAAACCGTCTAATTTGGATTTTTACATATTCTTACACATTCCTACATATTTTCTTTGTATTTAAAAAGAAAATTAAAATATTTAAATATTCTACTTTAACTCTCACTGTGTATATTAAATATTCTTATCAAATGTCAAACAGAGCTTGATGTTACGTGTCAAATACGTTATTCTCTTTATATACACAATAAAACTTATATATTACATTATCGAATAAGAAACCGTTTATTACACACACGTTATAAAGAGACTCGACTTATTCTTGTGTATACACGGTACCAGCGCGTCCTATCTGCGAATCCTTATCTCATCCGGCCATATGTTATTACGAGAGAGAGAAAGAGAAACAAGACGCAAGTACATATGTATCGACAAACCGCAACCGAAACGGAAAATAGGTCGCGTTAATTCGCAAGCTTACGACTTGCAGTAATACGCGCAATAAAATGTTAGATTAAATTAAATACGACGCGATAAAGAAAAAATTTTGCAAAACGAGAAAGAAAGATGTGTTTTTCGAAATCATGTTTGTTTCGTATATTTATATTGTATCTGACTTTTCCATTCCTTTCTCTCGTCGAAAAACAGCTTTATAAAGTAACATCCCGCCGTCATGGTCTACTTAAAGTTACGTTCAACGTTCGCTCGTTCGGCCCATATGACGCACTTCCGTTTTCTTATTTTTTTGATTATTTTTCTTGTGTGGACGATTATCCCCATAGGAAATCTTCCTCTAACTATATTTACAAGATTCTAGAAATTTTCCGAAGAGAATGTTATAATGGCGTTTCCAATAATATGTAATCATTTGATTGTAAATAAAATGATTGTAAAGTGTAATTTATAAATATTCAGCAACAATTTTAAAAATACGACATTTAAATATAACACGTAATTTCATGTCCAGCTCATCAATAATAATTTAATCCGTTAATAATTTCATTGTAATTTTAATTTTTTATTAATTAATCCCTCTCTCTCTCTCTCTCTCTTTCTCTTTTAATATTTCTAGTAATATTTTCTAAATGTTGCACTTTTAAAATATCCTAATTGCTAAATAGTTTACAAAGTTAAATAAATTTTACAGATGTAATAGAATGTTTGCGTTAAAATTTATCATACAATTGTTTGAGACACGACCTTCATCGTTTATCGCCATTGTTGTTGAAAGTGGAAGGAGCTTTGAAGGAGCAAAGTAGGAATCGTGCTAAACAATTAATGGTCAAAGAACTGTTTCTCCTTTTCTTTTTCTCCGTATGACGTATGCCACCATACAACGTAAAGCAATCGAGCGTTCTCTTCCTATATTTTACCACCCACACGATATACATGACTACACAATATACAGGGCGTCTCGAAACGAACGAATTTTAATGATAGATTCTTACATCAATTTAGAATTGAAAATTCCTTAATAAGGATATATAGATGCACTTCTTAGCAATTTCTAAATTATAATTAAACAAAGATAATGAATTATTTCATATAAAAAAAGTTTCGATTTTAAACTTAAGTTCATTTAAAGTTATTCCTTGAAAATTAAAACCATAATAAATTCATGTTATTCAATTTTTGCTATGAAATTATTATTTGATTTCTCACTTTGATTCAAGAATATGATTAATATATTAAAATTCGTAGCGTATAATTTGAGTCACGTTGTATATGTATCAATATAAATGTGTAAAATTTAATTGAAACAGAGAGATAAAGTTTATGATTAAGCTTAATCATTAACATCTTGGCGAGCATTTGATACAAAATATCTATCGATTGCTTGGCAACATGATGTTTATCACACACTTTCAAAAATATTTCAAAAGGACAAATATTTTCGATTGTCAATTCAAGCGAGATTTATGAGCAGAAAACACACACAGACTCGTCTAACTTGGTGAAAACGGAATATCACACAAGAGAAATACACAAAAGAACTTACAAAAGAATCGAAATTTATAACATTGGATTCCCGTTATTTTAAGAGTCTTCACGAAAAAAGAAAGCCAATTCTCGATTTCATATTATTTCTACGTGCTGAACAAATAAATTTAACACCCTGAGCTATCCTCTTTCTCGACAGAAAATTGTAACTTACTTTTTTCTTATTGACAATATAAATATTATTAAATATTCATAAAAGTTAAGATTAGCTAATCAAATATATAATTAAATCAAAATATAAAGATAAAAGTCATAAAGAAAAAAATCATCAAAGAATCATAAAGAAGATAGATAAAGAAAGAAATAAAATAACTTTTTGAAGATAAAATAAAATAAATCATAATAATAAAAGTAAAATAAATTATATAGCATATATAAAAATTGAATCAGAGAAATGTGTGATATAGAAAAACATCTCCCTAATCTTTTTGAAGTTTATTTAAATTATTATAATTCGTCTAATCGTATCAAAAAGATTGTGCTGATTAGAACGCGATTACGCAAGATAATACTCGTTGCGTAAATTTCGCGAAAATTAACTTTGCAAATGTATGCCACGACGAATCTGATAACGTAAAATGCCATACAAAAAACAAGTGCGTGTCATCACACAGGTGACTTGGCAATCAAATAAATAAAAAGAACTGACAGACAAGAGATGGTCACGACAAATCGCGATAATGTGTATTATACGATGGCCTTGAACTAACTTGGGCAACTTGTACAACTTCCATGATGGAGGAAATTCAATGGTTTTCAGGACAAATACGACACACGTGCGCGCCTTGCATTTCTTGTCACGATAACACGTTGTGACTCTCGCTTAATCGTATGTTACATACAACATTTGTTATTTTAAAAGACTCATAAAATTCTGAAGCGCATAAAAAATATTACAGATAGTAGTTTTAAATGAACTTTTTTTTAAATAAACTTTATAGACATATTTAAAATTATATTTCGAAAATTAAATTTACTATCTATAAAAACTGAATGATATGAAAACTATTGCACATTTATTAGTATATTTATTCATGTATATTTCACAAAATATTTCGTATTGATTTAATTTTCATGGAATTTTCTTTCTCGATGTCCATATTTTACGTTGATTGAATAACAACATTAATGACAAATAAATGGATTTTTATGTACATTACTCTCCTACTGTGCATTTTTAATTGCTTAAAGATTTTGTCTTTTACTTTGCTTTATATTATATTTTTTTATTTTAGTAATATATATATGCAAAAATTATATATTTATTTATTCATCGAATGTACAAGAATCTTTAGTTATTAGATTCAAATATTTATTTATTAAATGAGTTATTTAAGATGCAAAGTGCATTGAATATAGATTAGGGAAAGGAGATACATTCCTTAATGAAATTTCGGCTCGCTTTATATAAATATTATAAATTTGCACCACGCATGTATGACCTACGCGAAGGTGAACAATTGCGCATGCTTAACATTGAGGCTGACAGTTTGGTGTCCACATTAATGGTCGACGAGCGAACAATACAATTTGCCATTTCCGCATCGTATCCATTATGCACTTGCAGCACCTCTGCAATTGTCAATGTAACGCTTCATCAAACAAAATATTTGTCAATGAGATTGCCGCCTTATTCACTCATATCCAATTTCCAGCATATTATGCATAAAAGATTACGCTATTTCTTTCTTCTCACATATCACAAAAGATCTTCAGTTCGATAAATATTCCGATTGTGTGTTGAATTAAGCTGATTGTAATCAAAAGCAGCAAATATGTGTTATTATACTTTAAATTTTAACACTATATATAGCGCTATTGTGATTTATATCTTATATATGATATTTTTATATCTTATATATATTTATATTTATATCATATCTTATCTATAATATTTCGATACATATGTGGTTATCATGCATTTCAATTTAATTAAGTCCTGATAATATAAGATATTATAATTATATTTAGTACGAAAAACTTTTACATTAAATTTAAAAATTAAGCTTTTCTTAATAAACAAAGAAAAGAAATCTCTTCGATTAATAAATAATCCTTTCCTTTTCGGCTTAATTGATATAGCTTGCCGAGATATCGCAATTGTGAGATATTCATATATTTCAAATGAAAGCAGAATAACCACAATTGTAAAGACTATGAAATCAAAATATGATGTTAAATAGACAAATATTGTGATTAATATTTTAGATAAAAGGGTTTTAAAAAAGTGGATAAATTTATTTATTAAAAGTGCATCTCTTGATATTACTAACAAACAATCCTTATACATAAAAGAACAACTTGAAAAATTAAATTCTGCAGTGAATTGCCTCGATGTTCATTTCGCAAGAATCTAGAGTCCTATCAAAATTAAATTTATGTCTCTACATATATATAGATATAGATATATAGATATATAGATATAGATTGATCCACCATTAATCAAATTGTTCCATTCAGTGCGTGGTGCAGTTTTGATTGACGGGAAAAGATACGAATTGAACGCACACGCGCGTACATGGATCCATTTAGTTAATTAAATATTATTCCGTCATGCGCGTACAGGTCACATCAAATTTCGTGAAAGCTGACAGTTGTGAGGGATGAATTTCTTATGTACATTGAGATATGGTCCGTCTTTTCTCTATTGTCTCGTCAGTACAAAAGTGTCGATTGTCACGCAAAGAGCACATTTTTTTTTGGCTTTCTCCGATAGCACATGGACTCTGCAAAGACGTCCGAAATTTGTCCGGAAAGAATGTTATTCAACTGCTAATATCAACTTTGACAAGAATGCGCCCGATAGACAAAAAGAAGGAAAAAACGGCAAAGTACATTAAACAGCGGAATAATTAGCAAGCCGCTTGTAAACCGCTTCAAAGGCTCGGCACTAACAGCCTTACAGACAAAAACGATAAAGTTACCAGAGGATGAAATACTCGACGGAATTAACGGTCGTTGGCTATTCAATTGACGAGAGTTTTATTGCCGTGAGATATGTTCACAAACGAATTAAATTACGTAAAAATTTTCGTAACTAAAAAAATGAACAATTTTAAAATAATTTCACAATAAATATGTAAAATTTCATGGAAAAAAAATACAGAAAATAGAGATTGTGTAATTGATGCTTTGTAAAAAATAGTTGAAACGATAAATGTAGTATTTTTAAATATTTTACATAATAAAAACAAATGTATCATTATATTGGGTTGGCAACTAAGTAATTGCGGTTTTTTTTAACAAAACAAAAGACGATTTTTTTCATGGAACAAGATAATTTTAGTTAATAATGTATTGTCCATTTTTATCAATGACCTCTTGCCATCTTTCAGGCAGCATTATAATTCCACGTTCATAAAATTTTTGGTTTTTATCGGAAAAAAACTGAACTAAGTGCGACTTGACATCATCATCATTATTGAAATTTTTACTATTCATATTCAAAAAGTTTTGTAAAGCCTGAAACAAATGGTAATCCGATGGTGCAAGATCAGGACTATACGGTGGATGCATCAAAATTTCCCACCCAAGCTCTCTCAATTTTAGGCGGGTCGCCAAAGATATGTGGGGTCTGGCGTTGTTGTGATGGAAGACGACGCCTTTTCTATTGATTAATTCTGATCGCTTTTCTTGAATTGCATTGTTCAGTTTGGTTAATTGTTCAATGTACACATCTGAATTGATCGTCAGGTTGCATAGTAAAATCTCAAAGTAGACAATTCCTTTGTAATCCCATCAAACTGACAACATGACCTTCTTTTGATGAAACCAATTTTGATACTGCCGTTCTTTTAAGGCTTCGTCACCATACACAGCACATAACTTTTTGTGAGCTTTCGATGCGCTTTTTCCTTTGCAAAAGTAAAAAAGCAAAATATGTCGAAAGTGTTCGTTTTGCTTTTCCATTTTTCAACCGATGCCAAATAAAAACTACACAACCGATCAACAAAATTTTCTCACAGAATGTTAATTGGAATACGAACTGTCAAACAACAATATGAGTTTGACATTTGAAATACGTGAACATATCCAAAATTCAACTAACACTATCTATCAATGAAATCCGCAATTATTTAGTTGTCAACCCAATATAATAATATTTTTATAAACTGACTGAAAGAAATTTGTAATGTAAACATACCCGATTATATTTAAATTCACAATGCGAATGCTTGTAGGTGGAACGAGTCAGTTTGATTCACGGAAAATAAAATTATACGACAATTTATTTTAATATCTTGGGATTTTTTTTTTGAAGAACTCTACTAACAAGGGGAGTGCACGACGTGCCCCTCACCGATTCAAACGGGGATTTTTTTATGTGTAGTACCTAATTAGAAACAAGTTCTGTTAAAGCGTGAGAACGCGCTTCTCAAGCATTCGTCTGAAAAAAAGTGTTGAAGATTTGCCAGCATTTCTTAAGACGTTGCGATGAAGCATTATGGAAGCGCCCCGGTGGCTCGGTTGGTAGCGTTCTTCTTTTGTTTCATTGCTTTTTATCGAAGAATCAGATGTTGATTCCATCTTCGAAATTTTCACGGTACTGTCGGCACTAACGGTCGACTATTTTAAAAACCGACACTTTGCCTGTTTCCTCATGTACGACCCTCCCTTCTCTTACTTCAACAAAACAGCTGATCCCCTATGGGGAAAGTCGAAACTCGTAGCTATTGTTGCTCAAGGTCAGGTATACGAAAAGTGATCCGAGACCGAGCAAAATAATAAAAATATAGCTCTAACGTATAAAACTTTTAAGAAATATTCTTATTTCTAGAGCTAGAAAATTTAAAATATCTTTATTAATTGTAAAATAAAATAATTAAAAATATTACCAAAATATCCGCGTTATTATTGATAATTGTTATTTACTTATTTATTTTATTAGTAGTAATATATTTCTCGTATAATATTAAACATTTCCTTATATTATATTTTTGACAGAAAGCATTCGAATTTTCTTTTAATATATGGAACAAAATGTTAAAAATTAAATGTCAATCATTAAAAAAACTGTAATATTTATTTATTAATGTTATAAAATATTCCTAGGAACAAAAAAAAATAAATTACACAAAAATAAAAGAAAAAAAATAGTTACACACGGCGAGATTCGATCCAGGGATCTCGCGGTTACAAAAGAAGAACGCTACCAACCGAGCCACCGGGGCACTTCGATAATGCTTCATCGCAACGTCTTAAGAAATGCTGGCAAATCTTCAACATTTTTTTTCAGACGAATGCTTGAGAAGCGCGTTCTCTCGCTTTAACAGAACTTGTTTCTAATTAGGTACTACACATAAAAAAATCCTCGTTTGAATCGGTGAGGGGCACGTCGTGCACTCCCCTTGTAAGAGTATTAGCGAATTGTGATAGGATCTCTTTTTTCCTTGACAGAATAAGTAATGGATTAATCTGTAGATAGGTAAATTAAGAAGCCGAATTTGTCGAGGTCGACTTGCCTATAGCAAGTTTGTATCTTTATCGTTGAGAGATGAAGAAAACGAAAGCAATCGCACACGTGAAAGTATAATGTATAATCTAAAAGACTTTCTTGTTTTCACCTTCCTACAGATGGAATCCTTCATGCGATGCTACTTTATCATCGACCAATCAAAGCTAGGTAAACAATCGGATCTTGAGTAAGCAAAACGAACGTTGCCTTTATCGGAATTCAATGTCGAAGTAATCGCCCACATGTGCTTTCCATTCCCGATTTAGCGATGAATTGAGAAAACATATTATCTGTAGAATATATTCAATTTCTGAGAAAATAATATACAAGTAATATATGCAAAAAAGACGTATGTAGTTAAAAAAATGTAGTTGCATTCTTTCATTGGCTTTATCAACTTTATAAGAGTATAAGGTAAATGGCTATAACTTCGTCAGCGGATATAATTTCGTCAGGCCTTCTTAAAATTAAATAAATGCGAGATTGCTTAATTTATTTAATTTTAAGAAGTTCCGATGAAATTATATCCGCTGACGAAGTTATAGCCATTTACCTTACATTTTGAAATTGATATTTCATAACGACACATAGTAATACGACGCAATTAGTAATAAATACACACGCACACATCAGATTATCGATATCTTTAAATAGATTGATGTAATTTCATAAATATTTTATCATTAATTTAACTACCACGACATAATGCAACAACGATCTATGATAATTCATTTAAGTAACACTCAGGTGCAATGGCTGTAGCAAGTATCTACGTCCCTGATTTCCTGAGTGCACGTTTATATATCCAACACCAAGTATTTATAGCCACGAATACAATAGCTAGAGAAAGTAACTTATTTTACAGTTGTGAACCTTTTCACAGACACAAGATTTTACTACATCCATACATTTAATCAAAACTGAACCTTTCGAAATGTCAGTCTGATCGGTAAAATGCCGAAGGGGAAGGCGAAGAACGATACTGAGAATGTTAGGGGAAGAACGAAGAAGCAGGACGAGAGAGATCAGGGAAAAGACGAACGAGGAGAGTGCAAGGGGGGGGAGACAGAGAGAGAGAGAGAGAGAGAGAAAAGAAACCGAGGGAAGCGGTCGGCACGCCGAGCAACCGGCACGTTTAAATAAAGAGCCGACGGTAGTTGCGACGTTGCCGGATTGGCTTACTATTGATCTGCGGATTCGTTCAGCGCAATAGCCGGGGGTCATGCGCCCACGAGACGGCAACGTCGCTCGTCTCCCAGCTGATCGGGAGCTCCGCTCGACTCGGCTCGGCTCAAGCTCTACCTCTACCCGTCGCCGTTTTATCTCTCTCGACTCGAGCAAGAATCGCATTTTGCCTTGTTGCATTCACGCAACTAGAAACGCGATACGTCGCACGGCCTACCCGAGCGTGCGACCGCTATTGCCCCGATTCGTAAAGCAAAGGCTCTTCTCTTCCTCACTTCCTATGAAAGTGTGTCGTTCCTCCTTAATACGAGTGTACGAAGACGAGAACCTTCTTTGCTGCTTTTGCCAGCGCGTTGCTCGCGTTACGTAACGAATATGTTTTTTTTTTTTTTCACGGGCGGCGGACAAGAGACACAAGATTGCATAATTGGTGATTCGAGTTTTTTTAAAAAGAGCTCACATATTATAATTAATTTCAGATTATTTTCAGAATCTATATTTATATGTCATGATAACTAAAAAATATTTAAACATTGATTGTAGAGAAAATTAAGTATTATCACGTCACACACCACACGATTGTCAATATTAATCATGCTCTCATCATCGACTTCATAATTTTTGAATGCATTATTTTATGCCATGTCTAAAGTGCACGGGAGAAATCTCTTGAAATACAATTGAATTTTAACATTCTGAGCAGTACAGCAGATACACCTCAACGTGTGTAATTCTTGCAAAGAGATATCGTATCGCGAACAATGAGGTTTTTATGAGATTCTTTAGAAGGCATCGATTTGAATTTCCTTTCTCCAACGAGGAAGTTTCTATCTTACGACCACTTATGGATGTTGTTACGTAACACGTGAAGAAATTGATCATTCCCTTATTTTTCGGGGAAACGTGCTTTCAATACTCAATGAATTATATAACGTGCCAAAAATAGCGCCACAATCTTTTGAGAATAAATTTCTTAAGCTATTCATATATATATCACTGTTCCTGGGAAGATCTTGTGTAAAATAAATAAGAAACCTGCTTGTACAATAATTATATAAATATTATTTAAGAAACTAAAAATAAGATGCATATCATTTAGAAAGAACATATTATTCCAAAATGATTGCACTTTTTTTTAGAAAAATGTATTTATTTTACGCGATCATTCCCGATTTGTTTAAATACCGAAATTTATTGCATTAAAATTCAATGTGATGATAGATGCTTCATCCTTATTTATTTACAGAAATGTCGTGCAAATAAATATGAGATAAAGTAATAATATAATAACTTTTATGAATAATTATATTTTTCATGCAAAATTATGCTTCCTTCATCAAATAGTCTCTCTTTTCAAACGCATTTGCAATTTTTTCTGCAATTTTTGATAATCTCGTTACACGTGTCGAGAAAGGACGAAGGCGTGGTGGCGAGATCAATACGAAACTCATAAAAGTTGTCTTATAGAGTAACCTGCCGTTACTAAATAGTACATGTCCTCATGAGAGGAAGCCTTGGTGCGCATAGAGAGATCAGATCGAAAAAGCAGATGACCCTACCCTTTGATACCGCCCCTTCCTGACCATGACCGACGATGTGTGCAAGCAAAAACGGAGGGGGGAAGCAAGTTTCCACGTGGCCTTTCCGTAACCCAGAAAACTTTGCCAATCGAGATCAGACTTAATCTTATTATTTGGTAACAAAAGTATGCAATCACATTCTCTCAAGCTGACTAATTTGCAGCAACGTACTATGTAGTTCGGACATTGATCGATCTTTCAACCCTTCTTAAATTCCAATCTAGGACAAATGTCCCTCGACGAATGCGAATAAAATTTTAATGACGGTTTCTTTGATCAACTTGTAATTAGTTATAGAGAAATTGATAAAGTATACAAATACATCAAACAAAAAATAGGCTAATAAGAGGCCGTTGTTCAATATATTTGTAATTAATTTTTCTTCAAGTTAACACGAATTTCAATGTAGTAATAAATAATAAGAAAATAGTAGAGTATAATAATGCTTTGTTTCTTATACATATAAAACAATAAAATCTATATGCGGAATCAAAAATAAATGACTAATCGTTTGATAATACTATAATATCGTTTGATAATGCCATTATCATAATTACTAATTATTGTTTTATTTTTTGTATTCAATTTTTTTTCTTTTAATATACATAATCGCTTGCCAATGTCGTAAAAGCGTTTCGATGTCTCGATATAAGTTGTGCTTTTACAGCAACATTTCTCAACGACGTACATTTTCGACTGTACCTCGATTGCTTTTATAGATCGAGGCGCAGTCGAAAATGTACGTCGTCGAGGACGAGGTGACACGAGGCTCAAGGCCGTATCGGCGAATGGTGCGTGACAGTTTAGACAAGTTTCCGACACATTCGCTTGCATTGGTGGAAAGTCCTTTCCCACTTACTTTTTAAAGTTTTTTAAATTTTCACAAAATTGAAAAACAAATGTGCCAAAATTTAAAAACTATGATAATGGAATGTGGTTTCTTCCAAAACGTTTAAATACATCAAGTCTCGAAAAATGATGATGTTTCGAAATCTCACACGAATTAAAGAATAAGATTATCTTTATTTTTTAATAAATTTTTTTTTTAAATTAGCCACAGGAAAAAATCTTTTTTTGTCTGATATACTAAGGATATAACTATCGATAGCTTTTGATAGAAAGTGTTATCGATATACTATGTAATCAATGATACCGAATGAGTACTAATACGCAGAACCCATAAAATTTAAGCCATCTATCTCCTTTTCCATGTTACATAGATTGAAGGTTGCTCATTAATTCTCTTCCAGAACATCACGAATTAATCTAGGAGAGCACCGCTACATATTTAAGATGATTTAGACCCATATAAAGCATTTATCTTGAAAATGGCGCGGATTACATTGCAAATACCATGAAAAATTGCAAACCAAGAGGACTAATATACATCTAACAATAAGTCTTGATACTGATAATGCATTTATAAAATGCTTTGATTCTTCTATAAAAAAATTTAATGAGCAATATGATTAGCAATATGAATGAAATAACCTTTTCAATTTTGCCTTTTTTGAATCGTAAATGATTGAATCTGAAAATAGCTTTTACATTTCAGAAATCATCAAAAATATAACTCGGATTTCAAAAGAATACATTAATACGAACGAATGTGAAATATTGATTGCATAATGACCGATCTAAATCAGAACAATTCTGGACAGCTAAATAGAGGTGTAATATCTTGCTTGTCAAATGACATGAGTCAAATCGCAGGCGCAATCGATAGCCTGCGTGATAAACAAATAACTTTCGAAATGCATATGGTACCGTTATGCAGCATAATATCGACATGAAAAATTTTCCGTATAATATTATTGCTCGTATCAAGAAAATCGTGTTTATTATTATCGCTATATTTTATAAACTAATTTTAAAAGCAACTATATATATAACATCTATTAATTTTAAATTGGAAGATATTAATTTAATTGAATATACATAAATGATATGTACACGTTAAACTATATGAGACCTTTTAATTAAATATATTTAATATTTATTTACATAAAATATTGTATTAATAAAACATGCATTTTACCAAATCAAAACGAAGAAAATATATAAATAATTAAGAAAAATACATAATCATATTGAAATAAAATAATTTTGGATCTCTTTCATCGATATTTAATAATAATTTCATAATTTTGCAAAAATTGAAAAGCATGTATTAACACAAGAGTTCTGTTTAAAGAAAAATGCATAAACAGCGAAGCTTGACGTATTCCGTCCCCTGTGGCTTGCGTAAACGCGATTAACGTTCCAATAACGCGTGCTCTTGCAAATTCTTTGTTCAATATAAATAGTTTTATCGAATTATTGACTTTCGTTATATGATTATTAATTATTGACCTTCATGCAATGGCCAATGCTAGAGAAAATGAATCTATTAGTCCGGAATAGCTTTCTATTAATCTGAAATAGCTTCGATTATTCATGAGGCGTGCCTGGCACGAAAGATAGCGATTCTCGGGTAAATCACGATGGAGTTTATTGACAAATGGTTGCTCCTGATTCGCACAATAAGCAACATTACGGCAATAGCACCACGTTCACTTCATTGATTTGGCCGCGAAATTGTTTTCCTCGCGCGCCAACATTGTGCGCAATTAACGGGCTCCTACGGTTTGCAAAACGAACTGTGTAATCACATATGGCCTCCGCCATTGAATCGATTGTTTGCGAACGTGTCATGTAATTGCTCGCTGTAATTGTCGCGAAATATGCAAAACTTTTAATCACTTTAATATAAAAGCATATGCTTTTATTTTTTTTTTCAGAAATAAAGATTTCATCGAAATTCCTCAAATATTAAAGAGTTTAAAACCATGAATTTTTTTTCATAACGTCTTGTAATGCATTTAATATATTTTATATAGAGGCTACTCCTTCCATACGTATATTTGGAAACTTAGATTAGGTTTCGTAAATGAACATATCGATTCTCTGATCCCCAAAGAGCTTTTCTAAATCGACTCCGAATTTAGATAACCCTAAATCTTCGTCTAAGCTTGGAAACAACGTTGAACGATGTTTCCGATTCGACTCTAAATGGCTCGTATGTTGCTGGCAAAAGCGAAGAACAAAGTTAGGTCATGGATCGATATTGCACGGTGGAGACCTGAGGGACAACCCGCTTCCATCCCTCGTTCAAATACGATACCCTTTTCATTCAAATAGAAATCAACGAAACATGATAGCGAACGCGTATTAGCAGTTATACAAGATGTCTATAAAGAACTTGCACGTATGATATTTTATAAACAAATGCTTTCACGGTGCTGTAATCGAAGAATCTATTTATAGATTACTATTCATACGTTCTACAATACAGTAACAATACAGTATAAAGTAAAAAAATAAATTTATAATTTATAAGAGATATAGATGTATGACATAGCAGTATAAAAAAAATTAAAAGATAGAATATAAAATAATATAAAAAAATATAACAATAAATATAAAACGATAAATGAACAAATTCAGCGAAAAGACATAGTAGGGCTCGATGCTAAAGTAAAAGTGAAAACACGCTTATTCCTCAATTGCATCATTAGAAGCAATGAAATATTACAATATTCACAATATTACAGTCTATGCATTCGACAAGGCAAATAGCGATAAGACATTGCACTTTGTCTTAGCTATAATGTATAATTTATGCTAATGACGATCCGCTGCTTATGTTCATAATGGGCAGATATGAAACATTTGACATTAGATAGTCATATACAATATATCATTACATAATGTATATCATTACTTCTACATAATGATAAAATATATTGTATCATTATTTCTTATATAAAACAAAAAAAATTTAATCAATAATCTTATTTATTATTATTAAAAATTTCAATATTTGATGGCATATAATTTTTTTTAAAAAGCTATAATAATTTTTTATTTCTATATCTCAATTTTAAAAGTAATAATTTTTTATTTCTATCTCAATTCTAGAAGTATAGATTAATACGGATCTGTAATATTGATTTTAACTTCAACGTAATTTAACTATTACGAATTTTTTCTCACATGATTAATTTATTGAGGAACGATTGCGGTTTCCAGAAAGGTTCCACAATAGCTAGACATCGAGGCACCATGGCGAAATAGATTTGATTAAACGCGAGCGAACGTGGGAGTATCCTCTGGCTAGGATGCTCGTGAAATTCTACCGTCTGCACGACCGGTTCCATTAGCGAGAATCAAAGTTTAAGGCCCCATTCTACCGCAGACATCAAGTTATATGGTCTGTTATCACAGCTAATACATAATTGACAAAAAATCTTTTATCTTTTTACACTTATTTTGAACAGTGATAACTATTATCTGATCGTTTTAAATAAACAAATTCATTAAACAAGTTGTTGAAAACATTCAACGTCAGATATAGCTACTAAATATAATGCTACTTATAATCAATAATATTCAATGCAAGATATAGCTTCTAAACATAATATTATTTATAATACGGGAAATGACATCTTTCCTGATTCTACATTCTAGAACTTTGTTCTGTAATGTGAATGCCTTCTAGAAGTTCTATGTGGTGCTATGTCCTATGGTTTACGATCTACAAGATACTATTCATGAAGCAAGTGAGAATAAAATCTTTTTTTTTCTAGATTTTAAATTTATCCCAGACTTAAAGAGAATTCTATTCGTATAATTCTTTGACCCTATTCTTAAGATTCCACTTACGATATTAAAGAAAAAAAAATTCTTGTTGATTCTATAATAAATTCAAAGTTTGTTTAACAAGTTTTATCAGAAATATCAGATTTATTTAACTTAGGCTATCAATGTATGTTAGAAGCAATGTGAGATTATCTTTTTCGATTCGCTTTTCTCAAAGTGAAATGAATCACTGCTAAAACGCGCTTGTTTCTCTATCATATCTCATGCGATAATCTTCTTATAAACGCTAAAACAACATCAAATATTTAGTAGCTAATTTGGCACCAAACTGGAAATTATTTTGGCTCGTTAATCGCAATATCGCGATATAGCTCGAAGATGAAAGAGTTTACAGCCAAAATATCCGTCAGAAAACACCTCCGGAAATACCTTCGAGGAAATATTGAAAAAATGTTCAAACGTGTCAAACGATGCTGAAATAAACCTAAGTCATGCCAGTGACGCGCATTTCGGAAGATATTCGATGGATTCGTAACATCGAGTAGAACGGTCTCCGAGAAATTCCAAACTCTCACCCTGTCAAACGGAAAGGGCCATTGCCGAGGGGCTACCGTCTATCTAAACCCTTCTTGTCCTTGCTGTTCGTTGAGCTGTTCTTTCACAGCGATTCTCCCTCTCTCTCTCTCTCTTCCTCCCTCCCTCTCTCTCTCGCACTCGGTTCTTCCTCTCTCTTTTACCCTGCTCGTTTCACAGAGAGATGCCGACGAGGTCTGCGTCGGCGCCGACCGACTGGGGAGTCGGCGACGTTGCCAATTTGCTCGAACCGGCGGTCGCCACGAGGAGAGTCCGCCGCTCCGATAGAGCCGCGGCCGGAGCTCCGTTCCACAGTCGCTTTTTGCATCTGACGCGCGGCAGGCGGATGCGACCGGCCACCGGGAGCGCGATATGCACGAACGTGTCATGTGACACGCGTGACAAGTGGTGCGCGCTACGGCGTTGCTGCACACGACGCCTGACGGTTATCGGGATAGAAGGAGACCGAGAAGGCGTGACAAAGAGAGAGATAGAGAGAGAGAAAGAGAAGGGGTAGGGGATAAGAGACGAAAGAAAATAAACCGTCTTCGTGCGTATATCCTCCGTGCTTGCACGAGATCACCGGTGTCGGTTTAATGTTATTGATGGACTGATATTTCTTTGCAATTTTGTGGTGCCTCTTGTCTCGTTGCCGATACGGTACGGTACAGGTGAGCGCAATTATGTTACCGGTGCGACACGACGACAGCATTAACGGACGACGACACGCTGTTAATACCGTCATCTTCGAAACATCGTTTGTCATCAGCATCAGTATCGTCGTCGTTGGCCGCATCAGGAGATTCCTCGACACACCCATCGTCGTGAAACACGGTGCCGTCGGATTCTTCGCGAACGGTTAGGCTCCAAGAGCTCTCTTCTCTTCTTTGTGTTACTATCCGTCCCACTTTGTCCTTAGGAGCGAAATATTTGGGGTAACCTGCGGGGAACACGGCCGTGATTTTTGGTAGGTAGATAGTAAAACGGAAAAAAACAAGAGATTCAGGAGGGGGGGAAGCTTTTAGAGACACGTGGCCGAATGATCGAAATTACTGCCGATGTTGAATGGATAGAAAAAAAAGAGAAACAAAGTAGAATCCGATCGTGAGCTATAATAAAGTCTTTGTGTCTTGGTCAATTTAGCAGATAGTCTAGAATCGGTACGATTAGAAAAGACTCGTTTGAAAAAGATTTACGTACGAAAGTCCATTCGTCAGCAACATGAGAGAATCACTGTATCCATGAAAATCGTCACATTGCAGGTCTTAGGAATGCGGGAGCGGGTGGCGAGGGAAAGCGGTGGTCTGCGCTCGAGGTGGTTGATCTTTCTGGTCGCGGTGATAGCAGTGGTGCGGGTCGCGGGTGCACCCTCGAACATACTGTCATCGGTCACATCAGCCACTTTACAAATAAAATGTCCCGGTGGTTGCCGGTGCACGGACAACAGCAACGGTGGCACTCTGACATGCACGGAGCGCAGTTTTCTCGGTCTTGGCTTGCCCCGAAATATTACGAACGTATGTTTGAAGAATGTTCAAGCGGCCGCGATTCCAGTGTCCGCTTTAGAGGCATCCGTAGGGTTGCGAAGTCTGACCTGGACGTCAAGTGGCATCGAGAGCATAGAATCTGGTGTGTTCCGCACCACCGCGCATCTCGAGCGACTCGACCTAGGTGATAATCGGCTGTCCGAGCTGCCATCGGACGTCTTCCATCCGTTGCATCAACTCCAGTACCTGAACCTCACCGGCAACCGGTTAGCCGCGCTGCCGCAGCTGCTGTTTGACGGCCTGAATCGTCTTCGGGAGATTCGTCTGGAGACGAATCTACTCTCCGTATTGCCTTATCAGGCGTTCGCGCCCGCTCGGGAGCTCGTGCGACTTGATCTCAGTGGTAATCTTTTGGTTTCGCTGCCGGATCACAGTTTTCAACCGAATCAACAATTGCAGGAGCTACGATTGGCCAGTAACCGATTGACCAAACTACCGTCTCGGTTATTTTCCGGCTTGACTCAACTAAAAGTGCTCGATCTCGCTAACAATGAGATCGACACGTTGCCGCGTGGCCTTTTCAGCGACCTCACGGCCTTGGAGCACCTCGACCTCGAAAACAATCCAATCGCACGTCTTACCGACATCGCGTTTCAAGGCCTCGTCAATCTACGATGGCTCAGACTGAGTCATTTGCCGATCTCATCGTTACCCGCGAATGTGTGGCGACCCGTTAGCAAACTGAGGACCCTCCTGTTATCTGAAACTAAACTGGAGAATCTCCGGAATGGGAATCTAGCGGGTCTGATCGAACTGGAAACTTTGGAGATCACTAATAGCCCGTTGCGCGAGATCGGTCAATTGACTCTGAATGAGACGCCATCTCTACATAAAATCGACTTGCGGAATAACGATCTAACCTTTTTACCGGCGAATGTAGCGAATTTACCGCTACTAAATAAGCTACAGCTGCAGGGCAATCCATGGGCTTGCGATTGTCGTATGTTCTGGTTCCTCAAGTGGGCGGAGAGTAGGACGCATTTACAAAAGGCTTTCCAAAGTGGATTGAAATGCGGCCATAAAGTGGATGGCACTGTGGACATCATGCAGACATTAAGTTACCTCAAGTGTAGTCCGCCAATTTTGGTGCGAACTACCAATACCCAGCAGTATCTTCTCTTAAGCTCAGTATTGCTGGAATGTGAGTTCAGCGGAAATCCTGCGCCTTCCTTGACCTGGGTCACTCCGAGCGGCCTGGTTTTCCATTGGATGCCGGATCCGGCCTTTCCCGATGCCTTCGTCGAACATCCGACCGTACACAGTTGGTTGACGAACCAGCCGATCGTTGACGATCATCGCATACGTGTTCTGGAGAACGGTTCTCTTTATATCACGAGGTTGTTACGGCAAGATGTGGGCAAGTACAAATGCACGGCAGTGAATCCGATCGCAAATGAGACCATCTATGTAACGTTACACATGGATCCGGTAACCTTGCATAATATAAAGATCTTCAGCATCCTCGTCGGCGCAATCAGTGCTGTGGCGTTTCTTCTATTGACATTGTTGGTGCAACTACTGTGGTACTTGTTGTTGAAGTGAGTATCATAATATATAAAGTGATGATATATTAAATATATACATCGTATTTTTTTCATTTTCACAAATCGTACATCTTGCGACATTATATAAAATGCATTGTCAGTATTATCAATCTGTTAACAGTTCGCGAGTGATGGTAATTGTTTGTCAAAAACGTCAACTTTGACGAGTAGAGTAAACGATTCAAGAAAGTTAGACGTAATAATTTCACTTCTAGCTATTCCAATGAATTTCTATTTTCTCTTTCATATTCTTTAATTAATGGTTTTCTCATATTTTTCGCAGATGCGGATGCGGCAAATGGTGCTTGTGTTGTAGACGTGTAGGAGTGACGCCGCGAGCTAAGCAAATCTACCAGATGCTTGACAACATTGAGCAGTACAAGAGCCAACAGCTTGAAAAACTGAGGGAAAACTATACCCAGCAGGTGCACAGAATTAAAGACAACTGCGCTCAGCAAGTGGAATGGATTCGCGACAGCTACGAAGGTCAAATGCAACATATACGGGATATACGGGATTATGGTACCAGTCACCTGACCGCGCTGAGAGATCAGTATTATGATCAGGTACGATATTCTGTATAAATTATTTTTTATGGCAGTATTCTTCGCAATTAAATTCAATCTTTTTTTTTTATTATCATATTCTGATCATATCTGATCTACGTGATTTCGTTGCAATGCATACATTATTGTGCGCGAAGTAACAAAAAATGTTATACGTGCAAAGTTTATTATATTGTTTTGATCTGCGCGCGCATCTCGATTCGTTAATGAAACAATTCTTTATTGAGAAAGCACGATCAAGATTAACAGTCACGTAGCACAGATTAATCATCGAAATAATACGAGATATTACTATATATATAATAGATATACATAATAATCGCGTTTATTTTTCTACTTTTTCGCAGGTAAAGAGAGTAAGGGATTACTCCACTAGCCAGCTAAACTGGGTGCGCGAGAATTACGTCTTCCAACGGAACAAAATCCGTAAGTTCAGCGCTCATCAGGTATTGCGATTGAGAGAGAGCTATAAGTATCAACAGCAGACGCTATCCAAAGTATTGGAAAATTTGCCGAATCTATATTTCGATAATTGCCGGAGCGGCTCGTGTGGCAAAGGCGATTCCATGGTGTTCGACCCTAATAAAGACGACCTCAGTGGCATGGATGCGTATTTCAAGGCGAAGATTGATGATCTAACGGCGGGACCGAGTTTAGAAGATGTTAATAGTGAATATTATACGCCAACTGAACTATCATCGGCTAGTCCACATAGTCAAAATGTAATGGATGGTATTCACATCAACTACATCGAGAAGAGTGGTCCACCACCGCCACCTCCGGGACTCGTCTCAATGTTATCTACTTCGACGATATTACAATGTATCGACGAGTATGACAGCACGTTATCCGTATGTAGCAACTATGAAAACAGCAACAAGCCAATTTTTAGAGGTTCCAATAATACAAACATTCTGGCCAAAGAATCGCGAAGACAGATTCCGGAAGCCCTGGGACTTTTAGTACCTAGCAACAGTCTACCTGATCTTCCACGCGAGACTAAACTCTAGCCGGCAGTGCGTTAAAGCAGTCAAGAATGGGTTCCTGCTATAGTTTAAATTATGAGAAACATAGAGAGACACTGTACTCGAGTAATCGATAAGGTGAGGTGAAATGGAAGGATAATCGTCATTCTGCTCGATAAGTGGGAAATTGGTGTCTTCGAGAAAACTATTCGAAGCTTCTTCCGATTGTACGACTAATTCGAATAGAATACCCTAGAAGATAGTTCGAGAACTCGTGTGTCAGTGCCAAGGGAACGAAAGAATCTTCTTCTGCAAAGATCAAGACTGTCGATTACAAGTGCGTGGGTGTGCTAACTAGAAGAACAAAAAAAATTGCGGACAGTTTCCAAGGACTCTCTTAGTATAGTCGACCTTGCAATCTGTCCGTCTTGTCAAGCAATGTGTCCTTTTCAGTGCGCTATCGTTTTTAGATAATCAATAGCATCCGAGAAGATGATGGAATAAAGATAAAATTATGCAAATTACATTACGCGCTTCGATCATAAATTAATTTCCTTTAGAAGCGCGAGACGAGAAAAAAACAAAAACTTTACCTAGTTGTCAATTCCATAAGTCTTAAGGTTTCCGCGAGGAATCATTCTTAACTTTTTGTAAATAGAAATGCGTGAAAGTTTCATGTATCAGTGTCCGCGAAAAAAAAAATTCGGATTCTATTCTCTATTGCGAAAAACTGAAAACAATGAGATCGATTCGCTTACAATTATTCATTTAAATTTCTGTCTCTTTCTTCGTCTCGATTTCCTCGCGAGTAATCGAAAAATAGTGAAGAACGCTGATTGCGTTTGCTCACATCCTTTTTTTTAATCGCTTATGATTAACATAGTTGATTACAAATTGTTTGAGATATAAAAGTGTATACATATACACACACACACACACGCATATATATATATATATATATATACATATATACATATATACATATGTGTGTCTTATCGAAGAGAGAAAAGAAAGAAACGTATACCGGAAAATATAACGTACGTACTTAATTTTTTAATCATTGTAGGAACATATTTAACTGTTTATTATGAAAAAAAAGAAGAAATTATAATAAAGAAATTATTGGCTGTTAGAATTTTTGGAATAGAAGCACCGCTTCTGAAAGAAATTATATGTATAGTTTTAGTTGCAGTGAAATTACTATTATACAAGTTTTCCAAAAATGCGTTCCTTTGTTGAATAAATCTTGACGAACCATCGCGAAGTGCCGTCTTTGTCTTAATCCCCATCCAAATTCCATCTCGCGAGATAAGAGATTTTTTTGTAGAAAAATATATTGATAGGTCAATTTGAAAAATACTGAAAGTTTAATTTTTCAATGACTTTTCTTAAACAAGCGTTAAAATAAAAAGATAAAAGTGCTAATTAACAATAGGCAGTATTTCAATTCTGATAGTTACTGTCGCTAACTCTAAACAATTTAATTAACGCGGATTCTAATTATCGAGATTACCATTGCAATATTGTTCAGTGTCCGAGTTAAAAAAATAAGAGTGACAACTGAAGAATATAGAGCAAGAGTGGGTTGTGTATAATTTGTCAAATCTGATTAAAAACTTTTTAATAAATCGTGATTCTTGAATGGACTATATAACATGCAAAAAAGATTTAACACAAAAAATCACCAATTTATGGACAGAATGAAATTCAAAATTCAATAATAAATTTCGCGAACTGAATAAAAAATTTTTTTAAATATGTTAGATTTATCACCTTATATAAGATAGCAAGATAATTTCATTTAAAACCTTCTAAAATCAATTTATATTTTAAAAAAGTTAATTTCAGAAATGTTTTTGAAATTTTTGATTAAGTTAATTGTTGTGAGTAATTAATTTATAATTTATTATGTTAAAATTATTTTATAATTTATTAATATTGAAATATAAAATATATAAGTATAAAAATATATTAGAGACAGCAAAACATTTTTGCTGTCATAAGAAATTTAAAGTTAAATATTTATGGATTTATCGTTTGTCTTGCTTGGGAATTCATCGATCTCGATCGAATCGCAGAGAAAGCGCATATTTTTATATCGAAAAAGTCACGCAAAAAAAAAGGATACCTATATATTGATCGTCTATGTAAATAACACTGTGGATTATAGAAACGATTGAGTCACAATAATAACGATATTAGTGAACGAAAAGGAAAAAGATGGAGGTCAGAAGAGCGTTGTCGTTATTTTTGGATCGCGTCAGCGACGTTATGCGAGAGATAAAGTTTTATCGTATTTCCTCCGTGTTAGTTAGAGGGGGAGATCGCGTACGGGATATACAAGACGAAGCGTAACCATGGCGGAAACCATATAGTGCTTGGTGTTACGGTGTCATAATGACACTGGGGAAAGCATATTCTATGTCGAGAAAAACCTGTGCAAACTATATCAGAAAAACTGAGACTCAGTAAATCATCAAATTCAAACTTGATAAAGCTGGTTCAGTGAAAATTGAGTAAAAGGCAGTTGGTCATAAAATAAATAGATATTAATTTCCAAATAATTCATTACCTCACTTAATCTTAATAGGTTCTATCAAAACATTAACAGAAAAGTTTCTAATAAATAATGTTTATATATGATTGATGAAAAATATATCGAAATTGAGTCTATGATGTAACGATATTTTTTTAATCGATAAAAACAGCCAGTTTTCTATATATCTAATATAATTAAATCATTTTTGATGGTATTCTAAACAAATATAATTAATATAATTTAAAATAATTCAATTAAAAATTTGTGTCAAGAAGCTTATATTTTGTTGTTGTGGGAGTTAACACTTTTACGAATGCTAAGTCTTATTTACAAGTAAATATCATAAAATATAATTGCAGTTATGCAACTATGTAATTATTGATGATATGTTCTTCACGATTCTTACAACAGTGTAAACATATACAATTTATTAATCCTCTTTCGTTTTTAATTTATTAATAGGTTTTGCCTCTTGACCAATAAATAAAAAAACATACAAATTTATTATTACTATTAAGTGTTCACCTAATTCAAAAAATTTTTATTCCAATTAATTGGATGTGTAATAGATATAAATGAAAATTCTTCTGGAATGATTGAATCATTTTCTGTTATAAAGCAAATAGTGCATTTGCAATTATTAAAGATATATTAGAAATTAGTTGAAATATACATATAAATTAATTTCTAATATATATTTAATAATTGCAAATGCACTATTTGTATTATAAGAGAAAACGATTCAATCATTCCAGAAGAATTTTCATTTATGTCTATTCTATATAAGATACAATTATTTATGAATAATCAAAAAAATTTTATTTAAAAAAATTGAGTTAAGAACTTTCTCAATAACATCTTAAAATGGCTTAAATTTAATTTTATAAAAATTTAATTACCGCAAGCATTGAACACATAATTAATCTGCTAATCATTCTTGAAAATTAAAGAATATATGCAAATTTTTGCTAAGAAAACATTATTCTATATATATTTCTTCATTTTTTCATCAAACAATGTTTCCCCCTATTGATTTGCAACTTTTCAGACGCATTCTATACTTCATCTATACTAGATAAACAAATCGGAATGGCACTATATATATGAAATGCAAGTTAATCGCATCTAATCTGACAAATTTTTTACTCGCGCATCTGTGCTAGTTTAAATTAAGTTTATTTTCACTTTAATTTATCTGGTGTCAATTGAAATAACTACAAATATAGCATATACCTTACAATTGTAAACTTAATTCAAATTTATTAAAAATTTCAACAAATTGATAGTTGACGATACATACTACTCATTTATTCAATGAATCTATTATCAATATAAATTTGTCAGAAGCGGTACAATTATATCATTTTTACAGATAATATCTCAAAATGGCAAAATCGATTTTTCTAAATAAGAATCTTATAATATATCATTTACGTATTATCAAATTATTATAATTACGTATAGCTTCTCTCTGACAATAATATTTTAAGTATGTATTTCTATGTCAAAACTTTTTTAACAAGTGAATCTCTCTTTATTTACAGCTCTGTTCACTTTTATTTAGGATCTCCCCACATCTTTTTCCGAATTGTCATTTCGATGATACTTTAAGAAGAATTGTGATTAAAGTTATTAAGCGATCTCTAACAATGAATAAAAAGAATTTTTAATATAAAATCTTAATAGCAAGAGAAGAGCTAGTAAGAACCGCAGATACTAATGCGTAAATAATGATGTCAATATATATGATTAACTTTTGTATAATGTTTGTCAAACCTATCTGTGAATACCTATTCTAAAGAGGACACTCGTTACAATTTCAATTTAGAGGCACAATCATATATATATATTTAGATTGCTTCTTCTATCAATTCGATGATGGCATTTATTTCATTAACAAATAAATGATTATCAGTGCAGAAATTTAATTTACACAAAAGTGTTTGAAATTAATGTTCAATTAATAATTGTCAACTTGTCAATATAAATTCCATTATTACAAAGAAATTAGTTTTTAAATTTTTATTGTTCAATATCGTATTTATTATGAACAACCCTATGACTAAAATATTTAACTGCAGAGCGATCAATAAATCTTTCATATCATTTTTTTGATTTTTGATTATATAAAATAATACATGGAGAAAATTCTATTGATGTGTTTACCCGCGTATTTCCAATACACATATAGTTAAACTGAAGTATATTATTGTATTATATAACCAAACTAGATAAATGCAACTAGGCAAACGCTCTTGAAAATAAAAAATAGAAACGAAAAATGAGAAATCTGAAATCTATTACGCTTAGAGAATAATTTAAACTAGCTACCCGAATCATGGTACATCGAATCTTAAGTGAGAGAATCTTTCTCTGTTCCTTCGTAGATCGAAACTTGTACTTATGCTTCCGGCACATATATTTTTTATACATCGTTTTAAACCGTGAAGTCTTAACGCAAGAGTAACGCGCGTGTAGCGCATACGTAAATTAATTATAGCGTAAAGAACGCTAATCGCACTATTGACTTTAATTAAAAGGCGTACAGAAAATCAAAATAATTTGAATCATGTAAAGTTGCTTCTCAGAAACGATTTTTCGCGTTCCGATATATTATTACATCAATAGTGGCGTAATTATTAATACGTGTAAGTAATTGGTATTTTAAAATTCTCCCATAAGAGATCCATAAAAAGAGAATTGAGAGTGTATAATATTATTTTAATAACATTAAAACACAAATTTGTCTTTTTATTGACAAATTTTTTTTTATTGATAATTAAATATTTATATAAATTAAGAAATGCACAATTTCTTATACTTTTTTTCTAATTTTGCAAATAAAATAGAAAAGAAGCTTTTTGTCATTTTAAAGAACAAAAATTTATTATTAGTGAGTATATATTAAAAATTAGTTACGCCATTTGTGTGCGTAAATAATTATAGAGAAATAGAGATTATAAAATAGATTATAAAATTTATTTCATTTGTTAATATCTAATGAGAGAAAGACTTCGTAAGAAGTGTTGTTTTAGCGGAAATAATATCATAAGAAATAATTTTGTAGCAAAAATTTATATATTATAAGAACGTCTTTAATGATAAAAAAACTTTACTTTCCTAATGTGCAAGATGCCCTGAAACTATACTTGTTTGAAACATCCTGTGCAATTTCGACTTTATTTAACATGTTTTTTAAATGCTGTGATTTATGAACTTTCATATATTACGATTTAAGTTATCAAATGTATATATATAATGTATATATTATAGAATATATAGAACTTGAGAGAAAGAAAGAGAAATTATTCTATACACTTGAATGTCTTTTTGATACAATTAATTGTAAGTCGATATGTTGATAGCAAATTGCTCTCGGAATTATTATAAAAAAATATTTAAAAAAAAATAAATTATAGATATATAAAATCAAGGTGAAAACGTATCAGTCAATTTTTTATTAAGTGATGTTTGCCAATCACTGAATTTGTCAAAAATATATCGATGTTAGGTTATATATCTACGTATTGTATACAAGTAATTGCTTGTATTACAATCCAAAATTTGAAAATTGCATACCAAAGAAAAAACGAAATGTAAATATATGATTATTAAATCCGATTTACGTTAAAAAGACTGAGCAATTCTTATGGCTATCCTATAAGAAGATTATTATTTCAAAATATTTTACATGTTAGTTTGTCACAAGAGAGGGTTACCTCCCAAAATTTAATATTTCAATATCTTGTCAAGTTTTCGAAAGTCTTCTATTTTCTATGCTCTGAAAGACAATACCACAAATACATCCAAAAGATACAATAAATAAGATAGAATAAATTGCCATCTTTTATTTTGTAAACTTGCTGTTTCAGAATAAACAGTGAAATGGCACCAATTTATATATTGAGACATATACTATTCATTATTAAGCAATATCCATATTGAAAAATAAAAGATCAAACGATTAAATCATTCAAAATTTTAACTGAGCGATGTAAAAGATCTAAAGTTACTCATAATAAATGACTTGTTCGCTTTTGCGAAAATAATTCCGAGTAAATCGAGATATCGGAGGAAATAATTCCGAATTATTTCTTTGAATCGAGATAATGTTTGCTCAACTTCTTAATTATATAAATCTCTTCAATTAATAAATTGTTTATTGTGATATTCTTGATATTATTGTAATAATATTTCTTCCAATAACTCTTTATTCTCTAATTTTTTTTTCATTTTAAATAGTATAAGTTAAGTAATTTTTAAGTGAGTTAATATATAAAAAAAATTTATATCTATTTATAAAAATTTAATTGTTAATGGAATATAAATATATTTAATAATAATAATAATATGTATATTTTAATTATAATGCATTGGTAAAAAGTTTTTATGCACGCCGTACAATGAAAAAAAAAAACATTGATACATACCTTTTCCTGCGTCCGATT
The DNA here is from genome assembly GCF_025532165.1 of Camponotus vicinus. Lineage (NCBI taxonomy): Eukaryota > Metazoa > Arthropoda > Insecta > Hymenoptera > Formicidae > Camponotus > Camponotus vicinus. Next base: position 5,979,911 of record NW_028141949.1, read on the forward strand.
CCACACGATCACGCTATGACCACTGTTGATCAAATTTTTCACGATACCGCTACCCATGATGCCCAGCCCGAGGAAACCAAATTTTAGATTTGATGGAAGAATATTCTTTTCCTTGAGAGTTTTTGACATCGTTTCGAGATCCAAGGGTGGTGTAACCTGTAGAAAAAGATGAAAGAATGTTACGGGAACAATATTTGTACAAACTATTTTTGAAATATTTAAAAAAAAATACATATATAAAAAACTAGAACATTTTTTGTATAATGACAAATATTTCTCCTATACACATACGATTCAATTGGCATAAATTCTCATTATTTGAAATATTAATATTTTTAAATAATTATCTAATTTGACTAATTTAAATTTTATCTAATTTTATTAATTTAATTTAATTTTTTAATTTAATTATATTCGTCATATACATGTTGCATATATATATGTTTTCAGCAGTAGAAATAATTAAATGTGAATTTAAAAAATATTTATCTTATTTATCATTAATAAAAAATTAAATAATTTTTTGATGAATTAAATTTTAATAAAAAAAGAAGCCAAAAATAAATCTTAACAATTAATTGTAATTAAAATCCAATTTAATATTTGATAAAATTTTTGATTATCAACATGTTTATACTAAAAATTAGAAGATTGTAAAAATTTATTTATTTATTATTCAAAAACTTTTGACAAAAAATATATTTTAAAAAGCTTTTTGAAAATATATAATTTAAAGAAGGAGAAGCTTATTTTTTCAAATATCTTTCAAATAGAAATCCACTTTCCTTAGATCCATCACAGATACGAATAATTATTGAGTAATTATTGAATGATAAATTATCAAGTGAATAATTAGAAGAATTTTTTATAGACCAAATTTCTAAAATGTGGTTGTGTGTGTATACAGAGAGATTAGATATAATTTCTTCAAAATCTTAATCAGATCTTTTTATATCTTATAATATATACATTTAGATAAGTAGTATAATTTTTAATAAATATATAATTAAATAATCATTAAATTTTATACACACACATAAACATTATGTCATTTAATAAATTGCAAAATTAATATTTTTTATAAATTAAATTATAAATAATTATAAATTATAAATATTATAAAATGTTATTAAAATGTTAAAGATCTCTAAATTTGCAAAATTATTAGTGTCTGATATGAGGATATAATTAAATATCTTATTACTTTTATCAAAATTCAAATAAATTTTAAAATTTCTTATTTTCATAAAGAAGTATATTTTTTCAATATATTTTATTAAAACTAAAATAAGAACATATGAAACCACTAAAATAATAACGGGATCATCGTGTAACTAAGTACGGCACTGAGACACAGCACTCGTATATATGCGGAACATTCCGCGCACGTATACCGTCCGATTCTCAGTCTATGATAACATTCTACATAATGTATTCATGAGTACTGGATACAAAAAAAAATGTAATTCAAACAATTATATTTAGTGCTAATTGTAAATATAAAAGTGCAAAATGTAAATATAACTAGATATTTAAAAATAAAGTATCTCATCTTCTATAATTCTTCTATAATAGTATCTTCTATAATTATCTAATCTCAACTCTATGAAATGTTATACAAATGTTGTGCATAATATGGAGTAAGTTTCAGATTCAATAACATTATTAAATCATATGTTCTAACATTTACTTGTGTTAATACTCACGGTACAGAATGCATAATTTTTTCAACAACAATGAGAAAGATATCAATTACTTACAGGTCTGGTGACATTTGCCGGTCTGTTTAGAAGCGAGCCCGTTTTTCTAGCTGGAGTAGAATGATTCAGTGTAGGACTGACACTGCCGAGTCTGTTGCTATTACTGGTACTTGATTCCCTACGCTGCTTTTTAGCAGGTCGACGATCACCTGAACCACTGTCACTTAATCGCTTAGGAGTTTTTGTTGTTTCCTGTAGCAGTAGTTAATTGTGTGCATATATAAAATGTAATTAATATTTTTAATAATTGTGGAAGGATATAAAACATGTTTGCTACCAACCTTGCGAGGTTTTGGCGTTTTAACAACAGGTTTCTTTTCAGCTATAGTATCTTCTTTAAGTCTATCGAAGAGGGAATCTGGATCCAAGCCATCCTCGAATACCTAATGCACATCAATAGATATTATCATTTTCATTATGCAAGATTAAGATTAGATATTTTATTTCTAATTTTTGTTCTCAGATTAATTCTAATATTTGGAACTAGAATATTTATTATTACTATTTAACTAATAACTTTTATATTTATTAATAAGTGCATTTTATTAATATCAAATTATAATATGTAAAGTTATAAATAACAAATTGTCAAATATAAATATATACAAATTTTGAACTCACTTCTCCTTTGGCGATAAATTCTTCTATAGCTTCCACTGCATCTTTGAATGCACCAGATTTGCTAGATTTTACTAAAGTATCTTTATATTCTTGGTACGGTTTAATGTGGGATTCTTCTATCCACGCACTACAAAAAAAATATTAAGGAATTTTAAAATATAACAATATTTTATGAATATATAACATGTAAACAACTTGTAAATAAAACTTACTAATTGTTCGTCCCAAAGAAAAAAATACACTGTACTGGTCCCTTTTTTGTATTTGCAGGCTTCTTTAAGTCCTTTGAAGGAACTGACACCTTCACATGCCATTATATAATTATTAATATATAGCCTAATATATTGATAAGCATAATTACAACATTTCGTTCTATGTTTTGCATTTCATTTTTACTTACAATCCATTTCAAACACAATATTTTATATTTATCAATCTTTATATATAGAATAAAAGATGGATACAATCACTTGAAAATTAATTCTAACAAAATACTTTGATACTATGACATAGTTGTCTCATTTACAAACTAAAACTCATTACAACTGTGAACTTTTAATATTTATACATGTTTTCAAGATGTGAAATTGCTAGAAAAATATCATTTTAAATATGATAAAAATTATTAAAGAGAGATATCAATATATTATTAAAAATAATTCAATAACACAACCAATACTTCTTGTCCAATAATAATTATACATAAATTAATATATAAATATTACGTTTTTTTTTTAAATTGAATTTTCATATGAATTAAAAGATAATCTGAAGAAAAGTTACTGACAGTAATATGAAGTTATATCTAACAATAAATAGTTCTAGAAATCGCTTTCGTACGCTCCTGTCATGAAACGATATGCGATTACCACGATTAAAATCCAAGGGATCCCAGAGTAGCACACACACATACACACACGCTTCGTAATACTTAATTTTCTTCTCTCTCCTTCTACAGAAAAATATGCATTTTTATTTCATTGTAAACGTAAAAAAATGCGACTGCGACAAGCTGATCAGACGTAATCGGACCCGTTCGGACAACACTCGACGTCACGCGCGTCGTTACCAATCGAAAAAAAGATAGCCAAATTACGCGGGACAAATCCTGAAATCTCGACGATTAGCGGATCGAAATACCGCTACTCGATACTCATCGCAACGACAAGTTACGAAATCCGCGATGATTGCTTTCGCCAAACGAAGGCGAGAAAGAGAGGGACGGATATTGAAAGAGAGAGAGAGAGACGCATTAATTCGGGATTTAGGTTATATTTTCGCGGCCTGCGCGCCAATTTGAATTCGAAGGTCGGGTGTGGCGGGAGATAAGAGAGACCGTATGATGCCATGCGACGGGATGCGATGCGAGTCAAAGTTAGCGGCGTTGAGTCCGAAACGGATATCGTGCGGCGGAATAACTCGTGCACGCGAACGCGGCAAAACCCGCCAAATACGAGCGAGTATGCGCGCGCGCGCGCGCGCAAACGACGTTGACGGGAGGAGCGCAGCGAGAGAGCCCGCGTTACGATACTCGCGGACTAGGGAAGAGGCGAGGAAGAGGGCGGAGGGGAGTCGGCACTTACCCGGCCGGGCCACGGCGAGAATCCCTTCATTTTCGCCCTGAAAGCCAGAAAGAGAAACGGAGAGGATTAGTACGTGTGGCACTAAAATACACACGATCGCATTATGCGCACTCTTAATACACACCAAACTAAGTCACCCAATTTGAATACTTCCGACATCGCGTGGCCGAAGATCCGTCTACCTGCTCCTTCAACGATCAGCGAGCGACTGGAGCAACTGACTGACGAGCGGAGCGTCGTTTATGCGCGATGACGTGAACCTAGTCGCTCCTTCCCCGCGCCCCGCCCCGATATACCATCCTCGTCGGATGGCTAGTCAAGCTGGCGACGATTTCACGGATCGACGATGCTGACGACGTTTCTGCGCGCGATACGCAAACGTTAAATCCACGCGTTATTCGCGACGTGTGAAGAGCATATTACGAATTTGCTTGAAAAAGCGGTGAAATTGTTAACGGTACATTTCCGGTGCATCGCGTTGTCTTCCGGTGGCTAGGATCCCGTCCTAAGGGTCGGTTCTCAATGCGCGACTGCCCGCGTCCAATCAGACCGCTCGATATCTCTAATCTTTATAATCCGAATTTTCGCGGATTATTTTCTATATTATTTTCGAACTATTTGTCACGAATCGTAATTGTTGATAATTGCTAATGTCGAAGGCAGAACATATAAATTAAATTAAGTTAGATTACAATTCTTTTGGAATTATAACAAACGGAGAGAGTTGAAGATTCGATTCTATCGACCTCGATTTTATTCAAGCGTAATTTATCTTCCATCAGTTCATGATTATTAATTAAGAAACCCCATTTCTCCTCAGCTGCATTTTCTATAGTTTATTGTACTAGTATATATCATTGACTTCGACGATCTTCGACAATATTTATGAAAACTAAAGTAGAAAATATGGAAAAATGATCAAAAGGAACGTGATGTTGCATCACGAGAGTAGCGAACATTTGTAAAAGAGAAAGAAAAAAATGCTCTTTCTCGTATGCTCTTTCTGACCAGAATATCTATAAAGTACCGAGAATGATGGACGTGACTTTAGAGCGAACGTGAAACGTCACGTCAGCTACGACTTACCAGCTGTCAGCCATCCGGATTGTGAACGCTTTTTATTAATTTGGAAAACGGTGTTTTGCGTTTTATAGGAGCGTGCCGTTCCTCAAGGAGATAATTTCCGATATCGTTTGTCAATTGCCACGCGGAAATCTGGCTGGAAATGGACAGTAACGCTCGCCACAATACGGTACGTCCACCGACAACGAACCGTAAATGGTTCCATTCACTAAACCCTTCTAGGACATTTTATTCTTTTTTGCGTCGAGAAGAGTATCTCGTGTGAAATATTTCTACGCGAAAACATCGCGTCAATTTATACGAACGACGGAAACTTGCCTTGCGCGATCGTCAATATTTTTTTTTTTTTGCTCGATTATAATCAGCTTCGTTCAAATCGTTAAAATTCTTTCCCGTAATGTCATGTTATTTTGATAATTTATATTAGATTTTATATGTCGATATATCATTATCTATGATCTGCTACGGCACATATATACCTTGATTATTTTGAAAGTTTTTCTCGATCGTACTTCTGAGACAGAGTAAATAAAAGCAACTGTCATCCCGCAAACTATATGTATTGGTCGAAATCTAGTCTATGTACTATTTTATAGCCGCCTCAAACAAGTGCGGATACCAGTGGCGAAACGTCACATCAGAACGAAGTTTCTACAGTTACTGTAGCTATGCCATTTATGCAAGTTGATATACTCAATCATTCCGGAACATCTGCTGGTGCACAGGCAAACGATCTAACAACGGTGAATCGAATTCGAATGGTAACATATATCATATAATGTATAGTAAAAATCATTCTAGATTAAACAATTGAATTAATTGAGTAAAATTATTTAGGCCGATGGGGAAGAGATACCACCTCCAAAACTAGACTTTTCTGCACCACCTCCTTATGAAGTAGCTACCAAATTGCCCAGTTATGAAGAGGTGCAGCGTGAAAAAACTCTACAAGGCGAGCCACAACCTCAAGTACATATGGTACATAACTGTACTTGAAAGAATTGTATATATTTATATATTTGTTATGTATTTATGTATGTATTTTTTTTTTTTTATATTTTAAACATCTCTTTCCAAGTTTTGAATCTTTAGTTATTCTAAATATTTCTATTGTAGCCAGGAAATATTAGGTCACCACAACAACCTCTAACAATATTAGCAATAGATACCGAAGCTGCAGAAGGTGATCCAGAAAGTGGATTACTTGGTACAGACTTTATGTTTTTCACAGCATTTCTTGGTGAGATATTCTTATATTTAAAAAATCTTTTCTTTTAAAATATGATATATTTATTTATATTAATTCATCTGTCTTTTATAGTTGCATTCCTATTTAATTGGATCGGGTTTCTGTTACTGATGTGTTTCTGTCATACTATTGCTTCTCGTTATGGTGCACTGGCTGGTTTTGGATTGTCTCTGACAAAGTGGACACTCATTGTCAAACACTCTACCGATCTTGCTTCACGTGAGAATTCATGGCTTTGGTGGTTGATTATGGCATTTGGTATGTATGATGTTTAAAGAATTTAATTAAAACATATTTTAATGTAAAAATTATTATTAAAAAAATATTAAAATATATTAAAATATAATATATTATTTCAGGGGTTTTAATTTGTGTACGTGCCATCATTCAATATTTGAACATCAAACGTGGTTGGAGATTACTATCCGGCAGTGCACAGGAGCGTTTACTTTTTTTCTATTAAAAAATTGAATCTGCACCTCTCTTCTTTATTTAACTTGGCTTTAGAGCAAACAGCATTTTTATGTGGGGTCATATTTGTATAATATATAATCGACAAGATTATCAATTGATTATGAATTGTAATTTACCTATCAATTGTGTCTATATAGAGCAAAAACAAAGATTCAAAACAAATTTGCCAAATTTACTGCATGAAACAGAGAATAATACGAGAAAAGAAATTCGTTTTTGCATATACATTCATATACATACACTCACTCACGCCCTGAACACACATTTTTTTAAGTATCATACAAAATAGGGTACAGGAAGAAAATATATACTTTTTTATTGCTCAAAATATGAAAAATGCTTTAAGCCAATGATCTTATTCATTTGCGCGTTGTATATTTAAATGTGTGTCACTAAAGTAAACGCGTATGAAGCGCATGTGAAATTGTTACGCAATACCGACTCGAATTGAAATTAATCGCGCGAAGAAACGAAATATGCTATTCGTTATTATTTCCAGATAAGTAATGGAGGACAAAGATTTCTGATAGTATGTAATACAATTAATAGCACTAGAAAAGCTTCTAGAGATTTGACTACTTACTATATGTATATGATAAGTGTATCGATATTTTGCTTGTTTATATAGTATTATAATTTTCATATGTATATATATATATATATATATATATATATATATATATATATATATACACATATATATATACATATATATATATATGTAGAGTGAGAATTCTTATTGAAAAAATTCTGTGAGATATAGATGAAAGATATATAAATATTACATATATATGTATTAAAATTTATTATATGAAATAAGTGATATGCAATTATATGTTATTCTATGAGAAATTTCATTGTTATACTTACTTATTACAATGATAAAACAGAAAAATGAATATTGAAAATTTTATGTTCTCTACATCCTACTCATTTAATTTTAGAATTGTTAATATAATAGTTAGTAAATAGATTTTTTGTTGCCATTTTAGCATTCTCTAAAAAAAAGATTTGATTTTCAGCTAAGAAAGTTTGACTATACTGAGTTGATTTTAATTTGTAATAATTATAAATATAATTTCTGTTCTAACAATAAGTAGAATTTGAATTTGATGAGCAAATTGTTCAATTTTTCCATTAATGAATTTTAAACTATTACATTTTTACGACGTTAATATTTTCATTCCATTGTAATATGTAATATTTACTTATGTTATACACAGCATGGATTTCTCGATTTAAGTTCAATTGTATAAGTAACAAAATTTTATTTCTAATGTCTAATTGTAAGTTAAGTCTATCATTTCTTAATCATATTATTTATAATCTGAAAAACAAAAATTATTGATAATTGTTAATTGGTACAATTTTATAGAATGCTGAGATATCTCGATATAACTTTAAAATTTATTCAATTTGTGCAAATAATATGTACGAAAAAAATAACTTATTTATCATCGGAGATATGTGTAATAATTCTGTCAGTACGAATTTAAATTGTTAACGCTTGTTACCAATTATAAATTTGATATATTAATATTTTGAAAATCTGTAATATTGATAATAATTTTTATAGAAAAATTTTGATACTCTATGTACATTATCCACTGCGCTCTTGTGCAAGAGGTCCCATGGTGTAATGGTTAGCACTCTGGACTCTGAATCCAGCGATCCGAGTTCAAATCTCGGTGGGACCTAGTATTTTTGTAAATGTGTATATATTTTCTTTTATTGTTTTTTGTTAACTTTTAATATAAAATAACAAATGTAATTTTAATTTATAACTGAAATTATCGCATATTATTCAAAGTAACGTATTTTATTCAAAATGCGCACAAGTAAAAGGGATTGGAACAGATGAAATTTATATATATATATAATATTAAATTATTCGAGAACTCCGTTTCATGATAATCTTATAATCGGTTCTTTGGTGACCTCTAATAAAATTTTTTGTTATTAGAATAGAAAGCAATACTCTAATATTTTAGATCGAGTTTATGTTCTTGCCAATTATTCCCATACAGCACAGAATATTGCTGCAATGTTGTGTGCTATATGGGTTGTTTATCTAGATATGTTTTCTCTTAACATTTGCAATGCTCGTGGAATCATACCATTCTTATTATTCATCGAAAGTTAAATAAAGACAAATGATGCTTGCGAATATTGAATGACAAGTGAAACACTCTAGAACTCTAGATACTATTTACAGATTTTAATTAATTTGTTTACGAGAGATTTTGACTTTGAATCTAAAAACTTTAATATATCTTTATCTTTGGTTTTGGCGAATATATATATATATATTTTTTTTTTAATCCGTATATGTTGTTTTATTTAAATCTATTTAATCTAGTTTTATCCTATATGAGTATTTAACAATTGATTTATTATTACTCGCAACATATATATATACATATATATATATATCGAATTTTTCGAAACGAACAAAAGTTTGGCCATTTACATCGAGAGATTGCGATTATTTTCACTCTTATTTAAAGTCACAAGTTTGATTTACTTCGATAAATTTAATATTCTCTTATCTCTTCTTATCTTATATAAATAAAAAAATTATTCTATATATGATTCAATCTTGTTGACAACTTTAAGATATCATACGTTCAAATATTCTTTGTTATTGGTTCAGACGCAACACATTTTTCAATTTACAAAAGATATATATTTTTATCTTCAAAAATAAATTCTAAGAAGTGATTATATAAAATAATTAATTCTGTTAGAATATTATTAGAGAGAAGATTTTTATCTCTGATATTAGAAATAGCAATTAGAAAAACAACGCGTGTGTCAAAGACACGGTCTAACATTTGTGTCATTTGTGTTTACGTGGGCTTCGCGGCTACGTCAAGCTAGCGAATAATTTTACATACGAATAAAATTGTTCGCGGTGATTTTTTTATCGAAAAAGATATGAAACATCCCTCGAAAAAGAATGCAATCGATCTTCTTACTGATAAGGATAATCCTGTGGTTTTTCTGGACATTGCAGTAGGCCCTGAAAAAGGTATTTCACGTGAGGTTATAAAATATCGCGATATATTTATATTTCGCAAGAATCACTGACTTTATTATTATTATTATTTAGTGGGAAGAGTCATCATAGAATTATTTAAAAATGTGGTGCCGCAAACCGCGGAGAATTTTCGTGCCTTGTGCACTGGCGAGAAAGGCGCTGGAGTAAAGGCTGCGAGGTTACATTACAAGGGGAGTACTTTTCATAAAAGTATGCATTTCATAATTCTCAATATTTAATCCTCTTTATTGTAATATAATTTTTAGTCAATTAATCTTATCATTTTCCTTTTTTTCATATTTCCCTTTGTTTGTCAATCGCTATAATCTTGAGATTATAATACAAAAATAAATTTCTGTCTTTATGTTTGTAGAAAAAATATAATTTTTTTTATTATTTGAGCAAAAGAGTTACTAGAATCTAACTGATTACAATAATTAATTGTTATACATTCATGTAATTTTGCATTGCAGTCATTTCGCAGTTTATGATTCAGGGTGGAGACATTGTCAGTTTTAATGGGACTAGTGGAGAAAGTATTTACGGTCCTTACTTTAATGATGAAAATTTTACATTGAAACACATGTCTGCTGGATTGCTTAGTATGGTAAATGAAGGACAACCACATACCAACAGTTCTCAGTTTATCATTACCATTCAACCTTCTAGACATTTGGATGATACCAATGTAGTTTTTGGCAAAGTTATAAAAGGCATGGGCGTAGTGTTAGAAATCAATAAAGTGCAGACTGAAAAGGACATTCCAGTTGATGTAAGATTGTATATTTTTTATATAACACAAGAATAATATAGTTTCTTCCATCTATAATAAATGTTCAGTGTTATGATTGCTTTGTTTAGAAAATAAGTATAATTGATTGTGGAGAATTCAAAAAAGATGAGAATTGGGTATTAGAAGAAAATGATGGATCAGAGGATGTTTATACACCATGGCCAGAAGATTGGGATTATTCTTTACATGTTGAGAAGCTCAGTGTAAATTTTTTTTAGCATATATATCTGGAAATTATTTTTTACATATTGATATGAAATACCTTTTAATTTTAATCTATTTATATTTTTAGCATAAATATATGGAAAAAGTCATAAGAAGGATAAAGGATTCTGGAAATTTTTATTTTTCCAAAAAGAACTTTGTTGATGCTGGTAGAAAGTATAAAAAAGCATTACGGTATTATCTTTGGATGTGCCAGCAGAAAGACATGCCAGATACAATTTATGTCTCATTGGTAGATCTTAAATCAGTTTTATTGCTTAATTTAGCTGCTGTATATTTAAAGCGGAAAGAGTATCGCAAAGTCATACATTTCTGTAATGAGGTAAGTAAACATTTTGTGATAAAATCAGGAAGATTGTATTATCATTTAAATATACAATTTAATTTAGGTTCTGGAAATGGACAATACCAATGGTAAAGCTTTATTTAGGAGAGGGCAAGCTTATAGTGGCTTAAATGAATATAAATTAGGAATAGCAGATTTAGAGAGAGCATTTGAAATATATCCTAATGATAAAGATATTACACGAGAAATAAAAAGAATAAAAAAGTTGAAAAATTCTTATTTAGAATTTGAGAAAACTACATGCCAAAAAATGTTTCATTAATACGTTTTACATTTATGAAGATTTTGATAAAAATTTTTATACTTTTATTTGTTTAGATGAAAGAATGCATCACTCGTATATGTTAAGGAATTGAATTAGATACTTAGAAATCGATAATTTCTAATAATTGATAATTAAACAATAAAAATCAAAAACTAAAATTAATATCGATATTTCAATATTTGAATCGATTCACTGTATCATATGTTGTGTATATATATATATATATATATATATATATATATATATATATATATATATATATATATATATCATACATGAATGAAAAAAAGTAAAGATATCGATAATTTTTTGTGTTTATTATAGCTTTTTGATAAATTTTTATTAAAAATGCAAATATATCAATTATATATTTGTTAAGAAAAAATACGTAGATAATATTTGGATATATTTTAGGGTTATTTAAGATTCAGAGAGACAATAATATTTGCATAACATATTCTAATTTTGTATATATTTCTTAAAATAATGTCAAATACAAATATAAAATGCAATGTAAATAATATGTAATAATAAGAGAGAATGTATTGCCTTATATATACATATAATATATATATAATTTATAAGTTGTCAGGGAATATGAGAAATAAATATAATACTATAATTATGCTTCTATATTCTCGTTTCACGAGAAAAATGTCTATCCAATCCATTACAAGCTATTACAAGCAAATTATTTTGGTTTACATATCACATATCATATCATGTTTCTCTTGAAAAATCACAAGAATAAGAATTTTAGCTAAGCTTTCTCTATTGAAGCAAACATTGCTGCAAATATCTTGCAAGTTACACACACATTGAACATTCATTCCAAAGTTCATAAAAATGTTGAAGTATTCAAGAAATTTCAAGCATTAAAATATTAATAAGTACAATCGTATCTCTTCATTCTTAATGTCACTCTTAATCATTTCCCTTCTTATGTTATTTTTAATTGTTCTTTCATTACTTGACACTTTTCGTATACACATAGAATGAATGTTATGCTCATAATTGAATGATTTATTGATATATTGTTTTAATTTGTGTATTTCTTGTTGATACATTTTCTTAAAATTTAGTAATTTTAAAGAAAGTACATCAAAAACAAGATCAACTTCATTGCAGTTAAAATTTTTAATTTCTTAAATTTATTTTAAACTGATTTAGAATTATATATAACATTTTTATTTTATGTATTATATGATCAAATGTAAAGTAATAAATTAAGATCAATAAGAGGGAAAGAGGAGTAAACAATAAGATATATAGAGATTATATATAATATAAAATATGTTGCAATCAATATATAATATTAATTTAATTAATTCTTTTTTTTGTTAAGCTCGCGTATATTTGCAGAATATGAATTATTCAATGAACAGTTATTTGTTGTATAAATATTAATCAAACTCAAAAGAAACATTATTATATCTTTGTTATACTTAAATTATGCTTTTTAACAATATAATGAATCTTAAATGAAGATGTTGCAATGTTTATTTCATAGCCTCAAGTAATATATATCTATACATAACAATTCTAAAGTGTGAATATCTACAGTGTACCTAAATGTAAAAGCTACTGTATTGACTAGAGAAATTCAATCATATCTTTTTATCCTATTCTCTATTTTAATGCTTTAATATTTTTAGTGTACATTAAAGATAATACTTTTTTATTACAAATAAATAAATTATTAAATATGAAATTGTTGCGTGAGTGAAAAACTGATTAGATATTAAATGGATAATAAATATATATTTTACACATATTTTTAATTTAGAAATACCAGTATCTATTGAAATGCAAGCTATGATTTCCTAGAGTATATTATGAAATTATTTTGAGGAGATAGAGAGCAATACAAAATTAACGCTTTCAGAAACAATTCTCAATGGCCAGTGCGATAAAATAAATCTATGTTTTACAAATATATGTACTATCATATTAATTGTCGGATATTTGGACGGAAAATTTCTGAAATTTTTTACGATGACAAAATAATATATGGAAGTAATGTATAACAAAAGTTGTATTTAAGTTTCGACTTAAAAGTTTCATAATTATATCCAAATAAATTTTATCGATATTGTTTATACGCACTGTGTTTTCATCAACCTTTTTTACTTAAGCACGAGAGAATTATTCGACCAGAATGGCAGCTTGTTGTTCATCATGATAAAATTCCCTCTTGTATTTCCTCTTGTAACAAAATGGTTTTTACGATTAAAATTATAAATTTCGTTTTATAATATTGTTACGATTACTATTTACAGTGAGCATTATATTTCGACATTCATTTTCCTTTTTCTTTTACTTCGTACATACTGTCTTACCGTGATTGCGCTACTCACAAGGCATATGGTGCGAATACGATTCGTCCTATCCAAATCTACGAGGTTTCCTTTTCATCTTCATTAATCGCGGTTTCTTTGTCGCAATTTTCAGAAATCTCCGCTCCATTTTCCGTTTCGATCAAGTTGTGCAGTTCCTTGCATAATGTTTCTTCACATACTTCACCATCTATCGTTGCATTCTCGATTATATTTTCGTAATCGTTTGTCGCAACCTCATTCTCAACCGCCTCCTTAAAATCGGATTCTATTATCTCTTCGCAACTCTTAAACATTTCGGGATTATCATTCGAGTGCGGCATCTCTGGATTCTCATTTGAATTCAAGATATCCGTATTAACTTCATCATCTGTCGTATCAGTAGATTGTGATACTTTCTTCAGTACACTGTCCACCAAGTTAGACGCGAAACTCTTATTTTCATTCCCCTCATGTATCGTTTGATGTATCGGTAGACTTTGCGGTCTATTAACTTGCGGACGTCCATATGGGAATGTGTTTTCTTCGCCTGCCGGTGTGTGCACAGCAGATATTTCCGTTTGAGTAGCGACACCATTATCAACGAGAGCAGGTCTTGGTTTCATACTAGACATGCAACGCTTTATCTCAGACATCGAATCCTGTAGTTGCTGGACCTGACAAAAGAAACAGAAAAATGCAAAATGTTGGAAATATTTTGGAGTCCATTGCAGAACTTATTCTATTAAAAACTCACTTGTGTGTGAAGTAGATTGCAGGTTTGAGCAAGATTACTAACTACATCTGCATTTGATTGCAGATTATTGTCCGTTTCATTGAAAGTGTTCTCTCGATTGTTACCTGGTTGCAGACTGACTACTTTCTTCCATAATGCGTTAATCGCTTGCATTTGTAATAATTGTAATTTATGCTCGCTTTCAAGAGCGGTTCTTGTAGCTTCCATGTCAGTTGATAATTTCCTATAAAATGTTTTGTCAATTTTATTTCATAAATAATATATATAGAACTGCATGACAAAAATATGTATGAGCTTACTGAATGTATTTATTTGTTCTCATCATGTCGATTGTTTTTAATATATTAGTAGCTTTTCTATTGAGATTCCTTGTATGATAGCCTCGCCACATTCTTTGAATACAGATAGCAGCCTTTTCTGTTTGATCTTGATCTGTTAATCAAGCAGAAAAAGCATCCGTTAATACATATTTACTATTAAGTTAATACTACTATTAAGTATTTTTATTTTAATACTCTTACTTTAAAATCATATCTTACCTTTGTTACTGTCTTCTTGTCTTCGTTGAATAGCTCTATGCCGAATACTATCCAATTTCGCTTGACATACTTCACTATCCTCATCGCTACTTTGAGTTCCGTTATCAGCATCGCCGTTCTTATCTTCTTTGTTCAAGTTACTTTTGAGTCTTTCGTTCGCGCTCTTCGGTCGCTGTATACTTCTAACTAGATTGGGACTTCTTGTGCTTCTCTTTGCAGGTAATGTCTTACTCTGAACGTAATTATTAATCTTTACACTATGTGGACATTTGTTGTTAGCATACGTCACGACCGGCTTCGCTATGCTCGGTTTCACGACGCTGCAATTTGTTGCTGAATTGCTCTTCACCAGTGCATTCGCTTTTATAGCGCTTAGACTCGTTTTAGCCATAGGATTGACAGTGTTTATGATTGGAATTGCCTTTCCATCGCCATCCATAGATGGTTTGCTAGGTATTGTTATTTGACAAGGAGACGTTAATTTACTTGGCGTGGGAGTCTTTAAAATCCGTGAAAGACCCGATGGCGGACGAAAATCTGGACTCATCAAAGATTCTGGTACTGGTACAAGTTTCGTAGCTGCTTGCAAAGGGCTTGATGTTTCTATATAAAAAGTTTTTCTCTTATTATGTAATCTGATTCTCTATTATTTAATTACATAATTGAATTACCTTCCATATCTTGCAAACTATTATTTAATGTTTTATTATTGAATGTACCAGAGAGCATATTGGGATCTAAGCTTTGCGTCATCAGAGTCGAATCATGATCGCCGCTCAATAAACCGTGACACGAAGAAACCATAGCATCGGTATGACAACTGGATACCATTCGATCTGGCGATTTCATTTTCAGAGAGTTCCTCGAGGAAGCTTAAGTTAAACATTATTTGATAATGTTATTAATGTTTATCGTGCAACAATCGAAATTATATCATTTGTATAAAATATATTTGTGCTTGTAGAAAGTTTTTCTAGATGCTAGCATTGCTAGCAAGAAAGCATGCAAGAATAATATGTAGTCTACTTTAATTAAAATTATACTACTATTCAAAGAAAAGATGTGAACTATGTGAAAAGGTTTCTTTCCAAATCGTCGAATGCTAATACGCTAACCAAATCGTCTAAGTATATAGCTGTAATAATATATTAACTGCTTTCATCGGCCAATGGTCATTTGCACTATAAAAGCCTAAAGAAGCAACTGCTCAGAAAGTACTATGCATGAGAGGAATAGGCATGTGCATGAATCACATCAATTAGTTTTTTCGTGTTTTAATTGTTTTTAAATAAATGGTTGATATTTCCTACAAATGAGATATATAGGCTGTAAAATACATACTAATAAATAAAAATAAAATATTATAAAAATATTACATATATAACTAATATTAATATTTATATAACAATTATTGAAAATAAAAAATCTTTATTTGCAATTTAATTTGTACTATTTAAATATGATAACTTCATGAATTGAAATATATAATTTTCATTAAGCACAAAGAATAAAATTGCTCTTAGATTCTTGCACAGTCCTGCTATGTGATTTTGATATATGATAAATCCTCAATATGACCTTGGATACCTTTGCAAGGAATATGGCAGACACAGTACTTTGCTTCATAAAATTTTGGTGATTGTAAGCATTTATCTTCATAGTATGTCAACATTGGCACTAGAGAAAACAGATCATAACTAGGATGTGTGTACCAGAAAACTTGACGACTGGAAAATCTATATCACTACTAGTCCACTTCTCGCACAACTATGATATTAAATTGAATTCTAAGAAACCTCGCAAAAAAAACTCATTCCATTCGAGTCTCCAATATGGCTCTATGCAAAAATGATGAATTTATTGGACTCACTAGGTCGTCTGGGAGAGTTTGTCTTGTTATGACTAAGTCTACGTCTAGTGGCTGGAGAAGGACTCATTGTCACGCTACTTAAGCTGTGCACGCTTCCGGCATCGCTCTGTTGATTCAATTGCTGTTGGTGATGTTGAGCTTTGCTCAGTATGAGCCTAAGTTTTCTGTCCGTCTCGTTCTCTAAGGATTCGCCCGAAAGCGGACAGACAGATGCTAGATATTGAGCAAGTAAGGCGTGTTCACCAACGCGGAATTGTCTACCGCGTCCCTGAGAATACAGCCACTCTGCTTTCAAGCTGAGTAAATATTGTCGCCAATTAGTTTTGATCATTCAAATTCAATGTGCATGAATCATAGTCTTGATAATAATAGTAATTTATATATGAGTATATATTTTTGAGGAACCCACCTTTCAATAGGATCAACTGCATAACCGTCGATGGATTTTAAACTCATACACCAATTAATAACAAAAGGCCGATAGTCAAATCCACTATAGACCATTTGTTAAGAATAATATGCTATTGTAATGCTATATGATTAATGTAAACTAATTTTTTTTATATCTAGTGTAACTGTGAAAGCAGAAGTTACCATTTATAGCATTTAAAAAATAGAATGCTACAGTGTTATGTCTCGATATAACAAATTTCTTTGCAACTATAATCAATATTAAAAGACATCAACAGGTCTACTAATTTCTAGATGAAATAGTAACATGTGTGGGTGTGACTTATAAAAAGGATACATACTGTTACCTGTCATACTGACACATGGATTGTTAGCAATAGAGAAATTCACTAGATTTTTAAGATTAGCCAAATGTGACATTTCATTTAGATCAGTAATATTGTTATTTGCCAATGTAAATGTTTCTAGGGATATGGGCAAGTAGCGCTCGCATTGACGCAATGTTATTATGCGATTGTTATGTAAAAAAAGTTCCTAAAAAATTTTAATAACAACACTAAATGAAAGATATATATTAATAACACTAAATGAAAGATATATATTAATTGTAAAGCATTATTCAAAAATTAAATTAAATAAAGCAATAAATCAAAGCATTTAATTATTGTTACATAATAATTCTATACAGAAATATATCCATAATGATATACCTTTAAACTTCGCAGGTAAGATATGTCTGAAATATGACTGATGCTGTTTTCAGACAAATCCAGATGTTCCAATTTGATATTTGTGTGCAGATGTTCAATAGACTATAATATATTATTATTATGTTATAGTATTATATAAAATATATATATATATATATATATATATATATATATATATATAAAATTGTACAATATTACTGACTGCAATACATTGTACCTTGATATTATTACCCGCTAAACAAAGAGTCTGCAAATTGATCATGTCCTTGATACCTTCTATTGTGAGTATACCATTGTTCGCCAAATTGAGAGTAACAAGATTATGCAACTTTGACACACCATACATACGCAATAATTGGTTTCTGACTATAGAAAGCTGAAATCAGTAAATCATATATCTATATATATATTTTTTACATATATAGTTTAATACTAAATTACATTGATAGAATAAATAATTTTATATTACATATAAATAGTAGAATTCTATCAATTTAAATGTACCAAGACTGTTTTAAATGATTGAAATTAATGCATAATAAAACTTTATATAAAATTTACAATTCCTTTATACAAAAATATCTAATATAGCGATAGACTTACAGCTAAAAACTTAAAACTTTACATATTTATATATAACACTAACATAAACAATATCTTTAATGTAAATTTGCATATCTCTCTTTCTCTTTCTCACCTTGGTAATTCTGTGGTAAGAATCCAGATTATCAAGCCGTTGTATATCATTGTCGTCTATGATTAATGTACTAATATCAGCATCTGAGGGACATCGGCTGAGTTTCTTGAGGCCCTGCCCGCTCAGGTCGAGAGTATCGCACACCAGAGATTCTAGAAACGTGCAAAGATCTTTCAACTTAACGTCCTCGCAGCACATGTGGATACAATATGAATTTAAACAAAGAACAGTGGAAAAAAGTCAGACTGACAACTACGCGAAAGACGCAAAATTAAATTATGTTGATGCGATAAATAACAGAAAATTCATCAAGAGCGGAATGCAAGATCATTTAACGGCGCTACGTTCCATTTATTGCCGTGTAAATAAATTAAAATGCTAAATTAAACATTTTCGCGGCGAATACTAACCCATCGAAGCCATGATGAACACAATGAACTGGCAGACGCCGAGATGTCGTCGCGATCACAACAGGTCACAATCATTGAATAAAGAATACCAAGAAGGAGCATGTACCAATACGGGTGGAGCGTGGAGCCGGAATGGTTTAATTTTATGACGTATTCATGACGTTTTATAACGTCATTGGAAGCGAAAGAAGCGGAAAATTTCAAACGTTTATATTTAACTTGTAAATCTCTTATTAATATAAATATATTTACATATGATTTCGGTATGTCTTTGAGTTTTCGAATGCCCATATAAATAACAATTTATCTTTCTATCAATTCACTTATAACAAATGATAAAATTAATTTAGTTTTTTTATCGACACACCCGATCACATCAATGAAATTAAGGAATGCGTTACAAACGTATATATATAAGACATATATAATATATATATAACATACATTCCACATTTTAATTTCAAATATTTAAAATTATAAAATAAAATAAAATATTTTTATACGAGATACATGAAAACTATGGATATATTAACATTTAACAGATACATTATAATATATTAATATTTAATTATAATAATATTAACATTTAATAGATACGTTATGAAATATTTTTTATATTATTATTTATTTAGATATTTTATATATAAGAATTAGATTTTTTATTCATTACACTTTTTAAAAGTTATACTCAAGAACAATTTTTTCGATAATTGTGCAATTTGATGATATTAAATATCTGTTCAACGGACAAATAAAAATATAAATAGGGCGTAATAATTAGTCTCTCAAAATCATTTATTTTGGACACTTTGTTTTATATAAAAGGGATCTGTAAAAATACTGTTTGTTTGCATGCTTAATTTGTGCTTGGCGTTTATATTTATAACAAATAATCAGAGGAAGTTCTCGAAATTGTAATTAATATTACTGCGAGTCATTTTCCTCTTTCTCTCTTTCTCTTTCTTAAAAAAAGAAAATTATTTAGATGTCCTATTTATATAATAATCATAACATATATGTAGATATTATACAAAAAAAATATTAACTTGACTAAATATGCTTATTTCGTTATTGTTTTCAGTCTGACAGTCAAATCGCAAAGTCGAGATTAATATAAAGATTCGTGATACATCAATCGTATAGTAAATTAATCAATAATTTAAAATACTTCTCTAAATTAATTTAATATTTCGCGCGTATATGTATGCTATACATAAAATATTTTTGCAACAAATTAATAATAATACCGCGTCCGATATTTGCAACATATAACGCATTAATATTTACATGTTTTAGTTATATTATCATTTGCGAAATAAATTCGAACAAAATAGTGATGCGAGAAGCTTCATCAAATTCCTTTTCTAAATGCGATTGATTTGAGAAGTATATTAAGAAATAATTTGATATGATTATTACTTAATTTTATATATCCTAAATAATACACAAAATTGTGTCGCGACGATAGATCTTAAAATGCATATTTAGCGATGTGTATAATTTAATCAAAAATCAAAGTGATAGAAATCTAAGATAATAAATAATCATTTCGTTGTAATCTTTACGGACAATAATTATTATTTTAATGCTTAGAGTCACAAATATATTTCATCCGTGTTACTTTATTGTTCTACTTGACAATATAAATATAATTTGGATTATGAGAGAACATGAAGTAAAACAATCGAATTATAGATGCAAATAATTAGCATAATGAAAGGATAAATTGTTTAATAAATAATCAATTTTACTCAATAAATTAAAATACTTGTATAATTTAATATTCCGCGTTAATGTATATTTTATAATAATAAAATATTTCGGCAACGAATTATCGATAACACGGTGTTCGACTTTGGCAATATAAAACAGTAGCGTGCTACATTACGGCTTTGTCATCATTCGCACGGTGACTCTCGAGTAATAAAATAGTGATGAGAAACGCTTCGTATATTGTAATTTTTGTACTAAACACGATTACGATTAGTATCGAAACATAATTTGCTATAAATATTAATAAGTATTAATTAATTAAAAATTAATTAACGACATAAAACTGTATTACAAAATCTTTATCGAATCGCATTCATTCATTACTACGAATAAAAATTGAAACAAGGGATACATGAAAGGGGACAAGAGAATTAAATATATTATGATCTTCTTATCATCGATGCTTATTATAATATTTCTTTAACAATATTAGAATTAAATATATTTCGACCAATGCTTTAAATTTTCTTAATCCTGGTTAAGTAAACAATATACAATTTAATCGAGAATCGATAAAATGATAGGAATACAAAATATTAAATAATCACTTCGATTATTGTGATCTTTACGGACAATAATTATTATTTTAATACTTAGAGTCAAATATATTTCACCTATGTTACTTTATCGTACTACTTGACAATCTAAATATAATTTGGGGGAGGGGGATTATGAAAGAACACGAAGTAAAACAATCGAATTATAGATGCAAATAATTAGTATAACGAAAGACTTCATGATGAATAGTTTAATAAATATAATCAATTAATCTTAATCAATAAATTAAAATAATTCTATAATTTAATATTCCTCGCGCAAATATTTTATATTACAGAAAATATTTCGGCAACGAGAGAATTATCAGTAACACCGTGTTCGACTTTGATAAATAGTATAGCGCTATTGTTAATATGTTACACGGCTTTATTATCATTCGCACAGTAACCTCGAGTAGTGACGTGAGAGACGTTTCACATATTATCAAATTCTTTCTTTACATAGTCAACCTTAGCGATATAAACAGTACCGCGGTAATGTTTCTGACTTACAATCATTCGCTCAGTGACTCTTGAGCAGTGAAGTAGTGATGTGAGACGTATCATATATTATCAAATTCTTTCTCTGAACACAATTGCAAGTGTAACGAGGAACTTTTCGTGAATAAGTGTAAGTGCAACGAGGAATTCAAATGAGTGCAACGAGTATTGAAGTGCCACGAGGAAAAAATGAAGAAAGCAAAAGAAAAAAGGAGGTTTTGGAAATGGATAGACCAATGAGATATGATGTAAGTCATTAATATAAATTATTTATCACATTCATTATTTATTATATTGTTGCGTCTCCGCGTCTCGTCTCGCTGTATTCGTCACCCGTTGAATTCTTTTGAAGAAGATCGTTTCCGCGCGCGTTGTCAAGATATTGTTATAAACAACGACTATCAGAGAGTTTGAGCCCAGCTGTCAAATTGTGCGGACGCACGTCTATTTGTGATCCACTTTACGATTATTCTGAATTCTTGAATGTTATTCGCGGTTTATTAAAATTCTTGTGCACCTTAAATCGCGTTATTATTTACGAGTGCACGAATGTTAGCGTATGCCGATTGTGTTGCGCGCATTCGATATATATCGTTCCGCGGACGCAATAATATATAAATTATTTATCATTAGTATATATTCAAAATATACATATTTCACGTTTCGTTTTATTTCTTTGATAGTAATTCAATAGTGATTTTAAATTGTAACATATATAATACATATACTTATAAAAAATATTCCATTTAATTTTAAAATAATTAAAACATTTATAAAATTTTTTTATTAATTAATATTTTTAGATACTTCTTATATTTTATAAAACATTTCATATTAATATATTTTTTTTTTAATATTTCATGTATAAAAAAATAGAAATTTTTTTATTTATCATATTTTTAAAAGATTATATCTAAGAAATATAAATTATATTGTAATTACGCGATTTATAACATTTAAATAGATATATTTAAATGTTATAAATCGCGTAATTACAATATAATTTATATTTCTAAGATATAATCTTTTAAAAATATGATAAATAAAAAAATTTAAAAGTTTATTTAAAAGTAAAAATGTAAAAATTAATTCCGCGCAATAATCAATTATTTTGAACATTGCTTTATATAATAGATTTTCTCTTATCTTTTATATTTTTATTTATCGTTTATATTTGCGAATTAAAATTTATATAGTATATTACAAAATAAATTATATATTATATTATATATAAAATTATATATAATATAACCCTCCCATGGGGTACACCTTGTCGCGGTGGGAGGGCTTAGTACTTGGATGGTGCCTTGAGCTTTATCTTAAATTTTTTTATTCATGATAAATCTTAAGGTGCCTGAATGGGAAGCTAAGTACCCTTTCGCGTCGTCGGTGCCGTCAACGTGCCGCGGACGGCAAGCGCTTCGTTACCGCGTTTTCGCGTTGTAGTATTCTCGCGTCGTCGGGTTTTCGCGGAACTTTTGGACTTTTTCAAATAAAATCCCAATTTCATTTATTGTCACGAGTCTCTACTTCCGATGCCAATTAACTGGGATGTTCGAGTTTGCACACGTTGCTCTGCAACGTACACTCGTGCTTCGTGCTTCGTCAAGTGATTCGGCCCGAATTGATTAGAACTCGATCGATTGCTCAGAATGGTCGTCAATGGGTCCCTTCTCTTTGCTCGTCTACAGCCACACGCACTGCGTGTGTTAACCCTGTCGAGGAGTCGAGTGGATTCCCCTAGGCACGATTTTCGCTCGGTAAAAGGGGTTGCCTCCCCATTTTCTAAATTGCTGAATGTTAGCGTTTAAAAAATGTGGGTATCCTCTTCTTTTGCCGTCTACTAGCCTGGTGTAGCATATAGCAACCGCGAGAGGCATAATATGTCCGGGCGGAGCACCTGAAATCGTGCATAGTGGGCCCAGGTTCGATACGAGATAGGATAATTATGCGCGAAAAAGAGCTGGTGAGTTTCATTTTCCTCTATTTCCGTCAATCGTTTCGTCTTCTTTCCGGTTTGGGTTTAATCCTTGCTCGTTGTATCGTTGCATTCTCGACCTGTTGACGCGAAGCTGATTCTCGTAAGTGAAATGGGATTTTCGCTCGTACCGAAACCGGGAGTGCCGTTGAAAGTACATATATATTAAGTATATACATCGCGCGATCAAATAGAAAATTTTTAATCGCATCGAAATAGTGCGAAAATCGTTAAGTATTCGCGCGTAAAATAGCGAAAATAGCGATATAAAAATATCGCTCGTGAGTGCGGGAGTGCCGTTGAAAGTATCGTGCGTCAACAACATGAGAGGAGAAGGAGGCCTGGGAGAGGCATCAGGCACCTGTGAAGCAACTCTATGGTAAATAAATTATCGCTTATATATAATTATTTATTAATTGCGTACGCGCGATTTAAATTAAGTAATTAATCGCGTAATTTGATTTTTTATTTACATGACTTAAACAAGAGAAAAAGAGAGAAATTTTTACATAAAAACTGTAATTTAAAAGTTTCTACGTTCGAATAGCTTTTGATAGAATTATTAAATTATTACTTATCAGTAGAATTTTTCTCAAAATTTATAAAATTGTTTATCTACTTATTATTTATGTGCGTCGGATATAAAATTAAATGCATATAATAATAATTTTTTGACCGTGACTACAATTTGAATCTTCTTTGTATGTTACAGACCAACAAAAACTATTGTGAGAGGAGGAGGAGACCTGGGAGAGGCATCAGGCACCTGTGAAGCAACTCTATGGTAAATAAATTATCGCATATATATAATTATTTATTAATTGCGTACGCGCGATTTAAATTAAGTAATTAATCACGTAATTTGATTTTTTATTTACATGACTTAAACAAGAGAAAAAGAGAGAAATTTTTACATAAAAACTGTAATTTAAAAGTTTCTACTTTCGAATAGCTTTTGATAGAATTATTAAATTATTACTTATCAGTAGAATTTTTCTCAAAATTTATAAAATTGTTTATCTGTTTATTATTTATGTGCGTCGGATATAAAATTAAATGCATATAATAATAATTTTTTGACCGTGACTACAAGTTGAATCTTCTTTGTATGTTACAGACCAACAAAAACTATTGTGAGAGGAGGAGGAGGCCTGGGAGAGGCATCTTGCATCGGCGAAGCAACCTGATGGTGAATATTTATTATTTATATATCAATTGTTATAAATCGTACGCATAATAATTCGTTCTTATAATTTAAAGGAATTAAAG
Source organism: Camponotus vicinus (assembly GCF_025532165.1). Taxonomy (NCBI): domain Eukaryota; kingdom Metazoa; phylum Arthropoda; class Insecta; order Hymenoptera; family Formicidae; genus Camponotus; species Camponotus vicinus. Next base: position 6,005,116 of record NW_028141949.1, read on the forward strand.
AGAAAATTAGAGAGAAAAATTTTTATAAATATAAAAATTTCTATTTAAAAAGTAATTTCAAAATTCATAAAATCTTCCCATACGTGTTTATATCTGCTTATTACTTTTGCACATTGGATATGAAATGCCGCACAATAATAATTTTTCAAAATATTGAATGTATTTTGAGCTTTGTTATATATGAATTTTATATTTGTATGTTACAGACGTAGTTTTAATAACGACAACGTAGTTTCGATAACAACAATTCCGTAGTTTCGATAACGACAACTCTGCTGCTGCACATCAATGTCTCGGTGAGTGACAAACACTTTTATTTAATTTTAAGGTAACTGTAGAGATTGTAGATAAATCTGTTAACTTAAAATGGATGAGCTAGGATAGATTAAATTAAATAACTTTTAATAAATTCTCTCGTTCGAAATGTATTGCATCCATCGCGAAAATATATTGCAGTATTTTAATTATAAAGAAAGAACATCGAGAAAAAATTATTTTTGTATAAATTTTACCTAATTTATTAAAAAGAACATTAAAAATAAATTCTAAATTATTAAAATTATTTTTATTTATTATTGTTTCAGGAATATTAAGAAAATTGTACATAATTATTAATGTTTAAGAAATATCATAACAAATTTACATTATAAATATTTAAAATTATATTTTAATTATAATATTGATATTATAATTGTAAAATACAATATAATTATAAACTATAATTAATTTAACTATAATTATATTACATGAAATTGTATTTTACGATTGTAAATTACATGAATACATTCTTATGTAAATTACACGAAAAATTATCCGAAGTATACGTATAATTATTACATAATAGTAATTCATTAAATTAACATATTTAATTCTATAGTATATATTTTTGAAATTTTCATAAAAGAATAATTGTTTGTATTTTCATATCAAAGAGTCATTAATAAAAAATAAATTCGGAATCTATTTATGAATTCCATATCGCGCGGAACTGAATATTCATGAAATAAATTATGATTGCGAAAATACCGTACTTTTTCCGCGTTTTTTTCGCGTTCTTAGATAAGATTGCCGTTTTAATAAAGGATCTTATTGCCGTCCCTCTCAAATAATATTCTTAAATATTGCTAATTAAAAGTAAAAAGATATCAAAGAAGAGTATAAAGAGTCGATGTTAAGTTAGCGATTAAGTATTAGCTTCACAAAATTTAACGATCGCCTTCGATGTTATGAAGTTGCGAGTCAATTATTATACGGATTTAGTGATACTTTCAATTCGATTTATGTATTTACGAATTTCGTATCCGAAATAAATATTCGTAAAATTAATAAATTACGGAAACATATCATATTTATTTCCACATTCTTTCCCTATTCTTAGACGAAATTGCCATTGTAATAAAGGATCTTACCCCTGTCCCTCTCGTGAAATAATATTCCTGAATATTGCGCTAATTAAATTTAAAGAAATATGGGATAAGAGTGTGAAGATTCAATGTGTTAAGTCAACGATTAAATATTAGCTTTATAAAATTAAACGATCACCTTCGATATTATAGAATCGCGAGTTAATTATTATGCATTTAATAATTTGTTTCTTCGGTTATATTTGTGTATTTACGAATTTTGTATCGGAAAATATTCATAAATAAATTAATAAATTACGGTTGCGAAAACATAGTGTTTTTCCCGCGTTCTTTTCGTGTTCTTATACGAGATTAATAAAAGAGTTATCGTTGTTCCTTTCGTTAGGTAAACGTTAATGAAAGTTGCGTGACTCGTACCGCTGAGGAGTCGAAACGATTTTCATTATGGAGAGTTATTTCTCATCGGTTCTTGTAAGATCCATTCGCGACGTCTAGTTCGGTGCCCTGTTAAAAATTGGGGATTTTTATTGTAGGAATGGAACTAATCTCAGGTTTTCCTGGCAATTTCCGACAGCAATGATTTCGGTAGTCATTCAACGACAAACGCCATACGCTTCTTTAAAGTCGAATTAATTTAAATAATATATATTTAGATGTGAGAGAAATGCATCTATTTTTTTCTTCGTTAAAAATGTTCTGTCATTATTAGGATTGGTATTATTATTGTCTAATGCCAGAAATATTTAATAGTAGATTAAATATGGATATAGCGTTGTGTATAAATTTCTATTTTTCAAGTAATTTCATATTATAATTAGTTTTTATTAACTTTTTGGATAAAAATGATTACGAACGAATATATTTTATTAATTATTAATTAATTATCATTTGAAAAATTATTTCTAGGTACTGGGGATATTAATATTAGTTTTTAGTTTCTTTTAAGAAGCTATTTGCAGGTATTGGACATCCATCGCCATTTTAGAATATTAATTTTTAGATATATACTATTTTATATATATGTATAATAAAATACATGCACAAATTAACGTATCCAAAATATTTTTATAATTTTTATTAATATGATCTATTATATATACGCGAAATTATATATGAATGTTACATAAAATGTGCGAATACTTAAAAATTTAGAGACGAATCGAATGGGTACTCCTATATCAGTAAGATATTAATTAAAAGAAAAAAAATTATTAATTTCAACGTTATAAGAATAAGAATCTAGAGAATTAATCTAGAATTAATTATATATTTAAAACTATTTCATTTATTTTATTTTGCACGCTATTTGAATTGAAATTTTTTAAATCTTGCTGTTATCGGGTTCGATTCGTCTCGCGCGCGCAAACGGTACCCCAAATTATGTGTCCGCACATTTAACACATACTCCAATGATGCATGTATTTTATTATTTATAAATATAATCGTTCGTAATCACATTTCTATAAAAAAAATCGTTATATCCATTTATTTTTCAATAAAGAAATATATTTCTTAATAATGTGAGAACATGTTTTCTGACGTGAACATCAATTTCGTGAATTGAAGATAATGACAAGGGATAATTGTGGTTGATTTATTACTGAAATCATTGCTATTGGGAATAGTCCGGAAGATCCGGGATTCGTTCCCTCCTACAGTGAAGTTCCCGACGTTTAATGGATCACTTAACTTTTCTTCGCAAATTGATCTTGCGAAATCTGATGTAGAAACAAGATGTTAATCGTTCTCCATTTTTAAGATCACTCCTCTTTTTATCGGATATTACCGGTATGTCACTCGCGTATCTGCAATTGAATATTTTGAATATTATCGATTTATTTATTCGTCGTGTTTTATCGCGAATTTTAAATCGCGATTTATTTTATAAATATTCGCAAGTAAATCGGTCGGTGAATTGTATATTATAAAAACATTACAGACCTCAAATGATTGTCGAAATATTTTTGATTTTCTATATTTACGTGATAATAATTATATCGCGCACGTATCTATTGAGAGCTTCGATTATTATTTTATAAAAAGTGTACATATCACAATCGGATATTCCGAATATTATCGATTTATTTATTCGTTGCGTTTTCTCGAGAATTTTAAATCGCGATTTGTCTTATAATTTAATCATTGACTTATATTGAAGCTTTGTTTATCTTTCCATCTTTCGTCTTTGAATATTGTTTTTAATAGTTCGTGCAAAATGCTGGTAGTGCAAATATTTTCCTCTATAATTTAAAAGACGATCGATAATCTTTATTAATGACTGTTTTAATCATGATTCTTTACATTATTTAAATCTTATTAAACTCTACTATTACATCGATTATTAGAGGGACTTTGAAAATCATTCGTTCCGTTATTTTCTATTAAACATGGCCACAACGCGATTTTCAATTATATTTTAAAGCTTACAGAGCTCATTTCATCTATTCAGCTAATCATGCGCGAAATATGATATGTATTTTATTCTCAATCGTGAAATTCGTATAAAGTCGCGTATTAATCGCAAATAAATCGGACAGTGATTTTTATGTTCATAAACAACACGGATCACAAATGTTTGCCAAAATATCTTCGTTATTTGTGTGATAATAATTATATCGCACGCGTGTTTATTGATGGTTTCGATTATCATATTATAAAAATTATGCGTATCTCGCAATCGAATATTCCGATTATTGTCGATTTATTTATTCGTCGCGTTTTCTCGAATTTTAAATCGCGATTTATTTAGTAATTTAATTGTTGATTTCGAAGCTTATTCTATCTTTTCATTTTGAATATTTCCTTTGATAATCTATACAAAATGCGCCAGTAATGCAAATACTTTCTTTTACAATCGAAGAAATGATCAATAATTTTATTAATGACTCTTTTGATCACGATTATTTACGTTATATAAAACTTATTAAATTCTATTATTGCATATCTATTATTAATAATAAATGTCGCGTAATTAATCTTTGCTGATCAGTCTCGTCTGGACTATGTAAAAATTTTTAGTAAATTTTATATTATATGTATATTTTGGACATTTTCGTGTAATAAATTATTCCATGTAATAAATTATTTTGTATTAAATTTCGAATTATATTTTATATTAAATTTGTATTATATTTTGTCATATATTTTGTAATATATATATTTGTAATGTAATTATTTTTATGATAATTAATAATTTAATATGTTTATGTTAATATTTTTTATGTTAATTAATAATTTAATTTGTAATTTATTTTGTAATATGTTTTTTATGTAATTGCAAATTAATTGTAATTTACGTTGCATATATTATAATTATGTAATATATATTTTATATGTGTATTATATTTTCTCTTTGGAAACTCTGTATTAAAAGAAAATAAAAATAAAATAAAAAAGAAAAAAAATTTTTTCTTTCTCGATGTTTCTCTACCATAACGAAGGCATTTGCCAGGTGGGGAGGTTTGAGTACTCTCGTGAACCTGAGACCAGAGAGAAGCCTGAGAGCGGCCATGCCCCTGATTTAGGTGGAACCCGTATTTGAAGCGCCTCTATGTCCATAAAACGTGGACATTGAACTACATAGCCATTTCCATGAAACTTTTCAAAGGGTAACATGCTATGTCCACGATTTGTGGTTCTGTTCCGTGCTATATGCACAAAGTGCCGGCAATATGACTGCAAAAATATGAATGCAAGACAAGTTATGTATACATCTTTAATGTAAATAAGATTTGTGGTCTCTCTTTCTCCATATATATATATATATATATATATATATATATATATCGAGATTTATACTAAAAATAGCTATATACAATATATAGAAATTTATTCATAATATGACTATACTTGAAAATAAGATATTTTTTACCAGACTATTAATAAATAATTTATATATTTAAAGAGAGAGAAAGTTTGATATTATTTTCAATATAGATCCTACACATTTCTTAAGAATAAAAGTTCTAAATAATAAAGATGTATATATATATATATATATATATATATATATATATATATATATGTATGTATATATACACGCGCGCGCGCGCGCGTGTGTGTGTGTGTGTGGTATATACGTATGTATGTACGTATGTATGTATAAAAGCAATGCGAAAGTTACGTGAGGAAGCGAGAAGGACAAGTAAAATAACAATAAGAGCGAACGAGATAGAAATAGCACGAGCAACGAGACTCGAGCTCGAGAATCGGATTTTTCTTGCGCGCTATTATTTTCCTCTCGCTCGCACCTATTACTGTCTCGCTCGCTCCTATTACTGTCTCGCTCGCTCCTATTATTGTCTCGCTCGTTCTTGTTACTGTTTCGCTCGCTCTCGATTCTTGGGTCCGCTTATCTTTCCGAGCTATCTATCACGATTGTCAAGTGTGACAAAGAAAGTAAGACCATGAGTAGAGAGCGAGCGAGATGACCTATCATCAAAGAGTTCCGAAGTCTCTTACAATCGGTTTCTTCGCTTCCTCTATCCATTCGCAATTCACGAAAATGTAAACATCTTATAAAATAAAAATTGAAACTTTTATTTTTAATTTTATCGGTTTGAAAGTAATTTTAATGAATTAATGAGATTTTGGCGATTAAAATGATATCAAACATGACGTAAATCGGGTAATTTTTAATTAATCTGATAATAAATATTTCATTATAATTATATATTTAATTAAATTTATGCGATTTATATCGTGTTTGGTATTATTTTAATCGCAAAATTCTCATTATTCTATTAAAATTACTTTCAAATGAATAAAAAATGCATTTTATTTTTTGACATATATTCGTGAATATTATAAATGAAGTCTCGTGTAAGAAATTTCGGAATCTGCGGCATCGGGAATTTTTTCGTTATTTATAATAATATATGACTTTAAATTGCCATAAAATAAAAACTAAAGCTTTTATATTTTGTTTGATCTTTTTTGATTAAAAGGGATTAATGAAATTCTTGCGTTTAAAATGACATCGAACACAATATAATTCGGATAACTTTTACTTATTGTTATATAAGTAAAAGAATGTTTCTAATTGAAAATTATTTGAATAAAATGTTGGGTTTAATGTGATTTTACAATTAGTCGTAAAAATCATATTAATTCTAAAATTATGTTCAGTAAGATAAATTAAGTAATATAAAAATTTTAGTTTCTAATACATTTTCAATGTTATCAATTGTGGTGTTCACATGACGTCTCCTGGTCTAAATATGTTCAATATAATTAATATTAAATGGTCTATATATTGTGCAGTGAAACAATTTATTTTAATTTATTATATATATATATGTATATACAGGGTGTCGCAGATCACCCGTTTCAGCCGAATATCTCAAAAACTGAGCGCGGCAGACAAAAATATTTCAAACAAAAGTTGTAAGGTTTCAAGTAACGCATTACATGGTGATATCAGTATGACCTTGAAGAGTGTTGTCAAGATCAGGGCAAAATCACTTTGGATTTTTTAAATGGAACTCGCTATTTTTATTACATATTCTTGTAGCTCATCTCAAGAGCTTTCCAAAATACTATAATTAAGTTAGTTTTAATTAAGTACTTTCCGAGTTATGAGGCTTGAAATCATTTCTTAATTTTACATAAACCGTAAAATATCTTGTAAAATATTCATTTTTCGATTATCTTACCTTAATACTTTTATGTACAAAATAATGAGAGGAATCAATTGGTGTAAAGAAAACATAGTTGTTTCGAAGAAAAAATATGTAATTGTTAATTGCAAATTAAAAGAACAGTTAGAAGGAGACAAAGAGTGAGTTAAGCTAAGATTAAAGTTAAACGACGTTGGTAGAAACAGGCATAAGTCAACGATTAAATTATAAGATAAATCGCGATTTAAAATTCCCGAGAAAATGCGACGAATAAATAAATCGATAATATTCGGAATATCCGATTGTGATATGTACCTTTTATAATATAATAATCGAAGCGTCTCAATAGACATTATAATCGCGCGCGATATAATTATCACATAAATGCGAAGATATTTGGACAGACAATTTGATGTCTGTAATATTTACGAATACAGTACTCATTGTCTGAGTCAATTGCGAATCTTTATAAGATAAATCGCGACTCGAATTCACGGGAAAACGCGACGAATAAATAAGTCCATAATATGCGGAATATTTGATCGCGATACGTAATTTTTATAATATAATAATCGAAGCTCTCAATAGACACGAGCGCGATATAATTGCTATCACGTAAGTATAGAAAATCAAAAATATTTCGACAATCATTTGAGGTCTGTAATGTTTGCGAATATACAATTCACCGACCGATTTACTTGCGAATTTTTATAAGATAAATCGCGATTTAAAATTCGCGATAAAACGCGACGAATAAATAAATCGATAATATTCAAAATATTCAATTGCAGATACGCGAATGATATATCAGTAATATCCGATAAAAAGAGGAGCGATCTTAAAAATGGAGAACGATTAACATCTTGTGTCTACATTAGATTTTGCAACATCAATCTGCGAAGAAAAGTTAAGTAATCCATTGAATGTCGGGAACTTCACTGTAGGAGGGAACGAATCCTGGATCTTCCGGACTATTCCCGATAGCAATGATTTCAGTAATAAATCAACCACAATTATCCCTCGTCATTATCTCCAATTCACGAAATTGATATGCACATTAGAAAACATGTTCTTCCATTATTAAGAAATATATTTCTTTATTGAAAATTAAATGGATATAACGACCTTTTTTATTGAAATGTGATTACGAACGATTATATTTATAAATAATAAAATACATGCATTATTGGAGTTTGTGTTAAATGTGCGAACACATAATTTGGGGTACGGTTCGCGCGCGCGAGACGAATCGAACCCGATATCAGCAAGATTTAAAAAATTTCAATTCGAACAGTGTGCAAAATAAAATAAATCAAATAATTTTAAACAATTAATTCTAGATTAATTCTCTAGATTCTTATTCTTATAACGTTTAAATTAATAATTTCTTTTCTTTTAATCAATATCTTACTGATATAGGTACCCATTCGATTTGTCTCGAAATTTTTAAGTATTCGCACATTTTATATAATATACATGTATAATTTCGCGTATATATAATATATAACATTATTAAAAATTATAAAAATATTTTGGATACGTAAATTTGTGCATATATTTTATTATACATATATATAAAATGGTATATATCTAAAAACTAATATTTCAAAATGCCGATGGATGTCCAATACCTGCAAATAGTTTCTTAAAAGAAACTAAAAATTAATGTTAATATCCCCAGCACCTAAAAATAATTTTTCAAAAGAGACAAATTATATTAATTAAAAATATATTCGTTCGTAATTATTTTTATCAAAAAATTTATACAAATTAATTACAATATGAAATTACTTGAAAACCTAAAATTTATACACAACGCTATATCCATATTTAATCTACTATTAAATCTTTCTAGCATTATATATATAGACAATAATAATACCAATCCTAATAATGATAGAACATTTTTAACGAAGAAAAGAAAAGATACATTTCTCTCATCTAAATATATATTATTTAAATTAATTCGACGTTAAAGAAGCGTATCATCGTTGAATTACTACCGAAATCATTGCTTTCGGAAATTGCCAGGAAAACCTGAGATTAGTTCCTTCAATCTTACAATAAAAATTCCCAATTTTTAACAGGGCACCGAACTAGACGTCGCGAATGGATCTCACAAGAACCGATGAAAAATAATTCTCCATGATGAAAATCGTTTTGACTCCTTGGCGGTACGAGCCACGCAACTTTCATTAAAGTTTATTTAACGGAAGGAACAATGGTAACTCTTTTATTAAAACGACAATCTCGTCTAAGAACGCGAAAAAGAATGCGAAAAAGGACGCGAAAAGAACACGGTGTTTTCGCAACGGTAATTTATTAATTTATTTATGAATATTTTCCGATATGAAAAAAAAAATTCGTAAATACAAATATAACCAAAAAAAATAAATTATTAAATTCATAATAATTAACTCGCGATTCTATAATATCGAAGGTGATCGTTAAATTTTGTGAAGTTAATATTTAATCGTTGACTTATCACAAATCTTATCGAATCTTCACTCTCTTATTCGACATTTCTTTATATTTAATTAGCAATATTTAGGAATATTATCTGACGAGAGGGACAGCGATAAAATTCTTCTGTTAAAATGATAATCTTGTATAAGAACGCGAAGAGAACGCGGAAAGAACACGGTATTTTCGCAATCATAATTTAATAATTTATTTTAAGAATATTCAGTTCCTCTTTGACATGAAAATACAAACAGTTACTCTTTTATGAATATTCCAAAAATATATACTACAGAAACAAATACTTTAATTTAATGAATTACTATTATGTTAATTACTATTATGTAATCATTATACGTATACTTTCGATAATTTTTCGTGTAATTTACATAAGAATTTACAATCATAAATACAATTTCATATAATATAATTATAGTCATAATTGTATTGTATTTTACAATTAAAATATCAATGTTAGATATTATAATTAAAATACAATTATAACTATTTATAATTTACAATTTACAATTTACAAATTTATGATGCTATCAATATCAAATAATAATTCCATTTATTCAAATATTTAATAACATTGATATAATAATTTGATATTGATAGCATTAACATTTGGATTTAATATTATATTCGATTTAATACACATACATTTTTAAGTTTTAAAATAAAATATAACATGTTAAGATTTCTTAAACGTTAATAATTATGCAATTTCTTTAATATTTCTGAAGATAATTTTGATAATTTAAATTTCCCTTTTAAAACATTTTTATTTTTAAAACATGTTATATTCATTTTTACGTTTTTAAAAATAAATTCAACTTAATTAAAATAATTTTAATTTACCCCTAGGATTATTGGAATATTAAAAGAAAGAATGAATCTTACTTAATAGCCCTAACAACCCTACTATTAAAGGATTCTAATAATTTTAATAGCTCCAACAATCCTACTATAACAGAATTCTAATGATCTTAAGAGCCCTAACAACCCTAATATTAATAGAAGAATTCTAATGATTTTACTTAATAGCCTTAACAACCCTACTTCCTGATTAACTAAAATTATTCGAGATTTGAGGAACCTATCTCTAATCATCACCTCACCTAATCATGTATATATTTTAGTCACGTGCCCTAACCGCGTACCCTAACCGTACTCTTCAGGCCAGTTGAACCTACCTTTCGTTGATCCTGGCCACTTTCTTTCTCGATCTCTAATCAGAGATCGAAGAAGGAGATAATTACTCCTTCTTTTGCCGGATAATTACCGGCAAAAGAGCGTGAAATATTTACGCTCATTTAGTAACGATCGTTCGATTTCACGATCGTTCGTTAAATATTGAATATAACTTTATTTTAACTGAAATAAAGCCAAATTACTACAAATTTCTATAAATTATATTTTATAGTAAAATATAAAATTAATATGTGTATTTATCATATTACAAATTATTTAATTAATTAATCATTTGGCTTTATATTAAGTTAAAGTAAAGTTTAAAAACAATATCTACAAACAAATTCTACGATGGATGAGCTATGAGCAATTAGAAGATAAGTGCGTATTATAAGAATAAATTAGCATCAAAAATTGATAAAATTGGTAATTGTTAATGCGTGTCCTTCATTTAATAAATTAGACAAAATCTTTACAAAAAAATCTTTTCTTAATCTCTTCTTTTTTTAATTAATATTTCAATATATTTTCGCAATAGATGCAAAGCATAAGTTCGAAAGAACTTATTAAAATTATTTAATTTAATTGAATTAATTTAATTTAATTATTTAATTTAATTTATTTAATTTAATCCATCCTAGCTCATCCATTTTAAGGCAACGGATTTATCTACAATCTACAATCTACATCTACATCTACATCTACATCTACATCTGCAATCTCTACGAATCTGTTACCTTAAAGTTAAATAAAAGTTTTTTTCACTCACCGGCACTGATGCGCAACAGCGGAGTTGTTGTTATCGAAGCTAGTTGTCTGTAACATACAAATATAAAATTCATTTATAATAATGCTCACAAAATGCAATTAATATTTAAAAAAATTTTTATCGCGCGGAATTTTATATCCCATGTGTAAAATAATAAGCAGATAAACACGTATGGAAAAATTTTATAAATTTTTGAAACCGTTTTTTAAATAGAAAATTTTATATGACTTTTATAAAAATCTTTCTCTTTAATTCATTTAAATAATAAGATCGAATTATTGTTCGTTTATAACAAGTTAACGATTTATAACAATTAACATATAAATAATAGATATTCACCATCAGGTTGCTCCGCCGATGTAAGATGCCTCTCCCAGGCCTCCTCCTCCTCTCATGTTGTTGGCGCGCGATAACGACACTCCCGCACTCGCGAGCGATATTTTTATATCGCTATTTCCGCTATTTTACGCGCGATACTTAACGGTGTCCGCACTATTTCGGTACAATAAAAAATTTTCTATTTGATCGCGCGATGTATATACTTAATATGTATATACTTTGAACGGCACTCCCGGTTTCGGTACGAGCGAAAATCCCATTTCACTTACGAGAATCAGCTTCGAGTCAACAGGTCGGGAATGCAACGATACAACGAGCAAGGACTAAGCCCAAACCGGAAAAAAGACGAAGCGATTAACGGAAATAGAGGAAAATGAAGTTCACCAACTCTTTTTCGCGCATAATTATCCTATCTCGTATCGAACCTGGACCCGCTAAGCACGATTTCAGGTGCTCCGCCCGGACATATTATGCCTCCCGCGGTTGCTATATGCTACACCAGGCTAGTAGACGGCAAAAGAAGAGGATACCCACATTTTTTAAATGCTAACATTCAGCAATTTAGAAAATGGGGAGGCAACCCCTTTTACCGAGCGAAAATCGTGCCTAGGGGAATCCACTCGACTCCTCGACAGGGTTAACACACGCAGTGCGTATGGCTGTAGACGAGCAAAGAGAAGGGACCCATTGACGACCATTCCGAGCAATCGATCAAGTTCTAACTAATTCGGGCCGAATCACTTGACGAAGCACGAAGCACGAAGCGCGAGTGTACGTTGTATAGTAACGTGTGCAAACTCGAAACATCCCAGTTAGTTGGCATCGGAAGTAGAGACTCGTGACAATAAATGAAATTGGGATTTTATATGAAAAAGTCCAAAAGTTCCGCGAAAACGCGACAACGCGAGAATACTGCAACGCGAAAACGCGGTAACGAAGCGCTTGCCGTCCGCGGCACGTTGACGGCACCGACGACGCGAAAGGGTACTTAGCTTCCCATTCAGGCACCTTAAAATTTATCATAAATAGAAAAATTTAAGATAAACCTCAAGGCACCATCCAAGTACTAAGCCCTCCCACCGCGACAAGGTGTACCCCATGGGAGGGTTATATTATATATAATTTTATATATAATATAATACATAATTTGAAATTTATTTTGTAATATAGTACATAAATTTAAATTCGCAAATATAAATAATAAATAAAAATATAAAAGATAAAAGAAAATCTATTATATAAAGCAATGTTCAAAATAATTGATTTTAAAACTAATTATTTTTAAAACTAATTATTATATTTTAATATTATAAATTTCGTAATTACAAAATAATTTATATTTCTTAGATATAAACTTTTAGAAATATGATAAATAAAAAAATTTCTATTTTTTTTATACATGAAATATTTAAATAAATATATTAATATGAAATGTTTTATAAAATATAAGAAGTAACTGAAAATATTAATTAATAAAAAATTTTATAAATGTTTTATAAATATTTTAAAATAAAATGGAATATTTTTTTCGGCATACGCTGACGTTCGTGCACTCGTAAATAATAACGCGATTTAAGGTGCACAAGAATTTTAATAAACCGCGAGTAACATACAAGAATTCAGAATAATCGTAAAATGGATCACAAGACGCGCGTCCGCACAGCTTGACAGCTGGGCTCAGATTCTTTGACAGTCGTTGTTTATAACAATATCTTGACATCGCGCGCGGAAACGACCTTCTTCGAAAGAATTCAACGGGTGACGAATACAGCGGGACGGGACGCGGGGACGCAACAATATAACAAATAATGAATGTGATAAATAATTTATATTAATGACTTACATCATATTTCATTGGTCCATCCATTTCCAAAATCTCCTTTTTTTTTTGCTTTCTTCGCTTTTTCCTCGTGGCACTTCAATCCTCGTTGCACTCACTTGAATTCCTCGTTGCACTTACATTCATTCACGAAAAGTTCCTCGTTGCACTTGCAATTGTGTTCAGAGAAAGAATTTGATAATATATGATACGTCTCACATCACTACTCAAGATATTCACTGCTCAAGAGCCACTGAGCGAATGATCGTAAGTCAGAAACATTACCGCGGTACTGTTTATATCGCCAAGGTTGACTATGTAAAGAAAGAATTTGATAATATGTGAAACGTCTCTCACGTCACTACTCAAGATCACTGTGCGAATGATAATAAAGCCGTGTAACATATTAACAATAGCGCGATACTGTTTATCAAGGTCGAACACGGTGTTATTGATAATTCTCTCGTTGCCGAAATATTTTCTGTAATATAAAATATTCGTGCGCGGAATATTAAATTATAGAAGCATTTTAATTTATTGATTAAGATTAATTGATTATTTATTAAACTATTCATCATGAAGTCTTTCGTTATACTAATTATTTGCATCTATAATTCGATTGTTTTACTTCGTGTTCTTTCACAATCCCCCCCCAAATTATATTTAGATTGTCAAGTAAAATGATAAAGTAACACGGATGGAATATATTTGTGACTCTAAGTATTAAAATAATAATTATTGTCCGTAAAGATTGCAAACATCGATGTGATTATTTAATATGTTGGATTCCTATCACATTAAATCGATTCTCGATTAAATTGTATATTAATATACAATTTAATCGAGAATCGATAAAATGATAGGAATACAAAATATTAAATAATCACTTCGATCATTGTGATCTTTACGGACAATAATTATTATTTTAATACTTAGAGTCACAAATATATTCCATCCGTGTTACTTTATCACTCTACTTGACAATTTAAATATAATTTGGGGGGGGGGAGGGATTCTGAGAAAACACGAAGTAAAACAATCGAATTACAGATGCAAATAATTAACGTAACGAAATGCTCCGTGATAAATTGTTTAATTAATAATCAATAAATTAAAGTATTTCTGTTATTTAATATATTTCGCGTTAGTGTATATTTTATAATATATAAAATATTTCAACGAATTGTCGATAACACGGTGTTCGACTTTGGCAATATAAAATATAAACAGTAGCACACTATACGTTACGGCTTTGTCATCATTCGCGCGGTGACTCTCGAGTAGTAAGGTAGTGGTGAGAAACGCTTCGTATATTGTAATTTTTCTACTAAATACGATTACGATTAGTATCGAAACATAATTTGCTATAAATATTAATAATTAAAAATTAATTAACTTTTGATAAACGACATGAAACTGTATCGCAACGATAAATATTTATCGAATCGTAATCAATCATTACTGCGAATAAAAATTGAAATAGGGGATACATGAAAGATGACAAGAGAATTAAATATATTATGATCTTTTGATCATCGATGCTTATTATAATATTTCTTTAACAATATTAGAATTAAATATATTTCTTGTTTAATTAACCAGGATTGAGAAAATTTAAAGCATTGGTCGAAATATATTTAATTCTAATATTGTTAAAGAAATATTATAATAAGCATTGATGATCAAAAGATCATAATATATTTAATTCTCTTGTCCCCTTTCATGTATTCCCTGTTTCAATTTTTATTCGCAGTAATGAATGATTACGATTCGATAAATATTTATCGTTGCGATACAGTTTCATGTTTATCAAAAGTTAATTAATTTTTAATTATTAATATTTATAGCAAATTATGTTTCGATACTAATCATAATCGTGTTTAGTACAAAAATTACAATATACGAAGCGTTTCTCATCACTACTTTATTACTCGAGAGTCACCGTGCGAATGATGACAAAGCCGTGATATGTATAGCGCGCTTGCTATACGTCGCCAAGGCCAAACATGATATTATTGATAATTCTCTGCCGAAATATTTTACGTACTACATAAACACGCGGAATTTTAAATTATAGAGGTATTTTATTTTAAATTAATTATTAAACGATTGATATATCACGGAACCTTTTGTTATGCTAATGATTTGAATTTATTCGATTGTTTTACCGCGTTTTTCCGAAGTCAAATTTTATAATATTTAGTTTTGCATTTTAAAAGACTGACTTAGAGCGAACTAAATAAATAAATAAATGATGTTGAGAAAAAGAAAAAGAAGACACATAAATAAATAAATAAATAATAGCGTGAAAAGAGAGAACATACTAATATTGTTATATAATAAATTATTATTAATTAAATTATTTATATTTTTATTTATATTATTTATATTATCAGAGGGACATATGTGTTACCCTCTGAGAACATTCGTGGACATTGGTTTTGTAGTTCATGTCCACGTTTTTAGTGTCCACAGAGGGAGTATCGCTTCCAGGGATCATCTAAAAACGGGTCATGACATCTCTCAGTCTTCTCTCTGGCAGAAAATCTATAGCTTACGTTACGTACATTCAGAGAGAAGACTGAGAGATGTCATGACCCGTTTTTAGATAATCCCTGGAAGCGATACTCCCTCTGTGGACACTAAAAACGTGGACATGAACTACAAAACCAATGTCCACGAATGTTCTCAGAGGGTAACACATATGTCCCTCTGATAATATAAATAATATAAATAAAAATATAAATAATTTAATTAATAATAATTTATTATATAACAATATTAGTATGTTCTCTCTTTTCACGCTATTATTTATTTATTTATTTATGTGTCTTCTTTTTCTTTTTCTCAACATCATTTATTTATTTATTTAGTTCGCTCTAAGTCAGTCTTTTAAAATGCAAAACTAAATATTATAAAATTTGACTTCGGAAAAACGCGGTAAAACAATCGAATAAATTCAAATCATTAGCATAACAAAAGGTTCCGTGATATATCAATCGTTTAATAATTAATTTAAAATAAAATACCTCTATAATTTAAAATTCCGCGTGTTTATGTAGTACGTAAAATATTTCGGCAGAGAATTATCAATAATATCATGTTTGGCCTTGGCGACGTATAGCAAGCGCGCTATACATATCACGGCTTTGTCATCATTCGCACGGTGACTCTCGAGTAATAAAGTAGTGATGAGAAACGCTTCGTATATTGTAATTTTTGTACTAAACACGATTATGATTAGTATCGAAACATAATTTGCTATAAATATTAATAATTAAAAATTAATTAACTTTTGATAAACATGAAACTGTATCGCAACGATAAATATTTATCGAATCGTAATCATTCATTACTGCGAATAAAAATTGAAACAGGGAATACATGAAAGGGGACAAGAGAATTAAATATATTATGATCTTTTGATCATCAATGCTTATTATAATATTTCTTTAACAATATTAGAATTAAATATATTTCGACCAATGCTTTAAATTTTCTCAATCCTGGTTAATTAAACAAGAAATATATTTAATTCTAATATTGTTAAAGAAATATTATAATAAGCATCGATGATCAAAAGATCATAATATATTTAATTCTCTTGTCATCTTTCATGTATCCCCTATTTCAATTTTTATTCGCAGTAATGATTGATTACGATTCGATAAATATTTATCGTTGCGATACAGTTTCATGTCGTTTATCAAAAGTTAATTAATTTTTAATTATTAATATTTATAGCAAATTATGTTTCGATACTAATCGTAATCGTATTTAGTAGAAAAATTACAATATACGAAGCGTTTCTCACCACTACCTTACTACTCGAGAGTCACCGCGCGAATGATGACAAAGCCGTAACGTATAGTGTGCTACTGTTTATATTTTATATTGCCAAAGTCGAACACCGTGTTATCGACAATTCGTTGAAATATTTTATATATTATAAAATATACACTAACGCGAAATATATTAAATAACAGAAATACTTTAATTTATTGATTATTAATTAAACAATTTATCACGGAGCATTTCGTTACGTTAATTATTTGCATCTGTAATTCGATTGTTTTACTTCGTGTTTTCTCAGAATCCCTCCCCCCCCCCAAATTATATTTAAATTGTCAAGTAGAGTGATAAAGTAACACGGATGGAATATATTTGTGACTCTAAGTATTAAAATAATAATTATTGTCCGTAAAGATCACAATGATCGAAGTGATTATTTAATATTTTGTATTCCTATCATTTTATCGATTCTCGATTAAATTGTATATTAATATACAATTTAATCGAGAATCGATTTAATGTGATAGGAATCCAACATATTAAATAATCACATCGATGTTTGCAATCTTTACGGACAATAATTATTATTTTAATACTTAGAGTCACAAATATATTCCATCCGTGTTACTTTATCATTTTACTTGACAATCTAAATATAATTTGGGGGGGGATTGTGAAAGAACACGAAGTAAAACAATCGAATTATAGATGCAAATAATTAGTATAACGAAAGACTTCATGATGAATAGTTTAATAAATAATCAATTAATCTTAATCAATAAATTAAAATGCTTCTATAATTTAATATTCCGCGCACGAATATTTTATATTACAGAAAATATTTCGGCAACGAGAGAATTATCAATAACACCGTGTTCGACCTTGATAAACAGTATCGCGCTATTGTTAATATGTTACACGGCTTTATTATCATTCGCACAGTGATCTTGAGTAGTGACGTGAGAGACGTTTCACATATTATCAAATTCTTTCTTTACATAGTCAACCTTGGCGATATAAACAGTACCGCGGTAATGTTTCTGACTTACGATCATTCGCTCAGTGGCTCTTGAGCAGTGAATATCTTGAGTAGTGATGTGAGACGTATCATATATTATCAAATTCTTTCTCTGAACACAATTGCAAGTGCAACGAGGAACTTTTCGTGAATGAATGTAAGTGCAACGAGGAATTCAAGTGAGTGCAACGAGGATTGAAGTGCCACGAGGAAAAAGCGAAGAAAGCAAAAAAAAAAGGAGATTTTGGAAATGGATGGACCAATGAAATATGATGTAAGTCATTAATATAAATTATTTATCACATTCATTATTTGTTATATTGTTGCGTCCCCGCGTCCCGTCCCGCTGTATTCGTCACCCGTTGAATTCTTTCGAAGAAGGTCGTTTCCGCGCGCGATGTCAAGATATTGTTATAAACAACGACTGTCAAAGAATCTGAGCCCAGCTGTCAAGCTGTGCGGACGCGCGTCTTGTGATCCATTTTACGATTATTCTGAATTCTTGTATGTTACTCGCGGTTTATTAAAATTCTTGTGCACCTTAAATCGCGTTATTATTTACGAGTGCACGAACGTCAGCGTATGCCGAAAAAAATATTCCATTTTATTTTAAAATATTTATAAAACATTTATAAAATTTTTTATTAATTAATATTTTCAGTTACTTCTTATATTTTATAAAACATTTCATATTAATATATTTATTTAAATATTTCATGTATAAAAAAAATAGAAATTTTTTTATTTATCATATTTCTAAAAGTTTATATCTAAGAAATATAAATTATTTTGTAATTACGAAATTTATAATATTAAAATATAATAATTAGTTTTAAAAATAATTAGTTTTAAAATCAATTATTTTGAACATTGCTTTATATAATAGATTTTCTTTTATCTTTTATATTTTTATTTATTATTTA
Organism: Camponotus vicinus; assembly: GCF_025532165.1. Lineage (NCBI taxonomy): Eukaryota > Metazoa > Arthropoda > Insecta > Hymenoptera > Formicidae > Camponotus > Camponotus vicinus. The sequence goes on from NW_028141949.1 coordinate 6,024,412, forward strand.
TATTTGCGAATTTAAATTTATGTACTATATTACAAAATAAATTTCAAATTATGTATTATATTATATATAAAATTATATATAATATAACCCTCCCATGGGGTACACCTTGTCGCGGTGGGAGGGCTTAGTACTTGGATGGTGCCTTGAGGTTTATCTTAAATTTTTCTATTTATGATAAATTTTAAGGTGCCTGAATGGGAAGCTAAGTACCCTTTCGCGTCGTCGGTGCCGTCAACGTGCCGCGGACGGCAAGCGCTTCGTTACCGCGTTTTCGCGTTGCAGTATTCTCGCGTTGTCGCGTTTTCGCGGAACTTTTGGACTTTTTCATATAAAATCCCAATTTCATTTATTGTCACGAGTCTCTACTTCCGATGCCAACTAACTGGGATGTTTCGAGTTTGCACACGTTACTATACAACGTACACTCGCGCTTCGTGCTTCGTGCTTCGTCAAGTGATTCGGCCCGAATTAGTTAGAACTTGATCGATTGCTCGGAATGGTCGTCAATGGGTCCCTTCTCTTTGCTCGTCTACAGCCATACGCACTGCGTGTGTTAACCCTGTCGAGGAGTCGAGTGGATTCCCCTAGGCACGATTTTCGCTCGGTAAAAGGGGTTGCCTCCCCATTTTCTAAATTGCTGAATGTTAGCATTTAAAAAATGTGGGTATCCTCTTCTTTTGCCGTCTACTAGCCTGGTGTAGCATATAGCAACCGCGGGAGGCATAATATGTCCGGGCGGAGCACCTGAAATCGTGCTTAGCGGGTCCAGGTTCGATACGAGATAGGATAATTATGCGCGAAAAAGAGTTGGTGAACTTCATTTTCCTCTATTTCCGTTAATCGCTTCGTCTTTTTTCCGGTTTGGGCTTAGTCCTTGCTCGTTGTATCGTTGCATTCCCGACCTGTTGACTCGAAGCTGATTCTCGTAAGTGAAATGGGATTTTCGCTCGTACCGAAACCGGGAGTGCCGTTCAAAGTATATACATATTAAGTATATACATCGCGCGATCAAATAGAAAATTTTTTATTGTACCGAAATAGTGCGGACACCGTTAAGTATCGCGCGTAAAATAGCGGAAATAGCGATATAAAAATATCGCTCGCGAGTGCGGGAGTGTCGTTATCGCGCGCCAACAACATGAGAGGAGGAGGAGGCCTGGGAGAGGCATCTTACATCGGCGGAGCAACCTGATGGTGAATATCTATTATTTATATGTTAATTGTTATAAATCGTTAACTTGTTATAAACGAACAATAATTCGATCTTATTATTTAAATGAATTAAAGAGAAAGATTTTTATAAAAGTCATATAAAATTTTCTATTTAAAAAACGGTTTCAAAAATTTATAAAATTTTTCCATACGTGTTTATCTGCTTATTATTTTACACATGGGATATAAAATTCCGCGCGATAAAAATTTTTTTAAATATTAATTGCATTTTGTGAGCATTATTATAAATGAATTTTATATTTGTATGTTACAGACAACTAGCTTCGATAACAACAACTCCGCTGTTGCGCATCAGTGCCGGTGAGTGAAAAAAACTTTTATTTAACTTTAAGGTAACAGATTCGTAGAGATTGCAGATGTAGATGTAGATGTAGATGTAGATGTAGATTGTAGATTGTAGATAAATCCGTTGCCTTAAAATGGATGAGCTAGGATGGATTAAATTAAATAAATTAAATTAAATAATTAAATTAAATTAATTCAATTAAATTAAATAATTTTAATAAGTTCTTTCGAACTTATGCTTTGCATCTATTGCGAAAATATATTGAAATATTAATTAAAAAAAGAAGAGATTAAGAAAAGATTTTTTTGTAAAGATTTTGTCTAATTTATTAAATGAAGGACACGCATTAACAATTACCAATTTTATCAATTTTTGATGCTAATTTATTCTTATAATACGCACTTATCTTCTAATTGCTCATAGCTCATCCATCGTAGAATTTGTTTGTAGATATTGTTTTTAAACTTTACTTTAACTTAATATAAAGCCAAATGATTAATTAATTAAATAATTTGTAATATGATAAATACACATATTAATTTTATATTTTACTATAAAATATAATTTATAGAAATTTGTAGTAATTTGGCTTTATTTCAGTTAAAATAAAGTTATATTCAATATTTAACGAACGATCGTGAAATCGAACGATCGTTACTAAATGAGCGTAAATATTTCACGCTCTTTTGCCGGTAATTATCCGGCAAAAGAAGGAGTAATTATCTCCTTCTTCGATCTCTGATTAGAGATCGAGAAAGAAAGTGGCCAGGATCAACGAAAGGTAGGTTCAACTGGCCTGAAGAGTACGGTTAGGGTACGCGGTTAGGGCACGTGACTAAAATATATACATGATTAGGTGAGGTGATGATTAGAGATAGGTTCCTCAAATCTCGAATAATTTTAGTTAATCAGGAAGTAGGGTTGTTAAGGCTATTAAGTAAAATCATTAGAATTCTTCTATTAATATTAGGGTTGTTAGGGCTCTTAAGATCATTAGAATTCTGTTATAGTAGGATTGTTGGAGCTATTAAAATTATTAGAATCCTTTAATAGTAGGGTTGTTAGGGCTATTAAGTAAGATTCATTCTTTCTTTTAATATTCCAATAATCCTAGGGGTAAATTAAAATTATTTTAATTAAGTTGAATTTATTTTTAAAAACGTAAAAATGAATATAACATGTTTTAAAAATAAAAATGTTTTAAAAGGGAAATTTAAATTATCAAAATTATCTTCAGAAATATTAAAGAAATTGCATAATTATTAACGTTTAAGAAATCTTAACATGTTATATTTTATTTTAAAACTTAAAAATGTATGTGTATTAAATCGAATATAATATTAAATCCAAATGTTAATGCTATCAATATCAAATTATTATATCAATGTTATTAAATATTTGAATAAATGGAATTATTATTTGATATTGATAGCATCATAAATTTGTAAATTGTAAATTGTAAATTATAAATAGTTATAATTGTATTTTAATTATAATATCTAACATTGATATTTTAATTGTAAAATACAATACAATTATGACTATAATTATATTATATGAAATTGTATTTATGATTGTAAATTCTTATGTAAATTACACGAAAAATTATCGAAAGTATACGTATAATGATTACATAATAGTAATTAACATAATAGTAATTCATTAAATTAAAGTATTTGTTTCTGTAGTATATATTTTTGGAATATTCATAAAAGAGTAACTGTTTGTATTTTCATGTCAAAGAGGAACTGAATATTCTTAAAATAAATTATTAAATTATGATTGCGAAAATACCGTGTTCTTTCCGCGTTCTCTTCGCGTTCTTATACAAGATTATCATTTTAACAGAAGAATTTTATCGCTGTCCCTCTCGTCAGATAATATTCCTAAATATTGCTAATTAAATATAAAGAAATGTCGAATAAGAGAGTGAAGATTCGATAAGATTTGTGATAAGTCAACGATTAAATATTAACTTCACAAAATTTAACGATCACCTTCGATATTATAGAATCGCGAGTTAATTATTATGAATTTAATAATTTATTTTTTTTGGTTATATTTGTATTTACGAATTTTTTTTTTCATATCGGAAAATATTCATAAATAAATTAATAAATTACCGTTGCGAAAACACCGTGTTCTTTTCGCGTCCTTTTTCGCATTCTTTTTCGCGTTCTTAGACGAGATTGTCGTTTTAATAAAAGAGTTACCATTGTTCCTTCCGTTAAATAAACTTTAATGAAAGTTGCGTGGCTCGTACCGCCAAGGAGTCAAAACGATTTTCATCATGGAGAATTATTTTTCATCGGTTCTTGTGAGATCCATTCGCGACGTCTAGTTCGGTGCCCTGTTAAAAATTGGGAATTTTTATTGTAAGATTGAAGGAACTAATCTCAGGTTTTCCTGGCAATTTCCGAAAGCAATGATTTCGGTAGTAATTCAACGATGATACGCTTCTTTAACGTCGAATTAATTTAAATAATATATATTTAGATGAGAGAAATGTATCTTTTCTTTTCTTCGTTAAAAATGTTCTATCATTATTAGGATTGGTATTATTATTGTCTATATATATAATGCTAGAAAGATTTAATAGTAGATTAAATATGGATATAGCGTTGTGTATAAATTTTAGGTTTTCAAGTAATTTCATATTGTAATTAATTTGTATAAATTTTTTGATAAAAATAATTACGAACGAATATATTTTTAATTAATATAATTTGTCTCTTTTGAAAAATTATTTTTAGGTGCTGGGGATATTAACATTAATTTTTAGTTTCTTTTAAGAAACTATTTGCAGGTATTGGACATCCATCGGCATTTTGAAATATTAGTTTTTAGATATATACCATTTTATATATATGTATAATAAAATATATGCACAAATTTACGTATCCAAAATATTTTTATAATTTTTAATAATGTTATATATTATATATACGCGAAATTATACATGTATATTATATAAAATGTGCGAATACTTAAAAATTTCGAGACAAATCGAATGGGTACCTATATCAGTAAGAAATTGATTAAAAGAAAAGAAATTATTAATTTAAACGTTATAAGAATAAGAATCTAGAGAATTAATCTAGAATTAATTATTTAAAATTATTTGATTTATTTTATTTTGCACACTGTTCGAATTGAAATTTTTTAAATCTTGCTGATATCGGGTTCGATTCGTCTCGCGCGCGCGAACCGTACCCCAAATTATGTGTTCGCACATTTAACACAAACTCCAATAATGCATGTATTTTATTATTTATAAATATAATCGTTCGTAATCACATTTCAATAAAAAAGGTCGTTATATCCATTTAATTTTCAATAAAGAAATATATTTCTTAATAATGGAAGAACATGTTTTCTAATGTGCATATCAATTTCGTGAATTGGAGATAATGACGAGGGATAATTGTGGTTGATTTATTACTGAAATCATTGCTATCGGGAATAGTCCGGAAGATCCAGGATTCGTTCCCTCCTACAGTGAAGTTCCCGACATTCAATGGATTACTTAACTTTTCTTCGCAGATTGATGTTGCGAAATCTAATGTAGACACAAGATGTTAATCGTTCTCCATTTTTAAGATCGCTCCTCTTTTTATCGGATATTACTGATATATCATTCGCGTATCTGCAATTGAATATTTTGAATATTATCGATTTATTTATTCGTCGCGTTTTATCGCGAATTTTAAATCGCGATTTATCTTATAAAAATTCGCAAGTAAATCGGTCGGTGAATTGTATATTCGCAAACATTACAGACCTCAAATGATTGTCGAAATATTTTTGATTTTCTATACTTACGTGATAGCAATTATATCGCGCTCGTGTCTATTGAGAGCTTCGATTATTATATTATAAAAATTACGTATCGCGATCAAATATTCCGCATATTATGGACTTATTTATTCGTCGCGTTTTCCCGTGAATTCGAGTCGCGATTTATCTTATAAAGATTCGCAATTGACTCAGACAATGAGTACTGTATTCGTAAATATTACAGACATCAAATTGTCTGTCCAAATATCTTCGCATTTATGTGATAATTATATCGCGCGCGATTATAATGTCTATTGAGACGCTTCGATTATTATATTATAAAAGGTACATATCACAATCGGATATTCCGAATATTATCGATTTATTTATTCGTCGCATTTTCTCGGGAATTTTAAATCGCGATTTATCTTATAATTTAATCGTTGACTTATGCCTGTTTCTACCAACGTCGTTTAACTTTAATCTTAGCTTAACTCACTCTTTGTCTCCTTCTAACTGTTCTTTTAATTTGCAATTAACAATTACATATTTTTTCTTCGAAACAACTATGTTTTCTTTACACCAATTGATTCCTCTCATTATTTTGTACATAAAAGTATTAAGGTAAGATAATCGAAAAATGAATATTTTACAAGATATTTTACGGTTTATGTAAAATTAAGAAATGATTTCAAGCCTCATAACTCGGAAAGTACTTAATTAAAACTAACTTAATTATAGTATTTTGGAAAGCTCTTGAGATGAGCTACAAGAATATGTAATAAAAATAGCGAGTTCCATTTAAAAAATCCAAAGTGATTTTGCCCTGATCTTGACAACACTCTTCAAGGTCATACTGATATCACCATGTAATGCGTTACTTGAAACCTTACAACTTTTGTTTGAAATATTTTTGTCTGCCGCGCTCAGTTTTTGAGATATTCGGCTGAAACGGGTGATCTGCGACACCCTGTATATACATATATATATATAATAAATTAAAATAAATTGTTTCACTGCACAATATATAGACCATTTAATATTAATTATATTGAACATATTTAGACCAGGAGACGTCATGTGAACACCACAATTGATAACATTGAAAATGTATTAGAAACTAAAATTTTTATATTACTTAATTTATCTTACTGAACATAATTTTAGAATTAATATGATTTTTACGACTAATTGTAAAATCACATTAAACCCAACATTTTATTCAAATAATTTTCAATTAGAAACATTCTTTTACTTATATAACAATAAGTAAAAGTTATCCGAATTATATTGTGTTCGATGTCATTTTAAACGCAAGAATTTCATTAATCCCTTTTAATCAAAAAAGATCAAACAAAATATAAAAGCTTTAGTTTTTATTTTATGGCAATTTAAAGTCATATATTATTATAAATAACGAAAAAATTCCCGATGCCGCAGATTCCGAAATTTCTTACACGAGACTTCATTTATAATATTCACGAATATATGTCAAAAAATAAAATGCATTTTTTATTCATTTGAAAGTAATTTTAATAGAATAATGAGAATTTTGCGATTAAAATAATACCAAACACGATATAAATCGCATAAATTTAATTAAATATATAATTATAATGAAATATTTATTATCAGATTAATTAAAAATTACCCGATTTACGTCATGTTTGATATCATTTTAATCGCCAAAATCTCATTAATTCATTAAAATTACTTTCAAACCGATAAAATTAAAAATAAAAGTTTCAATTTTTATTTTATAAGATGTTTACATTTTCGTGAATTGCGAATGGATAGAGGAAGCGAAGAAACCGATTGTAAGAGACTTCGGAACTCTTTGATGATAGGTCATCTCGCTCGCTCTCTACTCATGGTCTTACTTTCTTTGTCACACTTGACAATCGTGATAGATAGCTCGGAAAGATAAGCGGACCCAAGAATCGAGAGCGAGCGAAACAGTAACAAGAACGAGCGAGACAATAATAGGAGCGAGCGAGACAGTAATAGGAGCGAGCGAGACAGTAATAGGTGCGAGCGAGAGGAAAATAATAGCGCGCAAGAAAAATCCGATTCTCGAGCTCGAGTCTCGTTGCTCGTGCTATTTCTATCTCGTTCGCTCTTATTGTTATTTTACTTGTCCTTCTCGCTTCCTCACGTAACTTTCGCATTGCTTTTATACATACATACGTACATACATACGTATATACCACACACACACACACGCGCGCGCGCGCGCGCGTGTGTATATATACATATATATATATATGTATATATATATATATATATATATATATATATATATATATATATATATATACATCTTTATTATTTAGAACTTTTATTCTTAAGAAATGTGTAGGATCTATATTGAAAATAATATCAAACTTTCTCTCTCTTTAAATATATAAATTATTTATTAATAGTCTGGTAAAAAATATCTTATTTTCAAGTATAGTCATATTATGAATAAATTTCTATATATTGTATATAGCTATTTTTAGTATAAATCTCGATATATATATATATATATATATATATGGAGAAAGAGAGACCACAAATCTTATTTACATTAAAGATGTATACATAACTTGTCTTGCATTCATATTTTTGCAGTCATATTGCCGGCACTTTGTGCATATAGCACGGAACAGAACCACAAATCGTGGACATAGCATAGAGAGTTACCCTTTGAAAAGTTTCATGGACATGGCTATGTAGTTCAATGTCCACGTTTTATGGACATAGAGGCGCTTCAAATACGGGTTCCACCTAAATCAGGGGCATGGCCGCTCTCAGGCTTCTCTCTGCTGAGACCTATGCCGGCGGTAATGTACGCCGATATTCATATAGATTATTCTTATATTTAAGATCATTTTAAGTATCATCTTAGATTGCTTTTTAAGATTCCGTTTAGTTAGTAAAATAGTTATATTCCAACTTACTTAAGATGATCTTAAATATAAGAGTGAATTATGAATATCGGCCGTAGTTACCGGTCGGATCAGCCATGCCGGACAAGTCGAAGGGGAAGAATCAGACTAATAGAAATACCAAAATTATATAAATATATATTATATTATCTTAATATTTTTGAATAAAATGAAAGAAGAAAAGACAATAATCAAGAAAATAGAAAAAGGCAACTACAGTGATTTGAATATCTATACCTGAGAACAAAGAAAGTATTCTAATGGACTCCATAGGAAGGAATAAGCGTGACAAGTGATGGTAATCTTTATGATGTTAACACAAAAGAATACAATAAACCATAATAATCCAAGAACTCGAAGAAAAGAATATATTGGATAGAAATGTATAGTGATTGGAAATGATTAGAAACTAAAAGACAGTATGCATACAACCTATTTATTAATAGTAATACTATTTTGTAATTATATTAAATTTTATAATTTAGTACATTGTATTACATAAAGTATTAAGCATAAAAATATTATGCTGGTATGAAAATTATAATAAAAATATATAAAAATAATGTTAGCTATATTCAAATGGAACATATGAATTCTTTATATTTTATATAAAGAAAGAGACTTAAAATATTTTGCAACATCTATATTTTTCGAGTCCTAATTATAAAAACTTCAGAGGAATCAGTGATTTAATTTGACAAATTCTATACATGTATTAATAATTAAATTTTTAAATAATTACAAAAATGATTGATAAATATCAAAGATCAGTTTACTGCCCAGTGAGAAATGATAAGTCGAATAAACGTCTAAGACATCTAATAAATGTCTATTAGACATCTATTAGACGTCTTAGACGTTTATTAGACGTCTATCCGACTTGTCATTTCTCACTGGGTGCTAATTAAGAAGATTTATAGAAATACGGTTAAAAATGTTTTTATCCCACAGCAGGCATTTTGTGTTTGTAAATAAAAAGATATAAATATGACAATGAATATAGAAAAATATTTATTTCATTTTTGAATATTACAGTATCTTTCGCGATTGAATAATTTATTTACTATCAATTTACATACATAAGTATCTTGTTATACAGCACTGGTGCTACCGGCATTTCGTGCACATAGCACGGAACAAAACCAGAAATTGTGCACATTATAGTTACCCTCTGAGAACATTCGTGGACCTGGCTACATAGTTCATATCCACGTTTTTATGTCCACAGAGGGCGCTTTCAGGAATCATTTAAAAGTAGTCATGATACCTCTCAGTCTTCTCTCTGCGGCGACATAACCGCTCTTGATGAAAATAACGATCTAATGTTTTTTAAAGGATTTATTAAATTATTTTTTAATATTTCCGTGATACCAAACAGAGTTTACTTTATTTATTGTCATCAGGTAAGATTTCGTTTCTTGTTCCTTTTTAATAAAATTGCCAAATGTTTAATAAAATATTGCTTTATAACGCGCGCGATTTCGATAACTTCGGTTACTGAAACATGTGCTTCGTTTTATTAGCCGTGAGATATTCGAAGGAAGAGACAATAAAATGCGATTGAAGGTTCGTTTGATTAATATTTGCATTCGGCATAAATGCACGAACGTGAAGGACGGTATGCGAATTTCCAAGAAGAGTCAATGGAAAAAAGTACGTTTAAAAACCGTACAAGATGTGAAATTTCACCGGGAGGATTCAATCTCTAAAAATGCCGCACAACCCGCACTGAACTCTATTTATAATACACCTGCAATACCAGAAAATTTCGAGATGGGTTTTTGCAAATTATTCGAAGGATCATCAAACAAATCAGATATTAATGTTTTAAAAGAATCGAAAGTGAACGAGAGAGTGAATGCAGATGTAGAATTGAAAATTCATGATGTAAACACGCAAATGATTGAATCACATCAACGATTAATTCAAAATGATATTCAAGAATTAGAAGAACCAAAAAATATCACGGATGTTGATACAGGCACTAATTTGAGAAAGAATACTGTCAGGGTTAATGAAATAAATATGCAAATGCTATCCAAATCATTACATAAACAATTGTTCAAGGAAGATGATAAACAAGAACATCTCTCTGAAAAGGAAATCAATAATATCAAAAAGAATTTAAGCACATATGGCATAAACGTAGAGGATGCAACCAGATTACCGGATGTAAACTTGAAGCTGCCAATTTTGGAAGGAAAAGATATAGAGGAACATTTTTACAATATTGGAAAAGTACAAGTTAAGCCATATTTAAAGATCATAAATGAAATTATCAAGGACATTCCTGAGATGCCAAAACAATGGCTCTTCAAAGAAGGTTGGACCAGATATACAGCAGATGGTAAGATGGAAAGTGTAGATTATCCATTGGAAGATGGAATAGTTTTTGATGTTGAGGTTTGTATGAAACAGGGTCCTTTGCCTACTCTCGCTACTGCAGTCAGTAATAAAGCTTGGTATGGTTGGGTATCAAATTCTTTGGCGCAAGGTATCAATCAAGTATTTGACACGCAGTTCATGCCGAATATGCTTATTCCTATAGAAAGTAACAAAGACGAATATGGACATAAATTGAATCAACACCAGAAAAAACCAAAAATTATTGTAGGTCATAATGTATCATATGACAGAAGCAGAATTAAAGAGCAATATTGGATGAACTGTACAGGAAGTCGTTTTCTCGATACTATGTCATTACATATATGTGTCAGCGGTCTTAATAGCTATCAAAGATCATTGTTATTATCTAATAAAAAAACTGACTTGGAAAAGGATAACTGGCAATCTAATACATCGTTAAACAGTTTGATAGAAGTGCATAAGCTATATTGTGGCTCTGAAATAAGTAAGGAATCGAGAGATATATTTGTCGAAGGTACTATCGAAGATGTTAAAAATAATTTTAATATGTTGATGACTTATTGTGCTTCGGATGCTGTTGCCACTCATAATGTTCTACGCAATTTATTTCCACTTTTTCAAGAGAGGTTTCCTCATCCAGTTACTCTAGCTGGGATGTTAGAACTTGGCTCTGCATATTTACCAGTGAATTCTAATTGGCAGAGATATTTGGAGGAATCAGAATCCACTTTTGATGATTTAAATTACGAAGCAAAGTTTACTCTTGCTAAGAGAGCCGACACCGTTTGCCATCTCATGCATGATGAAAAGTATAAACAAGACTTGTGGATGTGGGATCAAGATTGGAGTACACAAGAAATTAAGATGAAAACTAAAATGCCAACAAAAGTAAAACTTGACAATATAGAGACAAAGGATATGGAAAAACAATCAGACAAAAAATATTTATCAGATGACGAAGAAGAAGAAGAGGATTCTCTCGCAAAAGAATTTGCTTATTTAGAAGAGACTAGACATTTGTTACCTGTTAGAATGCCTCATATGCCAGGATATCCAGCCTGGTATAGAAAACTCTGTCCTAAACCAAACGATGAAGATTGGATGCCGGGTCCGCAAAACATTAGCACTTCCATGCAAGTAGTTCCAAAGTTGTTAAATCTGACATGGGAAAAGTATCCGTTGCATTACATAAGGGAATATGGTTGGGGAATTCTGGTACCTTACAACAATGATCTCGATATTGAAACTAAACTACCATTGAAAAATCTTTTAGCATACTGCCCTTTGCCAACATCCAAGAGATCTAGAGATACTTCCGAGGACGCGATGTCTACCTTGAGAACAGACGTGCAAAACGATCTTCACAAAACGGAATTCTGGCGGTTTAAGAAGAAGCAGAACGGAACGGATGATAAGATATACAAGGACACTGGCGTATGGTGCAACGTTGACATTGACAACTGCTGCTATTTCTTCAAACTACCACATAAGGACGGTGTTAGTCATAATGTTGGTAATCCGCTTGCCAAGGACTTTCTTAATAAGTTTTCCGAGAATGTACTTGCTGGTTTGAACGTCAGCGCTGCGGAGGTGCTAAAAATCGCCCGTATGTTGTCCTATTGGCGAAACAATCGCGATAGAATCATGTCGCAGCTAGTGATATGGTTAGACGATCATTCTCTGCCTGGTAGTATCAAGAGAATCAAGAAACATATGCGTTATGGCGCGATAATACCTCAAGTAGTCGTTTCCGGTACTTTAACACGACGTGCTGTGGAACCTACATGGATGACAGCGTCGAACGCGCATATCGAACGAATTGGTTCCGAATTGAGATGCATGGTTCAAGCGCCGCCAGGATATAATATTGTCGGCGCCGACGTGGACAGTCAAGAATTATGGATTGCCTCAATCATTGGAGACGCTCATTATAAAAGTATTCACGGAGCAACTCCTTTCGGCTGGATGACTTTGATTGGCACTAAATCCAACGGTACAGACATGCACAGCGTCACTGCTAAAGCTATCGGCATCTCACGCGACCACGCCAAAGTCATCAACTACGCACGGATTTACGGCGCCGGCCAGAAATTCGCTGAACGTCTGTTGAAGCAGTTCAATCCATCCATGACCGATGTCGAGGCTACTTCTAAGTCGCGCAAGATGTTCGCCTTGACCAAGGGCAAAAAGATGTTTCGACTGAAGGCTGAATTTGTCAACAATGACCTGGAAGATAAACTTTACACATCCTATCAAGCATATCAGATGGCAAAGTTGCATGGAAAAACGTTGCAAGACATGTTTCAGAAGTCTGAATGGATGGATGGCTCGGAATCGGCCATGTTCAACCGATTGGAGGAGATTGCTGGCAGTAAGCATCCAGTCACGCCGTTTCTCAATGCTAGATTGAGTCGCGCTCTAGAAATCACTGATACCGACGACGACGACAAGTTCTTGCCCACCAAGATTAATTGGGTTGTGCAGAGCGGTGCAGTGGACTTTCTTCATCTGATGTTGGTCTGCATGAGATGGTTGATGAGAGATAATGCGAGATTCTGTTTGTCGTTTCACGACGAAGTGAGATATCTGATCCCATCTAGATACAAATACAACGCCGCACTGGCAATGCACGTGACCAACTTGTTGACGAGATCGTTCTGCGCTTCTCGACTAGGCATGAAAGATCTGCCGATGTCAGTAGCGTTCTTTGCCGCCGTGGAAGTCGATACCGTTCTTCGCAAAGAGTCTGCTCACGATTGTAAAACTCCGTCAAATCCTCATGGTTTGCAGAACGGATATGAAGTATCACCTGGCGAAAGTTTAGACGTATGGGCTGCCTTGGAAAAATCCGGTGGCTCGCTAGGCTGGTGGCATGATGCGAAAAATCGCAAACTTAAGTCAACAGAAGATTCAGTCGAAAACTCGCCACAATCTCATAAAACTATTTAAATTATGAAATCAATTTTGTATCGCGATCTTCGAGAATGTGCGAAAACTATGCTTTAGAAAAGAAAAAGTTTATGAAAAAGAAAAAATGAGAGTAAAAATTATGATATTCTTTTAATTTAGTTTTTTTCAGAGCACAATGTCATCTTCTATAGCAACGAAGCGTAAATACGTTTTCCAAGAGCTTGATGATATGAGCCTTCCCACGGATTCGCAAACTATCGTACGAATCGTTCAAGCTCGCGGCCATAATCTTCACGAAGTTGTCACTTCCTCCGGAGAACAATTCATTGTTTCAATGCCTACTAAATTCAGACAAAATATCTGGGTAAAGAGAGGTGATTATATTGTTATAGAACCAATCAAGGAAGGCAAAAAAGTTAAGGGCGAAATTGTTAAGATACTCACAAAGGTAATTCATCTTATTAGCTATTTTAATGATTTCTTTTATCATTTTACATAAAAATTTTTTTATTCGGATATCAATAAAAAATGAGAAATAATGAAAAGAATTAACTTTTAAAATTCTATTTTTTACTAATAATGTGTATTTTATGTGTTTTCAGGATCACATAAAATGGTATCGTGCACAAAATTGTTGGCCAGCGGAATTCGATGAAGATCCGAAGAGAAACGGACAATCGATAGCAACGAATTATACTACGTGCGACGATGAAGAGCTCTTTGTAAATATGAACAGGTATTCCGCTAATCAGAAAATAAACGATAGTGAAAGTGATTCCAGTGAATCTGATTCTGATTAGTATTATAACTTAAAACGGACAGACTTTATTTTTGTATTATATTACAAGAATGTACATACATAGACAATTTTGTGCCTGTTAAAAACAAGTGAAAATCTTCCTTCTCAAACGTTATATGATAATGTTTATATAGTTATATAATAAATTTTTACATCAAATTGACTTCAACAGGGTGACATTTTCTCTTAATACGTTCTAACAGAGACGAATTTGCGAGATGACACAGTTAAAGTTTTAAATTATCGGCATTTTGTAAGCGTAATACACAACAATGAAAAGAAGATAGCCAATTATAAAATAAGCGAAGTATTTTTAGGAATCTGAGGATCATCGTTCGTAAGAAAAGAGTATTATATGGATTATAAGATAAAGCGCCAATAATCTTGATAGAAAGGATACCATATATATCACTAATTCTTCAGTGGATAAGATTCAGCGCTAGCCACGTAGTTCAAGATTCGCATTTTACGCAGACATAGAGAGGTCTCAAATACGGCTTTTAAATCGTGGAGACGGCCGCTTTCAGACCCTCTGCAATATGCATTTTGCATCGTAACGTTATAACAACGTAATACACAATGCGGCATGGTTATGAAGGAATGTTGAGCTCCGACTAGAGCGAGCTAACGGATTAACGAAGTACAGTTAAACCGACGGAATTAAAGATCGGCCGGACGCGAGATTTCGGCCTCGCACCGAATCGTTATGCGCTTCACAGAGGCGAATGTGCATAAAGCCACGACACATTGTTCCGTTGGGAAACTGGCTAGTCGGTCGGCACGCAAGAAACTCGGAGAATCGAAAATAATTGCGGCCCACGTGTGACCCTGCACTTCCGCTTAATGACAAACGTCTCCTTTCTACCGAGATTATCGCTTTATCTTGTCTCCCTAATTTCGAGCAATTAACCTTTGATCCGCATAATATTTCTTTCTCACGAACCTCAGATTTTCGAAAGTACTTCAGTTATTTTATGATTAATTCAATGGTAGTTTTTAATCGGTGCGTCGCGACACTAATGTGCATGCGAAGTAAATTAATTGATATAATAATAATATAGTAAGAAAATTAGATACATAAATAATTATTTAATGCGCAATACGTACATATTATATATATAAATAATTATTTAACATGCAATACGTACATGTTATATATATAAATAATTATTTAATATGCAATACGTATCGTTACAATCATTACTATAAATATTTATAAATTATTAGCACGCATTAATTATGAGGTTGAAGTTGCGCACATGCGTACACGCGTAATTACCGGACACGTTTTGGTCATTCGCCTTTGATAAAACGCAGACATTGACCTTAGTAGAAAAAACATGACTCATCGTCCCCGCTGTGTGTTGACCGTCTTGTCTTGCGAATTCGATCCATCGCCAGGCGCCGTACACAACGACAAAGAACGCGCACGTCCTACATACCTAGCTCATTAAAAGAAAAAAAGAACAAGAGATAAGCATTATTTTCTGCCTAGTGTGCTAAATATTCTGGCTCTTCTTTCGTAGTCTTCTTTATTTATTTTATTATTTATTTTTTTTATTTATTTAATTTTTTTTTTATTTAATTTCACAAAATTCTCTTTCCCTCTAAATGAGTTGTTCTATTTCTAGAAAATTTAGACGTTAAATTTAAATACACTCGGAAAAGTGCAGGTTTAATCTTTGACGTATAACAAGTTATGCACATGCGGGTTAATTAAATAGAACATGACTTCTCGATGACGGTGATTAATAGATAGTTATGATTATCAGACACAGTTGCTTCCATACTTGGAAAAAAAGAAGCCATTGACGCGCTGTCATTGAAATGGTAAAGAAAATTCATTACTTCCTTAAAAATGTCAAAAATTAATACAATATTAAATACAAAAAAATGTCTAATCTCTAACAAGGAGAAAGAAAGAGAGAGAAAACAATTAATTGCGAATTGCATTGGTCTATTTGATAAAAACCGACATTTATCGAACTCTTTTCTTTCTGAATGCGCACAATGATCGCGTGTCACCGTGTCAATGACGCGGATGTTAACGGGAAGCCGAGAAAAGACGTTAGAATAATAGACGGAAGCTTTTTACAACAGCGGGAGACCATGAAGGAGCGCGGCGCGCAGCTGGAGACGGGATGCGCGACTATCGTCTCGATTATTATCGTTTTCGACGAGGACGGTGGAAAGCCATCGTGGAGTGTCGCTTTAAGAGAATGATTCACGAGATAAAGACTTCCAGCATCTCGCTTCGTTCGTGCACTTTCGACGTTTTTTTTTTTAGAACGACATCCTGCTTTAAGAATTCGTGGTATGCAACCGTATGACTGTGTTCCGTGCGTTAATTATACGTTGTAGTTTAAAACGACAACTATTAAGGTTTTAATATGAGTGTTTATAATGTTAGAGTAGATTAAAATATATAAAATACTTGTAAACAGTTTTTCGCGTATTTAATTATCTGTGAATTATTTTTGAAATTTTATTTTGAAATTTTATTTTATAAACTGTATAAAATTTTTAACGTATAGATTTTATAAGTTTTAATATTTTTTTTTTTGCTATTTTTGGCAAACTCCAAAGAAACTAAAAAAAATGTCTTTAATTTCTGCCTGAAAGTGATTAAACAAAAGTGATTAAACTGAAGAAAAGGAAATTAATGTAATTAAAAATATGTTAATCTATAATATTTATTACATCCTGACATGGGAATACCGTCGTCGATTATAATTCCCAGACATTAACAGCATGCAAGCGTTGTGTGTGCCCCAGAATTCATATGACCGAAACGCTTCCCGTTAAACGTGATACCTTGTATTCACAACCAGAAGGAAGTATGTACTTTCCAAAAAAAATCCTATCTCCTGTTACAGTTCCGGTGAATGAGCTCCAAGGTAATTCGATATAAAGAGTAATCGTACCGTCGCATTCAATAATAATATTTCACACTGACGCGAACCCATACTAACTATACATATATATAATTTGCAGCTTCCGGTAATCAAATCGCGGCAGTAATTAATTCGCATTATATTCGAAGAATCGATTTCGCGCTCCAAACTCAAGAGCTATAGATAAAGAAAAAAAGAAGAAGTAATTACTCGCTTTGATGATCAGAAGCTTCGTACGACGTACCTATTCATAGAGAGAAAAGAAACAAACGGACTGGAAGAGCGCTCGTACTTCGGGATACAGATTTGTGTATCGCCGAGGGTTTACACACACCCTTCTCGGAGTGTAACCCCGGATGCGAAAACCAGCCCCGTCGTTTTTCCTCCCCTCGCTCCCTCCCTCCCTCTATTTTTCTCTCTCTTTCTCTTTCAATCTTTCGTTCTCCTTTCCTTCTCTTTCCGTCAGGACGACGGATTGCTCTCCCCGCTCCTCTCTTAGGCTTAACCCCATCATCGCCAAGCGCCGTAGCTCCGCTTCGGGAGAGTGGAGCTCAGGAGGCCGACACGAGTGCGTTTCCCTCGTCCGGCTCGTCATCCATTCGCAGACCCGACTCGCGACGGCCGGCTGCACACCTCGTCTCGGTTGCACTCAGCTGCACACGCTACGCACAGCTACGCATTCCATTTCGACGCATCCAAGTACGCACGTCACAGCACCCGGCAAAGTATCGAGCCGCGACAGGATATACAGGAGGATCGGGAAGAAATCAGCTGTTCTTATTCGCCACGCGCTCCGTTTTTCCGCGCTGAAAGAAAGGCAAGATGAGGGAGATCGTGCATCTGCAGGCTGGACAATGCGGCAATCAGATCGGGGCCAAGGTAGGTCGACGATTAATCGTCAAAAAGAGATGTCTTTCCTTAAGAATCCTTCGAGAGAATTTAATGTGAAAGTAAAATCACTGCCTGTGTATTTGAATTTCAAACTCTGTAAATTCGATGTTGAGTCTTTTTCAGCAAATTTAATGAGAAATTGCTGTTCACTAAGGGAGCAGTTTTCATGTTTTTAAGTATTTTAAAAATTATTTATATACACTAGGATGATGTTATATATCTTAGCAGATTTTCTAGCAAATTTCAATTTATTGTCTCCCAATTTTCGTCGAGCTTTAAATATTTCATTAATCGAAATATATTATCGAAGCAAAATATCAATAACGAATTCATGGATTGATACAATGATTCTAAATGAAAAACTTTTTAAATTACGGATAAAAAACTAAACGTTAATATCGAAAGCATAAATACAAGTCATGATATATTCGAGTATATTCAACAGGATGTGGAGATTCGCGAAAGAGCATTGCGATAGGACAAGAATAATTTATTTGTTTGCGAAGATAGGTGCCGGAAATTAACCGTAAACCTGGTTTATGTCGCGTGATGAGACGACAGACAGTCAATTAAAGCGCGAACAAGCCGGGCATTGTGACTCACTGTCTTCGAAATATCGATCGGAGCATTTTCGCCGTGATTTCCAGAAGAATTGCGTTCTTCAAACTATCTCTTCTCGTTTTCGTTATATTCATCATATTTAAAAACCGAAAATTACTTGTAATCCTATCAATTTCGAGGAATTATTCTGCTCGCCAAACGCGTTTATTTCTTTTTTTTTTTTTTAGATACATGATATCATTTTAATAATGAAAAAACACAATAATTACGAAGTAAATATTTAATCTGAAATGATTAGCAAGAATAAAAATATAATTTCAAGAACTCGAGCAGTCTTATCAATTTCTCTGGTCTTTGCCTTTCTTGGCGAATAAACTCAACGAAATAGTAATCAGCAAAAATACGAGCATTATTCCATAAAAAACCATTGGACAATGCAATCATAAAAAACATTGAACAATACAATCTTTCTGAGTGATATCATTTGACTGCGGCTATAATTGAGTCGAAGATAAGGCGGTGCATAACGAGATGGAATTTAAAGAGCTGCTCGTCTCGCTATTGAGATTCCCCCTTCTATCTCGTGCGGCCAAAGTGCGTAAAGTGACCCAAGTTTTAATCGCGCTAGCGTACATAAGGGGCGAGGGCAGGAAAGAGAAACGAGCTTACTTAGTATGTACTTAGAGAGCACTTAAAATTCTACAGTAATCGTCTCCATTATCCATTGGCGTGAAACGAATGAAGTCGGTCGTTTCAAGATTCATCTTTTGGGAAAATCAGTTATTTGAAAAATCATCATAAATTATTCTCAATGAGAAGAACGTTGATAAAATAAAAAAATTGCTTTTATTACACGCGATTGTAAAATTTGCATGTTAAAGCAAATTAAAATTATCATATATAATTAAAAATGTGTGAGCGTTAGTATAATTATACTTATTATTAATTACTATTTCGTATTATTTACTTTTTTCAGTTAAAATTAATTATTCTTATTGCTTGTTGATTCTGACTGAGTCAGACACATTATTGGAAACATTGTAAAGTGTTATCGTGAGAGAAGCACTTCAGATTCGTTAATCTCATTGATCGTGTTCATAGGCGTGACAACATGGGGATTCGCGATGTTCAACATTCGATTATATCAATTATTATGCGTAATATTAAAAAATTAAATTTTTTGTAAAGAAAATCAATTTCTTTGTATATTATTAATTTATTGTTAATTTATACTCTAATTGTATGTCTATTCTATTCATTTTGGGGATATTTCAGTTTGGGAATATTTTGTTCCCAAACTTTTTGTTCCTAATAGTTTTATATTATTGTTTATAATTTTTATACATGTTACTTTAATAAATATTGAAAAATTTGGCAGACAGTTCAATTCGAAAACTGTTAAATAAAGATTTAACTGCACTTAGCTAAAGTAAACTTTTCACTTTATCATAACTTATCTTCGGTAAATGATACCTTTATCATTTCGTGAAACATCTTTACGAATTAGGGCTTTTCTTTACACGATATTACTTATCGCGCAATGACGCACGTTGTACCATAAACCGGAAGATATGATTCAGTGAATCAGAAACATTTTTATCAGTAACATAGCAAAACATACAAATTTAGTGGTAACTTTTTTTTATGAGAATATAATTAAGAGTTACGTTAAAATGATAAAAATGCAATGTCTTCACTAATTAATTAATGAGAAGCCTATATTAGAAAATATATTTATTTTTTATATATTGATTATGCTTTTATGAATTATAAATAATTATCACTATCGCAATCAACAATGTATATATATTCGCGATATAAATTTTTTCTGTCATTCAAAATCTGAAATTAATTGAAGATATAATCCTAAGAAAGTGCAATCTCTTAAAATGAATCAATCCTTAAATTAAAAATCATTCCGATTTTCACAATCGGATGCGCATTATTTCCGTCAGTCCAGCAAGTAAAACACTCAAACAATCGTCTATCTTAGAAGAGTATCGTCCCTTCACTTTGTATTAGATGTGATCCACTATCACTTCCGCGGTATTGTTTTCCGCTTGAAAGAGTTTAACGATTGCAGGAAGCAAGAACGAAGCTTCTGTGAAATTACAGAACGTTTATGATCTAAACGAAAATATACGACGGTGCTTCTCGAGCAATTGAAATAGCTATTGCAGGTTTGTGAAAATTTCCCGATGAATAAGCATTTTTCAATAATTATATTTATCCACAATTTAAGTATCAGTATAATTTTTTTTAAAGTCTATGAAATATAATCTTTTTTATATTAAAAAAAAAATTTATTATATGAGTTTAGTTTAATATACATGTTTTGTAGATATATATTTTACGAGAAATATATAATATATATATAATGTAATATATATTGCCAAATATATTATAAGTTATAATATATAATATTATATTATAATTTATAAATATATTATATAATATATATTTCTTGTAAAATATAGACAAAATGATGTAAATATTTTACTTTGAAAAAATGAGAGATGTAGATTAATTTTTATTCAACACGAAAATAAGTGTAGTATACAGTTAGAATAATCAGAGGGATGCATTTCGCTGTGGCTGTCGCCTCGACGACTCGGTTTGCTATTAATAGGAAGAGAAAATAGTAAAGACAAGACAAATGGAGAGAGAAGAAATGTTTTAACCGGAGGATGGACATGAACAGGGGAGACCGCGTTAATTCCGTGCATCCCTATTTTTGGATGTCGCGTGTGTTATCCCCCCGTCACATCGCGACCCGGGAACTTTAGGGTAATGTGCTCGATGGGAAGCCGCTCCTCATTCGACACGTTGAGTGGTTCGAGAGTTTAGCGAAAAGCACAGCATAAAATAAACCTCTTTCCAGGGCGAGTTTTAGTTAGGAAATGATAATAGGATACCGTTCCTTCCCTTCCAGCTATTTTTACACGAAACTACTTTCTCGGGTTACTAATATTCCCGGAAATGAGCGAACTGTTTGAGCAATTGACTCACGTAACATAATGTTAACGAATCACGTTGCAGTTCTGGGAAGTTATCTCTGAGGAGCACGGTATCGACCAGTCGGGCATTTATCACGGGGACAGCGATCTGCAGCTGGAACGAATCTCCGTATATTATAATGAGGCGTCTGGTAAGGACATGTATTAAATTATGTATTTGCACTTCTTTCATTTTTAAATACAATTTAATTCAACTTCAAATTCAATATTATTATTGGAATATTGTTATCATATTTACTATATGCTGGAAAATTAATTTTTATATTCACAATAAACATTTTTAATTTGTTTGAAAATCATTTTTTATGTAAACATAATTTATTAATGTTATAAATATATATAATTGTTATATTACATATATACATAATATTTTCTTAAATGTTTCATGTTCATATATATGTTACATATTAATGGAAGTCGGGTTACTTGACACACCTAGTATTTTCATTCTGTTCTAATTTTGATGTTTCTGGACTGATTACTTTTGGACACACCCTTTCACCTTTTTGATGAAAGGGCGTGTCCAAAGATAATCAGTCCAGAAACATCAAAATTAGAACAGAATGAAAATATGAAAATGATTAAAATAAGATATCTATTAAAAAAACGACCCATATATTGCATTCTTGAATATTGTATATTTCATGTATATTACATGTATATATGACATACATTTATATTTAATGGAAATCGGATTACTTGATACACCTGGCTTCTCGGTGAAAGAGAGTGTGCACAAATAAGATGATCAGCCTAGAAATCAAGAATACAATGGAATAAAAATATCTCAAGCTAGTTAATTTAATTACAACTAATTTAATTATTTTACGTAGTTTTATTTAACCTTTTATATAAGCATATTCATATAAATAACAATTATACTTAACAAATACATTATTTAACATTTCTAACAAACAATAATTTCTAATGTTTCTAAGTTGGTGAAAAAAGAAATTATATATAACAGAATATTATACAAGCACAAAGAGATCGTATTCACGGGCGAGAACAGATTTCTCGATCCGTGAGAGAGATCTTTCTAGTGGAGATGACTTCTCTCTTTCTTCTCCGTCCGGATTCTGTCCTCGCGTCAAAAATAGCAATAACGAGAAAGGTAGAAAAGCGCGTGTCCCGCGCCGATGGATGAAGAGGAACGTCGGGACACGCATTTACGCTGAAAATAGCCGCTTTGTGTGGTCGGAGAATTATAGATTGCGGCTGCAACACGATTTCTGAACTTCTCATGCATTTCTTCGCGCCGCGAAATGAAATTATTTCCAAGAACGTACGCACGGTGCGTGCTCACGCACATTTAAAGCAGCTCAATTAACGTAAAATGTCTCAGTTGCGTACATTATTCGTTAGAAATAGATTTGAATAAACACACAGAAAAGTTTATTTTTCATGCTATATCTTTTCCTTATTTTTTCTATATTTTTAATTTTTAATTTACATATGTATATATGAATTTAACGCATTGTTATAGTTTTAATATCTATAATAATAATTGAGAGAGATTAAAAGGAAGCATATTTCATTAAACGTCTATAAAATTAAAATTCTCTTTATTGTGATTCTGCTTAAGTTGAATAATGCAGATCTTTATATTCTGTTGACAACATATCCCAATAGCTACTCATTTGCAAACGATACAGGCACGCATTTCCGCTGACCACTATAGTCGGTACGAGTTTTTGGTAGAATGACAATAGCGACTAATTAATATGATGGCTTTGACGTCTTTTATGTCATTTATACGGCATCTATTGAATATAATCATTAACGTCTTACACGTCATACGTCTTATCTTTGATATTTATATTTAATAATTAAAAAATTTAGAGATTTATTTCCCAGATAGATAATATATTGTTACTTATCCTTGTTTTTATTTTAAACATTTTTCGGATTCTTGCGTTCTTCACAATATTTTAATAAGCAAGTAAACGTTAATGATTTTCACATTCTCCATTTTTGTCATCTCAGTTGCGACGTCCACAAATGGAGGAAAATACGTGCCACGCGCGATCTTGCTGGATCTGGAGCCAGGAACGATGGATGCCGTACGTTCCGGCGCTTATGGGAAGCTCTTTAGACCGGACAATTTTGTATTTGGGCAGTCCGGTGCCGGTAACAACTGGGCGAAGGGCCATTACACCGAGGGCGCCGAGTTGGTCGACTCTGTTCTCGACGTGGTACGGAAGGAGTGCGAAAATTGCGATTGTCTCCAAGGCTTTCAGCTCACTCACTCGTTAGGAGGCGGCACTGGATCCGGAATGGGCACCTTGCTGATCTCCAAGATCCGCGAGGAATATCCAGATCGAATTATGAACACTTACTCGGTGATGCCGTCGCCCAAAGTGTCCGATACCGTCGTCGAACCGTACAACGCGACCCTGTCGGTGCATCAATTGGTGGAAAACACCGACGAGACCTATTGCATCGATAACGAGGCTCTATACGATATTTGTTTCCGTACTCTCAAGGTTTCCAATCCGAGTTACAACGACCTCAATCACCTGGTCTCGCTCACCATGTCCGGAGTAACGACTTGTCTCAGGTATCTACAAAAATCCACGGAGCCAATAAGCAAATTCATAGAAAAAATGAAAATTTTTAAATATATAACAGATTCTATTTTAATTTAAAATAATAATTTATTGATTAATAATCTTCCTTGTGTAGCAAGGATTGATTAATAAAGTTTTTATCTCGCGAATAAATTCGCAAATAATACAGATTGATTTTTTTCAGGTTCCCTGGCCAATTGAACGCTGATCTTAGGAAACTCGCGGTGAACATGGTGCCTTTCCCACGTCTGCACTTTTTCATGCCGGGTTTCGCGCCTCTGACATCCAGGTCCATGCAGCAGTACTCAGCGCTTTCTGTGCCAGAGCTCACCCAACAAATGTTCGACGCAAAGAACATGATGGCGGCCTGCGATCCTCGTCACGGCCGATATCTTACCGTGGCGGCTGTTTTTCGCGGGAGAATGTCGATGAAAGAGGTGGACGAGCAGATGCTCAGCGTACAGAACAAAAACAGCTCATACTTTGTCGAATGGATACCAAACAACGTAAAAACTGCCGTCTGCGATATCCCACCGAAAGGCTTGAAGATGTCCTCGACCTTCATCGGCAATACCACCGCCATCCAGGAGCTATTCAAAAGGATCTCTGAGCAGTTCACGGCGATGTTCAGGAGGAAGGCCTTCCTTCACTGGTACACCGGCGAGGGCATGGACGAGATGGAATTCACCGAAGCCGAATCCAACATGAATGATCTGGTATCCGAATATCAGCAGTACCAGGAAGCCACAGCGGAGGAGGACTTTGAGGCGGAGGAATGCGCTGATGACTTCGAAACTTGCGAGCAGGAAAACTGAAAGCATCACGATGCTGCTTTCTTTTTCTGGTTCTATCTTCAGCTTTTCTATCTGTGTCCTATCATTGTAAGAGCTCGCAGAACCACCGACTGTGCGCTCGTGAGAAACCGCCTTTTGATATTTTTATATATGATACGCTTTATAATCGATGAAACGAATGTAATATAGGCAATCGAGATGATTTTTATACGGCATAATGATACCATAATATTTATATATGAATACATATATAGTATATATATTTATGAGAATGAATATTTGAAGGTAAACGATATAATTGTGGCGAATAATAAATTGAAAAATAATTATTTAGAAGGTATAGTTTAACTATATCATTAATTTTTGATACGCCTATATTATATTCAGCTCTATTAGTGATAATTATAAAGATCTTAATATGTTGCTTGGATAAATGTAACGTAGATTGAATTGTAATAAAAATCTTTAAAAAATCATGATTTTATCACAATTGATAATCTAAAATTTTTTTTTCTATATAGTAAAGAATTCTTAGTTTAAAATTAAATTTTTTTGTTTGTGTTTTTTTTATGATACAGCATTATTGCATCATTGTATTAGTTTTCTTACATTTTATATTTTTTATACATTGCTGTATGTATTTACAAGTAGCAACAGATTAAATCTTGAAACCTTGGACCTTTTTCACAATGAAATATTTATGATATTAAAAAATGAACAAGTGTGGCATATATACAATAATTAATTTATCCAATTATCTCTTTGCTTGATTTAATACTATATATATATATATATTTAAAATATCAGGTTTATTTCAGTCTTCAACATATGATATAGATTCTTCGACGAAAGCCGTTGTGGCCTCTGCGTCTTGATATTGTTGATATTCAGAGATGAGGAATATCAAACTGTTCTGAGCCTCCAAGAAATCAGATTCCTCCATACCCTCCTCAAGGTACCATTGAAGATACGCCTTATTTTTGAACATTTTTTGAAATTGATCGAGCAGTTTCGTAAACACATCCTGAATCGCAGTCGTATTTGACAGCGAAGTAGCAGATATATCTGTATTATACGTTGCTATGTCGCATGTAGCAGTTTTAATATTATGTGGAATCCATTTGACGTAATGCGAACTGTACAAATTTTGTAAGTAGTACATGTTCTTGTCAACGTCCTAAAAGAAAGAGTTAAGTCGTCAAATTATCGTCTCATCCTATATATATATCTTTATCATCATTTACAAAATATTAAAATACGAATATTTTATTTTATAAATCTAATTGTTAAATATTAATAGATACCTTAGGAGATATTCTGCCTCTGAAGATAGCAGCGGCGGTAAGAAATCGTCCCTTTCTAGGATCACAATTGATAAATATGCTTTCGCGTTTGAACATATCCTGAACCAATGTTTTAACCGTATGTTTCGTATAAGGATGCTTATATTTTGGTATTAACGGTACGTATCCAGGCGCGAAAAAGTGCAGTCGTGGAAACGGCACCATATTTACCAAAAGCTTTCTGAGGCCTGTATTTAATTGACCTGGAAACCTATAAACAAACACAAAGTGAATAAAAATCTCTTTGAATTTTCCAAATGAAGAATAAAAATTCTTTTATAACAAATATTTTTTTATTAGTAAAAGCTTAGCAATATTAAAGTTTTATATTTCACATTTAATTAATATATTCTTAAATGCCATGATTTCAACCTTAAACACGCTGTGATTCCTGACATGCAGAACGAAATTAAATAATTCATATTGTAGAAGTTTGGCTTGATTTTCAATTTGTCAGAGCAAATGCGGCTGACGGTTTCATTGCTGATGCAAAAGACCTCGTGGATACAATCGATCAAGTAGGGAATAGTTAACACTGCGTTGTAAGGTTGTACTACACCATCATACGATGACGGCATCAATGTGTAAGATTTTAGAATTCTATTGGGATATTCCTCTGCTATGTATTGGGCGAACAGACTACCGAAGCCTGATCCAGCACCACCGCCTATAGCGTGCACAATCTGTATACCTTCGTTAATAATATATGTATAATTATTAATCCTTTTTTAATATATATTTACCAAAAGGTTGTTCCAAACAATGGAAAAAATAATATATGATTGAAAATTTTTAATTTAATAATAATAAAATTTAGCGAGACAGAGAAACAGAGTTAGTAGTATGTAATAATGATAATTGATATAATTTAATTTCTTTCATTTTTCAGCTGAAAAACTTTAGTAGTAAATAAATATGTTAATTTTCTTAACAACTTAGCAATATCAAATTCTTCGCCGAGGCTATTGAACTTTCAACCTTGAATCGAGTCGCAGGCCTCGACTTCCGTTCGCACGATCGTCAAGGCTTGTTCCAAGATGTCGGCTCCTTCGCTGTAATGACCTTTGGCCCAATTATTGTTAGGCCCGGCTTTGCCACACACGGCATTGTCGGGCTTAAACGGCGAGTCGTAATATCCATGTAATACTTTGTGCAAACTTTCGCAATCGAAATCAAGCAGTATAGCTCTAGGCATGTGTCTTTCATCTAAAAAAAAGGAAGCAATCACAATAATTCCGCATCTGACGCGATAATCGCTTTATAACGATCTCTTTTAATTGTGACGAATACAACAGTGTATATCAACTATTCTGTCGTATATTCTAAAGACATGATTAATATATGCAATTAGTATATTATAAATTAGCTTTTGAAAAAGAAAACATATTGCAGTTGCGTCTAATATATTAATACCTGCACCTTCCGAGAAATACACATCAATACGTTGCTTTTGAAGTTCAGAGGTGTTCGGGTTGTATTTGCCTTGTCGATCCAATCCATGCTCGGCTGAAATTACTTCCCAAAACTAAAAATTAAATTTAACATATATATATTTATCTCATGGTTTCGTTATTTAATTATTATAGAATTAATTTACATTAATTTAATAAATGTTTGAATTTAGAAATTTAATCTTTTCAAGAGAGATAATTTATTATAATTTTTTCTTACGATAAATGAAATTTATATATTATATTTGCACATTACAATACAAAAGATAACGTGTGTTTCAGAATGTAAAACAGGTTAATATTGTCACCGTTTTTCCAATACCGTTACCGCAACGCCCTATTTGCACATGTACAATTTCTCTCATTGTGAATATATTAACTGGAACAATTTTGAAATTTGAATAAAAAAGATTGATGATTCTTTTAATCTAAACAATTACATTTTTGTGTTTTTAGTGTTACATTATAATTAAACATACTACATACAAAATTTCAACATCGCGCAAACTAAATGCTACGCTATCTTAGTATCGATTATGTGACAGATATCGATCGTAAAACAATTAGAAGTTCAAAATAGCATTAGATTTATTTTTTTTTATTATACATATTTTAATTATACACATTTTTATTTTCACTATATTTTCAGAAAAATAATATTAATTTTTGTAATAATACCTCTCATTTTTTTGTACAAAATCTCGTTGTGGATGTTTAATTTCTATTACACAAAACAATCTTTTCTTCAATCACACAACGTGCAATCATTACGCGCTAATTTATCTTTCCGTCTTGTCAAAACATTTCCGCAATCACTTTTGTAATATTTATAATTTGATACAATCATAATATTTTATTATGGGGATAATTTCTCGAAAGCATTGTTAAATCGATTTTACAGCAGAAAACGCATTAAAATCGCGCGCGAATGTACTGGATCTGTCCAACATCTTTGCCTGTTGCAATTCGTAACAGCTCACGCAGTAACACGCGTTCTACGTTATTGCACGCAATAATAAAGTGTTTGCCCTCGCGGGGCACCGATGAGATAATGCGCGATCACCAATTTTTGCCAAGGCCTTGAGTTCATCAATGTGAGTTGGCCAGAAGGACGATATCGAATTCGATAACGAGAATCACGTTTTTAAAGGCCTGCGAATACTCGTCTTATTTAAGAGACGCGTATATTTATATCTCACGCTATACAATGTCATTAACTGATATAGATGATGCTGACAGCGCGAAAAGTAATTTCTTAAGCGATCAAAATATCACGTGCTTAGAAAAAAGTCGTTAATTAATTTGCGACCATAAAAACAATTTAATGTTTCTGTCACAACGTATTATTTATTATAAACTTCACAAAAAACAATACAAATCTCCTCTCAAAATACGTGTACACAAATGACATATAAAATACTGTAAAACATTATTTAAAAAAGCAAAAATAACAAGTACCAAAGAAACAATCGTCAAAAAAATTTGCAAGGTCCTCTCCTTCTCTTTTATTTCTCCATTTCTTCCTCATCTATTTCATCATCTTCCACTGTCGCGTCTTGATACTGCTGATATTCCGATACTAGGTCGTTCATGTTCGACTCCGCCTCGTTAAATTCCAACTCATCCATGCCTTCACCGGTGTACCAGTGGAGAAAGGCCTTCCTCCTGAACATCGCCGTGAATTGTTCGGAGATTCTCTTGAACAGTTCCTGAATGGCCGTGGAGTTGCCGATGAAAGTGGCGGACATCTTGAGGCCACGGGGCGGAATATCGCACACCGCCGTCTTCACATTGTTCGGTATCCACTCGACGAAGAACGAGCTGTTTTTGTTCTGAACGTTGAGCATCTGCTCGTCGACCTCCTTCATTGACATTCTACCACGGAACACAGCCGCCACGGTGAGATAACGTCCGTGACGTGGATTGCAAGCAGCCATCATGTTCTTGGCATCGAACATCTGCTGGGTGAGCTCTGGCACAGTGAGAGCTCGATACTGTTGGCTTCCTCGGGATGTGAGAGGCGCGAAGCCGGGCATGAAGAAGTGCAATCGAGGAAACGGAACCATATTCACTGCGAGCTTTCTCAGATCGGCGTTTAATTGACCAGGAAATCTATAATTATTTAGAATAAATAACTCGTATATTTATTGCTTATCAATTTATATACATCATTTTTATATGTATCTATTATTGCAATAGTTTCTCGAAAGCATTATTGGTCGATATTGCAGCGAAAATCGCATTAAAATCGTCTGAATGTTCTGGATTTTTTATATTTATTTATAATATAATTCAATAACTGTATGTGGTAACTTTTACATAACAAACCTTAGACAGGTTGTCACGCCGGACATGGTAGCAGAAACGAGATGATTCAGGTCCCCGTACGTGGGAGTAGTCAACTTTAAAGTACGGAAGCAAATGTCGTAAAGCGCTTCGTTGTCAATGCAATAAGCTTGATCCGTGTTCTCCACTAGTTGATGAACCGACAGGGTGGCATTGTAAGGTTCTACAACAGTGTCGGAGACTTTCGGAGAGGGTACGACGGAGAAGGTGCTCATGATTCTGTCCGGATATTCCTCTCGGATCTTCGTGATAAGCAGAGTTCCCATTCCGGATCCAGTACCACCTCCCAGAGAATGCGTTAACTGGAAACCCTGAAGACAATCGCAGCTTTCCGCCTCCTTTCTCACCACATCGAGAACAGAATCGACCAGTTCGGCGCCCTCGGTATAATGACCTTTGGCCCAATTATTGCCGGCTCCCGATTGTCCGAACACAAAGTTATCCGGTCGGAATATTTGTCCGAAAGATCCCGAACGCACAGAGTCCATCGTGCCGGGTTCAAGATCCACCAGAATCGCGCGCGGTACATACTTCGGTCCGGAGGCTTCATTGTAATAAACATTGATTCGTTCCAGCTGAAGATCCGAATCCCCGTGATAAGTGCCTGTAGGATCGATGCCGTGCTCATCTGAGATCACCTCCCAAAACTATATAAATTGTTAGAAATAATTAAATGCCAAATTAAATGTCGAGAAAAATATAAGCATGATAAATGGTAGAATAGAAAGATAAGTTTATTAATTCAGAAATAATCATAGAGTGATAGTGCATATTTAACTAATGGCCATTTCTACCAACACCGCTTAACTTTAATCTTAGCTTAACTCATTCTTTGTCTCTTTCTAAAGGAACAGTTAGAAGGAGACAAAGAGTGAGTTAAGCTAAGATTAAAGTTAAACGACGTTGGTAGAAACAGGCATAAGTCTGTTTTTTATATAATCGTTATATCGATTATTTTCAAAAATTAGCCTTGAAATTTTTAATATAAGTATTTTAAAAAATAGTAAACGCGATAAATATTTTAATACATCAGTCAATCTTCAAAATTGTGATTGTCATTATCGCATTTATTTTTTCACAGTTACTAACCTTGGCACCTATTTGATTGCCGCATTGACCGGCTTGAAGATGAACAATTTCACGCATTTTATAACGAATATTGGAACTTTAGAATGAAATAATTGCACGGGATTCAACGATAACCTCCTTAATGACCGCGATAGGAATCGGAAGTCGGAAATAAGGACGAGAAACTCGGAAGACGGAAATAAGGACGAGAAACGGAGAAATTACGGACTTGCTAAGATGACATTCAAACAAAAACAGGCGACTGCTGGATTTTCCTTGGCGACTGTCTGGCCGCTTGTGTAATTTTCTACTTGCATCATAATATTGCAAAATCGACGATGTAAATGTGTTTTATTTCAGCATTTGAGCTATAATGCGTGTAAAATATAGATCATGCATGGATTGATAAGATTTTTCTCGGAAAATCTCATCACAATCCTCGCATCGATATAGGTATTAAGATATTTTATTTAAGCTAATTGAAATCACAACAAGATTTGTTTAATAAGGACAAAATGCAAAATCCACGTCTAATCAAAAACATAAAAAAGTATAGGCATTACGCTCTAAAATTCTCACGGCATTGATCCTGAACCCATACGCATATCAATCACGCACACGCATACATCGCGACGATAGGACACTTTCTTGCAGCATAGAAAAAGAAACAAGGATCGAGCCGTGCCACTGTTGTCGACAAACTCAGGCAGGTTTTACAAAGGAAGTACATTATAATAAATGGAAAAATAAATACAATGTGCGTGTGTGTCTATACTGATAATTATATAACACAATGTTTGTAAAGAGAATCAACTTATAAGATTGTCTCTCTCTTTCTCTTTTTCTCTTTTTTTTCGGCTCATTGCGACTTTCGGCACACGTTCACTTCCACTATCGCGCTAGAAGTTTTCGACCTGACAACTGTCTCGATGTTCATCTCCTCTCCCTTGGACACGCTTAAGTCCCTCGCCTCTTCTTCTTTCGAAGGCAGTACGGCAGCTAGTTTCTCGCTCTCCGATGTAGTCGCAATTTCCTGTGTCGCGACTTCCTGTGTCGCGATCTTCGAGGTAGACGAGCGACTACCCGGTCCACCGTTCACCAGATACCTCAATGGCACGGTTTCGGACTTGCCTTTTCTGAAGCCAATATCAATTTGCTTAATTAATAAATACGAAAGAGATCATTAATCGAATAAAATCAGTCTTACTGTTTATCATATTACTTGATAAGTTAAAAAAAATGAAGTTATTGAGACTAATTTGATAACAGCATAAATAATTATAAAACAAGTTTGTAGGAAAATATAATTTTAATTGCGTTGAAATTATTCCTTGAAAATTTTTTCCCTGAAAAGAAATTCTGTTTCTTGCCATCAATTTTCGTAATCGAGATTACTAACTTTGGTATCGTCGGGCAGGACCACAGCTTGAAATCAGCCCCGAACTGCTCACCCTCCTCGATCGTCTGCGGCAGGTGGATGTTGAGCGTTTCCGGCAGGAATACGGAAGTGAAGGCGCCGGCAAGGCTCAGCGAGCCCATCACGATCAGGGGTAAGACTCTCGAATAGACCGCCAAATGAACGATATAGGGAAAGGTAAGGAGGCCGATGCCGGCGATGAAGGAAGCTATGCCCATCGCCTGAGACCTTAGCACGGTCGGCAGTAGCTCACCGACGAAGACGTAGAAGACAGCGAAGGACGCAGCGATGCCGAATTTCCCGATCATCGCCAGGCTTACGGTCACCCAGACCGCGTCTGCTGCGACAAAGACCGATCGTGTATATAAGTTATAAGTTGTATATAAGTTATATATTCCCTGAATCTCTCTTGATTAGAACTGCACATTTCATTGTCTTAAATTCTTCCGCTGATTCATTTTTAAGACAAAAATCTGACACTTGCGTTTCGTTGATTTCTAATAAGAGAAGTTATACGTGCGGATAATAACTAATTTATAAGCAGGTCGAACGTTTACTCATAAACGTTGTGACGTCGGCACGGCGGTAATTCACGTTCATATTAAACGTGTGTGAGTATGATAATATCATGACGAATTCAATAAGCTAATGACGTTTGAGGCCGCCGTGACGCAGAAGCGCGATTCGGCTTAATATTTTTATTCAATCTCGCGGAGATAATCAAATAATATGGAGATGAGCAACGCGGAGTAATAGCATTACACATTTATATTTATTTTGTGTCGTTCTGCATTTTCGCTTCTTAAAGATATTCGCTATTATTAATACGATAAAAATTTAAATAATTAAAAATATATAAATGAAAAAATATTAATAATAATTTCGAGAGTAGAATTGTTGAATTAATCTCAAGAATAGAATTGTTTGGGAAAGAAAATTACTCTTTTTTCTATTGGAGATTTGAATTAGAGTAAGAGATGAATCGACAAAGTACCTTCGGGCACGAACATACACGACACGCAAGCGAGACCACCCAGCATCATGGTCACGCATAGTACCCATCGTCTGCCTAATCTGTCCATTGCGTACCACGTAATGAAGTACGATGGAATCTCTACGATACCTCCTGTAGAAAATAAACATAAAAAAATCTCATAAATTTCGGATATATTCATGAAATTTTTATAATAATTGAATCTAGAGAAAAGAATTATTTTACCAATAAAGAAAGCCAAATAATCGGAGACACCTAGATTGGTCGTGTTGTAAGACAGTCCGTTGTACACCACCGCATTTGCCACCCAATCAAAAGCGAGAATGAAGAATTTTTTTCTGATGTTCGGATTCGTAATCAGGTCCATGGGAGTCGCGGATGATGGCGGTGATCTGTTCTCGCTCTCGATGTCGATACTGCCATCGTTGGAATTCTTACCGTTACACGATATTCCTTGCCTCTTTAATATTTCTATCTACAAATAACGATCGCTAAATTTCATACAATCTTCTCGATTATATTGAAAGAGTGAAAAAAATAGGATATATTGTTTATATACATTGTAAACTAACTTTGCGAGGACATATGTATTGTGATAATTAAATATCAAACAAAATTACCTCCATTTTCCTGAGGAAGTTCTTAGGCACTTTTTTGCCATTAATTTTCGCCATATTCTGGACTATTACTTCCGCCTCGTCTATTCTGTTTTTACTAAGAAGCCACCGCGGTGACTCGGGGATGATCCAGTAGTAACTGAAGAGAAGAATGAAAGGCACCGATGTGGCTAACGATAAGGTGTACCAGTGCCTTAATAAATATCCCTGACGGAAAGAAAAAATAAAAGCATGTACCAGCGAATGAAAACAAAAAATAATCTTTTGTATCTCTTTTGCTTCTTTTGTGTCACATAAATATTTCCGAATTTCATTATGAATATTTCCTTAATACAATTTTTCATATAGTTCTTCATATAATTTTAATATATATAATAATTTAATTTTTGTTAAAATATTTAACTTATAATATCTTATTTATCTTAATTATATTTATAATATCTTAACTTTTGTTAAATTTAGAGTTAAGAACGCAATTCGGCGTGAAAACATTATTTCGAATTTATTATCTCTGTCACGCACGTCACTTCAGGAACATCTGAATGTTTCTATTTGCATGCAGCGAATCACTCGCATTTGCATACGCTGGAACCATATGATGCACGCTGATAGATCGCTTGCAAAATGATCCGCGTTGTACCCTCGCGTTAAGTTTATTGTGCACGAGCTGTCGCCTCGCGCGATCATATGAGTGTCGCGACGTCGAGATTTTTATCACGAAAAACATTGTTGTACATTCCTGTACTTTGCTTTTTCACATTTTATGAACGAGGATACTTACCAGCAACGCCAGAAGAGACATTGCCGTAGCGAAGAACATACATATTACCATTCCGGCAAATGTTCGATATCTTGGTCCCATCAGCTCGAGAGCTGTAATGAAATTTATCATGAAGAAGGATCACTTTGTCGATCTTTCATTTACAACAAGAAAAACGTTGCAATCTTTCTGATTCTTTCTCCTTCTTTTGTTTTAAGTTCGCTTTTAAATGATCTTTAAATTTGCGAATAAATAATTCAAAACATACATCTATTTATGATTTTATGCATATTTAAATATACATGTATATTTTGATATATATTTTGTATATGTGTATATTTTTTAATCGTACATGTTTGTTTCTGTACACAATGTATATAAAATTAAAAATTAAATTTTTTCAACAAATTTGTCTAAAATTTGTTGTCAAATTATAAATTGTGATATGATACATCATATTTATGATGGATCATAAATATGTCTCGAACTTTTAAGTAACATTTTTACTTAAAATTTGATTAAACTAATTAAATTATATATAACTAATTAAATTTTATATATAATTAAAGTATATGTGTGATTAACGTACCAAGTATAAAAGGTATCTGATAAATGGCAGGAAAAAAGAGACCATTCACAGTCCTCAGCGCGGTGTAGATCACGTAATTCGGACTGAAGCTCGTGGCAATGGAGAATATCACCTCGAGAAACAGGATGGCGAAGAAAGCCGTTCTTCTGCCCCATTTGTCGGCGATCCAACCGAACACAACGTTACCGAAGAGGCTTCCCACGTAGAAGAAAGTCGTCGACGTGGAAGGCCACCAGCTGTTGTCACATACCAGATCTAGCTATGTGGATATAGAACGCCATTAAACTACTTCGCCAACAAGAATATTAATATTTTGCATATTGGCGAAAATGAACCAAGGAAATCAATTAAAGGAATAATTTTTAATTAGTGGCATAACAATAATAAATATGGAAATGAAAAATAATAAAATATAAAAATATCAAGCGTAAATATTATTAATGTTATGTTTAAGTTATAATAAAAATAATTCATAAACTATGTGTGCTATTAATTGATAATAATTGATTCGAGAAAAGCATGCGTGCTTTTATTAATCAAAGCGTTTCAAAGCTTTTTTCACTTCGCTTATCTAATCGAACGCCAAACAGTCGAGTATGAAAAAAATTACTATACAAATAAGATTACAATTAGAACGGAATTCTCACAACTGACTAGATTATAAATATCGACGTATGTATAACAACTCGAGAAGATAAATCGATATCGCGGGAAGCGAAGAAGTCATTGCTCCGCTATCGTTCTTTCCGTACACATATGTATATAATACACATGATATTCAATTGCAAACTGTTTTGATTTTGAAATTTTATAAAGATATCGACATGTATCTTACAATTTGCGTCATGATATAAGAATACAAGTGCTATAATATTAGAATAAAGAGATTTTCAAATTAAATTAGAACTCGCATTCTACAAATACTATAAAAATTCATGTAGCATATGGCTGTCTAGGATGATAATCTAAGCTTCCAATATGCAGACATATCTTGTACTTTAGAATTTGATATGAAAACTTTTTTAAAATTATATAAAAAATTTAAGTTAAATAAAAAAATTCATAAGTGCACAGATTGGCTACAAAGTCATGGTAGATATTCGCTGACATTGACGGTAAACGTCATAAAGTGCTCTAAACAGCCGCTACAATGGCGTACATGCGGCGGGCTGTGCGCCAACATTAGCGACGAACCGGATTGCGTGCTCGCACGCGTGTGAACACACGCGTCATTCGGTTGATCGTCATTTGCTCGTCGGTCCAGCATCGCTGGATGACACACGCACCCGCGTGCGCGCTTCGAAGAATGGAGCAGTGGTTGGAAGCTGGAAAGAGGGAGAGGGCGGAGGGGATGCTGCGCTGGACCAGTACAGCGCGATGGTAGAGGCGTTTCATCTCGTTGCGTTCACGCGGAAGGCTACCGCCGTAAATGCGCTCGTGTTTATCGCGAGTGGGGAGAGCACGCTTACGTGTACGTGTACGAGGTCTGCATGTAAATTGCAAGCTCGCATGCGGACGCGCGTGTTCGTCCGAAGGACGCCAAGGTGTATTGGTAAGCTTCCCACAGTGAGAGGTGTCCATCACCCTCGTTTGACAGGAGGAACACGGTCCCCCTTCCTCTGCGCCCTTTAAACTTCCCTGTCTCTCTTTCTCTCGTGCACGATCTCGCGCGGCGAAACCGACGCGATCATCTCAACGAGCGTATGTTTGTCAATGCAAATGATGACGATAGACGCCTACACTGAGTACACTGCATTTTAATATGATACTAATTAAAGAATTGTGTATACATATGTTCTGGAAAATTACATTTTCTAAGAAACTTGTTCTTCCGAATGATGTTGAAGGAGCTACATAAACTGCATAAGAGTTACTGCGCAGATTTTTTAATTTTTAATGTGGCTGAAGAAATATGTTCTCATATATATAAATTTATATTTAAAGATAATTAAATTCCAATGAGATGCCTTTGATAAATACTTATTATTCTCAATCAATTTTATAAGAAAGAGTGTCTTTACAACAGTTTAGAATAATTTAGCATCCGAAATTAGTATCGCGAAATAATAAAATTTTGAAAAAAATAAGGAATAAAATAAGAAAAATAGGGAATCACGCGTATTTTCTTCAAAAATCCCCTCTCCCTAAAAGATAACGTACACGCAGTTGCATTTGCGTCTTTGACATGCTCCGATGTAAAGATATATAATTAATGTTATTCGCAAAAGCAACCCACGTCCGAGCTGAATAAACGAAATCTCTTAATCGAGTGCCTATTAGCGCTTCGACAAATAAAGTCTGTCGGTACGTTTTAATGGCTTTGACACGAAGTTTGATTTAAGCAAATTGCCACTCACGGACTTTCGAGGTCTGTGCGAAACGCGCAAAAGATAAATTGCGCGGAAAGACAGAAGAGCACCCGCTGATGATGCTATCGAGTTATTGTCAAGGGCAGTGCGCGCCGCCCATAAGGACATTAATAACACATAATATGTATTTTGTCACCCTGACACACTTTGAAATCACTTGATATTGATATGACCGCGATACCGTTCGCTTTAGCGATTGTTTATGCAATTTATTGCACAGATTCGAAATCGATATTGAAGTCGAATAAAATACATACGGCATAATTACATATAATTTGCTGCAAAGTATATGAATCACAAGAGAGGGGGTGCAAAGAAACATCTGATATGACTGATAACAAAACTTCGCGTCAAGTTGCGCAAAAATATTATGTAATAATTAATCAAATTAAGGATAAAGGAATCTGTGATGCATTTTTCCACGTACACTGAACTTCAAAAAAATAGCACGATACTCAAAAGTTTCTATTCATCACGCGATACTCATGTAACAATAAGATCACATCCATTATTTATAAACTCGATGTACGCGAACCGCGAATTTACACGTCTCGGATTTACGCAAACATATGACGCAAAGAGAGGTAAATCCTACCCTTCCGTTTTCCATTCTGTATCGTTATCATTTTCTATCGTATGTTGCACTTGTTCGTTTTATTCATCCCCTTTTATCATTTCCATGATGTTTGCTTTGCTTTATGCTTTGTTTCGATTACGAGATAATCATGATGTACCTTTCACATAATGAATTAAAATACTTTGTCAAAAAACATATATTAAAAATTATTTCTTATTGTTAGAAAAGATATTACGTATGATTGATTTGTGTGTTTGTTACAAAGTATAAATAACTTAATTTTTTTGTGCAATGGATGTTTTTAATCTCTATAGTCTAAATTATTTTCGTTGTTGATTTAGATGAAGAATCTCGTAATTTATTTCGTCTATGCTTTCGTTTTAATGTAGGATTTTTTATTCAGATCATTGAACATCAATCTAAAGTCAGCGATTTTCAAGCATTCTCACGTATCCACACATACATACATGCATATTCATAATCCATTAAGTTGCTCGCTGGTCCGCGTGATATTCAAAATGACGGTAGTCCGAGAAATCAAGATAGAACAAGCAAGAGAAAACTTTATTAATTTTAGAAAATAATTTGTCCAGTTACTGCAAGTAACAAGTTAGCAAAAGCTATTTTTTATAAATGTATAAAAAAATAACTGCGGAAAATAATACTAATAATGAAAGATAATTTATATGTAATCGGTGTTATTATGTCATTTACGATAATAGAATTACCGAAAATATATTTTTTAAAGGCTAAATCAATTAATTGTAATTATAATGGCCTTATAAATATATACAGCAGAGGTTACCGATGTAAATTATGCATAAATGTGATATAAATTACGAAATATGTATATAAATTATTTTAGCATGCTATAAATTAAATCCAGGCGGAGGGAGAGAGGAAGTGGCGGATATGTGGTATATTCGTCTTGGCCGCTTGTCACATGTCGACACGGAAAAGACAATGACCTGTTCCGCGGTCTCGTGCGGCCTAGTGTCATTAGAGTGAAGCTCCTAAATCGAGCACAATAAATCATCGGATCGGAAGTAAAGGATACAAGGCGAATGCCCACGCGTTTTTTTTGCCATGCTGGCCTCTTGTTTCTCCCTCGTCCAATATATAAACAAACACATCCGAAAAAAAAATATTTAAATCGGATAAACATTTCAAGATAATAATTTCATCTCGTTCTAACGAAATGTGCTAATTAAATGATGCTAATCAAGTAAATATTTAAAAAAGTTAAATAATTGGAAAATTTCGAATGACACTTTAAAAATAAACACACACATTGCACATCGATTTAATAATATCATTAGTTATCTTTAAAAATGCAAATTGTACTATATCCTGTTAAATATCCAATAAAAAAAGATAAAAGCGAAAAAAAACACGTGAAAATGTGAAATAAAGAGATAGTAAGAGAGAAAAAGAAGAAAAAAAAACGGAAGCTTGTCACGTTGAATCCGGTAGTGACCAAGTACGTAGGAACATATACCCTCTACATGAAGAGAGCTGGCAGTTTGTACGAGGCGTTTGATGTGACATATCACATGACCGGATGCGGGGGTAGGTAAATTGGTCGGCAATTGCTGACGCCACCAGAGCTGCAACCTATCGGCCAGTCACTCGGTCGCTCATCAACCTTGTTCACCTGTTGATGATTCTCGTTGTTGAATTCTCGCGAATCGACCCTTTGACGGTATCTTAGAAATCCGGTGCGTTAACGCGAAACGTTACTCTTCTCGAGATTTCGAAAAATTTACTCATCAATTATTTATGTCATCGATGACGCAAATTATCAGTTATTTTTTTCTAGAATTTAAAATTTCATATATCATTTATAATAATTTATAGAAAATTGTTATATATAATAATCTTCTTTAAATCCGAAAAACCGTAAAAGCGATGAATTTTTCACAATTCCAGTAATAATTTAATTCCCTAATTCGATAATAATGTAGCATCTCGCATGGGACACATTTACAAATAAATGAAATTTATTTCCCGCACGTTTATCGTATTAAATTAAATCTCTCTACAAAAGAGAGCTAAATTCGGTTGTTGTATTTCACGTCGGTTAAATAAATTTTGGGGATGATTAATTAAAAGGACGGAAATGCAGTGGTTGTAATTCATGTAATTCTACTGAATAAAAACGACAACGGGGCGCGTAAACATTGGAGGGAATGAGCAAATATACAAAAATATACAATAAACGTAAATGCGATGCACTGATAGGTTTAACGTCGCGCTTATCAGATATTTTGAGGAATGCATGGAGAAAATTAATAATAATTCTCTGATTTATCATAAGCGACGTCATATAAACGAGCGAATTCGCGCAGATAATATCCGTGACTATATAGATAGGCAAAATAAATACAGTCCACACAATTTCGAGACGCATTTGCTTTTTAAAAAATGCATCCCTGTCTCGCTGTTTCGATAATGCGGATTTGTGTTGCCGTGAAATTTCCAGTTATGCATTATCTCTATGCAAAATTTTATAGCCGTTATATCGTAATCAATATTCAAATTCATCATCAGTCAATAATTAAATCTTAAACGATGCCCGCTACAAAATTATGATTCAATCGGTTTAATAAGATTAGTAGAATTGAATAAAAGAAAAGAGGAACACAAAAAGCACGTTCAGATTTTCGACCCCGTGCATTGCGATCCCCGTTACGTCAACAGTTCATGTCGCGTTGTCTAATTGTGGCAATTTAATAATGTCTTAATGAACACTTACGACTGTTGCTACATGACAGCGAAGTTTACCCAGTCCCAGGCCCAGCTGTTTTCTTCAATATTTAAATGCACGGCGGAAAATTGTTATGACTTCTTTCGGAAACGCGATACGTGGTGTTGACTTGCAAATTAAACGCGGACTTGCCTGGTCTTCTGCAAGATGTGTGACGTTTTGCGACGAAAACAAAATGTGAAATTATAAATATAGCGCAAGACGAGACAGTGCAATCGAAAATAAAATCTCACTTCGTCACAAGTGATCCACATCTATATTATATGAAACAATTTCGGTAAAAAAAAACGTAAAAAGTGCATAATTCGCATTTTCTCAAATATCGTTCTTGCATTTGCGCACTTGATAGCGGAAACGTAATCTTCATAATAAATATGTTTACGAGCGACAATGAAGATTTCATGCAAGCGAGACGAATGATTCTCGTTGTAGACAGAGGATGTGACGAATCGCTGAGGAATAAGACTGCTTTGAGACATGTTAATTTTGCGCACTTTTAATCTCACACATCATGTTGGAAAAATTGCTTCGCGTAGTTAGTTGCAAACACACGCTGTTCTTTAATAGGCCAATTTCCTTCTTTAATCTCATCATTCGATACTTAAGAAGCATTACTTTTGTGCTGAATAATATCATCTATCATCATGAAAAATCTTATTTCCTCTTTTAATATAATCCTCTAGCGGTGGGAGCTTTTTTTTACGACAATAATGGAAATCGCGGTGAGATAATAAACGCGGGAATGATACGTCTCTCAACATTTGATTTCACGATATCGCGCTTAATCGGACCTAATCGCGCGTAATCCGCTCTCCGCCGTTTAATCCGTTCGCGCCAATCGTTCCCATCATCGTCGACAAATACTTCACGGAAAAATGAGAGATCGTCACGGAGACACGTAATTTCGTTCCGCGAACGGGACCGCAGAAGCTCGGCGCGATGCACAATCGTCACTGGGACAGCGCTACGAAGTCAAAGGCCAAGGCGACGTGGGTGAAATCCGATGCTATGCAAAGAAGAAATTCGCTGATGACGATTAAGGCCGATGTAGGAATATTAAGCAAATCGTCGTGCCATATTTCGCGCTATAATGTACCGAAGTTCCTTACTCGCGCGAGAGAACCGCTTCTTTCTCTTTTTGCGAATTTGCGAAAAAAGAAATGCCTCATTTCATCTTTCAAGCATATAATGAGAGATCTTTATCGTTATAAAATTATTATAAAATTAATTTTATAATAATTTTATAATAATTTTATAAATAATTTTATTAATATAAAATTAATTTGTTATCGAGGAAGAAGAAGTAAATTAATGCGAGTTGAATAATTTCAATTTAACGATAGACGATGGAAACAAGTAAATCGACATTTCATAATTTTTCAGCGATTATAGTCGCCATTATTACGCGTCGTTTTACA
The DNA here is from genome assembly GCF_025532165.1 of Camponotus vicinus. Lineage (NCBI taxonomy): Eukaryota > Metazoa > Arthropoda > Insecta > Hymenoptera > Formicidae > Camponotus > Camponotus vicinus. The sequence continues at coordinate 6,067,157 of NW_028141949.1, forward strand.
GGTTTCTTTTATAGGCATGTACTTTGTATTTGAGAAATACGCATTAAGCGGCCACTCGACTCGTAAAATCGAAATTACCCGCAATGATTTAAATTCTTTACATATATTACACTTGCATAACGACACATAACAATAACAACATTATTACTAGCAAATTAGGCATGTCTGTAAGAGAAAAGAACGCAGAATGTATACTCTTTGATTTTTATAGTTTTATATCCCTTGTATTGAATTGTTTACGCGATTATCCATCGTAAAGAGTAATTATTTTCTTTATCAAGGAATGAAATTTAAAAATTAGCGTTCGGATTTTCTCTTACATTAAAGCCATCCAAACAATCCGCAGAAACTGCCATTGCCCACACGCAATCAGTGCGAGACACGAATGTCTCGAGTGCCTCATGACGGAAACAGTCGCTTCGACGAGCGAGCAGCATGCAGTCTCTCCTTCTCCCTGTCTCTCTCTCTATCAAAGAGAGGTGAAAGAGAGAAAGTCGAGTTTACCTCGGTCACGAGGGTGCTGTCGTAGTCCCTGGTGTCGTAGTTCCATCCGTACCGGCACTTGCTGATCGGCCAGTCGGGGTTGCTGACCGGCGGCGATCGGCTCGTCGACGGACGAAACGACGTGGTCGACAGCGACGTGCCGTCAGTGACGTTCTGCGGATCATCGACGTATTGCAGCCACGAATCGATTATCTCCGTGTAATTCACGTCGTACATTTGACACTTGGAGTAAACCCTTCTGCCATCAGACTTGACCGAGTAGGGCAGCGAGAGCGCCTTCCTCTCCTCCAACGACATCAGGTCCGTCAGGTTCTCCAACTCCGGTATCCTGCACCAGTGTTCTGGCGAGGCACTCACGAACACCTGTTCCGAAATTGCGCGAGTCTTAAGTCAAAAATGTGTGATGACTCGGATGTATATCGGATGTATTTCGCATCTATCTGATACTGTTTGTAATATTGCCTCGATTTAACCTAATTTCATCATCAATAGACTTTATTTCCGTGAAATTCAATATAAATACGTTTGATATTTTATGAATTTAAATACCTGCGATATTCGTATTAATTTATTGTTTGTTTTCATACATTTTATATTTCAAGAGAGTAAATTGTCAAGTTATGCATTAAATTATATTTTCGTGAAATTTCTCTGCATTAAAATGCACACGTAATAGCAGTAACTATGTTTTATCTGTTTGCAAAACTGTTGACATAATTTAATACTGCGATGTTAATTATACCGACATGCTTCAATTTACCAATTAAATCTATTTATTTATCTTACGCGTTGTAATTTCGCAATTTACGTTTTTTCAAGATATAAATTATTGTAAAATTTTTCAATATAGAATATTAAACAATAATTTTTACCATCATATTATATAAATAATCAAAAAGAAATCATTATCAAATTGTTCGACCAATTTCGAAATATTAATAATAATCTGTATAATAATAATCTAATATAATAATTTAATTATATTTAAAAAAATCTCAGAGAAATATTCATATATTCGAAACTTAATTTACTTGAATTAAGAATGCAATTTTTAAAAATATTAAGTTGTGATTTTCATTCAGCGTTCAATCTTGGTTTCTGCAACTACCCTCAAATCTCCTGAAACGAAGCATCATAACAAGAGACAGGAGCGCTTACTTGCGAGAACGCCAAGAAGGCGGCCGGCAGGGTGGCGGGTATGCACAGCAAGTAGTACATGATGTTCTGGTATCGGCCCTTCTCTCCCACGTGTACCAGCACCTCGTCGAAGTCGATCGAGCTCATCTTTCCGGCGGTGTCTCTGCGACTCTGCCGTGTCTCAATCTCAGCTTCACCACGACGATGACGGTGGTAGCGGCGGCGGCGGCGGTGGCGGCGGTGGTGGCGATGACGACGACGGCGACGATCGTGCACGATGCGTGGTACACCTTCGAATTACACGGCATGACCGCCGTCGCTCATCCTCGAAGGCAGCCACGCCGAATTACAAACGCACGTTTCCCGCCCGTCTTCGTTGGACCGCGCGCCGAGGAAGTCTTTCCTCCTCCTTGGCGCTGCCTGCTCTCTTCTCGTCACCTCCACCCCCGCCTCCTTCTCTTCCACCTTCTCGTCCTCGTCCTCCTCTTTCGCCTCCTCGTCCTCCTGCCGTCCCTCTGCCGCCTGGACACTGGATCGGATGTAACCCCGAGCGTGTCGAATCGGCCTGTTTTTCGAGAGCGACGAGTTTTCCACGATTCGGACACGTATTACAACGCTAATCTGGTCGTTTGAGGATCCAAGATCGCGCACGATATCATTAAGAGTATTAGCGAATCGCGGTTGATCGGGATCGAGATGCCGATTTCCATCCGGCTGGAACGAGCGGGTTGCATTTCATGTCTCATGTCGTATCGAGAGTTCGATTTTATTGAGTCTGACCAGCGCCGACCGAATCCCCTTCGAGAGCTTATCAAAAGCGCCGAGTATCGCGCTCGATCAATTTGGTCCTTGACGCTTCATTTAGGGGACACGAATCGTGTTTTAATCGCGAAAATTTGAAGATAAAATGAAAAGAATAGGAAAAAGTAAACTCACTTGATCACGCAGTCTGGCCCCAATCGGTCTTTTTTCACTCGCGACTCTTCACTTTCACCCCACCACTATTATCTCGAGAGAATCGAGTTAATCTTCACTGATCCTCTCGTCAAACATTTGACAACCACGTCTTTACAGTATCGTTATCTCGAACAATCACCACAGGTAGCCCAAGTCAAATATTGAACTTCGCACTTGGCGAGTCTCCTGAATCGTTCGTCTGATCACGCAAACTTCTTCCACTGAAGATCCGATTCGTTCGTTCACGGCACTACGCAGGTCGACGTTCACTCACCCTCATGATTGTTTACGGAAGTGACGTGCGTCCACTTGACTCTCCCGTTATCTCTTTCTCCCTCGACACGCGCTTCGCCGCTCTCGCTGCAGCTTGGCTGCTGCGACTGTGACACTTCTCGACACCGCTCGCGACTCACTCGCGACAACGCAGCGGTTCCTCGTTTACGAGGGACCGTCCCTTCATCCTCCGCGTTCCTCGTCCGCTCGCTACGTCACGATCGCGATCACGGGATCAGCGTAGATCCCGGATTCGGCTCTTGACTTGATGATGATGATGATGTCGTCGTCGTCGTCGTCTTCGTCGTCCGCGCGATAGAGCGACTCATAGGCCGCGGGCATCGCGGCGATCAGCCATTGCCGGAGAAGACCTCCTCTCGTCTAATCCTACCGAACATCATCTTCGTCGAGGTCTCGCCTCCTCCTCTCTCGGCTGATCGAGAGTCGCCGCCGTCGTCGCTTCTCGGTCAAGCGCGTTCCCGCAGTCTCCGGACGCTCGTCCGCCTCGCCGCTTCTTTCTCTCTCCTTCTCTCTTTCTGCAAACGAAATTCCCTTCATAGTGCACGCTATCGTAAGTGCTCGCTATTCGCTAGCTTCCGCGTGCGACGCGCACGATCGTCACGACGGAGATAAGGCCGGCGGATTCTGACACGAGGGTCAATTCCGCGTCCCCTCGTCTTCGAAGAAACGTTTCTCTGGAAAAACATGTTAGAATCGCGAGGCGGTTATCTGAAAAAATTCTGAGGCTTGAATAATATCGTCTAACGATAATAGCAAGGGGGATTTATTTCTCGACGTTGACGTAAGGATATTTCCCATCATCCTTTTTTTTCCCTCGGGAGAAAGTATAGTGAAATCCTCTTACTGTTATAAAACTTGTATAGGTCTTTGAAAGATTTATGTTATTCACTCGATTATAGGAACGATTCTTATAGCTTCTCAAGATCGGGATTTTACACAATTTATTACTCAGGATATTAATTTGTTTGCATTTGTACGCGTCAATTATAACTACTTATGAGCTCTACATTTTTTTAAATCTGTATAATACGATAAGGTTTTCCTCAAATTTTATTTATGTATATCCACTTAAGAATTTAAATTCAGTGTAAATAATCTTGTTGAAATTTTAATTTTTCATCTATAACATTCATTTCTACATCGCTCTGATACTATTTGCGATATGGATCTGCTTTATTAATTCAATTAAAATTAATTTAATCTTATTCAACATATATCTAAAAACGTAAATAATCAACAAAAATCGAAATTAGAAAATCATAAATATAAGTATTTCTTTAGACACATTCAAAATAAATTAATAAAAAATTTCTAATTAATCATAAATATATCGAGAGCTTCTTAAATCCCGATCTTCATATCTCGCATTATAACGTAAATGGATGATGAATAAAAAATCCGAGCGCTTTTATCGCTTTTATTCGAACTTATTAACCTAATTAGATTGGGTCTCCACAATTAGATCATCGGTAAAGTGCGTCGATAGAATATGAAAAATCTGCACACACACACACACGCGTACCGGAAAAATTGTTAAAATAACAAAAGAGAGATGAATAAAAGCGCGCTTATGTGAGAAGTAAACAGGAATGATTCGATTTCGCGTCTTCCGACAAAAGAGCACGCATATCTTCTATTATCTTCGTAGCATTATTTTCACAGAGTCGAGATGTGTTGCATTATTTTCACAGCGTCGGAATGTGTGGATGCAACAGTGCGAGCAGAATGCAATTTCCACTCACTTGGCGTTAGAAGAATTGCGCGTTCTTCCTACAGTAGTAAAACTGTCCCTTTAAATTAAAAGGGTGTATTTAATCTTTTTTTTTAATTTGATAAAGCACAAGTTTTTAAGTAATAAGACAAAGAAAGACCAATTCTTCGCCAAGATTTTAAAAATAAGATATAAAATTGGAATGCGGAAGCAAGTTTAAAACTACATATGAGGAAAAGATTCTCATACAATAATGATTTAATAGCGTGCCTATTTAAAGATGAGTGGTTTCTGCAATCATTAATAAAAATTGATTGAATCTTTGCCTTCCTCTTAGAATCGAAAAATCATATAAAATTCAGTTGACACACATAAAATTCAGTTAAATTTTATAAAAGAATAATTTAACATGAATTATTATGTCCAATGTATATGTACTCTCATAAAAGGTGAAATGTCAGATATTTTATATCGAATAAATACAATAATAACGAGAATCACAGAAAACATTATCGCAACAAAATGCATCGACTTGTAGAAATGCATTCCTATCGGCAATTGATAATAATAACATGCAATTTCAAATTTACGTCACCTGATGCGGACTATGATAAGTAGAGGAAAATAAACATATTTCTCTGTTCGTTTTTAATTCGTTCGTAAATTACGATCATCCGGCGCTATGAGTTGCAATGAATTAACTGCGTATTGCAATGTAATTTTTTTTACATTTTTTATAGATGTAAGAATCTCATGCGAGCGTAACTTTATTTATATATTGTGCGTATCTATAGCTAATATATATTCAGTTGTTATCAATTACTAAGTAAAGAAAATATCTACATATATGTTTTTTTTTTATGTAATGTCATTTATCATTATATGTTGTATTTCGTAAACGATCTCAGCATTTATTACTCTTTGATATTTAATTCTGTAAGATGCATAATATTTATTATATATTTCTCATCTTGTAATATATAAAATAATGCATAATTTACCAGATTTTTAGAGAATACGAATTCAATGTCAAAACATTTTTAAAGTGACGAAATCAATATAACGAATGTCAAAATTTAAAAAATTATCAGATTTTTTACTAATTCCAACATTTAAAATTTTTAAAATTTGGAAAATTCATATTAAGCAAAAACCCTTAATTTTAAATAAATATATTGAGAAATATTTAAATAGGTTTTCAGTCAGCAAATTTTCCCGCAACAGACTATATATTTAATGACTATCTTATTAATTATAATCGATATAAATACAATTATAAATGAAATAAATATCTTTTAAGAGTTAAAAGTTTTAATAAAACACAAAAATAATTCTAAACAGATAAAGGTATCTATTTTTGACTGGAACCAAAATTTTAATATATCATGTACAGTAGCTATGATACGATAAAATATATTAAATTAATTCTTTTCTGCAATTTTAAAATCTTTCCAAATTGTGATATGATAGAAAAATTCGGAAGTTGAAATCGTGTTTTTTCATCAAAAAATTGAGAAATGATCGTTCTTATTCTTATGTTTGAAATTTATTTCATATTGAACTGTGTAATGATAATTCTGAAAAATGTAAAATATTCTAAACTTGTTTATTTCATTTTTTATTCGACTTTAAAGAGCTGTACTTAGATAGCGAAATGCTGCAAAATAGAGAATAATCGTACAGTTTATAGCCAAGATAAGACCATTAATGACATGCCTACGTGCTTGTCGACAAATTAATATTGTCACGAAATCGTCAATAATCAAGCCATCGTGTAGTGCACACGTTTCTATCTTATCTTCGAATCTTTTTTCTTTTACTGTTATTTCTCCCATCAAATACTGATAAAGATGAAAAAAAGATTTAAAATGCCAAGATTGCCAAGATTTTATTTATTATCTTCTGGAAACAACCTATCGAGTTTTTATTAGGATGTGGCGTGATCGTCTGCAAGTAATTTGAAGAATTTTTGATGATATAAAATGTTTGTGATTTTATAAATCGAAGCTAATAATCTCATAAATAAACTGATAATGTAACTTTGCATGCAATAAGGTACGCCATATTCGTATAATTTCGTATGACTGATAACGATATGCATACAAAATAGTTGATCCATTTGCTCCGTAATTGTCGTATTTTGAATGAACGTCATAACTTAACTCGAATGCTATTCTTTAGAGAATTGTAATGGCAAGCGGATCCAGCTTAACTTGTTTTCGTCAATAAATCAAATTCATATTCTCTTGTCAACCTCAACTGAAACAAAATTCCATTAATTAGAATTTGTACGAGATAAGTAAAATTAATTTGTAATCTGTTCTGTATCAAAACAATTAGCAATAAACAATAGCATCTTGTTCAAGATTTCGATTCTTATTACAGTATAATATTGATTAATAATATAATTTATTCCTACTAAAATAATCAATAATGATAATTTAATAATTTAATCAATAATATTTATCAATATTTTTTACAAGCATAAAATATTTCCTTCTTTGAAAGTAGAACAATAATAGATAATTAAATCATACTCTTATTGTGTCTTCACATAACGTATGTAAATCCTAATTACGCAGGAGGTTTCTTCAATTTGTAATCCCACACGCACACACACAAAAGCTTGACGCTTTTTTTATTTACCGGGTTATACTTGGCGTCAGGTAATCCTAGATCTCCGAGAACATACGGTACGCGAGTGCGTACGCACGCATGTGCACGCTCGCGCCTCTCATTGTTCGTTACAATTACGGATGACGTCACGAGTGCAAACAATGTCATTCCGTTTCGCACGCCTTCGCATTCTGCCTATCCCTCTCTTTCTTCCCTGTGCGCGATCTCCCACTTCATCGTCTCCGCTGTTTTTGTCATCTGCGTGTTCGCATGCGAATCCGCGCGCCTACGCGATACTTCTTACACATTCCATGCCGTAGGATCTTCTACAGTTTTACAGAAATTGCATATTTTTCTTGTTTTTTTTTTTAATTTTTTCTCGCTAAAAGTTTTATTTATACTTTCCTCTTTTAATAATATCTAATTTCTTAATGTGTTTAATAATCCATAATTAAATAATGCATAATTTGTTGCATGTAAATTTTACAACTCATATAATTAAAAAGGAAATATATTTGTTAAATTGCATCAAAAAGATGACTATTAAAGTATATATTCGCGATAAATATTGTAAGAATAACAGGAGAAATGTTGAAAATTGCATTTACATTTTTTTTATTGAGTTTAATAGACGTGTGAAAATTTGGCATACTTTCAAAGATGTCATTGTCACAAATTTTCAACAACGTTACTCATTATAATATCCAATAAAATCAATAACGATATTTATCGAAGATGATTGAAAGTCTGCAAAGATGTTACTTAGTTTGTGGAACTTCAACTAAATGCTTTTCTCGATGGAGGTTGAATTTTTATTGATGCAATGCATATATGTATAAATGATGCATTTTACGTTATGTTTTATTTATAAGATGTACGAGGAAATAATGAGGAAATTATGTTTTTAATTTTTTGTGTGCATTTTAAGTTTTTGCATTGCGACAATGAAAATGAAAAGAGAGACAATTTATAAATAACATTACAAATTTATCGTTCTGCTTTGTAAAGACTTGGCAATCTCACTCACACACATGTTTTCAAATATTATAAATATAATTTATAGATAATTATAATCTGCCAATTTAACAAAATTATCATCGTGACAAATTTAATAATTTTATTTGATAAATATTTATGAGTGTTGTATGAAAATTCGATTTTTAAAATCAATTTCAAGAATCATCCATATTTATGTACCTGACAAAATTAAGGCTGTAATCGTGTCTATACTAGCGATTGTATAATAGCTATGCCTGATAAGAGAAATGGTAGCGGAGATGACGTGCTTCACTATGACGTAGATTTCTCTGACGCGATCTCAACTGATCGAACCTGTTGTGAAATGCAAATGCAAAGGAGATTTCGTATATCTGGAAGAATTTTTGGACATAATAGCATATTTTTAAACAAGAAAGTGTAGTGTCATTAATATTAATGCTGCATAATATAGTTTCGCATAATTCGATGACTCGATTATTTAATATGAAATATTTATCTATCAATAAGCATTTTTATGAAAGACATAATGTACTCCATTTTTATATATTTTATATTGATTTCATATATTTTATATTTTCATATTTTATTTATTTCGATTATCAAAAGATAATTTAAGAGATTAATAGCTTATTTTTTATTCACTATTATTATACTATTTGAATGTATAAAATCCTCAAGTAATCAATTGTTACTAATAATATTTTTTAACTTTATCATATAATGATGATTGGAATCGGAGAATTAATTAAATTGCAGTCAGCATTAAAATAATGTAATATTTCGATTGAAAAATCTGTCGCTAAATCACCAAATTCGTAATTGCTATTCAGCCTCATGAATGAATGATCATCCGGTCTTACCCTGATATCGATCAATCCCTGCGATTCCCTATCGCAAGGATCGAAGAAAGCTCAATGAAGCGCGCGCGTCCGGCTGTCATTTCCTCTGTGCTACGCTGATTGAAATGCGACAGCGCGCAGATGGGGCTGATGACGAGAACGATGACGACGATGATGACGACGATGATGCTCTCTTGGATAGACCACTTCGGATAAACTCACCGCCTTTTCTTCCTTCGTAAGCCGCACGTACACAAGAGTGCCTAAGGGATCACTGTATAAGGCCCCGATTGACGCTGGTTCGCAAGCACGCAAGCACGCACGTACGCACGCAGCAAGAGACACAAACGCACGCACGTACACGTACATTCACTTAACGCGGCACTCGGAAGTTCGGTGGAAGCCACGAACACTCTTGAGCGAATCAATCGAATCACTGCACCGCCCGGCATCCGGTCACCTCCGTTCTGCCATGACGATATGTGTATATATATGTATATATTACGCGTGTATTTATTAAAAATAACGCGTTTCACAATTCTCGTCTTGGATCACCGTCGTGAGTCATCCCCTCGCATGCATCACCGACAAGGGATGATGAAGAAGATCAGGAAGATATTCGCGAGATAAAGGACAGATTTGAAGTCTTTTGGTGGATATCTTCGATGAAATGGTCCGGAACGTCGTCCGCTCGTAATCTTGCACCCCTCCGAGTTATTCTTACGTTCTATTTCTTCGTAATTGCTCTCTTCCTTACCCTTGTTACGTTCTCCGTTTCTCTTTTTCCCTCTCTCTTTCTTTCGTTCTCGATTTCTTTTCTCTTTTTTCTCTTTCTAAAGTATCATTGCATTCTCTCACCTGTCCACTTTCCCTCAACTCGTCTCTCTTTTTTTGCTCTCTGCTAATCTATCTCACCCTCTCCCTCTAGAATGTAAAGAAGCGCACCACTATCTACTGCTAGAAGGAGCAAGTAACCGAACTGAAACTGAGGCTATCGTGTGTAGATGCAAGGGGTCCAGCGCGTTATCCCGTCCTCGTATCTATCATTTCGAGGCCCCCCCTCGGGTTCCCCCTCTGCCACCCCGCGAATCTAATCGCTCGATCTCCCTCGATCGGATGTACGAGCCTCTCGAATCCTCTCGCTCTCGCACGACCCCCTCTTTCCGCCCCTACCATTTGCCGACAACGATCCTCCGGGACCGCTCTCCCCCCTGGCTCCCAACTATCGTCCTAACCGAGGTGGCCCTCTCGGTATAAACGCGACACATACATAGGCGGCTATCTCGACTATTAATATATAAAAGGGGTTCCTCGACACTCGCCGCCCGGTAATTGTGTCCGCGCGGCCCGCACAGCCCGGTGCTCTCTCGACGATTTAGATTTCCACAGCGGCCTAAACCCTTTCTCGCCTTGTTTCTCTCTTCTTCTCTCTCTTTCTCTTTCTCTTTCCTTCTCACTGATCTCTCTCAGTCGTTTGGTCCCAGCGATCGCAGAGATGATTGAATCTATCCGAAGATATACTTGCCTTCTTCGATGAAGATACGTCACTTTAGTTTCTAAAAAGTGAAAAAAGGGAAGTTAAATTTTTAAAATAACATTATCAAAATTAAAATGGAGTAATACGTTATCGCGATAGAATAATTCACAAAAATTAGATATTCTTTTCAGAAATAAACAAACAGCTCTCTTTCGTTCCTCTTATTCTTTCAGAGAGTTATATAAGAGAAGGATTTTATCGATTTCTTATTTTTCCAAAGACGCGTTTTCGTTCTGCTACAAAAAACGTTTATCAAAGACGTGACGCTTCAAGAGCGTAAGGGTTTACATCAATCATGATCGAACGGGGTCGGAAGGAACATCTTGTCGCTTCATTTAAATAAGAGCACTCGGCAGGGTAAGATAGTCGTATCACACATCCGTGTGCTCAAATCAGACTATAGCGGATGCTATTGAGGCAGATCCGCGGAGGACAGGATATTATCACACTAAATCTCGCATTTGTACATTTAAGCACGCTCCAAGTGGGAAGGTGTAATGTAGTAGAAAAATATATCATGTGATTTTTTTTTAATAGAAAACTTCGATGCAAACGTTTTATTTTTTGATTAATCTTTTTTTTTATTCTCCTTTTAAATAAAATTAATTTTCGTCAATATGTATTATAATAATTGATATAGTTACGAGATTTATAATTCTAGAAGATAATTAGAGAAGCAAAACACACACATACATCTGGAAATGACTTTTTTTGTTAAATTGGTATAGTTAAATTGATTTAGTTAAATTGACATTAAATGGATTTTTTAATTTTTTATCATTAAGGAAACCTTATTATTTGATATTTGATGTATCAAGTCTGATGCTATTTACATTAAAATAAATGCTATAGTGATAGTATACTGAGAACATCCCTATACATATCTCTTGTTATATAAATACTGTATTATTTCTCATATATAATTCTTAGGAAATACTAAACTTATTATTAATATCTCGTTTATTATTTATCGGATTATTATAAATATAGTCTGGAAGTGTAGCAATATTGTGTGCACGTGTTACGATATTTTACCATTATATAGTGTATATATTTCGTAATTATCTCGCATTCACGTTTTATTTATAAATACATATAAAGCTAAAAGGCAATTAATTAGATCCAATATTTATACTTCTGTAGCATTTATACAATGGTGATAAAAAGATTAATTTTTGCTGCCAATTTTTTTATATATAAATCAAATTTACATAATCAAATAATTTATAAAAATTACTTTTTTAAGAATTATTTTAATTTTTTGAAATTAAACTTCTTAATTAAATTTTTAAATTAAATTCTTTGCAAACTTAGCTAATAAAAATTGTGGATTCTTGATGTATATTGAATTGCTTGATGTCTAATGAAGTAGTAAACAAAACAAAAAAATTAGTCTTGCAATTTCAGATCAGGAAAGAATCGAATAAATAATAAGTGTAATCGATTAATTACAGTCGAGAAGATAAATTAAATTAATAAAAATATAATATTCTCACAAATATAAATTGATCGATCGCGTGCTGTTTAAGTCTTTGATCTAAAACGCAGGGTGCAACAGTTCAAAGATGCAGACTGATCGTCAAGGCAACGGTAAGATGGCAGCGTATACGACACGATTATGGGTGCGTTCGGGGAGCTTCCTATCGCGTTGTAGTCGTAGACGCGAACGCTAGGAGATTTGTTGGGAGAGCCAATAAAGCGTTGGCGATTGTGAGCATGAATGGCATTAGTGTCATGGCGTCTTTTAACCCTTCTAACAGTCGTTATTGTGCTGCATTACATGTTATTATGGACCAAATATTGAGAAGAAAAATGTTAGCAATAGCACTTGTAGCACTTGCAGAGCTAATAGACTCATCATCATCTGACAGCGATAGCGACGAATTAGACTTATTATCGTCATTTGACAGCGATGATAATATAGGTATGCGGTGTAGATAGATATATATGTAATATAAGTATGCGATTATGCAATTTGCGTCGCGAAAAACAGGCTATATGTAATTGGATTCATTCGCAATGTCAGAGTGCATCGAATCGAGCTGCAGCCATTCTAGCAGAGATGCGTCGTCCGACGCCAAGCCGAGGCACGTGAGGCGTCTGAACTTTGGAAAATCGATCCTCGCGCTTGACGCCCCGAAGCAGGATTCCACCTCGGATCGCGCCCTCGTGATTGATCAGAATGTGGTTCACATACCGTGCACGGAGAAGAGAGATTACGTACGCATGTGGCTGGAGACTCAGGGGAACGATGTAGCATCGAACGACAATCTGTCCCAATCGTCACCCGTTCTTGGGACGTCGACTGATACCTCCAAGAAATCACCGATACTTGTTAATAGCAGGAAACGACCTAGGAAAAAGATCGATATAAATACACATGCTACAGTGAAAAAGGTGGACAATGTGGATTCCCATGAGAACGCAGAACATTCTACAAGTTGTATGCTACAATCTAAAGTAGATTATAGAAATAAGGAGAAGAATGAAAACCAACAGGAATGTTTAAGCGAGACACATTCCACACCATCTTGTGCAGACAAGATTACTGATGAAACATCTCCTGTCCTTATACATTATAAGAAGCGAAGAAAATTACAGCATGAATCAGACGATGGCATTTCTCCAAAATATTTAAAGTTACACAATAATAAAGTCACAAATGCAAATATAAATCCAATAATAAAACTTGATAATAATCATAGTATTCTGAGAGAGATGGATTATGATAAGTTGGAAGAAAATGCAGATGGCAAAATTAAAACAGTTCCTTTTTTAAGTGAGGTAAAAGAAAGTTCAGAGAAACATAGGCAAATGTTTCTATCACCGATACAAGATAAGTTGAATTTTGAAGACAGTTCAAGTAATAATACTGATAAAAAAATCCCAAATATAGAAATAGATACAAGTAATGATAGCAAAGACGATGAATGTAATGAACTTTCCAATACACAAAGCAGTAGTAGCAATAATGATGAATGTAATGAACTTTCCAATATACAAAGCAGTAGTAGCAATAATAATCTGAGCGATCTCATAGAGGATGTTGATACACAAGAAACTGTGAAGACATCTCAGCTTTCAATACCAAATAAATCCTTGATTCTTTCGAGACAACCATTTACATTCTTACAATTAACTGCCGATCACTCGGACAAAACTTATTGTTCAGGAGCTGAAACAATACAGGATGAAAATACACCATTGTCTGCAAAAATCTCTCAGGTACCATCTTTTAATAAAACGACTCAAAAGACAGATAGCAAATCAAATCAAACTGATGCAATTATTAGTACTATAACTACACCATCGAAAAAGTCTCCAGACAAAAGTATGTATACACAACTTTTGGATTCTGGAAAAAAACGTCGCAAATCTAAAAAGTGAGTAACAATAATAAGTAAATACAGAGAAAATGCAGTTTACACGATATGTACATGATTTTTATTATTATTAGATTTTTGTTTCAGAGGAAGCATGGTTGCAAAACTGCAGTCTTTGATCAATGCACAAGTATCCAATATTCGTATATGGCGTCATCAAATGAATAAGGAGCATGATGCTACATCAATGCGGTTCATCAGTGTATTTGTACGCAACTGTAGAAAGCAATTTGGCAATCAGTTTCTGGAAGGAACCTTGATCGAGGATACTTTTAATCTTTTGCAATGTGATGTAGAAATTGAAGAAGCGGAATCACATAATATTCAAGCACAACCAAAGGAAACTTTGCATAGGAATATAACAATTATGCTAGTCTGTGATATTGTCGGTACATTAAAAACGACGTCGGAAGTTGTGATAAACGTCTATCCGCCTTGGAATATTTTAGATAAACACAATCTTACCTTGGAAGCAACATACATAAGTATAAACGACAATCTCGAAGTACCTGATATTATTAGAAATAAGAACAACTCGCATAAACGTAAGAAGCAAATTGTCAAAGAGTTTAACTGTCCTTGCATAGAAGAAGGAAGAGAATTTCCATTCTGTGCAAGAAAGCCTAGTAGCGATAAACCTGATGTGATGCAACAAATATTTGATTTCTAAAAATATATATTTCTTGTTCAAAAGTTACCGAAGAGGATTCTAGTATTTATAAAGTACAGTTAAAGCTGTTATAACTGTTTATATTTTTTTAATATATGATTGCTGCTATAACTTCAATTATATATATGATAATTTTGTTTTACGAATATTATATAATCTCTTTCTTTTCTTAATAATACAACATAAAAAAATGTGATTTATTCATGAAGTTGTAATAGTGTGGGTCAAATGTATAATTTATGTCATGAAACAGTTTTATAATATGTTAAGGAGTTATGAAATAATTTATAATATCACTGTGATGTGAAATAATTATATTTCTTAGATGTTTTTTTTTTACATCTGCGAAAAATAATATATTCGCAAAATAAAGTTTTGTATTTGAGAAAGAATAAGTTGTAAAATGTTATAAAATAAAACGTTTCTTGAAATTGTCATAATTCACAATAGATAAAGTCGATCATTGCGATCGTGATCATTGTTGCCTTCTTAGCAAAGATGGCTCTGCATTTCGTACGATTCTCCTCCCCTTTAGTGTTTTCCTCTTCGTGGAAGGCTTTGTTTGGTTTTCGTCAGTTAGATCTGATAACTTATTGTTTCTAATATTTTAATATAATTTACCTAATTTTTACCTTGAATAGACGAATAAAATTAATAGTACCTACTGTTGTGTATCGTGAAAGTAAGTAATCATGTTTCTCCGAAACACTTATCGTTTGTGTCAAATGATTAGATATTTAAATGCATCGAGTTACTATATACATAATTTAAGCTTAATCTATAAATTTCTAGAGTTGACGAGTTTGCTTTGACAATGTAATTGAAAAATTTCTACTAATAATGAGAATATTACTTTATTCTTTGTTGTTACTAATCTAACCAAACTTGAGAAAATTTAATAGTATCCTTGAGATATATTTTTTATAGTTTTAGAATAATGTCGATAGCTCAAGATCGTCCCGAATTGTATGAAGAAGTAAAGCTCTATAAAAATGCCCGAGAGAGAGAAAAGCATGACAATCAAGCAGATCTATATGCTGTGGTAAATACATTGCAACATTTGGAAAAGGCTTACATCAGGGATTGCGTGACTCCAAAGGAATACACAGCAGCATGCAGCAAATTGTTAGTACAATATAGAGCAGCATTTAAGCAGGTCAGTACATAAAGCATGAAGCGAGAGTTGAATACTTTTAAATTTTTCAATATGCACATCTAATGTTTATAAATATATTTATCTACAAGATTGATTGTAATAAGTCATATTTTATTATAGGTACAAAGTGATCAGTTTCCAACAATTGACTCTTTCACCAGAGCATTTCGATTAGATTGTCCAGCTGCACTTGAGAGAATCAAAGAGGATAGACCTATCACGATAAAAGATGACAAGGGTAACACCTCCAAATGTATCGCAGACATTGTTTCATTATTTATCACACTTATGGATAAACTACGATTGGAAATCAAAGCCATGGATCAGTTACATCCGGATTTAAGGGATCTCATGGACACCATGAACCGTCTTAGTATATTACCAAGCGATTTTGATGGCAAAGAAAAAGTTGCAGAATGGTTACAAACTCTTGACAATATGTCTGCCTCGGATGAATTATCCGATACTCAGGTCAGACAATTGATATTTGATCTTGAAACATCTTATAATGCTTTCAACAAGATACTTCATAATTCTTAATTCTTTATGCATTTTTGCCAAATTAATGTAATATCATCTATAATACAAATCTTGATATATATATCAGTTCTATATACTTAACAGATTTGAATATATATATATATATATATATATATATATATATATATATATATATATATATTAAAGCTATTATATTATTGTATCGTTACTATATTATATTTATTTATATTGTTCAATATTACTCATTAATTTCATTCAATATATTAATGCATTGAGATTTTTATTATAGGTAGTATTACTCTTTACTCATAAGCATAATATATAATATAATATATGGTCTATAATATAATTATTATGAAATTGTTTTCTTGATAAGTGATGACTTGCTGTCTCGATCACTCGTTTTACATCGTTTCTTGAACTATGTGCGGCTTGCAACATTTAAAGAATCCTTGCATACATTTTACCACTACAGATATGTATATATACAAATATAATAGCTGCACAGAGAATGAACTATTTTATATGTGATTCTTTGTAAACGATGAATTACTGAATAATGCTAGCATCATGTATATTATCGATTAAGTTAATAAAAATGCGTATAATTCTAATAGACGATAAAAATATCTAATATTATGTGAATATATGTCTTTTGGAAAGCGAATGTCTGTTAAATCTGCTTCATTTAGATCAAGAACGTTATTGTCTTTTATCTCAAGAGATCCGAAGAACTTTTCATCAAGAGCCGCGCCGACAACCGTGTTTTATCAACGCGCACCAAGATGCAACCATTCTAAACGCCCAAGAATTAAATGACATTCAAAGTCGATATTTCGTCGGTTCTGTTTGCGGGCGAGATGGGATTGCGCGCGGGAGAGGAGGATTGTTAATTCGCGCCGCTGTCCCTTTGATGTGCCAAGGGCAGACTTTTCCGAGTCGAGTATTTACGCGAGCACACCCTGTATGCAAATGAAGAGGGTAGTCCTTCGGCACTCGCTAGCCGAGCGTCAGAGTACAATAACGGGCTGAGCTATTGACTAAACTAAACTAAATTAAACTGAGCTAAACTAACAGCTAGGTTGTACTCGCAGTCGTATTCCAATCTGCTTCACATTCGTATGCATGTGCACCCCCATATCGCCCATGTACTTGCAAGTGAAAAATTTACAGGCAATATAAGAATGTCATTATTCTTTAGCGAGGAGTTTAGACTCGATGTTTAAAGAAACGTCTTTTAAAATTGATTTCGTCCAATATAGTCATCCAATAATATACATGAGATCAGAGCAAGACTAGTGCGCGCACCTGGTCATTTTTGTTCTGACAAACGCCTTCCAACTTTTAAATATATATAAATGATTCGCAAAGAGAGACATCGCGTTTCAGTCAAAATTTTGCAATTGAGATTCAGTTCAATCATTTGTATCGAAAATTACATGGATGGGATTTTGAACAATCTTGTATACACGCACGTATATTTTATTTTCGCTGAATTAGTTGACTTAAATATTCGAGTCGAGTTCCTTCGAAATAAATCGAGCCGTATCTTTAAATATGTCATCTCGAATCCACTTTAAATCCGTCTTCCACTCGATTCGATCCGGGTTATTAATACCAACTCTAAAATCTCTGGTCATCTTCCAACTGGCGTTCTTAAGAATGTTTTGAAGAAAACGAGAGATTTTCATCCAACTTCCGAATAAGGATGATCCTCTCAAGGCAATCCTCGAGCTATTCCAATGAGCTTGAACATTGCCAAGCCACTCTTTCGCGGAAAGAGAGATATTTATTCTTCATCGTATACATCCTAGCGATAAAATATATACACGCGCCAAACGCACACTCGTACGTCGGCTTATCCGTCAATCTATTCGTTTACCTGACGGTATTATTTCAATATAAATCACTCGGTCCTGCGCTAGAGCGAATATGCTTGCCTTTGACAGGGTGATTTTACCCTCTTTCACTTTTGCCTTCGTATAAAACTTCAGATTTCGCGGAATGATTCGGCAGCTGTGGAAAATCAAAGGCCCCGATATACAGGTATAATCTCTCAGCTGTGCATCTGTCATTGCTACGCGTACATATACACATACACGTGTAGGATCGCAAAAATGGATTTGTCATCCTTGTCGTCCCTTGTCGCCGGCATCTAAAAAACGCGTGTAATTATCGCGACTATGCATACTACAAGACTCGCGACAAAAAGAGGTGACGACGGAGTTTGCATTTTTATCGAAGCGTTTTTTTATATTGTGATACATGTGTATATCGTGTGTATAACTGTTATTAATTATTGTAAAGTTGTCATTCTGAGACAAATATATATTCGTTGCCATCAAGTTGCTAAAGGATGTAATTTTGCTTGCATCTTATATTTTATTGCGGTTTTTCCCTCGAAAAGCATGAATAATGATAAAAGCATAAAGGGCGATATATTTCTGGCGATCAGGATAAATATGGCGTAGCATCGCGCGTGTAATGTCGCACAAAAGTCCTCGAAACACGCTCTCACACGAGGAAAGAAAATCTTCAAGAGGGCTAGAATATATACTTTTCATGCTCTTCCATGTCGAATGACGGGGGCATTCAACACGGGATTATCTGCAGACGTCCGACGTTATCTGTAAAAAGCAGCACGCGCGCATCTCTCTCTTCTGAACGACAATGATCTTGACAAAAGAGCGCACCGAGGAAAGCTTCTAGTTACGTGCATTCACTATGATGGGATTGTATTGTCGCTTGAATTACACGCTTCAAACACGAGCAATATTTGCTTAAGCGTTGAGTCGACAGGACTACGTCGTGTTGTTGCATTCGAACATAAGTTCTATTATTCTACTTTCTTTCTTGTGAGATTTTTGCAGCATCATAATACGAGTTTATGTTTTCTTCGTTTTCTATTTTTTTTCTAGAGAAAAAGAAAAAATAGATTCATTAATTAGAAAAAAGCATTCAAAATAATAGATTAAGCTATATGTGACTTGGAATATCTTTTCTGTTATTTAGAGAATTGATGCAGTATGGTGTTTTCTTTTATATAAGGAATCATTTTTCATGTGCAAATTTCGACTAATTTGGAATTAAAGTTTTGTTACTTGTTGATTAAGATTCTTTCATTATTTATTGCAAGATTTTATAATCTATATAATTTCAAATAACTTTTGAATATCTAAAATAATTAAATTAAAAAATAAAATAACAAAAATTGATAAAGTAATAACAATTACTAAGCGAAAATAATAAAGAGCCCAGGCGTGGTAATTAGAGCGCTAGGAAAACAATTTTTTTCCCTTCGTTTATTAATATATTACAAAATATTCAATTTAGTTACAAAATATAAACTAATTACTTAATTCATATTTTGTAACGAAATTGAATATTTTGCAATACATTAATAAACGAAGGAAAAAAAATTGTTTTCCTTGCGCTCTAATTACCACGCCTGGGCCATTTTCGTCACTTAATAATTATAATTAAAAATATTTCATTTAACTATCCGTTTACATTTTTGGAGCTTTATTCTCGAAAAATTTTTTATTCTCAACAGAAAATAGCTTTTCTCCCAGTCCCTTGACGTTTGAAGGAAAAGTCGGCTTGACACTTGGCTTTGACAAAATCCGTAGATAAAAAGGCTCGTTGGTTTCCTCTTTCTTTGGTGGAATATCCCGTGTATAATATGCATTAATATATATAGCACCGGTTGAGCGTAAGATACGCGCACGCGGCGCGCGTACGTGTCTCCCTTGGCTTCGTGTCGCTTGAGAAGCATATCACACATTGAGAGGACGTGAGTCGCTTTGAAAAATCGTGTCCGATATGCCGGTGGAACGAAGAAAAAGGGACGGCACGTGAGAGGGTTGGAAGGGAAAGGCAATGCCCGGCTTCTCCTCGTACGCCGCCGATCGTCCACGACGGCGATGGCGCACCTGGGTTCTCTCGAATATGCGACTAGCAATGTATGTGTGGGTGTATATTCGTTTCCCGAAAATTTTACACGGCCCGGATAAGCCAAGATCGACGACGTAAGTGAAATTCTCGCTCTTTTAGCAGCGCGACGCCGGAATCCCGAAATCTCGAAAGGCTCCGTCCTGCGACTTCAAAGAGAGTCGCTCCAAAAAAAGCATCTCGATCTCTCGGATTTTTTTTTCCCACGGATTTTCTACGATACGATATCGATTCTCGCCACCCCGTGCATCTGCACGGAACGCAGATATACGCGCGATTGGCTCGTTCCTCGAAAATTTTACATCGTTCGAATAAGCAACGACGTAAATGAAATTCTCTCGCCTTTGGTCTTTGACTGAGTCATGGAATTTTCGAGTCTGCGCTTTGACCTGAAAGAAATTGATTGAGAAGCAACTTTCCGATTCGTAAAAATTTTCTCGGATTTTCCGCAAGAATTTCCGATATCGATTCTCATGCATCTGCTGATTCGAATAAGTGCTCGATAGCAGCATATATTTTTGTATCGTTCTACGCGTTTCTCTTTTACATAATCTGTGAATAAGTGAAGCTTAAAGCCATATATGTAAATGAAATTTCGACATCTGTCTTTTTCGTGAAATCTGGAAATCCTTGCGTGATTTTATAATACATAAGATACATTACCTTCAAAACATTAACGTTACATTTTGCAGTTTTACGAAACATATGTTATTGGGAAAAAGCTTCGTTTTTTCAACAATGTGATAAAAGCATGACTCGGTCAATATTTTTGGCACAACCACATATTAGTTGTGATAGATGTTGTTATACGAGAGAAACGCTCGTTTTAGGCACTTTATCTTCATAGAATTCATACAATATATAAAAAAAGTTACCATTATTTATCGTTAAAATACATTAAATGCAGATGCGGTGTCAACTTTCCAGCTCTATCTGCGGCAATTTCGCGTAATGGCACGGTAATAAAGAAATACCGAGTATCTCGGAGAACGAGAGTACAATATAAGTACAAGCCACTGTACGCTAATGATCGAGATTACAGAAACGAGGAAGGTGCATGCGGGCAAGGTGCGTTTGGGCAGCGCGACGCCTCGATGAGCCCTCGAGGGACGCATTCGCGTGTTGCAGATGCAGTCTTGGAACACCACACCCGGCACAAAAAGAGAATAGAAGAGGCGAACCAGTACCAGCGAAAAATTATATACAGAGCACACACGTGTCGCGCGTGTCGCGCGTGTCGTGCGTGTCGGCTACTTTGTATATGCGTGTACATACATATCGTGTATGTAGCGCGTGGCAATTATCAAAATTATGCCGTTTCTCGCTCGTGGACATTGCAGAAGGCAAAACGACAGGCGAGATTTTTATTTCCCCTGCAAAATGTATACGAGAAATTATATTTCAACTTCGCATAAAAATTTTGGGCTTTTTGCGTGTAATAAGATGAAAGAAATATTTTGGAAAAGTGAAAAACTTAACGATATTAAAGGAAAGTCTCTGATGTGAGTCATCATACTTTTAAAATAAATCGAGATAAATTATGGGATCGATAGTTATTTAAATAAAAATATCCATTTAAAATAAATCCTTTCTGTCATCGCTTGATCGTAGAGTAACATTACGATGATCAGATGTGATGCTCATTTGATTAAGTCTTTGAGAAATTTTAAAAATGCCAAAGGGCAAAGCTCCTGGTTCATCCCTCTCGTCGAATAACATGATCGTCGTAGAGAAGAAAAAGCGTAATTTCGTAAAGTCGGCCAAATGACGAAATTACGCGCAGGAGTCGAGCGCTCGTGGGGGTTTCCGTGCAATCTCGCTCTTCCTAGGGGATGAATGCGACTCTAACGGGGCCACCAGGGAGCTATTCCATCGTATGCCGCGGGGTCCATCGCCGATCGTTGCAACGCACTCGTCGTTGGCTTTTAATGTCCAGCTGAGAGATTATTGGCCCCTAGAGGGTGAGCTCGAAATCGAGATCGAAACTGCTATTTCACGTTTGGCGCAAGGATAGATTGAACATCGGCGGGCGCGATATCGAATATTACACGGACGAAGAGCTTCGAATCAATTGTTACGATAATGAGGAGAGGGTGGCGTGTAACTGTACCCCTCGCCCGCAATCTTGATATGAATTGTGTGGCAATTAGTATTTCGCAACATCGGCGATCAACTACAGCACAACTTAATGCAATTAATGTAATTTTGCATCGGACAAATAGCATTGAGAACAAATAGAGACAAGGAATAGAGACTCCATTCTATTCCAATATCTGTAATAAATATGGATGTAATAGATTTTGATGATTCATGATTTATTTCAAAATTTGTGAATTTTAAGAGAAAATATATAAGAGATGTGAAATTCGTTTTCTTTTTCTTGATCGATGAGATATATCCTTTCTCTCTTCCTACCAAAATTATAATACAATCTTGCTGACACGATAATACGCAAAAATTGTCGACACACACTCGTTACAGGAAATGTAGCTGGATAATGCGCTGCGGCAAAATCTGCAGTATCGTCCGCCTGCGCTGCTCCTTCATGCGGCAATCGAATTTCTGAATGCGCCCGTGAACTTCGCCCTCGGGAATGCGGCGTTGCTCGACCAGAGAAATCCAATTGTTTGCCATTGATTCCTTTGTAATCGGCCAACCTACAGGTATCCGCCGCCGTCGGGCATACAGGTAACATTTTAGAAGGAAAAATTTCATTCTGACCTCGTGCCGCTCGATGCGTTCGTGCGGTTGCAATGCCCGGCGAAGTTGCACGAAACAGCAAAAGACCGGATTTAATGATGCGTTCTCGCACAGATACAATAATGAGAGATGTACGCGAGAGACGTAACAGCGGGATCGATAGCATTCGGTCATACGTTAATTCATTTCGTTTAAATAAAAATTTGCGCTTTGTCTCGGGTCATATTATCGTGCTTTAAATATTGAGAGGAGATACACAAATAAACTAGAATATATTTATATTTATATAGATACTTTATTTTCAGTGATGGATCGTTGTGATAAAGACCATCACGTAGCGATGATGAATGATATGTGATTAATATGTAATATTAATAATAGAGAAAGAGAAAGAGAGAGAGAGAAGATAAATTATATAATATTATATATTTAATATTAAACATGATAAATTATTTTATTTATTATATTATTTACATATGCAATTAATTTATAATTATTGTATAATTATTAAGATTTATATAATCATGATATAATTTTATCAATAAAAGAACGATAAAACTTGTTATTAAAAATAAGATTATTTTACATATATTTACACGATTTTATCGGGACATATTTAACGTTTTGTGCTTCCTTTATATGTATGCCGATTATCTTAAAATCATCGATTGTTCTTTTAATAACAGATTTGTAAAGTCATATTGTGGATATGATTTCAACAAAATGTTAAATAGTATTGAAATAAAATTATTTATTTTTTTCAACAGTTTATGATGTAGAAATATTTAGAGATAAAGAAATATAGGGATAAAGAATACTTTCTGCATTGTTTTTTTTTTATAAATTAAGTTTGAAGAAAAAAGAAAAAGTTTCCTATATATAATCACATATATGGTATGCATATAAATCACATATAAAAGTATGCATATAATTATACATGGAGAGAGAAAATATTGTATAATCTATTTAATAACATCAAAGAAGCCCCAATGGAGTCGCATTATTATAATATATATAATGTATACCTAAGTTCTATACATATTACAAATCACATAATAAATATGTATTCGAAATGTACGAGAAAGAAAATTCCCAATAATTTTTTACATTATATTTAATATAATATTTTAAATTATATATATATATAAAATTTATATATATATATATATATATATATAATTTATATATATATATATATATATATCTCTCTCTCTCTCTCTCGAAAAGCAATAAAACAAATTTTTCCTCTATTTCCCTATATCCCTTTTTCTTTTATCTCTATTTTTTTCTCTCTGATAATAATTTTTTATATTATTTTTTATAATTCGTGACAACATATATTTATATGATTTTTATCATTAATAAAAAATAATTTACCGAGCAAGACTTGACATAAAGCGCAATTCTTTTTTGATAAAATCGTGTCACTTGATAAGTCCTGAAATAATTATGTTGTAAAATATACATTTATTGCGTTTATGAAAATTGTTATCAACTTTATGTTACATTTATTTTCAACTTTATATTATTTATGCTATAAAGAAGTATCCGAATGGATTATGAAGAGTATAAAATGCTGTTGTTTATTACATGTCTATAATATTTATTATACGAATATCGTATTCACACTCTTAAATGCAATATAAAAATATTTGATAAAATTTTTTATTGCTTCGATAAAAGTTTTGTTTGGTATAAGTTCTTCTATAAAATCAGACAGGTCGAATACAATCTCTAAGAACTTTTAGAAATCTTGCTTTACTAAATATTTTGAAGAAATCATGAAGGCAAGTTTTGCTTTTGTACTCGTGCTCGTCCTAATTCTAGGAATTACTATTCCTAGCGGAGTCATTGCTGCAGCTGTTCCTAGCCCTGCAACCCCCCTTGAAAAAATTTTCGACAAATTAAAAGAAGACGTGGACAAATACGTGGATAAAATAAAAGAGTCTTTGAAAGGTAAGTAAATTTTTAAAATAAAAAATTACAAGATATTTATTTAAAATAATATATAAATATGTAAATTAAGAAAATTATATAATCATGAATTTCTTCGAATAAAGTTTTATTGAATGAAAGAGGATTAACTAAACAATTTTTAAATTCTATTAAAATTTATAATAATAAATATAACATATTAGTATTATATGTACATTAAAAATATAAAATAAAAAGTACATATAAATTAGAAAAAAATTAACTATAACAGATGATTCTATAAAACTTATAGAAATAAAAATTTAATAGCTCTATCTTAAAATCGATGAATCATTTCTTATTAGTAATAAAGTATAAATCTTGTTTTATATAACTAACATAAGTGATTTAATTATTATTTACATAAATTATTATAATAGTTATTCAATTATTATTTATATAAATGTCATTACACTCTAAATTTAAGAAAATAAAAATAAAGCACATTAAGAAAAATGAAGATTAGGTACGATAAATGTTACTTTTCTTTCAATAACGCTCATTTCGATATTAAATATAACAAATTGTAACAATTGTAAATTGTAATTGTAATTGTTTTTACGAATTATGAATACTTTAAATTTGCATTGAATCGTGTAATTTTTTTGCACGTAGAAATATTCTGGATTTATTTCTAAATTTCATTTTAAAATTGGTATTATTATTATTTTTATTATTATATTTTCTTTCAGATTTTTTAGATCTATAATGACAGCATGAAAATAACTATCCTGTCAATAACCATGTACAATTAAGAAGATAACCTACTAAATAGTACTACCTATGGTACTAAAAAAATTTAATCTTAGCAATCTTAAGAAAATGAAAATATCTTTGCAACATATAAAATATTATTTTATTTTCTTTCATGAATATTTTTGTGGATAAGATGTATTCCACCTATCTAATATGTAAACAATAAGAATAAATTGAAAAATTAATAAAAAAAAAGGAGTAATATCTTTTAACCTATAAAATTAAAATAAACCAGTATATTATAGAATAGCAAGTAACTAGTAAGTAGCATAGAATAACAAGTATAATGTAGACATAACAAATATATTATAGATGTACTCTTTTTATTCTTACGATTTATAATAATTATAATATTAAACCATTACTCAATTTATAATAATAAATTAATGGCATGTTTGCCCTGCGTTAGCGCATTTTCGAATAAAATATATTTTATTTTATTTTTTTTACTTTACGTACTTACTTACTTAATAGATATATTTAATTATTATAAGTGCGCGCGTATGTGTATATAAAGATTATTTTTACAATTATTAGAAAGAATATATATATGTATATATAAATTTTCTTAAAAAGAAAGATAACAATTTATGAATATCAAATATCATCATAATCATAGATAACAACAAGTAATGCATAATGATAATGTCTTTTTTTTCTTGTAAAAAAATATATGTATAATAGAGAAGATACACATATAATAGTTATAGCTATTTGGGTTGTATATTATTTCATCCTCAGATTTTGTAATTATTAACTTCTATATAACTACTATAAACTACTATAAACAAGTTCTGTTTTCTATTAATAAATTTCGAATTTGAATCGCAATGGCAATATTGTTGTAACTATGTCACGCAGAAAAAAATGAATGAGCAAAGTTGGAAGCATTTTCCATAGAAAATTGTGAAATAAGATTTTTGTGAAGTTATTCAAAATGGCTAATATAACATCGGAACTCTTGGTGTGAAAATTATTACATTTCATGATGCTGCTTAAAAGCTTTACATTTTTGTGCAGCAAAAATTGTGTAGCGATATTGTTACAACTTTTTATGAGTGTTAATAATATAGTATACGTTATAATAACTAATATGAGGAAGAAATTTTTCCGATGAATTGTAGAGGACGAGAAATTGTATAATAAATAGTTATAAAATTTTAAATTTCTAAAATGATTCATCGTTTAAAACAAAATGAAAATTAAAATCAGAATAGATTATACGAAATCATTTTTATGAAATCCATGAAATCCCCATTTCCTTTTCGTCATCGAGCTATCATAAGCTATAAATATGGTTTCTGAAATATGTTATCGGAATAATCCTTCTAGTGTGTAAAATTCAGGAACACGACAGTTGATGAATAATAATTTTTTAAATCACGAATTTTGCACATTTTTCTTATCTTTATATAATATGTTATATAATATGTTTTATAATACTTTATATAATACGTTAAAAACATGCAGATTTAATTCTGAAGTATAGAAAATCGAATTAAGATCTTGTGTAAAAACTCTTTAAAAAGGAATATTCACAATTTTTAGAAAGATTCAGTGTTACTACGAATTTTAAGCCATATGTTATAATTATTATCGTCGTTATATAAATTGCAAAAATAAACTCTCTCTTCCTTTTTCTCTCTATTTGATGTATTATTCTTATCGACATAGATATTTAATATGTATCATAGTCAAAATATTTAATAGTATTTAAAGTATTTACTGAAATCCATTATTTCAATAATAATACAAGCCTGAACACTGGTGCATACTATAAAGTATTCATCATATATATTTTATAAAATTCATGTTTCTCTTATTTTCTAGTCTAATTAGAATTAATCTCCTTAGCGAAACTAGTTTCTATTCCTGAGATTCTCGTTAAATGGTTACTATCTTTGATTGAATTTTTGAATAAAAATCCAAGTCAGTTTTGTTACAAAAATCAACAAACTACAAGAAAAGAGAAAGAATGAAATACGCAGAAAACTCACTTTGGCTTTCTTGTTGCGATTTGTATTTATTCTAAGAAATGAGCCAAGAATAACTGTTCTCATCTTAATTTAAAAAATAATTAATAAAAAAATAAATACTTAAATTTTCATTTATTTTAGATTATATTAAGATTAAATCTTAATAAAATTAATGACATATCTTTCTGAATTGATTGCAGGCATTTGATTGCACT
The DNA here is from genome assembly GCF_025532165.1 of Camponotus vicinus. Classification (NCBI taxonomy): domain Eukaryota; kingdom Metazoa; phylum Arthropoda; class Insecta; order Hymenoptera; family Formicidae; genus Camponotus; species Camponotus vicinus. The sequence continues at coordinate 6,095,033 of NW_028141949.1, forward strand.
TTAACGTCGTTTTATATCTTCTATAATTTAAAAAATAATTAAGTTATATTATTGCTATTTATCTTTCTTATAGTATTTATAATAAAAAATAGAGAAAGAAATAAAATAAATAAGAAAGATAAAATAAAATTAATATTTATGAATTTAAATAGAAAATAATTATACTACATGCAATAATTTTATCAATAAAAAAATTGTAATAAATATATTTCAAATATTTTTCATTATTTTTATAATAAATAAGAATAAATAAGAATTTTTTAATTTTTATCGTAAATATTTTCTAATTAAAAGCAGCGCAATTTATAAATTAATAAATATTAGAAATACTCTTAAATATTATTAATCACTTTCATGTATTTAATTTAAATATATATTTAATATTTAATCTAATTTCTCAAAAATATTTATATATTACAAAAGGTAATATAATAAATTTTTTTCTTTATATCTGTTTGTTTCTTTCTAACGATCAGATAAATACATTTTACAAGGTATATACATGTATATCTTTACAATGTTTTACGTTTTAAACATTTTGCATTAATAATTATATTTCTAGTTCCTCAAAAATCCAATAGAAAACAATTATAAAAAATTGAACTAACAACGAAAGACAAAATTGATGTAGATGATTTAGATGATGTATGCTCTAACTCTAGAGAAACCCTCGATTTGAAAGGATCAATGATTGATTAATCTCGATGTTTGACGCTTTGTGTACTCGTTTTATTATTAAAGCTTAGGCACGGAAGGGAACACACGGATGGCGCTCAGCTTTCCAGCAGCACCTCACTTGAAATTGGTAACATTTGTCGGTGATTGGAAGAATTTACGAGGTTCTCTCCCGTCTGGGACCTCGCTCTTCCGCCTATTCCTCACCAGTTCTTCTTTTCGCCGGAGCTACCGATAAATCACTTTCCCGACTCCGCGAGATTTAATATAACGTCAATATTCCCACTAAAACGAATAAAAAAGCGAAAAGGGATATTCACGGGACGAGTTTTCGCTACGCATCATGATACTCGCATGGTCCTCCGTGCGTGACACAGGATAAAACCGTTTTAAAATTGCAAATATGTCGCATGTCGAGACTTTAAGAGAATTTCTGATTCTCTTGAAATACAATTGCGACTAAGAATTATGACAAATACCTTTATGGACTTACGTTTATATCCCATAAGTTTATTACATGGCTTTGAATGGAATAACCGTGACTTAAATTAGATGAAACAACACAATATATCGTAAATATCTTTCCAAAAATATATAATATATAATTAATATTAATTATATATTAATTCATTATTATATAAAAAATAGCCTTTCTTTTTTAAAGACTATTATATTTTATTTTATAAGAATTATGAATACTTCTTCCTTGCTTCCAATAAATAAATTTTCTTTTAATTATGGATAAATTTTTCTAGCAATTATATCTCGAAAACAATTTGATTTACACTATAATTCAGTCTTTGAATACGTGAGATTTAATATAATCTCGATCAATATTCTTGGCAGGAAGTGTAAAGAAGGAGAAGTCTATGGGAGTCAAGATTGTAGATTGCTCGGCACGCGTCGTGAATGCTGCGCTTTTCAACGTGACACGCGATGAATAACAGATATATCATTCATTTTGCAACATAATGATAGCTGATTGCGTAAGTAAACTTGCTACGTTAATAAGCGCAAATAGAAAAAAAAATGAATAAAAAAAGCTCGATTTATATAAAAATAGCTATAATAATAAATAACATAAACAACATCGGAAAATAAATATTAATATATAAATTAATATAATTAAATTAATATAATTAAAGGAACAATTAAAATTATTCATATGATATGTGTTTCTCCTTTGCTAGTTTAAGGAATTTCATATGATATAAATGGCAATGGCAATAACTTATAAGTAATAATTATTGTATAATCACTATAAAATTAATTATTACAATTATGATGGTAGTATTTAAAATATTAAAATGCAATTTTCAAGATTAGAAAGTCCTGCTCCATTATCTGTGGTCACATCATGATTAGATCTGACTTGTAATTACTATTGTTTCAATCTGCTTAAATGATTGTAACATAATCGTGCTCCAACAAATTTTAATGCAGCCGATACGTAAAACAGAAAGATGATTTTTCCGAGGGAGGAGAAAATCTGAATGCGCAGCGTCACGCGCCACTCATCTAGCGGATTCTGCAATTTCGTACGTGCTAGTGCCATGACGAATTCTGATTGTCATGTTTCGCAGCTTGAGATTTTTCTCACCCTCGCGGAGAGAAAGCGCGTCACGGCTCAAGCTTCTTCGATACCGGTAAACGAAACGGAATACGGAAATTCCTCTTTTATTAATCCAGGATACGTTGAAAGAATACATTGTTGTGAGCCTTGTATCGCAATGCTCTAACATATCTTTATTATTCTTAATCCGTTTTAAAAATTGTAAAGGTTCTTCGAAAAGAATAATTTTGAAAGGGTAACGTTAGCACGCATTTTTTAAGTCGAGTCATCCTATTCGACGAGTTAAATCTCTGGATTTCACGGACCCCCCCCCATCTTTCTGGAATTTTTCAGTAACTCCAAAATCGCGGCGGCCAACAAAATGGATTAACGGCTGGATGCGATGAAGGGAATTTTCCCATCGTACTCGGTTGGAATTTTTAGCACGTTCGGCGTTACAGAATGAAATCGACCGAAAATTCGTGCATGAGGTGTCGGATCTCTCGAACCATCCCTCGCGTCTCCTGCGCAACATGTTCCCTTTTCTTCCACCCTCGCAAATAAACGGCGACGGGAGGGAGAAGGAAGGGATGTTTTAGTGCCCGCGTACGCGCATAAAGTCGACGCGGAAATTAATTCTTGCGGTTGTGGAAAATTGCCACGCCCGGTATTGTGAGGTACCGCGGCCAATCGCTGAGGGAAGATGCGCCCGACGTAGGAAAACCGATTGTGACGATAATTGCTCGTTCGTAATGATTTCCTCCCTCGTCGCTAATTTACGACGCGTATTTAACATCTTAATCACCGAGCGTCTGGTGCTCTACTTTGCCTCCATCAGACCTCCTCGTTATCACCTATCAACTCCCGGAGTCGAGTGAAGGCGTATGTAAAAGTATCTTCGACGGCGGTTCACGAGCTTGCAAATGCGTCGCAGTAAATTCACGCTCGCATTTTTACGTGCTAAACACGTGCGGTACGACAGAAATTGTCGAGCGAAACTCTCGCGACGGATATTTTCCGCGCAGAAAATACGTATGATATGAAAAATTATTTCCATAGAAAATTATATTTTTCATGTTACATATAAAAATAACATGTCGTAAATATTCAATAATTTTATGAAATTCTTCTGTTTTTTCTTTTTTCTTATCGCCAATTCAACTATTAAACAAATAAACGCATATTTATATGTCGCGCTTCATTACATGGGCGATACTTTTAAGGAATTAAAAAAACGCGTGACTGACACACCGTGTCGAGCCGATCGCGTTTGTCAGTCGCGCTTTGACACTCGTATCGCTCGCGAATGATATCCGGTATCAAAGCCCATGGTTTCGCATCCACGCATATCGAGCTCATTGTACATACATGAACGAGCAATTTTTCGTTTTACCGCGCAGCAGACGGCCGACAGACGGCAACGAGCGCTCCCCCGGATGCTGTAGCATCCTGCCGAGGGAGGAAAAAGAGGGAAAGGGGGGGGAAAAGTGAAAGGGAAAGAAAGAGGATCGAGCGACTGTACCGCGATCTCTTTTCTCTGTTCCTTCGCTCTTCCGCCCCTATCTTCTTCCCCGTCAAATGATTTCCGCATTGTGCCGGCTGTAAGGACGGACAGACCGGCGGAATTTTAACGAGTTTTGTGCAACTTGATATAACGGGGTTGGGATGGACGAGAAGATGGAAGGGTGGAGGGTGCCGTGGCGCCGTCGCTCCGCTTTGCTTCCATAAAATGCTTCTTGTACGTTCCTTGCACGGAGAGAGGCGTACGAAGTTAAGGCGAACCGTCACAATCGTTCCTCGCTACGCTCGTTGGCGCGTATCGGGACAGAATTGAGGGCGTAAAGATACCTCACGTTTTTCTCCCGTAGGACACCCTCCTTCGCTATTGCTCGATATAAAGGTCTCCCAGCGAAAGATACCGGCGTTTATCTGCGACTTGGTGTACACATTTTCGGATATATGTATAATAAGAATAGTATCTCTTCGATCGTAAATGGTGTTCGCTTCGAATATCTGATGGTTCTTGGGGTTTTGAGAAAAGAAGAAAAAATGATAACATGACATATGTTTGAATAGCAAAAAGAATTATGGACCTTTTTTTATTCTAATATGAATGATTTTATTATTACAATTTATACCGCAATTTATAATGCATCTAATTTATATCCGAAGACAAATAAATCTTCGTCTCGATACATTTTCGACGGATTCGTTTTTTCGTACAATAGAGTAAAAACCTCATTTTATAGGTATCATATTAGAGGATAAGATAGATCGCATGTACATACATTGCATTCACCAAGGCTCATCACTATGATGTTATTGATGAATAAGCATCCAGACAGCGCCATTTCATATTCCATAGTCTCGTGGAATTTCTCGCGGAATAACTGTGTGTATCCTTACATGCAGAGAGCAGGAAATAAACATTAGAGGAGATGATGCTCTGATAAATTGTGTCGAAACTGTGGTATTCCATTTCTACGCGACGCGAATTAATTCTGAAAATTATTTCTCTGGATTGCATGCTTTAATAAATACATTTGTGTTAACAAATAATTTTATACATATATGGAAAGAGAAAGAGAAAGAGAGAGAGAGAGGGAGAGAGAGAAGACTCGGACCAGGACCAGTAAATTCAAATTAAATGATAAAATGTAAAATTCCTTCTGATAAAGCGTATCGGATTTTTCGGGCACTCTTGTACGACAATTAACTCGCGGGGCCGAGTATCGACAATAAACTTTTTGACATCTGACATTCAATTTTCACGATTGTCTCCCGCAGTTTTATGCAGTATGCGGCCTCATTGTTTGTCAGTCTTTATTGCGAGTACATGTATTGTGCGTGCATTGTGACGTGATTTCCCCGTTATTTTTCCACATGCCAAGTCTCGCAGTCGAAATTTCCGACGGGCATTGTATCCAAATATCGATGACGCGCAAAGTGGAAACTTCGCGTTCAGTGTCACGCAAATCGTCGATATTTGTGAGCGTGACAGACGACCACTCTTCTTCAAGTTATCCCATTTTATTCCCGTATAATCTCGCGATTCTTGACTCCTCGAAAATATTTGTTTAACAAATGCATATGTATTCGGCATCAAAATGACAGCAGCTCTTTATTCCACGAATTTGCAAACCAATATGAAAGATTAATATGATTGTCAATATTAACATTATTGTATTAATATTATGTATGATATTATTATTGCATTCTATGGCTATTCGCATGAATTATATCTATACTATCGATAATATTTGTAGTTCATATGTCAATATATACCGCACATAATTAGTCTTTTATGTCTACACATAATAAATTAATTATTTTTAAAAAATCTATTTTTTCTCCTTTTTCTTTGACATAAAGAATTTGCCTTTTTTTCAATATAAAGGCTACGCAATGATCGGCGTTAGCAGAATGCGTTATTTCTATTAATAAAATCTCTCCATTATATTTCTCCGTCTCCTACACTTTATTGCGAATACTAATACTCTCGTTCATCTTAATGATTCCCCGAAGGGAGAAAAGTGCGCACCCCGCGATAATATTAACATTCCAATTTCTCGACGATCGGAAATTTCTACCTAGCAATTTTAATCGTTTCGATAAGCATCTCAATTCAGGAATCCAAGCAGAAGAGAGCGAGAGCGCCGCGTTCGATCACTACCATAAATCCGAGAGAGTGGCGTTTCACTGCTTCGTTGCTCCACGATCCGATGCTCATTATATCAGCATTGTGGCCGTCGCTATTCCATATTCTCGGCGTTAAGTCGTATAGAATTTCCAATGGCAATAGAATTGGAATCCGCTGCGAGAGAGAATCAGCTCCGTGACCGTTGAATAATTCTCGTTTCATAGCGCGCGCGCCTAGAACAATATAACCAGGATTTACACCCCTTCCTCTTCCCCCCCTCCCCCGAGCAGAAGTCGAAAATTTCTGTGACGCGTGTTTGCACGTCGCATTTAACGCTAAATGTCAATAAATGCGAGGCTCTGTTTTCCGTTCGTATGTGTACGAGTTTAATTCACCGGATTGGATTTCGATCGTCGCGAGATAAGTCAACGCCCTCGGTCGTATAATAGATGATGATCGACATAGTAATTTCGATTAAAGGGAACTGCCAGTCAAACTTCGTGTCCATTACGCGAATTGCCCTCTGTGTGCAGTTTGCAATCTGTCGATACGTAAAATCAAATTCGTAGAAACGTGGCGGAAATGGGATACGTTGGATACAATTTTCCGCGAGATACATTTAATCGACGCGTCGATATATAAACTCGACGATTGGCGCAATTTTGCGCGCGAATTGCCGATGCCTCTTTGATAATTCGTTGTAAGAAAAAAAAAAAAAAAAAATGCAAAGACGAGAATCAATTTCAATAACGTTAATTTTCGATAATCAATCATAATATCGACAAATTTCCAGATCACTCGTCCGGATGACGTTTTAATTTTATCTACACCGACTGCATTTTCCCACCGATTTCCCGTAGATTGACATGTGCGAGAAGCACATGATTGCGCAAATTGGACGGATCGGATTAATATCTCAGAGCGCACGCATAAACGAATTTTTACTCACGAGTTCCGCACAACTTTATCTCGTTTCGTGTCTAATGAGCTCCGTCGTCGGAACTTTTACACGTTCGATATGAATTTTAAATTTCCATCCCGACTCCTTCTGTCTTACAACCCGCTCGTCGGATATTAGCCGGACGCGCGAGTGCTGCAGCGCCATTTTGCCGCAAAATCACTCTCTTCCGTGTCGTTGCGTTTATACACGCGTCCCTGATTACAATTCTTCTCCGCGAATAAAACGGTATATCTGTTGAATCTGTAAAAATGTGGTTTGTCTTTTATGGAGATGCAATGTTTTTTTTATATGCATTAAAGCTGAAATATTAAAATATCTAAATGTAAAAATGCGTTTGTTACGCATTTACGTTATAACGCGTATTTAAATTTTGATATTTCATATATATCTCACATTGACAGTATTTGAGATAATCATCGTTTAAATAAAAGACGTCGTAAACGAGCGTTCAATGTTCTTCTCGAGATTTTCTACGCCGTCCTTAAAGTTTGACGAGCGAAACGACCCGTATCGCGCATGCAACTTCGGAAATGGATTGTAAAAGACGCACGTCGTCGATATGCATCCGCTATATATGTCGTGGGAGTCTGAGAGCGACGTAAAGCTGCATTTTGTCGAACGCAAATGCGATCCTCTCGCGCGATTCAGGGAAAAATGATGAGAAACTCGTAGGATATCGAGGCGAGAGAGGTGAGAAGAGACTCGTCTTTTGCCGTTGTTCCAGGCGTAGAGCGTCTCGATTGTCTATCGAAGTTTTCAAATATCTTCCAGGAGCCGTTGGGACGCTGGCGAATTTATGTACCTAGCACCTGGGGGAGACTGCACGACTTTTACCGTCTCGTTTGCATACACGTCTCGCGCAAAAGAGCGGAAGCAATGTTATGTTCACGTTCGTCGAAAAAAGTTAAGATATCGAGGAGAGAAGCTTTCGAGCCGATTCCAGAGAAACCGAACTGGCATCGAAAAACATAAATCTAAAAGACTTGTTCAAGGATTTTTTTATAAACTATGTATGTCTAGTGACTGGATCCCTTTCGTTTGTTATCGAATCAACCTATTGAAATCGTCTAAAAATAGTTTATTATTTCTTCTCCAAATTTTCGCAACACATTCGTTCAGTTATGTGTAGAATAAAAATTTTGGAACCGTATTTTTCAACGTTTGTAAAGAGATTATTGTCCTATTCTGAATATTTATCTAAGAGATTTGTGCGAAAGTGAAACCGCTCCGTTCGAAAGAGGATATCGTAAGGCGGATCGAGAGGGTTATGCAAGCAGCTTTGAGAGAATCGGCAGGAACTGATGCTTTTTTAATCGAAAATTAAATCCGCTCCCGTTGTTACGCGATCGGGAAATCTCCGGTGATAATTTATTTCCGGATCTCGCCGTTTTAATGTTGTTCACCAATAGCGACAATATATTAAACAGCGTTTAATCTGTTTCTTGTTGATAAATAATTCAGCCCCATGGATAATATAATATATCGTTGATACTGGTGAAAAATTGAAAGTGGAATTAACGTGCATTAATCATTTTCGCCGTGATTTCTCTCGCAATATCATAAGAAAGAATCATAATAAACATTTGTATCAACTTGTATGAGTGGGTGGTTGAATCACAAAATGAAACGCGAGCAAAGTTGGTCGCAGAGAGACATGTTATACGACAAGATATTCTTACCTTATTAAGACGCGCAGAGAAGAAAATATCCTGTCATGATTTTCCTCAAGAAACCGTGAGACAAGGAAATTAGTAAAATGGTAGATAGGATTGAGTTTCGTCTGAAACATTAATATTCATAAGAATAGCGTGATGCTAGTACAAGAAAATATTTTAATTAAGGTATAAATTTCGTGCGACATTAATTAAACATATTATTTATAGATAGCAATTAAGTGCGAAATAAACAGTCAAACATTAAGATTACATTGCTTTCTCATGTCGTTGATATTTGTCCTTAAAGGAGTGATAAAATAAAAAGAATAAAGCGACTTCTTTCAATCTCTCTCATTAACCTACTTTGCTTCGCTTTCATTTATTTGAGTGGCTTTCCCGGTCGGCGGAAAATGTTTTTCTCTTATCCCTGAACGCCATACTTTCTCGACCGACCAGAATGCTTCACTTTAATTCGATTCATCGTCCAGTCCTATTCATCTACTGTTACTTTGATACCGCCCATGGTACCCGTTTATCGCTTGTCTGCACATCGTTGATGTATAGTGTGCACGAGTTATCGATCTGCGGGCTGAGAAGCCGGCAGACAGCTCCAAGATCCGTGTTCCACGCGGGCCATAACACAATTACGTTAATTGGCCGATGCTTACATTAGTATTAAGTGGAAGTCTGACGAGAGGAACCAAGCCGAGCTCGCATCGTAGTTCGTAGCTGTTTCAGAACTCCTTCGACAGCTCATACGTTCACATAGAGAGACGAAAGCTCGTTGTCTCAGTGGCAAAATGCATCACTAGCAGGAAATCAAGCAAGCAGAGCGAAGCTAAAAAAGCGGAGGGATATTTATTTAATATAATCTGGAATAAATGTTTTATAAGAAATTATAGATATATTACAGGAAAAAACAATAAAAATACAAGGAAGTAGAAAAAGGAAGATATAACTATAGGAACATATTAAAAGTTTGTTAAAACCGATGAGAAAAGCGCGATGAAAATGTGTGGCAACGATAATCGCATCGAAAAATACGGATAAACGAGATTAAGAGAACAGGATGAAGCCGGAGAAAGAGAGTGAGCTACAAAAAGGCCAGCAAGAAATAACGGATGAAGAAAATGTGTTGCGGACTTTGGCTCGCAAAAGGGAATGAAGGATCGAGAAAGATTGCAGATAAAAGGATGCAGATGAAAACGGGAATGGGAAATATGGAGGAAGGTATCGCGCAGGAAGGAAATGCAAATACAGGAAAAGCCTTGCGGTGATGTCGAGAAACGTCACGAAGGAAGAGGATAGAAACAGAGAGAGAGAGAGAGAGAGAGAGAGAGAGAGAAGGAAAGAATGCGAATAGAGCACGTGAAGAGACACTGAGAGAAGGTGTGAAGGAGAGAATGCAGCGGAAGAGAAAGGGGGAAGGGGGTAAGAAGGGTGGTCTACGGTTGAAGGAAGGGTGGTCTACGAGAATGGTTTCGAGGCGAAGTTTGGCGGTTTGGCATCCCTCTACAAACTACTACTACTACGCGTTTCCGTCAGGCTTGCTTCTCTCGAATCACCGTGCACCAGCGCTGATTTCACAGCGCCGTTCGCAGGATAAGCGGAAGTCGGGTCCCCGCAGTACAGCTCTCTCTGATCCTTCGCGATCCCGAACGCAAACTTTCGAACCTCCGAAATTCTCCGGGTTATTCTCAGAGGGAAAACGAGCGCATGCGCTCTCGTGTCGCGAGTCTCCCTAACATCGAGAAAAGAAGCGACGCATCTTTGAAGTTTTCCGACAACCGATATAATTTCCGCTTCTTCATTTTCATCATTTTGATTTAACAAAGAAAGAATTATAAAGAATTAAGAAATGAAATATGCGAAATGTACACAGAAGCTAATAATGTATGTACGATTCGCCAAGAGAGATTAATGATAAATTCAAGGCTCAATCACGTCCCAGCCGCGTCGTAATTAACTCGGAGCCAACAACCGACGGAATGACACTCGATCGTGTCGGCTCGCAAAAAAAGGAACGAGCACGTGCGATCTCTCGTCGTGTCCGCGCGAAATTCGCGCCAATCGCATCGTCGCGTTTAATCGAACGCGCGCAGAGAACCCAGTCGCCCGGATATTCGAATATTCGCGCACGAAGGTCCGATAATCCCCGGCCGGGATCGACAACAGAGCGCCGCCGATTATAATCCAACGTAGTTCCGAAAAGAAACGGCTCGGCAGAGAACGAATCCGGTCTGTCGTTGTAATTGTCGACCGTGTAATTATGGACGCAGCCAATAAACTGTCGACACTTTGACATTGTATCGACATTGCTTCAGGCATCACAGTTGCCGAGATGCTTCTGCCGTCGATACTAATCTGCTGATAGGTACTGTCGATACCTATTTTACGATATCGGCGACATGAGCGCGATATTTGTGCGAAACGAAATTCGGGGTTGGTTCACAGGGGATAACTCAGAATTTATCATCAATTTTTTTCATCGAGTAAAAATCTCAAAGCATCAGTAATTTTCGAGCTGAAAGCTGTCATGGATAAAATCCTGCTCTTCGTTAAATGTAAAAATTTTGGGACGCATAGATTTAACACAGAAATTTAAACCAGATTTTAAATGACGAGCGACTATTAAATTGGTATTAAAAGTATCTGAAAACGTCACTATCGCGGTTTTATTGGACCAATGATCATCCGCTATATGCAATCATCGCAAAATCAAACATCGAGAGTGCATGTCAATGCTGGGGATCAGCCAATCGGATTTCATTGACGCAATCCCCACAAGCGTGCGATCTCCCCCTAATTGTACGGCTAATTCTCTCATTTATTTGAAATCCGATATGTTATCTCGTAATGGCAACAGCGAGCTTACCACTAATGTCGAACTCGATCGACGACGTAATTTCGGACAAATCCGGAAAAACTCGTCGCAATTTTCTGTTGCGGGAATCTCCGTGAGAAATACTATCATCATAATCTTGAATATATCCCGAACGATATAGCAGTCGCGTCGAAATCGCGCGGATTACAAACGTTTGCATTTTTTTAATTCGGTTCGCGAAATATTTGCGCAGACGGCGCAAACCGGTTGAATCAAATTCCACGATGGAAAATGATTTTCGCGATATTGCGAAAACATTCATCTCGCTTAGAATTTTTTCCGTGATTGAAGAGAAATCAATTCGCGCGATGGATATTCTTCGCGTTTGATTTGCGCTCGTTGCTACCGGCGGCGTTTGTCAATTACGTTTCTGATTTTGTAAACCGGAAAAAAAATGAATAGACCTTTTATTGTCTCTGAATTCGTATTGTTTTCGCGCAAACAGTTTTTCGCAATTCACAATTGTAGAGACATCTGTTCATTCGGCAGCGCTATAATAATATTTTCCTTTTATATTACTATTTTAGTTTTTTATATTATTTTTATTTACTTATATTGAATAATTATATCAAATTTATAATTTATTAAATAATTATTATCAAATAATTACTATAATTGATATTTTAAGAAAGAAAGAGAGAGAAAAAAGGAGATGAAATTAAAGGAAAAAGTAATCAAGAGGATGGGATATCATGGGCGAAACCACTAGATCGATTTTTAAAGTCGCTCCAAAGACAAGCTTTACTTCCTGCCGACGTGGTTTTGCGGTGAAAGATGAAACGCCGCGTTAAGTCTACTGTTGCACCACTTTCCTGGCTTCCAGACTGTGTCAAAGGAGTAAATAACGGGAAGCCTACCGTCTCATCATGCTTGTGTCACGTTTAGAATGACACGATTGTTTAGAGTGATATGATTTCATCATCTACACTTCCTCACAATATTTTTCGTAAGCTCTATACATATTATATTTATAATTTTTCTACCTTTAAAAATAATTTTAATAAAATGTAGTCTTGTCTCTGTAAAAGATATAAGCTTGTATTCACTTATTTTGTACTATTTTTTAATACTTTTTTATATAATACTTTTATTATTTAATACTTTTTTATATCTTATCACATATCCTTATATTTTAATAAAAAATATAATATATAGGATATACGTAAGAAGGTTTTTAAAAATTGTTAATAAAGATTTATCAGAAAACGCAAGCTCTTTCTAGCTGCAAGCTCTCTCTTAAGTTACATTTGCCAATCTCACGGCTGACAAAGGACATTGTTGCATTATTCGCATCCATTTGCATAACATCAGTATTTGACACGGAATAAGTGTACGAAGAGAAGAACCGTGAACTCATCAACCCATCTGCGGGCTTGGGCTCTTGCTTAATGCTCGCACACGCTTCGGGAGTTTTTATAAGCAGCAGCCCGTATACCCGCCGTCTATTATCTTCCACGTGCGAGCGCACGTGGACGCGACTTCGCGATGGCGTGAAAAATTCGCGACCGTTGGTGCAAAAAGCCGCCGGCGAAATGACAGCGTGAATTCTTCTACCGTGTGAAGAACCCGCATTCATCATTCTGATGGCTTCTACTTAATACCCGCGCATAGCTTGAGCTAGGATATCAATCGCGATTTTACGTGCGTACATTTCGGAAAAAGGAGTAGATTTTATACCCAACAATTTGTACTTAAAAAATAAAGAGAAAACTTAGTTAGAAATAGTGACAAATATTATTTGATAGATTTGTATCGTAATCGGAATTAAAATAAATAGATCCCACAGATTGTGAAATGGAACAAATTCCTAGAATACCCTAAAAAGCAATATAAGAACTTAATTAAATCAACATCATACTAAAAAATCGTGCATATATTTTTAATGTAAAAAATATATAAATGCCAAAGTATTAAAAAAGTATACAATCCAACTCTGCATATGAAATTATTTCGTTCGAAAAATATCACTCATCAAACAATTAAACTCCTTCAATTAGTAAATATATTTCACTTACGAATTCAAACTAAATGCGCGTGTCCAATGTTGAATTTGACTTAGCTAGCGTAGGTATCACGTATGAGGAAATCGAGGGAGGAATTAGAACCGGTTACATTCCTGATGTACCCGAGTTTAATTGTAAGTGCAAATGCGAAGCAGAAGCTGGACGCGGACCGATCCTCATCAGCCTGATGGGCTTTTACTTAACGCCGCCCGGTATGATTGCCGACGACACCACGACACACGCCAGCCGATGGGACACGAATTCACGTGTACGAATTTGTAGGAGCGTGGAAGGAGGATGATTCTCTGAATACTTCTGTGTACAGAGTAAATCGTTAGAGAATGAGTTGAATGCAATAGCCAGTAAAGACTAGCGCACTCATATAGAATACCTCAGCTACATTAGAGAGAATTATTATATCTGCTTTATAAATACATTTGTCTTATAGATAAATTACGATAAAATAAATGTCATATGAATATTATTATTAATTATAATAGTAATTATTGTTAAATAATATAATAGTAATTATTGTTTAAAATAATATGAAATTATATTTCATTTAAAATATTAAAATTATAAATAAGGTAGAATCACAGAGTCAAAATGCATCACAAAATTTTTAATTATAATAAGATAGAACAAAATGAAAGATTATTTCGAGATGACAAGATTATCTCAGAAGAAGAGACTGCTTTCTAAAAAGCCAGGATGTCCGGCTGTTTCAATATATAGTATGATGAATAATATTTCTGACGGAAAGTACAGCGCGAATAAAACGATATCGCGATTTAAAACAATATCCAATGCCCTTCTCGTATTACCGAAAATTCACGGTCTAACAATATTGAATATTCTGTATGAGCAGACCTGCTGATTTCAAGCTTAATGGACTTCACGCCAACAAAAATTGAAAAAAAATAGTGTTATCGATAGCTCTCGCGTAAATATATCCCGTGCATATTATTGTATATATATATATATATATATATATATATATATATATATATATATATATATACACTATGTGTGTACAATATATATTCTAATTAAATATTTTCTATTAATAAAAGTTATGACGATATATTGTTACAAGTTTATAATATTTTTGGTTCAATTTTGAAATTATATTCTAATATAATATTTATATCCAATATACGCAAAATCACACAGTCTCGTTCGTAATTCTCATTCAACTCTAAAGAATAATGTAATGCTATTACAATTTATAATATCTGTTAATCAAAATACAGTGTTGCATGCCAATAATTTTATCGTTCAAGAACTGTTGTACAATATTAAAAATAACTTTTGTTAAAGAACTTTGATCAATATCTACTGTATGGAGATTATATATATCCTTGATAAACGGGTCCTGCGATTTGTCGACTCTACTTGTTAATATTACACCCTACGACTACCAATATATTTTCATCTAGCCGATATTGTACGATGGTCACGAGTAATTTCTGCCTGGAAATTTCGATCCATAACTATTGTGAGGAAAAATAATCTTTCATAACAAATTATTCTTATCGAGATTGCATTCTATTCGGTTGTTAATTCGTTCATTATGCATGCGTATCATAAATATAACATTATTAATGTGTAATGTAACATTATTATTCATAAAAAATATTTTGATAAGTTCAAAAATTTATTATTAAAGATATTTCATTGATTTTTTAATCAAAACATTTTTTTATCATTTCTTAATTAAAGGAGTTTTTAAAATTATAAGTATATTTTTTCTAGAAAAAAGAAAACAGCAATTTATCGAAAACAGTTAGGCAACGTGTTATTTAGTTTCCCAAGAATTAATTTGTCTATAATTATAAAATACTTAATGAAAATTATTAAAGATTTTTAATGCGAATAAATATTGTGAAAGAAAAAGAAAGTAATTAGTCGTAGCTTCTTGTGAAATTGCCTTGGGCAAATTGCCTTCGAAAATTTTTCTGTTATTAAGAAATATTCTAATTATAATTTCAGATATATTTACATATGCTGTATAATATATCCATTAGAATTTTTTGATACCTTAATGCATTTAAAAATAAATGCTCCCTCCCTCTGTAATACATATGTATATATAGCTGATATTTTTCTGTTCAGTATAGTTCAAGAGAATCCAAGTTAAATCGAAGTTAGCCATATTGTGACAGTTATTTCGTCATCATGAAGATGAAGATCATTTTATTTTTACTCCAACTGTTCTTGAATTGCATCCTAGTAGGATTGGTTAGGAGGATGTTTAAGATTACTGAAGCTGATCCTGTTGCTGATCCAGTCGCTAATCCTGAACCACAGGGTGCGTGGGCTTCAATCCTCGACCCATTTCTTCAGGGATATAATAAAAATGGAAAATAAAAATGGTAAAAAATTTGATTAAAATAATATATAAATAAATTAATGGAAATATTATAAAATTAATGGAAATATTATATAAATTTTTCTTCATATTTTGTTAGAAATTCTATTAAATGAAAAATCATTATTATAGAAAAATTTATTTTTTTTAAATAAATAGTAAATTTTATTATATATAGTTTTTTTTTAAATTAGAAAGTTATTATATTTAATATTAAAGTTTTATTAAATGGCGAAATTTGTTAATTGGTTTTCAATTTTTTTCATTAAATCTCATCATGATATTTGCATGTATTATTACATTATTACTACGTGAAATAAAATTTTATATTATCTAGAATGTTCTTTTTTATAAATAACTTCAATTTTTACTGTATTACGTAATATGATTTTGTTCATATTAATAATAAAAAATTTTAATAAATGTTAATATATTTTATTTTCTTTATAGATATTATATATGTAATATTTTTTTTAGTTTCTTATCTTAAGTTTATCTCTTAGTTCTCTCTAGTTCTTATCTCTAGTTTAGTATCTTATTTTAAGATGTATATCATGAAGATACGGCTACAAAATCAAACAAGGAATTTTTCTTCACAATTTTACAATAAATGTAATCTTTGTATTATAGAAGAAAATCTTCTTCACAATTTTACAATAAATGTAATCTTTGTATTATAGAAGAAAATATTATAGAAGACTCGAAGATATCCTCTTTTATGTGGAAAATTATTGATTTTTATATTACAAATATCTTGTTCATATGAATTAGACATTGTCGTAAATTGTTAAAATTGTTCTAAGAAATAAATAATATTAAATAAAAAAGAGATTAGATTTAATTTATAAATAACAAATTGACACAACATGTTACGAGCGAACTTAATATTTCTAATAAGTGTGACAAGAATTATTATAATATATAATTTTCTCTCATTTGCAAGGGAGAAATAAATTAATAAATTACACTTCCAAAATACATTAGAAGTGAATGAATTTTTTCAAATATTCAGTATCATAAAATATGTATGTTGTTACATAGTTAAATAACAATTTGTATATATAATAGTACTTTCCTTAAAATGTTGAGAAATATATTAGAAAGCATTAATTATATTACATAAATAATGGAATTAAATATTTGTCTTTAGTATTCAATTATCAAAGTAAATATTAAAAGAAATTCTAAACCAAATATTTTTGAAAATATGTAGGCGAAAGTATTCTAAAATAAAAATTAAAAATAATAATTTTTTGAAATTTTAAGGGATTTTAATGTGTTTTGACTTAAAAATAAAGAAATGATTTTAGAAAAAAGAAACTAATTAGTTGTAATATTGTGTAAAATTGCCTTCAAAATTTTTTTTTATTAGGAAATATTTTAATTATAGTTTCTCGGATATATTTACATATGCTGTAGAATATGTCCATTAAAATTTTTTGATATCTTAATGGATTTTATTGGATGTTCCCTCTCTCTCTCTCTCTCTCTCTCTCTCTCTCTCTCTCTCTCTCTCTCTCTCTCTCTCTCTCTCTCTCTCTCTCTATATATATATATATATATATATATATATATATATATACACATATATAATATATATATACATATATAATATATATATACATATATCCCAGCATTAATAAAAAACTTTATAGCAACACTATTTTTATTAATATAAATCTTTTATTATCGTGGAATAATATTTGATATATTTTAGTACTATTAATAAAAATATAAGTTACAAAAATCATGAAAATTTTAATGTTTAATTGAAAGGAGTATGTTAAAAAAATACAATAAAGAAAAAATAATTTTATTCGTATTATTACGAATTTCTTAATAATCTAATAGCATTAATACGAAATAGCAAAAAGTTGTACTACAAAATTCATTATTTAGTATTACTTTTTAAGCAATAATCGTCGAATTTAACAAATATTTTTCTTATGACTGACTATCAAGAAGAAGATAACATTTTATGTTGTTTTTTTTTTCAAATGTGTCTATAATATTTATTATACCTATAAAATTTATTGCTCTAATCTTTTTATGTTTAAACATAAAAAATCTTTCGATAAAATATTATTACACCTAGATATGTATAATCACTCACGAAGTCTTATAAAGAACAAAACGTACGACGCAAATAAATTGCAATTTAAAACAATACCCTTCTCGTATCACCGAAAATTCACGATCCAGCAATATTGGACTCTGTATGAGCAGACAGTCTGCTGATTTCAGGCTTATTGGACTTCACGCCAATAAAAATTGAAAAAAATAGTGTTATCGATAGCGCGTGAATGTCCCATATATATATTATTATTGTGCATTCTACGTGAGATATTCCAATATTTTCCAGTAGCAAAAATAATATTGATGTATTGTTACAATTTCTCCACAATACGTTTTGTTCAATTTTGAAATTATATTCTAATACTCTAACAGCTTTATAATCCAAGAGATGCGCAAAAAATCACATATTCTCGTTCATAATTCTCATTCAACTTTTATAAAGAATAATGTAATAACTCTAGTAATGATATTACAATTTATCCAATATCTTTTACTCAAAATATAGTATCGCATGCCAATAATTTCATTAATAAAGGACAACTATTGCACAATATCAGAAGTAATTTTTGCGAAGAGAAGATTGATCAATATATATTGCATGGAGATAATATAACTTTGATAAACGGGAGACTCTACTTGTTAATATTAGCTTCTACGGCTGCCAATATATTTTCATCATCTACAAGCTAGTATTGTACGATGTCACGAGTAATTTCTGCTTGGAAACTTCGATCGATAACTATTGTACGTCTGAAAGCTAGTATCTTTAATATCAAATTAATCTCGTCGATATCGCATTCTATTCGACAGCTAGTTCTTTCATCACGTACGCGTAAGCTCGAAACACGAGTGATTTCCGTCGAAATTTTCATTAGCGAAAATTGGAGGGGCGGAATAATATCGCCGATACTTGTCGAATAGTAAAACGTCGCTTTATACGCGACATTTGGTTGCAAATATTTTGATCACCTAGGGACAAGTATCGGACAGAATCGGGGAGATAATTTCGGCTGTTGTGCGATCAATATGCTAAACTGCACGACGTGCAATATTACATATTGTCCTGTGCGCGATTGGTACGCGATCCACATATGTGCATACCACGACCAGGTCTGCTGCAAACAATGATGAAGCTCAGCAGCCTGAAGCAATATTTCCAATTTCCAAATTCGGATATATAAAGAATCGTTGCATTTGATATGTAATATTCTCTCTTAACATGGAAGTTATAAATAAGTTTATTTTTAATAACAATTTTTTTATTACATAATAATACTTAATTATTTAATTTTAATATGTGTCTTATTTAATTTCAATATGTATTTTAATATGTTTAATATGTATTTATTTAAAATCAAATAAAAAAATTAATTTCTAAAAAGAAAAAATTTTTATAATATAATTATTTAAATTTCAGATTATTCTTAAACAAATCTCTTTCTCTCTCTTGTACAGATCAGATTGCGTCTGATGATCTCATACAATATTCCTCTTTTATCTACGCGAGAATGTTCGTTTATGTGGAATTCCGGCATGAGCAGGCGAAACACGCAAGAAATGCCAGTTCGTTAGTAACGTTCGCGCAAGTTTCGCGCGTGTAAGTGAACTATATGGATCATATTCCGGCTTGCAGAAGAGCGGAAGAAGAGGGTGCGACGGGGGGATTAACGACGTGCATATGCCCCTATGTGTGCATTTGCCGGCGTCGAGCATGTCCTGGTGGGAACTTGATCGCAAGTGATAATGCTCCTTAGTGATCGGCCCTCGAGGTGCTCGAGATTCCAAACGCGTCTCCTAATAGTCCCTTATCGGCACCTATCCCTTGCGAAGAGAAGCGTCGCGACGTCGCCCGATCCTGATTTAATATCCGTTTATAATCGCCGTCATCAAACGACGATCGCAATAATCGACGTGGTCGCTCGCGTTGCAAAAGTAATATGACGAAAAAAAAAAACGCGTTGATGCATTTACGCGATTTCCGATTTTAACAGTTGATCAATCGATCGGAATGGCACAAGCTAGTCCAAATATGTCGATAAATTTCGCGCGATTCTTCCACATCCGATATGGTAGCGATAAAATAATACATCTCTCTCGCGGCACAAATATTCCGCTGTTTATTAAATCGCTATTAATATCGTAATTCGTCACGCTGCGAATTTTCGTCAACGCGTCGCATTGTTTCCTTTTTAAATAATATTATAACTCATCGGAACGAGAATGTAATAATGAGGGGTCGGAGGGATGAGAGGGAAAATCGCATAGGCGCAGAGTCGCGAACTCTTCGAAATCGTAAGCTCGTCGTCTGTGCATCGACGTTGAATGGAAAGTCGTGAATTTTACGAGGCGCGGTCACGTAATATCGGTAGCTTTGTTTAGACAAAATTCTATAATACTCGGGACTCTCCCCGTGATTCGATCGGCCGTAAATATCCGCCGTCTGTCCGTCGGCGAATTTGCCCGTTATAGTCGCCTCCGTTAATTGGCATGCACGTCGAATCACGCGGTAGGGCGCGCGCCGTTTCCGCCCTCCCTTGCGAAATTCATTTCGAGGCAAACGGTAATGTTCGCATTCCAGAAGCCGCACGGAATCGAATCTATGGTCGGCGCTCGTCGAGTTTTAAAGCGAGCTCCGTCTCGGAGCTCGTTAATTTCGCGAAAGGGAGTAACGCGCGCTGTATACGCACATTTATGAGGGTATCCACATATGCCCTGCTTCCATCTCATTTCGCGAAGCGGTACGTTAAAAAATGTTCAAGTTTAATCGATTCCGACGACTCACCTAAATACCATTACTTGCGGCGTGTTATCATTTTTATAAACGTTTTATTATGTAGAATAATAAGGGATGGATGATGATAAAGTAAAAGAGCTGTGAAAGAGCTCCGATGGAATTAAGAAGAGCGAGAATTACATCTCTTCGTTGCGAACGTAGATAATGTTGCGACTTGAAGCTTTCATCCTCTCTTTCTCTCTCTCTCTCTCTTTATATATATATATATATATATATATATATATATATATATATATATAAAATGTACATTCGCACGCGAGAAGACCCATTTCCATAAACTGCCCTCCCTCTAAAACGCGCGGCCGTGACAATAAATCAGATTACGCGAACATTTCGCACGTCGTACACTACCGTGAAATCCGCGCGAAAGAGCAAATGATCGTGAGCCGGCAAAAAGAGGGTCCACGTGTGCGAACGAAGATCGTGGGAGCGCGAGTTATTTCCGCGACATGGATTGTCGTTAAACGACGAAAGCAACTTGGTCTCGTTGCCTCGTTTATTTAATGTACTAATAATCGTTCTTATGTAATTTGAATGTGTTAAATTAATAATAATAATCTGTAATTTGAATATGTTACATTAATAATAATAATCACACATGATATACATAATAATAGAAATATTCTTATTCTCTTTGATAAATCGATATGTGAGAGATAAAAGAAACTCTCTTCATGGATCATGTTGTACACTTTTTACGTTTCTCAATAAATAAAAAATTTGTTCTAATTATTTGCTATTAATTTTGCGACTTATGCGCTTAAAATATTAATCAAAAATTGCGGAAGGAAATAAGGAAAGTCGATGGTCAGACGTTCTTTTTATGACGCGAACGAATTTATAACTGTCCACGTCCGCGCTAACGTCGATAGGTTTCGACAGGTTGCGGAAGCACGAGATTTGCGACAGTCACGAAATGAACGGGATGCTCAGAATAGTGGTACTAACTGAATCAGCCTGTATACCGTACGGGAAGTATTCGAGCGCATCCAATTTTATAAACTGTTCCGCTGTCCGTAACGATAAATCAGATTACGGGGACGTTTTGCACGCCGTAAAACGAGCCCGTGAAACGACGATGCGCCCGCGGGCCGTGACAGCAAAAATGATCGTATCGCGGATAACGAAAAACAAGCGAATCGCCGAAAATCGAGAGAGTCGACGCGGCGCACAATTAATCAGGCTCGTTCCCGGCAGTTATTATCGCCCGTTATTGTGTGCAAATTATGCAAAATACTTTGCATAATTTCGGGAGTTATTTACAATCGGTTACATCGTAGATTTAACCGAGCGAGCCCGCGTACGCATACATATTCATATTTTATTCACCGTGCGTGTCCTCGTTAATTTTCGAGTCACCTATTTTTTTTTTATTTTAGCAAAAATTCTAGGCGCTATAAATTATTTTCGCGATGATTTTTCGCGCGAGAGCCTCGAAAAATCGAGAGTTTCACGACACACCCTCATCTTTGTCGCCCTCATCGAAGAAAATAAACGCGAAATTTTGCCGCGTGCAATCATTGGCATTATTGTCACCGACATTTGGCATTATCCGCATTGTCGCACTGCTAATGGAACAGTGTATAGAAGTCAAGAGTGACGACGGGGGATGTATTATCTAACCGGCATATTCGTACGCCGAGTGCAGTTTCATAAACTGCGTGGCCGGTCGCGATCATAAATCAGACAACCCGAATGCAACAGAATGCGCTGCCCGTGGTGATAAACGCACGATGCGTCGCGGGAATAAATGATAATAACTGCTAGAAGAAAGAGAAATGAAAGCAACGAGACTCCGATGGAAAGCAATAACAGGCTACACGCAGCTAGATGATAATATCAAAATTGTGAAGCAATGAGAGATGTAAATTAATAATTACAAAAATAAAGAATAAGAATTATAAAGTACAAATACTACGTAAATATACATGTGTAATTCTAAGATTAAAAAATATCAAAAGTATATAAAATCATTCTTAATGTGTGAATAAAATAGAATAAAATTGACAAATTAAATTAATTAAACGAGCAAATTTTCCACGTGACACAAAGCGTCATTCTGTGCATTATTATAATGATGAATCAAGTGCAGTGAACATGAGGGAATAATTTTCTACTAACGTACCGCTGCAACAATTAAATGTAATTAATGATAATTAGCGATTATGTACGCGATAATCGTATAAATTAAATATGCTCCATATCAAATTTATAGGGCACAATTCGTCTATTTAGACTAATGTAATCGCCATTTTGGAATTTTAATGCGTTTGCATAATTTATTCGTCCGCGCGAGCAAACTAAGTTTAAGATAACTGTCGAAGCTGTTTCATGTAAACTACGTTCATCATTTTGCGAGACACGATGCAATTTATGAAATAGTTCAGCTAGATGTAGGCAAATTGCAAACGATCGTCACGAACTATCACGAAACGTATTATGCAAAGCGCGTTCTCGTGCGTCCAATGTTTCATATTCGGACGACAATAAATCAGATTATAGGAAGAGCCCTTGCATGCCATGTCGGGCCTGTTTAACTTATGCATAGGGTGAGCTATATACGCGTATTTTTCCGCCAAATATCACTACATCCCTTTCATAAAGGCGCTCTAAGGCGGAGCGCGCCGAGTTTATCGCGTGTCTTATTTCGCGGGACGGCTAATGAATATAAACCCACGCGCGAATAAAATCATAAGGGGCCATAAATCTTCGTTACAATATGTAAATCTGCCAAACGCCCAACAAAGTGCACGCGAAAAATATATTTTAAGCAAATAACAATTTGTTCTTTAAATTAAAAATTTAATTCCCTTCCTCCCCCTCTTTTGAATTGCGCTAGATAAATTAAGGATTGCATTTCTTTATCTTTATAATGAGCTTACCGACAAAAGAGAGGGCGCAAAACGCGATAAATTTGCGACGGTATAATTGTGCGTCGAAGATAAAACGCACATTTTTATGATGATAAACGCTTGATCAAACCCTGGCGAAATGCTAGCGGCGACAATAATATAATAACAATAATAACAGTAATAATTATATGCGTAATATTATAATGCGATTTACGAGCAATGAATGCAAGTTTCAACGGTGATGTAGGAGAGTTATGTCAGGCGTGCATTCGCGAGAATGCAATTTCACGACTGTCTGACCGGCCACCGTGATAAATTAGATCGCTCGCTCGCTCGCCCCGAGTGCTCCGGCGAAAAACGTGATGCAACTGC
Source organism: Camponotus vicinus (assembly GCF_025532165.1). Classification (NCBI taxonomy): domain Eukaryota; kingdom Metazoa; phylum Arthropoda; class Insecta; order Hymenoptera; family Formicidae; genus Camponotus; species Camponotus vicinus. The sequence goes on from NW_028141949.1 coordinate 6,118,868, forward strand.
CAAGGAAGTAATGCATAAAAGCTGCGTAATTAAAACTAATTTCGCGCAAGTATGTCGAGCGAGGATAAATACTATCGAGTTTTATACTCCACCTGGACGCGTGTGTGATAACGTTTAAACAGAGATGTTTGGAATACGAATATCAACCGTGGCGTTACAACAATAGTTCTGTAATCATAGCGACTAACTACGTTTAGGTGAACTTGGCGTGCATAATAAACTTGTATAAAGCATTCCCAAGCATTCCCATTGGCCGCGTCTCATTTGAACTGACGCGTTTGTGGCGATATTCAAATCTCGCGAAGCTCGACAGCGGTATAATCAGAATTTCATTGCGCGATTCTTGGTGAATAAAGTAATCTTATAGGATGTATAATGCTCCGTGATTTTAACAATTTTATTAACTGAAATAATATTTAAGTTAAAAATCACAGACTATTATACGCGCTATAAAATTATATATGTAAATAAAAGCCTCTCGAATTAAGTATTGGAATTTCGAATATAATATAGTCATACCGATAAATCTCGAATCATGCTTCTCTCTATGAAAGTATCTAAGCGTTAACCCCTTGCGGGGGCGTCTGAAAATATATGGCACTTGCCCTTTTTGCATGCAAAAAGCATTTGTCATCGGTCATCATAAATAGTAGCGGCATCTCATGACGGCGTGTTAGCATGTCAGAAAAGAAGAAAGTTACTTCTTATCATCGTCGTTTATTACCACAATTATCGTTATCTGCTCATTACGGCAGGAAGCGACCGAGGGGTTGGATTATAAAGTAGCCATCGCGCATGCACGTAGTTCCATAAAGTATCGGTCGCCATGGACGATAAATCAGAATTTACACCAAGCACGAATACTTCACGTGTATTTCTGTTGAAACGCGAACAAACGTTACTCACTTAATTTTCGATAAAAAAAGAAAGATGTTATTATATAATGGAAAAAAATTTTATTTTGTTTTTTCTCTTTCTTTTAAACAATTACTTTGATATATCTTATATTTTATATCTTATATCGATATATCTCTTATATATTTATGTTTATATATATGTATGTATGTATGTATGTACGTATATTGATCGATAATATATTTATATTTCATTATAATTATTTTATTAATATTAATTATTATTAATTAAATAAATTTGTAATTAATAATACATTATTAGGATTAATTAAATAAATGTGTAATTAATAATACATTTCTTTGCATATGCGCAAATATTTACGGAGATTTAACTGTTGGAAAAGGCAAATGTAACTTTCTATTATATCGTTTGCATGTAACATTCATCATTGTAACGTTAGCATTCGCAAAGTTTAATTGAATAATTTGATGATAAAATCAAACAGTTTTCTTTTTTTTGAAACCGATTATTTTAAAAAGATTTTAAGATCCGCAAAATGTTTGGCATTGCTTGCGATGCAAGTTCATAATACATTATCAAACCTGTGAGAACAATCACACGCGATGTGGTCAGGGCTTAATTTCAATTTAATACTATAGAAACGCGTTGTGACACTGACAATGAATTAAGGGGAATTAGCGTGTAAATTAAATATCGATTATTCGCTCCTTTACAATATTAAACGCAACAAGAGAATTAATAAACATATAACATATGTATTCAAGGCTTAAAAAGGTCAAACCTTTTAAGAAATTGATTCATCGATCGTACAGATCTTTTAGTTTAATTAAGCTTGATTTTTGTAAAGCGAGAGAATAAAATATTTTAAGATAAAAAGATAATTATAATGAAATAAGACATCTTGGGCAATTATTAATTTGTTTAGCTTAATTTGTTTATTTTCAGTTTAATTTGTTTATTTGTTTAATTTGTTTATTTTCGACGCAACTTATGAGTCAGTGTGGTAATTGTATTACTTACATATGTGTATAATAAATTTATCTTAATATAAATATAATAATATATCCTAATGCAATAATTATACTCGTCTTTTTAATTAGTGAATTAATAAGAATAAATCTGTAGACATTGGCAACTGGAAGAGTGTCTCAATCATTCTGATGCCAACTGTACGCGCATGGTTCGCAACAGGATGGCGCGACAGACGAAGAAGAGAGCAGAGTCTGGTACAAGAAGGGAGTAGACTCCAATTACGACGTTTAGGGGTGGCTGGGCGAAAACGCGAGGCGGTAACCGTAGAGGACGGCAACCCCAAGGGCCCTGAGGCTATTCCCGATTTTCAGATAGAAGGGGATAGGGAGCCGGCAGGCAGCAGTCATCTTGCTCGTTTCCGTAGCCGAGCATTCAAGAGCTCGTTAGATTTTCCCTGTTCGTTTACATCCACGTTTTATCCGCGTAGCACCACGAGTCGCTCCTTTTTTCTCCAACATAGTTCCGTTTTGTATCCCGTTAATATAACGCGAATCTCACTACGCGGTCGTATGTTCAGAAAGACACTTTTATTCTTATTTGCCTCCGAGTCATGTCAGTATCTGATGTTCGATCTCGTTTGTATCCGGAATTAATTTAAAAAAGAATTAAAAATTGTAATAATTTTATATAATTGTTAGAAATATAAAATAAAATTTTAATAATTGCTTATAAAAAATATAATTGAATAATTGTGAAAATTAGTGGAAAACTAGATCTCCGGACTAATATAATAATATAATTTTACATTATTCGCTTGGGAACATATTAGAATGGAGAATTACAATCTTCCCGGCTGTCTGTAAAATACAGGATTTCCGATTGGCCTCTGCATAATTTCCGACATCCGCGTTTAATTTCGTGTGCTTATTCTCAGTTTCCGTTGTTGAAACGGGAAGAATCGGAATGGAAGAGGACGATAGATTTTCCATCGGTCCGGCAAAATCGATAGACCTAGCAATAGCAGATATTATTTCACGCTTTATCCCGCTATCCTGTGTTTTGCATGTAAAACGGTGAGCGCGGAAGCGCGTTGTCGCGTCGTTCATATAGGCGGCAATCTCGGCCATTATTTTGCATATGGATCTTCCCCTATCGTCGATATACATATTTTTCTCTTATCGATATTACTCGATCCAGAGTCTTTCTCGTTTCACTCGAACGTCGGAATAAAAATAAGATGATAGACGTGTCAGAGAATCGAGTCACAGATTTTCGACGGTGCATCTGTCAACTGTCTGACGAGGATGTTAGAGAGAACCGAGAACAAGAGACTCGGTATCACCTCGACAGAACACGGTCCCCGCTAAATTGTGCTACTCGTTTAAATTTGCATTATCCGATCGTTGGCACGGCTTTGCCATTTTCTGTTCTCGTTCCCGTCCGTCGTTCGCGGATCGATGCACATGATTAAGATAAAGATTCAAGGCGCAAGCCTACGAGAGAGTAATCGGCTTTCGCATGGAAAACGAAAAGCCGATCGGTGAAACGCGACAGTTTGACATATTCATCATAATATTTCGGATTCGAAAATCGGAATGAGAGCTTAAACTTAAGACTTAGTATTTTGAAAAATGAAATATTGCTAATCGATAATTCTCCATAATTCTCCATCATTCGATACTCGAATGTAGAAATATTTTTTAGATAATTTTGCATTAAACGTGTCTTTTTTACATTAAATTTAATTTAATTTTCATTACACGAGATGTATTTTTTCGCTCGAAATTAATTTGCGCGCAATTAATTCGATGCAGCGAGCGTTCTGACAGATCACTCACTGTTCATTAAGTAATACCAAAAAACAAATAATCATCCTCACATACACATTTGCAGGTCTTCCAACCTGATTTTAACGTCGCTGTCACACGTCACGCAGTAAATTCGTAGATAATAATCAAATATTTGATTAAAGATTGTTATCGCATTGTGCTCTTTATGCATTAGCCGTAAACTTTCATCGAATCACCATTCGTCCTCTCGTCCAGCCATTTATCTCTCGTCTCGGCGCAGAGAGAGACTCTGCGTAAAATAAAGTTATTACGTCCCCGTGTTTTTTATTTCCGCGCTTTTCCCTCGTCCATTTTCTGCGTCTGCAAGTCGCATTCTCGATCTCGACGAGCGTCTCGTTATTATTCGCATGTCGGCCCGCGGACTTTTTATCTTCCTTTTCGCAGAGTTCAGCGATGTATCCTACTTATACCTGCCTTGCGTTGTTCCTCGTAGCAGAAAGCATCTTAGCGTCTTATTGCTCCGTACCGATGCCCATGTACCTCCTCCTCTATGTATACCTTTCAATAAGAACAGCGCCGATGCGGCTGAAATTATATTACGCTTCGAGATGAAAAACGACGGAGAATGCAAAAAGTTGGAGAAGAATGCAGCGAGCTAAATTACGCGCAACACGAGCCTGGATAAATTTTCTCTTTTTGTCTTCTCGGAAAAATCACGTTCCTACGACAGAGAAAATTATGCAGCTTAATAAAGATATTGCAGGCATTATCTCTATCGATGCTGTTATAAAATCATCATTATGAAATTTCGCACGTGCGAAATGATACCGAATCATCATCAATTCCATTGAAATTGCAAAATGTCGGTCATTGTAGAATCTATTAATTTATTTTTCTGAATATTTTCCATTTTTATATATTTTCTCTCGTCATAGTTTTATTTATGATTCTATTTGAAAACTTTCTCTCTCTCTTTTTTCTCCTCCAGTTCATTATTATTTTTCCGCTTTCTTACTCTTTTTCCTTAGAATTTTCCGTAATTTTCTAATCATAAAGATCAAAACGGACGAGAATGAATTTGTTCCGCAAATTCTCATTAATAATGCGCAATCACCAATTTGTGACAGCAAAGAGAAAGAAAGAAGGAAAGCAAGTCGCAGAATATTCAATTCTCCAATGTTCCCCATTAATTTTTCTTATTACATCGCATTCATGTTATCTCTGCATAATTATTCACAATCATATTTTTTTAATTATAATGTCACGAACCTCATCTCAGTTTTTTTATTTATTTTTGCGACATATAAAAATAAAGATCGTTATATTATAATTGAGTTACTGTAATTAAAAAAAAATTAATCTGACTTCGTAAAATTTTTATATGTATATGTTATGATTCCATTTTCAATGAGAAGATAACTTATAGAGATAAATATATTGAGATTATATCATAGAATTAAAATCTATTGTGTGTCTCATTAAATCTGTAATATCTTCCATTGAATAAATTTGGGTGAATTTAGATGAAGATTGCTTTTCAATAATTGCTAAAGAATATAATATCTATCACTGCAGGAACACCATGTAACTTTTGCACAAATAGCTCTAGTAAGAGTGTATTTGTAATACAGTAAACTATTAATGAAATGTATTTATGCGGGGAAATAACGGCCCTATCCATCATAATAGCGGATCTACGTTGACATTACTGTTTGCTCGTTAATTAGATGCTCGTTAATTAAATGCATATGCCGAACTTTCGCGAGCAGTCGCGTATTCAGCGTGTCGCTTGTTGAGATCCAAATATGAAAGCGTTAGTACGTCAAATTACGATGACAGTTTATTAACGCCACCGCAATTAACAAATCGCGGATGACAGCTTGGGAAAGCATGAATTTTCCATCTAGCTTTTAATGAATAAAAATGTTACCCGCATAATTATAATAATTGTAATAATTTTTTTAATTATTTCTATTACATTAATACAAGTATATATAAAAAATAAGAGTTTCTCCTTCATAAATATTTTTGGTGGACACACGTCGCAATATTATATACTATCTAAAAATATTTCCAAGAGACAGCACATTTTCTCATACAGACTTTCTTTCCTCGTGCCAGAAAGCCATGTAACTTTTTACCTTCCGGCTTATCCTTTTCCGGCGTTTTCGCCATTTCCCTCGACACTTTCCTTCCACATCCGCGGTTGAAAACTTTTCGTTTCTATCGCAAAAGAAAAGTAACACAACAATTATTTTATGTAAATTTTCTTTAGCATATAATACTCTCACGACTGAGGTTACAGATAATTTCATCAAATAATGCGATGTCATTTGTAATAAGATTTATATTCGCTATTTATAATTTCATATTTTTGATGAATTTATAGTAATAATAAATGCTTAAATTGTAAATTATAAAAAATTAGTAAAATCAATTGAATTTTAAAAAAATTGTGAATGTGATAATACGTTTAAGCTATTTCATAAGAAGCTGTTAAGATCTTATTATATAATGTTACGTTAAAATTTATATACTTTATTCATCACTGTCACATCAATGTAATATCAAATATTTTAACATAGATTTTAAATGGAACAATTCATAATCGTCACAAAAAAATTGACGACATTTAAAATTTACTTAAGAATATTTGACATTACATGACGGTTACGCATAGTAGTATAAATTTTTTATTCATCTGCATGACAGATATACTTCGCAAAAGAATCATATATTAAAATCTATCTTAATCGAGATATAAATTAAATTATAGAGTATGTATTGAGAAATTTTTAACACATACAGCACCTTTAATGCATTACAAAAGATTAGCCTTCACGAAAGAATGTAATATATCACTCAATGTTTTTAAATGTTATCAGTATTTTCCTTTTACCAAATGAAAATTAATGAAGATGTTATATTCGCGAGGAAACCTGCGAAAACAATTTTATAGACTCCGTTTATAATACTTTTATAAAATATTAATAAAATGTTTCCACATAATTAATTGATTTATTTTCTATTAAAAGTCTATCTTTCAAAATACATATGTTTATACCTCAAGTAAAAATCCACTATAGATGTTCAACAATTTACCACTAACATTTTATAACTTTTAGAACTTTTATAACAGTTTTTATATAAGAGAAATCTCGTATATGTATCTTACATATAAATATATATGAAGTGAGATGTAGGACAGCTTATGTGAAATGAAATATACGCGTTTGGGAACTACAAATTTTCTCGAAAACTGCTACCTGTAACTTAGTGGGTTAAGCTTAATGAAATGAAAACGTATATTACAAGGATAATGGTCTAACGCTACTATAGTGTACACACCATAAGCCCGATGTTATATTTCTAAGAGATATAATCAATGTATATATGTGTATTGCTAATTCCAAGTAATCTTACTCCGGTAGAGAATGAATAATGATTTTTGCATCGCGTATTACATTATTTATACGCGTAATTCACTTTCGTAAATAATATTCGCACAATAACAAATCGTATTTCCTGTTAGGAAATATCAACGGCCATGTATTGTACATCTGCAGAGATTCTATTATTATTTCTGTTCTTTATAATAAACAAACTTTAAAATTTATTATAGAAACAAAAATTTAATATTTATAAAACTCAACATGTATTAAAATGTTAAACTTTATATTAACTTTATTTCCTTTTTTTATTTTAACCGTTCAAGGCGGTATAATTGTTTACAGAAAACATTGTTTCAATCAGAGCTTCAAATGTCATTAATCAATGCTTAAATACACAGCTGGCAAATATTGACGTATCTAAATTTGCAAAGCGCACGGTAAATCGCGCGACGAAACGTCTTCAGGAAACAATAGCACAGACGGTCGCTCGGGGGAGTCAACGAAGTGATTCGAACCGGCGAGTTGCAATTGACACGAGGACCACTTTGGTAATGAACTTACGGGGGAAACATGCTGATTAACCGGAACAGAACAATCCCGACTGGCGAACCGACACAGAGAGAATCGCGGCGGCTCTTTGTCCCGCGCGCTATAATTGTAGTTCAGAGCTAGCGTAGCACCATTTCATTCCATCGCAAACACCGCTGACGCGACGGCGTTTAAGCAAAGTTATTTTACTCAGTGGCCAACAGTGGCGAGGCCTCGAATGTTTGCCTTTTGCATATTTATTATTTACGCGGATCTACATCGGATAGTGACCCAGCGGAGCGGAGCCTCGCGGGGGTTCGCGGGGAAAACGTTCCCCGGGGATGAATTCTTTTTTTGCATAACGAGACATTTTAGAAACTCGCGGTTCACACTTTCGCGGCTCCTTGAAGGAAGTTTCCCTACAAAAGAAGACCCGTTCCGTTGTGTCCCGGGAGGACGTTACAGCTCGTGTAAAAAAAGAACTCCGCTTAGGAGTGATGCCTCTTTTCGCGACATTTTACAAAGTCTGAAACCCACTTTCCGTGCCCCAATCAAAAATATCCGTTGTACGTCCTATCTGAGAGAACTCGGAGAACTTCACATATCCTCGGTATAATCCCCAGGAGGATAATACACACAAAGATAGTTCTTTTTCAGTCAAGAATAATGTCCACATTTTGCTTTATTTCGGAATGTCTTTTTTCTAAAAAAAAATTCTTTCAAAATAAAACGTGTTTTATCTCGTGGCCAAAATACATCGATAATGATTTTGTGACGTTCAGTTACATCGTTCTCGAAGTGAGAATAAATTATATAAATCGATAAATAAATTCTCGCATTAGGATATAATCAAATTAAATCCAGGAATAAAATTTCGCTTCCAAGTGAATTTATTTAATTACATGAATGCATTTTGCATCGAGCAAAACAGTTTTGCTGAGATTTAATTTCAATCAATATTGTTCCATTATTCGTTTCTTTTAATCCATTCCGCTGTCTTCTCCATAAAAAGACTATTAAACTAGAATTTGTTCTATAAACGATATCGAGAGAACTCATCTCTTTTCATTAAAATTTCTTAATATTATCAATTATTTTGCGCGAAATAAATAAGATTACATATATAAAGTCTTCAACAATCTTACGCAACAATCCTATAAATCAAAATTTCTAACACATACTTTAATACGTGCAGAATTAAATGGATTCTCTCTTGTCTCCAGTGATAGATACAACCAAATCATCTTCCGCTGATGTCGATCTGTGCCAAAACCGACGAGATGTATATACTTACTCACTCGTGAAATCTTCGTCCTTTTTCTTCGACGTATTGAACTCTCGACGAAGTTTATTGGGGATTCGGCGGCGGGCTAAGTTCTCGCCTCTTGTTCTCTCTAGAGGAAGCTGCCGAGTTTCGAGCACACGGCCGGGTAGTTTAAGCCGTAGCATCGATTCCTCCATTTACGCTTTGATACAGTCACTATGCGAATCCGACGCCGTCTGGCCATTTGTAACCCTATCCATGTAACATATACCGTATTCGACGCGCGTATATCTCGCATTCGATCGTGTAATTACGAACTTCAAAACGTATCGCTTGTCAGATCGCGACGAGAATTTATCGCGTATTTTATACGCGATTATACCGCCCTAAGGGCCGCAGAAAATAATACAAGCCGATAAGTAAGCGTATAGGGATAAGGGTGAGGACCCTTAGGGGTTTTGAAAATTTCACAAACTTATGTAATTATTCAAGAATGTTTAATTTATCGTTCATTTTGAAACGTTCATTCTTTAGTAGCACGACTAAAATTACAGTGATTTTCGTAACTTTGCGAAATCGAGAGATTTGGCACAAATTATTTGCGGAATGTTGTGATTAAACATCGAACATTAATCCGCATTATAATTATAACGCATTGCGCCACGTAGTTAATCTTTTTCGTTTTAACGACCTTTCGCTCGCACTTCTGCGCACTCTGGATGGAGTGAGGAATGGCTCGAAAACCGTCGAATTTAATCCGCGTGTACGTGTAAACGATTAAATAAGATTTACCGGCGATGCGGTCGAAAAATCATTCGGGTCGCTGCACGCGCCGCGCCGACAATATCGATGCTTTTAATTGAAAACGCGTGTTATACCGTGTGTTTTCCGAGGATTTCCCGAATAGGGATTCCGGAATAATAACGCGGCTCATCGGCGCCCGATAATTATTTCGCAGTCGACCCGGTTATCGGCTCGAAAATTCGCGCTAATTCCGCGCGCGTGGACTCCCCCGCAAATGGCGCTCGCTCCATTGGTCGGCGCCTCGTTAACCCGGAAATTGCGTTTCGAAACACCGTTCCTCTAATCTCCCTGCCGTGCCGCCGGAACGACAATTGTCGGCGACGGAGGAAGGAAGGGTTAATCTAATGGTTCTCGATCTCCGAACGGCAGACGTAATCGTAATCGGGCGTCCGGTATCGGCAAACGTCGCCGCTAATCGCGATTCTTCAGAAATTCCGCTCGTGCGCTTGATAAAGGGGTGAACTGTCGAATTGAAGAAAAGTGCCTCGATTCTAGCTCGTCTTACTATTTTTCCATAGTCTCATTTCTCTCATTCTATGCCGATTAATCTATATTTTTTGCAAGGAAAATACAGAGATGCTTGCATGTGTGTACTGGTGATTGAGAGACAATATTTTATCTTGAGATTAAATATTTGTAAATAATGGTCGATATAAATAAATGAAAAATAAAGTGAGAACTGTCAGATATTGAAATCGCAAATTGAGTTTCGACATGTGATAAAAATAAAAATCTGCCATCTTCCTCTCACACAAGGATAATAAATTTTTAACCAATTTTAACAATTAACAGAAATTGAATATATAATTGGATATATAATTGAAATGTCGAAATAATCGGTTTTATAAATTTCAAAACATATCTTTTTTAATTCCTGGAAAATTTCCATTTTTAAGCATGACTGGTCATCGCATTGAGATTTTAGTTATGATTTTAATTCTATCTTGTAGTTGCGAACAGAAAATTCTATAAAGACAAAACGAAAACTTATGCAAAATTCTATTTTTATTAATTTTAATATATTTGAGGATTATTGTAAAAAATTTTTAAGAATATTATCGAAAATTAATTATATTTTAAAAAAGAGAGGAAGCATATTCGCAAACTTACAACTTCTCTTTTCGCAAAGACTTTACATTTCCTTGGTAACATAGATAGATAGCGATATAATCTCGATATACATATATTATTCACCGAGATAAAAATTTTCAGGGAACGATGTAATGTCACGAAAGATACTTGAATAATTAAAATCACAGACGGCCGGGAGTTTCAAGTCTACGACATTAATGTACTCTTAGACCTTAGACATTAATGTACTCTTAGATCTCGCAGACGACATCGGACACGCACAGATATCCATCGAGATACTTGGCGAGCTTAAAAGCTATCGTGAATTCGGCAACGTCCGTCGAAGAGCTTCCCGTCGCTACTTATTTAAATTTTCATAGTCCTAACTGCAGTAAAAATACTTTTTTATTAACGTCTCAACTCTAGAAGATATGTACCCAGTCTCTTGGGATCGATACTATCCGGGTACATATTTATGAGCGTAATGCTGAATTATTGCGGGATTCGTTTAAAAGTCAGTTACGAGCTAAAGTCTGCGCGGTGATGATATAAAAAAAGTTTACAAAAACAGCTAAGAAAGCTTTACGTCAGGACTACGTCATAATTATTACAAGATAATTGATGTCACGATATTGATTAATAGCCTATAGGAATAAAGTCGTTTAAAATAATCTATAATTATCAATTATACATATAAAATTATAAATAATAATTTATAATAAATATTTTTTATTTAATTAATATTCAAAATTTTATAATATAAAAATATCTTGCCTTTTTTTATTAACGTATATTTTAACGCGTGTAATACTTTGCCAGCGGAATAAAATGATATTATTCAAAAAAATTATTTAGAAATTTAAATTATTAATCGCGTGATAAAATCCTTTAGAAAGTAATTCATGATTAAAAGATACAAAGCCATTGATACAAATAGCAATGATATTAAATATAATTTCTTCGATAGCGCTTTTGTAAATAAAACTCGCACGTACATTCGCTTCAAAGCGATTCAGTCTTTATTAAAAAAAAAAAATCGTCACATTAGAAGGTCCCTCGGTCCAACTTTAACGAACCCCTTGAAAGGTTCTCCGCATCTTTTCTGTCTCCCTTTTCTTTTTAATAGACTCACCGATGGAGAGCTACGCACGGCTACGCGATTAGGGCGACCCTTCTGTACGCCTCGGCGATCGCGCACGTACAGTAGTCCTGCTTAATCTCGCGGGGATAAATAAGAAATCAAGCGCGGAAGAGGAGAACAGGTCGCGAACAGGGGGATCGACCACGTGTCTCAGCTCTTCTCGTCCCGAAACGAGCGTCACGTTTCCGCGTCTCGACCATCCCGGGAATTCGGACCATTACCAGCCGGAGATAGCGCACGGACCGCGAAAAAGGACGCTGGATTTACGGACTAGGACCGGGCAGATGGCTGCCCTTTTTTTCCCCTTATTCGCTCCGGCTGGACGGCCTGCCGTGGACAGAAACTGAGCGGAAATACGCGTTTCCCTTGTTTTTACCGTTGTCGTTGTACATGTTGGATTATCGCTTGCAGGAACCATGTAAATAGGCTGAGTGAGTCCTGTTAATTTATAAGCTTGAGGGACACGCAACATAATAGAAAGTCATTCGGAATATATATTATTTACGTTTTCATCGCAACGGAGATGATTTTCTCAAAAAATGTCATAAAATAGTAATGGCAGATAATTTTCCATTCGCGTATTTATGAATAAAAATTTAAGAAATTTTTTCATCAATTCATACTTTTAGCTTCTTACATAATTTACAGATATTTTTTTTGAAATTCATAGTTTCTGATGAAGTTACAATTAAGCTATTGTCAATTAACGATCTTTAATCAAGAGTCCTTTGTATGATGCAATAGTTTATTGTATCCGGAGTAACTCAGTAGTTTTTTAAATAAGGATGCAAAGGATTTTATAATTAAATACGAAAGTGGAAAAGTTTAACTAACGTAATTTATATCTATGCGATAGAGATAATAAAGTACTGAGGTTTACCAACATCTTATAGAATCCTTTAAATCCGCGCAAAACATTTTGAAGAGCACGGGCTTACATGATGGCGGCATTTAACGAGGTATATTTTTCGTGGTTACATATATGTGCACCATTGTCACAACACGTACACAGCGTAGCCGCCGATTCTCTCCGCAACTTTTAAGCTCGAAAGCCGCAGTATACTTTTTTCAAGGAGGGTAAAAAGCGAAACTTCTGTACTTTGAGATCCTTATTGCATTATTGTCAACGAGTGAGCAGAATACATGGCTTACTACTTTTTGTCTAGTCTATATCTTTCCATGTAACGTGGCTTGCATCAAATTCTTATGAAAAATTATGTAGGATTATTTGGATTATAATCTTTGAGATAGCATTCTCTGATTTGAAGAGGATTTTTCCTTTGAACAAATTCGATTAAATGCAATCTTTTGCGCAACTTGTAAAAATGTTCAACACATTAAATATCTATCTTCGGAATTACTCGTTACAGAACTGAAGTAAATTTCTTTGAAAATAAAATATATTTTTAAATTAACTAAAGTAAATGTAAGTTCTGTTAATCATTGATCATGTCTTTTGATAGATTCTTAATTTACTAAATTTTTATTTAAAAATTATATAATTTCATATTAATGCACATACTTGGATTTTTACTTTAGATTGTTGAAGAGAATCTTGTATTTTGTTAAGAATTATATTTTCTCAAACTTTGTTCTTTACGAAATATCCTACACAAGTAAATAGTCAAATAATGATATATAAAGAATTTATTACTAATTATGTTCGCATAAAATAACGGCGGTTTTTTATTAGATTCTTCCCTCTTCTCTCCCCCCGAGAACAGATGATCCTAATAGTAACAATATTCTTGAAGCGCCTCTTTCGTACACGACACTCAATGTTTCTTTTTCTTTCCTCTAATCCGAGTTATACCCATGACCATCTTTCTTCCCAATAGCACCGCCGGCTGTAATTTGTGGGGGACAAGAACTTCCCAGAGAGGCATTGAACAACTTTTATAATGTTTTTTGCGCGTCGTAAACTGGTGTGATACTTTACCTTCTTCTTACGTTACCGCTTTTCTGAAGATTATATGAGTGCACAAAAAGGTAAGCAAGGAATTATCTCTCCTGACGTAGTTTCCGACGTTGTGCGATGTTAGTGGACAAATGTTTCTAAAAAATTTAATAAGATATTTTTTTAAATATCTGATTTATAAAATAATAACAATATATATATAATATGTATAAAAACAAGCTAGAAAAAAGTTCCTTATATAAAGCTTTCAGAAAATATAATTCTCTCTCTAAAACGCAGCTTTGCATGTGCTTACTAAATTAATTTTATGAAGTCTAAATTGCATTTTACTCCAACTTTTCTGCACATCCAAGCTATCAAGCTACAACCGAAAATGTCGGGACATTTTTCACCCCTGACTTGGTTTAAATAGAAAGGCGCTATTGATGATAGAAGCAATGCATCGTGACAGTCGCATTTTTTATCGACAAAATGACGAGCAAAAGAAGACGGAAATCGATTAGCCCTAAGCGTGATCGCGCAACGTCCTTCCTCCAATCTCCGAATCGAATCAAGCGCCGTGCTTGAACGAACTTACGGCAAAGGCGATATAAAATAACGCCCGAAGGGGAAAAATGATCTCGTGCCGCAGCCGCGACGGCTAATTGCATTCGTTAAAGAGGCCCGCCCAGACCACGTTGGTGCTTTCTCCCAGGGTACACACAAGCTCACCCTTCCTCTCTCTTTCGCTCTCGTACCATTCGTCACCCTTGCTTCTTTCTTCCTCCATCTCCCACGCAGACTACGCTTCCCATCGGCCTTTCCCTCCGCCATTCGACCACTCGTCGCAATTTGCGCTACGGCGGGAGAACTTCCTGAAGAGATGTTGCGAAAGTTTCGGATCAAATGAGCGAAAAACGGGAGGAAAAGAGGGGGAAAAGCGGCAAGAGACCAGTGTGATGAATTATGGACATCATCGCGCGGGATCTCTTGATCTCTTTCCCTTGGAATCTTAAAGTGTACAGCTCGTTTTATTACTTCACGAGAAAAGTATATATTTTAATTATATTAAATATATAACGTATGTCGAAAATGCATTATTATTTCTTCAATATTAATAGTATATTAATAATATTAATATAAATAAAATTAATAATATATTATATTAAAGAACAAATATAATATGTACATAATGCTGTCCGAAATCTCCTCTGTAATATCTCCTATGTAAGGGACCTCCAACTTAATTCACCAACGAAGGGGAACGAAGTGGTCGGATGGAGAGAATCGAGGGGTTCACCCAAGTATGGCACGTCGTGCGGGCGTTTTCGTTGCGTTTTATTGATCCGATACAGAGTCGTAAATGGTACAATCGGTAAATTCATCGGCGGTACAATCGATATAGTCATATGTATATATACACTTATGTACATATGGCGCCAATAGACGCGCGCAGCAGCAGCGAACGCAATGCCCGGCGCGGAATAACGCTTCCGGGTTATCGTTATATCTTAATATAACGAGAAAATCGAGTCCTGTACTCCTGACCTGTCGAGATACAAAGTCGTAAAAAAGGACCAACGCGAAACGTAGACGCGAGTGGGAGGGAGAAAGGAAGGGAAAGAGGGACGGAATAAGGGTGGGTCTAAACAGAGAGGAGAGAGATGTCGATCAGGGGGTCTCTATCGAAGACTAGAAAACGTATACGCGATTCCTATGTTATTGTACACTAAAGCCGCGGCAGCACTGTGCTTTATACGCCTTACCTGTCTATACGCTTTTAATGGAGCTTAACGCCTACAAAACGCGATTACACTTATACGTGTGTCGATATGGATAATGGATGATAGGACGATCGAGCGATCTCTGTGTGTCGATCGCGAGCAGAACGAGGAACCGTTCGATCAGCATGTAGCCCAAGGAGCTCCGATTCCTCATCCTGTATAGGATAATTATCTTATCGTGGTCGATTATCCTCCGTCTCTTCGGTCGTCGATCGCGCCTCGTCAGCGCTCATTCAAAGATTCAATGCTCGCGATTTCGCGCCCTCGTTAATCGTTTCAGCATCGAATAAGTTAAGAATCTGAATTCTCTTTCGATCAATTCGGCAGAAAAAGAAAATGCACCGTCTTCCTTGCATATTTTAGCATAAAAGAATGTTATTTTATATAAAAAGTATAGAAAGAGTGGCATTTCTCCTCTTCGTAAAATTAAATTCTCATTATAAAAATTTGTTGATAAAAATTTTCTTATACCTTTTGCGTTATACGATGATTACGCGAGGCGAATGATGAGTTCTTCAATGGATTATCAAGATGGTTCGGCGCCGTACGACGGTAGATGATGAAAGAATTAATTACGCGATCGATAAAAAGTACGGCGGATGCCGTCCGGTGGGATCGATCGTCGAGTTTCTTTACTAGTTACTTGGTGCAAGCTGTAAAGAAGACTACTCAACGTTCTTCTCGATGCCTTCTGTCAGCCCTCAAGATGCTCTTTGCGCGCCCTAGAGTCGACTTTACTCCCCGAAGTAAGAAGTTCCAAGAGAATCGTCGCGTTTCATCGAGTAAGCGAAACGATACTCACGTTTCTTTCTCTATCGACGAATTTCGCAAAGAGATTCTTCTCACTTATTCAGGGTGACTCTTCGCCTCTCTTGACGCGATCTCTCGAACCGACCGATTGATCGCTTCTACTCAAACACGGTCCTCGACGGAAGTTTGTCGGCGATACTTGGCTATTTGCTAATGGACGTTTCCTTGCTTCCAAGGGTCAACTCTTCCAGTTTCAGTTAAGTATTCGGCAATTTCTCCGATCAATACATACACTCGTAGATTGTAGTCAGTTGTACAGCATGAAACGTCAAAGAATTAGTTGACTAAAGCATCGAACTCTGAGAAGTGCGTTAAGTCTTCGAGATAATCTTCCAAAATGAAGAAACGTATTCAGGAAATGTACGTAGAAAAAAAAACATTTTCTTTGTTTCGCTTTATAGCGCGCGCTATATATAGAAAATGTACTGTTCTTGAACGGAGGGGGCTTTATCTCGGTTGTCTTGACCTCCTGACGGGAAGTATTATTTATGGACTGCGTGACGTATGCGCGTAAATTACTTCAGTCTCATTAAGTCTTGAGAATAAAGCGGCTTCTCACTCTTCGAGAGTGGCTCTATACTGTCTTGTATATTTTAAATGTCTTGTATATTTTAAATGTTTTGTATATTTTAAATGTCTGCATCTCGATGAAAATATTATCTCGATGGTTTCTGGTTTAGTACAATTATTGATCGTGCAAACGAAACGGAAAATAATCCCGATTCCAATTAGAGTTTCAGTTTCTCGAACAAGCCGGATCCAAAAAGCTCCATAGTTTGCGTCTCCCTCGCCGAAGTTTCCGAACCTGTTGAATTGTCATTACTCGTGGATCCCGCTTATATTCAGACAAGGGGCGCGAATTTTACTCGGATTAACACTCTCAGGGGCAATGCACTTCTGAACCGTACACAAAAACTCTTATTTCTAATAAATCGGATATGACATAAAATGTACTCGCTGTACTCGCAAAATACATTTTCGAATAACTGCAAAATATTCGGAGGGAATATTACGTACTCTGAGTTCGCGAGAAAATCGAACCGCTTTCGTGTCGCCGCACAATGTGGCGAAAAAGTCAAAGTTCACGTCGATATCGACATTTCGGAGCGATTCTGGGCACGTCGAACCGAGCGAGATGATAGAAAACCGAGGCTACGAACGATCATATTAGGCATTCTCAGAGCGATCTATTCATCAATTAACGTCGACCGGGCTCTCCTCGACAATCTTCTCCAGCAGCTGACCCGACTCGAAGTCCCTGCACCTGTCACCGATGCAAACGGTCGAGCTTAAGGGCGAGCCGATCTCCTGCGACAGGCCTTTCTTAAGGACATTAAGATACCCCTAGCTTTGAACCATATCGCTAACATACTCCTCGTGAAGCGCGAGCAAATGACGCGGTACATCCAGGGCGGTGTGGAGGGTTACGGTGACGCCGCGGTTCAGGCTTATCGCCGGATAAAAGACGCCGTAGAGATCGCGGAACGCGACGCCGCCCTGGGGCTGATCGTTGACGAAGAAGCGCAATGTGTGCGTGGTGTCCAGGTCGAGGAGGACACCGACAGTCGAGCCTTGTTGAACGCCGCCCTCGGTGCGCTGCGCGTGACCACCGCCATGCATGAACCACGACCGTTGTCGATCTATGTACATGCTCCAGCCCTTGTCGTCCTTACCTACAAACAGACGATTCGCAAAATTGCGCGAGCCAATCTTCAGCTTCCAGGAGAGGAAGAGGAGATTGAATTGTATTATCATGTAAATGACAGAATAAATGTTAGAAACAAAAATGGACAGAATGTGTGCGGATATTTTATAAACAAAAATATTTATATAAATTAATTTCCTCTTAATTATATAAATATATTAATAATAATCAAATCAATATTCATTATGTATTATTAATTAAAATTCTACGAAAAATTTGTAGTTGATTTTACGAATTAAAAATAAATATATACTCAAATAGATATAAATATATATCATAAATATTTTTTCTTTAAAAACAAAGAGACTTTGCATAATCATTATCGAAATAATTATATTCCTCTTGTATGAGCAATAAAATATAATGCTTAGAAAATATTTAAAATACTTAAATTTTAAGATATAGCGCAAAAATTTCCTAGATATATTTTTCCTTTTATTTTTATTTTTACTCGTTCGAAATAATTGAAACAGATAAAGCAAATCATTATTATTGATTTTACGTCGTTACTGTGAACAATATTTAAAAAAAAATCGCGAGAAACGTGAGAGACATTGTGAAGTTTCTATTCCACACATTTCTGTAAAGTTTGTTAAGCTAAGAGCGGTCTTTTCATCAACTCTAAGAGCGTTGACCCGGTTTCCACGTGTCCAAGGATTAAAGTATCTTTCTCTTTTACTTGCACAACCACGCGCTTTCGGAATCGTCGCTTTCCTTCATCCAGAACGACATATAAGAGACAGAAGAAGAGAAAGATACAGAAAAAAAAATACACAGGGGAAAACACAGTACATATGTCTCTCGCTTCCGAATTTCCGAACAAATCAGGGATCTCCGGGATGTACCGGGTGGCGCATGAATATTTCATCGGCGCCGGATAAACTGCACGAGCTTCCTCTCCTTTTCCGGAGAGAAAGACACCGAGAGAAAGACAGAAAGAGAAAGAGAAAGAGAGAACAACGTTGGACTTACCTAGCATCTGATCGCGCGACACGTCGGCCCGGGCGATACCGAAGGCTGGATCGGTGTCACTGTGATATCGATCGATAGTCAGCTCCCAGTAGTGGACACCCCGCGAGAAGCCGACGCTCGAGAGGACCACGCGGTGCTCGTAGCCCTCGCAGGACGCGCTCATCGCGTCCTCCGATATGGACACCTCCTGCGGTATGCCAGCCGCGCCGGTGGCCCACGAAAACCATGCCACTGCGAAACCAGAGAGGATGTAGCTCCGATTAATATTCCGCGGATACGGATCCGCAAGCGTGCTTAACGAACTGCACGCTTGGCGTTACACGAGCCTGGTATATCGAAGTGCCGGGTTATTGGGAATTCGACATCACCGCCGCACTCGATGTTAATAACGACGTGACGGGATTGTGGAATCTTAATAGGAGACGAGGAACGATGGGAGGAAAACCCGGATTTTCTACGCCGCTAAATAATTTAAGAATTTGATACGTCGAAGGTCGACGTGACGCGATTGTGAAATGTCAATGTAGAGAAAGGGGAGACGTATCCTTACATATCACGTATTATGTTAAATCATTTAAGACTTTTATATAGAATTTGTTATAACGCGTGAGGTTGTCGAGAATTAATATTTAATTCTCATCCAAAGCGAATGCTACAAGTTACTGACAATCTGGAAAAATATGAAAAAATCTGATACTTCTCCTCTACGATCTCATTACGTATTAATATTTCATTTAGAAAAATATATAATTAGCACAAAAATTGGTCCACTTTTATGAAAAAATAATAAAAATTCGATACAAAAATTCTAATTTGGATAATAAATGAATATTCAATATTCGTTATTAGTCGATTTGTCTCATTCAAAAATTGCAAAATATTAGCATCTAACTCTCCGCGATACTAAAATATTGAAATATTTATGTAATAGACTCAATAATAATAAAATCAAATATGAAACTTCCCGAGAAACCCCGTGTCCAAAACATACGAAAATAAAAATGGAAGTCATTTATAATTGTCGCCCGCATTATTCTGCAAACGCCACACGGCGGGCATTCTATCGCGGTCGTTTCTGTGCGTCCACCGTCTATCTCATCGATCACGCGATCGTGCCGCGGAAAAAAAAAGAGAGGAACACGCACGGGTGGAAAATCGACGTCGCTTACGACCGTTCGTCTTCCACGCGACACCGGTTTTCCAGCCGAAGCCTCCGCGCATTTGGCCCAGGTAACCGTGGAAAAGAAAAGAAAACGAAGAATCTCACCCTCCGCTGTCTGAAGGCCGATCAGTTCCGAGTATTCACCCTCGCCGGCGCTGTTAAAGGCTCGCACCCTGGCGTTATAGAGCGAGTTGAAGTGCAGCCCATCCACGGTGCAGATAGTCTCACGACCGCAGTATACCTCCTGCGAATCAGATTTCAAACGTAAATTTGTAGCTTGCAACTGTATCCGAGTAATCTGTGCCGTTACTCGAGAGAAACAATGATATATTCGCGAAAATAATTAATTAGTTTGAAAATAATATAATATTATTTAGTTTGATACATTAATTTTATATATTAATTAGTTTGAAAATAAATAAAATATATTAAGCATAATAAAAAAATAGTGACATATAAAATTAAAAATGTATAAAAAGAAAAGAGAGGGAAATAATTTATTTAGAAATATATTTCAAGACTGATTTTTATACGTCGACTAATATTAAAGCTTGATCAAAATGTTCAACTCGATTCGACTAAAGTGGCAAACGAACATTGCTGTTGCAATCATAGATCAACGAGAATAAGTGGAGTTTACCTGTCATCCAAACTGTTCTATAAGAAAAATGTCAAGGTACTATCGATTGGTCGAGCCACATAAACAAATCGAGAAATGATTTACGTTGAAATCAAAGTTTTGCGATAAATTAATGAAATATATGATTCAATCTTTTTTGATAATTTTTTTTCAACACTGTCAATATATACAATTTCCTTTAATCTTTTTTAAACATGCACCTAAAGAATATGATAATAAAGATACATAGAAACAGTTATAAGAAATAATAAAAAATTAAATTTAAAAAAATATATATCTTTAACGTACAAGGCATAATTATAATACCTATACACACAATAAACATAATAAATTTGGGATTTGGATGAAAATATATAGAGCGTGCTATATATAAAACGAATTTGCTATTACGAATTTTCCTGAATCAGAAATAAAAATCGAACTCTTGTATATCTTGCACATTTCCCTTAAATAAAATAACACATAAAATAAAGGTGAAATTAATCCCGGAGATTAGTGTAAATCTACCGGTGAACTCGATCCTTATCCATCAAAGGAGATTCCCGCCGCAAGCTTAAAGGACGATTCCGCAGGAACGTCGGAGCGACGGTGAACTACGAGGAAACCGAAACCAGAGACCAGGAAACCCGAGGCGTTGTACTTGCGCGCGAACGAGCTCGATTTAAATATTAAAAGAAGGAGGATGAAGGGAGTTCGCGCGATTTCGATGGCCATCAGGAGGACTGGCGTCGAGTCGGGCAAGGATGGGCAGAGGAAGAAGGAGGAGAGTGTCGACAACGAGGACGATTTATATTCGCGGTATCGCTCCGTTCGTTAACGAGCACTGGTATCCAACCCCATCGGGTGCATTATTAACAATGCATGAAAATTTAGACGCGCGATTTACAAGCCCGACCTGGAGCACGTTTGTGCAAACGGACGATATTCATATATATATGATATGGGGCAATGTACATGCTATTTTCGTCGATTTTGCCGCGGATTTAGCATGTTACGTTCCTTCGCGCGGATCATTTCTAGAATGAAACCTCCGCGAAATGTGAGAAGGATTAGTATAATCTCGCATATAAAACTATTTTAACATTATCATATTATACATGTATAATTTAGTTTAACTGAAGCTATTACGAAGTTTACGTATGAAGTTTAAACTCGATATTATATTATGAAATAAAAAATAATCCTTCTCTTTATTAAGGGTATCGTATAATCTTTTTTAAATCCGCTATATCATTTTGACGTAGCGTAAATATTTATAGAAATTAAGTTTAATGGTATTAAATTCAATGGTATTAAAAAAATGATATTTATAGGAATTAAATCTAATGGTATTAAATTCAATGGTTAGGTATTAAAAAAATGATATTAAAAAACTACGTATGAAAAAGATTAATCTTTATAATATATCAACTGACCTTTCCATTTTGTTCAACTTTTTCCTTTTGCGATGTGGTGGAAGACAAAACTCTATAAAATTCTATGTCCATCGGTAGAGCCTCACATTAATATCGTGGATTATGTTGCAGTTCGACGGTTCGAACTACCGTCATTTGATAAAAACTTCTAATGAACAAAGCTATATCGTCGTCAGTAATTAATAATTGCCATCGCCCGAAAGGCTCGTTCATTTCTCACGTGTAAGCTCGGAATCTTGGAATTGCGGATTTCAATTAACGCCCTCAAATGCCGAGTCTTTATCTACGAGTAGAAAAAAATCCCCCAATTCATAAATCGGTTCTATATGATCTAGATACTTGCTTAGACGCGCAAAAGAATTAAAATGACTTTAATTGTTATAAATTGCGTACAATTTTCTTATCATACAGACAATTAGAGATGTTATCGCTCGGCTGTGGATGCTGCGGGCGTAAAGGGTTAATGTAGCGCGTTAAAATGCCTTCATTCGCCGAACTAATTCCCAAATTTTTCAAACTTGGCTCGTGAATTCGCTGCGCGAGACTGCCTTTTAATCCCCGACTTTTATGCCGCGGCTCGAGCGCACTATTTAGGCTGAATTATTAGCCGTAATCGTTGCCACAGTTTTTTGGGGAGAAGGGGAGGTGCTCGCGTTTACGATCAATAAAACGCGAAAGACGGCGTTTCGAGTTCGGCCGAGTAAAGCCCGATCCGAGAATAAATGCGACGATTAGCCTCGCCATCCTCGCCGGAAATGCACCGCAAACGGATACAGGGCAGAAGAGATCTTTTATTCGATCTTTTATTCGACAAAAATTTCCATAGAAGATATCAGCTTTATGGGCGATCGGCATTGATTTTCATTTCGCAGCGCGCGAAACAAATTTGCATCGAAAAGGACTTTATAATCCTGTCGTCGTTTTTTTTCTTTGATTCACCGCGTTTTAGTGTCACGTTATATAGCCGATATTATTCTTCCGGGTAAATTGAAAGATAGCTTTTTATGCATTTGGGCTCTCTGCTTTTATTAAATGTCCGGACATCCGTATAAAATACATTTATTTGATATTGCGTGTAATATAAATTATTGTGTTATAATAAAATTGACAACATGATATAAAATTATGATATAATAATTCTTTTCGAATTCTATGTATAATCATGTCTTTTTTAGTATTTTTGCAGCATGAATAAATTTCTTTCGCCAAAATGCAAGGAAATCAATACATCAAATCAAATGTACAATGATTTATTTTCTAAAGAGAGAAAATGCTGCTATTTTTCAATTAATTTTGTACTTAAATATGTATTTTAAAAAAATAAAAAAGAATGATTGGGAGTTAAAAGCTAGAATTTTAGCAAGTATAAGAAAATTGACATCCCTTTTTTCTCGGTTTACACAGTCACGTTTAGTTCAACATGTACAAGCAATCTTTTCGAATTTCCTGCCACGTACAGTCCTGTCTATTTTTGCAATACGAGTAACTTTCTTTCGTCAGAGCGCGAGGAAACTCCGTCTTAACTTTTCGAGAGTGAAACTAATGGATACTCTCGCAGCATCATTTCCAATAAAATTAGTGTTTTATTACAACTTCAACAGTATTTTATAGTAAATTCGATTTACATCACGAATCTCTATATTAAACGGACAAGGATCGATTCGTCATTCCATCTTGAAAATAAATTAAAAAAGTTAATATAATTGATGAAAAATATTTATATCGATCACGCTATATAAGAAAGCTGATATGACACTTTGAAAATTTCCGTGGGAGAAATAACAAACGTCAAATATTATTTAATGCCAGCCGGTCCCCGTCTTTCGAGCCGGAACAATTCTACGAAAAATATCGTGAGAACGTTAAAGTGTCCCATTGTTGGACAAAGCCGTATCGCCGTCATCGTCGACGGGATGACACGACCGAAGGAGAGCATTCGGCAAAGAAAGAAACACCGGAGCCGGACGTCCGTCGCGTCGACAAAGAAAAAAAAGAAGCGAACGGGAAACGCGACGAAGGATCCAACGAGTAAAGTGTCATCGAGGAATTCGCGGGGGCCGAGATCTCGAGAAAGCTTCGAGAGACTCGAGCCGAGTGTCTCCGATGGCCACCGGTTCCATGACAAACGCGGGAATACAATTTCTTCGGGACACACCGGGGGTGTGTTTACTCACCCTGAACTCCCCGCCGCAGCCGTCGTCCAACTCCAAGAGGTATCCCTCGATAGCGGGACCTCTCTGTCCGGCGCAGCCTATAATTCCGTGCCCAGGTGGCGGCTGCCAGGCAACGGTGACGCTGTTGTTCTCGGCGCTACACTCTTCGGGGATCAGTAAAGGCGCTCCGGGTGCTGGAAATACGTGCGTCGAGACGGTTTAAGTAGCGCTTCGTGTTGCTGTAACTACGACAGTGTATATGTGTATATATATGTGGAACATGTATGCTTTATGTGTGTATGTATGTGGAAACATGGGAGTAAAGTAATATGCTGGATTTAATAATGTCGTTTAACTCCGAGGTGAGGAGACTTGGGATTAATTCTAATTTTGTAACATTCGCGATAACTCGGTAGAGATTTAATCGTCATATCAAATAATGAACGAACAAGGATAAGCCGACTAAATAACAAATTTTCTGCTTAATTTAAAATCGACTTTTGTTCTCGAAATCATAGAGAAAAACGCCGCATTAGTAATCGTGTGGTGGAAACACAGGTATGATAAATTTGTAAAGGGAATATGATAAAACTTGTAAGCTAAAGTTGACTTGTGAGAATAAAGTTATAAGCAGATTATAAACGTTGTACCTGTTTAAGAAAAGTTTGCAATCCCGGAATTTTCCACTTTGATAGAACTTTGTACACACTTAGCAAGTTTTCCAAATAAGTAGCTAAACATTCCGCATTTTCGTAACGGGAAAGGATTTAGGTAAAGCATTTAACTTTATAAATTTCGAATCGGCAAAGTTCGTTTGTGAGTCATTTTAAGATCAACGGTAGTTTTACAAGTAAAAAGAAAGTTATCATAAATAAATTGAAATTAAATGTAAATAATTAGAATGAAATAAATAAAAAACTGATATATATTCATATGTAAAATAGAGAAAATAATCTTATACCATCGCGGAAACAAATGAAACTTTAAAAACTCGACAATTTAACGCAATTAAATCATTGAACCGAGGATAAGATCGTAAAAAGGCGATAAAATAAATACATTCACGTGGAGATCGTTAAACGGTTTTACTAATTCGATGATTTTAACGCTGCTGGCTAATTTAAATATAGCATGACCTGAAATTGCTTGGCTCCAATCCGATTTTGCCCCAAAGCCGGATTGCCGGTGATGACCTTCGGCGGCAATAATTTCACAATTTAAACTGGTTCCGGGCTACCGAATTTGCCGCGAGTTTCTCCTAACGACGAATGGAACTTGGTCGTTGCCGCGCGACCGCACGATTCCATTCGATGCCGACTGTCTAAGGTACAAGTCGAAGCTGTGCAAATTACTGCGCGGCCGCTATCTAGATTTCTGCTCGACAGAAATGTATTGAACTACCGGTGCGGAGCACCATATCTCAATTTGTCAAATCTCGATATCTCAGGATATATAGGTATAAATTCCCCGAACACACTCGAATCGAATTGATTCTTCGCATCGCGAAATGATAAGTTAAAGTTAGATAATAATTTGTTTCTTGTAAAGCTACGGGATATTACGTGAAAAATATGCGTACTTTAATTTTTAAAAAAATAACAATTTGTCCAAATATTTAAAATTTTCGATTAAAATGGAAAATTATATCAATGATATCTCTTTCTCTCTCTTCGTAAGGCATCTCTAGGTAAATCCCCGCGTGTTGCCTCCATCATAAGAGAGCGAGTTCGAAACGATTGATGTTGGATCTAGCGACTCATTATGGACCGAATGCGCGAATGCTAGCGAAATAGTCCGCTTTCAAGAGCGTTAACGCGAGCTGTAGACGGTCTCGTTGATGCTTCTACATGCAATTATCTGGCTTTCAGTGGAAACTCGGCACGTCGCGACGCGGGTCGTCAACTCGTCGGTTAACTTGTGCGGCATGCTAATAAACCGAAAGCATTTCCTCTTGGTGCGCGCCGCCATCCGCATGCGGTTTCGCGCAAACTTATCCCGAAAACACTCTCGATGCGATGAGCTGTCGGCTTCCTGTCCGTTTCGGTCGTCGATTCCGGATGTGCCGGCAAGCATAATTCGATCGGACGTCGCGACCGTGGAGTAAACACGTCTTGGTCGAAAAGACCAAGGCTCGACAAACACGCCGCCGTCAGGATAAAAGAAATATGTCGCCAAACTTGTCTTTTTTTCTTGCTATTGTCGGTTGATGCTGTCAAGTTATTAAAAAAACTGCGACCACATCAGCTCTTTGATAGAATTCTGCTGAATAGATCTCGTCTCTATCGCATCATTTTTGAATAATAATTTCGTATTTGTCCATTTTCGAGATCGATATTTACTCTGGGATAATCTATAAATAAATAGCATTCTGCTCAATCCAGATCTAGATTATAAAGGACCCCGCGGAATCTTTATGGAAAATGGCTTTCGATCAAATGTTTCGAAACTTTGCAAAAAGATAGTTCTCAACATGTAGATTAAAAGTGTCCATGGGCATGAAGCTCTAAAAATTCGAGATTTTCAGCTACAGCCATCCAAAGTGGTAGATTTTTAAATTTCTACAGCATATTCCGAAATTCGGCAACGGTAGCTTATCTTAGTTGGGTGAGGTTTTACAAAAAAGTAGTAAATACAAAAGTTTTGTAGAAACAAAAAAGCAAAAAAAAGCAAAAAAAACAAAAAAAGTAACTCTGCCATTGACAGTTCCAAGCCTGTATTTAAAAAGAGGAGGATAAAATAACAAATACATGTATATATTTTCAATCTGTCACACACACACAATTAAGGCAGTCTACTTAGCACAAAAAATCATCAATCAGATAGTCTTGATAATTCTCATGCTTCCTACATGTCTATGTTTCTTAAACTTTTGAGGACTTATAACTTTCACTTTCCCCAACGTAAAAAGCTTTTCATAGGGTGTTTTGGAAAGCTCTCGACCGCAACTATACAAATATGCAATCAAAAAAGTGCGAAGCTCTGGCCCAAAAATCAACCTTATTGGTTCAAACTCCTTCAAAAATCTACCACTTTTGGCTGTAGCTGAAAATCTTGAATTTTTAGAGCTTCATGCCCATGGATACTTTTAATCTACATATTGAGAACTATCTTTTTGCAAAGTTTCGAAACATTTGACCGAAAGCTATTTTCCATAAGGATTCCGCGGGGTCCTTTGATAAAATCTGCTTTCTCTAATAGATGAAAAGACAGATAAACGCGGAGTCGGAGATCGATAGATCGATTGGATGCGATGAAAGTGTATATATATTTCGTACAAAATAAAAAAAAAACGGAATTTCAATGGCACATCTCATACACTCACGCTAACGAAAAAATACTGCCTTTGATAATTCTATAGAATAAAAGCCATGGAAGCTGCGAAAACTAATCATCTTTCCGATTTCGATCAAATTGTCGTGAATTCAATGATGTAGCAACGATGTGTTCGTGATTTCATGCGCTTTTTCAATAGATATATATGCGATGCATGAAAAATCACATTTTTCTCTTCACAAATATAATCTTTTATAACGGGAAAATATAATTTCTCGCATGGGATTGAAAAATGTAATCTTTATATGGGAAACTGTCGCGATATGAATAAATTGCGATGAAGAGAGGAAAAGTTCAAAGTAAAAATTGTACATGTACATGTCATGTAATACGTCGATAAGAGAGAATTGATTTAAGTATTGAATATTTTATCACAATGCACTCGGCTTAAAAAGCTTATTACGGTAAACGAATCAAAATGTTAAGTCTACTTATGTTTAAATTTCAATTTTGCGAAATATCACGTGAAATTGACGGGAATGAAGTTCGAGAAGCTCGTTGCAAAGTTTATAAACTGTTAATTCTGTTTTATATAAACTAACAGACTAGACGTAAAACACTGGGAATAGTGTTTTGTCCGCTGCAACGTCAAGGAAGACTCGACGTGTGTATGCATAATTAACTGGCTTCATGCTTGACAGCAAATCGTCATGGAGTTCAGCGTATCCTTGGAGAGAGCCGTTCTACTCTGCAGCTCTAAGGTCCCTGCGGTATCTGACGTTACGAAATTAGGCTAATGGCACGAGCGTTACGTAACTATGTTCGGCGTTGAATCAACGGAGCCCTAATGCAAATTGAGGTCGTCTCTATCTCTCTCTCTCTGTCTCTTTCTTGAAAAACAATTATTATTCTCTATTCTTACTCCTAATTAAACGACAATCAAGCTGAAAGAAAAACACGTCAGTTTTCATTTAAATAAACGGGGCAAAAGGTCATTTAAAAACAATGTTCA
This sequence comes from Camponotus vicinus, assembly GCF_025532165.1. Taxonomy (NCBI): domain Eukaryota; kingdom Metazoa; phylum Arthropoda; class Insecta; order Hymenoptera; family Formicidae; genus Camponotus; species Camponotus vicinus. The sequence continues at coordinate 6,147,529 of NW_028141949.1, forward strand.
TCTGTTTGAACGCCTGGCGATAATTCTATGGTTCAACAGCCTTCCCGATAGAGAATTCTTAGGTAAGAAAATGATGTCGTTCGAGAAAAAATACCTTGAAAATCTGATTTTTCAAGGAGCAATCCCGAGTAAGATCGCATAATTTGCGTGGGACGCGATAAAGATCGACGAGATAAAAGTCATTTATGCCGAACGGGGGTAAGAACGTCGCGGGTGGAGAATAAACTCACGCTGTTTCATCGCTTATCGCGATCCAAAAACTCGTGTAATCCGACGTGGAACCTCGATGGAGCCATTCGAACGGTAAATTCTGCCGCGCCATGTTCCGCTCGCTCTATACCGTCGACATTACTATCGATTATCCCGGATTTCGTCGGATTTTACGTCGGTGTTATCAACGTGCGACATCCCCAGGTATTACAGTCAGCATCGATTATTTCTCACAATGCCAATTTCGAAATATGACACGCACTAAGGATATATATATATCCTTAATGCATCCTTAACGGAGCAGCGAAGATTTATTGAAATGATTATTTTGGTTGAGCGTTAATTGAATTTACCATCGCGTAACGTTTCAAAGCACCGCTAACGTTTACGATCCAACCCAATAACAGTAAAATAAAAAATTCGTAGAGAGAGAGGGAGGAAAGGGGGGCGTTGCGGGAAATAACGAAACCGCGGCGTCAATTAAAACCGCCTAAAAAAGTCGTGAGAGACCACGTGAAATATCGATCATTTTACGAGGGTGCGCTCGTAAAAGCGAGAATTAATGGATGGGACAGGTGCACGCGAGTGACTTGAAGATCTCCCGTTCCGAGAAAGGATCGTGTGGGCCTCGACAGAGACGTGTGGAAACAACGAACGGGTTGCGGATAAAAAAACTCTCTCTCTCTCTCTCTCTCCCTTTCTCTCTGTCTCTCTCTGTTACGGCCGCCCTTTTTACAGTTTTGCAATGGGTCCGACGTGAATCGACACGCCAGCGAAACTTTATGCCCATATCGGAGTGATTTATCGAACGACGCGAGACGCGTCGCGCTGATACCCGATATCCATATAGACCCCATATCTCTTTCTCTCTTTCTCTCATTCATTCTGTTCTCTTTGTGAGAAAAACGCGGAAAAAGGGTGCATCGATAAGGGCGGATACGAGGAAAGAGAGAGAGGGAGGGAGGGAGGGAGAGAGAGAGAAGCATGAGCGCGCCGATAGCCTGTTAAAATGTATCGCGCGCAAAATATATCTCGTTGATAAAACTTGCCGACAGATGAAAATAAACTTCACGGAGGATGGACGGCTCCCGACGTCGCGAAAAATGGTCCTCTCGCGAGAGTCGACCGTGATCTTGAGGAACTTCTCCGCCGAAGACGATCTTTCACGCTTCACCGTCGACGCAGAAGTAACAATCACGTTCGCTTCGACACTTTCGTTTCTGACGCGAGACAACTGATCTCGTTTGAGAGAAGCTTCTTAGCTCTCCTAGACTCCTGAAAATCCGTCGACTATACTTTTGATTAAATTCGATACGATACGATAACTCCTCTTCCTTATGTCGAGTTTGCAACGTTATAGACATTTAATGCTTTCCTGTCGAGCAACCGTGGTAAAAGTTAATAAAATGAAAGAAAAGAGAAACTTGATACAGTTTGACTTCAGACTCGTGATGCTTATTAATTTTTACTTTTTCATGAATATGATAATGAGTGATTTTTTGTAGTTTCTTTTTAATAAAATATTTCTAAACAAATATTATTATTATACGTTTATTTTATTGAACATAGAAGAGTTTAATCAGACTATCTTCCTAAAAATATATGAACTACTATAAATTATTATTTCAATCAACGTATGGCGATATGAACTCTGAGGGAATCGTTATTAAAAGCGATCAGTGGCGTTGACGATGAAGCGTGATTACGACGTCGCATAAATTAATGAGCGAATTAATCTGCCAGCGAGGAGGTAAAATTCCTGTTTACTCGCGTGTTATCTCAACGAGACGTACGTACAGGACATTAACGTCGCATTGTACGGTCATCAGCCTCGTCTGCGACAAGCGTGCGTTTAATTTTCCGCCCGATGTCGGGACCGACTCGTCGTTCTTTATTTCCTGTTCATAGAAAGAAACTTAGGAAGATCTCTGTCAAGTATATAGAACAGAAATATACACGTGGACTCGTCAGGCGAATTTTTTTCATTAAGAGTTTAATAAAATGAATAAAAAAATGACTTTACAGGAAATAACGTTATCTGTCTGTTTACTTTTTGTTGAAGCTGAGATGCGATAAATGCAATCTTTGTTTTCCATTTGTGCCGTTACATATATGCATTAGCATAATCATAATATTTTATTGGACAATAATTATTCACGCTCGCGATTGCATCGCGTTATAAAACTGAAGCTGATAAGACGCATGAATTGATCCTGACAGTGACAAACTTTTAGCTCCACGATACGACGGTTCGATCGATTCTATAATCGCGAAAGCAGATAACAATAAGATTTAGCGGTGTCTCGAAAAATTTCGCAATTTCTCGTGTCGTAAAAGTCGAATTACCGGATCAAATACCGCAATAAAATTGAAATTTAAGAAAACGGGGCACTTGTTACAGAGTTTCACCGTGTCGATTGCTGTTCCTGCTCCAAATCATGATAATAAAAAATCGTTGACTTTCGATGTTCGTTCAAGCTTTAGTAAAGATCAAAATCGCAGATCAAGCGCGCGCAAATAACGATAAATGAATTTCGCATTTTTGCCTTGCCTATCGTTCGCCATCCCTATAACTGTGCTGAGGGTCGATAATTTAATTTCTCGCGTTGCAGCTGTTATTGCAGCATTTACACATTTGCAGATTTTTGAATCATGGAACTCGACGCAAAGTACTTTTAAAAATTATTGATAAGTTATTATTCCTCATTATTTTATTTTCTCTCTCAACAATTATTTATTAATATATAATTATTTGTAAATAATTATATAATAAAATCTATTGGAAGAGTGATCTATCTGGTACAAGAGTGATAGTTGTGAAACGCAAGCTCGAAATTTTTAAGAAAAAAAGAAAGTCAGGCAACAATGTCGAAGATATATGCATATACATACTTTTCTCCAATATATTACATTCGTTAGATTCCGGAAATTTTCGCCCGAACGATTTCGTCGCAAACTTTACGCGAAATCCCGACGAACTTGGAAGTTTCCGCGGGGCACATTCCTCGCTTTGCTATTTGCAAAGCCGGGTTAAGTAAATGAAATTCCGTGTGACTGCCAATCAAGTATCGCAGATTTTAACAAACTGAGACGCGCTGCTCTTTGACGAGTAAACTGCGCGTAATGAAGAAACTTTCTGGTATTACCCTCCGTATATACCCGATTTGTATCAAGATCGCTCGAGAATTAAATGTCCTGATAGAGAAGCGAGCAAAGTCGCGCTTTCCTCAACCTCGTAATCATTTATCGAGTTTCGTTAAATAGATTTGTATTTCATTAACTCCTCTCCTTCTCGGGGGCTAGTCCTGATTAGAAATCCTGACGCGGTTGCAAATCCATTAAGATATAATAAGCAAATAGAACGAGCTTTCCCGAGTATCTTCCGCGTCCTTTAATTTTAACCGCGAGGGCTTTGACCAATTTCACGAGTTAATTCCATCCAAGTAAAATCGAGTCGACGAAATCGATAATTTTATTTACCACTCGAATGAATCGAGCCATGTCTACCTCTTAACGCGATTCCCTCTGCCTCTACGTCCTAGCATTATTAAGTTATCCATACATCCGTAAACATGTTAATCAGACGCGATTAACATTTCCCGACCCGACATCGGGCATCTAAGACCCAGAGAGATGCATATCCTCGGCGAACGCGGTAAGGAGAGGATGTCTCCTTGTAACGAGTTAATACCTCGATCGTTACGGCAGTTACTGCAAAGCCGGTACCTAATTAATCCGCTTTTGAAACGTTTTAGCGTAGGCAAGGCTGACGGCGGCGGCGAGCGAGGAGGCACGCTTGAAAGGAGCCGTTCCCGGGGGCTACGTAAAATTATTAAGCGATTTCCCTCTCCTCCCCTCGTCCTTGACCCTCGTCTAGACGACTCGGGTGGATAAGATCGACGCCTCCTTCATCTTTCTTAATTACTATTTTTCTTTCTCATTTTTCTTTTTTTGATTCTGTTGTCGCTACTTGTAATCGATGTCTAGTTGCATTTCCCGTGTCTGGATTTTTTTCTTTACCTGCTGTTGGAAATCGTTCCTCCCCCTCTGACGCTGCGTCCAACAATAGAGCGATTTGTAATCGGTGTAAAGATATTTATATTTACTTACGCATGCAAGCACAACGTCAAAACGAAACTCGTTCGAAAGTCGTTTTCACTTGAATATTTTCGTTTTATTTTCTCGTTAATCCAAGCGATCATTTATCATTTCGCGTAAAGTTACATCTCTTTTACGTTTCACATTATTACTTTAATTCCGATATTTTTCAAGTCGATTAATACACGATTAATAAACGAGCGCGTATAAAATTTATTTTAAAAATTATAATTTAACTATTTACGTACGTGAATTCAATTAGCCATCGCGTCAGTTTCCGAGGATATACGTAACGAGATAATCGAAATTGCACTAGCATGTAGAACTCTCGTTTCGTTTGAAAGATAAAACGACTATCAGCGAGCAAGACTCGTGCAAAGCGCAAAGTTGCGCGATCAGCTCGGTGCTGCAAAGATAAATCGCCCCCACGAAATCCCGGTGTAGTCGTGAAAACGAGGAGTTACGAGTCAATTAAGCGTGTACGAAGACGTCTTTCGAATGAGTTTACGTCGCTTTTACGCCCGGTGCTTTACTAGACACATACATACGCCACGCGAACTATAGGATTCGATGAACCACGATGAACAATCCAGTTCGGGCAACGAACCAGATAGATGAATTTCAAGGAGCCAACGAGATGTTTCCGCGAGTTGTCTCGTGACGGAAGGATATCTAATTTATTCAATCCACTGCAGTGGATCCAAAGTTGAGACTTTTACGAAATATTTACAAAGTTATTATGAAATATATCTGACCGAGAAATATATAATATTTAAAAAATTAGAAATTTTATATTTTGAAGATTTCTTTTCTAGAAAAATTTTTAAGCATTAATTGTTAATAATAATTTTAGTGTCGTTATTGTTATTTATAACGCTAGATTGCAAGATTTTATTATAGACACTTTAAACGAGCATAATCTAGAATGAGTCAAAGTATATGTACTTATCGTTTCTGTAACAAAATTATTTAACGATTGGTTCTCACGTTAAATATCGTTGACTCCCGAGTAACTTTCTTTCTAAACGCGATAGATCCTAAGATACCATGCTTCGACTAAACTTCCAAGCAATTAATTAAGACTTCCAAAGTCTCGTGCTCAGCAAAATCACTAACGTAAATAATCAAGTTTTGCTAGTTATCCCGAAAAGTTTTTTAATACGAGTTGTAAAAAAAGTAACAGATTCGATAAAGTCGATCGCGCACGAGAGGCTGTAAATTTATTAAAATATAATACTGTTTTATATATAAAATCAAGACTCAAACGCGAAGAAATATAGCATGCAAAGAGCTCGTTCGTTTCAAATATCAAAAAAAATATGCATGTTATTTCACATGTCTCATTGTGTTATAGTTAGGATCTAAAAAATCGGGAAATCTAAAAAACAGATAAATTTATTTTCGATCGCACGCATCACCGCGAATGGACCGCCGTTCGAAAAAACTCAATCTACACATAAATTGCATCTACCCATTGTGGCGTACTCACGTTTCAGCTGGACGAAGGTGAGTTGATCGATGGCACGGCGCAGCGGTTTGTCGTCCAGGGTGAGATCCAGCAACGGCAGACGAGCAATCTCCTGCACACCCTCGGCGCCGCCCCAGGAGCCGGCGGCGGTCGCCGCTCGTACCGACAACATCCCGCCAATCTGCAGGAAGGCCGCGCTGTCCGTCTCCTTCAGCGCCTCGATGCAGAAGGTGAGCAGCGCCGTGGTCGTCTGCAGATGCGTGGCGCATCTGGCCACCTGGTCACGCAACGAACGCACCCTGGCCTCGCGGGTCTGTCGAGCGGCCTCGATCAGTCGCGACTTTCTCGCCTGCAGGAGACTCACCAGGTTCGCCACCCGATCCTCGACCTCTCCCTCGAGCACCATGCATTCCTCCTGCGAATGGGAGGGGGGGAGATCCGCTCGATTATAATATCGGGAAATAGCTCATCCGGTAGAAAAAGAGATGAGAGGTATTTCTCGCTAGATTCTAGATAGAAAAAAAATTACATTTCCTGCTCCGATCGATATATTCAGTGAGACATATCGTTTTTGCAAAGCTCCTTTTTTTCTATCTCTAGACAAGTTTGTCGCATCAGAATCATTGTAAAAACACAATTTTTTATCGGAGAATATCTCTCTATAAAAATTTATTTTCCAATCTGTTTTTCACAAAATTAGTCTTTAAATAAAGGTATCGCGCGCACTTTTTATATCACGTATGAATCTAGAAGAAAGGTTTGCGCAAAAAAATATCACGAACGAAAAACACGATATCGAATTGATTATTCCGCTTAGAAAAGTACAAGCGGGTGAAAAATAAACGCTGATATCAAACGAAATTTCATTTGTCCGCTTTTGTTCCGCGAACGTAAGATAAGCCGTGCGGGTGTTTTTTGCGCATCCGAATTATCCCCTCGGCCATCGGAAATGAATCCCCACCGGCATTGGAGGACTGATATAATTAACGCCATATTTTTTCGCAATTTTACGGCACCGTACCGCGTGACATATCCGCCGACACGGAATTTAAAACGGACGTCAAAGGCGCGGTATATACTCACATGCACTTTGTCCGTCATTCCTTTGAGCCTTTGAATGAACTCCGTCGTCGAGCGGGCTCTCTCCGACAGCTGCTGCAAATTCTGCGACAGCTCCGTCTGTAACAGCAGAAATTCGCGACACGTGAGGGAACGTGCGGTGATTCGAAGGGGATTCGGCGAACGTGATATGGACGTAACATTCGTGAAATTGAAGATACCGATGTAGAACGAAGGGAGCATCTTCGTCCTTCCATTTTGCAAAATTTCCAAGGGAAAAAAATAAATTATGTGAAGCCAAATGATAGAAAAGAATCTCATCTTTTTATGTTGTGAATTAAATTACATCTTGTGCGTGTATGTATTATATAATATTTGTAGTCTCTATTCTTTCTTTTCCGTGTAACAAATCATCCAAAAATATATCTGTAAATTGTACATCGAGATAGAGACAAATATATCTCTAAATTGTACATCGAGATAGAGACATTGGTAACTAACGAAGATAAATTATATACAGCACGAGTGTTCGATATCGGATCGATATGTTATGCTGGTTCCAATAGATAAACATATAGGCAGTACATATAGGGAGTTTGTATTGAGCGCGCATACGCGCAAACAGTTACGCTTTCGTGAACGAGTATTAAGTACATATCGTTGTTTGTTCAATAACGACATAAAGTGCTCTTCTCTCGCGACAGAAAAAGGTAACAGCGTTACCTTCCCCGAGAAAAATCTGGGACTAAACTCGAGATATATAGCGTGCACCGACGTATCTTGATTTAATATTACACGAAATGGAATATAAACAAAATTCAAGATACCTTATTTGAAAATGTTCCACAAATTTAATAAAATTGTTATATTTTTATGTTGTAATTTTTTTTTAAATAAAGAGCGCCGAATTTTTGTAAAAGTCAACGTTTTATCGATATAAAAATTTTGGATCTTTCAAAATATTTAAATTAATTAGTATATAAAACAGTTGTTTTAAGGTACACGAGCAACAGTTTCGTAAAAAATGGCCCCCTTACGCATTAATTTCCATATTTTGAATTCTTTTCGGATCTTCATTCGTAAAACAATTCCAAAGTTGTTACCTGAGCGGAGAGAGAATCGATGTCTTATTCATTTATGTAAAATACTTTGTAGCGCTCAGGATTAATAACATTACGCGGCCAACGTCGAAGAACTTATAATCTGATAGCCGGTGCGCATTTAAACAACTCTGATTTAATTTATCATTTTACAACGGGCGAGAATGCGTCGAACGTCTCGCAATATCGTGGAATCGTTCCCACAATTCTCGTTTATCATTTTCCTCATTTCTCGACTTTCCTCGCCGGACAATACCTTCAGATCGATCGTACGAACGGACGGCGCATTTCGTCGAATTCACCAGAGACCAACGCGCGTCGTTGGCAGTTTCCATTTAACACGACAATGCATGCTAGTCGAAATGGGATGCGATCGCGTATGCAGTATGCGCGCGATACCACCGCCACTAGCATTCATCAAGGAAGACGCGGATTTACTAGCACAAGTTCGCGATAAAGCCTCGATGGATTACAGGAAAATATCGATGTGTAGTACGTGCAATAAACGCATTCCTCCATTCCTGGTATTCTCGATTTAATAATTAATAGTAAAGAATTTTTTCGTACATCGTTCTAATATATTTTATTTCAGCTCTGATTAGGTGTATTTATTTAAGTATCCTCTTCGCGGCGAAACGTATCGGAAATTAAAATGAATTTCGTTCCGGATGGATCATGCATGTCCTTTACAACCCCCGTTCGAGGAGAAACTCATTATTTTTCTCACCCGTGGTATCGCGCATCGCGCTCGAAATATCGAATTAAAGCGTCGACAAAAGCACGGTGACGGGAGGATGCTCGATGTTCGGAGACGCGCACTTCTCTTTGTACGTTTCTCTTTCTCTCGGTGTCTCATCCGTGCCGAACACGGTCGACGACGACGACGGCCCTTTCCCTCGCGCTTTGGCGCGTATCCATTGGGCGCGACCGGCGAAATCTTATTAGCATGAAAAGAGCTCTCGGGGATTTCATCAGGACGACGAGCTATCCAGCACGTCGCCGCGGGCGAGATATTCCCTCGATCGATCATCCCGCGAACGTTCTTCGTCATTTCATCGAGACTCGCGCACAAAATAAGCCCACGGTAATATTTTGAATATTGTAAAATTATTATTTTATACGAGAAACGCGCGCGCACCTGAAGAGGAAAGATGATTTATATTTCGAAATTATAATGTATATTAAAAAAAAATAAATTCCATAGAAAAGGAGAGAGAGATCTTTGACGATATATAAATCCGCGGCTAAATAATAGGACTTGCAAACTTTAATACAAATCTAACGAGATGGCTGAGAAAGCCGTCGTCTAAATGGCTCGTCTGGAATTTCGATGAATGCAAAGGTCTTATAAAAGAGCGCTTCTTTAATGTTCATGTAGTGATCCCATTCCGCGCAAACAAGCATCCTAATTTCGAGACTCGCGAGGCATGGCATTCCTCCGTACCGTAACTTTCGAGAATAATTTGTTAACAAAACAAGAACTCTCCTCGTCCGATAACAATTTCAAAATGCGCCTCGGGAATTGTCTCGGTTGTGACAAACGCTCGGCTTTCTTCGACGACGTTAATTGGCCGAAAGCAAATCTGCAAAGAACTTTGTTACATCGGAACCCATGTCGGTCATAATGGTCGTAAAAGTCAAAGACGGAGCGCGCAAACTTTATGTACAATTCTTTGCTATAATATATATATATATATATATATATATATATGCAATAACCGAGGTATTATACGATTCGTAATAAAAAAAAAGAATCGTAGATACGCTCGACTCTCGGGGATCGTCGAGGAGGCTTCCATCACGCCGGATGAAAGCTTCGTTAAAATCCTAACGAAGAGTACGCGAAAGCTTATTAAATCTGGCCGATGCTTTTCAGCAAACGCTTTTCAGAAAATGCTGTATTTACAGGGCAAACGGTAACGAATGGGAAAAGGTGGAAAGATGCTTCCGAGGGGCTTCTCGCGCGAGGGGTTAATCCCGACGAGCGAGGCGCGCGCCGACAAAAAGGAAGGCGGAAAAAACGAAAAAGATCAAACACAGAACTCGGCGATATTTCTATTGAGCGAACGAAGCCGATTAATTCCGCGATTATACTCGCGGTCGCGCCAACCCGTAATTGTCATCCGTTTTCAATTTACATCGAAACGAGCTGCCACGTTCGTGTCTCGCGGCATATATACGAGGTGGACCGAAAGCAGTCCGCCGTGATAATGGAGTCCGTGTCCTCCGCAAAGTTTCGAGCGCGGGGCGAATTAATTTCCGATTAATCCCTCGCCTCGCGAACGTAATCGACGATGGATTCCATCATCGTTGATACGCGCGAACCAGTAGATTCTCGAACTATACATTTTTTAAACATTAATCCAACGATATCGGAAATTCCATCTTGCAAATTGGCATAATTAGCAAAAAGAGCTAATAAGTTATTATTACTGATTTTCGACGAAATAAGAGTTCACCGATGAAGCCATCGCGAGGTATAATAAAAAAACGAGATTGAGGTGACGTAAAGGGTCACGACGAAAATAACAATCCTATGCTCGTGCTCTTAATTCGCGAGCAACGAAGCTACGAATTAAGGGTCCGTCGGAGCTCATTATCGCCACAATGGCGAGCCGAAATGAATTTTTGCCCATAAAGTTCGCGAAAGTATTTCTCGAGCCCCTTTTACCATCCGCACAACGTGCACACATACCACTCGCGCACTAATACAAACGAAAAGTTTGTATTACGGCGATTCGTGCCCGAGCGTAATTAAGTTACTCCTTTCGAGTTAACGTCGGCCGCGCCCGGTAATTTCCGCAGTTTTCAACGCAACTTTCCGCCAAGTTCCGCGCGAGGCGACCAATGGAGAATGCTGCGAGATTGTTCCCGACATGCGGTCCCTTTTACGCGCGTCCCCGACTCTTTGTTATATTAATTACCGCAGTCACCGCGTTGTACACCTATAAAGGGAAGCCGCAAGGGAGAGAAACCTCGTCGGATTCGCTGCAAGGGCGACGATCTCCCCCTTTAATAATCGATTCTTAATACTTTCGCGCGGTCCACGCGTAATTCCATTAAAGTCTACCAAGGTCCCGCAGCACTTCCGTTACTTTAGTACTACAGAAACCGTGGTTAAAAAAAACAACGAGGTTTGCGAAAAACTTGGATGTACTGCATTTGTTCTCATTTAAAATTCGCAACATCAGATTGGCATCTATACCTTGTACATGATATTATTGTGTGTATTTATTGCGATAATACATTTAAACGTTTTATATTTATTTAATGTTTTTTTATAAGTTACTTATTCTAAATATAAATATCTCTTTTTAAAAAGTATGAAAATATTAATAAACGAATCGAGTTTCTCCTTCTCTCTATCTCTCGCCTCTTTGTAGGGGCAAAATAAAAAATTCAAGAGTTATTTTGTTTGTTTTGTCCCTTTGTATGTAAAAATCCATCTTTTGAAGTCACGACGGTAGAACGCTAATAAACAAATCTTTATTACGCGATGATATATTCCATTTTCCATGGCTTAAATTATTCGGCCGCCGTGTAATCCTGCGCGATACGGTCTCCCTACAGAGAATAACGTTTCGCGCAAAGTACTATGAATTTTCATGACTCTCCTTTTGGGCGGGAGTTTAATACTGGTTTCTGCCAAATGGAGCTGGTTGCTTTAAAAAAAAAACAACAATAAAACAAAAATGTCAGTCCCTATTCTGCGCGATAGAGCGACGTAGGATCACGAGGGCGAAGTCAATTCTCGCGTAGATAATGCATGCTGCGCCCACGAAGCCATTGCACTTGTTAATTAAGGACGCCAATCAAACCGTACGGCGAACGGCAGCGGTCATAATTATAAAAGTCGAGGGTGCTCCTCGAGCAAATCCTCGGGGCGTTTTCATGCAGCGCAACGTACCGAAAGCACCCTTGCACTTATTAAGCTCGAGAGCTCCGCCATTGTTTGCACGATCGATCGGGATCCACTGTCAACTCAAAACACTTGGGATTTCTCTCCGACCTGGCCATTGTTACATAACATACCATATACCATTTGCTATAATTACACGTCATTTTAAATTTAGAGCAGAAATTTATTAGATATATGAAACATTCTCTATTTAAAACACTATTAAAAAATACTCCTTCTTAATCATGTTACCTGAAAAACTACATTTATATAAAAACTTTCTCTTAAAATGGCAATGAAATTATCAGGCAACTTTTATTCTTTTATAGAGTTAAATATCGAAGATTTATGCGTAAAAGTGCGAAATCAAAGTCGGTTAGCGTCGAAACGAAGTTACGTGTAAAACGAGAGTGCATTGACGAAGCGCGCGATATTAGGTTAAAAAATACCAGCGCACATTTTACCCTGGATCGCTATCAGATATATCAAATAGCGCGCAACCCGACGAATACATTTTTGCCTAAACTGCAGCCTGTCGTGTCATCACGTGTTCCCAGTCATTTATAGCCGAAATATAAAGGTGGACAGCCTCTTTTTTTATCACCGTTACCCCTCATTGTCTGCGCCAGGCGTGGCACCTAGACGTCGGTAGAGAATTTGTTTCGTGCGCCGGAATAATTGGTCACTCGAATGCACCCCCTTCTGTCAGACTTTTGATTTCTAGCCCCCGTTCCCCGGTGAGATATTCATTCTCGCGCTCATATATATGTATGTATATGTATATATTTCGACCAGACATAAGATCGCGCACGAGTCCGTTATCGTATAGTCGCAGCCCACGCAATTCGCCCCTTCGACTTGAGAGGTGGATGGTGGGGAAGCAAGAAGGGCAAAGATAGTGCCACCCTCCTTACACAGAGTCATCCGTTTAAAGTGATTTTCGCTGTTCACTTGAGGACGAAAATAGCGAAGAACATTGAAATAGATTACTTTTTTCGAATGAGTGGGAACGAAAGAGAACATGATGCAAGTAGGCGATCCAACAAACCAACATGCGATATTTCTAGTAGAAAATTGACGCTAACATTTATTCGAGTACCATGATACACAAATAGTGTTCAATAAAAAATTGCAAGAACGATGTCGTGATATTTTCCTAACATTTTCCTTTATTCAGGACTCTTGTTAACTCGATATCGCACTCAAAAGAGAGAGAGAGTTTTTATATCGTGTCGTTATATCGATTTTCTGAATAATATTCCTAAATATGCTTAGTCCTAACCTGAGGGTACCACCCTGAGGATACATCCATTCGCTGTCACGGAGGTTCGTTTATCCTCGCCCTTACCGGAACATGTTCGAGTTCGCCATAAGGGACGGGCAGACTCTCGCGCAATGGATACCATCCTGCGTAAACACGATAGGTCTATCGCCGCGTCGATGCACCGAGCAATGAACTCGCACAAACGCAACGGCTGGATGCACATACGAGACTGAAACCGCACGCATGTCGAATGAGATCTGAGAGAATCCGATGCATCGGGTTAGTCACAAGGATTGCACGCGGAGATTGCTTTGATGCTCTATTACGTGCCTCGAAAGTTCCCTCTACAAAGCTTAATATACTTAATAAATTAATTATACTCTTTGTTACATTTTACATTATTCTAAATTATTGTTATAAATAGCACGTAACTTTTTTCCACTTTATATATATTATTCAAACGCAGAGATCTCTTTGCTGTCACGTTGTTCGTGGCGTTTGTATTTTTACGATATCGTTTCGCGATGAAGCGTTGTAAAACAGGAAATGTAAGGGTGATTTATGAATAATTTCGAGTTTACTATGAGTCGACTGTTAAAGTGCCATTACCTTCCCTACGATCCGCGCCAAAAACGTTGCCCGCTTTCATTTCGCAGCGTGTTACACCCACGGTATACAAGGAAAGCACCCTCTGAATTACTGTCTCGCGATCACGATCGGGAGAGACCTCCCCGAGTCCGACATCCTCCCCTTAGTCATGGTATCTACGTTTTTTAATCAACTGCGATGCAAAGACCTCGTCCCCTCTCGGAAATAACGCGTCGAAGTGCATAAGCCCTGATGAAGGTGCATAAACATCTCGCCAACTTTCCTGCGAATTAAAATATACTTTAGAATATTGGAAACGTAAGAATCATTTTCTCGAGATGATTTAAAAATCGCCAATTATATCGTGAATTTTTTGCATTATTATTCGTGCGGATATTGATACCAAAATTTTGGTTACTTTTGCTAATATAAAGTTTACAATGTTTTAAACAAAGTTAATAATATTATATTGATTATATCATGATATTCACGAATGATATTGCAACAGGAAACGAGCGACGCATGATGCAGAATCGGGTAAATGAAAGAGAAACCCACGATAGTGCGATGAGACAATTTACGTCCATTAGGAAATGTCGTGTTCTTTTATCAGAATGAGCGAGAGGAACTGGGGAGTGCCAGGGAATACGGCTAATACTCTCATGTAATCCACTATCTGCAATGTACGGCTGGCCGCAATGTGTTATATGCACCGTAACCCCTTTTAGATTCACTGTTGCGTTTCCGCGACACATTCTCTACTGATTGCAAATCCACATTTTGCGTTTGACCATGACTTTGATGATGGAAAAGCATATATTGTATTTAGAAATTGTAGATTAAATGCTGAAACAACAGAATTAATCTTTTTGCAATCACGACTCTAATTCTTTAATCATATATAATTAATATATTAATTATATATTTTTTATTATTATAAATATTTATTATTATTTATTAAAAATTTTATGTAAATATATTTTTATTGCAAAAAATCTGGAAGAGATTTATTTGTAGTATTTATTGAATGCAACACACTCGGGCTGTCAATCATTGCAGGTAATAATAATGTCATGTTGTCGACACATCATATTTTATATAGAATCAAGCAATAATTTTCTTTTTTTCTTCCATCATAATATGATTGTACAAAGTATTTTTAGAATGAAGATTTTTGTGTGAAATTACACTGTTGTATATCCTGAACGAAACGCTTTGAATGCGATGCAATAACAATATGCGCATAAAGGACAATTTCACAGCGATAAAAAATTTTTTATGTCCAGTTTATGGAAAATGCGTCTTTTCAATAAAATGATCGAAATAACAAAATATTTTTGTTAAACTATTCGATGTATTTTGCGATCAATTTTTCTCTGAAAGTTGTTGAAATTTGAATTTTACGCATGTAAAAGCAGTGAAACAGTAACTTTGGAATAGTGCACACAAATCCATTCTTCAGTTCTCAACGGGGAAAGTCTGTAAAGAATAACAGACTGTTCTGCTGATTCAGAGATGTAGAAGCAAAAACTCGAATATACATGTAATACCCATTTTCCATGATTTAATGAAACAAGTAAAGTTGGAAAAAAGTTCTGCGGTAATTTGGATTCGAACATTTTCTATTTTAAAAGTCTAAAAAATAAAAAGAAAGAAGTAAAAAATACTAAATGTTCATTTCAATGCACATTTTTATATCTATAAGAGATATTATAATAAACACGCAGAATAAAATCAAGCTTAATTTAAAAGAGATCTCAAGTTTTACTACGTATCTTGCGATAGTTTGCGCAATGAATGAATCGAATACGTAAAAGAAAATCAATTAATTCGCTCTTGTTATGCATATATCGTTCCATGTTCATATACATATAGTGTCACATATAAATATGCGGTATCGCGCTTCTATCGCGATACGAACAACGCGCTCATAAATACCAGGCGACATTGATAAATCTGAAATATCGGGCGGACTGATAGGAGAACGCGCGGGTGAACTTGGCGCTGCCGCGTTTCGACTTATAAATCCGACGCTCAATGTCGACTGCGAACGACGATATCTCGCTGGGGCGCCGTGTCACTAAATCACGCGGTCGTTCCTGCGCGTTTTCGCGTGCAAAAAAAAATAAAATACGCGCACATCGCGCCACGACGGTTACAAATCGTAAGTAAAAGCGCCGCGGCCGGTTCGGGGGTTGCCACCCGCGAATTGCGCGAGTTTCAAGCCGAACCAAATCTCGATTTTTTTCGAAAATCCATCATCGACGTTTCACTGTCGAATTTTTGGCATTTTTTTTATTTAGCCAGTATTGAGCCACATATTTTGGCGTTATATTAATTCTCCGAGAATCGCAGAGTTGAGAGAATACAAAGTTGCCGAAATATATCGCGTGCACATATACATACAAATTGAGATACTATGATATTCTATTATGGAAAGAATAAAAATCTCTCTCTCTTGTATTATATAAACAGAAAATTATTTAGATACCATATTTTTCGCGATATTAAAACTTTCATTATATTGCGGAAGGATTTTTAAAACGTTGCTTTTTATTTTCGCTTGATCTTTACGTCTTTATTAGCCTTTTTAGCAGCAATCTTTTCATCGCCTCGTAACTTTGAAATTTACCATGGAGGTTTAGCAAGAGCCATAAAGAAATCCAATGCACCTCGAGGAACATGACCGATAACATATTTCTCTCAAGAAGCGCTGCTTTTACATGCATGTAGACTCATATAGCATGCACTGGGAAAAAATTACGATCGTAACCATATGTTCGAAATTTTATGGGCTTGTATATCCATGCTTCTAGCATGCTAGAGATAAAAGAAACTATCCATATATTTGAATACAAT
The DNA here is from genome assembly GCF_025532165.1 of Camponotus vicinus. NCBI lineage: Eukaryota > Metazoa > Arthropoda > Insecta > Hymenoptera > Formicidae > Camponotus > Camponotus vicinus. Next base: position 6,164,073 of record NW_028141949.1, read on the forward strand.
ATCTGCATCGTCGCAATCAAATTTGCATAAACTGTATAAGGTTTATACCTTATTAAAAAAATTCGAAAATGAGTTATATGTGTATAATTCAAATATTATGTATGTACATCTCGCAGATACTCTGTAAATTTAATCTTTTCACAAAAAATTTAAGCTTTTTATAAAAAGTGAAATTGCATAAAAATTCGGTACTTAATAAGTTGTAAACAGTTGTAAACAGTTTTGTAAAACAGAAATTTTGCAAAAAAACTTTCGATTTTTTACGTTTAAATCTCTTCATCAATAGATGAAAAATGCCTAGAAGTCAATTAGATTAATATGTATACAATGCAGAAAAATTACTCTAAAACGTATTATATATTCCATACAATACATAAGTGATTCTTCTCATAAAGTGCATCGTTGAGAGGATAGTTGTCTTGTTTTCAGTTTCGCTTGTACATGTTTGTTGCTGACGAATTAAACTGTCGTGTGGAACTTTATTGGCGAAATCCCCCGTTGAAGGATCTATGAGGCGTAAAATAATTCTCACTTAACTCGCGGATACATATTTACCGCCGTGATATCGGGGGTGGATACCGTTCAGAAGCCTCGTCCGAACAAGCGAGGACATCGAATTTGCATAATCCCGCATAAATGCGTCGAAGCCTTTAAATTCCGCTTCGAATGCAAATTACCATTCACTTTCTACAGTCTCAGTAACTTTTCTGAATAATGTCCAATCGGCCATTTTGTATGGATGACGATGTCGTGCTTGTAAAATTATTGAAAAATTTGCGATAATTCAACGAGTTGTCCAATTAATGCATTAATTAACTGCGGGCTCCGACAATCGTCGCGATCAAAACTGAGTTTCCTTTAAAGCACTCCTTGAAGCAAGACGTTGTTCAATTAACAGCTTGTAATAGGAGTCGCATATTCTCCCGTGGGAGAGACGGAAATTATCGCGATCGACGCGTTCATCCCCAGGTGCAGCTGAGTGCAGCTGCGCGGAATTAATTGCTTTATGGCCCACGAAACTACCGGATTTCTTGCCAGATTTTTCTCGAGAAAAATCAGATGTGCCCCCAACATATTATAAACTGATAAATAATTTTTACAGTGTTTTCCATAAAACTTTAAATGCATATAATTTCTTTTCCAACTACAAAGTTCAAAATCTAAGATAATATTAAATTTAAAAAATGAATAATTTTAAAAAATTATAAAGAGATTGAATTCTAATGGATGATTTTTTAAAATAAAAAGAAAAGAGAAAGAAAGAATAGGAAAAGATATTCTAATTTCTAAAATATATTACATGACGGATTCGGTTTTTTCAAAATGCAAATTCTCCCAAATAATAGATCTTTTCGTCCTTAAGGTTTTTGGAGATATTCCAAAATAATCTCGAAATTTGCGGTGAAATGTCCTCATACATATAATATACAGCATCCGTGAATAATCATGTAGAATTGATTCGCGTGAAACCTGCGGAACCCCTTGGCTTTCTTGGCGCGACCGCAGATAGCGTCGTGTTGAAGCAGTTGCACAACCAGCAAAGGGACGGGATGATACGAAAGGGTGCAAGGAGCTCATTACAGCGCGAGTCTCGACGCACCGCGTGGCTTTTGTATCGAAGGGGCGCATCTCGCTTTCGTCTTTCCATCCTTTTGTTTTCTCCCATCCCTGTCTCGAGTATGATAGAGAAAAAGTGAGATGGAGTTACGCGTCGAGCGACGACGATGGCGTACACGTCACACGAGAAAGCGTAAAAAAACCGGAGACTATTGTGTCTCAAATATAGAAAGAAAATAGGAAACATCTTCCTCGATATTCTCCCGGTGGCGCTTCTCCTCGCTCGAGGGGTATTTTTAAAGAAGGAACGAACACAAATGCGATCAGACGTGTCGCGTCTGCTGTGCGCTGTTTTATTTGCGTTATATTTACTGTCATCCTATTTTTACGGAAAAGAATGGCAAAGAAATCGCGCATTGCGTATAACGTTACGTTATTGTTATATCGAAGAGAAACTCGAGGATAAATATTGAATGTTATATATGATTTCGCGTAGGAAGGAGAAAGATATCTCGAAATAATTTGCAAGAATTCATTTATATCTTTGTAGGAATTTTTCTCTTCCTCTCCGCGCGTAAATCGTCTTATCTATTTTTGAATAATTATTTCTCGCAAGGTACATGTACAGCAATATTTCAGGATACATCAGGCTGCAAGACGAATTACATTAACTGGAGATATCTGATCTACGACCGTGCAAAACGAGATACGTGAACGTTCGTTTCTCGGCCATCCGTTGTCGAGAGATAGAAAACCCGGGGGATAATCATTTTTGCCGAGATGACTGGTGGACGCGGTACATTATCCGAGATCGGCGTGCGGAATACCGTGAGTTAAGTACATCGGGAGAACATGTTTCCCAGACGTTTACGGCAGTTACGTGTCGAGAATAAATTTCCTCCGCGCGTTTTTTCCATCATCTCTAAAGATTTTTACGCGCGTTCGTCGCGCAAGGTGAGCTACTTGCATTTAACTATAAATGTCAAAATGTGCCGGTGGTTATTTTAGCAAAATGCGAGGTTTTCAAAAATTCGAAATGACATGTCGACATATCAATATCGGCGTAAATATTTCGTGCAAAAACGTAATATTTCAGAAATATCAAGAGAAAAGCTTTGCACAATGCGCATAGAATGCCCGCAGTACGAATATCACGAGAATAGTTATAATGTGTTGCTGTGTATAGCACAAAAGAGCGTAAAACATCGTGTGAAAGCCTCTCTGCGTATATATAAATACTTTGCCGAGCGGAATTATTAATAAATAACGAGAGATTCGTCGTTAAAGCGTCAACAAGGCACCGAAAACGTATCGTTTATACGTGTATAACGCAAATATTAATTACCGTCTCGTTGATTACGGTCGAATCAAAGAGCCGCCGCACATGATATCGCGCGTTCATAGTACTACGGAATGCAAATCATTTCGAACGAAATGTAAATAAAATACACGCGTATCTCCGATGTTCAATTTATTCTCCGCGTGATGTGAATTACGAGGAACCGGCAACGTGCTTCGATACAAACGCGCGATTGTAGAGATACGTGCGTAAATTCCGCGATATTTCGCGATCTAATGAGCTTCGGCTCGGTTCGTTAAATAGCGAAACTAATCAACTCGCGCAAAATAATCTGACAATTATTTCGAAATCATGAAATCTTTGTGCAAAACTTTTTTTTGCTTTTTTTCTTGCATTATCTATAACAAGCGTACATTCATAAATATATAAGAATCACCTAAACCGAGCCAAATCTAAATTTGCCAAATTTTACAACTTGTGTGTTGTGTATGTGCATACATCTGTTATTTATTTATTTTAAAAAGAAAGAAAAAAATTAGCTTTTTGTTTTAAAAATATTAGTAACAAATAATTTTGAATGAAGAATAAATTATACACACTATTAATTTCATTATAACACGTATGTTTTATTAATATACGTATAATTTTCGCATGTATGATTATGTAAAATATTTTGTCTCCGCTTGTCATAAAAAATTTAAGATTTTTATTATATTAGTTGTTAAAGAGAGAGGAAATTTATTTTATATTTTTAACATTTCACTTTTATGCTTCGCGTATATTTTATGAATCCATCTAATAACTCTTTACGGCAAAGTGTATATTCAGCAGCGAACTCTAATTACGCAATATTATTCGCCGGAAAAGAATACGCGAATTTCACTCGCGTATTGAGAATATTACGCATGCGAATACACACGAAATAATATTGTAAAAATGGAAGCTAGAGTACGAACATCGCCGACGCGAGGCGTTCCGGCCCCGCGTGTTCGAATTAATTCCCCGCGAGGGTTGTAATTTTCACGAGTGTTGGAGCGCGCGATCGTGTTATCGCGCACCCGCACCATCCGAAAAACAGACGGTGCCTTAATCTAGAGAGCGGCGTAATAAATCTCCGCGGAGTGCGTCTCCGTACGGCGCAAAGAAATCCCCGTTAATCCCGGCGAATTAATGGCAATTTGCGCGCGATTAATTAGCACCGTCGCGGAGAGGATTAGCGACATTCTCGACGATAAGTCGAGTCATTCGGCATCGCCGTCGAAAAACGAACGACAATTGCCAAGTGAGAGAGAATCGGAAAATTGAAATTATTTTTTCCTCATCTAAGCTGGCAGAACGCGCTATTTTCTATCGAAAAATATTTTGAAAATCATTTTAAAAATATTTTTGAAAGAAATATACTAGATAAATAACGCGAATAATATCAGAGATAAAGATTAATATAACTTTTATGTCGTAAATACGTGTACTTTTTCCGAGTAGAAAGGAGAAAAGAGCGGAAGAAAAATATGGTAATAGCAGCCGCGGTTAAACGTCCGGAAGAGTTGAGGGTGAAATATTTTTCCGCCGACAATTCGTGAAAAATTAAAGGGTCGCGCAATATCGCGCGCGCACGCGTGTGTTTGATGGAAAATATGGCCGTTGGAAATTTTCGCCAAATCCCACTAGGCGACGTTACACTTCGCAGCTGACATAATTATCAATTATTAATGTCCTTTAGCGCGAAACAGCTGTCCTTTATCGCGGCTCATTTGCCAAATTGGCCCTCCGCGACGCGAGAGGAGGATCAGCATCAACGTTTAAAGAGCGACGCAGATTATATTCCGCGGCTGAAATTAAAACGCGTAATAGTCACATCGCTGCTGCTCCGTTATTTATTCCTTTTACGCGATGAATAATCTCGCGAGGTTTAAAAATATTTTCATCAGTATTTTTGTACGCATTTATTATTTCGATGGCATATTCGCGTTTAACCTGGCCATCTCTTCTCCGATTAATAAAAATTCAAGAAGTAATATTTCATTGTAGAATGTGTAATATCTTGCGTTAACAAAAATATCGCAAACTATTGCTTATTATATAAAAGGGACATTTCGCATTTTAATTTAAACGTCTACACATTATCTGCTCGCCAAATCCTAATTAAAATTCCCTTTCAGTTTCGCAATCGAAGCAGCCGGATTCGAGACTCGCGTGACATGGAAATGATAAATCCCGTTGGAAAGTCACGAAACGACCTTCAATTCGCTATGCACGTTGTTCGCAAGTCGCTGATCGCCGATTGTAACAAACAGTGCGTGACGTAGTGATATAATACGAAATGACGTAACGACGAAAAAATGACATTTTCGAGTAATGCGATTTAATCATTTAATTGCAAAATTTTGTTTTGCGCAAGAAATCTTATTTCATGTTTCATAAAAATAGTTTCACAATTTATGTAACCATTAATTTAAATCATTACTATTATCGCAACGAATCCTGTGTGGCTTCACGGGTACAATCCAAGTTTAGGAAATGTCCAGACGGTGAGCAAACCGTCTGACGATCCCCGAGTTTCCGGATCATCCCTACGCAAACCTACGAGGCACCCTTGGCTCGTTACTTCCCAATCGCGATAATCACTCTAATACGTGTTAATAGGGCAAGGTACACCAGGTGCCCTTTATCACGTGCCATTTTCCAAATTATCTGACGATGTTACAACCGGTCTGAAAGTGGCCTCTACTGCCAAGGGAGCGTTTCGCTTTAATCCCTTCGCCGACGTCGGGCGAACATTTACGCGTCTTGCGAGAGGAACAGTCGGCAAGAGGGGGAGGAGGGGGACATCGCGTCGGAGAGGAGAGGAGAGAGAGAGAGAGAGAGTTAATTATATATTTGCTCTACCTATCTTGGGCAAGCCAAGCACGAGGCTATTATCCTCCTTCCTCCTGAAATCGTTGGGGCTCTAGAAGTTAACAACGCGGTTACGCTTTCGCGGGCACGCTCCTCTGTGATTTGAATTGAAGCTTCGTCGACCGCATCGCGAAGCAATTCCAATTCCCGCGAGCGATATCGCGACAATTTTCAGTTCTCAACTTTAACGTTAATTGGCTGTCTAACCAAGCAGCCACAGCTGGCGAGATAATAAGAATAGGAGATATATTCTCCTTTGTCTATCATATATTTAATCAGATATAATCTATATAAAAATATATCTGGAAAAATAATCTGGAAACGATGTTTTTTTCTTTCTTTCCGCGGTGAATCTTTATTTACGATAAAAACGCAAACGCGAGCGACGAGTGTGCCGGTTTTTGTTCGCCCTGACAATCATCCGCGGGCTTAATTTCGTGAATACAGTGGCAGGTGTTTCTTATCCCGGCTCATTTTCCGAATTGTCCGAAAGAACCGCGCCGGGATAAGTTTGGATAATACCAAGGCCGGCGCGCATTAAGGGCGGCGAATAAACTCGAGGCGAATAGGGGCGAATGAAAGTGCTTCGTTAAGGGCGGGAAGCAACTCACTTTAATTTCCATCGCTTTCCATGACCCACCTGCCGTTTGATTGAAATATGAATTCTTGCAGGGAGATATCGATCATTCCGCGATGTAAAGAACGAAATTTGTTTAACACGAGTGAATTAAAAGAATAATATTTGCGGCAAACAATTTAAATTCTGCCGGGAATATATCGTGTACGATCGTATTTTTACGCGAGGAAATAAAGGAGAGATAGCAGTCGGCGATAGAATTCTTTCTCCTAATATAAAACACGTACAGCGTCTCTTTCCTGCGTCGGAAAAGAGATGAAGAGCTAAAAAGGGCCACATTAGGGTAGGTATGACGCCGCTGTCAGGGCGAGGATGAGCGATGGCGGGTCTCAATCACGCTAAAACGTTGCCGGAGACAGCTCGTGTCCATAGCAGGTGCGAGCTATAGAATTTCGTGATCTACTTAAGTCAAAATTTACTTAAAAGTACACAAAAAATACCTCTATCAATATTTTCCGAGTGTCTGAATATAACTGATAGCTCGAAGTGATCTCGTGTCTTGAATTTAAAAACATTTTAGGTTGCGTAGAGAAAGATGATAAAATGTCACGTGCATATATTTAAGGATTATAAAAGAGGAATCATTAAGGACGATGTCGCCAAAGTTTCAAGAGCATTTCTCTATGATAATTATACGATAACTTTGGCCGAAATTATTTTCAAGGACCATTCTCGATTATCTCGAGACATAAAACTGCCCGATGCAGGCGGAGAATTGGCCGCATTTTCCAATGTTCTTGGAGAAGTTCCCGGGATTGTATAGCGCGCAATTGGTCGTCGACTTTGTCGAACGGGAGAATCGAATGACTCTGCACGTCGTTACTTTATGACACGAACACGCGAGCAAAGAGAAACACGAATGGGCGGAATAACCTTCGGCAACGATTGTTGGAGCCATGAAAAGAGCGATGCGATGCATAACGATGGCACATTCGAGGGCGCATAATGAGCACTTTATAAAAATAAATTGGCGATCGAGAACTCATGGATCGACGCCCACTATAAGATACGCATAAGAAGATTTTCCATGCAAGAAAGAAAAATATGGTTGTGACTCTTCTCTAAACGATTTTCTTTTCAAAAAGATAAACATCTCTATAATTTTATAAATTGATTTTTATGAATCGACGGTCATTATAAGATACGTATTAGAGGATTTTCAATGCAAGAATCTTATTTGTGAATCAAGAAAAAAAAATATGGCTGTCTTCTCTAAATGATTTTTTATTCAAAGAGAGATAAACATCTTCTATAATTTTATAAATTAATTTTTTATAATACTTAATTTATTTTAAAAAATTCTATTTTCTTTTATATTCTAAAAAAATATATATATTGAAAATATATTAATTGAAATTATTATTTAATAAATGAAGAGTACTATTCATCGCGCTCTTGATTTTTGCCGCAGTCAATTCTTCTGCACGAAGCTCAAGCTTATTTTGTTTGTTCGAGGTTGTTGTTACGATTGCTATTTATTATGTCGGGATGAAAAGCTGCACGGTAAACTCGCAGGAGAGAAGGGAAATACTCGGAGCAGCTCTTCGCGGAGTGGCGTATTAAGCGTTCGCGAGGCGGTAATTGGCTGCGCTGCGACTGCGCTTCCGTCGTCGGCACAACACGGGAGATGTTACATCCGGAATGGAATGATTTATGAGCATCATGCCGAGGGAGAAGTAAATTGCGAACGTCGGATTGAAATCGCAATAATTCAAGAAATATCACGGTGTCGCGTAGCTTGCGAGCGAGCTCTGCCAAGCAGAGATTGTATCCGATATACATCGATACTTGGTTAACTTGGATGCTAACGATGCTTCAAAGAGCCACTGACATTTGAACTGTGCGTTTCCACGAGAAAAATCTTTTAATTGCAAATGACAGCTCTTGAAAATGTTCGGTAAAAAATTTGCAGTGACAAGAGAGAGTTAATATTATTGAAATAATTTAATGGAATTTATTCGAATAATTTAATGGAATTGTACGTTTCATAGAATTATGCTTTTTCTTTCTACGAATACTTTTCAATCATACGCAGCCAAATATTGCTTTTTGAAAAGCTTTGATAGCTCTTCAAAATTGTAAGCTATTAAAAATGAATAGCCATTGTTCGGTAAATACCGACGATTCAAGTTGGTCAGTGAAAGGAATATTAGCTCCGGAACGAGGCTTTATATATAAATATATATATATATATATATATATATGAGGCCAGATTAGGTTATTCTTACATGAAAATCTGCTTTAGCCATATATCGACTTTTCTTATTTTCGCGTTTAACATGCGCTCGTCGTTTCGTCGAGTATCCCGGGCTCCTTTTCCTCTGGCTTCCTCTCGCTTTTCCGACAACGGACCTAAATGTTCGCCTGTCACGTATCCTCGCTATGTAAAGTCTTCTTAGCGGCGAAGGTTGCACGAACGTGCGCGAAAAGATTCTTTGCTCGGAAAGAAAGAACGAGTTTATATAAGTCTATACGGGAAACTAGTTGCGAAGAAATCGTCCATTCTCCCTTCGTAAATCGATGTATGTACACGTAAAAGATTTCTCTGCGGTAGCAATGTAATAATTTTAGATATAAAATATTTATGACTACGCTTATAATCTATAAATTTTGATTTGAATTGTAAAGTTTGGCTTTTCTAATAAAACTGTCATTAATTTATTTTGTATTTTTATGTGCATGCATCTTTAATAATTTTTAAAATCACTTGTGTTTTCTTCTATTATATTAATTATACAGGGTGTCCTCTTTAACTTGAGACATCGAAGTAACTCGAAACCATGGCGGTTTCGGTGAGAATGTTTTAAACAAAAGTTGTATGGTTTTAAGGGGGCCATAAGATGGTGTCATTGGTTTTACCTGGAAAAGTCATTTGAAGGTCACGTGAAGGTCACCTCCAACTTTTTAAATGGGACACCCTATATACTTTTGCATATTCTTATAGCTTGCCTCGAGAGCTTTCCAAAACACTATAATAAAGTATTTCTTCATTGAGTACTTTTCGAGTTATGAGGCTTGAAATAATTTCTTAATTTTACATAAACCATAAAATATTCATTTTTCGATTATCTTACCTTAATACTTTTATGTACAAAATAATAAGAGGAATCAATTGGTGTAAAGAAAACATATAGTTGTTTTAAAGAAAAAATATGTAATTTGCAATTAACAATTCCATATTTTTTCTTAAAAACAACTGTATGTTTTCTTTACACCAATTGATTCCTCTCATTATTTTGTACATAAAAGTATTAAGGTAAGATAATCGAAAAATGAATATTTTACTAGATATTTTATGGTTTATGTAAAATTAAGAAATTATTTCAAGCCTCATAACTCGAAAAGTACTCAATGAAGAAATACTTTATTATAGTGTTTTGGAAAGCTCTCGAGGCAAGCTATACGAATATGCAAAAGTATATAGGGTGTCCCATTTAAAAAGTTGGAGGTGATCTTCACGTGACCTTCAAACGACTTTTCAAGGTAAAACCAATAACACCATCTTATGGCCCCCTTAAAACCATACAACTTTTGTTTAAAACATTCTCACCGAAACCGCCATGGTTTCGAGTTACTTCGATGTCTCAACTTAAATGGGACACCCTGTATAATAACTATTTTGTATAGATGGCCGTTCATTTTTCTGTATAATCACTAACTTCTTTCTCTCGCTTTCACATCTCGAGCTTATTACGTTCCTCGCCTCTACGCGATCTGTCTCCAATTGTCAGACTATGGCCGTAATTAGGAGTCCGCGCGCGAATTTCCATTTTAATCGTCGGTTCCGCGGTATGTCACATAAACATACGATGTCACGCGTACGAGCCGCAAGTCGCGCGTCCGTGGAACATTATCCAATTAACCCGCGCAAACCAAGTTTGTGCCGGGTGATTTACCGTCGCGCCGATTTCGAAGCGCGTCCTTTGAACTCTCGTCCCCGACGGGGAAAGATTAGATTTTTGCTTTGTCACCGTTTCCCGCACGATACGTCAGTGTGACAGCCGGTTATTTTGCGTGCCGGATAATTGAATGGCTTTTCCATAAGAGAAAAACAAAATGCCAATTCGCTTTCAGTCTCTCATCATCTAAATTAAAGTTTTTTCGCGGACTCTGTCATATTTAAATATCGAGGAACGCAGCGAAAATAGCTCGAGTTTAAAAGTTATAAACACTCTTTAATTAAACCGACTTAATCAAATTTATCCATTACATGAAATTTAATGTAATTTAATATGATTGAAAAGTGAAGGAGATGTGACAGAGAGAAGAAGAGGGGGAAGAAAATGTTGCTTCCCATTTGCATTAATTTGAAAATATTATAACTTTCTTCATTTAAATTCCGAGATGATATCTGACAGTCATATATAAGTCGGAAATGTATAAACGCAGGCAGAACATTAATCCTTCTCCGAGACACATTGTCTTCGAAACCTCGAAAGCGCAGAAGACGGATCGTCGAAGAAAATCGCACGAAGAAGGAAGACGAAGAGAAGGAGAAAGCAAGAGGGGTCAGGAGAGGGAAGGAAAGGAAGTCATACGGCGATAGCTCACGAAGCAAAAGCTGCAACTGGTGCAACCAACACGACAACACGCGGACCTTAGTATCGTTACTCAGCGCTTATCGAACACCGGCCATTACTCGCAAGCCTTTCTCCCCCCCGCGATTTTCGTGGGGTAAGAGTCGCGCCAACATCGTAAAACATTCCCGTAACTTACGTAGTTAAGGACAAACCGATGGCGTTGCGCGAGGGAAGCACGAACTCCCCGTAAGAACAAATAAGTACGGAGAAGCGCGATCGTTTCTGTATTTACGCGATGCTAACCCGAGCGCGTGATGCGAAATTAAACGCGGCGCGAGAGCTTTTCTATTACCGACATGTCGCGAAAGATATATCGGACAATCGCAGGATACTTCGGTACAATTCCTCGACAAAGTTAAATTGCAACCTTGACTGCAAAGCAAAGAATACAGCGCTGCCATTTACGCCAATTACACGAATGTTAAGTTCTCTAAATCATAGGGGCAATTACATGCAACGTATACGTTTCTAACAGGGAATTAACGGTATTTAAAATTAAATGAATTTAGTCGGAAGAAATGAGATAATAATACGCATCGTTTTATTCAGTTATACGCAGATGCGGTTATTATTTATCTACCGTAGACGAGTACAAAGTGATTTAACCAACGGTATAAAATTTTCACGATCGCACGAGAAATTTTTCCGGTCAGCCGTAAAAGCGTAAAATAACTGTTCTGAGGCGTAGAAAGGTTATCTCTTCGCGTTTTTTTTTATTATTACTTCTTCTACGTGTAACGCGAGCGAAATGCATTCGATCGATACACGATGCTGAATGCAATTTACGCCTGTTGCACCGACAAACCGAGAACGCGTGTGCATAGAACAGTAATTAACGATGAATTGTTTTCTCTCGCATCCTCGCGCATTTCGCGATCTGGCCATGATCTAATAAATATAAAAGAACTTTTGCGTTGAAAACAGTAGCTTCGAGCTGCACTCGCGAATACATACTTTTAACGAGCATTTTCTCTTAAACAAACAACGTCCGTTATTATTTTTCCTGAATAATACATACACCTGCCGTTCGTTTAAAGAATCGCATAGACTTTTGTCAAATAAACATTCGGAGATATATTCGCGTATTTTTTAATCATTCGAAACGCGCACAAAAAACTGTTTGAAATTTTACATAAAATTTCAATGGAAACATTTTGCGCGACTGTCTAAAAAATATTCGCGGAGCGTATTACGCTTGAAAAAAAAAAAGCGGCAGTATATATATTTTAAACTACCTATACCTATAGCCCGCGTTCATTGCGGCAATTTATCATAGCAAAAAACGCCCTTAAAACGTTTATAATTTTAACGGCGACGATATATCAAGCGCACTCGTGGCGTTTCGACCAGTCGCATTTGACGGAACGCCACAAATCCGCCGGTATATCGCTAGGATAAACGTAAAAATATTTCATTTGCATTCTCTCTATCCTTCTCGTTCTCGCAATCCGCGAGAGGCTGTAACGCGAATGCCCGAGTGCGGTCGTATAAACGAACGCGCGCGATGCAAAAGCGCGTGTCACGCGCAACGACGGTCACGAATCCGCCGGTTGAATTTTTAATGCGTCTCCGCACTTCGACGCCCCGATGATATTTCGAGGGACCGGAGTACCCCGAAGTGCCCCGTAATTGCACGAGTGTATCTACAACTACGGTTGTATTTTTCGCGCCAATGCGGAAGGGATACTCCCCGGTAAAACGGAAGGGACGCGCCCCATTCGAGAGGGAGAGAGAAAAAAGGGGAGAGAGAGAGAGAGAGAGCGCCCTGCGGGCCCTTCGAGCTCGATATTGGCGCACCAGGCACGTTTTTCACGGTTAGATACCCCTCGCAAGCCGATCGATGCGGAGGAAACTCGGATCGCTGCATTTATTTCCGCAATAATTACAGTGTCTGTCTGTGCAGCTCGCGAACGCGTGTTCCGACAAGGCACGAAGTGATGAAACGCAAAGTCGATGACGAGACGAGAACATTTAATAGTTCGTCTAATTAACGAGAATTATTTTAATCTCAAAATTGTATTCTTTCATTAAAATTTCATATAAAAATAAAATATCCAGATAGACATTTAAAAAAATAAATAAAATATGAATGCTCTTTCTACTGATATACAAAAAATTTATATAAATATTTTATCTATAATTTTCTACGTTCAAAACCAATCCATTAAAAAGATATCACTTCATTAAGCTGAATCAATCTAACGATATCTACTTCGAAATAAAATATAAAGTATAAAATTAACATTTTATTTACATACAATTTTATTCAATTATAAATTTATCATATAAATTTAAATGTAATTAGTGATGAAAGTAAGTAAAATAGTATTTAAAATTTCCCTCTCTTTCGGTTTCGACAGTATTATATTCCTATCTGTCTGATCACGACTGTCTGAATCTACTTCAATTATCGCAAGTAGAAAAAAATTGTCTGTCTAAAGTCGTCTGCCTAAAGCTTTATCTTCAACTTCGGAAACTTTCGAAACAAAAAGTATACTTTAATTGTGTGCAAGTACAATCAAAGTTTCGAATTAAATTTACGCGAAACTTTTACCCGAAATTATACATAACGAAAGATTTCTTTATGTACGACGCTTTCTCTCGGGAATCGAAATAGTACACATTCTTATCGCAGCCAACCGCGAGGGATTAAAATTGCCATGTTTCCATGACAATCGGCTCGACTTTCTCTCACTATGCACCGAGTGTCAAAAGCGAGCGTGATGTAAAAGTCGCTCTAAGAGACGATTTTCGATCGCGTCGCGTTTCGACATCGAGAAAGAGAGCGCAATTTTCGCGAAACATAGTTCTATTTTTCGATCGGCAACGACACGAGTGTCGTAAAAGGAAGCGCAAACATCGTAAACGAACGCGCACGTCTTGGCACATCCGTTAGATTTATAAGCAGAGAGCGGGCGTAAAACCGATGGAGAAGACGTGACCTCGTTTCGCGGCGGGCGATCTATCGAAGCACCAATATCGAGTGATGCATCCCGTTTACACGTCGCATTTTCCTCAGCATCATGGCGCCAGTCACTTCCGCTGTTCGTTGACACGTGACATTCTGTCCTCGACTGGCTATTAGACTTATCCCGGGGTTGAAACTGTTTGGCGATGCCTGAATCTTGTAGATGAGATTACGATATTTTCGCGAGAGCCATGATCGATCGAAGGGCACAATCGTCTGCTGTGAAATTTCGAAAGACTCGCCAAGAGTTATGGGACTGGATAGAATTTTTCTGGCAAGATACATTCCCGCGGGGAGGGAGGTAGATTTCGCAGATCCTCCTCAGCAAACTTCCGAGTTTGCATCGCGACTTTTATGTATGAGATCGTAGATATGCGCGATAGTAGTACGACTCTTTGGCGTAAAACGTCGGAAAAACTTGTGAAGTTGTGCAGCCTGACAGAAATTCTCTCACGAAGTGTATCTTCGAGAAACCGAAAGACATAATCGAATCGTCATGAGAAAGCTTCTCTTCCAAAAATATCTATTATATAAAATTAAAACTTTATATAATTTTATATAGACGCAGCAATTTTTGCGAACTCGCAAAATTTAGCAAACTGTATAGTATCCGCAAAAATGGAGGTAAGGCATCGTTAACATCGACGAGAATAACAAAGACTGTCAGCCATGAAATTCGCTTCCGACATCGAGAAATCGCGGATCAGCAGGTCATGGAAAACGCGCACCATCTAGCTAAGCAAGGGGAGAGGAAAAGGGGCGCCGCAAGCTGTGCCAGGGTGAAGCGAATGAGTAAAATAGTCGCGCAAATGAAATTCCGCGCTCGCGATTTTCATCGGTCTCTCTCTCTCTCTCTTTCCCCTTGGATAGGACTTCTCTCCTCCTTTTTTTGCGCTGGCTTCTTTTATTTCGCTTCGCCGACAGAGCACATCCGCGGCAGCGGCGAGCATTTCCGGTTGGCGAGGCCCCGACCAACGTGCCGACGTTGCGCCGGCGAATATTTAAGCGAGAGGAAAACTAACTCCTCTCTCTGTATCCATCCTTTCTACCATTCTCCTCCTTCTCACGCACACGAGGGGAAAGAGCGGAGGGGGAGAAGTGCGGTTTGTTTGTGGAAAAAAGTCACTTTCCGTCGGGAGAGCCGCAGCTGCGCGCATCGCATTGTTTGCGCGAGGGATGCTGCGAGGGCGGGATGCTGCGAGGGGAGGGGGAGGAGATGCGGGAGAGGAGGGAGGGGAGGGAAGAGGAGAGGGCAAAAAGCACCGAGCATACACGCGCCGAACTTCGGCAAACATTTCTAGCGGACAGCCGCCGATCTTTTTCACCCCCTTCACCCCCGTTCTCGATATAGCGCTAGAAAAAAAGTTACCGTCGCGTTATGAAAATGTTTCTCCCTCCTGCCCTCCTCCCCCCCCCCCTTTATCCGCGTAGAACGAGCATCTCCTGCATTCGAGTGCTAAACGCGCGTAACACGTATATTTCGTACGATAAAAGTTTTGTTCAAAGATTTTCCCGTGTATCTTACCTTTCCCGCAGTGCGATTAAAATAAAGTACATAAAATGATGATTAAAATAAAGAGGTGTCTCTACGAAATTGTAATAATACATCTTGTCAAACTTGACGCGCTTACGTTTTTTCGTCAACACATTTTTATCGGCGCGCAAAATCTCCGATAGACATACTTCTATATTATTATTCTCCGGACTAGTTTATTCGCGAAACTGTGCAAACATACCGTTATTCTCGCCGCGAGCCGCGCTGTTTGCAGAATTCCGTACGAGTAAAATCGTACAAAGCTGACTCGCAATTGCATGTTGTCTATACAACGGAGCGGATATTGAGTAGAAGTCGGGAAAACTAAATAGAGACGCGGAAAACACGCTCGGCATATTATATTGACCACATGCAAGCAACGAAATCGTACTGTGCTTCCTAACTTTGATTAATTTTGATAATTAATGAAATTTATCCGGTGGATAAAGTTAACTTTGTCTACCTATATAAACGCGAATTTGTGGTGATAATAATTTGTAACAACAACGGGATAGTTTATCGCAGAAAATGTATACGCGGTATATATCATTGATAGTATAAATTACAGGAAATTGTGGCATATATTGTTACGAGAAATTGAAATAATATAATCGTTTAAGGCGATCGATAATATCACTGATTTTTATACGTCAATCTTTTTATATATATTAATAATACAACTGACTTTACACATATATTAATCTTTGTTATTTTTATAATTAATCTTAATTTTTTTTATTCATACACATATTGTTTTCATTTTTCACATTAAATCACTTTGATTAAGCATATAATTAATTTATCGAAAACAATATATTTACCTGTACCACCGCTGTACCACATCGAGTTCTCTGTATTAATTCCGGATTAATATATTCAATTAACTCTCTTTCGTGAATTACCAATTAATTAAATTATAAAAATTAAATGTCTTTTATTAAAAAACAATAAAATATTATTATGCAAAATTCTAATAAATTGAAATTAATGGAATGTAATAATTAATTTTCCATCTCTTTCGAATTTTTTGTATCGAAAGAGGGGGAGAATATTGTTTAGTTATCTCAGGTAATATTTTACGGGAACAATTCTATATGTAATTTTCTCTTCCGAAGGACTTCTCTCACGGGGGCACCACGTTCGACCTCGTATATAATTCCCGCCTTTCCCTCGACGATTCGCGGCCGGAATCGTAAAATTCGCTCGCGGTATTCGTATCTCGGATGAATCGCAATTCGATTCCACACGAGATGTCGATGATGTCCCGCGGCTTCCCAAGATCGTGGCCCGCTTTCTCCGTAATAAAGCCGCGGCAGACACTCTCCCCCTCGTGTGCGACAGCCGGATTCTCGTATTATTCGACGAAGAATACAAATGTGCATCGTCTCGTTGCGGCGCAATTGAAACTCCAACGCTCCCAATTCGTCGGCGTGGCACACGACGTGATCGCGATGTCTCGTAAATACGCCTCGTAAAAGCGACATTATGCGATCGCGCGCTACAAATTGGGACACAGCTGCTGCCGTTGTCGGTTTTAAAACTTCAGCATCAGAGATCGTAGATCGTGCGACTCCTCGGGTCGCTCCCCGTCGCGAACACTCTCGAAATTGCCCGTCAAGGTGATTCTCATGCACTCTGGAGAACGTGATATAACGCGATGCTAAGACAGTGATAGAAAATTTCGAGGAGAAATCACGATGATCATAAAGAGAGAGAGAAAGAGAGAAAGAGAGCGAGTTATATGATTGTTGTATCGTTAAACATAATATTTAAAGAGTTTATGAACAATAATATAAAGTTTATAAATAATAATATTACAAAGACATCATAAAAAGAAATTTTCAAGAGACTCCATGAGATAATCTTAATGATTATTATTCACATTAACATATGATTAACATGAAAATGTAATTCTTATATAACAATATTAATTAAAGATCAATTCAATATAATAAAAAAAAAGTATTTTATAGTATTTAAAGTATAAAGCAGCTTACATTTTATTATAACTCATTTTCCTAAGCATTTACTCCAACAAGTAATGTCTTAATAATTTTTTTATTTCGCAAACATTTTTTGAAGGTCTATAAAGTGTACAGCGTCACGAGAAATTATAGAAATAATTCACAAGATCGGCCAAACTTGTAATTTCGTAATTTGATAATTTTCGTAAATTCATAAATTATAAAGGCAATTATAGGAATTGTCAAAAATAGCCCGTAATTTGTGCAGTCGTTATCTGCGATAAATCCATCAACGCGTTTCCCAAACCAGGAATCAAATCCGGATAGAGGCGACGTGACTCGACATTGATTTCATTAAGTATTGATTTTCCGGAGGGTGTGGATTCGAGGCCGAATATATGAATGCTGATAGCGAAACGCAGCTCCTATCCTACTGTGCTACAGACCTCGTGCATAATGTACAGTTCACCTTGAAATTGTTTGTACTTACTTATCGATGTCGTGCAAAAATCGGCTAAACTAATTATATATTTACGTATGTTTTATCTGTTCGAAAATTTTTTTTTCAAACAACTAAGACAAGATATCTCGGGCTCTTCATACTAAGTACACACTTTGCGATCTGTTTGTTATAACACTTACTAGATATATTATCTCGTACGTTATATATTGGCGCTGTATCACTATCTCGACTTTGAAAAAATATCGCTTTAGTAAAACCAAAGTTAAACGAATTTTGTATATTAATCTTTTCAAATACGACAAAACACTGCCGCATTGTAAATATTCATCAGACTTAATGGGGCATAGTAACGAAATAAGAGACGCGACGTAGAGATTTTCAAGCAGAAAGAGCCAGACGGCAACGCACGTCGAAATTGCATCGACGTAAATTTCCTCCATCACCGGCGAACAAACGGTTCGTTTCAATCGTCAGCTCCGCCATTTCGCAATATTTTTATGGCCGTGTCCGCCCGCATGTGCGTTTCCTCCCACACGTCAAACGGTTATATCTCGGAACAACACGGGGGCATTAATTGAAAAAATTCCGACCGCCGGACGCTCGCGTTTGTGCATTGTGCGCCGCCGGCGGGGAAGGGGGGGGAGGAGGAGGAGGAGAAAAAAAGACTCTTCTCTTTCAGAAGCTCGAATTCAAATTAAACTAACTTGGAGGTTAATGCGGTATGAAATAAAAATTGTAAATCTCGCGCGGCAATAGAAAAGTTTCGCGCGCCTCGATGAGGCTCGTTTGCGAGCGAACGATATTTCCTCCTCGTTTCCGAGCGAGTGTACACGCCACTGTTTTTTCACTTTTTTTTCTTTCTTTTTTTTGCAAAAGCGTCAAACGAGCGCAATTTCGTCACGGGATATTTATCGGCGTTGACAGTTCACTGCAATATACCTATCCCTGTACCGCGTTCTTGTAGTCCAGCGAATTTTTCATTCAAACTTCGCCAAAATTCATTCTCGCAAGCGTATAACATCGTAATGCACCTTTTAGATGAGAACGTTGTTTCGTGATGAGATTGGCTCTCTAAATTATATTCGAGATATTCAGAATAAATCGGCGGATTAAATTAATATTCATTGATGGTAACTTAACTTTGAAAAATTGATGATATAGCGATATATATATATATATATATATATATATATATATATATATATATATACACAGGGTGTTTCTTAATAAGTGCGAAAAATTTTAGATGATTCTTTGTCGAAAATTAAGGGAGGTTTTTCATATAAACATTAAAAATTTCTGATAAAAAATTGAATAGGGGTTGCTAGTTTCATCCCCTTATAACAATACAGGAGGCTGAGAAAAAAATATTAATAAATAACCTTTTTACTAGTAGAAAATATCCACCTAATTTCATTTCTTTAACTTGTTGCAAATTTAAGAAAAAAATAAAAACCTAATTTTTACCCCATTTTTGGAGGAGCGTAACTCCACAGGAGGAATGTAGGAGTATATGTTTATATGAAAAACCCTTAATTTTCGACAAAGAATCATCTCCTAAATTTTTCGCACTTATTAAGAAACACCCTGTATATATTACTCGTCGTGATGAACGAGTTGAGTAACCGTTTGCGGAGGCGCGGAGAATAAATGGCCATAATCGAGACGATCGACGCACGTGCGTGACGCGAGCTGAGAGGAGAGGACGTCGAAAGGAACGATTCATTCGCCCCGGCCCTTTTTCCACGATCCCCTTCTTTCTTATTCATTCCACCGCCTTTTGTGCCGCGTTACGAAATCACGCCGGATCTGGAACGACGCGCGCTGTCACTCGTTCTTCTCGCCGCGCGCGCACTTTCACGAAAGCTTTTGGCAGCTGACGACCGCGGAGCTAAAATTAGAGAGTCGAAAAGATGTGGTGTGATGTATAGTCCTCTTCGCTGTGTGTCCCGCACGTGTTTTGCCCGTGTAAGAGAGATGCGCAGCCGCTGGATGTATATAAATATCCACGTTCTCTCGGTAAAAATGGGAGAAGCAGCGGAGAGTCGAAGGGATGAGTCATCCCCCTTTGCGCTCATTCATGATTTCTTTTTTCCTTCCGTGTTTGGGGACCGATAACCGCGGAAAGTATCCGCGTTGTTATCGTAATGACTCCGCGACATAATAGGGTAGATGTAATGACGAGGAAAATGAGCGTCGTATCATCGTGAATTAAAGTTCTCGAATAGTTAAACGTGTAAAGTTAGTATCGCTTGCAGATCCATCATTGATAACACGAGGATATAATGCGAGGATCATTAAGAAATATCTGATGTTAAAAGTGGAAAATTTGCGACAAGTATTTTTACTAACTTTAAACATTACGAAACGACAAAATAATTCTCTGATTTATTTGGTTCAGCTATCGCATATTTATTTCTCGGAAAAGATCCGCGTGATGCACAAAGATTACACTCGATCGTGCGCACGATTCTTCGTGTTTGGCAAAACCGCACGTACAAGAGATTATTCCTGACGGCGACAACGGGACTATGTCTCGAAAGTTCTTATACATCCGTCACGGAACTGGATCCGAAAAGATCCGGAGCAAGCAAGGGCAACAATGCGATTCAAATCAGACCTGTCGACACAAAACGCTCGGATTCTTTCGGCTCTCAAAGAGAAATCTACCTTACCTATATGCGTGGCTGACAATAGTGGAGACTCGATTGTATGCACCTCACAGAAAAGCATACTGTGTCAACTGTGTGGCGCCTGATCCACGTTGGAGATCGAAAAGAAGCATGACAAATAGAAATATCGTCGTGTATACCTATAATAAGTACGCATGTTATAAACTTTAATATTCGGTAGAATATTGCGGTATTTTTAACGTAGAAAATAAACAGAAAGATATAGAAAACATTATCTCTATAGTAAATTCAATACGTACGAAAGAAAAATATATCAAAAATTATTATATTATTTTTATTTTATTTTAGCTGGTATTTTGAAAGGAAATTAAAACTTTATTTAAAAAAAACTTTATTTATAAAAAATAAAGCAATTTATTATATTATTATTGTATTATTATATTATTTATTATATTATTATTTTATGATATTTTTAATATTTTTATTTCAATTCATGGATATTTTTCTAAACAATGAGATAGAAAGAATGTAATAGAATGTGATAAAAATAGAGCGAATGATAAAAAATATCTCGTATATAGATGGGGGAAATTAATAATTATAAATAAGCATGCGCGCGCAACAATAATACAGAACCTCGTACGCAATAGTCGCGGAAAATCAACGATTGCACGAGAAACATTTGCATGCAGCAAATATTACAGTGGTACAAATATTGCGTCGGAATAGTGGCTCGCAAGGCGCGCACCAGCACAAGTAATAAAAAAAAGTAATATATAAATGGTCACCCCCGATGAGAAACGCGCGCTAAATATACGAAGCTCCGGCAAGGTGGTTGATAACACCCACCGTTTTTAATCTTAATGCCATGTGATTTACTCCCCGTGAACTCTTGCACTTTGGTGACCTTATAAACGCGGCCCGGTCTCGCTCGCGCATAAAACACCGACTGCACAAAGGGTTTCGAGAGCCACTTCATCGGCCTGATAGCGCGACACAATTGCATTAAAAAAGTCATCCGCCACTTCTCCTTCGTCCACGTATTCACTTTGCTCCAGTAAGTGTACTATATTCGTGCCCTTTATTCGTTATTGGATACGTCAGAGCTTTTCTTTCTTTTCCAAATAAAATCAGATACATATTCGGAATCGGAAAAATTAGCTGCCATTAAACTGATTATCTTCGATATTTTTAACGGAGCAATAACTTCAATTGTATTTTAAGCTTCAATTAAATCCGCTGCCAAACGATGCGTCGCGTTTCCTTGGAATCGCTCCTGCGTCGCATAATCCACTTGTCAGAAATGAGTACGTGGAAACGGGGCTTGATTTTGGCACGAGGCTAGTCTGACGATATCCATCGCACGTATGGCAAAACGAAAGCGATGCCACGCGGTGCTCTGGTATTTTCGAATCCATGGGCAAGGGATTCGCCAACAACCCTGTTATTTTTAGAAGATGAAAGGGAAGGCAGAGAACACCTCGTGTCCAAACGACACGCAAGATGACTCGCTTGTACGTGGATCGTAAACCATACGCAGAATATACGAAGACTTTCACAATGTCAATTCTATATCAAGCATTTTCTCGGAGAAATCAGAGAGAAAATCAAATTTCGCAAAGGTATAGTTTATTTATCGGATAATAAATACGTAGATTATTTTCTCTGATAAAAGTAGTTAAGATTTTTAATATTATTCATAGAAGGAGATATATGAGTTGTCTATATTTTAATAATTTATAAAATAAAACTCTACTTTACTAGAGAAACGATAACAATTGTGTGCTGATCAATATATGGAAATTTAACGATTTTCTTCTCTGTATTTGTCCAATTAATATTTTTACAGCAAAGCTTATATTTCAACAAGAGTTTACAAGTTATTAGACTCAAACCTTTTACGATGGAATAACTATTTATTATGTAAATTTGCGAAAAGAGTGATGTCGAGATAAGAATCGCTTTCTGCAAAGAAATTCTTCAAGCCTTATGAATAAATAGGTAAGTATATCGTAAAAGATATTACACAGGATAAAGCGTTTAGTATCGCGACAGAAATTTTCTGAAATTCTTTTCAGGAACAGCCCCTTTTGATGGTAAGAACGCGCTAAGCAATATCCTCGATTCCAAAAAAGAGAGAAAGATTTTCACATTACATTTTCCGCGTAAAACCACGTTCTCTCGAGGCAATTTAAAGCATAGCCAAGTGCAGGCCTATTCTTGCCCTCGATATATTGCACAATATAAACGTCCGAAACGAAATGTAAAGCCTGCATCGAGGGTACAAATTGCTTTCAACCTCCCCTCGTCTTTTGCTACGCGTTCAACGCACTGGCGTAGAAAACGCGCTTAGTTGCGAAAAACACAGATTGTCAGGTCGTTAACATTCTTTCGTCGTCCAAATTGCAATCATTCGATCCTCGTTAAAATATAAAATTTTTATTAGATAATATATCATATTTATTTATACATCGTATAAATAATAAAAATTATTATTTTTTCAGTAACAAATTTACAGTATATTTTAAGATTGTATATTTTCCAAGCCAAATTTCCTTGATTCATGTATAATCAATTTGTCCCTTTAAATTTAAAATAATTAAATTTCATATTTTACAAAATTAAATGGAAAGAAAATAAAATACAAAGCATAACTTCACTTTCTTCAAACGAGTAGTAACCCTTTCGTCAAGCACGATACACTTAGCAAGATACAGGGGTGATGACTGCGCGCGTGTATGGGGGATTTAAATATAAATCACCTACACGTTATTAATCTCATTGGAGAGCAGTTACGCCATTGTAGGACGAGTTACATAGTAGATAGGTAGTGCGAATGGGGCCCGCTTAGAATCACGGGGGGGACAACTTATTGACTTTGGCTGGCTGAATTTTCCGCCATTAAATTCGGAAAGAGGGAGAGAGGGATAATCGAGAGGAAGAGAGACTGGCGAGAACGGTCGACTAGAGAGGGATGCAAACGTCACGGCATATGTCGTGCATCGCGGCACTATGTAACGCGGCTCTCGTCCTTATGTATCCCGCGCCATGGCACGGGTGCATCATAAATATCTAAGATACCGCGTTGATATATCCCGTTGCAGTGTCGACCGACACGAATCTCGCGTATGCCGGTGAAACGCGAAAATACGCGGCTGCGGGCTCTGGTTGACCACCGAAACCGATACAAACGGTGTGACCCCCGCCGATTACGGGTCTCTTTACATCGCGGCTTTGATTACACATTTCGTGTTTTTAAATTAATCATGCGGTCGCTGTGCGGTTTACGTCGCGAATTAGACGAGTGTTTATATCCGAGCGATAAATGTCTGTGGAGTAAATTGCTTGGTAACGTGAATTTTTTAAGCCGCGTAAGAGAGAGTTGAATCTTCTGAAAATATCCTGAATTTTACTACTTTCAATTAATATCAAATTTTCTCCTTTAATTTTTTTAGATAGTTTCCTTATTCAAAATATTATTATACTTTAGACGTATAATTGTTTATATCTGAGCAATAAATGTCTATGGAGTAAACTGCTTAGTAACATGAATTTTTTAAGCCGCGTAAGAGAGTTGAACCTTCTGAAAATATTCAGAATTTTACTACTTTCAATTAATATCAAATTTCCTCCTTTAATTTTTTTAGATAGTTTCCTTATTCAAAATATTATTATACTTTAGACGTATAATTGTTTATATCTGAGCAATAAATGTCTATGGAGTAAACTGCTTAGTAACATGAATTTTTTAAGCCGCGTAAGAGAGTTGAATCTTCTGAAAATATCCTGAATTTTACTACTTTCAATTAATATCAAATTTCCTCCTTTAATTTTTTTATATAATTTCCTTATTCAAAATATTATTATACTTTAGACGTATAATTGTTTATATCTGAGTAATAAATGTCTATGGAGTAAACTACTTAGTAACATAAATTTTTTAAGCCGCGTAAGAGAGTTGAATCTTCTGAAAATATTCAGAATTTTACTACTTTCAATTAATATCAAATTTCCTCCTTTAATTTTTTTAGATAGTTTCCTTATTCAAAATATTATTATACTTTAAAATATTATTATACTTTAGACGTATAATTGTTTATATCTGAGTAATAAATGTCTATGGAGTAAATTGCTTGGTAACGTGAATTTTTTAAGCCGTGTAAGAGAGTTGAATCTTCTGAAAATATCCTGAATTTTACTACTTTCAATTAATATCAAATTTCCTCCTTTAATTTTTTTATATAGTTTCCTTATTCAAAATATTATTATACTTTAGACGTATAATTGTTTATATCTGAGTAATAAATGTCTATGGAGTAAATTGCTTGGTAACATGAATTTTTTAAGCCGCGTAAGAGAGAGTTGTATCTTCTGAAAATATTCAGAATTTTACTACTTTCAATTAATATCAAGTTTCCTGTTTTTAATTTTTTTAGATAGTTTCCTTATTCAAAATATTATTATACTTTAGATGTATAATTGTTTATATCTGAGTAATAAATGTCTATGGAGTAAATTGCTTGGTAACGTGAATTTTTTAAGCCGTGTAAGAGAGTTGAATTTTCTGAAAATATCCTGAATTTTACTACTTTCAATTAATATCAAATTTCCTGCTTTAATTTTTTTATATAGTTTCCTTGTTCAAAATATTATTAAACTTTAGATGTATAATTTTACATGCTTAGACAAAGATTTATTTAAGGATTAACATGATATGTTTTAAAAGCTCTCTCTCTCTCTCTCTCTCTCTCTCTCTCTAAATGTATCATGCATGTGAACCTGTGCCGTGGCAAATCGGAGTAACTAGAATATGTATATATTCGGTACAAGGGTCGTGAAACTTGGTAGCGCGAAAGATAACAACTGCTATGATAATATACACATACATTCAACGTAATCTCTAGAATTAAACATTGTGCAGCGAGGTGATAAAATAAACCAACGGAATTTCGCGTGCGTTTGGCAAAGAGCGTTCCTCGGAATTTTTA
The DNA here is from genome assembly GCF_025532165.1 of Camponotus vicinus. Taxonomy (NCBI): domain Eukaryota; kingdom Metazoa; phylum Arthropoda; class Insecta; order Hymenoptera; family Formicidae; genus Camponotus; species Camponotus vicinus. The sequence goes on from NW_028141949.1 coordinate 6,189,592, forward strand.
ATGACATCGCGCGAGCTTGTGTTTTAGCGTCTAACGGATCTGCTATAAAACTTATACACTCCGGCTGTAATTGCGTATACACGCGAGAACGCAATTTTCTCGCTACATAACTAATAACGGCAAAAGTGTAAAAACGTCGGAGCACGGTAATATACGCCGCGATACGCAATGCGTATACGCGTGTTTCTCAAATGAGATGTTCCACCAATCTACAGGACTTATAAATATTTGAGGATACCGCAGAAGTACCGCTCTCCTCGAGCAAACAGCAGCGCGCACCGACAAGAGTCTGTACCCGTTTCTTTCTTACGCAAATAAAGCGCTCTCTCCTCCGCGCGCTCCTTCCTCCCCCTCCTCTTTCCGTTTACAACATTCCGCAACGCGAGATTTACGTGCCTGCAAATTATAATTTACCTCGGAAGATCTCTCCGCGCCTTCTTCAATATTTATTCGCCTCTGCTACTTCCGAAGTCGACTAATTGTAATCAAATAATGCGAGATCCATATAATAATAAAAGTGGATTGAATGAGGGACCGTGTAATCGCGTTAAATTTCTAAAAGATAAAAGAAAATTCTTTCTAGAGGAAGAAAATTTCTTTCCGCCATCATTTTTTCTCGCTGATGTTATGTTCGATCGTAATTCTCGCCTGGAGTTATCTCTGAAATTAAACATATGTCTGTTGAATCGTCCCATTGCTTTTTCAAACTAACTTTCGTTACTGCGCATTAGAATGGTGTTGACTTGGTAAATATTTACCGAGTGGAAGTTAGCGACATGGTAACGGTATTACGATACTTCGGCGCGGCACCCTTTGTGACGGTAGCTGTGTCTCGAACCCTATACCTGTACCCGATTAATTAATCCACCTACACTTTAAATGCTCAAGACGCCTGACAATGAAATGACAACAAAAGTACGAAAGTTTATATTGTTCTAAATTTATTCTCAACTCATTCTACTTATAATATTTATGATGAAATACCAATAATAAATTCGCGTAAATAAAAAAAACGAATGCAGTAACCTGTAGCCGATTAATTAATCCACCTACACTTTAAACTCAAGACACCTCACAATGAAATGACAACAAATGAAATTAAACAAAAGTACGAAAGTGACAATGAAATTAAACAAAAGTACGAAAGTTTATATTGTTCTAAATTTATTCTCAACTCATTCTACTTATAATATTTATGATGAAATACCAATAATAAATTCGCGTAAATAAAAAATAACCGAATGCAGCAACCTGTAGCCGATTAATTAATCCACCTACACTTTAAATGCTCAAGACGCCTCACAATGAAATGACAACAAAAGTACGAAAGTTTATACTGTTCTAAATTTATTCTTAACTCATTCTACTTATAATATTTATGATAAAATACCAATAATAAATACGCGTAAATAAAAAAAACGAATGCAGTAACCTGTAGCCGATTAATTAATCCACCTACACTTTAAATGCTCAAGACGCCTCACAATGAAATGACAACAAAAGTACGAAAGTTTATACTGTTTTAAATTTATTCTTAACTCATTCCATTTATAATATTTATGATGAAATACCAATAATAAATTCGCGTAAATAAAAAAAACGAATGCCGAAAACTATCATATTTAATGTTAAATAAAGCGCGCATAGATATGCTTCATCGAATTTTATTTTTACTCATCGATTTGAGAGAGAAAAATCTCGCGAGCTTTTATCCGACCTTGCTGCCGTTCGAATACATAAATATCAAGGGACATCCGGAAGCTCTCAGAGATCGGCACCGACGACAACTCATACAGGAAAAAACGACGGACGTTCGATAAATTATTCCACGACGATTCGACGTTCACCGAACATTTGCAGCATTTATCTGACGATGGACGAGAACGCGTGCTTTTCGCACGCGCATCGTTTATTTAGAAACGTGCGTACCCGCTCGCCGTATCAAAGGTTGGCAATGTTTCAAGAGTTATTTTCGTTTTCAGAGTTCCCTCCAACCCCCTTCCCCCCGCTCGCATCACCTCCCCTCGAGCACTCTCTTGCTACAGCCTCGTACGGAGATAAGACGCGAGGATATGCAACGTATCTCGTTCCTCGTAACGCGTTTTTCGCGCAAGATACGAACCGTCGACGTAAATTATCGCGAGCGAGCGAGCAGAGAAACCTGGAGAATGGTTGATTTACGAAGTCTGCCCTTTGTAGTCTGAGTTTGTCGCTCGTAGCTTTGAAAATGACTGAATGCGACTAAATTGGAATAATCATCTTTATCTTATATGCAATTAAAAGCTGTACTAACGGATGATAATTAAACTGCGAACAGCAATTTGCAGTCTAATTATTACTCTAATGTATAGATTATTCCCATTTGTTATTTATCATGATTTGCTATCTTAAAATCTAACAATATATATTGTCTTTATAATTATTGATTCTCTCGATTAATAAAATAAATCTAAGAAACTTTATAGATAACTTCTCTTGTTATAAAATTAAAATTGTTTAAAATTTATATTATTCTGTATACTTTTAAAAATACGAAAATATAGGGGTGACATAAATTAATTTTTATATTACACTATTAGTGTCTGCGGATTTTATTACGGCTTCATAACTATCCGCACATTTCAAACACGTTTCATAGATTTAGAAAATCTGAATAAATCTTCGCGGGACATGTATAAAAATGACAAAAGGAATAGTTCCTTGTCCTTTACCACGAGCAGTATTCTGAAAGCCAGCGACTTCACCTTCTTCGTGTCCCTATCCATCTTGCTTTGAGGGCGGTGCCGTCGCGATTTATCAACTATCCCCCTGGCCACCCTACAACGCGTGCGACCGAAATTACCATTTCATACGCCGATTTGCCTCTGTCCAGGCAAATTTATCGGCGGCCCTTCAACTTTTTTGTGTTCGTCGCTTGTCGCCGTCCCCCTCTTATCGTAATCGCCGTAACTCTGCCCCCGTTTCGACCAAACGTTCATGGCGCATACCACAAGAATCGCTATGGGAAGAGAGAGAATCCTTACACGAGGTTACGCGAACAAAAAACGCGAATCATTCGCACAATTCATAGAGATCCGTTGCACTTTTTTTCCTTTTTGTTTTCGTTTTCTTCTTACGGTGACACGAAAATATTTCTCCTGTAACTGGGAAAATTGAAGGGGAATTCAGACATTTTCCAACCCGTATAATCGACCCCGACCGCGTGATTGTAATAGAGAAGTACTCCGTGTTTGAAATTCCAAACAATGTGAACAGTGAGATATGTGATATCACCGGGTTGTATAAATTAGCAGAGCCCAAATATTGCAAATTAGCTGTTCCATTGTAAACTTTAGTCTCGGGTAATATAACGGTAATGGTTTTGCGGTTTGCAAATGCAATGTGGTAAACCTGTAAAGTTCCTTTTTAGTAAATTTTGTAAATTTATTATCTGAAATTACTATGTATGTCATATTAAATATCACCAAATAAAGATACTTAAATTCGCAGACACTTTAGAAAATTAATTTAATTGTACAATTATACATTGTAATATTATAAATATTGCACGCTTTCACAATATTTATTATTTCTCTCTATAAAAAAATATCAACGTATGAGATACAATTTCCATCTTACATGACACAAGATGATTTTATTTGTCGGTTCTTAAACGCAACTAAAATACTCCATGCTTCTTAGAATCAAAAGACCCATCTTATACCGAGACGAACCATAAATGTCAGACGGTTCACTTATTTTGTCGCGCACCCTCGCGCTTGCTCGCCGATTTTCCACCATTTTAAGGCGCAATTTGCGCGAGCCCGACCGACGATCCTGCCTGTCGTCACACCGACGACGAATTCGCTCTTTCTTCTCTTTCTTTTTCTATCGTTTTCTATCGCGCGCGCCCTCGCCGACTCTGACAACCCTCGACACCGTAGTTTATCATTCCGCGTCCATCGTTCGCGTTTTCGCCTTTCGACGACGACGACGACGACGACAACGACGACGACGACGATGAACCGCCATCCCGATTTCGCTTAGATGCGATCAGTGGCGTAATAAGGGAGGGACGTGTAGAATTCTCGAAGATAAATTTCTACTGTGATCAATGAAGCGGCAAAGATCAAGCGAGAAATGAACGTTTGGAGGAGCGTAAAAAAGCATCAAAAAGTTAAAAAAAATCAAGCTATTGTAATAATTAAATTATTGATAGAAAATATAAAAGATATCAATTTTTGAAACATATATTTATATGCAAAAAGTAAGAATTCTATCGCATCTTCTAAATTTAATGTCGGATTCTCTGATTATTAATTTTTATTAAAAAAAAAAAAGAATTTATAGGGAGATAAAAAAATGATCAAAATAGAGTAAAAGCATCTTCTACATCAAATGCAATTTAATGCTATAATTTATGGCTACAATTTATGTTATAATTTATGGCTATAAATTGACGGAGAATAGTTCAGAGAGAGAGTTTGCTAATTGAAACTTGTTAAGTACTCTAATTGAATATCTTTACATCTGTTAACCCATAAATTATCAAAATAAATCTTGTCTTGAATTACTAACAAGTTTCATTTGCAAAGCATAGTGTTATTGTATACTTTAAGAAAATATATTGTGCATATGTTTTTTACAGAAAAATGTATTTGTTTTAGATTATACCGAATTTCAATGAAAATTTTGAAACGCTAAACAAATTTATATTGACAAGAGCAGATTAATGTAATATAACAATATTGAAAATACGCGATTACAACTTGACGATACATTGAATATTTTTGAAAATAAAATGAGTAGCTTTATCATTTATAATCACTTAAATCGCGCTTCAAGGAAGGAAAATTCTATAAACCGATACATATGTATATATTAGCCAAATATCATTAGCAAAAACAGCACAATTAACGAGGCTCTGTGAGAGCCAGGCATCCGGATCATCCCTTTCCTGTAATTATAAACGAGAATGAAATTCGCAGAATCAGCTGTTACGCCACTGTTACCCTGCGCAACAACGCGCCCCTCGGTTTCCCTTTCCACGATTTACTTTCATCTGACGAATTTACCTCGTCGAATCAGCCTCGATTACTCGCTACCGATTAAAGCCCCCGGCCCTTGACACGGGGTAGGATGATAAACATTTTTCGATCTACCCATACCAGAATCGAAGCCGACGTTTGGAAAATGTCGCATGTCGCCGAAAATGGAGACATGCTTCCTGGTGAAACCAATAAATATACAATGTTCCAAACGAATTTTTCTCTTGTACGTACTTGATATAGAATTTTATTCTTGCTTTCATTGTAAAGATTATAGATAAAGAAGAAACAAAACAGACGGAAAAAAGCAATAAAATATAAGGCGTATGATCGGAATCTCTATATTATACATACATACTTCCGATCGATATATGCATATTCGAATATTATTGGATACCTACAATAGTTGTCGATTGCGGCACTCTTATTGCGCTTTTTATAATATCAACAAAATTACAAAGTTAAATTGATGTTTTTTTTCAATCTTTCTATCTCATAGATTTTATCTTCTCTTGGTTCTCTCTATTGTTATTGAATGTTACGTATAAGCGTTTACTTTCACTTTCAATTTAAAAAATATCTCACACATACATACACAAGTACATAAATAATATTATAACCATTACATATCTTTATACTATGAATTATAAACAACGAAAGAAGATGACGCGTTACGAATTAAATTTCAATTTCTATTACGCGACAAATTTTCTTGATCTAACAAAGTTTGAATTATTAAGTTTCAAAATTAAATGAAAATATTTATTGGACTTTTAAACTGAAAACTTCTGTCTTTCTTTTCTTGTTTTTTGCGGAAAAGGTCGCCATTCATATTTGCGGCTTCAATTTCTCAAAATTAATTATCTTTTTTAAATAATCTTGATGCAAAAATAAAGATATGTTATCTAGTCGCTTGTGGTTGGTTCTGCCGACACATTTAAATATTTAAATTCTTCAATGAAATTCGAGAGAGAGAGAGAGAGAGAGAAAGAGAAAGTCGAAGCGTCTCTCGCATAAGGGGGAATCAAGAAATTTCTGGTCGGTCTCCGGATAATTAAAAAATTCCGAGACGCGGTGGTTTTTATTACGTTTTTATGACGTCGAGTGTTTGTTGTCGTGCAGCCGGCCGGAAAGAATTGTTTAATTGCGACATTAGTTATAATGAAACGCGCGCAGACAGCGATTTTAATACCCTTTGCAAGGTCATTCATTGATGAAACAACAAGCGAATTATAAAGGGAGAAGATTCTTAACAAAAGTCATGCAAATAAAAACGTTTCTTCGATATTACATTGCGATATGGTTCTTTTATACAATAACACAAACGTTCTTTGACCTAATGTTTTCAAGCTAATTAAAATCTTTTAGGACATAAATTATATTAAGCACTTATTCTAATTTCATTTCGTAACAGTTACAGATATACATATATTTAATGAGCTGAACGATATTTCTTTGGTCCTTTAAAAAAGAGATAATTCATCCCTTTAAAATTATAATTAAAATTATAATTATATTAATTATATATTAATTTAAAATTATAATTTTACCTTATAATTTCAATATAAAATATTAACTAAAGTATTATCATATACTTTCACTCGAAAACTTAATTCGCAAAGGCACTTTTTTAATCACTTACAAAGTTCGAGAGCTGTTTACGCTCCGATAATTTTGTCGTTTGAAGAAAAGATTGTTTCAATTTTTGATACGAAATATCGTTCTGCGAAAATGTGACAAGAATTCTCCTTACCTCGCGGTATTCGTGCATCCATATCTCCTCTCGTGCGCGGAATATAAACTAGACACGGATGGCCGAAACAGATCGTGGTGTCATGGGAAGATACCGCAAACAAATAGTGTCCATCGATGCGCGAAGATTCTTCCCATCCGGTTAAGATACTCCGGTTTCGCGTGTCCGCCACGTGTCGGTGAATCTCGGAGGCACGATTTCGGGGGTTGGGGTGAGTTTCGTACCGTTATTAATGGCGCAATTTAGTAAACCGACTCAGCGTTAACGCGATCCCTCCCGTGCATTCCGTAATACGATATCGGTCTTAAGGGGGTATGCTAAGGGGATACGGAGGAAACGGAAACGACATACCCCACCGGCACCGGCCATCCATTACCTGCCTGCTCGCGAGATCGCCGATCACTATTCGACTCGACACGTCGCGAATTCGACCTCGGCCCGGCAATTGTATACCGCTCGAAGGTCACATCAGAGACAAAAACAGACTACAAAGTACGTAGTGAGGCTCTCGCTTTTTTTCTCGCACGATGTAAATAAGGGATTTTATTACTTCGTCTATTATTATTTTTTTTTTACTTTTTTACAACTCTACAAATTCATTTCAAATAAAATGTTTAACCATCTCTTAAACTAGAAGCACAAAAGTTGTAAAGTCATAAAGATCACTTTGATGCAAATGAGGCGGTTAACAGATTTTCTCGAATTTTTATTGCCTCACGATAAAACTCGAGCGTACGATAAAATGAAAACGTTTCGTATAAAATATGTCAAGTTCACTTTTGAATCGATCTGTAAAGTTAATTGGCGCCCGAAGGGTCATAATCGCGTTGATTATCATCGACCAAACAATTCCCTTTACCTCTGTCGCTCCGCCAAACAGACGTGCTCAAATGAATACTCCCGCACATTTTTCCGATGTCCGGGGATGCCTCGGACGCCGATCGCAGAGCTTGTTAATTAAAGTGTTGGCGTGCCGAGTATATAAAGCGCTCATATATCCCGATATTGTCCGGGAGTCCCTAGTCATTATAACGCGCGTGATATGCAACGCGAAACATATAATAAAGCGCGACGCGTCATCGCGATAAAGAAGTGGATGGCTGTCCGCTGATTAGGGATTAAGTGCCAGGAGAAACAGCACTAATAAGCATGCAACGAGGATCGCGGGACACGAAAATATTCGCACGACCGCATACGACAGTCGTAATATTCCGAATATTTTCGCGTGCAACGTATATAGTATAAGTCGGACGCGGGCGGAATAAAAAGTTCGGATATTAAGGGATGTGTATATAGACATCTATCGCACGTGCATAGACACTGGAAATTTTCATTAATGCGAAATACGAATATCTCACGGAAAATAAAACTTTTGGCCAAGTTATTTAATCCGGCAGATTTTTTTACATTTTTATTTTTACACTCTTACATCTCAAATTGCGCTAATAATAAGATGCTTTACCACGCGCGAATATTACCGCGTTTAAAACATTATCTTTCATTTAAATTACACCATAATTATGAAAGTGTATTATTTTGCATTCATGTTGAATTTCGTATTCCTTCCCGCGCTGCGGTTTAATTTTAGCTTAAGCTCAAAAGCGGAACGAAGTTAATCTAAAATATTATTACGGCGCATTTGAATATTTTTATGATTCGCGTTGACGTTCGTTTGTGTACAAGTTACTCACGGAACCGCGATAATTAGCAAACGCAATTACGAACAATTTATGAAACGCGGGTATATATATAATAATGAGCTAACTGATACTCGAATCAAGTTTGTCGCGAAACGCGATATGTTCAAAAATTGTATTTCACAGCTGTGTGCATAATATGTGCGACTCTCGCGAAAGAGCGAACCGCATTATTCATATTAGTAATCAACGAGCGTCGCATATTACAAGTACGAGACTGATGAAAATCAGAAAATTCTGTAACTCTCCAATGGACGGTATTACGGACGCGCCAGCATTAACGATAAATTCCAATTGTCGCATATTTCGTAAGCGTGAAACTTTCGCTATTCGCGATTCGACCATTATCGGACCATTATATTCGCGCGGATTGCAAATTGCAATGCGCTCTCTAATGCACGAACAATGTTGATCTCGCGCTATGAAAGCCGCAAAACAAAGGGATCAACAATATGTGAGCCGAGTATAATAAGCGAAAATTGATTGTACGGATCGTTCTAGCGCGAATATCCGGTCAGGCACGCTGGAATAGTTATATTTGCTATTACGTGCGCGATCGTCGGAATAAATATTTGCCATGGTTTCCTCCCGGGCCTATTGTCGGGAAGCTCGTCGCTCCTATATTCTTTGAACGAAGGCAATCTGTAGGACAAACTAATTTTGTTAAAGCGTCCCGACGAGCTGATTCCTCTTCTTCCCTTTGAAGATTTATCCGCCCTTTGCGTTTCACTATTTGCGAACACGTGCACTTTCATCAAGGTTCGAAGAAGAAAAATTGCAAACACAAAAGGCCGCAAAATGAACGTATAGTGCATATGTATGTATATAAATCTGTTTAATCTGGGAAAACAAAAATGTTTCATTTTGTTAATTAATCGTTATATTTTTTGGTCACTTTTTTATTTTTTAATCTTTATATTTTGATTATTTTTATTTTATTGTACACAAATGTTCTGTATTTTGTTTATTATTTAACGTACGAATATATTAATTTAAAAAAATATGAAGCACTGAGAAGTATTAGGATAGAAATTTATGAGAGAAAAATTAATATTAGAAATTAGAAATTAATATTATACAAGAAATTAATATTAAACGCTAGCAAAGATTTTTTCTACATTTTTTAAACATTTATATTTTAAGTACTAATAATTAATCGCATATACATAAATCTGCATTGTAAAACAGATGTCAACAGCAACGCGGTAACATTTGTTCCGCGTTAGTGAAAACATATTCCCTCTCGACCCATCTATAAATTATTTTGAGCCGAGTTTTGGAAGATTCCCGCAGCCGTTCATCAAATTTTCATTCAAATCTTTTCTCTATCTCACTTCCATTATTCTTCACGTTTTACAGAATTAATAAAACTGGAGCGTTAATAAACTTTCCTTCTCGAATTATATCAAAGTCTCAAATTTTTATACATTTACTACATTGGAAAAAAAAATATCTTGAAATATAATATTTTGCGATTGAAACATGTCTCCAAAATTCCCGGTTCGATGTCTGGACGGATAAACGGTTTGAAAATGTTGAAATCGCGGTTGGTAAGCCATTTGTAGCGCATGTTACGGAAGAGATGAGTGAGGGCGTTTTCTTGGCACCGAACTTCATCCTCCAATGAATTTTTAAGCGTAATACCGCGTCGAGACGACGTAGAGAAATGCTTTCGAGAGGCGCGGGTGAGTAAGGATTTTCGTGCGTAGAGCGCATCGGGGCATCCTCTTTGCGGTATTCGCGCAGCCTGGTCGGCCAAACATGGCATTATTATTCCATGTTAAGTACGGTTAATGCTCTGCCGAGTCGACGCCGCCGACCGTGCTCGTCCGAGAAGAGGAAAGAAAGTGTGAATAATCGCCGGACACAACTAACGTTCGTGTACGGGACGAGCGAGGCTCCGTTTTTTAACGAGAACCTAACAACCGCTTATTGTTAAGAGCGTGCGTGATTAATGAACTCGCTTAAAAAGCGCGTGCACAATACAAGACAATGGAGCGTTCTCGCGCGTTAATGTATGCAATTTTCTTTCATCGAAAGTTGAAGTCGAGTCATAAATATATATAGCTTCCGAGAATACGCCGTATATTGCTACGAGATATAAACCGCATTAATCTTTCTCGCGACAATCGTGACGCCTCGATGTACTCGCATAACGCAACCGGTAATCTACGCACGCGCAACAACGATCTCGCAGAAGAAAAAGGGAGGCTGACATTAAGCTCGTTTACAAAACAAAACGGGAAAACGTAAGGTTAATGAAGAGCAAAGTTGACTTCCATCTCTTTCCACGTATCTCTATCCTCCCTCGACCTCCCTCCTCGCCACATGATGACCATGCACGTGAAAGGTGCTTAATCCCGCACTACCTTCAACGCCATTTACCGGTAAGTTTCCATTTATGGAATCTGACAAGTTCTCTAAAAAGTCTCTCTCGTGTTTCGTTTAATCTCCAGTTTATCCTGAGACGCAATAATATCGATTTACGATGAAAATTATGAGCAATATTATTATATATGTATAATTTCTTTTTGACTTAAACCTTGATTTAAATATATTTTAAAGTAATATGTTTATATTGTTATAATATAAATGTAACATATAAATGCTAAATTCAAAATGGGCGTAAATATTTATATAAAATTATATAAAATTATATAAATTATATAAAATTATATAACTTATAAATTATATAAGTTATAAATTATTTAATTTTGTCACAATCAGAAATATAATAGGGACGTTTTGTACTCATTTCCATCTTCTGATGACATTCATTTGTTCATTATCTATTATTATTAGAATTAACTTGCAAGTTCGGATATTTCAACAAAGCTCTGGATTATTTCGGGCGTCGTCCGTAATAACGCACACGAAATCGACAGAATCTAGGGTCGACGGACGGCGTTGTCTAACGAGATGAGCGTCATTCTCAATTAGCTCATTAGGTAATCCAGTCGGGTTTTTCGGGGCGGTTGTACGGCGCAAAATCCTTATTAAACTCCGATAACTAATTACGCGCTATATGTAGACAAGTAAGAATAGTGAGTCAGCATGCGCAGCACATTTTTAAACTCAAATTTCCGAGGGGTAATCGAGGTTGATCAATATTTGATCAATTATCTAATCGTGGCATTTCCCATCTCTGCTGCACCGATCTATTATTAAATTCTGTGATAATTATTTACACGCGCACATTGGCCAAGAAATGCCAATCAATTCACGTTCGAGCATTAATTTATTTTAAGAATTAATATGCTGAATGCGTTACAAATTTATCACTATTCATGTTTCATATAGATTAATTTGGAGACAAATATATACATTAAACATTATGTATTTTAAACTTGTAATTTTCGCAATATTAAATATGCCAATTAAACATTTAATCCAGATTGTATTGACATAAAAAGTTTCCTCAAAATTAATTAAAAAATATTTAAAGCATAATTTTTGCTAAAACTTTTTAATTAGATAAAAATAAATAACAATGTTATACGAAACAATTATAAATTTGTGAAAAAAAGAAATGGACAAATATCTCTTTTAATTATTAAAGCGTGTTAAAATATATAATTCAAACTTTTTATTACACGATTATTACAATTTGATGGAATACATTCTTGCCAATACGAAACAAAATAAGCTCCTCCAGCACGGCTTTTCCCACGCGAGTCGCTCACACGCAAACGATCGATACGCGTTGCGCCTCGCGCCAAAACATGCGTGTTTAATGTGCCTCTCTGTAAAAGCACCTGCCAAATCGTGGTCGTTCCACTCTCATTCGTTTCTCGGCTCCATTTGCCGACTAGAGTCGGATAAGGTCAAGTGATCCGGCCACTTGAGACCGCGTCCGAGATGCCACGGCGCCAACAGCTAAACCAGCTAGCGGGAATTGGACCGAAAAATATTTCCCGAGCGCCTCGAGACACTCGGTAAAAAGTGGCTCGTACGTTCGTCCCAGTGCGACCAATTTAATCTACCAGAATAATCCAGTTCGATACAAGTGAGAAACAATTACGTATCGCTCCACCTACTGACTCGTCCTTCAAACACAGTATTATTGTGTTGAATTGATTCAATTAAAATAAAAAGAAAAAATTAGATTAATATATAAATAATGTTTTATATGTTAATATAATAATTTATATAAATTTAATATAAAAAGTATATTATTATTTTATAAACGGAAAAATTAAAATAGAAAGAAAGCACATATGAAATTAAATAATACATTACAAATCAATGATAATGTTATTTGATAATTTCTAATATATATATATATATATATATATATATGATAAATCACACAATCCAGATAATATAATAAAAGTGTGCGTTTATTTTTATTTTACGATTTCGTGAAATAATTATTTTTATTATTTTATCCTCAATATTTGGTTAGCTTGTAGCCATTTAAGGGAGCAATATGTTTAATTCTGAAACATGCTATACAAACGATATTCGAATCGCTGTCGGATCGGCAGAGGATAAAGCTCCGTTAGTGGAGGCTAAGCTGGGGAGCAAATGTTCAGTTTTGATGAGAAAAAGACGAGGAAGGCTTATCCCGATGTGATAGCGGGGCTTGTCGTTTTTGTGAACTCCGGGGAAACCGATTTCCCGAACATTGCGCGCAAGCAGTCGCCTTCTTAGGCGCGATTTCCTGGAAAAGTAATTTCCCGTAGGAAATCCTCCCGATTCACCTCGAGTCGAATAACAGTGGCTGAAAGAATCTTCAGCAGTCTGGAAGGGCCTCTTGGCCATCCTGTCTAAAAGAACCCAGCACTCTCGCGTAATACCGCTGAAAGGAGATTATCTACTTCGTGTATTTACCCCGAGACCCGTGTGTATTTACTGGAAAATTATCAACAATGCGGCGGAAATTTTCAAACGCTTCCGGAACATCAGCGAGATTAAAAATTTCGAGAATAAAAATACCTCGTCGTTTTAAGCGATAAACACATAGTCCTTCTATTCGTATCAATATATAATTAATTTTGTCAACATCAAATTATTAACGGTAAGTGTTAATAATTGAAAATATTTGTCACATTAAAGATTTAATTTCTAATTAGACTGAAAAGGCGTGGAATATTTAGGTACTTTGGGCGAAATTCAAGCATGGAGCATATAATAATATTGTCGAATAAAATGGAACAAAAGGATCGTTAAATCGCGAAGCGCACAAAAAACGTCCTTTGTGATTTTAGCAAAATAAATGTTCGCTCATATTTCGAAAAGGGGAACTACTTTCGACGATGCTATCGTCGCTATTATGAAGGTACTTCTGCAAATTGGAAGTTCTCCCGATACCGGGGATGCGACCGTCGTCGATCGATACTGCCTCATTAATTAAAAGTCGTAGGAAGAGGAAGTATAGAAGTGACGTGGGGGTTAGGTACGACGTTGCCTACTCGAACGTTTAATAAGCTTCGGGAATTCCATAGGGAGATGCTAAAAAGACGGCTACGAGGATGACATCGTTGTCTCCTTTCGACGAGAACGAGAGGAGAAAGAAAGCCACCCCAAATAAAATTAAGACCTGCACGAAAACCTCGAAAGATCCGTTCCTTTGTAAAAGTATTCCAACCGTAAAATATTTATATCGTAAAAAAAATATGTTACGAATAGTCAAATGCCCCGATTGTCGAAAGTAGAAAGTTAAACTTTATATCAATCTTGCCAAGATTGTATGGTTTTTTTCTATCGAATCGACTCGAAATATGAACAATAAAAATATAAACACATATCGTAAATATAAAAATTGTGCTTTCTGAAAAAAGATGCTTTATCTTTAAATTTTCAAATTTTAATTTTATTATAAAATTAATAATAGATATATAGTCAATCAAGTACAAATATCTGTTGTTTAATCGAAATTCAATGTGAAAGACTCGATTCAGATTTGATTTGTCGTATCTCGTAAACATATCCAATTCAAATTTTAATAATTAAATTGCAATTATTGCAATATGAATTTATGATTGCAATATTTCTGCGATAATGCAGTTGTCGAAAACTTACGACAATAGTCCAACTATCATTTGACACGATTCTATAGCACCCTCTACTCGATCGAGCAGAGTTCCGGATGGGGCAGAACTTAGCATTTCGCGCTCGCGTGTTGCGGTACGCACGCAACAAGTAACTCAATCGGCGACACGTCGAAAAAGTGTCAAAAGCTCGCGTGAGCTGAAAAATTTCAGCGCTGGCTTTTTCGCGCAAAAGAGATCGCCGGTGATGCGGCTAGAGAGCGGAAATCGAGCGAGCGAGCTATTCGCGGCTATTCTATTTCGGCGCGTTCGCGCTTTAATTTCCCACGAGGAATTGCCTTTTAAAATTGCCCCCGGTACTGGCGTAACACGTGCCGCATATATTACACGCGTACGGCGCACTCGATGCAGCCGGTTAGATAAGCGATCGATGCCGCGACGCGATAAAGCCACTCGCGAATCGTCGGTGTGCGCGTATATTATCGCTGGTCGTCGATAGAAAAGATGATAATGACGCGTGCGCTGAAAGCGCAATAATTTATATCAACGCGTATCGCCCGTACACAATTTTCATCCTTAACTGATCCAACAAAGTGGAATTTTATGGTCTGATAAGATTCTCGACAGCGTAATATACCGAGAACGCTCTTTGCGAGATGAGATCGCAAATTAATTTTGTGCGAATTTTACGAATGTATTTTTCAAATTTGAATCTAAATTAAGAAACTTAATTAAGAAGCTTGTTAAGATTCATATAGCAGATTTAACTTGTAAATTTCGCGAGATAAGATCATTTAATCTGCCATTATTTTGTGGACGAGAATTTTCATCTCTTGGCCGAAGGCAATCGAAATATCTTTAAAATGAGATCGATAACTTATTACATCTTTTTCGAATCCTCGTCTGCTCATCCTGCTTAGAGCGAGCAGCGTATCGCGTACGAAACTGTCGAGACCCTTTGTTGAATCAACGGGAAATAATGGTTCGTGGGGGTGACTGCTCCCCGTTGTTAGAATGAACTTTATTTCAGCATTCGAGACGCGGCGCATCAAGAAATCGATTCTTAAAGCAACGCGTGTCTGACATATGAGCACAGAGCCCCATTGTTCTTCGTTGTCAGCATAAAAGCAGCTAACGTAAATATTTCTGCTTAAAACCAATTTAAATCGGTGATTCAAAGTTTCGCTTGAAAATGTATTAATGCAACATCTACAAATATATCATTTATAATTTATTATTTTGTTAATAATTATCATTCGATTATTAAAATGTATATTTCTCAAAGCGTGGCAAATTTTTTAATAACTAAAATAATTTAAAATAGCGATTAATTTTTATATAGATGATACTCTTATTCGTCGCCGAATGAATCTGTAAAGATTGATCCGACACTTTGGTCCACGGTTCTTATCCCAAACCGAAATCACGTTCATGTCTATAGGATGCATCTCTCAACCGGATGATTAATGCGCTCTGCTGTTCCGCGTTATCCAACTTTAGGTAGCAATTTATTCGCAGGGAGCTACTTCGCGTAGTTGATCTCATGGCGAGAATCGAGATAGACCAAGTATCACGGCCGGCGAATACGAAAGTTCAATTGCCACGTACACGGCGTCGCGATGTATATAAAGTAGCTTGCACACACTAACGCCAGAAGCGGGGAAAACACGGGCGGGAGAAGGACCCCACCGTTGGATCAAGGGAAAATAATGGCTCGTGGGCCGACTCTGATCCCTGGCCGTTACGGCGTTACTTTATTCTCGTTTCCGTGACACGGTGGCTCGTCGACGAGCTGCACATATGTACGTACACCTCGTAAATGAACCCCGAGTGGAAGTAAATTTCGCTCTGAATTAGCAATGACTCATTAATCGGACCGGAACGGATAAAGCCGCCGGTGTGTGCAAAGCTGACGCGCGTGCGAATTTATTTTTCACGAAACGTCACTCTTGTTTGTCAAAATGAACGATAAATGTGATCGAAGAATAGTCGCGCGCGGAATATAATTTGCGCAGAGATATATAAATAACGTTCGCGCGTTGAACACATTTGCGTTTTTGATTTCCGCGAATTTATACTTGCGTGTGTACGCGACAGCGGTTACATATTTTACGTCCAACGCATATTAAATGATAAATGTATAACCGAAAAATTGGAAGCTATTTTCCGTATTATCGCTCTAAAATATGTACAACGCATGTAGTATATTATTCATTGATTTTGTTACGTTAAATCATAACTTTTTAATCACATTCACCATCGCGATTATTGTTATGCGAAATATTAACAGTTATTAAAAGCCTTATAATTTTTGTAAAATAAAAGGAATATCAGCGGAGCGCATCTCCGAATATCTCGTGAACCGAGACGATCCCCCCGAGCGCAAGGATAATGTAGTCCTGGAGGAGGGTGAGATTGCTCGATGAAAAATTAAGCAGCGTGTATTAAAAAGGGCGCGCAAGAGCTTGCGTGGGAGGGGAGGGGAAAGGCGGGCTTTTATCGCGGCCGTCGTAAGCCACGTAGATTCGAGTGGCATCACAGGCTTCGACGAGGTGGCATAAAGAACGAAGTGAGTGGCAGGATGGGACAATAATAATGGAAGGACAAACTTCCGCGCGCCGCGAAGAGAACTAACAGGAGGATGAGGTAGAGAACCAGCGGAGAGGAGGTTCCACGCAAGACGACAACGGGAAAAAAAGAGCCAGCAGGATCACGAGACACCGTGGGAACGGGAGGGAAATGTCCACGAGAGGATTCGAGGCCGCCAGATGCGGCCGAGAAAGACAAAGACGGACATAATAAGAACGCTCGAGTAGAACAATGATTATTATATGTTCCCGGTACGCGTATGTTGGAAGGACCACGTGTCCTTTTAACTCGTTTTATTCAAACGTATCCCTTTTTTTCATCTGGCAGAGATGCGGGACATAATAGGACAAACAATACACATTCAAAGGTTCCGACATCGCGGAATGTATGATTTATGAATCCGAAAGCAGACATAAGCTTCACCAGTGATCTTCTCGATCATAAGTTTGACTTATAAGCTTGACGTTCGTCGATTGGAAAATATCAAGATGTCTGAATAATGGGTCCATGTCAATGTGAAATTTTCACGAATATATTCCGACGAACTTTATACATGTATACATGAATAAAATAGAGATATCGAGATGATAAATATTTTAATAACATATCGGAGCACGTATGGATGTATATAAAACGACTGCCTGTAACATCGCTTCTTGTCAATATGTCAATAATCCTACGCCTGTCACGTCGGATAACTTTTAAATATTGCTTCCATTTCAAAATATCTGACGCAATTGCCGTTACCAATTCCACGAATAACCGCATTGGGCTAAAGCCCAACTGACGCGTCATTAAAGAGCTTTCGACAGTAATAAAGACAGTTCGCCGCCGCAATTAAGTCTGATTGAAATGGGAAGAGGAGGAGGACAAGATTCTCGAGGGGTTAAAGTAACCGCGATTCGTCGGTCGCCTTCCATTGCTTCATCAGATATTTCCTATTACTGTCCGAAGCGAGAAGTTGCCGAGGATCGAAACGCAACTTTGTACGGATAAACGTCAAGAAGTTTAATAAGTCCATGAGAAAGAGAGGGAGAGAAAGCCGCTTCGTGACCTAAGAGGTTCGATCGCCGATGCAGTTGTTTACGATCGAGCACGCGAAAGCAATTAACGATTCGCCTGTGATTTGATTACGAAGTTCTAAGACCCGGAGTCTCTCTCTATCGGGTCCCCGTCGATTCGCGGCGAACTCCCGTTGCTAGCGCGAGACCAAATGATTCAATTTCAGCGCGCCGGATCCGTCCGGACGTTAATTGAATGATCGAACTTTCCGACGCGTCCGACAGGAATCGAACGGTGGCTCTTCCGGCCCGAAAATAAAATTTTCATCGTCGTTGCATCGATGAATGAAGCTTCTCGACACGTTTCACAAATAATTTACAGACACAAACAATTAACGTTATATAATAACCTTGTACAATAACGATGTAAATGTTATGTGATTTAAACGAATTTTAATCTCAAGATTAAATTGCCTGTGAATTTTTTGCACTCGCGAAGAATGGGGTACCGTCTGGGTTTGTCAATGGGCATTCATTAACGTGCATGCTTTTGTGTGCAAATTTTTCTGAGGTGTACTTAATATTTACACTAGAATGTACGATTTAAATGCGCGTTCTCTGCATTTTCTTTCACGGTTTTCTCTCCCTGGTACATTATCTTTTTGTGCGACTTTCTGTACGAGCTGTCAACGAATGAAAATTAAACGGATTTCTTTTGACCATCCTGCGTTGGTAAAACATTTAAACTTGCATAAAAATGCGAGTGTAAGGCGCCGTTTCTTCTCTCCCTGTTCGTAAAATTTACCAAGCTTAATATTTTCGAGACATCCGTTTAAGAGCAAATAAAAAGCACATCGTGAAGATGCGAAGGTGAACTTACGCAACTTCAATTTTATAATTTCCTAATGAGTCTTCCTGCTAAATGTATTAAAGGCGCTCTTGAAAACGGTCGGATGCATTAATACGCCAAAGCATTTTGCATTTCGCTGCGGTAGTTTTGGAGAATAAACGCGCTCGCGAATCCCTTGGGCGTCACACAAGTTCCGTCTCCGCGAAACACTAAGCTCTAATAAGAGAGAAGTGTATTTCGAGGCTGAGAATCGTGACAGTTATGCCGAGGCTGGAACTGCGGAAAGGCGGTCTAGAGGGAAGTTCGCCTCGAGTTCCAGACTCCCGACGAATCGCGAAGACGAAATTCACGCTCCAGCCGCAGAAACACGAAAATCTGCGCGTCGGAGAAAAATTGCATCGATAATACGCTGCGCGGGGATTTCATCCAGATTGTGAACGCAAACTCGCAAACTGTAATATTTCACATGCGAATATCGTTCTTCCATTTCAACGCGATAGAAAAATCTACAAAAGTTGCCTTTATTTTTTTTTCAATCTCTCTTTTTCTCTCCGAGAGAGGTATTGTAATTGAAGTACATATATGATTATACGCGTGATAAATAATTTTTCCCCTCAACGCAACGCATTGTTGTAGATTTTCAAATATTACCGCGATTCTTTAAATAATAATACACAAGTGTGAAAAAAAAATCGAGATTGTACAAGTTGCCGCGGGTGAAATGAAAATTATAATCGTCAAAAAAGTTGTGATTTATGTATCGTAAAAATGTATATCTCTGTGCCGTTAATTTAACATTTTTCCATTATATGGAAAATATTTACAAGCCGTTCTTTATTACAATTTAATTATGGATACATGAAACCGACGTGTTCATTTTGATCTCATGACCAGAATTATATTTGCTCGACATACGTGTACTTTTTCGAAAATTTAAACGTCACGAACACGAGCACTTGTATTGTATTTTAGAGTATTAAAGAGACGCACGTGTATTGCGATTAATCTTTTACAAGAAAACAAACTCACGCACGCGAGAGAAGAAAATTTACGCACAAACATTCCGGAGTTCGACGAACTCGAATGCCGACCAAGTAATGTCAAGAATGTAGCAAAATTTCTTAATACGCGTAAGTTTCCTACTGATATAATAGTGCAACTTTTAATCAATTTTTCAAAGATGGTTATTTAAAGCGAGACAATCTCTTAAGAGCTCGTCGATTAAATAAAAAATAGTCAAAAAAATGACTTTATTTTCTATCTTTTCAACATTTTCTCTTACAAAATATACACTCGAATTTTTTGCGCAAAATTTCGTCCTAATGCAAAATACTATTTGTTCTCGTTAAACCGATCGGAATCAATGGCGAGATTTAGGGGATGCATTCGACTTCTCGACGCGGCGGATAAATCTCCCTCTCTCTTCCTCCCTTTCCCACCTCGGGGTATGTACTCGGGCCTTGGTCTTCCGGCAAAGTGCAACCGGATAAACTGCATCTCGTCCGGACACACACGTGTCTCCCGCGTTCGACCTCGATACTTTGTTCGCCGAGGCGGATTATCCTCGACGGTTCGGGCAGCTTCCCTTTCGGGAAGCGCTCGACCGTTTCGGGCGACGAGCTCGCACACGTGAAAGCAACCGCACAATTCCCTTCGATAAACAGCGAACGCGCACAAATGCTCTTCCCCTCGCTTTCACCCGCGCTCGCGCTCGCGCGAGCAACCCTCGGTTTTCATCAATCCCAAGGTACTCTCGGCGAAACGTTTGCGGCGCTCAAGAGTGCTACCGTTCGCGAGTGATCGAACTAAAAGGACAAATAGGGAAAGAGTGAAGTGCCGGCGAATTCATGTCATGCGTGTTTCATCGACTAAAACGCGTGTTCGATAAAAGTAAAACTTCTTATGACATGGATTAAAAGAAAATAAAAGGAAAGTACAATTGGATTAAAAGCTCAAATAATCTATTTTTAACTCTTGACTGCCTTCTTCCTTTAATGTATACCTTTCGCGCGAAAAAATACGATGGAATAATAAAATTGAGAAAGAAAAGGGATGATTACACCGTACGACAGATTGCGGGTTGAAATTGAAATTTTTTCGGCGTATCCTGTGTGGTGTTTTCCGTATAAAAAATACATTCTCTCTTACATCTATGGGTACGACATTGTCAAATTACATGCGTACGCGTTAAGTCGCGCATGTATTAGAAGTTTCGGAAACATTTCTACAATGAAATTCCCGCAAATAGTTCTAAAAGTCGCTAAAAGTCGCCAAGCCGGAGACAATATTCGGATATTCGTGACGATGGCGGCGAGGAGTTAATTTCGCGAAACGCATTTAAACGCGCGACGATGCAGCCGGGAAAAGGCGGAAGGACCAAGAAACGCAATAAAGGCACTCGGCTGCGGATGCAACTGAATAAGGGAAAGAGAGAAACACGCGCATCGGCGAGAAACGAGCGGCGATATTATCTTTCCCTTCCTTCTACGGCGTTTGAGTACCGTTCACGAGAGATGCCATTTTCTCTCTTTGCGCGTTACCTTCGCAAAAATTGTCACTGACCCGTCCTACCGGGATTCCGCGGTTCACTGCCACCACACCCGTGCAAAGCGTCCGCGATCACTGCGCTCGTGGTACGTGTATGTGTGTATGTATGTGGTACATGCTTCGATGCACGCGTGTGCGAATATTCCCGGCTCTCGATATTGCAACTTTAAAGACCGTAGCGGTATCGCAGACCGCTATTCCGACCCGAAATATCGATTTCGCCCGCGGAGAAGTGTCCCGCTAATATTTACCAGGATGTCGTCGTTTCGATCGACATGCGTTTCAAGCGGAGGCTGCTCCACAACCTCGGCTGATCTCCTTCGAAAAGCGAGGTGAAATGAGTATTTTCTCGAAATGTCAATTTATACGATTCTTTTTTCTGCACAGAAAGTGTAGAAAATTTCTTTTCTGTAAACAGAATCTACTTTCTTGCGTCATGTTACACTTTGACTTTTCAATTGACTTTCCAATTAACTTCTTCACACTTTCTTCATGTTGTAATTTTTATAATTTCCAAGACTCGATATATTAAAATATATGTATATTATAGATATTTCTAAAATAATTTTTAAATATCTTTAGCTTGAAATATATATGCAGTCTTTGAAAAATATTTAAATATAATTAAACTCATCTTAGAAAAATCTTTCAGTCAAATAATAATGAAAAAAATTGATTATACATTTTTCATAAACATACATATATATAAATAAATATTTACTCAACTATTATTATCGGAATAACAATAGTATAAGATTTTATTCAATTAATATAATGCCACCAAATATTTTCCACATGTAAAAAAATAAGGATTCTCTTTCTTTAAAAATCATAATTTTTCTAAAATTGCTGTTCAAAGTGTATCATGATCGAGAGATTAAAATTCCCTTCATGTAGAAACTCAATCTTTGTCAGACTTGGTCTCGTCAGCTGAATAGCGAATGAGCGGCGAGAGATCGCGATCGTCCGTTGCTCGATTGCACAGTCACTATCGTTCCAGTCAATAAAAGAGAAAGATCGTTACTCTATAACACGGACCTCTTCCACGTCTTAAGATCGCGGCCACCGTATGCAACACGCTCCATGGAATATACCGCGTGTCTGTATTTAAGTACGCGTTGCAAACGATCTGCCTCCAGGGTATGCGCGAGAGAGACTCGAGTTTCAACGGCAAAAAGAAGACGAGCGAGCGGGTGGAGAGAGGAGGACACGATGGGTGAGAGAAAAGAGGACGAGAGAGAAAAAGGAGACGAAGAACGCAGGAAGAGGAAGGAGAGACGGAAAAAGGAAGAAAAGCAAGTACACCCAGTATTGTATGGCCTTGTATATGTGCGTGGTATGTACATACATACACATAGTACGTAACATACACATACATATGTATCGGCACTGTGATACGTAATACGTGATATCGGAGAATCACCAGTCCTGAGCCGGTTTGCGCCTCGCCGCCTCTATCTCGCCCTCGCCCTCCCCCTCTTCCTCCTCCTCCTCGCCCTCGCCCTCGCCTTGAACCCGAGTTTCCTCCCCTCCTTCGCGCATTTCTTCCTTTCTTTCGCCCATGTGCCCTACGGCACTTTGAACCTTTCCTACACCACGCGATATCGCAAGCCACGCCGTGGCACCACTAGCACAATGGAACGTGTACTACCTTCGAATCCTCCTGTATACGACTGTATCCCTCTCTCCCCCTCGCCGTGTTTCTCTGCTTCTCACCCGCGTCGCGACTTAAGGCCCGTTTAAACTTAACGATTTCCAAAGGTTACCGTATAAGAGCAAGCTAGTACGTGACTCGCGCAAAAGTCCGTGTACACTACACAATTTTATTACAATAAAATAATAATGATACAATTTTAAAAAATAATAAAATAATAATAATTTACAATAATAATAATAACAATTTTATTACAATAAAATAATAATAGTATAAAGTTGATATCACATGTTAAAGAGAAAAAAAGATGTAAGTATTTTACGTATTATATTTAGATCAGAGATGGAAAAAATATGCGCATGTTTTATGAAAGATTTTTAGTTTAACTAAAAGTTTTTGTTTTTCTAAGGAAAATATTCTAAAAAATCTAAAGCCGTTTTTTGAGGCATTATCGTGAATAAATCTTAAAAGAAGCTTACGTACTGTTGCATTAATTCAATTAATTTAATAGATTATTACGTATTACGTATTAAAAATTTAATCCGCGAATATAAAATCTGCTGCGAGCTTTTATCGTAAATCATTTGATTATCCATCGGTTCTGTATCAGGCTATTCGCGAGTGATTAATTCCCGAGTGAAAATAAAATATATTTAATCGAAATATTTTCAATCACATTTTACGCATTTTTCGCAATGAGAATTTCATAATTTTATTTCAATCCACGAGGCTCATCCGGACGGAAAACGATTGAAAATCAAATATGATTCTGCATCGTTATATCTTCTCGATATTAAATTCTACGCGATAATTAAAACCGGTATTCGCAGAGTCCCCTTTGTACGAAAAGCCGATCGCTTAACGTGCGAAATTTCGAAAGATAAACGCGACGTAGTCTCTTTCCCACGTTACATCCCTTTCTGAAAAAAAAAAAAATCCTATTTCAAGAAGAAAACGTGTTGCTCACGTATCTACTAAAGATCCTTTCGTCTAAATGGGCCTTTATATTCGTTCCGCTCGCTCGTTGCTGCTCGCTTATTCGTTTGTTCTCGTTGCCTCTCTTGGCTCGCCCTCAGCATCCTTACTCCCGCGCTACCTCGTCCAACTTTTCCGCCGCCTTAAGGGGCCACGGTACGCGGATATGCTCTTTGTGACACGCGAATCGAGGCATGGCTGTTTAAGGCAGGTAGGCAGACGCGACGTCTTCCCCCTCAGTCGCGGAAATTGCGAACGTCGCGGCGCCGCTTACCGTACCTTGATTTTTCGACAGCGATTTCCCCCTTTCCCGTCGACTTCCGGCGTCTCTTTTACCTGCCTGCTGCCTGCTCTCCCCGGGAGAGCAGGCAGATTTCAACCGCCTCGAGGACGCTCCTCTCGACGGCGCCACGACGCGAGAGGACTGGATGAGATCTCGCTCAATAGACGCTATACAGCGGTGTTAAGAAAAGGAACTTGAAAATATTTAAGAGCACGCCTTAATAGAGTGAAAAGGCAGTTCAGCTTGTACGGAAATAAAGAGCACGCTTTAAGTTTAATTCAAATGATAACAATTTTGTGTGAAATTTAATTTTTTAATTAATCTTTATATTTGACAAAAAAATATTTTTTTTTAATATTTTTTTTATCAATGTACCAGGTATATACTTACATGTGGAAAACAGTTAAAACATGGTTGCACAAATGTAATTGTAATGTAATAATTTCTTTGTTGTTATGCAACGATTTTTAAGCAAGATTCTTCTCAAAAGAGCCATTATCATTTTTTCCATAATAAAGACTACAGAAACTGCATGATGCTGGGTGGGTCGCGGGATGTACCCTTCGCAAACAATCGATTCCCCGCGAGCAAACTTGACATAGAGGATCAGGGTCGACCCTTGTCTATTTGTCGCTAACTACTAAGTAATCGAATCTTGTAATACATTGCCGTAGACTTAGACCATTAGGTATACCAAGATATGCATATTTATGCATATATTTACGCAAGCTCATGCAAGATTCATGAAATGTGCTAATGTGATATTCGAGCACACGCGCGGTTGTCTTTCTTTGTCGAAGTTTTCAAAATTTCGAGCAATTTTTCTTAAAAAAAAAAAAAAAGAAAGGAACATCCATCTCGCAAAAGATAAATTATCTCAATAACAAAATTATATTGCTTAATCGATACGCATCTTTTTAAAGAATCTAAATTTTTTTATTAGTGTGTGCGAGATTACATTTTTGTTTTCTAAATTAAAAGTAAATAAAAAAGAATTTTTTCTAACGTTCTTACGCGTATCTTAAGTTTAATGATATTATTGATTAATTTACATTATTATTCACCTATAATATTAATATAACAATATTAATAAAATATACTAATATTTATAAAAGTGAAAATTTGTAAGATCCTCGAGAAATTTAATAAAAACGCCGTCTTACCTGGATCTTAAATATCTAGAAAATTAGCGGGAAAGTGGCAACGTTCGATCATCACGCGTCAGACGTTGATTAAAACGTGGCCTTTTATATCGATTAAGCGGATATACAATCAATTAAGGTCGGGAACGCGGCCGCAATCGAGAATCGGGCTGATCGATTATTATTATTGCGGTCCTTTCCATTCGCCATAGTTCAGCCGCGTTGTCTTTTGTTTAAAATCAATCGAGACCATCGCCGTAGCTAATAGCGTGTCGATTAAAAGCGTCAGTGTGCACGAGATATAATTTTATCGTGACGATAAAGACGATAAGCACCATGGCAATTTTCTAACGTCGCGAAATCGGAACGATCGTTATCTGTTTGATAATTAATTTTTTTTTTACATGAATTGCTCCCCGAGAAAATATATTACATGATATAACGCGTTTCAAACTTTTATTAACCGCTATATTAAAATCTTACGCTCTTACCCGAGAAGCTTGAATTACGTTCAGAATGAGAATATATCGGAAAATAATTCATTAACGTAAGAATGCTCTAAAAAAATATTGATTTGGTATTTGATTAGAGGCTATTATATTATTTGTTGTTACTTGCGTATCTTATACAAGTGCTACTTACGCACAATGAATCGCATTCTCGCGATTACAGATACGGGTACCGGTCCACGCCAGCATTCCCTTGATTAGCCGACGAGCAGGCAGACTAATTAGCGAAATATCAGGTGCAATGTGCGAGTATTGCTTCATGCGTCAACATTAATGTGTAATAATGGCCGGGGCATCGCGCCCAACTCCGATATACGTGAAACGTCGAAAGAGGAGGAGACGGTCGAGAAGGGGGAGAGAAAGAGAGATGAACAGAGAAGACAAAGTGACGGATGATTACGTGTCAAAACGCGACGGTACCCGTCGCATCAGGGAGCACAATCGCGGCTGACATGTGATTCGCGACCCGCACCCGGAACTATCGGCGCAATCCGCTGGCGATCTTTGCGTGGCCCCTCTGATAAACGAACCTGTTGCAAATTATACTTTAACGCGACTGCACTTTCAGCGCGTTTCTCCGGTCTTGATAAACGAGATGTATTATTCCGAAGACGTTATTCAATTAAATTGCAATTATAAATTTAAAAAAGTGATTTTTTTTAAGCATCACCTGTCAATATTTATATTTATATTATTGCAATTTTGTACAAGCATTTTTATATTTCTTACGGCAACTAATATTTTTTTGTTATTTGAGGATGAGAGAACAAAAAAAAAAAGATCGCAAGTTCAACATCGGTGAGTTATGACATAATCGTTTTCTGTCGTGTTTACCCGATAAACAAAGGACGTAAAGGGAATGTAAACCCCGGGACGATTCCCCAAACGTTTTCGCCGAACCGTCCATAATCGAAAGATCGCTAGAGGCGATTGGCATACGTTGTATTAATATTGACGAATGGAGAGAATCGTACGCGAAATTTTCTCCTCGCGGTGGACGAACCGTACGAACTCTATCGATCTTATCATCGAGGTCAACTATCGGCCGCGCCGTCTCGAGATATAATAGGTGGCGAGTGCAAACAAAAGCGAGAGCCCGCCCGCCTGTCCGGCGGCAATCAATTACGAAATTGCCGGAGTCAGGCGGTTTTGACTGGACCGTGCGGGGGGGCAATTTATCAGATTAATCGCGGAGAGGAAGCGATTCCATCGGCGCCGGATGATGGAACCAGCACGGCGCAGCACGGGCTCCATATGTCAGAAAGTGACCAGGTGTCGGCGTCCGAACCGGCCCGGCGTCGAAAATGGAAGGCAACGTGTGTGTGTCACGCGCGAGACAGGAGGATGGGAGCGAAGGGGTGGCGGCGGGAGAAGGGGGGGGGGGCGGCGCACCCACGCGGGACATGCGATATCGAAACCAGCTGTCGATCGGGGACTGTATCGCGAGTATTGTGTCGTCACGCGTGTCGTCCTCGTCCGTTGCAAATTCCCCAAATGGGGAAAATGCGGACGAGCGTACGCGATGGGATCGTCTGGGCCCTTATTCGCCACCGTCATCCGTGCGGAATTTCCGCGGGGCGTTATCTCGCTCTCGAGATGAGAACGCGGAGAAATGTAATAACGCGACTGCTTTGAAGTAGGAAAAGGAGTGCGATAGCATTGTGTTAATGCGATATCGGAAAGTTGCCGGCGCATAATGAAACATCCTCCGAGTAAAATGTATATAATATTCTCGCTACGATACCACGAATAACGATGTTGAAGCGGGAAGTAGAAAGTATATCTATTATGCGAATTTATGCGCAAGAGTTTAAAATTGTGACGGCTTTATATACGCAACGACAGGTAATTATTGTACATCTAATCGCGCAGTTACTAATTAATACGTAATTACGAATAATTACGCGCACCATATTTTACACGCATTTAATTATACTACAATTTCAACGATAGATACGCAAATACGCCGGGCATGATTGATTAGCATAATGGCAATGTATTTTTAATCGCTGATTCCGCTAAATGATTGTCGCGCAAATAGAAACAGCAAATCGCCCCGCAAAATGCACGCAAACAATAGGAGAACAACGCGGAAACTAGGCAGAAAACTATAGCGTTCGAAACTTATCGAAGTGCGTATAATACATACGGTGGATTGAAACTCGATTATTGGTCATGTTAACGGGCTTGGCACCGCATCATCTATTATTTTCGGATTTTGCCCACGCGAGGCTACGCACATAAATTACGCGCCGAAGTTCATCATCAAATATACATGTATTATCGCGTCGCGTATTTTGCCAGCACATCGTTCTTCCGAGGTAAAATCTATGGTAATCGCTGGTACCTCCCTCCGACGCGATATCCACGTTTGAGGTCCCGATATTGTGTATTTGACCGCGATCGAGGATACTAATATGCGTTATTTAATCACGCGTTTTTTTAGGTGAAATTTATTCATTTATTTTTTTCTCCTTCCTCTCTATCTTTCTTATATTCTCTCTCTACATTCTAAGAAGAACCTCTTTCGGTCAGATCTATCCTTCTTTCCAAAGTATTTATTAAAAAATAAAAAGTCTAGTATTTATTAAAAAATAAAAAATCGTGCCTTTGTGAAGATTTTTCAAAATTATTTGCGAGGTAAAAGCGCGCTTACCTTTTGCGCTTTGCAAGCAGCGGCCAATGGCAGGACGTCGTGAGGATGAGCGGCGTGACGATCACGAAGACACAGGGCGCATATCGCGATTTTGCAAAGGGCACAATAGAGGGTCACCGCCTCGCCGTTGTGATCGTTGCAGACCGGCGTATTTTCGGGTCGGGATCCCTTGCCTCCGTTCGATTGCCAGCTGCCTCTCGGTGGTCCCAGATTGTGAGTCGCCAGCGGGCCCCTCTTCGGATGACAGGACTCTCTGCAGGCGTCGCAGTATAAAACCTGAAAGAAGAATAATCGATCTTCGTGAGAAATGTTAAAAAAATTGGGGAGAGAAGAGAACGATTGATTCCCGAATCGATATTTACAATATTGAAAGCTTAGGAGAAAAAGAGCTATAAAAAAATATGATAATGTTTGAAATATTTTCATTTTTTTACATTTTTATTAAATATTGAATGAACAATCGTACTTATAGATGCATTGTAAAAATTTTCTTAATTTTGTTTTGACCCATTAAATATTTGATCAAACTTATATATAATTATACAACATAAATACAAATTTAAATTTGTTAATAATTATTAACTTGGAGAATATTTGTTTTCTTTCGGAGAACAATTTCTTTTTAAAAACAAAAATATGAAGGTGATATATATTGGCTTCATCCTAATATCATAGAATAATAAATATTTTCAATATAAATTTCCGCAAATAAATATATAAATTTACATTATATTTAAATAAACATATAACACATAAATTTTCGAAATACATGTATTATTAATAGATAAACGATATATTATGTTCGTTAGTTAAATCAATTAATTATTATCGCGATATTCATACGTATCATTTATCGTTAATCAATCACGCGCATCGATAATCGTTAATTGTCATTACAGAAAATGATTAGTATATCTATAATAATATTTCTCGAACAATTGACACAATGTTTATCGAAGAATATAAGAACAGGAAGAACCACAAAACTATAATTTAATTAAATGTGCGCGAATTGATAATCGCTAATTATAATATCTCTGAAAAATGATTACGTTTCGAGATGACAAAAACGGAGCGACTCGCGAAACCATCTGCTCGACTCGAATCTCGTCGTGTGAATGACAAGGCAAAGACAGATTAGGAATCTCGCTGCTTGAAGGTCAGGCTCGCTGTAAACAAACAGTGCGTCACGAAATACGAGCGCCGAATTTTGCGGCACGCTGTTGTTTACATACCGTGGCCTTGTCATTCACACAATGCGACTCGAATAGACAGTATCACGAGGCGCTCTATCTTTGTACTATCTCGAAAGGCGATCGTTTTTCATAATTACTTTAATTAATGATTTCTCGCGCGTTTATTAATCGTAACTTTGTACTGTATTTTGTTCTCGCAATTTCGCGATATAATAACGCGCGTGTTGTGTGTGCGTGCGATTAACGTCGAGAGAATCTTGTTGATACATCAATCGTGTTTTACTGATTACGCGCGATCGTAATTAACCGTGTTTCCGTGAGTGAATGCCATGAAGGAGCAACAAATGTTGAACGGGAGAGAAGGAGAAAGAGGTCCGGGATTGTATCGGGCTACAGCGGAACAATTAGAAAGGTGAGCAATTTATAATTTATTTCAATATTTTAATTTATCATTTGTAAAACTCATTATTCATTTATTTTCGCGCTAGTTGATTCATTTCGAATAATTATATAATTATATAATATATAAAATAATTTCAAATAATTATATAATATTATAAAATATTCTCTTTCTTCAAATTTTATTTTAATAAATATTTAAAATATTTATAAAATATTGATAATAATTATGCAAATATATATTAACAAATTTTGAAAAATTGATTTTCGTACAAAACAGTCGTATAATGATTAAGACATTATAAAACATTATTATAACATGTACATAAAATTCAAATTTAATGAAATAATAAGAGAGAAATAAAAACAATAGCATAGGACAATATTGTTCGGTATCAATAATATTCCTCGCTCGCTTTCGATATTTCCTTTCCGGAAATAATATCATTTCGGTTATCAACAACCGAGGCATTGTCGTCGATCACGAATATGTTGCCGGCGACGAGTGAAACTGCGCTACATCGATTCTCTCTGTCTCTCTTTTTTTTTACCACCCAACGAGAAGCGACCGGCGCGGCGAGAATGTAAAATCACAGAAAAAATATCCGCCACTTGTCGCGGCGTGATACAACAGAGAGAGGGTTGAAAATGAAATTTAACACTTCGGAGAAAAGCGAGCAAGTGGGTGGCGAGACGAGGGTATGCGATTGGCGTGCATGTTGGTCGCGCAACGAGATATTTCATGCGACGCGACACTCCGAAACGCGGTAACTCGATCTTTTCAAACGGAACAGCGAGCAATATACAATCGCTCTTTTCGCGAGTGCTATGTAGTGACGATTTTTGCGGATATATCGTGCAAACATTTTGTGCGCGCCCGGAATTGACAATCGTCCGAAAAATATTGGCTCTTATTTTTTTCACACGTAAAAAGAACTAAATCTAGAAAATGACGTAATAACAAATACTAAACCTTTTATCTACGCAAAGGAAATCGAAAATATAAAAATTTCTTTAGAAAATAAAATAACTAAATTATAACAGTTTTCATTTTACACTATTTTCTTGCACATTATTTAGCACGATTTTCGTCAAAGTAGAGTTGGTTATTCAATAAAATAACATTTTATTTTTGTGATTTGTGAGGAAGGAGTGTATATAAATTTATCGTTCAAATTTGCCTGAAAGTACCTTTTTTTATAAACAATCCTGATATTTTTGTTCAATATAAAATTAAGTCATATTTAATTATGGAATTTAAATAAAAATTTTTTATATATGTCTGCGGCAACATCATAGGATTTTTTTCGTTCTGGATTTCGCCGTCAATAAAACCTCCGTCTTTCTAGCACGACGCCTATAATGCTCGATATTAATACCGATAACGATATAGATGTGGCTCTTGTAGATGAGAGAGGCTCTAGTGCTTATACCGCGAAGAGAAAAGTTATGAAGTGGACTTCAGGGAAGAACGAGGGGGAGTTAACGAGCATCCTCTGGATGAGGAAAGCACACAAGAGAAATAAACACGGCTGATGCCACGATCGTTAAGAATGGTAGCCCTGGGAACTTTTTCTGATCTTACCGGCATGGTAGAAGTTTTCATAGCGAGCGAGCGAGTTAAAGTATCAGGACAGAAATGTCGGGGCGGGGGGAAATTACGAGAGACGAATTAAACATCATCATCCTACGGAAATAGTTTTATATTCTGCTAAAATGCTATACGTTCTCTCTCACCAAATGTTATTATAATACAAAGGCTATTAGATGATTTAACAATAATTGCTGTGATATATTTCTATCTATAAATTTACGGTTGTTCAAGAATTTCACAATTAAAAATACAACTTGCTCTTTACAGTACGCGTTACGTTCAGTTTCACATTTTTAAGCAAATCTTTTTGCGCAGCAAAGATTTTTTTTCTTTTTTCTTTCAACTCTTTGACGAGGGGAGAGTTCCCTACAGAACCGCACGAGCGGGAAAATGAGAATAACAAAAAGTTTACACGGATGTCACAGTATGTGGCCTCTTGTTTGATCCGAGACTAGAGATACATATTTCTAAAGATAGAATTACAAATAGAGAAAACTCGCGTGGAACCGCAAAGTCCACGACGCTCAAAAAGAACTGATGAGCAAAAAATAGCATTATTGTATTTTATCATAAAAACAAGCTTACCATGTTATATTTCAAATATGAAGCAAATAACCGTTATTATTATAAATTTTTTTTAAATTTAGTCATTATAAAACTTCAATGTTATTAAACTTTTTTTGAAAATATTAATAAAAAATTTGCTGCAAGAAAATACATATTAAATCTTTGATTATGGTACATACAAAAAAAAATTTTGTCTCAAATTTTCATCAAATTAGAGATCTAATTGACATACTATTTAAACATATTCAAAATAGATATAAAACAAATAATAACAATGTTATAAATTAATGCAGTTTCTATTAAATTAAACAGTTTCTATTCGAATATTTACTTGAAATTTACTCGCTATTACTTTAGAGTTCTCAATCCTAGCTAGACGTATATTCGCAATCAGTTAAAGCGAAGCTAAATCAACATTGCCCACAAACCCAATTTATTTCTTCCAACTCGAGGATAATTGTTAAACTAGGAATACTCAATCTTATACGCCATACATCCTTTTTCACGACAACTATTACTAAACTTATTCAACCCCAATTACTCATCAAAGTTGCAATCTCCCCCTAATCTCTGGCGCGAGATTCCAATGTCGCCTGGGAAATTCTCCGCGCTCGCCGCATGATAATGCGCTCTACATCAGTTTCCACAAATCCCCGGTGTGCATCAAACACCGTGCATATACCTCCGATTATACACCCCCGATAAATACACCCCCGTTTGACATAATCAGGCTAACCTCGCACTGCTCGCACGCGACGGTGGCGTCGCGCGGTTCCCCCTCGCACATCTGGCACTGTAGCCGCGCGTTCCGCGATTCCTGATACTTGTCAACGATGTGCTGCATCGCCCAATACTTGGGCAGGTTGTGGGCGCCGCCCTCGTCGAAGTAGACGGTCTTCTGGCAGACGGGGCACGAGAGACAGAGGGTGCCTCCGGACGGCGGGAAGCCGCCCCCGTTGCCCGGGGTGCCGACGTAGCTGCCCGGTCGCGAGCTCGTGGACGTGCTGCTGCAAACCACGCCGGAGTCGGTCTCCGATAAGATGGACAGCTTATCGGCCTCCTGATCGGAGCCGGGCGCGTTGGACGAGTCGGCGGTGGATTCCGGCGGCGAGTCCGGAGGCGCCTGCAGGTTCACGGCGCAGGCCAGGCACAAGGCGTGCCAGCAGGGTAACAGCACCGGCTCCACGAACAGCTCCTTACAGTTGGGGCACCGCAGCTCGTCCTCCATCGCGGATGCACCGGTGGCTCGCCGTCTGGCGATCGGCCGGGATTCCGTGAAGGATTCCTCGTGGATCCTCTCGAGCCGCGGCAGCTCGGATCGTCTCGATCGGGTCTGCAGGGTTCCTCCCTCAGGATGGCAGGCGACGCGACGTTGCGGCCGCGTCGATGGTCTCGATCGATCCCCCTCCGCCTCGCTTCGTCGGCGATCGAACCCGCGAAATGCGCTGCGAAGGATACGAATGCAGAGTGAACGGAGGTATTTGAATTCCTCGCTGCGCTTTCTCGGGGATTCCGCTGCCGATTACTTCGATGCGCCGTCAACAAGTTCGCTCGATGCCTCCTTCCTCGCGGGATGATCTATCGGAAAAGCGCTCGTCATCAGAATCCGATTATGCTTTCAGAGCTGAAGAGAGATCGCACTTTCATAGTCTGACACAATAACACGATAATAAAGAGTCTGCGTGGAGCTTCTTTAGAAGATTTCTCTTCAATGCGATATAAATCAAGAGATGTAAACTCTCTCAATTGTAAACCGAACAAGAAATTCGATGTTCCCTATCAATTATCAATCGATCTTTTAACAATCGCACACGCTTCCTGATCTCATCACTATGGTAATCCCATTGAATTCCACACTTGGATCATGCGCGGTCGATCTCGATCGCGCTAAAAAAAAGATCCTTTGATCCTTCGATTCACCGGCGTGCTCGCTGGTGACCCATCGCGCGTTCAGGAACACAACGCACACCTCTATTAGGGCTAGTGGCGAACAGAGGAAATTCTTTCACGCTTCAGCGGGAACGTGTCACCTGTCGATCGCGCGCATCGCGGGCCTTTCGCATCTTCCGCTAAGAACGCGCGTCCGTCGTCCCTTCCTTCGACTCCGCGTACGAGAGCTCGAGGATCTCGTTGACGAGACTGCGTCTGTTGGCTTTGACAACTCGGAGCACGTACTTACACACGCGACACACGCATTTGCCGCCCTCGCTCGAGCTCGTGAGCGCCGAGAGACCACGCTTGGCAGGGAACAGCACGCAACCTGGAAGCCGTCACCGGGTTGACTGACTCCCGGCGTCGAGTCAAAGAACCGTCGCGCATCGCGGCCACGCACGCTCAGGAGCGTGACCGTAAGGGGGGAGAGAGGTGCCCTACGGAAGGCAGGGGTTCCCAAACTTGTCCCTCGTGTTTTCTTTCTCACATCTCGCTGTCAAAAGACCTACGACAAGTATCCGCACACTCTTGTAAATTTAAGTTGAAGGCTGTCATGTAAAAAAAAGAATGTTTTAATGTCAACAGTGCTAAGCAAGAAGCAGTTTTTCTAAGCGGTATTCAAAAATCTAGAAAATATATTCTTTGTCAAAAAACACGCGACAAATTTCCATAGATTAAAATTGAAGGCACAACGTCCAAAAAAAGAATATTTAAATGTCAATGGTATTAAAGCAAGGGGCAGTTTTTCTAAACGATGTATTTAGAAAAATGTAGAAAATATATTCTGTTTATTTTGCGTGTTATGTGTAATCTCAGGTGGTATTATCTGTATTATATATATATCTGTATTACATAATGCTATCTCGGCCTTGGTATATAAAGAGTGTATTTTTGTCAACAAGTATTATACGTTTAAACAAATTTCTGATGGATGTAATATAAATAATATAATTATCTAACATCAAAGTATTCATTTATCTATACATATATGTTTTGTCTTATTCATTCTCGACTTGGAAAATTTCTTTCTTCCTAAGACTGATTTTCGCATAGCTATATTATTGCGAAATTATTCACGCTGCATGAAACCGGTTTCACGCTCTGAACGCATATCTCAGGGACGCGCCTACGTGAGGTATATCGTTGTATCGAGGCCATTCGAGAACCAAGTACACAGATTTTATCTAAAGCAGATTTATAAGTATCTGAGAATATCTGCTAACACGTTAATACAGCCAATTACAGTAATGGTTATATTTTTAATTTTTTACGACCGATATAATAATTTTATATTTTTAATCTTTTTGGTTATATTTTTTTTCACTTTCTATAACTTTAAGAGAAGAATTATATATACATTTTATACTTTAATTCTCATATACAACATAAACAATTTAAAGAGTTTCAATGTCTAGTTCAAAGAAAATTTTAATCGAATTTACCTCTTTTGAAACTAAGAGACAGTAACTCGAATGAAAATTTAAGCCATTCTTCAACACCATTCGTCGCCGCCGAGATCACCTTGGTGGGAAAGAACAGAGAAGAAACTTGCAGAGGATATCTGCAATAACTTCTTACAAGTAACTTAACGACAGTACCGTCTTGCGACAAGGATATCTCGCTGTACGAGATAATAAAACAAGAAAGATACAGCGCGCGAGATCTATCGCGCTTAGGATGGACGAGGGATTCCGGTTCTCGGAGGAGAGGATCGGGACAATGAACATAGAGGGTTTTGGGAAAGGGCAGGGATTCGACGCGATATAATAGCGTACACACCAGGTGCGGCTCGTTCCGCGCGCGGAAAGTGCAGCCGGCCGCGTGATTGGCCGCGTTATACGACTCTTCGACCCAAAAC
This sequence comes from Camponotus vicinus, assembly GCF_025532165.1. Classification (NCBI taxonomy): domain Eukaryota; kingdom Metazoa; phylum Arthropoda; class Insecta; order Hymenoptera; family Formicidae; genus Camponotus; species Camponotus vicinus. Next base: position 6,225,814 of record NW_028141949.1, read on the forward strand.
TTTTCTTCCTTAATCAAACTGTCGGATTCGCGCTCGTTCGCGCGGGGTGAACGGCCACGAAGAAGGCGAGCGGGCCAACTTCCGTGAAATTCTGCTATAAGCGCATAGACCCTTCCCCCTCCCCCCCGTTCGCTTATCCACCCCCCCTCCCCCTCCCCCCTCCGCCCCACCCTCCCCCGTCCGCGGAATGGGATAACGAAACTTGCCGCTAATATCGCGAAACCGCTCCACGGATCACCGCGGCATCGAAATTGTTTGCCGGGCATCGTGCCAGTGCTATTAAGCGATCGTTTATTTATATCTTTCCTCGGACCCGCGTGGGCGTTCCCACCTTCAAAATAATGCTCCTGATACTCCTGAGCCTACGGATTATTGATGGCGGGATTAAGGGCGCTGCTTAGAAAGCGAGAGGTGCATTTGGGGCAGTGAAATATTAACACGTACGATATAAGTTGGTGCTTTATGAAGATCGTGCGTTCGATCCACAGATTCTAATAAAGATTTTTTGAGATGAATTTTCTCTCGATAAAAAATTATATATTCGACCGATGTAATAATTTTCTCAGTCGCGAAATATTATATGAAAATTGTTTTAAAATTTTTAGCGCGATGGAAGTATGTTACGTGGAACGAAACGCTTATGGACGCTCAACTTTAAGTACGAGCAATGCAAGCAGATGGGGATTTTTTGTCGCCTATATTCTTCTAGCAGTTAAGCATAACGCGAATTCTACGTTATCTCTCGGAGATATTGTATCGGTTCCTTTACTGATGTGATAAATTGGATTACGTCTGCCATGTAACTGACAATTACTCTTCAACCATACGATCGTACGACTTTGCACGCGTTCATACATCCTGTGCGCACGAGGAACTAAGAAATGTGGACATAGTCATTTATCATCGCGAGAAACCTCGGCGAAACAATATCTACCGTGTCATCGTCGTCGTCGTTTCTTTCGAACCTACGTGTAACGAGAACTCGCACGGATACGAGGTCAACGAGTGTTATATCGAGGTTCATATGTTATTAGAAAGATATCATTGATGTAGCAATAAATAAAATAATATTTGTGACCGCGTATATTGAAAATCTTCCTTAGAAATTTATAATTTTGCAAATTTATTTTATTTTATAATAAAATATATGTAAATTTATAAATAAATAAATATATAAATATATATACACATATATAATAAATTATATAATAAATTTATATACATTTATATATAAATATAAATACATAAATTGATTTTAATATATATTTTATAAATTTATATAATTATACACAAATTTATATAAAATATTATGTACGTTTTTCTATTTTAAAAAATTCTCGAAAAATTATTCTCTAAAAATAAATATTAAAATTAAATATTAAATACATATTTAATATAAATATTAAAATTATTCTATAAAAGATATAAAATTTGACGACGTAAAATACGATACGGGATAAAGGATGAAAAAGAAGGAAAATATTATTGATAATGTACTATAAAAGCTATTATAATAGTGCGCCGTGGTTTACGTGCTAATTGACCTTTATGATTCTATGTAAATGGACTTGTTTGTCAAGAAGCGAAACGACGCGGTCATTTGTCACCTGGAAAAAAAGACGTTTCGAAACCATCGCGTCGACCTCGATCACTTGCGAGTGCGCGATGTTTTTACAGCCCGTACTCTCGTCTCTATTTAAAGGCTGTATTTAACAGTAAGAACGCGTATCACTTCATGTCTAACGCGAAACGCCTATTCTGCGTTTTATTATTTATTGATAACGCCTATTCTGCGTGTTATTATTTATTGACATAAATAATTACATTTGATATCGAACATAAATGGAAAATACATGTTAACAATTTTCCTTTTCATTTTTATTTACCGATAAACTTTATGCTAAATATCATTCAATTACTGTAATATGCGATTAACTGAAAATGTAGGCCATATTAATGTTTTATAAGCTACGTCGCCATCTTATTTTTCTGTGCGCGAGAATAGATTAATATCAGATTATTATTGATTTATTTGCAGAAATCAAATATCAGCTACAATTATTATAATATCGGAATTATTCTTGTCAGCTGCATATATTATATTCTCTGACTTCAAAATTGGAAGAAATACTTATAGAGAAGAGGTTTGCAGCTAAAAGTAATAACCTAAATTGAGGAAATATCTGAAAACTTACTTAAGCGTGCTCCGGCTTCAACCTGGACATTTATCACTAATCACTCACTAATCATTCACTAATACTATACATTATGCACTACGAGAGACGCAAATAAACTAACGAATGCTTGTTATTTACACGAATAAATTTCGTTTTCACACGATATAGAAACAAACGCGGCGCGAACGAGCGAGTAACTGAAATTTTGAAATTGTCGATAATCAAAATATGCACAGATGATTCCTACAGTTGCCACGAGCGGCAGCACTTTGTCGATGCAGCAACTTTATCGACTTTAACGATCGACATAACCTTCAAAACCTCAAAGGTAGCAATATTCGTCTGCTTTAAATTTAATTTTATAGCCATTTAATTTATATTATCTTTCATGAGGATATAAAATGTGAATGTATATGCGTATATTTTCGTTCTTGTTCATGCTAGGATGATGGTGGTCTTCCCTGAACCAGATGTCTAATACTTTGCTGTGCGAAAAAGATCCGCTTATAATTGGAGAGCAACGGGTGATCATTATAAAAAGTATGTTTATTTAGTATGACCTGGTGGTTATATCTGATAACATCTTATCACTGCGATAAAGTATTTAATAAAAAACATTGCGAATATGATTTACAGACTTCGATATTGTTTCGGTTCAAATACAGTCGTCTGTATCTCTTTCCTTCAATTTAAGCCATAATTTCTTTTTTCTCTTGATATATTTGTATATATATTGATAACGCGATGTGTATTTCATCAAAGTTTTAGGTCTATTTCTTGGCGAGATAAAAGCGACATATGTTTATCGCAGGGCTAGTGCAATGTATTGGTGTGTGTAATCGTTACAAATACACAATATTTTATTGTTTCATCTGTATTACGTAATCGCCACGTGATAACACGTTTGTGAATGGAGTAGGAAGAGAAGGGATATCATTAAAATATATAAAAAAATTTCCTTTTATCGAATGCTTCGAGTTATAATATTTTAGAAAAAAAAATTAGAATAAAAAATTCATTTTTATATTAATTTTATCATGTATGTATGTAATTACATATATAATTTAAATTTTAATTAATTTTTTCATGGATCGCATACACGCGAAAAAATTGATTAAAATTTAAATTATATATTTGTGATAATCATTTGATTTCATTTATATCAACACAATTGATTTAACCTTATCATTATTAATGAAAAAAGCGAGAGAGAAATATCGTGAAATTAGACGCTAATTGTCAAAATTAAGATGACATTTATTTTAACATGAAATGCGACTAATGTTAATATATGAGAAATTATTCGTACGAGCGATTACGATGTTTTTTTAGGAACGTATGATCTGAGGCTGAGATGATGACATATCCAACATGATGAAGACGAACCTGATAACGTCTCTGAGCAAGAGAACTGCCTCGCAGCTGCATTATACATGTCGTCACGGTTCTACTGCCTCAAGGTATCTTTGTGGGATTTACACATCGGATATTACCATCTCAGATAGAATGCATTGTTATCCCGCAAAGTCCCGTTGAATGACAGCATTTTAATAACAAATGCCGTTTAATCTAGCGCGAAACTGTTAAGTTCCTATGCTAAATCTTCTCTCCGGCTAATGCTTGATAATAAGTTTTTAGCCGAGGATTAATAAACATCTCACGTATTTCGTAAAATTATAACCTTACAATGCAACCTTACAATGTTGAAAATTAATATGGATACGCATATTTCCGATGTGTAAACTTTCTTAAATTCAAGAATCTTGTATGTTTTATAAAAAATTTATGATACAAAAGAACATCTCCATCGAACGATTGGTTTTATTTTTAATTTTAATCACAAGCGTTTATTTTTAATTTTAATTATCTAGCGTTTTCTACTTTCTTATTTTTACATAAATGGGAAAAAATTTGCAGTTTTCCTTGATAATCCGATAAATCTTAAGCTTCGAAAAATTTCTATTGAGAAATAAATGCGTTCGATAGACAGGTTTTTTTATTACAGACATTGCTTAAAATAGCTCGTGAAATTATTGTTACCTCGGTATAAATACAAAAAGATAAAATCGTGAAATTTTCAGCACATGCAGCGCTTACGACCTAGTGATCGTCGGCGGTGGCATCGTCGGTTGCGCTACCGCTCGCGAGATGATCATGAGACATCCTAATATGAAAATGGCTATTGTGGAGAAGGAGAATGTCCTAGCCATGCATCAAACAGGGCATAACAGCGGAGTGGTACACGCCGGCATTTATTACACGCCTGGAAGTATGAAGGTAAATTATAATATTACTTTCATGCAGCTATTTATCTGAAAGATCGGTATCACCGAATTTGACAATGAGTTAAGATAAGAAGCGGAAAAAAAGTGAAAAATAAATTATGCATTGATTTTTATTATCGCTGAATTTAAGATTAAAAACTGAAATTTAATAAAATTAATTAGAAAAGCTTAGTTTAAAATATGAAATTGCAAAAATTGATATTTTATTTACATAATACACGTATAATTGAAGAATTAAAACACCTTTAATTTAACGATTGTATTAATAGGCAAAGCTCTGTGTGGAAGGATTAAAACTTAGCTATGAATATTTTTGCAAAAACAACATACCTCATAAGAAAGTTGGCAAATTGATTGTCGCCCAAAATCCGAATCAAATCAAGAGGATAGATGATTTTTTCGATCGAGGCACAAAAAACAATGTACCAGATCTTCAAATCGTTGAGAAAGATTGTATATCTAAATACGAACCAAAGTGCAAGGTATAATACTAGCAGAAGAGAATAATTATATATTTTATAATTCTCCTTACATATGTATATAATCAATTTATCAATTTATTAAATTTTTTTTAATTTAACTTTTATAGTTATCATATTATATATTTTCTTCTAATATTTTAATTCTTTTAATATTCAATATCAAAAATATAGCTGCAAAAATGCGATAATAATCTAAATAAAAAATAATGAATAATCGATAAATTCGATGAATAAAACGAAAATTATATTTATTTTCAGGGAGAAAAAGCTATATGGTCACCATGGACAGGTATAGTAGATTGGGCGGTTGTCTGTAAAGCTTTTGCTGAAGATTTTAAGAAAATGGGGGGTGAGATTTTTCTCAATTTTGAAGTAATCGGATTTACGGAGATGACGGAATCAAAAGGAAAAAACCAATTAGCCCCCATATCCGTTCAATCAAAAACTCGAGTAAGATTTCCTCGTTAGAAATATATTTTATTACACATAATATTTATTGCATTAATATCTAACATTTGATGATTTTTCTCCTAAAGTGTATACCAACAAAATACGTGCTAACATGCGCCGGTCTGCATTCGGATCGTCTGGCGGTAATGACAGGCTGCGATCTAAGTCCACGAATAGTGCCGTTTCGCGGCGAATATCTTCTTCTAAACGATAACAAAAGACATCTTTGCACGACTAATGTATATCCGGTACCCGATCCCAGATTCCCATTTCTAGGTGTACACTTTACTCCGAGAATAACGGGCGAAATCTGGCTAGGTCCTAATGCTGTTCTCGCATTCGCTAGAGAAGGCTACAGGTAACGATTATTTTATTACAAATATATTAAAATTAAATATAATATCCTAGAATAATATCGGAGAGCAATATCATATATTTAGATATAATTTGATGCATTCATATATACAAATGTTTAGGGATCAGATTTTAAAATATAAATATTAAAATTTTTGTTTTAGCTGGTTCGATATAAATATAAGAGATTGCATAGAAATGGCAAAGTTTCCCGGTTTATACAAATTTTGCTTCCGATATTTTCTACCAGGCTGCATGGAAATGATAAAATCGATTTTCTATCCACTGGCAGTAAAAGATCTACAAAAGTTTATTCCCGAAGTTTCGTATAGAGATGTCAGAAGGTCAGTATTTTCTGCGTTGTAATGTCTATTTTGATAAAATTCCTATCGATTCTCATAATTATATTTTATTAATAGAGGACCAGCGGGTGTGAGAGCGCAGGCGCTAGATAAGGACGGCAAGTTAGTAGACGATTTCGTTTTTGATGGAGGTACTGGTGCAATCGGAAGTAGAGTATTGCATTGCCGAAATGCGCCGTCACCCGCTGCGACTAGTAGTATGGCAATAGCAAAATTTATTGCTGATAAACTCGATCGCGACTTTAAATTTTAAAGTATCAATGTTAATATATATATATATATATATATTTGTGTTTAATCGTTCAAAATAAAAATAAATCGGAACAGGACACTAAGAGAAAAAGTTTCCAAAGAGGATATATTTTTTTACATATTATATAATTTATATTATATATAGTTAAAAAGATTGTTTCCCATATAATATATATATATATATATATATATATATATATATATATATATATATATATATATATATATATATAATTTCTTTGTATACAGTTGTTTATATACACTGTGATAAATATCTAAAGAATAAAAATTGTCGTAAAAGATAATAGCAAAAAGGAGCAAATATACAAGATTTTGTATTTGTCATATTTCCTAGCATTTTATCTAAAACATTATAAGAAATTTCTTTTTATACAAATTTTGTGATCTAATCTCACACCTCTAATATTAATACTTGCAATGCAATCACACTAAAAAGGAGCTAGTCAATATATTTCCTCTGATGTAAATTACCTAAGAAATAATTTTCTAATATGGAAGTTGAGAATAATATGAAGACTTTAAGTTTTAAGAATATGTACAATAATATACAATAAAATTCAAATATATATATATAATAATACTATAATTATAAATTGTGAATCAAAAGATTTTAGATAATTCTGAGCCTATTTCCTGATATCATAAAACGTGTCGTGGCAAAATCCAATGCTGCAGTTAGATGATATCCCATATTTGAGATCACAACTCCATATTCGCTCAAAGCAAACATAGAATATACTGAAATTTATATATAGCGTGACTTTTCACATAAGATAATAAGAATTAATATCAATTAATATTGCCTTACCAAAAGGTTCACAATACTTATTGTGCCTATAAAAGAAGTAACATGCTATTAATGTAGAAAATACATTCAACATCATTGATCTCCACTTCCATTTCAAAGAAGTATTATGGAAGTCTTTTGCAATATTCAGGCAATTCCTCATAATATAATATGCTAGGAACATGTGTATAAAAGATGTTATCAAAAACATTATGAAAGACATTTTATGAAACGCTGTAAGAAAAATAATATATATATATATTAATCATTACATAATATGTATAAATACTAATATGCATACGTATAAATATTCGTATATATATATATATATATATACATATATATATATATTTATCATTGCATAATATGTATAAATACTCGTATGCATATTGATGCAAATTCTTATATTCACTTTACATACTGTAATTCTCATCGGAAGTCCAAAAGCTCAATGTTACGAGAGATGTATTTTCAACGGCATACATAACAAGCGCAACATTGCTCAAGTATCGTGCCCAGATATAAACATGTTCTTTATAATAACGATAATACATCATAAACACTAGAGTTCTCACTGTCGCTTGCAGTGCTATGGCAGTTTTCCATACGTCTCTTTGAGGCCTGTAATGACCAATGGTCGCCGAGACAGACGGTAAAAAATTGTACACCTATAAAAATTACACATTAGGAGAGCGAAATTATTTTTTAGGCATATAATTCTGCGAATCAACAATATTATTACTTGCATGTTCTAAATCTCTTAATTAACGCTATTAAGTTTTCTCCACACTTAAGAAAACGTTGAAATAAGGTATGCCACGTGCTAGAAGCTTATCGTAAAAAATGCAGTTATGCAAAAATACGGAAGATATCTCGGCCATGATCCATACGAAAAGGCCAGTCATTAGTGCTTCGCGCAATAACCGTACCTGACAATGAGTGGAGGTAGCGTGCTCGAAATTATACAGGACCGACCAGGCGACGCAAAAAACGAACGCCAGGAACGGCAGTGACACGGTGAGCCATGCCACTTTGGAAAACGGTACGACGACGCGGATCTTCGACATGTCCTCTTCCGACGTTAGGGGGATATAATCTGACCCTAATCTAAGTTTGCTCATGATATATTGGACTCCCAGCCGTTCGCAGTCACTCTACGTCATAACGCGCGGCACGCAATAACAAAGTTGATGCGTCGATACGTCAACACTAGCGTAGCGCGCTCCTCCCGTGCTTCCTTAGACGTACACGTAACAACCGCGGTGCGGACACGCGATTCGCATCCTGTTCGGGAGGAACGCAAGTCGTGGTCTCGCAAGATGATAAATGAAACGGCATTGCACGCGCCCGTGTGAGGTTAGATCACCGAATTGATCGAACGTGAGAGCCCGAATTCGACGCATTGCTGTTACCGCAACGCCGTTTGCGACGAATTTCTTCTCGCTCCTGCGCGCGAGATGGCTCGTCGCTCGTCGCTCGTCGCGAGCAAAAATTCAAAGCGATGTCGGACGGTCCTCGAAGGATTTCGATTTTTTTTCTCACGCGTTAAATATACACATATATATTTTCCCGTATATTTTATTTTTTATAGTATATATTCCCCTCCCTCCCGAAATTATAATAATTTATATAAATTTTGAAATCCTCTAATCATGGAAAGTTTTCGTTATATTATTGATATATATATATTTTATATATTTATAATATATAATTAATAATATAATTATATATAATTTAGAATATATATTTATATAATATATAATTTTATATATATATATATATATATATATATATATATATAATATATATTATATAGCTCGATATTTAGTTTATTCAAATATTACATTGTATATCTTATCTATGAGAAGATTTATATTCTCAATTAAAGAAGAAGGAAATAAAATGGCAAGAACCAGTCAAAATACATTAAAGAAGCGTTTTGATTAGGCTTTATTCTTTCATAATTATATTCCTTTTTTTATTAATATTTATTACACGGAGTCTACAAAAATTTCTCGATCTTATATTCTCAAATTTAAAAATACCAACACGCCACAGATGTATAAAAACATAGATACAAACAATATGCATCGAAATGCAATTTGTTTTTTTTAATATATACAATGGAATAAAATTATGAATAACCAAAACGTAATAAATAAAAACGCAACATTGAATATTTACTATTAAATAATAAATATTCAATGTTGCGTTTTTATTTATTTGAAATGTATTGTGCATGCGAGATATTATATTTCGTTTGTGATTTTCAAATTGCCCACATCGTCATGTTTTAAATAATTATCAACGTGAAGTTGCCGACGTCGTTTCGGAGTCGTTAACGAAACGTCAGCGGGACACGAGCGCGCACGGATCGATTCTAAATCTCGTCTCGCATTTAATTGGTGAGCAAGTCGTATAATTGGAATTACATTTTAATAATTTTCGACTGCGTATAAAATCGGCGACGTATCATTGTTTATGCGCGGTCACACATTGTTGTCATTCGTGCGGTGACATTTCAACAGGTAATAAGTAGCGATATCACGCGTTCCATATATTTATATATATTACACATTAATTTTCGAGACGCGATTACATCAAATAAAATCACGGAATTATTTTCTGATAATTAATGAATATCATTTCGCATTATTTAATTTAATTAACTAACTTATAATCGAGATGACGAGTTTATTTACAAATATATTTCGCTCTTTATTCGCGTGAAATAAGTCGCGATAAAGAATAGCATAACATATATATGTATTTACATCTATATACTTTTTATATGTCATGCCTAATACACATTTCGTCTCGGCGAGAGATGGCGCCATTGTGTCAAACGTGACAGTTAACATCGCAATCGGTCGCGTCGGATTTCGCGGAAGTCAATGTGCGTTGTATTATTTTGTGTTGCACAAAATATATTTACATACTACAATTTACGTCATACGAATCGGAATCGATCGCGTTATATCATTTGTTTGTAACTCGTGATAGTGACAGTCGAAGAGCGAGAGTCGGTGAGAAACGCGGAGAAAACCCTCCTAAAGCTGCGAGGTTAGGTACGCGTTAAACGTAACAAGTGTTTTGTGTCTTACCTTCCTCTGGAAAAGTGATGAATGAAGATTAATGCTCCGGATCGAGCCGTCGTCCATAAAACATCCGTGAAATATCGTCGGCAGGGATTCGAAAATGTGAGTAACGCAATTTTTTATCTTGTCTTTCTGTCCTGGACAATTTCGCGTTAACCTCACTTCAGATTCGAATGCTACTCGAGTTTATAATTAAATAAATATATAGAGATTTCGCAGTGTTGTAAAGATTTGTACACAATTATAGATTATATAATTAATAAATTATTATAAATTATTATGAATTATTAAAAATTATAAAAATTATTATATATTGTCATAATTAAAAAAAATTAATTAGAGAAGAAAATAATACATTAAAAAAATTAATTAGATAGAGAAAAAATAATACATTAAATTAGTTAAAGGAAGAGTAATATATTTGTTTACAATTAATTGTTTACACTAATTTTCTTGCGTGAAAAAATCTCTATATTTGCTTTAAATTTTCAATTAAGAGAGAAATATTAAATAATGTAAGATGTACTTTTATATCGAGAGATTTTATTTCTTATCTTAAGCTATTTGGCGCAATAGCTGATACGACAAAACATTCGTCTCATTTATAGCATCGCTATAACGTGCATAAAGGGCACTTGATTTTACAATAAATGTCGATATCATGCATGTTCTGATATCTCGCCTTTTCTGTAAAATCCTTTCATAGGGAAATGCACCGAAAAATATATTCCTTATCGTTTAAATGAGAACGCTTTAAATTGAAAGAAAAATGCAAAACTAGTATTTTTATATTATATGTCATAGTTATTTTATCATCGGAATAGTTGATATAAAATATTATTTATTATTAGAATGTATATAATTTTTTTCCGGCAATCGTAAACTTTTCTATATTACATTGTACAAATTTGGCAAAATATAACGTATATGTAATTGATTTTTGTTACACGTATCCCTGTTCTCTAATATAAATTACGTGTTCAGTAATTATGTTGGAAGAGAGAAGATGTAATTATATCCTTTCTCGCGTATCTGCAGGGAAATTCAATTACCTGCTGTTAACGGTCTAAAACTATTTATCAATATTATAAAAGAAATAGATAACTACATAATTACGTGTATCTAAAAAAATTGTTTAAAAAAAGATAAATTTAGAAAATTGTTAAAAATTGATAGAAGATTTTTGTTTAGCTGTTCCGCTTATTTCTAGAGAATTATGTTGTGAAATGTGAGCATTACGTTTCGCGTGTTTTCATCGTGTGTCGACTTACGTCTCAGCTTGCATAGGCAAATTCGCTTTTCGCATCATTTGGCGAGCTCGCAGCGAATTAAAACGGAACGTGTCACGTAACACATGGTACATTAATAAAATTTATGTCTCTCCCCGGTAATTTATTTTTACGTTATAATACGTAATATTTATTAAAATATTATTTTACTACGTAAAAAAAACGATCACTCGTATAATTAGTAATAGTCTCGGCTGTGTTTATTGCAACGTCAATGTAATTACGTATCACATTTACTTACCGCAGCTATCATAGCATAACATACGTCTATTAAGCTGGCACAGCCACTTTAGCACAATCGAATAAAACTTATATATAAATTTAGTGCTCTTTTGTTGCTAATTTGTTGATCTATTCCCGATTTTGTTGCTTCAGCCGATTCGGAAAAAATAGTAGCTGTGCTATGCTTTAAATTAAAGTTAGCACAGCCACTAAAAAAAAATTTAAAAAACAAAAAACCGATATACTTTTTTAATCCTAATTTGTTGCTAATTAGTTGCTCTATTTCCGATTTTTTGTTCCATTTTTAAACTCCAAAAACCACCCCAAAAAGTTACTTCATATTAAAAAAGTACTATGAAATTGAGAATTAATCAGATATCTCGATCGATAACGTTTCAATGATTTTGTTGCTCGTCATTTTTAATGAATTCGATTTTATTGCTTCACGTTTGAGTTTCAAAAAATCGATCCGAACGAGTGGTTGCCAGCTTAATAAATGTTTCTTTGCCATAATTATTCTTTTTTTCCGATTCATTTGGAGAAAGTATAATAGCAGACAAAGAAATGGAAAAGATAAGAAAAAATACGGGAGCAAACGAGAGAAAATAAAGAAAATGAGTGTAACTACAGAAGCAAGTAAAAAAATAAAGAAAGTGAATAAAAATACAGAATCTGGCAAAGAAACTGGCAAATTAGGACTAAAAAAATATATTGGTTTTTTTTGTTTTTAAAATTTTTTTTGGCTGTGCTAACTTTAATCTAAAGCATAACACAGCCACTATTTTCTCCGAATCGGCTGAAGCAACAAAATCGAGAATAAATCACCAAATTAGCAACAAACGAGCACTAAATTTATATATAAATTTTATTCGATTGCTGAAGTGACTGTGCCAGCTTAATAGACGTGCATAATATAGCTATCTGGGCCTAGCTGATAACGGTGGGCTTGCCACATTATGTGATTCTCGTGAAGCGAATCACTATTCCTGCTTCACGTGCGCGAATCCGTGACAGGGGAAAAGTTTGCAGACATCGTCGCGTGTACATACGGCTTAGGTGTATTTTGCATAATGCGATTTCCACCTCCACGACTCCATATCTATTCGACTGCATATCTATCCGCGACATTCCTTTCACGTGTAATTATGACGCGTGTGCGACAGACTATAGGCACGTATTGATCGGACAATTCGTCTTGGCATTAAAATTTCTTGTTTTATTCCTGTTTATATTAGCCGCTTTCTCTGTTTTGTATTCTTTTTAAATTTGCTTTTTATACTTTTATATATACTTTTTTTTCCTAATTTTTATAATTATTTTTAATTAATTAAATTTTTTGCACACAATAATTACTCCTTTTTTAATAATCTTTTTTTCATTTATATTTTTAGTTTCTTTACTGATATATTTCGATTAATTCGATTGAATTAATCGAATTAATCTGTAATTGTAGATAGTAGAATCAAAGTTCGTTCATTGATCCGCGTCCGTTTCTCTTTGACGTTGTTTTATCAACTCTTTTGGAATTAATCGAATAAATCTGTAATTGTAGATAGTAGAATCAAAGTTCGTTCATTGATCCGCGTCCGTTTCTCTTTGACGTTGTTTTATCAACTCTTTTGGAATAGAACTTCGGAGTAGAATTCTTGAGGAGGACTATTTCGGGAAGCAATTTCTCTTTCGATCGTTGTATTTTGTCTGAATTTTTTATTTTACCCATTACACAAATACACATACGATATCCTATTCACATTACTATGCCGTTTACTCTGTCTTCATTTTACTGTGCGTAGCTTACAGTCGCATTATCCGTATCTGCTAAAAATACAAACTTCCTTGACACGAGTATGGGCGTGTTATCTCGTCGATTCTCACGTGCGTAAACTCGGCACCCTATCGCAATAAAGCCACATGCTAACGATATACCGAAATTAGAATCGTTTGACTATCTAAGCGAAGCTTTTTCCGTTATAAAGTGTACACGTGGCGTGTCTTGAACAAATATACAAATATTTATATAAGAAGCATATATTTTTTGAAGAATTTTAAACTGCTTATAATTAGTTTTTGCTCATAATTAGCGAAAGTCAGTAAAGAGCGTTGGAATTTAAATTAAACTTTAGATTAAGCAAAATTTATAATTTAAAGTAAACTTATTTTAATTTTATTTAATCTCAACGAAAAAAAAGAATTGAATTCATTTTTTTATTACATTTATCAATTTGCATTCCTTGAAAATTTACTCTCGTACAGATTTATTTTCTTGATTACTGTACAAATACCGATGCTTTTATACGAAGTATCGAATAGTATCGGTCATCCATTAAATTCGAACGTCTCGTGTGCATCTGTCACAACTGCATCTGTAACTGTGTCGAGTTGCACAGAAGGATGCACCGTTCTTGACGGCGATAGCGGCTCCATTGTCCGCCTCATGGTATCTGCTCCTGTCCTTAATAAGCGAATGTGGGGCATTTGGCACTCGTCATTGGCCAACACAGCCGCTTTTGCTTCCATGCGGGATTGTCAGCGAAGCCCGAAAGCCGAAAGCCGAAAGGAAAAGACATGCCTCCCCGACGGCGACGTCTCTCCTCCTTCGGACGTCGCTGACGTCGTTCACGTCGTCACGTAACTTTCCTGACCCGAGACGCCTAGACGCATTGCGTCGCTACCCTTGCCAGAGAAACGCCGCAATACCGCTTTACCGCGTCTACATTGCGACAGCTTGTCTTCATTTTGTTCCCCTTTTCCCTTCTTTTCTGCTAGCGACTTTTCTTCCCGTTGACTTTTTCCAATTTTTCAGCTTTGTTTCTGCTAGACACTCGCGTAATTATGTATCTCGCGTAAGTTCCTATCCTCATTTTTATATAAACTTATATACTTATATAAACTTATATAGGGCATGTAAAATTACCATATATAATTTTTACTATAAATTATAAATTTATTGATCGATTTGAAATTGACTTTTCTCAAACAAAAAGGTAGAAACTTCTCTTTCTCTCTCTCACTCACTCACTCACTCACTCACTCACTCACTCACTCACTCACTCACTCACTCACTCACTCACTCTCTCTCTCTCTCTCTCTCTCTCTCTCTCTCTCTCTCTCTCTCTCTCTCTATATATATATATATATATATATATATATATATATATATATATATATATATATATATATACATATATACAAATATACAAATATTTATATAAGAAGCATATATTTTTTGAAGAATTTTAAACTGCTTATAATTAGTTTTTGCTCATAATTAGCGAAAGTCAGTAAAGAGCGTCGGAATTTAAATTAAACTTTAGGTTAAGCAAAATTTATAATTTAAAGTAAACTTATTTTAATTTTATTTAATCTCAACGAAAAAAAAGAATTGAATTCATTTTTTTATTACATTTATCAATTTGCATTCCTTAAAAATTTATATATATTTTATATATATATATATATATATGATACTTTCGAATAATCAACAATTGTGCGTGTGAAAATAAGAATTAAATGAAATTAAATATAATCTTAGATATTCGGTCCTTTTTTATTTGTATTTGTAGTCTGTGATTTTTCGTGATTATCGAACGAATCAATTTCCGTACAATTTGGCGGATCTGCAGATCTGCACGTCTTCTGCAGATGTCTTTTGCAGATTATACGACTGTATTATTGCCTACACAACTCCAGTGAATTGTACTGCCATAAATCTTGTCTTTACATTACAAATATAAAGATAATTAAATTTACATGAATATCTAATATCGAATATGATTACAAATATTTATTATATTAATTTAGTATTTTTCAAAGAAAAAATTTTTTGCCTATATACACGAGTAAATTATATTTTAATTAGGTTAATTAAAAAATTTTACGACACAGAATTATTGTCTGTACTACATTATTTTTTCATGAATTTTACATGAGTTTTTCATAATACTTTCAAAATTTAAAAACATTGTTCTTTATTAAATAAGAATATATTCTACAGTTATAATATATATACTTATACATAAATAATGAATTATTTAAAAACATATAATGTCTCTTTAATTAATACATAATGTATCTTTGATACATAATGTCTCCTTAATTGCTTTTTATATCGATAATAATATCCTCTTTTTAAACTCTCGTAGATTTACGTGCACATTATTTTCATCATAAAATCGATTCTGTATAAACCGTTAATCCTTGATGCGTATCGATTTCTCGACTCTTAGCGCTCACGATTTTGATTGCCGACTCTGTTAAATCGAATCGCGCCAGACTTTATGCGCTTGTCTGTGTCCGCGTCTTCTCTCCGAAAGCACATTTGCATAGATACAAGTAATAGTATCGCCGCTGCGCATCTTATGTCAGTCGCACATGACGCGAGTGCTGGAGGTGAAATATTTCGAGTACGCGTTATAGGGCAAAAGAAAAAAAGGAGATTTAATCGCGCACACATACATTTACAAAGAGAGAAAGAAAGAGAAGGAGTGAAGGGTTCATTAATAACATATATGAACGAGCTTTCTTTATACTTGAAAATTCTATTTATAAGAATTCTTCCCTATTTCGCTTTAAATAATACATCATATGATATGTCAAGGTATTATCTTTCTGTTGTCGCCAGGCGCATTTTAATATATTTAATAATAAAAACATTTAAACACATATTCCCACAATACAATATAAAATATAATAAAATATATTGTGTTAAGAGTGAAATAAATAATGCAAATTTCTACTCTCGAGTCACGGAATCCGAGGAAAGATATATTTGTGGCATAGCGCCTAGAGGCTATCGGCTTCACACGGGGAACGGAAACCACGAGTACCAGTGTGCGACTGGATCCTATTTGTGTCAAACAATATAAAGTAGATAGCACACGTACATGCCCGCAGCCTCGGTGCAGTTGCATAAGCGCCGCAGGAGATACGCGTGCGGAAACCGCGGGAGCTCCGCGAAGAGATCACGACCTTTAATAAAATTGAATTTGCGCGGGATTATACGTTTCGAATTCCAATATGAAATATTGTATCTCGCGAAAAACTCCACCGTTGCATCCTTTAACTTTGAAAGTGAAAAATCGACAAATATTTAATATTTATGTGCTTCTGTCTCTTGGGAACTTCTGGTAATTTTTTGAAATATCAAAGCAATTTTATTAATTAATTTATTTTATATATATCTAGATATTTATGAAGAAAATGAGTTCAATTTTTAAGTAATTTACAATTCTATGAAATTTGCGAAATAAATATCCAGTCAATATATCTATGCTATTGTATAAATATGAGTATATTTATCAATGTTATAAATAATTAAATTTATAACCAATGAATTATTAGATTTTTAATTTTTCATAGTTAATTTCCTATCACTTATTTTCTTGTGATTAAAAATATTAAGCGTTTCCTTTATAGAAAATGTTAAAAGCTTATTTTTCAGTTCTATAATGTATAAGTTTCTCGTATAAATAAACCGTATAAATAAAATATGATTATGTCGGCTGTTTCCACGTACGAATTCGTTTGGAACGGTGTCATTGACCACTGAAAATTAGATTTCGCTATAATTATGACAGGACCGATTCGACGCGCCACGACAGGGAACGTCAGGGGGATCAATATCTCTCCAAGATATATATAAATATAGCGAATTCCAGAGAGTTGC
This sequence comes from Camponotus vicinus, assembly GCF_025532165.1. Lineage (NCBI taxonomy): Eukaryota > Metazoa > Arthropoda > Insecta > Hymenoptera > Formicidae > Camponotus > Camponotus vicinus. The sequence continues at coordinate 6,243,258 of NW_028141949.1, forward strand.
GCAAATAATTAAAAGTTGACTTTTAAAAGTAGACATGTGAGGGTTTAATGGACGTATGGATCAACTAAGCAAGTACCGGCATTTGACGTTTTGATGCGTGCTTCATCGTATAAATCGCTAATGGACCTAGAAATCCGAGCCATCTGCGATAATATAGCGGAGATGTGAAAGACCGTAGACATACATTTAGTGCTTCTTTTGGTATCATCTTCACGATTCTCTCCCATGTTTACTTCCATGAAACTGGAGTTTTTTTCATCATCAATAATTTTATGTATTTATAAGACATACGATATATAATTGCCACATAAAGAAAAAACATCTAGTGCAGCGCGAATGTACAAATAATTCGGAACTTGAGCAAGCAACAGTAAATCCAATTTTCGAGGCTTATCCCTAGCAATATATTTCCGAGGAAATTGAATTTCGCTCGTATTAGCAAGGTCCATATGAAACGAAAAATGTAACTGTTGATTACTTGTGAATTTATTTGTAATGAAGATGCAATTTTTTTATAGTAATCTCGCGCAACACGTACTGTTTAAGAATAATTAAAAACCTAAAATTCTACGCGATTTTTATATCCTACCAAAATAAATATTTATGGTATTTATATTTAGATTACATATTTATATTTAGATTATATATTTGCATAAATTAACATTAGTATTACGAATAAAATGTTGCTTTTTTATGCGCACATGTTCATACTTATGCTCATATGTTTCGGCTGTCATAATTTGGCTTGCTTCCAAATTTTGTCACCGAGTAAAGAATTATCGAATATTCTGTGTAAACTTTCTTCTGAAATCTAATCCATTGAACGATGAAAAACATTTAAATATTTTCGATAATTATAAAGATATACACAGGTAATGAGAATTTAATGATTTACGCTAATGACTTATGTTACATTCTACATCGTACCTGAAATTAAGGTTCTGAGTCAAATCGCGATAAATGAAACATATATTCGTATACTATTTACATTTTATATGAGATTCGTTACATTTAGTTGAAATACTGAATTATTGTAGAAGATATTTATAAATACATAATGTGTGTGTTTCCAATGTTGCTTTTAACTGAATAATGAATTGTTTAAATTGGATATTTTAGATTTTAGATAGTATATACACATTGAGTTTACTTAATAAATTATTCACGTACGATAGATTGAATAAATTCTATATCGATATGATTGCGTGATATCAAATGCGGGATAACATTATTTTGTTTCCTTAAACTCGAAAATAAATAAAAATTACTTATGTATATATTTTTTATCATACATTTACATGATTAATATTGAACTGTGCATATGATCAACAATGAAAATAACCACATTTCAATATTCCTTCTGCTTTCGATGGAGCTAGCGATTATCTGAAGCATAAAATCGCGTAAACAAATAAGGAGCAATTAACAAATGTGACTTTCGTCGTTCGTCAGGAAACTTTGGCCAAAATTTAAACATTAATTTAGTGACAGTTTAATGTGTTTGCGCCTTGGCACGACACGAAAAGTGACCATCAGTTACTGATGTTGGATCAGGCATATGATACGCTCGGATAAGCCAGCTGTATATTATAACGGGGCATTTAATATCGGTTTCCCCTCCTTTTCCCTCTCTCCTTCTTTTTTTTGTATTTTTATTATAATAATATATTCAATATATCTAGAGGTAAAGCAATGTTTCGTGTTGGAATCGAGGGGAAAAATAAAAACGAAATCAATCAATCAACGTGCGTACAAGAATTGATTAAAGCTATAAGATATAAAACCAATTATAAACTGTCAAGGAAAATTTAAAGCGGATGGATTATGGTTCGTCGCATACGCTTGTTATCAGAAGCCCACGCATCGTTAAAACTTGGTAAAACTGGAACACCTGTCGAATATTCAATGCTATTCTGGCATTCCGTTTATCGAGAAGTTATGGCACTCGTAGTTTCGGTAGATTGACGAAACAAGGTGCATCATAAAAATAGAAAATAACTAGACTTATAACATACGAGAGCCGACAGCGGAAGAAATAATAGTAAAACATTGAACACGTGCCAACTGCAAACATCATTATTACTCTAATAGGATATAAAAATAATAAAATTTGATACGCGCGAGAAAAATGATAAACCGCGTATTGTTTCTATTTTTACCGCTGATTTATTATCTCGCGTTCCTCGCGTTTATCCGTCTTATGCTCTCGCTTATTCTCTCTGCATCATTAATGAAACGACAAACGATAAGTGCTGTTTGCCCGGTCAAATTGAATTAATAATTTCTTCCGTGCAATAAAAGCGCGAGCGATAACGTTTTACGTTATTTTTATGGCATGGCTCTTTTGTTCGAACGATAAATCTATCGAACGTCAGCGTGTAATCCATCACGCTTCTCCCCTCGAGAAGCTCCGAATTTTGGCGTACGCCGTTTCTACAGATTATACGGATTCGCTGTTGAGTGATTAGCCATTGAGCTTCGGAGCTTGGATAAGCTCGGGCTAATTTGGAATCACGCGGCGGCTCGAGCGACAGCGCGCCAGAAGATCTTTACGAAAGCGCGGCAGACACGCACGGGGGACCCGACGCCGGGGAACATCCGCGGAGAGACGCCGAACGGTGCGAAAGGTGGACCGGCGTGAAGCCGCAAGAGAGAGAGAGAGAGAGGGAGAGAAAGAGAAGGAGAAAGAAAGAGAAGCCGCGCAGGCGCCGAGCCAACGCTCGTGGAGAACGCTCGTCGTCCGCGTGGCGCGAGTTAGAACTTGACTTGGTGCTTTTAGTCTTGGCCCGTCCCTTCGTCCATCCCCGTCCTTGCCGGGCGAGAGCCGCCCGCCCCCGGGGCGAACCACTGTTTCCGAGGGGAAATATGTGTCTGGACCGGTCGCGGGAAGAAGGACGACGGCGCCGATTCCGTTCGACTCCGAATCGGCGAACTGTTGACAAGCGATAAGGAGGACCACGCGTCGCTCCCACGTGCCTTCCACGAGTTCGCAGCAGCGAAAGTGAGAGTCGCTCGAGACCAAGTTAAAGTCTCCGACGAAATTAAAGAAATAATCCAGGATATACAAGTAATATCGAGAAAAATTTGAAAGGTGGACGTTATCGAATTTCGATCGATGCTACCGATCGCGACATGTCGCAGGAGATTTTACCCCGTCGAGAAGCACCCTCGATCGAGACCAACGACGCTCGCAGCTCGAAGAAGAGCACTCGCGCTCAGCGTCGATGGCGCATCCTGGCCAGGGCGCTGACAGGTTCGCCGGAGCCGATCGGCAACGAGTCCGACGAGGAGGTATCGGTGAGGCGGTTCACCAGCTTCGGTTTACTCAAATGCGCACCGTTGGTAAACGCACCAACGGACGGCGAGTCCAGCTGGTGCGAGTACTCGACCCGGCTGGACGGCCGGTCGTACGACGTGCAGATACGTCGAATAAGCAAGTGCTTCACCGCGAGCGAGCTGATCGGCTTCAACAACACCGGCAACGTCTGCGTGTGGCCGTCCGAGGAGTGTCTGGCCTACTACCTGCTGAGGAACCGCGGCCTCTGCCGCAACCGTAGCGTCCTCGAACTCGGCGGCGGCATGAGCTGCCTCGCCGGCGTGCTCGTCGCCAAGTATTGCAATCCCAGCGCAGTGACGCTGACGGACGGCAACGTGACCAGCGTCGACAACGTGCGCTGCATCGTCGCCAGGAATGACATGACGCATCTGGTGGAGTGCGGCGTCGTGCAGTGGGCCCGGGCTGCCAGGGCCCTCAGACAGGCGGCGGTCAATGGCAACCGTCTTAAGGTGAATGTCCAATTGCGAGATATCGCTTCCTCGAGTCGGTCTGGAGTTCGAAACTGGGAGCGCGCGATTAAAATAGCGCTCTTAGATCGCGAGATCGGCGAACGGCCGAGAATCGATGAGAACCGCATTGCGAATAATTTTCAAACTTTACGTCGAGAAAGTACTCGACAGGTCGTAGATCGTTTCTTGAATTATTCCGACAAGTTCGATAATTTATGTAGCTATAAAACTTTCTTCTTTTATCGATTTTACTTCTTCTATTTCTTCTGGTCGTAGATGGTGGCGCGATATTTTTTTTTGTAGTATCATAATACATATTAATTCAACATCTTTATTTTCTCGATATGAAACGTGTTCCCATCGCTTTTCGATAAGCCGTATTTCATCAGATTCCTGTGAACAGAGGGCCGCGAACGCGTAATACATGTGGAAAAAGCATATTCTCAAAGCAACATCGGAGCGATATTGAAGCTGGACAAGAATATTGCAGCATTGGCACGTGCGGTCACAAAGAGGCCGGAAATTAAATATTGAGGATATTAATAAAAAGGGTATTTTTTCAGTTTTTACATTACGTGACGCAAGCCTATGTCTATATTAGAATTTACATTAAATAAAACTACAGTCGTGTTATTAACCAAGAGATTAAATTAATAATCATCATAAACTATAGACGAGAGAATAAATTAATAAATTTAAATAAATTATCATAAATTATAATCCAAGAATAAATTACGTCGGATTTGGGAGTAGAAAATAAATCAATAATCATCGAAAATTATGATAAAAAATATATATGATGTATTGAAATTTTTTGTAAAACGCATACTTTGTTTTCGATCTTTCAAATTCCCAGTAACATGTAATGGATTTTACGAATGTATCATGGAAATTCAAAAAACATTAAGCGCCCGCATTTGTACGAGTTCCGAGGATCTGTGCAAGTGACATTGGGATTTGCAAGGGTCAACTTTGCTAATCGCGGCCGCCGAGAATTCAGCGTGGTCCGTCTACTCCAACGATCGAATAACGCGTCTCGTAAACTCCCAAGTCCGACGTGATCCGCATCAGCGATGAGGACGATGACGAAGAGTTCGCTAACCGTCGACACGCCTGGTTTCGCGATTGCACATCCTATGCTACTCGTTGCCACGATCAATGAGTCATCGCGGTCATCGCGAGTCGATGAATGGAAAAATTGAACCTTATACCGTAAAGAAATCGGGAATCGCGATTCTAGAATTGATGGTGAAAGCGATTTGCGATCGCGCGACGACGAGTCTGTTATTTTCGCAGAACGCGAAAAAGCTTGCTCCACAAGTCGGGAAAATTTAAAGATACGAGAGAAATTGTATCAATTTGGCAAAATGATAAGTCGGAGTAATAATTTTTAACTTACGACATCTGCGAAATATCGTGAAGTAGATATTGTATGAATAAAATGTTTCATGAAGCACGTGCTAGGGTCATAGGGTCACGTAACGAAGACACGTGCTCTCGCTGCATGTTCGAAATGTCATGGTACTATATATAATATGCCTGTCACAGGCATATCTTCGGAAATATATATGGAAAGAAAATCTGACATAAACCTAATACAAGTCCAAATATTTAATTCATCTTGGATAAAATTATTTTAAATATTAAATTAATTTTTTTATTTAACAAACAATCTTTTTGCAAATTAAATATTCAATATTATATGATATTTATTTTTTTTAATGTATTTTTTATATAAGATATTTATGGTACTGTTTCAATATTGCTCTTTATATTATATTTTTATGTTGCATATGTGTATAAAAAGATAAAAAGAGATAGGTAGGTAGATAGAAAATGTTTTTTGTACATGTGTATCCTCCTCTCTCGTTATAAATGTATCCACATGGGAGTGTAGAATCCCCGCGTGATCATTGTAATACCCCGGCGGGATATATGGACGCACCATTCGGACATTTCCGGCTAAACCTTAGCTCCATTTCCGGTAGCCTCCATAATGTAGCCTCTGCGTTCTTCCGGCAGATCGTAAAGTTCCGCGCAATCTTTTTCGTGGGAAATTTCCGTTTGGTCGGGATCGACCGAGATCGTGCAGCGTCGAGACAAAATCGGAGATTGTTCGAACGATTGACTAAGATTAATTGTAAAAACGGATATTCGGCTTCGCACACATATACACCCGCACACTCGTCTATCTACGCGAAAATTATCTTTGAATTTATCTGAAAAACCTGACGTTGAACGATTGAATTTTTTTTCAACGTATCTGACATTTGCGATTGGTTCCTCTAATCTTTTTCTTTTCAATTTGTTTATTAAAGATACGGTTTAACTTGATTCATTTGATTAATTTGATTTTTTTGTTATTTTATTGGCGAATTTAATTACTTTATTGATCGAGATAAAATCATATAAAATATCGCGGATAAGTTTTATATATATTTTTCGAGAAATGTATATCTCTTCTCTTTAAATCATCCTTTACATGAAACATCTTTTGTACAGTAGATTGCTTCGTCCCAAATAAAACACATTATTCTTTTTCACAATATTTTAGATGACTATAATACTATCTTTGGATTGTAAGAAATAATGATTTTTATAATTATAACTTTTTCGATTTTAAAGATATTAGGGAATTATTAAAAAAGAATTATTTTAAAAGTTTTGAAAGCTTATTGTATTTCTTTATAATCGTTTTTTATTCGCCACGGGAAATAATTATAAGTTTAATTCGAGCCATCTTACGTTAATAAAAAGTTTCCAATTTCCTACGAGTTGTGTCAAACTCTTTTTGTAAGTATTTTACAAATGTACGAGGCGAATTTTGCTCTTCAAATTTCATTCGATTTCGATGGAAGCGATACTCGTACTTCGATTTGAGTCGACATTCCCGAATACGCATAGTGATTTGATCTCATTCCTAACGCCGGGTTGAAATCTGGATTCCCGATTGTGATTTTTCGATGTAGACGCGGACAGTGGACGGCGACGAGGATGAGCGATTGCCACTGGGTCTTTACGACGTGATTCTGAGCGCAGACTGCCTCTTCTTCGACGACGCCCGATTGGACCTCGTGGAGACGATCTACGGCTGGCTGGCCGACGACGGGATCGCTCTAGTGATGGCACCCAGACGCGGGACGACATTCCAGAAATTTGCCGAGGCGTCGATCAAACGCGGTTTCATAGCGCGACAAACGGAACTGTACGACGATACGGTATGGTCCCGGCATCTGGAGCTGCTGGAAAACAATCCGGAATACTGCCCGGATCTGCACTATCCGGTGTTATTAGAGCTCACGAAGCAGAAGAAGACGCCGCCCGGATGATCGAGCTCGATCGACGACGACGAGGACAACCAGCCGGACGGAAGTCTCGGCGAGGAGTGAAAATGCGTCAACGTTGTTTTTTGATACGGACTTTGCTCGCGCACGTAGAATTAAGCGAAAAGATGGAGTACATCGAGTGAGGAAATAGGAGACATTTGCCATATAATGGGACATAAAGATGCACATAAGACTGCCTCCATGTCGTTCGGCAATGTCAAGGCCGGTTTTTTATTAGTCATCTGATGAAACGTTTAGTGCTCGCATGCACTCGCGGATCGATCTTCCGCTGGTACGAATCGTTCCGCATCGTCGCCGTTATCGGGAAAGTTCTGTAAGGAAGATTTTCCCGTGCGAGAATCGAGCTTGAACATGCCCCTCGTTAATTAACCCCCGAGTGTTTGCGGTAGATATTCAATATTTTATGGATAAATGCGTATAGCTGGAAGTACAAATATATTAAAATGGTATTTGTGCTTTTAACATCTGATTTATTTATTCGCACTCAATCGCACGTAATTAATTTAGCAGAGATACTTGTTTCTATTTAAAATATTTTATATAGGATACACGGATGTGTTTGCGCCAAATTATGCGCCGTGTGATATAATGAACTATAATCCTTCGCTTTAAATTAATCCAGAATATTGCGAGGCCCGCAATATTCTCGTGGCGAGTGAGACTTTTATCATTTTACACGTAATATGTACCAGAAAAGAGAAACAGAAAACGAGTGTCAATGGCAAATTGAAAATTTTCGAATAACTCAATATTGTTCAGTGAGAAAAATTTAGATATTTCAGATTATCTTTCAAATATATTAATATCGTAGCATATATTGGGCGATGAAGATATTATATTATATTATAAAATAGAGTCTCAGATTGGTCAAAGTGACCGAAGATTAAATAATATCAGGGATATTAAATCGGCATATATTAATCTTTTAACAATAAAATATATTTATAAATTACAAATATTTCAAGGTAGATCATACCATCTATTATATATTATATATTATAATATTCTTCTCCCATCCGAGGTTAAAATATGGCTCTTAATAGGGAGGACTCTTTTTAGAAGTACCTGATTTTATATCGAATTAAGAGTAGGATTATCGGAAAAACGAGTTTTGGACTCGTCATTAGAATGCCATTTATAATACGATAATGCGATATCGGCAATTTCATCAATCATTGATTAAGATTTCAATCCTAAATAAATGGTTCGAGATACTTGTCGAGTTCCTCGTTCTTTGCAGTTGAAAGGACCAATCGTGCGAAACTGAATAGTGTTTAGATACAATTGAATTGTATCGTTTCCACAGTTTATTCTATTAATTGCGCTAAAAGACATTTCCGTACTCTTGGATAATGAAAAAAGTAACAATTAAGAATTAACGCTATTTGGGTCCAAAAATATAGTAAAGCTGGGCAGAGGTATAATAATGACGATTGCGGTTCAGCGATAGAGACGCTGAATCCAAATATAAATAAAATATTATTTGTTATGCTTGTTACTATGGACATAGGTATAAATTGTTATAATCGAGACATAATTGCAGGATAAATCTAAGGAGACTTGCAAAAGAGCTAATCTTATTTTGTCTTGTTTACATTGTATATTGTGTGCGATGATTTATTTATTTATATATTTATTAAGAGATTCTGATACGTATAACTTTACGACAAAATAATTCTCGAGTATTTCTTAAGTATTTCGCGCGTTCTAAACACATTTTACCTCAAAGGACCAAAAAAATCCATACGTATGTATAGTTCTAAAAATCTAGTCAATAGAAATGCCAAACTTCCATTCTACGTACCTCCTTACATAGTCTTAGGTATCCATAAAATCTCTCTATTCGTGTAAAGACGGAATTGTAATTAATAGGAGCAATTAAATTATTACATCGCTAAAATAAAAAGCTAATTTCATGAAAAAAAAAATGATAATTTCTTTTCTAACGTCCGATCGTCTTTTTCCAACAATCCGAGATTAAAAGTGCTATAACCGATCTTTTTTTAGAATTGTTAATCTACGTAGCTAGATGAACATTAATTTATTGAATCTTTCGTAGTCCGGGAGAAAGCCATTTGTGTACATGTGCATACGAAAGAATCTTGCCAGTAATAAATTATCTTCACTTAAAATGCCGCGTTTTTTTCTCGTGACTTACAAAGATAATACAATCGTCACGTTATGTTTGCGTCGCGTGACGCTAAAAATGCCATTGACAAATCCACAACGACGTGATCATGTCAGAATAAATAATACTGTTTAACGTTCAACGTTCGAACATCCTGTCTTTCTCCGTCTGTCGCGTAATAGCTATATTTGCTCGTCTCGATTCTGTCTATGTAATCGACTATGTACGTAAGTATCCGTCTTCTCTTCCTCCCTTGCCAGAATCTGACGCAATCTTTGCCTGGGTTTGTCTCTGCTTGATTTCTAATGTCAAGTTAAATTGAGTCAGGTGTCTCTAAGAAGTTTCCAAAAGGCACACATTTTCAGTCTATAGTTTTGACTTTATGTTGACAATTTACGTTGCGATTTATGTAACGTGTCAGACATCCCAGAATAAAGCAAGATATCCAATAATAGATCGAATTTTCAAGAGTTACTAGTTAGCACACTCAAGCAAGGAATATTTTCCATATATCAGAGTAAAATATTTAGTAGCGGTATTTAAAATTAAATATAAATATAAATTGCATCTTCTGCAGTTTTTCAATCTATAATTAAGAGATCTTTAATTAAATTCAAAGTATCGGATAATTAATTATATACAATAAATAACAATTAATTAATTATAATACAATTCCAGATCGATGAAATAAAGCGTGGATTAATCATTGAAAAAAAAATTTCTGGATTAAATATAACACAATCGTACGATTATTAATTTCGCCAAAAAATACAAAGCTCTCGATTTACAGGTTCAATTTCATCTGAAGATTACGTCTGATTGCTGAAATCTAAAAATGGAAACCTTGATACATGATTGCGATTAGCAACTGCGTTTAGTGTAACGAATGATACAACGAAATATAAATTGCCCAGGAAAGCAAAATCAATCTTAAGAACATCTCGAAAATAATATCGTTCGCCAGTTTATTTGATCATCTGCGAGATGTGTTACGTGTGTTATATTTCGCTTTAACTTAACTACATGTTACTTCGCGCAATGTGCGACATAAAGTTATAAATTCGGTCGTTCTAGATTCGGCGAAATCAACTGAAATTACACAGGGTTGTCTCGTCAAATTATATCTTGTACGTTTACTGTTTATTTTAGTCTATATTAACAGTTGTCAGACACGAGAAGAGATATCTTTAAACAAACACAACCTTTCCTCGTGACGACTATATCTGCGTTATAAAGTCACATATCTTTTAAAGGTATGTAGATATTTCGACATGTTATTTCATTTAAATGTCTCTCAAAACAGATGCCAATTGAAGGCACATCATTATCGATACCTAGTGAGTGCGATTAAGACACTGTTGTCATGTGACTGATATTCAATCATGACTGATCGCAACATAATGTTTTAGGGCCGATGTACGCTATTTTTAGGACGCTTCATGTTGCCACGCTTACAGCATTCGTAATTATCTTCACCGCCATGGTAGAGCTATAAAAAGGGAGAACACGCGTCAGCGATTCGTTTATATAATTAGATACTTTTCCCGTCGCGCGGCCTCATTAAAATCACTGTAACTAACATAAGCGTGTGCGTGCATCCGAGTTGATCGATTGCGGTAAGTAAATTTCCATTGCGTCCACATAGAAGTGGCTTTCACGCTGCTGAGAATAGATTTTTAGCCGGGCTGTACGAGATTTTAAAGTCCGTAAGTGCACTCGTTTGCCCAAGTGCATCGCGCAACAAAGGAACAGCTGATCGGGATCGAACTTTAAAGAGCTTCTTATAAGCACTCCTTCGCCAAAAACCCCGGAATGTATTAATCTATCGTCAGTCAACGTTATATTTAATCTCGCATTTAACGACAGCGATTATTTAATTAAAATGAATCTTTAATTAAAACGGAACGAATATTTTAATTATCACGTTACTGATATTAATTTAGCACGAAAGAATTCGAATTAAATATTACGCGTGAACATTCTCTATAAGAGAAGATTTATAGATCAAGCTACGCGCGCAGAAAAATCAGTTTCGGAATAACTAATAATAATTGCTTCTCTTCGAATAATAATTAAATAATAATAGCGTGTGTTGGCAAATAATATTAAATTAAAATAATAATAATAATAATAATAAATTAAAAATAAATAATATTAAATTAAAATAATAATAATAATATTAAATTAAAATAATAATAATAATAATAACAAATTAAAATTAAATAATATTAAATTAAAATAATAATAATAATATTAAATTAAAATAAAAAAATAATAGTTTTCATATATATATAATCATGTAATGTAATCTATACGCCTTATAAATTAAATTTATTCAAGAAGAATGTTGGCTCGTGAAATCGTGTTTTGTTGAAACAGTTTTCAGGCTCATCTTTTACGCGCCGTAGCCTCGATTCATTAAATAGCTAAGATATCATCAGAAAATTTGAAGCTAGAGGTGTGAAATATAACGTGAGGATTATTAACGTGCGAAATGGGATATCTCGCGAAGAGATCTCTGTAAGGAGGTCAAAATGTCTATAGGGAAACTGCAACGACTCCGTCGCGAGCTCGTTAAGAGGACCGTTTTATTAGACACACAACGACGTTCAGATTTCTTTTTTTTCTTACATGACGCGATGCAAATAATATAAACTTAAGTTTGCAGCAATCGTCGCGCATTCGCGTCCTCCGCATAATTTCCAACATAAATTTCTCTCCACAAGACTTTCCCGCTGGTATCTTCGCGCTTGACACTCCAATGTTAAACAACCGTTCGGTTGCTTTACGGCCGACAGATTCGACCAAAGTAACGACCACTTCTACGACTTTATATATATTTATTTTACGAAGCTCATCAGTACACTGTTAGGTCAACCTGTATCTTATATTATATTTCTCCCGTAAAAATAGAAATTTAATGATAAATCTCTTTATTTTATATCATATTTTTATATGATGATCTGAATTTAAGATACGGTTCATCAAAAATGGAATTAAATTAAAGATTACTTCCATTTAATCAATTTTTTTAATAACTTTACCGCAAAATAAATTCTCTTTCCCTTTCTCTCCTTTATTTATATGATTTTAATAATTTTAATAAAAATATTTTAAATAGTACTTGTAAGATTAATTTTTAACAGTTAGAAGTATCATATTTTATCGATGTAACTGTTTCAAATAATTAGAGTATCCGTGTTTTTTCCAAATGCTTATGTATCTGAAATTGATCAAAAATAGTTTTCATGGTTGGCAGCAAGCAACGCCAATATTTATTCGTAAGACGGGCGCTAATGGATCCAAAACGTTTGTTGCGGCAGGCAAATAAAACGATCGCGGATTTTCACATTTTCGATGGTATCGGAAGAAGGCAAAACTTGACTAGCGGAATTGTACGGCGTGATATAACGTGTCCGCCACGTGTTAATAATATTTATTTCGACATCAAACCCCCATTTAAACGCCCGTGTAACATGTATAAACGCAGCATCGAGCAATACTCCAGAAATAACGCGGCATGGCCCTTCGACGAGCGGCTGACGATTATTTTACGGCCGTCTTTGTTTCGTCTCGCAGCTGAGACTAATTGGCCTTTATATAAAAGGAGCCAAGTGCACGTCAGTTTATATATTTTCTTTTTGGCGTCGGAGAAGTTTGCTTTATCAAAACTTTTATTCTTTCTCTTAATAATAAAAATTACAAGCTTGTGACAGATGAGCGCGTCCCCGTCGAGTTGTCAAACAGAAAATCGACCGAGTTGAGACTCGCAATAGAATTTAATTAAAAGGTTGCTCGCTGTCGGCTATCTAGAACATTTAGTTTATACAGTTAAGTGTCGCTATAAGAGAACTATCGTTTCGTCCACTGTTCCCGGGCGCATTGTTACGAGGCGTATCATTTCAAGATGCATCGTTCTATAGCGCAGCTTACTGTTTCGGGACGAAATCTAACCGTTTTCCACCCTCTCCCCGCCTTCTCCCTGAGTGTCTCTTATCTCGCTCGAATTATCCGTCGTTACAGTAAATTCCGTTGCCGCGCACGTGGGAATTCGCAGGACATTGGATAAACCGCCGAGCTCATTCCCGCTGAGATCGCAATTTATACAGATATGAAATTACGCTCACTGGTAATTTCGCGGAAAAGCGGAGCAACCAATCAACTGAATTTGCATGCAAAAATTACCGTTCGGATTACAATTTGTAAAAAAAAAAGTTATGCAATTTTATGCGAACCAACTTTTCCCTTTCGCTTTTTTAAGAGAGAAATATATTTTTTATATAATAATGATTTGAAATAAAATAATAGGGAACACGGTACGTCATTAATAAGATGCGATGTTGAATTGTCTCGTTGTTTTATTTAGATCTAATTGACAAGTATTCCGAGGAATTGATTTGAAGAGTTGTCCTGATTTTTCGATACATTTTCTCGATTTTTTCTCGATTTTTTTTCTCAACTTTCGACAGTTTTTTAACGATTATTTATTGCATATAATCATTGCCATTATCTTAACGCTGATCGATTTATTCAAGTAATTTCGAACGTGCTCAAGATTCTTTGCGCCGAGCGATTTTTGACGAGTGCGTGCGTCATTGTTTGCATTTTGTTACGACCTATAAACCTATATATCGACAGGACGCGATTGCGTGGGACGTTAAGTGACGTTGATTGTTATCAATGAATGCGCTATGATGCTCGTCGACGACATACATTATCCTGATATATCGCTCATCATTACTTGCGGATTTAATATTTACGTTATATACACTTATTATCTATAAAACGCGAGAAGGATGCACATAAACACATTTCAACAATGCAATCTTGCATGACGATGGAAGGTATTTTTATATCGCAATTTAATTTTTCTTTTTTCTTTTGTGTTCCTTAATTATCGATAAATTTTTTTTAAACATAAAAAGTAAAAAATCTTTCACATCTTTTAATTAGACGCGATTATGAATGAATATTATTCATAAATTTTAAATAGTACCCCAATGTGACTTTTATTTATTTTTGAAACTTATGCAAATAATTTATCCGGACTTATGTGTATCGTTGGGAAGTTTTTCTCGCGCTTATTAAATCAAGCAAAAATCGACATTCGAAAATTCTTTATTTCTCGTATGCATCCGCCATATGTGTTCGCGGATTCTAACGGGCATTCTATTCTAACCGAGTCACTTGTTTCTGACAAGCAGCGATGATATATAAAGATATTTATATGTCATAAGTGCTCTCCTCTTTCTTTCTTCCTGTAGAAAAAGTTCCAGAAGAACAAAAACTCTGAATGAAATGTCGAGTGTGGAAACGACAGTGCAGTTCGTGCGCCGTGATATATAGGACATATAAAAAATTGTGAGTTTTCTCTCATCCATAATTATCGGAATCGAAATCGATCTGCTAGAAATTTCGGACATTGCATATTTTGCAAAATAAATAATCATCAGTTTCTCTTTTCAAAATCGACTAAAGAAATTACGTGATAAGTATTACTTTATTATCTATTTTTGTATCTATGAAAAAAAATATATCTAATATAACTTGTTCTTTTCGAGTCAAAATATGCATTTTTTATACATTCCGTATAGCTGCCATATATACAAGATGACGTATAATAATAAACGATGTCGATAACACAAGGTGGACAACTTTATTCATACGTCATGCAATTTATCGATTTCTATACATGAAACCTCCTTTTTAACAATGTCTCATACATACGTTATGTAGGTATATCAGGTACACGTAGACATGCGTCTATAACTGCGTAAAAATATTTATTTAATCCTTTTTAGAAATACAGACTAGAAATATAGATTTAAAATGATAGGAATACAGAAAGTTAAAATTTTAATTCTAATAAAATATTATAATACGTACCGACTATAAGATATATATACAATATTATTAAAATAAAGTATGCAAATTTAGATGGAAAGACATTTCTTCCCATTTGTACACAACATGCAAGGTTAAAAATTATTTATATAATAAGATATTTATCTCCAGTCTCTTCGCGTACACCGTATATAATTCCAATATATATTTGATAATGATAACGAATTAATTCCAATGTTGATCAAGATTATTTTTGCAGTCTGCGCTTGTGCATTAGATGTATTCTACGATGCACTTTGCAAGGAGAAGTAGGAAACAGGATAGGTATTTGCTATCGAACGCGATAAAATTAGAACAATGTATGAGCCCCCTTTTTTACTGCAACGATACTGCGTCGTCTCAAGCAGCAATTGTTTTGCCATTATATGCCGTTTGGTAAATTTCCCGCACGAGCTCACGCGAAAATAATGTATTTCACATTTTGTCCGCAAATCGCGCGAAATCCGCAGCCGTGTCGTTCATTGATTAATGGCATTTTTTAACGCGAAACTCGCACAAGGTTATAATCTCTGTACTATCTCGTTTTATTTCACTTTAATTAACATAGATTATATTTTTCCCTCAAGAGAAAAAGAATGGGAAATTTGTATGCTTTATGACAGCAAGTTTACATAAAGGATTTCAAATCAATCTGCGAAAGATGAATTTTATTCGTTGTATGCTAATTTAAAATTTAACTTTCTTTTGTTGTCTTCTTAAGGATTAAAAGATCAAAAGCAATGTAGCAGAATGAATTACTTTGACGCACAAAATTTTTAATCTGTTTTAATTTTCACTCATGACGACGATATCTATAAGAAATCGAGTTTCCCTTCTTTCTCGCCTGATGTTTAATTTATGAAATATCGTTTCTAAATTTCGAACTTGAAAGAGTGCTAGCACGACTAAGGATTAAAACGTTTCTTTATGCATGAGCTTTTGCTCGATCTGTGACACGACAATAAATTATCATTACGCGTTGTGGAAATAAGCATTTATAATAGTTTTTTTAATGAATATTTGGAAAATGAAGATTGTGCGTTTTCGAAAAATTAGCTGTGTTAAATTGTGCCAACACAACATATGTGTTAAAAGAATATCGAAGGAAACATCTTTTTTTTATGCGCGAGATACTTTATACATGTCTGTCGTGCATTTATAAAAAGTCACACGTATAAAAATTGAAATTGAAATAATCTGGATAAATATAGGTTTCGCAAAACACATTTCCCAATGTACGGAAAATTAAACTCATCGAAATAATTCTGAATTCACTTATATAAAAGACACTCAACCATCTGAATCAATATTTACTTATCAAATAGCATTTAAAATCATAAAGCAATTTTAATCCACAGTTCTCAGGAGATAATTTACGATTACGTTGCGATAAAATCGAAGCATTCGAAAAGTGTATTCCTCTAATGGACTATAAATTTTCGGGAACCTTGATCTCAACGAGCATCCTAAAATTCATGTTTAACAAGAGGCGAAGAGGAGGGTTGAAACGGGTAACGCGAAGAGTGATTTCGAAACGTAAACCTGTCGAAAATATCTGGACGCACGACAGCGAGCAAACGTCGAAGCGTCGAACGTTAACTAGCTGCCAAAGCAAACAGCAATGGACCGACACGGTCCCGAGATTTGTGTTTTCAATTTTTAATACCGACAAAATTCACCACGCCTGTTGACTTTTATTTGTTTAGATTTGATTTTAGTACATTAGCGCTAGCTTTGGTTTAATAAATATTTCATCTCATTACATGTATTATAAATAAAACGTTATCTATAACGATGCGAAATATCAGATTAATAATTTTTATTTTATCAATCACTTTCCGGATTTTATTTTCGGAATTTACGAAAAAGAATTCAAATTATCTTCCATTTTATTAAAATTTTATTTAAAAGATATTTTCAAATAAATCAGATCAAATTTAAATCGTTTTTATTTTGATATGCTATTTATCAAAAAATGAATACGATGAAATGTAAATAATGGTTAAAACAATGTTTTACACGATTTACAAACTCATCTCTTTCCGAATTACTCTTGGATATCACTTCGTAAAATGAAAAAATAAAATATAGTTTTTACTCGTTAAAATTTATGCGAAATTCGATAACGATGGCGCATAGCGAAATTTATAGGGGTTATTCGGGAGAAGTACTTTTTTTTTGTGGAACCGACAATGTCATTTGCATAATATACGGTGCTACCGTGCTCTGAATTTCGCGGCGTTTTTTGACAGTACGAGATTTGCCTTCAAACCTTAAGCATAAGTGGATTTCCCAACCTTACCGAGCGTTAGAGTAAAAACTAATTTTTCCTCGCGAAAACTCGCATGGCCTAACGTACAATCGCAAGAAAACGCGATTTATCTTCTCGCCGATTGTTTCGGAGCCGACATTGTTCACTTGGAAGTAACTAAGCGAGCGAGCTTCCATTTATTTCTTGCGCCGATTTATCTCTCAAGAGCCATTAGGCATAGGCTCCGAAAAAATATCGTATCCTGTAAAATGTCGCCCTTATTTTGGTCAGACATGATTTGAAATATATGATCTTTGATATCGTTAATTACAAGATGATATATTGATAGCTTTAGATATCAATATTTTATCGATTTATTACGTTTTTAATTATGTGTATTACGTATATTATGATTTTTTATTTCGTATTATTATTATCGCCTTCGCGATATTTATATAATCGAAAAGAAGAAGCTATTCTTAAGCCGATTACACTTGGTCGGTTCATTTATAAACGAAGAACGGCGTCGCTTTAAAATAACTATGCGCATAATGGACGTAAATGTGCATCGCAGCGGCCGAATCAAGGGCACAATCTCGGCATTGTCGGCAACCAACGGCATGTATAAGCACGAGCACGTGAATAGCATCGGATATATAAAATCATTGTTTTCGCCCGATAAATTCGAGCGATGCTTCGTCCAAATTGTTGTTGACCAACGCGGAAGCACCACAACGTAATCGCCAATAAATTCAACGCAATCGGCAAGAATATGTACCTCAGATTTTATTTAGAGACCACCGTGTTGTCTTTATGTGACACAATATTATTTACCTGCATGTGACAATTATTTTATCATTACTTTACTCATGTCTCATAAGAAAAATAACGAAATGACAAGATTTATCCATTTTATTATGTAACGAAATTATTATTTTATTATTTAATGAAATATTCTTTAATTTATTAGGCAAAAACACGCGTGATTTCTGCTGATTATTAAATTTCAATATATCTTGAAAAGGGTGAAGTAAGATTGGGGTGGAAATATTAGCAATGTGCGTCGACAATTTCAGTCTGACATACAAGGAAGCGAGGATGACGAATGTTGGAGAGGAGACACGTTGGCAAATTGTCTATTGTCATTTATGTGTGGTTATTTGGCCGACGCGAATAATAGTACGACGCGATTCTCCGAAGGGATGCGGAATCGCGTCGAGGAATCGCGCACACAACTGTCTCGACGAGCGCCTCTATTAATAATAGCTCGTATTAATAGTGACTCGCCGCGTTCTATATATATAGACTATATGTAGAACTAGACTTGCTTCGTTATCCGCAAGCTGCTTATGGATGTGCATCATTAGCGTACTTTACGGGAGCCGTGCCGCGATACGTACAATAAGATCTCGGTGATTCTGTTACAGGCAATAGCGATTTCGTTCTCTGAACTTGATACGGTAATCTAAGCGGAATAATTGCGGAACATCTGTTCTTTAGTAAAATGAATCAACGCGCTAAGATTGTGGGCTTCATCTCGACGCGAGAATTATAATTAAATTGCAAACAGGAGAGCTAAAGTCTCTAAGATATCAAGAGTTTGATATTGATTTATTATATATCGAGAACGTGTTACATAATTTTATTAAATAACGGCATGAGACGCGATATTAATGACCACGCGCGTATTTATCACACACGCGGCTATTTAGATTTATGCCTATAAATTCCGAATGTGCGTTTTGACGATCGTTGATTTATATCCGTTGAACGCATATCGGGAACCTGTTGCGCTGCAACAATGCACGCAGGCCACATCCGCATGAAAGCGGATTTACGGTGACACGTTTGACAGCCTGCGCATACGTATGCACGTGTACATCAGTCTAAGTCATGCACGTGAAAGCAACGGTGCATGATAGATGCGATAGGCCGCCGACTCGGGGGATGACGGAGGATCGCCAAAGGAGGGATATTTTTACATTGGAAATCGGCCAATGGCCGTGTGCCTTGAAACCTTATGTATTGATCTTGCCTAATTTCGCCCTAACATCGCCCTAATTCATCTGCGGTATGATTATTTCATGCCATGTTGTGCCGCGTGTTCGGAATCGCTCATTAAGATCGCCGGTCAAAGTTTCAGATTATTGTAATGTCAAAGATGAGAAAATAGATAGAACGATACATGAGTATAGCAAAAATTTAAATAATTTAGGTTTATTAAATAAAAATAGAAAAAAAGCAGATTGCGAAATTACTAAAAATTATCTTCTGCGAAATTATTAAAAATTATCGTAATGTTATTGACATAAATTTTTGGGTGTATATATTTGAAGAGAATGGTGGCGAAAAATTTATCTCTTTTTATTTATATTAATAACTTATTTATATTTTATTTATATTAATAATTTATTTATATTAATAATGATAATTTTATGCAATTATATATAAAAATTTGCGTTTCATACAGTTCGTACCTTTTTAATATATAACTAGAAACGTGATTTAGGTTCAATTGTTGTTAATCTTAGGATAATATCGCAATGAAACACTGTAATCGATTTACGCCTCAGGGATTAATCCACTCTTGAGATATCCACAATAATTTGATAAATGTTCATTGATTCGCCTCAAGCGAAGTCTGTTTGTTTGTCTAGTACAAATACCAAAATCCACCATAGCATGATGCGACTTTTACGTACACAGTTCAAAAATTATCATCAAAATCTCTTTATAATAATACAGTCATCATTTCAGAATACATTTATTAAATAAGATTGACATTTAATCAAATTTCTTGTAATTGTCATTCATAAAGATTTTGACAATCGACAAAAAAAATTGCATTGCTATTATTTTTAAAAATAGAAACAAAAAAGTTTTTATTTTTTATAAGAAAATAATAGAAGAAAGTTTTTTAAAATCTTATACTGCTTATTATCATCTACATTTAACTTTAATGTTGCTTTTATTCGAGCTTTTATTACTGTTTTTTCGTTAAAGTTGAATTGAATTGTGCATAAAATACCAGTTAAAGAACATCGATAAAATATTAATAGACCGCAGCACAAGGAATATTTATAATAGAAACGAATACCTTTACTTACTTTAGATACGTTTACTGTCAAAACAAATTTCTGCGACAAAATCTTTTAATAGCAACAGGTTGCAACTTTATTCGTGTAATTCTTCGTCGTGTAATTCTTCGTCGGATAACTCGGCAAAAAAAACAAACCGAATAAATTAATTCGTTTAGCTACTGAAGATTGATGTTGGTTAATGAGATCGCATAGTTTCTACCATTTCATTCCATTCCATTTTTTTTTATCATAAAGCATGATGCTAAATATTTATTATGCAATTAATAGATGTAGCTTATGTTTTTAATTTTTGTTTAGGATTTAATTGCATTTATATAAAAGATATAATTAAGATATAATTTTTCATTAACTAAAACTGATTAGTTTCGACATTAATGTCCTAAAAACATGAAAAAGATTTGAAATCTTAATAGTTTAAGTTTTCTCTTAAAATTTATATTCTCTTAAAATTTTTATAAATTAAAGTTCATATAATTATATATGATAGACATGAATAAAGAGTACTACCGCAATTTGAATTTGATACATAATTTAATGAATTTGATCATGATTAGAGTAATTCCCATCTAAAAATATCCGCATTCGCACACACCTTGGTAAAATTACGGAACACTTTTAACTCGGTTCCCGACCTGAATTCTTCTTCTGGTAATAATTAGACGTAGTTTTGCTTCTAATTGGCGGCTTCTAATTGAAGCTCAATTTTCCCAAGAATATGTTCGATGTTCCTCCAACTACGACATTTCCATCGGAATTTATTTGCATGCTGAGTTTAACGTGAATCAGACGGCGATGCAAAAGTTCGTTTAAGCAAATATACGCGAAATGTAACGCGCGTAAAATAAAGTCGCGAAAATTCGAATATTTTCCAACAAAATTTATAAGAGAAAGAAAGAAGGAAAAAGATTCTTGAAGATGCCTGATAATTTACCCAAATTTTCTCGCGCTTTGCTTTCATTTATCTAATTTTCATTATTATTTAATTTAAATTACGAAAATAAGATAAATGAGAAAATCTCTAGAGATACATACACACGTATATATTTCTCTTTAGTTTCCATGTCAGTCGTAAATCTCGACGATTTTTCGAACCCCCGTCGAGCTCCTTGGGAATCCTTTAGTCGCAACTAAGATATAATACGAAGGTCGAGTGACGCTCAAGGCTGCGTAGGTCGGAGACTAATTGCCAACTAATTTGTTCTCATCTCGGTACGAAGGAGAAAATATTTCTCCTAGACCTCGAGTAACATCGTTCGTGTTTCCTCCAATAATTGTTACGGAAAGATAGCAAGAACTACACAATTGAATAATTTATTTCATCAATCGATGTCCCGACAAAAATAGAACTTTTTCGACTATTTCGAATCATATGTATTTTAGTCGCAGGATTTACAAAAATATAAATCTCTCTTACAATTAATATTGATAAGATTTTATAAAATATTTAAAACTGATATGAGAAAAACCTCTTTGAACGTAGCTTGTTATAAATGAGCACAAGAAGAATGTTATATTTAACGTATTAAATTCACACACAATTTGACACATCTTATCTCATGTCGATTCCGTATGATATTTATGTCACCCTTGTACGATAATGGATTGCAGGGCAGATTATTGGAAGTCTCAAGGCCGCAAGTTCTGCGACTTCTGCAAATGCTGGATCGCCGATAATAAACCGAGTATCGACTTCCACGAGGGTGGCAAGAAACATAAGGAAAATGTCAGCAAGCGACTCAAAGAAATTCACAAGAATAGTGCCAAACAGGCGAAGCAGAACAAAAAATTCGAGGATGATCTTAAAAAGATGGAAAATGTACGTCTTTATATTTGCATTACGGCTATTGATATTAGATATTAATGATGACATAATCATTTATTTTTTTCGTACAGGCGGCTATGGCTGCATACTTGAAAGACGTCGAGAATAATACGCGAGATATGACTGCTCAAAATATTATTAAAGAGAAACTGAACAAGATTGAAACGAGAGAAGTATATATTCTTATATTTTTTAATATTTAATATTTAATTTTAGATATTACGTTAAGACAAAAATTGGATTAAAACAACATTAGATATAAAAAATTAAATTAATAATATTAGATATAATGAATATTTTTATACGAATTATACGAAGATAAGAATTGTATTTTTATTTATTGCACTAAATTGGAATAATTTATTTGCTGCATTAAATGCAACGGAGTCTAATAATCCAAAGTAATATATTTATATTTTTTATACGAATTATACGAAGATAAGAATTGTATTTTATTGCACTAAATTGGGATAATTTATTTACTGCATTAAATGCAACGGAGTTTAATAATCCAAAGTAATATATTTATATTTGGAAATTAATATATTTTATCTAATATATTTCATATATATATTTTTAGACACCTCAAAATTTTAATCGCATGCCACCAGCCGCTCCGGAGACGGTACCGAGATTCAAAAGTAATACTGAACAGGTGAGTAAAAAATCGAATCAACCTTTCTAATTATTCAATTGTAATGATCATGCAAAATAGACAGTTATCATTTTTATTCACAGACTCAAAAGCATTTTATGAAAAGACTAGATTCTTCTGAACTATACACCATTTCTATAATAAAACTGGAATGCAAGTTATTAATATAATTGCAATGTTCTAGTTTTCGCCAAAAGTGGATCCTTGCGATCCGACTTTGTCAAAAAGCGCTCCATCGCTTCCACGAGTCCAACAGCAAGGCGGCGAGAACAGGACTCCGGGGAGGAGTAAAGCGAACAAGACGAAGGGAAAGGGGAGGAAGGCCCAGGAGGACGATCGTCCGACCGCACCTGTCAGAAAACTGTGGTACGAAGCTCTCAGTCCCGAAGGATACACTTACTACTGGCATATCGAGACGAACGGTGCGTATTTTTATACCTTTGTCAAATTTTTTTATCTTTTTGCCCGTCTGCCTCTTGAATATTTGATTCCGTTAGGCAGTACTATGTCGTATTATGTCTTATTCTCCCTCAGTCCGAATAACAAGCTTTATAAATAAGTAATTGTAATATGAAGTTTATATGCTAAGTTTATTATTATTTTGTTTTTTTTATTATGCAATTTCGAGTTTCTCTTTCAATTTATTTTACAGAATTTTTTTTATATTTTATATTGTTTTGTATTTAAAAATTGTTTATTTTAGATAATATTAAAAAGTAAATTTTAAAATATTATCACTTTAAACTATTATTGCATCACACATTATTGAATTCTTGATACGAGAAACCTCAATTATCTGTTATGGAGCACATTATTTGGTACATATTAGAATCGGTTTGGGAGCCACCGGAAGAGGGTTACATGACTCTTGCGGAACAAGAAGAGGAGGCGAAAGAGGAGGTGCTCCAAAAGGAGCTTATAGAACAATTGGACAGGGAGGAAGCAATCAAGAAAGCGGATATTCTCGAGGAACGACGAGCCAATCTTGAGAGGGAGAAAATGAGAGAACGTGGAACACTTGCTAGAAGTGACAACGATATCACAGATGATGATGAAAGCGTAGAAATAAAGAAGGAGATGGCCAAAGAGGAACGACCTTACTTGCGAGACTACAGTGTGCCTGAGAGGCCGCAACCTTATGGATCCTGGCAAATTGTAGAGACAATGTAAATATTTGAACGTTACATTATTCCGCCAAGATGGATTAAGACATTTTTCGCGAGGATTTATCGCGCGGCGATGAATCTGCTTTTAATTTTCAAATGTTGATACATAAAATACATATACATATATTTTTTTTTTAATTAAATGCAAAATTTTAATTAAAAGTTAATTTTAATTTAAAGTTAAATTAATATATACAAAGATACTGATTTATATATATGTATATATTTCTATATATTTATATAATGATCGACAATTAAAAAAGTTCGTAATCTAAGAATAAAAACTGCTATAGAATTTAAACTATATTGTTTTACTGACTAATGGACAATACATAGCAGTAGATATCATTTATTTATTTGTCTATTATAATTATCTTCACATTCGAAGATTGGGCAATTCTACAGACAGAGAAAAAAAGCGGAAATATTTTGTGTTTTAGCCAAAAGAAACCAGTGGATCTCCAATTGCCACAGAAGCAGAAGCAGATACAACTGTCTATGTTTGAGAAGATAGAACCACCACCTCCGCAAAGGATTTTTAAGGAAAAAACGGTCACACAGATCAATATCGATAATAGTGATGACGAGAGTGCACCGACCACTTTTAAAAGGAGAAAAATTGGTAACAAGAACGTGCGTAAAAGAATGACTGATGATTAATGTCAGAAGTCTTTCTGAATATGATATTTTTATATATATTTTCATTTAATTATTAAAATGTTTGTTGAATATGGACAATTCGCATGGATAAATATCCAGCCCATAATATTTGTGGACTAAAAGTTTGCATATAAGTATAATAAATTCTTCATTTATACATACTGAACTATGCACAGGTATGTAGAAAAATTGATTTTATATATGTATATATATTAATATAATTTCGATTGTAAATAAAAAAATCTGATTCTGTATTTTCTATATAAAAGTCTTGATTCTTATCATTAATATTTATTCTTTAATTTTTGTTAATACATTTGAGTATCTGAGAGATCAAATTAATATAACAAGAATTATCAACATGGTGTGTGTGTGTGTGTGCGCGCGCGTGCGTGCGTGCGTGCGTGCGTGCGTGCGTGCGTGTGTGTGTGTGTGTGTATTGTGTATGTGTGTAAGAATAGAATATTAATTGAATATATACATATTTTTTATACACAACTTTTGTTCTTATCTTTAACGAGTATATATTGCTATTCACAATCTTATTTGCATCATTATTTAATAATTAATTTATAGTCTTGTTTCCATTATCACCTGAATATTATCAACATCAGTGTATCAGCAGTTAACATTACATCATACATTATATATCTATATATGTTAACTGATACTGATGTTGCCAAATGCGCATTTCTGTTCTAAAGCACATCTACGAGATAATATATGACGTTACATGTGTTGCGTATTATTCTGCCATATTTAATATTGATAAAGTGAAATTTCACGAGACATTAAATGAATCAGTTGAAATACACGTGAGACTCATTTCCTCTCACACACAAGTCATTACAATTATATGAAGCAATTTATACATTTAATTTGTTTTTACGTGATACGTCAAGTCATAGATAAACATTGCACATGCATAACTTATATGAAATAAATATTTAAAATAGATAATCGAATTTTAAATAGCGAGTAAATATTAAAATATGTGCGCAATATAAAGATAAATAAAAATTATTATAATAATTGTACATGTGTTCAATATAGGAAGTGATCTTTAAGAAACTGACAGCATATACTTTTCTATAAAAGTATGTACAGGATGTATATGTACAGAAATTCGTATTTAAAAACACTGAGAATATACAAATTGAGTAATAAAATGTCAGTTTTTCATAAATGTCTCTGCTAGAATGCTTTTAGACTTTATACATGTGGATAACATTTTTTACACGTGAGCAGCCTCCACTGAATCCGTTCCGATGATATGCTTAATATTCTTCTTGTTCTTTTTATACTGCATACCTCCATTGAGCTCGCCCACAATATCTTCACGTGTTCGTCCTTTAGTTTCCGGCACCATTACAAGGCAGAACAAGAAAGTGCAGGCGCAACAGATGGCGAGGAGGAAGAAGCAGCCGTGCATACCTAATAGAGCGATGAGATCGGCGAAGATCTTCACTAGGACGAAAGATGCAGCCCAGGATACAGTGAGACCCACAGCCGAGGCTATACTAGTTATGTCGCGCTCGAATATCTCGGACATTATTATGACGGGTGCATTGCCCAATCCCAGAGCATACACTACCATGAAGATAGATAGTGCTGTGACTGGTACCCAACCATAAGTGGACACATCATATTGTAGGCTCTGGAGATAACAGTACGTGCTGATCACACAATGACACACAAACATTCCTATGCAGGATATCAGAACCAAAGGCCGTCTACCCATACGCTCTATTAAAGATGTCGACAGACACGCACCAAGGAGCAATATAGCTCCCACAATAATGGACGATGTGTTCGGCGATAACGAACTGCCAGACATTTTGAAAATACTCTCTGTGTAACTGATCTGAATGGAAAAATCAGAAATATTCAATTATTTTATAAGAATGAGAATTTTTGTTGTGGATATAGAATAGATAAAAAAAAGTTGTCTTAATATATAATATATTAAATCAATAATAATTGAGGAAAACAAAAAAATGGCTCAAATCACTAAAATGACTTAAATTTTTCAGATTTGATTTCGACATAAGAAATTTTGTTGTGAAATTAAATCATATTTTTTTATTTTTTATGAGTTAAAACAGTGTCGCTTTAAGTGAATTTATCAGAGATAGTAATTTAATTGAGATAATAATTTAATATATAGATAATATTTCAATAGAGATAATAATTTAATATGAAGAATTTGTAAATAATTATCAATGATTACCATCGCAAAGATCCCGCCAAATTGTTGACCGATGAACAAACCCAAGATAATGATCAATCCTCTAATCGACGCTTTGTCTCTAAATAAATCTGACAGCTTGGCGGACCCTGTGGACGCGGCTTCCTTCATTTGGAACTGTAGATGCGACAATGTCTGTTCTACTGCCACTGTATTTCCAGCTTTCAACCAATTTAATGATCTGGAATAGCGCGTGTAACAATATTCTGTCATGATGTTTTCAAGGAAAATATCTCTTTCCTCAGCCTGCTTACCTGATTGCTTCGCGCGTATGATTTCCACGCATTAAATAGACCGGCGATTCCGGCATGAAGATGAAAGCTATGAGGAATAAAGCGCTCAAAATCGCGCCAATCACACCGAGAGTGTGCAGAGACATCATGCCACCTAAGATGTAAGCAAGCAGAATTCCAAAATTGAACCAGAATCCTAGCATACTTGCTAATATACCGCGGATGCTGTCGCATGAGATCTCCGACACATAGTTCGGCACCAAGAAAAATACACCGGCGCCAGCGATACCGCACAGGGCTTTCGCTATATAAATATGTATGCGTTCGGTGGCGACAATGATCAACAGCCAGGCGAGTATCATCGGCAACGTTAATACGTAACCGAATCTCTTACGGCTGAATTTGTCAGGTATCACCGAAAGCAACATAGTCGCGATGGTGCCCGCCAAGGCTAAAATGGCATTCATCCAGGATATAGCGTTATTCGTCATAGGTTCGCTTCCTACGGCTGGCGATGGATTCTGCAGTTGCGGAGCTGACGGTGATTGCCATCCCACCATGAATCCATAGGATACCGATGACAGATTTACTGCGAAGAATATATGATTATTCAATATGAAATAATCAATATAAAGATCTAATAGAGACTTTTCAATCAAAGAGGTTCTTGAAATAAATATTTTAGAGTTTTAATGTTATTTAGCTAACTATTAGTTATTTAGAAATATATTTATAAAATTTTTCAATTTGTTAATAAATTAAGGATTAAGTATAGTAATATATAAGATCAAAGGATTAAGTATAGTAATTGAAGCATAGTACATTAATTGCTATTTTTAAAATTATTCTTTAATTGTCAACATTTTGATTCTTTTTTTGGATCTTTTTCAGTGAAAACTAAGACAAAAAAAATAATATTATAACGATGAAAAAATGAATGGATTATAAATATTGAAAGATATAAGATTATAAATATTAAAAGATTAAAAATTTTTTTCTTTTCTCTTTATTTTTTATTCAAAACAATTTTTACATGATATTTCCAGCTTTTTTATCAAATCATTTCGGATTATTTATCTCATAATAGCTATAATATATTATAGTTATTATAGTTATAATATAATTATTAATAGTTATATTATAGCTATATTATAGTAATTAATGAAAAACTTATCATATATTTAAATTGAAATTAAATATTAAAATTCTTTTTTTTTTCAAAAAATTATTGAATATCAAAACACGGAATATTTTTTTCATTTTGTATGTGTTTTAATCATTATTTATAATCTTTTCATTTTCTCCGATCGTTATAATGTTAATTTCTTTTTTTGTCCTAATTCTCATTGAAGATGGTTCAAAAGAAAGGTCCGAAATGTCTGACAATTAAAGAATAATTTTTTCAAAAATACTTAATTATATTTTAATTATTGCGCTTGGTTCTCGTTAGCTCTTATACTATTTGAATTTATTGATTTTTATATTAAATGCATTTCATTTCTTATCTGTTTATTTTGTTGTTTTTAACTTGTATTTTCTTGTTTTTTATATTTTTCTTCTTCTAATTTTTCTATTTTTTTTTAAGGGCTATCGTTCGTTATCGAAAGTTTTCAACCATGGAGTTTTAGCATTTGCTGCTCAAGTATTGCTTATTGGAAGAAGTCGATCCGTCACAAAGTATATTGTTGGGAGAATGTATAGAAAAAAAGGGAGTATTTTTTCCCTTTCTAACTCACCGATCACCGTGAAGACAAGCTGCCGCAACTTGCCTGGCTCCTCCTGCGATTTTTCATATTTCTCCATCGTACGACTCGCACGTCGTCCTTTCAAAAAAGTGCAATCGCAACGGTAGCGTGTTTCGATTGTCGACAGACTCGAGCTAAGGATCGTCGACTGACTCGAGGAGGGACAGAAATCGCAAACGATGAAAAACTAATATATTAGTACAAACAGTCTCGTATACGACACATCTCGTATACGACCAACACATGTGCTTTAATTTGATTTATAGTGATCGCTACTCGCGCATATTCTTGTCGGTAGGGGATCCTTATCTTTTTGTCATTCTCGCTAACGAAGACAGTAAAAGACATGTATTCTTTACATAGCATTCACATAGATTCAAATACTTTATTTTATCGGATTTGTCATCGCTTTCCCGATGGATTTAGTATTTTTGGCCCATAAATACTACTGTCACATATGTCGAGAATATATTTATATATGTGTATATGTATATATTTGCATAAACATGTAATGAAAAGAAAAAGGATAACAAGATCATATCTTATCAAATGAAAATATTACTTATAAAATTTAAATCGAGAAAGAAGTGATTTTTTATCTATAATAACTCAAGTTATAAAACCTGATAAGAGAAAGAAGAAAATTAATTAAATATTTATCTCAGATACAAATACCTTATACATATCCTTGACATATCTGACAGTTCTGTGAATGAAACATTCATTATTAATATATTTAAAAAGATTGATATTAAGATTATTAATTATAATTAAAAGAGAACCTTTTCTCTTTTTATGCGAAATTTAAATTGATGTAGGTGTGTGGTGGGTGTTGTTAACATTTTATTTATATTTAAGCTAATTATCACGTCACGATAATGCAAAATCTCTTTTCAAGAGGGATCTAGCTATCCCTCAATTCGGGCTATCTCCTTTTCGTTATAGTTTTAAATCATTGTGACATGTAGTGAAATGCGAATGTGATCCATAATGATATATTGTCAACACACATGGAAAAATTTACGCCGCTATCCAACTGAGTAATTCGAAATTGATTGATAAAATTATGACTTGGCGCGAGCTTATTGTGATATATGAAAAGTGTGTCTGATAACGCGTATGCTAAATACGTAATTTTCGATTATTCAAATGATATCGAATTATAGTGCAAATATGCAGACTTATATAGGATTTACTACAAGCCATCTTATGTATCTATATAGATTTATTAATCAATTTGGAATTAACTTTAGTCATTAGTTACAAGTTTTTAATCAATGTTAAATATTTTATATTAATTATTTCACAAAATAACAAATCTATTAATATTTGTTTTAAATTAAGCGAATAATGTTTTAGTAACGATTTTTGCATTTTACTACTCTTAAGAGAGAATAGATATAGTTGCGAAATCATGTTAAAACTATACTTATCTTTGTATTTTTTTTTAACCAAGTTACTATATATTTGAATAATTTTTTTTGCATATTAATTACACATTGATTGATACTTTTGGCTAAATAAGTTTTATTCTGAATTTTAATTATAGATATTTGAATTATGAATATAAAATTAGCATTTTTTGTACAATTTTAATTGTTTGTGATTTTTGATAAGACTATAATTTCTTTAAGTCAAACTATTTAATTTGATAATTTATTTTTCTGAACGATTCTTAAAAAAATGACAACAATCAGACTAGTAATTTCCAAAAAAAAATACAAAGTTTCGAAAGACATTTTGCTTACAAGTGAATTACTTTTTAAGAAAAGTTTAATCTGTCAAGCTTTTCTCAAATATTGCGCGCGTATTGTGTTTGTTTGAAGCTGCATCAGTACCAACTGTGACGTATTAGCGTGAGTTCGGAAATTCTATCCATAGAATGAATTGGGATAAAAACAGCCAAGATTTCTCTATCCTGATTGGTCAATTGAAAGCTATTCCGTCTCACAGGTAGGAATTCCGAACGCATTCTTACAATACGATCTTATATTGGATAACGTGTGACACGGATCTATTCGGATGTAGCCAATTAGATTTTCGGAGCTATTTGAAAAAGTCATTTTCAAATTTCCGTCGGACGAAATTCGCGCGGAAAATATTTTCTATCTATAACCGACGCGACGAAACTCGCAACCAAAATGCGCAAAATCGTTCGACCACTCGGAATGCCTTATAACAACGATGACGCAAATAGAATTGCAACAGTTATGTAATTGAACTCTCTCGGTAAGTAATCTGTTCTCGAGCGAAAACACAATTGATCATTCATTTCGTTATTCATCAAGTCATCCATCGAGAGTTTTAAACCAGTTTTAAACTGCTGAAATTGGATAAAGAATTGTTATTATTTTATTCAAAATTTTTTTCAATGACGTGAAGTGATACTTTATAATTTGTAATTTTTTTTTTTTATTTTTGGCACGATAAGTTCAAAGCTGCCAAGTCATTCGTCTGGTGACATTTAAATCTGATGGCACGTAACGCCAGAAATTCGCGATCAGATCACGTCACCATAGTTCCTTATCTCGCGAACAAGAAGAGCAAATCGATAAGCGTACCGCATCAGCTGTTTTATAACCCCCACCAGTAATACTCCCTTAAGGTCGCTACGGTCGGTACCTGTATGTGTATGACCTGTATCCTCACGGCCATGTTAAACACGAATATACAAGAGGAATGAGGACGTTTCGCGACAAATGAGACTCTTTTGAAGGTCTGCGAGGTGCGTTTAGCTAATCTTTCATTTTTCTTCATCCCGTTAATCGCTCTCGTTAACGTTTCCTTCAAATAATTGTCGCAATTACGGCCATTAGAATTGTCCTTATAGATCTGTTATCAATCAGTCAGAAATTTATATGTTTTATATTAAGCAGATCTTCTTGGCTATGCTATAAAGCCTGTGGATCGTAAGAGACCAGTCAACAAAGCATGGCATGGCACTGCAACGGTACTACAAATCAAGAGATGGTGACAAAGCTGAAAGGTAAATGACTCCTGTAATCATCGCAGAGCTGGCTTAATTAATGTAAACAATAGCACTAAGTCTTTCTTGTTGTTAGATACAATCATTTATTTGTGTAGCAATTAAGGATAGATTATTTACAGATGCTGGCATATTGGCAACGGATAGGGCAGAAACTGCAATGCTCACTGTTGACAGAGCTAAATATTGTCACGAATCGGATCCTTACCTTGATCGTCCTAGGAGAATTGGTTACAATGTGACAATCAGTGCACCACATATGGTAAGCATATGCTTTAAATTGCCTATATTTTAAATTTTACAAGACGATATCTTTTTGTATAATAAAGAAAATTGTTAATTTATCTTACACTTGTTAATATTATCTTATACTAAGTAAGAAAAATATAAAAATCATATATAATATTTTTTGCAAATATAATTACTAAGATTACATAGCAAGTTATCTCAATACAATCTTTATAAAGTTTTTTAAACAAAATTCTAATATGTAATAGATATTTTTGCTTAATACATTTTTATTATTTTTTTAATGTTGATATATCTATTGTATAAAATATAAATAGAGAATATATATATATATATATATATATATATATATATATATATATATATATATATATATATATATATATATAATACATCTTCTATTTAATATATCTATTTATTGTATAAAACAAATTGATTTTAATAAACACACAGACACACACACACAGACACACAGACACACACACACACACACACACACACACACACACACATATATATATATATATATATATATTTACTTATTTATTTATCCTAAAAAATATTTACATGGAATGAAGATATTATAAATATTGTAACTCAAAATGAGGATATCAGATTCTCCTTTTATCTCATCTTTATATTATTTATGTTATGCTCATATTTAATTTGTGACAATCAGATTTTCTAAATAATAGAGTATTGGCATATCACATATATAAATAAGAGTCATTGAAGATAATATATTTTTCGAATTCTTTCCGCTCGATAACAGGTCGATAAATCACGCGTATTATATCTCTTGCAGCATGCATACGCATTGTCAATCCTCTCTGATCAACTCTTTGATGGCGCCAAGGCACTTGATGTCGGTTCAGGCTCGGGCTATCTATCAGCCTGCATGGCGTACATGGTAGGCTCGCACGGACGCGTAATCGGTATCGAGCATATTCCCGAGCTCATAGAAATTTCCACTAGAAACGTGCGCGAGGACAATCCGCATTTTCTTAAGGAAAGCCGCATCAAATTTATCGGTAAGCTGCCAGTACTTTGTTAATATTATCCCTCACTGCTCGACCCCGGAACGTCAATTTTAACAGTCGAAGCTCTTCTCTTTCGCGCGTCAATGTTATGTTCGTCTTTCTTTCGTCATTCTATCGTAGCAATTTATCGTGCAATAAAAAAAGAAAACGTTCAAGAAGTATTACATATATGCATAATTCGAATAAAAGATACTCGTGATCCGTCCACGTGGAGTAGGTATGTACGTTGCCGTGAAGAGTCAAACGGAACACTGTCCACTGACTATGGCTTTGCTGTAAAGGTAAAAGATAAAGACTGCCGACTAACAACAGGTCATTATGAATGCGCCTAGTGGGAGACGGCAGATTGGGACACGATGCTGATGGACCCTACAACGCTATACACGTTGGAGCAGCGGCCGATACTTTACCGCAAGAGGTAAACGTAACAGTACATAGAAAACACACAAAGATACATCATAAAGAAAGGCTATAATTGCACGATATAAATGATGCAAATTATTACAGTTAATAAATCAACTAGCTCCCGGAGGTCGACTGATATGCCCGGTCGTGGCTATAGAAGGTTTCCAAAGGTTTCAAGATCTGCTACAGGTGGACAAGAATACAGACGGCACGATCACGAAGAAGAAACTGATGCAAGTCTCTTACGTTCCTCTCACAGATCCTACTACTCAATTACGTAATTAGAATTTTTAGAATGAGGTTTCTTTGCAGCGAACGCGTAATTCGAACAAGCGATTAAATAATCCGTCGATCAACGATATAATAGGAATTTGTATTCATGAACTAATTCTTTTCATGCATGCATAGATATGAAATATGCTCCGTTTTCGATTAGGAAAATATAATAAATTATATTTTACATATATATATTCCCTCCCCTATTAATTCTTTTATATAATCCACTTAAATTAATTAATATTTTGCGAATTGCAGTTATGAATATGTTTTGATTGTTTATGTTTAATGCAATTTGATTATCACAATCATGGAAGTTTTCTGATGGAAACTTCCATGGTTGTGATAATTGAATCATGGAAGTTATCTATTGGATATTCATGCTGTTTTATTATATTTTGTATATGTATATAATATATATTAAATACTTAAAGTCTTCTCTTTTATGCAAAGAAAGGATTGTAACGAATTAATGAATAAAAAGATAAATTTTTTAATAATAAGAGATAAAATACAATTTTATATACACTTTCGTATATCGTTTCTAATTATTCGTATATTATATATCAAGTCTACTCGTATATTATATATCAAGTCATTTTCACATTTAAAAATGATATATAACATAATTTGTACAAATAAATACTGTACCAGAAGCATATTAAATTAAATCACAAAGATAGCTTATCAAACAATTGTGATTTATGCAAACAAGTGCTGTACAATTCTAGGAAAAGTCAAATCAGCACAAAGATAGCTTATCAAACAATCTTCACCCTAAATTTTCAACTTTATTCGTTAGAACAATAAAATTATACGGATGTTTGATCACATATATACATGTATATCTCATTAAAATGTCAAATTATTCATAAATTAAATAACCGCGCGCGTTGCGTATCGAGATAATCGAGCGAAAATTCGCGAGGGATCGATCAAACAACGCCCGCAGCATCCGCCAATCAAAAATTGTTACCCAATCGCATCGTCGGTCACTCGACGACGAGTTATGGATCCGCGGCAATCTGGAGTGTTTCAATGCTATTTTGAAAAGTGACGTGCGCAATAGGTTCGCGCGATTGCTCAACAATTGCCGGCAATCTCGCAATCCATCGTGTCAATCCGGTCGAATCGTCGCGAGATCATCGTCGTCGGTGAAGCGATGCTCGGTCACGGCGTGTCCTAAATCCTAAGATTGTTTCGAATCGACTGGCGAGAAAAAGCTGATCGAAATAAGCGCGATCGGGGAGTATATTCCAAGGAAATCGAAAGCTAGCGGATAGCTAGCTGGGTGCGTATCGAATATCCAGAAATAGCCTCGGAGGTGCGACGACTAAGCGGGTGAACGTAGGTGACGGATCGCCGGTTGGCCTGGATTGTTTCGCCGGACAAGCCGGTCGCCGCCACGCGTCTCCTCAGGATTCGATACCGCGTCGTCGAGTACCTCTGCTCGACGCTCGCGATCCTGTCGCCTGTTGTGCTCACGTACAACATGGCTATGTACGGGCGTTATCACGGTAGGAACAATCAGGAGCTCATCCAACATCTCAGGCGTAAGTGTCGCGCGACTGTTATGCAATATTATGTCACATCGTCCCACATATCGGTGGATGCACGCTGTTTGTTTTGATGCTAAGATATGTTTTTTCTGGCGAGTTATCGCTAAAAAATGTAGTTTATTCCATGAAAACACGGAATGTTTACATTCTGCTTTTTATAATTGATATCTAAACCGTACAAATTTAAAATTGAAAGACTAAATACACAAAAATGAATAACTAATTCTCCTCTGTTTTTTTGAGTCAGAATAATTTACAAAAACATATGGATACTTTTAAATTTCATAAACTTCTGTTTATTCATTTTTGCGATATATTGTTTACGTCATATATACATAATGTATGAAAATTATCTTTAGGATCCAGGGTGATTAAATCTGATAGAGTGTTTGAAGCAATGAATTCTGTGGACAGAGGAAAATATACTCAGCCTAGCCATGCTTACATAGATTCTCCACAAGGGATAGGTTACGGAGTTACCATTAGTGCTCCTCATATGGTATAATTTTTTAAACTTCTTATTTTTAAAAATGCCAATAATTTATTATATATATATTTATTTATATTTAATGTATATATATTGTATATTATATATAATGTATATTATATTGTATATTATATATAATGTATATTTAATGTATATTTGTTTATTGATCAAAAGATTATAATAAGTATGATATGCAAAAAAAATTTGTTTAGAATTAAAGTACAGTCATTTTTAAAAATAATAACTGAATATATATACACACATACACATACAAATGAAAAAAACAATAAAAAGGAAATTACAAGTTGGAAGACAAACTGAAATTCTTTAGCATGCATATGCCCTGGAATTGCTTGAAGAAAAACTACATGATGGTGCAAAGGCATTGGATGTTGGTTCTGGTTCAGGATACTTGACAGCTTGTATGGCCATTATGTTAGGACCACATGGATTAGCCGTTGGAATCGATCATATTCCAGAGCTCCGAACAATGGCCGAAGAAAACATTAGGCACGACCATCCGGAACTTCTGCGCAGTGGCCGTGTGGAATTAGTTGGCAAGTTAAAAACTTTACTTTAAGTAATATATGCATTGTTACAATTTTACTTTTTTTTTCAAAGTAATGAGATTATTTAATCATGATTATAATTGTTTAGTTGGTGATGGAAGATTGGGATATCCCGATCGTGCGCCATATAACGCTATTCATGTGGGAGCAGCCGCCAAAGAACTGCCACAAGCGGTAAGTGAAATATTTAAAATTATTCTCAGATGTATTGGAATAAACATTAAGAACGATATATCTTGTGATTTATAGTTGGTAGATCAATTAGCACCTGGTGGACGTTTAGTAGTGCCAATGGGCTCCGAAAATTCGGATCAAACCTTAATGCAAATCGACAAGACTCTGGATGGTAAAATCAAACAGCGGCCGCTAATAGGCGTAATGTTCGTTCCACTCACTGACAAGGAACGACAATATCGTCGATCATGAGATACGTGTCGGCTCCAATAAGTGAGCGGGACTTTATTATTTATAACTACGAGTATTATTTTACTTTTCTAACATTATGCACAACTCTCTATTCGCGTAAAAACATGGTATATAGAAGCACCTTAAATGCATCAAGTAGACAGTTATTAAAAATTGTTGTAAATATCAAAATTTAGCATTAGAAAATATTTCTACAGCTTTGGAATAAGCACTTAGTTAAATTTTTATATATATATAAATTTTATTATATTTTTTTACTAAGGAAATGACGAGATATTGTTGTAATTTTTGTTTGTCGAAAATTTTGCTTTGTATTTAAGTATGCAATAATATTGATACTGTCTAGTCTTGAAATAATATATAATGAATATAACTATGAGAAAGAAAGAATTAGATTTAAATTAATGGCTATGATATATTTAAATTATAATGTTAATTGTAACTTGACAATTTGCAGTTTTGTTTGTATAAAGCTTTAATTTATATGGTATAAGTAAAACACAAGAAATTCTGTTGGGAAATTCTTAAGCCAAAGTTAAAGTATAGTTTTCCATTTGATTATTTGTATTATTTATTTGATAATAAATTTTCGTGTTAAATTTCTTCAAGATCCCAATGTACAAATTAAACGAAAAGAGAATTATATAATTAAGCAGTTTTTTTTTAACAAAATTATATATAAAATTGTTTTTCTGTATATAATAAGACTATATAATACATAATATGTGATGTATCTTTTGTTTCTATGGATTTATTGATATGTATTTGATATATATATGATATATATATATGATATATATTTGTATTTTATATATATATGATATATATTCTAATTATTGATCTGATGTTGTAGATAGATACAGTATTTAAAAATAAATATATATATTTTACAATACACAATGACTAAAATCAGAAATACTTTATATATTTTCATGTTATATATACATGTTACATAAACATTTGTATAGTCACATTTATCCTATATAATAAATATGTTACAAATTATATAAATTGCACGTACTCTAATACGAAATTTCCTCCGTTACTATATCATTCTATACATACGTATCTATAAAATATGTATTATATGTTCATATATTCATATGTAACTATATATATGTATATATATAGTTACATATGAAAATAATTGTATCAATATAATTATATCATTATAATTGTATCATGAATGAATACAATTATAAGAAGTTCGTCAAACTAATCATAAAAATTATATTTGACACAGAAATCTGTTCGAATTTTTAGTAAAATCATCGAAACTTACAAGAATTTTTATCCACAAGAAAATGAAAAATGTAAATGTAAATCCTGTAAATTATCAGCAACACTTTGAGACAATAACAATCGAGAATACAGCTGAGGATATGTTTTACATTTTATTAATATCATTATATTTATAAGAGATTTAAATACTTTGTTTTATGATTCTATCTGATTGGGAATGTACAAAATGGGCAGTGAAATCACATATTTCATTAACATTCATTTTCAATTAGGACATTAAAGAGCTTTTACCATGTACAAGCTAAGTGGTGCACCAGATGCTAATCCTATACCCAGAAAAGCTCCCATCATTGCAGATGCAACTTCTTTCTCTTGGCTATCCACAATTCTATGAAAATATGTAATGACATAAATCAATAGCACAAAATACTTTATACATAATTAAAACTAAACAAAACAGTTATAATGGCAATACGAGTCGAGTGTCGATGTTATAACACATTTATTTATAATACAATCAAATAAATATTGATGTTAAAGCATACAAAGAGAGGATAGCGAACGTTTCGACCCTATTTTTGGGTCATCTTCAGCGCGAAAGTATATAATAAAAGATAATATAATGAAAAAATATAATAACAAAGTGTTTTATATCGGAGTCTGTTACAAAGGGTGCTGTCTAAAGCGATAATAAATTATTATATGTTATTATATTTTTTCATTATATTATCTTTTATTATATACTTTCGCGCTGAAGATGACCCAAAAATAGGGTCGAAACGTTCGCTATCCTCTCTTTGTATGCTTTAATATCAATATTTATTTGATTGTATTATAAATAAATGTGTTATAACATCGACACTCGACTCGTATTGCCATTATAACTGTTTTGTTTAATTTTATATTTCGAGTCTTATATTTATTTATTTTCATAATTAAAACATTTTATAGTTGATGATACTTACGTGGGTACAAGAATAAATATTAAATTACAGAGATATCCATTGGTTACGGCGAACATAATAGTTATCAATATGTAATATATATCATTGTGAATATAAACAGGTAAATGATGTCTTGGTTGCGCATTACAAAACATAAGCACAGGTATAAAAACGCCTCTAGCGACGCTCATAAACATTACGAGCCACGGATTACCTTTTGGCTGCAATGACAAAACAATTAGTAGAAACATCTCGCATAAAAACAATGCAATGCAACTTTGCAAATTAAGATACAAATTTCTCACCCATTGAAAAATACCAGATAATATTCTTCCGGCATAATCGCCTGTACTAAAGATAAGATACGTTACCACAGGTACAAAGTATATATCTAAAAGAATCATTTCAAATCTTTTATCCATAAATTTATTTGTTTAAAATCGCGCGAGGAACATTATAATGAAATATATTTGCTGAAATCTCGGCTTACCATTCCATGCATGGCCTTTTCCCTTGTATTGACTCTCCACTAACACAGTGATCGCCGGATATACAGCCAGCGATATAAAAAATACAAGAAATATGCTAATGCCATAATGCCAGATCCTTTTTATAATCCGCGTATATGATACATTCGAATCTGTCGAGAAGCTGACTTCCCCATTTATCGAATAATCAGATTTCGCACGATCAGGTACTTTTTCTATCATATGATGCTTAAAAAACGGCTAAGAAAAAAAATAAGGAATTGTTTTTATTGGAGCAACGATTCAAATTGTAGATTTCACGAATCCGATTGATAGAATATAAAAAAGCTTGAGAGTTCCTCGAGCGAGTCATCGAATTTAATCCTATCTCTCGACAAAGTAAATTGTGCAGTAATACAATATGCTACTGTGACGCATAATGCGACTTATTTTATCATATAAGTAACTTTGCATACATTATAGAACATCTGTACGCGATGCATCATCGCGATATAAACGTTATGAATATTAGTGATAATCTCATTTCGCATATGACAATGGCTAATAGTTAAAAACTCAGTAAGTTAATTCCAAGATATGTTTGAGTAAAATTGGCTTACCGCTCTCTCTAAAATAATATAAGCGATCAACGATAACAGGAGCACAATATCACCGATAATGAAATACATCAAGCCGGAAAGTGCCGGACTAGCGCCTATCCACAAGGAACATACTTCTGCTAGGGCTGTAAATATTCCACCGAGAGCTTGTCCGCCGGACATAGCAGTTATATATTTCGGCGAAAATTTTCCTACTATACCCATAAGACTCCCTCCAAAAATGGCACTTGCAGCTGGAATTTTATATTATTATAATAATACTTATAGCAAAATATAATTACTGGAATTATTATAGTTTTATTACAAATTTAATTATGTAAAGCATATACACACCATTTACAACTGCAACTGTTACCAAAGTAATAATTAGGAATTGATTTTGCCCTAAAAATGAAGTTTTATTTTATTTCTAAAGTGACAAAAATAGTTATAATTATTACAAGACATAATGCATATAAAGACAAAATAAAATTTGATCTCTTACATTTGTCAGTGTTCACTTCGACAAATGTAGTCGTCATTATAAATAGCAGCAATATTGTACATTGTGAACCCACCATCCTTACAGTTAGAGAGATTCTGGGTTTTTAAAAACTTTAATTATTAAACAATGCATATATTTTTTAATATGTATTTAAAGTTATTTATAATTCTTCTTTTTTATACAATATATAAAAAGATTGCAACAAAGTAATTAATTA
This sequence comes from Camponotus vicinus, assembly GCF_025532165.1. Classification (NCBI taxonomy): domain Eukaryota; kingdom Metazoa; phylum Arthropoda; class Insecta; order Hymenoptera; family Formicidae; genus Camponotus; species Camponotus vicinus. Next base: position 6,284,254 of record NW_028141949.1, read on the forward strand.
TATAATGAAATTATATTTTACTATAATTTTATATACTTATATATTACATATAATTATTTATACTTTACATGATTGTAATATTTTTTTGTGTACAATTTCTTTTAATTTTTCTTAACTTAATTTCAATAGTGTTTTCAAGTTCAAAAGAATAACCAAGGATAAATAGCAACTTTAAATAATTCTGCATAGATAATTGCATATACGTTTTAAAATAATTATTTTTAAATAATTAGTTTTTACTTGATAACTTTACCCACCTTTTACTAATAAATGCATTTATTATTAAAAAAAGAGTGCTTGGCAACGCACTGGCTATGCTTAAATAAGATGTAAAACTAGCTTGAAGATCCGTCTTTTCTTCAAATAATTCTGCATATGTATGAGTAATATTTGTCATATTATGAATTTCTCTGAACTTATACATCCAATACTGGAAACATTATATAGTCAATAATAATCCAGACATAATTATGAAAAAAAAAAAAAATAAATATCAGTCGCTTACATCATCAGCAGTAATAAAAAAACTCCATGGAATTAATGTATTTATTCCAAGTAAGTAAAATACAATATATGCAAAATTATACCTAAAATATATAAAAGGGAAAATTATAGATATAGACTTTAGCAAATGAATTTTAAATTAAATTTCAGGATTGTGAAAAAAAACATACTTGTCATGTGGTTCATATGATTTTAAAAATGGTTTCTCATCAGGGATTGCAATATTAGAGTCATCTACCTCGGTCTCTACATCATCCTCGAATTCGCTATCAGATGCGCCCCCTAATAAAGGTCTCCTATTGATGGAATACATGACTCTTTCCTGATAAGATAACAAATTGTGCAATACTTGGTAAAGGCATTACAAACAAGGAAGTGCATGCAGTATAATAATAATATGAAAATAAACATAATAATTTATACATCATAGATAGAATTTATACATTATGTATCAATGTTCTATCACTGACGAAACTTTATTGCTCGTGAATACAAATAGACAAAGGGCTCTTCATATTGAACAATTGTATTACAGGAGGTATTACTTACGGAATTTGTAACAAAGGTGCTTTATGCGAAAAATAGACGTCGTGATTCAAGTGCGAAGAAATTTATAAAGATTATCACGTGCTATTGTCGTGAACAATTGATTCATCTCAGACGCGATCATGAATGAGTGGAGTAAATATGAGGCATCATTATCCGAGAGAGTGAAAATCTCGGATAGAATTTAACTGTCACACAATATTATCCACTTCGTCAAATTACATTTATGATTCGTGTCTAGCCAATCGCTCGTGACGTCTACGAACAATTGACATTTTTCGACTGCATCATTTGACTGCATCACACACAGCATATGTGTACCACTCCGCCTACCATGGCCTATCTCTCGACCTCGACACGCGTTGACGTTGACATCTAGGATTGTTCTTTTTGGCAGGTCTTCTTACACTTTTTGCTTCCCCTCCTTTTCTTTTCAACTTAGGAATACATATCTATCTCATTTCATTCCATTCTAGTTCAGCTAAAAAAAGGCAATCTATTCGCGACGCGCGCGCGCGAATGTCGATCAGCTGATTGGTAAATACACGAATGAAGTATACAGGATATAGCCAATATAGAAAAACTCACTGTCTGTTGACATCAGCGTCCTCTTGATGAATTTATTCTTGCATTTGCGCGGGAAACCAAGCGGCGTGTGCAGGTTACTCGCGCTTGGAATATACTTTGGAACGAGAGTATAAGATTGTCGCAATCTGTCAACTATGTCGAGTCCAATGAGACCGCCGAGGACTCCTGTTCCGCAGGATGACAATGGCACGCCAAGACGACAGCCTCGGACTCCAACCTCTGCCAGAGCGCTTTCGATTGCTGGCACACCTAACACCATTGGTTCCGCGTCTACGAGACAAGGTTGAAGAATTTTTTCATAATGGAATGTTTTCCTTGATATTCCTCAAGGATATGTAAAATATAATTGTATGTAAACTATATTTATATTTGTCATATATAGGTACGCCTCAGAGAAGACCAGACAATCCAATAGATACTCCATTACGATGGGGCAGTCGTCGTGCACAGGAAACCATAGCACCATCGTCAGAAGATCCTTCCTCCGTGCCATTGTCTTCTCCGAAAGTGCAAACAAGCCCTCTTGCTGCAGGTATGAGCGAAGTAGAATTGTCCTCTCCGTTGAATTATGGAACACCTAGCTCCTTGGCATCAGTTCGTACTCCCCGCAGTGGTATTAGAGGTACTCCTGTGCGACAGAGGCCAGATGTTCAGTCTGTTAGACATATGCGACAAGTTAACTTGGCTGAAGTGAGTTAAAATTGTATAGCAATATTAATATGTAAATACTATTAAATTATTAACATGAATAAATTTTGTTGATAGATACCAGAAGAACCTAATGTTCAAAGAACATCAGAAACTGAGAATGGTCCACAGTTGGTAATTTGGGGTACAAATGTTGTAGTGGATCAGTGTAAGGAACAATTTAAACGATTTATCTTGCGATTTATCGATCCAGAAGCAGAGAATGATGAATTGCCTGAGAACATGAATCTATCGGAGCCACTTTATTTGCAAAAACTTGAAGAGATACATTCGCTTGAGACACCTTTCTTAAACATAAATTGTGCTCATCTTGAGGCATTTGACAAACAGCTTTACAACCGATTGGTATGCTATCCTCAGGAAGTGATACCCGCTTTCGACATGACTGCGAATGAAATGTTCTTTGAGAGACATCCTGCAGCGGTATTGGAACATCAAATTCAAGTACGACCCTACAATGTTGCCAGAACCAAAAGCATGCGTCTTCTGAATCCAGAAGACATAGATCAATTGATCACAATCACTGGTATGGTCATTAGAACATCAAATATCATGCCGGAGATGCGAGAAGCATTCTTCAAGTGTATTGTATGCTCTTTCACGACGACTGTGGAGATCGACAGGGGTCACATAGCCGAGCCAACGGTATGCACACATTGCAACAACAATTACTGTTTTAACTTGATACACAATCGCAGTCATTTCTCAGACAAGCAAATGATCAAACTGCAAGAATCGCCGGACGATATGCCGGCTGGTCAAACCCCTCATACAGTGGTGCTTTTCGCACATAATAATTTAGTTGACGCCGTCTCACCAGGTGACAGAATTTCCGTCACCGGTATATATCGCGCGTTACCGATACGCGTTAATCCACGACAGTCCAATGTACGTGCTATTTATAGAACGCACGTTGATGTTGTCCACTTCAGAAAACAAGACTCGAAACGGTAAGATACATTTCAGATTTACACTTCTTAATTGAATTTTATTTAAAAAATATTTGTACATATAGTTTATATAAATTAATTAATATTATCTTTTGCTAATTTTTTGTTACTTGTTGGTTACATATAGACTGTATGAACAAGAAGACGACAAGCAACATGCATTTCCAGCAGAGAGAGTAGAATTATTAAAACTCTTGTCGCAAAAGGAAGATGTATACGAACGATTGGCGCGACACATTGCTCCCAGCATTTATGAAAACGAGGATGTGAAGAAGGGAATATTGCTGCAATTATTCGGAGGGATAAAGAAAAAACAGAATAAATCGGGCGAGAAACATTTTCGGTCCGAAATAAATATACTTTTATGTGGAGATCCGGGTACGAGTAAATCGCAGCTATTACAATTTGTCTTCAATCTGGTACCGCGCTCACAATATAGCAGCGGAAAAGGTATAAATATACTTTTTGATAACGCGATAACCATATTTAATTTAGTACTTGTTCATATATTTCATGTTCGTAATTCCTTCTTAGGTTCCAGCGCCGTTGGCTTAACTGCTTTCGTAACGAAAGATCCCGAAACTCGTCAATTAGTACTACAAACCGGCGCCTTAGTGCTAGCTGATAACGGTATTTGTTGCATCGACGAATTCGATAAAATGAACGATAGCACGCGCTCGATGCTGCACGAAGTTATGGAGCAACAAACACTGAGTATTGCAAAAGCGGGTATTATCTGTCAATTAAATGCGAGAACCAGTATTTTGGCAGCGGCCAATCCTTGCGAGTCGCAATGGAATAAAAATAAAACAGTAAATATCCATTGAATTATCGATATTGAACATATTGAACATATAATCATATTATCAATATGATATCGAATTAATGAGTATACTACACTACTACACTTTATATTTGTTTTTAGGTGATAGAAAATGTCATGTTACCGCATACATTAATGTCACGTTTCGACTTAATTTTTCTCATGCTGGATCCTCAGGATGAGATATTTGATAGAAAACTCGCCAGACATTTGGTATCATTATATTATAAATCTGATCTAGAGGAAGAAGATGACATTGTGGACATGAGCATTCTACGTGATTACATAGCTTATGCTAAGGAACACGTTCATCCTATTCTTAATGAAGAGAGTCAACAGAGATTGATCCAGGCTTATGTTGATATGCGCAGAGTAGGAAGCGGTCACGGACAAATCACAGCGTATCCACGACAACTGGAGTCGCTGATAAGACTTGCTGAAGCACACGCTAAGATGCGATTCAGCAATATAGTGGAGATTGTGGACGTCGAGGAAGCTTGGAGGTGAGAGATAAAACGTGGCTAGATATTGCATACTTGGATTAATGATATTTTTATTTTTAATGATGCGATTATTGTAACATTTCTATCGTCAGGTTACATCGAGAGGCGTTGAAGCAATCGGCTATCGATCCACTAAGTGGCAAAATCGATATTAGTATCCTAACGACTGGCATGTCGTTAGCTGCGAGAAAACGTAGGCAGGAATTAGTGGAAGCGCTAAAGAAGCTCATTAAAGGCAAAGATAAGACACCGACGCTGAACTATCAGAAAATTTTTATGGAATTGAAAGAATCATCTAATATGGTGAGTTTATTCATTATTTATGTATCTCACTCTATGTTTGTTTTTATCCATTTTTATTTGTATATTATTATTGTATTTTATTATTTACTTTATTTCTAATATGCATTTGTCCAGGGAATGTATGTTTGGTTAATCCTGTGTTTTTTTTTTAGTTGGTGACGCGAGAAATGTTCGAAGACGCTCTGAAAGACTTGCAAGATAACGGTGTTGTAATTGTAACTGGCAAAAATACCATTCGTGTTTGTTAAACTTATTTACAATTTTTGAATCGCCTTGCTTTTCGAATATTTCTCGATTCGAGATATGCAGATAACATATAATTTATTGGTATATTCTATAAAAGATTAGTGCTAAATATTTTTATGAAAGAGATCATTACAAAAATTTATTTTATATTCCATTATGATTGTTACAAATCCATTTTAAAAATGAGATTTGCTAACATAAAATAGATAATGGCAGAAATTTTTAATAATTGACATTACAAAATATTATAAAGATTATAAAATATTTACATTATTAATTTTCAAACAATTCTTCTTAAATGATAATTTTCGAGTAATGAATATAACATTCAAAGCTTGAAATTCATATATTATCAAACTGAATATTTTAATCATATATGACTTGCATTTCTTTATTTTTATAATTTATAATAGTATGTATAAGAATTTTGATATCTGAATATTAAATTTATAGTGGCCAGAATTATCAAAAATATTATTTATTTATATTTTTATAAATAATTGTTATTTATAAGTTTTTTAAGCTAATGTAAACTTCCCCCCTGATTTTTTATTCAATATTATTTTGTCGCAATTTTTTGTTTTTGATAATTTAAGAAATATCTTTTTGACGTGTTTTTCACACAGCATTTTAAATAATCATCAATAATATAACGATAAAAATAATACGAAAGAGTAATGTTGGAATTTCCGCAACACTTGCATTTGAATTTATTGTTTTGCTCGCACATATTTATTGAGCTTATTAACATGTATATAATTTTGTAGAGTAATCATATGTTAATTCTATTATCAATGAGAAATTATTCTCAATTCTTCTCAGTCGTTTATTCGATTTTACATACATTGTTCGCCATAATTACACGAAATGTCGTGTGGAAATGCGGCAATTAATCGTCATTGACAATATGAAATGTCTTATAGCTGACGTTTATGTACGTATGTTTTACGCCTACGCTTCGTGCGCGGGCGTCGCGACGGAGGCGTCGTACTACGTAGTTTTGCTCTTGCGATGACCTTGGAAACTCCTACGCTCCTTTCAGCGCCGGGTAGTTTTGGTGGGGACATTCGTTCATCGACGTCCCACCCACTCACGCCGGGCAACTTCCGCCCCTCCGAATCACGATATTCGCTACACATCGATGCCAGGAGAATCTAGGTATCTCCGAATTATCGTGTTCGGGACGTTAAAACTGTATTCAATCGAATTCAAATATCGTTTCCTAAAAGCTCACGTTAATTAACTTTTCGTTGACGAAATAAACTATGTTAGAATTTCGTGCCAGATATATTAAATTTACTGTTAAAATAATCATTATCATGGAAAATTTAATAAGAATATATATACATAAAAGCATAATTGCATATATTATGCATCATATAAGTGGATCCATATGTTATATGACACAATTTATTAGATACATGTAAGTATAAAGATATTGTATAATATGTATATTTCACACATATATACATACATAAGTTCCTAAGCTATCTACTTTAACAACTTTTTATTCTTTGTTCATAAATTTTGGCCGAAGTTATATTAATACTTTTGTTTCGCTTTCATGATAAATTAGTGCTTTTCTTATATATTCAGAATTGTAATGCTGGATTAAATTACTAGTTATGAGAGAAAGATTTTTAATGAATGTTTAAAATTATCCAATCGAATTAATATGATATTTTCATTGATAATAATTAATAATAAATATTAATAATAAGTATTAATAATAATTAATAATAAATATTAATAATAAGAGTATTAAGAATAAGCTCGTGCTATGTGTATAAAAAAGTTTGAAAAAAATAGGATGTGGAAATGCCATTTTTGCGTATATATATTTACTACAGGATCTATCACAATGGTTACGAAAATTAATATACAATTTCTTCATCCCTATCCTCTATCGCATGGAACAAACAAAGGAATCTTCTTCTCTGGCAAATGTCAGGTCCTGTTAAATTAATTAACTTTTTTACTGAAAACAAAAAGAACACCTTGACGTTTCGTACTCGCCAGAGATTTATTAAAAGCTTGTATCTTGCACATGCAAGTGACACTGGTAAATTGTGAATTTTCTTAAAATTTAATTTCACACTATTATGTGAATTAAAATATCATTCATATTAATGGAGTCATATTTTTTAAGTCACTCTTCTTTTATCTTACTCTTCGTTTATCTTCTAATCTCATTTTGTAGTATGGCTTTTCGATTTCAAATCTCTAGGATTAATTCTCAATTCAACCCACGCATTTAATACACAATTATAATTATAATTATAACACTAGCTATCAAAATTGTATAAACATATAATTTTGATTGATATCCATTACGCTCTCGCAGCTATGCGAAGGGATTCTTACGCGTGTGTATGTGTGTATATGTGCACGTATGTGAAAAGAGCATGCACGCGAAACTCACCCCCGTAGAGATATGTATGTACACGTGCGCTGTGCACACGCATGTATGGTTCATCTGCAAATGGCCGACTCGTATACGAACGATACAATTGCGCACACGTACATGTGCGCATAGTCGGCGAAAGGGAAAGAGAATGAAATCACGTATCGAAAGAGATGAATCGAGAGAGAAAGATCTCAAACGAAACGGGGGAAAAGGGAGAAAGAATGAGATAGAGCGAGCGGGGGTGCGCTCGATCGTTAAAGCAGCACGACACCCCCACCGCGTGATCCCTCACGCCCATTCATAAAATTGCACCCGCTAATTCTTAGTATCTCGTTCAGCGTTTTCTCGATATCGCCGCGCGAGTGACATCGCATTTCTTTTCACGAGATCATTCATATCTATATATCTTGAATTTTTCTCACATATCTTTATCTCTCGTTTTTGTTTCTTCGTTTCACGAGTTATTCGGATGATGTAGGAGAATTTTAGGATAAAGAAAGAGACTTGAAAATTAATACTTTCTTTTTCCTCTAAAGAATTTTTTGAGAATATAAATTTTAAATATTTTTGAGATTGACAATTTTAATGATTTATTAGTGAAGTGTTTCGTAATAGAATTTGACGAAAATATTGAAATGATCAATTTAAATTTTCGAAATGTAATTTTGGACAAAGTGTTAAATTTGATTATCGACATATTCGATTCTCTTTATACTTACATTTTCTTGAAGAGTGATACTAAAATTATATTTAACAATAATAAGGGATCATCGCTTTACAATATTTGTTCTATAGTTTCATAGCTGTAATACAGATCGTAAAACACAGATGTAATACAGATCAATAATAATTTATGACAAATAAAGATTGAGGACAAACTCACTGATGATGTTCAATGATCCACGATTCACGGAGGATTGACCGCTCCTGCGTGATTCAATGCAACACCTGTTCCTCGGGATGAAATCTGACTCGTCCGATCGACCCTGGCTGGTGGCTGAAGGTCATCGTCGTTGTGGGAAGGAGGGGGGCGGAAGGGATGAGAAGGGGAGGGTTTGGATGCCGCAGTGCTCTCGCGAGCGAGCAAATAAAAGTCCTGCCCGGCATTGAGCGGGTGCCTCCATTCATGGTTTCCGGGCGCAGGCGCCTCGTCGCGAAACCGCATGGCGTTGCCCGGGGAAGGGGTTTGCGAGAAGTCACCTACGCTGCTCCCCCGGCATCGCGATACGTGGGCGACGCGGGTGATTCAGAGGTAGAGCGAGCCGGAGTAAGGGCGGACCAGTCTTGTTCCTCTCGCGCGCCGGCTCGACTCGCTGCGACCCGGCTTCGGGGGTGACTCGCATAAAAGAGAGAAAAAAACACACACGTCGAGAGATCCTCGCCCGACGATCTCCGTCACGCGAGAAGTGGTGTTGCTCCTCAAGTTTTTCTCGACGTCCTTCCCGACGAGCGATGGCTCGCGTTCGCCGGCGCGTACACGTCAAGTGAGTGTTTCGCGACTCCTTTCTCTTTTTCCGGATGCTTCTTCCGGAAAAGGCGAATCCTGGAATCTCTGTATCGGAAATACGCGTATATCGTGTGCGATCGTCGAGGAAAAAAAACACGCGGAAAAAACGCGACCGCATCGACAATTGTACCTGTGAACTTTTTAAATTGCGGTCTACCTGATTAAATTATGATCTTGTTACGCGCGTCCCACGCTGAAACAATAGTGCGAAATCCATTATAGTTTTTTGATCTTCGAACTTGACGCATCGACAACTGCATTAACCATTTTTCTATCTGGATAATTTTTGTAAAATATCGAAATCATGTAATTGAATTTCGTGAATCTCCCTCTCCAGTAATGCTTAGCAATAATGTTATTTTATTTATTTTGTTAATCATTCCTTAAACATTTCATAGTATTTTGAATTTATATTTTGCCCTTCTTATTCCCCGATTCGCATCCATCAAACTTTTATTTTTATAGCGTTGTTCCAAAATTTAATATAGTGTTTTTTTTTAAATTTAATATAATATAAATATAATTTAATATAAAATAATTTAATATAACTTAATATAAAATAAAATAATAATTTTATATAATGTTATTTTTATAATCAAGATAATTTATACAGAGAAATAATTTGTAGGAGACATTTTCGTAAATATTAAAAAACTTTCGTAACAAAAAAAGTGAAAACACGAATAGAAACCGAAAACGGATCATGAAAGAATTGAGTGAAAGTTGGGAGGGTATAATCGCGCGGGGGGGGGGGGGGGGAGGATAATAATTATTATAAAGATAAAGAAAAATCAGAAGCATAAAGTTATCAATATAAGAGGTTGTTAAAAGTGTTCTAGCAATCCCCAATCCAGCAGACCCAACAAGCCGAGCTCGACTACTCTCGCTGTTAAGTAGTCGAGCTCAAGCTTACGCGAGACAAGTCGGCTAACAAAGATCTTTTATCTCTCTAGTTGAGTCATCAAAAAAAATTACACGTAATAGGATCCATGATTTTCTTTCCACAGTCGGAGAAACACCGAGATTCTATTCACTTGCGTCCGACACTTCGTGTAAAGCCCAGCTGTATCGTGTCCAGTGTCATCGAAGGCGTTAAATCTTGAAAAAGCACGCAGATACATTCATTACGAGAGGCATGCTCGCTGCACGTCAGTTCGACTATTTTGCGGAAGAGCATTCGTACGAAAGGTAAGATTTACGCAGCGTTATTTGTTTTATTAATATTTTTATTATTATTGCTTGTATTGCTTTATTTACTTATCTAGATTTTTTTTTATATTTTCTAGATTTTATGGAATTTATCGTATTGTATTTTGTATTGTCTTTATATCTATTTTTATACCATGCATAACAACATTACGTCTTCGCAATTCCCCGTGTCGCGTTACCCTGTGCCGTAGAGCGTTTCCTTTGTGCGACATTGAAACTCGAACGAGAGCGAAAGTAGCGGACGATGCCACTCGGCGCCCATCAGTGAAAACGAAACCGGGAAACTTTGACCTTTTTTATCGAAAAAATTGTAGATGCTATCCAAACCTGGTTCAATGGATAAGATATCAAACGTTGAGCTTGGAAAAATACTTAAAAAATATCTGAAATTGGAGAAATTATGAAAGATACATATAATTTCTTCTCTCCACACATCGTTAAAGATGCAAAACTTGACAAAGAATACAAGAAAGATTACCGAAAATATAAAGGAATGTTAAAAAATGAAATTTAAGATAGACCCTTAATGATATTATCGTTATTGCATTCAATAAAACTGTATAAACATTTTAATACACACGCACACATACACAAATTGACCCATGAACAAGAACAAAAGATTTTGCTACCGACGATACTCGATCAAATTATACGAGTATACATATATAACAGGTAGCACACCCGTTGTAAATGTATTTTAGATGAATATATCCACGCATGCTCGCACAACCACACGATAGCATACGCGTGTTCGCGCTCGCGTTCGCACGCGACACATTTACACGCAGATATCGGCCATTTTACTTTCTCCTCCTTCCTCCCTTTATTCTCTAGAGGAAAAACGGATCTGACCTTGGTCGCCATGGCGATATTTCAAGAATACCGTCCGCTGAATGCCATCAAGCAACCGGAAAAAGGCACAAATTTGATGGTCTATTGTGCCTGTTGTTGCTTCCGCTCGTGCAAATACGAAAGAACAATTTCATTTTTTTCATTATTCTCGCGTCTCGATTTTTAATTATCGCGAAAATCGTATTTATTTTACTATCAGATCGATATATAACTTGTACATATATATATATTTTGCATATACATTTTAACGAACAACGTTTTTTCGGATTAATTATATCGAAAAGAGGAGATATTCACCAAATCATAATGATAAAGATAAGATATAAATAAAGACGATAAATAAGATATAGATAAATAAGATATAGATAAATAAAGTATAAATAAAGATAATAACGATAAAGATGATATAGATAAAGTTATAGAATATAGATACAGTTTAGATAAAATTAACATTAGTAAAATCACTTGTAATCGTTTGGTAAGTACTTCCGGTTTTTACAAGTCATAACTGACATTACAAGATGAAATGCTTTTTGCGAATAGATATAAAGTCGTGAAAAAGTAATGTCGCGCTGATTTATGGTTATACATAAATAGTTTTAAGTGGGCGTTTGCTTCGCGATATTGCAAAAAGAGCAAAATTTAATATGGTTTTAGCAAAATGAAAGGACATGAACCTTATCATTTTGGAATTAATCCAGAGAATCTCGTGTGGTAAACATGGACTTGTTGCTTGTCATGTTTATTGCGTTGGAAAATGAGTAAACTTTCTCGCATATACACGTCCTGATGTGAAATCTCATGACAAAATATTATTTATATATGAAACCTTTATGTATTATTTATGTATGAAACATTAATACAGAGAAATAATACTTCAAATGTAATTTTTCTACTTGATAAATTATCTAAGCTCAAGATTTCTTTAGCGCAAAAGAGCAAATGACAAAAGTATATTCTTTAATTAATTTAATTTAAATAAGATTTTAAGACAAGACTTTAAGAAATATATAGTATTAAAATTTTTGTATTTAAATAACAAATACGCCTGTTAATTTTTTTTATCATTAGCTAAGAAAAAATTTATGTTAAATTAATCGAGAAATTTACCATCAAAACCAATGTATTGGAATTAGGATACACCGTATATTCCGTATATTATACAAAGTGACCTCGTAGCGATCTTGAGATAGAACTTTGTCAACAAGAGATTTAATGATCAGTTAGTTCGGTGCGAACGACAGGCCGTGGTGGTTTGAACATCGACAATTATCGTTACGAAGGCTTGTTTCCAGAACATTGACCAGGTAGAAATTGCAGAGTTGATTATTTATTTGCGATTTGAGCGGAATTTTCAAATTTTATTGATCTTCATACGTCGATTAAATCGATTTCCGAATTTCGGATAGATTCGCGATCGCGATAAAATCACTTTGTGTATAATCCGGATTATGTACTGTTTCTAACTCTCTTTAATGCGTTAAATTCTTTAATCGATACATAAAATCAAGCTTTTTTGGCGAAAAATATCAAGAAGAATCGTCGTTTATATCGGGAATTTCTAATATTACATCTTTTCTCAAAACTCTTATTCATAATTCTTGATTAACGATCGAATCATCGCTTCGATTGTTTCCAAAATGTCAGTCAGATAGTGCGCAAATTCGCAAACAGTACAGTTTTCTACGCGCAACAGAAAAGTCTCGATAACATTCGCGAGATGAAATGCGCTTTTAAATATCAGAGTGTTACGTAAAATTGATTTTAGTGGGCAAGCTGATTTTGCCAAAGGTTGAAACCGTTATAACTTTGAAGAATTGAATCTTCAGTGTTGTGAATATGTATACGAAAACATGTATCGGGCAAAAGAGATCGTCGCGTTTTCTTTATTACGAATAAACATGAAGGTCAATTCAGTATCCAGTTTTACATTGCCTTCTATTAAATGCTCTCCATAAAGCAGAAATATATTTTCAAATGACCGAGTAAAGTGAGTGTGAGATTATTTTTCTCAATTTGTGGAAATTTTGATCAAATTTCTTTCAAAATCACAATCTTTATCGGTTTCAATACAAATTTATTTTACTTTCGAGTTTTTTAAACTGAATACCAAAGTTCAGTTAAATTTACAAGATGAAAACGGAGCATAATTATTTAAATCCGATATTTTTGAATCATTTGATTTCACGATATTTGCATAAATAAATGACGATTGAAATGAAAAATAGTAATGCATCGATAAAATGTAAAAAAAGCAGCGAAATACTGGTCAATATAGCAATATTTCAATATCTTGCCCTAACTATCGTTTCAGGAAAACAAGATTTTTCAATAGTGCGGCACGGGACATTTCCTTGGAATTTTATCACAAATTTTTGCCCACTACCATGAATCAATTCAAATCTCCTCGCAACAAGGTAGATTACAACCGCCATTTCATGCAAGTAAGTAATTCATATATTTTTTGTAATCTGTAGAAGAATATTTAAATTAACATAGATTTGCATATTTTAAAATCTTATAAACATATTAAGCACAATGTACTCAACTTCCTGAAAAGAAATTGTTTAATTGACTTCTCTTTAAATTGTAACTAAAATTAAAATGTAAAATTTTAATGAAAAAGTTCAGTTCAATTATAATTTCAACTAAAATTAATTATTTTTACAAATAATTTTCTATTCATACATGAGCTTTAATCTCGAATACAAACTGTACATTTCTTTCTGAATAAGTTACAACTCATCATTTGTTAAGAACTATTTTATAATTTTGAACAGTAATCGGTGTTTATTCCACAAATTTGAAATAAACAACACGAATGTGTTTCAGATGATAAATAAACCTCGGAGACAAGAAGACCAATACTTTACGCCAAAAAGACTTAGTAATGTGAAAAAAGTTCGATCATTCTCAAGTCCCAGCCCGGAGAGGTTCCTGAGGCACTTTTCCCCGGGGAAACTTTTACAACAGCATCCGAATGGCAATTTACCAAGCCATTCAATTATCAATCAAACAGATCCCTCGTTTTTATATCAAGGTCCAAGATTATACAATCAAAACACTACGGTTGTCGGTTCACTGGGCTCTACAGGTGACAGTCGGCCAGGTTCTTCGGATGACAGTCTAGCGAACCGTTCACCGATTCGCCAGCTGGACACCAGTTCGTCAGACGATTTCGGATATTTTCGAATGTTTGAAGATGCTAGTGTATCAGATGTCTCCGATTTGAGCTTTTCGGGTGCCAATCAAAGCGAGAACTGCCAAGCGGATTGTGAGACGTTTGAAGATTTCAACATGAACTTTCTCAAGCTCGATTTGCTGGACGTGAACGACAACTATTCCGCACGACAATCACCCGAGCAGCTAAGCTGTAGCTCAAATGCCCAGAAAAATATGCCTAACGTACCACTGATACCATCGGTAACAAAAGAGTTAGAAATAACGAAGGATATGACGCAGGACACCTACTCCGAAGAAAAATCACCTGTATGCGAGCAACGAATCCATAGTCCGAATGCCCAGGAAGGTGTATCACCGAAAGAACTTGAGATTGCGAGTGAGGTAGAGAAGGATGATTACATCGAATCTCTACGATCATCTGTGTGCGATGAATATCTGAGTACCCAGCAGGATATGTCTAGTGTACCATTAATAACGGAAGAGCTAGAAGCAGCAAAAGAGACAGAGATAGCGGCAGCAATAGAGAAGATTCAATCGCCTAATCATTCATCGACAGAGACGTCGCCGTATCACTGCAGTGATCATCCATACACTCAGCTGCTTTATTGTCAGACTTGCTGCAAGCCGATTTGTAAAAACTGCGCCTCTCATTGCACTTGTAAACACATGACAGTCGATCTCGTAGAGTTCATCGAAACTATTCAGCGTCAAGCTGAAGAAGTATTGATGGAAGCCTATCTCGGGGTAGACGTTCTCGCGGATGATATGGAAAATATGGGTGTAAGTCAACTTTGATCGATCGAAATGTAATTAAAAAATTTGCAATTAATAATCATTTTCTTCTAAATCTTTCGAAAATATAAAACGGCTTGAAACAATGTATACACATTTGTACATATTTTTCGCATAAATAAATATAGAAAATTAAATTCTGAAAGTACAGATTATCTAAAAAAAATTCGTCTTATGCTTCTTGCAGTTGGACATTGCAGCGTTAGATCAAAGAACTAGGGAGGCGCTCAATGACGTAAAGTTCTTCTCACGTAGAATGTGGACTGCTGTGGAAGAGAGGGAGAAGAAATTATTCAAACAAATTGTGGAAGCGCGACGATGGAAGTTCGAGGTTCTTCATGAAAGATACATGCATCTAAAAGAGGATAAGAGCCGGCTGTCACAAGCCATAAGCGCCCTCAAATACGCTATCTATGATGCGCGATTTCCCAATCTCGCGTGTAACCCTGACGATCTCTTGAAAAAGAAAGACATGGTATTGGCTGAGGTATCTCCTCTCACAATCATTTTACACGTGACATATATATTTTGGTTCAACATTTATAAATTAATCTACAAAGAAATACATTATATAGCTTGTAATTTTTTTAAATTCCGTGTGTTTGTACAGATCTGGCAGATTCGTCAGAGTCGGAAGATGAAGACCCGGCCTATCCGAGAGGAGAATTGGATCTCGTTCAAGAGTTCCGACAGCAATGTGCTGGCCGTGATCGCTAACGGCGGGAACGTCTTGCTGAACAGTCCAGGCACAATCGGGGATCGTCTACCTCACAATCGCGATTACAAATTATTACAATCATGTTTTCCGTACGGATTGAACGAGCAAATGATGCAACCGATACCGCGCGGTCGTCCGATAGCGAATTACGAGCGCAGTATCGTTCTTCCGAATAGGAAACCCGAGTTGCAGGTCAAGAGCACGAGTGTGCAGATCATCGGCCACTTTGGCGAGAACAACCCCGACAATCTTTGCCGCCCGTGGGGATTAATTTGCGACAATGAGGGTAACATCATAATCAGCGATAGATCCAACAATCGCATACAGATTTATCGCGACGACGGCACGCTCATCAGGAAATTTGGAAGCTACGGTAATGGCCCTTGCCAATTTAATCGCCCGGCTGGAATCGCCATCGACGCTAGACGTCGTCTCATCGTCGTCGACAAGGATAACCATCGCATCCAGGTCCGCATAATTTTTCAACGACCTAAGTTTACTCCTCTCGTGTCACATTGAGACTAGGACTTTAACAAGAGAGTAAATTGCAATATAAAATCATCGTGTTTCAGATCTTAACGATGGAGGGTGAGTTCCTGAGATCCTTTGGCGAGCATGGCGAGAAGCAAGGCCAGTTTTGTTACCCGTGGGACGTGGCAGTAAACACTGCTTGCGAAATTGCGGTCACAGACACCAGGAATCACCGCGTCCAATTGTTCAGCGCCGAGGGTATTCCGCTGCGTATGTTTGGAGGCCAGCCGCATATGCTCAGGTACTTGGATTCACCGCGTGGCATTTGTTTCAATCAGGAGGGCAAGCTCATCGTTACGGATTTCAACAATCATCATCTATTAATAATTGAGTATAATATGACTGATATGCGTATACTCAAGTGCGAGAAGGAGTTAAAGAGCAAGAGGCAAGACGGCAGTGGGGAAAACGGCGACGGCCAAAGCGACGAAAACGCACCTACGTTTCAGAGGCCACAGGGCGTAATAGTGGCCGACGATGGTAGTATCCTCGTCGCGGACTCCCGTCATAATTCGATTAAAGCGTTCAACTCGGTCGGATCGTTAATTTATTCGTATAAACCGGGTCAAGAAGAAATGGATCGTCCACTCGGTATAGCTCTCCACTGGGATGGTAGAATGGCATTCACCGATTACGGCCGTAATTACGTGCGCTTAGTAAAACTGGAACATCACATGGATCCGGTGTCGAGGAATGCTATCATGTTCGGTTGATATCATAGAATATCGAATGCATTACCCTAGCGAATCAATGGAGATGAGACAAGAAGGATGAAATTCTCGTTTGCAAACATGCGAACAGCATCAACGGCCGCAAATTTTACAATTGCAACGCGTGGCGAGATTTTCCATTATCTACTTTCTGCCACCAGTAAATTGCGCTAGGAAATATAACGTTTTGTTGAAAACGCGAAAAATTATGACAAAAATATTCTCAGCAGTAAAAATAATAAATTAATAATAAACGTGAAAGATGAAAGTTATGCGTGCAACGCAATTACGTAGTTGTTCGACATAAAATATAAACATATATTTTACACACATATCTTCGATTGATTCCGGAATTAAAAATTATTTTTAGTCTTCTCTTCAGCTTTTTTACAATTTATCTATTCATCTATTTACTTTCTTCCATTTTTTTCTAATTTTTCTTTGTTTTCTATTTATGTTTTATCTGAAATTATGTATCTATGTTCTAATATTTTTTATTTATCTATGCATCTATGTATCTTCTCTATCCCATTTATTTTCTTTTATCTTTTATTTATTGCGAAATCGCTTTATATATCAGACGCTCAGTTTCACTCTCGAGAAAAAGCGGCAATTAATTTTGATACATCTTAATATGGCGTGACGGAACTTAATGCAACTTTCATCTTTAAACTCTATTATTGATTTATTATTTTCATTGCTATTTATTTTATTTTATATTATAAAATATCTTTATTTTTTGAAATTGAGCTATATATATTTTATAATTTTATTATATAATGTGCGTTATATGTATGTTGTAGTTGGATAGACATTTGGAAAAATGTAGTTTAGATATTTTTAGATAATTATTTTCGAATTTATAAAAACAGACAAATTTTGAAACAAGACACGATAGCGGAGAAAGAGAACCGTGTATGCGCTACACGTTTTATATAATTGATTGAGCAATCGATTGGCAATGCATTGTCAGAAAAAAATGATGATGAAAGAAATTAATGAGATATCGGTAAATTCACATAGTATCAGCAATTATATTTTACTTTAATGCTTCTTATTTATTAGAAGATTCGATTATCTTTTTGAATCGCAATTGACTTGTTTCTTCTATTTTCATACTTTTTAATGAAAGACTGTCTTGTCTATTCATGAAATTAAAACATGAAATTTAATTCATCTATAAATTTGGTAAAAAAATCAAATTGGTTTTTAGAAAAATAACAAAACAATTAAAAATATAATTATTATGATCTATCTTTTAATTCATTTCCTGTTTCTTCTTTTTAAGATCGAATTGATAAGCAGAATTGTGTTCGGCGTCGTGCACACGATTTATATTCAGGAAAAAATAACACAACCATAGTCTTAGGTTTTGCCTGATTGATCGATTCATCTGTAAGTTTAGTAAAAAAACCAAATTGGTTTTGTTACCAAATTTACAGATGAGTCGATCAATTAAGCAAAACCTAAGACTATGGTTGTGTTATTTATCATTATATATTTACAGATGAATTGAACTCATGTTTTAATTTTATAAATAGACAAACAGTTTTTCATTAAAAAGTATGAAAATAGAAGAAACGAGTCAATTACAATTCAAAAAAATAATCAAATCTTCTAATAAATAAGAAGCATTAAAGTAAAATATCATTGTTGGTACTATGTGAATTCACCGATATGTCATTAATTTCCTTTGTCATCATATTTTTCTGACAACGCACTGCCGATTAATTATGCAAGAGACAAGACTATGGTTGTGTTATTTTTTCCTGAATCGTGTGCACGACGCCGAACACGATTCTGCTTATCAATTCAATCTTAAAATGAAGAAAGAGGAAATGAATTAAAAGATAGATCATAATAATTATATTTTTAATTTTTTGTTATTTTCTTAAAAAATATATATATATACATGATAAAATTATATATTTATATATATGATAGTTAAATTATATTTTACAATTCTTTTCAACATTTGTCTTTCTGGTATAAAATAAAATATACGAGCTAGAGATAAATATATGAGCAATAGAAGAACGAGATAAGATTGAAAAAGAACATTTTTTATGTTAAACTTTTTAGCATATTTTCTCTTTTAATATTCAGATTTATTAATTTATTGATTTTTAACAAAGTAGAAAAGATTTTTTATTGATATTTTAAATTCAATCGCATAAAGATTTTCGTTATTTTTTCACTTTAGAGCAAAGGAAAATATTTTTAATTTAAATTAGACTTTACACAATAATCTTTATTATTTCCAATATTACTTGTTAAATCAACAAGTACT
Source organism: Camponotus vicinus (assembly GCF_025532165.1). Lineage (NCBI taxonomy): Eukaryota > Metazoa > Arthropoda > Insecta > Hymenoptera > Formicidae > Camponotus > Camponotus vicinus. The sequence continues at coordinate 6,303,624 of NW_028141949.1, forward strand.
TATCAGATACATATATATATATACATATACACAAAATTATGGCTCACGAAACGTCTTGAACCGCAAAATATTCGACGGAGAAACAATGTCGATGAGAAAGTATCAAACGAAAAAAATGACAGATGGGGAAGATGTCCAATTTTTTATTCCCCACATTCAACGCGCGTTACGGTTCTCTTAAGCTCGAGAAAGCAACATATATATATATTATCAATATAGATTTGGTATCGTTAAGAATTAGCGAGTAAGTTTATTGTTAAGGGATATATAATTATCTAATATAATGTTAGACATTAACGTGAATTAATCGTTATCACGGTTGAGACGATCAGTACAAAGTTGTGCATGCGTTTGTATGAGAGAGACCGCGATAGAAATTGCTCGTTAAGGGAACAGCAATAGGATGTTGATTGTTTTTTGACGTTGTTTGACAAGGTCCGAATGAAATTCTGCCGTTGATTTGACGTATTCGTATAATCTTTAACGCCGTTGTATTAAAGGGACATGATACGTATTATGTGCGAATTATTATATAATAGTCCACCAACTCTCTTGGATCTGTTTGCAAATTTTCGCGTTGTTCCTTCGACATCTTTCATATACTATATATATGAATATTCTGGTACTAAAACAGCCAGTATTGTATATATCCTCGGCTATAATTCTACATCTACCTCTATAAGCTGTGGGTTGGCATTAGTCGTTTTAGTTTTTCTAGAAAGAATATTCTCTCCCCGCGTTAGAATTTTTCCTGTAGGTTATACTTATTGTTAATTAATATGCAAAAATAGCAAAGGTAGCACCTGATGTAAGAGAAAAATATTTTTAGAGAAAAGAGAAATTGCCCGATGTGAGTGAAAGATGCGCTGCATAATAATAGATAACAATGCTTTTTTATGAATGTCTCATGCGCGAAAAATTATTGAATTATTTGTTCGAATATCTCGTAAAGTGGCGATAATATGTAAAAAAAGTGACGATATATTATTATCTCACTCTTACCTCATGTGAGAAGATTACTCTTACCTCATGTGACACGAATGTCGCGTGTTAGTATTCAATGCAACGCGCACATTCGTGTAACGCCAAGATTTGGCTGTGTTAAACATACAAGGGAATCATAAAAAAAACGAAACGCGAGTCCACTTTATGATATATCTGTGTGACGAGAAAGAAAATCGCGCGATGGTATTTTTTTAAATGATAAGCATGAACACACACACACACACACACATATACACAATATACATACACATACTTTCGTAACAGGATCCAGAAAAGGGATCGTGCGACTTTCTTTAAACAATCTCTCGTAAATGTGATTAGGGCGAAACTTTCTACATATATTAGAGACGATAATATATCTGTATGTATTACGTGCAATGTTTAATGAGAATCAACTTTTCCGATATAGATTGCTCGGTCGGTGATGGTCACTTAAAATCACGACGAGAATTATTCTTCGATTCCGTAAGGACGATGTATGTCTTTCGCGCATCATTTTCGAAACGCGCATTCGAGACCATTTTTACATATGCGCAGATACCACTTGAAAACGCAGATACCGTCGAAACGGATTTAAAACAGGCTCTTATGGTTAATTATACGACACGAATCCGTTTGAAAAACGGGCTTCTATCTCGTTGTGGATATAAATGAAGGCGCGATAGAAAAGAAAAGATTGGAAATACCAAAAAAAATAATAATAATTAAACACATAAAATCAAAAATAACATACATCTGTCCGAGAAGACACTAAAAGAATGTTCTTCACATTCATTTGCATATCATAAATTTGCTCATACAACACTAATTAACAATTTGTTATAGCCTTTAAGCACAGAAACGAAAATCAATTTAAGGAACGTGACGCTTTTTTTCAAATCGTGTTGATCAACGACGCGTTTCCTTTAAATGGATGCGATTTATCCTTCTTGAATATTATAGTTATATCTCATAGATAAGAGTTTGTTACAATTTTTCTGCAATGTATTTCTTCTTGCATAAGAGATATACTTTCTCTCTGTAAAATTTTTGTACATGTTTACTTAGGCAGTTTTAAAATCTAAATTTATGCAATAATTTAGCTAGTTTCGTTTGTATTTGCATTTTTCTCTCCTTGCTTGCTTTTATATAAAACATCGATAGATGCTGAAAAGTGAAAGATAGAAATTGTACATATATATATATTAAAAACGCGATCTTTCCGCAGACCGCAGGCAAGGAAGAAAACGCATAAATTGCAGTATTCATTGACAATTGTTTGATATGAAAGTTTATAAGAACTTTCTTTTAAAATAATAACGCAGTGCCAAGCTATGTAATTCGCGAGAAAGCAGAGCATGAAAAAGTTGAGGAAATGCGCGCAACCCGATTATGAAATTAAGTTAGCAACGTCATATTTTTGCGGTTAATAGCAAAGATGACGCTAAAATCAATCAATTATCAAATGTCAGTCCATCAACATCGAAGTTGGCTAATGTGTTATTATACGAAATAACGTTATGCATAACGATCGTAACGATAAAAATAACAGTTTTATAACAAATGCGCTTTCACGGTGATGTAACATTTGCGAATAAAAACGAGAAAAAATGGTTACAAGTTCCTATTTTTTGACGTTACAGATTGTAAAATATCTTGCTGGCTTGACTGACAATGATTTTCTCCGCAAATGCTTTAAAAGCTTCTTCCTGAGTCATCGGCGCTAAACTTAAGAATTTATGATAAAATGCTGTATGTACTTTGTTTCCTATCAAAAATTTAATCGTTCATCGAGAACATTCTTAAGTAATAATTCCAATTCCACAGATTCACCGTAATTGTAGAATCGCAAACGTTTCATCGATCGGCATTCGATTACGAATAATTTGTGAGTGCCGCGTATGTGTCCGTGTGCGTGCATATCTACATATGAGTATCTGTATTAGATCTGACCGCCAATTTACGTGCGTTTAAGTATTTATGAAGAGATAAACTTTTAATGATTAAACATGTCAAAATAATTATAGTAGTGCATTTATCAAATAAGCCTTCCCAAGTCACTTTAATAAGATTTCTTTAATAATGTCCGATAAATCATTCTCAGATCCTTCATGATTTCACATTTCTTTTTTCTCAAACTTCGAATAAGCGCAAAAGAGGAAAATTCCTAGAGTTTTCAGTCTGAAAATTAAATGGAAAAGATTTGTAAAATATCAAGAAAATATTAGATAAAAGAAATGAGGCTAATTAAAATTCCAAGAGTTGCGATTTTAAGAAACTCTAAAAATTCTAAAAAAAAAATATCTTTATAAAATATTATTCGTACAAATGATATAAATCAATTAATAGATTAATAGTAAAAATCTAAATAATAATATAAATCTAAATATAAAATTATTATAGTCATACAATACGTAAATAATGTTAAAAATATGATTAGGTGCTCTTCTTAATCGTGCAAAATTATCTCTTTTAACAAATTATATCTTTTTTACATATGCAAAAATATATTCTTGAAATATAAGTTATTTTGCTACATTTATATCGTAATACTAAGAACTACATGGGAAAGATATTTAATAACATATGATTAGAATAAATAGTATAGTAGAGATTATATATTGCATCACATCTTGTATAAGACGAAGACTTCCATGCAGCCGAGATTTCTTCATCCTCGCTGACCTGCTATTGCACCATTTATTTCCGTACACACCCTGTCGTTGATTGTATCTCAGAGCGAGACGCAATTTGCATATATGTAGCATATAAGTAGATGCACTCGATCATTATCTATGACAGAATAACGGTGTACAAATAAGGAAAGATTGTAATTATGTGACAGAATATATTTAAATTAAGTTTTATTTATTGCATAGTCTTACATCGTATCTTTACATATAGTTCGTGCTAATCTACGCGAAAGGGCGCTGCAAAACATTGGTAACACTAATTTTTCGAAATACCATACGCAGGAAAATTCGACGGATTGAGGCGTCACAGAAAAAAATGCTAAAAGATATAAAACTTATAATGAAAAATCGAGTGTTTATAGAAATCCTGCTCTAGTTATATTTTTCAAAGATATTAAATTTTTCTTTCTTTCTCACGGTAGATCTAGTTGCGCAGGTAACCCGAGAATATCAACAACGAGAATGAACTTTACATGATGAGCATAACAGTATAAAAACATGAAAGAGAACACCGATTCCTTCATTAGTCATTTTCTAGCTAAATGATGTCAGTGAATCGGACTATAACACCAAAGAATCGTGGTGCAACGGGCTCGGATCTGTTATGGTCGCTTCGTGGCGGAGCAGTCTCGAATCTTAATCTGCACAAATATGGTTGTGATTATCATTAATCAAAGGCCCCTTCGAGCACTATCACAAATAGAGAGAAGAGCAGCGAGCTTAAATTAGCTCTCTCGCTCGTGGCAATCGAATCCTTCTTTTATCTAGAAAATGCGACATCTGCGGAATGTCGTCGGTTATTGCAAATTGACAAATCAACACTCTTCCTTAGATTGCGAAGCAATTATTATGCATACGCAAAACAATCTCCGCAATAACAGCTATAGTTTTTTACCATCGGGTCGATTACAAGTCCTTCTTCCATGCTAAAGCAACGTCATAGATCAGCGTCATTACGAAGCTTCTTCAAGCAACGACTTATGAGAGAAGCGACACCTTCTCTAGGTAGACAACACTGTTCGCGCGCACGCAATCGCGATTTATTTACCGGGTATGATTTCTCTCAAATGATTGAGTCGACCCCAATTGCGAATTAAAGAGAGAGAATCGTCCTAAATCGCAATCTTGAGCAGCCCGACGAGTAACGTTGCAGGTACCTTTAGGAATTAGTAGTTCGCAATTGAATATTACATCACACGCAAGTCTTGATCGCCGATAGGAAATCGAAATGCCCATCGTCGCAATTTTTGTTTTTTCACATCAGTCTTTCGAGATTTTTTCTCGTAAATATCGGCGTTCCCGCGCCGCTCTAGGTGCGATGAGAGGATCGAGACCTTCTCGAGTACTTCTTCCTCTCAGTAACGATACGTCAAACGGCTCCGTACTCCTCGCTTGATGGCGACTCGTCGCTGGCCGACGGTCTGGGTGGCCTGGGCGGTCGCGGCGGTCGATGATGATGCAACGTGGGCGCAGGCCTTCTCGGAGGTGGCGGCGGATGCGTTCCGTAGGATGTATCGTCTCCTTCTTCGCTGCTGGGCGATGGCGAAGGCGCTCGGTCCTCCTGCTCCTGCAGCAACTGTCGAAACTCTTGGATCGACTCGTTCAAGGACCACAGTTGCGAGAGCAAAGAGAGGTCGAGTTGCCGCAGCCCAAACTGGTAGATATAAAAATAATTATTGCGACATCAGTACGTTGATAATCAAAGATAAAAAACAAATTGAAATTGTTATAGCGAGTTAGATAGGAAAATGATGTAGTAATTTTTTTAAATAAGAAAGCAATTATCGCGAAGCTTATTTTTTTAGCATCAAAGATTAATTGTATTAAAAGTATAATATTTTATTTCAAAAAAGGAGAAAAGGAAAGACTGTTTATTTACTTTATTACTAAAATTATCATTTTTCTTTTCTCTTTTTTAATTTATTTATCCGTGAATTGTTGCGAAATTTCACATAGGACTCAATCTAGAATCTGCAATGTACCTGGCACGAGGCGCGTTCACTTTTACCATACGGTCACCAAGGTAAATGTTACCTCGTGATTTACGGATTGAAATGACGCATTTCTAAGCGACTCGGCGACCGTGGGAACGGATAGGAAGAGAGAATCGTAGTACAGGAGAGACGTAAAATAAGATTGAGAAGAATACGAGAGGTGGTGGCGAGCGGAGAGCGCGATGAAGGAGAGACGAAGCTGGAAGGAGAAGGACTACGACGAGGAGCAGAAGAGAGAACGAAGGTGAAAGAGAGCCACCGGGAGGAAAAGGAGGAACCGAGAGTCATGCCCGAGGAAACGTAGCGTGGGAGCGGCTGTTTCAATGCGCATATATCGTGCGGTCTGGATAACTATTAGATTATTAGCTCAACTTAGGTACTTAGGAGATGCTGGCGCGAACGACAACAAAACACTTATCATGCGAATGCCTCTCTTCCTCCGGAGAAATTCTACGCGAGGTCCCGTTAGAGTTAATTTCGCAAAGATTGACCGCGAATGCTAAGCGAATGTGATCGATGTGATGTGGCAATAATTTTGTACGAAACGAGCAGTAATTTGCAAGATCGTCGGGTCAGTAGGACACTCGAAGGATCTTGCCCTCATGAAATAATAATGAGAAACATTGTGGGCGCGTTAACGACATATTTAGAGATACAAATTTCGTAGACGATGACGATGCAATTTTAATCGAAATAAATAATCTTTTAGAATCCCGAATTGCGCGTGATATCGTTACTCGACATAAGAGAATTTAAAATAGTAAATTTGCATATTCGGTCTGCTGCGTAAACAGAAATCTGCAAAGTAATATATCCATTAAAATAGCAGAATCTCTATATACATGACGAGTATGATATAAGTATTCTCTCTACCGTGCTATGATATGATTTCCCTCGCTGCTTATGATCCCACGCATAAAATATACGCTCATCGCGTTCCGCAATTTATTCACACGCGATCGTGGCCTCGAGGTAACGGGTCGGTCGGGTCGTCCAAACAAATGCGGAAGAATCGAAAGAAAAAAAAAGCAGAAGGTGGACAATGACTAAATAGAAAATGACGACGGTTCACGAAACGTGCTCAGATTGACGACGCACTAGAATATCAAGGATAAGGAGTGGCGAGAATTGTGAGGCTTACATTAAAACAGTCGGCAATAATAAAAAATAAAAAAGAAATCAAAGTCAAAAGAGAATAAAAGAAAAATAGAAGAAAGATATTTAAATAAGACATAAAAGGAAGGAATAAAAAATATAATTTGAAAAATATGTTATGGAAAAAATGAAAGGAGTCAAATTTAAAGAATTCAAGTGACACAAATTATTTCGCGAAAAAATGGGATTCGAATAAACTACGCCAGTTTCCGCTTCAGCGTCAACGATCGGTGACAACGGAAATCTCTCGACAGTTATTTTTAAATCACGCGTATTATTACATGCGAACGCGTGGAATTTTCCCGCATGCTTGTAAATATATTTCGCATCGTAGCGGATGACTAATGGTTTCTATTGGAGTTAATGGCTGCCGTGTTAGAGGATGCACAATTTCAGACACCACTTTGAACAGCATCGACAATTCACCGGCTGCTGCATCTCGAATGCTGCTGCGCGTCATAAAATGCGGTGTTTAAATATTTTCGCAGTCGTTCTCAAAGAATTCCAGCCATCTTTTTTTTGTTTTTGTACTAATTGCTTCAGCTATTCAACTACCAAGGTCTATAACATTATTTGTAAAAAAATTTTAAATGTTTTTTTCTCTTTCTCTCTCTATTTTTCTCTTTCTCTCATCTAAAATAAGTCACGTGTTAAACTTGTTTGTGCGAATGGTTAATATATGTTTGTATTTCATTAATTTAAATCGCTAATAAAATCGCTTCGATAAATGAGAAAAACATTGAACTGAGAAAAACATTGAATGTTTTAATTTAAATTGTTATGTCTGAAACAACAATAAACAATATTCTTTTAAAAATTGTTAACCTTCTTTTAGCGCGTTAAATTACGAAATAAAGATTCAAATTTTTATATCTTTCCCATTCGTAAATTATTCAATAAATAATATGTAAAAAGAAAAAAACTATTAGAGAATAATATGCATAAATAAAAATCATCATGAGAAAATATTTGGTAGCCGATATTCTACATAAGTCCGCACAACAACTGTTAAGTATTTCGCAAAGAAATATATAATAGCATCGAGAGGGTTGCATTTCCCAAGCAGACGTAACGAGACCGCATTCCTGGGCGTTGAAGGCGCGATAGAGAAAAAACGCGCGCAAACGATTCTCGAATAGAGTACCATTTCTCTCCTGAGTACTGCCAACTGGGTATCCAGGGTGGTGAGCTGTCTGGCAGGTGGCGATGGCCTCGATGACGACGGTTTACCGCCTCTTTGGGATTTACTTGACGACCTCGTGGGCGGTGGAGGTGGCTCGCCGCTCTCGCCGCGTCCGCTCAGGTTGAAACCGCTCAGACTCCTCGGTAACGGGGGTAATCCTTGCAAGGAAGACATCGCGATCCTTTCTTGTATACTGAAACAAAGCGCAAAGTTTCACTTTTAACGACGAATTTACATTTGAGCTAGTAATGCCAATTAGTATAAAAGTCAGTTTTATATCAATGTAGCCACAAATTTGCTTATCTTTCGATAAATAGGATAATGCAATAAGTCTCCAGTAATAAAATAAATAACTACAATTTTCTGATGATTAAATATATTTATAATTAAAAATAAACCCGCAAATATGTATAATTTATCAATAAATTAATTATTATATTGTAAAAGATATTTTAATTGCATTATATCATAAAAGATATTTTAATTTAAATTTAAGCTTATTTTTTGTTGATATTTTATATATAATTGTACATATATATTATATCACAAAAAATATATATTTTATTTTAAATTCAACCTTGTTTTCTGACCCGTGACAAATTTATAAATTATTGATAAAAACAGAAATTCTTGAGGGAAATAGATTTAGTAGTTGTATATGGAAAAAACTTTTGCGAGAAATAGAGAGAGAAGAAGAGGAGAGAGGAGAGAGAGAGAGAGAGAGAAGTCGAATATTCTTTCCTGTAAATTGCCAAAGGCAAAATATGATGGAGGCCGCAGGAAACGGAGATACCGTTACACGATCATTTTATGGAATAAAAATCGATCTGTCTTGAGAGTGTCGGTCGCCCGCGGTCAGAAAGGCGGAGGATTTTGTGAATGACTCACTTTACCCTGCGGTTATCATCATCGCGTGTATATCGCACAAATATGTACTCACTCTTATCGATATTCGAATTGGTTTTGCGACCTGTCTGTTTCGTTTTATTTTCCACATGTAGAGATGAAATTGATTTGATGCATCGACAAGTGCAATATCAATTTGATAAACACAGATAGCGATATATTAGTTTAGTACTTGATAAAAACTGCAATTAATTAATTTAATTTAATTGTTAATAAATTCTTTATAGTGCAAGAAAATATTTATATATTATTCGTATTTATTTTTCGAAAATAATATATATAATAAATATCAATAAACAATTAAGGAGAAGGGAAAAATATATTTTTTCTTCCCTTCTTTTTTATCGTAATATTTATTAAATTTTGTATAATTATTTTGTATATATTTGCGTGCGTTATATATTATTTCTAATATCAAAATGTCAAGTGTATTTTTTAGTTTGTCAGAATTTGATGACGAAAATCAAGAGCGATTCGAAACATACCTGAGATAATAAGAAAAAAAATGAATTTTTTTAAATATTAGTTACACTGACGAACGATCAGATTTTGTAGCCCGTCAACACATTTATCGCGAAACGCGAGAAAGCGGCTAAATCATTGAATCCAGATCAACGCACACGGTAACAATGATTCTCTCTGCAGCTATCGCTCCTCAATAATTAATACGTTAGCATCCATTACTCCTCGATAATTATTATATAATATGTTAGCATCGATAATATAATTAATATATTTCAATAATGCTTTATTAGTCATATCACACGCAGAATAAAAATGTCATATTGTCAAATCGCTTGAAAAATCTATCTTAAACATTTTAATAAAAATTTTTAAAAAATTCGAAACATTTAAATTAATTGTTCAAAGCAATATTTTATTCTTAAAAAATAATTAATTTTTTCCACATAATATAATCTTTATGTTATTGTATAAACGCAAAATGCTCCAAATAAAAAATCCATATAAAATTGAACAAGAAGCCTTAGATCTTACATTATGAGCATAGTTTCTTAAAAAAACAATTTATTTCCAATTAAAAGATTTCAAGTCCATCACCATTTGGCGAATGAAAAAAATAGCCCCATTTTTTATATAATATCTCATTATTAGCATAAATTTATAAATAACTCAATGACCTGTTCTGTAGATATTCGAGCGATTTTTTGTCACAATTATGGTCTACCTGATAAAATCAAGATCAGTGATTCTTTCCTCTTCGCGATGATCGTAACCATTGATACGATCCCCGTCGACAATGTCATCTCCGTGTAAAGTGATCTGCGTGGAAGAGTAATGGACTCCCGCCTCCAACCAGTCTTGTCGATGGATGTTGTTGTCGCCGTCGTTATCATCGTCGTTATTGTCCTCATGATCGCTAAGCGCGATTTTACGCTCTGGTTCGTCCATGACGAGCACCGTGGTGGCGGCGCGGTCAACGCTCGGGACGCTTGTCGATTTCTCGATCGAGGATACAGCCTCAGCGTCATCATTCTCGGCAGCCTTTCCCTTCGCCGAGAAAATTTCCCGATGCTGTTTCTGCTGCTGCTGCTCAACAGGGCACGATCCGCACGTGGGCGTCGACCCAACCTGCTCCTCGTCCTCCTCTCTCTCAGGACTGCCGTTGCATTTTTCCGGGTGACTCACCGTGACTTGCCTATCCGCGGAATCCGGACTAGAGAACGAGGAATGATGCCCGTCTTCCAAGGACACGTTGACAGTCCTGATAGCTGCCGGTAGCTTCATCGTCAACGTCTCCTCGACTCTCTCCGTCGCGACAACGCTATTTTCCTTCTGTTGATCCTTATCGGACGAACCCCTGCATCGTCCTCGATAGTCCGATAGATCGATCGGATCCTTTCCGCGGGAGTTTCTTCGAGTCTCCGGTCTATGTTGAGGCCGTTGATCCTCAGTCAGACTGTTGCGCTTCCTCACGACGTTCGCCGGGATGTTTCCCGTGGGATAAGGCTTCCCTGAGCTAGCATTCGTATAGATCTCGCGATGTTCCTGAGAAGGAGGGACCTTGCCTGCGTTCTCTGATCCATTGTCCTCGGTATTTCGCGCTTGCTTGCGATCTCGCGTATCATCGGGTGTGCTCTCGTCCTTGCAATCCTCCTTGATGGACTCATAAACGATCGTGCGGCCACCAGGTGTTGGGTCCACCTGTTGCTGCGGTTGCGTTTGTTGTTGATTGGATCTCCAGGGCTTCGTGTTCGGCGGCGGTGGTGCCTGTCTAGTAGGACAGGGCGGCCTTGGCGACCTCTTAAGGGCCTCGGCAACCACCTGCCGACTCGGTCGAGGTGGCACCGGAGGCGGGTGAGGCCTCTGACTGGTTGCCAACTGCATTCCGCACGTTTTTCGGATCGCCTAACCGCTCATTCTCGTTGGCGACACGCTTATGTGTGCGAAAGTATACCTAGCACCTCGAAAATACGAAATGTTAGCGTTGCATTCGTAATGAAAAACACTTTAACGTCGATTAACTGCGTTCTGTTGGTTTTGCGTCATTCGTAATATTAGCGATAGCTTACAAATGTTATGCTACAAAGATATACAGCACTTCATAATGTGAAGTGTCATTATAAAATGACTTCATAATAAGATTAAATAGAAGATAGTTCCATGATTGGCAACTATATTTTAGTTTTCGAACCAACTAATTGCATACGTTCCTGATGCAATTTCATAAAAATATGCGTACTATCACTCCACTAAATGTCAATAGTAATGCGAGGCACCTTCACCTGGCGATGAAAACTGCTTTCTGGTAAAAAAACATATTTCCGAGATAAGAGTTGATGCGTTTATCATCATCCTTATCAGTTATAAATGTGAAAGAGATATGAAATTCTTGGTAAGCAAAGTGTTTTATATGCCTCATAAACTTTCCCCGTTAAGTGTTTCACGAGTCGCAAGATATCTAACCATCTCTTCAAGATAGAAAAATAAATAAATTTCTGAGAACTTGATTCACCATTTCCGACAGTAGTATTTCGTTTTAGGAATCCGCGATCGCGGTTGCGAATAGATAAAGTGGCGATACCCTCTTTAAAATGTATCAACTAGGAGGATCGTTTACGAAGCCATGTCTTGCGACATGAATTTCCATTCGCTTAAAACGCATGAACGAGCATATACGTCGAATGCGGATCAGAAATGACAAGAGTGTTGTGCAACGCAGCTACACGCTTTTACACTGTTGCGCCAGCAAAATCACCGCAATCTCGCCGCACGTACCCGTCGATTCACCGTTTCCTTCTTTTTCGTCTCTTCTCTTTCGTTTCTCTCCCCTCGAGTCTACCTCGTCCTCTTTATTCGTAAGCGGGTCGCGATCGTGCCGATGCCTCGCGATATCGCCGATGCGATTTTGCATACAATCCCGTGAAAATCGCGAACGCAGTTGGCTCGTTAATGGGTTTCACATGCGCGGTTTTAATTTCCTAAAATCTCCATTCGTTCGTCAACGAATTGCAATCGCGACGAGTCGTCTTGCGAGATGAAGTAATTTTATATACAATTCTGTAGGAATGTCGATATTCTCAGGTAACCGATTTTACGCCAGAGAAGATGAATAGGAGATAGGATTCGATTTTCCATCGGAGATTTATTTCGCTCAAGTTTCGTTCCGGCTGATCTTCGAGATGTTGTTACGGTCTCGATACTCGCTCTTCCTATCTCGATGGCTCGTGCTTTCCTTTTATGAAGAGTGTACACAAATAGATTTTCCAGCAATCTCGCTGCTCTTTACGAACGCAATCTGGTTTATCGCGAATAAACTTTCTACCGCATACCGCTTCCGCAAATGTTCGCTATCATGAACTTGCAGAATCTGATGACTTCCGAATCCAGAGTGATATCCCTCTTTATATTTGCCTCCTGTCAAAAATTTGTTTGGGTCCTGTTAAAAAATCCATTCGGTAGTTTGGATGATTAAGCTTCTTTAATTATCCACGAGGAAGCGAATAAAACTTCATCATGGGAAACACTCGACAACCACTTCGTCTTCGATCTCATCCGCGTCTTCACTTCCGAGTCTCGCTCGGCGTCACATTTCGTCTTTCACGTTTCAGTGCATCGAAATACCACGCGATACTCACTTTCTAATGCACAAATAATTAATTCATTAAATCATTAATTCTTGCCTTTGGCGTGAATTTCCTCATAATGATATCCTAACATGTTGTAGGAGGAGTTTCCTTCCCTCGCGTGCTCCAAATATGAGAAATTCCTCTTTCGATCGAGTCTACGAAGATTCTTCCAACTATCGATTACGCGTATATTTCGCGAAATCACAAAGAACGAGCCGAAACAAGGCGCTCCGAAAGCCTTCGGACAGATAGAGCTAGAGCAACGAAGACCTTAGGCAATATCCCCGATCCAGTATCTCCTTCTCCGCTTTGTTCCTCCTTCTCTTCCACCTGATCGCGCTGCCTCTATCCTCTCTTTCCCGACAGGCCGTCCGCCGCAGACTGACTTTGCGATCCCACAAACATCCTTCGCGATCAGTGGCCACGTGACTGGCCGAGCTCGAGTTCTCGTCAGGTAGTCAACGCATGTACGGCCTGTTGCGTGTGTATGTGTGTGCGTGAATAAGCGAATGTGCGAGTTGGCGAGTGGGTGAGCGTGTCTGTGTCTATGTACAAGGCAACGTGAGAGGCAACAGAGCAGAGGTAAATGTAAGGAGGACCCGCGGTCGTAGATGACGAGGGTTCAACGCGGTCTCGCAGCGATCTCTTAGCGCACTGATCGCGCTGATGTTGTACGAGTGTTCTCGGTCCGACAGGAAAAATGCGGAGCGCTTAAACCGCTCGGCATATTACGTAAAAGCGGGGGATCTGGGAGGGCAAGAGCGATTATCGGTTCTAAGTTTTGCGGAAAGTCGCGGTCGCGCACTTTCTAACAACTTTGCTGAGGCACTGAAGTTTCTTCTCCGATGTTGGCTTCTTTATGATATCTTTCTTCAAATTCACGACATGTATGATCCTCGAATTATTCAAAATGAAAACTTTGACTCTGAAAAGATTTCATCCAATTCATATGATTAAGAATCAAAATGTTAAGAAATTATTATACAGCTTTACATCAATATTTTGTACATAATTTGTAATTTATTATCAATTATTATATCATGTTATATCATCGATATAATAATTGATGACGACAAGATGGATTAGGAGCACTCTTCGTTTACATACGGCGAGATGCTTTATGCGTTTGGTGAATCGCAATTAAATATATCTTTGTTCGAGATTACTTGAGTTTATGTAAGCCGATTTCGCCACGACGTTTCGATTAAATTACGAGATTCACGTTATACTTCACGGTCTCCGTCCTACCGTTTCTTCACTTTACATCATATTAAGCGCAGGTGTTAATTATCCGCGAATGCGTTCATTTCGAAAGCGCATTATTCGCTTCGATGCGGACGCAGTGGCGATTTCCGAAAAACGTAAACTTTCCAGAATTCGGAGCAAACAGTCTCATCGAGCGTTTATTTCTGATTTTCATAGTCATAATATTTAATAAAAAAAAAATAAATAAAAAATACAAATGTAAATTAAAAAAATACTCGTGAAATACAAGAACAATGCGCGCATGCGAAAAGATATCGGGATGAAAACAAAGTCATCGCGCAATTAACACTAATTAAAAGAACTAGGAGTCACGTGTTATGAAACGCGGAGTCCCCGGAGTCGGGGCCAACCATCTCCGGGGTCCGTCTCGCTACCTCCATCGGATGTAGATGTACATGTAACGCGGTATCGCGTGAGAGAGTAACCCGTAGCGGACGAGGAGACGCTGGGACGGGAGGAGGGAGGAGAAGGAGAAGGATTATCGAAGGAAGTGACGAACGGAGCGAGACGGAGAAAAGGGAAGGGACCCATTAGGTCCCCTCCGTCTCGCGATGAGCCCCTCGAGAACTGAGGTCCGTTCTCCAGTGCCGTAGCTTGGTGCGACATTTTTAGCTTTCGCTGATTCCTTCCTCTCTCGCCGATGCTCAAAGATTGCGGAAGATGGACGAGATTAGCCCTGATTCGCGTAATTTGTCATAACGAAGCGATTCTCCGCCTTAAAGCCTCGAGTTTATTTTCGACTCCGTGATTTTATATAGAGGATTTTCAGAAGCGAAGTCTCATTCAATGGTGCTATTAATTTCTTTGATATTAATGGTCTTTAGCGTCCTCTTTTCATTAGTATCTAGTTATTTGTCACTTTTGTCGTTATCACATTTAATTAGTTAATTTGCTGCATCAGTCCTCTGTAAAGCTTCTGTAAAGTATAATCGCTAGAATCTAGAAAGATTTTAGTTTACTTCGTATTACCTTTTCTCCTTTTGATATCACTTTATGATAGAATTTAATGCGATATTTCGTTCATTAAAGATATTCATAAAAGATTATAATAGCATGTTCTCAAAAGCGTGCGCTCGGATATCTTCAGAATAGCTTTGTGATATAATTAAAAAATACTCTGTACAAATTTCCTCTCTCTGGTTAAATTTATAAATTATTTTACGAGATATATTTTTATACGTAATATATTTTTCAAAACTAATCTAAAAATTGTACACATGTATATTCAATATGTCGGAATATTTTGCAAATATGTGATATACGTGCAAAATTTCAATAAATATTATTGTTCCGTATAATACATAGTTTAATCAATTTTAACGACAACGTCTGCTTATGGATTTTTGTGTAAAAATACACGTTTCGTTCAGGATATGAAATTACATCTCCACAACCGTCGCTCGATGCAACTTTCCTCCGGATAAGTTTCTCGATCCTAGAAACTCGCGTGCTATGTGGGATGACGTCGCGGCGCGATACGCGCTATCAGCGCGCGATCGCCGCGCGTTTATCCCGCCCGCCCATTCACGACGCAATTAAGGCCAAAGTGGCACGTCGGCCGGCCGGGAAAACGCGGGCTCGGAATTTATTCACACTCTGTTTCGCTCTGGCTCAGGTAAAAAGCCCGGCTGTTCCACTTTTGCGGCCGATCTCCCGCCGATAAAATGCAAATTAGCATCCCCACGGTCCCTAGACCGGTCAAAATCGGATCGTGAGTATATATCTCCGTGTCGCTCGTAGACGAATCCCGTCTATCGGTTATACTATTAAAATGCGATCGCCAAAATAATTTCGAAACTGTGTCATGGGCTTTCTCGTGATATGTGTTTCGAATACGATGCCAGTAAACTGTTTGTTAAATTGACGTCTTAAAGAAAATGTCTTTATAACATATATTATACATATATATACACAGAGAAAAATATTCTACTGCCAAGAAAAACGATTATTCGGTTTATTTTTCTTTTTTTAAGTAATAGTTTTCTTCAACAAAGAATATATTCTTGATAATAGTCTTAAAATATACTCATCACAAGTGTTGGAAAATCTCATTATCATGTATTCAAAAGAAGAATTTATTTTCTCTTCAAGAATATTGTATCGAAGTGACTGTAAAGTTGTATCGAAGAAAAATCAAATTTACTTTATGTAGTAAGCAAACCAAATTTTTGTTTTAATTTAATATTCTTGACTAAAATACTGCACTTACTAAAATTCAGAATATATTCAATTAAACTTAATGCTTGTGATGAACTTATGATATATTTGCGGATATACAAACTTATGATATACTTAAAATAAATAATATTTACTTGAATACAGTATACATTTTTCTCTGTGTTTGCATCATGCACATTACATAATTCAATATCTTTGCTTTTAGAAGCCTTTTAAGATGCCGAATAACAAAATATTATATCGCAAACACTATTAACAATTCTTTCCTTCCAACGTTTACGGTAATATATCTGATACTAAACTAGTGTTAGACAAATACTCTTCAATTGTTAAGAGAATTGGAGTTGAAACGTGACTTGCGTGTTGCTGTTAAAGTCTGTACTTTGGCCACCGCTTTATCTAACCGTATCGACTGGAACACGTAGTTTTCTCCTTCCCGTAGTGATAAATAATTCAGTCTTTTTACAAACGCGAACATAAAATTGACTCGCAAAACGGGCGAAATAAAATCGCCGCGTTAAAAATAAAATTGCACGGTGTTGCTCCGACTTTCTTTATTATTTATTCGCACGCCCCGCGTTCCATTAGATGTCAGAGTTTCCTCGCCCACGATTATGTCGGCAAAATGCGCGTTCCCGCAATTAAAGCGAAAAAGGAGGCCCGGACGATTGTAACCACTGCCGAGAGAATGATTATGCCGCGCTATTACGTTACATCCTCGACACACGGAACGTACACACGCTGACAGCGCTGACAGTATCGTTGAATACGACTTATTAATAATTCAACGAGAGCCGAACGAATGCGTCATCTACAGCGTGCAGATACGAAAAGAGAGATACGGTTGCTCCGATAGCCGCGTGGTAACCTTTCGAACCTGAAGCGTGTTTGCCTCTCGCAGAGAATGCGGAAGTTTAGAAATATTCAGAGTTAAAAATATGATGGAAATTGTGGCCCTTAAATTCAACAAATACACACACTAGTCTTATTATCGCTAAGATTTCTGAGATACGTTGTCCGTATGTCTTATATGTAACGAGAAGAAATTATAAAAATTATTTACGTGTACGCTGCTGAGATAAGAATTCCAAAGACTCGATAGAAGAACCGTGAAGAGTGATGACTGCGAACCGGTTGCACCAGTCACGACTATGTACGAGAATGCACGTCGGGTTGTCGTCCGGCAGGCGGAATTAATCGTCAGCGGATGGACGGGTTCTTTTTTTCTTGATAACGTCCTAAATTTATAGCGGGATAGATACACTCTCTCTTGGAAGACGCACGAGTCGATCTACCAGTCCCGTTAGGACTGAATTTTCAGTGAATCGAATATACATATGCGTGCTGAATCGATTCAAGAAGCGTGTGTTTACGAATGGACGTTAATGAGCGCATTGTCATCTGCAGGTGCTTGTAATTGTCTTTCCTTTCACAGACTTAGGTTCATACATTCGGCTTGCGCGAATCTGATCTAACGACTCTTTTATAGATTAACATGCCCTTCTCCTAAAAAAAAAAAGAATGAAATCATCCAATACAACATATCCACGTCTCGTCAGCCGGGTCGAAGGCTGGACACGCATTATTACCTGATTGCTCGCTGCGTGCTGACACCTGCGGGCCCGTGCGGAAAGCGTCGGCGGTTACTCCTTGAACTTCCACTCCTGGCGACACATCGGGCAGATGTGGCTGGTCTGCTGCGAGTGCAGCCACTTCATGATGCAGTGTATGTGGAAACAATGCGAGCACTGCCCCCAAACTGGAACAAGGCAACGGCGAGATGAAACGACGTCGGTCGCGCGTTAAATTAATTTCTCGTCGACGTCGAGCGGCGCCAGCCCGTCGAGAGCCAGAATTACGAGATGCAACGCGCACCTGGCGGCGGGGAGGGAGCGTTTGTGGACGGACGGTGCGTTTGTTGCGCGTGTACGTGCATCGATACGCGATAGGGACTGCGGGACGAGGGCGAGGGCGAGGAAGAAGGACAGCCGGGGCGCCTGCCCTTGTGTCAGCCGCGTTGTCTCCGACCGGCACGCGTCGATCGATATCGCGCGCCGTCGCGGACACGCGGCGGCATTTTACGAGAGAGGGATCCGTCCCCCTACGCGCTTCCCACGCTTTTACATATAATGCGTGTTTCGGGGTTTTGCGCGAGACCACGTGAAATAAATTTCTTCTTGATTCTTTTTTGTTTCATAAATAAACGATCCAATTTTATATACGCTTCTCCTCAGTCAATTTTAATGAAACATATATCAAAAATAAAATATGAATGTAATATAAATAAATATAAAATAAATATAAATATAAATATAATATATAATATAAATAAAATATAATATAATAAAATATAAATAAAATATAATATAAATAAAATATAAATAAAATATATAAAAATATATAAAAATAAATGTATGAAAAATAAATATATAAAAATAAATACATGAAAAATCAAATATATAAAAATAATTATATAAAAAAGAAAAATAAATTCTTTAAATAATTCTTTAAAAATGTCTAGGCAATTTAAGTAAAAAATATCACGGAGACAAAAATTTCAGAATTCAATTGTATCTTCGAATAATTATCGTGTGGGCGTGATTAATATTTTTAAATGAAATAATGGAATTGAAATACAATACCAAGCGGACAATCGTCTCCTGGAATCTTGCAATCCGGACAGCTGGCGTCAAACGGCATCCTGCATATGCCGCAATTATCGTCGTTGGCGATCCAACGCCAGATGGCGACGCCTGTCCAACCTGAAGAAAGAATGGGGATGCTGATCTATGTGAAGGATACTTCGCGGCCAAGAAAATTTGTAAATATTAGTCATAACCACGAACTTGTTATTAAAAATTCTATGCAATTAAATGGAATTACAGGAGTAGATTAGATAAATTGGACGGCGATAAAATTTACTGACGTTTCTTTAAAAATATACTCACTTTTGATCGTGACTTTCATCTTCGAAGAGCGATGCTTAGGAAATGCCTGGGAAATGCAAATGCAAATTAAGACGAGCGTGTTAAACGTGATTGAATCAGCTGTTGTATGAGTTGTTTTCAATAACGTGAACCGGTGACAAAAATTGGGAAAAGATATCGTTTTTACCAAAAGAGAGAGAAAGACGATCAACTACACAGCTAACATGAAGCACTGACACATTGAGCTCTATAGTATATTGAAGCGAGCCTTCCTATACTATCCTATAGCTAATCGGAGCCAGAATTAAAAAGAGACATACACATTCTTGGATGGCTTTCTGTCTCTTTTTACATTAATAATCTGAATTAAAAGACATTTCTCATCAGATATTTATTACAGGCGATAAAAAGTAGCTTCCCAAAAGTGTTTTTATTTTATTTACGAATTTAAAAAATAGTGAAATTGAAAATGGTTGTGAATTATTCTTATTTTTCTCCTGATTTGTAAAGTTTATACGTAAGTCAATGTTTTTGACCATGATATTAGCATGGACTAACCAGCGAATCCCTGACAAGGATAGCTATCCACCTGGTATATGTGCATCCTTTTCTACGAATTGGGTCATTCCCCAACCCTTGAAGGCTCATTCCAACTCCAATATGTATAGAGCTCGATACGATTAACAGAATTATTCTCGTATAACGATATAGACATATATGTATATATCCTGAAACTATTATTCAAGTTTTTTAAATTTATATGTGAATTTTATCTGATATATTCGTATTGATAGAAAACGAAGTGTTTTGAGGAAATTAATATAGTAAAAAAAATTAGTTTTTTTTTTCATATCTAATATGTATAAATTCTGTCTTCTTTAATCTATATTTTTATAATCAGGATTTGTTTTATATTATAAGGAATTAAATTTACAAAAATTCTATCGGTTTCAGCTTTCGATTTTTACAGAAATTTTTGTCGTCTCTATATCTATCGCAAACATAATTGGTTTCAATTTTAGCTTCGTAAAGTATATTTTTCAGCTCTAGATATCTTTATTCGTTACAATGGAGACGCCTCGATTATATCGCGGGGGAGATATATCCCCTTTCATGCACCGCACCGGAGAAGCAAACTCCATCAAAAATTTCATCGGTTTCAATTTTCGCTTGAGAACGCAAAAAGGTAAAAAAAAGGCAACATTTGTCTTCATTCATTCGTTACAATGGAGAAGCAATTGACGTAATGGCTCTTGTATACGTGACGGCGCGACGCGGTAATCAATCTCCCGTTATGTTTTCGCATATCTATTATTTCCGAAAAAGCGGCAGGTTGATTGGCCCGATTGCCTTGTCCTTTATTTTTCCCGTGTGTATTGCGTCGAAAATCGCAACCCGTCGAAAATTCTACCGGCTTCCATCCCTGACCGTAGCGCGGCGCGACGACGGTCGAATGGAAACGCTCCGCGCGACGCGCTGTCAGAGAGAGAGAGAGAGAGCGCGAGAGGGAGCGAGCGAGCGAGCGAGTGACAGAGGGCGCGGGCGGGTGAGAGGGAAGGGAAGAGGGAGCAGCAGCGGGCAGCGGCAGCGGCAGCAGCAGCAGTCGCCGCGGCTTTTGTCGTGCGTGCGGAGATGCGAGGGATCCGCGCATCGCGGGCAACGTTCACTGGCGGATCGGAGTAACGCGCGCGCGTTGACCGACGACGAGTCGGCGGCCACGACGTGGGGCACCACCGTCCGTTGCGTATCCTCTGCGCGCGCGATCTCTGTCAGAAGCCGTCGCCGGCCGAAGCGGGATAGAGCCCCGGCTATGACGGGCCTGACTCGGGCGTCGTAGATCTCGACGACTCGGCCGCCACCGTCGTTTGCGCGAGTGCGTGCCGTCCCCAGCCGTCTCCCAGTTATCGGCGGGCCTTTTACGCGACATGGCGGGCTTTCATGACAGGGACAGGGCCCTGTTCCCGATCCGGAGCATCCCCGCGATCGTGGAGATCTTCAAGAATCAGTTGGAGAACAGCGCCGAGCCGGATCTCGCGTTGCTCTCGATCCTCGTCGGCGCGGTCGAGAACTCGCTGACGTGCAACCGCGTCTTCGCCGCGCAGGAGAACACCGTCTACGACGAACCGATGCTGCCGGCCGTGGAGTACCACATCGCCGAGGCGCTCTACGATAAGTTTCACGCGGTGATCAAGGGCGCCGTTGATCTTACCGTCTATGACACCAAGTACGCTACCAGAGAGCTCGTCAAGAAGGTGTCGGACGTGATATGGAACTCGCTTACGAGGAGCTACTACAAGGACCGCGCGCATCTGCAGAGTCTCTACAGTTACTTGACTGCGAACAAGCTGGACTGTTACGGAGTCGCCTTCGCTGTGGTGGCTGGGTGTCAGGTCTTGGGATTCAAGGATGTACATCTCGCCATGTCGGAGGATCATGCATGGGTTGTGTACGGAGAGGATGGAACGGAGACAGCAGAAGTCACATGGCATGGTACGTTATATATAGAGCCTTGAAAGAGCATAAAGTACTTCTTTTTGTTAGATTCTACATCTCTTCTAATTTTAAATTAAGAGTAAACGCAGCATTTATAATTTGTACCAGGTAAGGGAAACGAGGATAAACGTGGACAGCCAGTGGAGCCTGGTATAGCATCTCGATCATGGTTATACTTAAACGGTCAAGCAATGGTGTGCAATCGTGCTCTGGAAGTGGCTACTATAGTATCAGCCATCAATCCTAGTCTAAATGCAACTACTGATGCGGTCGAAGTGGGATTGGTTCAGCAAGAACTATTGTGGTTGCTGTATGACTTGGGTCATTTAGCGAAATATCCTATGGCATTGGGTAATCTCGCTGAATTGGAGGAGGCTGCGCCTACACCAGGGAGACCACCACCAATAAATCTTTTTCAGGTTTATTATACTTCAATATTGAGTAACGAAACTTTTTCTTCATATTCTAAAATGTAATATTTCTATAGGAGGCTGTAAGGTCAGCGAGAAAATTTTACGCAAACGCGCATGTCTATCCATACACTTACCAAGGAGGGTATCTATATCGGCACAAATTATATGTGAATGCATTTGCATCATGGGCTGATGGCGCCGATGTTCTGCGAAAGTAAGTATCTGATTTTCTTCCTAGTTTTTTTGCTTAAATGTTTAAAACACATTAGCTGCAATCACATGTATACCTTTGAACATATCACTGACAGTGAATATATATATTATGTATTGCTTTGTTGATATGTGTTTATTACAAATTTAGATATGATTATTCCCGGGACGACGGAGAGATATATAAGGAACTGCTAGAGATCGCCAACGAACTGATACCACACACGGTACGCGTCGATGAGCGCTTGCTGCGGCAACCACGTTGCTTCGCATACCTGTTGAGATTTTACGACGGTATTTGCCAGTGGGAGGAGGGCGCCAACACTCCCGTGCTGCACATAGGTTGGGCTCGGCCGCTGGTGAACACAATTTCAAAGTTCGATGCCAGTATACGCGCACAAGTCGTCATAGAATGCTACGAAACGGAGAGCAAACAGAAGGAAGAGGCGCAAAAGAGGGAGACGAGTCCCGAGGAGACGCTGAACAACAACAACAACAATTACTGCAAGACCAAGGAACGGGGTAACGCGGCGCGAGATCTAATCAAGAGTCTAGAGTCCAAAGTGCCCTCCAATTCGGCATCGACGCATCCTAGTATTCAAGCCTTGACGGCGGCCTGCAGCGAGAAGATACTTAACAGAGATTACTTGCTGCAGGGCGGGGGCGAGCCGTTCGTCGCGCCACCGGACGACACTTTGCCACCGGCGCCTTCCACCTCTCAGGAGAAGCTGCGCGTCGAGCCCGAAGTAAAGACGGACTCCGAGAATGAGAAGCCGAAGATAACGCTGTACAGCCAAAAGATGAAGGGTCTCAAAGATCTCCTGCTGGCGGAGAAACTCAACACCCACGCGATCTCGTTGCAACTGACGGCGCAAAGTCAGGTACAAATCGGTAAGAAGTCGCGCGGCAGCGATGACGTGGGAGTCAGTCAGCGTCCCAAGAGGACGCGCCGTGAATAGTATAAGATCTTTGACCGACGTTTCGGTATAGTGAAATATTGAAAGTGCCACCACACTTGACGGGGTCGACTCCCCGCTCTCGGCGAGCTCGAACAGATGCGAGACGCAATGGCCGGCCATCCAGCGTGGTTTGCTGTCAAAACAGTCATTAAGGTATACACCGACTTTCCTCGCTCTCGGTGTTCTCCGCCGATGTATCTCTGTGGGACGCGAATCGTCCTCGGACTCCTCCGAAATCTCAACTCTCGAGAGCGTCGTGATGAATTTCGTGCCGTTTAATTTGAACGAAGCCCTCCACGGTGCTCCTCTCGTTTTGCAACGAGATCGCGTGGTACTTGCGAGGCAACGTTTACGTTACCGTCGGGGATCTATCGCCGTTAGATATATATAGCGTGTAAAGTAGAGGCACGGAGAGAAAATTTGTAGAAAAGTACAAAAAAGTTTTCCCCGCTATAAGTTAACGGACGAGAGATCGCGAGCTGTCTCGCGATCGTCAACGATTCGAATATTTTGCGTGTAAATATCACTCTTGATTCTTCCACAGTGCGTAGAGCTGTGACTTGCGATGTAAGGGGATGGTAGGGGAAAAGAGGGAAGAAGAAGGTGAGGGAGAAAGAAAGAATCGAATATTGTACCTAATCTGTCTCCGCGGGTAAACCAATCTTTTTGGAGCACAGTTATTTATTCTTATGAATTATATTAGCCGACGATGCCGCCGACTAATTCTCTCGGTGATCGTCACTTTGACATATTTGTCTGTAATCTCTTGTTGCACTCTTATTTATTGATTCACGTTTTTTTTCTATTCGAGCTATTGCACTATCGATAATTATGATTGACAAGTTGCCGTTAATGTTTTTTACACTTGGTAGTAGTTGAACTTCTGTTAGAATTACGCTTGTACGTTCTAGAAAGGAAAACACATTCCACTCCGTATGTGGTGCAAACTAATTAAGTTCTTACCTTAAGGTATTTTAAGCATAAAATTCTCGCTTATTTTTATAACTATTTATTTTCAGAGTATATAATTGTAAGACTATGTATATTTGTAAGGACCTCTCTATTTTACTGTTTGTCGATAGGGGCGGAATGACAGTGCGTTAGACAGTGCGTCATCTTTGAATCTGAATCGTCCGAATGCGAGATGACATCGCGATTTTACTTGGCGTGAAAAAAAAAATAGAAGCGTGCGCGATCACAGATCAGTCAGTATCGCAGATTGCGCGTCGTTTCATCAATCTCTCTTCCTTCTTAGTGTAAGAACGCGTACACTTGTCCGACGATGAGAACTGAGACCTGTTTGTGGTGCTCTCATTCGCGTGCTCTAGAGATTCGTTTGTCCCATGGACGTTGTAATACATGGACTCTGAATGCCCTTTTGCCGTCTAATTGAGTGAAACCAACATCTAGAAAGAGCGAGAATAGAGGGGCTCGTTTCCTTTCTCTCTCTCTCTCTCTCTCTTTCTTTTTGTTTTTTTGCAATTCATCTGCGCAGAAAGAGACAAAGAAAGAACAGAGGGGCTAGATTATCTGTGTTTTTCTAAATGTTGGCTCCACTTTTTTGACCATGTATACTACGTCCATGATTTGTCCATCATTCGTTTGTGAATCTGACGTAATTGAAAAAATAGAACGGCGACTCGCGTTGCGATCACGTTTTATTAATCGCGAAAAAAAAAAACTGGTAGTTAGCCAGTTCTTTGGCTATTATTACGATTTATACACGACATTTAATTAATACTCTCCCGTTACTCTCTCGGATTTTCGCGGGTGATGGATGTGTTCGTCACCTGTTCACACTACGTAAAAACTCGAGGAGTCTTTGACGATGTTTAAGCGGATTGTTGTAGACTATGTTGTTGACAGGAATGAAAATATAACGGTCCGAGCTGATCGACGATAACTTAATAATGAAGGGCGCTATCTTACTGTGATGCTGAATATATACTATATACATATATTATATTATATATATATAAAACACAACACAAAGTATATATATATGTAATTATATGATTTAATAACCGTAGTTTATATGAAAGAAACGAACGGCGCGGTAAGGGACGGGATTTTGCTTCACGCCGCGCCGCGACTATAAAAAAGATTAATTAAACGACCGTAGTTATGTATGTTAATTAAGGAACATGGAATACGCAGTTGACAGTCCGTTGCCCGACGCGCGCAAACCAAAATTCACGCAAGATTCTTCTGAAGAACGATGTTGTACATCGACGATCGTTTTCGTTAAAGGCATCTTCGCTCCTTTTTTTATTATTAACGCTGTGCTATAGCGTTATAGTCTCTCTTTCTCAACGTATAGCATCGTATATATCGTCTCTCTTGGCGTCTATCGAGTTGCTGAGTTGCACCGACGATGGTTCAATTAACAGTGGGCTTTTTTCCAGGAAAGTTGAATCTACATAGCCCACATTGCTGGAAATTTAATGCATAATTATCTACTCAAAGGCAATTGCAAGAAACAGTAGTTCTCAACGGGAGACTACTGTCTGGAGGAATTACTTTGTTGATCATGGTAAATGTCATCTTGACACTTTTTGTAGAATACATTTTACAATTTTTTAATCATTATAATCGATACATATATTACTACTCTAAGCTGGCGATTGTCAAAGTTATGATAATATTTTACAGGAAATTTAGTATTTATAAAACCAACGTTGGTGCAACCAGGTTTGAAATAGAAAAAATCGCGCGATATGACTCTCCGGAAATGAACCATGCTTTGTCAAAAAAAACAAAGAGAATGGATGAGCCTCTCGCAATCGCAATTCGACGATACTTTTGCGATAATTTTTCTTTTTTCTCACAAACACACACACATATACCCGTTATACTCTTACGTGTGTTAGTATTCTTTCCTCGTCCACGATAACGGAGCGTTAAAGACTACAGGGATTATAATGTGCATAATGGTAGGGATAATAGGTGAGAAGATATGGTGCATCAGAACAGTATTTTTGTATTTAACGGAGGACGCGCCCTCCGAATCGACGTATTATCGGTAATGTTTGCGAGCGTAGAAAATCAGAATGTAATATTCGCGCTGGAACGTCCCGATGGCAACCGCATGATCGGCGGATTTATCGTGAAGCATTATACTTTTCGTAGACTTTCACCGGAATTTTCGGCCGGATTGCGCGGCCGAATCAATCGTACGAACCAGGCAAATCTTGCGTGCGAGTGAAACGAGTGGCGACTTTGAGCAACCGAGAAAATGAGACGATTACGAAACTTGGCAGATAAGATTGTCATGATATTCATGAGCGATCCTCTCTGTCAGTCGCGTCTTCTCCTTCGTTTGTAAACGATTGCTCGGAATTGCGAAATACAAGATGTTTCATTCTCCTCCCAGCAAGTTTCAACGACGTATTCTTCTGGAATATTACATTAGCGACATTTGCGAAATATTTTATAATTTTTCTACGATCAATCGATGAGTGATTTTATGAAATTTGAATCTTTAAGTTTAATTCTTTTAATATTTAATACAATAATTTTCATAAAAGTAGATTTCTCGTGAAAAATTGTTGAGAAGAAAAAAATCGATTTAAATTCGTCAAAAATGTTCACCATATTGAAACTTGAAAGTGAAACATCTTGTAGAATGTGGAAAACTGTACGCGGTAGATTAATCTCCGTCTTTCTTATATGCTGTGCCCTTTTTACTTCCAACTTGATGCCGTATTACCGTAAATAGAAAGTAGTATCCGCCATATATTATATTTCTCTCTTTCTCTTTTTTTAAATACGTTCTCTTCTCGAAGTCGCTTCGCTTTTTATCACGATGAAATAATTGAAATGGCCAATGGGAATTATTTATAACAAGATTCACTTTATATATAAGATTCTATCAGAGCATATTTTGTTAAATTAATTAACATTAATATTTATATTTATTAACATTTATATTTAATTATATATTAGCAATGAGAATTTTTGTCGTCAAAATTCCGTTAAATGACCTATAATTGTAGCTGATCATGTTATTACAACCGAATAAGCGTATATAACGTGTAAAAGTATAAAACAAGTTTCCGACAAAATCAAATGAAACTAGTTGCGCAAAGATTATGTATAAAATCTTACATTTTGTATCATAGGAGAATTTCTTCTAAAATATTCTATATCGTAGCTGCACTCATTTTGTGATTTCTTTACTCGGTAAGATTTTTTGTTACATAATCTCAACACTTGTGCGTTTCTGCTCCTCGTAATGTAAGAACCGGTGCTCTTGATTCAATCCATCCGATATCTTTATTTATCCTTGTGTGCCATAATGCCCGCTTGCTGAACGTGCATGATTCATAGCCTGATTCGACACGTGCTACGCTGTTAGTCTCCTTACGAGCGCTTTATAGGATCGATCAATCTTTTTGTCATGCGCAACTCATTCCGCTTGTAGCTATCGTTTCCTTGACACTGACGCGTATTCATAAGCGAGCCTCTTCTAGTACGAGAAGGAATCTTAAACACGACTATCGTTTAACGCTATATATATAACTACGAGATATATTTAATAAGAACCTCATTGTTCATTGCTTTGGGTGCACGAGATTGGCACTTCAGGCATATACGCGACATGACAAGACTTCCGAGTTTAATAGAAATATCCGAAAGACATTGTAAAGACACTCTAAATTTTTGTAAACGTCTTCTTCTAGAGATGTCTTTAAAATGTTTCTCGGACTAATGTGTTGTTTGGCTTACTCAGACAACCGGCAAGAAAACGCAATTGTAGAAATCTCAAAGTTCTTGTCGGAACGACAACATCTCTTCCGCTTTAGCTCGACTCATCGTGTTTCATTAATTTCCATGACAGATGAATGACGCGCGACGTTTTGCCAGTTAAGAAGAGCTCTTGCAACGAATGACCCATTACGTGTTTAGATTCTTTGCGCATTTAACGATGTTAAGTTTTATTAAAATAGTTCTTTAACGTCTGAGCATTTTACGCCGATTACGTTCTGCGTCCGTAAAGTGCTTCACGTTTTCGAGATTTATTCACGCTGATGAACTCATTCAGAATTTCGTAATGAAGATGTACTTCCATGTGGGGATATGTTAATTAGAGTTGTATAGAGAAAAAAAAATGCTACATTAGAGTATAAAAACTAAGTCCAAGTGTTTTAAACATCTACATCTACGAGTAAATTACACTTGCTAGGCATAACTTCTCATGTACTTAAGCGAACAAAACCGAAGAGAAGCCTCGGTGATATAAGCGTTATACACACATGCAGAGCTGTGTAAAATATTACTTCACAGTGTTTCGATTATAAGCAGTCAAATATTCTCTCGCATAATCACTTTTCTCTCAGAAGGCGCAGTAATCGCGATGTCCTTGGACATCAGTATACATAGATCTAGAGATTAGAAGCGAACTAATTATGCATACACATACAGATTTAACGCATAAATAATAGACCGTCAGATATGAAGAACATGACGAGACATGACGCTCGCAAGAATGGAGTAATATTTTGCTTGTCTCTGGATAACACCGATAATGATAATTGCGATCGAGATCGATTGTCCGGAACCACGGGCGTCATAAAATAATAGGGAAGAGAAGAATGAAAGAAGGAAAGAACACGCGATATTCTTTCGTAATGCGAACAGGAGGATAAATGTATCGCGACACAATGAGATAGCGATAACCAGCCGGATAAATCACCGGATCGCGATATCGCCTGGCAGCGAGCCTAGCTTTTTATCTATAAGGATACCAAACGCATAATCCGATCCGATCCTAAGTCGGCCGGATCCTAGGCTATAGATCCGGTAGTATCGAGTATTAAGGACTGTTGTCGATATCGCGATATGGCGACGTCCTCGCGGTCTCAAGCAGAAGGGAGTGTAACCGCAGCTAATTGTTAAACTGACAGTAACAGTGAGACAGACAGATCTTAAGGCATCATGGAAATGTCTTGTTTTTTTTCTGTGGATTACAATAAACTATTTTATTCTAACTGGTGGCAATAGTTTAATTCTCTATCCTTGTTCGATCTATTTCTTATATATATATCATCATGTGTTATGTAAAATGCTCTTAAGCGTTTTTATGTCACAAAGCATAAAAATATATCCTATGTTTGATCCTTTTCAAAGAATTAGATTGTTATTGAAGTACATATTTCTCTTTATTGATTGATTTATGTTTTTTAATGAATATCGATTTTGTACATTTTGTGTCGGAATCATGCTTTCTGTCGCTTATTAAAAAGAAAAAATTCGTGGCGGAGACGCAACGAGGGTCTCGCGCTCGTGGACGTGCTTTAGCACGTGCGAAATTCTTACATTAATACTCTAAGTGACTGATATAAAAGGCATAATAAATTACAGAATTAAAATAATAACCCTTAGCTTTTCTAATAATATTTGGTCATTTGGTCGTTTCCGTAAAACTCAAACGTTTATATATTTTAACGTGCACTGTCCTCTTAAAGATCGATCCAGATGCACAGTAATTAGTTTTGGGAAAGATGATCTAAATAGATAGCTTAGTTGCAACGTACTAATCCTTCGATCAAGAAAATAGTACGATGGTAACTTATATACTTTACAATCGAATAAAACTTAACGAATCTATATAATACAAAATATCAAAGACTATCGAGGGAAAAGTTACAAATGATACAATTGTTTACGCTGTTTATGCTCATTCGCAATCCCTTACGATTGTCTCTGATCGATCTACTATCTGACATACTATACTGACATCTACATATCCGGTTCATGTTAATACTGCACTTACAAAAATTATGCTCCAATTCGAGCAATGCGACAAATCGTAGAAATAAATGCAATCGATTTAATAATTGAGTAAAAAAAGAGATACGTAAACTTTGTTCTCTGTAAATAATTTCTATGATACTAGAAATGAAACAAGAATATAGCTTATTGATGATTCATCGTTTGAAATAATCATTGGACAATAAAACATCCTAAATTTATCTTTATACTGATTATTGATGGTCCATCGTTTGAAAGAACCATTCCGTGAAACGCCGGAGTTGCTGCGCGGCTGCATGATTCTCGTCCTTCAGACGCCGGTTCTCATCTTCCAAAGAGAGTCGTAGATTCTCGGACTCCTGTAAACGTCGATTTTCATCGCGCAATCGACGCACTTCGTCTTCCAATGACAATCGCAGACGTGTCTCTCTCGCCATTCTCAGCTCGAGAGTGGATAGATGAGATTGCAAGTCCGAAACGGAATTCCTGCAGAAATGTTAATATTATCATTAATCGCGTTCATCGTGTCATTTTATATATTTACATTATATTACTTACGTATTTGCATTGCATCCATCAATGAGTCTATCATCGGACCATTCTTGAGGGTGTTGCTTCATCGATCTGTTGGAATCTGCATGTTGATTCTTCCAACAATCCACATTCGTATCGTTGTGATTTTTCGTGTCTTTGATCGGCGTCAAATTATTGTGCTGTTTCGAGATCGGATGAAGTGGCTTTGTAACACGTGGTGATAATCTAAAGAAAAATGTTTACATTATAAAACAAATAATCACTACAAGTTATCTATTTTATTTCACCATTTTAATATGTGTGTGTAAGATTATTTTTATTAAGTCCCTAATTTTCCATACCTTTCCTCTTTTGACAATTTATTCTCGCTCGGTGCAGGGCTTGAGGCAGTGCTGGCGTTGGAGATTACTGTGGCTGGTCTGGCCATTGTCAAGATCACTTCCGATCCATTGTTCCCATTTTCTTGTCCATTCGTGGGCAATACGCTCAAGGTAGATGCGCTATTGCCGCACAAATTCTCCCTGGATCTGCATCTATTTTGAATCTCCAACATATTATTGTTTATCTTGTTCGAATTTTGATTCGGGTTCATCACGCTATTTACGAGATTATTATTAACGATTTGGCTATCATCGGCAATGTAATCGGGATTAATCAGTCTCATGAGGTCCTCCTGCAGCGTGCTGGATGTCAAATTCGCGGAATTTCTGTGCGAGTTTCTCATCCCCGGTTTTGGTCGAGGACTCTGATTTCTGGAGCTGCCACTAGACGGAGTGCGATTGCCGCCGCGATGTTTGTTGGCCCGTCGCAGCCTGGGCGATACGCTGCCAGAGCCGTTTGACAGCTCGTCCTCGCTGGGCAGCGTGGCTACTTCCGGACAATTGACATCTGATATTCTAACTTCCGGCGGCAGACTCGCTGGAAAATCCTTCGATTGTCGGTATTCAACGTTTACCTTATGCACCGGTCGCTCTGATATGCTAGTCTTTAGGCAGGTAACTTTCTCGCCTACTTTGAAATCATGCGACATCTCGTATTTCGTGGACTCTCGGTTATGTTCGTTGTGGCTATCGTTGTTGTGTTTCCTTTCATTGTTACCGTGCTGACACTCCATCTCGTATTTGGCCAACTCTAGATCGTATTTGCTGTTTCTCTTGTCATAAATATCCTCCGAATATTCATAGCCGATTCTTTTTTCGTGACATCCT
This sequence comes from Camponotus vicinus, assembly GCF_025532165.1. Lineage (NCBI taxonomy): Eukaryota > Metazoa > Arthropoda > Insecta > Hymenoptera > Formicidae > Camponotus > Camponotus vicinus. The sequence goes on from NW_028141949.1 coordinate 6,335,568, forward strand.
CGTATATCGTGCTCGTACTTGGCTGCTGGTCGCTCAACCACTTTTTCTTCCTGCATCTCGTACTTGGAACTTCTGTCCACTTTTGTAGGTGTCTCGTAATCGTACTTGCCGCCAGATTGTTCGTATTCATTGTACCTGCCAAGATTGTTGTTGCTGCCTGATTTTGGCAGGCTGTAAACAGCATTATGTGTCAATGGCAGTGAATTCGATACACTTAGCTTCGGATGGCCACCATGATGCTGTGCATCATTCTTATGGAGCTCTCTCTGAGAAGCATACAAATTTTCTTGTTTGATCTCGTATCGTTCCTTTTGCAATTTCACATAATTCGTCGTCACGTGATCTTGACCACGATGCGCATTGTCTAGCTGCCGCTGATAATTCTCATGACGCGCATTGTCTTGAATCATTTTCGACGATACATAATTGCTCTCTTTTATATAATGCTCATGATTATGATCACGATGCTTTGAGCTATCCGCGAGCTGTTTGGCGCTGGCATAATGAGACTTGTCCTTCTTCTGGCTAGACTTGCTGGGTGTCACCATTTGATAGTTTTGTCGTGCTGGTAACGGAGGCGGCGTACCATCCGTGCGATGATTGCCGTCTTGATCTTGCGGTTCTAAAAGCTCGTACCTAGAAAAATAAATACCTTGTTTCTTTCGATTCATTTTCTAATCTAATTCATTTATTATTGATTGAGTTTGATGAGGATATCATGCACTTTACACGTTCAACGATCGACAGTTCGAAAAGGAACAATTTGTTGTCAATGTTAGATAAATCGCGAAGGATTAATGTGATCTCATTTTTAATCACTCACCAACGATCATCGGCACTACTGTGTCCACTACTGCTGCTAGTCATTGTACCCTCCAACGGAAACCGCGGATCGTTGAACGATCTAGAGCTTGATCCAGTACCGTACCCGGAGCTGTTGCTCGATCGCGGTGGGCTGAACGATCGATCGTATCGCCGTTGATGCGACATCGCCGTTTGCTGACTCGGCGTATTATCTGCGCTTGTCACGTTCTCATAATCTCCTTCGTAATTATTCGACAGATAATGGCAGTTTTGCAACGTGCAGCCTCTATCGTGTAGAAAATAGAATTACAGAAACTATTTAATACCTTCGATAATTTAAGTTAAAGAAAAAAATTTCTCGCGGTTTTATTTTAATGCAATTTTATTATTTAAACTAAAAATTGTGCGAGATTTAAACTTATAGAAAAAATAAAAATATAAGGACATTTACATCGGGTTAGGTTTATTAAAATAATTTCATCCCAAATTTGATCTATAAACTAATTAATCTATAAATTAATTAAGGGAATATAATATTCAAGATTCTATACCTTCGCGGATTTCCGTCGTTGGTTGGCGGTATTACAGTGACGGTAACCTGGGCGCTGGTTTTCAGCAGATCAACCATCTGATCGTGACTCAAGGTCGATACGGCCACCTTGCAAATCTCGACCAGCCTGGAGGCTTGTCTTAGACCCGCCTGCCACGACAACCCCATACTTTCGACTTGCGTCACAACACCGTCGGGTTGAACATGGAAGCCCAATTGTCCAAGGCTGTTTCTCTTCAAAGACAATTCCGAGGCCGGTGCACCTTGAGTTACGGCGCGCAGCCGAGCCACAATTTCCATTAACTCGTCCCTCTCGCCGTAATCACCACGTACGTGTATGGTGATGCATTCGCCTTGATGATGATACAATCTTAAACTGAGACGCAGAGCAAAGCAAAAATGTTAGAGTGCAATCAGTCGTTCGATTTCCAATCGTCCGCAAGTGGTTCTTACGATAAACTGATCTTGAATAATGCAGTAAAGCAATAAGTGGCGGTTGCGCGTTTAACAATCGATTTCAGAATTTAATTGCGATTGAACGTTGAAGGACTTAATTTTCTATTGACATCAAAAAAGTTAAGTCTCGAAATAATATATGTGTGTGCGTGCACGCGCATGAAAATATTAATTTCAAGATTAAAAAAACTAAAAGATGATTACCTGTTTGTTTGAGCGTGCCATCCGAGCACGTTCACGCACGGAGTGACAAATACTATCTGCCTGGAATGCTCCTCAATCAGTACGATGGTGTCTATGCTTATACCTAAGTAACAATCTGTGTTCTGATTGCTATCCTCGAGTATGACCTGCCAGCAAATCGCGCCGCGCTGAGACGCGTCGCAGGAAAGTCTCGGTCGTACCGTTGTCTTCTTCTTGCTGCTGAAGGAGAGCATCGCTGTTTCGCAAAAAAAAAAAAAAATATATATCTCAGAAATGCTTGCAACGATTTTACGATTTAATCTAAATTTAATTTAATTTAATTTAATTTAATTTAATTATAATTAATCTAATTAATCATTTTTATATATTAAATTTAATATACTAAACAAAACAATTAGCTTATTGTTTGGAAAATAAATCGCATAAAAATGTTTAATAACATATATAATTAAAAATGTATAAATATCCTATTACTCTATTATTGTTAAAAAAAACGAATTTTTTAAAAGAATTTGCGACATACAGAATTTTTGACCGGTGTCGACAACTGTAGTGCTAGTATAGTTTGTAGCCAGGTCCTTCAGATATTCCTGTCTCGTTCTCGTAGCCATCGTGGCGAATTTTTCGGACCTGAGGAAAGGTATATATTCAGCTCGATTAATTTTATCGACGTATAAAAACCGAAGAAGACACGACATTCTACCTGTGAGCCGCATTTTCGGCGTTTATGACCTTGGCCAGAATAAAATCCACGAAAGCCTTTCCTTTAGGGAACGTAGCACCCTGCGGAACAGGTGGTCCGAAGATGGGCACTTCTTTGCTCCTGGACACCGCCACGCTGTACTGCGTATTATCGGTGCAAGGATTTATGGCTCGCACAATGATAAATACGTGTTGAAACTGAGAGCGTATCCTTCGTGGACTGAACGGTAATGCACCAGGTTCCTAAAAATACGCAGCAATTGCAAGATTATTAAGCTTTTATCATGCAATAAACCAGGGTTGGGAAGTAACGCGTTACTTGTAACGCTGTTACCGTTATAGTTACTTTTTTTGATAACGGACTGGTAACGGCATTACATTTTTTTTTCTGTAACTGTAATGATAACGTAGTTACATTTCTTTAGTAACGATAACGATTTTAACAGTTACTTTTACCGTTACTTTTCATATTTTGAAAATACTTATGACATCGTATTTCTGTCATATTCAATTTTTAGTCATCGACTGACATTCATATAAAATTCGATAATACTTCGGATGAAATTTATTGCTCTGAGAGGTGTCTGTGAAGCTGGCACGACAATCTACGAATTTCAAAAAAATACTAAGAGTTCTGATAGCACTTTTCATAGTTCTACAGTTCCTGATAAAAATTAAAAAAAGTTCCGCATTCTTTATATTAAAAACTCGAAATCGAAAAAATGTGCTAACTTCGCGAATCTAGCACGACACTCTTCCCTCTAAAATACCAAAACGCGTTGAATATTATTATTTTTAGTAAGTTTCCGATAGTTCTGCTATAGTTCAGCCTATATATGCAATTTCAGATCGATATTCCAAAAATTAATAATTTTTTATGAATTTTTAATGTTCTTGACCAGCACGACACTTAATGAAAATGTGTCGTGCTGATGATTTTCCCTAGTTTTAACGGCAGTTCTGGACAGTTCTATAAGAGTTCTATCCTTTAGAAACATTTTTGCGCAGAGTTCCGACCGTTTACCATTTTATAAATAATTATTTAATTATTTATTAATTTTCAGGAACTGTAGAACTATAAAAAGTGCTATCAGAACTCTTAGTATTTTTTTGAAATTCTTAGATTGTCGTGCCGGCTTCACAGACACCTCTGAGAGCGATTAATGACATCATTGGTCAATCACAGTTATTCCATTCTTCTGAGGAATGGATGTGATTGGCCAGCTTTTAAGTTTGACGTAATATCGGACGAGAGTGCACAAAAAGAATGTAAATTTAGCTGTATTTATAAATTTAATGGAAATTAAAATTTTTTTATTTACATGTGAAGTTACATGTTAAGTGCTTTAAAATCTATATCTCTTTAAATTTTTTACAGTTTTGTAAATTTAAAATAAAAAAATTGTTGCTTTTATTAATATTTTAATAAAAAATATTACCAAAGTAAATTTTTTATTTAATTCTATCTTGTTTTAACATTAAAAGTAAAAAAAGGGAAAAGTAACGAATCGTTACTTTTGAAGTAACAGTAACGGTAACTAGTTATTTTTAAAAATAAGTAACTAATAACGGTAACGAGTTACTTTTGAAAAGTAACTTTCCCATCCCTGCAATAAACAACTTCAATATACTCGTTTGATTCATTTAATCAAAGTTGAAAACGTCATCGACATCTATAAATCATTTCTTAAATTCTGACGTAAGTAAATTCAGCGTAAGCAATTCAGAATCTGATTGCAATGGAAAATTAAATAATGATTCATTCTCAAACATAATTGCGATGTCTCATGCGCTGCTCTCGGTGTGCGAACAGGTTGCAACAATAAATCTAGTCCGTCGTCAAGAGCTGTGCGTCATATCCACGCTTCGCGTGCTCATTACACGATTGCGTAATCGCGCGGCTTTAATTTACGATGTTACCGTGGAACTGTACCTGAAATACTATCGTGACTATGTCATTTCCGATGTGTCTTTTCCTCAGCAGCTGTTGCCGGTTATTAGGCGTGAAGGGTAGCATGGTGGACACGTGAAAGGTGACTTCCGTTCCGCGATGCGTCGCTGCTACTGCGTGCGTACCCGTCGAGTCGGTTCTGGTGTCCAGCCCGGCCTTGTAACCCTCGAATCCTCGCAGTCTTATTCTTTGGCCTGTCACATGAAAAACCCGCAATTATCTCAATTGCCCGGCGCGCGGCCCAGGAATTGTCGGCCGTCTCGTTACGTGTCTTCGACTTCCTCCAATGCTTGCATTCGCACATCAAGCGACATAATCAATTTTGCTTTTCGCGGTTTAGTAATGGATAATTACTATGTTAAAAGAATGTTTCTTGGAAACAACGCGATCATATCTTTTCGAGAGAAAATATAAAAAATATATCATTATTTAAGAAAGAAAATGTTATATAAGTCTAGTTGTTTTCTTTATTTTGAAGATTACGCAGGAACGCGTGTTTGCGTTCCACAAATTAAATATCGAGATAACCATCGATTTGACGCCCGCGGAAGCGGCGCATAAAGCAACAACACTTGAAAAAAAGATAGAACACGCGTTTCTCTTTTAGAAAGTAACAACAGTAACCCGTTAATAGGGATAACCAAGGCAACGATTCGCGATGTCCGACCGCGAAATTACGTGCACGCGTTCGCGGATGATTAACTTTATGAAGTACATTAGATAAAATCATTTCGAAACATTGAATCGGTTAATCAGCGATAAAACGTCTCAAACTATCCGTGAAGCATCAGTGAGAATCACGTATAAGATCATGTATAAATCTTCTCTCTTACTTTTATTCGATGTTTACGAGAGAATAATTTCATCGACTTACGAAGAGAGGTTTCCCGGTTCATTAAACTTTGTTAACTCGCTTGTTAATGCGTATATCTTCCATAAAAACATTCTTATTACTAAGAAATATGTCCTAATAGATAATAATAAGTGGAAATCACTCTGAATTAAAGCGGTAATTTTTTAACATGGTCCGAATTAGTAAAAGTAAATAGATGCTCTTGTTAAAAAGTGAAGATAAAGAATTTCTGCTAAAATAAAACCATAAATATTCTTAACATTTATAAATAATAGAAAAAATTCATTACTCCCGATATTCTTCATATATCTCTTTAATATATCTTCAATAATTTCTATTCACCGAAAGCATATGCTTTAAATTTCTAGCGTCAGCAAAAACTCTAGTATTCTTCGCTATAATTTTTTGAGACATTACATTGAGAATTTACACATTGACTTCAAATATTGTATAAAACTAAACATGTTGCAACGAAGAATAACGTACCGATAGTGTCTAAGAATTCCAGGAAGGCCGGACCAGCATGTTGATTGTTATACATCTCTTCCTCGGTCCTTTGGCCGGACCGGCAATACAGGACGCCGACTTTGTATCTGCTAGATAATCCCTGCTCGTCCAATCTGGCCAGCGCTTCCTCAGCGGCGGGCGTGCCAAGCCTCAGGCAGCCCATCTGCACTTCCGGCGCAACCAACTCCAAGAGCTCCCTCGTAGGCGGCCGGCCTTGTGGCCTGATGCCGAGAGCTTCCTCGGGCACGGAACCGCGCAACGTCAGTAACTCTGATGTGCGCACGATCACGCGATACTGATTGACGTCCTTGCGAATGCTGATGGCCACCGGTCCCAACTGTTCCTCCATTCCGAACCAGTTCTGATGCTCTCGTCCTGCGGCAGAATATTTCCTTCTCTTTACATTGTGCTCGAACAAGTGATCAAAAGCTTTGCAAAATTTTTCACATTAATGTTTGTAAATCTTTTTACTTAATTTCTAAAAATTTATAGTATGAACTTTATGTTTAGGTAAAAAATTATCAATTTTAGTTTATCAGTTTTATATATTTTTAAAAAGTTAGGTAATTAGATTAATTTTGTGTAATGCATGCAGTATGCAATTATTAACTCGGCGAAAATTCTTTATGCAATGCAACAAAAGATTTATGTATCTTGGTTCGCTTACCGAGGAAGTATCGTCGATAATAATGGGCCCCCTCGTCAACGCTCTCGATGGGCAGGGGTCGTTTCTGCATCGGACAAGTGTGCTTCCATAGGGTCTCGCCGGGCGGCGGTTCCAGGACGGAAACACCATAGGACAACGGCGGTCTGTGAATTCCATTGCCATGGGAGCAACGAGTAAGACCAACCTCGCGTTCTCCCTCGCCGCCGATCTCATTGCGAAAGAAGGGACACGGCTCTAATAGATCATTGCCTGAAACCGCAAACAGTTACAAGTGAGATCCTCCAAAGAGAAAGCGAATCGCTCGATGGATCTTTAGCTTCTATCTTGTCATATTTCTTTATCCTTTTCAACGCACCTTTTCCATCACCGGCATCTTCCTCGGGAGTCTCGTCGGGGGTGGAGGCTCTCAGAGCACTGGCGGCGGACGCTCCGGTGGCCGTGTTTCTTCTCCTGGCCAAGAGAATTCCCCGGAGTTTCGCGGCGTAGCCCAGGTTCGCCGTCAACGATTGACAGTCGTAGTGGGCGAACGCGCGTCTCCGATGACGCTCCTCTACGTCGGCCGACACCATCGGGCTGGTGCACGTCTCTTCCATCGCCCGCGGTGGTTTACCGCCCCACAGTCTGTTCAGCTTTAGTCGTAGCTTCGGACTGGACCCGGCGCCGGTCGGACCGCAAACCTCGTCGACGTCCAGTGGTTGGTTTCCGTCCTGCTGATGAACGCGACGCAGATAATCGCTGGCGATGATTCCGCGCTGCTCTGGCGGTTGGAAATCCTGCAGTATAGCGAAGAAGTTCTCGCCGGCTGTAATGGACTGCGCCACTACGTCGATGCTCCCTACAACAGGTTAAAATCGAAACTTATGCAACGTTTATGCAATGATTATCGGTCAAAAATATTATATCACTTAAAAAAAAATACAGAAAATAAATAAATATTTTATCTTTTTTCTCTAGTTGTTTTGTTCATGTTTGTAAAATTATTAAAATTAAATTATTAAAGTTAATAAAATTAAGCCTAAAATAACAGCAATAAAACAGCAATATAATTTGATAATATTTACATATATTTTTGTTTATTAAATAATGTTTTTGTTGTCTCTATAAGTGATATGCAATACTTTTAACTTATTGTACATAAAAAAACAAGTTTTATAAAAAACAATGTTAAAATGCCGCGGAAAATTGAGATCAAAATTATATTATTATATATAAAATACCTTTTTCCGAATTATAAAATTCAGCAAAAAGAAATAATAAATTATTCTTGTATAAAATGACTTTCCATTACTTTCTTTAAAATAAAGAACGATTTATTTTTGCCAGTCTTTTAAGTCTTGGAAAATACCTAAGAAGTTCGACTCGTACCGTGAGATCCATATTCTCTCCTGAGAGGTGTTTCTGGCACCCGGGAAGCAGGATCCGGACTATGCGGAAGCTCCAAACTGGAGTTAGACCTATGAAGGGCCAATCCACGACCCACACGACTCACCGGCCCTCCGCTACCGCCGCCGTTGATTGGCAAACTCGCGATCATCTCTTCATTCTGTTAACATATAAATACAAAAAAACATATAAATGATGAAATTTTACAAAATAATATACGATATGAAGTGCTTGTTACACATAAAATATTACGGAACAATCTTATGTTATTCGCGACTAGTTAGAAACAGAAATTGGATAGATTGTCACGCAGCTTAAGTAGAAATAACCAAGTGTTTTTAAACAAGCGCAAACTAGGACAACTAATTAGAATCATTGAGCCTTCCGCAAACGCGCGTCTCTCACTTGGCACAGACATACATATCCACACACACGAATCAAAAGTATACCCGAGGGTTCTACATATTCGCGCGACGAGTTCATTCATCTTGCGAAGTAGCTGTCGTGCCGGTGCCGACTTTTTTTTATCCTTCCCTCTTAATTAAATTGACCCTTAATTACGATAGCAAGGCCGACAGGGCAGAAGCAAAGAGTAGAGATGGGATAGATTAAAAATTGCGGAAGAATACCCGTCTTGCTCGTCACTGTCGGTATTACTAGAATGTCCTAGGTTCAAAAACAAAATCGCATTTTCACTCTCCTATCATTAACGTAAGCACAACAAAGTTTCTCTCCGGCGGTTTTTCTTTTATAATTTAATCTCTTTTGCACTTTAATCTCAAGTAAATAATTCTCATTGTTTTCTCTCATGAAAAAAATGATACATGAGATAAGAAAAATTAATTATTTTATTGACAATAAGTTTTCTATTTTTGTTCCAGAGTATCTTTCAATTTTATTTCAATTTTTATATTCATGTTATGAGATTGAATATATAATTAAATTATTGATATAAATTTAATATATGTGTTTATTATATATTCAATTTATTTATTATAAACAAATTTTTATTTGAATATCGCATTCCCAATTCGAAAGAAACTGGGCGACTTTTGTACGCCTTGCAATTGAACTTTCAAAAGGGAAGGCCACGATCGCCGCGATCTCCCACCCCTGGATCCGTTTCTGGCTGGTATTCGAACTGGCGCCGTCTGGATCTTTTCCTCTCCCTCCTCCCCCTCGCTCTCTTCCGCGGCAGCGAGCGTTAATTGGTCTCGTTCTAGATCCTCATACAAAACGCGCGACTTGCCGGCGATACGGTACGTACGCACCTACGCAACGCGTAGCTAGAGGATGCATTGTCGGGTGCACCTGCTTGCACAAGGGGGAGGAGGGCGGGGACCCCGGTCGACGGGGTTCGAATTAGCGGGTCGTGTACCGTTGACCGATTCGTCCGAACCGCGTCCGGTGAATGGTCAGTCGCATTGTTAACCCTCAGCCGCCCGCGAGTTGCACGCGCTCGGAAATCGACATTTGCGTGTGTCGACCGATAGCGTATTATTCTAACGACACGCACCGTATCCGGGAACAAGGCGTGCGGCACCGTACGTCCGGCGCCGGATATCAACGGTTCCAGGGTTCGGATCGCATTATTTAACCCCGGGCAAACGTTTGAACAATCAAGCCGACCACATGTTCGTTCCTACCTTTCGAAAAGGACATATGAATTCACTCTCCTCGACGTGTTCTTAATTTTATTTATATTATTTATTTTTATACCAATTTTTTACAAATTTCATCAATTTTGAAAAATATATTTTTATTAGTAATATTTATATTCAGACATTCTCGTTGCAATTATGAATTTCAAGAAGATAAAGTAATTTATTATACACATTTTTTTATTAGAAATATATTATTTTTTAGAAATTATTAATATTATTTATTAGAAATTATTGATTTTTTAGAAATTATTAATATTATTTATTAGAAATATATTATTTTTTCTTTTATATACATATATTATACAGGGTGTTTCTTAGTAAATGCGAAAAATTTTAGGAGATGATTCTTTATCAAAAATTAAGGGGGATTTTTCATATAAACATTAAAAAGTTTTAATGAAAAGTTGAATAGGGGTTGCTAGTTTCATCCCCTTATAACAATACGGGAGGCTAAAAAAATTAATAAATTAATAAATAACCTTTTTAAATAATAAATAATAATTAATTAATAAATATTAATAAATAACCTTTTTACTAATAGAAAATATCTACTTAATTTCATTTCTTTAACTTGTTCCAAATTTGAGAAGAAAATAAAAACCTAATTTTTACTCTCATTTTTGGAGGAATGTAGGAGTATGTTTATATGAAAAACCTCCCTTAATTTTCGACAAAGAATCGTCTCCTAAAATTTTTCGCGCTTATTAAGAAACACCCTGTATATACATAGAAATTTTATTTTATTAAAAATAAAAGTTTGCTAATAATTAATTTGAACTTTTATTTCGTTCTCACAAATCGCAGATGTCCCCATTTCTCTCTTTCTATTGTCGCAATCGCATAGAAAAAAAAAAATTACGCGATTCGATTATTACATCTGCTGTCCAGCAGCTTTGCCTCGAGATGACGTTTCACGTATGTACAACGCGCCGCGTTATTCGACGATCGACGTGCCGAACTTCGCCCTCGGCTCGGAACGAAGTGACGAGTGACGACGGGTCGCGAAAAACGGGAGCTGCGGGCCCCGAAGGTATTCGGCTCGAGATCATCGAGGGCCCCGTTGCATTCCGCGCATTCCTCGCGGTCTCTCGCTCGCGCTCCTCTCGCGTCGTCGTCGTCCTCATCGTTTCGTATGCACCGGATGCGCGACGACCGGGAATGCACGCATGCATATCGCAAATATTAATCTTCAGCCTGTTATCGCGACGCCGAATCTCGAACGCCGACACTTGGCGAGATATCGGTAAAAAAACGCTCATCTCGACTTTACATCTTCCTCGGGTCTCTGTAATTTTACAGATACTGTGACTATTTTTCATTTTTAATAAATGTAATAATTAATCAATAATGGCAAATAATTAATAAAGAATGGCTTTCTTTGCAATCTATTATTTCTTTTATCTACTTGACTTTAAAATTATTTTTTACTTTTTCGTTCACGGTAAATAAAACTGAAAACCGATTCTATCTTTCAAAGCTGGAGATAATAACGATGCGTGCAAAATCCGTAGAGGCGGTCGTAAAATACCAGACGCATCTCCTCTGCCTCGTAATAAGTTGAACACACACGCTTGCGTATGCTTGGGAACGCGTGGGTGAGAATCTCCACCCGTGTACGACACACGGAGAAAACAAGTAGCCGCGACCTGCATAATGCGGGTCTCTATCTCAAGGTAGCGTGCGTAAAACATGCTATGCAACAACCGCTGCGCTCGCTTCACGCGCGAACTGCGTCTTTAACGCGGCTCCGATCGTTTCTTTCAGAGACTTTCACGGAGAGGGAGATCTTTTGCTCGCCGCTGGAAAATACACAGTGTCCTAGAATTACACGGCGCGTTTTTTGCACGGTGGAAAAGAGCAAGAAAGTGTAAAATATCGCATTTGTAGGGAGAAAAGTCTGCATTAACGTGCTATAAATTTTTTTCAGCTTCTCGCATTCCATTCACCCGTCGTTCTTGCAGCTTTTTACAAGGCATTGTTCTATTTCTCGATACGTTCACTCGATAAAATAGGAGACTGCTGGCAAAACGACACGTGACGAGTAGAGAAACACGCGGTTGAAGAGCGCGAAAAAGTGAGCACGACGAAATTCAGTCGGCGAAGCGATAATGGAGAAACTTAAGAAGCAATCCCACGGCCAAGCGGAGTTGACTCATCGAGCTCTCGACTCGCCAAGGACAACCGTGTCCGCAAGCTTCGTTCCGCCGGAAGGAAATACTTATATTCGCCGTAAACAGCCGTGCCGCAATTATATTGTACGATAATAATCCAAATCGCACTGACTCAATCGCCCGGAGATCTCGTATTCGTCCCCGATATACGTAATAAGAGGACACGTGATGCTCAGATATCTAGAATTATCATTCCAAATCAAGAACATAATTACGTTATATAATTCTCACATAATTGTATTTTATTATATTATTATTATAGTTTATTATTATATTTATTATTATATATTTTTTATTATATTATTATATATTTTTTATTATATTATTTTTTTATTATATTATTATTTTTATTATATTATATTATTTTTTTGTTATAGTATAACTTCGTAGATAAAATTTATATATTATAAAATATATAAAATTTTAAAACTATGTATTAATTTTTTATATATAATTTAACTTTTTAAAATTATATATTAATTAATTAGTTTGATACAATAAGATAGAGCGAGAAATAAAACAGAGATATAACAAGGAGATAAAAAATATTTATAAAGTTTTACAAAGATGCACGTATCCACCGTTTTACAGTTGGTTGTGTAATGTACTATGGTATTGAGAAATCCAGCCGATGACTGGACATTGAGTATCGACATGACGAGCCATCCATGTTACATCCGTAATCAGAGCTTACGCGTTTCGTCTCGTCGCGCCTTTGTCCGGCAACAGCTGTTCCGTGCGCTTCCTTCACGTGCGATCGGCGGCCTTGTATCGCGGTGATTTATGCGACGATTCTCCCACATTCGAACAATGCGGATCGTCCAACGGGAACGAGATGGGTGGGTGATTACCGTAAAATGAAAATGCGTTACGCGCAAGTGCAGCGCAGCTTAATGTCAAACTTTTGACAGCTTAACGTCAGACGTTCAATGTACATCGAAACGGGCGATTATTTACAAATGATTTATTATTTAAATCACTACTGTTACTCGTGGAAAAGCTGACGCGAATTCCCGCGAATAATCCTACAGTTATAATAACATTACACGGACGTATATCTTCTCTTTTAAAAAGCCTGCGCGCCGATTAACGCATTCCGCGCACATCTCATGCACCTCGTTCGCCCCAGCGTGTTCGTCATCGGATAGACTCGCCGACAAAGTCATGGCCGAGTCGACGAAGGAGAGAACGACAGCCGACGTTACACGTTCCAGCCACTCCGGGAGATAAGAAGACCACCTTCGAACTACCGAGAAGCTCGCGATGCCGCGATAACCGGTCGCGGATGGTCGTCATAAGACGAGCGCGGGCGGGTGGGCCTGTGATTACGACGACGACACGAATACTCACGACGATCGCAAACAGACCCGTACGTAAAAGGAAGCCAGAAATCCGCGGCCGCTTTAGACGCGGAATGTAATAATCGCCATTATTTATGATCCGGATTTTAACGTTGACCCTCTTTTCGCGATCAGGGACACGCGTGACCCGCTTACTCGAGTTCCCTGTAAATTGATGATGCTCGTAAAAAGCCTTTTATAGATGAAAGAATTTGATTAATTAAAAAAAAAAAATTAATTTCGGAGGAAGAGCACGAAAGGCTTGTTTGGATAAAGGCGTGACGAGACGAAAACGCTCGAGGTCTGATTACATTCACATTCGCTGGTGTAACCTGGACCTTGTCATGTCGATATTCACTGTCTAGTCATCGTTTGGATCTCTTAATCAATATATTACGCCAAATTGTGAGACAGTGAATATATACATGGAATTTTAAATAAAAAATATTAAAATTAATTCTTTTATTTCTATCTTGTGTTTTATAATATTTTTATTTTATTTTTACTTTCACATCATTAAATTAATCAATTAAATGTAATGCTTCTCGGTTTTAATTTCAGATATATTTTTCAATTAAAAGAAATTTCATACATAAAAAATTAATGTAAGAATTTCTTAATATTTATATTTATATATTTCATTTATATTTTTTTATTTATATTTTATTTATTTATATTTATTTATATAATATTTATATTTATATATTTTATAATATTACATATAATTGTCACGCGAAAGAAGCCATTTCACTGGCAACGTTACTCTCAGGAATTCCTTACGTCCCGCTTTGTGGGTAGGAATCCCGGTGCGCCGGTGTATCGAATTCCTGCGTCGCGCCGGCGATCAGCGAGCGTGAATCGTCGCGGAATCGCGTTAGCGCGACGACTTTTCCGCGGGTACACGCTGTGGGAATGTTCGCGGTGCGTGCAACCGCAAAGCCGAGCACACGTCGCGTAGAGTGCGTGCGACCGCGTGTTCTCGCGTCATCGCAGGTACGAGACGCGCAGGTGGATCGTCCGGCGTCCTTCTGCTATTCTCTCCTTCTTCCACTTCTCTTTTTTTCTTTCTCTCTCTCTCTCTTTCTCTCGATCGGATGTCCGCTTCGATAAGTTTCACGGATGGTCCGCTGGTACGCCATGTTCCACCGAGCAGAACCAAGTGTATTGTAACCCGGGGAACACTGTCATTTCACTATATCCGAGAAGCAAAAGGGAGTCACTTTCTAAATTGCCAGTTCTGATGTTTTCGCTATAATCGAAAAGTCGAGGTCTCTACGAGCTATGTGGAGCGAGGAAAGTTCTATTCAAGCTCCTATAAATGTTCAAGAGTAATATATTACACAATTCGACAATGTAATATATAATAAGATTAATTTTATATATAATGATTAGTTTTATATATTTATATATTTGATATATTTATGTATTTTATATATTTATATATTTTATATATTTATACATTTTATATATTTATATATTTTATATATTTATACATTTTATATATTTTAATTTTATATATTTTATATATAATGACAGTGTAATATATAATAAGATCAATTATATATATTTATATATTTTATATATTTATATATTTTATATATTTATATATTTTATATATTTTAAATTTATATATTTTATATATAATGACAATGTAATATATAATAAGATTAATTTTATATATAATATTAATTTTATATATTTTTTCTCTGAAATAAAAGTCAAAAAGTATCGGGTCAAATTTTACAATTAATTTTCTCAAAATAATTTTTCAAAGTTTGTATCGTGTCGCAGGAAGATAAGCGGAACAAATGATATCTCGACGATCGTGGATAGAAGCAAACTTCTTAATGTCCTTTTTAATCGTAGAACACATCTTTCTTCGCGTGTAATTAATTAAGTCGTGAGCTCATCGGTAATTAATTAATTCGTGACACAGATTCTCCCTGATGGGAAATGCAAGCACCCGATACTCGATGAAGGAATCGCAAACGATGTCGGCACAACGTTCTTTCGCACGTTATTTCTCGATAATACGAGCACACGGTTTATTCCACAATTTCTTAAGCACCGCGTGCGTGAAACGTACGATGCCGATGATCCGAACTAGTTATGTAAATGCATGCTGCGCATTCCCGATGCGATCTACGAGTCGTATCGCGATGTCCTTCTTATGTTAAAATGCAACGCGAAATACATTCTTCATTCGTAATCCTTAAATGTCAGAAGAGATCAGTGTTTTTTTGGACGATTTGCTAAGAGCGATCGAATCAATCATGTAAACTCGCGTTGACAGATGATTACCCTGCACTGCCAATTAAGGAAAATTTATTTACTATTAATTTGAAACGAACTAAATTATTTTTAATAACTTTTATTGAAAGAAAATATTTATAATTTGAGTAACAATTGTTTTTTTTGCTGGTTATATCGCGAATGAACTCTTCTCGAGAATAACTTGAACGATTTTTCTTGAAAGTGTCATGTAGGAAGGAATTGCAAAAGTAAGCGACATAAAATTTCTACTCATTCCTCTAGTCATTGTCCTCGAAATCTCGTAATATTAATACAATACGAGAGCTCTTAGAGAGAGAACATTGTGGAGAGTACAGTGCATTTTTATCTCACGCGATTGTGCGTGAGATAAAAATGCGCGATGAGAAAGAGAGAGAGAGATGTGCCCGCTCTTTTACGAGGCCACTATCACGTACACGTGTGATAACACACGCGACTTTTATTAGGCGCTAGAGAGTTATCGCTGCCATATAAGGAGTCGGCTTCAGAAACGAATACAGTTTTCCTGTCCTGATTAAATCTTAATTCCTCTCAAAGATACGCGCTCTTTTAAGGAAATTGTTAAAATGGAATAATTAAAATTATATCTTTTATATTGCGATAAGAATCATCTTCTAATCAATGATAAAAAACATCTGTTTTCATATACTTTCTAGTATTAAAATAATTATTAATTATTCGTGTTAATTTTTATCACTAGTGTTCTCTTCAATTGATCTATGTACAGTGAGAAAAAAATTGTAAACTTGACTAAATATTTTCGACTAATTATTATTTTTTTTAAATTAAATAATTTGAAATTTATATTATATGAAATTTAAATTATTTTTTTAATTGCAATATTTAAGTATTTAAGTTTAAATAGATGCTATACTAGATTTAATATGTCGTATTTAATTTAAATATTTTAATTAAAAGAATAATAATTAATTGAAAATATTTAAATTTACAATTTTTTTTCTCAGTGTAGTCAACATTCTATTTTTGGAATTTCGTTATAATTAATGATGTCCTGCCTTTCTTTCCCGAGAATTTCTACAATTCTGATAAGATTGCGCTCCCTTCGCTGCTTATGAGTAAAATGCAAAGAACTATAAGCAATAAGGTTTTTCATAATTACGCGAATTTCCATCGCGGTGAGAGAAACGATTCGCATTTTCCCCTACTGCCTCTCCCCTTTCGCCTTTCGAGTATCTCGAGCGTGAACGCACAATCCGCATAAAGATGCGGAGCATGGAATATTGCTTTACTTCTTTCGCGAGACTAGCAGCACTACCGAGTTCATAATAGGCGTTGCCGACGGAAAATGTTTTTCCGCCGGTTTCCGCCCGTTGATTGCGTTCGCGCCTCCTTATATGGTAGTGGGAAAGTCATTATTTCTTTAATTATTCCGCGCTATTGAATAGAAGGAGGCATCATCATATTTAACGAGTCGACGCAACCATAATTTTTTTATTCAAACTGCTCTTCAATGCATATGTATCGTGATTTAAAAAAATTTTTCTCCGTTTTTCATCAATATGAATGAGAGAGAACTATTAACTGTGGGGGAATTTTTGAATTTTTTATTTTTCCCTTATTTAACATACATGTATTTGTCTTCGGCGACAATATCGGTCATCAGTAATGAACTGCTAAGCTCGTTAAAGATACCCTCATCAAGAGCAAGGAATAAAGAATGAGGAGAACTCGATTTTTTCGAATAAAATTCCCCCATCCAGCCAGCCTACAATTTTTTTACGCGCGCTATTTTTCAATACAAACATTCATCTATGCATATTTAAAAGAGTCGAAATGCGATGGTCGCTTTAACCATGTGTAGCAATTTCGCGAGGCAATTACTCCGAGTGGCATGTGTCCGGCGTGATGGCCAAAACTTGATACGTAACGTTAGAAGAAAAAAAAAAAAAAAAAAAGAAAAAGAAAAGGATATGACGCGTATCTCCGGTGAGTTTCTGGCGAGAAAGAAATTTCTAGCGTGGCGAACATTAATTTCGCGGCCGGTTTTTGTTCGATGAACGCGCGCGCGCGTTGCCTTTTTCCCTCGCCGATGTAATAACCATTAATGCCCCCCCTCCCCTCCCCCCGCCCGATATATACTCGGAAAAGCGCCGTTCTTCCTCCTCTTCCCTTTCGTAGCAGCGTTGAAAATACAGATTCGACCCGTGTTTCTCTCGCGCGAGTGTCCTCGTGCGTGAAAATCTCGCCGGAGGAAGCGACGAGAACGAGATAACAACACCAAGTATTCTGTTATCGCGACTAGGAACTCGCGACTGGATTAACGCGGATGAGAACGAGAATGGACGTTAATTGTTTCCTGAAGAGAATAAATGCACAGCCGTTCGCTGAACTTCCCGTCGAGAGATTATCGCGGAAAGATTGCGCGCCGTAAGTAGCTGCGATAAATAATCGGCCAGCCTTTTTAATTGTGACAGAGCTTACCTGGACGAAGCTCATGAATCTCGAATTAAAAGTCGTCATATAATACGATTACAGTTTTCCGGGTCCTCTTATCGAGGGTTATCAAACTTCCTTCGAGAGGCCGAATAAATGAAATACAATATTTCAGATAAAGCGTGTTTTGATTAATTAAATTTAATTATTTGATTAATAAAAATTCATTGTATCTCTTATCAATTGAGATATATATATATATGTTTTATTTAAATATTATTTCGAGATTTTTTTATCATTATTATAGATATAATTTTTTTAATCATTAGTATAAAGATATAATTTTAATCATTATTATAAAGATATAATTTAGATATTCGAAAAATTACAATAAAAAGATATTTAATTATTAAATCATAATTAAGTACTAAATTATACGATAATGTTTAGATATTCTGTTATTTATGAAAATCCTAACTCATGTATAAAACATGAGATAACAAATTGCAGAGTTGTTAAATTGTTATAATACGTGTTGAGAGTTGCGCGAACGCGCAGTTGATTACAAAATCATATTTCACCTCTTCGACTTACTTCCCCTCCCTCCACCCCCGCTAACTCGTAATAACTCGTATGTTTGCAGCGCAATCTTTCCGACGCGGGTGCATCGAAGCGGAGCGTCCGGCCGTGGATTAATTGGTATAATGCGATTCAAATTTATCCAATTAAAAATTATAATTCTTCCATTGTGTATACGCCGTGAAACATGCAAAGCGGAATTACGTTGCCGGTGTAAATAAGCTCAGCCCGCGCGTTATAATGGACGAGGGAAGAAGAAGCAGAACGTGTATCCCGTGTACATGAACGCCGACAGATTTCCTCTTTTAAATGGATGCACGATCAGGGGTTTTTTCTTCAACGCTAGACCGTATAATTTGATTTTTCCTCCGCTCCCTCTTACTTTAAAACAGACTTTAAAGTAGACGCATCATGCTTGCGAAAATAAGCTACTATTAATTTTTCGTAAATTAAATATTCATTGTTAAATTTATGCATTTCACATTTTAATTCAACATTCTTATAATAATTTTTAATATCAATATTAATATTTAACTTTGAAAATGTCATCTTTCGATTGAAGTAAGCGAATATTTTCGTCAATAAATAAAAAAAATAATAATAAAATAACAAAATGTTTACACGTTAATTTAATTAATTATACCATTATTTTAGCATTAAGAAATTGCACAAAATACGATTCCCGTTGTTTACGACATTTGCCGTAATATTGAAACGCGTCAGACATTAATGCGTCTGTAAACGATGTAACGAGAGAAATCCGATAGTAAATTGCATTACTCAATACAGGGAATATTGGAAATCGAGTGATGCGTAAGCGACTGGTTTCAGATGTCGATTCGACATATATAAGTGTCAATATATGCAGATTCAAGGACGCCGACGTTTCGCATACCAGCTAATTACGTGCGTTCGTCCCACCTGGAGCACGCACCACGACTCATCGCTATTCGAGAGAAAAAGAGAGAGGAAAGCATAATCGAGACAATATCTATGAATTGACGAAGATGCAAAATCGCGATGCGACAGACACGAAACAGACGCGGAATTGACGCTTTTGCAATTTCTATTTTCTGTTCCTGCAAGAATAGAAGTGATCTTTAAAAACTTTTTAAATATTTAAAAAGATATTTTTCTCAAAGACACTTATTGTTAGATTCTTTCTTATTTCTATTAAATATTATATTTAAATATTATTCTTATTTCTATTAAATATTATAATGAGATGATTTTTTTTCTTTTCAGTTTCTATATATTTTTACACATATTTATGAAAATAATAAATAAAACATGTATTTAAAATTATATATATAATTTTAAATGTAAAAATATATACAGAAGTACAGTATAAATACAGAAATTAAAGAAAAAATCCTTTTCTCGCCATAATATTTTAATAGAAATAAGAAAAAAATCTAACAATAAGTGTCTGTAAAAAAATATCTTGTCAAATATTTAAAATGTATACACGTATAAAGCTAGACCAGCGATCGGCGTCACCGAGAATACCTGTACGGGTAAAAAGACTCGAGAAATACGCGCTATACATATTTATATAAAATGATAAATGTCTCTAATATTCCTCCGACTGCGCACAGGCGTGCACGATGTATATTAAATCGTGCGCGCGGAGCACAATGGTGCGCCGTAAAATCAGTGGCGCATCAAATGCGTAAAAAAAAAAAAGAAGGCTGCAACGGATAATGATTATTGTAGACGATAAAGGCAAGGTAAGAACGTGCGCGCGCGGGAGCGGGAGCGGGAGCGGGGGCGGGGGCGGGGGCGGAGTGCCTGTAATGACGAATGCGGCGGAGTGCATTTCGAAGTAGCGCTCGCTCGACGATAAGTCCGATACCGTCATCTCGACACGCGGGGAGAGACAATTAATCGCGCGCGCACCCCCTCGCACCCCCCCCCCCCGCATCTCGCGCGCAAACCTCCCCCTTCGCTAAGAAGCGAACTTAATATCTCGCAGCGGGATGCGATCGCTCGAGAGTGCGCGGTCTAATGATATTATCTGACGAAATAGCGATTCCCCCGTCATGTTACTCACTTGCCACGGCTCGCTCGAGATTATTTCGTCGAAAGGGTTACATACGTGTATCTATCTAATATTATACGCGTGATTACGCGTTTAGGACGTAGAAATGGAGCTGATAACAACAGGCTACTCGTAATTGCGAATTAACCGCCCTTAATCATGCGCAGGCACAAAGCGCATAATTAGCGTGTAATTGGGTGCGTCTAATTTTCTCGAGCCCTATTACAAACGCGATGATGTTAATCGTTGGCGCGCGCACTCGGTGCGCATCGCGCGCCACAAATGCCTGATAACGCGAAGCAAAGTATATCCTTGGGCGCCTTGGGTGTTTGCTCGGGTAAAAGGGTAAACGTTGAACGCGCTCGTTGGCGAGTTAACGAGATCCCCGGCGGATCTCTCTCGCCGGCCTCTCGCGCGCGTACAATTAATACTCGGAGAGACAGATGTAGCGCGCGCCCGTATCCTCGCCTTCCACTCTTGGCTTCCACGAAGCGCCTCCGATCTAGCGAGCCACGGGCTCGCGAAGGGAAAAAGGGATCGACGAACTCGACGCGCGACCGGTCGCTTCCCACCGCGAGATGCCCGTCTTATTGGTCGTAGGCAGCATTACATCCCGTAATGGGCGAAGCTAAGCCGTTCTTTTCTCCTTTTTGTCCACCAGTCAATCCTACCCATCGGAACTCAGAACACTCGGTCACGTCGAAGCGTTTTACGGTTTCTCGAATGAGCTTTTCTTTCTCTTTCTTTGCGTATGTGTGTAGTGAGTGCAGTCTAAACAAAGCTCTCGTTAAGAGACGATAAAATTGCTTTGTTATATCATTTTTATGCGACTGTGTAAGGAATACCATCTTCGCTTAATTTCTATTTACAGAGGCCATTTTATGGATTAATTCTCTGATAAAAAATGGATTAATTCTCTGATAAAAAATTATTTATTTTTCTCTAGGGAAAAAAGAAAAATCATTATATATCTCAGTCAATTTGAACCATTATAAATAATTAATTAAATTGAAGGAATTTCACTATATCTGTGATTTAGAAGAGGGTAATAATTTAATCATTCTAAAGAAGAATTTAAGGGGGTATACCTAGTCAGCAAGTCGAAAAAAACGTATTTTTGGGGAATTTAAAAAAAAAACTGTTAGGTATTTTTATTTCATCGATTCTTTATCATAATATATATCTATCAAAGAAGTTTTCATAATTTTTTCAATTAAAAATATCGAGAAATGTAGGCACAGTAACTATTTTCCAGAGACATCTTTTTTCGGAGATGCTTGGCGGTGAGCAAGATTGCTCGGAGCTGGATCACCTGAAATAAAAAATTCAAAAGGATTTAGTATGAATTGATCTAGTCGGTGAACGAAGGAATTTTAATTTTGATGAAATCTTTTTTTTTATTAAAAGAATGAAAAGTTTTAACACGAAAAATTAGTATTTTTGCGTCAAACGTCTGTCACATTGTCAAAAATCAATTTTTTGTAAAATCCTTCGTTCATCGACTAGATCAATTCATACGAAAGCTAAATCCTTTTGAATTTTTTATTTCAGATGATCCAGCTCCGAGCAATCTTGCTCACCGCCAAGCGCCTCCGAAAAAAGATGTCTCTGGAAAATAGCTACTGTGTCTACATTTCTCGATATTTTTAATTGAAAAAATTATGAAAACTTCTTTGATAGATATATATTATGATAAAGAATCGTTGAAATAAAAATACCTAACAGTTTTTTTCTTAAATTCCCCAAAAATACGTTTTTTTCGACTTGCTGAATAGGTATAACCCCTTAAGTAAAATAAATTAATAATTATACGTTTAGAAGATAAAGCTTCTCAAATTAAAAATATTAATATTATTAAACTAATAATTGAAATAAAACCTATGGAAGAAATAATATTTCATGAAAGAAAAGTATCTGGATAATCTGAATATCGTCGAGGTATTCCTCTTAAACCTAGAAAATGTCGAGGAAAAAGTGTGAGATTAACACCAATAAATATTCTAATAAATTGAATATTTAATAAGAAATTATTTAAAGAAAATCCAGTAATTAAAGGAAATCAATGAATAAATCTAGCAATAATAGCAAAAACAGCACCTATAGATAAAACATAATGAAAATGAGCTACTACATAATATGTATCATGAAGAATAATATCAACAGATGAATTTGAAAGTATTACTCCATTACTTATATAAATATATGTTCAAAAGAACACATATGTGCACACACAAATATTACCTTTGCTACTTTAATTTAAAGCAACACGTATCTCCTGACGCAGCCGCTCGAGAAGAGGGATTGCATCAGCAGCAAATATTATTGCTCCGAGCGAGAAGACTCGAGAACCACTATCTTAGAAAGAAGCGGCTCAGCGCAACTACTCACACCGTTGTTGGAGCAACAGATCGCGAGAGGCGTTCGCACCGTTTTAACTCGACAATGCAGACGATAAGTTAACGGTATATCGACGTATCGAGCGACTGTATATATGTTTGTAACAAGCGCAAGACCATCAATCACCGACTCCGTTTCGACGACGAGCAAATAAGAAACTAAGGAAGGCAAAGGGACGAAAGGGAGGGCAAGGGGAGGAGAGGGGGAGAGTCAGACTCATGGGGCCAAATGTATAATCGAGATCACCATCCTTTGCTGAAAAAGGAAAAAAAAGGGAAGGAGAAGAGGCACCAAGAGCAGTCACTCCATGCGGTTACATCACGCGGAGCATCGGCCTCTCAATCCTTTTTCTGCTCGGTTTGCGGACACATGCGAAATTTTCTTGTTAACGTTCGCGACGGAGGTCTGGAGATTCTGTCGAGACGAGCGTTTCTTACCCGTCGATCGCGACGCCAACCGTTCTCCGAGAACGTCATTGATGGGATAAAAGCTTTAATTATATACATATATTTAGTAAATTACGAGGAACATTTAAAAAGAGAAATAAACAATTTGCAAGAAAATGTCTATTTAATCCAATTCAATCCACGTTTAATTCAAATTTAGATTAAATAAAATAATGAATGAATTCGATATTATAATTCGCGAATTAGATTTAATAAATTACGGAGAGCATTTTTATAAAAGAAATGTAAACAATTTGCAAGAAAAAAAAATATATATATTTAATCAAATTTAATACATTTTTAATTGAAATTTAGATTAGATGAAATAATATGAATAAATTAAATGTCATAAGTTTTCAATGATAAAATTGATAACCATTAATTGATTGATTTTACGCGATGACTTTTTTAGACAGATGAAACTCTAATCATTTTCCCACACAAGGGGCGCTTTGAAATAATAATTTATAATTACAAATTTTATGACGAAAAGGGGTTAAAATTCTGGTCGCGAACCGTATTTGCGAAATGGTGCATTTAGAATTGAATTAAACCGTACCAGCGGTAGCTGACTCCGACATTTGGAGGCCGTTTATTATCTCCGCTTGATATATCGCGATACTTTATTGCCGACACACGACGAATATTTCACGGTCCCGTAATAGGATATCTCTTGGAAACCGCTACGGACCGAACGAGGTATTACGGTATACGCGGTACATGAAAGTTTGCTCCAGATGCCCCGAAATTAAGATCAATTTCCGATTAGCAATATTTTACAAATCTTATTTTTCCACTTAATTAATTTCATTAAATTCTAAAATAGTGATCTTTCGCGGAGGCTAACATTTTCCAATGAAAAACACGTAATAAATTGTATAAATCAAAGCTACCGCAAGTTGTAATCGCAATCAGCGAAATTTGCGAGCGTACGCGATTATCAATAGCAATTATTTATTCGATTTCGCGGTTTACGCGCGATTTGCATCACGGATGAGTAACTGCTGGGGAGGAAAAAAAAGAAAAAAAAAAAGCTTCTGCTATTATGAAATTTTCATTTGCAAGTCCAACAACGGCTGCGCATATTTTGAATGCGATAGTTGCCGCATTCCGAGCCGCGGTTCGGTAAGGTTTCAGGAATGTACCCGCTCGATTCAGGACAATCGGGCAGGAATGCGAGAACCGTCGGCGTCGTCTCGGTTCCGGATCGTCGGCAGAGAAACGAGAAGGTGGGTACGCGTACGTGTGGAATCTCCCTCTCTCCCTCGCCCTCTCTCTCTCTCTCTTCGCTGACAGTGAGTCATCCACGAGACTCGTGTCGCGCGACAGCCTTAACTCTCGAGTGCATCGTACTCGATAGACTATCAATATATCTCCCGTCATTTCTAGGGATGATCTTGTCAACAAGCGTATACGCACAATGTGCTTGAAAAATGTCGCAATTTCTTTAACGACAAAATTAATAAATAATAAATTATCATATATTTATATATTATTATATATAATAAATTAATAATTAATAAATTTCGGAGTCGAGTTTTCCTCAGGGAAAATGTCATGATTTGATAAGCCTAATATTTTTTTATCCATTAAAAAGTGACGATAATAATGGAAGAGATACGACAGGGGAGGTGTGATTGAAATTTATATAAAGATCGGCGTTAAAAAAATGACTCAAGCATATCTAATCATTACCTTCTTCGCGGAGCGAAGTTTCTTGTCACCTGCGGTCAACGTGTCATTTCGCGGAAGATTCATTTTCTCGTTCTCGCTATCGTTCTTTTTTTCCTTCCGCTTCCTCGGCGATGGCGTCAGGCACGTCAACGCGTCTAGGATGTCGCGGATGATCTTTTTCGACATCGCGCCCGATTAATCCGCGAGCAGTTGCTCCCCCGGTGGTCATAACCGAACTGAGCGGGAATCGGGCAACGAATGGAACAATAGCAGAATCGCGAGGGAACGTGCACCAACATGTCCCAGCTCCTCTCGCAGAGGGGGAGATGAGCTAGGCCTGTGTGCAACGAAAATATATGCCTGCATCTCGATCTCCTCGGCATCGTAACGCTAATCTCGATTCGGTAATCGAACCGATAACTCGAGCCTGTCGTCGGTTTATCGCTCGCAGGTACGTGTCACGTCATTCAATATCGACGTTTCGACGTATCAATGATGTATGATACGCAATTGCATATTTATTTATTTTTAATTATTCATAATGTATATTAAATTTATATTGAATATATATGCATAATATATCTTGAAATAATTAAAAATTATTTTTGCTAGTGTGTATCTATAAATATCTGCGCAATTAAATATATCGATAAACCATATATGATTGTTGCTATCAAGGACGATATTGCCGGGAAACAATGGACTTATAAATTTTTAAAGTTGCAAGCTCTTGTCTAAGAAAGAACAACTTTGCAACCGATAAAAATGATCGCAAATGGCTCGTGTGCAAAAATTTGATTGAGATGCAGAGAAAAAAAAAGCACGCGTATACATATCAAATTAATCGAAACAAAATAGTTTCATGCGATCAAATATCTTTCATCGGTTCGTAAGCTTGGACGAATTTATAGCTAATTACTTATCGCGCTTTTATTGCTGCGGCTGCGCGATCTTGTTTGCAGATTGAGTTACATACTCCCTCGCTTTCAAAGGGTCCCATTTACGCTTTCAGCCACGACGAAAGAGCAAAGTAAGAGCTGTCGGGACGTGACACATCTGCAAAACTGCAGTAGTTTATAGACGCAATCGTTTCGACACAACGGCGCAAAAAGCGAATGATTAGCGACGCCAGCGGGAGACATAATCCGAGCCCAGCTGATTCCGTGCATGTGTGTTTACGTGTGTGTAAACTTGATTCAGCTCATCGTGTTCGTCTACTTTTTCAATGAGCGTTCAAACTCACATTTAAGACGGCTTTCCTTTCACGAAAGCTTGCTCCGTTGGATAATTACCAGTTATTCCCGTGGGGTAGCTTTGATTAATTGCTATCTTGCGTGCAATTAATGTCCGATGCATCAACATACTTTGTATCCCCTGATAAATAAGACGAGGTTCGATTAAGAATAATTGTCGATAGAAAAAGATTTTATGGCGCATAAACACACATTTCCAATTCCAGCGGTAAATTTTTACTCACTTGAGATATAATTATTTCACGAAAATAAAATTGAGTCTGGCAAAATAAAATTTATGTGCATAAAACATATCACATGTAGCGATACTTTTTTGCGCAAACATATTATTTACGTAGTTATTAAAAAAATAAAAGCATGTAAGATTGGAGAAATTAAAGATCAGAGTAAATAAAAAAATGGAGAATTGCTTCATAAATTGTTACTTCAATAACGGAGGATTAATTTCAAGATCGAATGTATCTTTTTCGATAAATATGTGAAATTTTGAAAATTGCTGTCTCTATTTCCGCGATCGCGTAAAGAAATATAAGCGGGAATTCAAAGGCTCGTACATGTGACGCAAATAAATTTTCGTCCAAAGAATTTGTGAGAAATACCGCGACGAAACTATTCTATTGGAAGAGTCGCGCCATTGCATTGGAATGCATTTCCGATATGAAAGAAACTCGCGAGGAAGAGACTCAACATTGTACGTTCTATTTAGCCACACTATGTGTTACACTTTCTACCCTCAAAATGAGTACATATCGGACGTAAAGGAGGCAGAGAGGAGAAACAAAATGATGCATTCCGAGAAAGTGCAACAAGCTAAAAAGACCTCTCCTTTCCTTTCCTCCTTAAAGGAGCGTCGCACAGATTTCCGGATCTTGAATCGGAATCAAATTCGTTTATCTCGGACAAGTGTCGTTCCGCGGAGCAAACAAGAGCTCCGTTATTTCGAATTGTTATACCCCGTAAAATCGCCCATCGTTTTTACATGTCATCGCGAAAGACGTCGCGCAAAACGCACCGCCGAGAGATCGTTAACGTTCTTATTCTAGTGCAGCTGTAATCCATTTGCGGAATCGGCCATTACGACTCGAGCGAATCTCAGACGATCCGGTGGCGAAACACGTAACCGCGAAGCACATTAGCACAGGCGAGTCTTGGAGGGATAATAATCATCAGTAACTGGATGATTTGCATCAGGGCTCAAGGTAGGCAACCGCGCCGCTGATTATGTCTCGTAAGAGGAATCCTTGAAAGAATTCCGAGAGTCCCTATTTCTGCTGTAAACTCTATCGAGACTAGCGTCTTAATTGCAGTTGTACTCGAAGGATGATTGTGCTATGATACTCATTTTTAAAAAATAATCATCTTCTTGATATTTCTGTTATCTTAAGATGATATACTTGCAATGAATAAACAAGATAATTATGGATTGAACAAGATATTTATAGATTTATTAACTATATCATTTTTCAAGTATTTTATGTATCAATAAATGCCGCCATCTTAATATAAAATAACATATACAGAGTGTTTCTTAGTAAGTGCGAAAGATTTTAGGAGATAATTCTTTATCGAAAATTAAGGATTTTTTCATATAAACATATACTCCTATATCCCTTACACTCCTCCAAAAATGGAGGTAAAAATTAGGTTTTTATTATAATTTTGTTTTTGTTCCAATTTTCCCGACATTTATTTCTAATTTTATTTTTATTTTAAAATTTAACTTCTCGTAATTCGAAACCTATGCTATTTTTAGCATCGTGCTGTGCACGATAACGTATTTTGTTTTTTTTCTTGAAAACTACTAATTTTATGAAAAAAATAAAAGAAATAGAAAAGTTTCTAAATAAATCAAACTTTTTAATGCATATTTTTAGATGGTCATTTTCCGGCCCATTAAAGTTCTAATAAAAAATTGAATAGAGGTTGCTAGTTTCATTCCCTTATAACAATACGAGAGGCTGAAAAAAATATTAATAAATAATCTTTTTACTAGTAGAAAATATTCACCTAATTTCATTTCTTTAACTTGTTCCAAATTTGAGAAAAAAATAACAACCTAATTTTAACCCCCTTTTTGGAGGAATGTAACTCCACAGGGAGAGATATATGTATATATGAAAACCCCCCCCCCAACTTTCGACAAAGAATCATCTCCCAAAATCCCTCGCACTTATATAGAAACACCCTGTATATTGGAATTCGAACAATAATGAATAATATCTCTTGAGTAAATGCAGTTATCAATCGCAATTTTAAATATTAGTAGATCAAACGGAAACTACTACTATTTTTACAGGCGAATATCGCGCAAAAGATTCGATAAAATCAATCGATTTTCCTCGCACAGGAGTGCTATTTATATAAGGGGCGATAAAAGTGTGAGTAAATAAAAATCTTTCGTACTTCGATTTGATGAAAGAGAGATAAAGTCTCTACAAAACTGTTTCTATTTAATAATGTTATTAGACATTTATTAAACGATGTTTATCGGAAATTTTTATTTTAGATATTAAAAAATAAAAGTAAAAAAATTTATATAGAACAACACAGTTATTTTATTATAACTCATACAATATTTTGCAACTCGTATAATATTATATCACGGTGACAAAATGTATTTTATTACGCGTAAAAAATATATTTCGCGACTTCTTAGAGAATAACAAGCTCGTATTAATTCCTTCTCAAGGCATAATTATTCCTTCACGTTCTTTAACTTTCTTCCCAAGAACGGTATGCGCTTTCTTGAAATATCACATGTCTTTATACGCGCGATTCGACTATAAGATAAAGCCACGCGCAAAAGTTACCATGCACCACATTACGCATTAAATACTTAATACGTGCTTCTTGAAAAGCGCTTTCTCACAACGTAGTCATTCTGATAATCATAACTTGTGCGGAATGTCGTTGCGGAATTATAATCATGGTAGATTCTTGTGCGGTTAATTATCAGTTGCGTTCTTCGTACACAGGTGCATATGAGGACAATGAGGTCATCGACTCGATGCCATCGTTGTTGCGTAACGAGCCTTTTTGCGTAACCCCCGTGACCCGTGCAAACACGGGGATGTCAGCCCCTCCGGAAAGTGCCTTCGGATCAAGAACGAGGGACCGGGACATGATATAATTTTAATTGTTGATTTAATTACGGTAACCACATATTTCACTACTAAATTGCTTTAACGCCATAACGCTCAGCGTGACCATAATAATTAAATACCTACATGCGTTATTTTATTGTTCGCTCTTCCTTTCACATCGTGAGATAATACGGGGTGTCTCGCAAACTCGCGTGGAATTTCCGATGTACGTGTGCGTACGTTTTATCGCGTCTGACTTATTTCAATTATCTTCAAGCGGAAGTTTTACGTAACCGGATGCGCGTTTCACTTTGGAATTCTTAAAGGAGCTGGAATTTTCTTTCGAGCTTGGACACGTTTCCGAGAGATCTTTATGAAAGATGCTCCATGTTAAAAATCGCTCGTGTTACTTGAACTAAAATAAGACCTCGCGATAACGTTAATGGAATTTCAAAAGCCTTCCATCGGCACAAGGATAAGTGAGAAGTATTATGGAATTATATACGATAGTGATATGCGTTTCAATGGAATGTAAGTGCGTGAACGAACAAATCGCGAGTGTCTTTTTTAATTCAACCTGTGCAGAATTTAAACGCATTAAACGTTACATAAAGCTATTTTTTCCGCAAACAATCATCATTACAAACTTTCACTAGCGATAACGTTAAAAGCATTTAAAGAGGAAATGAATTAATTGTCCTCAAAACACCACGTGTAAGTAATGGTGATTTTACACAACTCGCGAATGAATAATAGAATTTGAACGTGATTGAGAGTCTTCTATAAAAGTTAAAATATGTCTCATTTATTTTTAAATAATTTTCTTATTCTATGTAATTTATAGCGCTTATTTTCCGATAAGACATAAATATGTCAGAATTGATATTTTACGCTTACTTCCTCTTTTACTTTTCCGATGCAAAATTGTTCAAAAATTTGCAGAAGGCAGCCTACCATTCGTGACGTAACATGCAAACGTTTCACATTCATCAGCATTTAATCGGCGCAAATTTATGACAGCCTACGAAAAAAATTGCGAAAAGATTGTGAAAGAAAAAAGAAAAAGAAAGAGATTTGTAGTAAAATGGGATTATACAGTGCTTAGAAAGAGTGAGGGTGAGAGAGAAGGAGAAAGAACACACATTTTTCTCTTCCATATCGCCGCTGTTTTGTTCGCGAAATCGCACTGTGCTTTATACTTTATTTTAACCATGTTTTTGAATGCATCTTTAAAGTAATTTAATAGGAAATATTTTTTACTTCCATGAGATTTATACATATATGTATTTACGAATACAAAATGAAGATGAATAATCAAATGGAATCGTCAGAATGTCGCTTGTTCCATTTGTCCATGTCAGGAGACACCATTACAACGTTATGACGTTTGCTCGATTACTAAAGATAAGACCAGACCAGATGAAAGATACAGCATCTCAGAACCAGTCTATTACTCTAGCTCGGTCGTGGTCCAGTAATATCGCCGCTTATGGTTGTGGCTCGCCTCTAGGTCGACTCTCTAGTCTAGTCTGATCCCTTCGTCTCGAGATTATCCAATGACAGGTCTCTGGATAACCTTTATTTCAAGATATCCGGGTTTCCAAATTTGCAAAAATATGCAGCAAAATATCCATCTTTTATCAAATATAAGAGAACAGAGCGAAAAATATAATATCTATTGAAAAATTAAATATATGTAAATTAAAATCATCCTATCGGATTCATCGAACGTCATTTTTCTGCATTTATCCGTACATGCATTGGTACAACTTGAAAAATTAATTCGATTTGTCACCGATATCGCGTCGAAAGATGATATGATTCCGGATCAATTGATAAACCATCCGATTGATCTGGTTGACACCGGTCGTTCGAGTGTCCGCGTCCGAGACGCGTACCGTTACCCTCGCTTACGGGGGCCGAAATGAAATTAAGAGCGGCCATTACGGGAGATAATGACTCGGGCGGTGTAAGCCGCGCTTCTCGCCGCAGGGGCAGGCAGATTTTGTTGATGGCGAGAGGCCTTCTCTCTCCCTCGACCCATCTCGTCGTCGTTTGTCCGCGCGTTCGTGGCCAGGAACGTCCGGCGATCCCCGGTGTATACGGGATCGTTACCTGGAAACGATCAGCTTGTAACTGGACCTAACTCGCATCCGAGGGGATCGTCGAAAGAACGCGAACCCATTTTCTCCGACCCGCCATCGCACCGCGATGATCCCGGGTGAAAAATTAACCGATCCCTGATGAATCGATTATCGATTTTACCGAGCGACAAGGGAGAATTTTGCTTGCTAGGTGAGCCTCGTTCAACGCGAACAGGGGAGAAGACTTAACGATTAAATACGATAATTGACAGAATTAATTAAAGGCAGAAATAGCGTACTTAACATCGAGTTGATACAATAAACGAAGCGTGTAATAAATGTCACACGTCGATGCCAAGGAATACGTCTCGTTCGCCAACATTTTACGAAAATCGGTGACGCTCAATGAAAGCGGTTTCAATTAAATTGAGAGCGACAGATGCCGACAACAGCTACGTAATATTAGCATATTCATTAACGAATCCGACCGAGCGCGGTGAGAAAGAATGAGAGCATATGTCGATCATAGCATGCGGGATATTCGCGTGTTGCCGAGCGCATATGTCCTTTTCTCTTTCTCTCTCTCTCGGATCATCCTTTCGGTTTCATTCTGAATGGACGGTGCTTCTTTTTCTTTGTCCAAAGGGGTTCGAACGAAACAAAACTGGTACGATTATTTTACGATTCTTTGAACGGTTCTCTTTGTGTACACAAGGTCTATCTCATACATTGACAATTTTCTACATAATATCGGCAAAAAATTATATTATCGAGGCTTTAAATTTAATAATTATTCAAAATTATGTGCTCGTTTGATAATTATTTAAAAATATGTATTCGTTCAATTATCTATTTCTTTCTCTTTTCTAATTTTCTATACAACCTTGACATATTTCGGATGCTTAAGAAAACCGAGAATTTAATTGCAGTATATACGAAATGTATAACGATACATTAATTAATATCGAGATGATGTCATTTATTCGTATTTTTTTAAATGAAACCTGATAATAAATCTCAATGAAATTCAAAATCGAATATATCGAGGCTTTAAATTTAATAATTATTCAAAATTATGTGCGTGTTTGATTATTTAAAAATATGTATTCGTTCAATTATCTATTTTTTTTGCTTTTATAATTTTCTATACAACCTTGACATATTTCATATTCTTAAGAATTTAATTACGGTGAATATATGATTACATATATTAATTGATATATCGATGAACGAGATGTTTTCTCGCACTCTTTGGAACAGCTGATAATAAATCTCAGTAAAATTCAAAATTCTCTATTTCGCGGTGAACAAGCAATCGCAAAGATACATAACGGGTGTTCATCGTCGTAAAACGCATGGGATCGGTGATGTCTCGAAGACGTCGGGGAACCGAAGACGTGTTTTTGCTCGCTGACGCGACGGTGCACAGCGCACGTGTGCGTGTTTATTTCGAGTGAGGATTAAGAGACCGGTCCCGTACTCTACGTGGCCTGGTGAACGGGCCACCGAAGCCGCGACGAGTCGGCGCTGTATGTTGTTTTTAACGGTCAAACTATAAATACGACTGGACCGCGTGCACACGGATAACCGCGTCGAGAGAGTCCTTGTTTGCGGCGGTGCCGAGAGGTCCGCGGTTATAAATCCCGAAACATTCGGCTGGCGAATGCAAATCTGAACGAGGAAGTCATCTGAAAGCTCGCCACTCAAGTGGCTAAAAAGTTTGTCTCGGAATTGAAACGTTTTTATTAGGATTATCATAGGGCGCCTGTAGAGCGGTTCTATTCTAAATTAAAAATTGTCTCTATTAATATTAAAAATTAATTATCTCAATTAATTTTTAATTAAATTAAAAATTGTCTCTTTATACAAGAAAGGTGTTAAAAAAATTGCTTGAAAATTTTTTAATTTTCCAAGTATTTTTGTTAAAAATTCCAGGTAAAAAAATATTTTAAAGCTTCTTTAATGCGATTTACTAAAATCAGTTTTCTATTATATATATTTTCTGACGTTTTTCACTCGTATAAAGGAAAAATATAGAGCCTCTTAGTGCTAGATTTATAAATGTACTAAAAAAAATTGAATAACTTTTGTAAAATAAGCTTTTTTTACTTGCATATGATTTTATATCTAAAAATTAAAATAATGAACGTGTATTTCATATTTGCTATTTTATTATTTAATATATAAATAAAGATAGATATATATTGATAATATATTTTAAACACATAATTCATTTGACTTGCTAACTTTTTACAATATAAGAGCAAAATGACCAGAGAGAGAATTTTTTAAAGAAATTCCCCGAGTCCCAATAAAATTCCATTAGCATTCCCTGACTTTTCCACAAAATAAATCCCTGAGAATTCCAGGCTCCCGAGGTTTTTCCACCCTATTATATGCAATCGTTTCTCTTTTGTTGCAAATTTATCTAAATTTTTCAAAGTTTTGCGTATGATTAAAGACAAATTCTCATACATGAAATATTCGTGGGACTTTTCAAGATTGAGATTCCGGCTTCGTACAACTTACAATTAGAAATTTATATACCGTGAAAAACCTATGGGAGAAAAAGTACGTATTCCACCATACATTCGAGATGATTTTGCCGTGGGCAATACCTAGGATCGACGATCCAGATGTGATAATGCAAGCGCCATGCGAACGAGAGCGAGAGAAGGAGAGCGAAAGAGAAGAAAAGAAAGAGAAAAGGAAGAAAGCTAACACCCAGCGCGCGCAGCTGCATAATTGAGCGGCGGAGTCTCACGATGTCAGCGCATGCGATAATGCACTCGCGCACTCGGTCCACTCACTTTGTCTTGTAATTCTAAACCCATTTGAGTCCGGGCCGAGCGATAGCGCGCAAATGTACGACCGCGTGGTTAGGTTGAGCGGCCATATGGGATACAGCCAATGGTGTCCGTATATGAATTGCGTATTTCACTCTCCTTTAGTAATAGTTATAATCTTTGCGGTGTATAAACTCGCGCTGGTATAAGAGACTGTCCAAGATTAAGGGACTACTAAAGTCGGTGCTGCAAATGTATACATTATACGTCTTTTTTTCTCTTTTATGCACAGATTCTGTATGCAGTTTAAATAATTTCAAGTCGGCTTGTCCTTTTTTTTATTACAAGTACTAAACTTTGTTCTAGATTTATTTTTATTCTTCTCTGTTTACATTTTTTTAAGATTTTAATAAGTAAGAACATTAATTCTCAATGATGATTTATAAAGTTATATATTGTATTCAGTGTCCACTCAAATTTTGTAAAAAAATTCCCTGAAAATTCCCTAATCTTCCAAAAAATATATATTTATAATATACATGTTACATTTTAAATTTACAATTTAATTAGCTTGATTATAATGTAAGAATAAAATTATCAATGAGAGAATTTTTTTAAGAATTATCTGAGTCCTAATAAAATTCCATGAGAATTCCCCTTCCATGAGAATTTTTCTAAATATAAAAAAAATCTGAAAATTCCAAATTTTCCATGATTTTCTAGGAAATAAACAATCTGATATTATACTTTTTTCTTAAAAATTCTATTTTATCATTTATCATTTATTTTATCACTTATTAAAACTCTATTTTATCATTATGTATATACTCTTTTTATTACAAATATTCAATAATCTAAGACACCTCAAACTTCGAATTCTAAATACTTCAAAATATGAAATCAAGCCAAATTTATAAAATCGCTAAGAAAGAAGAAGAGGGAGAGAAAAAGAGAGACGCTAAAAAAACAAAGAAAAGGACATGTCGCCCGAAAGTCTGGTTGTCACATGTATGTAAAACATGTTCGCACGCAGTTCGATGTTAAAACATTGTATACGATACTGGCGAACGTGCCGATTGGTCTTCCAAAGTTGACGGGCCCAACAGACGAAACAATGCACGACGAGTACTTCCTTGCTACTACTCGCTACCTACTTTATGCGCTTTCCTCGGAAGCGATTGGCCGGGTGCACTTTCTTCCAGTTGATGGCGACGCCGCACACGTGTGTCGATGGGTCCGACATGATTGTGTATGTTTCACGCGACGCTGCCTGAGACTCGTTGGCCGAGACATTTTCAACACGTAAATCGCACGCCGACGTTTAATGTCACGTTGCCGTAATGTCAGTATCGTGTCGAAGAATCGAATCCTCTTGTCGCGAAGGTGGCGAACTTTCAAAAGGCATAAATAAATTATAACTGAAGTCGAGAGGTTAATCAAGTGATCGAGGAATTAATCAAGCACTCAAATTAATGAAGTTTCATGATGAAAATAATAACATTTGTGAAAAATAGAGAAATTTGCTTTTAAGAGACTAACATAAATTCTAATGTTGTAGAGTTTTGACGTTTCAGTGAATCATATGTTCTAACATAAACAAAAATTTAATATTTCAAGTAATCGTCACGAAAAAGAATTTCATGTAATAAAAATATTCTTTAATCTACTTTGGTCGATTCTTCTATATAAACTTAAAATAAACTAATTTCTTTCTTCATTTTTATCAAAAATAAATAATTCTCATCAAAAGTATAGCTTCCTAATTTTTTTCCTCTTCTGATATAAGACTCCAAACATAAAATACTGGCTATTATCTGTGCGTTTGAATGTGTGTGTCGACAACTTGACGGCCACCTCCCCACGTCCACGTGCGTGCTCAAGTGCCAACAATCGTGAGCGCCGGTCGGCGAAGTTGGCGTTGCACAAACTTAGTAGGCACTCTTAACGCCGATCGATTCCTCCGCGTTGCAAAGAAATACGTACGACGCATCCGAACGTTGACCCTGCACGGACGACGCGAATCGAGAATCGCGAAGCGAAGCTCGGCGCACACGTCGTCGTCGTCGTGGATACGCACCGCGCGCCGGGATCTCGTCGTACTAGTCGGTCGTTACCCCCGCTTCGCGATATATGATAATTTTTGCCGGCAGATATCCATCAAAGCCCCATACGGGGCCTTGGTTTCCTTCCCCTCCCCCCGATCGAATCTTTGTTTGCGAGAAGAAAAAACGCAAGACATCCATCAGGGGTGGATGTATGACATTTTTAGGGGAGGAAGAATGTAAACAGTTTCTCATAAATATGAAAGAATTTAGAAGATCGTCGAGAAAAAAGGAAATTAATTAAAAATTAATTAAAATTAATTAAAATTAGTTAAAATGGATTAATTCCTCTTATTTACTTGATAGAAAAATACATGAAATAAATACTCCAATTTTAAAATATTTTTTAGGGACAATCTATTTGTCATCTGATATAAGGTTTTTGAATTAAGACGAAATTTCTCTAATGTCTTCCTTTGAATTGCGGGACATCGACCTGCAGTGATAAC
The DNA here is from genome assembly GCF_025532165.1 of Camponotus vicinus. Lineage (NCBI taxonomy): Eukaryota > Metazoa > Arthropoda > Insecta > Hymenoptera > Formicidae > Camponotus > Camponotus vicinus. Next base: position 6,372,400 of record NW_028141949.1, read on the forward strand.
TTTAATCTCTGGTGCAACAAGGATTCGCGGCTCCGACTCGCGACGCCGGCTACGTAATTCCGCGTAAACGATAAATCCTCCAAGTTATGCGTTCGAATGGGCGAGATGACGTTTACGATACAATCTGTATTCGAAACAAAGCGATCGCTTTCGAAGAATACGAAACGTGCAGGTGATCTCTCGGAAAACGAAGCAGAAACGAGAATGAAACATTCGCGGCATCTCTCTCTCAATCCTATTCTCCGTATATCGGGTGTTTCTTAATAAGTGCGAAAAATTTTAGGAGATTCTTTGTCGAAAATTAAGAAGGGTTTTTCATATAAACATATTCCTATATCTCTCCCTGTGGAGTTGAATTCCCCAAAAAAGGGGATTAAAATTAGGTTTTTATTTTTTTCTCAAATTTGGAACAAGTTAAAGAAATGAAATTAGGTGGACATTTTTTACTAGTAAAAAGGTTATTTATTAATATTTTTTTCAGCCTCCCGTATTATTATAAGGGAATGAAACTAGCAACCCCTATTCAATTTTTTATTAGAACTTTTTAATGGGCCGGAATGTGATCATCTAAAAATATGCATTAAAAAGTTTGATTTATTTAGAAACTTTTTTATTTCTTTTATTTTTTTCATAAAATCAGTAGTTTTCAAGAAAAAAAATAAAATACGTTATCGTGCACAGCACGATGCTAAGTAGCATAGGTTTCGAATTACGAGAAGTTAAATTTTAAAATAAAAATAAAATTAGAGTAAATGTTGGAACAATTTTAACAAAGACAAAATTATAATAAAACCCAAACCCAAAAACCTAAAAAATAAAAACCTAATTTTTACCTCCATTTTTGGAGGAACGTAACTTCACAGAGATGTGGGAGTATATGTTTATATGAAAAACCCGCCTTAATTTTCGACAAAGAATCATCTCCTAAAACTTTTCGCGCTTATTAAGAAACACCCTGTATATACGTGAAAAAATAGCGAGCCCGTAATGGCACGGTAATAAATAAGGGCAACGCGTATAGGTACACACAGGTAGGGCAATTACGAAATCGCTACCGCGACCATCAATTTCAGATTCTCGTCGCGGTGCGCCGCCGGAATGACGTTATTACCTCGTCCCGACCGACGTGCCAGCGAGAGAGCGAGCGACTAATATTTTTCTAATGTCCTACTCGCGCGCAAGAAACGGGCTGCCCGTAGCGACAGGAAACGGCGGTCAGCGGATGCGATTAAATCCCGGAGTAAATAAATGGCGAACGATCGCTCGCTCTCGCTTCTGCGCGCCTTTTCTCCGTTGTTCTATTTCTCTCTCTTTCTTTTCCCCGCGTTGAAGGAGAGTGTCAAGAGGAGACGGACGAGAAGGAGGGGGGGCGGGGAGGGGGAGGGGGGCTCTTCCCTGCTGGGAAATCGAGAGCCCCGCAGTGATGTATTTGCGTAGTCCTTGGGCCCCTAAGCGTATCCCTCTTTGTCCTTATTATTTATTTATATAGGTTGACTCTCATCCCCCTCCTCTCCCCCCGCTCCCCGGTGCATCCATCTTACTTTTAAACATATCGCGGCAAAGGGTATATTATTTGCCAGGAATCTACATATCGATGGCAAAAAGTGATCCTTCAGTTTACCGTGATATTCGCTTTCGACCCTGTTGCTCGATTCACCGTAGGACGAGCGTGTATCGCTCGTTCTTTTTGAATCCGTATAAAGTATATGTTACGTATAGCGCATAAGCTTTTCTCATTAACTTCTTGTCAATGTCCATACTTTATTGCTAGCAGATATAATCGATGCTACGTCGCGTGTACGTACAATTACAGCTGTTGCTTGTAATCATAAATATACATACATTTTCAGCCGAGAATGTCGGTCGATGTTTTCCATTAGTAAACATTTGTATAGCCTCGCGTTACGTTTTATATAACTTTAAGTTATTTTATGGGAATTTATATTGTGATAATTAAAATAGAAATATAAAAATTGCTTATCTTCACGCGAGTGTATTCTAAATAAAATAAGAAAAATGTATTCTCTTTGAAAATAGAAAAGATTAAATAAGTGTAACAAAATAATAAACGGTAATAATATAAAATATATTATATAGATTTTATGTAAAAATCTAAGAATTTCTATTTTACTTTGATAGAATTATAAATTTTTGTTTTCGTTTTTGATGGAAATTATATTTAAAAAACATACTATTATGCAACATATTTTTTTATAAAACTTATAATTTCTGCCAATCTTCTGAGAATTGCCACTTGCAAAAAATCGCAGTAATTCACGTGGAAGAGGAAGCTACACGGAAAAATTGCGTTGCATGTCACGTCTAACAAACCTTGAAACATTATTTGAATACAATGCAACTGCGGTTACCATCTCCCTTTCTAACAAAGAAAGACTAACAGCAACACGAAAAGGGTCTAGGTTAATCTGTTCTTAACAGATTTGATGACAACAAAAATATCTTGTGAGAAAAATCAAATGGCTATAAACTCGAAAGAACTGAGGTATAAAACTTGCAAATAAATTTCTAACTAAATTGCTTATTAAATTAAAATAAATCCACTAGAATGGTAAATATTACTTAACAAGTTAGAATCACTTGTAACAAGATTCCTAAGTTTTGTATTTTATACTACAATACATGTGATTAAAAATTGTTGTACTAAAAATAATTTATACATGACAATCAGTCAATCACGCAAACTCCATTTGTAAAGTCGCATGAGTTAGCCCCCCAATTTGGGGAGTTAATGTGAAATTGATCTCCCCCAAAGGTTTTTTTTTGAATAACTTTTTTATTAAGAGTGTGCAAACGAAAATAAAAAAAGTGCAAACAATGTGCAATCGAATTATAAAAAAAATCAATTATTTCTAATATTGAGGGGTTAATTTCTCACGGCACATTTATAAATCTTTAGGCAGGTGTTAGTTTCCATAGAAAATTATGCGAGTGCGTTAAAACTCGCGTAATTCAAGCAGCAATATAATCCATGGAGATTATTCTCCAATGGATTATTACTCTGATATTTAAACTTCGTTCCAGCTCTAATTAATAATAAATAATGCAACGCAAATGATTGTAACTAACACAACATCTCTCATCGAGTGCATAATTTATCACGCACACACGTATTGTCCTACTTTGTAGCACTTTCTACATTCGCAGAGCGAATTTTTCTCGGAAAAATTATCTTCCCTTTTTTGGGATAATCACTCTATTTGTTGCGGTAAAGACAGCTGATGACTCTAATTTTCTGCGTTGTTTCAGAAATTTATTACGACAGCAGCAGGTAAAATTATTTACCCAAATAAAGATATTACGCAAAATACCTGCATTAAAAAAAATATCTTCCATATTTGTTATTATAATCATATGCAAATCCTATATAATCTTCTTTTATATAGAAAATACATGAATTTATATATTTATATTATTGCGTGCAATAAATATAATTTTAATTAATTCTCTAATGATTCTTTCAAGATTTTTCTGTTTAAAGATTAAAATATAATACGTTATATATAATTAATCATTGTCATAAATCTTGTATATCAATATTATTAAAATATATTTTAAAAAATTAATTTTTATTATTAAACAAAATGATAATCCTTGTCCGCGGGAAGAGATTATTTTAAATCTGTTGAACTAGCATCGAATCATTTTATGATAGCGAATCACTACATTATGTAGAGGGAACATTGCATTCCAAAAAGATTTGCCGCAGAACAATTTTCCCTTTCTCGAGATGGCCGTCATCTGGCAAGAAAACGAGCCTCCCTCCAATATTGGAGGCCATAAAGGAAAGGACATGCTCCCGTCCCTCGGTTCTGTCCTTTGTGCGCGCTGAAAGAGGAGAATCTGAAAGAGAAGAAGAGTCGAGGACTAGCTACGATCCTGTGCACCGGAAATTCGTCCCCTCGCCTCGCCTCTCCTCGCTTGCGGCCGATCCCTAGTTACCTTCTCTTAATCGGGTATGTATGCCTCGAATTGCCTTATTTTCAGGATGTTCGACACATCTTTCTGCGGTCGTTAAGGATGTCACGCGTGGCTGATCTCTAACTATACAAAAAATTTAGAAAGAGGCGATTTTAGCGAGACATACAGTCTACAAAAAGATATTGATAGATTACAGAAGAAAGATTATCAAATTAAGTTATTCTCTTTTTTTAAATTGTATGCCACATCATGTAAAGAAAAAAATTTCCAATTTAGACTCACAATCGGTTTAAGATCCTATTAAAAAACAGGAAGAAGAAGACAAAACACAGTCACACTACGAATATTGCCTGCATAAATTATGGATTAAGCGCAAGAAAATAATTTACATACGTCTAACGTATTAAGCGTAAGGCTGAGCTATTGTTCGTCAGGCAATGCGTTATTTATTATTCCGAAGTAAGCCGGAATTGGGATGATGAGCGTAGCAAGAGATTGAGGCATGAGAAAGCCGAGGAGAGCAAGCCGCGCGCAGCCACCGTAGAAAAAAATGCCTGGCGAAGGTGCACTCCCACGGGGTCATCAGGACGGCGTAATCGCCGTAGCGTGTTAATAGATTGAAGCCCGAAGGCCTCGCGTCCTGCCCTCCTTTACTCTCTTCCTCTCCACTCTCTTCCCCCGCGCATCAATGTCTACAAAAACAGAAAAATATCCGCAGGAAGAACGGATCATGCCTGGCTCTTTCTCTCAACCCAGTGATCTGCGATTCCACTTCCTCCTCTTGTCCCTCTCTCCTCTGTTCCCTCGCTATCTCTCAACGATCGACTTATCGAACGTAATGTTTGCACATCGTTCCATTTTAAACAACTTTCTAATTCTACCTACGTTGTTTGTATAAATAAATTATTAATGTTAAATATTTCGAAATGATTGTAGGTATGATATTTCATATTTATAATGTTTTCCAACATTAATAAAAAAATTTATTGTGTTTTTCTTGCATCAATTATTCAAGTAAAAATAAAATTTGTAAAAATTCGTTTTAAAATTGTTTTTAAATTTGTTTTAACCTCTAAAACCTTTGTATTTTATGAAAGATATCGCTAATTATATGTAATAATTATATTTTAAAAATATAATGCAAATTTTTTCATACTCTTACCTTATATTTAAAATTCAAGCCTCTATTTTCAAACATGAAAAATGTAAAATATATTCAAGTAATAATACTAAAGTACATTGAGCATCTAAATTATGTAATAGGAAGATTGGCGAGCAAAATAACAAAATAACGCATTCGATAAATTAAGTTTCGCAATCCTGCGACAATCGGACGCGGTTAGAAAGCGGCGCTCGATAATGAACGCTCAAACAGAACGAAATTGATATCCTTTTTTTTTCATTTTTTTTCACATTCGCCACCATCAGGCTCGCGACCGCGATCAGATTTCGAAACCGGGATGCCCGGTCGAACGAGAGCGGAAAGTCACCTGAAGCGGATCCCGTGCATCGCCCGCAGCGATACAAATTGGCGCCGTCCGCCGTCCAGGATGCATCGGTGTATTATGCGCTCTTTATTGCAGCCGCCCATACCATCGCATATATATCCGACACGAATCGTTACGTCGCGTATAGTCTTCCGTCGTTTCAGCGTCGTTGCGGAGATCATCGCGGACCGATAGCGCGCGAATAAGTCGTTTCCATGTAACGCATCCGGCGGGATCCGCGCACGTAATAGCGATCCTAACAGGTTTCTTCCGAGCAGAGGCAATATATGAATATGCAGAGTAAATACAGGGTGTTTCTTAATAAGTGAAAAATTTTAGGAGATGATTCTTCGTCGAAAATTAAGGGGGGTTTTTCATATAAAGATATACTCCTAGATTCCTCCCTGTAAAGTTACACTCCTGCAAAAATGGGAGTAAAAATTAGGTTTTTATTTTTTTCTCAAATTTGGAACAAGTTAAAGAAATGAGAATTAGATGGATATTTTCTACTAGTAAAAAGGTTATTTATTAATATTTTTTTCAGCCTCTCGTATTATTATAAGGGGATGAAACTAGCAACCCCTATTCAATTTTGTATTAAAACTTTTTAATGGGTCGAAATATGATCATCTAAAAATATGCATTAAAAAGTTTGATTTATTTAGAAACTTTTTTATTTCTTTTATTTTTTTCATAAAATCAGTAGTTTTCAAGAAAAAAAATAAAATATGTTATACACAGCACGATGCTAAATAGCATAAGTTTCGAATTACGAGAAGTTAAATTTTAAAATAAAAATAAAATTAGAGTAAATGTTGGAAAAATTGGACCAAAAACAAAATTATAATAAAAACCTAATTTTTACCTCCATTTTTAGAGGAGTGTAACTCCACAGGGAGAGTTGTAGAAGTATATGAAAAACCTCCCTTAATTTTCGACAAAGAATCCTAAAATTTATCCTAAAATTTTTCGCACTTATTAAGAAACACCCTGTATAATAGAATAAATCGTATAGATATGAATCGATATATGAGATTAATACAAATTTGTTAAATCAATACGTATCATTTAATCACTCTTGTCCGAGATGCGCTTTTGACATTTGAAGACATCGCACGTGTTTGTCCGCGGTTCGATCGCCGAGACTTAACAAAATGCCAAAGAGCCGTATTTGATTTGTGAATGTTAACTGGATTTGGGGGTGAGAATCCCGTGGTATTAAGAGAAGCGCATGTGATCAGCGAGGCTTTCACTGCCGTCATGTGCATACGAAGCCGACGATGCATGTATACGGTGTCCCAGGTGAAAATTGTTGAGGTTTCCAAGAACTGTTTTTTTTTTTAACTGGATTCAAAAATATCGTACAAGATCTTTTAATAATAATAATTTCGCATAATATACCGGTTCGAAATCACTCGACGATTAATACATCTCTGAGGTCCGACCGATTTCTCCCGTAGATAGGACAACATCCTGTAGATAATCGAGGCTCGCGATGGATCCTCGACATTGCATGATGCAATTGTGCAACTGCATGCGTGACTGACAGAATGACGTGAAGATCTAGTCGAGCAGATCAGTCGACGCCGCATGTGTATCGAAAGTGTACAAGCATGTGTAAGACACGTGTCACGTGTATGCGAGCATTACTAACTATCGCTGGCGAGTTCTGATGTCACCTGTGTTAAAAAATGCTAATTCGCAGATGTGTCATCGGAGAAACCGTAGAGAATTTCATCGATTTTCGCGAAACAGGTCAAGATTTCCATCGTGAATAGGGGGAGGTCTCTGACCGCGCGAATTTTATTTCATGTCCGAGATACAGCTGTTTGGATAACGCGATTATTTCCCGCCGATCGCTCCTTATTACGGCAGGATGATATCGGATTTCATCGACTTTCTCGCATCGAGTAACGCGCGCCGGTCTTAAAGAGAAGTATGAATGAACATATTTCGCAGTATCGTCGATCGAGGCTGCGTTAAATCCTTATCTTTGCCCCCTTATCTCGCGCGATTAGCGCCGAGCGACCGTGACGTGTTGTTTGTACTGTCAGTACATTTCATGCCCCACAATAGGGGGTCGATTGTTATCTCGTGCGGAGAGTTGCTCGCAGGAAGCCACTCGGCAAGAAGCCGAAGAGAGATCCAGCGAATCTGAGCAAAAATCTTCGAAAGGAGAGAATCTCCCGATTTCTTCCATTGTCTAAAGCGCCAGCTATTCGATGACGTTGAACAATAGAATCGATAAAAAAGATATGCGTCACGTTTAGTCAGCTTTCATGCGTTGAATGAGTTGCAGATAATGACGTCATTCTGCTGATTCGATAGATATTTATACATGAAAAGGAGAAAGATCTCTCTCCATTTCTTTCTATATATCGTTGCATATTGTAATCTGCTAGATTATTCTACATGTGTATTATCATAAAATTTAATCGATAAATGAGGCAATAGCGATGCAAGTCACGCGTACGTTTCGTATTTTAAAAACGACTATTGAATATGAACATGTGTTAATCCTATATAAAATCGCATAAAATAGATCTGTGAAGTTGACATCCTAAAATTTTTACAAAATTCATGTGGCATTAGATTACCCAAATTCGTGCATACATAATTATTTTTTGTATACCTTCAAAAAAATTAAAAACAAACAAAAGAATTGAACAAATTTCATCATGAGCACTTCTAAATATTTTGAAAAAATTACATGGATTGTCTACAATTTGTCCACACATAAATTATTCCTTGTCCACTTCAGAAAAAAAATTAAAAACAAACAAAAGCCCTCGCATTTCGAGGTGTCAACTTCATTTCAGACCTGCGTAAAGTAACGCGGAAAGACACGCGGGATTATTTTTAGAAGCGGAGATTGTTCTTGGATGCAAATCGATTTGTTCCCATCGATAAGGAGAGGGTATTTAGCGGAAATACCTCGTACATTTACGCTGACGGAATGCCGCAGGGAAAGTTTAATTCATACACGCTGCTGTGATCGCCGGGCGACGAGTTTTGAGAAGCATCGTGCGTAATGAAGGACCTTGCGCGCGCGTGCACCTGCGTGGCAATTATCAGGTGCTCACGATCCAAACACCGGGCGACTCAAGGCGGCTTCAAAGTGCGTTGAAGGCCGACGACGAAGAAGACGAAGCACCTCGAGGCACCTCCGGCCCTCTTCCTCCCCTTTCTTCCCTCCCTTGCTGCCTCCTTCTGCGAGCGATTTAAGCGTTTTAAGCGATTAGTCCGCCTCTCGCAGACTTCGACTTCCACCCTCCGGAGAAAACGCAGAAGCGAGATACTTTCGCGGAAATTGTTAGCCATACTCAAACCGCGTGCGTGACTCTGCAGAAAATGATAACTCGTTTAGTGATATTTACATAACCGATATTGGCAGAGAATGCGTGTATGTAACACGCGCAATTGCTACAATTGTGTCAATTCGCATATATATATAATATATAATTCTACTTTCTATTAAAATATTCTATTTCTTCTATTTTTTTATTACGCTCTTTATAATTTTTTTTATACCAGTGTAATATATATTGTTCAGGAATTTAAAAGAAAGAGAAAGAAATTATACATTGTGTTCTCGAAAACGAGAATAAATAATAAATTCTTCTATTAATAATAATAATAATAAATTTTATAATAATAATAATTTTATAATAATAATTTAATTAAATTATTAAATTATATAATAAATTATTAAATTTTATAATAATTATAATAATAATAATAAATTTTTAATAATAATAAATTCCTAAATATAATAATAAATTATTTAAAAAATGGCAGAGTTATGTTTGCGTTATTCAAGGCATCAATACAATACATTATAGTTGAAGGATTTTGAATACAATGTTGTTTTCATGATCGAGATGTTTCGAGGAACCACGTCGATTATTCGCCGAATTATTCGAAGCATAAGTCGCGGCAGCTGAGGCTGACCGAAAAAGCAGGCGCGCAAACAACGTGAGTTGCACGCAGGTGCTGGGCGAAACGAGTAGTCGAATTGCAACAAAGGCGAGCGATCTGCAAAAATAACACGATCATCATTTCGCCCGCTCGCGAGACCACTCGAAACGCTGCCCCCGAGTTTTACCCCCTTCAACGGGAATAGCGTCGCCAATTTCCAACAGTTAGGCGTGTCACGTTTCGGCGAGAATACATACGACGGCCACGGTTCATTGACGGGAATATCATGACATTGACGTGCTCTTCGGCTATTCGACAATTCTTGGTCTGTTCGGTCTGGGCAGCGCCGAATGCTTTTTACGAGTCGCGAAGCAGCCGGCCATGGCCGAATACATCTGCTCGATTCTTTCGACGTTACGGGCATTTGAACTTTACGCCGCAATCCGATCCATTTTCGTTATACGTAAAATATTTGAGAGGAAAAAAATAAATTTTCGCAAGAAAAATCTCTCATAAAAAATACAGATATACATAAATTTAAAAATTGAGAAGATAACTTCTAAATTCCTAGTTTTAAATTCCTTTAAATTTCAAAATAAATTGAGCCAAATACACGTCTGCAATTTAAAAATATAATTGTATGGTATAAATATATACATGTCCGCAAAAATATAATTGCACTCTTTGCATGAATATAATTTGAATTATATAATCTAATATCAATGAGATCAAAGTTTGTCTCGAATAATTTAATAAAGGAAAAAAATTAATTATAATATATAAAGATAATTTATACATATAAAATATAAATAATATACTGTAACTAATTATTACAGACTTATCTCCATCACTTGTCAAATTATTGAAGACAAAACTTCTGCATAGAAATGTACAAGTTGGTCAAGTTGAACATTTCACTCTGTAGATGATAGATTATTGTGCCGCGCTATAAGAGTACTTGACTATAATTAAGCACGCCTGCAGATTCGCTGTTCCTGGTCGTTCGCATGAGTCGATCGGACAACTCATGACCCATACGGTGAGCAACGCGCTGAAATAGAAAGGCCGATGGAGAACACCGCGGAACCGCCTGACCCAGAAAATCCAAGCGGGACGTGTATGAAACGAGGTAGGAAACCAGAGGATTGGTAGGCGATCGTACGACTTCGCAGTCATTGTTGTCGGGAATGCGATACGCGGATTAGGATTGTCGCTGCAAGGTTGCATTTTAAAATCTGATACGTTTATCGGGATATACACGTGTCTCAGTTTTTGTTAACTTGGCTTTTTATCGTGTTATCACATTCTGTCATATGTATATTTATGTACCTTTATATATTTTAAATTTTTCATAAGGTATCGTTGCCAGATTTAAAGCATGAAATTATTACTTGCGAGTTTTTGAAAGTTGATATATTTTGACATTATATATTATAATGGTGCGACAATATATTTCAAAATTCTAGAGGAACATTTGGACGCTTCGCGAGCTACAGTAATTTCACAACAACCCGATGTTTATCCAGCTCGAATTGTTGAAGCACGGGTCATAATTCACGGCTAGTTGCGGACGTTGATATTCAAATTGTCTCCGTTGCTTGAAACACTCCGCTTATCATGTCGACCTTGTCGACGGTGATGATGGAAAAGTGGTTTTCCAAGTTCCGCGAACAACGCCCTAGTGTCAGCGGTAACGCTTGCAAAATACAAACGCGACCGCGAGTCGAGAGAGATCGTTTTGCAATTCCTTTGTGAAACGAGGATGCGGCTGGATAACTGCGGCCGCAGTTTGCGAAGTTAGAGTAGTTTCCAAGAAAATGTGGCAAATATGATAATGCCGAAACAACGTCTGCATCGGATTGAGTCACTTTCATGTTTGTATCTCTCGCGAATTTAAAAACAATATACGCACACAATAAGCGGCCATAACAAGATATCGTTTTAATATATGAACTCTTAAATATGGCCCAAGTTTTCAATACAGCCCAAACTCACTATTGTAATTTTTTGCTATATATTCACAAATATATATTTAATTATTATTGATGAGCATTAATAATAATTAAATAGATATTTGTGAATAAGTACTTATATTAATTTATTGAAAATATGTATTTATATTAATATTGAAAATAAATACTTATATTAATATTGAAAATAAATATATATTTAGTTATTTATATTAATATTGAAAAAAAATGATTGGCTTATATCAAATTTATATTTTGAATAAATAGACATCTGAATATTATAAAAAGACATACTTATACGAATTTTTAAATATTCTAAAAGAAAAAAAATTTCTTAAATCCAAAGTTTAGGTCATATTTAGATCAGATATACATCCCTAAAATATTTTTTCATCTTGATTTTTTTCTAGATTTTTGTTTTTTAGAATTCGATTTAGATAAGAGAAGAAGTGAATGCGTCTCCGTTTCTTCCTCTCGCGCGGTTTGGTTAGGCTCGTGTGCCCCGAGTGATTCTCCGGACTAACGGCATCTCGGATCCCCTCCCGCCCCCCTCCTCACCGATGATCCAGTCCCAACATCTGTGAGAGACTTTGTCGTCGAATGCTCTTTTCGACACCACGGTAGCTACGTACACGTGCGTATGCAAATGATTCACATGCGCTTATCGGCCGATTATCAATGCGATCGCGGATTATTTTTATGAATGAATACGATATCCTTAAACGATTCCATAATTATTAGGTTCATCGTTGTAAAATGTTTCGACGTCATAATCGTTTGAATTGAACTTGATTGAGGCAAAGATCAATCATTTAATTAAATTAAATTAATAATTAATGAATTTATTGTTGACGCACATTATATCGATGTAATTACGAGCTCATGTTTTTTAATCTATTTTAATATCGCGTATAAATAATATCTTCTATGCTGCGTGTCAATGTAATGAATTTTTTTCTACTTACGCACTGTTTATCTATTTTAAAATTTATCATTGCGTAAGCATACACGCGTTGTTAGTATATCTGGATGGAATATATGCAACATATGTAAATACACGTATGCAAGTACACGTACCACTTCCTGTCTCGTAGTTATCAGGAACCAAACACACGATATTATCGGTAATGAGATCAAAGTGACCGCCGATCTTTCACGTCAAAAGTTCCAAAGTACCTAGTGAATAATAGACGCAAAGAGAGAAAAATAGATACTGAATGGATGAATGCGTGCTGCCGGACGGGAAGAGGCGACGAAGCGTTAAAATGATGAGGAGGCAGTAACCGGTCGACAATGAATCGCACGACGCATATGAATGATCCAATTAACCGTCCATCTTGAACGCAGTCGCTACTCATATACTTAATTTTCATTCTACGATACGTTTTGCCTTATAAACTCGAACATGTAATACTCAGATCGGACCTTGTAGATAAGTTAAGAGAGAAGAGATATTTTTCCGATCTAGTAAACGATATTATATTATCGAAATGTTGCTCGCACTGACAAGGAAAGGCACGGAAGTGTCCCCCTCCGATTTTGATGAGCTTTTAATGTGTTGTTTTCTAGACAAAAATAAGGGACACGTATTTTTTTATATGCACCCATACGCGTGTCTAGGGGGTAAAACACCCCTTTGAAAAAAATCGGTTTTTTTCTTTCGAGATGAATATTTCAGAAACTATAAGCGATAGAAAAAAATTTTCAAATTAAAAGTTAAATGGCTTCAAGAGTATTTTACAATAACAGAAAAAAATTTTGAAAAATTATTTTGAAAAATTAAAAAAATATGTCCCCTATTTTTGTCTAGAAAACAATATATTAAAAGCTCATCAAAATCGGAGGCTGACACTGTGAGATATTTAATAACCAAATATCCGAATGTTTGGAATGGAGATACTCTCCTATATCTTTCTCCGAATTCTTAGATATCCCATATCTAAAGCTGTAACTGATCAAGTCATATAGAGAAGTTAAGAAAGATGATATTTTTATCAATTTTAGTGAACGATATTACGTATCGAAATGTCAAATATCCTGATATCTGGTGGAGATACTGCTGTATCTTTTCAAGTCTTCGAAGCCTCTTCCGTATGTTTGTTAAATATCCCATATCTGACAATCTGAGAATCGGGTTTCGGCGAATGAGAATAAAGCTGTAACGCGCGATAAGGATCCGGAAAGGACGTATGCGCGGTCACGTGCGTGTCGGGTCCGTCGACACGGATCCGTAGGAATCGAGCGGACGAACGCGCAGCGAGGGGTCTCTCCTCGTGTGCCAGGTGACGTTGGCGTTGATAATTTTGACTCGCGGTCAAACGGCACGCAACTACAGCTTGGATGGATGCTTTACAGTTAGTCGTACGCTGCGTCGTAACAGTATATTGGTCGATCCTGCCTCGCGAATGCGACGAGTCATGCGAGCATCCAGAGGTACAGTGACCGAATTGATGCAACGGTCTGTGATCGCTTGACACTTTTACTTACGGCTCAGCAAAAGCGGCAAAAGCAAAAAGGACGTAAATTGAAACCTTTACCTTCTTCTTTTCGGAAACTGACTCACGAAACTGACTCACGAAAATTTACAATATATTGCTATTAATTGAAGATTTTAATAGCACAAAAAAACAAATTTCATTTTTAATAATAATTTTTAATAAGCAATTTAATCTTATTAATGTTTAGGGTTTATATGTGTGATACTTTATAGATCCTAGCCTTATAGATTATTGGGCGTGTATGTGTATTAAATTATTAGAAATTATTAGAAAATAATTCTAAATTAAATTCTAATAATTCTAAATTAAATAATAATTAAATAATCTAAATTAAATAATTCTAAATTAAAATTTTAATAATTCTAAATTATTAGAAAATAATTCTGCAAAAATTTTATCTTATACGTTATTTATTGTCATCTCGTGCATATATAAGTATACAAATATAATTAACTTATCTTTGATTAGAAACGGAAATTGCTTTTTTAGATCGTTTGATCAGCTGGCAACCGGAGCGTGAATGAGACTTAACCATGGCTATAATATATAAATCGAGTTTTAAACTACAGTGAACGTTCTACAGTTAGTCGCGCATTGGCGTTGTAACAGTATATTCGTCGCTTCTCTCGTACACGAGGAGGATGCAACGTAAAATATAATCAATCCGTCATCATGCAGAGGAATATAGTTGCTCGACATGACAGAAGAAGAGCGTGAGAAGAACGTCTTTCGCTTCCTCGTTAATTTTTGCCTACACGTCTCTTCGCAGATTTTACATACGACGTGTGTAATAACTCGTATTATAAAATCTTTTACATAAACAAATGTGAAATTAGTATTATATATTATTTATCTCATGTTGAAGCTATTTGACATGTTATACACGTCCCAGAAGAATTCCACACCCACGTGAGCTGACCTAGTACCTTCAAACACACTGTCGAATACTAATAATAATACCAATCAATGACATCTAATATATGAATGAATGTCATTTATTTTTATCTTAGTTATTGGTTGTGTCCAGCGCATGTCAAACCTATTCAATTTGTCTCTTTATCAGTGTTATTCTTAATTTGGCTTCTAGTCTCATCTCTCTCAATGAAAACTTGTGTGGTTTTCCAAAACACACACGTACATGTGCACACATTTTATGTAGTTGCTAAACATTATATTAATATTTGAAACAGTTACAGATGGACAATCAATACCGATGAGTAAAATAAAAAGTATTAATAAATACTACAGATATATAAGTCTCGATAATTACTTCCCTTTTAATGATATTCTTTCTCTTTGATGAAAAGAACAGGATATAAAAATTAAGAAAAACTCTGTGCAATATATATTGCTTCTTTATTCGCGATAAATGTTCGCAATGTATTTTCTTCACAAAGTAATTGTAATAAAAATGCCAAAATCGTAACATTCGGCTGGCATTATTGCCAGAATAAAGGGCGCGAATCTGAGAGGGGACCTCGAGTCCGGTAGGTTCAATGCCTTTTCACGTCCCCCTATCCGACATTCCGTCGCTCGGATTAAAATACGCGCCCCACGAAATTTTTTATCCGTTTTCTCGCAGCCGCGATACATTATGTCCGCTTCCATCTCTGCTCGAGGGTAGCGTCCGGGAAAACGCGGCCTCGTATTGCATCTTTTGTTGCGCGTCGCGGCCATTCACGCGTAAACAATGCAGCCGCTAGCGAAAGAATGCGGGATATCATAGAGGATACGGGCGTCTCCAAAGGAGAAAAGGGAAACGTCCTTCTTGGAACGATCCCACAGAAATCTCCATCCCGTGCATTCCTGGGAAGATTCCTTCGTCTTTTATTGGATTTCTCAAAGAAAGCCGGCATCACCCTTATTAATACGATTGATGAATAACGTTTCCGGCAGAAAGTAGCTTATCGTAAGTGCATGTATGTATATTTCGAGTTATGAAATTGTGAAATAAAGCTTACGCGAAAAGTATTTTCGACGATATGTAAAAAAAAATTTGAGAATATTGATTATATATATATAGGGTGTTTCTTAATAAGTGTGAACAATTTTAGATGATTCTCTTTGTAAAAAATTAAGGGGAGTTTTTCATATAAACATATACTCCTATATCCCTCCTTGTGGAGTTACACTCCTCCAAAAATGGGAGTAAAAATTAGGTTTTTATTTTTTTTTTCATATTTGGAACAAGTTAAAGAAATGAAATTAGTTGGATATCTTCTATTAGTAAAAAGGTTATTTATTAATATTTTTTTCAGCCTCCCGTATTGTTATAAGGAGATGAAACTAGCAACCCTTTCATTAGAATTTTTTAATGTTTGTATGAAAAACCCCCCTTAATTTTCGACAAAGAATCATCTCCTAAAATTTTTCGCACTTATTAAGAAACATCCTATATATTTAAATAAATTGAATTAAAATAATTTTTGCAATTTTGTGTGTCATGAATTTAAATTAAATTAAATTAATTACAATTTTATAATGAAATAATTATGTTGAAGTTTTAATTAATTTTCGAAATGTATATAAATGTATACGTATATTATTAATATACAATATTTATAAAATTGCTGTACAAATATTCTCTTTAAGTTAAGACTTAACTATAACAAAAGTAGAGAGCTCAATTTAAATAATTTGATATCTATCATTATCCTTCGACTCTAGCACGTTACCGGTTCCATGTAAAAATCGATAAACTCGACATCAAATTGTATGTGTGTGTGTGTGTGTGTGTGTTCTATCGTGCAGTGTGAGCGACAACCGCGTACTCATTAAGTCGCGACGAGAAGCAAAGAGCTCGAATGAAAGAGCCTGCAAACGACGGCCTCTCGTGAACTATCAGGAGGCCAATCGGCGCTTCCGGCCCTAATTAATTGCGATTGGTCGGTTTTAAAGAACTTGTATCCCGTCCCATCAGCCGACAACGCACGATAGCTCCTAATAATTCAACGGCGACGGAAGGGGAAATTTTATCAAGGCAGGAAACGGTCCAGTCATTCTCTCTCTCTCTCTTTCTCTCTCTTTCGTCGCTACTATGACCGCCCATTGATGGTCGTAAAGACACAATAGGGAATTTCCTTCCCTCGAGAGACTGAGGGTTTACGAAAAAAAGGAAAGAATCGTATATCGAATAATGCAATATTATTGTCGATAACTGTCGTCATCGAAGTGAACGGTGTTACTGTGCCAAACGAGTTTGACGCGTTAACAGCGTAATCGTAAAAGTGATACGTCGAGCAAGGTGTATCAGGCCAATTAGAGCGTTGTGAAATCGTAACTATGCGTTAGCGCGACCGACATGAAAAGATTATTAATCCGTTAACTGCTCCAATTTATGAATCCATAATAATCGCGAAAAAAAATATATCGTGACCCCCAACCATAAAAAAACAATATTCTTCAAATATAATTCTAATCCTAAAATTTTCAAATTTTATTTATTTAATTTATTTTCTCGCGATAATAACACGAGTCCTCACAATACGCGAAGTGAATCTTTCACACTGTTATCGTCGAGTGAATTCTGACGAGAAGAAAAGATTCCTTTTTAAATTAACCACCCCATTGAGTCTTGATAAATTATCGTAACCGCGCCTCGAGATAAATTCTCTCAACACAAAAGCCGATTCTATCGACGGTACAATGTGGCCTTTCGAAAATTCTTTATCTTTCCGCGATTCCCCCAATCTCATTGAGATCCTTCGAGAGCCATTAAAATCCCATAAAAAGGGAGAGCCCCTTTTTCCCCTTCGCTTCGTTCAAATACTCGGTGTTCTCTAGAAGGCTCTTGTGCCTTTCGTCTATCACTCGGCCCTGGTGACAAGCGGATCTTTTTTTAAAAGCGCCAGCCAAACGGAGCCCGCGGAAGGAAAGGGGGTCGAGAGGGTTCGCGCACAGTTCGGAGGAATTCATCTCCGAGACAACGGCCCTTCCACAGCCCTTTTCCCGTTCTTACCGCACCCCCCCTCCTCCTCTTTCCCTCGGAGAGGGGCTCTCACCTCCGCGAGTTCGTAGAGAGGAAGCGACCGACATCGTGACTCGACTTGACTCGACTCCACCTCGCTCACCGACGTTTATCAAGTCGAAAAGTCAATGCACTCCCCCACGAAAGCCCGTATCATACTCATACGAGACGCGCTCCACTTTTATGTCGTATTGTATTGCAGCGACAGATTTTTTCTTTGATTCATTATAGCAGGAAAATGAACAGGATATTCGACGCGCGCAAAAATAATATTGTCAAAAAATAAAATAATTTTTCCTTTGTAAAGAAAAAAATGCGAACTTTTTAAATTTTTTATGATGTATTAAAATAATAGAAATTTTAATAAATTGGAATAAATAGAAATTTTAATAAATAGGAATTAAATTTTTTTTAAATAATGATGTATTAAAAAAACAGAAATTTCAATAAATTGGAATAAATAGGAATTTTAATAAATAGGACTTTTAATTGCATCCTAAAAATGTAGATTAACGAGTTAATAAATTAACAAAAACCTTATTAATAGATTTGAAAGAAGCAGAATATTATCAGCTATTTTATTTAAATTATAAAAACTGTAAAAGAGAGAGAGAGAGAGAGAAAGAAAAATTCGGCACCTCATCGAATTAGTAAAGAAAAAAATCACTCATTTTTTTTTTAATATTCCGTTCGAATGCACTAATTAGCACATATTTGTTCTTCTTCTACATAGAAATCTCGATAAAAAAAAGAATATAATAATATTGTGTGCGTGCTCGAGGGATATATCCTGTGTTTAAAAGCACTTCCATTTCCAAAGATACGATACTTCGCGTGAAACCGGCTTAAGTCGCCGTCGAGCGTGGCATTGGATGATTCTCGGTCAGGTATACGTTCCCGATGCGTTGCCGCGGGATGCACCGTAAGATACGCATTAATTGGAGAATCGGCCGGAATTTACGCGCGCGTTATGCGTGTCTCACGCGTGTCGCTGCGAGGCGATCTCGCGATTCGCCGGTTGCACAGAAGGGGGGAATAAAAATGAGTACGCGTTCTTCATATATTCAATACTCTAGTATCGAAGAGAAGGATACGAAATTGCGAAATTTGCGAATTGATTAGAATCAGTGTTTACTCGAATCTTGTAAACAAAAAGTCCTTGAGCTTCCAGGTTCAAAATTCCAGAGAAAGATATATTTAAAAAATTTTTGAAACAAAATTTGAGAAACTTACAATCGATTTTTCTGCAGCAAAAATATTAATGCATATCATTGGTCTTTTATTTTATATTTTATTCTTAATAAAATTCTGAAAACAAATTTCATTTCTTATTTTTTTTCCTAATTTTAACCAAATTTTAAATTTATATTTTTATTTTCTCTCTCGCGAAATTATATATTTTTTTAAGTTATTTAAGTTATTAAAAATTATGTATATGGCTGTACAAAAATTAAAATCTGATATTATAATTGGATTTACAAAAATGTATCATGGATGATACAAAGATGTAAATTGATTCGATTTCTTCGAATAGTTTAACGCTTGTCCAAGTCAGAAAAAAGAAACGAAAGAAGATACGTATAAAGCAATATATACCGAATACATCAGTCATGATATAAATAGTTTATGCACCTCTATAAACATGAAAGTATAAACTCTATCGCAACTTCTATCTTTACACAGACAGAGCGTCCAAGTCGATTAGGTATGCGTTTGCAGCTGCTCTGAAAAATTCCACACGAAACACGCCAGTTTCTAGGCATTCTGGGAAGAAATAAGCGCGTTTCAAACACGTCTGTGCTTACCTCCCGTTGTCCAAGGAAACAACAGGCGACTTCGAATTCCGAAGAAACGATGCGATGCATCGTGCGTCGCATAGAAAGCGTAACCAATCACTATGTGCACGTTGTAAGTAAGTGTGCAATTTTTTTTTAGTAGATTTAACAATTATCTATCGTGTATTTATGTATAATCTTAATTTATTGATATTTGCAATTGAAAAAATCGTGAGAAAAAACCACATTGATATTTGCAATTGAAAAAATCGAGAAAAAATTGAGAAAATTTAAGAATAATTGTATCTCGAATAATAAAAAAAATTTATATTTATAAATGTTTCCCCGCAGAAATTTCTCCTGAATTTTTTAACGGTATCTCGATAGTTGCAAGTATCGCGAGAAATAATGCTACACTAAATAAAAAGCAGCATCGTCACCAAGTAAATGTCAAGGTATATCGATACCTCGTTACATTATATATAGCATTTTCGCGTATTGTGTAGGATGCGCTCGAAAAACGCGTTTATGCCTCGCAAGAACCATTCGTGCGACGACCGGAAGTAGGCGTAATAACGAACTCCCATCGGCCATACACGCGCTTCGAGAATACAATAAGTTGTGTGTGGATGTCGGGAGGGGGGAGGGGGAAGAGGGACACAAAGGTCGTCCTTTCTCGGTAACGGCAACACGCACGAATTCCGCGCGCAAGGGCGCTTCTTCCGAGCGGGAGGGAGGGGGGCCCATTTTTTGAGGAATCTTAAGAGCAGGATCGACGACCAGGCGCATACCAGGCCATTTGATTGCTCGTGAAAAGATAGCGGACTGCGCGCGCTTCTGTTTCAGTAATAACGCGTTAATCGCATGCGTTAAGTGCAATAATGCAGTCTAAGATATATAATGCACTTATAAAAAAAGGAGAATATTAATATATATTGAATACAAAAAAAAGAGCGTATTCGCTATAGAGTACATTTTACTTTTCCTTTTTAGCTAAATCTTCTTTTTACTACTTAGATAATCTACAGATAAACTTTTTTCCTTATTATATTTTATTAAAACGTACAATTGCATAAATGTATAAGTATATTTTGTTAAAATATACAATTTTTTATTGCGAAACTTTTTTTCTCTATAAATAATAGAATTTAATTTTTTCCTATAATGATATAAATAAATTATTATAAATAAATATATTATAATATATATATTATAAATAAAATTGTTTTCAAAGAATTATTAATTTGTTATTTTTGTCGGTTTCGGGATCTTTTAATTAAATTTTGAAAAGGAATTTTGTGAAAGAGGCAAGTAATCATTTCGCATGAGACATGAATATCACGAGAGCTAAATGGATACTATCTTACAAATACCGTAAAAGTACCATATGTGCCGCATATGTTTCCACGCAAACGTAATTGCACAAACCGTCATCGTTCCGTATTAGACGCGCGAATAATGAACGCTTAATTTTCTTCATAAACATTATTTTTTGGCCTTTTTATGAGTAATTATATTTTTATTTTTGGATTTTTATTTTAAAACGCACTTTTTATTTTTGAGATATACGAATAATTTTCAGTTTCTCGGAGAAACGCGTGAGCGAACGACGTTAGGTAATTTCGCTTTCCATCCGGTACATTTGATTAACATTTATGCGAAAAAGCTGTAGATCGATTTTGAAAGTTCGCGGAAGGGAGACGTCATTGATTCGTCGTCAAAAATCACGTCACGCGGCTCTCATTAAAAGCAATCTTGCGAATAAATTCGTGGAAAACGTATGATCGTCGTACGACTTTGTACATTATCGGCCCACGTTGCCTATATAAGGATCGCCCACGCAATCTATCGTCGCGAGATATCAATGAATAATTATGGATTGAGAAGCTGACCTTGAAAACTGTGAGAAACGATTGCTCGATTAATGATCGATTAAATGCCGATAATATACAAGTAATTTTTAACAATATTAATTTAGAAATAATTTTTAGATTAATGAGATTTATTTTACAAAAAACAATTTATATCGAGAAATTAATTCTCTCTCATGAGAAATTTGAGATATGTTTATTTAATTTCATAAATAATAATAAAAATTATTTTATTGTAATTGTATATTATATTTAATTGAGAAATAATTCCAGGAAGAATAGAAATCTCGTTAAAAAACAAATCCCCTTGCTCTTTCTCGACAATTCGCCTATGAATAATTCAATTTGAAACCCAGGCAGCAAGATCTAGAAATTTCTTTCTCACGAACAACGCGACAATGCAAAAATGAGGTCATTCGCTATGTTGCGTAGGAATGATGGCGAATAAGATCAGTGAGGTTAATCAGATCGGAAAGAAAACGATAAGGTCGTTCATTCTGCCATTAACTCACGATATTCTTACAAACGATCGACATGATTGATCGCAGCTGATTGACGATATATCATTATCATACATTCACATCGTATCGTTTTTTGATTCGGACAAATAATAATAATTTTCTCGAAATGTATATCAATAAATCTTTGTAATTAAATTGTTGTTAATTATGGATTTCATGGAAGAATCAGCTGTTCTATTAAATACGCTTTTATTATAGAATATTCATAATTGTTTAAGTTCCTCACACATGTTAATCTAAGAAAATGTAATAACTCACTCGATCGCTGAGATTAAGTAAGTCATCTTCCTTTTATTAACTATTTTACTTTATTAGGCTTTATTATATATTACGTTGATGTAGACTCTACTTATCTTCGAGTTTTAAGTAATCAACCAATTATCAAATATATATAATTTAGAGACATCAGAGATGACGTAAGCATGTTCAAACTTCATTTTTTATATTTCTCTACAACTTACACTGAACTTCCATTGACCAAATAAATTCTCTTTGAGGCTTTTTCCAAAAATCTTTTCTCACTTTTTACACTTTTAAGTTATTTAAATGCAAATTGCTATTTTGTCGAAAAATAAAGTCATTCGAAGACTAGAATAAAAACAGTCTGTCTAAAACAACGATAAGATAAGAAGATTCCAATCTCGCAAAGAAAAAAAAGTCACGCAACTGTTGAAAGTTTAGGTGTGGAGGGACCTTAACGAGGATCTTGACGAGAGGCTCATTATTGCCGTAGTGATCTCGTGCGTGATTGAGCAATGACAGATTTTTTCGACCACGCAATAGCATCCCACGTGCGTCGGCGCGCTTGCGAAGCGCTTAATTATCCGATGATGATCCGTTAATGATACGTGGGCGGGGTAACAAAAATGTAATATCGAGACACACTACAACAATTGACGTCATATCCTGACAAGCAGAAAGAAGGATATATCGTGTAGATATGCATGTCCGAGTTCCTCTTATCTCGGTCAACAGGATGTCGTTGATTGTTCTCGTGTATCAGACTCGATATATATAAGATACATAAATAAGATGTAAATAAATAATATAAATAAGATGTAAATAAATATATATGAGATATAAAAATAAGATATAAAGATATAAAAGCGATATAGGCGTATAACGATAGAGAAATACCTTATGATAACGAAATTTGCGGAATACGAATTAGAGGAATCTAATTTCCAGGTTTCTCAGCGAGTTCCGCTTTGTTAAACACCGACGCATTATATGAAGCAGCGCACAATTAACACCAGACGTGTTTAAAATTTTATCGCTTTACGTATCATGATTCTGCTGGAGTCTAGAATACCGAAACGCGATTAGAAGATGGAAAATTAAGGCGATGCAGGCCGGTAACGGTCGTTACGTCGACGAGTTGCATGAAATGCAACACGCGATGATCCCGTGGCTGAGCACGTAATTCCACGGTAATCGCACGTGAGGAAACTCTCCATCTTCCTGATTATCAATTGCGGAAATTAATTATACTGGAGAAAAAGAAGGAGAGAGAGAGAGGAAGATTCCATGCCGCGTGTGATTTACTTGTCATCATCGGTTCCCGACGACCTTGTCGTCGACTCGGTTATGTCTCGTCTTGTATTAAGGGGTTATATCTAGTCAGCAAGTCGAAAAAAACGTATTTTTGGGGAGGAATTTAAAAAAAAACTGTTAGGTATTTTTATTTCATCGATTCTTTATCATAATATATATCTATCAAAGAAGTTTTCATAATTTTTTCAATTAAAAATATCGAGAAATGTAGGCACAGTAGCTATTTTCCAGAGACATCTTTTTTCGGAGGCGCTTGGTGGTGAGCAAGATTGCTCGGAGCTGGATCATCTGAAATAAAAAATTCAAAAGGATTTAGCTTTCATATGAATTGATCTAGTCGGTGAACGAAGGGATTTTAATTTTGATGAAACCTTTTTTTTTATTAACAAAAGAACGAAAAGTTTTAACACGAAAAATTCGTATTTTTGCGTCAAACGTCTGTCACATTGTCAAAAATCAATTTTTTGTAAAATCCTTCGTTCACCGACTAGATCAATTCATAGTTAAATCCTTCTAAATTTTTTATTTCAGATGATCCAGCTCCGAGCAATCTTGCTCACCGCCAAGCACCTCCGAAAAAAGATGTCTCTGGAAAATAGCTACTGTGCCTACATTTCTCGATATTTTTAATTGAAAAAATTATGAAAACTTCTTTGATAGATATATATTATGATAAAGAATCGATGAAATAAAAATACCTAACAGTTTTTTTTTAAATTCCCCAAAAATACGTTTTTTTCGACTTGCTGACAGGTATAACCCCTTAATGATCGCGAATCAGTAACGTGGTGGGAGGGAAGGAGGCAACGCTCGTTTTAATTATGTCAGATCGCGACCCAATTACGACGTCGCCGTGATTACTTCCGGCCGATATCACGTGTACCGGTCGACCATATTTTTTTCAAGCGGTACATTCGATGTCCGATGCCTCTCCTCGACGATATTTTTTTCTCGGATCTTATTGTGAGCTCTTCCCGTTATTTGTCCCCCGCGATTATACGTCTCGTGTTTTATCGACTTCATTTTTTTCGTCTAACTAAAGGACGCGACTAACAAATCATCGCGAATGAACGTTTTCCGGCGTTTGTCTCGCGCAATAATTGCAGCTTGAGAAACTTGCCCTTTTCCTCTGCAGTTTTAATTCTGAATACGGCACTCATTAACGCGGTATCCTCTAATTTAGGTAATTTTTATCATTAAGGGAATCATCATTTAGCCTTTGCTACGTTATAATTAAATGTCTAATTAAATGTAATAAATGTAATCGGTGTCAGAATAGTTGAATCGAACGCCTTTTGTTTCAGGCTTATATTTCTATGATCCTTAAATCGTCAAGTAATAATTATTATTGGAATCTTTGATATATAAAACGCCTCTTGGATGAATCACGTTTGATACAACTGACACATTAAAGACGTTTATCACGTTATCAGCATTATCTTTTATCAGAGTACTTCAACCGGCTTCAATTCTGACATCGACTCGTACAAGCCGCAGGCTCGAGACAAAAAGTGAATGAAAAAAAACAAGACTCACGTTTTCGGGCTGGGACGAGCGCCTCTGCCGCGGCACACAAAAGAGCGGCACGCCGCTTTCCCGCTTCCTCTCCAATATAGCGGCTTCCGGTTTCCCTTTGGAACACACCAAACCTTAATCTCCGCCGATCCGCGTGATCCTCCTCCTCCTCTTCTCTCTCTTCTGTCACAAATCACTAACAAGAAGCCGCCACCGACGATCACTATTGACGCTATAAATCACTTTCCCGAATCCACTCTCGTCTTCGTAGATCCGACACTCGATATCCCGAGTCGATTGTTTCGATTCACCCGATAATGTTATCGCGTCACGAATACAAAGCTCAAACGTCAACGAATACACATGCGCGAAAACGCGGAGAGATTCGGATGCAAGCGCGCGAATCCAAAATCTTCGTCGACGGACCCTTAGGGGCACCAGCCCCCCCTCGTGACGTAGCTTTGTTTATCGCGTCACATCGGTGCACTTCTCGCGATGGTATCGCTCTGAAGTCAACCGCGCGTCAAGTCGAACGTAACTGACGCCGGAGTCTCTTCTCCCTCTCTCCTCCTCCCTTCGTGAGCGCGTGGGACGATTTTTCGTACCAATGTTCTTTCGCACGACTATTATTTTGCTCGACGTCACACGGTCGTATGTAAAAGGAGGTTGTTGTGAAGAGAAAAACTCGCGAAACGAAAACACGTACGAGCGCCGACACTGCGCAATGTTGACAGCTTGCGCTCCGCGAACCAACTGAACTTCGCTTCTGACGGACCGCTCGTCACCGATTCCCCCCACTCCTTCCTACTCTGATTGGTCGTTCCCCTCTACCGCGAGCTTCGAGTAACATGTATCTATAGCAATACATACTCCGTGGTTGGGATATTTTGAGTTTTTTTTTAAATGTGAGCCGCTCGTGTAGATGACTAACACAGCGAGCCTGTTGTTTTTAATCGTAATTTTTATTTCGACGTTAAAAATGAATAAAATAAGTGCGAATCACGTTGTCGAAAAGACAGCATGAAAAATGTCAAATGTGTAAATACTAAATAAAAACGAAAATCGTAAATAATAAATAAAAACAAAAATCTAATTAAAGTGTTGAATTTAATTTTAACTTCTATTTTTAATAAAAATATTCTCCCAGATTATTAATCAGATATTATCTCATTAACATGACACTGTTTAAATTCACAAAGAAATAAATTTTAATAGCAGATTTATTTTTTGTTATAATATTTTATACAATAAAATGGGGTAGATCTATATCGAATTAATTGAATATTTTGCTATCATAGAATGTCTAATTTTATGTTATAATTGTCAATGTGTATATGTGGAACAATTCGAATAACAATTCCTATTGAGGAAACATTATTGCAAGTTTTTCCTTACGCAGTATCTTATTATTAGCAATATCTCTCATTTAAACTTCAATTATTTTTATAAATTTTAATTGCAGATTTTTTTGTTACAGTATTTTTTATATAAAACGGATATATCGAATTAATTAAATATTTTACTGCTTGTTTATCATACAATATTTTATTTAATTTTATAATTGTCAATATGTGTGTACGTGGAATAATTCAAATAACAATTTGTATTAATTGAAAGCGGAAACGTAATTAATACGTGTTTTTTTATTGCGATTTTCAATCAATCGCAAGTTTCCTTACACGGTATCTTGTTACTATCAATATCTCTATCTATTTAAACTTAATTGCTTTTATCTTTATAAATGTTTTAATCTCTTACTATTTCCAACTCACGATGACGTTTCGCACACGATGATTCGTTCTTGATCCCGGCTGTTACACAGACATGACTCGACGAGATGCTTCCTCGTCGAGGATATCAAGCTCGTGCGACTCTTAGATGGGTATTAAAATCGAATTAGGATGCACCGAGACGCGCGGTTCCGACAAAAAGTCAGGTGGCGATGACCGAAATCAATTTTCCCTTCTCAATCTACGTGCATCTTGAAACTTTCGCGCATAACGCTCATGCATTACCGAGAACGACGATACATTGGACAGAGAGTTTCCGTTGCAATTTGTACATTCATCAAGGAGAAAAATTAGTCTGCGATGTGAGGCCGGTGATTATGTAACGAGCGGCAAAACCACGTCTGATATTTGTTAGATTTATGACCGCTATACTTAAGTCGTCTTTTCACTACATACATCCTTAATCGCGGTTTCGCACCTTTGCAAAGTTAGCACATCATTTTCGATATAATTAATAGACGCTACCTACGAAAGCTATTTAAAGAGAGAGATAGAGAGAAGAATTTTATCAAGATTCTAAAGAAATTAATATATATATAATATTTTCACAAAATATTTCGATTCTCCACATTTATTATAATATGCTGGTAAGAAAATTAACTCTTATATATGTATCATTATTTATATAATTTTGTTTTATATCAAAAAAGAATAAATATCTCGAATAATTTACACTTTTGCTCAATTAAATAGGGATTTATTGTTATTGACAATTTATTTCATTTTATCTGAGAGAGAATTTCAACTCTATTATAAAAATATCGAATCCAAATGGTTGTGTACGTAATATGTGTTTTTTTGATTGCGATTTTCAATTAATCGCTTCTTCAATGATATATGAAGTACATCAGTAAGAGTATCACATAAATAAAATCGCAAATTCTTATAAATTATGTATTTCACGTATACGCGAAACGATTGACCTATTTTCCCCTCTCGTAGGTCGTTGCTATTACCAAGTGTTTTCACAAAGAGTCATGTCTTTTTTTACGATCATGTTAGGCAGATGCGCGCTGTCCTTTTTGAAAACCAGTATTGGGCATCTCGGTGTAAACAATAACAATCCATGTCGACGCGGAAACTATCTTTTTTTATCTCTATGTGAGCATCGCGTATTCTTAGCTTTTCATCAAAATAATTAAACGTAATATATATATAACTATTTTCTCCTTACGATAATATTTAATACTGTATCAAAACACTTTTTTAGCAGAATGAATGAAGAGAATTCACACTCATGAGTCGATTTTAATTCTCAAAAATAATTATTGTGATTACTATTTTCCTTTTTCTTATTAAAATCTGAAAAAACTATGTTTTTTCAATTATTTATATTATTCTTTATATATAGATGAAAATATTTATATATAATAATAATATAACAATATATATATAATAATTTCTAAAAAATTTATGCGTCAAAATTAAAAAGAGAGCGGCAATATTTCAGAAGTCTGTCTCTTTTTAACAAGATTTAATTGTTTCTATAATTATAGTTTTGAGGAAGAAGATTGGATTCTTCAAAGCTCATTTTCTTTTTCTAATTTTGGCGTAACGTGTGATCGATACGTAATTTTATTATGTTTATATTCACAAGTAATACAATCAATCATAATTAAAGTAAAAGAAAAAAAATATGCGATAGCTTGTCAACTGAGCATTAGATCAAGTGAAAGATCTATTTTTAAAAAATCAAGAATTGTCAAAGAATTGTAGAATATATTGTAATTTAAAGACTTATGAAATGTGATATATTTCTCTGGAGATGTATAGTTCAAAAGATACACATTAGAGTAAAAAACCGAACGCGCGTACGGAACATCGGGGATCAAAGTAGACGCCTGTCAGAAGCCGCGCGTGTGGCGTAAACCACGTCTGGTTAAGATCAGAGACGAGATCTCCCGCGTGGAGGACGTTGTATCGCCTGATCCCCGTACCGCTCCTGTCCTAAATGTCATGTGGCTACCCACGCTAATTAATCCATTATCATCGCGGTCGTCACTACCGGCACTACCCGGGTTTATACTGTTTCTCGGCGAAGACAGCTTACGCGCCGTTCACTGTATGTAACTTTAATGACAGTATATACTAAAGGTGTGACTGGCTTTGGTATATACTCTTTCAGGAGCGCGTTAACGACGCATATTAAATCGTGAATACATCACAGAAGCGTGTCCGGGAGCGCCGTCTCGATTGATTATACAACAGCCAGTAAAGAATATACGATGACACGACGAACAAAGACTGAGAGAACTCTGAAAAGAAAGAAAATATCGATATAAAAATATAATAAAAAAGAAAAAAGAATAAAAAAATAGAGAAAAAAATATAATTAAATAACACAAATTCAATTATCCAACAACGTTCCATGCGAAATATTTATTCGCTGGCATTTAACATAGATGCTTAGGATGAATGAATCCTTTGTCATTCACGCATGACATTCGACAAGAGTGATAATTCGCTGCTTCGAGGCGTTATCCCCCTCGTCTCATGGGACGCAGAGGGTCCTTCCTATCGCGGTGACACGATCCGGCGCACCCAGCACGTGACAGGGGCACGGATCGTCGGCGCGTGCCGGTTGCATTTAATTTTGCTAAAATCCGGCGCGCGAATAATAAACTGACAGAGATGGTCTAGACACAAGGTCTACCAGCGTCGTCTGGAGGGGAAACCATTACTATTTACTGCGCGTGTGGGCGTTCACTATGTGGGAGTGCCGCCGGACATGACGGGGGACATCGGTCGGAGGCATGTCACGCACGTGTGTGTGGGTCGCAGTTTCCTCTCCCTAGAACAGAAACTCAGAATTCAGGAATTGGCGCGATAAAAGGAACCGCTGGACGGTGACGAGCGATGAGAGAGAAGGGAGGGCTCGATTAATTTTCTCATCTGGCAAATGCGTTGCGCCAACATTGATAAGCGCGTCGGAAACGGATGAAATTTGCTCTCGACTGCCTTTCGTGTATAAGAGGTAAATGGATCGAAATGAATTACGAGAATTTATCTCGAAAAGAAAGGGAAAGTATGAATGAAAGTTCTGTGACAGATAAGACATACGGCTACGTTAATTAATCCGATAAGTTCATCAGTTCGGGTGGAAGACAATTATTCGAGATAAAGTCTCTGAGAAGAGATCAAACAGGACAATATTCCGCTAATTAATTGATCCCATCGAACGACCCATTCGAAAGTTTTCTCGTAAAGTATTATCCTCGCAGCTGTCCTATTGTTCAATTAGAAACTTGATTATACAAATCAAGCGAAAAAAGAAATGCGATTATTACGCACTTAATGTTGAGTATTCGTATAATTTTATATAATAATCGTGATGAAATTATATACATATTAAATGAAATAATATTTATTTACATAATTGCATTAGTATGGCATGCTAAATTCTTGTTGTTCATTTGTTTCATCAATATCTTGGAATTCAGATAAATTCAAAATGTCATCTTCCTTCGTTTCATCGCGAATATCAAATATTGGTATCGGTTTCATCCTTCGAAATGCTCTTTCTATCTTTTGCACCACATCGACTTCCGCCTGAGTGCTTATAAAATTCGTTACTCTACAGTTCTTGACGTTACCGACTCTTCCGGTTCTACCACATCTGAAAGTATCATACAATATGTCGTATCACAAAATACTATACATACTATATGTATAATACATGTAAGATAAGAGACGAGACAGATTGTGTAGATAGTAGTAAGATACCTGTGAATGTAATCAGCGGTTGCGGTTGGGAAATCGTAATTCAACACATGATGTATCGCTACAGTATCCAATCCTCTGGATCCCGCGTTTGTAGTGCACAACACATAGCGCTTAGCACTCTTGAAGCTGGCGTATTTATTTTGCCTCTCGTACAACGGCATCTCGCCGTTCATGCGAACCGTTGCTATATTGCATTTGTCCAGGAACATACTGACCCAGTTGCAAGTGCTATTCGTGTTACTGAATATGATTACTTGTTCCCTATTGGCTACTTTCGGCTTGATATATTTTAAAAGTTCTGTCGGTTTGTCATCCGGTCCTACTCTTACAAATTTTTGTGGCACGAGAATGTGATGTAATTTATCCGAAGTTATTTGTACCAATGATTGCACCTGTAAAAGAATAAAGTATAATGCAATTTTTATACTATCTTAATCTTGAAAATACTTACATCTATGATGTTGTTTAGAATTTTTGACATTCTTGAAGGCATCGTTGCAGATACTAATGCGAATTGGGCGGCTGTAGGTAATTCGGTATTATTGTATACATTTTGCTCAAAGCCGAGCTAAAAACGATAAGATTTTGAGATTTTATATATTATATTTCTAAATATTAAATATATAATTTGTAAATAATTTTAAAAATGTATATATAAATATATATACCGGTACTCTTTTCAAGAATATTTGTAGCTTTTCTTGAAATGTTTCATGAAATAAGGCATCTGCTTCATCTAATACGATAGATCTGACCATGTCTAATTTATAAACTTTAAATGTGGTTAATTTACTAATGACTCCGAAACTACCTATAATAATGTCGACTTGGTTCACAGGTGGATTGAATAGCATCTTCTTTGTTTTTCCACCCGTAATAGTTTGTACCTGAATATTAAGATGTTGACATATTTTCTTTGTTTCTAGCTGTGGAAAAAATTATTTCTTAAAGACAAGTAAATATTAAGTAATTATATATTTTGGTTTATTATATAATACAAACTCCAATTTGAAATGCTAGTTCTCGAGTAGGTGTGATAATCAACCCTAACGGAGAATTGTATCGGTCCTCTGCTAACTTTTTCCATTGTAAAACTTTGTCTATCATGGGTAAAAGATAAGCTAATGTTTTTCCACAACCAGTTTCAGCTGCTATGACAGTATTGGCACCATTCATTATCTGAGGTATTCCTATTGTTTGTATCTTCAAAGGTTTTGTTATTCTGTAGTTTTCTAAGATTTTTATTATTTGTGGATTTAAGCCAAACTGTGCAAAGGTATTGCATGCTTCTTCTTCTTCTTCTTTGTGTGATTCGTTATTATATGCCTCTTCTTCCACCTGAAAGTTCAATGCATGTTTGGGATAGTAAATAAAAGTAATACAAGAAAAAACAATAAAAAATTAATAAATAATACCATACATTTGTAAGAGGATATACGAAGAAATGATCCCCTTTAGACTTATAATGATGCCATCCTTTACTTGCCAGTGGTATAGGTTCATATTTAGAATATTTTTGTCCTTCGTAAAAGTTCAACTCTTTCCGTTTGTAGACAATTATTGGTGTTTTTCCCTCTGTATCTTTTGGAATCTCAAGGCGATTGACATTACTCTTCCTTTTGGTACCTCTTTTCTGTGTGCATGATATTAATTTAATTGTTAGTTTAAAGATTATCACACTTGATGCGTATATTATAATGTACAAAATAAGTTAAGACAGAGAGGAAATATTGCGCTTACGTAATATCTTTGCAATTGCACAAACTGGACATTCGCAGTTTTGTGACACAATTTACAAAATCGAGAAAACATTGTTATAATCACTAACTATGTAAATAATACCGCAAATGCACGCGAGAACACGTGACGTCAAAAACATGTGTTATGAAGCGGCAGCCATTTTGAATTATCATTAATCTGTTATATCGATCAGCAATATAGTAAAATCTTATTTATGTTATACTTTATCTCATAATACTTTATTAGAATTATTTCATAAAAATATTATTTTAAGAGAAATCGTGTAAAATATTTAATTTTTTATAACAATTATATTTATCAGTTGTCGATAATATAGAATGTTATTTTAATAAGATCCTTAGATCAAAAGTGCTGAATTTATGAAGAGAAATGTTGTAATGGAAGATGCAAAATTATGCTACAGATGGTGCCACCTATTCCTTTCGCGCAGGATGATAGAAAATGGTTGAATGGCGATGCCAAAACCTTCTTCTCTTTATCAATTATCAATAAAAAAAAAAAGGATGATAAAAAATAATCTCAAGAAACTTTGAAATCTCCGCAAGTAAAATATAAAATAAAGAAGATATTTATAAATTTGCTACCATAAATTTCTGAGAAGGTAGAGATGATAGTCGATAATAAATTGTTATTGTTATATTCTATTAATGATTAATATACAAAGTTATTTATACTTTTAGAGAGATGACAAAATTGGGACAAACATGCTTTCATGTTTTATTATCAAAAATTCATTTTACAATCAATTATTCGCTAAATGCGCGTAATATTTCTCATATTTTATATAAATATTGTCAAAATAAAACGAAGCAGGATAAAATAAATATAGTCACGATTTTACAATTTGTGTTAGACTATCCTTTTGAACGAATTTTAAAATAGATAATTTGTGAGAGAGACATATTTTAAATACATTGAGAGAGACATATATGTTCTATTTTTTTCCATTAAATAACATAATAAAATAAATAAGTAAATAATATATTTCTATATTTATTTATTTATAAAACTAATATCAACTAGGATAAAGTTCTAAGATTCACCATAAAAAAAGAGAGAAAACATAATAAAATAAATAAGTAAATAATATATATTTATTTATTTATAAACTAATATCAATGAGGTTAAAATTCTAAAATTCACCAAAAAAAGAAAGAGAGAGAGAGAAAGGCTTGCATTGTCTATGCAAGAAAGTCGCGCATTTTATCGAAGCAGCAGAGCCTCGGACGGCTCCTTCACTTCGAGGGAAGCGCGCGCAAAGAGCGCGGGCTGTTTTCTCGGATCGATGCGTTTCGATCGCACGCGTCGGCGTTTAAGTCGCGGAGGCGCTTCGTCGGCGTCGCCGCTGGTTCTTGCCCGTTCCCAGGCAGGCCCGTTTCGCGTTCGAGAATGTCGCGTTCGCGTTGAGGTCTCTCTCCCCGCTCGTTAGGAGGCCCGAGGACGGAAGGACGGGATGGCGTCTGACGACGCCGAGACGCGGGAGGCGCAGGAAGCCGAGGAGGACCTGAGGATCTTCGAGACGCTCTGCATCTCGTCGCCGCAGAAGGTCAATCGATGGCAATCCATCTGCATCTCCTCACCTGCGACCTATCGGTCGTAATATAATGCACGCGCACTCATTCACGCACTGCTATTGTATACACACATACGTCATTTTTCGCACACGTATAGAATAGCGTTTAAGAAGAATCAGAATTATTTGTCACAAGTGTGGAGTACGAAATTGTATATTTTCATTTTGCTAAATAAAACATGTCAGACTGACGTGGACACGAATCTACGATGATAATATCTAGGAATATTATTGCTAGGAGCTTATTAAAACTTGTAAAGCACTAAGAATATTTATATTTTTGTCAAATAATCCCTCTAATCACATAAATATTTTGCAAGAATAAATACGCATGATGAGAAATAATATATAATTAGAGCTTACTATCATGATTATAAAATTATTCCGATATTTTCTAAATACAATGTAACAAGAATTTCACTCGAATTTTATAAAGAGTTTTTGTATTTTAGAGAGTCGTAAACGCGCGTAATATGTCGCGCGAACTATATCACACTGGCTTATCGCCCCTTCTGTCGTTGCATCAGTGCTTATGTACATATATATATATGCAACATGCACATACGCATTCACATGCTAATCGTACGTGCGGTCACGTGCATACCCGTATCACCCACCACAAAGGCTCTCATTGTATACATACCAGTACACGGTGTGTCTATCGAAGGGCAACAGATCGATGGCAGAAATGCGCAATATTGATCACTTTACACGATCGGCATGATTATTCGATGGGTCATTGATTGCCATTGGATCGATTCGTCGTCTTGGAACGCGGCCAGTTTTTAGGTAACGCGAGTTATTTCTGATCAAAGAAAAATTACGTAGGAATCATAGAGATCTGAGAAGTATAAATGTCGTGTCTCTCGACATTGATAAAAGGATTTCAGTGTTTTCTTTTTATTCTTGCGTATATTCCGAGTTTTGCTGTGACATTTCTGCTTTCTTGAAAAATGCAAGAGATGAAAATTTGCCATTGTAATGCAGAATTTAAATTATTCAAGTCTGTCTAACAATGTCCAGATGCGCTCTCTTCTCTTTCTGCGTAATAACATTTCATTTTTAGAATTCGAGTTTAAAATATTGCAAAACGTATTGCGATGCTACTAAATAATTGTTACAATTGATGGAGCAAAAATAAAGGGGAATAACAAATTAATTTTTATATTAAACAATCATGGAAAATAAACAAATCACGCGATCTGTGTAATCTGTGTCTTAAGTATCTCCAAACTCATCGTTCGAGACCGTCTCTTGCCTCGTTGCTGATTGCTGTGTAATTAGACGATTCGTGCGTCTAATTTGCAGGCAGGATTCCGTCACGCGCTCTCATCATTATCACTCCCTTTTCTCTTATCACTCCAGACTCGCGCGAATCGCGCGACCGCTTATCGACTCGCGAATAAGGGTCGCGTTGCCATAGCGTTGCACAGGGAATCGATTTCACCTGTCGCTGCTACCCCAAACGACCGCACGCGCTGTCGCGTGCTTTCGAAGCCGATCTTAATTTATTGAACACGACCGAAAAGGGATTGACTTATCTTGGTTGGGTGCGCGAGGGGAAGGTCGCGCTGGAGGCTTCGCTAGATTTCATCGAGTTTTATCGATGTTCCGACGTTTAATTTTGTCCCAAGCATCTTTCAAAATTGATTTGACATTTAGGCTTTTGAAAATATCTCTTCCTTTTTTTGCAGATTTAGAAAATGTCATAAATTTTAAAAATTCTCGCAATCTTTAGAAGCTTATTTTTTTATCTTATTTTAACTTTCGATTTATAATATGTGATTAAAAAAATATATTTCTCAATCTGCGTTGTTTATTATTTTGTCTTACTAAAAGCTTCAAACTGTTCATTATTATTCTCTCTCTTAGTGTCTCTAAATATATGCTAAATATAATCCTTTTTTTCTTTTTTCAAAATTACATAGAAAATGAATCATATATCTTTCTTAAAATCACGTTTAAAAATATAAAATAGTAATAATATAATAATATTATTTTATATAATTAGAGAGCTAGATAATATTAGTATAATTGTATAGATATAGGTTTGATTTCATTGATATTCGGTTATTTTGATGCATTGCATATAATTATGCTAACCTATATAATTATGACGAACAAATAAATTCATGCAATATTCTATATCGGCTATATTTGTTGACATATTAATATACCGATATTTCGCAGCTTTAATTACCTGTACATTTTAGTAGGCTTGCTTCCGAAATAAATTTAGATTCCTTCTCTAGCTCTCTTTTTTTCTCTTTTTGTTTCTCTCTAATGTCCCTCTTAAATATTAGAACACATATTGTAATTTTAAAAATCAAACATATCTATATGAGAAAATATGATCATACACTTACATAATTAACTTAATAACTTAAATTAATACGATCTTGTAAAAAATATAATTTTATTTTATTTTATTAATTTTATTCGAACAAATCCAGGATTTTATGTTTTTGCACTTTGTTATATAATCTTCTTACTATCTAAAAGATTTTACCTCTTTATTTAATGTGGAATATTTTCATATAAAGCATCAGCGAAGGAGAATATTTATCTATTGTATTGAGAATATTTATACTTGTGCTTACTCTTATAAAAGTTAATATAGATGAATGTTTATCTTCGACGGAAAAAATGTAGGTAAATATAATCGCTTATTTTGTTTACAATATAAATTTCATTTACATGTAAATATAATGTGAAGCAAAATTCATAAAAAGGAAAATGGTCGATCAATATTTATTAAAGTACCATTGGAAATATTGGATTCTAAATAAACCCA
Organism: Camponotus vicinus; assembly: GCF_025532165.1. Lineage (NCBI taxonomy): Eukaryota > Metazoa > Arthropoda > Insecta > Hymenoptera > Formicidae > Camponotus > Camponotus vicinus. The sequence goes on from NW_028141949.1 coordinate 6,409,056, forward strand.
TAGAGAGAGAGTTTAATCGCCATTTTCTTAAAAATGCAATATCACATATATTTTAATCGCTTCAAAAACCTCTTGATACAAATCTTGCAAAAAATTGTTATATCGCATTTGATTGAAGTAATATCTCTCTCATTGAATAACATAATATTATTTTATTCAATAGTATGCTCTTAAATTTAATGTAAACATGCCGGCGACGTGTAAATCATGTAGATTTAACATAAGTACAGGAGCAAACGTTGCTCATGCAAGGCGCGTACATTCATTTTTTCAAGTGTGACAACTTTTTTCACTTTTAATGAACTGAGATGGTGTAAGATTCGCGGTGTATCATTTAAACTTTCAACGGGGAGGGAGAGGCAAGATTTAAATTACTTTAACATTGTTTCTTAAAACACTCACGTACTCTCATTGCAATTTTATTGCGATTTTATTACGGTCGTGCGTACGAAATTTCGTGTTCGCGTTGTGCCGGCAAAATGCTGAGAGAGACCATGATGGGGAATTTACAAATTTTTTACACGAGTACGTGCACAGGATGCCTCACGCCGGCTTTGCTGTAATCCCTCCAGTGTAAGCAGAGCTCGCTGGCGCGCTTTCGAGTAAATATCAACTGTATACAGGTCGCGCGGTTCCCGGAGATTCTCGGGATATTTATTGGAGACCCCGGCAGAATATAATAAATTATATTCAATATCATATCGGGTTTAAGCACCGTGGAAATTCGCGGTATTACACGAGACACGGAATCGTGCCATTAACAACAGCCATTGAAACTGTTTTCGGATCATGAAGCGAGAAGGAGAGATATAATAACACGAATCCCGTTCGGTCGACGACCTGTCGCGTAATTGAATCGCGAGATAATTGATGCGACGTACACAGGATCGCGGATTCTGATTTTAATCTGATTCCCAGGAAGATAGTACACATTGAATTAAACACTCGTAAACTCGTCCAGACCGGTGATAGATGTTAATTCGTCCCCGACATACATCGGATGAACGCAATATCCCGTGCATTTGATTTCCTTTCAATTTTACGTTAAAACTACACACTATCGTATGTTTATCGACAAAATCTGAAAGCTTTTTAATCAGAAAAAATAACAGATTTTCATCGAAAATAAAATAAAATAAAAATACTTTGTTCTTTTTATCTATTTCTTTTCTCTATATTCTATATCGTATCTTACGTATCCATGCTTTGTACTCATTAAAATTAGAAGGTTCTATGTAAGAACTACATTATTGCGGAAACATTAACCCTGCAAATTCGGTGAGTATATTTCATTGTACCGTGTTCGGTTCCACGATGATATTCTCGTCCCGATATCTCCGATGACGTAGACTTCGCGAGCATAGATTTTCGCGTGCAGATACCTGAGGCCGCGGGGTCGGCCCTGGTACAATTCGGATCACGTAACCCGCCGTCGTAAGCAGACGAAACTTCACTATTGTAACTGCCTGTGCCGCGCGTGTATCCGATTGTCCTGGAAATTGGCGACGGTCGCAAGAGCGTCTCGTACCTCGCGAGGGATGGAAACAATATTTGCGATCGGCTACCGGGACTTCGAATGCGAGAATTCTGCGTCGAGTATTCTATTCGAACTTCAAGAGCGGGCTTTGGGAATACGAAGCGTCCTGGCACGTAAATACTATCGTGTGGAGGGATTCCTGCGGGAATAGATCCAATGGGCAAGACCAGGTAATTGATCATGTTTTCGAGCGAACATTAAATGGGACGCGTCGTTGAAGTTGATTCGACTGTGAGAATAAGTGCTATTAGGAACGTGGTACCTTCGCGATTAATTGCTCTTTCTGCCAAGGAAATTTGAAAGTTAGAAGAATCTTTATCTTTTTACGAGAGTTTAATTATTAGTTATATTAATGATTACTTTCAATTAATTCACTTTTAATTAATTTCACGTCATGCATTTCGTAGAATGAAATATCCGAATACGTTATTAAAATGGAGCTTCTTCGTTAACTAAATGCAATCCAATCAGTATGAGTATTAGATGTCATAGTAGTAGAGTGAATGTGTAAGTTTCCTATGCATGAAGATACTTTCATTTACAACTTTGCACCGTATTTGTTCCATTATCATTTCGTTCCCGACTTTTGTTTGCATTCAAACGGAATAAGATAGTTATTACAAAGTTATATTACAATCTATTCCCGCGTTTGCAGACTTGCAAGTAAGATGGAGAGACAGAAAGAGAGAGAAAGAGAGATTTTATGTACATTATTTTTTACAGGTAAAAACTTTTAGTCTGTTTGTAATCGTAATTACGACGAAATAAATCCCCATTGAATGTGTACTTGGACTTAATTTCACGTTGTGAGAATAATTCAACGGGATATATTTAATTTCACGTGAATCGTATAACGAGTCAGATTTATTAAAAAGTAATTAAACGCATCGAATGTATCAGCATAAAAACGAGAGAAAAGCAATTCTGCGTGTATGACGAGTTAGATCACCGTGAAATATTTAATTAGAACGACGATAATTATCGATATAAATATATCAACCGTATATTCGTTGCTTAATAATAATAATATTCGGACATTCCGCTGCATCCTTTCAATATGGCTTGATGGATTTAATCATCATTTTAAAGCCGAATCACATTTCATCGCGAGTTAACGGATTTGCGTTGATCAACGTGTAAAGTGATCCATAATACCGATCGCGTATTTTATTTTCTTAGCAAATTGCATCTAAAAAAATATTTTCGTGCAATATATGAATATGTGAACGCAATCCTTTGACGTATCACTGTTGATTCGCTCGAGTATTGGTATATGTATATTTTGGAACGCAAAATACTTCCACTGTCATTTTTTAATAATAGTCATTCGAATTTTGCCGCAGGCAATTTCATTTAATATAGTCTCTTCTTCACAATAATGTTTTTCCGAAATGTTCTAGCAAAATATCGTTGCGCTTGAAAATAAGAAAACAGAGGATAAAATTAATCTCATTTTCTACATTAGAAAAATATTAATATAATATTAAAGTGATTGATTTTTAGACGGAAGGAATTAAGCGTCAGTTACTCTTTCATTGAAAAATATTTCTATACAATAACAAAAGAAAATTGATTTCACGAATTTCAAAAAATTCATATGCTAATAATATTTTGTCTAATCTCGTTGCATTTTAAAATACACGAATATCCAAGAATACCGTTCTAAGAATAGCCTTGATGAGCCAACTTATCCACATTGTGGTCGACATTTCTACGATCCGGCGGCAATTTCAGACGTACTTAATGGCTGAGACGCAAATCGAGGCGCAAATCGCCTTGTAAGGTTTCCGTCGTGGAAGCTTAAATGGACGTCGTTACCGCCGGCAGAGATCATAGGTATATCTACGGTACTCGCGAATCTTCGTGTTCTCTCTGAGCGTGGCATAGGTCGGAGGTCGGAACTTCAGAAGCCGCTAATCTATTCTCGGCTTTTAAACGAGCGCTTCGGCATCAAGCCTTCTCTCGGCAAGGTAGAAAGGACTTCGGGAAATAAAATCGCCTTCTTTACGACGAGTCTTCTCCCTCCTGCGGCGAAACCCAACGGGAGTCCCGTTTACGACTTGGCGCGATACACACAGCAAGATTGATAATTTATAGCAATTGTCACTCCAACTTCTTTCGTGTACAAGAGATGCAACTATGAGATGCAACTGAGAGATTCATAAAAGTACGAAAACGACGGTAATGAGTAAGCAAACATGTCTATCACCGACCGACGTTTTCACATAGCTTATTTATTGTTGTTCATTAAACATTCGATGTTAATCCCAGAGATAATCACAATTTGAAACTTTTAATTCTCGGGATAATTAAAAGAAATTTCTATAAAAAAATCCCGAACGCTGCGAATGAATATAACAATGTAAAAATATTTTTATCCGCTTTGAAAACGAGGCAACTGAATGTCTGGTTTCAGGCGGATCCGGACGACGCTATGACTCATGATCTGACGACTACTTTGAGGAGCGAATTGGCAGCTCTCGAGTACAAACGAGACAGGCTCATGTCCGAGGTAAACCAGATTATCCGTTCTTCGCTTCGGAATTGATCGCGTTATTAATTCAACGGCGCTTGTTTAGCTGCAAGAGATGAAGAGTATCGTGAGATCGCGGGACCAGAGGGTCGTGGAGTTGCAGGTGGAAGCCGATCAGCTTCGAGAGCAAGCAGCCAGGCAAAATTCCGTCGTTTCCAGTCTCAAGAAACGCATTCAGGTTAATTTGTTTCTGCAATAAGCGAACGATTAAAGGATTCCTTCGTTAATGCTTGTCGAGATAATTTGTTTCTTCCTTTTTGCTTGTGTCTTCCGTGAAGAAAATTTCGACAACGAATTCATAGAATCCGTAGTCGATAGGATAGTAGATTCGCGACACGTTTCACAGAATTCAATAACGATTTTAGGAACTTGAAGAGAGAGAGAGAAATCTCTATGCGTCCCAAGGTAGGAGTGAGATCACGATACAAGGTCTGCAACGTGACGTAAAATACCACGAGGAAAAGGTCCGAGAGTACGACAAGAAAATTCGACAATTGGAGCATAACATATCTGAGGAGATTCAATTGAAGGAGCGCGCACGTCTGAATCTGCAGGTGCCATATGCTATTTCAATATGCGCTTCCACACTATTGACGCAGCCATTTATACTATTTCGCTGGAAAAAATCGCATCAACCTTTTCTTCTCTCCAACATTAAAATCGCATTTTCGATATCTGCTTCGACAGGATTTTGTGCGAAGGTTGGCACACGCGTTGAACGCCGAGTACTGCGAAACGGCGCATCACAGTCCAGAGATGGTGATTCACAAAGCCGAGGAGCTTGTGCAAGAGGTGAACCGACTGCGAACGAAGAGCACGAACGTCGAGACGCAGTTGACGGGCATCGAGGTAGATTTCAGAACCTGCAGAGACGCTCTTGAGCGTACCACTACGGAAAAGGAACAGTTACAGAGACAAGTGTCTGTTCAACTGGTCGACATAGATCGTCTGCGTCAGGTACGAGAATGAAAATTTTACCTATTGAATTTGTAAAAATAATTCTCTTTTAGTTTATTAAAATATATGATTATAGCTATTAATTATTTCGAGCATCAAAATCTAATTATAAATAAATTAAAAATAAATAAATTATAAATAAATATCATGAAAGAAATGTTACACCATTAATTATTTACCGATATATCAGGACAAGGAGTGCGTGGAAATGCAATATAGGGTCGCGGAGAAGGACATGAACGACCTGAGGGACAAACTTGTGACCGTAAACAGAAGTTTAACTAGTGCGACGGGGAATATATCCAATCAAGAAGCGCTCATCTGCCAATTACGAGGTAAACTCTCTCACGATTGATTGACTCTCGTGATAATTCGTACCTCTGATAATTTATACCTCTCTTGCAGAGGACCTGAAGGTCCGTGAGGAGAAGACGCAACGCGTACAAAATGACCTACGTCATCTCCTAGAGTCTTTGGCGATTCTCGTCAGTACACCCAATCGATTCGTCGAGTCTCACGAAAACGCAATTAAGGATCGCATCCGAGAGATCTTGGCGGACAACAAGGATCAATCGCTAGTAGCTCATCATGCACTTGATATCGTCAAAATCATCTTAAGCCAAAACCACATATGCGCGATTCTTGCTTGAGAAAAGATGAATTTTTTAAATGTAAATTATTTTCTTCGCTTTGAAATTTTCGTCGAAATAGCTCATTTTAATTTTTATATGTCGAGAATCTCATAGAAATATCGAAACTTTTAGGAAATTCGTATATTTTCGGTCTTGGCATACGAAGGACGATTTTAATCGGAGCGACATTGATATTTATAACGTCTCATGAGCTCGTTTTCTTTTTCCGCAGAAAATACAAGGTCTTCGGGATAAGGTGAACGTTGCGACGGAGTCGACGAATCGACAGAGCGAGTTGGTCGAATCCACGATGATGAAAGTGCGCAGCCTGGAGGATGAACGCGCCGCTTTAGAAGCAAAGATACACAAGTTGGAATCCGAACTTACGAGCAGCGAACTCTCCAGAGAGTCTTTACGCAGAGACAAGCAAACGGTGATTTCAAATGTTCCTATCTCTTGAAAACAGTTTTGATACATAACGTAAAAAAAACAAAGAACTAAAGATGTTATACAATTAATTATAATTGATTCTCTCTTTTTAAATTAGATGAACATTAAATCTATAAAGAAATCTATTTATAAAGAAATAATCTCTAATTAAAATAATATTTTAAAAAGTTCTAATTGGATGCAAAATATTATTTATTTATTCCAGATGTATCGTTATTCATTTTCCATAAATTAATTTTAAGTAATTACATTATAAACTATTTTAGTTTATGATCTTCTTGGATCGACTGGGCAAAGCGATGCAGATGGACGAGATCTCTCAAGAAATCGGGCTCGATCTTCTAACCGAGTCGCTGCTGGTGCGGGCCGAGCAGCTAGCCAGATTGGAGACCGACAAACTAGTCGACAAGGTGAAGGGCACGATCGATATTACGTCTTTCCGATGCCGCTGTCATATTGCTAACATCTTCTCCTTTGTTCTGTGTTTCTTTGTCGTGCAAATCGTGTGCTTACCGCACGCCCGCAGTATTTGTACTCCAGCTATACGACCTTACCGAGGATTCGGCGCGAGCGATCGTTCCACGAGCTTCCTCTCAAAGAAGTAAGCCTTCGGCGCGAGCAAAGCGCCTTAGAGAGAAGCTTCAGAGCATTCTCAGGCATCCTCTTCGTAGATGTTCATTTCGTCCCCTCAGTAGAGTATCTTTAGAAAGAGAAAGATGCTTTTCTCATTTCTCCGTTCCCGTAGGTTTCCCGATACTCTGCGGCCGGATTGAATGCTGGTCCGAGGCTTTGCTTGTGCGGCGCGTAATTGTTGTTTCAAATTGACAGTTTATCGTTTAATGAAGTTCCATTTAATATAGCCGCCTGCGGCGCATCGATATTGCGACCGCTCTTTTCAACGTGAAACAGAACGCTTGCATCAACTTTTAATTAAATAATCTCCGATAACATGTTGATATAGAAAAATATTTTCTCTTTGAAAGAATATTTCTTTATTATAAAAATTTGTTTTCTCGTACATTTAATTATATGTATATTATTTGAGCAATCATGTATATGTCACATATAAGAAACCTCACAACAATATTATTCCATTTCACGCGTTACATCTATGTGTGTTTATGTTTATCCTTCATCAAGTAATAGCTCTCAAATCGATGATTGCACGAGAATAAACTCGGCACTTTTACGTTCTGTATACTTGCACCCTATGTATCATATCCGGAAAATGATTGTATCATCGAGTATTTGACAAATGTAAATTTTTCTTTTTGTTTGTCTCACGCAGACTTCCGTAGTTTATCAGTTGCAACGTCGGGTGCGAACTCTACGGGAGCAATTGCAACGCAGGGACTTGCATCTGGATCTTCTGCGTAGGAAACTATCTCTGCAAGAGGACAGTGTGAGGGTGAAATCGCTGTTGCAGAGCGAACGCGATGAGGCCAACATACGGTTTGTTTTAGAATAGCCTGGGGCCGATTATAACAATTTTAGCCAAATTTCGAACTTTCTTACATGTATACCGTAGCTCGAAATAATTCGTAGAAACTATTATTTGCGCAGAATTTAACCGTGCTTTCTGTCGCACAGCCTGCAAATAAATTTAAATAATCGCGAGAAACTCTCCAGGGAGAAAGTTCGTCAAAATTATTTCTTTGTCTTCTGTATAACAATTAGGGGTTGAAACTATCGTCACGATGTTGCGACAATTAATCCGCGTTACAATTGACCCCAATCTTCCATCTATCTATCGGATGCAACACGTCAGCGGGGAAACAATGCCTATCGACTGGTTGTCGAATGAGAGAAATATGGAGCTGCGGTTTATTGGAAAATTTAACCGGTCCCGAGTGCGCGGCTTTACGTATTCGAAATGCAGCGTAATTTTTCCACGCCGACGGTTACCCATAATTCCTGTTGGCGGTTCGCGGTTTATTCCAAATGCGTCGAATGCATTTCTCCATACGTTCGTCGCCTGCGAACGTTAGGCTGTGTTGGAGGCATCGTTTTTCCCCGATGCTCGATGCGCGAATGGATAGAAAAAAAAACAATAAAAATGAAATGGGGGAAAAGTGCGAGTGGTTTTTCTTCCTCTCTTTCAGCGCGAAGAAGTTGGCGAAACAGGTCGAGCGATCGCAGGTCCAATTATCGGAGGAAAAATCGCGGAATCGAGAGTTGAGCGCACAATTGACGGAAGCCGCAGATTATAAGGCACGTAATTTTCAAGAGTCCGCACTTTTTTAAAATCAGATAAATCCGAATATGCACTTCGCGAAATATGCCACGAAATTTAATGATAATTGCGAGAACAATACGTTGTCTGCATTCAATTCGCGACGTTATAGTTATTCTTATTATTTCGTGAGAAATTTTATTTCTATTAGTAAAATAAATATATTTAATAAGTAATAATTTTTCGTGATACTAATAAAATAATTAAGTGTATATAATGAAAGAATATTATAAAATATGCAGAAGATACATATCTAATATATATCTTTTTGTAACGAAATTTAATTTATATATAATAACATGTTCAGTTTTTTTAATATTCTATTAAATTTTATATATTTATATATTTATTATATTATATATTTTATATATTTTATATATTTATTTTATATATTTATAAGCAACTATCGTATATCGAGAAAGCAAAATTCCTGAATGAATTCTAGTCGCGCGAGGATATCTCATAATCTTGCACCTATCCATCCAGGCGTTTTAACCTACTTTATGGCATTTTCTGAGCAGATAGCTGCGCTGGAACGCAGCCGCAAGATAGAGGAGCTTCAGAAGCGTCTCGTCGAGAGCGAGATGTTGAGAACGCGTTATAACAGAAAGTTGACGATGGCGAAGGAACAGATGAGGACGGCTGCGGAGACAGCCGATCAGGAAAGATCGATTAACGACCATTCCTTGCAGCTTCTCCGCGACGAGCTCGCTCAGGTCAAGCAAAATCTCTCCGATGTCACGAGGAGGGAATCCCAGGTGAGATTATGAGACACATTATTGCTTTCATTTAATTTGCATGCGCCATTTAATCTCTTTTCGCGTTCGTAAGTTCGCGTTGCCGTTTCTTTTTAACGTAGAACAAAATGAATTTGAAGGTGGAAACAGGAATTCTGAATAAATTGACGATTAATATCAAGGAGTCGTACGTCTTGCGTGCCGAAAAAATGCACAAACGCTTGTCTCAATAGCCAATCGTGTATTCGGCACGCGCATTCGTGTATTCCCGTAATTCTGATTTATGATTATTTCTCGTACGCGAATTGAAATACACAAAATAAGTCGCTATAAAGACGATGGCAGAGCCTCGATGCATCACATATACATATTTTTCTCCATTTTTCATACATAAATCGTTTTTAAATAATATACGAATTTTTTCTCTCTCAGATAAGGGAAAGTTCTTTAATCCTTTACGGAAGCACCAAACGAAATTAATTATGCTGGAAAACCATATTTTATATTTCTCGCGCGAAAGTTGTTTCGCCGTTCCTAGCCTTAATCCGAGTCACGAGTTCAAAATACTTTGATCTCTTATTAAAGCACGTCCGCAAGCGCGCCGAGCTTGTTGCTAATACTCCGCAGAGGTACAGGCCAAAGGGGCTCGTTAATTCATTGTGGCAATCTCAATGACTCGCGCGATGGCGGCCATTCGCGTGATTGCGATCTCTTTCGTCGGGTGCATAACGCTTGTTCAGGACGATTCGAAGTGACTTTGCATCGCCGTAATTCGAGGCACGTTCGCGCGCGTCGCCGGCCTGTAAAGCAGATAGTCCCTTCGATTTAAGCTCGTGTTCCGTGAAAGGACTGCGAATCTTGCGTATAACATCGCGGAACTTTATCCCGACGTTGCTCCGCCGTAACTTCGCTTCCTAAAACATGGAACTTTAATTCGCGAAACTTTAGTTTAGAGGGATGGAGTAAGGTGACATTAATTACAATAAATTATGTATAAAGTAGAGTCGAATGTCTCAACTGTAATATTGTACTCTTGCTGCATATCCGTCACATCTGTTAATAAAATAAGCACTGAGATGTCAGAAATTTATAAATAACAAAAGAAAAAAAATAGTATTCAATATCAGAAAAATTTCATCAATATTATAATAATTTAATGTATTTTTATTCATGTTAATATTATTAGATCTCTGCAAAAATTGTGTTCGATTCTACGCGTGCAACTTATTTACTTTTTAAAGCGATATTTATACTAATATAAGTATTTCTATATATTAGAAAAAAACTTTGATAAAAGGAAATTAATATTCCACAAATAAAAATGCGTGTTTCGTCATTTATGTATACGCGGAAACGATTATCTGAACTCGTAAAATGTGCGGCGGATAGAAAAGTTAACACTCGGGCGAGCAAGATACGATTCAATTCGCAAATCGTTCATTTCCTGTCTCAGCTCCAGAGCTTCCGCGTCTCCGTGGCGAAGCTATTGTCGGAGCCAATCTGCACGTCCGATTACGAGATCATTTCGCGGCTGCAGAAAATGGTCGCGGCTCATCGCGACTTTACGATGCTCTCCCGCAGATACGACGAGCCTTTGGAAACAAGTCCCTCGAGGTGCACCAGGTAATAATTAAAGTGTAAAGTAAGAACGCGCGATATTATTTTACGTCGTATATTTTCTACAATTCAAAAAATAAATTTATGATATTGAAATTCAAAAAACAAAAAATGATATTGAAATTCAAAAAACAATTCAAAAAAGTAAATTTATGATATTGAAATTTACAAGAATCGATATTGTAATTTATGACTTATACATGATTTTTGAGAAAAAGAAAAAGAAAAATATTAATATCTTTCAATAAACAGAGGTATATAATTGTTGAGGAAAAAATTTGCACTCGTGAAAATTATTTTCTATCCTAAATTCACAAGCATTCGTGTTATTTTATTACATACAACTTTTTTAAATCATTATAGCATTCATCCGGTTCATCCACCGAGATCGCCCGGTTCACGCTGCACTCGTTACGAAGACAGCGGTTTCGCGGATCCACCGGATCTCCACGACATCGACGATGATTACAGCAAGAGGCCCGTGAGAAGCAGCCTTCTTCCGTGACATCGGCCAAGGTTCAAGTTTTAAACGCGTTCCTGGGGCGATCCTGAGATTAAATGATCACGGTGTCTAATCCACCTTGTCGGAAATTCGAGTTTCCGGTCTCGGAGCCGTAGATTGAACGATATTGCGGGGAATAAGTATTTCGCACGTACGTTTCGTAAAGCGTTACGTTTACCGCGTAAACGACCGACTTTTACGAGATGAAGAGGATCATTCGCGCTTATTTCTATTCGCGATCATCGTTGCCTTACAAATTAGACAACGAGCACGCCATAAGATCGCTCGCACGTCGATCGAGCGATCGAATAGCTCACTCCGATACCGATTCCGATGGAATAAGCGTGAAGAAATATCGAATCATACGATCCACGCTATTACGAAGGAATGGAAAAGGAAATCGACCCAGCGTGTTCTCGTGAAATCGCAATTTTACGCTAATTATTTACCGGCAAGCGTGAGAAATTCCTAACGGATCACATGGAAGTGCGATATGGGACGTCGTAGAGTATCGTGAACGAAAACCGTCAAAAGTGTTCAGCGAAAATTACGCATAGAGTTTAAGATAATTTATTTCGGAAATATTTATACAGGCCGGCCGCGCATGGCGCAGACTTTGATTTATATGTGAATAAAATAACTATTATCGCTATATATGTATACATATTGCTCCTAAAAAAAAAAGATCGCCTGGATGTGCCACTTGAAGCAAGCAATAGAGTCATTAATATGCATCAGAGAATGAAACTGTATCGAGCAAGAATAATCAAACATGGGAAACATGTGCAGATGACGTCACGTGAAATAAAGAAAAACTTTAGCTTGTAAGAAAGTCAGTTTGTCAAGAATTTTGCACAAAAATTTGGAATATGAATTAAGACTGAATAATATAATTTAATTGGATTTTGTGACATTACGTATAAAATCTCAATTTTGTTTGCACTTATTTCATAGAATAAAAGATGTATCTGTCCACATTTTAACAAAAAACTTAGGAATGTTCCCATGTAAATTCTCTTTTACAAAAATTAAAAATATAATTTATAATATAAATTTTTAATTATATGTTATTTATTATACATATGTGTTTCTAATCTTTTCAACGAGAAAACAAATCTTAATTTTATCTAAATTAATTTAGATTGTAAGATCATCTTATTAATTTATATAGTGACTTTCTTAATAAATATTATAATTTGATAAAACTTTTCCAGGACAATGATCCTTAATATCATTAAATTTAATGATGAGACTTTAAGTATATTCTTATAAGAAATATATTAAGTATATATTGTGAAGCAGTGTCTGAGGGAGAGAAAGATAGCCACTTGTGTTCACATAGATAACCCTTCAACCTTATTATTTCTGTCTCGTTTAACGCAGTACGCTCTTTTCTAATCAATTCGAAACAATGCGAAGGGCGTACAAGCGGCGCTCGCACGATTCGTGCGAACCGGTTCACGGTCCGACGAGCGGAGTTCCAGGCGTTCCCCATTTAAATACCATGACGTTGGAGCTACTTCACAACGTATTCACGTAACGCGGGTTCCGATATCAATAATCTCCCGTTGATCGATGACCCGGCCCGAGTATCCGTATTCCAGCGCTCTATTAATTGGCTTCATGATAATTACATCGAGTGCCGAATTGAACGAATGACGGATTTCCTGTTTGCGGTTCCAGCAAAGGGATCGCGAACATGCCTCCTCGTTATGTGCACTCGTCATTAATGGAAGCCTCACTTCCGGCAACACGGTTCCAATTTCCATGCCAGCCGCACTCGTCAATCGATGCCCAAAAATGACGGGCAGGTGGATGACAGGATAACGGTATATCTTCGATCGATATAATATCGAGCCTAATATATCATAATTGTCTGACCGATGATCGGCCTGTAATCCTTCAATCGGTAAGAGCAAAGTTACAACGATGTTAAATTGCGATATAAATGATTATAATCTTATCGATTCCCGTGACTTCAATACTTTACGATCTCCACGTGAACAAAAACTTGCTTATGTCACGATAATAATGGTATTTATGGTTCTCTCTCAGTTTGATTACAGTATTTCTTCTTATTCTCTCTAGAATGTCTTTATAAGCCATTTTTTTTCAAAAAAAGATTACGCGCATTTTTATGGTAGTCTTTAAAAAAGTCCCTTTATTAGATTTTTTTCAAAATTACGAGTAAGGATTGCGAAGAGAATCCTTGTTCAAAAAATAATAATATTATATCATCAACGAGTATATCTTGAAAAGAAAATAAATGAATAGATATTGATTAGATAAATTCATGAATTAAATTTAAGGAATTTTTTTACCTTTTACCTGCAATGCAGAGATAAGATTTTAAAAAATCCCAGTACTAATATACAAATTATTGTCTCATTTAATCCATATCTCTCGTTATAAAAGAATCTTTAAATCTAATTAACATCAGAGGCCCTCTGAGGCATCATCTGCTTATTACTAAATCATATCTCGAAACTTTCTGATGAGAGCGCATTTAATAAACAAGAAGTTACTTTTTTATAAAATAAAAATACTTTTCTCATTTTATAAATGAATCTCTTCTCGTTTATTAAACTTTGTCTAGACGAGCGATCATATCTTGATAACGAGCAGTACAATCGTAGAACAACTTCGTGACATGTGCAACAGAGTGCAAGAATCCTGCAGTCGCCAGGAGTCACGCGAGTCGAGGAGTCGAAGCACACGGGAATGAACGGACGAGGACGGGAGAGAAGGGATATCAGGTCGTACAAGAATCCCTTCGGGGCTCGAATCCTCTTCACGCAAGCGCGCAACCTGGCCGCTCCGGTTTCGCGAAATTCCTCGCGAAAAAATCGATGCGTGTCTTTCAGCATCCGTGACCGATATTTTATTCCGGCCGGATTTACCATCTCGACGACTTTATACAATAATTAAATATAATCTTCTTTTTCCACCCCGATTCTCTTCCCATTTTTCACAAAAATTCCCTCAAACTTCTTCCATTTTCTCTTGAATCGTCCCGTATTTGAATTATTCCCGCAATGATATATATTCTTGCTTATATGCTTGAGAAACTCTCATAATCCAAGAGATTAACATGTCTTTGCGTATGAATGATCCCAAGCACCGTGCGCGATGGTAGAGCGCATTCAGCTCACGCGGTCTGGGTCAATATGGGGTCTAGAATCATGTCGGCAGTAGCTCGAAAGAGAGAGAGAACCGCAAGTAATGATTCTTCCTTTCACGCAAAGTGGAACTCGCAGGAAGCCGCTTTAAATAATACTCGTCGTTACTGGCACATGGACAATCGGGCAATATTACTGTGCAAAAAAGCACGACGTGATGTAGCGATAATGTAAAACTGCGGTTTCTCTCTCAGTTTGTCTTTCTGTCTGTCTCTAACGTATGAAGGTTACGATGGAAATCGCCACAAAAAGACAAGTCGCTTGAAACAATATCCTCCAGGTGACAAAAGGTCGTTGTTTCTAGACAATGCAATTCCTTAAACTTGCTTGCAAAATCTAGCCCCTGTAATCCTCGTAAAAATTCGTACATCTTGTTTTATATTGCATTATTTATGCAGCTGAAATATTTATGTAGCTTACGTAGAAATTAAAAATAAAGCTCTTCTATTGTCAAAATAGTAAAACGCAATTATAATAGGCCAAAAATCATACGATAGATTTTTGTGCTAAATTTACATGTATATTAATACATTAAATATGTACATAAATAAAAACATACGTTTTGGCGCAATGATCTTCTCAGTATTTGTTGTTCAAAATCAAAATATACATAAATTACATTTTACACATTCGAGAAGTAAACAATAATATAAACTTATATCTAATTAATTTATTATATATAAATCTTCATTTATTAAAAGGAGGTATTTGCAATTAATTTATACAGTCGATTGAATGAAAATATAATCCTGATCGTCTTAAAAACATTTTTCGATTCGTAGACAAAGTCTCTGGTAAAGTATACGTCATTTTTATGTCAAGAACGCTAAAAACTGGTTGAAATATGGTTTGCTTTTCCACAGATGCAAGACTGGTTACGTAGAAATGCTATAACTGTTGCAAAATCGCGATTTTCGCCGATCGAATAACAATGAGGAATGCGTGACTGTAAAGTGACATAATTCTTGCAACGTAAAAGTCCAGTCTCGATACAGGAACAAATGGATTAAAGCGGACAGAACATTATTTCGCACTTTCTCATGCTCATTGTTTGCTCCCCGTTCTAACGAACTTAATTGTTCTTGCGCAATCGGCATTCCGTAATATCGCCGACGACATAATTCCAACGCGAGGAGTCGTTACGGGATTCACAAGCGGTTTAATCCATTACGTGAGACGACTGGTCTAACAGATTCGAGTTCTGTTTCAGGTGCGAAGATTTTCGCGAACGGTCCTCCATTTCTACGTCGAGATTAATCGCCCGTGGCACTCTTTAATTGGTCAAATAGAGTCACCTCTGTCATTACATCCTTTCGTGGCAATTGTTCGGCTTTTCACGCGTTTCCGCCTTCTTCGCGTTTTTTACGCGCTCAATCTGAGCGAACAGAGCGATCAGTTATAAAAAATTTTATACGAAATTGATTATTGTATAATCGAGTAGATGATTCGAAAATAATAAAACCTCTTCGACGACATGTATACAAAATGAAATTAATCAAAATGTGTTTTATTCAATATGGAATATTAATCCTTCGAATGCACAATCGCAAACCTGCATAATCTCAAGTTACGAGAGAGTTTAAACATAGATGATATATGCATACTCCGGATGATATTTATACGCGCTTCATCTTCATGACGATCATTATATGCAATCAAGAATTGAAATATTTGCACTTGTTGCCAGTCGTGGATGTGTCTGAGAAATTTTTTGGCAAACGATAGACGCATCAGATGATTCTTACATTCAAAGTATACTAAGGATTCCAAAAAGGTAGCATTGGCAGCAATTGAACCGCAGCTATTTTTCTGATAGAAGGATACAGCTACTTTAACAGATGTAGCTTTCCCTCTCGACGTCGATTTTATGCGCACGCATTTGCGTGCCACGCGTTTTCTCGCATGAACACGACCGTGAAATTTCCGGTAACATTGTAAATTCAATCACGTCTCACCCTGCGCGCGGTTTTATTGACCTATTAGCTATCTATAATTCGTTCTCCAGCATTCCTGTGAGTTGGCGTTTAAAGCAATCAGCTGATGCGTCTGTCAAATTGAAAGCTATTTTCTCCGCGCCCGTTTATAGACAAGACAAGAAGAAAAGGAGAAAGAGAAAGAAAGATCATGAATTGCAAGTGCAGCGATGACTAGTCGCACAAGACAGATTGACGGCACCGTTTCTGAGAGATTCTTTTCTAACTATTTGTTATGCCGAAGATAACTCACGGAACTGGGAAACATATACAATTTAATGTAATGTGCATGTACAAGAGCTGTAAAAGCAGGTTTCGATTGTCGACGAAAATATATGTCATCTTACGTCTTCTAGTAGTCTCCTTATGATATCTCAGAATTTATGGTCTATTTATACAAAACTCAACTACAATTAACTGAAAAAGAAAATGCGCACTCTAGACGCAGCTCAGATTTATTTCATCAAATCCTATCATTTTTAATGGTAATTAATTATCAATATTTCAATATATCGTTTTTTAAACTAATATTTGTTTTATTATTTATTATTATTGTATTATTTACTATTATTATATTATTTTAATTTATGGTTGAAATATGTATCTCATTTTGACACATTATGATTGCGCATTTTCAAGCTCAAAAAGAACAAGAACGCACATTATTTAATTAAATCATGACTGACATTGTGACGCGAAGGTTTTGATTCTTTCTTGACTCTTTCGTAAGAATATAGGTAGAAGGTCCAGAGCCTTAAGATCGCCACAGAGGATCACCAGGCACTCTCATGTCCAAGTTCAGGGCTAACAAGATCCCATCCCGTCTCTCTTGCTCGCGCAAGAGACGTTTCTTGCAACCTTCTCAGCCTCACGTTGGTTCTCCCACTATTTTCCCACAAGCTCTCGACTGGCCACCCTTTATTTCATCATGTTTTATTTTGAGCGGTCCAGTCCAGCCGCTATTTATTTAGCCTTGTTTTAGTCCTCCACAACTCTGGCGAACTCTGGCTTCTCAGCGTGTTCACCCTTTTTTCTTTGCATTGTCTTAAGCGTTTTAATACTAAATAATAGTTATAATTATTATTAGAACTTAAATGTTTTATTGCAATTGATAATACAATTGATAATACATGTACAAAAGAATAAATATATAATAATAAATAAACAATAATGTACACGTGACGTTAAAACATACTTGAAAAGTTTAACACATAATATAAAATGTTAAAAGAATGATTCATAATTCATAAAATTTAATGTTTAAAAAAGTCTGATAAATTTTATAAGTTTTGGAATAGTATTATAATATTTATGCTATTTTGATCACGATTTTTTGTCGTATAAATTGTGATATCACAAAGACGCGTGTGATACAAGACAAAGTATAAATTTTTTATTTTTCATAATCTTAGCAACAATGAAGATAATATATGTATGTATCTCTTTGTACAAAAAATCATAAGAAATATCAAAATGTTAAAAGCAAATTTATTATACATATAATATATAAGACAATCCTATATGGAAGAAATGCGCTGTCATAGAAAATTATGTTGCAAATGTAAAATATAATATCTTTTTTATATCGCAAAATATAAAATTAAAGATTCGAATTAAATGTTATTTACTTTATTATATATTAGCAAAATATACTAGAATATCACCCTATAGCCCGTCTTGCCTATTTGCATCTGTTCACACATATGAAAGTATGGCTAGAAATGATTCAAAAACAACGAGGAGTTAATGAGTAGTATTAAAAATTGACTGATGAAATATATCAATTGATAGCGCTGTAATTTGATAAATATATACAAAAATTTGTGCCGCGCTACGACAAGTACTTCAATTCGAACGGCGATTATATCGAAAAATATATAATGTGCATATATAAATAATTTTTACATGTAATAAAATATTTTTTTTGTTTCTTGTTTTATTTTGTAAGCCTATCGGAAGTTGATTTTTGAATAGTTCTTGTATGTATTTTGTTAAACATCTATTAAAATAGTTTCTTAATATCATGTTAATAAATTTATTTACTTTTTTCACACATCAGAATTTTAGTTAGATGATAGTATTTTAAGTTATTTGATAATGATATAAAAAAGTAATAATGATTATAAATGATTGTGAATAGAAAGTTAATTATACTTGACTAGAATTATACTTGATAATATTTATACTCGATAATAATTATACTTAATAATACTTGATAATTATACTTGAATTGAAAATTCCAAACAAATCAAATTAATAAAATAAGATAATAGTACATGTTAGTTACATGTATGTTAAAATATACAATATAATTTTCGGAAAGATCAGCGAAGTGCAAAGAAAATCTCGCTTTAATACTTGTAGTTAGTGCATATTTTTGTGGTAAATATGCTACTTATCTGTAAGATAAATCTTATAATGAGAGAGGTATAGATTTTATTAAATAAATTTATATACACATATATATATTTAGAGAAAAAATATATATTGTGTGTATATATTATTTTACACACATTATCTACACATATTATATATTAATCATATTATATATTATATATTAATTAAAATTTATTATATATATACATATATGTCACTTGACTAATCTTTTAATATTTTCGTTATTTTTCATAAGAAATAATTTATAAGAATAATCACAGTTTAAAAGATAGTGATAGAACAAAATTTTACTTCTTATACCAAATAAAAATATTTTTTACATTTTTTATACCTGACTACGTGCAAACAAATGCAATGTTCAAATAATAGTATAACTATCGTGTTTATTGTCATTTTTATTTCTTTTAGACAATTTTATATTCAATAATAAATATTACTTTATCTTGAGTTTAAAAAAATAATGTTTAAATAAAATTCAACAATCTGAATAAATCAGAACATTTTGAATTAAATAATATTTATGTCCAAATCACGATTTCTTGTATATAAATAGAGATACTCTATGAAGCTGTAATATTCAAAAGCTGTAGAATTTCAAAGTGTGAATTAGACTTTCGTAAGTTTGCAGCGATGAATACCAAAATATATCTATTTCTATTCGTTACCGTTTTTACGGTTATGTTGATTTCTGATGTTATGGCTGATCCATCAGCTGAAACAAACCCCACTTCGCTCTCACGATCTAAGGTATAAAAATTGTTCAATATATGATTTTGTTTTTATATTTGTTAATATTTATATTTATACACTTAATTATTAATGTTTAATAATTATTAACGACTAATAAATCGTCTATTTACATAATATTATAAAACAAATAATATTGTATATTCTCTGATTCTTTTTGTTAAAACTTATAATAATATTATTATATAATTAAAAATTAAATTAATTTAATATTATTATATAACAAAAATTATAATAATATTATTATATAACATTATTATATATTATGTGTATAAAATAATTCATAAAATAGTACAAAATGCTAAGAGTAAACTTTTAGATTTGTTTATGAGTTAGATATTTCTCACATAAAAATTTATTTTACATATAGTGTGTTTCAGTAATAAAATATATGATATATATAACAATTTTGATTATATATTTAAATATATATAAACAAAGATCAAGTAAAAAATAACATTTAATTTTTAAAATTAAAATAAAATTGGCTCAAATAATAATAATCAAAAAGCTAATTAAAAATTGGCAAGTAAGAATAATTTATTTCTTTTTGCGTTTCAGAGAGATCTTCTTGAGGACATTATTGATTTTCTTCTCAAACCGTTTTTTGATCTGCTAAAGTACGTTCAATCGTTATAATATATAATGTTTGCAACTAAAATCCATTTATAAGATAAGTTCTGTCATAAAAAGATCATGTTTAAGTGATTGTGGGAAAACAGTAGATACAATTCGACAGAACTTTCAATTATTGCGAGATAATATTATTCATAGTATTATAAAAACCATGAAGATATTTTGATGTAAAAATTATGTGAAATAAATAAATAATATGCCATTATGTTTGTTTTTCATTATTATATATTTTGTAGTAATAAATATCCATGTTATGCACTATGCTGTTAGTATAATTGATATTAATCTCTTATCATCAAATTGCCAAATTTAATATAGGATATTGTTTATCATTTAAATCACTGTTAGTAAAATTAAAATTAGTAAATCACAAAAATCTCTGTCACCTCGCAGAGAAATGAAAAGTTATTAATTTCATTTATATTGCAAAAAAATGAGTTTTAATTTGGTCTTTAATTCTAGCGACTCTTCACAATGCAATATTCACAATGAAACATAATAGATTGTGGATGTGCATGCTATTATTTATATTAAATTGCTACAGTTTAGTAGAATTTCATGTCACAGGTAGATAGAACTGATAATTGTATTATAATTATATCTTTTGTCATTGAACAATCAATTATGGGCAATCTGTGAGAACCATCGTAGATTGTTTCTTTTATACAGATTGAATGAAGGTAGCGAAATAATACATATGTACAATTTATAACTTAATGAACGCTCGGTTCTTGTTTGCTCAGAATATAATCGTCACAATATCATTCGATACATAGTTTTTTAAGAAATTAGACCGAAACTTTCAAAATTTACATAAGATTAAATTATATTATATTAAGATATAAAATACAACTTAACAATAGGGTGTTATATATTTTATTGAAGAACCTAACTTAAATTGTATAATTTTAATTCAAAAACATATTAACTTAATAATAATAATAATATATATCAACACATGGAAATATGTATATTGTTAAGTTTTAATAAAAATGATAAAAACTGATAACTAATCCTCTCCCATTTATTATCAACAAAACTCATCAGCATGACATAAAATCATACAAATTTATAATAATTTAATATAATTCAATATAATGATTTATTTTATTCAATATAATTATAATGATTTATTATTATAATGATATATTTTTGTATATACATATATTGGTTTTAATTATTTACTTGCTTCGATATACTTTGCTACACACGGAATATTAAATCAATCAATCAATCAATTATTTAAAAGAGTTGAGGCTTAATTTTAGAAATGCTGCTGCATCACAAATATAGTCTTAGTTTTTGCAATAGATTCACTAAGAATATTAGCTAAGACTATTTGCTAAGAATATTAACTAAGAATTTTTTTAGATCCAAGACAAATCTGAGTAAAACAGTTTGTTAATAAATATAATATTAATAAATATATTTACATTAGTTTTTCATACAATTTTACATACATCGTGAATAGAAAATTGCAAATTCTAAGGACATATAAAAAATCTGTATGATACATACATATATGTGTGTATGTTTTATATATATATATACAGGTTGGTTTAAAAGTCTGGAAACGGTCAATTATCTCCGAAAATAGTGGTCCTGTGGGAAAATGTTTCAGACAAAAGTTGTAAGGTTTTAAGTGACGCATTACACAGTAATATTACTATGACCTTGAAGAGTGTTGTTAAGGTCACATGAAGGTCATCTTAAATTTCTTGAATGGAACCCTCTATTTTTCATTACATATTCTTGTAACTTACATCGAGAGCTTTTCAAAACACTATACTAAAGTATTTTTTTATTGAGTACTTTTTGAGTTATAAGACTTGAAATCATTTCTTAATTTTACATAAACCATAAAATATCTAAAAAAATATTCATTTTTCGATTATCTTATCTTAATACTTTTATGTACAAAATAATGAGAGGAATCAATTGGTGTAAAGAAAACACATAGTTGTTTCGAAGAAAAAATATGTAATTTACAATTAACAATTACATATTTTTTCTTATAAATAACTATGTATTTTCTTTACACCAATTGATTTCTCTCATTATTTTGTACGTAAAAGTATTAAGGTAAGATAATCGAAAAATGAATATTTTACTAGATATTTTACGGTTTATGTAAAATTAAGAAATGATCAGGCCTCATAACTCGGTAAATACTTAATGGAAACTAACTTAGTTATAGTGTTTTGGAAAGCTCTCGAGATAAGCTATAAGAATATGTAATAAAAAATAGGCGGTTCCATTTAAAAAATTGAGGATGATCTTGACGTGACCTTAACAACACTCTTCAAGGTCATAGTAATATTATTGTGTAATGCGTCATTTAAAACCCTACAACTTTTGTCTGAAACATTTTCCCACAGGAGCACTATTTTCGGAGATAATTGACCGTTTCCAGACTTTTAAACCACCCTGTATGTATGTATGTATGTATGTATGTATTTGCGTATGTATTTTTTTATAAAAAAAATTTTATTGAAAATTTAAAAAGTAGTGTGACAGTAGAACAATTTTATTTTTTATGTTAAATAAAAAATATTTTTTACACGATTTCTTATATGTGACTATACGCAAAGAAATGCAATATTCAGATAACCTTGAAATCAACCTCGCGTTTATTTCTGTTAAACATATTTATATATATAATATAAAAATTTTATATATAATAATAACCATACTTTATCTTGAGCTTTAAAAAATAATGTTAAAATAAAATTTAATAATCTACATAATAATCTACAAATATGTTGAAATAAAATTTAATAATCTACATAATAATCTACAAATATGTTAAAATAAAATTTAATAATCTACAAATCAGAATATTTTGAATTAGATATTATTATGATGTTCAAATCACGATTTTTTTGTTATATAAATTGAAGTGCACTATGAAGATGTAATATTAGAATTCAAAAGTTTGGATCAGCTTTTGTAGTAAGTTTGCAACGATGAATACTAAAATATATATATTTCTATTAGTTGCCGTTTTTACGGTTATCTCGATTTCCAATGTTATTGCTGATCCATCAGCTGATCCAAGTTCTGCTGCGCTTTCACGATCTAAGGTATAAAACTTTTATTTAATATATAATTTTGTTTTTATATTTGTTAATATGAATATTTTGTATACTTATTGATGATTAATAATTTGTTTTTACAAATAATTATATCTTTCCTACATATGTTCACTTAGTATCACAAAATAAATAGTATCACATATTCTTTGATATTTTTGTTAAAAATTATATACACATATATACAGGGTGGCCCACGTAAAGTGTTACAAATTTATATCTTGGAAACGAAGCAATTTAGAGAAAAATGTTTCAGACAAAAGTTGTATGGTTTCAAAAGGGACATAAGATGGTGCCATTAGTTTGACCTTGAAGAGTCACCTGAAGGTCACGTGAAGGTCACCTTCAATTTTTTAAATGGGACACCCTATATGCTTTTGCATATCCTTGTAGCTTATCTCGAGAGCTTTCCAAAACACTATAATTAAGTTAGTTTTCATTAAGTACTTTCCGAGTTATGAGGCTTGAAATCATTTCTTAATTTTACATAAACCGTAAAATATCTTGTAAAATATTCATTTTTCGATTATCTTACCTTAATACTTTTATGTACAAAATAATAAGAGGAATCAATTGGTGTAAAGAAAATAAAAAATTTAATTATTTATTCTTATTTTTTACTTTCTGTGTTTCAGAGAGATTTAATATCTGAATTATACTCGTTGCTGGTTTCATCGGATGAAGAATTACTTAAATTATCATTTAAATTATTACTTAAATTATTACTTAAATTATTACTTAAATTACTTGGATTGTAATATATACGAAAATTACTTGAATTACTTGGATTGTCGTAAATGATTATGTGTAAATGATTACGAATATGATTATGAATATAATTATGATTATGATTATGAATATATTCGGTAGAATTTTCAAATATTGCGAGCATTTAATACTATTGTCTACGATGTTGTGTGAAAAATTTCATGAAGTAATATTTTTGCTATCAGGATTATATAAAAAATATAATATGTAATTATATTATATTATTATTATGTATCAAAAATTATTTTATATCATTAAACTTCTATGCTACACAAATATATTTTAAGATTGATATTAATTCTTTGTTTTGAATAATCCTAAAATATAATTTAGAATATTTCTTATTATTGTATAAACTATTACTTTCGCGTTAATAAAATATTCAAATTGCAATAATAAATCACAATTGCATCTCACAGAAACAAAATATGTCTTATTTATAATAATCTTATTATAAAAAAAATTTCTATATAATTTAAGGTTTCAGTTGAAAGATTCTTTACAATAAAACATAGTAAATTGCATGTATATATACGATTATACATTTCAAATTTTTAAAATCTACCAATAAAACTTAACACACCGAGAAATTGAACAAGTAAATTGTTAGCACCCATCTTTCGTTATCGGATAATTATGGATAAATAATCGTAAATTATTTCTTTTGTACATTGTAATTGAGCGAAGCAATATAAGACACATGAGCAATTTAATTAGTAAGTTGAAGCTTACATGTCGTCCATCCTAAATGTGACCATCAACATTATTCTAACATTTTTTAGATAATGATACATATTATATCATATCGGATGCATCAGACTTTAATATCTTGCAAACTTAAACTTTTGTCAAATGCTAAATATTTACGATATTTGGATATAATGTACGTTTCGATCCTAGTGAAAAATAAATTAATTTGTAAGTTGAAGAGAAAGAGGTATTATGTGTAATCATTTATACGTTTCGCACAAAAGTGAATTCTATTTATGTAATTTAGTTTCGTAATAAGATTCATTTAAATATTTTAGAATTTTATTGAAACAAATCTATAATTTTAAATCAATAAAAAGTCTGCTATATAGGAGAGACCGGGGACAAAAGTAACAGCGTCATGAAAGTAACAACTCCTACTAAACTACACAATATGTTGAATAATTTGTATTATACTATAGTCAAATGCGTACGCTCCGATTCTCTTCCTTTTTAGCTAATTGTTGTAGAACGATCGCGCCGGTTGCACATGCAGGAGTGAAATTAGTGTGTTTGCATTATTCACCTAAGTATTTCTTGTTTTAGTTTCTTTGTATCTATGCCTAATTAAAATGTATATATTGGCGTAATTATTTGCCGGTGCATTTTTCTACAATGTATGCATAAGTTTTTATAGTTGATTTGGTAAGTCTTGCATCATATCTAGGTTATAATGCTTTTTATTCTAAAAAATGTGTTCGAGGACAAAAGTAACACGACACTGTGTGGACGAAAGTAACATGTTTCAATGCTTAGAGTGTAAGGACTGGTCCCATAATAACTGTACCAAAGGCGATTCTTATTACGTATGCCATAATTGTGATTCGGAATACATACCAATCTCTTTTGTATAAGTAGTTATCATACAATTTTTACACTATTATTTAGAATTAAACTATTATTTAGACTTAAAAAAGTACAAAACTGGTGTGATATTAAGTATAATTATTTAATGATATTACTTATAATTATTTTGTTTAACAAAGATTATTTCTTTTAAGTTTTTCAAAGATGATAAAAATAAATATTTATTTTATTTTTTAATATAATATAATACAAATTTATAATAAAAGTTATCTTGCTTAATAAAAGATTATAATAAAAGTTGCCTCAAATTGAAAAAAGTTATTTAATTTATTTTCCCGAAAATAAGAACTGGTACTTTTATCCCCAGACTATGTTACTTTCGTCCCCAGCCCCCAGGATAAAAGTAACAATCAACGTACTTGCGAAAAGCTATAGTAGCTCTTTAAATATCTATCATTTGAGATTGAAACATAGGTATAATAATAGAACAATAAATGGAGTTTTTTAACATATAATCTTTTTGTTATATCTCTAACAATAATTAATTAGTGACCTATAATACAAAAAAATGTTGTCCCCGGTCTCCCCTACACATATATTTTTATTATTTTGCGTTTTGTAACAATGACACGATTTTGTCTTATGTTGTAATATCTAAAACTTATAATTATCATTATTTATTGTTTGTAGTCATTCTTTGTAATTTAGTACATCTTGATGATTTATTTATCTCATAATCATAATAATATTATTATGTTTGTTGGTTACGTGTCAATAGAAAGGTTATGATTGAAACTCAAGAGGAAAAAACGAATTTTCGATTTGCAATTTATTTACTTTTCAGTAAATTTATTCCAAATGGAGTTAGCGTAAAATTAAAAACAATGAATATTCGAGTAAATTATTGGAGTATGTAAATAAATTATATATTTCAATTATAATATATTTCAATTATATACGTATATATATATATACATACTATTTCAAAAAAAGTCCTAGTTAATCTTAAATCAGCTCAAATTTATCACAATGCCACATTAAAATATGTAATATACATAAGTATTAATTATCTGTTACATAGTGTTATTGATATGTTCCACAGTTAATAAACATTTAATAACACTGTTAATAAACATAATAAAAATTAAAAAATCTATTATTAATCAATTTGTATTAGTTTTTCATATACCAAACCTCTTGATTTAAAATCAATCGTCTCGATTAAAAAAACAGTATTAGAAGTTATTTGGGATAGTATCGAAAATTAGCCATAAGTAATAAGATCATGCAGACCTTATTACTTATAATTAATTTTCAATGCTAGAAAACGACTGCTGATGCTGAGAAAATTAATTACAAGTAAAAAAAACACATGAATATATAAAATTATTAATATATATAATATATATAAATCAATAAAATGTGAATAAAATCTCGCTACTGATTGTAATTAATATACGATAATAATAATTAATATTAATATTAATATTAATATTTTTTTTATTTGTGCTGTAAAAAGTAAAATAAAGTTTTATTAATATTAATTTTTTTAACATTATATAATTTATAAAAGAAAAGAAAGAAAATATATAGTCTAAAACTTTTATTATTTACACGCCATTACGAATTTTTTATTATAATATTGATTGTTTTAAAATAATTTTTTACTTAGAATCCAGATGTATAATATAATATATTAAATTACTTTTTACTTCTCATGAAATAAAAAAATATATTTTGCACGACTTCTTATATAAATGATTAATGCATTATTATAAATAATCTTAAAAACTGTTTATTTTTTTTCAAACAATTTTAAATTTAACAATAAAACTTATTTTATCTCGAGTTTCAAAAAATAAAGTCGCGTAAAATTTAATAACCTTAATAAAATATTAGAATTTATCGAATTAGATAATGTTTAGATAATGTTTTAATATCTAGATCACGATTTTTTCCCATATAAATTGAGGCATTTTGGAGATATAGTATTAGAATTTAAAAATTTGGTATTGATTCTTTATATAAATTTGCAGCAATGAATATTATAATATACCTACTTCTGTTAATTGCTGTTTTTACGGCTTCCAATGTTATAGCTAATCCATTAGCTGAAACGAACACTGATTTGCTTCCACAATCTAAGGTATAAAACTTTTTTGTTTAATATGCGATTTTATTTTTTCATTTTATTAATATTTATAGTTATATATTTAAGTATTTATATTTAAATATTTAATCACATTGATAATCTCAATTCAAGTAACTATATTCTCAATAAGTAATTATATTTTTCTACATATGTTCATATAATATCATATTTTTCTACATATGTTCATGTAATATCAGTTTTAGACAAGAAAACGTCAAAAAATAATATTAATATTTCTTTGATGTTCTTTTGTCAAAAATTTTATATACAATAACGGTATTTATAAAATAATTTATATAAAAACAGTATAAAACGCAAATAAATTTTTTATTTACTTGTAAGAGAAAATTCTTATAATCACTCGTAAAAATTCATTTTGTACGTATCAATAATGAAATACTGTATATGTATAATTGTAACGTCTATTATACATTTTAATATATGTAAACAGCCAAAATAAAAAATAAAATTTTATTTATTTTCTTGCATTTCAGGGGAGTGGTTTGACTTTTTTCTCTTTCTTCCTTCCGGTAGAGACATTACTTGGAACATTTCTTGCGTTTTCGTGGAATTTTTGTACTTTTTTACTTTCTTTCCTTCTTGATCCAGTAGGAACATTACTTAGGATATTTCATGTAATTTTGAGAAGTATTCTTAATCATATTATTATTTATATGTTTAACTATATTGTAAGTTCCGGTTTCCTTAATTATATTATTATTTATACGTTGAACTATATTGTAAGTTCCGGTTTGCTTAATCAAATTATTACTTATGTGGTGAACTATATTGTAAGTTTGGTTCCTCCTGAGCTAGCAGCATTACTTATTTTTTAAACTGGATTATACTTGAAATTAAAATGTGCTCAAGATGAGCTATAATATAAAAAAATTATGCTTAAATAATTGTGGCATAATAATAATAAGAGGCACAATATATTCTGCAGAATTTTCAATCATTTTGAATGAAAATATTTTTTCTAGAATAAAAGACACATAATATTCTTGGTGTCAAAATTATGTAAAATGTAATATACAATTATGTTTGTAATTTATAATAATATATCAAAATATATCAAAATATTTTTTGTATTAATAAATGCCCATGTTATATGTTAATATGCTTGTTTTATCATTATTGATATTAATCCCTTGTTATCGAGAGTAATCATACAGAATTTAATTATGAACATTATTTATCATATAAACCATTATTTAGATGTTTATATTAATATAAATTGCAATTGCTTCTTGCAAAAATAAAAAAATTATTAACTTCATTTATATTGCAGAAAAAATTTTAATTTAGCATTTAATTGTGATGATTTTATAATAAAATATAGTAGACTATGTAAATGCATTTTATTTATACTAAATTATTAAAATCTAATAAAATTTCACGAATAGGCAATTATATTAGCATTTGTTCTTTGTGATTGAACAATTAATTATAGGCAATTATGGAAACAATCATGGATGGTTTTTCTTTGCACAGATCTCAATTGAATGAATGTAGCGAAGCAATACACACGGGTAATGTAATTTGTAACTCAATGATCAAATCTAGATCGAATTCAACCGTTACACTCATTCAAATCGTCACGCGCTTTTTGTATATAAAAGTATTAAGGTAAGATAATCGAAAAATGAATATTTTACTAGATATTTTATGGTTTATGTAAAATTAAGAAATTATTTCAAGCCTTATAACTCGAAAAGTACTCAATAAAAAAATACTTTATTATAGTGTTTCGCTAAGCTCTCGAGATAAGCTATAAGAATAAGCAATAAAAAATAAGGGGTTTAAAAAATTAAAGATTTCCTCCATGTGACCTTCAAACAATTATCCAAGGTCAAACCAATAGCATCATCTTATGTCTCCCTTCGAGTCAAACAACTTTTGTTTGGAACATTATTTCCAATCTCCTTTACTTTAAGAGATATTCAGCTGCATCACTAAAAATGAAACACCCTTTATATATATATATATATATATATATAATTATATTAATATGTTATAAAATTAAAATATATAATCCAATGTAAGACATTTAATATTCAATAAAAATGTAACATTCTTATTGATAAATTGTATTATTTATATTTTGTTATAATAAACAATGATTGGCTTAATTTCATGTAAATTCTAAAAAATTGTAGTTTAACTTTCCTAATTCAACAGAACTTATCAGCAAATCATAAAGTTACAAAAATTTTAAAGTAATAATTTATGGATTTATTGTGTGTTTATTTTTGCATTGTTTTGAATTATTTATTTGTTTTGATGCATTTTGCTACACATGAAGCGTTAAATCAATCAGCCAAAAGAGTAGCAGGTCAATTTTATAGATCAATTTTATAGGTAACTATTGTAAAGTATAATAGGTAAGTATATATAATACAGCGAGTTTCAAAATTCGCGAACACGGAATACACATCGCGGTTGCCAAAAGATACAACATTTTGCTCTGACAAAAGTGTATCTGGACGTTACTTTTTAAGTGAAAGCAAGTTTAAGTTAATGAATAAGCGCTTTGGGCCCAGTTGCACCAACGTTGTTTCAGCTTTAAGCGAAACTTAAATATATGTCTGTCTTTATTTATTTGGAAAGAAAGATAAAGATAGACATATATTTAAGTCTCGCTTGAAGCTAAATTAACGTTGGTGCAATCGGGCCTTAGACGCATAAATCAGGCGGTGCACGCATGATGTGCATGATGTTTGAACGTTTTACACTATTTTACTATTTTGCTAAAGATTTTACATAATATCTAAATATCGTTATTTTCAACACAACTTGCTTAATAAGAGAACATTTTATGTTTATATGCTATTTATATATATAAATTTTATGTTAATTTTTTACTATCATACACATTTTGAATTTTTTGTTATGTTTCTATTGTGTTTCTATAAGACATTTTTCTATTTTTTAAATTTGTAATTAGAATTCAGAAAATAATGTAATAGAGCCAGTTCCGGTATCGAAAGAACGATTTTCCGCACGACTTTTTAAATATGATTATGCGTAAATAAATGCATTATTCAAGTATAATATTAAAACACTATTATTTCTTTTAATCAGTTTTATATTCAACAATAAACCTTATTTTATCTTGAGTTTTAAAAAGTAATGTGCAAATAAAATTTAATAAAGTCTTAATAAATGTTAGAATTTTCCGGATTAGATAATGTTTAATGATATCCTTATTACGACTTTTGGTATATAAATTCAGTCACTATAAAGACGTAGTATCAAAATTTAAAAATTTTGAGCAGTTTACAGCAATGAATACTATAATATATATATATTTCTGTTAATTGCTGGTTTTGCAGTCTCGATCTCGAATGTCGTAGCTTAGCTAGTTGTGAAAATAAATCAATAAATTATTTGTTATTACTGCAACTGTTTATGAGACTTTGATGGAAATGCGTCATACCTTGGCTTGTACGTAGTATTTTTTAATAATGAAATATATATTGCATAGCGAGGAAAAGAAGTTGTTAACTTGACTAAATCGTTCAACTAAATTATTATTTTTTTAATTGAAATGTATAAATATTTTTAAGTTAATGAGATGTCATGTTAGATTTAATATGTATTATTTAATTTAAATAGTTATTTAATTTAAATATTTCAACAAAAAGGTAATTTAGTTGAATGGTTTAGTCAAGTTATCAACTTTGTTCTCAGTGTAGCCGTAATATTTTTTATATATTTTTTAATATGCATATATAATTAGATAAAATAAAAAAAATTTATTTATTTTCTATGTTACAGCAACCTCTTCTTTGGTTGAGTCTTCAAGAGTCTCAACTCCTTGGGCCCTGGATCCCAGGAGGCTAAAATGCAGTTAAAATGAACTGTGATACAAGAGGATTATGTTTAAGAATTTATGGCACGATATATTCGGCAAATTTTAATTATCATTAATGTTTTATAATAAATTATCTATAATATTGTACAAAATTATACAAAATAATATTTCTGGTGTTAGGATGCAAAATATAATATGTAATTATTGTTTCATTACCATACATCGCGCGCGTGCGCGCGCGAAATATATCATGTATTAATAACCCCAATAGTCAAGTCTGCTAAAGCAGATCTTGTCAGGTAATCTGTTACAAATTTTTGTCGACAGAAAGATTACAGAATTGATGCAGGTTCTGATATATCATGTGATGTCGGCAGAATGTCAACAGAAATATAACAAAATCTGTTCACATAACTGGACAACAGATTATCAACAGAAACCGAGCAGAACTTGTTGATATAATTGACGGCACATTGATGGCAGAAACTGAACAGGATCTGTGCGGCGCAATTTTGACAGCAGATTGGTAACAAAAATCGAGCAGGATCTGCGCAATGAAATTTGATATCAAATTGTCAGCAGAACCCGAGTAGAGCCTGCTAATGTAACTGACGGCAGATTGATGGCAGAAATGGAACAGGATCTGTGCGGCGAAATTTGATGTCAGATTGCCTGTAGAAACCAAGCAGGATTTGCGCACACAATATCTGATAGCAGATTGACGGCAGAAGCAGAACAGGGTTTGCATGATTCGATAGTTCCTTCGTTTACCGCTATGTGATATACTTTCTCGCAATCAAATCTCTGTCAAAAATATATATAAAGTCGCGATTATTAATAAAAGATCAAAAATATAGTAACTATTTCTATCACTTTAATTTCTGACATCTGATACAAACAGATGAGATTCAGAATATTAAACTGATTGGAATTAATAGGATAAATGGTAAATTATTCATTTACTGCCTATTTGAAGCATAAAGCAAGAATTTAATTCTAAATAAATTACATCTCCAGTTTTACAAGTTACATTTACTTTTATCATTTACTTTATTATTAATTTAATTAAATTGAACTAGTCCTTCGTTATGTGAGAATAATTACGATATAACATATATTATTATACATTATGTCATATCAGAAAAAATTGTAATTAATCGATAACTCACCGATAATACTCTTATTTAGCACCTGTAATAATCAATTTTATTGCATTTATACAACATTAATATAAGTAAGCCCAAATCTTGTTCGGTTTCTGCTGTCAATTTGCCATCAGATTGCGTGCGCAGATCCTGCTCGATTTCTGCCGACAATCTGTTGTCAGATTATGTTTACAGATTCTGCTCGGTTTTTGCCGCCAATCGAGCGTCAAGTCATGTTAACAGATCCTGCTGGATTTCTGCTACCAATCTGCTGTCAGATTCTGTGAGCAGGCTCTGTCAGCAGAATATAAGCTGAATGAGGACGCAGTTGATGTCAGTCTGCTGATATACTTTGATTAAATCTGTTACCAGTCTGCCGACATACTGCTAACATTTTGCTTACGGGGTAAATATCAGTGTTATGCACTAATGTTTGTATCGCAAAAATTAAAAATTGTTAGTTTCGTTTATATTGCAATGGAGTTTTAATTTAACGTTTGCAGTGATATTTGCAGTGATATTTTATGCTGAAACATAATAGATACATTCATACGGTATACGTACATTATCCATATCTAATTTTTTAAATTTAGCAGTATGATGACAGACAGATCAAACAAGCAATCATAACATTTGTCTTGCGAATAGTTGGACAATCTGTGAAAGCGATCACAGATGATTTTTTTTGCACAGATCTTAATTGTAAATAATAAATATAGTTATTTAGAAAATTATCCATATTTATAAATATAATACATATCAATTGTATACAATTATCTTATATAAGTATATTATTTAAATAGTAGTATATATTTGTAATTTATATATTTGTGTAGTCATAATAATAAATAATACAACAATAATATAACATAATGAGAGAAAGAATCTTCTGCGTAGCTACATAATTATGATATAGTATTTCTGCAATTATAGAAGTTTATATATTTGTTGCAAGGCCAAGAATAATTGTAGAAATATCATATAATCATAATTATATGTGGAAGATTATTTACTCTCACATTATGTTATATTATTTATGTAAAAAAATTTATTTATTTACAGCGTAGTCATAATTATTTACTCTCACATTATGTTATATTATTTATGTAAAAAAATTTATTTATTTGCAGCGTAGTCATAATAATAATAATAAGTAATATACAACAATAATATAACATAATGAGAAAAAGAATCTTCTGCTTAGCCACATAATTATAATTATATAGTATTTCTGCAATCATAGAAATTTATATATTTGCTGCGTAGCCAAGAATGATTGTAGAAATATCATATAATCATAATTATATGGCTATATGATATTTTTATTACAATCATTCTTGGCTACGCAGCAAATATATAAACTACTATGATTGCAGAAATACTATATAATCATAATATTATGTGGCTACGTAGAAGATTATTTACTCTCATATTATGTTATATTATTTATGTAAAAACCTCTTGATTAAAAAATAATCGTCTCGATTAAAAAAACAGTATTATAAATTATTTGGGATAGTATCGAAAATTAGCCATAAGTAATAAGATCATGCACCTTATTACTTGTAATTAATTTTCGATGCTAGAAAACGACTGCTGACGCTGAGAAAATTAATTACAAGTAAAAAGAACACATGAATATATAAAATTATTAATATATATAATATATATAAATTAATAAAATGTGAATAAAATCTCGCTACTGATTGTAATTAATATACGATAATAATAATTAATATTAATATTAATATTAATATTTTTTTTATTTGTGCTATAAAAAGTAAAATAAAGTTTTATTAATATTAATTTTTTTAACATTATATAATTTATAAAAGAAAAGAAAGAAAATATATAGTCTAAAACTTTTATTATTTACATGCCATTACGAATTTTTTATTATAATATTGATTGTTTTAAAATAATTTTTTACTTAGAATCCAGATGTATAATATAATATATTAAATTACTTTTTACTTCTCATAAAATAAAAAAATATATTTTGCATGACTTCTTATATAAATGATTAATGCATTATTATAAATAATCTTAAAAACTGTTTATTTTTTTTCAAACAATTTTAAATTTAACAATAAAACTTTATTTTATCTCGAATTTCAAAAAATAAAGTCGCGTAAAATTTAATAACCTTAATAAAATATTGGAATTTATCGAATTAGATAATGTTTAGATAATGTTTTGATATCTAGATCACGATTTTTTCCCATATAAATTGAGGCACTTTGGAGATATAGTATTAGAATTTAAAAATTTGTTATTGATTCTTTACATAAATTTGCAGCAATGAATATTATAATATACCTACTTCTGTTAATTGCTGTTTTTACGGCTTTCAATGTTATAGCTAATCCATTAGCTGAAACGAACACTGATTTGCTTCCACAATCTAAGGTATAAAACTTTTTTGTTTAATATGCGATTTTATTTTTTCATTTTATTAATATTTATAGTTATATATTTAAGTATTTATATTTAAATATTTAATCACATTGATAATCTCAATACAAGTAACTATATTCTCAATAAGTAATTATATTTTTCTACCTATGTTCATATAATATCATATTTTTCTACATATGTTCATGTAATATCAGTTTTTGACAAGAAAACATCAAAGAATAATTAATATTATTCTTTGATATTTTTTTGTCAAAAATTTTATATACAATAACTGTATTTTTTAAATAATTTACATAAAAACAGTATAAAACGCAAATAATAAATTTTTTATTTACTTGTAAGAGAAAATTCTTATAATCACTCGTAAAAATTCATTTTGTACGTATCAATAATGAAATACTGTATATGTATAATTGTAACGTCTATTATACATTTTAATATATGTAAACAGCCAAAATAAAAAATAAAATTTTATTTATTTTCTTGCATTTCAGAGGAGTGTTTTGACTTTTTTCTCTTTCTTCCTTCCGGTAGAGACATTACTTGGAACATTTCTTGCGTTTTCGTGGAATTTTTCTACTTTTTTACTTTCTTTCCTTCTTGATCCAGTAGGGACATTACTTAGGATATTTCTTATATGTTCAAGAAACATTTTTACTTTTTTACTTTGTCTCTTTCTTCGTCCGTTAAGAATATTACGCAGGATATTTCATGTAATTTTGAGAAGTATTCTTAATCATATTATTATTTATATGTTTAACTATATTGTAAGTTCCGGTTTGATTCCTCCTGCGCTAGCAGTATTACTTAATTTATAAACTGGATTATATTTGAAATTAAAATGCGCTCAAGATGAGCTATAATATAAATAAATTATGCTTAAATAATTGTGGCATAATAATAATAAGAGGCACAATATATTCTGCAGAATTTTCAATCATTTTGAATGAAAATATTTTTTCTAGAATAAAAGACACGTAATATTCTTGGTGTCAAAATTATGTAAAATATAATATACAATTATGTTTGTAATTTATAATAATATACCAAAATATATCAAAATATTTTTTGTATTAATAAATGCCCATGTTATATGTTAATATGCTTGGTTCATCATTATTGATATTAATCCCTTGTTATCGAGAGTAATCATACAAAATTTAATTATGAACATTATTTATCATATAAACTATTTAGATGTTTATATTAATATAAATTGCAATTGCTTCTCGCAAAAATAAAAAAATTATTAACTTCATTTATATTGCAGAAATAATTTTAATTTGGCATTTAATTGTGATGATTTTATAATAAAATACAGTAGACTATGTAAATGCATTTTATTTATACTAAATTATTAAAATCTAATAAAATTTCACGAATAGGCAATTATATTAACATTTGTTCTTTGTGATTGAACAATTAATTATAGGCAATTATGGAAACAATCGTGGATGGATTTTCTTTGCACAGATCTCAATTGAATGAAAGTAGCAAAGCAATACACACGGGTAATGTGTAATTTGTAACTCAATGATCAAATCTAGTGCGAATTCAACCGTTACACTCATTCAAATCGTCACGCGCTTTTTGTATATAAAAGTATTAAGGTAAGATAATCGAAAAATGAATATTTTACTAGATATTTTATGGTTTATGTAAAATTAAGAAATTATTTCAAGCCTTATAACTCGAAAAGTACTTAATAAAAAAATACTTTATTATAGTGTTTCGCTAAGCTCTCGAGATAAGCTATAAGAAAAAGCAATAAAAAATAAGGGGTTTAAAAAATTAAAGGTTTCCTCCATGTGACCTTCAAACAATTATCCAAGGTCAAACCGATAGCATCATCTTATGTCTCCCTTCGAGTCAAACAACTTTTGTTTGGAATATTTTTTCCAATCTCCTTTACTTTAAGAGATATTCAGCTGCATCACTTAAAATGAAATACCCTATATATATATAATTATATTAATATGTTATAAAATTAAAATATATAATCCAATGTAAGACATTTAATATTCAATAAAAATGTAACATTCTTATTGATAAATTGTATTATTTATATTTTGTTATAATAAACCATGAATGGCTTAATTTCATGTAAATTCTAAAAAATTGTAGTTTAACTTTCCCAATTCAACAGAACTTATCAGCAAATCATAAAGTCACAAAAATTTTAAAGTAATAATTTATGGATTTATTACGTTTATTTTTCCATTGTTTTGAATTATTTATTTGTTTTGATGCATTTTGCTACACATGAAGCGTTAAATCAATCAGCCTAAAGAGTAGCAGGTCAATTTTATAGATCAATTTTATAGGTAACTATTGTAAAATATAATAGGTAAGTATATATAATACAGCGAGTTTCAAAATTCGCGAACACGGAATACACATCGCGGTTGCCAAAAGATACAACATTTTGCTTTGACAAAAGTGTATCTGGACGTTACTTTTTAAGTGAAAGCAAGTTTAAATTAATGAATAAGCGCTTTAGGCCCAGTTGCACCAACGTTGTTTCAGCTTTAAGCGAAACTTAAATATATGTCTGTCTTTATTTATTTGGAAAGAAAGATAAAGATAGACATATATTTAAGTCTCGCTTGAAGTTAAATTAACGTTGGTGCAATCGGGCCTTAGACGCATGAATCAGGCGGTGCACGCACGATGTGCATGGCGTTTGAACGTCTTACACTATTTTACTATTTTGCTAAAAATTTTACATGATATCTAAATATCGTTATTCTCAACACAACTTGCTTAATAAGAGAACATTTTATGTTTATATGCTATTTATATATATAAATTTTATGTTAATTTTTTACTATTATACACATCACATTTCGAATTTTTTGTTATGTTTCTATTGTGTTTCTATAAGACATTTTTCTATTTCTTAAATTTGTAATTAGAATTCAGAAAATAATGTAATAGAG
Organism: Camponotus vicinus; assembly: GCF_025532165.1. Lineage (NCBI taxonomy): Eukaryota > Metazoa > Arthropoda > Insecta > Hymenoptera > Formicidae > Camponotus > Camponotus vicinus. The sequence goes on from NW_028141949.1 coordinate 6,447,074, forward strand.
CCAGTTCCGGTATCGAAAGAACGATTTTCCAGACGACTTTTTAAATATGATTATGCGTAAAGAAATGCATTATTCAAGTATAATATTAAAACACTATTATTTCTTTTAATCAGTTTTATATTCAACAATAAACCTTATTTTATCTTGAGTTTTAAAAAGTAATGTGCAAATAAAATTTAATAAAGTCTTAATAAATGTTAGAATTTTCCGGATTAGATAATGTTTAATGATATCCAGATCACGACTTTTGGTATATAAATTCAGTCACTATAAAGACATAGTATCAAAATTTAAAAATTTTAAGCAGTTTACAGCAATGAATACTATAATATATATATTTCTGTTAATTGCTGGTTTTGCAGTCTCGATCTCGAATGTCATAGCTTTGCCATTAGCTAGTCATGAAAATAAATCAACAATTTATCCGTTTTTAATTTATCTGTGTGTGAAACTTTGGCTGATACTGGTCGTACCTTACCTTGTACGTAGTATTTTTTAATAATGAAATATATATTGCATAGTGAGGAAAAAAGTTGCTAACTTGACTAAATCGTTCAATTAAATTATTATTTTTTTAATTGAAATGTATAAATATTTTTAAGTTAATGAAATGTCATGTTAGATTTAATATGTATTATTTAATTTAAATAGTTATATAATTTAAATATTTCAACAAAAAAATAATAATTTAGTTGAATGGCTTAGTCAAGTTATCAACTTTTTTCTCAGTGTAGCCGTAATATTTTTTATATATGTTTTAATATGCATATACACTACTCAAAAGAATCTAGGGAACACTTTTCATACCTTAAAAATTGGGCTATTTTCAAACCGCTGAAACTCGTCGAAAAATCATCGTAGAAAAAAAATTAAAAAAGCATTTTGAAGCATGAAGTTTCAACTTTAACGCGCTATCGGTGGTTTTTTAAAAATCTTTTATCTTCCTTATTCTGCGCTTTAAAAAGGAACACACTGTTTAGTTCCTTAAAATTATGTATTTTTAACACGCTGCAACTTGATGAAAGAAATTTTTTTCAAGAAATTCAACTCAAGCTCTATAAATTGCAACATTTTCTCTGTAAAATACTTTTTTAAAAATCTTTCTACGATTTTTTTTGACCGAGTAATGCGATTTTGAAAATAAACCATTATTTTTTAGATATGATATCGATACTCGGTGAAAAATCATCGTAGATGAAAAATAAAAAAAGCATTTTGAAGCTTGAAACTTCAACTTTAACGCGCTATCGTTAGATTTTTAAAATTTTTTATCTTCTTTTTTCTGCGCTTTAGGAAAGAACATTGTGTTTTTCCTTAAAATTACGTTTCTTTGACACTCTGCAGTTCGATAAAAAAATTTTTCTCAAAAAATTCAACTCAAGATCCATAAACTACAACATTTTACCTACAAAACGCTTTTTTAAAAACTTTCCTACGATTTTTTTTGACCGAGCTACATAACTTCGAAACCAATATGTAAAATGATGTATACCGCCGGCATTAGCGTTATCCAATGTGCACCACGTGGAAAATAAACACATATGCACTCACGCGCGCACGCGTGCTGGCACACACACACACACATACATACACAGAGAGAGAGAGAGAGAGAGAGAGAGAGAGAGAGAGAGAGAGAGAGAGAGAGAGAGAGCAGAGAGGATTTGGAGTCATTAAATACTGCAGGAGTGACGAACTGCGGGGTCCTTATCTCTGCTCTGTAACACACACACACACACACTACACATGATGTGCAAAATCCGATCAGCAACCTCCACGTGGTGCACATTGAATAATGCTAATGCCGGCGGTATACATCATTTTACATATTGGTTTCGAAGTTATGTAGCTCGGTCAAAAAAAATCGTAGGAAAGGTTTTAAAAAAGCGTTTTGTAGGTAAAATGTTGTAATTTATGGATCTTGAATTGGAGTTATGGAGTTGAATTTTTTGAGAAAAATTTTTTTATTGAACTGCAGAGTATCAAAGAAACGTAATTTTAAGGAAAAACACAATGTCCTTTTCTAAAGCGCAGAAAAAAGAAGATAAAAAATTTAAAAAATCTAACGATAGTGCGTTAAAGTTGAAGTTTTAAGCTTCAAAATGCTTTTTTAATTTTTTTTCTACGATGATTTTTCGACGAGTTTCAGCGGTTTGAAAATAGCCCAATTTTTAGGGTATAAAAAGTGTTCCCTAGATTCTTTTGAGTAGTGTATAATTAGATAAAATAAAAAAAATTTATTTATTTTCTATGTTACAGCAACCTCTTCTTTGGTTGAGTCTTCAAGAGTCCCAACTCCTTGGGCCTTGGTTCCCAGAAAGCTAAAATGCAGTTAAAATGAACTGTGATACAAAAGGATTATATTTAAGAATTTATGACACGATATATTCGGCAAATTTTAATTATCATTAATATTTTATAATAAATTATCTATAATATTGTACAAAATTATACAAAATAATATTTCTGGTGTTGGAATGAAAAGTATAATATGTAATTATTGTTTTACTACCATACATCGCGCGCGTGCGCGCGCGAAATATATCATGTATTAATAAATATCAGTGTTATGCACTAATGTTTGTATCGCAAAAATTAAAAATTGTTAGTTTCGTTTATATTGCAATGGAGTTTTAATTTGACGTTTGCAGTGATATTTGCTATGATATTTTATGCTGAAACATAATAGATACGTTCATATACGTACATACGTATATACGTACATTACGTACATACGTACATACGTATATACGTACATACGTATATACGTACATTATCCATATCTAATTTTTTAAATTTAGCAGTATAATGACAGACAGATCCAACAAGCAATCATAACATTTGTTTGCGAATAGTTGGACAATCTGTGAAAACGATCACAGATGATTTTTTTTGCACAGATCTTAATTGAAAAAAATTGCAATACACACGCGCATTCTCACTTCGTAAGCTTAATGAAAAATGAGATTTCATCCTAAACTTGGCCATCATATCATTCCATATCATTTCATTTTTCGTCGTATTGGACACATCAAACTGTCTCATCTCTTGCATAAGCTTCCATAAAATATTAGTAGAAGTAACTCCTTTCGATATGGCGACATATTCCGTCACAATGGAAAACTAGACTAACTTGCAACAGTGCAAATTATAAAGATTGCTTTGATGACGATTTGACTTCGCAAATAAACTTTAACGTTAATATCGGTAATTTTATCTCGAAATATTAAATTTATTTAAAGAATTTATTAAAATACAATTTTATATCTTCAAATAGACGAAACATTTATTGTATACGTATATACAGGGTGTCCCTGAATGTTCTGTACAAACTTTGTGAATAAGTTCCAGGGACCTAAACAAGCAGAAAATGTCCCATAAACATGGGGTCGGAAACGCTTGCTTCTGGAGTTGCGACGGTTCGAAGTTTTCCTGCAATAGCTGGAGAAATTATCACGTCAAATCGCATAGGTGTTACAAAACTGTGTTTATTTATTTCCTCGGTTTTGCCACGGACATAATAGGACAGTACACTTGCTATAGCAAATGCTCGAAATGGCCTCCGTTAGATTCCAAGGCCTGCGCAACTGTACTGTCCTGTTATGTCCGTGGCAAAACCGAGGAAATAAATAAACATAGTTTTGTAACACCTATGCGATTTGACGTGATAATTTCTCCAGCTATTGCAGGAGAACTTCGAACCGTCATAACTCCAGAAGCAAGCGTTTCCGACCTCATGTTTATGGGACATTTTCTGCTTGCTTAGGTCCCTGAAACTTATTCACAATGTTTGTACAGACCATTCAGGGACACCCTGTATCATACACACACACGCGCGCGTGCGCGCGCACACACACGTGTGTGTGTGCGTGTGTATACAGGGTGTCCCATTTTAAAAGTTCCACCCTCATAACTTTTCAGGATCAACGTTTGAAGGAAAACGACTCGGATAAAAGTTGTAGGAAACAAAGAGGGCTATCTAATAGTGACCTTGGATTCGACATTAAAGATCATTTTCAAAGTCATTTGAAGGTCAACTTCCGTTTTTTAAATGGGAACCCCTATTTTTTATTACTTATTCTTGTAGCTTATCTCGAGAGCTTTCCAAAACACTATAATAAAGTATTTCTTCATTCAGTACTTTTCGAGTTATGAGGCTTGAAATAATTTCTTAATTTTATATAAACCATAAAATATCTAGTAAAATATTCATTTTTCGATTATCTTACTTTAATACTTTTATGTACAAAATAATGAGAGGAATCAATTGGTGTAAAGAAAACATACAGTTGTTTTTAAGAAAAAATATGAAATTGTTAATTGCAAATTACATATTTTTTCTTAAAAACAACTATGTTTTTTCTTTTAAACTTTAAAATATATTATTATAGCATACATGTATGTATAATATGTATGTATAACGAATTGTATATATATAATATATTATAATAATAAAAATTTTAATATTTAATTATTTATAAAAAGAAAAATTATTTACCAAAGAAAATTTTATTGACGATTTGGCGAAACGGCTTGGCGGACGCTCCTGAAGCATAGCGTTACGCGCGCGATCGGCGGCTCGGCCGTAGAGCCTCGGAGGGTAGTGGGGGAATCGTAGGCGTCGCCTCAGAAATCGGCTTGAAAAGGGTAACTAATTCCGAGCACTGGTCTAGCGTCATAGTAAGATGCGAGCAAAACGATTCAATAGCTATTAATGCATACCTTTTATGGTGAATATTCTATTTATCTATAAATGCCATAAGTTTCTTTATTTATATAATTCATATCTAATTACATACAGTGAATTTTATTATGTATAAGATCACGTAGAGCGTACGCTCGAAATTGGAAAACTTCTTCTTGATTCCTGTAAAATTTGCAACAATCGGCGTTTTATGTGATTTTTTAAATAAATTCTCATATAAGAAAGACGCTCATGCTATTTATTATTGTGATGTGTCTTATGATTATATTTTATGTACACACACATACACAAACAATATTTTGATATATTTTGATACGTGCATTATCTCGGATCGCATTGTGTTTTTTGTTTTATTCTTTTACAGGAAGTTTACATCATCTATATCAATTATTTCGATAGCTTACGCACGTTCAGCTCTATCATTGAAATTTTAAAACTTCAACGATATTTTTTTTCGACGGGAATATACAGGGTCCTCCAAAAGTCCCAGAACGATCAAATATCTCAAAAACAAAACATTCTTGATAAAAATGTTTTAGACAAAAGTTTTTAAAAATTTTAAAAGTACTATTGAATAATCATATTCGTTTGACTTTGAGTGGAGAGGTCAAGGTTATATGCAGTTCAACTTTATTTTTTTAAGTGGAACTCGCTATTTTTCATTGCATATTCTTGTAGCTTATCTCAAGAGCTTTTCAAAATACTATAATAAAGTATTTTTTTATAGTGCTTTTCAAGTTATGAGGCTTGAAATAATTATTAATTATTTAATTTAACATAAGTTATGAAATATCTTGTAAAATATTCATTTTTCGATAATATTACTTCAATACTTTTACGCACAAAATAATGAGAAGAATCAATCAGTAAACACACAATTTTTTAAAAAAATAGTTTGTAACTGTTAATTGCAAATTATATATTTTTTCTTAAAAACAATTATTATTTCAAGCTGCAAGAATATGTAATGAAAAATAGGAAGTTCCATTAAAAGAAAAAAAAACAAAGTTGAATTCCATATGACTTTGACTCCCTCCACTCAAGGTCAAATGGATATGATCACTCAATAGAACTTTTGAAATCTTAAAACTTTCATCTGAAACATTATTTTCAAAAATGCCTTGTTTTTGAGATATTTGATCGTTCCGAGACTTTTAGAAGACCCTGTATGATAAAGCAACGATCGTGCAGCGCAGAACAAAATTTTATTTTATGCATCATAAAATTCTATCTGGTACCACCCTATCATCATTAACCTATAAATTGCGGCATGTCCGTCGTGCGTTAGTGATAAATGATAATTATATCTTTGTAGTGATATTCTGGTCCTAAATCTACCTGCGCGGCCCACGCCGATCATAAATGATTTTAGCGACTCGTCCCATTGCTGCGATTATGCATTTATGTTTCATTCTGTTTTATATGTCTTATTTATCACATACGAATGCCATGATATTAAAATTATTAATGGCTACATAGATTAAAAATTTTATATTATAATCATATATTATGTGTGTGTGTGGGGAATTTTTTTATTTTAAATATCACAGTCAATTATTTTTATTTTCTACTTCTTATAAGGAAAATTTTAAAAATTGTTAACATATTACACTATCGATCCACTTATATGACGTAAATGGAATATTTTTGCTTATGATACTTTATATGAGGAAGTTTCTACGAATGGAAATTGTGAAAAATGCAACATCAATCCAGTACATAAAATCTTATCTTTAATATTGCTGTAGTCTAGACTCTGATGATCGTTTTCTCTGACTCATTTTCGATAATAAACTTTCTTAATTTTTCACTGTTCAGTTACGTGTGCCATTACTAGTACATATTTCCGATAATGGATTTTGTTTTTCATTTAAAAAAATAAAAATGTAAAGAAATAACGTATAACTTTTATCAAAAGTATTTAATCATTGCAGATCTTATTTTATCTGATAAGACAATGCAGTCTGATAAGAGCGTCGTAGAAAGTTCTTTTTGTTTTTTTAAAATATTTTATAATGATAAAATGTCATGCAAGTAAATTAGTTTTTTTAGTTTCATTTTAATTTTTTACCTTTAGTTTTCAAATGAATATTAATTGACTATGAAAACACTTTTATATGCCTTTAGGAAAACTTTTAAAAATATAAAATATATATTTCTCATATGCATATAAATATATTCAAATTTAAAAATTTATTAATGCCCAATCACAAATCTAAGTAATATCTAATTTAATAATAAATTTAATAATATAAATAATATATAATTTAATAGTAAATTTAATAATCTAATAATAATATATACAATAAATATAGAAAGCTTATATCATAAGTTTTTCTTCCTACTCTTTTCTCAGCAAATCCATCAGACATTTTATAAAAGATATCGAACGATAAAATGCAAAGATATTGCAATAAAAATGTATCAATATCTCAATAGGGATTAAATTTTATCAGATATATTATTCTCATTCTTCCGATTTCTACCAAAATCGTATTCCAATCTAAAATTTAAAAACAAAGAATAAATGGAACCGTCACATACTTTTTTACATTTAATTAGTTTTATGTTTTTTATCATTCTTTCTTCATTGGTTTACCTATGTATTTGTTCATATCCTGTTTTATATATTTTATATATTTGTTTTTTACGCAATAACATAATAACAATTGTTACGTAGCTCAAAATTACGAATCACTATGAAAAGTGGCTAAGACCGATATAAAAATTGTTGAACAGAAAAATAATAAAATAACAAGAAGGGAAACTCGTGCTTTTGCGGAACGTAATATGTAGGAATGTTTACGAAACTGCGACGCTGCGGGTGGTTAATATTAATTTAACGGTGAGCGCATTGTGCGAAGCTCGCAGGAAGATTATGGGATTAAGTTCACAACTGGTTTGGGAGATTGGTCGTTCTATCTCCTTCAGCGTTCGCCCGCTGCACGTGGATTAACGGAGCGCGGAAAAATGAGGTTCTCTTTTCTCGCTGTTCAATGAGATTGCTCTTAAAACAAAGTGCCCTTTTTTATGACAATGCGACATAAATGAGAGATCGAAAATCTTACGGAATTGAGAAATTCTCGTCTGAGGTTGCGAACTCTCTTTACATAACGTCTCAAAAAGATCGGCGATAAAATTGATAAATTGTTTTGATAAATCACTTTTATTTTATAGAAAAAACTGTCAGATATATTAAATATATAGTAAAATATATAGTTTGCGTACGCTATTTTTAAATCACAAGAATATATGATGTATGTGATTGTGAAGAATTTTAATATGGAATATACCCGAGAAATTTTGCTCCTATTTTCAATCTCAATTTTCTCACGATTCTAGAGCCTTTTCATTAATTTAATTTATTTAGGAATTGAAAGAGTTTCTACTTTATACCTTAGTAGATAAATAAATCTTAAATAACTGAATAAACAGTTTTTTATATTTACAGATTTAGAAAAGAAATTTTAGACACAAATTAATTTAGACATCAATTAAATAGTTTCACAAGAAGAGAATTTAAATGTATTTTTAAAATATTGAAATAAACATAAATGTAATTTTAAAATATCGAAATAGACATTAAGATGAAAATTAAAATCAAAGATAAGAGGAAAATTTTCCCCAGTATTATTATTTTCTAAACGAGTTTTATTATTTCATTTGCATTTTTCTGCACATCTTTACTATTATTGTAAATTTATTTCGATATGATTGAATTATGAATCATTTGAGACACTCGAAAGATACAAGATACTGAAATATCAATCCCGGCATTTTCGTCTCGTTACAAGTTACAATCTCGTTTCATCTCTTGGTAATACTGGTATAAAATACTGGCATACAACATTACCTTTTGTTATTCTCAGACTTCTTGGCATATATCTGTTTACACACATCTTCCACGTATTCCGCATCTTTTTTCTACATGTATGCATTCCTGCGATATTGTAAAACGAGAAAATCTCTATACAAGAACAAGTTGCGAATGTGTGTAAATTTTAATTCAAGATTATTGCAACAAAGATCCGATAACTATTGCATGAACAACATCACCTTCGAAGAATTGATAAGAAAATGTATCTCACCTTTACTTTTAGATTTATCTTGTGTGTGAATTTTTAATAAATCATTTTGTGATATTAAAAATATTAATGAATTGGAGCAAATGTACTAGAATTAAGTATTTTAACGTACGAGTTTCATGTCTTCTCACCCGCTTCTTTAACGCATCGTTGCGTTATCCTTGAAGTAAACAGTTTGCATATGTCAACGAACTCAAGTGCATTAAGAGGGAAGCATTACGCTTTCGCTGCATATAAAACCAAACGACTTTGATCTATCGAAGAAAGTATAATTAAGGCGCGGAAACATCGTGTAGGGGGCATTATTCTGATTTATCATGTTCATTATCATAAATTTTCTTGATGTACTCGTATCAGTTGCATTCCGCACCGTTGCAACATATGGACGATCGCTTCGCAGCTAAACAACAAATCCATTTACTGATACCGATCAGATATTCTTATCTCGCTCATTCGCCAATTTTCTATGACATGTATGCTACATGTGAGTACATATTGACGCATGTCGATCGATATTGTAGCCATCGAGAACTCGTGTTTGTTGCGCAACGAGTAAAAAGATAAAAAAGTAACATATATCGCATTATCTGATAATAATTAATAATGTATATATGTTGAAATATATGGAAACTTGTCGAATTGCTTGTACAGTTCCTTATCTGCGAATCTCCTACCTCTTCGCTAAAAAAATTATTCCCCGAATTAGAAATTTTGTACAAATTATTCACGTTTCAAGAATACATCGATTATGTATAATGAAAAAAAGAGCCACAAAAAGGAACCGCGTTCCATCTTGTAATATCTGATCAAAAGAAGATTTAGCATAACGGGGAGAAGTAACCCTAAAAACCATCCTGTTTTTTATTGAGCAATTTTATATGCAACAATAAGTATTATTTTATCTAAAGTGAAAGTTTAAAAAATAACGGTTACATAAAATTCAATAGTCTTAATAAATATTAAAATTTTTCAGATTAGATAATGTTTATGCACTGAAAAAGGAACCATCAGTTGCATAGTAAAAAAAATTATAGTTGAGATTTCTATTCTTGTAGTTATTACTACTATAATATTGGTAATAATAATCTTGTGCACAGTAATAATAACTTTAATTTTATTGTTGGCGCTTAAAATAACTATATTTATAGTAATTACAACTATTTTTTTTATCAATGTGTGTGTCTAGATCACGATTTTTTACTGTATAAATTGAGGCGCTAAAGGTCAAAATTTAAAATTTTTCAATCAGTCCTTCATAAGTCTGCAATGATGAATACCGTAACGTATCTATTTTTGTTGGTTGCCATTTTTGCAACTGTCTCGATCTTTGACGTTATGGCTGAGTCATCAGCTACAGCGGATCCTGCTCCGCGATTTAAGGTATAATTTTTTCATTTAATGAAAAAAATATATTAAATATATAAATATAAATTTTTAAAAATGTTAATAAATATTAAAAAAAAAAACACAATGAATATATATACATATTGTGTTTCTTAGATTTTTAAATATTTATATATTTAATTATTAATAAATAATAATTTCGTATTACAAATAATAGTTATGTTTTTACATAATGTTCATATAATATCATAGAATATTATGTATTTTCTTCTTTATGTTTTTTAATCAAAATTATACAAATGCGATCACTTGTATTATGAATGTTATATTATAAAAATTATATTACGTTATATATTATATTATATTATGAGTGTTATATTACGTGAAATAATACATACAAATATTATACAATAGTAATAATAAATTTTTATTTTTTTGTAATTGTTTTTACTTGTTGTAATAAAAATTCTTATATAAAAACTTATTTTGTCGGTGTCAATAATAAAATAAATAATTGCGTAACCGCAGTATCTTTTATATATGTTAGTATAATAATCAAACATAGTATGTATACAAAAAATAAATTTTATTTATTTTTTTACATTGCAGCGAAGTATATTAAGGAATCTATTAAGGGATGTTGGTGAAATACTAAATAATTTAATAGCAATTTTGGGTCTATAAGACTACACAATGCACTTAAGATAAATTATGGCATAAAAAGGTTATGATTATGTGATTATGGCACAATATATTTAACAGAATGTTCAATTATTAAAGTATTTTATGGCAATTTATCTGTGATATTATAAAAAGTTGTTCGAAATAATGTTGTTGATGTTGGTTTCGATTTTGTAAAAAATATATAATATGTAATAATATTATTCCATTATTATATATATGAAAATGTATTTTGAATAAATATAAATGTCCATGCATATATAAGTATAATTTGTGATTGATATGCTAATCCCCCTTATCATCCAGCAATCGCACAACATTTAGTTTAAAATATTTTTTATCACTTGAATCATCACCTAGATTTTAATATGGTAAATATTACAATTGCAATTCGTAAAGAAATAATAAATTATTAGTTTCATATACAGGGTGACCCATTTTAACTTAGGCAGCCAAATAACTCGAAAAATAAGCAAGATAGAGAAAAATGTTTTAGACAAAAGTTGTATGGTTTCGAGGGGGCCATAAGATGGTATCATTGGTTTGACCTTGAAGAGTCATTTGAAGGTCACGTGAAGGTCACTTCAATTTTTTTAAATGGAATACCCTATATATTTTTGTACATTCTCATAGCTTATTTCGAGAGCTTTCCAAAACACTATAATTAAGTACCTTTCCGTTAAGTACTTTTTGAGTTATGATGCTTGAAATAATTTCTTAATTTTACATAAACCGTAAAATATCTTGTAAAATATTCATTTTTCGATTATCTTACCTTAATACTTTTATGTACAAAATAATGAGAGGAATCAATTGGTGTAAAGAAAACACATAGTTGTTTTTAAGAAAAAATATGGAATTGTTAATTGCAAATTACATATTTTTTCTTCGAAACAACTATGTGTTTTCTTTACACCAATTGATTCCTCTCATTATTTTGTACATAAAACTATTAAGGTAAGGTAATCGAAAAATGAATATTTTACAAGATATTTTACGGTTTATGTAAAATTAAGAAATTATTTCAAGCCTCATAACTCAAAAAGTACTTAACGAAAATGTACTTAATTATAGTGTTTTGGAAAGCTCTCGAGATGAGCTACAAGAATGTACAAAAATATATAGGATGTTCCATTTAAAAAAATTGAAGTGACCTTCACGTGACCTTCAAATGACTCTTCAAGGTCAAACCAATGATACCATCTTATGGCCCCCTCGAAACCATACAACTTTTGTCTAAAACATTTTTCTCTATCTTGCTTATTTTTCGAGTTATTTGGCTGCCTAAGTTAAAATGGGTCACCCTGTATATTCCTTTGTTTTAATTTAATAATAATGGTGTTTATATTGAAGCTATATATTGTGTATGTATACATATATGTAATAATCTATATGAAATTTTTAAAGTTTATCAGTAAAATTTGACATCAAAGATAGGTAATTATTAGGACTTGCCTCCTATCGTGGAATAATTACCGAATTATCAAATTTAAAAAAATAAAATTAGTAAGAGTAAGAATAATCAAATTTAAAAAAGAAAAAAAAATAAAATTTGCGGAAGCAATCGCAGATGTTTTTTCGCCGATTGAATAAGTAGCGATGCAAGCATAATTTTATTTCTCATGTTTTAATGAAAGGTTTGATCCGTACTGAATTTAATCGCCACAATATCATCTCACACGCATGATACGATGTGAACGCAACAGATTTTCATTTCTTCCGCAAAATATTAATGAAATATTAGTGAAAATATTACTTCGATATAATATACGTTTCTATCTCAGAAAAAAAGAATCATCCTTTAAGAATGTAAGTTAAAGATACTGTAACCCGAGTACATATTACGCATAAGTAAATTCCAATATTTTTGACGATAAAATTTTGTTCTAAAATATCAGATTCATTAAAAAAAATTTATTAAAATAAATTTATGTCTTTAAATAAATCAAGAATTATATACGTATACAATGTATATTACCAATATTTTGTAAATATTTCACAATATATGTTATATACATGTTATATACATGTTTCTTTATCATTTTATAACAATATTTTAAACTTATGATTATCATAAATAATTATTGATTGTAGACACGGTTTTAATAATATGATAAATTTTATTTTCCATGATTCATTTATAGCACGATCTGTAATAATATTATGTTTATTGTGCGAATATCAATAAATTATGTTTATTATAGATTATTTATAGACTATATATAGAAAGTTAATATCATGATATGCGAGCAAAGATGAAATATGTTTCAAGACTACGTCGTATGATTATGTATAATAAAAGAAAAGAGGAAAGAGAGAGAAGAAAAGGAGTCGTCGTTCTAGTACGTGATCAAAAGGAGCCGATGTAGCACGGCGAGGAGAAATTTGAAGAAATATCGAGCAGGGAACATTGACGCCGAACAATCAGAAGCGGCAAGGATGCTCAAGCATCCGTGAGCATCGTTGTTATTTCATAGCTTAAGCGTGGGAAGCGAATACCTTCATGCTCTAGCGGACACCTAACTTGCGTACAGAACTCTCCCCTTTCACGATACAATTGTTCCCGCGTCTCCCTGGTTCTACCGCATCTCGTAGGAGACACATATCGTTCGATGCAGCTTCGACACAATTATACTGCCAGCTTCTGACACTTTCGAATCGGAAAACTCGAGATAAAAATACTACGTTAGTTTGTGATACGTTAATAATATTTGTCGCTTTACATTTGAGCATTCTTGCTTTACTCGTCGCTTTTTATCACACATGAAATTTATGAATGTAAAATTAATACAAAATTATTCTTTTGTAATATATTTTTTGCAGGCAAAATTTTATTCTGCGAAAAAGATATTAATATGTCAAAACTTGAAACCGATATTATAAATCGGTCGTTGTATGTGTCAGTTTATATAAATAATTATTTAGATATCTTGATACTTGTGATATCAATATCGTCAAGTGACATTTATAATCCTCTTGCCTCTTAATCCCGTTTCGTATTTGAGATGAATCTTAATTTTATGTTTATCTCTGTTTTATTCATTCAACTTACTTTTATCTTATTTGTTCTTTTATTTATCAATTGGATGATTGTATGATCGAGATTAATATTTGCCATATCCGTCTTAACTTAATTCCCGAATCCATTATCATATTTTTGGTTAAGGAAAATTGAAAGCACAGATACAGTGGGCTCTGAACAATAGACGTTTAAATGAAATTGAGAAATCTCAAATGGATACTTCGATAACGCAAATGACAAAGAAATAAATCAACTTTTTATGAAAAAAATTTATCACAGATGGCGTGTATATAATGATAGCTTATCTCTTAAATAATTCCTCTGTAAGTTTTACGTTCGATAAAATCGTGTAATATGCATGGAAATTGATTTTTACTGGATATATTGTATCACTTTAGCATAAAAATTTCAAAAATTTGTCGCATATGTTAAGAATGTCAACTGAAATGTAAAAATTAATCAAACGAGAGACATAATGGCAATGTCAATTGCGTCTTTGAATTTTACACATCTTAACCACATCCGATTGTAACACATTTTGTATAATAGAAACAATTGCAATTGTTACTAATTGATTGGTTCTATCTAAAAGTTAAAACACTGTGAATCTTTATTAATACTGAAGATGGCTTGAAGACAACCGAAACATATACAATATTAAATATATAAATATACAATATTAAATAAGTATGTATAATAAGTTGCAACTTTATTCAGAATGATATTATTCGTGTCCGCTGCATGTTGACTCTTGTTTGCTTGATTTACTTGTTTTAATTGTATTTATATAGAAGAGACTTTATTTTATTTATTGCTAAAATACTAATGTAAATTTGTAATCCGATATCAAATCTGCTTTACGTTTCTAGCAGATAAAATATAGAGAAAACTATTTATGAAATATATATGAATTAATAAATCCCACTAATCTTTTAAAATTTGTAGGATTTATATCGTAAAAAATTATTTTTTCAAAATTTTTAATAAATATTTAATAAAAATTTCTTAATAAAATTTTTAGCACGATAGGAAAGTAGTACTTTGAGAAAAAATAAGTGTATTTTCTATTCATAATTTATATTATATTTATTACATCAATGTGTATATTAAAAAGCTAAATGTCCTTTTGCCAATAAAATATTTTGAATTGCCAATGAAATATTCTTTTTCTATGTTACTAAAAGCGTAATTGTAACAAAAGTAACTTGAAAACAGTGAATCCCTGATAATTCATTTTTGCGTTTTAATCGTATCATTGAGATAACATTGACGGCCATACTTGCGATAATTTTGCGTTTATCGCGATTAGCTATATGATGAAAATCGATAATAATGTTGGACAGTGCATACAGATTTCTTGATGCAACGCAGCAATTGTTAGTTTGACGGAAAACAAGACGCATCAAACATGAAAAAGCAAAATTGTTCTTTAGTGATCATCATTTCTATAATTATATATGCTACTCTTCACTCAGGTAAGCAATTCAAATCTTTAATAATTCAATCACTGCGTTAACAATTCTACTAAAAATGGATTTTCAAAAAGTGAAATTACACAAAAAATTATGTATGTATATATGTTTATATGTATAGTATATAATTTAATTTTTTTTATTTAATATATTTCTGCTATTTATTTTATTCAATATATTTCTAATAAAGTTTATTTAGTAATTGATAAGCGTCATCCATTATTAGCAAATTATATTTAAGAGAATAAAATAAAATATGCCAAAAATGATATTAAAATAATTAATAAATTCTATATTAATTAATTAAAACAATAATATTTGTATTTTAATATATAGTTGTACATAAAAATACTTTTACTAATCTAATATTGTCTCATTTTCAAGGGGAAGCAATACGATGTTATGTATGTAACTCGATAGAAGACGACAATTGTAAGGAGGGACCATACTCAAACATGATAGAAGAATGTATGGCTCCTACACCCTCGACGCAGACACCCCCGACGCAGACATCTCCGACGCAAACATCTCCGACACAGACATCTCCGACGCAAACATCTCCTACGCAAACATCTCCGACGCAAACATCTCCTACGCAAACATCCCCGACGCAGACATCCCCGACGCAGACAACTCCGACGCAGACAACTCCGACGCAGACATCCCCGACACAAACATCCCCGACGCAAACATCTCCGACACAGACATCCCCGACGCAGACAACTTCGACAGAAATAACCTCAACGCAAACATCTTCGACACAGACAACCTCAACACAAACAACCCCAACGAATACATCTCCGACACAGACATCCCAGACGCAAACATCCCCGACGCAGACATCTCCGACGCAAACATCCCCGACGCAAACAACCCTGACACAGACATCCCCGACACAAACATCCCCGACGCAAACATCTCCGACGCAAACATCCCCGACTCAGACATCCCCGACGCAAACATCCCCGACACAGACAACCCCAACAAATACATCCCCGACACAGACATCTCCGACGCAGACATCCCCAACACAGACAACTTCAATACAGACAACTCCGACAGAAATAACCTCAACACAAACATCTTCTCCGGAAACCCCGCCCGAGGAAGACTTCTCAATGTTAAAGAAAAAACTGAAAAATAACGCGAGAGGTATCCAAAAAATAAATATCTTATGCTTATTAAAACAAAATTAAATTCGATATAGTTAATTATGCAGTTTAATAAACTCTTAACCCTTAGACTACCAACGGGACACATGTGTCCCATGAAAGAGAATACAGGCACCATGCATGATTAAATTCTACAAAGCCTACCTAATGTGTAAACAATGAAAAAAATCTCAAATTAAAAAGAAAAAAAAATGGTAGTCTAAGGGTTAACTGAAAACTATATTAAGATATAATATAATTTGTACAATAAAAGAGTATAAACTTGATTTATTGCAGATTTAAAAAAACAAGTTTTTAAAATTTTTGAAATAAATTTAAATCTTAAAATAAATCAAAAAATATTGTTAGATTACATTAATGTTTAGATTTTTTATATATTTTTTTAAATTGTTATTAAATTGCATTGTATGATAAGATATTATTTTTATAGAAACAATTTTAGAGAGAGTATTTGTATTAATGCAAAAATGATAATTGCGATGATTCTCAATACAATTAAATGTAACTCTAAACTAATAGTAACTATAAAATAAATAACTGAAATTATTTGATATTTTAATAATGTTTTAAAAATTGATTTCTGTTTTTTTTTTTTATATTTGGGTTATTAATCTTTTTGTCTTTTTGTCAATTTAGAGCAATATATGAACTATATAATATTTATTAATATTTTTCTTTTCTTTAATTAGATCACTACAGGTTACGTAGAAGCATTTTTCCAATAAATGCATATGATGAGGATATTGAGGAACAATGGTGTGCCGTAATTAAACGTCGTAAGTATACAAATAAATAAATATCCTATGACTTTAAATTAGATTATCTTTCAAGATTCTTTTTATCTTTCATAAAAATGCTTTTGACAACTCTATATTCTCTTTCAATTATTTGCCATTATAGTTAGGAAAATATTTATTTAAGTCAATTTTCTCTTTACTTAAGTCAGATTTTTTCAAATTTTTAATATTTTAATTCATAAAAATTTACAATGACGATACAATATTGAAATATTTCAAGAAATACATAAATTTTGAAGTTCTCTTATATATCAATCAACAGAATTTTTTTAATAATATAATATTTCCTTGTTTTATATATTGTACTTACTTTTTTCTTTTGTAACAACCAGAAGAAATGATTTTGTTAGAGAAATAAATATTTCTTTTTGTAGAATCTAACGATACTGTGGTCATCGAACGTCGATGCGTATCTTTCTCCTATAAATGTGATAATACTGAAGGAGAGACTTGTACAAAATGCAATTCAGATTTATGTAATAATGCTAACTCTGTGTCAATTAATATGATAACAATGTCATGGGTGGTATTTTCATGGGCAATTATGTTTATTCTTATAGATTCTTAATTTTTAAGCTTTACCATTATAACACATTATTTATAAAATATACATATATAATGTGTATTTTTGTTTTTATAATCTTTTATAATCAATAACTTTATAATAAATAATTTTCTGGCTAGAATTTTAGAATATGTTACGTTAAATAAATTGTTAAATAAATTGTTATAAATAAAAAAGCAATTTTTATAAAATTATTGACAAAAATTTATAATAACAATATGACTGTCTTAATTTGTAATATTGAAGTCAATTAAATATTATTCACATAAAATTGAAGAAGATATATTAATATAATACGTGTTAATGATTATTTCTCATTATTCACTATAAAGATCTAATAAACTTTTACTAGCAACTTTTATTTAAAAATTATATGTATATATCTATTATGTATCATATAAAAAGATTATCTGTTGTTTTTCACATGTTTAAGAAACAGATTAGGAACCACTGCAAGAATATTATATACTCTTCATGGTAGAATGGTCACAGAACTTTATGGTTTCGAAAGAACAGTCATACCTAGATATATATGAATACACTTTCACAGTTTTATGAATTTCACACTTACAGTTTCCACATGCAGCTTTAACTAATTTATCGATAATTTTAAGCATTATTCGATAAGCAAAATCATATTAGAGCATAACATCAACATCTATGATTTTATATTGTATGATTAAACGTTCAAAATTTTGTAAAATTGTACATTATTTTTACATTATTGTAAAAAATTATTCTGCTTAATATTTTTAATATTAAATACCTGTATATATCTCTCTAGAGAATAAATCTATTTATTATATTATTGGATCTGTTATTTATGTAAGTAATTTTAATGAATTTTAGAATTGAATATAAAATATTATAGATATACTAATATATCACATTATAAACTATAAAATATCATAAATCCACGGGAACAATTATGACGCTGGAAAAAATATTGTTTCGCAATATTTTACAATAAAATGATTATATAGATATAATTTTATATAAAAGAATTTTTTACATTAAGCTTATCACAAAAAATATTTAAATATCAAATTTATTCTGTATTACAATTATCCTGATTGACGTTAATTAAAGCGTTGTCTTTACAAAAGCGGTGATACGCTCTCATTTCCTTAAATTTCACATCGCGAATATGCATTTTTTTCTTCTCACAAGATTGGAAACTTGTTAGTTTTGCTCTCGCATTTCATTCAATCGCATCACTTTTACAAATCATTGTCGTCGGCATCCTTATTTCGTATTCGTGTGCCAAAAGAACCTGAAGAAGTGTGCATTCAATCAACAGTAAACATTTTAGTGATTGCGTCCTTTAGTATTAAGTCTTCCCGCGCGTTTCAGCTCTCTCTATTTACGCTTTAAGAGTACCCGCCCGTCTACGATGACGTTACCGGATGCAGTAAATGGAATTGCGTTACGCTCACGTGGATAATGCCGTCTGTCAATTAACAAAACCGAATTTCATGGTCATATCATACTTTACGTTTTTTAATGAACTTTATATATGTAGCTTAAGAAATACTTGGAAAACAGAATAGCTTCGCAAAATGTAATATTGATATATTATAAAGCGAAATTTGATAAAAAGTAGTAATAAAAGAAGTTAATTAGCAGAAGCTTATCAGTTGTAGAATTATTATAACAATTTTGTGTTCAAAATCTTCTTAAATAAAGATATTCTTTAACAGCAAACTTGCGATAAGCGATGAATAGTTAGTAAAATTTTATTCTACATTAAGAATTATTATTTTAGACACTCCTAATATGTAATAATACTGCTAATAAAATAAACACACATATATATACACGCAAATTGTGTATCTCAATCTTTCATTTCAAATTTTTGCTTTTTAATATGATATAAATGATTTAATATCAGATTTTTTTTGTATAGATTTGGGTTAAATTATAATATTTATAAAATGGTTCATAATAACAAGAAGCTACATCTAAATATATAATAAAACTTTTTTTTAATTTAAGGAGAGAATTTGAGTTATGATTGTAAAATCGTTTCCGTTACAAATGATATTTTCTTTAATTCTAAATTTTATATATATATAATTACTAAATAGTGTGAATAATATATATATATACATGTACATATATTCACACTATTTAGTAATTTTATATATATAAAATAAACTTATATAATAAACTTTTATTCGAGTCGTTTTCCTTCAAACGTTGATCCTGAAAAGTTATGAGGTTGGAACTTTTAAAATGGGACACCCTGTATATATATATATATATATATATATATATATATATACAGGGTGTCCCATTTTAAAAGTTCCACCCTCATAACTTTTCAGGATCAACGTTTGAAGGAAAACGACTCGAATAAAAGTTGTAGGGAACAAAGGGGGCTATCTAATAGTGACCTTGGATTCGACATTAAAGGTCATTTTCAAGGTCATTTTCAAGGTCATTGGAAGGTCAACTTCCGTTTTTTAAATGGGAACCCCTATTTTTTATTCCTTATTCTTGTAGCTTATCTCGAGAGCTTTCCAAAACACTATAATAAAGTATTTCTTCATTCAGTACTTTTCGAGTTATGAGGCTTAAAATAATTTCTTAATTTTATATAAACCATAAAATATCTAGTAAAATATTCATTTTTCGATTATCTTACTTTAATACTTTTATGTACAAAATAATGAGAGGAATCAATTGGTGTAAAGAAAACATACAGTTGTTTTTTTGGTCTCCATGATATGGTGATATCACAATACCATTGTTTAAAATTATTTTGTTAACAAATAAATTTTTATATATAAAATAATATAATATATTATATTATTATTATTATAATAATATAATATATTATTTTATATATAAAAATTTATTTGCTAACAAAGTAATTTTAAACAATGTGTTTTTATATAATGGAAAGTATATATAGTTTCCCTAAGTATCACTAATAATAAGTGAATTCTTGAAAATTTATATTTCCATGTTTGAATCGCATAAGGGCGCGGTATCACATGGAGACCAAATTCGCAATAATCTATCGTTTATCGTTTATCGCAATCAGTTACAGTGAAGAATTGATGATAACATAGGCACTTGCCAGTGTATATTCTAGATTGTTCAACGTATCGCGACAGTCATTGGTTGGACATAAATTAAAGCACATTAAAAATGGAAATTCGCTCTTTTTTGATCACTATTTTGGTAGTCGCATTCGCTCTTCTTCATTATGGTACGTTATTTTACATAAATTTTTAATGATTTATTCGATAACAAACTTTTCAAATCAAGTTACAAGGGGTGCACACCATATACATTTATTATAAAATCTGATTTTAAAAATCATCATAAAGTTGCGGAATTATTATCAAAATTAATAAAATAGGAGATATTATTTTTAAAATTCGTATAGTCAAAAAATTTCATTTTTAAATCTAATTAATTATCATAATCTGCGAAAATTTTTCTTGTTCTTGACTCCAATATAACTTAATTCAACATATAATTGTATGCAAAAATATTTTTATTAAAATCTATTATTTTGTTCATTCTAAGGAGAAGCAAGGAAATGTTATTCATGCGATTCGCAAAGTAGTACAACTTGTGCAAGCGAACCATCGTCGAGAGAGATAATAGAGTGTTCAACTAACGCTTGTGGTATTTGTAATTACAGTAAGTACTAAGCGAATGAACATATATTATATACAATGGTTTTTAATACATGAAGTATTTTAATCTTTCTAAAAGTGAGAGAAAGAAATTTACTTGAGACAAATTTCGAATATAACTATGCATAAAAGGCTCTAATAATCTTATATTTAATATATTATATGTAGAATATTATTTTTATAAAGTTTTAAAAGTTGTATGCTTCTTGTACATTTAGGAATATATTGTTTTCATCATTAATAGCATAAGTTGATGCTTATATGTATATTATGGATGTAACTTATATATTTTTATAACACATTTCCTTTATTTTATTTTATAACACATAACGCAATCTCAAAATTGTTAATAATAAATATAATTTTTTTCAGAATTGTCCAACGGTGTTGAAGGTCTTATGCGCTCTTGTGCCATCACGACTTTTTCTCTATTTATAGATAGCTTTAATTGTGCTATGTGTCATGAAGATCTCTGTAATAATGCTAATATGGTAACAGTTAGCATGAAAGCATTAGGGTGCCTCGTATCGTTTTGGGTGATTCGGTTTGTCCTTACAAATTCTTATTAATTGTTTAACTCACATCATAAAAAGTACGCCCTTATATTAAAAAAATATTACATTAAATAATTCTTTTTTTTTTATTTTACCTATGCTAATTATTATATTATATATAAATATATCGAATATATATAGCTGAAAATAAAATGTACACTCACATACATTAACTTATGTGTGTCAATAATTTTTTTTATTATATAAATATATACTTACTTATATTATATATATAATTGTTACCTAAAATATTTATTTGATTATATCTCATTTATGTTTGTGTTATTAAAATAATATTTTATACTTATAATAATAAAGAAACAATTTTTAAGAGGATTCTTCCAAGATTAGGCTCAAATTTTTGCAATATATTTACATCATAAGAAAAAATATAGTTGTTTTTAATTTTTTTTAATCTTTTCTTCTTTCTACGTTATAATCGTATCATATATAATTATATAACATATCGTACATAAGTATAATATATCGTATATTATTATATAAGTAAATTTTACATTAAAAATGTTCTTATACTATAAATTTTTTAATAGGTATTTGTGATATTTTGAGTTAAATCTACTTCAAATTCCTTTTTAACAATCGTAATAAACACTTATGTAAACAATTGACATTTTCTTTATTTTGTTTTATTTACGAAATTAACATCATATCCACAAGAAAATATTTTAAAAAAATTCTTAATAAAGTTTTTTTGATAATGTCGAAAAAGTAGCGATTAAACTGGGATATTTGCGTTATATTCGTTACATTGAGCCTATATAATCTCTGAATATTAATTTTTATTAAAATTTTTATAAAATACGATATTTTTAAAATTATTAATATATAAAAAATGATACATATTGTTACCAAGCATCTTGAAAATGATAACGTTGATAACAGGCAATGAGGTTGAATTTAGCGGAATAATTTTAGATAACTTATCATAATCAGCGATATATATACATATATAGAGTTGTATGTATCTGTACAAAAATCGTTAATAAATTAATAATCATTAATAATCATTGATAATCTTATTGATATTTATTGATCATTATTGATAATTTGATGACATCAAAGAAATGGAAAGACGAGGTTTTATTGCGATTATCATATTGATAATCATATTCACCATTGTTTATTCAGGTACATTATACAAATTTTTGATAATAAAAGTTCGACAATAAAAATTTTAAGCTTAACAGATTTCGAAATTAAATAAATTTCTGACAAATGTTATATAAATAACAATCGCTAGAGTATAAAAATAACCAACTTGTAACTTTTGAATTTTAATACATGCATACAGTATGTAATTCTTAGATTGATTATTCTCTATGATTTTTCTGCAATTGATATTAAATAATATGCATAGCAATTAACATTATAAATTATTGTATAATTAGTAAATAAATAAAAAATTTTAAACATATGTTATAGATTAATAAAATTGTTAAATTTGTGACATTCACATAAGCGAAAATAATTTACATTATGCAATTAATGATACATATACTGTATGTTTATCTTTCTTAATTAACTCTTAATTTCGTTTCAATATATGTAGATATGTTTACCGTTATTTTATCTATCTTTTCCTATTTTTCAAATAGGAAAGCAAAAGAAATGTTATAATTGCAATTCGCGTGAAAGCAATACTTGTGCAAGTAAACCGTTGGAATCCGAAACGATAGATTGTATAAGTGTATATCATTGTGTCAAATGTGATTATGGTAAGTAACACGCAACTGAACAAATGTATTGCTTTTGATAGAGTATTTTATCCAAGATTACTTGTATTCTTATTTCAACTGTTGTATCAGAGTTCTCTCTAGGTTCTCTTTTTCTTCTCTCTTATCTATCTTTGTAGAGATAAGAAAACATGTTTGAGACAAATTTCCATTGTAACTTAAAAAATTGCAATAAAAGAATATAATAGGAGTTTCACAAAATATTAAAATTTATACTTAATGCATATTAATGTGCATCTCGTAGATTAATCGAGAATTTTTTATAGTATATTGTGTTTTCATAATTACATATGATTAATAGTATAATACTTTGGATGCTTCGCATAGATATATGTCATATAATAAACTAAATCATTTTTGATAAATATAATTAGTTTTTTAGAAATGTACAATGGCACGATAGAGGTCGAACGCTTCTGCGGCATACTTTAGGTACCCTTCGAATTGGCAACTAGAACTGAATGTAATACGTGCGATACGGATCTCTGTAATAATGCTAACGTGATGTCAATTAACATCGTAGCATTAGGATGTCTAGCACTATTTTGGGCGATTCGGTTTGTTCTTACAGATTCTTATTAATTCTTCAGCTTGTAACATTATGTGCGATAGAGACAGAGAGATACATAAAAAAAAAATATATATATATATATATATATATATTTCTTTTTATATAACAAAAATCTACCGGTTTATTTTATTCTGTTTAAAAAATCTCCCATAATTGATATATAAAATACTACGAATAATATCGAGTGAAAATATCATTTATATATCAAAATATAGTCTATAAATGATCTATAATAAATTTAATTTATCCATATTCGTACAATAAACATGCGAAATGAAATTATGCTCCCTACTTATTCAATCGGCAAGAGAAAACATCTGCGATTGCTCTCGCAAATTTTACACTTAATTATTCGATGATAGGAGGCGAGTCCTAATAATTACCTGTTCTATCTTTGATGTAAAATTTTGTTGATAAACTTTAAAAATTTCGTGATAATCACATACGTACATACACAATATACAGTTTCAATATAAAGCATTATTGCTATTAAATTAAAATAATGAATGAAGGAATATAAATGAGACTAATAACTTGTTATTTCTCTATAAATTGCAATTGTGATATTTATCATATTAATATGATGGTTCAAGTGATAAAAAAATATTTTAAACTAAATTTTATACGATTGCTGGATGACAAGGGATTATTAGCATATAAATCATAAATTATACTTGGATATGCACAGACACTTATAATTATACAAAATGCATTTTCATATAATAATAGAATAATATAATTATATATTATATATCTTTTACATAATCAAAACCGACATCAAAGACATTATTTCGACCAACTTTTCACAATATCATAGATAAATCGCCATAGAATACTTGCAATAATTGAAAATTCTATATAATATATTGTTGTACATAATCACTTAATCATAACCTTTTTATGCCATAATTCATCTTAAGTGCGTTGTATAGTTTTATAAGCCAATAAGCGCTAAAAGATATACTATCAAGAAGTCAAGAAAAGCGCTAAGTATATCTGCAATGAAAAAAAAAAGTTTTTTCCCCAAACTTTAGGAGCCTCTAACTCGGAGGGGGGTTTATTTGCGGACCCATGTTCATAAGAAAAAAAGTCTTATTTTGACCTCTAGAATACGCTCCTAAAGTTTAGTGCATCATTTCAGATACACCCTGTATAATATTCGTGTTATTTCACGTATGCACTCATAATATAATTATCGCATTTATATAATTCTGATAAAATATAAAAGAGAAAATACATAATATTATATGATATTATATAAATATTATGTATAAGCTTAACTATTATTTATAATACAAAATTACTATTTATTAAAATAATTGGTAAATGTTTACTTTACGTCACACAGCTCGAAAAATTTTTATTTTCACATATGTTGTAGAGGATACATTCTTAAGTAATACACCGTTTGAATTTTGTGGCGCTCTCTCTTCGTTCCTGAGATATGCAATTTTGAAATTTTATACTTACTTGTATCATCTTTTCGTTACTTTCTAAATATGTTTATATTTTTCTGTTTACATTTCCTGAGGTCATCTTTTTGAATAACTTTCAGAAGGTTTTAGCCGCTTATTGTTATTTATTAAATAGTTATTAACAAAAAAAGTTTCAAGAATACAATATAATTTTATCACATCATGTATGTTTAAGAAGAAATATAGGCATACACACACACGCGCGGGGAGTGCAAGGGGGGCCTTCGGCCCCCCCTTCCGCAACCACCCCGCCGGTAGGGGACGCATTGCGAAGAGTTCAATCACAATGGATATATGCTGTAAATTGTAAAGCGAGGTCCACCTTGACTATCGGCGGGGTGGTTGCGCGAGGGGGGGCCGAAGGCCCCCCCTTGCAACCCCCGCGTGCGCGCGTGTGTGTGTATGTGTGTGTACACATACATTTGTGATATGATATGATTTCTATAGCTTAGCGACATGGAAGTCACAACGAGCAAACGTAAACAAAAAAATATAAACACACAAGGAAAATATAATATGAAACCGTGTTGAGCAAATGTAAACAAAAAATGTAAACACATAAATAGGATATAACGAAAAGATGACATGAAAGTATGAAACTTCAAAATTGCATATCTCAGGAACGAAGAGAGAGCGCCACAAAATTCAAACGGTGTATTACTTAGGAATGTATCCTTTACAACGTATGTGAAAATAAAAATTTTTCGAGCTGTGTGACGTAAAGTAAACATTTACCAAATAATTAAATATATAAACATTAAAATGTCTAAAATAAACACAATCATGTGTATATATAATTATTGTGCTTTTTTATATTTTTAAATATAAAACATATATTGTTGCGCCCGCGTCCCGTCCCTGCGGATATATTCGCCACCCGTTATTCTGCCGGCGGGAAGTTCGTCGACGGAAGAAGATCGTCTCCGCGCGCGTTATTAAGACGTTTGTTTTTAACAACGACTGTTATTGAGTCTGGAGCCAGCTGTCAAGCTGCGCGGACGCGTGTTAACCTGTGTTCCGTTTGTTTTAAGTTATTCCGAGTTATTGTATGTTTCTCGTGTTTTGCATTAAAGCTCTTGTGTTCTAAAGAACCGTGTTTTTATTCCCGAGTGCGCGAGTGCGCGAGTGGAAGCGTGTGCCGAGAGTTGTGTCGTGCGCGCGTTCGATAAATCGAGGTCGTCGTCGCGGACGCAACAACATATACATATATGTATATATATTTTTTTCATTAAATGAAAGTTATACCTTAGATCGCATTAATGGAGCAGGATCCGCTGTAGCTGATGATTCAGCTATAACATCAAAAATCGAGACAGTCGTAAAAACGGCAACTAACAAAAATAGATATGTTACGGTATTCATCGTTGCAGACTTTAGAAGGACTGATTGAAAAATTTTAAATTTTAACACCTTTAGTGCCTCAATTTATACAATAAAAAATCGTGATCTGGACATCATAAATATTGTCTAATCTAAAAAATTCTAACGTTTACTAAGACTATTAAATTTTATTTAAGTATTATTTTTTTAAACTCTAGATAAAGTAGTGCTTATTGTTGTATATAAAATTGCTCAATAAAGAAATAGAGTGATTTTAATGTTATTTCTCCCCATTATGCTAAGTCAGTTTCTTTTGATCACGCACTAAAACGACGACTCCTTTTCCTCTCCCTTTCCTCTTTTCTTTTACTATACTTAATCGTGTGACGTAATCTTGAAACATATATTTCATCTTTGCTCGCATGTCATGATATTAACTTTTTATATATAGTCTATAAATAATCTATAATAAAATAATTTATCGATATTCGCGCAATAAACATAATATTATTACAGATCGTGCTATAAATGAATCATGCAAAATAAAATTTATCACATTATAAAGATCGTGTCTACAATCAATAATTATTTATGATAATTATAAATTTAAAATATTGTTATATAAAATGATAAAGAAATATGCATAACATATATTGTGAAATATTTACAAAATATTGGAAATATAAATATATACGTATATAATTCTCGATCTATTTAAAGACATAAATTTATTTTAATAAATTTTTTTAATAAATCTGATATTTTAAAACAAAATTTTATCATCAAAAATATTGGAATTTACTTATGCGGAATATGTACTCGGGTTACAGTATCTTTAACTTACATTCTTAAAGGTTGATTCTTTTTTTTCTAAGGTAGAAACGTATATCATATCGAAGTAATATTTTCATTAATATTTTGTGGAAGAAATGAAAATCTGTTGCATTCACATAGTATCATGCGTGTGAGATGACACATTGTGACTTTCCATTAAAACATGAGAAATGAAATTATGCTTGCATCGCTACTTATTCAATTAGCGAAAGAAAACATCTGCGATTGCTTCCGCAAATTATACTTTTTTTATTTTTTTAAATTTGATTATTCTTATTCTTACTAATTTTACTTTTTTAAATTTAACAATTCGATAATTATTCGATAGGAGGCAAGTCCTAATAATTACCTATTCTACCTATCTTTGATGTCAAATTTTATTGATAAACTTTAAAAATTTCGTATAGATTATCACATGTATATATGTATGTACATACACAATATGTATATACACAATACATAGGTTCAATATAAAACACCATTATTATTAAATTAAAACAAAGGAATATATATGAGACTAATAATTTGTTATTTCTATACGAATTGCAATTGTGATATTTACCATATTAACATCTAAGTGATGATTCAAGTGATAAAAAATATTTTAAACTAAATTTTATGCGATTGCTGGATGATAAGGGGGATTAGCATATCAATCGAAATAAATTATACATTATATATGCACGAACATTTATATTTACTCAAAATACATTTTCATATATATAATAATGGAATAATATTATTACATATTATATATTTTTTATATAATAGAAATCGACATCAACAACATTATTTTGAACAACTTTCTATAATATCATAGATAAATTGCCATAAAATACTTGTAATAACTGAAAATTCTGTTAAATATATTGTGCCATAATCATATAACCTTTTCATGCCATAATTCATCTTCAATCATTGTGTAGTTTTATATATCCATTTCTTTTAAAAAATTATATAAATAATTTATTAATTTGTCTGTATTTAAAGTTGATGGAGGTGGTGTAGGTGGTAATCTTCTTGTGTAATCAAAAATATTCTCTAATAGATTTCGCTGCAATGTAAAAAAATAAATAAAATTTATTTTTTGTATACACACATAACTGTGTTTGATTATTATAGTAATATATATATATAAAAGATATTGTGGATACGCAATTATATATTTTATTATTGACACACCGACAAAATAAGTTTTTATATAAGAATTTTTATTAAAACAATTATACAAACAAATAAAAATTTATTATTAATATTGTATAATATTTGTATGTATTATTTCACGTCTTCATGATATAACACTCATAATATAATGATCGCATTTGTATAAATTTGATAAAAAAAAGTAAAGAAGAAAATACATAATACTTTATAATATTATATGTACATTATGTAAAAATATATATACTATTATTTTTAATACGAAATTATTATTTATTAATAATTCAATATATAAATTTAATATATAAATATTTAAAAAAATCTAAAAAACACAATCATATGTATATATGTATATTCATTGTGTTTTTTTAAATATTTTTTTAAAATATTTATTAACATTTTTAAATATTTATATTTATATATATTTAATATATTTTTTCATTAAATAAAAAAATTATACCTTAGATTGCGAAGCAGGATCCGCTGTAGCTGATGACTCATTGTCAGCCATAACATCAAAGATCGAGACAGTCGCAAAAATGGCAACTAACAAAAATAGATACGTTACTGTATTCATCATTGCAGACTTATGAAGGACTGATTGAAAAATTTTGAATTTTAACACCTTTATCGTCTCAATTTATACAGTAAAAAATCGTGATCTGGACACACACATTGATAAAAAATAGTCGTAATTACTATAAATATAGTTATTTTAAGCGCCAAAAATAAAATTAAAGTTATTATTACTGTGCACAGGTTATTATTACCAATATTATAGTAGTCATAACTACAAAAATAGAAATCTAAACTATAATTTTTTTACTGAGCAACTGTTGGCCCCTTTTTTCAGTGCATAAACATTATCTAATCTGAAAAATTCTAATATTTATTAAGACTATTGAATTTTATGTAAGCGTTATTTTTTTTTAAACTTTAGATAAAATAGTACTTATTGTTGCATATAAAATTGCTCAATAAAAAAACAGAGTGGTTTTTAGTGTTATTTCTCCCCGATAAGCTAAATTTTCTTTTGATCAGGCATTATAAGATGGAACGCGATTTCCTTTTTGTGTCTCTTTTTTTCCATTATACATAATCGATATATTCTTGAAAAAAAAACGTGAATAACTTGTACGAAATCTAATTGTAAATATCAGATTCCAAATAATCTTTGCATAAAATTGAATACAGAGTTTTATTACTCTTGTATGGTTTTATATTGTCTATGTTGAATAGAAATTCTATTTAATGTAAAATCACATTTACACAATCTTGTAATCCTTGCTCAACACCTAAATATGTAAATTCGCCCATAAAATTATCTGAATCTTCCATGATTTCTATTTCATACACTGCAGATGTGATATGCAATAACGTTTTTGTATATTTTGAAAGATTTGAAAGAATTTTGGAAAATTTGGTAGTAATCTGTGTTTTAATATTTTTAATAATTTATCACTATGTACATTCTACATGATACTAAGGCATTCTACATGATACTATTCACTTTTATATTTTCTTTATTTCATTAAAATCTCCATTATAAAATTAAAAATTATTTTCATTTAAATCAGAGCTATTTTCTTTATAGTTTTCATCTGAATCAAAGTTAATATTTTCATGCCTATTCTTTCACTCGTATTAGAATAACGTGAATTCTAAACAATAAAATTAGTATTATTAGTAACATGAATAAAATAAAAAGAAATATAAAATTCCTTATTATTCACGCATCTTTCATTTGCGTGTATTTCTTCTTCACTCGTCACTTGTACTCTTTGACAATTGTCATTTCTAACCTTTGTTAAAATTTTCATGACAGAATTGCTAAGCTGTTTTAGTTCTACAAGTTTTCTTTTCTTTGCTCTATATTTTTGTACGCATTCAGATTTCATTTTTATTTAATTTTATATATGAGCATAATCAAACTGCAACTAATTAAAAACTAATCAAAAAATTTTTATAATGATAAATCTTTTATAACGATAAATTTTTTATTAACGATAAATCTTGTAAAGATTTTACCTACATTTTATACATTTTAAAATTGCTTTAACAAATTTTGCCTAATCGCTATGTAATATTTCTGTATGAAAAAAAATCAGTAATACTAGATAGTAACGAAATTTCTATCAGGGAATGAACCGTTAAATTTTATTTTAAATTAATATTTCTATCAAAATAAATAATTAAATTTTATAAATTAATATTCAAATATTCTGAATATATGGTAAATATTAATTCTTTATATATATGGGTATAATATAATAAATTTATATATAAATCCAGAATTTTTAGTTTGAACTAGATAAAAAGTAACGCTATTGAAACAATAATAAATATTTTCTAAACAATCGGAGTAGAAATTTTTACATCGTTCTGATTTAACTTGTGAACTGCTCAAAAACCTTCTTTCGGAAGGTGTATTCCTGTAAAAGTGGGTCACGGTATGGGAAATTCCGTTGTGATGTGCCGGGAAGAGCGCGGAGACCTCATTTCTTTCGCGAATAGCACAATGAGCGAAGAAATTCTCAAGGTTCCATGTCCTTCTCGTCAACCGCGTTTCTCTTACGCGTCACGATAAAGAGTGCAGATCTAACTGTAAAGTCTTAGACCGCTGGCTACGCAATAAAATTGCATAAAAGTACATATAGTCTACTTTAATAATAGAATAGACCTTTTCCGCGATGCTGTCTCGCTCTTATCTTAATACTTACATTATACCGGCGGACAATAGAAAATATGTGTCTTTTACAGAAAAAAGGCCGTGGGGAGAGAATATTAAATGAAATTTCAGATGAATTCTGCCGTTTTAAACGAGCAGTAATTTACGCAACTGTACCTCTTACTACCATATCGTCCGACATCATATAATGGAAAATTATTCCGCGTCGAATAACACGGCTCCATGCTAATTATTGAGCATAGAGATTGAGTTTTTTCTTTTGCATGTCTCTTGGAACATTTAAATAAATGTTTGCGACTTATCATTTCGACTTATATAAATGAGTGAAAGATCCAAGTGCAATAAAATAACATTTTTACATGTTAAAAGAAACCCATAGCACTAAGGTAATAAAAATATGATATAATTGTATGCGTTTTTATGCTTCTCTGTATTTATTTATATTTTTAGAAAACTTATATGGAGATTATTACTATTAAAAAATCTCCAGACTTGGATAGCTCGGGTACCTCGGGGTTGCCCGTATTCACTATTGCGAGCCCCTGAGGGGAAAATTGCACAACTATATAACGTATATAAATAATATAGATACATATATATAATACAGATACATGTATATACAATATACATAGAGTTTTATTAATTTTATTTATTTTATCCCTTTTTTTTTCTCATCCACTTGTTAATTATAAAATTGAAAAGCTACATTGCAACTCATTAATAATGAATAAATTTAAAATATCATACGTGTTTTATTTGTGTATCGTTATATTTATATATTTCATTGCCAAAATGTTATAAAACAAAATGATTCATTACTTCATCACTGTTTATCCGATGCAACAATCTTGCAATAATTTTTTACGCGATCTCTTTCTTTCTCTTTCTTCCTCTCTCTATGCATATTGTTTACGAACTCGTATATATCTATGCATGCAACGTATCGCATAGACTTTCATCTCTTGATTCCCATATAATGCATAATATATGGCCAGGTAGCCAGTTTTCTTGCATGCGGCGTGCACATTATTTTACATTAATATCGTGTCGAAATAGCGGCGGAGTAAGCTTTTTTTTCGATGATAATGAAGAAAACTTTCGGCGACCGCAGCAATCCTAATTAAAACCGCGCGGTGCAGTTATTTCTCTGGTGCTTTTTAATTTGTTCGAAGGCTTGTAAGGCTCGCGTTTTCATTTTATAATTTATTGGAAACAATCATTTTAACATGTTATTATCTTATCCGCAATATTTCGAATAGATAATACATATTGACTATTTTAAAGTATGTTCTGTTCAAAAATACTATAGATAAGATTACGCGTTAAAGTGTCTTTCTCTGCACATGTAGATATTTATTTAAGAGATAGGAGACACCGAAGATAAGTCCAGATAGATTCGTAGAATTAAATTAATTAAAAAGCGGCGATTAAATTATTAGATTGATTATTTCGATACAGATATATTAAAGAATCATCAAAGTTCAATCTTCCATTAAATATCGAAAGTATTTTGATAGACTGAATTTTTTATTAGTTATTCTAACATTCCTGCAAACTTTAAAGGTATTCCCGGCATTATATTTCAGGCGGTCATCGCACTTTTCGCAGTGAAAATTGATCGTAAATGAAAGTCTATTCGGAACGGATAATTAGTTCCTTGATGAGCGCATAAACTAATTATCCGGCACAAGGCAAGATTAATGCAACCACCGTGCGTTCCGCTCATTATCTTGGCCTCAGAACTTAACTGCAGATATGTATGCTTGATGTGAGCCTGTGCAATTCAAGAGAAATCAATCATTTAACAAATTGACGCGGCCGTATCAGAGATGGCGTAATCGTGATATAATTGAAACAGCAGCATTTTTACTCAGGTCAATCACAGTTTAATTATATTACGAAACTAAAGAATGATTTCATTGATAAAACACACAGGCGTAACAAATAGATTTTTTCATCTGTTTAAAGCGCTGTCGAATCGTATCGCGCATCATCTCTTGTAAAGACTCGCATTTAGTATACGAGTCGTGTCGGTCCTCGAGTAGATTGCCAAAGACCTTCTGCGGCCGTAACGAGATTCGATTACGGTAAATCTCGTAAACTTCCAATATTACGGCTGAGAAAGCAATGCTCGCTTGCCCGTTAGGGGGAGAAAAGGAGGGAAAAGTAGAGGCTCCCCCCGTTTATCCTCCTAGAGCATCCATCCCTCGCTCTTTCTTAGCTACCTCATTTTCTTCATCTTTTCGCGGAGGCAAAAAACATCGCTCACCCCCGGAACAATCTCTAATCTTCATGAAAGCAACACGCCGCGAGACAAACGCGGATCTCTTATTACGGCGAGACAAAGTCGTGTCCGATTAGTGACATTTTATTCTCAGAATTTTCCAAAAATAATAATGTTCTCTGACAAGGAGCAGAGAAAGGTATTATCGCATTACCTCATTATTTTAGAGATAAACCGCATTTTCTAAAAACCATGTCAAAGGTGGAAAAATGATCCATCCGTAAGAATCTACAGCGAGAGATCTCTGTCGCAGATTCTTAAAGAGTTTCTAAAGTAAAAATTTCTACAATAAAAATTATTCGAAATTTTGCAAAAAGTTATATAATATGATACAATAATGACTAATTTCCTCGACCGCGTTGAGAAACGCTGCTAATGCTCACGCATGCTTTGACTCCAATTAGCACAACCCCAAAGGCTTTACCTACCAAATCGTTCATACCATGTGTTGCCTATGTGTATAAAGCCCAAAGCAATTAACACGGTTGCGAACCATTACTTACTGGTAATTTTGTCCATGGCGGAAATCATTCAGCTGGCTACGAAGCGCACGAAGCTGAAGCCCGACGCTTTACACGAAACCCGACAAGAGATACGATGGTCTTTTAGACTATCTCGATGCGCGCACGTACAGAGAGAATATATCTCATTTTTCAGTTATGCGTTCACGCGCGCCCCATGTATTATTATCCATGGCCACGGCAGATTAGCTGCGAACATCGGAAATTACTCGATACACGCCGAAGAAAAACGTGTTCGTAAAGGAACAAATCTTCTCTGATGGCTAATCTTATATACAACAATCGCAAAATCGGCGAAAAAAATTGTATCCCCTCATCCATTGAACGCATTTTATAATGGATAGAAAACAATTTTAATACAGCACGAGAGAATGACATCTCTTCTTTCCTTTTCAAAGAAAATTTTGCAGAAAAATATGCTCCTTATCACAATATTTAATTTCATGTCTGTTTAACGTACGAATGTTTATTCTTCTCTTTTCTCCTGTAATTCTTATTGCCTCTATATTCAACTTCATTTTTTTCATATTTATGTATGTTAAAGGATTTCGATAGATTAAATTTATATAGGAGTTAAGATCCTTCTTTTTTGTATCTTAAATAAATTGTATCTTAAATTCCCATTTAGAGATTTAAAAGAACAGCTTCCGACAAAATTATAAATTATAAATGAAAAGAGATAGCTAACTACTTAGAATCAAAGTAGGTGTTAAATTAAAAATTAACTTAAAAAGTAAGAGAAAAATTTTGATTCGAGAATCCGATATGAATGGTATTCTTCTATGAATTTTAATTATATCGTAGATAAAAAAAATCAATAATTTACGTACGCAGTATATTTTATTATTCATATTATGAATTAATCTATGCATATTATCATATTGTTATTATTATATTATTTATCTTGTATTTCTGCGCTTGAATAACTCGTTACATTATGTTACGCTTTTCTTCCGTTAAATGCAAAGAGCCAACGTTACAAAGGCTCAGTTACAGTGGCATTGAAAATCTAACGCAAATGTAACATCCTCTGTGTCTGAAGAGATACTATATTCTCTTTGCATATTTTCGCCGCAGCATGCTGCATGTTGCATGTTGGTTGCATTTGCATCTTTCCCTTATGTAGCCTAGGCTTTATTATCTTTTCGTTGCAATATCTTTCTTGTCGCTCTCTTTTTCTATCTCCAATTAGAAAATTTTATTTACATTATACTTGCTGATTCTGTCATGTTCTCGTTCGTCGGAGAACGTTACACGCGTATACTTTTTCTGCTCTATGTGCACAAAAGAAAGTAGTTAAGATAACAGAAAATATCGCAGAAAATAAACTTAAATAATATTACAGAAAATTTTGTGACAAGCTTTTATAAAGTCAACATGTGTACTTGACATGTATACTTGACAAGACAAAGAAAAGAGACGTTTTTCATTTCTGAAGATATAAAATATGAAGATATTTCTGAAGACATAAAATACAGTATTTTTATATAATGTATATCGAGATAAATTGCATCCTTCTGTATAACATTTAATCGAGCGCTTTTTAATTCAAGCCTCGCACTCTTTCATTGTTCTTCGTCTGCCATTAGTCTGCTAGTAATCAACGCGCGACATTCGGCGCTGGCGCATTTTAACCGGCATGCGAGAAACAATTTTAATTGTGCACGATAATTAAAGGCGTTATTGTTGCCGGGCGTCCGTCTCGTGCACCAAGAAATACAAAAACTCGTGGTAAACGACGGGAAGGAAGCGAGAGCGCTCCAGATATTCGCAAATTATTCGCCGCACGATTATGCGCATAGAACGTTCACATTTTCATACCTCGTTATTGACAACAGTTTTTTGCGCTCGATGAATGATCAACAATTCCACTGGTTCTGATCAACCGTACGTGAAAATATTTTCCTCTCTCATTTTAAATATTATCAAATGAAAAGCGAATCATGTAAAATTAATGATAAATAAATTAATGATAAAAAAATTAATTAAACATTATGCCGGAGAAAATCGTATAATCCACTGTAGCTTAACGAGATACGGAACCCATATTTAACTGTGCATTC
Organism: Camponotus vicinus; assembly: GCF_025532165.1. Classification (NCBI taxonomy): domain Eukaryota; kingdom Metazoa; phylum Arthropoda; class Insecta; order Hymenoptera; family Formicidae; genus Camponotus; species Camponotus vicinus. Next base: position 6,483,793 of record NW_028141949.1, read on the forward strand.
GTAATCGCATTCGTATTCGTCTCGTCTTCTATCGTGAGAATGGATCTCTCCATTCTGCAAATCCCGTCGCTTTGTATTCCACAAATCTTGAATCTCTTAATGCCTGATATATGAGACAGTGCTTAACAGCGCATCGAAACCCAACACACGCGAATAACTGTGATTTATCGGCGGGGGAGAATCAAACGGCTCGCGGATGCGATCCGACGGGATGTTCACGGTAAACGCTCGGATGGATTTATTGCCGAAAACGAAATCTTCCACACAGAAGGGACGGGGAATTTGTCGCTTAAATTGCGCACGATCCACTCGCATTATTTTACCGATCGAAATTAATGTTCATTTCATAAAGACAGAATTCGCAGACACGATCCTGTCTGATTTATTTCTCCGTCGTATGCATTCTTTTCATTTAAATCTAAAATTATCGCGGAACACGCATGCATATATATGCGACAAATTGGACAAGAGAAAATAGCCAATTCTCTCTTCACTTATTTTATAAATATTTTTTAACAAATAACAGTAACGAAGAGAAGTATCCCTTCATCGTACAATTTTATTTGTTGGAAAGTTTCGCGTTTGCAAATGTAAAGGTAGTGACGCATGCAGTGCCGAAAGTGATGCTTCGCAGAGTCGAGATTTTTCGCCATTTCTAGCATCGATAATCGACAAAAAACCGGAAAAAATTGAGGGGGAAAAATGCCGCTGATGCGGAGACAGAAAAATTCGGAAGCTGCGCGGTGTAAATTACGAGAGGAACCTTTGAATGTAACGTGCTTCGAATATCGCATGTATGTAAAAAAAGAATTGTTTGAGTATGAAATATAAAATTAAAGTGCAAGATTGTCTCATCTATTTCAGAGTTTAATTAATCTGATTGATTAATTAAAATCTGATGGATTAATTAAATTCTTAATTAAATTCTGACTAGAATTAAACAATACTTATATTTCTAACAAATACTTAGATTTCTGCCCTTTTTACTATCGTTTTTAGGAATCTGCTCGTAAAGAAGATCATGTGCAGACCATCTTTTACAAGTATGACAAGTTGTCGTAGATAAATACAAGTACGTTTCTATCTATTCACAAAATGTTCTCATCGTTTTGTCTAATAACAAGATTCGCCACGAAAACCGACTTTATCAACCCCATTCACAGTGTTTTATTATACGCCCTGAGAAAAATGAGATAAAAGATATATTTCCATAGAACATTGAGATTCGCTCGAGAGTTTTCGTTGGAAATGTTCCTTTAAAAGAAAATCCTTGGTAGGGATACTACGTTCATTTGTACGAGATAATGAGACGGACATGGTGAAAACAATTATATTTACTCATAAAACAAATATCTCGCGACACAAGCAATTTCTAGAGATTACAACGTTGTATTTCGCCAGTTGCCTGCACTCGGCTTTGCATCTTGCATAGTCATGTCACGGACACATTTGACCCCGATTTCAAAATACATATAGTCAACTACTCGAGATATAAATGCAAACGGTAAGAAAGATATAAGTCTCAAAAAATATTCTTTTACCGCGCTACAATAATCAGATAAACGGATTAAATAACGACATTTGTCAGATAAGAAGCGCGAGTATTTTTCCCTTTTGCCCCAAAAATTCGGAATGCGAGGAGGATTCGCAATTGCAGCGCAAGATGCATGCACTTCTCGCGGAAATTGAGCGGAGCAAAGTTCCCCGGCATTTCGCGTAAAACGCTCCGAAAAGGCCGCGATGTTCAGAAAATTCGGGCGTTGCAGCGGGATAATAATTGTGCAGGTGCATCCGCCATCCTGCGCGCGCGCGCGCGCGCACCAAACCCGTCCTCCCTCGCACACGCACGCGGCCAGGCACGCGTGTGTCTGCCGCGCGGGAGGTGCACCGAGCGTGAGTGCACGTCGAGGCAAGCGTCTGGCCTCAGTCGACCGCCACCCTTCGCGAACGACGGATCGTCGTCGCTCGTTCGTCTTTCTCGCCAGCGAGAGAGTCCATCTTCCGCCGAAGTGCTTTTATCCCTCCCCCGTCGAGTATAATCTCCCCGAAAGTTCTCTCAAAGTGCGTCTGGGTGCGTGCGAACCGGACAGGGTGCGTGGCCGCGCGTAGAGGGTGCATTACACCTCCCCCCCTCTCTTTCTTTCTCTCTCTGTTTCTCTCGAAGTGCGAGTTATTATGCACCAGCGAGTTTGAGAAACCCCATCGACGAACGCTAAACTTCAGGGCAGAACTCGAGGCAGCATCAAAAGTCACTTTCAATATCGTGAGTACATTATATGTTGAATATGCTCTTATTTTGATTTATTTATTTGGAAGTTTCAGTTCAAAGGCCGTTAGTTTTAATAATTAGGAATAAATTGATATTTCCTCTATTATTTTCAATCTGCAATTATTTTGATGATGTTTTTTAATTTATTTAATATATAATGTAAAACACACAATTTCTGAAAATAAATTTATCGAATAATAACAGCTGCAATAATAAAATCCATTCAATTATAACTTATAATAAAACGTAAGCACACAATTTTGTTTGAATATAATAAGTGCTATTGATTTTCAAAGTGCGACAATTAACACTTTTTTAATTGATAAATAGTTTATATGTTAACATTACATACATATATTGAAATATCATATAATATAAACCCATGTTATGATTCACGATGATAGAAATACACGACGATGGTAAAAGTAAACAATCGATGATTAATACTTTCGATACTTTCGATTCAAATTCTTTAATGATTTTCTGATAATGATGAATCGATATGTATTTAACAATACATACTAGACACAAATTATATGTCTACTTATTCTCTCTTAATTACAAGCATTATTTATTAATTGCTTGCGCGTTGAGTCAGCTTTAGAGCTCGGAGAGGAAACGACGCGTCGCGTGTCGTCGCGAACGGAAGAGACATGTTTCGAAAATGAGAGCGCGCAATCATTTCCGCGAAACTCTGACGATTAAATCCGTGGCTCTTTTAAGCTTTGAGGAAAACGTAAATTACGCAGGATATCCGTCGACATAAGGAAAAGAAATCCGAGCTCGTGTAGGACGAGCAACGTTATCCGTACAAAGCCGTCCCAGCTGTGACCTCATATTCATAGTATTTGAATTTTTTATCTTTCAGCCTAAGCATCTTTCTCATTTGCATACAAGTTTCGTCGTCATTTAGATTTTCCGCGACAAATTTCTGTATCAAATGGACTTCATTCCAAGTGCATAAAAGTGCAACAAATTTTTCTCGCTCTGTTGCATCATTGATTAAATCTCCCAAAAAAACATTTTCTTGTTATTTATTTTCTTTTTCTTTTTTTTTTAATAATGGCACTTTTTATCTCATTTTTATCTTTTCTTTTTTAATAATGGCATTTTTTATCTCATCGTTTTATCGACTCGTAGGGAGATTTCGGCGAGTTGGCTGGCGCGCCGCGTTCTCGCCCGAAAATTAATCTGGTAGTGGAACTAATTGAAAAAAAGAAACAGTTTCAGAGAATGAGCTTGCAGAGAACGAGCCGGAGCGTCGTGGAATCGAAGGTATCCGGTCCGCTGAGCTCGTTAGAGATGCGAAATCCGCATTCACCCTCGCGCGCGCGGTACTTTCCGCTAACGAGGATAACGAAGCGTGGCTTAACGGGGAATTGACGACCCACGCCGGCGCCGGCGTGAAGACACCGGATGCATACAGGTGTGCACACCGTAGATGCACACCGCTCTTCTTTCATTCTCCGCGCTTCACGACGGCACTCTTATCATAAGGAAAGTTCGCGCGAGATTGAGAACACTATCGATCCCTCTTGAGAGCTAATTAGCTCGCGCAACTTAAGTGCAGTTTTTGTTCATTCATATGCGCGCTTCGAGATAAGATGATGAAGGATCGAAAGTTTTTCAAATTATGAGATATAAAATTTTGACACCGAGGCGAATTTTATGCATTAAGGATCTGGATGTGATGTCTCGTTAGCATAAACTGCATTTCTCAAGTCGAAATTTTTTCTCCATTTGCGACTTTAATTTTCTCACGTTTATAAGAATTTTGATGGATTTGATCTATAAGAATTAAACTCTATTTTCCATCTCATTTTTTTCACCTTCTAGAGGATTTCGATAGATTTAATTTATAAGAATTAAATTCCTACTTTGTACCTTAAATAAGCACTAAACGAGTTTCTCACATAAAGATTGAAAAAAGGGTCTTTTTAAAAAACTATGAATTAAATACTTTTAAGAAAAAATAACTGTGCTTGAAATAGATTGAGATCAAAAGTGGAGAAAGAAAAATTTCGATTCGAGATATTTCCAAATTTTATCATCGAGATGTTCCAGTTTCTTAATTACAAACACCGAAAGTCTCTCCTGTCTAATTTTAAATTGCAATTGCTTGCTTGGACGGTAATTATTAACGCACAAACGAGCATATATCGTCAAAGGGCGGCCGTAAAGAAAGTTTCGCCTCACGAGGAACGTTGAACTCCCGAGTCAAGATCATTGCCTCGACGACTAGGAAGCAATTTCTTACATTACACAGACGACCGGGTACAAGCGCGGACATATATTGTGAGTGCGAAAATCACGCGGTTTTAAAGGCACGGAAAGAACGGAAACCGGATTTGGTCTCTCGCGATCGCCCCGCTTTCCTCCGTTGTTTCCGCGTCGACGACGTTGTCGTTGGTCTCTCACGGTGCTCGTGAGGAAAACGGATATCCTGCGGATGGGATCCAGAAACTCGTGTGCGAAATATGAAGGAAAGTTTTCCGCGGAACACATTTCCACGCGGATGCGAGACAGATTTTGGAAATTATTTCTTTCCTCATTTTCTCCTCATGTCTCTCAATTTTATAGATGCACATAAATATGCGTGCAGTTGCTTTCTAATAAATTCTATCAACTGTTTAAATTTCATTATCGCTTGTGTGCACACGCCAAGATACTAGAATAATATTTACTCGCAAAAACTCGCCACGTGATACGCGGTTTTCGCGGCGCTTGACAAATATTCCATTTAATCCGGTTAAAAGTGACGAGCACGTTCGGAGCAAGCGTAACAAACACGATCGCGCGCGCCGCAAAAGTCCATTAATTGCACCTCCACTTTGTTTCAACTTTACGAGAGGCTGAAATCGGGCGGATCGTTCGTTTTCCCATCCGTAAATCTCTCCGCGAGCGTTTCGCAAGTCTCGTGCTACGATTAAACCGAAGGAAAATGCTGTTCGCGTATGGACACCGCCGAACGATCTCGCTAAACCGAACGGAAAAATGAACGGGCAGCCTGTACAAGAGAAAGAGCGAGATCGATCGATCGTGGCTGAATCGTTAGGCCAATTCGCGGTGCAATTACAACGTTATGAGAGAAACCGCGAGCTCGCGTTGCGGCCGTAAAGCGAGAAATCGCCGGACGGAAGAGAGCAGTTTTAGGGGCAGGGGGAGAGAGGGGCGAGAAAAAAAGAGCAGCGTGTGTTGCAATATTTATTCCCATGCCTGTGCGAACCCGCGTGTCTCCTTATCACGATTATCCGCGAATACTCGCGCAATCGAAACGCGTCTGCGTGATTCGTCGCGATAGTAATTAATTCGCTCGCGTGATTCTCACGGGAGAACGAAATCGCGCCCTCGTTTCGCGAGAGACGTTGTACGTTTATTATAGGATTTCAGACGCGTTTCCAGGTCATCTTTCCTCGTCGCGAGATGACGCGCGCTCGAAAATCCTCCTCGAAATAAATCTAGAGAATCCTGCCTCGAGAATCGACTCTTTAAAAGAGTAAAACTACTCGCGTTTCTACGTCCGCTTTTATCGCCGATATACGTGCGTTTCTGGCGCGCGTGTTGACAACCGAACTAACGAAATGGAGAAGCGCCGAAATCGCTACGCGAGAGTTTGTTTCGCACATTTCACTTGCAAAATAAAAACTCGCAGTCGGGATCTCCGCCGCTTTTTACAGGCTTTGTCCCCCGTGTCGTTCGACATGGATCGCATCCGTTATCGTTGCATCGTCGCGATAACGATCGGAAGTACTGTGCTTTTTCCCCGCGAGGCGAATTTATTGCGCTCGATCGAATCCGGCGGTATCCGCTGCAGCTTCCGCGAGAGATCTGGAGCATAAGTCACGACGATATCGATCGCGTGCAGAAGCGCGAAAAATCGAGATTGCGAGGAAAAAGGAAAGGACAAGGCGAGCGAGACGAGAGAGAAAGAGAGAATAAACGAAGCGCGAAATCGCGTCACCGATAAGCCGCGTATACCTGCCTTCGACACACATGGAAATTAGATCACCGTGTCACGCACACGCGGCGCGAGCACGCGATTCGCTACGCACACATACGTTCGCTACGCACACGCGTGCGCCGATGCGGAATTCACAATTCCATCTTGCTTGGTCGGGAATCGCGTTTCGAGACGGTACTTTATGACCGCCATCGAGTCGAGATGGAGGGGAAAGTCCAGACGGAGGAAAGAGAACGTAAAGCAAGGTGTAAATCTCGAAGATAAAAATTGTTGCTAAAAGAAAGAGAGAGTACTTTTAAATAGTATTTATATATCTGAGGAAAGCGTCATTTTATTCCATTTTGAAGATTAGTGTTTTGCGCGAGAGATGCTATTTGCATATTATCGTTATTTCTGCGCAAACGATTGCATCTATCAGAGTATCATATGAAATATAGACGAACAGTCTGTAACGTGACGTGACGAGATTAATCGAATCATGAGAAAGTAATCGTAGAATGAGAGCTATCACACCGCACATCGCGATACCTTTGATGTCTCTTTACAACTACACTTTTCCCATCACGAGGAAAGCGGAATTGTATGTCGGCTCCCATTACTAAGTGTAACGGTATACTTTGCTCATTAATACGTTATCCTACTGATACTAATTAACGGTAACTTTATTCATCAATCACGGGCAAGTTTCCTGACTTAGGTAGATGGGAGTAATTGTGCATGAGCTCACGATCCTTCCTGTAATTAACGCATTTTATTCAAAATCGGGAATAAAATATTGGTCTCCCGGAGAAAAATAAATGTAACTTTGCAATTACATCTAATTCATATATGTTTTACGGCGACGAATTTGAATAATTTCATTCATTCAACTCTGGCTTGATTCTGCTTCGTACTCGAAAATTGTAATCATTTTCCAAACGTTTAACACACAATCGCTGTTTGGTGCTAAAACGCACACGTGTACCTTGTGTACACAGTTGAAATACGGTGCAGCACAAAATGGCAAACATGGGCGCGGCAACGTTTATCGAAACCATTAAGAAATCATGACATCATACTTGATGCAGAAATGCAGAAGGGGAACTTGGGACAATACGTTCTAAACTAACATTGACAACGTTTATTATATCTATGACGCGAGCTTTCGTGTTGCCGAATGTCGGATAATAAAGGTGATCGTAAAATCAACTACAATTCCAGCTCGAGGAATGATAAGATAACGCGGATGTGGCAATTCAGGAATACCGTAAAATTAAAAGATTACTTCCCGCACGAGATAAGACGTTACACGGCCCGACATCGACTTTAAAATCACCGCAACTTTATTTCACTCTCATGCTTCGTAACCGTCTCGAGTTGCCGATGCATCTGCATCTTGTGTAATCTAAGATTAGCAGCTCCAGGAGAACTCGGAGAGACGAGTGTGCAAATTAAGGAGACGAGATTTTCTTTATGGACTATAGAATTTTTTTACTTTTGATTCTTTTCGAGATAAATAGAGGACAGAATTACGGAAATAAAATTAGAAATTTGCAAGGAAGGAAAGCGAGACATAATTGCTCGCCTAATGTGGTTTTCTCTAGTGCTCTTCTCCTCGCATTTCGAGGATCTCTTTTGCACGATAACGTTCCTCATTACGTAATTGCCACTTGACGTGCGACGCAAAAAGACGGTCTTGTATCTAACAAAAAACATTGCCTCATAACTCTGGCCGCTGATTGCGAAGCACCATTACAGTCATTTGCAATTTTGATTACCGCAAAATACGTGCCGGAGCTTATAATTTGTTTATACTACAGCCGGGTCTTACGCGATCTTTTTATCTACCAAAGTCAATAGGTCTCATTTCAATTTTTTTAAAAAAAATTACGTGACGTCAAGCGGCATCGAAGTAAATAGGAAAGAATAATTAAAAAATAAGAAGAAAAAAATCAACATTAGCAAGGTGACTCGACTCGTTGAATTTTACTGGTAGGAATGCACTTTCTTTTCCGCGTTTTACGACACGCGTCAACCTTTACCATAAATTCGAATATCGATGAGACGGACGTAAATCCAGCAAACTTGTGCGCATGATAACCGATGCGTGTCGATATCGGTAGAAACTGATATATATTTCATTGCCACAAGGCGATAGAGTGCCGTCATAGAGCACCGAGTATCGAAGAGATAACGAGCTAACGTTCGACCCGACATGAAGTAAACGTTTTTCCTTCCATCGTCGGTTATCGACGCTCGACTGCCGGACGTTTGGACGTTTGTCGATCGATTTCTCCCTCTCCCTCTCTTTGACAACCTTCGATATGTTTCCGCTCTTTTCTTTCATTCTTTTCTATCCATATATCATAATTATCTCGAATCATTCAAATCTAGAAAGCGTAAAGAATCGACTGATTCGAGCGTCTGATCGTTATTAACGCGTTCATCCTCCTTCTCGATTATCTTTGGTGACCGAATCGCGTGTTAAAACTCATCAGTATAATAATAATCCGCGCAGAATTAAATTAATCGATTCGTTACGAGGCGCGCGTCTTCTGCGTCGATCGATGCATCCGTATTGTTAAATGTGCGGCTGCACAAGTGACTGGTAATCGGCTAACATTTAAGTAGGAAGTAGAAATCTCGGCCATGTATTTAAAGGTTAAATAATCCCCCGTCGATCTTCGCACCGTGTGGATTCATGGAGTACAGATTAAAAATCGATGAATACCATTGTGCGCCTCTAACTGCGAGACAATCGAGTTCTCGGAATAATGCCAGGTGATCGACGCGCGCAGGCGTTATTATAATTTTCACCATCAGATACATACATTTCTAAATCCTTTTGTTTTCTATTTTAAATCTGAATTTTTTCTTTTTTTTTAAATTCTGGAAGATTTCGATTTCGATTTAATTTACATGAGAATTAAGTCTCTTTATTTTGTACCTTAAATAAGCAATAATGAGTTTCTCACTTGAAGAAAAGATTTCGGCGCAAAATTATAGAACAGTTTTGAAAGAAAACACGGTTTGATTGCTTGAAATATCAAAATAAGTATTAGATTAGTTGAGATCGAAAGTAGGAGAAGAGATTTCGATTCAGCTTCTCATACGTGACCAAAGAGCAACATCAGACTGGGTCGATGTCGGCTCGCGTCGAGATTAAGTCCGACTATGAACACAATCGAAGAAGAGGAAACTCGGCGGTAAGTAGCCAATGCTGAGGACTGCATTGCATAGATTGCGAGAGAGGAGTTCCATTAACGACCCGACGATCTTTGACCGGGCGTCGCGACGACTCGTCGCGTATTTTCTAGCCGCACGCGCGCCCATCACCGTTCATTATTCCGCTTTTACCCGATTTCGCTGCATTATATCCATCCACTCGCCAACAACGGGGAAAATATCGAAAGACCGTCTCGTTAGGGGTCAATTAAGCCGAGTCGCCAACGTGACTGATGCGCGATTCGAGGGTCGAAATCATGTAGAAAGTCGTTAGAGGCGCACGCGTGGAAATCGCTAATCGCGATTCTTTTCGTCGTTGCTTCGTAGATGGATATAGACTCTCGTGCCAGGGGAAAATTGATACGCGACCATTCGAGAAAGCCCGAGATCTCGCCGTGATTACGTCTTCCCCGTTTGATTATTATAAGAAAAAAAGAAGAACGAGTTCCCTGCCGAGAACCTTGTGTCAAGAGACGACTACTCGCAATCATTTGTGGCTCGCACACGGCGATTATCTCTCGCGTGCAATCGTGCGTGCACCCACAGTAGCCTTTGCAGTTCTCGCGGTCGGAGAAATCGCGGATCTGGAACTTTGTTTGAGATACAACGACCGAGCCGCTCCGTAATCCGGATTTCCTCTCGGGCTTTCGCGGTCGAAACTCGCGAGACAATCGTACTCTCGCGCGAAATCGGGCCGGAAAGTTCGCCCCGACGGAATCTCATTGATTCTCGATTCTCGATGTTAGCTGTGCCCTCGCAAAGCACTCTGATACGGCGCGTGTAATTGATTTAAATGACTTAACTTTCTGATTTCAAATAAACTTCTCCAACAGCTTATTTCAAGCGTCGGGAATTTCGCAAACTCTTCTAAAAGCTTACGAGGTAGAAAATAATGGAGTTTAATAAAACGTTTATGCTATTTATAAATAAACGCTAATTATAATTAGAAAAAAGGACAGGTGTAAATAATGCAATCGTGCAAAAAGAAAGAAGAGCAAAAAAACATTTTGCGAAAACTTAGAAATAAATATGAGATTTCTCTGATATCTGTAGCTTGAAAAGGGAACAGGAAAAGAATAATGGAAGATACCAGTGAAGTAAGAAGGAAAATAAACCAAAAGTTAGAAACAGGAAGGTTTCTCGTCGAGATGAATGAGATAAACCAGTAAACGCGACGAGAAAACCGAGTTTGCACATATTTATCGCCATCAACACTGCAAAGTAAATTATTATCAATCCAGTTTAGCTGCGGCGACGATAAATTCTCGTGCGAAGGCTGCACAGCCAGTGAGACGTCGACCGGCTCTCTCGCGGTGAGTGGCGAACCGATTAGTCAATTAATCAATTATAAAAGTACGACGTTAATCTGCGCGAGTGAAATCGCAGCCTCCCTCGCTTATTTCATTGCGCCCAATGATTATTCAGAAACAAGCCTAGTCATCGTCGACCGGCGAAGGTATATTTGAACGAGCAATGCGGATTGAATTTTTTTTCCTCAAGATGTACGAATGATTGATGCCAATCCTGTGCTCTATACATAATAGCGCGTTAATGTTCCGTCAAAAAATTATTAAAAAAATATATATTATTTAAAATATTATTTAAATATATATTATACATATTTAAATATATTATTTAAATATATATTATAAATATATATTATAAATATTATTTAAATATATATTATAAATATATATTATAAATATTATTTAAATACATATTATAAATATTTTAATATTTTATTTAAATATATATTATAAATATTATTTAAAAAATTACGAGAAATCACTTGATCGCGCGGACACTTGATCGCGTATCGGCGTTTTCTTCATCGAGGAGAGGAGCGAGAGAAATGCGTGCCGAGGCGAGCACCATCCCATCCGACGCTTTAAATTCAGGTGCCGCGACCGGTATGCAAAAATTCATCGAGAAGCAAAGCGGAGGGGAAGGATGGAGGTGGAGAACCTCGTGGCAGGGCCGGTGTATGGTCAGTTGGTTCGTTGACCGATCTCTTCTTCTCTCCTCTTCGTCCTCCTCCCTTCGCCTCTCCACGATTCCCTCTCTCATCGCGCGCCATGGTCCTTTTGCCTTCCGGCACTCGAGAGCGGGTTGGAAGGGAACGAAGAAGGATCCTTCGTCGGATACGTGTACGATATAATGCACGATCGTCGGGAGACTACGAAAACCGCGGCCGATCGACTCGCGAGGTTACGACCGACTTTTCTGAGTGATCGCCGAAATGAAGATTATTTATGCACGACGCGGGAGGGGGAGGGAAGACTCGCCTTTCTCTCAATCACCAATCGCCCGAGAAACCGCCTGGCTATTTGCCTTTTTTTTCTTTCTTTTCAGGAAACCGATCCGTCGAGTGTGCATCGTTGGGTTAAAGCAGAGTCCTCTCTTTACTCTTGAAATCGTTGTACCCTCGAGAAAGAATGATCGACAAACGAGACGCTCACGCTCCGATGGCTTGTGAAACGAATCTCTTAAAACGAAGAGGTTCCTGTTAAACTTGGTTATCGTATCGGCAATTTTTAAATATGAGCAGGGCGGCCCAGAAGAATCGGACTTCGCTTTTCGCTCGTCCCGTTGATAATAAACGTAAGGCGCGAGGGCGCGAATCCGCAAAACGAAAATAAATCACCGTCAGAGAAGCAATTTCATTAATTATCGCGTGCATCTCCTTCAGCGCGCACGGGAGAGTCCACTTCCGGTCCGCTGGTTTCCCTCGAGAAATCGATAGATGTGACGATGGTGCGCGCACAAGTCCCGGGACAGGTCGACTTCGAGCTGCTGGCGTCTTCGATCGTAATTAGATGGGCCGGGAGAAGGGATTTGTAATTAAGCGCGAAAGTTATCAATCGATATCGATTGAGAGCGCCAACTTTTGATGCGCATCAATCAAATCGGCGATTATTAGTCGCCTTCGTCGTTCCTAGACGCGTCGCGCGGCGATTAAAAGTATTATACGGTGAAAGGAGTTATCGATATCCTTGAAGAAACGAGACGATGTACGATCAGAAAGTTTATAATGATCAAATAATCATATCGTAGAAAGATATAATTGTCAAAAGAATATTCAACAATTTTATCTAAAATAATTATTCAATAATAATTATTATTTATAATTATAGTAATAGAAATAATAAATTAAACGAGGTGATGCACGACCAGAAAGTTTATAATGATAAAATAATTATATCTTAGAAACATCTCACGATATAATTGTCAAAAATATTCAACAATTTTTATCTATAATAATTCAATAATTATTATTATTTATAATAACAGGAATAAAAATAGTAAAATATAATAATAATTATTGTAATAATTGAATATAATAATTGATAATTAAATATATATATTTTCTTATAATTTTAAAAATTATCATCTTGTGTCCCATTTATATGTACTCAACGAATCCGACTGATGTACGACTCGACTTGATTTACGTTCGAGGGATATTCATTTCTATTCTCGACTTGCGCTTTTCGTCATTTTTTCGAATTCTTGTAATAAAGCGCGGTCTTCATTTCGCGGGGCTTCGTCGTCGATACAAGTTATTGAACGTTCTCTCTCTCTTGCCGCACGTTTGCAATTATTGGAAACAGCATCGCACGCAATAGCACGGTATATCGAAGAATGCGTTCGCAATTGCTTTCAACTGTCGTTTCAACTTCGACAGCGGACGTCGCTTTTGATTCTTTTTCGATACATCTATTTTCATTATCTTTTAATGGAGAATAGAATTCAATTACATCACACAATACTGCATTACGGCTTTCAATTAATTGGAACGCTTTATATAGCTCGCAGGCATCGCTCCATCATTATTGGAAGGAAAATAATATTAAAATTCGCATTACAATGAATGCTGGGAATTTAACGAAAATGTATTATTCAAATGACAGATAATTAAATCGTGAAATCTATTATTCTACAAAATTAATTAATAGATCCCCCCTCGAATCTCACTCCTCAAATTTCGTATGTGCTAGAGAAATTCCATTACTATGTCGCATCTTTAAAAATGCGCTCTTAGCATTTACATTCGAAAGCAGTCTATTTTACGCCGCTCGTTTGTATCCTCGAACATTTGGGAGAGACACGAAAGAGGTCGAGACGCGTAGAGATACGAATGCATTTCTCTCCCGGAATTTCTCTCGGACTCCTCCTCAAACGTGGCCTACACCGCCTTCTCCGCGAGATCGTCGGAGAATAATCGCCAGAGCCAAGCCGGGACATGTTATGCGCATCGCGTGTGATTAACCGGCGCGAAATTAAACCGGTTTCCGAGACAGTGTCTCGCGGTGGATTCGCACGCGGTCCGATAAATGAAATTAACGAATATCGATTCCGGTTTGAGACGCGGACGAGTCAAGCAATTTCGACCAGCTGCAAGTAAGGTTGACGAAGAGAACGACCGCTTGTTTAACGAAATAACGACGAGAAATTACACGGATAGCGTAGCAAAATTGCGATGCGAAATCGTTATTGAAGGAAATAACATTTGGAAGACTGATTTCTATCTCAAAGGCCTAAAACGACTATCATTATCCAGGATATATTATCCTTATATTAGCCCTAATCCGTGTTTGAAGATAAGCAGTTCTAATCATAGAGCTGGTTGCTCCAAGCGGGTAAGTTGGAGACTGATTAGCAAAGTTTACCTTCTCCAAGTTTATGCACAGGCAGAATCATACATATATATGCGTACTTTCTGTAAAAGAAACGAATCTCGTTTCAAGTTAGGCAAGTCAGTTTGTCTTCAACTCTAGCAAGTCACGAGAAAATGGAAATAAATATAAAAGCAAACATTATTCATTAATCGATTAATCTTAGAACAAATATTAATCTCAATCTAATCGCAAGATAAATTTTTTAGCAAAGTGGGACAAGCGCGTTTTGGGCCATTTTCGATTTTCCATCACGCGAAAAGCCCGTATCGATTCGCCATAAAACGAAACGATCGTCTAACGGTAATGAAATTGCAAAAAGGCCCGGCAATTGCCATCCCTCTCGCAACGTACTGTATAGTTATCGCTGTGAGGAGTTGGAGTACACGAACGACAGCACCTACGGTAGTTTTCCTCGTCCTAGTTTAGGTGATCAACGTCACCGCTGCGGGATACCGCGCTCTCGACGTTCCTAACATTTTTCAATCGTGACAGGACGGATCCACGATCCTGGTTGTCCCGGCTTCCCCTCGTCCCCTCGCCCCGGCTGTCTTCTACGGATTTCTTTTCTTTTCCTTACATTCTACGCTACGATAGACAGACGTTCTTTCCCCCTCTTTGCCGATGACGAAAACAGGTTTACTCCCACCTCTCGGCAACGTGCTGCTCCACATTCTTATCTCGGCAGGTGAAATTCGGGATATTAGATCTGTCACAGGAATTCGCTCGACCAAGCGATGCTCCGATCACGCGTGATTCAAGACAGTGACAATTATGCGCACGCAAAAAGTAGCCAGCGATGCTGTTCACTTGCAGCGAATGTAGCACTTTGCTCCTCCGATCCGTTATTTGCGAGTGGCAAGTATCTCGGATTATTTTTCTTGAAGTAAATATAATATAATATTAAATAAAATTTAATAAATATAATATTAGAAAAAAAGCAAAGAATTTTTAATCTTACATAAATTATAATATTTGGAGAAATATGTAGTTTATTATTATGTGAACCGCGTTTTTCGTTTGTCAGATTTCGAAATATTTTCCGTATACACATTTTCTTTCATTACGTTTCATTATAATTAGAGAGAAAAGCTGAGCTAATATAAAACATCAAATTTCTTGTAAATCTCGCTAAAAGCTCCCGACTTTGTCGCATTTTATCTCGTAGCACAATAGCATGGATAGTCTAGTTTCACTGTCCTAATGGCAGAAAGGCACATCGTTTTTTTTCCCCCATCACAAGAGATCTCTGCCGAGTTCTACTTTCCTAAACTTTAAAGAGACGACTTTTTCGCAGATACGGAAAAGGGTCCCGAATGTAGCCCGTTGTCGCTTTTGAGATTTATGCGGGTGACCGAAATTCGTCAAACGCAGGGGACGAAAAAAAATTGTCACACATAACAATACTGGAATAATTAAGTCACCGTTGTTTCCCTCGAATAAGCGCGCTTTTGTAACGAGGCTCGGTTTCCACGATAAATATTTGACCATCGTGTCTAATAGAAACGAGAATTTAAGGGCCGAAAATTAACGAGCTGACCGAGAATATTGATTCCACTGCGGTTTTTTGACTGCACATATGTAAAATATAAAACGTCATTTTATATAAAAATCGTTTCTCTCTTTTTATGTAATTTAAATTATATATATATATATATATATATATATATATATATATATAATAAATATATGTATAAATTAACAAGCAAAATATCCGGAAAATTCCGCGCAATTTCTCTTTGCAATATGGGAATTTTATTCAGATAAGACTAGATGTATAACCGCATATATTATTTCGTTGAATCTTGCTTGCATCGAGCATGTGCAATTTCGCAAAAATGGCCAACGAAACGTCAAATAAATCGCGACGACGGACGTGCACGAAAATAAGAGATATCATCTTTTTCTCGTTTTGCAAAGTAATTGGCGGCAACACATTCAAGAGCTAACTATGCAGTGTAATAAAATTTTTTACGAGCTTTTTATCTTATGCACTTTTTATCTTTCCGCGCATTATCAACTCGCGAATATCAATTCATCGCGGCTATTTTTTTCCGCTCGCGGAAAAGTTGCGCGTTTATGTCATTCAACGTATCAAACATTCGTGCGTCAGTTACACGTCGTATACGGTGAACAAAAGATAACAACGTGACGAGAATTCGAAGCATGTCGATACGATGTCGAAATCCAAAGTGTATCGATAAGTCGAAGAGCGATATGGCTCATAACGACATAATTGGTAAAATAAATACGTCCATCGGAAATTACAGCAGTACTTTCTAAAAAAAAAAAATTAAAATAGATACTTTACGTATCATTTCTACGTTTTATGATATATCCTAGTTTTTACGGAAATGTTGCAATTCAATGTTATTCATTTCTGTGCAAATTTATATAACGAATAATTATATTAGTCATTCGAATCACTTGTGCTTATATAAGGATATTCATAATTTGCTGGTGTAATCCTGGTTAGAGAGCTCTTTGAAATCGGCGAATATATTTTCTCAGCAAATGTCAAGGACCGATGTTAATGTTAACGAATGATCTTTCTCGAAATTTATCCCAAATGTTCTAAAGTATAATTGAAATAGAAATATAAACCGGACAACCAAGGTTAAACGTGACATATCTAGAAAACGCTCGAATAACAGGTAGACATTTGCAAACTTTTATAAGATAACGACGGCGTAAAACGCAGGCAAGTCACGCGCGAAAAATATGTATGTGCTTTATTAAAGAACCTATAATATTCATACAAATTTAACGGAAATGCATGACAAAGCAACGCGTTGTCATTCGACGACAAGGCATCTTTTTTTTTGTCGCCTGTCGCGACGAGAATTTCCCTTCCCTCACGTTTCTTTTAGGTAACATGTCAAGTGTCAAGACCCTGAAACCTCTTTCGCTGAAACAGGAAGACCGAGTGAGAAGGCTTGAACAAGGTTGGATCTGCAATTTGTGGCCCGACCGGTTGCAAGCGAGCAAGAAACGCGCATCTCTTGATAAATATCATGCCGTTAATGTACGCAGGCACGACGTGTGGCATTTAAAGCTTTTTTTCACGGACAAGTCGCTGGTCGGCCGTGAAGAATCGCGCGATAATGAAAGATATATTTCGAATAAATTGTTAGATAATCGAATCGAAAATGCATTTCGATGATTGATTTTCGCGAAAAATTACATAATAATAACGTTTTTTTATTACAATTATAGAAAGCAATTATAATTGCGATTTATTGCCGTCCACCCCCGCAGCCTTTTATCCACCGCGTCCGAAAATAGAAGACGAGGTCTTCGACCTCGGGATATTGACACATTGCAGTTCACGTGAACTGTCGCGGAAAGCTAGCCAACATTGATGTACCGGCTAATGAATCGTTAGCGTTCCTATTAGTCCATTAATGTCTCTTAACCTCTGGGGGTCTATGTCGTATCCGGTTGGGTTAATCGCATGGGAGCAGATGATGCTGGATGCACTTGCGTCATAGACACGACTGCACCGAACTCATGTTCGCCAACTGGCTCCGGCATTTTTACATTTTTTTTCCTCAGCCTCTTTTCGCCGCTCGCTCTCTCTGCAACTCTGCTTATCTTTCTGTCATTTTATTTATTGCACGACTTACGATTTATTAATTTCATTTGGAATTAAAACAAAACTTCTGCAGCTTATATGGCATATAATTATATTTGTATTGGATTTATATCGATTGATATATTATTTAAAATTTGTCATTAGATGTTATAAATTATATATTATAAATTATATAAACATTAAATTTTAGATTTTTGATGTCGGCTCTCGAATATAAAATAATATAATAAATAATACAATAAATAATAATTTATTATTATAAATTATATAAATTATAAATTATAAATTATAAAGTTAATTAAAAAAAGAAAGAAAGAAATTTATAACTTGTTATAAAAAACAACAATAGTTATAAATTTCTTTCTTTCTTTTCTTAATTAACTTTATTCTTAAAAAGCGACAAACGCTAAAATTCAGATTCTTAGAATGGATAACTCATATTGCTCTATTAGATAATAATGTCCGGCAGTAATAAATAAAATGATTATGCAATTTCTGTTTATTAAACAATGGAGTTTGAATGAATTTGCGAGGAAGGAGATGTGGAAATAAAAAGATTCTCGCGTCTAACAAAACTTTCTCAGACTCCGCATAATTACTCAAGCTTGTTTTGTTCGTCGTATCGCCCACTTGAGATCGCTCTCGTAAAGATTATGCTAATTGTTCCCATATTTTTTTATCGCGAGCCATTATCGAGCCCCGACGGAGATACGCACGATTCCTATCTTTCGAGAAGATTTCGTACTTTGCGGGCACCCCGTCAGGAATTTCTCGTTCTGTCTCGTTACTGAAAACGACCGGAATATGAGTCGGCCATAAAGTTTTTCGTAATCGAGTTCATCCTCGCGCGATTTATCGCTGATGCATCCGATTCCCTCGCGTACCTTTTTCTTCGACGATTACGTGGATGCATATTCCAGCGATGAGACGTGCGCTGAAAAATGATCACCGTGGAAAATGACGTAGCGCTTTCAATTAAGCGCGATTATCCCTCGAGAGAAGCCCTCGTAGAGCCCGACAAAATTACATTTCTGAGATAAACGAAGACTTGATTGAAGTAACAACTGCGCGAATATACGGATAATGCGGCGGACGTCGCTAAAAATGACCGCGCCCTGAAAACGTGCAGCCCAGACAGATAAAATTCGCGACAAGCATGTCTACTCCGGGCATTTAAGTGACGGGTCGCGCGTGACTCTAATATTCTTCTCCATCAAGGACTAAACGGAAGTCTGCGGGTTATTTGGCCCGTAACCTCGACTTTCGCACGATTCTGAATCGCCATTAAATAAGATCGATTAGCGTAGCGGTGAATATACATTCCCTCGGTTCTGAGGTCGAACAAGCCGCTGTGCTTTTCAAGGTGTACCTCTATTAAAGAAATCGATAAAATAATGAGACATATTTTGCGACATCGCATTTTCGTTCGACAGTAATATTGCTTTAATTCAATTTATTATCATTTAAACTCGAATTTATTAAAAGAAATATCGTGTTAATTTTAATGCAAATAATTTAGCAGATAAAATCAGCAGATCAAGGTCTTGAGGTTTCCATTACTCGGATCTCGAGCAAGCAGAACAGCCAGCCAAACGACTGCGTATCGCAGACTTTGGCGCACGCACGTGTTATTTATTCCTTCTCAGAGAGTGATAAGCCACGTTTGTTGAACGTGATCAGGACGTCCAGCGTGTCTAGAATTCCCTGGGAGGTAAAACTGCGCACGACTTGGATCGCGTTCGACGAATGCGTATGCATGATACATTGTTGCACGGGATCTAGTTGCGATTATTCATTCTCGGCTGAGTCGTGCAAGAGAGGGAATCAATTATATTGCTTCACGAGCATTTTGTTCGCACCGATTAGTCATCGCGACACAAACGAGCGCATAAATCGCGGGATCTTGAAGCTAGAAATGTCGTCAGCGAGCACAATGTGAGATATTTCCGTATAGATAAAAGTTGAAATCAAGAGATGCTGGAAGAATAATATAAATTATTAATATAAATTAATAATATAAATTATTAATATTCACACGATATCGTATTCCTGGCATTCTCGGATTTAATAACGCGAGGCTCCGTGAACGGCCGTGAGCAAGAATCTGGCTGAATCTACACGAAACGATGATGTCATGCGACGGCAACCTCCAGCAAGCGAGGCCCGACATCCTCGGCCTCTCTTCGACCAGCGATAACCTGTTCCAGCGCTGGAACTAATCGCCAGATTCTCGGGGTTGTCCGACATCATCTCGCCTTAAGGATGTCCCACGTGCTCGGTCACGAACGCGGCTTTTTGCGGAGAAACTATCCCTCGAAGTACTACCGTTCACCTACAGTCGCTCTAATCTCTTTCTAATGTTCCTTAGTATAAATCAACGTGAGTCTTAAAATAAAGAGGAAACGGTTATCGTTTAATTAATCGCAATTATATCAGTCTGAAGCTAGAAGTGATAGCTGAGTAGACTCGCGTTATCTTTTCCTAGATTAAATGATGTATGAGGCAAAAAATAAATAGACAAGATGCGAATCGGTCATAAAGCTAATCGTATCGGTGTCTTAAACGTAAATATGCCGTAAACACGATAAAAACCAGTTAATCAAAAGAATGCGGTCAAAAAAAAAGAAACCGTCTAATCAGCGCATAATTGCTGGCAACTGCGACTTTCGCGGCTTGCTGATGCACGCAAGCGTCGGTTATGCTTTGCGTGCTCGCTAATTACAAACGAACATTACAATTACATGTACGTATCATCAGAGCAAGGGAGAGGAGGAGGGGAACAACGAAAAAAATCGCCGACGTTTTCGTCGCGTTGCGTCAATCGAATTCCTCGATCATCGATCGTCGAGATCGCGTCAGTTCGTGCGTAATTCTCAGCGAGAAACAAATTGCGCGGGATCGTTATGTCATCATCTGTGCAGGTATTTTTGCGCAGCTTAGATAGAATCGACCTCAGCCCGACCGGCGGAAGGTGAGACGTGACATCAGACTTTCTGAGAACAGACGACTCGTTGTTTTCCGTTCGCACGCTTCATCGTGGACGGGGATCGGCGGAGGTGCGTTGTAAAAGTATAGACAAGCACACCTCGGAGCACCTCTGCCAATCTACGTCCTCTTCGAATATTCTTTTCTTTCGTTTCTTTTACCTCGAGGCGAGGTTGCTGCTATTATGTTCTATGGGCTCATTCGTTCCAATAGAACCTTTAGAGAAAGTTATTCGCGGAAGCCGAGGTCGTATAAATTCTCTCTGATCAATAGTTTAAGTGGAAATCGCCGTTTAAGATGCGCGTTAATAGATTCACCTTTAATTATTACATCTATTACTTCTATCCTAATTAATCGGCATTAATTACAAGCTCTTTATTGAGGCGACGCGAGACTTTTTTTTTGACAGTTTTTCGTTAGGATTTCATTAACGTAACGGTGCAAGAAATTTCGTCTTTCATAATTATCGTGGTAAAGCATTGTGCTCGGAGAAACCTTGCGAATATCGCCGAGGATCTTGCCGTCGTTTTACGACGCTCGGAAGATTACTCGTGTTAGATTTGTTTCTCGATTCCCATGCGACATAAAGCACTTCGCATGACCTCCGACACAAGGAAACTAAAAATGTCTTCTCTAACTTTGGTGTAATTTCTGGAGACCTTGGTAAAAAATTTGCTCAACTTTGTTATCAGAGAACGATATTATTTTCGCGTTATCATCGCACTTACGTGGAGACAATTCGTCTTAATAAGTATTTATCTCAATATTTAATAATTATTTAATGATATATAATATAATATATTATAAAATATAATTATTTAATAAAATATTATTAATTTATTTATTTTCATTATTTAATAATTATCTCAATATTTAAATTTAAATATTTCGCGTTTATTTGATATGTTCTAAATATTCAAAAATTTACAATTATATGTTTGAAATATTTCAACAGAGAATTTTTTCGCTGGCTTTTTTACTCTGCAAATAATATAGCAAATATTGCTTCAAACTATACTCTACAAAATTCAAGCGAATTTATCACGCAAAGTTGCAATAGCAAACATGCCATTATGCGTTCTCGGTTATGTAACCCGCAGACGTCGGTCAATAATTAATTATTCAGTGCAGTCTGTCTCGTTTCGCGATAATTACACGTACTTATCGTTTATTCAAAAACGAATGAATTTTCTTTAAGGAAGTTACATTATGCCACGCAAATAAAAACGAACGAGCTCGCGGGTAAACGAAATACAGCATATTTCGCAAGAGAAAATCGCGCACTTGCGTCAACAATGCGAGTGTGTACGATACTTATTTTCGAATCGTGTTGTCGCATCGATATTCACACTCAGGTAAACCTGGTTTAATCGCGGATTCATCGTCATTGTAAATAAAACGGCTCGTCGCAATTTCTCAACGTATTCAGGATTCAAACAAGAGCAGACTATCTTCGGGCAATCTCGATATTGCGACACGTTATATATCATAGATGGTTACATATCTGCTCGAACGCTCTTGGAAATGTTCTTGGCGATTAATGCTCGCTAATGGTTTCTAACTGACGTATGCCAGTAAGGATGACTAACGATGCGAGTGAGTTGAGGACACGTGGGTGGAATTTAACGACCCTCCGCGCGTTCGTTAAGGATGACGAATTTATCGCGAACACCGACAGAGAGTAGCGACGTACATATCAATACCTATTATAATAAATTTAAAGCCTCTTGTTTTCCTTTTTATTTACGCACGGACATGTTTACATTATGCGCATAAATTATTTAAATAAAATCAACATCGTAAAATTTTCCACCGACAGGCGGAAGCTTAGTTTTCGGAAGCTGTTTCGCTCCACGATCGCAAATATTTTGCGATCAGGGAATATTACACGACACGAGTGAAATACGCCGGCTCTTAAGGGGTTATACCTAGTCAGCAAGTCGAAAAGAACGTATTTTTGGGGAATTTAAAACAAAAAAACTGTTAGGTATTTTTATTTCATCGATTCTTTATCATAATATATATCTATCAAAGAAGTTTTCATAATTTTTTCAATTAAAAATATCAAGAAATGTAGGCACAGTAGTTATTTTCCAGAGACATCTTTTTTCGGAGGCGCTTGGCGGTGAGCAAGATTGCTCGGAGCTGGATCATCTGAAATAAAAAATTTAGAAGGATTTAACTATGAATTGATCTAGTCGGTGAACGAAGGATTTTACAAAAAATTGATTTTTGACAATGTGACAGACGTTTGACGCAAAAATACGAATTTTTCGTGTTAAAACTTTTTGTTCTTTTGTTAATAAAAAAAAAAGGTTTCATCAAAATTAAAATCCCTTCGTTCACCGACTAGATCAATTCATACGAAAGCTAAATCTTTTTGAATTTTTTATTTCAGATGATCCAGCTCCGAGCAATCTTGCTCACCGCCAAGCGCCTCCGAAAAAAGATGTCTCTGGAAAATAGCTACTGTGCCTACATTTCTCGATATTTTTAATTAAAAAATTATGAAAACCTCTTTGATAGATATATATTATGATAAAGAATCGATGAAATAAAAATACCTAACAGTTTTTTTTAAATTCCCCAAAAATACGTCTTTTTCGACTTGCTGACTAGGTATAACCCCTTAATATGCAACACGTCGATGTGTGTGTATGCGACGAGCATAGCGGAAGCGAATTTTTAACGGCATGGCATCTCTCTTTCTTGTTTATTATTCGGCAGCTGCGTCGAATGACTAAGAGGCCGCGTGGGCGGAAGCGAATCATCAGCCCTGAATTGATAGCATTCCCCGAGATACGGCGCGGGATACTGTATACCACCTACCTACCTACGTATTCCATCTCCTTCGCATGCAAACTGCAGCTCTCGCGATATCTAGAGTTACGTGATGCCGGCAATCTAATCTTCCATCTCTGGGAATCACTTATCTATCTATATTTTCGCGGTACTCGCGCTACTCGATCTTCGGGATCAGCTCGGCTTTTCCAAGAAAATTCGCTATCTCAACTGTACATCTGGGCGTGTGCGATTTCCGTTACACAACTAGATATTTAATTTAAAACGTAACGTTAAGCTACGAATGATTGTCGAAGCTACAAAAGTAGTTGACGTAATCAATGTTAAAGAACAGAGTTCTCGGTAGGAGCAACATTCAGGTTGAAGTTACGAGAGTTTGAATGCTTCATAAGGCTAGTCGGATTTGCGATTTCTCTTTCGTCTGTCGGCCAAGTTTTCGCAAGAAAAGTTCTCTCGCTCCCTGCTTACATAGACAGTCCATCAAGTTCTCTCTCATCCAAAACCAAATTGAACGTTCTCTCCTGACAAACGCTGTCTAACGAGTTCCTCGCGTCACTTTGTGCCACGCGAATCGAATCCTCGCTCTCGATCGGTATTGTGGAAGAAAATCGAGTCGTGTCTGGGTCGATCGTTACGACTGCACGACAATCGACAATCAAGTCGCGGGCTGCTTTGCTCCGAAATTGGCTGTCACTTGTAATTGGCGATTGTGGATCTCCATCGTTATGTTTGTCGCTTACTCTCTCGCCACAAACTTCTCTAATTAGAACGGCGAAAGTAACAGCAAGCATGGCATCGCTTCATGATACTTTAATAGCATAGTATAAAATTGTATTTCAACTTTTTGCGAATAATTTTTATCTAATCTTTTACTAATCTTTTATTATATCTTTATATCTTTTATTTTATATCTTTTACTAATTATTTAGCGTTGATAAAAATTGAAAAGGTAAAAATATTAATTAAAAGAAAATTAAATGCATAAATATTTCTTTTATGGTTTGATACAGAGATGTATAAAGCGACGTTCGTCGTATTTCTCGAATCACCTGCATGATGGAGAACTTTAAGAAATGAACGCGAACTTGAGGTAAATAACGAGCACGTATTCATACATCTAAATCTGCGAAATGCGTGAGAAGACATCTCTTTGTTCGCGCTCTCTCTCCCGGTTGTCGAGCTGTGCGAAATATCTGCGATAATAACACTATTCGCAAAAGTACCTAGATTCATGAGAAGAGAAAAAAAGAGTGAGAGAGAGAGAAGAGAATTTAATATACAGCTTTTCTCGCTTGCTGTCCATCAAGAGATTGCAAGGATTTCGTCAACGCAACTTGCTCCAAATTGCTATAAAATATCCCGAAATATGCATCGTGCATCATTGTAACAAGGGCGTATAATCGCTATATAATAAACCGCGCTGAATTTCCATTCGAACTATACATCATAATTCGGAGTTAAAACCGACACGCCTGAAATCTATTCGCCGGACTAGAGCCAAGCGTGGCGGAGAATTAATCTCGTTATATTACCGGTTCGTTACGCCGTTCCATTACCTTGTCATATGAATCGCGCACTATTATGAATTACGCAATCGGCTCTTGCAATTCCGGAAAGCGCTCATCTCTCTCCCTCTATCTTTCCTCCTCTCTCGCGATGGTGCATTAGTTGACCGCATATAAATCTGTGGCTCGTATACAATTATTTGAAGAAGAAATCTTATATGCGCAGGATCCATTTTACGATGCAGCCAACGGAGATAATGAAAATCCGCTGCATCATTCTCTCTCTCGTATCGCACGTGTATGCATTATATGTGTAAAAAATGCAGATCCGCGCGCGATTTTCTTCCTCCGAATTTAATCCCTCGTGAATTTTATCCTGAATGTAATATAATCCAGCATTTACTCCGACGATTTTTGCCCATTCTTGTAACCGAGCTAACATTATTAAGCTACGTAGTTGCATCTGAAAAGAGCTGAGATGCACGCAACCGCGAAGTGTTGCGTTATGCATGCATCGTGGAATCGCGATGGACTTTGACGTCACAATGTTTGAGACGGCATTTAGAATGTTAGATACACATCGAGGAGTTGATTAAATAAAATGTATGAGATGCTCAAATTTGAACATTTTTCGAGAAACTAAAAAATAAACACGTGCTACTATGCTAGCATTTGCGGTAAATTAGCATCTTCTCATGTTATGGAAAATGTATTGTGCGTAAATATAAATATACTCATGCTGAAACGTGTCCGTTTTGTTCCACTTTGCATGCATTTAATTAGCTCCCAAATTATAAAACCACGGACAGTGTAAACGGGACGAAAATAATACGCTTAAAATAATTTATCGACGCATTAATCGCAGCACGAGCTCCCTATCGGTCGAAGATATCACGAACGTACAATAAATATATCTTACGTCGTGCTACGATCGCAAACAAATTCAGAAGAAGGGGTATGACTAGCAGTGTCACGAACGTTTATTGGAAACCCCGCGAGCTGAAGTTACGATGCAATATAATCCGGAGTTAAATCGAGGCGAATGCACGTTGCATGCACGTGAAAATAGGGCTCCATCGCAAAATCGATACAGCCGCGGATAATGTTTATAATACCCCATATCATTAATTATTTTCGTCATTAATTCGCATACGAATGATTAATGCACGCGATGTGATTAATTAAATAAGTCGGGAATTAACGCTTTCCCAGGATTGAATGATGCATCGATCGTTATTCGAATCGTGATATTACGTACATACATCGTCGTCTTCTCTCCCGGGACGCATTCTGCAAACGTTGACCTGATTTTTCATCGACTTTCCTTCCCGCGTTCGTTGACGGGGAAAACGACGGACCCTTCAACGTTGTGATCGAACACGTGTCACAGGTATAAATAAGCCTCGACTTTTGTCGCGGCACACGTGTTCCCGCGTGCACGTCGACATGGCTTTCGCTGGTTCTCGCTGCTGCAACACGCAATAATTTCGACGTCTGTCACCCGGTGACGTGCCAGTGCGCAACCCAACTTCGTATGAATTATTGCACGCCTGCACAATACGCCTCCCTCTGTCGTTCCATCGTGTGCGTTCGATAAAGGCGACTGTAAAGAAGCAAACGATATGCGGATCACGCTCGTGTCGGAAGAACGATCTCCGTTTCGGCATCCGGTGACGTTCGGAAAATTCGACAATTCGATTACGTATCGCTCGTAAACGTGAGATTCCTCGTCTTGTGTGCGTGTCGGAAATTAAACATTCCAAATAGAAATGTCATCGTGGAATTCCTTCTTTCTCTCCATCTTATATTTATTCAATAAATATATTTATTTTATTAATAAAATAAATATGTCAATAATTATATTTATTTTATTAATAAAATAAATTCCTTCTTTCTCTCCATCTTATATTTATTCAATAATTATATTTATTTTATTAATAAAATAAATATAATTATTGAATAAATATAAGATGGAGAGAAAGAAGGAATTCCACGATGACATTTCTATTTGGAAAAACTGGTGAGAGCAAATAAATTCGTATTTTACATGAAAGTTTATCTATAAGGGGTTTTTTGCGTTGCTGGTGACGAATCAAGGGTCGAAATTTCAAAATTCAAAATGGTGAATCCAATATGGCGGACTAATTTTATTTCATTATGGAGAAGATCAAATTCGATATGTTCGCGTTTTTCAAGTCTCTTATGATGAATCTATAGACAAAATTGCAAAATTTAAACTGGCAGATCCAATATGGCGATTTCTAGTGATTAACTTTGATATTCCATTATGGAAATATATCACACTCAGTACGTTTTTTGGTCGCAGATAACGGATTAGTTCAAGACATTCAAATTTGAACATATCGAATTTGAATCTTCTCTAATGGAATAACAAATATAATAATAGAATAACAAAATTAATTCACCATACTAAGTCCGCCATTTTGAATTTTAAAATTTCGATCCCAAATTTGTCATCAGCGACCCGAAAAATGTGGGTGTATCAAGTTTCATGCAAATTCATTGAAAATTGGCAAAATTATTCATAGTGGACATATATGGGCCATTACCAGTGAACTGGTTAAAGATCTAATTTATTTCTTCTGCAAATTTAGCAGAATAATATTCACCACAAATCTATTCTTTTCTTTTATAACTTTCTCGCACAATCATAAGTCGACGATCGACATAGTCGATTTCTATTCAATATATCAAAGCGATATTTTTGTCAAGTGATAAATAGTAAATACGAGATGTAGAAATATGACTCGCGAAAATCGTGGAGCGACGTTACAATTTCATCGGGCGGATTTTCGTGCCACAGGAGGAAGACTCGCATAAATCCTCTTATTTATCGTTCGCCTTTTACGCGGGAATACATCTGAGACTCGATGCAGCCGCCTGGTCGATTGGATTCGTGACATATCACGACCGGCAATAATGCGCATCTTCGTGTAAGCACCGTCTCCTAGATTTATGTCCGCGCACAGGAGATGCCTATTAAGCGACGCGCGAAACGAGTTTCGTATTTTATACGTATATCCGTCCTCATAATTTACAGTTACGTACACACTCGGACGTACAATTCCGAGCAGTCGTGCATTTCGGATCTACGAGTCGGGACGATTTATCGGTTAATCTCGCGCTCTTCTCGCAAATTTTTCATTAACGATAACGGACGCGATAACCGCACATCTATGTAAAAAAGTTGTGTTTTTATTAAACGTGATGCGGCAGCGGTCTTTTGATCCGATCTTGGATGCGCATGCGAGAGGATTTCTTTCGAAATGGAAGAGTCGAACGTGTCTTCCTCTTCGAAGAAACGATGATAGAGCCTCGTGTATAATTTTACAGCGGTGCATAAACCAGATGCAACGATAAGTGCCACGTCTGCTGATTGATGAGTGTATAACGTAACACTTGTGCATCCCCGTTCTCTTTCATTGGACGCAAACGCGAGATGTAAACGACGGCAGAAATTACGGGCGATTGCGCGAGCGCCTTTCAAGCATGAATGAGATGTACGCGCGTGACAAGTTTCGTCCTGAAATCTTTGCTAGACAAATCTCGATGCTAGTGATAGCACGTGCTCAGCTACGATCTGACATTTCTACTACGACGCGCAACGAACCGATCCCGCGCGATCTCCGACACGTGTAGAGAAAGCGTCGTGTGGCTCGAGAACCGTGTACTTTTTCTTTCGTCTCACGAAGAACGTCTTCCGAGATGTTCAGGTCGTTGTCATCGAGAAGCAGAGAAAGAGAGAGGAGGGATTCTCAACAAATTCTTGCGACACGCGTCGAATTATGTATGCATGGGATTTTTCAAGTTATGCGTAAAGAGAGTTATTTTATTGAGAGAGACGCCGACTTTCGAAACGCCGAGGCTAATCGACAATCAATCGACAAGATAGATCATCGCAGATAAACGTCGACGAAAATAAAGAAGTCACCTTATTTATCTTCCATATGAAAGATAGACTTTACTCCGTCTTTCATAACGCACGTTTCACGTCATAGATGAGACATTTATCATACAGCGGGTTGCAGCAATAAAATGGAGTA
Organism: Camponotus vicinus; assembly: GCF_025532165.1. Classification (NCBI taxonomy): domain Eukaryota; kingdom Metazoa; phylum Arthropoda; class Insecta; order Hymenoptera; family Formicidae; genus Camponotus; species Camponotus vicinus. The sequence continues at coordinate 6,512,854 of NW_028141949.1, forward strand.
ACCAAATAAAGCTGACTATGAAGTAAAGAAGATCTTTTTCAAATTTAAAATAAAATTGAGACTTAATATTATCCATTAAATGGGAAAAAATCCTTTTTATCGATTATAGCAAAAGCTAAATCAAGTTTATTGTCCGGCAGGACGCAAATCCTCCATTCATCCTGATGTAAAATCCGTACGTAGGAGTCTAGAATGCGCGATAATCTCAAACCTGCACAGAAAAAAAGGACATTCTTGTTTTGAAAATATATTTAGTTTTAACATGGAAATCTTGAAATGAGATTATATTGCGTTAATTTAAGAAAAATATAATTGCTTGAATAATTGCTTACTCGAATGAAGCCATTTTATATAATTCAATCGAGAAAAATATATTCTTATGATTTAAGATTTAATTTTCTTGAATGGAAAAGAAACAATGTTGGATAGAAAATAACATTTTTAAATCAAAGATTATAATTTTCTTAAAGTAGAATTAAATAATTATATATTCTTAAGGTGACAATTACAATATTAAAATAAGACTATAATATTGTTGAAATTTAAAATTATTAAATTCTTCTAAGAAGACTATAAATTGTTGCGTATATACGAAACAATGAACGCGTTAGTTTAAGTATATAAGTTTTGATTTGACACTTATTTTTTTTCTGTATATAAGCTCACAGAGAAAAAGGACATTCTTGTTTTGAAAATATATTTAGTTTTAACATGGAAATCTTGAAATGAGATTATATTGCGTTAATTAAAGAAAAATATAATTGCTTGAATAATTGCTTACTCGAATGAAGCCATTTTATATAATTCAATCGAGAAAAATATATTCTTATGATTTAAGATTTAATTTTCTTGAATGAAAAAGAAACAATGTTAGATAGAAAATAACATTTTTAAATCAAAGATTATAATTTTCTTAAAGTAGAATTAAATAATTATATATTCTTAAGGTGACAATTACAATATTAAAATAAGACTATAATATTGTTGAAATTTAAAATTATTAAATTCTTCTAAGAAGACTATAAATTGTTGCGTATATACGAAACAATGAACGCGTTAGTTTAAGTATATAAGTTTTGATTTGACACTTCTTTTTTTTCTGTGTGTCTGTCCGGCGAATCGCACGCGAATGGGAGCGACAATGTCGAAAGGAAGATTGACGACTAATCGATCGTCGAGATTGTTAATTTTTCTTCCCACGCTCGCACCTCGAGGAAAGCGACTCTCAGATTACTCTCCATTTCCCCATCGAGATTCTCGATCGTGGTCACCTCAGTCAGTCGTCTCAGTCGCGTGTATCCGCTCGACTCGGCGCAGAAGTGCTCGCGGGAAGGTCTCAAGGCGATGATAATTTTCGCGTTCGAGGATCCTGGCGCCTGGCGGAGAACTCTCTTATCCGGTTCGCGTGCGACGAGCTTGCGTGTCGAGGAATCGCAAGGAAACGCGAACGCTGGTTCCATACGAGAGTGCCAAGAGCGCAAAAGTGTCCGGGTTTTATTGACGCAACCGTATTTGCGACGAGTCCTGTTTACCGATACGAGCAGTTGACGCAGCAAGGATCTCTTCTGAATGGGTAATGATCGTAAAATAAAATTTGCGCAGCCGACCGTCGTATTTTCCGGACAGTCGGAGAGAGTTCGTAAGAAGAATTTTATATTTACACGATCTCGTGACTTGGGTATAATACTCTACCATTCCCCAATGATTTGTGCATCATATATGATAGAAACTAAGAAAATACTCGGACGTGATATCGTTGCGTTATTCTTTGAGTAAATCTTCATCGGAAAGAGAATTTCTTCCTTACGTTTTCATGTATATATATTTTATATTTTTCCTTGTATGATACTCATGTAAGATTAATTTTGTTTGATTCCGCTGGATCGTTGCCCATTTTTCTCTCCACTATATATTTTATAGGATAGCATCGTGAAAAACTCGATAACATTATTTTTCTAAATAAATATCTCTCTCGAGGAGAGAATTTTCGCCAAGAGAGTGTACGTGAATCCCCATTCAATGTTTTGCAGGACGTTTTATATCGGCATTTATCGGAGCGAAACGGGTTTTTCAGAGAAAAGATGCGATATATGTTTATCAGAGTGAAACGAGTTTTCAAAGGACAACTCGTAATATCGAAGCGGATCAACATTTCTCTCTCAGTGAAAGAAAGATCCTCCTCCTCAGGATCTAGGTTGCTCGTGACTTCTTCATCACCGTTAATGCCATTTCGTAATAGAACAGTCTATCCGTTGATATGACGCATATGATCGCGAGTAGAGCAACAGAAGGTATCAGTTGAGAAATGTCCGATCGTTTCCAAGTGATCCCGCTGTAATTATTGCGATAATTGACGGAAATACAAAATAGTTCCCAGCTCTCTAGTTAACTGCTTATTTGACGGCAGAACATTCTCTTTCTATCATATCGCGGTAAATATACCCGTTGGTTGTGTTCCAATTCTATTGTGTAATGTGAGTAGACCAAACATGGAACTGAATAGTGGATTGATAGTTACACGAAAAAAAAAACGAAATACACTTTATATAATATATAAATTTATGTAATACAAAGAATTAGAAGAATAGAGAAAGTAGAGATAGAAATAATAATAATAATAAAGATCTTTAAAAAAATAATAGGATATAGAAATAGCATATTAATTTTTTACTGATAAAGTGTAAGTATTTACAACTTTTGAATAATTTATTATTTAATAATTATGGATCTTCGCATGAGGAAAACTATTATGTTTTATTATTTGTTAAATGATTCGATTACCCCACTCGAACTTGTAGATGCGTGCATACATTAAGATGCAAATATATCGTTGTGCAATATCATGTCTCAATTATCGATTAATAAGCGATTCAACGTAAATAAAATTACACTGATACGTATGTTGAAATCTTCACTTTACAAGTCACACGGAATGATTTAATATTCTTTTGTTGAAAGCTCAAAGAAGGTCAAGGCTCCAACAAATCATCAGATTTATTTGACGCCGTTTTATTATCTTCGAGTAGACGGGGCACAATCGACTTGCACAATTTATTATCCTTACAAAATATATATGGCAGAAAAAATCGCAAACGTTCGGGAGAATTACAAGCTGGTATATTGCATAAATCAATCACGCAAAAAACAAATGTGATCAAGATAGTCAAAGATCAAGGATCAAAATTTATTCGTCGAGATCTCTGCGAAATGATTAGCTAATATTCACATAGTTATTTATTCTAGTTGTTATTGCTAATTCGAAATATTACTTGAAACTTATTCCAATGTTTATTATTTGTATTTATTAATAAAAATTTAAATTATTCATAACATATGTCTATAATATATATTTCATATAAAATCTTAATACAGCATTATCGTAAAAATTAATATTTCCTGATCATTTCCTGATAAAAATCTTTAAAAAATAAAATTTAATTGAAATTTAATTCGTAAATAAAGTATAAACATTATTATGGTAATAACCTGTCAAATATACAGATCGTAAATATTCAAGCAAGTATTCACAACCGATAATGACAGTTGATGTCAAATAAAAAGAATATAATTTATATTATTAATTACCGTTATTATTACGATGATTATCGACTATAAAGTTCACACAACGACTATTAAAACATTTGTCTCAATTAAACTGCGATAGGCTTGTTTAACTAAGCGTGATGGCGAAACAATTCTCAATTTTCTCCCTTTGGGAAACTGAATATGTAGGAGGAACTAATGAAACGATAAACCAAGATTTGCAAGTTTATTGCTTCCCCAACACTTGACCCGGATTTAAACGCGAGAAATTCATTCGCTAATAATACTATGCTATGATGGCGCGTATCTCAAGAAACATCGATGCGTGCGAGAAAGTATATTTCTCGCTTTAAATATTATTGTCTGCCTCTGCGTTCGCCTACGAATCTTTTTGTCAATCTCGTTCAGGTAGCACAAGGAAACCTACGTAATTATTCTCGACAACAAGTATAACAATAAGGATCTCAAAATCAGACGCAATAATTCATGAAAGCAACAGATAAGAGAATTTAAAAATTTCAGACTAAATTATTTTGTTTCTCTCTTTTCTTTTCTATCAATTAATTTGTAGCATGAAAATGTTTGATGATTTTATTCGCTTGGCAATTTATCATTTATTAATAGAAAATTTGGAAATCTCGCGATATGATATAATTTATGAATACCGAGATTTACAAGCTCATTTCAAGTAATATTCGAGCCGGATATCGGTAAAAGAGATTAATTCACGAATAATCTTCCGTGAATAATTGCGCGGTCACGAATATTCAAGAACCTCGATCACGAGAAAGTGATATTCGTCATCTGATAATTGGCTACAAATGTCTCTACTCGAGTGCTGTTAAGATTTCGCTACGGAAATCGCGGATATAATTTTTATTAAGAACAATCTCTTCGTGATTCACTGATGATTTCCATTTAATCCTTTAATATGTAAGAACGGAAATTTATCGTTCGTTATCCAATTGACCTGAATATGAGATCAATTCGTGATCACTCGAGTGCGACGCTTCTCATTGATATAGTAAGATGTGCATTATCGAATAATAAATGTTTCCTGTCAAGTACACTTAACGACTGTTCTCTTCGATATTCTTCGTAACCGAAAAGAAATCGGTAAGATAGCAAGGAACTTATTTGATATGATCGAGTATCTTATCTGTCAAAAGTCTCGTCAACTGTCAGTGGTCTAAGAATATTTTTTTAATTCCAATTTAATGATATATCATTATTATATATTATAATTTATTAATATATTATAATTTTTTAGGTATTTTATAATTTGTAATTAATTATTTGTTATTATTTTTATGTAATTTGTAATTATAATATTTAATATTTAATTGAATTTAATTAACAACTATACATATACGTATGTTTCTTTTATATTAGAAATGTTATATTAAATATCTTAAGTATATTTATATATTTACTAAATTAAATTAAGTATGTTAATATATGTATATTAATATGTATTAAATTAAATTAAATTAAATTATGTTTAAAATATTTAACATAACATTTCTAATTTAAAAAATACACAATAATTGGTATCCAATCCATTGACTGAAATTGAATGACTAGTAAGCTAACATCCGACGTCATGTTTGTTCGTCATCGATTATGCACAGTGATTCATGAGTGATCGAATACCCGTAGAACGGAGATGATCGCGAGAAAGTGAGCGATTCCGTGGCTGTCGCGTGTTCCCCTCGATTTCTCCGCAAGTGCCGGCAATTGATAAAGATGACGCCATTTCTCATTACGACCATTCATGTTCCCCCATAATAATTACGCTACTACGCGAGTAGTCACCCGTCTGGCATTTCTGTCATATCCCGCATGGACGACAACACGCGTGCACGCAGCACTTGTTTCAGGCGTGATGATGATGTGCACACCTAATTGGCGGGATAATTATCGCTGTGCACACAGCTACGCGGTGAGTTTCGGACATGTCGGAACGATGACTGTCTCTCCCCGACATAATTAAGCCAATTTATCAATTATTCCAGCCCAACGATCATCCGCTAATCCACTCTCTTTCCACGAGTTCCGAAACTTTATTATAATTTACATCAATCCAGATTAATTTCAACTATGAAATATATGCTATCGCTTATTGATTTCTAATGATACAACTGTCATGATAAATTTAATGAATATTTAGTAAAATAGTCGTGAAAAGATTATGCAAAAATAATTAATAATATAATTCCTATCTTTCAATTTATTATTGTGAAGGAGAAGAAAATGCTCTGTGATTGGCGCATAATTAAATTTTGCTGATTTAAATCTCTTAAATGATGTTTGCCTAGGTCGTGAAAAGTTCCCGCAAGCTAACAACTGCGCAAATGAAAACTGCTGAAACTACCAACGAATGTAAATAAAGGCTGAAATTAGGTATTGCGCGTATTTAATAGTGTATATTAAACGGCGTGCAATTAGTGTGCGAGGGCAACGCGTGGTTACCGCAAAGTTGCATTAATCTCGCAACGATGCTCGTGTGCATCGCATAACTCGCGTTGCAACAACAACAACAGCATCAGCGGCAAAGCAAACCGACATTATATGCAATTTAAACCGACATTGTTGCTGTCATACTCGACCAATGTTAACCTTAATTCTCACATCATCTCGACATTCCTTTCTCGTCACGTAAAATATTAAGACGCGAAATATTTCAGGCATCTCGCGACGTTAGCGTATCACAAAGAATGCAGAGCGGAACTTCCGAGCATCGCTTCTTGGAATATTTCCGGAGAGCGAATGAGAAAGAGAGAGAGAGAGACTAAGGACATACTTTTAAATTAAAATCTATAAAAATAAGAATGTGGGAGATAAAAGAAATTGAAAGGAATGTAGACAAATTGATAAAGAAATTGATATTAAACTACAAAATGTTATAATTTCGGCTGTATAATTTTTCGGATTTTTTAAATGTATTGTACAGGCTACATATTGTGCATTTTAATGGTAAATATTTTCAAAATTATGTATAATATCTTTCAAACGATATAAGACTCAGTTTTAGCTCGTCGCGTTCGAAGCAACGTCATATGATACAACAAGTGTTTAATCAGCATCTTATCTAATCAGTCGAGCTTCCTACGAGTCGGATATCACAACGCGACATTATTTCGCGATGCATTTTGCACATTGGATAAGTGCCCATCTCGCTGCGTCCTATTAACAGACTTCACCAGACATAACAAATTCTACTGTCGCCCTGTCTGTCTCTCTCTCTTTTGTCTTTATTACACGCTTTGTAACATAGAGAGAACTCCGTGAATCCATGGACACGTTAACTATTGGGAATTCCAAAGTTCCCCGGTGCGTCACGCGCGGGATTCTCGCCGGTCGTTGCACCGTCCAACCGCATTTCCGCGCCGCGAATGCATCCCGCGTGCACATGCACCGCTAACTAAGGGTACGTCGCGGTGCACAACGGGGAAATGTAATGCGGTGAATGCAATGGAGCATCAAGATGGAAAAGACAATGGGGACAGATGGAGAAGGGGATGACGGAAGAGGGGAGGCGGCAACCAAAACGGGAGAGACGAGGCTTGGACGAGAGAAGCAGACGAAAGATGGTCGCGCGTTAAAGTCGCGTCGATAGATTGCGTCGTCGTTTGTACTCGCGTTTATTGTCCCGTCACGACTCTCCATTCCGCGAGAGGAAGAAGAGGCGGCTGTCTATCAGAAGATGAGAGTAAAAGAGAGACAGAGAGAGAGAGTTTCACGCAAGACGTGAGAGACATCCGGGAAGAGTGTCACGAGCAGAGAGCCGCATCTCGGGAATACCTCTGCGAGAGATGCATCGCCGCACCTAAAACAGCATTCTAAATTCAAAGTAAAAAGGATGAATCGTAGAATATTTCTCTCTGTATCGTATCGCGATCGCGATCCATAACTGAATAAATTTCATAAATAAGCAGAATTCTTCTCGCTCACGTTTATAATCGTCCCCATAAATTTTAATTAAAGTTAACCGAGATTTAATCCTACGCTACGTTGGCGTTCTATTTTTAGGGTTGGCCGGAAAATCAGTTACAGCGCGTGGTTGGAGCCTTAACTGATATTTATGGAAGCGGTTTCTGCGGGACAAGGGTTGAGCCGAATTTCCGCGTGGCTTACAAAAGAAAGCAATTAACTGTGTACGCGCACGCTGTGTACGGCTAATCAGAACGAATGACCCACGGAAGAGCGGGGCTCTAAACCCGGACAGGCCGACAATAGAGCCGAAGGCCTCCGGGTTACCTACTTTTAATTGCGAGCACGTTTCACGCTCGACGAAGCGTTCGCCGCGCCGGACGAGCTATAAATTTCCAGCCGGAGCATTTAACCCCGTTGCAACCACAAAACTAATTAGTCTGGCGGTAATTAATCTTTCATCTCGAGCGGGCGACGTACCTGTCGAATCGCCTCGCGTCTAGCGCCGAAAAGAAATCGCGATTTCCAATTTCTTTGACGATTGCTCGTTAGCTCACTTAGAATCGTTTCAATATTGTGTCTTTTTAGGAACCATTCAAATGACATATATTTGGCCCACATGATAAAATTTCTCTCGATATCGCTTCGAGGTTACGCTCTCTTTCGCGATTTATTTTGCTCGCACTGAGAGAAAAGGTTTCGTCGAATCAATTAAATTTTAGTTGAATCTCGACCTAGTAGACTTTTGGTTGATTTCAAGCAGATGATTTCGTTAGCTTAATCAAATCTTGCAATTGATTGAGAGTCGCTCCGAGAGAGAATTCGTACAGTTGATTCTAATAGAATTTTAATTAATTCAACTAGACTCTTTTTAGTCACCTCAACGAAATGGTATATTTATCCTAATCAAATCTTTTATTTTTAATTGAAAATAACTGACTTTAAGAAAAATGGATAGGGCTGATAAAATTTTAAATCCAATAAATTCTTTTATTTAACATTACGAATTTTTTTATTGTTTTCTAAAAAATATAAAAATTAAAGTCTTTCTCTACTATTCAGTTTAATCAAGCAAAGCATTTCTTTGAAGCTACCAATCAATGAAAAGTTTATTTGAAGGAAGAAAGATTTAGTCGGCACGAATCAAATACCGTTGGTTCGTTAAATCTACCAAATGTTTTAGTAGAATTAAATAAAAAGTTTAGTAGAGACCGTGAAAAATTTCAACGTTTTAAATTTCACATTTAATTAACTCTACTAAATTTTTTTCTCGATGCAAAATAGGTTTTTCATTCATGCCAGCAAATTCATCTCGGTTCTTCAACAACGCAAGTTATGACGACTTTATGACGACTTTTGTCGATTCGACTTTATCGTTCGGTCGCATCCTTCGCGTGGAATTTCATCCGCAATTAACCCCGTCGCGACACGTCCTCGAATTTAATCCTTAAGTGCATTCCACGCTGTTTATCGCCCCTTAATTGACGCGATAAGAAATACGACCCACTTTCTAGCAAGTATTTTCGTGTCGCAATCGCGACATCGCGTCGCGAACGCCTACGTAACTTCCAGCTTGGGACAAAAAGCGTGGACGTGCCTGCTAAATTTCAACTGCGCGAAACTTTACGATGTCAGTGAGGCAAAAAAAATCGAAGCAAAAATGTTATATAATATATTAACGTGTTCGGAATTATAGCTAAATACACATTCTTGAAAACGCACTTTATATTCCTTTATATTTCTCTTTCAATAAATTTATTATCGCAAAAAAAGAGGAAAATTATTTCAGTAAATATATAAGATTCAAGAACTGGTCACTTCTTTTGCTAAATATAAAATTAATAATTGTTGCTTGGTTTTGCGAATCTAAATAGTTTTTGCTTATGATTTAAAGAGAGGATTGTTCTTGCAAGGAAATTTTTTCGCGCATTTTTAACGATATTATTGAACAGCTCAATCAATATGATAACAATTATGAACAATTTTATAACAATTAGCGACTTTAGTAATTATTTTTTTTAACAATTAAATATAAATAAATATAATATATTTAAAAAATATATTAAATATATAAAATATATTGAATATATTAAATATAAATTTATAATAATTAAATAATTAATCTCTAATACGAGAAATCGTGGCGCACTTTAAAAGCGTTAGAAGAATCACTGGGACCTAGATACTTTTACTCGAGAAGAAAGGAAGTCTCACAGTCACCGCGATCCAATTAATCCGTCTGACAATTATCCTCTACGTCCCAGAACGAAGCATGTGCGCCGGTTTTCATGAGAATATGCGAGGCATAGTGCGGGGTAGCGTGCGATCATAACTATCTGCAGTTTATCTAGGGAACGAAGCGAAGCGGGGGCCTCTCTCTTATCGCGCGCGCGAAACAATGGTTGCGCATCCCCGGTCGCAATGGTGGACAATGCACTTCCGGTGTGCATTTCGCGCACGCGGTGACACGGACCGGCTCGCGTTTCAATTTGTAACGTTACGCTACGCCACCGAGATATCTCGCAACACGCACGATATCGGTAGATGCGGGTCGATTGTGAAAGGGAGAGTCGTTTCGGCGGGCGTGTGTGTCTCCGCTGTATTTATTCTGCTTTTACGAGAAACCGTACGAGAGGACATTTTGAATTTACATAAATCAATATTAATGCATTAGCCCGCGCTGTCTCTATAATGTTTTACAGAGTTTTCTCTCTCTTTCTCTTTCTCTCTGTAACACGATGCCAAAAATAAATAATCCGCGACTTCTTCATCCAATTTACAACCGTTACAATATCGCGATATTCTGTTACATTTTACTGACAAACAAATTAATATAATAAATTTCTGCTGTGACAACATCCCATCGTGCCAATTAACTTGGAAGAAAATCCCATTAATTTTCGATCTACAAAAATAAACTTTAAACTTATTTAATATAATTTAATGTATCAATTGATATAAAAAAGGATTTCAATTCTCAAATTTTTGACATTCCATAGTTACATTGAATTTAATATTATTACAAATTTAATTTCATTGACCTACATATCTCGTGACTATATATTTTTGATTCAAAGAATTTTTATTTTTTTATTGTTTTTTTAATAATAATCTGGTAAAATCGCGTAAAATGTATATTATACATATTTATGTAACTTGCCAATTCAAGCTGAGAGAAATTTTTATTATTTATTAAATTTATTCTCGAATGTGCATATGACATAAAATTGACATGTATATATTGGATATTCAAAAAATATCCAATATACAGATTTATATAAAAACAATTTTATATAAAATATAAATAAACGTGCTCACGTTCTTTATTGAAAAAATAACTTTCCATTAGCTTTTCTCCATCTCTCCTTGTTTAAGGGTCAACAGAGGTTATTACGCGGCGACGCGATGCGTCAGCAGTGATCATGAGTAACGGAAGAATGCGCTTGTCAAGTGCCAGAAGATCATTGACACGATCGCGTATCAGACGTCCTCGTCATCAATGAAGGGGTCGTCATCGTAGTAGAATTTCTGCATAAGAACCAGCCGAGCGATTGATTACGTATAACTAACGATTAGTCATCAGGGCGAGTATCATTAAAAGCACGTCGATCGAATTAAGGCCGGGCTTTTCTCGCGCGCATTAAGTGGGTCGCTCCCGGATGCCGTTGGCTGATTAGCTCTCTCATGGAGTGGTTGCCGGTATCTCCTTCATTCTCTCTCTCTCTCTCTCTTTTCTTCTCTCTTGCGTCATCGTAGTATCGAAGTCGACGACCCAGTTTTTCTCACCTCTGAGGTCAGATATCGGAGTAAAGGGATCGTCCACCCCTGTGAAACCCCGCTCTCGTTCGTTTTTACACCGTGCTCGTAAATCCTGCAATTTTCCCATCAGACGAATTTAAAAAATTGTCGCAAATATATTGTTCTCGAGCTTTGTACATAAAACAATCGATCCCGCAACGCAACATCATATTGTATTATATTATCCAATATAACTATTCAATTTTGACATTTCTCGAATTTTAGAAATTCTAATTTTTCGTCGATAAAATATTTTTCCCACAGGTCCTTCGTATTTCGATTAATTGTCAGTTGTAATATCATTGTTTTGGAATGTAAATAAGTCGGATCATGCCACTCATGATTCTAGCTTTCGCTCTTATTCGACGAGTCCATTTTGCGATGACAATTGAAACTTCTGGGGTAGTCGGAGATACGCTTAATAAAGGGCGTTGTGGATATTTATAGGCCAGCACCGCGGTGCTCGCGTACAATTCAGTTTATACCAGAAATCCAGAAATCGATGAGCTTTCGTGCGCGCACGCAGAGGGATGGCATACTTTCTCTCCCTTTGCGAAATAATAAACTCTCTCTGCACCCAGTGTATCCCAATATTGCATAATGAATACAATGTTGGGTAATAAATTTTATATATATTTTATTTTCGATATATACGAAAAATAAGAGCGCAAAGTGGGACGAAAAAAATACTAAATAAAAAGAAAAATAATTATTATAATCTCTCCAATAGCCAGAGATTGTTTGCAAGTTATTTTTTTCTTATAAACAGTGAAATGTGCGTATTTTTCATATCATCAACGACCTCTAAAAAATTCATGTCGACAAAGCGATACGCAAACATTGGATATAAGCGTTTTCACGAAATCCAATCAATCAATCATTTTTTTATATATTTTTGATCTCTTTTTTCTCTTTTTCAGGCAACAATGAACGGACCAGTTTATGCGTCATCCTGTCCCGCATTGCAATCGAATCTCTCGCTGCACAGCTCATCCTATTACAGCGAGTATAGCGGCACTACACGAAGACGGCTATCTTCGACGGGCGAAGCGGACACTTCCGCCACATCGAGTTACGAGGGTAGCGACAGCTCCGAAAACAGCGATGAATCGCGTCTCGATCCCGTCAGTCAGGTGGAACGAGAGCAACTCGAGACTTTCTTTCGCGGATTAAAGTCGCAGGTAAGCTTTAAATTATATGTGCATTAATAAATGCATTAATAAATGCATTAATTAAGTTATAATTAATTAAGTTGAGATTCATAAAAATGTGAAAATAAAATGAGCAAAATCATTTTTATATGCATAAGGTGTCATAAAGTATACAGGATGTATCTGAAATGATGCACTAAACTTTAGGAGCGTATTCTAGAGGTCAAAATAAGACTTTTTTTTCTTATGAACATGGGTCCGCAAATGAACCCCTCTCCGAGCTAAAATTTGAAAATGTGTGAAATTGACCAAACACCCGCAACGCAAATTTATTTATCTCTCAGGAGAGGGTGATAGGTAACATCAATACCTTTTTTTTTCTGAAATACAGTCAATTTTTAATTTTTTCCCCAAACTCTAGGGGTCTCTAGCTCGGAGGGGGGTTCATTTGCGGACCCATGTTCATAGGAAAAAAAAGTCTTATTTTGACCTCTAGAATACGCTTCTAAAGTTTAGTGCATCATTTCAGATACACCCTGTATAATGGGCACGTATGTATTATTTTTAATAAATATATAGAAATGATAATTTTTTTTTTGTTAAAAATTTGCGCGATATTTCACAGGTATTCGTCTGCGAATCGCTGGCGAACCTGTATCTCGGCAGCGCCTCTCAGACTGAGAGGTGGGAGCTTCGTTTCACCGGGATACCCGTGGTGGTTCTCGATCTCGGCGAGACACGATCAAGATCCAAGAGACGGATTCAAATCTTACTGGCAGAACGCGGTACTTGCTTCACTCTCTGGCGCGAGACTATCGACAACCTCTCATCATACAAAGTAAGTAGTCAAGTCATGTATATCCACGGAATTAACTTTTCAAAGGAGAAGAAATTTGAAGAAATATCTCCAGCAATTCTCGAAATATGAATTATTGCAAATATATCATTACGTATAATCACCGATAAACTAGCAACGGTAAATAATGAAAAAATAATTCAATCTTGGGCTGTGTAACATTAGACGATGTTAACGAAAGGGCTTCTTGTGTTTATATTCCGTTCAGTAAATTACAAAGCAGCTTGTATTTCAAAAGCCTGGGATACTTAACATCGTCTCAAATTCCTCGCTCGTGCTCGCAACGCAAAATAAAAATGAATTCGCGCGGTACTTTGAAGCCTACGAGGTAACTTTCAGCGCACAAACTGCTTGCAAAAATCGCTAATCGGTGCCACACGTTCCCTTCGATCCCTTTCGCGCGCATTAAGAGTCCTTGAAATGTTCGCAGGTGTCGGGACCCGCTTTTCACACCATGTGTCTCTCGTCGGACCACACTCGTCTGGCGGGACTTAGCTTCGACAACTCGAAAGCGGCCAACGATCTGTGGCAGCACATAGAGCGTCTCGTCTCCTGCCCGGAGAACATCAGCCTATCTGTGCCGGGCAAGAAGAAGAAGAAGCCCGTGCAGAAGAAGATCGTGCTGCCGGCCAAGAGCAACATCAGCCAGCCATGCCAGTTCCAGCACGTGACCAGCGTGGACGCGGCCGACCGGTCGCGTTACTTCTCGCTGCAGACGCTGGTCCCGGCGCTGAGCGAGCTGGAGAATTCGCTGGAGGCGAACTTCTGAGACAAGCCCGACGCCTCCGCCAAGCTCTCATAGAAACGACGTAGCGCGACGCCCGACTCCCGCCGCCTTCCACCCCGGAAGTGATCTCTCCGGGAAAGAAGGATGCGCGTATGTGAAGGGAGAACAAGGCGAGGTCCTCGAAAAAGGACTCTGGCGTCGCGAATTTCTGTCTCAAGAGCTGTGGTACGGGAGGCGAACGCTGAAAGACGACACCGCGGATATCCGATCGGAAATCCTTTTATCTTTTTGCTCTTCCTTCGGAGTAATTGTAGAGAGAGTCGAGTTATAAAGGGAAGGAGGAGATATATCGATAAAGCTTTAACGACGAAGGAAAGGCGGATACATTTTTTTTTCTCAAAGAGCCCTCGCGGTTCCCGTAATTTTACTCGAATTTATCTTTATCTTCTCGTGTGCCCCCTTCGATATAATCATCCAACTAGTTTGCTAAGAGTTGATGGCGTAAATTAGGGATAAGGTAACGCGCGCTGAATTCCGACTTCGCGTTATTTTCGTTTTCGAGACCGTTGTCTGAGAAACGAGGGATAGAAAAGTCGAAAGGAGAGACCTCGAGGAGGCAAAGAAGCGCGAGAGGTGACAGGGAAAGGAGACGTGTCTTACTCGAGGTAGACTAATCCGTTAGTGTCACGTAGTCGTCTCCGGCCAAGGCGAAACATTCATCAATCTTTCTAAGCACTCTCGAGAAAATCGATTGCGATTGATGTCTGCGACTGCGAATCCTGCCTACAGCCCCAGGCGAAACAGAAAGTTCCCCCGAGGGGAACTATCTGAGTCACGTCTCGCTCGTCCCGTTTTACTCTCTTTCTCTTCGATAAGTCCTTTTCCGAATCATGTTTATCAATGTCGTAGATTAACTATAAACGAAAAGGAAGACTATCGAACGTTACGATTTATTTGCAGTGATTATTCTAATAGATTACTTCACTATCATTATTACATCGCGGGAATATTTGATTAAGCTCTTAATTTAATTCTGAATACAAAATGGAAGAAGAATTATTCGAAATAAAATTCCGAAAGATTATAATATATGTAAATCATCAAAGTGGAAATAATTCACTTTAATTATCAATAAATTAAATTTGCAAATTTTTTATTTAAAACAAAGGAATACATATATTACATACACATTTTTTTCTTACTTTGCACGATTCTGCGCATATATTAGTTTCAAATTACCTTTAAAGATTCAAATAGGAATGTCCTAATCTCGTAATAAAATGTAATGCGACAGTAGGAACAAGCGCTTCCGCGATAGAATGTCAAAGGCGCGAAACCTTGACACGAAATCAAACAGCGCGCGGTTAGAAAGAATCATGCAAATATATACGAAACATACTTCCGGGAGCGTCGCATGCACATTGTTGTTCTATTCATCGTGAAAAGACAAGCTTTCTCTTTGGCGAATGTGAGAGAAACGTACGGTTTATAATTAAAGCCGTACGCTACCGCGCGGTGAAAATGACATCAAGGAGGCTCTCAAAGTGCATTATGCAGTGTTAATAATTAGCATGAAACCGTCATTACGATGGAGCTAAATTTAATGCCTCCCCGACTGCGTTCAGCGGTA
Organism: Camponotus vicinus; assembly: GCF_025532165.1. Classification (NCBI taxonomy): domain Eukaryota; kingdom Metazoa; phylum Arthropoda; class Insecta; order Hymenoptera; family Formicidae; genus Camponotus; species Camponotus vicinus. The sequence goes on from NW_028141949.1 coordinate 6,528,492, forward strand.
AAAAGCCAATAATTTCAGAAGGAAGTACTTAATATGGAGTGGCAATTATCTTTAATTGAAGGAAACATCTATTTGCTCTGCCATTGTCACTGGGAAAAGGATGGGGCACGTCGCTGATTCAGCACTCGTGTCGAATGAAAAGATGTAATGCAGTTTTATGTAAATCAGCTCAAAGAGTTAGAATTGTTGTGTGAAATATTATGACCTAGTAATTGAAATAACGTTATATAAAATGTCGGAGAGGAGAACACTTTGTGCGGAACAAAGAATATCAAAGAAGAACCAGCTCTTCGTCAGCTCTAAAGTAGATTGTCAACGTAAGATAATTCATTGACGTCTCTATATAATAGCGGAATCGTAATAAAATGATAAATACATAAGATTGACGCGCCGATAAGCGATGTAGAGGTCGATATATACAAATCAAAACAATATATACTGCCGAAATATATACTGCCGAACGTTCGTGCGAGATAAATTGTAAAATTACGAGCGATATCGTATAGAGTACTGGAAACAGACATTGTGCCAAAGTATATGAAACGATAAGAAGGCGAGTTTAATTAATTGATCGAGCAAGATCCGCGCTTCCGTAAGCCTTGGAAAGAGTCACAGTCCACAGAGTACACATTTTGTAATTTAGACTATTACAATAAATTCGCATCAGCATTGTTTCCAGTACGCTCGTAACGCTCGCGAACTCATTATACGATGTTAAATGAATTATTAATTAGAAAATTAGTCGGATCGACGTGCATGACATGTCCATGTATAACGAATTTTACTCCCTACCGTTTCGGCTCGTTAATGTGTCCGTAGATTTCGGTAGAAATTCCCGATCTTGTTGTCGACAACTTCTATGCTCGGTAAAATGTTAAAATATCTAGATCGTTATAATTCTGTCCAAGTGAGATAATATTAGAAAATTGATTTGTAAACATTTAATTGAAATATTATATTCTAGTTAAAGTGTATCATTATCGCAAGATTAAGATTTCACAGAGTTTGAATTTCTATGACTTTTCCTGATTATTTTTCATCTTAAATTGCATCTTTTTAAAATTTATGCTGAAATCTTTTTAAATCTTATGCTGAAGTTTTACATTTTTCTCATGTTATTTCACTTGGATCCATAATATGAAGATGAAGACGAGTATTTTCCTTCTGCACAAAGCGGAAAATTGATTTCTCGAGAAAAACGCGCGCGAGAACGTTTAACGACGTTCGCAAGAAGACTGGTTTCACCATCCCCCGCGTGTCTAGACACAGTTAACAATAAGTACCTACGTAGTAATAGTGATTATTAGAACGATTTGATTTTATTCTTAGAATCAATTGCGCTTCAACTCGTTCGACATTCCTTCAGCGTCATCATCGTTTTTATCGCTTCAAAATTTTCGCTTCATATCCATTGCGAATCAAACCTTTAGCGATTAAGATTAATTAGCGTAACAGTATCTCTAAGTTAGATTCGCCCGGAGAAATTTTTTATCGAGTTATCGCGAAATAGACGTAATGCTTTAACGCAAGATTTATACGCACACTTTGGTCACGTGAGTCGCAGATTTCTTTCGAGAGAAAATCCGGGTGCGTACATTCTAGACATTTAAATAAATAATGTAACTTCGAATTAATGTTAATTTCATTATCTACGACTGTGATATAAACATATGTATTTGTATCGTTACGTTTCCCGTAACATGTATCCTGCATTAATCAATCACTTGGAGACATAAGTTTATGAATATATCGTATGTAATAATAATTATTATTGTGCTAATAAATAGTAACTTCATGAAGCAAAAAATTGCGTGAGTTTACTTACTGCTTTCTAAGCTATCAGTTGGAAAATATAGAAATTTTTTAATACAAGAATATATATAATTCTTTCCCTACCCATAATTATATCATTATTAAAACTAACAGTAATTTAAAGTAATTAAAAATATATTTCCTCTACATTTTGAAATTGTGCATAAAGATTCTCATATTTTTTTACTTTATAATTAATAAGAAATATGTAAAATAAAACAAATAAAAAGAAAATGTGACGTGAACGAAATGGGAATAATATTGTATAATCGTAAATATATAACACTTCTCTCTTCATATATTAGTTTTTAAAAATATTAATTTCAAGATTTACGATGATATTTCACAGATTTATGGATTCACATACACACATTATGTATGACTATATTTTTCACGCTACTATATTTCTTTTGTTACTATTTATTTTGTTTATTTCTTGTTTTATTCTCAATAGAATTCTACGGAAAGAACATCAGTTGATTAGTGCACAGCAATTTTTTAAAAACAATGATTCTTTATGATATTTCATCAGTGAATATACCATTATTCGGTACAAGACCAAGAGAGACATGAAGGCAACAGTTTCAGCGATCTTGCAGAAATCAACCTTATCGAATGGCGTTCTCTACGAAAGGATTTGATACTCGAGAATTATTCTTTGATATTCTAGGTACAATAACGCTGACCCGACATTTTAGCCATTGCCAGTAAAACGTAATGTTTTGGATAAATAAAATGATTAAATAAATTTTCCTGCATATCGTTGTTAATAAATGCAAAATGTTAATAATCAAGCAAAATGAATGGTATCAAGGACTCTTATTCAAATTTATAATCAAGTTTTATTTGACTTGATTCTTTTTTCGTAAAAAATCTATTAATGATTCTCAGCTTGATTCCTAGCTATTGTTACGCGATTTCAAAAGCAGAAATGGAAGAAGATTAATATAATTCCGACAGTAAGCTAATAATCCTAATTTATTATACAGGCGTGATTACGAAAAGCAATACTCGCGCAAAGTCGATAAATATCACAGATACGCATATTAACAATATTTTCTCCATATCGCGATGCGCAGCGGATAAATCATGGCTGGCGCGAAATATATCGCGCTATCTCACCCCGTCGAAAATCGCGATACATATCCGCTGAAAGATCTCGCGCTTTGACGAGCCGTACAGGTGGAGGCTGCCTATATATCTGGGTGCTCCAGATAGATGCGTCCGATACGAGATCGGCCGGTTGTCGAGCCGAGTCCCGAATCAAGTAATGAGAGACCCATCGATGCCGCCTTCGTGCCACGCATCCCGCACTCCTGTGTTTATGGGAGTCATCGGATTTCCATCAGAGAATGATCGCGATCATGTGGGTGGACCTCGAAGAAACGAACGGTGGAGTGGGTGGAGACGAGATATATGTATTTGCTCTCATACACGTTCGAGAAAGTGTATCCTTTGACACAGCAAACGGTCCTCAAACGAACGTCAAGTGTGCTCGTAAAAAACGGTAAAGCGACATGGTAACAAATTAACAAGACTTGAAGAGACGGGATATATATAAGAACGTTCTACCTGTCCGATATAAATTATTTGCTCGAAACGCGTGTGTTCCCGACAAATTAGATTCATAAAAATGTTGAAGATATTAAGCTAAGCGTATTTTGTAATCGGTCACAATTGTATTCCCGCGTCAACGTAAGAATTTTATTAAATGAAAATATTACGTGTAAAATACAGTCACGATTATTTCTTTCTATCATTCAGATATTAAATTTTAATTCTTAGTCGACACAGTTTATGTATTAAAAATTTAATATGAAAACTAGATAAAATTATGTTTTAAAAAGAATGAAGATAAGTAATTGGAGATAAAAATTCATTTTAGATATTTTCATCTATCGCGATTGAAATAAATATTTGTAATAATCACAATTAATTTTAACTTTAGCTCTATTGATGCACTTGCTAATTATCTCTTTGTCGATATGAAAGAATGGAATCAATATTATATATATATATATATTTTTTTTTTTTTTTTTTTTTAATTAGAAACACTGTGCTTTGAATTATTTACAGGAATAAAGTCAAACATCCGTCCAAAAAACAGAGCACTTCGTATCAAAATTAGTATGCTGCTATTCGAATAGCGGACTCCATCGGCAGCAAATGATCTTCTCGTGGAGCAAATAAATCGCTATATTTTCCGATTTTTATACAAGAACGAGAAAACACGATAATGATAGCCGCAAAGCATATACTTGAAAAATCGCAAAAAATTCGAAGCGCCAGAGATTCCTGAATATTTAGATTTCAAATGTACATGAAACGGACGATGAGATGGGTTAATGTCGTTAATGTTGCTAATTTCAAAAGTATATATAGGGTTTTACGTCAAAGCGCGCAGCCGTTGAATATGTATGTGGCCCTCATTTACATGATGTTTACGTTTATCGCGCGCTATGCAGCGGCACAATATTCTTAATGTAAGCTCAATTAACGTTGTAAGAGATGCGCCTATTATCGATGTGCATATAAATGAGCATAATTTGTGCGAAAATATATATAAATAGCTGTTGCTTAGTAAAATGCAATTAATGATTCTCCTAGTATTTTTTTGACTATTTAAATTACATAAAAAAAAACTGTCATACTTTTATTATATCACAGAGAATTTTTCAATTCTATTAAGAAAAATCAAACTACAGCTGATTTCTCTCTCTCTTTCTCTTTTTTCTTTTTTTTAATAATATTTAATAATATTTAATAATTAAATTTAATAATATTTTTATAAAATCATAAATGTGAAAAAAATTTAAATTCGATTATGCTACGTATAATCGTTATCGTATATTGTGAGATATCCGCGATTACATGACGCAAATCGATTATCGCACTAAATAGGACACTCGCGTTTTACATGATCGTGAAGGAAAAAAGGAGGCTCGTTTACCCACAATTTGCAATTCTAAAGCCCACATTTCGGCACTTGGTCCAAAGTTTCCGGCTCGCGGTTTATCGACGCGAGATGAGTTTGGGCTTCGGCTCGATCATGCGGTGCGATCGATTAGCGCCTCGCTCGAGGAACAAACGGGACGGCTAATTATTCGTCGACGAGGCGCGATTGTATGCAAAATCCCGGCCCGGTCGTCGCACCCGGAATCGCGGCGACACTTTCATCGTCGTCGTCGTCGTCGTCGTCGCTGTTCGATTCAGTGGCATCGTTCGATTCTCCTCGCCGCAGCCCAAAACCTACATACCTAAAGCGAGACAGCTAGCAGATCGCGCGACGTGAAATCGCATTAACATTCTTATCGCGTATGCGACGACCAAGCCGGCTTTGTTGCCAATGTCTGCGTGCATAGCGAAAGTAAGGACAAAGTGATATTGAATGTTCCCGTTTACAAGATATTGAATTTGGAGATATTATACGCCATTTAAATTCCAACCCCGTGTGAATAGTCGTGAGAAAATTTTATTTTTTCTCGTACTATTAACATCCCTGATATTGAAGGAAAATTGATAAAATTATTTTTTCTTTCAATCCATACATTTATTACAAACAAATAAATAATTTTATACCGTATGTATAAATTGAAATAAAATAATTTTACGGTATAAAATAAAATAATTTTATACCGTATGTATAAATTGTTCGACATATGCGTGATTCGAATTTTTTCGCGAGAAACGATAAGATATCCAGATTCGAGTCTGAATCTTTTGCCGAAAAAGGCAAGTTTTCAGCAGTCTTCGATTCTCGATTCATCGCGGAAAACGTCGATCTCGCGCGACGGGGCTGTAAATCGCTTGCGACTGTTAATCTCGCGGTTCAATCTACGATCCTGATACTTAGGAAGCTTATTCGCCGCCGCAGTAGATCCCGTCTTGATTTACGATCCGCGATTCTCCTATCCTATCGGGAAAAATTCGCGATCGCGAGCGTGGAATGCGCGGAATTTTGTGAAATGCCTTGCAAAGTGACGACGGACGCGTGCGGATCACGCAGCGAGAAAACGTGACGGCACGCGTCGACCCCTTTCCCATCATTTTCGTATATCTCGTCTCGACGCGCCTCTTTCGCGTCTCGACGCGTCGCTAAAAAGCGAAAGATAAATCGTGCATGGATTATAACGCTCGATAAAATTCATCTCGACGAAGAGATCACACGGATATTCTTAATCTGATGAATATCTGAATGCTCCTTGCTTTCTTTTTGACACTTGTTGATAATACTATCATTTCTTGCCTTTATAAAAAGACGTATTTTTTTGAGAGAAGGGAAATGTGTTATTTGTGAATCATTCTATTTAATTTAATAGAGGAGGGAGGTGTGTTATTTGTGAATCATTCTATTTAATTAATTTTGTTATCCAAGTCTGATTATTTATTGAAAAATTAATATTCATTGTATCGCGAAAAACAGTGGATTCTAATAATACTAGTTTATTTTAAAGTTGAGAAGAGGGAGAGAAAATGTATGTGGAAACAGCAAATGTATAATTGAACCTGCCTCTATTTTAATTAAATTTATAGTTGGAAGATTTATACTGAATATTTTAGAACATTTCCGGATACAAACACTCTCCGGGGACGCTTATTTTGAAACCGAGTCTTCATCATTGCTTAATGGCACAAATGAATAACTTAACGTATAACATCATGTGTGTGTATATATATATATATATATATATATATATATATATATATATATATATCTCGTAGCGAAGTCTTATAATCCTGCCAAACCAAATGCATTGCTGGCTCTTGGCAAACCTAATATTAAGCTTCTCCAGCGGAGCAGATTCTTGAAGCGATGCATAATCTCATCCAGCTTCTAATTACGTTGATATAATGCGCGTAAAGTCAGTTGCTCGAAAAGCTACATCGAAAGACAAATTAAACGCAGCTGAAATATTTCATACGTAATTTAGATTATGCTAACGAAGACTTTTCTGTGCGTTTCAAGATTAATGAGAATTGATACATCAAATATGAAGAGCTATATAAGAAGGAATAAATTGATAGATAAAGAGAGAAATAGATAGAGAGACAGAGAAAAAGAGAGGAAGAGGGAAAGGGAAAGAGAGAGAAGACAGCGCTTAGTCTTCTCCAAATTATTCGAGAAGAGCTCTTAAAAATTCAAGCTGCCAAAGCATTCAGGAAAGCATCGCTCACCGTTCGCTTCCCGTTCTCCAAGTTAATTCTACATAATTTAGATGTAAACGAGCCGCGCTTTTAATCAATTGAAAATGTGACGACTAATCAATATCGCGTGCGACAAAATCGCACCGATAGAATACGATCGCACGCGAGATCGGACACGTAACTATCGATTAATAATCCAGAGTCAAATGAAGAGATGAGAGCCGTGTGTGAAAACGATAGTCCTTTCCTCAACATGCCACAGACGACTGCGAGTTGATTGAAACTTCAATTTGGATGCGTGCTACTATGTTCATTGTCGAAGTTTCTGTCTCTCTGTCTCTCTCTCTCTCTCTCTCTCTCTCTCTCTCTCTATCTCTCTCTCTTTTTCTCTCTTTCCTCTCTTTTTTCTCTCTTTTCGGCGACAGACGGCGAATTCATTTTTCATGCCGACAGATTGTATCGTAGCATTCGATTATATATCGATCTGTGCTGACTCGTCTTTTTTCCCTTCGCACGGTTTCGTGAACAGTCGCCGGACTAATAACTCTCTCTGTCCACTCGTATCTCGTGGTATTGAATATTACGTCGTCGCGATGGATAAGTGGTACCTGTCGTCATTTTTCTCTCTCTTCCCGCAGAAACTTCTCCGCAAAAAAAAACTGGATAAAAAAGCAGACGTTTATAGATATATATTCCGCGAAGTTATGAGTTCTTAATCTTCGAAGTCGAAGAGATTGGCTTTACAATTATTGACTTGGTCTATACTTCTGTTTATACGTTTCAATTCTCACGGGTGTTACAGCTGAAGATTAAACGTGATAAATCCAAGTTCGAAGATCAAGTATCCAATCAGAAACAGAATTCTCTTTACATCCTTCAATTTAATTTGTCTATTTTTTTGCAAAGAATTTATCGTTCGACGTCGCTCGATAATTTCACCACAGTATGTTCACCGCAGTGTATTCACGTAAAATATAACGCACCATTAAAGCGCACCATCGATACGTCCATCGGATACGTCTATCGGACGAATAAATCACGCGGTAATCAATCGCGGGCAACAAATAATTCTTATTGTCGAGAATAATATTGGCACAACCGTATTAATGCGAGGGCGAATCATATATCAATGTCGAGAAAGAAGATGATGCAAAAAAAGAGAGATAATAATTTTAAAAATATAGATTTTTTAACTGCATATTATATATCGTTTATTAATCTTGTCGTGGAAAAATATATGCGAACGCGAGAAAGGTGCAGTCATGCTCGAAAAACGAAAATGAGATGTTTCAGGAATTAAACTCTTCGCAGATTCGCAACGTCCGACCGAGAAATAATATATTTCGCGATATAATACGATAATCATATATTTCACGCCTTGGACAAAGTATCTCGGTTATCTCTTTAAATATGTTACATCCGTATACCCTAATTCGAAAATGATCCGCATGACTGTCAGCGAGAAAGCAACGATGTATACGAAAATGCGCGCGGTCGCCTCGTGACACGTTGCGGTTTAAATTGTATATCGCGCGCGCAACTTCGTAATTTACCGTGAGACATATGTCGCAAAACTGGGTTGCATTATAATTGGATAACCCCGGTAAAGTATCTCTCCTATACGCGACCAGCTCGCTACGAGAAACGCGAGCGTGTAATCTCAACGGATTTCAATGCGAACAGAGACCTTCGGCTCGACCTTAAAGCAAGCGCCTCCCCGAGTTCCGTTTAGTTGATCATAAATCTGAGACAATTAATCATCTCGAACAATTTTAATTTTCCTTAATCCAAAACTTTTAATCCCAAACGTTTGCGATTCCCCTCCGCTCCAAAAAAAATATACGAGACAAAATTCTTGTACCTATCTTTTTTTCTCGCTCAAGATTCGAGAAAATATTCATTTCCAAAAGTCTTTCTCGAAAGAGGAGAGTTTCTCGTCGCGTTTATAGGGTCAATGGCATTTTCGCGCGAGAGAGAGAGAGAGAAGGAATCCGGCGGTATTCGCGGCGACAGGAAGCGTACGACAACGTGCCGCAAAGGAGACGGCACGAGAATCAACTTGCCTGGCCCTGTCGCCGATATCACTACGAGGAATCGGCGAGCCGTCAGTGTGTTTCTGGAACTCACGTACCATTCAGACTTCGTTTTTTCTTTCCGCTCGTCGAGAGCTCGACGGATCTAAGCGAGACCCCGGTCGCGATCGTCGATGCCGCCCCATCGGCGCATTCAGACGCGAGCTAAGAGCATTTACTCCAATGCCGTTTCCTCCGGGGAAGTTTGTTTAATCGTCTGTATGACGAGCTTAGACGATTGTGCGCCTCGTGCTCCGTCGTTGCAGAATTTACACTAAATACCGCTTTATACTGCTTCGAGTTATTAGGTCCTACAGTCTCACAGACCGTAATGCTACATCGAGGAAATACGCTATTTAATGAAAATGCGATTATCGATTATCCCCGTGAAATTCTCCTATATCCACATATTCTATACATTTACTGCATATTTTGCTACATATTTGCATTTTTAAACTTTAAATTAATTATTGATATGCCAAGTCTCTTTAATTTTTAATTTTTCCAAAATTCAGAAATTAAAGAAATTTGACATATCGATAATTGATTTAAAGTTTAAATTAAATTATACAAAATTAAAATATATACTAATTAATTAAAATATATGTTAGTTTATTATAAAATATCAGATTGAATAAAATACGCCTCCCGCAAAAAATGCCTTCATGTAATAACTTCTCTGAGAAGAGAATCCTACATACGAGCGTAATCGCTCGTTTGCTAAGAAAAGATACTAAGAAGAAGCACGAGGTAGATCGTAAGCAAAGGGGACCTAATCGGATTCATTACCGTGCGTCATCTGCTCAATCTATAAATCCGCTTTCCTTACAGACATTTCGATGCTTTCACAGTCATTCCCTGAACTTAATTATGCGTGTACGGATGTTGCGGAATATATATACACAGATACTCTCTAGAATTTCACTTCGCGAGAGACCGGCCACTTGCATTCCGACTGCGTCGGTCGACCGGCAGTTAGCTGCATTCAGCAATGCGTTACTTACGCACGCATGCAGGCACGCACGCACATTCCTCATTAAAGGACGCGCTCGTCAAACTCTGGTTAAGGTCACGAAAAGATGCATTGCTATTCGATCTCGAAGAGAATTCGCGACGCGACTAAATTTAATTATTTAATATAATAAACATTTTCTACTATTGTATAAATCATATTAAATAAATTATTTTATTATTAGACGCGTGCATTTTGATTGAGAAGGTTGAGACACTCTTCCTTTTGCTTGTTATTTACTGTCGTAAATAAGCGTAAATATTTAACGTTTATTAACAATGCGATTTTACTGTTCATTAAACGTACATTTGCACATAGCTTTATTTAAACTGAAAAAAGTCAAGTTATCGATCAAAATTGATCGATTTAATTTAAACGTTTGTATAATAATATATAATTTATAATGAAATAAAATAAAATTAATTAAATTTATTATTATTCTATTTATTTTTTTATTATTCTATTATTTATTATCACATTATATATAATTTAATTGATTGACTTTAAATCAGTGAAAACAAAGTTTAAGAACAATTTCCATGAATAAATTTTAGAATATAATAGACGGATTAACTGTAGGAAATTAGGATAAGATCGGCATACATTATAAAGGAATAAGTTACCAAAATTATTATTTTTTTCTATCAATTCATGACACTGACTTTCCACAATTCTGTTAATTTTTAAATAATATTTATATTTAATACATTCGTTTCTGATATCGAAAAAGAACCGAAAGAAGGTCAAAACGTCTGTTGACAGATCTTTAATATTTTTGCGTCTCTTGTATGTAAAATTTTCATGATCTATATGAGTTTTCTCTTGTAATATATTTATTTGTATGACTTTCACGCATTACCTTCTACGTTTATGGTTCTTAGCTTTCCTTACTAATTCAATAAATTAGATGAAATTTAAAAATTCAAATAAATGTTTTGTATAATCTTTCTTCTTTAATTTATACTTAATTACTTTTTGCAATAATACAATACACATCAAAAGAATTTATTAAAAAATGTAACTTAATCTGTTCTAACTCACATCCATTTTCAAACAACGGATCTATCTACAATCTAATTTACAATTTACAATTTACAATCTGTACAAATCCTTTACTTCAAAATTAAATAAAAGTTTGTCACTCACTAACACTGTACAATAACGGAGTTGATGACATTGAAGTTCTACACGTGTTTTCTTAACAAATATAAAATCCAAATTACAACAGCGCCCAAAATATAATTAATATTTCAAAAAAATATTATTTTACGTGCCGAATTTTATATTCGATGCATACAATACCAGGCAGATATATGTAAATATCGAATTTTATAAATTCTAAAAAGACTATTTTTTTAAATAGAAACTTTTATAGGATTTATATAAATCTTTCTTTCAAATTCCTTCTTATTTAATTTATTTAAATAATAACTAATTTAATGCACAATTTATAACAACTAATATAAGTAATAAATATTCTCCCTAGGGCTCGATCGATACAAAATGACTCTCATCATCCTCCTTCTCTTAAGTTGTTAAAGTCATCAACTACGTTAATTTATAAAATTGGAAGATCCAAATTGTAATCACGCTTAAAATAATTAATATTTCAAAAAATCGCTATTGTACGCATTAAATTTTATCCTCAATGCATGTAAAATGATAAACAGATTAATGAAACAATTTTATAAATTTTGAAAAAAACTACATATCACAAATTAATTTGTTCATTGTATAATAACATCAAAAATTTAATAACATCAAAAAACGTGCTTGTAAATACGTGTTTTAAAATTACGTTCACTAATCTCAACTCGTTGAGAAGTTAATCTCATTGTGGATGTTTTTTAAAGGGCAAAAATTTCTTAATCTAGCGTGTTATATTGAACGCAAACTAGAAATTATTATATTGCGTGAAATCGTATGCATTAAAATTAATTTAATTACATAAAAAACTAAGTTTTAAATATTAACTTATTTTATCTTTTTAAAAATATATAAATAATTTTAAAGTATATAATTGCAATTTTAGTAATATTAATTTTCGCTACAATATGGTTACTTTATAATTGGTTTGCAATGGTTATTTTCTTCAATTAAAGGAAAATTAAATTCTAATTCGTACATACGTCACGCGATAATAAATGATAATAAAAGAATTACTGCTACATAATAATTACTGTTAAAATTACTGTTTTTCTTAGTTTTTTAATGGTGTTAGTATAAACTGCATAAACTGCAAGTTAACTCTTTTTTATTATTTAGTTCAATTTCTGCACACGAAATAAAAACGAACCGAAAGATAAAAGCGGCCTAGAAATATATCTAACAATAAGATTATTAGCTATTGATCGAATCCTTGTTAACAGATATTATTCGTTACAAACACAAAAGCCAAACGCAAATTAAAAATGTATATGTATATTAATACTTTCATAGGTCTAGGTTTTGTAAACAAAGTATCCAAAATAATTAATTCTGTTTAAATTCTAATTATTATACGCAATTAATGTTTTTATTTATCTTTTAAAAATATTTAATACTATAAATTACGCAATTACCGAAAAAGTTTTGTCTTGAATATAAAATTTTGAAAAAATACGATAAAATATCTGCTGAAAAGCGATCTGGGCTTCAACAAACTCTATCAAGTGTTAGCAGAAAAATTCGATAAAAACAAGGGACATTTAATTTCTTGTTTTCATTCTTGCTGAGAAACCCTTAAGTGAACGATTATCGATCATTTTTTCTTGTCTTTTGCCATCGGATGAGAATTGCTTGGGTCACCAAAATCTGCGATGTCGAAAATAACAGCGTCGAGCGTTTCGCTCGCCATGAAAATTAATTGACCGAAGTTTCTTTGCGTCACGTGCGAGATACATTAAAACAAAGTTTAAAGTGAGTGTAAACTTTGAATTTCTCTCGAGATCGCGCGAGGGGGAGGGAAAGGAAGATGCGCTCTAATTATATCCCTCCTGAGACCATCGCATCACTCTAACTTAGTTACATCTGTCTATTTGTGAACGCAAATTATTTGCATAGTTATCTTGATATCTCAATTCAACGCAATACACAAAATTCATTTATCGTATAAATTATAATTATATGAATGACACTCGAAATTAATTCATTCTTATTGCTACAGAATATAAATATGTCTTCCTAGCATGCGCTAATTAAACTAATTTATTTAGCAGTTTCGTTCGCAAAAATAATATTAATAACATTTTGGAAGACTTTCTAAAGAAAATATCCAACGACGCGAAAAGATAGATAAACCTTTCAACAATTAAATCAGAAGACAAATCGCGATTTAAATTTCGCGAATGTACTTGGTGAATAAATAAATTCACGATAGTTGTAATGTGTTAATTGCAATACACGTAATTTCTACAATAATTAAAACGTGCGCGCGCAATATAATTATTATCATTTTATATAATAATAAAAATATTGCGACATTAGAGGCGCATTAGAGGCGCATTTTATGATCTGCAATTATAATGTACGTGAGGAATCAAACGCGGAAAATCTAATGCTCGATTTATTTTTAAATGTGCAATTTTATGCAAAAAATTCACAATCAAAAATAAGATGTACATCTTTTTTCGCGGACAATTGTAAACAGGATAAAATGCACTTTATAATTAGATAAAAAATAAAATAATCGCGTTATTGCTACGTTCAATGAAGGATAAACTGACCCAATGATTAAACTAAATCAAGATCCCTCTGTCGAATGATACGCTGGTTAATATCTGACGGAGAAAAGAACGATCCTAAAAGTGGAAAGCGACCTCAACTTGTCTTTTTCTATTTCGGATCCGGCGGAATCGACCCACAAAGGGAAGTTAAGTGATTCATTGAACATCAGAAGTTCCGCTACAGGAAGGGACGAATCCCCGATCTTCTTGATTGTTCCCGATAACAGTGATTTCAGCAGCGAATTAACGACTGTTACCGTAGTCATCATTTCCAATATATAAAATTAAAATTCGCGTGAAAAAAAAAAACATTCTTCCACTTTAACAAATACCTCTCTTTAAATATGACTGGATATAACGATTTTCATTACACGTGGTTACAATTCAGTATATTTAACAAAAATAAAATACATGCGTTTTTATCATTACTTGATTAAATATGTGAGTATAAATAATTTTAGGGTACCAAATATGATCGAGACAAATCAAATCTGATAACACAAGATTTAAAAAAATCAATTCAAATATTTAGTAATATTAAATGAGAAATTATCAATCAATTAATTTTTCTGTAATATTTCAATAATTTGCAGATTGATATCAAAGACCCATAATACCCACTCGATTTGTCTCAAATTTTTTAATTACTCACACATTTTACATTATATTCATGCATTCATAATATAATATTAAGAATAATACAAAAGAGAGTTTTTCAAATATATCACAATTTGCGCACGTGTATTTTATTACACATACATATACACTCGTCTTAATATAAACTAATCATAATATTGTGAGATGGTGGAACATCCAGTACCTGCAAATGGTTTCTCAAAAGAGACCAAAAATTAAATTAACTCAGAATTAATTAATAAAATATACTTGTTTGTAACCACTAATTTTTATTTAAAAAATCAAAAACTTATTGTTTTAAATGTATGTATTTGAAAAAAATGAAATTTATCCGTTATATCCATTTTCAATCTATTATTAAATATTTTTATCATTAAGATAATATTGATATTAATCCCCTCCATATTAATGGAAGAACGTTCTTTAAAAACAAAAAGAAGAAAATATATCTTCTCTTATAAACATATATTTAATAAATTTTCTAATTCGATTTCAAACAATGTATGGTGATTGTAATTAAGTCACTGCCAAAAACATTGCTTCCAGGATCCATCAAGAAAATTTGGGTTTAATTCCAACTCTATAACAGAAACTTCCAATTTTTAATAAGGCATCGAACTAAGCATTGTGGATAAATCCTATAAAAACTGACGAGAAATAAATCTCTGCAATGAAGATCGTTTCGATGCATATCAAATACATATCGAATATGTAATTCAACAATTTTATATTATTGTACGTATTTCTTTTAATTTTGCATAATTTACAATAAGATTTAGTTTATAATAGATTACAATTACATTATAACAATTTATATATACAATTGCATGAAGAAAATTAATGAATATAAAAATGACATAATTGCAATTTTTATATAAACAGTTTAATATATATGTAATTGATATCAGTATCGATATTCTCAATATAAAAAACTGTAAAACTTTCATTATTGGAATTTGTTAGTATAGATATATATCTATATCAATAAATTCATATAAATTGGAAATAAAAGAAAATACTAAAAATTATTTAATTTAAATTACTTTTTTTCATTACTTTTTTTATTAACGAGATATCAAATACTAATAACATCCATTATGTAACTTTTTAGAGAATATAACTTTTAATTAAAAAAATAAAATGTTAGATGTCAAATACATATTATACGTACAATAAAATGTAACTTAAATGTATTTTACATATTTAAGTTACATTTTTACATTTTTTATGAATTAAATTTTTTATTTTTATTTATAATTCCTTTTTATAACTTCAATTATTTAAATGTGATTTATTTAATTTTGTATAAAATGTAAGTGAAAATATCCCCGAAAATAAAATATTTTCTTTCTAATAGAATAAAAAAAGTACCTACCTATCCTAGTAGTTCTAATAGCCTTAACTGACCTAACAATCTTAACAATCCTAACAACTCTAATAGTTTTAGTCGCTTTGCCTGTTGGCTTACGCCAGTAGAAATTCGCGATAAAGCGAGATTTGGGAAACCCTAATTGAGAATCCGCAATAACGAGAGATTTCAGAAGCCCTAATCATGAATTTGCGGTGAGGTTTAAGGTGCTTTAATCGCGCGACACATTTTCTGGTCAATATTGATGTATTTTTTAAGCCAATTAGTCCTACCTGTCCGTATTCATTCGATTTCTATGAGTCAAGAATCAAGCAAGGAGAATAACTCCTTTCTATTGCCAATTAATTATTATCCGGCAATATTGACTAATTTATTTATAATCATTTTCTAAACGCGCACGTCATTTAGTTGTCAAAAATAACAAAATACAATTATAAACCTGTATAAACTATCATGCATATATGTGAGAATATAATTAGCATGCATTTTAACTCTCGGTCGGCGAATTATTAAAAATATATATCTTTAAAACTGTTATAATAGAAATAAATATTTCATTTATAACTTGCATAAAATTGCAAAAAATATTTTTCTTCCTTCCTCAATTTTTATAAACAATTAATAATCTCTTTTAATAAAAATTTTAAAAATATAAAAAATTTCATATAAAATTTTATTTTATATGAAATAAGTGTAATATGAGATATAAATATATATAAAAGAAATTTTTTATGATATAAAATTGATCAAAATTCGTACACGCGATTGTCCCGCTGCCCGAGAGTTAGAAGCAACAGATTTATCTACATGCATTTACAAATCCATTGCTTCAAAATAAAAGTTTATCACCGACACTGATGCGCAACAGAGTTGTTGATATTGGAGTTATGTCGTCTGTAACATACAAATATAAAATTCAGATGATAACAGCGCTTAAAATAATTAATATTTCAAAAAATTATTGTATGCATTGAATTTTATTCGATACATATAATAAGCAGATTAATAGAATAATGCTATAAATTTTGTGAAAAAAGAACATAATTAATAATTCTCTAATAACTTTACAAAAGCTTATACCTTTACAAGATTATAGCTTTTATATAAAAATCTTTTTTTTCCAATTCTCTTGTATTTAAATTCATATAAATCAAATTATACAATTAATTACTTAATTTAAATTGCGTGTACATGATTATAATAAATATTTAACATTTAATATACATAATTACAAATAAATAAATTATTTACCAGAAGGTTGTCCAATGCTTCTCCCAATCTCTTTTTCTTCTCTTGTTCGTCCTTCGCTATTTTTCGTGGCACTTACACTCACTTCCGAAAACATGATTAATAATGTATGCAACGATCGCGAGACACTTTGCACGGCACTCCCGATCGTGAAATAATTACACGAGATATTTAATTATCTATACGCACTTTATTATATCATAAGAAATAGAGAACTCGAAAGAAGTATTCGGTCGAAATTTATAAAAGGTCAAAATCATGAGCTATTCATTATAAATACTATCGTCATTGTTGATATATGAATAGTATACATGTATCAAAACGAATCATAAAATGGAAAGATTAATGAAAGACGTGATATATATAGCAATCGTTTAATAATTAATTTATGCTCGCATTTTAAAGTATTTGAAAAGAATTTAAGATACCGAACGAAATTTGATTGAACTCTAAACATTGTTAGATAAATAATTATTTTCCGCAAGAATCGATAATCAAAGGATCGTAATGAGATTTGCAATTATTACTGGGTATAGTCGTACGTCATACGCCACAAAGATCGAAACCCGTGTTATTACTTTTTTGAAATATTTTTCAAGGCTATGGCATATAAACACTAGCGCGCTATTGTTTACGTCTTCAAGATCGAACCGTATTATTATCTGCGTCACCGAAATATTTTACGTACTTTAACAAATGTGTACGCGGAATATTTTCAAGTATAGAATTTTAGATTATATACAGGGTGTCCCGAAACTAATGCTTGATATTTTAAAGGCAGATTCTCTGGCCAATTTAAAAACGATTTTTCCTCAGCGAAAATGTCGCGGCATTAACAGTTTTCGAGTTATAAACGATTGAAAATAAAGGGTTTTTCGCAAACTAAGGCTTATGGGAATAAAATATTAATAAAGTCACATTCTTTAGTTAATTTTAGGTAGAGTTTACTTTAATAGAATTTTAATTTAAGGCTTAGTTAGAAAGATACATGGTGACAAAAATTGGGAATATGCAAAAAATAATGATCTCCCTCGACATTTTCGCTGAGGAAAAATCGTTTTTAAATTGGCCAGAGAATCTGCCTTTAAAATATCAAAAGTTAGTTTCGGAACACCCTGTATAAATAATTATATATTAGTTATGATTATTTATTAAAGGATTAATGTATCACGGAACCTTTCATTATATTAATTATTTAAATTTACGATTCGATTGTTTTACTGCGCGTTCTCAATTCGAATTATATATATTTTTCTTCCCTTATCCACTTACCTTGGTTATACCGCCTTTTCCCCGTGCCATCATAATCGTCTTATCTTTTTCTCGCCTATCTTACTTCGCAAATATTTTCTCGAAGCAGTCCTCCTATGATCTACCTCCAATTTTATCGCTTCGTCTTTATCCTTAAGCCTTTATCCTATTTTAATATTTACTCTTTCTTAGCTTACAACGTAAAAATCGCTCTAAAACTATTGTTATTTCTCACGCACTCTAATCAAGTCTGAATTATATATAATATTTAAATAATAGAACGATAAAGCATCGAATTATATTTGACTCTAAATATCATTAAAGAAATAATTTCTGCTCCATTTCATATCGAAATTAATAATTTATTATTTTAAATTTCTGTTACTCCGATTCTTACTTGATTAAATGAATAAATTACGCAAAGTATGCAGTTCGAAAACTTTTGTCGCGATATATATAGGTATTAGTTATGCGTTATTAATATAAATTAATTGATCATAATATTATATTAAATAATTTTTCGATATTGACCGCGATCGCGTCTAGAAATATATTTTAAATATATTTTGAACACACATATAAATGATAAATAATTTATATAAATTACTTTTTATCCCACATCTTATTGACATATCTAACTGATTCTATAAAATATGTTTTATTCTTAACAAGATGATAAAATTAAAGATTCTTCCCCTAGTCCTCTAATGATTAATTATGTATATCCGCAAACATGCAGGATAGCGTGCTACATACTTGCAACATATTCGTCGTATCTTTTTCCGATCTTATCGGCTG
Organism: Camponotus vicinus; assembly: GCF_025532165.1. Classification (NCBI taxonomy): domain Eukaryota; kingdom Metazoa; phylum Arthropoda; class Insecta; order Hymenoptera; family Formicidae; genus Camponotus; species Camponotus vicinus. Next base: position 6,547,539 of record NW_028141949.1, read on the forward strand.
TTTGGCGACTTTGTTTATTATGTCGTATAATATCCTTTATGATTATCCATGATTTGGTATTCATTGCCGACGTGATGATAAGGATAATTTACAGTTGTGCGTTTTACAAAATTTTAATTAGTGATGAAAGTCTCGTGTACACAAACATGCTAATTCTGCAAGACGCGATTTTATGATCGTGAATAAGTAGTAAGCATAAAGCTCAATTTAATCAGCTTGTTACAGATGGGATCTCTCTTTCTTTCTCTTGATTTGTCGGATTTTATAATATTCTCGAAAAAAATAATGCAACGTTTGTCCACGAATTATATTTTATTTTTATTATAGTAAATTATATTTTATTTTTATTACAGCAAATTATATTTTATTTTTATTATAGCAAAGAACTTGTTCTGTTTTTACAGTTTAAAATCTTTAAATAAGAAAACACTGCAAATAAAGAAAATCCATCAGAAAAATTAAGATCGTTTATTTCGTTGCGCTCTAATTTCCTAATCTCGTTAATTTTACAAAAGGAATTAGGCTTGCATAATAATGTGATTTAGTGCAAAGTAACTTTTTTAAACTATTACTGCGCGCGCAAATTTAATTTAGCACACACAAGTAATATTTATAGCCACAATTTGCATGCACGCGAGTAAAAGTGTCTGATGGATGGAAGCAAGCGAGGAGATAGATAGTTGAAACACACTCACATGGATGAAACGCGGATGCGGACGCGGAAAGGATAAGATTGCTTATTCCGTTTATACCTTTAAACGTTTCAACCGCTTCAATTTAAGATCAAGCCCTCTCTCGCGCAAAGTTTCTCAATTATTCAGCCAATCTCGAGGAGGAAAATCTTGCCACGAAAATCTACCTTAGCCAATCTACGGTGCCACTTTAAATAATGTATTCGTGCATTAGTACCTGAATCTCAGGCCACGCATACATATCAAATCGCACATGACGTAAATCGCGAGACATTCCCTGCGGATATCCCGCAGGAGCCGACTTTGATCGGATTCGTCCCAATCTCCTTGAGTGCGACTGCCGCTAAAATCGCGGAATTCGCGGCAGAAATATGACAGTTGCATACGCGCGCGACGTTTTACAGAAGCAAAAGGAATATTTTTAGCGAGAGACGCATGGAATTGAACATTGTTTCAGAAAAAAATATGTTTTATATTAATAGCTCTTAAACGACGTTCCACGATTTAAAAAGAGCTGTATGTATTGGAAATTCGAAAGATGCGGACGGGATACACGAATCGAGAACCGGAAGAGATTGCCGGATGAGATGGATGCGCTATGTAATGTATGCGGAGGTGTGGGTTCCCGGTATCCGGCGATGGGCGGCGGGATGGGGGCAGGAGGGCACCGATATTGGGTTAGTTTTTGCTGGTGGTTTCTAGTTTCCCGAGTAGTGCAATGAGGTCTTGCGCGTTTCGCCCGTAGACGACCATTACGTTCCACATCGGAGCTATAGGTATATACGCTGCGCCATGATCAATTTTGCTATTTTAGCGGGACGATAGGGACCAAATGCGTCCTTTGAATTCAACTTCGAGTCTCCGAAACTCGCTCGATCGAAGTGTCACGCAATGGTTTAATTAATGATATCTCGGAACGGATCGGGCAACTTTACTTTAGGAGAGTGTTCGTAAAAAGTTGGGAGGGGGTGCGCTTAGGATAGACACGGAAGCGCAACAGGATGCATTCGCTCGACCGCAAATGGACGGACGACTTTTTCCATTGGATCGCCTAGAAATAAATATAACGCTCTCTAGATTTAATCGGCTCGCGATCGATTCTCATGAATAGCGAGATAAAACGGCTTGAAAATTCGGTACGAAATGTTTTTATTATATTTATGTTTTTATGTCGTAAATACTTCATATTAAAAAACTTAGTGTCTAAGATAGATATAGATCCTGATAATAAATAATTATTCGGCGAACACTTAGGTTTATATTTATAATCGTAAATTGAATTTCATGTGTGAATCAAGAGATTTGTTTTAAAAAATGAAATTCATCATTCACTCTGTTAATGATTTCATTAAACTGAAACAAGTCGATTAAAGAAAGATAATGTAATTTTATTATTAAAGGAAAAGATATAATATAAATAAGAAGGCGAAATTTTATTGATATAAAGTAGTGAATCTCTCGCTCTCTTTCTTTCTCTTTCTCCTTTTTTTCCTTCACTCGCACTCTCTCTCAGATACATCATTGACTCTTTTGACTTCAAAGCCCACGCGAAGGCCGATAACGGTATGGTAATGGTGAGTACACCATCGTCAGGTTTAACTTTCATTAAGGTCGGCAAGGTGTGACCTTTCCATCCACTGGTCCCTTATCTACCTGTCGACGCATGACCAAAATCATGACTTTTTCTCACGTCCAACGTCCTCCTTTAAACATCCTCCTTAACGTCCCATACATCGACAACCTATGGTCATATTTTTCTGAGTGAAATTTCGCACTCGCAAATAATGATACATTATTACGTGGCGATAGTACAAGATTTTGAGTCCTCAAAACGGACAACATATCGCATTGATCTGTTATTAACGCCGACAAAACGAAACGAATTAATTTCAGTATTGGACAAAATTAAATGAAATTAATTATATGAAATTAATTATTACACAATTTACTTATTTATTGAAAACTTATATAATAAATAATTAAAATTATATATACGAGAGACATATATAAAATAAAAAAAATTGTAGAAAAAATATTATTACATAATCGGCATAATTATATCTTTCTAAAACCGTATTCATGAATAATAATGAAGCTATATATTTTGATAATCACATTTAACAAAGAAAATTAATGATTGATAAAAAAAATAATTGTTTAATAAAATGTGGAAACCGTGTTTTCTTTTATTTTCTGTCTTTTTTTTCGAATTCCAAATTTTAAACAGAGACGAGCGCTACATTCTCAGGATGTATGCGCGTCTCCTGCAAATTTTCACATCAACTTGCTCCATGTGCGTCCACCGACCAGCACAGGCGGCATGCACAATGTTGCTTTTATACGGGTGACGCGGCCCACATCATGCGAAGGCCGTCGACCCGCAAAAAGGGCGAAACAACTTGGCCGGGTCTGATAGCCATGGCAATCAATCTGTTAATATCGACTCAGGGCATACCGATTAAGGTATACCCGAGCAACCACGAGAAACGCGAATAACCCGCTTGTAAATAATCAACGATGAGAAGGGAGGGAGGAGAGGAGACCGATGCGAGATTATATTGGCAAATTATTACAAGAGTATAGGGTGTTTAAAATACTGGGGCATTTTTCTTCCCATACCTAAGAGATTCGAATATTAAAACATATCAGATTCGGTTATGAATTATTACTATAAGAGATACAAGCACATCGCGCTCTCATACAATTTATATGTATTTTAAATTTTAATAATCAATTTTCCTTGTCACAGAAAAAAAATCACAAGAATTTTACTTTAAAGTTTAAAATATGTCCTCGTCATAAAAATTTTATTTCATTTTAAAGTTTAAAATATATCGTTTAAAAAGAAACTCACTCCTTTCCCGTCCAGAATCGATTTTTTCGCGACGAAGAAATAAAGCGAGCTCGTATCATATTCTCGATGCTGTTATTCAAACATATTCGAAACATCCTGTATAAATGTCACGCCGCGCAAAAACCTTATCCCACGTGGATCCTATCATTTTTCATCGTGCCGAAGGATTTCTTCGCCGAGCGTGTGAAAAATTGCACGCGTGGGCGACAATATCGTCGGAGCGCATTGTCGAAGGGGGCCGGTTGCATCAAAAACAAACAGGATCGGCGCTTTTAACGGTCCGAGGCACTTTTAATGGTCCTGCCATCCTTACCTTAGACACGAAGATCGACGACGACATGACGCTGAGAATGGGGCGAAGGGATTCCTCTGCAACATTGTTCACACTCTTGACCCAGAAAGAATTCCTCAATGAAATCCGCTCGCCGAGGAAGCTTTTATTGGCTAATCGTACTGTAATAATGTACACTTTTCATTCCAATCGCTATCTTAGATGTCTTCACATTCTTATTGGAATTATCGATGTCGTATACATTTCTAAACCAGCAAGAGTGCAGTTTCTCGACGTTGAGAGACTATTGTATTTTCCACGCGGAGAATTTATTATGTTACAATAACATAAATTCGGTGAATCGTAAATTTATCCTCCGTTCTCGACAGCATGAAGAAAGCATCCCCCTAAAAAAGCATCGTCTTAAGATCGGGCGATAAGCGTGGATTAAGCTTGATCATTATCCGCCCACGCTCAGAGTCGCATTTCGAATGAAATACAAAAAACGTGAGAAGGGTAAGAAGTACCGTCGTCCGATGACCTCGAAAGAATCTTTAATTTGTGTTCTTCTCCATGGCGGTTCCCCGTAATGGCGGGCTTTTGCGCGAGGGAACCAGATCCCAAGACGTGAGCTCGTCGGAAAAAGCCTGCAAGAGATTGCGAGTGGAGAAGGAGGAAGGGGTAAAGCGGGAGAGAAACGAAATAGCGGTGCTGTCCTCCACGAATTTTTCTCCCATCTCTCCTCTCTCCCACTCGGTCTTTCTCTCTTTCTTGGTCATTTTGCTGGCAACTTTGTTTCGTCGGCACTTTCAGCCGGATATCATGAGACGTCACTTTCCGCCAGAAACGGTACGCGTTGCACAGATTTAACATTTTGATGAATAACCATAATGTGCAAAAGTATGAAGAAGGAAAATCTTTTTTCTTTTATTTGTGTACATGAATAAATAATTTAGGACACATTTTCCTTATTTTGTTTAATTAAATTTAGAGATTTCTAGAGATTTATAGTGAAACCGACGAGATACAAAAGTCAAAAATAATTGAAATATATATAATATTCTTTCTCTCTTCTTTGAAAATCGTTATCATATATTAACGTCCGTCGCATGTCCGCGAATAACTTAGAAATATTAATGCGCCAAGAACTGAAGAGAGGAGAGGTCGACAAAGAAGGTGAGACACCGATGCTGCAGTTCCTTTTCGGCGTGGAACTTTGTTGCAGGAACATTTTTCTCGTTAATCACGCAATTTTTCAGTCTGACAGGAAACACCCTCTTTCGAAGCTTCATCGATTAATCTCCGAGCGCGCAGGCTTACAGCTGCCTGAATCCCCGGTGTTACTTTAAGAACGAAGACATTCACGACAATTCCGCGCGTGCAAATCCTAAATCCGTTTACTTCTATGATTAATTTCGCCGCTTATTTAATGCTTGTTACTGAATTCTTTAACAGTCGAGTCACGATATCGTTTAATATCTTATTCATTAATAGCAGGTAGAACACATTATCGGAAGAAGGGTCATTACTTCGAAAGATAAGTATCGATCGTTATATCGATCGACAACTATTGACCTTTTCTATTTCCTTCGCGACACGGATATTATAGCTTAAGAAGAGATATTACAGAGGCAGTACAGTTAGGAAGTATTACGGTTTGCTTGCCGAGAAGCTTAATACGGATATAGTTTACGACGATAGGTCGTGTAAGAAGAACCGATTGACATAATTTTCTGAATATAAAGATCCAGAGATTATTAAAGACGCGCGCGCGAGGAAAAATGGTAATTATACGAAAATACCTATGTCCTGGTTCGTATTTCAGATAGTTTACTGCGCGATTATATTTCGTCTTCTCCTGGGATAATAAGACGTCAATTCTTATTCAGAGACTCGTACATGAGAAACATACCTATAGATAGACTTTGCAATAATTCGCAGAAATTGATCATAGATTTCACATGTGATATATCTCTCTCTCTTTCAAGTTGTAGTATATAATATTTTTAATATTTTTAATTCAACTTATATATATATTTATAGGTATATCTTTTCTTTTCCAAAATAAATGATAAATAAATATATACAGAAAAATAATTTCTCAATTATATTTAATTTAATTATAATGAAGGACAGCAGTTAGTTTATAGCATGGTACATTGAAAAACCTTAATCGGTCATTTATCGATCCCTTTTTGCCTCCTTTGTCTCGCCGATTCTTTTTTCCGACATGGATTGCAGGGCCTCCAGGTCCAGACCCCTGTTCTCCGCGTGAGATTTATTTCATCGACATTGAAACTAAAAAAAGTTACACTATAAATTAATTTTAAATTCGTGTTTTTAATGCATCCCAAGCTATCTCCGGAGTTTTATTCACCCATACTTGGGTCCACTACCGATTTCAACGACATTTTTTATTTCCCTTCGCAATCTTTCTGCTCCACATGTGTAATTAAATGACAGCAAACAATCAAACATCTTTTCAAATCTTTAATAATATATAGTTGTATTATAACATATTAATCAATAAAAATATACATATAATACAAAAAATAAATATATTAATATATAAAATATGTAATATATAAATTATAATTTATATTATTGCATAAATATTTTTTATTTATCATTATATTTCATGTATTATATATTATTTAATATATAATACATAACATATTATTAATTAATATAATATTATATATAATAATATTGTATAATATAAATATAATTTATAAATAAATAAAATATAATTTATCCGCAGTAAAAGAAAGAAAAAGAATGTTTATCAAGGTCTTATATAGTTTGTAATCAAGTCGCATCAAGCTCGACAAATAAATTGCAAAATTTATTTGTTGCAATAAATTTATTATATATTCCAGGAAAATATTTCGCACTAAAGGGAGTAATTTTAATATCATATTTCCATCAAGCGGCGCGATTGAGTGAGCCAGTGTCATAAATCAGGCCCGATGGGAGCTAATAATTGCAGAATTTACGGAACCGCAAACACTCCAAGCGAAACTGCAAACGCAATCAGTCCGCGCACAGGAAATTTGTCATTCTCGTGTACCAGTTTGGCTGCTTCAATTAAGGATAATCGAAATAAACGCGCGAAGCGAGTTTATACGAGTTGCGTATCGCGTGTTTTATCATATAAAAAAAAAGTATCCTGTTTAATTGTCGATAGCGTGCAATCATCGTGCGATTAAATTTACATCTAAATTTCAATACCACAATATCCATATTTTCTACGAGCTAAAATTATTGCATTAATAGGCAAATCGAGATATTATGTCATCCTCTTTCATTTAAAACAATTTTAATAAAACAATTAATTAATAATCAAATTAATAATTATTGGGTACTTTTAGCATACGATGTGCTTTATACCGGATGAATCGAAACAAAGTGACAATTTTGCGATGCGACATATATCCTATGCAATCCGAGGTTGCATAAAAATGAACAAGAAACTTGTATTGAATCATTTTGATTTTAATAGTCGAATTAATAGCCTCTATAATAAATCGTATTCAACCGAGATGCACTCGTCAAATTGTACAGAAATTTATAATTTATTATAAGATCGCTTCAATATCATTGATATAAATTTATCCATCGTTATGGCCGATCCTGAACGCGTCGATCTATACTTTGACAGATCTCATATCCCGTTAGGATCGCGGAGAAAGAAGGGAGCGTCGAAATCTTAATATAATTTACGACTGACGCGTGCAATGTAACATGTATATACATAACATATATTAAACTAGAGAAAACTACACAATTACGAATAATTTTAAAGTAGTCACACTATATATTGGATATAATTAAAAATGTAATTGTTTTCTTCTTCAGAAATCGCAATCGTTTTCTTCCACATTTAATAGAACATCAAGGATACGATGGTTCAAAGGGAACTCTTAATCGATAATAAGATGCTTTATTAATAAAACAGAAGAATCAACAGAATGCGCGTGTGTGTGTGTGTGTGTGACCGTCAGGTACAATTTATGTAGTACATAAACTTAACATCGCAGCGTGTGCGTGCAAAACGTAACGCCGAATGCGTAATTAAGGTGATAGCGAGCTCACGCAACATCGCCAAGTACGTATAATTTATTTATAAATACGTATGCGCATAATATGTATATATATGAAGTATATATTTCTATATCGTATGTATGCGTGAGTACATATATATATGTGTTGTGTATATATTTATATATTTGAGTGTGGGTGCGCGTAACTTTGACTACGCCTAATTACGATCGCTACGAACAAGGGCATCATGATACAGTGTGTGAGCTGTTAGTACGCGATATGTTTGGTAACTGATAGAGTGTAAGACTAGTGTTAGTGTTAAGTTTTACGTTATAAGGGTTCTAGAATGCTTCGCAGAGCGTCCCGCCGGCCTTCGATGATTTTCTCAAAATAAAAAAAAAGAAACTCGAGAAAAACCGTCGTCATTCTCGATATAACAAAAAGGAGTTCGGCTCTTTTTATGAATTCTTACGATTTTTTTATGCTTCACAAACCTTTCTCGAGGGCGGGAATCGCCTGGGAAGTGAATAGAAAATTGGATGGGGTAGAGGTGAACGACGATGGAACGACGAGAATCGTGGCATATTTTGCTACCGGCGATAAATTCTATGGGCGATGACGTTTGCAATAAATTAATAGATCATGAGGAATAAATAAAAAAAATTGTAGACGAAAAGTCTCGATACAAGTACCAACTTAGAACAGGTAACATAAATAAGAGACTCAAATAGAGATTGAATGGCATGTTGGATTGGTTACCGAGATTTTTCGTCTGCAACATATCTGCATCTAACACAATAAATACTAAAAGAAGAAACCTATATTTTAACATCGAAATCTCTATAAATTATGTCCATCAACCGTCATACGTGTGTACAAGATATCTCAGGAGCTGCAAAGCTTTTTCTTGCGTGAGACGGATGAAACGCTGAAATATCAAAGCGTCGATCAGATTTTACAGAATCAACTTTTAGCAAAGTGTACCTGAATATTATCGAATTTTAGAAGCAAATTCTATCATTTTACAGATACAATAATCATATCGGAAAGAATAAGAAATGCATGAAAGGATAACTCTGAACTCTGATCCAGTTTTCGCTATGAATAAATTCGCTACTTCTGCGACATCCTGTATTTCTTTTATTCGACTACGTCGCACGGTAAATAATATTGTTACATGCATATAGCACGAAGCTTCGCATCTGTGTCGCGATTAAACGATTGCCCGGACCGGTCCTCGATGATAGTAGCTACGCAGGCAATAATCCGCCTGGTAATATCGCTCCGCGATAATCGTAAACGGGTTCGTTTAATATTTAGATTGCGAAAGAAAGCGCGCGTCATAAAAAAACAGCGAGTGAAACGCGATTTTCAATTCGTATTCACTCGCTGCACACACATTCGCGATCCCGGTAACTATCGTCGAGGATAAAAACAGGTCGAATGCGCGATCAGAATTGTCGAGCGATCGCTTATTCCGCACTGACGCGAGTAACACGTATACAGGGTGTCCCATATAGATAGGATACAGACAGTATCGTATTCCTTATCAAAAGATTCTTCAAGATATCTCATTTACGTCAATAGAGTGAACTTGCTATTTCTTGATTTATCGCGTGAATGATTATTTGTGCAAAACTTTCAGTGTAATTGTATCATAATTAAGTCTACTATTTATTATTTTTCTAATAAAACATTTGAGAAAAAAAATTTATTCGAGACATAAAATAAATTTCCTTGACAGCAAAGTGTGCTTTTCTCTGATGTAAATAAATGATAATCCTTGTATGTAATGAAAATATAAAAAAATTAATTATAACAGAACTACAAAAATTTATATCTTACGAAGAATCAAACACATAAAGTTTTACGCAGAAAGCAAATGCACTGAAAAATGAGACATGTCGGAAACATTTCCGGAAATTTTGCCAAAGGAAAAAGATGCTTAGATTTTTTTTATAAGAAATACTACCGATTCGTATATTATCTATATATATCAGATATCCTGTATATATATAATTATGCTCTTATATATATACATATGTAACGTTATGTATACTGGCACATATGAAATTGGCGTGCTTTTCTCATCGTGGATGAAAGCATGTGGCAGGACATGGAGAGAACTGCCTGGTTGAGCCTCTGTTATCCGGTGACAGCGAGGGTTTGTCATCACCGCGAGATGACGATCGTCGATCTCGAGTAAACGAACGCGTTGACTTTAAAATAAAAAAAAATAAAAAACGATCTTTAGCCACACACGCAACCAAGAAAAAGTACAAGATGGCGATACAAGTTTCGCACGCCAAGTAGCGCGATTTTGTGAGAAATTTGGAAATGATTGTCTTTGTGCGACAAAAATCCAAATTACTCGAAAAATCTCGATATATATAATGGATGGATCGCGACTTTGTGATCAACTTTATAAGGTGTGCAGTGATAAACCGTCGGCGCAAAGAATCCAAAAAAATAAATAAATAAAACGTCGCTAATCGCGTCGTTAATTGTCTCGAATTTCTCGCGTCGATTGTTGCATGATTATATAATCTCGACATTGATTGAATTATAGTTGCGGCACACCTTGTGTCGCGAAACTTTATGCATGTTTAATGCGCAAAATGAAATAAATTAATGACATACCTATCCTACGTATATTAAACGAAATAAATAATAAATTATCTGAAAAATATTCATTAATATAACAATCATAATAATTATAAAAATAACAAGCGTGACCAAAGCATGGAATTATATTTCGATAATTTAAATAAATTATTAATGAAATAAACCATCCACATCCATACATTTGTCATCGCGTATCGTAATTCGTTATCGTTAATTCGTTATCTATAAATTTATAAATCCGCTCGGGTTGTCCACAAAAGCGGTATTTGTAAAAGTGAAAAAAAAATACATAAAGACATTCAACATCACGGAACGATAAACGAAATAAATAACAACGTAAAATCTCGTATGCCGGCGTATTGAAGTTACACATATCTCCCAGATAGCTCCCGCATTGAAAATGGGAGACGCTGCTAGAAGGGCCAGCCACATGAAACTTCGATCCCTACATCTCGCGCGTACTTTCATCGATTTTCATCCAACGATTCGCGCGTAAGCAACAATCGAATATAAATCGAGGGAGACTTTTCGTCCCTTTCGAAAGTTTTCGCCCCTACTGAAAGAACGACGGTTGCCCTTCCGCCGCAAGAAGGACGCAAGTGCCCTCAGCTACCTCAGCATCCGTTTGCAAAGCTTGGTATCCCCTCACGGGAGAACTGCGCGCAAACGATGAATCTTTAATTGATCTCGATGCTCGCAACCGAATTGGACGCGTGACGCTCGTCTTCCATCGATGGTGACACGGTGAAGCCGCTCAAGCCGCTCTCGACTAGGCTCATGAGGCTATCTTCCTGGCGTGAGGAAATGCGCTTTTCCTCGGCACGCGCCCTCTCCACTTCCAGCTTCTTTTTTTTGGCGGCCAAATCAACGGCGCCGTTCTTTGTATTCTCGCGAATCAGCTGTTCCAGCTTTGACAGTTGTCGATCGGTCACGCTTTCCGCAATCTCGTTATTCTCCACAGGCACGCCGTGCTTGTTCACCGTCGGCTTGTAGGTCTTTACCTTCGAGTGGCCTTGGATGATGAGATACATCGGACCGCGAATTGGTTTGGCCGGTTGTTTGTAATGCGAGAATATTGGATCAGTGGTCAAACTCGGCGCCGTCGTAGTTCGTGGAACGGTCGGTGACGATGCAAACATCGTCGATATCTTCGTCTCTTCAGTGCTGAGGATCTTCACCAAAGGGGACTGATTGGGTCTCGTGCTCTCCCGGTGATCCATGGTAGGCGTATATTCCGCGGTCGAGGAAATTGTCGGTATAAATGGCGGCGAAGTAGTCATCGAGTTGACAATTGTCGCGGATAACCGAGACGGCCGATGATCAACCGTCGACCACTCATTGGATCCGGTGGTTTGCATATCGAAAGTCGAAGATGACGGAGGACTAGTAAACGCCACAGGGAACGATTGCGGAGGTTGTTGGTAAGCTTGTTCCGTGCTCGGTGATGGCGCCATCATATCCTTGATAGGTGACGCGTGCATGTGTGCCATGGGCGGCGACATATGGGACATTGATATTGGCGGAGATAGCTGGAAGCTAGGACGCATACCGCCGATATAGTGCATCATGGCGTGATACGGTCTGGTCTGAGGACGCATCATCGATTGAGAGGCCGCCGGAGGAACGAACATGTGCGGAGAATTACCTAAGTGTCTGGGAGGCATTATCGGAACGGAAGACGAATGCGGAAGTTGATGCGGTGCAAACTGCGAAGGCGATATCATTCTGTTCGGCATGGAGGAAACGGACGGATGGTCTTCTGTTAAGATCGGTAAACTGGTTACCGCGCTCTTCATTGGCTGCATTTGAGACTTTGACGCTTGATGAGTCGTCTTCGTCATCTCGGACGTGGCAGGATTTTCCCAAGCGTGTAGAGTCGTGGCTGATTCCGAACTGAAAGACGAGTTCTTCTCGATGTAGTTCGTTGGCATCACTACGGCGACTGGACCCTTCTTCGCTTTGTGCGTTTCCAGATCCACGATGCTGGACGGCGAGTTGGCGACGACAATGTGCATCTTTGGCGAAGATTGCGCGTCAGTCATAGTTTCCTCCTCCCGCTCGGTAGAATTTACAGTCGTGGTAGAGACGGCAAAAGTTTGCGGGACGCTTTCTGACGTCGACGAGGACGTTGACGAGGACGTCGCCTCGGTGCTGATTTCCTTCTGACCCACGACCACTTCCTCATTTTCACCATTATTGCCGTCTACAATGATATTCGCGTTTTGGCCAACGACAACCTCGTGATTCGACGAGGCCGCGGCTTGATGATCGATCTCGTAATGATCTTTCGAATAATCCGTGGTCTGCCACATGACCTGATTAACGTCCGAAGGAAGTCCAGGAGTAGAGGATGATGTGGGCTCGTTGTTGCCGAGCCATCCGCCGGACAGAGTCTGCGTCGATTGATATATCAGATTCGATTTTTCGAAAGATACGGATGGCGCGGTGGTCGCCTCATATTTCGATTTCGTGCTCTGCGATGCGGACGGTACATATACGCTCTTGATGGTCTCAATCTTGCTCACCGGCGCCTTGGACGTGGAATATGGTCGCGGCGAGGGCGCAGGGGAATAATGTCCGTAATCCTTCGAGAGTGATCCATAATACTGCGCGTCCTGGAGAACAGGACCCTCCTCCGTCTGAGTGCTAAACTGGGGCGCGTCCGCGTAGCCGATTATCTTATCCTTGGACACCCCTCCGTTGAAGCCAGTAGACGTCTCAATCTTCTGTACCATCGGCGGTGGCATCATCATAGTGTACGGCTTGATCTTCTGATTGTAATACGAGCTCGGATAGTAACTGGCCGGCAGCGACTGCAACCTATTCTGATTTCTATAATCGACCAGGCCGTTTCGGAAGCTAGTGGTGCGCACGACCTTGGGCGGCTCGGCGCCGGCGTTTCCGGTGAAGTCGTTCCTGTAGACAGTTGTATCTTGACCGCCGGCTCGCGTAAACTTGGGTCCGTCCACAAACTTTAGAAACTGCTCGGGTATCTTCGGGCTGGTCTTCTTGGCGGTCACGCCCAACACGAGGATATCGCGCTTGGATGACGGCTCGGTTGTGTGCTGCTGATGCGAGTCCAGCCAGTATTGCACCCTATCGAGGACCGGCGGCACGTAGTCGAAAGTCGGGTTGTTCTTCAGAGGATCACCGCGTCCCAGCGGCGTCCACTCGTCGTAGTCCATTCTGGGCGAGAACACCCGCGGCCGGGTGTCATTCTGGCCGCCTGCGAACAGAAATTTCAAGGGGTCGTGACCGATTAAAAAGCCGGCGTGGTTCATCGCGGGTCAGCAGCGGCGACCTTCGTCTTACAAGCATGGGAATAGCGAGAAAAAGGATCGATGATAGAGAGAGAGCGGCCAATTATACTTGGACCGGCGCGCATAAACGAGAACTTGATACCTTGAATAATGAGCCTCGTCGTCGTGATTAATTATTCTTAATTTTATTATGGCTCTCTCTCTCTCGCGCGCATTCTCGCTCGATTAATTTATTCTACCGGCATCACTAACGTCCACGATTCTCTAAGCTACATAGATTTATAGGACGTTAGGTGCGCATACGAGAAAGAGAGGAGACGTGGTTTGCTCGGTGAGAATCGATAAATTCGCGAATAGCCGTGTCGTATAAATTTACGTGTTTCTAGAATACGTGTATATTCCCATCTATGCGTTCGCACTTTCGTTTATCATCAGGCTAGACGATACCGTATATATTGCGAATTATTCGATATATAATAAAACGATCTCGGATCTATGGTCTCTCGTCTCACGTGGAAATATTCACGAGGAAATCCACAATAAAATTCAAAGACGCGATGACTTAAAACCTATATCTGAAATATGCCATCTGAAATTATCCATTTCTCGAGAACGGCATTAAATAATCGAAGATTAGATCAGCGATGTATGTCGAAACATATTGAGATATTTCAAGTATCTCTTCTCTCTCCAGCGAATTTTACGAACACATAAAGCTATAATATCGGACGTGATCATTATTTTAATATATCAAGAGGAGAGGGATTCTAGGAAAAATTATCGCTATATCTCACACTTTCCCCTAGTTATGCAAAAAAAATTAAATTAATGCTTCGGAAGAAATTTTTCACGATATATAACAAAACTCTTCCCTTCATCAATCTCTTTATTTGTGACGCGACGCGTAGCCAGGAGGATAACGTGAAGTAGTCCATCCTCCCCGTACATCACGAGAAGAATCCTGTTACAAAGTTGCAATTCACGTCGTGTCGTATCCGGGGATCCCAACGTTAACGAGCCCACGAACCGCGAGAAACGATGACGGCCCGTCATCCTGCCGCGAAAGAGAGAGTCTCTCAACCGCGCGAGGAGAGGCGCCTCTTCAACGTCGAAGGGAAACATTGTACGGGGGCGTCTTGCGTGTTCGAGCGTTGACGAGCATCGCGTTTAAAGCGAGGCGCATATCGGTCGTAAGGATATAACGATCGGTTATCGTCGAGCGTGATTGCTATCTTTAACGACGGTCGACTCGTCGAGCTGCGGCAACGATCGGCTGCCTCCCGTCGCGATTTACGAGAATAGCGGTGAGAACAGGAGGACGACGGGATAATTCTCGGCAAGGTCCCTCGCGTTTTCCCATTTTTTTTCAAAGCCCCCCAACAGTGCCATCCTTCCGTGTAACGTATGAAAGAATGGGTCGAGATCGCGCGACGTCTCTGAAAGAATAATAACGAGGTTTACATTTAATTCTCGGTCGAGGCTCGACGTCTCCCGGTCTCTAATTGGCCACGACATCACTGTCACGGACGTTAGACGTGCATAAAGTTTCCACGTGGACGCCGAGAACGAGATGAGCGACGAATCGCCGCCACTTACGCCCAATATCTCATGAGAAAACGTCCCGATAATGGCCGACCGGCGTTTTCTCTCCGGTATTATCGAGGCAATCGACGTGGTTTCTATCTCTACGGTACGTAAACCGTAAACGCCGGCTGGACGTCGGACATTTAAAGGCCGCAGGTGCTGCAGCTAGTTGGCTATAGCTTGCCAGCGATGCATAATGCGCTGCGTATACACGTTCCACGGAATCTGACGGAAGTGCCACTGACATCTCGAGTGTCGGGGAGAAATCTCAACGTCGCGATCGAGGCGAACGTTGAAACGGGAAGAAAAATCTTGGGGCATTTCAGGTTTCAATAGGGAACAATGTCAGCGCGCGCGATGTGTCAAAAGTTAATCGAGAGAGTTGACCCGCGTGAAATAAAATTAATAATACATCTACAAACTCACGCGCCTCTGTACACAACTCACGAGTTTCTATAGATGTGACGTAAATGGCTTCCTGGAGATTCGAATCCCGCTTGACTTTGCACGGCTGCAAACTATTGGGTTGGCAATTAAGTAATTGCGGCTTTTTTTAACAAAACAAAAGACAATTTTTTCATGGAACAAGATAATTTTATTTAATAATGTATTGTTCATTTTTATCAATGACCTCTTGCCATCTTTCAGGCAGCATCATAATTCCACGTTCATAAAATTTTTGATTTTTACCGGCAAAAAACTGAACTAAGTGCGACTTGACATCATCATCATTATTGAAATTTTTACCATTCAAGAAGTTTTGTAAAGCCCGAAACAAATGGTAATCCGATGGTGCAAGATCAGGACTATACGGTGGATGTATCAAAATTTCTCACCCAAGCTCTCTCAATTTTAGGCGGGTCACCAAAGATGTGTGGGGTCTGGCGATGAAAGACAACGCCTTTTCTATTGATCAATTCTGGTCGCTTTTCTTGAATTGCATTGTTCAGTTTGGTTAATTGTTCAACGTACACATCTGAATTGATCGTCTGGTTGCGTGGTAAAATCTCAAAGTAGACAATTCCTTTGTAATCCCACCAAACTGACAACATGACCTTCTTTTGATGAAACCAATTTTGACACTGCCGTTCTTTTAAGGCTTCGTCATCATACACAGCACATAACTTTTTATGAGCTTTCGATGCGCTTTTTCCTTTGCGGAAGTAAAAAAGCAAAATATGTCGAAAGTTCGTTTTGCTTTTTCATTTTTCAACCGATGCCAAATAAAAACTACACAACCGATCAACAAAATTTCTTCACAGAATGTTAATTGGAATACGAACTATCAAACAACAATATGAGTTTGACATTTGAAATACGTGAACATATCCAAAATTCAACTAACACTATCTATCAATGAGATCCGCAATTACTTAGTTGCCAACCCAATAGTTTGACGGAATTTCGTGGCGAGAAATAATAACAAGGACGGGAGGAAAAAGTGCAACGATCAACGATCGTTAGTCCCGACACGTTAAGCTCGTCGCACGTCATTTTTCCGCGTTACCTCATTAAGGCGTACAAATGAACGAGCGTCGTCGGGATGAAAATGCGAGATGGTAGACTGGGTCGGAATATCCCGCGACAGCCGGCAGGCGCCGGTGTTTCCTCTCTCTTTCTCTCTTTGCGAGTCATATCGCATAAATACACGTGTCATGCCTCGCGAATATACACGGGATGGCTAGGAGAGCTCTTTTTCCGGCTCACGCGCTCTTCCCTCCTCGTCTCTCCTCGTAGCGTTTATTATATCTGCGCGCAAAATACGACGGTCGGATCCGCGCGACCTCCGCAGTTTTGCGCGGGCATATTTCAAAACGGAGGACAGGATGACGCCTAAGTAATTTCTCGCGGAATATTATGTTCCGGGAGGATTTTATTCGCGAACCTTCGCCGAGAGCGAGAAGCCGAATGCGCGTCCTTTCGGACTCAAATTCTCACGCTTTGCGAATTTCATTTAAATTTTAATATAGGATGTACGTGAACGTGTCTCTCTCTTCTCTCCCAAGATATCTTCTATATTTTCCTTTCTCCTGAAACGAGAAATTCAATTGATATCGACGTGCTTTCGCTTAAAACAAAGACCGGCAATAATATCCAGGAATGTGAAATCTAGATGTCACGCTAATGTTTACAAGCACTCGAGATGTCTGAAATAACTGTGCAAAGTGTGAACAAGCACGCTTTACAGGATATTTGAAACTCGTGACTGCCCCTCGGCAATTTTTGCGAAGCTTCAGAGATCTCGCGCGAAACTGACGCGAAACGTCACATTGAAAAAACATCCTCGAGGTTTTACCCGCGTCTAAACGTAACGCGGGCTATTTTCAAGAGAAATGCACTGCTCGGTTGACAACCGAGCAAAGATTCATTAAGGTTAAGAGCTTCGTGGCGGCAGTAATGGACTCGCGGCAAGCTCTCTTCCCGGATTTATCGTCGCGCAAAACATTATTGCCCACCAAAAACACACGCATCTCTCGACGCGACGCGTCCGTGAATCATAGAAATGAATATTTATCTTCGCGCCCATATATTTTCGCCGAAAATACAGTTGTCCCTGTTTCCGACCTGTTATTGAGCGATATTCGCGATGTCCTCTATCAAGAGAAGCTCTCGGATCCCTTTAATCATCGTGAGAGCACGCGTTGTCGCGCGCCCTAAAATTCCCGACAATTCCCAGGGAAAAGGACGAGGGCATTCGACGTAGCTGTGCCTCCTGGAACGGCTCGCTTTTACGAGAGAGCACCGAAGAATAGAGACGGCGAGCGCGCACAAAATCGGACGCGCAAAAAAAAGAACTCGAGGGTGGGATGATGAAAGCGCGACGGGTTGTTCTCTCGCAGTTTTGTTTTTTACGCCGAGCTTCGCGTGTCATTGTTTGAAAATGAAGTGACATGAACGCGCCAAGTTGAAGAAAGCGTACATTCCCTCAGTTTCTCGATCGAGACGGGCGTGAATGCGAGGGAGTCGAGATAAAATGCGGCGATTGCCACGAAGCTGCTCCGTTTCTTTCTATTATGCAAATGATTGTCCCGGTTTCGTGCGAGATGATGTAACGCGTATCATAAATCGAGGAAACAATTTCTAAAATTTCACGAAGCGATATCAATTTTATTAAAATTATTCCGCGAAACGATTCGCGGGGAATCTCAAAATCCAACGGAATAAATAACAATAGCTCGACATTACATCCAGATGTTAAGCGATGCCTTCGCGTGACGCTTAAAAGTTTCATATAAAATTAATCGGGATTGGAAGAGAGATAATAGACGCACATATTCACATTTTATTGTTAACAAATCCCTCTATCTTCTCTCTCTATAATTATATATAATCTCGCAACTTCTAAGAACAATGCAGCAACGTGAAACGGTAGAATCTCTCCGAACAGAACGTGAGAAGCATAACATGGCTGCAATGCAAATGCATATAAAGCTACCGAAAGCGTTATTACATCTGCGCCAATGTGTACGTACGTCCGTGGTCGCTCGTACGATTATTTTCCTGCTCGTTTGTACGCATTACGCTCATGCGACATATATTCCCGCGTTCCCGTGCCGCTTTTATAGCTGAGAAGTGGTACAATACCGAATGAAATCGAGCGTATAAAACGCACGGCCGTATCTTCTCCCTTTTAATTCCGTCCCTTCCCTCCCTCTTTCGCATGTTATCTTCCTTTTATCTACCGACAACGTAAATTTACATTCGCCGCGATATCATACAGGACTTTTCGATGGCACCGTTATCGAAGCTTTTAACAGAAATTACGATATTTTCCGCCGGAAAATAAAAAATAAATGATATTAATCAAATATTTGTATGGGTAAACGAAGGAGTATATTCTCCTTCCTTTTTTCTGTAAAAGCTAAACCGTGCAGTTATATCGATTATATCGTGCAATAATTTATTTCAATTTTTCAAATGGTAATCGGAGTAACGTTCGCGCGGCTTTCCATTTTATCATCAATCCGTTCGTCTACGCTTCCTCTCCGTCTGCCTTCATATTTCATATCTGATTTGTCGAAAAATCCGAAAACAAAATTTTCCGCAAATATATTTCCCAGCAAAATATTGCAGCAACGATCGCCGTTGTTTGTTTGCGTCGCGAAAAAAAAACGCGGTCAAGGAATTAATCATCGTTCCTCGCGGATTTTCCTCACGTGGCGAGGATGCGAAACAGAGGGTGATGCCGGGTCGTCGACGAGGTTGCTCTCGTACAGCCGTATTCGAAGAAGAGGTACAAAGGTTGTCGAGAGGGGCAGGAAGGGAAGGAGGAACGTTAAATGCAAAGTTGGCCATTGTGAGCGCGCGTGATAAAAGCGCGACGCGCTTATTTTCCCGTACTTTTGTGTCAGGCATCGTCGTCGCCGTCGTTTGAAAGTGGAGCAATGCGCGACGAAGGACGGCGAGGCGAGGAATCCGCCAGCGGACGCGTTATCCCGACGTTGGCGCAAATTAAAAATTGCAATTTACGTTATTTACGGGGCGCGGCGTCTCTCTCGCGCGAGAGAACTTTTAGTGATCGCAATTGCGGACGCTGTCGCGTGTTTCCCGACCCCGCAATATTCTTCTCGGTAATTTGATTACGTTCGCTCCTTGAGAAAGTTTCCAAGTTGAAACACGTCGGGATCTTAAGATCTGTGAAATAGAATGGATACACGAGAAAGATATAAATCTAAAGTTTCATGTCTTTTCAAGAAGCTCACAAAAGTCACAGAGAGAATCACGTACTTCCCAAATTTATCTAATTAATTAATAAAGATGAATCTCTCTCACTAAATTAAAATTTATAGAATAACATTGATCTTTAAAATATATTTAAACAGCTTTTTGAAATTTTTTTAAAAATGTAAATAGCTCACATATATTTGCAACAATTTTTATTGTAATCTGGTTTTATTACATTTAAATAATCGTATTGGAAATTCGAAATTTATCCCAAATTTATTTAATTAATTAATAAAGATGAATCTCTCTTGCTAAATTGAAATTTATAGAATAACATTGATCTTTGAAATATATTTAAACAGTTTTTGAAATTTTTTAAAAATGGAAACAGCTCATATATTTGCAACGATTTTTATTGTAATCTGGATTTATTACATTGTAAATAATCGTGTTGGAAATTCGAAATTTATCCCAAATTGATTTAATTAATTAATAAAGATGAATCTCTCTTGCTAAATTGAAATTTATAGAATAACATTGATCTTTGAAATATATTTAAGCAGTTTTTGAAATTTTTTAAAAATGTAAACAGCTCATATATTTGCAACGATTTTTATTGTAATCTGGATTTATTACATTGTAAATAATCGTGTTGGAAATTCGAAATTTATCCCAAATTTATTTAATTAATTAATAAAGATGAATCTCTCTTGCTAAATTGAAATTTATAGAATAACATTGATCTTTGAAATATATTTAAGCAGTTTTTGAAATTTTTTAAAAATGTAAACAGCTCATATATTTGCAACGATTTTTATTGTAATCTGGATTTATTACATTGTAAATAATCGTGTTGGAAATTCGAAATTTATCCCAAATTTATTTAATTAATTAATAAAGATGAATCTCTCTTGCTAAATTGAAATTTATAGAATAATGTTGATCTTTGAAATATATTTAAACAGTTTTTAAAATTTTTTAAAAATGTAAATAGCTCATATATTTGCAACAATTTTTATTGTAATCTGGATTTATTACATTGTAAATAATCGTGTTGGAAATTCGAAATTTATCCCAAATTTATTTAATTAATTAATAAAGATGAATCTCTCTTGCTAAATTGAAATTTAGAGAATAATATTGATCTTTAAAATATATTTAAATAGTTATTTAAAATTTTTTTGAAAATGTAAATAGCTCACATATATTTGCAGTGATTTTTATTGTAATCTGGATTTACTGCATCGTAAATAATCGTGTTTGGAAATTCGAAAACCATTCATTTTTATCTAACCTTTCCGCTTTTTGCGTACAAATGTCACAGATTGACGGCACATCGGACGAAAACTACTCAAGCATCGCATTTAAACGTATCGCGCGAATACGCGAATTAATTCAAAACGTGCGCGTGCATGCGTGCGTATCGTCGACGCGCGAGTGTCTTTTAGCATCAAGTAGAATGACCCACTGACCCGCCCCACTGATACTCGTGCGGTGACGCACACGCAAAAGCAATACGCACATATGGCGCATCGTCAATTTTTACGAAAATTAATACTAGAATTGTTAATAATGTTTGGTAACTTATTAGGAAGCGAGAGTGAACGTTTGCGCCGAATTTTTAATATCTCACATTTCTTTAATCACTCGTATTTCTCATGCTGATGATAAATCGACAAAGTTAATATGCAATCGAATTTATAGTAATCAGTTATTCAGAATTTCGTCACGATATAACATGTTCCTTTCATATTCGTCCATTGGTCCCGTTCCCGTTTCTCTATTTTACCGCAATGCGTCAAGAATGGATAAGAATCGAACGGGAGCGGTCACAGTATCGCGCAGAGACACAAAGCACTCGAAGAAAAATAAAAGTTTTTATTGGAATCAAAAGATTCTTCCCGGAGACGAAGGGAGAAACTTCTCTCCTCCAGTCCATCGATATATTATTTTTCAGGGAGAAGCTCGAAGCGAATCAAACACGTGTATCTCCAATTAACCGCACGTCCTCGTCGCGACCTCGGTGGTGGCTCGGGCTGCCACGGGATCCAATTTCCGGTCCAAAAAGTAGGAAATCGGATTTCCAATGCAACGTTGGATGCAATAGCGACGTCGTCGCGACGTCGCGACGCAAAGTCGCACTCTTCGTGTGCCAGCTCGAATCCTTTTTCCCGCAGCTTCCGTACCGCAATACGACGATCGAAGTACCTGCAGAGCTAGTCGGTGCATTCCAAACGCGATCCAATAAATAAAGCTCGTTGTGCAACATAACAATAACAGCAAAACGAACGGCAGCGAGAAAAATGCAATTGCGGTTTCATGAAGCGTAATAATTAATAACGCGGACGAAATAATTAATAATGTGTGAAAATGGCGTATATATTACTGTCAAAAACATTTACACGTTATTTATGTAAAAATCTAATAATTGCAGATTATTGATATTATGATAATGCTATTTTTAATGCATTGCTTGCTCCGATCGTTGCACTCGAGACACTTTGTAGGGATAAAAGTCTGATTTCCGATATTTTTCATCGCGTTTGAGGAAGTTTAATTCGTTTCATCGAAACAGCATGTCGAAGTGACGCGTTCCCTCGAGAGTTCTCCTTGCATTACTATCTACTTGAGGACGGATGATAAATCTTTCACCGCGAGGACCGAATTCGCACGAATGAATCCTTCACGAGACTATACAAAAATAATGTCGGGTAGGAGCTCTGCGACGTTAGACGTGAGGATTTCTTTAAACCATAATCCACTTGGTGGAAGATATTTCGCAGGACACGCGGTATTAGTAACGTCATATATAAACCAGGAGGGCGATCGAGGAGGATCGAAACACTCACCGGTTTTATTCTCGAAGGAGGACGGTACGCTCTGGCAGGACGAGCAGCACAAAAGCCCGGCCAATAGCAGCCACCTGGACAGCTCGGTCGATCTCTTCGACATCGTCTGAAACAAACGAGAAACGAATTGAATTAATAATGCCGGATAATATCGCGACTTTCCGATCCGCTCGACGTGTAATTTGAGGGACATAATCTACGTTTTGCTTGTAATCCTTAATAATGGATATTATCCAGTGATGGAGGGATATACTGCAGAAAAATTTTACCGTCGAAAGAGATACTCATTTTACATTTTTCATCGGTTCTCATTTCTAATACATATCAACTAACGCAAGGATATTGCAGAGTATATTACGATACATCCTGAATTGCGATCTCGATCGACAGATCGACTGCCGATCGACAGATCGCGGAAGTCGATTTATGGAGCAGAGGCTCCAAGTTTTTCTACACCGCGGAGAAAAGCGTGACACTTTTATTTCGAGAAACAAATAAATCTTGCGCCTGGCATTGTTGCAAAAAAACGCATGTCGTTGTTCGAGAAATTCTCTGCAAAACGAAATAAACGCCACATGTATCTCGCAAACGCAAAGTATCAGCCTCGTCTCGTCGTATGAAAATTGCGGCGTGGATCGCAGAAACGTAATTAATTTATCTAATTGGATACTCACAGAGCGATCAATATGTGTACGTGTATTGGAGGAAGAGGGGCAGGATAACGTTCGGTATTAATTACAATAGTGTAAATACGCGAAACACAATATCTGCTCGATGGCACGGATTAAAATCCATGGTATTCTCCTATGTGGTCAAACATAATGGGATAAAATATTACTAATGGGATAAAATATTACTAATGGGATAAAATATTAGTTACTAGGGATAATATAATGAATAACCTATCTACGCGATACACTTAACGATAGAATATATTTCAGTTTAGTAGTGTGTTTTTATTTTTATTACAATAATTTCTGAAAAATGCAGTTTGTTTTATTTTCCCATCTCGCGTGAATAAAGATTTAGAAATTCAAACGAGAGTGTCTTTACATCCGAAATATTTTCAAGCTTCCCGTGCATCACTATAAGTCCTTTTTCTAAGGACGTGTGCCAAAAAGCATCATCGTTGCCAAGTTTTCACAATTTATTTCGCTTAGTTCGCCAATGCTGTCAGCGATAATTTATTACGCGCAAGAGAGTGCGTTATAAAACTTTTTCCACGTAAGAAAAATTTGTAAACATTACTTATTTAATATTAAATAATATTCAATCCGATTGTAAACAAAATATTTTTCTCGAGTTATCCAATAATTATGCAGCAGAGGGAAGTCTACGAAAATTTTATCGAACGGCAGAGGCATCAATATTGTCGGACGAATTAAATAATTCGTGCGATCCCGCCGCGATATGCAAGAGCGCCATGAATACGCGATTATCCGTGGCAGCCGGACATTTTGGTACGGTTTACGGTACTTTGACGAAACGTAAAACCAAACAGCGGTGTATTCGACGTGACTACTACATTTCCCGACAAGCCGACGAAACTTTAGCCGGCCGTTCGCGTAATATACGAGCGAGCACCGATCTTTTACGACATCAACGAGGGAGGAGTGCTCGATGTCTTGTAAAGTGAGTCGTAAAGACCGTTGTTAACTGATCTCCCTAAGGGGCTACCGTTTCGCGAGAGGTTGCCGGGAATAATTTCCGAGGGGTCGTGACCTGCCCCAATCGACCGGCAGAGTCGTCAAAATTGCGTTCCCACGACGCGAACATGTACCCTTCCCGAATCGGCGAACGTCCCCGAAAGAAGCTTCCAATTGATAACAAAATTTTGCACGAACGAAATCTAATTAAAGACGCGCGACAGCGTCAAAAGTTCACTTTCGAGCATTTCTTTGGACGAGATACATTCGTAGCTATATATAGGGTGTTTCTTAATAAGTGTGAAAAATTTTACGAGATGATTCTTTGTCGAAAATTATACTCTTCCCTGTGAAGTTACACTTCTTCAAAAATGAGGGTAAAAATTATTAGGTTTTTATTATTTTGTTTTTGTTCCAATTTTCCCAACATTTACTCTAATTTTACTTTTATTTTAAAATTTAATTCTTCTCGTAATTCGAAACTTATGCTATTTAGCATCATGCTGTGCACGATAACGTATTTTTTTTTTCTTGAAAACTACTGATTTTATAAAAAAAATAAAAGAAATAAAAAAGTTTCTAAATAAATCAAACTTTTTAATGCATATTTTTAGATGATTATATTCCGACCCATTAAAAAGTTTTAATAAAAAATTGAATAAGGATTGCTAGTTTCATCCCCTTATAACAATACGAGAGACTGAAAAAAATATCAATAAATAACCTTTTTACTAGTAGAAAATATCCACCTAATTTCATTTCTTTAACTTGTTCCAAATTTGAGAAAAAAATAAAAATCTAATTTTTACTCTCATTTTTTGAGAAGTATAACTCCACAGGGAGGGATGTAGAAGTATATGTTTATATGAAAAACCCCCCTTAATTTTCGACAAAGAATCATCTCGTAAAATTTTTCACACTTATTAAGAAACACCCTGTATATACGCGCGTATTTCATAGATAAATATTACGAAAGTTGCGAGCAACTCTATGGAATGCAAGACTCTATGCCTCATTTTTTTTAAATCAAAGTTATACGATAAATCAAGTTTAAATAAATAATTCGCATATTTATTTTCACGCAAGCTAAAAAGTGATCGTGCGGTCGTGAAGATCGAGGACAGTTCCCAGGGGCTAGACGCCCCGTCGATCGACGAAAGAACTCGATCGTACCTGTTAACGATCACGTCGAGAAAGTCTTTGAAGAAGGGGCCCGACGCGAGTGGCTGGGTCACTGTCACTAACCGCGAAAATTATACATTCGCGTACACAGACAGGCAAGATTTGCGACTTCAAGCGACAGAAAAAGAGAAAGAGAGAATTTTCGTTTGTCTAAATTCCTCAGAACCTCGCGGTTCAAAGGAGACATAATATCGATTGAAAATGACGTAACTTCCTTCGTATATCGATAGTTTAAATATTCCGCACGTGAATTACGCGTAAACCTCAGAGGTTTCACGTGCGCCTTTAGCAGACGACAATCCTCGTCCGAAGGTTCGCATACTAATAAGTTAAGAAACGGCTATCTTTAGCTCGGAGAGACATCGAAGACCTGTCGGGAGGTCATAATCTAGGAGTAATGCACTCTGCGCACAACGGGGAAAGTAGGATATCTCGTGAAATACAACGTTCTGTAGTCTTCGCAAAGTTGACCGGACCTCTGTACCACGCGATCATCGATAGTGATTTCCATTGAATCTCCCAAAAAAAAAAAACAGACTGTGCAAAACTTATAAAAAAAATTTGTCCATTATAAAATTGTAAATTTGGCGAATCGCATGAGCAATATGTACAATTCGTTTAGCATCGAATCGATAATAGTGACCCAGATTTCAGCGAAAAATGTTTGGAAAATATTCGCAAAACATCCTTGCAACGCGATGTCAATAGCAGACAAGACGCCCGCAAAAATCTGCGAATAATTTTCATAAAATATGTACATGTACTTATGTACCTAATATATACGTATATATATTTAAAATATCACTTCACGATTCTCAAATATTACTAAATAGCGATGCTATTTCGATTCCGCCGACCGGTTTTTCGACAAGTTCAAGAAACATATATTTTAACGCGCATTTGAAGAAGTCGTCTAAAGATTCATTCACTGACACAGTTAATTACATAGTCCAACCGACACGGGTTTCACACCGCGTTTATTTTCATATACACGCTTCAGACAAGACGCAATATACATGAGTGTTACATCAAAGAAGACGAAAAGGATTTATTAATTGATTCGTGAAATCGATATTATCGATCCTCAATGCGTTCCGAATGGATTAAAATCCTCAAACGTTATCGACAAACTCGCATCCGACACAATCATGATACTTTCACCTGCGTCAGATACGAATGAATCGGCTCGCGTTCTCGGAGTTCATCAACGAATCATTTCCGCTGATCATTGACGTCGCATTCTTGACGTGATGCGTGTTCTTGACTCTTAAATAAGTATCCGTTTAATACAGTAATTCTCAAAAGAAGCGCCGAAAATTGCAGCAGGACGTAAAAAACCGCGAGTAATTTCCATTCTATTCAAAGTCAATAATGTTTCATTAAATTAAGATGCGACATCTCAAAAGACGGCCAAATACGAGTCATCGTATTTACGCAAAATTTAATTAAAAAGAGATAATGCCGATCTAAATTGATAATGAGATTTTTTCGATATTAAAATTTCAATAGGATCCTCGAGGAGTTGATTTGCTCCAATCAAGGTTAAAACTTTTTAATACGCGTGAAGATACAAGAAATTTGATCGATAAAGGGTTCATACCCAGGACGGAAGCATGCTGAAAGTTGTTTTCGTCGCATTTGCACGTAGAATCGCGGCGTAACAAGACACACGTGGTAACGGTAGACGCTGCTTCGGGCGCCGATCTCCTCTCTTGAACGAGATTTCCAGAAAGAAGAAGCGAGAAAGACAGAGAGAGAGAGAGGAGAAAAAAAAAGAAACGGGAAATACATGAGCGAGTGGGCAAAGGGGACCGCTTTGTGCGAAGCCGCCTTTAGAATCGATGACATTCGACCTTCAAGATCGGATCGGAATCACGATATCTCGACGATCTTAGGCTTTCTCGATTGTGTAGGCAAAACGTAAAGAATGAGTTTTGTGACTTGGAACTAAAATTAGAATTTGAAGTTACAGAGAGGATATAATAGGGGAATTTCGATATAATAAAGGTTTTATGATAATTTCATCTATCTAAAACATTGATCACAGAGATCCTGAGGAAAGATATACATTTAGAAAAAAGAGATTAAGCGATTCGACGTTAAATCTAGAAACTTTTTGGGAAATAGGGAACTATTCTCTCTGATAAATGCTCGAAATTCTAAATTATGCAAATAGCGTACGACAATTAGTTATGGCTTACGATAGTGTAATATAAATACGGATTACTGTACCTGCTTTGCGTTTCTAGTCATGGAGAGAGAGAGAATACTAATTTATTCAAATGAACCTAAATGTTTCTACCTTTATGTAACGAATTTATTCATCTGCATAATTCCCTATATATAATTCTCCTTGTATGTAAATCTAAATAAAATATGAATCTCGTTAAGATTAATCTCTTAAGTTTCTTCTTCTTTCTTATTTATTATTTATACACACATATGTGCACGCACACACACACACACATGTTATAAACATTCACGTAATAAAAATGACAAAGCTCATTTGTATTTGCAGACAACAATAATTGAAATAACAAATCTAATTGAGACACAAGCACGTGCACACACATGTCAGATAATTCACAGATAATTTGCAGAAAAGATAATTGGAAAAAAATTAACTCCAATCGTTAATTAATAATTAACGCTCGTGTTTATATTTTCCTGTTTATTCTAGAACTCTGAGAAGAAAGTTTAATAGGAGAAAAAGGATTGTTAAGATACGGGATTCTGACGATCGTGCAATTAATATTAATCAACCAATTCACTTCGTGACGATAAAAGATATAAATATATTAGAAAATAAAACACACTAAAGTTAACTGTGAAAAAACTCGATAACGTAATTATCGAAAAACGATAATCGGCTTTGATTGCTGCGCTCTCTTCGATATATCTATTAAGCGGAATTTAATTTACTTATCTGTCTGAAACATTTTATCCCAACATTTTTACAGTTTTTTGCTCGCAATCATGAAAAAGATAACTAAAAATAATTTTCCGACTATAAATCTCTCGAATAAATTCGTCGACAATCAGGTATTTCCTATTTTATGTGATTATTGACAAACTCAAATAGACCGTTTCCAGCCTTCGGGGTTTTGCTATTCCGCTACATTTGAAACGTTGAATTTTTAAACATCGCGATTCTCTATTTCCGCTTTGAACTTATTAAGCACCTCCGGGAAATCCACCCTGAATTCCAAGCACGGATGGAATAGTTTCGGCCCCCAAATTCCATAATATCTCGTATCCTTGCGGGATAGCGGGTGAAAATTCAGTCTGCGAACGTCTCATTTTTCACTCCATCCGCCAAATACGGTTCCTCGCAGCAACTTTACGAGCTGCCTGCTCGCTAGAGGTTAATTTATGCGCGAATAAAACGCTCGGAAAGGTCGGGGGGCAGGAAAATGGTCGCGAAGAAAAAGAAACTGCGGAAAAGTCGCCCAACTTTGCACGAAGATCAATTAGAAAGGAACTGTTTCCGGGAAAATTAACGCCGAAGTCACACGAGCAATCAATTATCATTACTTGCACTAGTTCCAGTATGGAAATGTACGACGGTTAAATGTTACGTACGTCTTTTTTTACATCTAAAAGAATCTCGAGCAGAGCAACTCTCGGGTACTTCTCTCATCGAAGAAGCGAACTTACCTAGTGAATTGAAAACGAGTGAATTAAGTAAGATAATGCTTCGGCAATTAGCAAGTATGTATAATTAGAACGCGGCTTAATTGAGGTAATTAATAACTCAAGTATCAAGTGCTACTTAAAAGATAGATATAAAAGATAGATATGCTAAAAGCGTAAATGTTGAATAAAAAAATATATAAAATGAACTCTTTTATAGTATATAATTAAATACAACTACAAATAAAAATATTTAATATTATAAATGTATAGTTTTAAATAAAAAGTATAGTCTTAAATATTTATGTATTTATTTAAATATTTAAAACTATTTATTTTATTTGTATTTATTTAAATAAAAATAAAATAAATAGTCTTAAATATTTAAATAAATACAAATAAAATTTATTTACAAGAGACTAACAATTTAAAAAAATTTGTAGGCAAATAATAGAGCAAATTATACCGGCAAATTTAAAGAAACCTCACGATCATTTTCGCATTTATCTGACTTAATGCTCGTTAAATGTTCAATCTTCCACGATGTGCTAATTGCAGCTGCCGTTATTAAATGAACGCTCGTGATGAATCGTGTTCTGACATAAATCATTATGGGAATCAGCACGCGTAAATCGCATATTATGTCGGCGCGGGTAAAAGTTTCGAGGCGATACGCGATCGTAGAAGAAGAAGAAGCTCACATGACTCTCACAGCAGCGCGTGCACAATGTTATAATTATCGCCTATATCGTTAGAAAGTATTACATCGTAGGCGTTTTTCTGCACTAGTCTCTAATTACGATGAGAAAAACAAGTCTACGCGATCGTTATTTAATGTACTTCCTCGATAATTTATTCCGAAGATAGACGCGCATTACATTTATTTAATTTAATCCACGTAACATTGTTCCCATAAACATCGGTCGACCGCTTTGTCAGACTTCCAGTCTCCTTAAAAACAAAACTAAAGAGACGCGAGGGATTAATTAAACTTTACCTAATGCTTCTGGAGGGAATGCCATTGCATATAGATATTTGCGCGCTCATTATCACGTATCGTGCGCTATTAACTTACCGCAACGACGCTCTTCCCAGTCCCACGAGGCCGTGCAAAGCCTCATCGTGCAAATAACCGAATCGATTTCCCTGGGAGGTAGGAAACCCATCTGATCAAGAGACAGAGAGAGAGAAAGATATTGAAACAATTGTTTCAAAATCGCGATAGAAATTCGACAAGTCCGGGGACATCAAGGGCCATCTGTGCCCTTCGCATGTTAAGAACGTAAGGATGTGTGCGAGAAAGAACGAAGATCACGGAGGATCCTGCGAGCTACTAATTTCAGAGGAAGTGATTATCGACTCTTCTCAACGAGCCTCGCTCAGGTGCGACGACCAGACTCTCGCGAGATCCGCGTTCAGGTAGTTTCTCGCCTTACGAGGACCGGCCCGGTCGAACGCGACCGTGACTAATTCCCTTAAGGGGTTACGCACACACTTCTCGCCTCTCGTCTCTCGCTCGGCCGAAACGAATGCGAATGTACGTCTTCATGTTTCCGCCGGGCCCACGACGTGTTTTGCTTTCGAGCTTGAATAAGATCGTACGTCATACGGAGAAAGAGAAAGAGAGGGAGAGGATAATTCTCGACTTTTGGGATTGAGTCAGCGACGCCGAGACACAAGGATGTCGGTCGGTCCGAGAGTCACGAGTCTGTCTCACGGTCGCAACCCTCGAGATATTCATCCGGAGGAAGCCGAAATGTACTCTCCACTTTGTGTTCAATCGAAGCCATTTCCTTTCTAATGCGCTTTTTACGGACGATCTAGGAGAAAACGAGAGACGAAATCACCAACTGTACTAAGTGAAGAATCGTTCCTTCTGTCTTCTCTCCCATCTTTAGAGGGAAAAAATTACCCTCATAAAAAGATCGAGCACTCGTTCTCTCCTCGGACAGACAAGCGAGTGAAAGAAATTGTTGGACGGACGATAATATCCTTGAAGAGTAACAAGAGAAACGCTCGCACACGAATGCGTTTTTATAAGACTAAAAAGTTAATTCTCGGCTTTAAGTCTCTTAAATTATTTTAATAATGCGTGTGAACTTTTCCGATTGGCTGTGAATACGTGCGCTTGAGAAGAATCGGTTTTCTTTAATTCCTCAGATTTTTAGAAGATATTCGTCCGTTTGTCCGATAATGTTTTATCTAATTTATCGGAGGATAAATCCTTGATTCTCGATGTTGTCGGTATTCTTGCTCCAACTTTTTCCTATCGTCGGGATTTTCCTTAGCGAGAGATACTTCAGGAATAAGAGATTTTAATTTCCGTGAAATATACCATACTGATTTATTTAAGAAGATTAATGTACTCACGTCGTTTTATCGAATACGCAGGTCATGTTAATCGCACAATGTGGACGATTCGAGAGCGCATGGTATTTGAGGTAAGAAATCTCGTATCTATTAATAAAAATTCGCCAGCCCGGAAACACGAATGCAATTTAGTTTGAGAGTGAAAAGAGAGAAATAAGCGGAAACTAATTCAAGGCGAATCACGGACAAAATGTGCGCAATTGCGGGGGGAATGTGATAGTATAAATTCATTGCATTCTACAGGAATAAGCTCGGTAATTGGCATTTAAACGCGAAAAAATGAGTCTCTCGACGAACCATCGAATGTAAATTTCGCGACGGAATTTGACGGTAATTTTCGCGATAATTCCTACGCTAATTATGTCGATAAATATCGATCCCGTGGTAAGGGAACAAGCGAGAGGAAGAGATTGAAAGGGAGAGAAAGAGAGAGAGAGAACATACATGTATCGTGGCTTTTCTCGATGGGTCCCGGCGCGGTTTCCGTTCGATCCTCCGAAAGTCGAACGGACGTAAGTGATGGTTTCCGACGAAAATCCCCGCGGAGGAAGAATGATTTACGATCGAATGCGGTTCGGGAAGGAAAGTCGAGCTACAGGGGAGCCGCGGGGGTCGGCTTAATGCACCGGGCGAAACCAGTGGGAAGAGAGCTTTAATTATGCACGACGTTTCTGAATTAAGGCCACTCGGCTTTATGGCGCCCGTATATGCGAAGCGTTTTACATAATAGCTCCCTTGCGGGGTTGGAAAATAATGTGCCGAGGAGGCACACTCGGAGTGGAAACTATGAGAACCATGAGAAAGCGTGCGGTAGGACGATCCTATTTGCTTCTACACTCGAGATGAGAAGAGATTTTCGATGGGTGGAGAGTGAACTTTATCATTATTATTGGCATAGATTTTGCGTTATTTAGCGTATTTTACGTACGCACTGTGTCTTTTATTCTTGAATAATAATTTTAATGTAGAGTTTATTCCATCAGATCTGTTTCCCAAGATCATCGGATATCCTTTAAATAGATACTCTGTACAGAAAAAAAATAAGTGTCAAATTAAAACTTATATACTTAAACTAACGCGTTCATTGTTTCGTATATACGCAACAATTTATAATCTTCTTAGAAGAATTTAATAATTTTAAATTTCAACAATATTATAGTCTTATTTTAATATTGTAATTGTCATTTCAAGAATATATGATTATTTCATTCTACTTTAAGAAAATTATAATCTTTGATTTAAAAATGTTATTTTCTATCTAACATTGTTTCTTTTCCATTCAAGAAAATTAAATCTTAAATCATAAAAATATATTTTTCTTGATTGAACTATATAAAATGGCTTCATTCAAGTAAACAATTATTCAAGCAGTTATATTTTTCTTTAATTAACGCAATATAATCTCATTTCAAGATTTCCATGTTCAAACTAAATATTTTCAGAACAAGAATGTCCTTTTTTTCTGTGTGGCCAATTTTAACGCAAATTATTGAGAAAAAGTATTATTTTTTTTCAATTTTTACCATCATATATATTTATAATTAAATCTTGAAAAAACTTTTTAATTGTTTAACTTAACAAAGTTTGCGAAAAGCTGTTCTCTTTCAATCTCATTCTGAAGCTATTGACATCTCGATATTTTCGTTAAGGAGAAATCGTCTCCAAATTGGCCAGAGAATCTGCTGTTAAAAGAACATCTCGAGACACTTTATATAAATATAATCGAAAGAGTAGGGTGTGTACCCATTTCATCCATTGAGTCTTTGAAGGAACAACGTTGAAAGAACGGGATAAATTCCTCGTGTAATTTGTGCGCAGTTCCAGATTCATTGGGCGAATGATTTGCGATCGAGGAGTTGAAACAGACTGCGATAACAAGTTACGGTTAGGATTTATGAGTCCTATTCCCCTTGGCGAACGTGCCAGGATCGAATTTGGAACTGGGTAGATAAGTTCGCGTGTAAACGACTCCGGTTCGGGCGGAGGAAGGGGAGGAAGGGGGGGAATCGAGGCGGGCCCCGAGACAGCGTGGCCCCACGGTTTCACTTTATCTCTCTCTCATGTGGACCACACAGCGTCGAAAGTGTGTGTCACGCGCACCGAACTCGCCGCCGGCCTCCATGTGCGTGTGCACGCTTACGCACGCACACGTATAAGCGCGTATAAGGTCAAGCGTGTACAACACGGCGACCAAATCTACGTCGATGAGAATTAATGCGAGCCGATCGAGAGGCGGCCACGGTCGAGGCACGCCACGAATTTCCGGCTGACGAAATCTCCGTCCGTGAATGAAACGAAAGTGGTTTTCCCTCGCGCGTATCGATCTCCGATTCTCGACCCGCGACTCGGTTTCCGACTCGACGCCGACGAATAATCTCGACCAACGAATTGATACCGGAAGGACTTTTCTCGAGGGGAGGCATTCGCGGAATCTGCGATTAAGAGCGCATTTGCAGGAGGGAAAAAGAGAGAGAGAGATGCAATCCCAAAATTATTTCGCGTATTAATAAAACCCATGAGAAGAAGAGTCCTCGATTTTCTCTCGCACGCGCGCGCTCGATGGCCGCTATCGGTTCTCCAACATTCGAAATATTCGCGACATTTTATGTCACACTTTGTTAATCGCGTGAAATGCCTGACACGTACGGCTAGACATGTGGAAATCTGACAGGGGATTTTCCATGCATTAATGCATCGGTAAAATACTGATGTAATACTACTGCATACTATGTCGTAACATTACAGAGAAATGTCAGTCGGGGTTGCAATATTCCGCGATACCACCTATCTGTCACAAATGTTTGCATTATTTTTTTGTCGCGTGCAGATATTTGCGTTTTCCTACGGACGTATATATATTTGATGCTGCCGCGTTATTTGCCGACCGTATCACTCGTTAGCATATATTCTGCATGGAAAATATACACATTTCATAATATCTTTAATAATGCATAACGTGTGCATTTCGATATGAAAATTATTCGCGAAGCTCGAATCGCGTATCGAGCGATTAAAATATTATTGTTATTTGTCTCGTGAAGTATATATCTGCTTAAATTTTTACATTCGCAACAATTCGTAACAATTAGCCGAAGGCAAATCTAACCCGGAAATCTTTTGCATTTCCCCTTTTTTCTTTTGGCCGCGATTCTATTCTATCCCCGCCCTTAGTACGCAAGTAGTCCAGTATTTTTTACCTCGTTTCCTGTTTACTCCACCCCTCTTCCCTGTCTCGTTTACTTTTATCCCGTAGTGCGATCCTCTCTAACGTTGGATTCAAACGAGAGAGTCGCCCGCTCCTCTACCGAGCCGCTGCAAATTTAATGACTCCGCGGATAATCGGGCAACTACTTACGGGCGAAAAGTGGTCATTTACTTGCGGGAGGATATAACAGGATTCGCCTTTAATTCCCTCGCCACATTCCGCGAGCCGCGCTTAACGCCTGACCCGCTTACCATGTATAAAGTAACGTCGGTACCCTTCTTCCCCTCCGCCCTATTTGCTCCTATCCTCTTCCCACGCGAGCTTTTAGCGCTAATTTTTCGCGATATGTTTCCCCGCGGGGATGAAACGCAGACATCTCGCGCCGTTAATTAATCGAGTCGCGGCGGAATCGTTTAAAAACGAGCCTTAGCCGCTACTACTAATTTCGCTCGTTTCGTAACGAAAACGCTCTCTTGATTTCTTCATCCACTCGCTTTTACGTTCCCTCGCAGAAAATCTTCTCTTATTAGTGCGCAGTAGTTATTAACATCAGAGATTTTCGCTCGAAATCATTTGCGCGAAATCATTTCCTGGCGTTTAATTTGCAGCGCACGTTTTAAATAGAAGTTTCTCGGTTTTAACGAGGAAAAGATGAGAGAGAGAGATGCGATATGCCGCAACTACCAGAAGCAGAAGAAGAGCGTGCAATTTTATTCGCCTTCATATAAACGTACGCGCTTCATTTATATCCTTGAATGCGCAATTTAATCGCTCAACAAGATTACGTGCAAAATACTTGGGGATTCAATTCATATAAAAATAGACGCAGAATTAACACAAGAATGCATATTTCGCCTGATGTCAAGCATCTTATCGTAATTTTCGAAGAATCGGTTACAAAAACTAGACTCTTATCGGACGTTCTACTTTCGCTCTCCGATTCCGGCCGAACCTATAAGCTTGTCTATTCTCTATATAAGTACCTTTTCTTTTATACGCATCGCCCCGACGCAAAAATGCGTCACGAGCCACGCACCGCCGCGAAATGCAACCGGCCTATATTAACTACGAAGGCATATCACGTATGCAGGCCGCTGGGCCCACCTCGCCTCCCCCTTTCTCTTCCCTCTTTCTCTCTCTTTCTCTCTCTCTTTGCGTGCGATGAAATTTTTATCGTGCCTGAGCCCCTCGACTTACGGGATACGCGCTCATGCGAAACCGTACCGATCCACTGTCCCACGAATCCTTCACGAAGGGGCCGGCGCGAGCAACAAAAGTTCGCGAAAGCGAGAAAATGTTGTCGGTCCTCGACGAGCTGGGTCCCCGCATCGGTGGAACATCGGCCGCGACGTGGACCACGATCGTCCGAGACCGGCGAGATCGATTCTTCGGAGAGGCCGACGCGACGCGGTCGTGATTGGACGATGGCTGATGCAAGAAAGAGAGAGACACGATGCAAAATCGAAGGGAACCGTGACACGATCGCGTATCTCGTTTAACGAGAAAGCTTGGAATATACAATCTCATATTATTTTTTCAGAATGATTATTCGGTTTTTTTTTCTTTTTTTTTCGAATAAACGAATCTTGCGGTAGAGAATATTGATATTGGGAAATTCAGAATTTAACGGTTGAATATCTCGAGATACATTTCAGAAAATGAAAATATTATATAAATAGACATGTATGTGTATGTGTATTGTGTAAAATTCACGACGAGTACAATAGCATTTGACCACGATATGCATTTGAAACTAACCAATCATAGACTGGCGAAACTAAACGGGATACGATGGTTCCTACAATACATTGCAACGATCGTTTTAGAAAAATACCATCCGGTCTAGTTTGCCGAATCACTCGATTTAGCTAGGCTTTATTTAAATCGCATCGATATATTTCAACACGAGAACAATCGAATTTTGGAGTAAAACTGAATTTTTTGTTTCATTTTATTACTGAAAAAATACACGACAAAAACAATATAAAAATAAAATGAAGAATTACGCAATAAATTTTATGAATAGTCGCGATAATAGAAAACACATTTAATTATTCTATCATCGCGCATATATATATATTGACGGTTTAAAGAGGAATTGGATGGATCAGCTACGTCAAAAGTTAATAAATCTAATATATTTCGAGATTCATAAATTTAATTACGTAAAGCACACTTTTAGTCTTTTAAAATATAAAATTAAAAATTAATTTATGAATTAAAAAGAATAATATAATTTAATTAAAAATTAATATAATTAAATAATAATATAATTTATAATTTATTTAAAAAGAATAATATAATTTAATTCTCAAAATAGTAAGTGTGTGTAATATGTTAGATCAAACTAACTTTTTTATAGTGATTACATCACAAAAATTTGTTATAGTGACTGTAAAAGTGAAAATAAAATTTTAATTCCACAGGACAAATCTTTACTTTAACTCATAAATTAATTCATTA
This sequence comes from Camponotus vicinus, assembly GCF_025532165.1. Taxonomy (NCBI): domain Eukaryota; kingdom Metazoa; phylum Arthropoda; class Insecta; order Hymenoptera; family Formicidae; genus Camponotus; species Camponotus vicinus. The sequence goes on from NW_028141949.1 coordinate 6,584,882, forward strand.
TATATTTTACAAAGATAAAAGAGCACTTTCCGCAATATTATATTCATAAATCTCGAAATATATTAGATTAACTTTTGATGTACCTGATCTCTATCCAATTCCTCTTTAAATACGAAGCAAATAATATTATATAAAAAATTGAAAAAATGGTGAAAAAAAGTCAACCAATATATAGAGCATGCAAAATCCTAAATAAATATTTATTATCTTGAGAGAGTCTCACACACAGAAGACTCTCGATTGTTTATTAAGTATGCAAGCGTATCGGTCGAATTTTTTTAACGGTTTATTTAAAGTCGTACAAATAGCACGCGAAAAGCAAATTTAATCTTTGAAAATCAATATAAAAATAGAATAAACGAACTCCAAAAAAAACGCGCGAGTAAATCGTTATGCGGGAGACCAGTGGTATTTACAAGCTCGAGATTTTAACGCAATTTCATCGGCGAGTATCTAACAAGATTAAAAAAGGAACCGATACGTTCTCTGTCGCTTTCAACGGCACTTTCCGAAATAAATGGCGAACGTGTGCGATGCGATAAATTGGTGAAATGAAAGAAAAAGAAACTGCCGACCGTCGCGATTTATAATGGAGCATTTTCTGCTAATCGCGTGTTTAAAATCCGTTATAAATTATACGAGAAGGAATTGGAAAATCACGCTTCAACCATTCGTTTATCACAGATTCTATGCAGCTGATTGAATATTTATCGTTGCAAGTCAAATTATTGTAAATAATTCGCTATTAATAAGCAAATAATGGGGAGAAAGATATCTCGATTTCGATTATTACTCCGAAATATCATAGAATAACAACTCATGTAATTCGCCACGATTACCCATGCTTCTGTTGGACTCGTGTCCCGCGCGAATAGGGGTCAAGATTTACATGTTCTCGCTCCTTCCAGCGACGAGGATTTCTCCGGTTCTTTTCTAGGTGGTCCGTCGTCTGATTGAAGGAATGAAAAGTTATGGGCTCCCGTGAGCGGCATCGACGCGTCGCCTTGAAATAAATTCCACGCGCCAATTTCGTCGACGGTTCCTGCTTTATTTTTTTGGTAAATTCGGGAATCGTCCTAGGACCGCTAATTAAGTTATTCGTTCGAGTTGCTCTCTAATTGCAACACGCGGCGTCATACTTTTAAACTGGAATTTCGTTATCCAATGAAACGTTGGTATTTCTATAAAATTGGAATTGCAATGGCACGCGAAGTGCGCGATTATGCAGCGAAAGTTATGCGAGAATCATATCAATACGAAAATGTAAATTGAAAATATAATCTACATAATAATGATGATGTATAAACGGTAAATTGCTTTTTAATTATTGATCTTTGCTCTGTCCGGCAAAAGCGGCAATGTATAGAGGGAATCGTTATTAATTATCATTGATAATTAATATATCACACAGTAAATTTCTCTCTAATTAGCGAGTATAAAATTTATAGATGTTATAGACATTTATCCGTAATTTATTTTATTGTCCCTGTTTATATTTTATCCTGATATCGGAGAAAATAGTAGACACATAAAATTGTAATAAATGTCAAATTAATACATCTAATAATAACACATAAAACAGCATAAATTTTTAAGAGAGAGAGAGAGAGAGAGAGAAGATATATATTATATATTATATATATATATATATATATATATATATATATATACAATATATATACAATAATATATACAATATATATATTTATTAGGCAATTAGACATGTGTACTATCCTGTTGCAACATTTGATATGTAATACCATGTTGTACTATTTTTGCAATCTACTAAATTCTCAATCTACTAAATTGGAAAAATAAAAAAATCTCTCTACCTGAAAATGTCTCGCCCAATAATTTTGACATTATTAATCCCGAGATACACAGCAATTTTGAATTTTGCATTTCGTGCGAAGAAAAAGCTTAAAAGCCTGCGTAAAGCCCGCTAAAAGCATGACTCATTATTTAAAGTCTTAACGTCACCTGGGACAATTATTCCACTAAAACCGTTGCATTGGAGTGTATTAGTAATAATTACCGAATTCTATGAAACTCGGTATCGCTAATCTCGATATGTCGCAAACGATATAGCAAATCATCCACGCGCGTGTAGGGGATTAAAATTATTTCGCTATAAACCCTCTGTCAACTGACTGCCTTTAACGCATTAATTCAATCTGACAGAGAAATCCGTTACGCATCGTCCTATGAGCGGACGATCAATGTGAATTATTATCGGTAACGTTCGTCCGATATTATTCCCGGTACGGGGTTTAAATTTCGGACGTGCGTGACACATGTCTTCGTTAATTTCGCATACTATTCCCGCACAATCGGGCTCATTGTTTCGGTCCTCGTCGAATCGCATCGTTATTCGTGCGACCGTCCGTGGACAGACGGATTAATGCAGAATTCGTTTCGCGTGCCGGCATACGAGTGCACGTACATATGTACACGTATTCCAGTTGCATAACGTTACGCATATTTACGCAAGCGGCATCAAATGTTATTTCTCGCAAACAGCGCGCGTAAAAATGGTCGACGTCTGATTTTTCGATTTATGCCGAGAAAATTATGGATTTCGAAATATTAATCGCCTTTCCGTTCATATCAACGCAAAATTGCTATTTCTCCAGATGCTTATCTATACATATATTATTATTATTACTATTATCATATATTTTATTAATTAGAAAATTTATCTTTAATTTTTAGTTTAACCGCAATTGCTGGCACTAATCTTTATTAATAATTAAAATGATTTCCCATAATTAATTCTCATTAAAATAATTATTTTAAATATTAAATAAACTAATATATATAATTAAATTATTTAAATTTAATTAAATTTTCAAAAAATTATTTATATTGAAATCAAATAAATAAATTTATATAAAAAAATTAACTATATTTATTACTTTTTATAAAAATGATTTTATCTTTTTTATAAAAATACTTCTCAGAATATTGAATTCCGACATGTTATTACGAATATGACTCAAGTCTTCATGCCACGATTGCCTTTTATTTCAGCTCTTTTATTTCACGATCGCGTGAAAATAATTTGATTGAAAAAGTAGAAGGAAAAACGAGAAAGAAGAAATTCAAAGATCCGTCAAAATTTAAATGTACAACACCTCGTGACGACAAGTGTCTTGTTTGGACGCATTTATCGATGCTTAACCACGGTACAGATAGACACCTGGGTACTTTTACGAACCGTTCGCGACATTCAGACCCGTTAGAATCTATTACCTACTTACTTCTTTCGTGACAGATAATCGTTGTATACTGAATGCCATGTGGCTTAAAAGATACCGCATAAACGTACGTAATCTGAGATTGATGATCAATATGATGCAGACTTCGCTCTAGTTAATCGAATGCGTAAGAAACTGACGTTAAAGATAACAGGCTCAGGTTGGAATTCATATAGCACAGATGATCATAAATTAAAAAATTAAAATTTAAAATATTAAAAAAAATTAAATTAAAAATTAAAAATTAAAAAATTAAAAATAAAAAATATTTTCACGAGCGATAAACATATACAATCTATATTTGTATTTTATTTTACACTAACTTTGTGGTAAAAATAACTAGTGCAATTTTCGAATTTTACTTCAATCTACGCGATTCCACGTGCGACGTAATTTTTAATTAGTCCATCAACATCAATTTAATTCCCTTGTTTTTCATCCATCGTATTCGCGAGACTCATTACATTTAATCGCTATACTTAGCCCGGAATGTTGTCCGCGGATGAACGATAGTTAACAAATATTGCCTCTACTCGCAACACGATGGGAAGCTCGCGAAATAATTAAGTGGCTAGACACTTAACGGTAATCTAATGTCACCTTAACGAGTGCGGGATCGATAGTCTGTAATGAAGAAGCCGCGTAATACCGCGCTTCTCTCATCCTGTCCTGTCGCGAAAATTGAGGAGGCGCATTAACCGAAAATTGAGATATTAAGTTCCGGGAAAACTCAATTCTCCTTGCCACTTAATAATTGTTCCACGTCTACGCACGAAAATTGCGGCTAAATAATTTTCCGTATCCATTGCCATAGCCACTGGACGTTAATTGAAACTGTATATTAATATGTGGGATATAAATCGTGTCGAATGTAAAGGAGAAAATTGCGGTAAGGAAATGAATAATTTTTTACGTTCCGTAATTTAAAACCAAAGTTAAGCCGCAACGTATAGAGTAAAGTATAGAATATATAAATGCAATCTCTCTCTCAACAAACTACGTCGAAATTGCAAATTGAGTTTGTAGTATTGAAATTTCGTTATATCAACAGTACCTGGAGACGTAATCAAATTTTATTATGGCAAACATCCCGTTTCAACCTGTGTTCCATTCGTTATAATAAAATTTTTAAACAAAATAAGAGAGAACCGATGCATAACGAAAATTTAATAATTGTCGAAAATTTACAGCAATCTCCCAATCATCGATCTCTCGATCGACATGCGTAAATAAAGCAGACCGAGATATTCTCGAGTCGAGAAATTTCTCTCCGGCTCGGAAGTTTCTCCAGGGACTCGAAGTCCTGCCATAAATAATGCAAGAACATTCGCGCGTCCTCTTATTTTTGTCGACATGCTCGACTCCGGCTCCGGCCCGAAAATCGATCTGACGGCCTCTTGACCCGCGATATCACTATTCTCGAAAGATCTCTCGAGTGATCGATATCATCCCTGGGTAATGATTAGAACTATACATTCGTTTGCGAGGTACGCTAATTGGATCGGCAAATAGCGAACGGAACGGATGATGACGTATTCTCTCGATGATGAGACGTATTACTCGAATTTCCAAATCGAGATGGTAGGAAGAATTCTATCGGCTTCTCGAGAGATTTCGCTCCAACGTGATTCAAAATTTCTGCTAACTGTAGAATATAATAATATTTGTTACACGTGGAGCTATATATTATTTCTCTCGTAACTTAAGAGATCTGACATTCATTCGATTTCGATCTATCATATTTTATAAAATTACTAGTTTTCGAAAAAAAAACGCGTCCCCCGAGTTTGGAAAGTTTATCAACGTAATTGGTACGTTACGTCACTTTGCGAAAAAAGCTTTGACAAAATACTCGCGTTCTCTCGTAGGGCACTAAATTCTCCGCAGTTTGCCATTCTGTTTAATCCTCCATCATGATACAGGCAAATGCGTAAGCCTGGGGTTCCTCGATTGTAAAATAGCTAGAAAAATTTGCGACAGCGCTTTGCCGTTTGCAACACCGGCTGACTATTCCCTTATCCATTGCGACGCTAAAAAATGGAAAAGAGGGTCGGAGTTGCGTTTCCCAGCCGCGCGAGTAATAAAATATAATGGCAGTTTTATTGCACCGGCGTCGTGTTAGAGCACTTACGTCACTCGAATTCAACCATAGTAGCTGAAAGTTAAACTTGTTTTGTCCGCGCGCCCTGCGGTTAAACCCTCCCTCCTCCCCCGCAATAAGACACTTTTTACCCCCGATCCGGAGCAGTTTCATGCCGCTGTGAAATAGGTCACTCCAACTGGTGCTGGATGAAATTTTCAGCGCGACCGTCGAACCTCGCTATAATTCCTCGTCTAGCGAACATTTCGCGATATTGCGGAAGCCGGTTTATCTCGCCAAGATGACCGATATATATCTGACATTAGCGACAGAATTGCGTGAGACTTTATTTCTCTTTATTTGTAATTGAAGTATGAAAATTTTTGTTAAGCGCGATTTATTTTTCTATCCTTAAATTCTAAATACCTGACACGATGTGAGACATGTATCAATTTATCATGTGTATTCTTTTCTAGAGAGAACTTTAGATTCCCATTTCTCACGATTTTGACAGACAGACGTTGGCTACCTCTCATATAAAATGCATTCATTTGTCGATACCTTGCAAAGCAATAAAGCGCAACGTAAGCGAACTCATGCGCAAGTAATGTGCGCCTTCACAGAATAAAGTATTATAAAAGAAAGTAATTCCCGTTTATAATCCGAGCTTCCAACAACATTTATATTCTCCGACGAACTGGCTATTCTCACGCGACTCGCTCTATTGTCTCTCGGTAGCGACTTTGCTCGCGGCTCTGAAAAGCTCTTGCTCGTTAAAGAGGGAAACGAAAGATGGAACGAACCCGTCGAACAATCCGCGGGAGCTTTCGCGAAATTATATTCGCGCAACAAACGCGGTCGCGTTTAACAAGGGGAGGAAAGAAAAATCGAAAGAAGAAGAAAATGCGCGGCGCCACGCTTGGCTTCTAAATGAAAAATTGAGCTCCGCTCCAAAGTCCCGTCCATAAAGTCTCGAGGAGTTTTAGCGCGTTGAACAATCTCATCGCGTCCGAAATGAGGGATTCTTCGTAAAGACGAAACCGTCTTGCAAGTAATAACGGCGATAAAATCGCGAGTCTGCGGCTGACGCTGCAAAATAATAGAAAAATAAATTGTCTGTCATTTTTGAATCGAATGTAATCGTGTATCTTTCTTGTTCTTGGGGAAAATGTGGCTGCGGACATCAAGCGATCGCGTTCATTTTCGCTCACGAATGTAAATACAGCGAATAATTTGGCTTCGTTCTCCCTATAAATTTCTCGGCTTCGATTTGCCAAGTCGATTGAACGAAATTGCGTCTTCGAATAAAACGGGAACATCTGCGGACTGGCTCCTGATTCGTTCGAATAAAATAAAAGTGACGTCGTTTCCTTGTTCATTAATCATCTTCCGAAAGATACTGGAAAGCTTACTTTCAACGCAACAATACACAATGGAAGTAATATCCATTGTAGAATAATTAATTACGGAGAAGAAGCTCGGTGGCAATTGCTTCGCGAATGAAGAAATACGTGAATTAACTCCATCGATTTATATTAACTCAGGGCGAATGTAATTGTCGTTTCTTAAAATATCGCTTGAGCGATTTAATTTCATCAGATTGCGAATGAGAATCTTAAGTCTAATAGACTCAAAATATAAAGATGCTACGAGTAGACATATTACTTTCGTATTTTTAGCTTTAAGGGACTTAAATGTCAAAAGAGCAAATTCTACGTCAATATCCTGACGGAATTAAGTTTAGGAGCGGAATATTGACTCAAATATCTGTATTGACATGCATAGAGATAATTAACTAGTAATTTACTAATTGTAATTACGACGAATAAATGAAGAAAAAAGCTAATATTTCGGATATTTACAATATCGTCGTAAATAAACAGTTTGTATCTTTTATATATATAAAAATGACTTTATAAATTATATATGTATACTGAATTAATTGCGTGTATCTCCCAATATTTTCAAAAACAACAATTAAAATAAAAGATTTATCTCTCTCTCTCTTTTTCTCTCGTCATATTATTCGTACAAACGTTTTATGCAAAACGATAAGAAAATCGATTAAACCGAGTGCAAATACAAAGCAAATAGATGATTGGCACGCGATACATAAATGTGCAAAAAGAAAAGCACTGTGACAGATGTAAAATGCGCGATAGTTTGCTCGCAGCTTCTACACAATCGAAAAAACACTCCGATATACAGGGTGTCCCGAAACTAACGCTTGATATTTTAAAGGCAGATTCTCTGGCCAATTTAAAAACGATTTTTCCTCAGCGAAAATGTCGAGGGAGATCATTATTTTTTGCATATTCCCAATTTTTGTCATCATGTATCTTTCTAACTAAGCCTTAAATTAAAATTCTATTAAAGTAAACTCTACCTAAAATTAACTAAAGAATGTGACTTTATCAATATTTTATTCCCATAAGCCTTAGTTTGCGAAAAACCCTTTATTTTCAATCGTTTATAACTCGAAAACTATTAGTGCCGCGACATTTTCGCTGAGGAAAAATCGTTTTTAAATTGGCCAGAGAATATGCCTTTAAAATATCAAGCGTTAGTTTCGGGACACCCTGTATATCCGATAATAATTCCGAAAACTCCCATCGCGAAGAAGCTTCTCTGCCATTTTCATATCGAGTCTCGGGGAGATCCCTGATAACATCGCGAGATATTCCAATTCCGCTCGTATTACCCTTCACGGGATTCGCCGTTCGCTCGTCACGAGGATGATGACGACACCGCGAATCCATATCGAGGATCTCGACACCCGCGAGTTATCACCAGCCGGAAAATGATAATAAATGCGAGGACAGGTCGCGCGTAAAGAGACACGAGAACAACGACGGACCAAGCATTCTCTCCCTCCTTCTCTTGCACAGTCACCTTGTTAGATTTATGAATATCGCCGGATGTAAAAGGATCGTGTCCGCTTCCTGGTTGTAAAGGGAGATACATGTATCTTATGGGACACCGTACATCAAATCGAGAACGGCTTTTGATCGCATACGTATATACGCGGAATATTCCTATATAATATTCGTATATCACATGTGTGTTGATAAAGATACATTACACGCACTCGAGTAGCGACGAATTTGAATACACTTCGATAACTTTTGATACATTTGAGAGAGATGCAGCTTGGAATCGGGAAATATCGATAATATATGTATTATTTTTTTAAATACAAGATATAATAATTATACGATTTTATAGCATTTTTTAAAAAGTCAGCTTTGAATATATCTCGGAAAGAATCAAAATAAGAGCGAGTAACACAGAGATAATTTCAGAAATTGCGCGACATGGAATATAATTAGAATATAAATTTAAAAAATCACGTTTATATGACGTAAACGCGTGAATATAAAATGATATGGCTCGCGAAAATGTAAACATTAAATTTACTTGTGCTCCGACAAGTGCTTCTGAGTCCCAGTCTATCGTAGCGTAATAATAACGAAAAATTCATTGCACATAGCTTATCAAAGCTTAATTAAACTCGTGATTGCAGAAATGTTGCATTGTCAATAATAATGTTGTGCTTTCGGCTGTTTTTTACGCTCGCGTTACGCGAGCTACGCTTTATCATCCTTTATCGCGCATGGATTTTAATTAAAATTCACAAGTTGGCCTCTCTCTGAGGTCTCTTGAGCGAGCAATACATTTCAAATTCGCCAGACAGCCGACTAATAAAACGCGCAATATGCATCGGATGATCAATCCTGCTCTTTGAAGGAAAGTGACGAAAGTTGAGGAGCAATTTCGCGGTCGAATAAACGATATCGCGCTCGTATGAAATTTTCGAGAACGCTTATGAAATATTTCACGACACAACGGCATTAGATTGCCTTGCCTTCTCATTTAACCAACAGATAGAAAAGTTTGATGAAGCGAATATGCCAATATATATCATATATCGTCACGAAACTGCGCGAATATTTAATTAATCCCATTTGCAGTTATAAAAATTTCAAGTTATAATCTCGTTAAAAATTCGAACCTTTCTATCTTTCTGTTTGGCAAATTTACTAGAGAAGCCTCGAAATATATTCTTTCTGTTCATTCTTCGATATAAAAGATTTAAAGAAATTTGGTAAATTCGAAAATAATTTTTTCCACAATAGACATTTATTAATATTAATCTTTAATAAATCACTACTAAGAAAATCTAATTTTCCAATCAATAATATCTCTTCCTCTATTCTTGACTTTGCTCTTTTATTAGCCGAATACATCAATGTCGGTTTTACGAGGAATAGCGTGGATTGTTAACGTGCCGCATATCCGGATATCCGCATAAACGTCAGCCGGTCGCATCGTAAAAGCTTGAAAATCCTCGCCGGGAGAGAACTCTTTTGATATTCCGCGTGATCGACTGCATATCCTCCGCATAACGGCCAACGGATTCCTGGGGAACGGTGGGTCGAATCCCGATGCCTTCGCGAGGCCATCCGGGCGAGACCGAAGTTTGGTGCTCCTCCTGAATGCCGATGAAACAGATGCAATTTCGGATTCGCGCGAGAAGCCAGGCAGATTGGATACAAGGATGGCGGGTGCCTGCAGCTCCGGCTCCGGATGTCGAAAAATGGTAACCCGCGACCTAGTTACGTCGTCGTGTTGCGCACGACGACGATCCGTGAAAGGGTCCCACCACCCTCGAATTTTAGCAAACTGTAGAGTTTGGTAACACGATCGTTTTCGTGGCGAGATACATCTAACACGAGGAACAAGCGCGAGAAAGATGCCGCGCGCACAAAATACGCTTTTGTAGCGGATCCGAGATATACGTCGACAAGATTGGGCGAGTACTTATGGCGAAAACTTGGCCCACGCAAAGTTTCCGACATTACCGCAGCGCTGGTTAGTCGATCTTGAACGTAAACTACTGGTAGAATATTCCCTTAAGGCAGAATTCTTCGAATAATTCGACAAGTACAGACAATATGCAACAATATGCAATGTTTAGCTCCTTGAAAAGATTTATTATATATTTAAAAAAAATTTAAGATATTACTTTAACCTCGTTCTTCCAATATTTCAATGTTTTTTTATTTGTTTATTTCAGAGATTGAATTAAATATTTCGCAATTTTTTCTATTCTTTTATATTTTTGATGTAACCTCTTCTTTCTCTTGGTTTAATCTAAAGAACAATGCTGAAAAAGAGCCAAAATTTGCCTGTAAGGGGATTGTATGAAATCGGTATATCTTTATGTTTTTGAACCTGCTGAACTCGAAAATAAAGCTTAAAATTGTCCAAACACCGGGGAAAATTGTGAAAATGCAATTTTTTTTTACAGAAAAGCCACGTTTTGCAGCAAATGTTTTTTAATGAACAAGTGGCAATTGTAAACGAAAAATGTCTTATTTTATTAATGTTTTTGAGAAAAAAGAGAGAGGAAGGAAGGGAGAGAGAGGAAGGTTGTGATTACTCATTTTAATTTAATTAAAAAAAACTAATACTGATACTGACTGTGATTTGTGATTTATATCGTAAGACGTAAGTCAATGTCTGAGCGCTCCTCGCACATTTTCAAGAATACGTAAACATTTTGTACTAAAAAAATCTCTTTTATCTTTTTTGTATATTATAAATAAATAAATAAATAAATAAAAAATAAAAAAAATAAAAAAAAAATAAAAAAACAATATACCAGATTAGAGATTAAAAATAAAAAAAGAGCTATTGCATTAGAAGATTGATTACGTTCAAATAACACATTCTGTATACTATTTAAAAAAAAAAGACTATTTTTGTTTACAATTGCCATTTGTTCATTAAAAAACATTTGCTGCAAAACGCGGCTTTTCTGTAAAAATATAATTGCATTTTCACAATTTTCCCCGGTGTTTGGACAATTTTAAGCTTCATTTTCGAGTTCAGCAGGTTCAAAAACATAAAGATATACCGATTTCATACAATCCCCTTACAGGCAAATTTTGGCTCTTTTTCAGCATTGTTCTTTCGATTTGTCTTTACAATTACTGAATATTACACTCAAAAACGCACGTTTATATTTAATTCCTTTACGTCGAGTTGATAATTTAATTCTTCATGTTTTGCATATATAATTCCGAATATGTTAAAGTTTCTCTCTATCGCAAATTTTAATTAATGTTAAGAAACGCGCTACACTTTCGTCAAGTTTCGCGCTACCCTAACGAGAGTTGTACCGCAGTTTCAAGAACAAATTGCACCGTGAACACAATTATGCGCCGTATACATGTATACGAACGAGTGGTAGTGAGAAACTTGTTGTCGACGCGAATGCATTCACGGCCGTGATTAATGCCAATCAAGCGGCGATTTCGCGTTCTGAATTCGGGATCGCCGGTTAACGCCAGAAATCAATAGACCCGCAAACCGAACCGATTAAGGATGCACGAGCGAGAATGGCACCGCAAATCTAGAAACGCAACGCGGCTAATGTTTCGGTCTGAATACAGGATAACTAGGATTCCGCAGTTGGTTATATATCGTTTTGCATTCCCGAATTCCATGTCGTCTTATACTGACCGAATCGTCGCGATCGATGAAAAATTTTCCTCCGGAGACGAAACAAAATGGCCCAAATCGCCCTATCGATTAGATTCTTTACGGGATACGTTGATACGGAATATATATCGTTTGCGTAGAAATTTTGATTTAAAATATGACGTCTTTTAATAGAAACGCGCAGGGATATCGGTTTTTAAAGCCCATCTCTGAGCTAAAATTATTCGTTAAAATCCAACTTTGAACGGAAACTTCTCTTTCAAGGCTCGACTCTTTTCCACATAATTCATATTACAATATCCGACCCTCTATAAAAAGGACCGTGCTCCAAATAATATTATAATGCAGCCGTTGGTTAAATATTTCCTGCGGCGAGGGAAATGACGGGCAAAATGACGGGATTAATATAAAACCGCGCGATAATACTGACTCAGCAGCGATCTCAATTTTCCCGAAGCTTTCCCGGCGACGAGGGAAATAACGTTTCATCCGGAAGATTTTCTGGAAAATCGACAGAGTCACGGAAAAGCCGTCCTATCACGCGTGCAGCGAATTGAACGATCTTCAAGCTCATTAAGAGCAACGTCGCGTAAACATTCACATACACGCACACACACATGGATCCTTGATGAACGTCGCGTGTGGCAATACTTGCTTGATAAATCTCTGCTTAATAAGACCGACACTTGGACACCTCGAAGAGCCCACTGCCAAAGTTTCACCTCTCACGACGACGAACGAATCGATTTCGTCGGCGAGCGGTCTGCGAATAGCGCAAAATCCGAATTAAGAAATGGATCGAACATCCTCCTCTGAGGACAACAAAGGACGTAATAAAGCGTTATTTGCGGGACGACGCGCTCCTGCGAAGGAAACGTATGAAAGGTGGCGAATACGAAAGGTCGTGACCTATATGCTAAGTGGGAGTAAGGGTTCCTTTGAATCTCGCTCGCGCGAAACCTGTTAGTCGAACGTACTTGTGCCTTATTAAAACGGATAGCGTCTTTAATTTTGCGACGAGAGGCGTCGTAACGTCTCGTATATATTTTAACGTTATTCTTCTTTCGATACGGGATGTCCTATATATTCGATAATTGTGGCTTTCCGGTATATAATTTTTTTTCTTAATCGATACGATTAAAATTTTCGCTTTTGGAGTAATTAATGACTGGAAGTGAAAGGTTCCTGGCAAATTAAAATTAAGATTTGTGTATGTAATCCTCTAGATAATATTTTCAGCTGCAATTTCACCGAAAGATACGCCGGGAATAAACGTCGGATTCTCTTTAGCGTTAAGCTTCATACTTCATGCTCGAGAGAACACGGTCGTGCACTTAAATTAGAAGCGTAGTCTCGACAAAGCTACAGAATAGTAAGCGCAGGGGTTTCCTTAATTTTCCCCTATCATCCCTTATCTGCACACAGAGAACATCATGCAAGTTTATAACGAGCCCCGACTGCGCTTCGTTACCTGCTTTGGTCGCCTTGTATTATACTTGTGACGCAATCTACTTCAGCTTTTTTTCTTTAATTTCAAAGAAAAATCTAAGGGACTTGATTACAAGTTATATTACAGGTATATTAATACCTAGCCGCATGTTGGATAAAGCGCCTTTCACGACAAAAATTCATGCCAAAGAAAAATCTCAATATTGAGGAAATACAAAATCCCAGAATAAAAATCTAGTATATTCGATTACTTTTTTTCTACGTGAATCGTGTTCTGTACAATAGGTTTGCCAAAAGATATTGTTTTGTTCGCGAAAATAGGTAATGAAAAAAATTAAATTTAAAAAAGTTACGGGATACATGGACCAGAAAATTAGTTTATGCAAGTGCTGATTGTAACATGGGAGTATCAGATCCAATTATCGGCAACTGCGCGAGGCTAAAAAGTAATTATTGAACCGTTCTCGCGGGACCCAAAAATCGCGCGAAATAAAACATTAGGAAATATTTTGATTCCAGAAATATTTTTATTTGCTCAACAATCGCGGGTGTAATAATGCAATAACGTAGGTACTCACCGCGATTATCCTGAATCACGCTCGTTCCCGGACACCTCGGCTTCTCGAGGGTAGTCCCTCGGCTCTCGGTATCTCGCTCTCGGCTTAGCTCAGATCTTCTTGTCCTAGGGCACTCACAGCAGCTTCCTCTCGCACATCGTCGTCCTTTTCCTTCACCCTTTTAGCCCTCTCGTCTCCCGCGATTCTCTTCCCAAGAGGAATCTGGATCAGGATTGTTTTTCACGCGATTCCCTGGCGGACGCGACTGGCGCTCTCGTAGAGATCGAGGAATCCCAAGATCGAGGAGTCGATCCCGCGACGCGGATCGCGATGAGAGTGAGAGGGAGAGCGAGAAGGTACCTCGAAAGCTCCGCTTCAGACGGAGCGCAGTAGAGAACTGAGCAAAGTGCCGGCCGGTCGAGCAGCCAGGCGGGCTTTTCCGAGAGCGGCTTAACCAATCGCGACCTCTCTCTCGCCCCCACGTATCTCTCTCGCGCGCACTTTCTCTCTCTCTCTCTCTCTATCTCTCTCTCTCTTTCTCTTCCTTTCACACGTTTGCTCGGTCGTTCTCTCCTTTTCCGTCGCGAAGCGACGCGGTAGACTCGCTGCTCGTCGGTCCCACGACGCGAGGCACCCGCCACCGCAACCCCCGACAGGTGCATCATCCCCCTCTCTGGATCGAGATCTGCAACCGTGGAGTGAAAATTCACGAATAAAACTCGATAAAATTCCAATTTTCCCGATAAGCCGGAAAATCGATTATTCCGCGATGAGAGTGTTCTCGCCGCGAACTGTACAATCGGTAATTAACCTTCGTAAACAATTAGCTAATGAAATATATTGCTATTATATTTAAAAATTTCGAGATCATTGTTTCGTCCTCTTTGCGACGTCTCTGTAAATTCGATCGGAATGCAATTTCTTAACTTCCGCGACCGCACGATTGGAAGCTGTCTAACAATAAGCCCGAAATCCAGTCGGAAGCGCGCAATATCGCCATCGAAAGTTCGATCGTGGTCTCGCCGTAAAATCGCAAGGAGGATCTCCAGGATTCGTTCTCCGGCGAAGTAGGTTAACCAATCGCGAATTTTCTGCTCGTTCGACGCGCCCTTCTTTTTATTCCTCGTTCGACTACCCCATCTGGGGTAGTGGTCGTGGTGCTTGTTGGAACGAAGCGAACGGTTCGTCGCGCTTTCTGCTTGACGCGGGGACCTCCGCACCGGAAATTAAACGTGGAAACAGGCGACGGCGACGGAAGCCCAATTGGCGCGCGAGATAATATTTTCGGTTATATCTACGGAAGTTCCGCCGCGCGCAGCTGACTCCACTTCAAGGGAAAGATCCGGCTGAACGAGAAGTAGCACTTTTCGGACGAAAACCTTTGGTGGGCGCGTTTCACATCGAGCGATTCCCGCAGTCGCGCCTTTCTAAAAGAAATGTAAATCCTTTTAACACACAGCCAACGGTTTAGAGTCTGTTTACCTGTGAAATTCAGGCGCGCCGGAACTAGGAACGTGGGAATACCCCGGGGGGGACACGCGTATCGTGCATCGCGAATCGGTCGAGGCTGCGAGATTCGCTCTTCCGTTCGTCGCCGATAAACGCGCGATTGTAATTTTCGAGGACGAGGCGCGAGACGCATTCGCTCGCTCTCAGCTGATCGTAAAGTAATTTCGCAAAAGATCACCCCGCGGATTTCTCGTCGCGGTGCGTTTTATCTCGCCGCTTTATCGACAAGGGAGCTGCGGCTTCCGTCGCCCTCGGCTCAAATTGGCTTTTCCTATTCGCGATCGCGATTAGGGATTCGCTCGGCGTTAACTACGTTTCGCGGTAGCGAAAATCGATGAGTCCCCATGAGAGAGAGAGAGAGAGAGGAAGAGAAAGAGAGGGAGGGAGAGAACAGGGGAAATTAAATTATAGGGAGAAGCGGCCTCTCTCTCCAACGATGAAGCCGCTACTTCAGCGTCCGAAGAATTACCTGTAAATATATCTCGTGCATCTCTCCCTCACGCATCGCGGTGTCTCGCTCTATTTTTGCACGGTATATTATGGCTTCGTGTCGAAACTTATTTTCGAAGCACGCGAAAATCAATTAGGTGATTCTAAAAAAGAGAGAGAGAGAGGTACCAAAGAGATTTTTAAATCGAAGCTAACAAATAAGCCGTAGATAGTACAGGTTCGATTAAGCGCGTAATAAATTTCAACGAGGCCGACTAGGAGCACTATATTAGAGATATAGATTTTATAACAGCATCTCAAATAAAACTCGCTATATGTTCGATCATTTATTTCAGAGAATTTTCTTAAATAATTATTTATGTTTCTTCATCTAACACTTAGTTTGTGGAAAGCTATAGCTTCGTCGAAACGACTAACGCGTTTCGCGCGGGAAATCTTGGCGGGAGAAAATCGGCGGAGGAGGGACATCTTTCAATTACATCGGGAATCTCGCCAGGGCTCGGCCGCGAGACTTCGGGGATTCGCCCACCTCGGAAACGTGTCCGGGATTCGCGTCGTCCGTCGTAGCGAGAGATCGAGCGGGGGAGGGCGAGGGGGAAAAAAGAAAAGAAAATAAAAGAGGACGAAAACAAAGCTTGGGCGCGCGTCTACGTGCGAACCGGCGTCGAACGAGACGTGATCGAGGCCTCACTTTCGAAGCCGGTGCCCGCAGCCTGCTGGCTTGGTCGGTCGCTTTCCTAACGACCGGCCCGCGTGTGCTTTTACCGGCACGTTGGCTTTTACGATGCTCTCGCGACGTGCCATTTTCATTGGCCGGACTATCCGCGATCGCACGTGCCACACCTTAAAAGGACGAAATCGAGATTGAAAAAAAATCAGGAATCGAGCGAAAATATTTCTCTCGAACCTACCTATGTTTGCTTAGCAATAAGATCGTAAGAGGGACTTACGATAGTTTGGAATTACGGGGAGAATAGGAGGGCGAAAACGGCGTTAATATATAATCCGAGTTGCGACCTCATGTTTATTTCACATTCGTATTTCTCTCTACATCCATTTTCAGGTAGATACGGCCGGGAATATCGGAGAAGTTTGCGCGCACCAGGTCGAAGTACATAATTCGCACGCGGCTCGAAAACGTCAAACATCATTCCGCGTCGGGAGTTGCGGAGCGGTATGATATCACAGGACTTTCATGCAAGAACGGTAATTGTTGCGAACTCGATATCTTGTTTGCCTAGAAGTTCGATAACCAAGCAACGTTAGCATCTCCGCAACAAGCAGCCGGCTTACACCAACTATTAATTTGTTCCGTATGAAAGTCAGGACTGCTAAGGCAACTGGTACGAACATATATTTATAAGCAACTGTGGCGTATCGTGCGCCTGCTTCTTTTTACATCGGGTAAAGTTATAACGTGCAATCTCTACTCGATTAAAATTATTGGTAAATGTAACTTTTATCGCGTGGATTAAATAAGTCGAAAGATTTGCTGCGACTTTTTTCATAATTTTATGTATACGATACAGACGTAATTAAACGCGATAACACCAATAAATGTTTATTAATATTTCCGATATTAATGTTTGCGTAGAGAATATATTACACGTATGGTAATTAATAAATGTTTATTAATATTCTTCGCGTTATTAATGTCCAGACACACGATGAGAACAGAGCACGTCGATTTCGCGAGAGCCCGTAACGCGAAGCTGGAAATGCACGGAGTGATTAAGAATAGGAAACATGAACTAGAGACATATAGATGATGATTAATGATACATCAGCGTATTTCGCGTTCGCGCTACACGTCTGTCCGCTTTCTAAGTCATCGTCGTGAATATTGATCGCGGAGCATTGTCCGTAGGAAGAATAACAGAGAAATTTGTACGGTATTCGAATATATCGATGATTGAAAATGGATACGTGACTCATACAAGGCATACCGATGCACGTATAAATTTTACTTTCGTGCGCGACGCGAAGGAAACGAAATTATGAGCGAAACCGCCGACGAGAATCAAGTTTATGGGCCTCTATCCATTAGATATATTCAACTAATGGCAGTTAGATAAATTGCCATTTATCCAGAGTTCTGGCAAGTTTCTCGCGAGCGAGATGTACGCGCTTCCCTGGATTTATTTATCTATTTAATTTACCACTGCTCTTAAAAAAGTGACGTCTTATAGCGCCGATATTCTATTAAGATAGCAGCATTTTATGTACGTTTATCCGGTTAGCAGAATACCGGTTTATCGATGTGAAGTGCGTGCATAATTGATGAGAGATTTATTATATAGCAAAATGTAAGAAGTCTCGCATAAAAGAGATAGATAGATAAATAGAGAGAAAGACGATTGAGAAGACTGAGCGAAATATATATTTCGTTCGCCCCTAATCTTGCTAGAAAGATGAAACATTCGCCCCGTTTTCCTTATTCCTTTTATGCACAATATTTCGCTTTTGATCCATCCATATCAGAGAGAAAGCACATATCGAGAATTCAGCCTGTAAAATGATCGTAGCAAAAGTAATCTCCTCGTGTTCTCGACGCGTGACACTGATCGACTAATGGAGCAGAAGTGATCGAACATTCGATCTATATTCGGTCGGGCCTGAACTTCGCTTTCGAGCACACGGTCCTGCTTGACACGCGAGTCACGTGTCGCCAAGTCTCACAAAGTCTCATCGATTTATTTTGCCACGAGTAATTCGTATTCTTCGCAACAGCCTCCTCTCTACTCCCGTTAAATCGAAATACTGATGCTGCTCACCGCACGACGCGAATCGATCTTTAACCCTCTGCACGGTCAACCCTCGTACATAACTCTCCTGTCACGTCATACAAACTTTCACTATATATCGTTAGATGAAACTGGTGCAAGGGAAAGTCGAGGCAATGGTACAATATATCTCTTTTTTTGTCTTTAACAAGATTCTGTTTGACAAAGGTGTAAGGAAAAAACTCTCTCCTCCAAGACACATCGCAAAATTGAGAAAATGGTCTTATGTGAGCAGACTTGGACGAATCAAGCTGCTTCTATTTCGAATTGGAATTCTAAAAATGTTGAATGTTGGCTTTTTTTGCTACATACATAATTTTATTTAAAAATGAAGGTTTATTTTTAACTTGATGTTTAAAAAAAATAAAAAAAATGTACTCTCTTTAAACTTTTCGTTTGAAATGTGTAACTAGATTTAAAGAGAATTGAAATTCAATCGTTAAAATTAACTCGAAATTTAATTAAATTCACAGAATATCGTTAGATGAAACTGGTGCAAGGGAAAGTCGAGGCAATGGTATATATATATATATATATCTTTTTTGTCTTCAACAAGATTCTGTTTGACAAAGGTGTAAGGAAAAAACTCTCTCCTCCAAGACACATCGCAAAATTGAGAAAATGGTCTTATGTGAGCAGACTTGGACGAATCAAGCTGCTTCTACTTCGAGTTGGAATTCTAAAAATGTTGAATGTTGGCTTTTTTTGCTACGCACATAATTTTATTTAAAAATGAAGGTTTATTTTTAACTTGATGTTTAAAAAAAAATAGAAAAAAATGTACTCTCTTCAAACTTTTCGTTTGAAATGTGTAACTAGATTTAAAGAGAATTGAAATTCAATCATTAAAATTAACTCGAAATTTAATGAAATTCACAGAATATCGTTAGGTGAAACTGGTGCAAGGGAAAGTCAAGACAATGGTATATATCTCTTTTTTTGTCTTTAACATGATTCTGTTTGACAAAGGTGTAAGGAAAAAACTCTCTTCTCCAAGACATATCGCAAAATTGAGAAAATGATCTTATGTGAGCAGACTTGGACGAATCAAGCTGCTTCTACTTCGAATTGAAATTCTAAAAATGTTGAATGTTGGCTTTTTTTGCTACAGATAATTTTATTTAAAAATAAAGGTTTATTTTTAACTTGATATTTAAAAAAAAATAGAAAAAATGTAGTCTCTTCAAACTTTTCGTTTGAAATGTGTAACTAGATTCAAATGAGAATTGAAATTCAATCGTTAAAATTAACTCGAAATTTAATGTTCATAGAATATTGTTTTAGCTCTGAAACGCTCTCAGATATCTCTGGAATTAGCGCGATTAAAATAGATACGGAATTCTACGATGGGTATATTCATTCATCGCGCACAAAGAACGACTATCGAATCGCGCCAGACATATCGTCCGTATATTGACGTGAACTCTCGTCAGAAGGAGACACGTGCAAGAGGGCGATGATAATGAGCAAAACCGGTTCTCGATTTTACAAGTGAGCGATTCGATCGCGTCACTCGTACGAAAATCTAAAACACTTCCCCGCGTGTCAAATGTTTCCTGCGCGTATACAAAGTAGGTCGTAACCGGAAGAAACGAAAGTACGAAAGCGATTTTCGCATTAATTATAATTGCCCGATTATCGTCGTGCGAGGTCTACAGATATAATATCTGCGCGTGAAACTACCGCAAAAAAAATGCGCTCGATCTAGATAATTTTAAAATAAAGAATACAGAACAACGTTAGGAAAAAATAGCGTTCGTAGAGAAATAATGTGGAACACATACTGTATATCCGGATGTTGTGAAGAGAATAAGCAAAATTGTTGTTTTAAAAAACGTATCATCTCTGAAATCATCTGTTCAATCTCGAATGCAATCTTTCTCTTTATGAACAAGTGAAAATAAGAGTTTGATCGAAAATTAATGATTAGTATTAGATTTATAAACTCGTTGCAGCGTCACACATGATGACTTAACTTAATTGTGAAACAGACGATTTCGAGCTGACATAACTGTAAATTATCATACTTGGGACAGACATCGTGCGAAGAGCGAGAGAGAGAGAGAAGACTTTATTAACTCTTTCGGGTTTCATCAATGGCTCTTAAAAACGTCGACCACACCTCCGTTAGATTCTTTAACTCGTCGGCTGCACTTTCTCCGGTCATTTGTTTTTCAAAAACGTACCTCGCCAGTCATCGACACACTTTTAGCAACTCCAGACATTCTGCAACAATAAAAACGATAAAGTTATATCCATAAAAGCAACGCGAAATGTCTGCAAATTTATATTTAGAATTTAAATCAAAAATAGACTTATAATTCATTTATAATTCATATCAGATAGACAAAAATAGGTGATCTTCTCTTTGCATAAATTTTTATCATTATCAAAAATTGATTCAAAAGTTTATTTAATAAAATTTGTTGAGATTTGCATGTATATAATATATAATGAAATAAATATAATATAAAATATAAAAAATAAAATATAAAAATGTTACTAATAGACTTATACATATAATGCCCACAGAAATTCTTAATTAATTAAATTAAATTTTTAATTAATTTAGAATCAATATTCTTTTTGCCGAAAATTTAATTGTCCTATTGGTTTTTATAATCCTTAATTTTCAATCAATGAATATCCATAATTAATCTGTCCATGATTAATTTGATTTTCTATTAAAACATAATCTATAGAATAAAATTTTATTGTTTATTTTCATTTTTGATAAGATATTTATGAAAAAAGAAGCTTCTGTTCTGCAAATTTATTATAACTCAAAAATTACTAATATTTTATTATTTTCCTAAAGAAAAAGGTTGATTCGAAAATATGAAAGTACGGCTGCAAGTTTTTTCCAATTATTATTTTAATTATATGTATTATATAATAAAAAAGATTGTGTATATTACTAACAAATCTCGATGTGTATAAAATAGCAAGAAGCACTATTTAAGATAATCGATTAATCAATTCTTATAACTCCACTGGGCCAATTAATTTCGCTGTCGTCTAAACACATTAACTATCGCTTATAAATAGCTCGATTTCTCGCAGTCCAATATTCTCAGCCAGACTTCACGAATGTAATTTGTGATCAGCAAATACGACCAGTGTAACGGTTGATTAAAGGTCAACTAATTCATCGTCTCAATCTGTCTGCATTAATAGACGTTAGACGTAACACGACCCAGCACCATTCGATCGAATTCATTGCATTGATTCGCCAGCTTTTCATTAATCGATCGATAACGGGATGCCTCAGAAAAAAAATATACGAGAAACTAACGAGATGAACGTTGTATAGGAAACACGCACGATAAATCCGACATAAAGCCGTGCGAAACGTGCTTTATCGCGGTGCTAAAGACCTCGACGGGATTACCTTTCTCCTGATGCACCCTTTAAGTTTAATGGAACCGCGCGAATTACGTTGTAGCGAACGTCCGTACTTAATTTAAGTCGCCAGAGTCCATAACTCGTTTTCACGATCCTATTTAGAGCCACCATCAACGCCGAGTCTGCACGCCCATTAATCTGATGTCTTCCTTTGCTACGATACACAATCCGTGTCAACAACAAAATGATAAAGTCCGCGATTAATATTATAAATTACTTTCAGCAATAAGGAAAACAATTATGCATCGTGTAACACGTAGGATTAATTTCAAACAGCAAACGTCTATGATATATAAAAATAGATTATTAAGTGAACAGAACGCGACAACCGAATGCATGTTGTGTGATGAATACAATAAACGCTGCAATATAATTTATTATATCTGAAATGTGCAAACAAAAGGTCGCCAATTTCATGTGCGACCAAGAGAACGTTATTATATAACGCAATATGGACTATACGTGATGTGATATCGTTTTTACATTCGGTCACTAGAGCAATGTATTGTAGGTGCTACACAAATGTACACACGAGTATATTTCAATTACGAGATGCATCGCGAAAAGAGAGAGAGAGAGAGAGAGAGAGAGAGAGGAGAGAGAGAGAGAGAATCAATGTACTTCTCTGAAATTGTCCTCTGGAAATGTATTTGTTGCGCATCGCAAATAGCGTGAAACGAAATCACGAGACAGATTTTTTTTTTTGCACAAGTTTATTGAGTTCATAAATCCTATAATTCGATTTTTTTAGCGACGATAGTGGCGCTTATATATGTTCGAAAATAAATATCCATCCATTGTCCCGCGAAAAACATGCTGAGACGGGGAAAAAGATCTATATTTCTTCATTTAACAATTTAAATATAATCTCGAGGAGTTTCAGGTGAACATTCCTGAGCGATTGTATACATATATACAGTATTTGGAGAAGATATTGAAGACAAATTTCGTTACATTTTTTTGGAAATAGTATTCTTACCAATTTTACATTAATATTTTACTTCGGGAAAAACATTCTATCTAAAATAATTCTCTTCAAATTACTAATTAAATTATTATCTAATAGTTATAAATAAAGTTAGAGATTAATTAAAGTTTCGCACGATTAATACGATAGCACTATTTTGATCTTAGTAGAGAATATAACTTTTACATGTATAAAATAAAATTAATTAATTAATGTATCTATACATTTTTTAGCATATTTTCTTTTTGCTAAAAAAACTAATTCATTAATTAATAATTAATAATAGTTTTAATTATTATTAATTAATGAACGATTGCACCTGTTTATAATCATTCCAAAAATCTATTTGGAATGTATATGCTACAAAAGATAAATTATATAAAATACAATATTTTTTTGCTAGTAATATTGCGGAATTATTTAAATTATATTACGCATATAATTGTCAAATGTTTCAATTTCTGATTGTAGGCTCAATAAATTGGCTATTAAAATAGAAAAAGATACATATATATATTTTCTTTTATTTTAATAGCCAATTCATTGAGAGTATAGCACTATATATATTATGTTCAATTCTTTTCCACAAATTACATTTAATCGTAAAACATAATTAAAAATATTAACTGAAACACTAGGCCTAAGATTAATTTATCTTTTTATATCACATCTGCATAGTGCTTTGAGACCCACACACATATATAACTTCAATATAAAATAATATTTAAGATTAAATTTTTGTAATTTCAAAACAGTACATTGTAAAGCATAATATTAATGATTAAATAGCCAATTTAGACTACTGATCAATGTAGACTAGTTTTTGTCACAAAAAATTATACATATTATATATCAACAACCGATCGGCAACTTGCAGTAAATTGCAATAGCAATTCAAACAGATGGTCATATGTCACATTTATAACAATTGACAAGAAGAGGTATTTCATTATTATAAATTAGTATTGAATCTTTTAAGGATTACGCGTACATAAAATAAGTACAATATATACCCTGATTACAATATTCTCATCTATAATCACTTGAAAAGTCAAAATTATTTCTGAATAATTTGTGCACATAATTATATTTTATTTCAAAATTAATAATTCAATTAATAAATTATTTCATAAAAGTATTTTTATCTCCAGATTAAAAAGAGAATATTGCTTCTATTTTATCTTAAAAAACAAATCACACCTTATTAAAATTTTATATATCCTTGTAACAACTTCAAAAATTATATAAATAATTTTAAATTTAATAAGACGTGGTAACAATAAATTAAATTCATGTAAATTTCATAAAAAATCTAGCAATATAAATGTGATTATATATAACCAAAAATCAGTTGTAAATCATATTAGGACGGCTTGATCTGCAAACATAGATTCCTATTGAATTTAAATGCATTTAAAAATACAGTCTGTGGAAATATTAGGAAATATTTTTCCTAATTTTACATGCTAAAATAAAAAATTGAGAGATTTATTATTATATCAAAATAATATAGTTAATTAAATTAAATTAAATTAAATAATATTAGGAGTATTACAATGTAGATGCCTCTTTGTCAGGAATATTTATGAACTCTTGGTTCCAATAATACATAGGTGGTCCTTGAGAGAAGCAATATTTTCGTTTTAAGGGAGTATCATTCTCAACATAATACATAATGTACATGTTACACATTTCATCTTCATTTGTTAAACCTATATAGGTGGGTCTATCGCGTATATTTTCCATTGTACAACGCGCCGTCAGTCTATCACCATAGGTAATTGGAACTTTGTTAGTAACAGGATAAAACATTTGAGGAGTCAATGGATCTCTCTTACCGAGTTCGATCCATTCGTTATTCGGTTTTACTATATAACCAGACACTACCTTTCCAAGTGAATGAGTATGCGTTCTATATGCAAATGGATAAATAGTCTTATTTTCTGTTATAGGACAAGAAGTTTCCATATGTACTACTTCTCTAGGTGGTATAACGCCACCTGTTCCTAACAAAATGACTCCAGCCAATTTGTTCATTGGATGTGTTGTATAATGTAAAATTACACCTGAGTTATCTGTTCTGCCATCCTTGAAGTGATCGATGTGTGCATAATGCACCTGCAGGACAATATACTGTATAGAAGAGTCACCGCCTATTTTAAAGCCTACTCCATCTGGTAGATCTAATGCAGGAGCATCCCTTGCCCATGCATAGATAATCTATTAAAATAAAAGATTTATTTATATTTTAAATATATCCAGGGGATTTGCAAGATATATAATTTTAATTTTTACCTGAGTCCCTTCGCTACAAGGAGATGCTGTATCTTGATTATTTGAACTAATCATCATTTCTCCGCAATTCCAAACTGGTTTTGCACTACCTGGCTTGGCGCAACCATAGATAAGTATGTGATGAGCTGTTTCCATTGTTGCATTTGGCTCAAAACCAGTGATATAATAATTTTTTGTAAAATCTATCCGAACTGGAGTACACAGATACAATTCAGGCTATCAAAAAAAATAATAAAATAGGATATATTGGATATTTCGGATAATTTATATCCATAAAAAAAAATTTATGCACTAGCTATTCAAAAAATTCAGAAACTAGAACGCATTTATCATAAATTGATTTTTTATCACTATATTATACAATTAATATATAATTGTCATAGAAAAGAAATTGAAGACGATACAAAATATATATATTAGCGAAAAGATTTTCAAATTGCTCATATATTATTTTTCATCGAAAACATATGTCATCAAAGATTATCTGGACATTCTTGTTTTCTCTATAAAAAATAGAAAATTACAGTACTTACCGTATTAGGTCTCACGTTTGGCATAAGCAGCGAATATTTCTTGACATTATAACAACAGGTGAACTTGAAGAAAACGGCAAACGTGAAACAATACGTTAACAAGCGTTTTCGCAACATTTTCAAACACCAGAATCTATGCTCTTCTTATCGACACTATGATAGGGAATCCACCTGTTAAACGCTACAGGTCGGTCGATACGACGCCTAACCACATATGTATAGACGTCTGTGCGTCTAACCTACGCGTGACGTAAATAGCAAAAGGTCATAAAAGGTTAGGGGTCCTCAAGTGAAGGATAAGAGGCTGCAGGATGCGGATTGGTCGTCCGCCATTAATGAAATACTTCCGCTTTTTTGAGTAGATTTTAGTAAAGATAACGTATAATATATGTCAAATTATGTACATGCTTTTTAAGATTATAATTAAGAGGATCCTAAAGTGACTTTTTTATCGATAAAATGGGAATATTAATTGCATTTAAATATCTTTTTATGGACTACATAGATCGATAAATATCTTTTTCCATGATTAAAATACTTATAATAACGAACAGTACCAGCTATAATTCCATAAAAAATACATACAAACATAAAATAAAATTTGAAATGATATTGTGAAAATTGTTGGAGAACATTGTTTCGTAAAAATGATAAAATAATTATTTATAAATAAATTTGACATTTTACGTAAAATTAATTTCAAAAAATTTATTGCATGTCACTTATGTGTTAACACTTTTTTTTGACAGCTTTCTCCCGTCTCAAAATTACGCAAGATACATCTGTGTATCTGTTTCTCTCTCGTTTGTTTTATAAAAATTATTGCCTTAATTTTCCACTTGAGAATCCCTAATAAAAAGTATACTTTCAGAGGCGCGAAATTTCAATGATAACCGGTGGCGACATCTTACGAGAGCGTCTGATTTCGAATCGGTTATTTCAGTTGCCTCTTTTTTTTGAATTTTTGTGTATTTTATTTTATGATTCTATATATTTTCTTATCGCTATATATATAATAAACGCGTGTACAGCTAAATAAATATGCGTAGCTTTAGAATAGCAAAGAATGAAAATCAATTCAAATGAAACATCCATTAAAATTGAATAGTTTATTTTGATTACGACAAAATCTCTCTCTGCAGAGCGTTAATTATACGGAACCATGATAAAGTATTGCGATTGGATTGAAAAATTGTTGCAATCGCATTCAGATTACGATGTAATAATTTTTTACATATATATTTATGTACTTACATATTCAGCTACCTACTTTTGGACGGAATTGAATTGAGCTTGCAGCGATGCTTCGCAATTAAACGTCGCCATAAAATCGCGATCCGATCGAGAATCGAAAATCGAACACGCGAAATTCTTGACTCGATACTTTTTTACACTTTCCGACATGAAACAGACACTTTCTTTTCGTAATTTATACCGAAAGTTTGCGTTATTACACCAGATCTCGCATCGTTGACTTGTCCGTTATCCGCAAGATACTGAACGAATTTCACTCGACATCACGAAAGTGTCCTTGACGCTTGAAGATAGCTACTTTCCGAGTCGAACGTATCGCGTCTAGAAATTCGTGCATCGTGACTGTTGATTCAACACGTGTCCCATCTAGATATCCATGCGTCATGACTGTATTATTTATCAATTATGAATATGAATAGTATGAATTATTTATCAATTATAAATATAATTGATAAACCGAGCTTGTTAAAAATGACCGAAACCCATCCGTATACTTTATGTCTACGATTGGTTTACCATTTTGCGTTCAACTAGTGCTATGAAAGTTTTCAAATATTTTTCGCGCCAAATCAAACGCGGTCCAAGTGTGACGAGATTCGTGACGCTGAGGTCCATATTCTGAATCCTCTTTTATCGATAAAAGTGCCTCTAAAAGTGGCTTACAGCCAATCAGAAGGCTTATAAGCCACTTTTAAAGGCACTTTTATCAATAAAAGAGGATTCAGAATATGGACCTGAATATAAACGATATAAACATATAAATGACGTTACAGGCATTGATGCCGTCCGACAGATTTCGTGAAAAGGACAGATCGAATCAGTCGCGGACGATGTCGATACGTCTTATCTCTTGTTGATGTATATATCGCGAATTTGATCCGTCAACCACTCGATCGCCGGCTGCAGACCTTCGCTGGTTATCGCGTTTGTTGCTCGTATATGCCAGGGTTTATTCTGTATTCGGTCGAGACCCAGTCCAGCGACCAGCTTCACGGTAGTCAAGGAGTCGGGTAAATCCATCTTATTCGCCAAGAAAAGGATGGGTATCTTGCGGCCTGAAATGTGTGCCTCTGCATCAGTTTCGCGCAGTCATTTAAATTGCTCGGTGCATCGAGTTTCAAACAATTCAAGGATTGTTACGGAAACATAGCGTGTGTCTTTTCTCTTTCACTTCTTGTTATTTTGGTATAATTATATTTTATAAATATTTTTTATAATTGATATATATTTTCTTGTATTTTTAAGTAAATTTATTATATCACTATTTTTTATTATAGCGACTCCTGATGCTAATTTGATCAGTCAGCCATACAAGGAAGATATACCTGCCACATCAGGATGTTGCAAGAGCATGTCCAATTCTTCCTTCACGACAACTAGTCGGAGTTTATCGCTACTGTCAATTATAAAGATGATCCCGTGGCAATCTTTATAATAATGCTCCCACAATGATCTATGACGGTCGTGACCCGACATGTCAAATGCAGTAAAATTGACATTCTTGACTGAAACAACGACTTTGGCTTATTATATCGAAGTACGAACAAATCAATAATAACATATATATTATTTATCATTGTATACACAGAGAAAGTTCGTGAAAACATTTTTATACAAGTAATTCCTGTCTCATGAGTAATAGAAAAGTTTCTGAATTCTTTTTCTTTTCAAAGAAATTCATTTTTCACGACATTCAATACAATCTCTCTTAAACGCAATTTTAATCTTATTACAATCTCATTATTTATTTGCCTAATGTGATTCGTTTTTAGAAAAAAAAATAAAATAAAATAAATAATCGCATAAATAATATAAAAAAGCTAGAAATGCTTTCCAGTAGGAGATGAAAATGTTTGAAAACCATAATATTGAAGGTGCATTCAGTACTGTACTCCTTCCTCAAATGGCCATTCGTGATTGGTGCATATTTTTAGATTCCGATGAACATGGAATGATGCACCAATAGCTGTTCTTGAATCGCTCAATGAGTGGTTGACAGGTTGAGCGCATCCAGCTGTTTTTTTGGCGCGCGAGTTTACTTAAAATCGTTCAACTTTGTTATTATTGCAAATGATATAGGAATGAAACGAAAAATGCAAGCGCATAGCTCTTCCACCAACAATAACGCGAATATCGAACCGGCTAATAAAGGTGCACGAATTGTTCCTTAAATATTCTAACCCTACTCAGACGAAGGAATAACCGATTTGATGATTTTTAGACTCGATGACTGCGGAAAAGGAGAAACTGCTCCAAGAAATAGAGGATCTGAAATGTATAATTGAACAATGCGAACGGGAACTGGACACGGTACGTTTCGAAAATGTAGAGGAACATGTATCCGAATTGCAAAGTTGGGAGACTCCATCGCATCCCAGGGAAATATCAAATGTCGAAATTGATCTGCAAAATGACCTGTACAATTTCGCCGGTCTTCATTGCGTCAAATTTCGGAAGGACGAAGTTGTATTCAACTTTACGTCGACGAGCGAGGGACAGAAGAAAGACATTTACGCCGTACAGATTTTCATTAAGGATGGAAAAGCCCACCTGGGAAAATGGATAATGCCAATGTCGATCGATATGGATGACATGCTGACCAAAATACCCCTCGACAGATTGGAAAATTTAACTCCTTTTATAAAGAGCTGTAAACACGATATTGACTGTTACATCGTTCGGCAAGAACAGTTCCTGTCATTAAAAGTATATTTATGCATTATGAGGATGAGCAGTATATAAATTATACAAATTATATGAAATACGCTAATAAATAATGTCTGTTTTAGAAACAAATTTCGCATATGAAGCATTGTACTCTGCAGTCTGATATGGGATATACGAATATTGTTTTAGAATTGTATAGTGTACATGACAGAGAAAGTGATAGGTATATGAACTTAATAATATACTTACTCTATCATTCGAATAAAGCAAGACCACATAAAATTAACATTGATACAATGGAAAAAAATAAGTTAAATGATGACCTAAAACAACGATTGAAAGTATGCTTGAATGAATTCAAGATATCAGACTTGCCAACAGCATTTGATAAGATTTTAACAGAAGATTCTTCATTTACATGGATGCGAACGAGCGACAGTGACAGTCCATTAGAATTGAATGTACAGTATTTAAATAAATATAAAATTAAATAAAAATTTTATCATTAAAATACATTTTATCATAATCTTTTTTTTTTCAGGATACTAGCAGCTGTGAAAGCCTTTTAGTAGAATTGCAATTGGTTCGAAAGAAGTCGCTGAGAAAAAGCAAGAGAAGACATCAACTGCGGAAGAAATGGAATGAAAGAAAAAAACAAAAGATTATTTCAACAAATATTGAATCATCAAATAATGAGGAAGATAATCAAACAAAAGAGGCACATACTGAAAGTTCTCTGCAAATTTCGATAAGAGAGAAGGAAACAGAGCCAGTTCCATCTACTTCAAAACAACAAACGAAAATTTATGGAAACCTTACAGAAGAAACACCATTACATAAACCTAAAATCAAATTCAAACAGACCAAATTGAATTTCCAAACCAACCAGACTGCAAATTCTGCCAGTTCTATCAATGAAAATCTTTCATTTGCATCAAAACCGCATGATAAACTTGAAAACCCTAAAAAGAAGCTAAAGATAATTCCACTAGGTACTAGTACTCCATTACATCGCAGTCGCAGAAGAAGAATATCCTCATCGTCTAGTTCAGAAATTGACAATATCACAGATATCGAAGCATCAACGCAACCTGCTGATAAATTTAATGACTTTGAAAATAGTCGTCTAACAAATAAGAAAATTAAAAGAAGGAAGACGCCAAAATTAGTACGTACTACTAAATCGATTGGATCGTTATCACAATTACAAGCTGTGGAGACAAATCAACGCTATACGAGAAATATGAAAAGTAAAAATGTGAAAAAATAAATATAAAATTATGAGATAACAAAGCATATATCTTGTGGTAACAAGTATATTTTTGTGCATTCTTTAAGATATTTATATAATTTTCATTATTTATGTTACAGTTAGAATTTTCGTAACTGCATTATTCTTTTTTATTCGATCCTTATTGCAAAAAAAATAGAACGTTATGTGTACTTGAATTAATGCTGGTGCAATAATAAATAGCATTGAAAGCAGTATAATTTGACATCTCGAGCACTTGATCGCTCCTCGCTATTTAACTTACATGCAAATTTCTCGACATTAAACCCGACAGTGGGCACTATGTCTATGCAACGGTCATCCTCGCGTTTGAAATTATTTATGACCGTCGACTTACCACTATTATTAAGGCCCACTACTAAAACGTTTACTTCTTTTTTCCTAAGACCTAGGAGATTCGCTAAGCGATCGAACAATCCCATTTTCTCTCGGCGACACGAGTCCGTTGCCACGTTTATCGGATATCAATAATCATCCCCTGGTCATGTTAGTTGCCTAACCAGCCGCGGTTAGAGTGGGGTAAAAGCATCCCTTTTACACCCACACTAGAATCGAAGAGAATTTGCATCGAGGTATTTATGCTTGAGAGTCACGGGCATAACCTACATCACGGACGCCATTTGTGACGTGTTTCGTGGATTTCCGTCAGTGCTCGTGTTGACTCGGACGCAGTCATGCGTGGTCACGCGATCGAGTTCGTCGATCAAAGAACTGTCATTGTCAGGTTAAATTGCACTCGTACTGATTCGTACGATCTGGAGATCTGCGAGTCCACGAAGAAGCTTTTAAAGCGGCTCAGCTGGTTAATATCGATCTCGAGCTCGTAAGTATCGCTAATTGTTAATATTATACAAAATATCGTTGACATTTAACGAAGATGGCGAGGTTAACCTCGAAAGAGAGAGACAAAGTGTTGAAGGTTCAAAGGCTTGTTAGAATAGATATACTCTCATTTTTATCTCCATTTGCATACGAAGTACATATTTCTTCATCAGTTTTTAATATTATTATTTATAAAAATAAATGAATTATCAGATATGATGTCTTGTGTTACGATTATCTTGATATTACATAAAAATATTACACGTGAATATCACACTTTTAGAACAGTGCGAGGTTAGATTAGATTGGTTCCCTTAGAAAATTATAAGAAATTTATATATTTTTGTCAGGTGGTTCAACATGTCGAATCCATCAGAGCGAGTCAATTATGTGCAAGACAGCAGCAGTGATACAGAGACTGATTACAAAGAGACTGATGGAAGAGGAAGGCATCATTTGTACAAGAATAGGCTGAGGTAAAAATTTTAAATTCAGAATCTTTCTTCAGTTTTGAATCCAATGACACGAAAAATGCCTGTAGAGTAATTTTCATGTAAAGATTCAGCAACATATTTAGTAAAATCATTTCAATATTAGCACAGTTATTAACATTAAAGGAGTTAACATTTTTGCAGATAAGTTAAATTGCACTGTGTTATTTGAACAAGAACAAATTTTGAAAACATTACATCTCGCTCTAATTTCTTACATCTTAGATATCTCTCAGCATGCTTAGGGGTTTGTCCTTACAAATCTTTGTTACACGCATGCATATATTCTTAATTTATGTAAACTTACACGCATTATTCTATTAATTGGCAAAAAATTGATTACATTTATGCGATATTCTGATCTATGGAAAATGTATAATATACAAATTATATTTTTAATATTTGTCAATATACTTTCATTACGTAAATATTATTAGCAATATATTATTGTGCATATATACATATATTTAATATACATATTAAAATTTATATTATATAAAAATGTTTATTTATATTTTCAATGCTATATTATGCATTTTCTTAAATTGCACTGATATTAGATATAATAGTTTATATTTATTGATATTTAATTATTGCTCAAGATTATCTTTGCTCCACATATAGAAAAATGAGTAAAGATAAAATTTCTTTGACGTGTTTTGTATATATAATGTATTAGAAAAAATTGGAGAAATTTTCATAAAATTACTCTCATCACATTCTGTCATATGTCAAAAAATAGAAATTATTCATATATACATATATGTGCTTATAAGATAATAAATGATAATACAATTTTTTTGAAGTGAATTACTCTTGTGCAGTTGCATTTTGATTAAATTAATATAATATTAATATAATATAAAAATTAATATAATATTTCATAAATTGCAGTTTTATGTGCTAATTACTAATTAATTATATGGAATAATTTGAATCTTTTATAAAGTCAAATGAAGGAAAATGAAATTCAATCTTCTCTCTGCTGATTGTGTGTGATGTGGAAAAAAATCTCAAGTCATTTTCTTATCATTTGTCACGAGAATTTGATTCTAACAAAAATACATTAAAAAATATACATAAACATACAGAGTATTCTAGAATTCGCGTATAATTAGTAGAGATGTTATAGTTGCTTGTCGTAGTAGCTGATTAGTATAAGATTACGTGGTTGTTCTGTGCATGTATAGTTGTGGTGGCTCGTCGAAGCCGAAATCTTGTCTGGTACAGAGGGACGGCAGCGGCGATCGGCATTGTCATTCTTTCAATTCCGGCAGAAATTCCCAGAACACGAATCTCACAAATCACCATAACAGGTAAATGCACGTAATAAAAAGCAGAAAATTCCTATAAAGTTTTTTCTGTATTTATTCTTTTCTAATTTTTAACGGTCTAAAGAAATTTTGTTGAACAAAACTGAAAATAAAGAAAGAAAGATGTGTAACAATCTTACGACAACACTTATAATTTTTATTTATTATTCATTAATTTTTTAGCTATTATTGTAGCTCTAGCTGAAAAAGAATTACTATCAAAAATTTCCTTTCTAGTTGTTAATAAATAATATTTCTGATTTCTATAAATTTTTAAAAGATTTTTATAAAAAACATACACACATATAAACATATAAGATAATATCTTTACTTTAACAAATGCTCTATTTCTAATATGTAATTGATGATGATATTGATGTGATAATTATTAATATATTATATATTTTATTTTGTGTGATATAGAAAAAATTTTATACATTTTTATTTTAAACAAATATGATTAGTAGTAAAAATAAATATTTATTTTAAAAAATGTTCCATACATAAAATTATTTATTTATTTTTAAGGAAATCTTCTAGTATATATAGTTAAAAAAATATGGATCTTTTTATGTATATTTCTTATCTCTTTCTATTACTATGATAATTTTTATTATACTATACTGTGTGAGACACATATTTCATTTAGTTTTTATTTTGTTTAAATTAGAGAATATACATATAAAATTATAAATATTTATTTTAATTAGAACTAGAAAAAAAATGAAAACAATTTTCAGCTGTATGTATTTATTTGGAAAAATTTTTTCCTCTTCTAATAATATGCAATATCTCAAAATCAAGCGACTGGGCTTCGCAAGTTGCAAGGTAGGTCTCGCGAACCGCGTTAGTTTATGTATTGACCAGCGATAGTTTTTCATACGATACACATATACAAAAGAATATGCCGCTGCATATTCTCCCTAAGGGAGATTATTAATCTTATCCCCAGAATTCGCACGAACGTCGGCATCACTAAACAGAATCAGAACCAAAATCAAAGCAGCAGCAGGGACAACGCTATATCGGGAGGGTCGACGATATTAGGGTCTACTACTGGAATTAGTAATCAACCAACCAGCGATGAGAGAATCACCCTGATTGTCGATAACACTAGGTAATGCAATAGGATTTATATTATAAGATAGCAAATTAATGAAATTTGTATTAAAATAATAATTTAAATAATTATTTTTTTCTCAATTAATATTAAAATTTTGCATATTAATATAATAATTAAATTAATAATATTAATAATATAAATTTATAATATTAAATATTAATAATAATTAAAATTTTCTCTTTTTTAATTAGATTCAAATCTTCTTTATTACCATGTGTTTGTATGTATGTGTTCACTATAGTACATTCATACACACATACCTCTCCTGCAATAAGTTAAATTCAAAGAAGAAAGTTAACTTTATATTATCGAAAAAAATATGCTTTATTGTACATCTTGAACACTGTTATTAAAAATATCAATTTAATTATTTATGTTTTTTTTAATTTACTAATTCTTTTTTTATTAAATCTATTTATTTATTCTGTATTTATTATTTCAGATTTATCGTTGACCCAGCTTTGTTCACGGCGCATCCCAATACAATGTTGGGTCGTATGTTCAGCTCAGGGGTAGAATATGCCCAGCCTAATGAACGCGGTGAATACGAGGTCGCAGACGGCATTTCTGCCATGGTTTTTCGCGCTATTTTAGAATATTATAAGGGCGGAGTAATTCGATGTCCTCCAACTGTAAGTGTTCAAGAATTGCGAGAGGCCTGCGACTATCTGCTGGTGCCTTTTGATGCTAGTACAGTGAAGTGCCAAAATCTTAGTAAGTGCCATAAAAATATTTATATTATTTTATTGATTTTATATCTTCAGACACAATTATTATAGGCACAATTTATTATAAAATATAATAAGATTTTACATGAGAGTTTGTACATTAATAATTAATATAAAACATATATAAGAATAATAATACAAATATATAAATGAGAAAGCTGTAGATACAATTAATATTGTAAATAAAAATATATAAAAATCTCTTGCTATATATAAAATGCTATGCTTGCTATATATGTAAATAAAAATTTCTTACTATAAATGCTAAAAATCTATTACAATAGATTAATTAAAGTTGAATCAATTAGAATTGAATGAATTGAAAAAAGTCAAATGTGTAAACAGAAGAAACGAATTAAATGAATAGGAAATGATTTATCTTACTTGTAAATTGTTAAAGTTAAAAATGTATATTTATTTTGTTATTGTTATAGGAGGATTGCTACACGAGTTGTCGAATGAAGGTGCGCGTTGCCAATTTGAAGTGTTCTTGGAGGATCTGATTTTGCCGCTAATGGTTAATAGCGCGCGACGTGGCGATCGCGAATGCCACATTGTCGTCTTGCTCGAGGATGACGTCGTCGATTGGGACGAAGAATATCCTCCCCAAATGGGCGAAGAATATTCCCAAAGTAAATAAACAAAATTTTTTAATTTCTTAAGATATTTTATCTTTACGTATCTAGTTATCTTGTAAATGTTAAGAAGATATAAAATTTGAAATGATTAATTAAAATTTTTTTGTTAATTAATGGCATAATTGTTTTATATAAATTAATATGAAAATAATTATGGATGTTATATGTCACATACTTGTAGTATATTTTTATCTCATTTGTTAGAAAAGCAATTTTACTTGTCATAGCAAAAAATCGAAATTTACACTATCAATGCAGAATATTCATAATTTTCTATCTTATTACTTTATAATTACAAAATTATAATATTATATTGAAATTTAGAAGTTGGAAATTAAAAATTTGATATTAACATTTGAGATTAACAGTTAAAAATTAAAAGACAACTATTTCTTGTATTTCGTATATATCTTATTTAAAATAGATTTATTATACATTCTTTGTAGAAAATTTTTTTAAATCTTTATTTGCTTGTTTTCATACTCTTATGAAAAAGTTTATATAACTGACTATAGGTATAAGACCTTGGAAAGATCTAAGAAGACATGTGCAATTTTTTTTGTTATAAAGTGCAACACGTGCTAACCTTATGATGATCATTCTGTGTTTAATGGAAAATCGATTAACTTGGCCTTTGAAAATGCATAGTCTCTATTAGTTCCACCTATTTTCCTCAATAATGAATGCTCAAGCTAACTTGTGATATTAATACGATCATAATATACCCCATATTTAACGCTGCATACTTAGGAAGTGCTAAACATGTTTGTGTCATACAATCTAACTAGAAACTCATAAACACTATCATAATAAATATGAAAATACAATAAATACAATAGACATAAATATAATATTTTTTAAAAATTGAACATTATTGGGCCTCAGTATATAATATTTTAAAATTAAGCACAGGAGGAATACTTCATTATTTTATTGGATTATAGTTTAATCTATTATTTTTTTATATTATTCTATCTCTTTCTTTCTTTCTTTCCTTAAGCTATTATTTAAATATATAAAAAATTAATTTGTTGTATTCTCATAAATTGAAATTTATTGATGTTTTTTCTTTATTTTTTCTTCTCTTCCTTTTTTCCTAGACTAAAATCTACTAAATCATTAATTTCATACATACATATCATTTTTTTTCTTTTTATTTTCAGCTGTCAACAGTACGGCGATGTATCGTTTCTTCAAATATATTGAAAATCGGGACGTGGCTAAGCAAGTAATGAAAGAACGCGGTTTGAAAAAAATTCGCCTAGGCATCGAAGGCTATCCAACCTATAAAGAGAAGGTGAAGAAACGCGCCGGTGGTCGCGCCGAGGTCATTTACAACTACGTTCAGCGACCCTTTATCCATATGTCATGGGAGAAGGAAGAGGCCAAAAGCCGTCACGTTGACTTTCAATGTGTTAAATCCAAATCAGTGACAAATCTTGCTGAAGCCACGGCTGATCCTGTTTTAGACGCCGCTGGAAATCCTATGCTTCTTCAAGTCGCTGAAGGAGCGGTTCCTCAACCAGAAGTGGTTGGACTTCCTATGGGTTCAGATGCTGATGTGGACGGACCTATGGGATCTGGCGATCAAGACTTGGGTCCGCTACCATCTGATGAACTACCGTGAAAGGTGGAAATAAACTAAAATAAGATTTAGAGATCCTAAAAAAGATCCTGCAAAAATCTTATCAAAAAGCTCTTTTGAAGAGAATTTTGAAGAACATATTGAAAAGGCTTTGAAAATGGTCGAAGAGAGACCAAAGAAGACATTGAAAAGATGTTTATGGAAGAGATGATTTTGAAAATTCTTGAACAAAAACTTTGAAGAGGATTATGTTCGTCTCTGCTAGCTTCAAAGACTCTGCAATGCATTAAATGCGAAGAATCGGATACAAATCGGACTTCAAAAATTGGAATACGTTGGATTCTGAAGACTTTGGAATACATTGGACTTTGAAGGTATCTTGAAAATTTTATAATCTATCTTCGTTTTAAAACTTGAAGAAGAGAAAGTAAATCATTTACTTATAAGATAAAAATTTTATCCTTCTAATATCACAGAGTCCATATAATTCCGTATAAAGAAAATAAACTTGATTATTCTATCTGCGCGGACAAGATTCTATTTGTTTTTATTATTAAATATTTTTTTATTTTTTTATCTGATACACATGATCTCTACATATGACTCTATGATTGAAAAAATTTATTAATAAAAAGTTAACACACATTGCAATCTTTATGGTTCAATGTATTGTCTTTTCTCTCTTAGATTTTTCTTCTTCGAGATCTATACGATTCTATTGAAAAAAAAGAGGTTTATTGTCATAGAAAGAGGAAATGTTTTTAATTAATGATACGAATATGTCGTTTCCTCTTTCTTTTTACTACATGTGGCTTTTTGGTATATATATAACCACATTTAAAAAAAAGACTTATTAAGATTAAAGATAGATATCTTCGTCTAGCATCTCTCTTGTGATATAGCTCTTCTAGATTATGTCACATTAATTTGAAGGTGCAAACTGGTGTTGTTCTCTTCTCCTCTTTCTAGCGGTTTTTGCAATTTTGTAATATATGAAATGTTTAGATTTATTATCTTCTTGTATTATGCGAATACCCTATATGATCGATGTATTATTATCGCATCTTCTACTATATCAGCGCGTTTTCACTACCTTTTCCATTTTATACCGTTATAATAAAGTTGAATACGATTTGTCAATAAATAAATTTTTGCCCTTTTCATTCCTTAAAAGTACTATTTTTGTTACAATTTTTATTCTCTAATAAAGGAAATTTTTTAAAAATAAATAGAGAATTTGAAAGAAAAAAATATTCATATAAAACGCATGGTTAATATTTTAATTTTCTCAAATTACGGTTTTGTTTATATTTTGCACAATATAATAGATTTCATTCAAATATTTACAAACAAAATTTAAAGAGTTATAATGATTTATATTTCTTTTTGTATTGTTTTATAAAATGCTTAAGCTTTTAAACGAAAAGCCGTAAAATTGGAGTCACTTAGCAACATGTGGGACAGTTCTAAAAATGTCATATTTTAATGATTCACTAATAACAGAAATACTCATCAACTATCGTCCGTGCCAGAATTGGCAAATTGGAAGACGCTTGATATCTTTGAGAAAGTGAGACAGTCCAATAACGACGTATATGCGAGCTTGTGTAAAAGTGATAATTATTTTGAAAGCATTTTATATATATATATATATATGAAAGATTTTCTCTCTCGAAATAACTTTGGTTAAATTATATTTTTATATATGTTTATACTAACTTTTTATTTATTTTTAGGTATTCATGATCTATACTTTCTTATTTATTAAAAAACATCTGTATATCAATAATTTCCAAGGAAACATGTCTAAGTGATAATATTTATTATTGCTTTTCATAAGTTTAGAAGCCTTCATGATGTGTTCTTTTCATGTCAATATCATTTTTTTAAGAATGTAGAATTTTTATACATATATATATATGTGCATATATATATATATATATATATATATATATATATATATATATATATATATGCACTCTTTTTTTATCACATCTAACTTTAACTAACTTGAGATAATATTATTATAGAAACTATAGTAGCGCTTTAGATGGAGCTATCATCCGAACTCATAAAAAAATTAAATACATTTTTGCCATTATTTTTCGCTCTTTTTATAAAAGGATAATCTTTAAATATGAACGATCATAAATCCTCCGAGAGTTGTGAAATCACTAATCGCAGTGACTAAAAAAAATCATCACGAGGACTCGCAATTAACTCCTCATTTATCCCCTCCTTCAACTCCTTCTCTTGACGAGGCTTAGTAGGTCGTCGGAAAGGAAGTCGTTCGCCGACCCGGGGGCGGCGCAGGCGTCATCAGGAGAGAAGGGAGTCGGGCGATCAATAAGCGGCGCACTACCCCCGGCGGTGGCCTCAGGAGGGCAGGAGATCAGTAGCGTACGAGCGCGCGAGCGGTGCACGACGAGGGTGCATGCGTGCGTGGGGTGTGTGCGCATAGAGGGTGAGCCGTGAGCGAGCGAGGGCGAGTGAGAGCGAAATTGCCCCTCTCCTCCTCCTCCTACTCCCCCGGCGTTGCGGGAAAAACTCGCCTCAGCATGCAACCACCACCGAGAAAAGTAAGAGGAAGTCATTGCGTACATCAGAGTGCACTCGAGAATTCATCCTAGATAACAAGGATTTTATGAGCTCTGTGCTTTTCTAAAATCAATTTCCTGTGCGGCAGGTACGGGAAAAGCGTCTTTACACCGAGCGAAGTGTGTCTAAAACACACGAGTCATTTTCCCGTATTATAGATACGAGAAAATCGATTTTATACACCGAGTGTCAAAAGTTAAAATTATCCTCCCACGCCGATATCACAGACAACAGATGAATTTAAAAGATTATTACGTTAATTTTAATTTGTATACGAGACAATAAAATATCTAATTTTATATCTAATTTTTGATAACATATTTTTATATGTCAATAAGGTGAATAATATACAGAGTACAAAAGAATATAATACTTTTACGATTTTACACACACACACACACACATATATATATACACACACATATAATAGTCTAGTAATAAATGTGTCTATATATTCAATTCACACGTACATATATAAATTCCATTTCTTTTTGTACCTCTTGAAATAAATTGAAAGATCTTCTTTCTAAATAATATATATTATAATATATTTTTGCCACAATTTTTTAGTCTCTAAATAATAATAATAATTATATTGATTTTCTACTAATTTTAAAATAATAATTACACAATTATATATAATAATACTTATATATTGTATAATACTAATGTTACAATATTAAAATGTAAATTTTTAATTTTTAACATATAATATTTTCCCGTACCAGTGGCATTGGAATTTAAATTCTATA
This sequence comes from Camponotus vicinus, assembly GCF_025532165.1. Taxonomy (NCBI): domain Eukaryota; kingdom Metazoa; phylum Arthropoda; class Insecta; order Hymenoptera; family Formicidae; genus Camponotus; species Camponotus vicinus. Next base: position 6,625,936 of record NW_028141949.1, read on the forward strand.
AAATTATACTAGTTTTTATGATCAAAAGGAAGTTAATAAAAAGGAAAGAACAAAGAGTATCCAATGTAATCACTGTTAATACTCTCACATCGAAATTTTGCAAGCAATCTACTTTTAGTTTGCACATTTTGGGTGGAGACATGTAGAAGTTATGTTTAATTATACCAAGTTGAATGTGGTTATAATAACTTTTATTGATTGTGAAGAAAAAATTTGAATAATATATGTATTTCTGAATGATTATATTACAGTAAAAATATAAATATATAACAGCTTATGATTATTATATTATTAACAATAATTTATATGATTAGTGTAGAGAGATACAATTTTATATAAATATAAATAAAATATAAATGTCACATACTTAATTGTACATTATAGTAATTTAGAATTAAAAATGACATTTATATAAATTATTAGTAATTATTATGAGTTTAGATATTTAAAAAAGTTATAATATATTTAATATTACCTTGCATAAAATATATAATTATATTCTTTGCTAATAAATTTACGAAAAATAGTTTGTGTAAAGGTTATTTGTATAAAATTGAGACAAAATACATTGCAATTTAAAGGACCGTTTTATATCATTGATTAGCATTGATTTTCAATTTGCACTTTGGGTGGAGACAGGCTACAAAAACTCGATAATAGATTATGACAAAATAATTTTAGAGAAATTAGACGATCTCAAAAATTATTACTCAAATAACAGAAGGAGAATTAATAGTTTAGAAAAAGTTTAGAATAATTAATAAGTAAGAGTTTTTTAATTGTAAAATGAAAAATTAAAATAATATATATATGTTTGATTTATATTTTTAATTGATTTCTTCTATTTGATTGCAAGGGAAACTACGCGAAGTTTCTAAAAAATGTGCACACGGAGCAGGCAGCAAAATTGCAAGCAAAAAATCAGCATGAATGCGACCTTCTGGAAGATATACGGTAAAGACATGCGATGTTTTATGTAAACATGTTTAAACGATACTTTAGCATTATGTTGCATTTTACATGCAGTTCTTGTTTATTATTTCCCAGCAAACATGATGACGTCTAAAGATGTCTTAATAATGTATAATACGTCATTAAGACGTTTTTAGACGTCATCATGTTTGCTGGATTATTATTTTTATTAAAGAGAATACTTATATATAAATATGTCATATTATCTTTATAAATATTTATTTTTATTAATCTATTTTTATAATTTTTTATATGATATTGAAAATATATATTAAGTATTAAATACAATATATAATATAATCCATATGATTGTCTTAAAACAAATTCAAATTTCTTTAAAATATTTTTATTTTAGGAGAACTCTAAATCAAAATTGTTTTTTTATAGAACATATATTGTGAAATTATTACAGAATATGGATTTTGAAATTCAAATTGAGATTGAATATACACAAATCTTTATTTCAAAATTGTTTTAAGGAAATTTGAAATTTTGTTAATCGGTTTTTTGACAATTGAATAACTAATGATTTCTTTTTCTTTTCAGTAATTTTACGATTAAAAAATCTGCCATCGAAAAATCCTACTCTGAGGTATGCAATTCATTTTGTATACGCGCGCATTTATCATTTTTAACATAATAAGTATTCATAATATATTTATTGCTATTAATGTATCTTTTATTAATATCTAGTTATATATTGTTATGATTACATTAACTGTGATTAAAGTATTATACTCATTCGCGTAGGCGCTGCTCAAGATATCATCCGCATACTTAAACAAGAAAATACCAAACATACCAGATCTCAAAGTCGATGGAGCTGAAGAAAAATGGTAATTAAATCATGCAAAAGATAAAAATTTGCATACAACACAGTTTATAAAATTTTAATTTCTAATTTATTTATTGCTTATGTTTATTTATGTATTCACATTATTTTTGTATTTATATTATTTATGTATTTATATGATTTTTTATTTTTATCCTAATATTTAAATTTCCTTGGATTTTTAAAGTTTTATTTATTTTGTGTATTCGTCTTATTTTTTATTTTTATTTTTCTCGTTTCTCTCTTTCTTTTTCTCTTTCTCTTTCGACACAACAAATGTTTATCCTAAGTATTAAAACTGGTATAATTTCGTCACTCTATGACATTATATGTCATGTAACATTATAGTTACAGAGAACTTGATATAAGAATCATTTTTCCGCATTCGTACAGAGATCTAACAAGATTAGAGATCCGTTAAAATCGATTCAATTACTATGTTTAATTATTTATTATTCGATTAAAATTGAATTAATTGATATATATATGTTAATTTTATGATTATTATCGAGCTATCATGTAACAAAAAAGAATTTAAATCGATTGAATTTAATCATAATATCTTAAGAATCATATTCGTGTGCTGTAAGAAATGGGAATTTGATTTCCACGGAATTATACTGGTTTCAATCTCTCTTTGGCTGCTTATCGATCAGGGAAGTTTGCCAAGGAGAAGAAGGGTCATAGGTAAATGGCAATCCGCGGGCGTGCGGTCGAATGATTATAGGAACATGTGGAACGTATGGCGAACCGTGCTGGAGGAGAACGAGAAGCTGGCGCGCGCGCATCTCGCTGCCGTCGAGGTTTTCCAGCAGCAGATTGCCGATGATGCCAAGATCCTCAGGATGCATAAATTACAAGTTTCTAAGAAGGTATAAAAAAAGCTTCGTTTATTAAATTAAAAAATATATACTTTTTATATTATATTTTCGCGCGATTTATGTGTGTGATGTGTGAAAATAAAAATGATACATAATATATAAATTTAGAAAGGACATTATTAGAATTATGTAGATAGAGAAAAGAATCTTTTATTTAAATAAAATGTATATTATATATATTTAAAAATATATATATAATATATTGCTTCTAAATTTTTGTAATAATTGAATTTCTAGGCAATCGACCAATTATTAATAGTACAAAAAGAACTGCAGACCTGCGTCCAGGACGTCGACAAAACGAAGAAGTCGTACTTTGACGAGGAACATAGCGCACACGATGTACGAGATAAAGCAAAGGACATTGAAGAAAAGTATTTATCTATATATAGATTTTTTTAATTATCTAACGCTCGAAAATTAAGTCATTTTTCAGTCAGAATTTTTTTCAAAAAAACCGATGTGATCTCTTCTTAATAAAGTTCTTTGAATATATAAGCTTTAATAGTTTTTGTTTTGTTAAAGATAAAATTTTACTAAAAGAGTACCACATTTTTTTATATCATATTTATATTTATTATTCATGTTATATATATATGACTAAATTTTCCGATATATTTTCTGTTATTTTTTTTCTCTTTCGATGTTTTTTTTTACACATTGTATATTGACATAAACTTCATAAGCCGACTACATAATTACGAACGCAATAATTCATGTGTTCGGTCAATACTTTTAGATTGAAGAAGAAAAAGGGTTCCTTCTTCCAGTCGATAACGACGTTGCAGAAAAATAGCGCTAAGGTATGATTTTTCATCTATTAAGGTTAATTCTTTGATTATTATATTTTACGATATCTTGAAACACAATTTATCACGTAACAATCTTTCGAAAACTTTCATAGAGATATAATAATCTCTTTTCATTCATACACACGCACAAAAAAATAGCACATTTTCTAATTTTCCTTCTCTCTTAAAGTATACTATTCAATAATAATAATAATAATAGTAAAAAATAAGAATATATATCATCGTTGTTTTTTAAGTTACTACAGTATTTCTTTATTAGTGTATATTTTATTGAAAAAATTAATATAAAACATTTAATAATAAATTTTATAAATTTAATTTATTTAAATATAAATATAATATATAATTCTTATTATTAATTTATTTAATAAAAGATAAATTATACGTTTATCGGAATTAGGATTTATCTGTATTTAATCTTATATAACTTATATTTACAGTTTAGCTCGAAACGAGATCAATTGGAGGAGAAATCAACCGGAGCACGCAATGATTATCTACTGAGTCTCGCCGCCGCTAATGCTCATCAAAACCGATATTTTGCAGTCGATTTACAATCCACTATGCAAGTGAGTATTTCATAACATGATATAAGATTAATAAATTTATATATATATATATATATATATATATATATATATATATATATAAATTATATATGATTATATTTGAAAAAAATAAAAGTCAGTTGTTATTTGCTCTTCTGTATTTGCAAAATCATGATTTTATAACAAATATGAAATATTTATTACTTGCTATATTTTCTTGCATTACTTAGTATTTGGAGCATGGGGTTTACGACAAGGTAACAGAATATTTAACATTGATGGGACGCACAGAATTACTTACATGTCTAGCCACGCAAAACAGCTTCGGCAAAATTCGCGATCAAGCTCAGCAGGTACGTCTAATAATTTACAATAACGTTCTAATTTGTGAATAAAAAAATTTATAAGGGATAAGAAAAAATTTGCGACTAAAATGATGTTAATTCAGCTTACTAGGGAATACAATATTCAATGTTGCTGTTTATACTATCCCGTTTTGAAACAACATATTCAATACGAATTTGAGCCCTGCGATAATGATCCCATAGATAGGTTTGTAACTTATCTTTATATTGTAAAGCATTTATATTATAAATAATAAAATAATAAATATATAAATATAAAATAATAAATATATAGAACTGTATAGCATTATATAGAACTATATATATAGATATAATGCATGTGAAGAATGTATGTTTAGATTAAAATATTAAAAACTTTATTTATACAAATTAATTTCTAGAATTTTGCTTGATTTAAAGTAACATTTTCGCCAAATTTAGGATAACTGCCGATCATTCAGCAGCGACGACATTGGGCAATGAAGCGCGTCGCTGGTCGACGAAGATTGCCCGCGAGATCAGCAACATCCGCGAGAACAATCGAAAACTGCAGATATTGCTACAATTCAAAGAGGCTGGCCAAAAGGTTCGTATTTTAGATATCTTAGAACAATGATAACCATCAATAACATAAAAATTTATTATATTAATTTCATTTAAAAAAGTCACCATAATTTTAAATTTTTGATAAAGTTTAACATTATCTCTTTCGAGATTTTTATTTTATAATAAGAAGAGAAAGATTTTTATTTTATAATAAAAAAACTATGTATTTTTAATGTTATAAAATTTTATAAATGAACTTTTATCATTAAATATATGTAAAAATTACAATGTTTTTATAAATTAAATATTAAATTTGTTTCTTTTCTCAGACTGATCCAAATGATCCTAATGGTCCAGATTTAGATACGAAGATCGATGAGTTAAAACATGTTATTCGACGAGCAGAGGTAAAATTTATTCCAAAAAAAGGATTATTTATTTTGATATATATTTTTAAATATTAAACTATAAGTTGAAACATATATATAAAATTTATATATGTACATTTTCTATTCTTTTTTAAATAGACAACAAAACTCAAGGCTGAAGCGAGATTAGAATGTCTTCGACAGGGTGGAGGTTTGTCAATATTTTCTTTTTAAAATATTATATTTTCTTCTTCTTTTTATTATTATTATTATATTTTAAAAGAATAAAGCATTTTTTTCAGATTAATACTTAACTTTGTAATTTATAACAGAAAAACTCTATGAAATTAATTCATTAATAATTAATTCATACATGTTTTGAGAAGTTATCAAAAGAAATCTATCTATTTATTCTTTTACTAATCCGCAAGAAGATATATAAAGAAAGATATTAGAAAAATTATAAGGAAGAAGAAATTTTTTTATATAGATATATAAAAGTAACAATCTACTTTTCTCTAAAATTGAATTTATTTTTTATCTTTTTACATTTGTTAACATTTTTCTTTTAGATTATATTAAAAGAAATCTTGTATATCTTATCGTTTCGAATTTTATGTTAAGTGCGAAATTATTATATGTTGTATTATGAGATGATCTTGTATGTTTTGCTTGTTTTAATTTTACAGTAAATGTAGACGAATTTCTGCAAGAGGCTGAAACGCTGAGCGTTCAGGATATTCCTCGTTCGGCCAGTTCTCTCTCCGTCAGAACAGATGCATCTGGTGCAGCGGTAATTATCAGAATATTGTGCAGTTTGTCGAATTTTTATTTAACAGATTTAAAGATGTTAAAAATATAATTATAAAAAAATATTCTGTATTTTATGTTTTACATTTTTTTTCATCTTTTCTATTATGAATTAAACATTTATATTCACTAAATTGTTATTCTCGCGAAAACGTGCAAATTTTATTTATAGCGGAAAAAATCAAGAATATAAAAGTACATCATTATTCATGGATGAAAAGAAATATCTATAAAATTTTTCTAGTTATTAATATGATAAGAATTGTATATAAAATATATTTTTCAGGAACATCCATCATCAGACTCTTTCTATGACAGCGATGGTGATGGCGGAAGCGATTTAACAACCGTCGAACGACCCGGAAAAAATGCGCCACAACATGAAGATGAAGTGGAAGAGAGGCAGAGGCACGACAGCGCTGAAGTCGATGGTATGTAGGCAATTTTCACATACTATAACTTATATAAAAATCCTTTGTGTATAATTTATTTTATTGTTAACACAAATCTAGTTTCACACATATATTATTATTAATATTAAGATTTACATTTTAATTAATTAATTAATTAATATAAATTTTTTTATTATTGAAGTATATGGACAAACAGGATATTTTTTGATTAGTTTGATACTCTAGATTGTATTATACTAGATTATTTATTATATATATATATATATATATATACAATCATTATATAAATATAATTTAATATAAATAAATACGAGGTGATTCAAGATTCACGATTAAGAAGTTAATCGTGATTTTATACCTAATGGTTTGATAAATAAGCAAAGATATGATGAAATAAAAGATTATTTTTTTAGCGTTGTTAGAGCAGGAGAAGCAACGAATGGAGCAGCTAACGGCAGGCTGGGACGATCCTACAGCGGTTGATTGGGCCAATGAGGAGAAAGACGAACAAGAAATGACGCACGAGATACCAGAGATGCCTTCTAATCAACCCATATACAAGTGTACTGCTCTCTATTCTTACACAGTAAGCGTGTAATTCCATTTTGTTAAGCTAAACCTGAAAATTTAAAATGTATTAAAAAATTATAAAAAATACATTATTATTAAAATGTATTTTTATGGTCACAGATTTTTATTTATAAATTTAATTTGAATATATATATCACAGTACTATCTTCGAAAAAACTTTCTGTTAAACTTTTAAATAAAAATCGAATAATTTAAAAGATATTTTTCATGAAACTTGAAATAACATGAAATATAAAACTATTAATTTATATAATTATTAACTATAATTTTTTGTTAAAATAATATCTCTTTTTTTATGGGACATGAGCAAATATTTTTGACGATTTTTAGGCGCAAAATCCCGATGAGCTTTCCATCGTAGAAAGTGAGCAACTGGATGTAGTGGGCGAGGGCGATGGTGATGGATGGTTAAAAGCAAGGAATTACCGGGGAGAAGAAGGTTTCGTACCTCAAAATTATCTCGATGTGGAGAGAGAGCCGGAGGCTTCTACCGGCTTGACCTCGCAGGGTCCGAGTTTGGTTCAGCAAATTTCCTTTTCATCTGTCGATTATACGATCGACGATCATGATGCCGTTGATCCCGATGCCGGCTTGCAAAGTATTGCTCCGGAAGATGTTATACAAAATCATATTGGAGGTATGTCAAGAGATTCGATTATAACTTTTGTTGTTTCGATGAAATTTAAGAAACCGGATAAAAAATATATTTTATATATTATCTATTTATTTAAAAAAAAAAGAATACTTGTATATACACATGATAGATAAAACTCATCATAGATATAATTATTATGTAAGATTTTTTAATATACTTATTAATATACTAATTATTCTATATATTATAAATTTTTCAGAAATAGAGCAATATTGTATCGCACTCTACGATTACGATGCAACTTGCGACGAGGAGCTGAGCTTCCTAGAAGGTGATATCATGAAGGTGCTGAGAAAAGAACCGCACGATGTGGATGACGGTTGGTGGGAAGGTGAGCTAAGCGATCAACGAGGTATCTTCCCTTCTCTCGTTGTGGAACCTTGCGGTCCGGACGGGTCTCCTTTGACCCCACAGGTAAAATATCCCAATATTGTTTCATCAAACATTATATTTATTAATAAATTTTAATACTTTTTATATAAATTAAATATATTATTAGTTGTATAACATTAGAAGATTCTGTATTATATATTCTCTAAATATGAGGGGGATTAAATAAATTATATATATCACAAGATACATTATATATTACAAGATAAATTATATATCTATAAAAGAGAATATATTGCAGGTAAGATTTTATTATATTATAATGCAAAAAATGTTATATACTTCCATTGTAATTAATTATAAGTTAATTATTTAATTTAAATTTTTAAAATTAATATATAATATATATATATATATATATATATATATATATATATATATATATATATATATTAATTTTAAAAATCTAAATTAAATAAGTTATAATTAATTATAATAGAAGTAATAGAAGTAAATATTTATTTTAGGATAATATAACACCACCGAGTTCTGCGCCGCCAGTCTTCACTCCACCAGAAATACCAGAGTTTTTATTAGCCGATGAACTCGCTCAACTTGATGGTAATTATAATCACTTTCATTTATTCATATTAATTATTTATATGTGCCTACATTATAATATTCAATTAATATGAATATTAATATGAATTAACATGAATATAATTATAAATATACATAAATATCGTATGTATCACAGTTCTTTGAAAATCATGAATTCGCAAATTTATATAATAAGAGAGATCCACATTTTAAAGCAGATTTATAAAATTTAATATAAAAACTTGTGACATGTAGGCTGACTTTTAAAAGGTAATGAAAGGAAAAACATAAAGTAAGACATAAAGATATAAAGTAATAAAAAGATAAAAAGCGAATAAAATTAAACGGTTACATTGAGATACTATATATGAGAATACTATATATGAGAGAATACTATAGAATACTATATATGAGAGAATACTATATATGAAAAGCCCGATATTTTTCTCGCCTACAACACTACAGGGGGGAAATAGAGGGATAATAATTAAATAATTTCTCGAATTGAGAATTATTTAAAAAAAATTTGCTTGGTATCGTACCAAGAAAATTTTGTGCCCTGTGCACACAAATAAATTTCAACGAAAACTTAATTCTCGTTGAACTTACGCACTACCATCCGCGTTTGGCTCTGATGGCCTGTTTAAATTTAAGTTTATATTTTAATATACAGAGCCTAATTTCTTATAGTTATTTATATATGAGAATGTTGTATAACATAAAAATATAATAATAATATTGATAATATGTTTAATACTATATATGTTTAATACTATATATTTAATAAGAATTTAATTTTGTTTATAAATTTTTTTACTTTATATATTTCTCTTTCTTATACATATCTATTTTAACATATGCCTGTATATTACAGAATCGCAAGAAGAAAAGTCAGCGATGAATGGCGATGGGGGTTTTGCGATAAATCTGTCCAAGAACCAAAAGGACCAATATGGCTCGCAATTTGGAGATGATAATTCGGAAGCACCAAATATATTAGGTAATCTTCAAAAATTAAATGAAAACCCGCAAAATAGACTATCGTAATAGTCAAAATATAGTGGGTATTATTAATTATTCATATTTTAATCTATGAAATACTATAACTTGCTGCGCAGTCGTGGAAGTATCAGATGAGTCGGGTGATAAGGTAAATTGATATAATATAAAAGATTGTTTTAGCAAAGATATTTAACACATATCGGACTCTATCTCTTTGATTCTGTAAAGCTATTTCCACCAGGAAAAATAATGTTAATAAAATAATTGGTATAAATAATCAGTCAAAATAGAAAATGCATATATCATGATTCAACATTATATATTTATGTTTTGGCATATCATGTAAAATAATCTTCATCATAAAAGTGAATTAAATAAATTATAAAAATTGAATAAAGTATAATGAATCAATGCAACTTTTGTTTGCCAAAGTATTATAATGTAATTAGGACTATTTGGCAAAAATAAATTCTAGCATATAATTTTAAAAAAATTTAAAATGATAATGCATTTTCTATTTTTGCAAAGAGAGTCCTGAAAAATTCCATGTGTGTTAAATTCTCATGATCCATTCCTCTATCTTGTGGTCTTATACATGAATCATATATCCCAAAAGATTTTAAACAAGATTAAACTTTGAACAGATTATAGAAATATTTTAAAATATTCTTTATATAATAAAGTAAGATCTAGATAAAATCGTTCTCTTGCAATATATTATATCCTAGCATAATTAGCACAATTAGATTTTTTAAATTCCTTTGTCTTTCAAAAAGCATGTAGTTGTTTTTATAAATATTTCATACAACATTATTTGTAATTTAATAATATATTTAGAGATTAAATCTAAATTTTATTTTTGGTCTAAAACGCGATTATCTTTTTTTTTAAAGGTTTTTCTTAAATTTAATGCAATATGGGATACATAGTTCATATGGAACCACATTACATTATACTAAAATAAAATTTTATTCGATTCACAGGCAGAGAAATCCGAAGATCTCACATCCGCTGAGCAAGAAGACGATTTTGGTCTTGGAGTGGCCCAGATTGTCATTACAGCTGCAACTCCAATGGAAGAGATCGAACATCCTTTTCCTGGGGCAGAGGAGACTTCGGAAGATCCAGCAAAATCGGAAACCTCTGAAGCTGACCCTGAAGCTTCAAGTGCTGCTTCGGATCCAAACGAGAGCGAGTGTAAAGAAGAGGAAGAGGCAACTGTTATTTTAGATGAAAAAGAAGAAGAAGCTGAAGAAAAATCCATAATCGACGAACTTCCTGCTGATTCAGCACCGTTTCCGATCAGTAGCAGTTCCGGAAGTGAAGCAGAATCGATCGCTTCAGGTCCCAGCACTAATGAAAATTCTCAATCAAGAGGAACGGTGGTAGAAGTGACAGAAGAAGTCACAGAAATTACGGAGGAAGAAGAAGAAGAAATGGTACCAGGCAAAATGCTAGTGGGAGGAAGGGCCAGTATCCCGGATGAACTTCAACCGGATCAGTTAGAGAAGTTGCAGACGCTCAAGGAATCGAACGCCTAGGGCTGACTGGGCCCCAGGGCCCACAATGGCAAGATTACATTGCCTGATGGCCACCCCGACAATTTTCGACATCTCTTAGATTTCTGGCGATCGCCTGAAGTGCTGAACAAGAAAGACTAATTAATAAAACTCTAATAAGACTCTGAGACTGACAAGGTGCTTATGGTGATCGAGTAGTGATGGAAATAAAAATGTTTTGTGGTTGAATTATAATTAAGATAATTAAGATAGGGCGTTAATAGGTCAATTGAGCTAAGAAATATCTATATTATGGACTATAGTCATTTTTGTGTCTTTAGCATTAGATTCTGATACTTTTCAACGAGATTCTGTCAATTTTAATCTTTAGAACTCTGACGAATTATAGATGAATTTACATGTTTGTTATAAAACTGTTCAGACTAAGGTTTAATCGAAGCGCAAGTATTTTAAAAATGTAATGTGAAATATCTTAAGTAACCGAGCAGAGATCTATTTATGAAACTAAGTAGATTACCATATTGATCTATTAACATCCTAGGAAAGAAAAGGGAATGATCTGACAAATCAATCAGCAGAAAGATTAAATTGAATAAAAGATAACTTAAGTTTGATAAAGATTGATAAGATATGTATAAAATCAAGACAGTCACAAAGAATAGAAGAATTAATACAAGATCACCATGACATTATGCAAAACTTTATATAAGATCACCGAGATTGACCCATTCATAAAAAGTTAGAAGAATAAACTGTGTGTCCTATTTTAGGGCAACAGGCTTTAATGGGTTGATTAGAAAATCTCGACTTAGTAAAATTGACAAAGAGATGGAGTTTTTTTTTTCGTAAGAGATAGTGTACAGTGAGATGAGATAAAACGGATTATCGATACCTGTATACTACAAAGAGTGTAATAACTTGCACGCAGTTGTTGGTGTACATTTCAAGGGAATTACACTGGTGTTGCATGTAAAAAGTATTGTGTTATTCCATTTTCCATCTCTCGTTTTCATTTCACCCTTATCTGATTTACTAGGAATGTCAAGAGAATTTAAAATATAGAAAATTTAAAAAACAAAATATATAAATAAAAAATAAATTATAAACTTCATATATTTAAAAGTATCTTATAGAATATATTTTTATTATTTATTTTATAAAATATATTTTTTAATTAAATTAAAAGTAGAAATTCTAAAAAATATTAAAAATATTATAATTAAAACTTATACATTTTGAAAAAGCAAGTTGTAATTGTATATATACACATTAAAAATTACAAGTTGCATGTAAAAAAGGTAATTTTATTTAAATCTTTTATAAACTTTTTTTAAGCCTTATTATTTATAAAATACAACATATTATGTACAGCTCTTTATATAGATATATAGATTATTATGATATATCCCACAGAGTATAAAAAATTTAAAAGAGAGGAGAGGATGAGATAAAAAATTTCCCAAGTATCATAAAGTTTACAGAAAACTTAAAATTTTATGTATACATATATATACAAAAAAATAGAAATACAAAAAAAATTTTTAATGATTTAATTCCATATGGAATATTCTATCAATATGAAAGACTGATGATCTTTTAAGCTTGCATTCTTAGAGCACCATCCAATCTAATTGTCTCCCCATTCAGTAGTGGATTTTCCACAATCTGTTGCACCAACATTGCATACTCATCAGGATTTCCTAATCTTTGAGGGAAGGGAATACTCTTTGCTAGAAAAACTCGCACCTTCTCTGGCAACTCCATTAATAACGGAGTGTTAAAAAGTCCTGGAGCAATTGTCACGACACGAATTCCGTCCCTGGAAAGGTCGCGAGCTATTGGCAAGGTCATTCCTATATAAGAATAAAAAAGATGATAATAATAGATAGAATAGATAAGAAATAGAAAGATAAGATAAGGAGGCAAAGTTTATAAATTAAGATAAAAGAAAATTGAATGTGTAAGTAGTAAGCATGTTAATATGAAAAAAAAATGTGTATATATGTGTGTGTGTGTGTGTGTGTGTGTGTGTACATATATATATATATATATATATATATATATATATATATATATATATATATATATATACTCATTTTGTTTTTTGTTTCATATTCTTAATATACCTACTACTTACACATATTCAATTTTCTCTGATCTTAATTTAATTAAATTTATAATTCATATTATTTAATTTATAAGATAAAATACAGTACCTACAATTGCTCCTTTCGAAGCAGAATAAGCAGCCTGGCCCATTTGGCCATCAAATGCTGCGACACTTGCAGTATTAATAATTACACCCCTTTGACCATCTTGATTAGGAGTATTTTCAATCATCAGACCAACAGAAAGGCGAATGGCATTGAAAGTACCAACTGTGTTGACTTGGAGAACCTTAGAAAAGTCCTCCAATTTGTGAGGGAGTTTCTTATTGCTATTGTATGTCTTAAAAGCGATTGCAATGCCAGCAGCGTTAACTAAGACATCCAGCTTGCCAAATTTTTGTTTTGTAAGCTCAAGAGCAGCTTGAACATCTGATTCTGAAGTTACCTAATAAGAGATAATATGTTTTAAGGTATAAAATAGAAAAGTGTTAAGAGATAATATAGTAATATAAAAATAAAATAATGAGAAAAGAATATATAATGCAATTTGCATAACTTAATATCAAAAATTATAAAAGTACAATGACTATACTAAATGTTATGCATACATCCATAGGTGCAAATATTGCATTCTCTCCTAATTCTTCAGCTACAGTTTTGCCTTTTGAAGCAGGCAAATCAGCAATAACTGCCTTTGCGCCTTGCTTAATAAATCTTTCTACAGTACCACGGCCTAATCCGGAGGCACCGCCAGTCACCAAAGCTACAATACCCTGTAAAAAAATTTCCAGATCCATGTTGGTATTCAAATGAATAAGTTTTATAACATAACAACTTTAATATACACAGATATACATAAATATTTTATTTTAATTCTTGATTGATTATCTCAAAAATTAATATTATTTAAACATTAAAGTAAAAAATAGGCGAATTTAAGTTCGACTTTTGATTTATATTTTATCTCTATTCTTTTTGTACATTTTTTTCTATTTTCTTTCAATATTTAAATATACTTGTTATATGGAAAAAATACAATTAAAAAATAAGTAAACTTACATTGAGCATAAAAAATAAGTAAATTTATATTGAGCATAAAAAAAATTGCACTTTTCATATGAACTTTCTTTTTTTTTTTGCATATTTTTCATTGTCAATGAATATAAATTTATTTTATAAACTCAGATTGCAATGGAAAATCACTTGATTTTGACAAATAATACAATGCAAAAAAGAAAAAATATAATATAATAATGTATCGCACCAACCTAAATAAATTTCTAACAAATCTATGAAGAAGAAAACAACATACACACATTATTACTGATAAACAATCATATATACAATTATTGAGCATAGCAATTACAAATCAAAAACAAATGATAAGAGAAATAATCTCAACTGGAATGTTATAAGCTTTATGATTGGAAAAAAATACATAGTATATTATCATAAAATAATCATATATGAAATATTAAAATAATATAACATAGTAATATATTATTTACAAAATCCACAAATATAAAACATCTATTATATTTTTGTTATAAAAAGTAGAAATATATGAACATTTAAACATACCTTCAACATCTTCAAGTTTCAATTACTCTTAAAAAAGATCAATATCAATGATTGTTTGCACCAATTGATCCGATTATCGGTTACCAAGTTTATTCCAAGGTCTTCGTAAGCGGTCTAAAAAATTCCACAAGTGATTCTACATTAAATAGCAAGATTGAAATAAACAATGACTAGCGAATTATCTAGTATGGACTTTGAATTCCATAGTTAATAAAATGCTATTAAGTCAATAGAAATAAGAGAAATATTTACCGGTGGGATGTAAAAAATATGGATATTTGATATTTAGAAAAATAATTTAGTAAAAAAAGGTAAACGTGGAATTATATATAAGCTGCGCGTCGCACAGAAAAGTTATATTAAAGGTGAGTTCAGAAATCTTATCCGAGAAGTAGACCAATCAGGACAAAGAAATCTTTGTTCCTCTTTTGATTGGTCAATTAAATACTATTTTACTCTACCGATAGAATTTCCGAACGTATCACGAGACAACGCATCTAATACGCGGTTTATTCAATTGATTATAAAGATACTGCATTTTATAAAGTTTGTATTTCAAATATTCACTTTCAAATATTTACTCAGGAAAGAATTTAAATCAATTTAGTAGAGAAGAAAATCCTATTTATTAATGGAAACTGAAGAGAATACAAGTCGCTTAAATTTTTCACCTGAAAAACACTACGAAATATTTAATATTACATATTTAAATATGTATAAACAAAATTATTTCAGAAATCATAATAGGGAAAATACCATCACACAAGAATGTTATATTGAGTAAATAAATATATTTATATGTTACACTTTCACACTTACAGTACACAGTCGTTGAAAAATACATGAAAAGTGCGTGTATTTATGAGCATATATATAGAATTTTTCATAGTAAATAATTTTATAGTAAAGTATAAAAGAGAGAGGTGTGTTATACTATTTTATTATATTTAATTATAAAATTTTTACCATATAAAACAACTATCTTCTCTCAATCATTATTAAATATTTCATAACACAACATAATAATTAATTTTTGTTCTTTCTCTCAAAAGTATATCTTTTTACATAATTATTTCGTTCATATATGATTAAAATGAGTTCATTGTAATAGAATAAAATTTTATTTCTATAGTAAAATTTTATTTAACGCTTTAGTTATATAATTATAATTTTATAAGAATATATACATTGTCTCATGAGAGAATGATTTCGATCTGTGCATTGAGTAAAATGGATGAAAATAAAAGTCTTTTTCTCTGATGTGATATTAAATAGCAAATACACATGATACACTTTAAATGTAAGTAATGTTTATTGAGCTCTACACATTGCTATTTACCTCACACACAATATTGTTATTGAATTACTCTCAGTTTTTCTAGAGATGAATTTGAAAGATGACAATTATTCTCTCTCTCATAGGACAGAGTATAGATTAATGAATCATAATTTTTTCTTAACATTAATTATAAATTTCTGCCATGAGTTTTTATTACAATATTACGATTCGCCTCATTATTTGCCTAATTATTATTAAATTATATTATATGATTATATATAATACGATTTAATATAAAATTATATTATACGCAATTATATATAATTATTAGCGTTAAGGGAACGACGGATTTACCGCGCTGGTGAATAAGTTTTTCTGTTGTACTGATAAGTGGCAAGTGCATTGAGTGACTATAATATATCGTCATATATTCCGATATGTGATATCGCTATCTATATAATATCGCATTATTATAATGTTCAAACAAAGAACAAGTTAATATATATCAAATAGAATCATATCGTACCATCATCGACACGTATGTATCTCGATTGTACATACACAGTGGTAGGTCTGACATGTTTAACATGCAATATTATAATAAATCAGAAGCACATTCTGCACAAACATAGAATCGCGTTGCACTCGTTACTTCCCGGTGTATTTCTTTTTTTTTTTATTGGAGGATCCGCAAAATTTTGTTAGAATTTAAATTTATTTCTTCCTCTGATTCTTTAAAGAAATTAACAAATGTAATAGAGAAAATCACTTTTACATTAGAATGATCCTTAGCAAAAGTAATAACTTATATTAATTATGGTTTAAATTTTATTACTATATTTATTTAGTAAACTTGATAAATTAATTTTATTATATAAAAATGTAATTAATTTTATATCTAATAATTATTGAAATTAATTATCGAATAATGTAAGCATAAGGATTATTCTCATTATCAATTCTCGATAATTTTGCGAACCTCAGTTTTTATACACAACCTACACTCTCTTTACTTTTTCTCTATTTTTTTATAATTAATTTTTCCTATATAGAGAATAATAGTAAAGAAAGAATAGAGGAAGTTGGCGGTATGATTTTTATATGTATATACATAACGGATAATCCTTGTCATATATTCCATGGCAAGGGTGGCTTTTATACATATACACATACATATATGTATATGTATAAATATAAAATATTTTCTCTTAAATAAGATTTTTTAAATTTTTAGCAGTGATTTACCAAAAAAATCTTTTTAATATAATTTCTCTTTCACAATAAAAAATATAATTTTTTTCTCGAAATAAATTGTAACTTCTTAAATAAGAAAATATTAATTTTTAAAATCAATTTTCTTTAAAAGAGATATATAAATATTATTAATCTTATTGTATTTGTATAAACAAAATAATTGAAGAAATCCTATTCAAGAGAATGAATTTAGTTTTATTATTAAAGAAGAATCTTTCTGATAAAATTTTTCATAATGCCATCCGTTACATAATTATTATATACTGCATAATTATAATAAGATAAAAAAATATATATAAATAAAATTTACAATAAAACTGATAATGAACAACTGTTATATCACGCGCGCAAGTGCACGATTATTGCATAATAATGAACAAAAACGATTGAAAATTGCACCATGTTCTTTTATAAGGCTAACTCTTTAAAAATCTGCATCGGTTAATTGATATATTTTGCTATAATTAATGTCAAATAATTATATACGAAACTCATATGCATGTACATGTATATATGATAAGATTAATTATATATTATTGATATATATGTTATTTTCAATTAAAAATTAACAATTAATAAGAAGTCAAATAATAAAAACTTAATAACAAAAATATTGTTAATCAAATTACAAAATCGCAATATTTCTTCAGTTTTTTTAAACGATTCAATTATTGCCACACAATTAGCATTATATAAAATCCTTACATATATTTCAAAGAAAAGATATTATGTGCAAAAAAGTACGTCAATTTTTTTATTATATTTAATACTTTTTATGAAATATCAAAAATTAAAATGTAAAATAATATATATATACTTTCAATTTTATCCGAAATTTAGAAAAAAGACTAATATCTTAGTTTTTCATGATTTTCCTATTTTTCTAAAAATTAATATCCGATCTTCTTGCCATATAATTTGCATAATAAATGCATACAAAAGTTATTTCATAAAATTTAAAAGAAAGCCAATGTATTAATTTCCTGATTTTATTTAGCAGTTTTTCTCTTTTTTTTGAAAAAAATTTGAAAAGAAATTCAAGTAATAATTCAATTAATTAATAAAAAAACACAAAAACATTAATTTTATCCTATATAATGTATGTACACTCGGCAACAGAAATACCTTAATACATGAATTTAAATGTCAAGGCATATATATGGAAAATGCATATAATGTTTTAATATGTGCATAAATTTATGTAATAAGACATTTCTGTCCCCACGTGTACATATACTACTGCTAAAAAGAAAAATTTACTCCAATTATCTATAGTTCTTTTAATAGAAAAAAAAGATAACTTTCATTCGAACATAGTATAGTTCGTTCTAAAGGTTTATAAGATAAAGTCGATGAGAGATCTCATCTGTCATATAAAAAAAAATGTTGCTTCCACTAAAACTGGAACTGTTCTCTTATCGTTCTTTGTTATTCCGTAAAAATAGAAAAACAGAGACGATTTGGATTGCAACGATTTACTAAAATGACCAGACTCCCCTCCTCTGAGACGGCTCTTCAATTCATACTTTCTTTCCCGAAATATAAAATATTCTAAAAAATTTTGACAATTTAACAATTCTATATACATATATATATATATATATATATATATATATATATATATATATATATATACACACATATATATATAATTGTGATTATATTAAATATATTTCAAACTTCATTAATAATAAGGATAATAATAATTTTTAAGTTTTTGGAAATTAAGGTTTTGGAAATTTCAGAATTTGATTATAAAAATTAATTGCATTTAGAAATAAAATATCACAGACTTCTACATATATGTATATATACATACATACATAAATATAAATATATATATATATATATATATATATATGTATGTATGTATGTATGTATGTACTATATTATATAAAAATCTGTATGTTGTATATAGAATGAGCCGTCTCGAATATCGAGGTAGGATGGTTTCGCTTCTTTTTCCATCTTTTTCGGAATATAGAAATTCTATAAATAGAACGTCCTCCAAAGGAACGCAGTTTTTTTTTAGCATATATATATATCTACACAATATATGTATAAGCATGTAATATAATAACGCGTTGTTATTATTATTATTATTGTAAGAGACAATTAACCTTGTCGATCAGGTCAAGCGCAGTCAGCATTCTTTTAGAATGTATTATTTATTATATTTGCATGTGATACCGTATCATCGATAGAGAGTATACGATCCGCATATAATTAAATACGTTATCTAATATATTTATCTACACGTTTTCATATCCCACCGAGTCATTGTTTATAAAACACTGACTATATATTATTGCTAAATTTTAATAAACCCCATAAATCTCTTCTTTGTTAATCTTATTATCTTATCTTTTTATGTCTCCCCTAAATCAGAAAGAAAAGATAGGTCGACGATACAGATAAAAAGATATTTTTTTGAAAAATCTAATTAAAAAATTTTAAAATATATTAAATTATTTGATTAAGTAAACAGTATAAATTGAGTCAATTTTGGCATTTTTTCTTGATTGCACGCAGCCATTCATTTATATTTAAGATTAGCTTGAATTTTGTTTATCTCAACAATTGAAAATTGATGTGCTCAACATATACATGTAATTGACGATTATTATTAATTTGGAAATTATATAATAACAATTGTAAAATTATATAATTTCCACATTTTTATTATACGCGATACTGTATTTAATTAATTAAAATAAAAATATTCAAAGATGTTTAGATTCGCAGGTCTGCGTGTACTTTATATATCTCTTCACGAATTGAAGAAATTCTTACTTTCTATCGATATTAGTTTACAGAAATACAAAAGGAGATCGATTTAGACATGCAAAAATACATGTTTTCAAAGAGACGAAGAAAAAATAGTGTCAATAGGAAAGTGGAGAGGAGATTATATAATGTTATAGAGTAGAATAAATAAATATTATTTATTCTTGGAAGTGGTGGTAGTGGTGGTAGTGGTTGTAGTGGTGGTAATAATATCCTCCTCACCTCCACTGGACCAATGCTTCTCCTGCTCTCGTAATTCGAATTCCCATCGCAATTCCAGTTCCCGCATGTCATTCGCGATTCCCGCTTCATACGTATCCTCCTGATTAATCAATTAATCAATCACAAACATAGGAATTATTCTTAATAATTATATATTATTAATAGTAATTATAAATATATAAATTCAATATTTATTATCATTATTTATCATTATATATTAAGCAACATCACGATTAAGCAACGGTCACGATTAATATTTTGATAGATAGACGCGATAGATAAGATATATGAAATCATAAGATATGAGTTTTAATCAAATCCGTATTGTTTACATAAATCAAGAAAATAACTTAATAAAATCGATAAAGAGCACAAATCTGATCCTAGATAAAAATTAATAAATATAAGAATTATTTTTGTACTCTTATTAAATAAATTCTAAAATGAAATTAAATATAATGACATAACTTACTTCCTCAATTTTATAATCCGGATTGTATTCCTGATTTGACAGCCAATCATTAGAGGATTGCTGGATCCATGGAAACGTAGTGGTACCAGTACCAGTACCATATGGATTACAGCTCCAATTTCGCATATCTCTTTCTCTTTCCCTGATACCTGCTTCAATCATCTGCAATTCTTGTGCAAGCCGTTCGCCCGCCGTGAAAAAAGTGGTGGCTCCTTGTGTCGCTAACTAAGATAAGTATATATTTATATATTAATGAAAATACATGAATAATATATTAATGATGAAAATAATATCAACTTTGATATCAAATATTTTCAAAATTATTTTTAGAGAAAACAATATATGTGTGGTCTTACTTCTACTACAATAACAAATTCTGTAGCAGTAAAATATGATATTAGTTTTTCTTTAATAAGAAAATAAAGTATCAAAGAAAATCATCATTTATTAGAGTTTTCCAGAAAATCATCATTTATTAGTTTTAGAGATTATCATTTATTAGAATTTTTCAATTTTCAGTATCATATAATTTAATATATCATATTACATATCATATATGGTATGAGAATTAAGTAATTTTGTATTGGTGGTATGAGAATTAAGTATTTTTCATATTTTACAGAAGACGAAGCACAATTTATTACCTTTAAGTCATTGAGTTTCTTCTCGAGATGTCTGAGTTGCTGCTTTACCTTTTGCGATTCAAGAATCAAGCTGAAACATATATATGTATAATAATATACATACATACTCACATATATATATATATATATATATATATATATATATATATATATATATATGCAAATATATTCTATTACTCACTCTTTACTCGACATGTATTCCGATCTCGAAAATTGCGGTAGCGATTCTGGAGCAACGATATTACGGCCAAGAGTGATATAATTCTCGTTCATGAAACCGCTACCGCCACCGCCACTACCGTCACTGGGGGTTGTCGACGTCATGGATTGTATACCGCCATTCGCGCCAATTGTCACGTATGCTGCAGTAATTTGTTAATTATATAATTTTAATATCAATTTAATAATTATATCAATATATATGTATATATGTTTACATATAATTTATTGATAAAAATCACATCGAATTATTAATATATAAAATAATATAAATATAATTAATGTATATAATTCTATGCAACACACATGTCTTATTTTTGCACTCACGTTGATTGCCATAATACAAAGAGGTTACAGAGTTTGGACTCCTGTATGCAGTGGATTGCGCAGAGGTGGGTCCAATCCCTTCATTGTAGAAACTTGCAAAGTGTTGCAGAGGCCCATTGCAGGGAGATCTATTATTATCAATTTCATATAAATTGTAAAAGTATAATTATTATAAAATGTTATCACTAAAATTAAATATTATTAAACAATTGTAAAGAACATTAATGTTAATAAATTAATATTAATATTAATAAATATTATATTAATATAGTAAAATATAATAAAAAATAACAATTAATAATTATATTAATCTATAATAATATATATTTTATACACATCTGCAATTGTAATTTTAAAGTTCTTCTTTAATTTTTCATGAATTGTATCGTTAAACTTTTTGATCTAGTTGTAATCAAATTTATTCTTTTTCATTATTTCTTTTTCATTCCAATTAAAAAATTAATAATTGTTTTTTTTACTATATATACAACATCATATTGATGTAATTTTATATTATTTGCATTTATTATCACTATTATTATTGCACCTTATCAGGGTTTTGGACAATCTCGAGATGGATCCCTGTTTGTTGGCTGGTGACAAAGAGGCTGCGGGAGGCATGTCCAATAAGGGCACAAAGGGCGCATCATCGTCGAACAGATGCGAAACCGCGGGTGGTGATTCTGTTCCAGAAGGACAGCGAAAGTTATTTGCAGCAGCCCATATTGAGAAATTATTAGATGTAGTCAACAAGTCGCCTTCCTGTCGAAGATCATAATTCTAAAGAAAAATATAGAATAAATATATAATGAATAAAATATAATAAAATAATATATGTTACAATATGAGGAAGAAATTTACTATAAATATAAAAAAAAGATATATGTATAAAAAAGGAAGATCTTTAAAAGAGAATATTTAATAAAGGAGAGAAATATAATCTTTTATTTCTTAATATATATATTAATTATATATATTATTTGTTAATATATATTATATATTATACAAAAGAGAGAGCTTGAATGTAAAAAAATAAAAATGGTCAGTTTATTACCGTTTTCATTTGCGGGGAAATTAGTTGCTGCTGTTGCTGCTGCTGTTTGCCAATAATTGTTTCCAATTGATTCAGAATCTCCATTCTACGTTGCAGTAGCATTGCCAACATAGTTTTTGCCGTTCGTTGCTATAACATTTATTTTACAGCTCTATTAATACTTATTAAAATATTATAGCATTAATATTAAGATTATTTTCTCTCCTCTCTCTCTACTCATTATATTTATTAAAGTTATCTGTATAATTATATATTTGTTATAATTATTTACTAAAATTAATGGTCTATATTCTAAATTCTCTTTCATCGATAAAAAAGTGCCTCTAAAAGTGGCTTGTAGCCCGAAGACTTATAAGCTACTTTTATCGATAAAAGAGGATATCAAAATATGAAAATCAATATATATATATACACAAACCATAATAATTTTAGTCTTTTATTCTAGCTTTAAAAATGTATTATTGTTAAAGGTTTTTGCACTTCAGATTCACTTAATAAGTAGGAAGTTGTACGGAATTTGATTCGTGCAGTAAAAAAGAAATTTTACTTTTATTCTAAAAAATCTTTCATTTTATTATCAGTAAAATAAATTTGTATGTTTTATGTTTATCTAAATGTTATTTATTACAAAAAAATAATTTTCCCTCACTTTTTTGTCGTTTGCTACATGATTTGCTGGTACGATTTGCGGAGTATCCCACATTCCGAGATTTGTCGTGGTCGTTGGAGAAGACCCATAATCAACAGGGGCAACTGATCCTGGCGACATTATGTAATGTCCTGAACAGTGGACAGCAGATCCTCCGCCATCTATCATAGCTCCTCCCTTCACAGAGCACAGACCAAGATGCGGTAAGTTTTGCGGGGATGCAGACGGCAGCATGTAAGTTGACGTCAATGAATCGATCAAGTTAGTTTCTAGATTGGTCGGAATGGGCATCGGATGCTGCACGGCCGCTGAAGTAATTCAAATAAAATAACAGATATTTATTCTACTTCAGTCTATGTACATTATGTTTTACTTAATTTATTCTGCTTCAAAGAAATATCGATCAGTATAACTTTAATTTTCACAATATCTATCGGTTTTTTTTATTCAATAAAGAATAAAAATTAAAATTTCTCCTTAGTTATATATACGCGTGTGTGCGTATCTCCCTTCAATTTCATTCTTAAATGGAATTATATAATTATAAATATTCATTATATACTCACTTTCTCTATCATGTGTTTTGGCAGAATGATAAGCTGTTAAATCGCCATTCTGTTTATTAAAGGTCTTGTTATTCTTCTCGCCCTTTGATTCTATCTGATTTGAAGTCGTTCTGACACTCAATTTGCGATTCTTCGATCTGTATCTGTATGTAAAAAGTATTGAAATCAATGATATATTCATACTATCACCAAAAATATATATTATTTATACAATCTGCAAACTTGCAGTATAACAATAAAAAAGTATTACTAATTTGATATGAAATAGTCGAGAAAATGTTAATTATTATTCAAGATTATATATATTATTGAATCTTCTAAAATATAATTTATAACAATGCCTAATATTTATAATTTATTTTAATATCGATTCCTTTTTTTAATATATTGCATATTCTTTATAATCCTTTCTCTCTCTTTTGTTCATATAAATAAATAAATGTATTAGATATACAGACTTACTTATCAAGCTCAGTGTCGCTGTGGGCGAAGGTACAATTGTTAGATCGCGGACAAGTGCCGCGAAGAGCCAGATCTCTGCACATGCTGACTTTGTACTTGCCAGTTGTCGGACCCGGGCACGGACCTCCGCCAGATCCGCCACCTCCACTGTCTTGTGTCGCTGATTTTCGATTTCCACCGCCGGTATTGCCGCCTCCGTGTTGTCGCACAAAATCCACCAACGCAGCCACAACTATTCGTACGGCCTCTAAAGCTGCTCGACATTCAGCCAAGCTTGGTGGTTCCGTCTCTAAAAATTATATATTCAAGTTTTTTTTTTATTTAATTATAAAAAATTTTTTTAATATTAGAAATCATATATAGCATGTATATCATTATACCTGGACTGGGATCTATGGCGGCCAACAATTCCAATTGTGGCCTGAGACCACTCAATTGCCCAGGATCTGGAGTACGCTGTAATGCTATCACAAGTTCCTGAACACTTTGGGCAAATGATTGTGGTGTCTGCAATTTGTCAATGATACTTTGCATATGAGACTTGTGTGCGGTATCGCCATAGAGTAGAGCCGACCATTGGTCGGGCGCAATGCGTAGTCCCGCTTCTGTGGCAATCTGTACGATTTGCGCATCATGCTCGCGTCTCAAAGCCTCATAAGTGCGAAACTCTTCTTTTAGCTGCATCAGCGACGAATCCCCTTCGCGTTTCGACACCTGTTAATACAGAGAAATAATAATAATAATTGATATATATAGCCATTAAAAAGATATCAGTGATTTTTGAGAATTTATACATAATTATATATTTATGTAAATATATATAATTCTTTTTTTTAGAATATAGCATTTGATTTAAAAGCATTCAAATACTTTTGTAATTGTCACTGTATATTACCTTGAAACAACTCGCGCGATACAAAAGTTGCACTACATGACCAATGCTGGTCTTGCTGGCTTGTGGAAAGTGTGGCTCCAAACGTTGTACCACAAACATCACCAATACTTTGCGCGATAGTGCTGAACCATCCTCCAATGCCAACAGCACAAGTTTCAATACTTCTTCTTGCATCGCTAAAAATAAGAAAAAAGTAATTGTAGAAACAAAAGTGCATAGTTTTTTTGTGCTTGCATAGTTTCGTTTAAAAAATAATACATATGTATCATTGTAACTGTAGAACTGTAGAAATACCACCACAAAATCAAATATGATTAATTTTTTCTCTTTACTTTTTCTTTAACAATAAGTAAAAAAAATATAGCTTATTTGAATTCATCTCTCTTATCTTTTACAAATAAAATTTACCTGGCCCGAGAAATTGGCAACCGCGAGCACGTACAGCTGCCCACAGATTGGCACTGAGCTGTTGAGGGTTTTGATGTTGTAGTATGAGTTCGGTAACGGTGCGCTCGCCGAGACTACGAGCGGCGCGCAGGGCGCGCGCTCTACCCTCTGGTTCCACTAATTGACAGCCTAACAGTGTCACCAGTTTACGTTGCATGGGTCGGGACACTAACCCTCCGCCCCCGCCTCCGATACCTACATATATCATAACAATTTCATAACTTATATTAATTATCACGACGATTTATATGTTTACTATAACATAATATATAAATTTTAACAATCTACAATATATTCTACAAAGAAATTCAATATAATTTATACAGCAATCTACTATAGCAATATGTTATTTATTTTCTTGTATAATAAATTTTAGTTTAATTTTTATTCTTAAATATATTTGTAATACTTATATCTGATATTTAAAAATAGATATTATACATGCCTGCAGTGTTAGTGGTCTGACATGGTTTGAGATAAAGCGCGAGCTCCTCAATGCAACTCTTGGCCCGCAGATAGTTGGCATGTTGGTCAACCGGTAGCAACTTCTGATAATTTTGTTGCTGATTCGACACAGATGCTGACGAGACGACAGTAGAAATTGGATTGCCTAACAATTGCAATAGTGCTTCATTTACCGGTAATCTCTCCACATCGGTGTTGATAATGCTCTGTGCAAAAGGAATAAAGTAATTAAATATTAAATAACATTGTCGTACAATGTATACAACATATGTATTAAGTAAAATATATATAAAGAATATATATACAACTATACAAATACACATTCATACATATATTATTATTGATATTTTTTGCATACCTGATCGAAAGGACACTGCTTGCGATGCAGATTGGCGAGACAGGCGCGACATATTGTATGGCCGCAACCAAGCGATATAGGGCCTCGTATGGCTGCATCAAAGTCATGACAGCAAATTGGACATGACAGGAATTCAGTCCACTGTGGTGCCTGTATCGGCATTCTATGGGGTAGAAAAAATACAAACTTACATACATTTAGAAAAAAGAAAAATATATAGTCATTTGTGAAATTTACCAAATATATTTAAAATTCTGATAAATATTTTATAACATTTACATATGCTTACAATTTGTCTGTAATGTATAGTTTTATATCTCAAATAATAAGTTTCATAAATTGTCATTTAATCTTTTAACAGATGACTTGACAAAATAGATGAATAGTGACTAATAATAATTAATAGTAATTGTAACTAATAATAACTAATAATAATAATCATTTTATATAAATGTATGTTATTTTTAAAATAATTATCGCATTTTAACGAAAAAAATGCAATTTTAATTATGAATTTCATGTTGTCAATAATGTGAAATTAACGAAAAAAATAGAAAAGCATGGAAGATAAAAATAGAAAAGCATGGAAGATAAAATGTAAATGTAACGTAGATAAAATATAAATATAGTATAAATGAGCAAAAATAGAAAGTTGTAGGTAATGTTGATATCTCTCTCTTGAAGGTATAAAATTTATGTAAAGTACACAGAATGTAAAGAGAAAGTGTAAGAGTATAGAAAGTGCAGTTATAGGGAGAACAAACTCGATAAATTCTGCCTCATAACCATATTTTGCTGAGGTTTCTAGATCGAGAAATCACGGCGCAATACGGCAAGATCATTCTGATTCAATAAATCGATCATCCTTACACGTTGTAGGGAATAATCGCAAGAATTTCTCGGAATTTGTAAGAAAAATTCGACGAAACAGTCGCATTATTCGTGTCGCTGACGAAAACCTGCCTCTATCGCGATGTCCTCGATATCATGACAGCGACTTTCGGAATCCGGAAGATCACGTAAACTAATCGGCGATATAAAATCCACCGTTAGCATCATCACCCACCTCGTTACAGCGAAACATCACATCGATTACACTTTTTGCGCATCACTCTTCTCGCGCAGTTTTGCGCGACTCGGATCTCTAATCTCAACCTTTATCGCACCATAGATCATCAACATGTAAACGCGACGACGACACGAGATGACACGAGAAGCTGCTCGATAGTTTCCCTCTACGCCGTCCTGCGACGCTATTTCAAGCGTGGAAGGCGTACGTTCGAAAACCAACTCGCTGACGGAGTAACGTTCGATCGACCAATCGGGATAAAGGGAGCGAAAAATTCCACCCTTCCGATTGGTCGATTAAACCCTCCCGAGAAGTAGATTCTTCGAACGCGAAATGTCAAAATGACGTATTGGCGTTCCCTCTCGCGTCTATTCGGGACACTACGCTTGGTAATAACGCTGCCATCCGGTTATCTGTCAGCCACGCAGCCTACTGACAACTGACAGCAACACGGCGCTCGATTCGCGGGACCTGTCAGCGTCGGCGTCGTATTGCGCGCGCGCGCGCGCGCCTACCCTCCAGCAACGGCAGTGCGGCTGATGCGTGCGCGCGATGTCCGTAGACATGTACGCTCTCTCTCGCACACGTACACACCCATACATACGCGCGCGTACGTACGCTTTACGCACGGTACGGCTTCGCCTCGCTTCTCCGCTGCGAGAACGCCTGCCCTCGTCTTATCTGGATTTTTGCGCGGCGCGTAGGTAGGTAAGATACGCGGGTAACATGCCGGGGAACGGCGGCGGTGCGCGCGTGAGCGCGTCGCCGGCGGCGCGCGTGGTCGCGACGCCGCCGCCGGCGCACTACCTGCACGAGCTGCCGGCCCAGGACGAGGAACGGCTGGAGCGGCTGTTCCAGACGCTCGACCTCGACGGCAACGGCCGCATCGACGTGCATGATCTGTCAAAGGCGCTAAGCGAGGCCGGCGTGCACACGGAATACACGCAATATGCCCAGGTATTTGCGTATGCTCTTACATATATATATTCCATTCCCTTTTCTACATTTGTATGTTACGTGAAATATGTAGTCGCGCAATACACAGTATACGATGTGTGTATATGTGTGTGTGTGTGTGTTGCTCGTAGAAACATTTTGAAAGAGATTGTGTGTGTGTGTGTAGAATTGGAATTCTTTTTTTTTTTAATTTAAATATGATGTATATATATCTAATCTAACGTCAAGTATATCGTGTTAATATTCTTCTGTTTCATTCTTTTCAACGTTGTCACTTTTTTGAATATAATATATTTCAGTGATTATTTATTTTTGCTTATATTGTATATATGTATGTATGTGTGCGCACGGAAATGCGTAATGAATATCCGTAGACTTGTATTTATCATTTTAATTAATATATAAGAGCTGTGTGAATATCTAATGTCCCTACTTGTATCGTGCGCGCGCAAACACACGCAGAACATACACATACACACACACACGCATATTCTGTCTATAGAATAAGATAAATGATAAATGTATGTTGAAGAGAAAAAGAATTATAAATAAGGAGAAAAGAACAGGATTGACAGGTAAAACGAAATTTAAAATTTGTTAGATTATAATATTTTTTGACTGTTATTTAAAAAAAAGATATTAATTAGATAAAAGAGGAAAATTAAAAAAACAACGAAGAATGTATTTCTAGTATCAGATGCATTTCTCTGCACTTAAAATAAAAGATGTATTCGGGATTTAAAGAGAGTAAAAAGAGACGGTGTGAAAAGTACAACTAGAACAAATCTAAAGGTTTATGCAGATGTATTTATATAGTGCAGAAGCAATACAATACTTCAAAATTTCAACATGGTCACATAGATATGTGCAGATGGAACTGCAAAAGAAGAGAGTTTTAATTTCAAAGAAAATAGCTGATTTAGCATATGAAAAAAGATCTAGTAGGTCTAGAAAAGAATTATGTACATATAACACATCACACACACATATATATATTTTTTTTTATTGCTTAAAATAATCTTTAGAGAAAAGTTTTTCAATAAAATTTATTTATTCAAATTATATTATAATAGATTATATTATAATAATATATATAATCCTTAATAGAGTATTGGAATGAGAAGAATGAAGAATTATATATATTCTTTTGTAATTGAGTTATTAGACAGATAGTACTATCTAAAGTCTTAAGTGTCTTTTAAAGTAATTAGTCTTAAGTATCTCTTAAAAAATCTTATGAAAGAAAACAGTGATCTATTATAAATATTATATTATAAAAAAATTAAAATTTGATTAAAAATATTATCATGCAAATATAATGTACATTTTTACATATTGTTTCTCTTAGCTGCACTTTTTACATTTAAGTTAAAACGGACTTATCTAAAGAATAATTTCTTTATTTTTATAGAAATTTCTTGCCAGCTCAGACAGTACTAAAAGTGGCGACATCAGTTTGGCTGAATTCATACATTACGTTCGTGAACATGAGAAAAATCTACGACTACAGTTTTCAAATCTTGATAAAAATAGAGATGGTAAGTAAGTATTTAGTAAAACAAAGATCAATGTTCTGAGATATTGCACAGATTTAGAATTGAAAAATTTTCTATATCAAACCAAAATTTGATTATAATATAAAACATGTAAATATATATATTTAGTTTAATTAATAATTTATTTTATTAATAAGCACATTATTATTGATTATAGTATTATTAGTTGTAGAGTTTACTTCTTATAATATATAATAATAAAAATTATAAGCATAGTTAAACAATTTTATTAATGTTTTGTTATTTTCAGGTAAGATAGATTTAGAAGAATTGATAAGAGCTTTCAAAGAGCTGGGGATAGAAATTGCGCAAGAGGAAGCAACAAAGTTATTGCAACGGTAATTTTCTTATTGATAACTATTATCTATCAACAGTTCTCTCAATTAATATACAAATTATATGTACAAAATTTATTGGAATGTGCATATAATTTATTTTGTAGAAAAATAGTTTCCTCTTGAAAAGCTATAAAAACAATTTGTTATTCAAAAGTTTAGAAGAATTAAATAAATATTATTAAAAATAGAATAAATATCCTTATTATTAGCAAATAATATATCCATTATGTTAAATATTAAATTACATATATATACAGGGTAGGCCATTTTAATCTACGCACTGAAATATCTCAAAATCCATAAGTTTAAGACAAAAATGTTTCAGACAAAAGTTGTATGGTTTCGAGGAGGCCATAAGAGGGTACCATTGGTTTGACCTTGAAGAGTCACGTGAAGGTCACCTCCAACTTTTTAAATGGGACACCCTATATGCTTTTGCATATTCTTGTAGCTCATCTCGAGAGCTTTTCAAAACACTATAATTAAGTTAGTTTTCATTAAGTACTTTCCGAGTTATGAGGCTTGAAATCATTTCTTAATTTTACATAAACTGTAAAATATCTTGTAAAATATTCATTTTTCGATTATCTTACCTTAATACTTTTATGTACAAAATAATGAGAGGAATCAATTGGTGTAAAGAAAACACATAATTGGTTCGAAAAAAAAAATGTAATTTGCAATTAACAATTACATTTTTTTTCCGTGACCTTCATGTGACCTTCAGGTGACTCTTCAAGGTCAAACCAATGGTACCCTCTTATGGCCTCCTCGAAACCATACAACTTTTGTCTGAAACATTTTTGTCTTAAACTTGGATTTTGAGATATTTCAGCGCGTAGATTAAAATGGCCTACCCTGTATATATATATAATTAATATATATAATTAAATGTTAAAAGAATAATTATTAAAGAATAACAAAAATATTAATTTTTTTAAATTCTCTTCTTTAATATTAATTTAATACATATACATATTATTAATTATAATTAGATATAACGTGCTACTAACTTTTTTAGTATATATATTTAATCATCATTAAATAACATTACTTACCATTAAATATATATAAATACAGAATGGACCAAGATGGAAGCCTCAAAATTAGTTTTGATGAATGGCGAGATTTCCTCCTTTATGCACCAAGTTCTACCTTGCTTGACATTATCGAATATTGGCATCATACTACGGTGAGTAATTCATACAACTTGAACTTTATATTGATAAGAAAGACTATGATATCTATTATACTATATGATATCTAATATACTAATAAAAGCTTGGGAAAAATATGAAATAAAATAATAAATATCAATTATACATGTGCATACATATTATATGCACATACAGTATACACATACGCATATGTATGTATGTGTGTGTATATATATATATATATATATACACACACACAGACACATACATTGATATTTGATGCATGTCGATGCATCGAAATATACAGAAGCAAATATCCCCTTAAATTATGCAAGTCAATCAAATTTCCAATAAGTACATGATGAAATGCTGTGCAACGTTACGTCAGCTACTTGTTACATCATAATAGTGATTCTCAACTTCAATTCGTGTGATATTTTTCATTGAGAGTTAGAGATTAAAAATATAGATTTTTGTAAATATTTTCTCATAAATTTCATCGTGGTTTGTTGATTTAAGAAATGCTAAATTTTGAAATAAGAAACTCGAGTTTTTCCAGAAATTTTATCATTTTAAATTATCATTAATATTATTATTATTAATACCATTTATACATATTACTAATTTTATTATTACTACTACTGAAACACTTGCTAATATTAATTTTAATGGGCCATTATTAAATAATAAGAGAAAGAGAGAGAAAATAGCATTATCACTGTATAATAT
Source organism: Camponotus vicinus (assembly GCF_025532165.1). Lineage (NCBI taxonomy): Eukaryota > Metazoa > Arthropoda > Insecta > Hymenoptera > Formicidae > Camponotus > Camponotus vicinus. The sequence continues at coordinate 6,658,755 of NW_028141949.1, forward strand.
ACATTCATGGAAAAACAGAATATAGAAAAATACAATTAAAATTTCCCTATGCTCTTCTCATCAGATTGTGAGTGAACTTTGTGCTGTGGGACGGTCGCTGACTTTGCTCAGACCGTCATTGCACGGATCTTTGCTCGATGACGTGCGCTCTGTGACGTCAGGAAAAGAACAAGCAGTTATGTAGAAAGGGAGCAAACAAGTTCTCCGTTTTGGAGGGGCACGATATTTTCGTACCCGGGTTTTCCTCGCTTCTTCCGTTAGTCTCGCAGTCGGACTCCGAGCGTTCGAATCATTGGTTCGTAGCTCGTCCTTCTTTCCCCCATCATTAAAGACCACGAGATCGATTCTTTTTTTACCAAGACAGTTTCTTCGGCCACGTGGGTGCACTCACATTGTTAGATTAGTGTCTGTCGATGTACCGTCGATTTTTATTGCTAAATCGTTTCCAGTGATTTTTAGAATCGTTAGAGTGCTCTCAATAATTCGATAGAAATCAGTGGATAAGCGATTAAAAAATATAGAAGAGAAAAAAGCGGAAGATTCTTGAGGATTTGTGATATCTCGATCAGTGGAAATTCCTCCCTGTATAGAAAGTTCGAAAGTTTTCGAAAGTGCAGACTGTACAGTGTGAGTGCGACAGACGTTACAAAGTGAGCGTGATTTCTGTGACACCACGTGATGCAATATATATTAATCACAGCACACACACATACACAAAAGGAGAAGAAACGACATACCATTTAAAAAAAAAAAGTAACAGGAGAGAGAATATAAATAATACATAACGGGAAAAAAGTAAAAGATACAAATAGACACTATAATAAAGTAAAATCGAGAAAATTCTCGAAATAGGAAGAAGAAAAAAAGGAGGAAAGAAGAACAAATAGGCAGTAAAAGGCAACAATAGGCAATAAAAAGTTAGAAAAAAGAAAGAAAAGGATATAAAACTAGAAAAAAATATAAACATAAAAGGAACAGAATAATAAGAAGACCATAATTAAAGAAATTTAAGAGAAATACAGAGACTATCGTATGCGTAGATACGACTGACTTCAGAGTGAGCGAGCAGTGCGGCAGATCTCATGCGACGAGCATATTCGCAACCATGTGAGTCGCGATTACAGCTGATCGATCGCAGCATGTATGCTCTACAGAAACCGAGATTTCTCCAGCATGATAGCACGCTGTCCACGTGTCAAGTATGCGAGGAATTTTTGCAGGGTTACCATGAGCTCTTACAACGGGTGAGTAATGCTAGAAATAGCCTTCAAACAGCCAATCAGAACCCAAGTTTACTAATTGTGATGATCCAAATGGGAAAAGAAAGTTTATAGGACAAAGGAAATGGTCGAAATCCCGAGTGAAAGTGATTCTGGAATGCAATTTTCAAGGATTTTTGTTTTCTCTGATGTCTTAAAAAATTTCATCTTAAATATTTATCAGATATTCTTTAAAAAAGCCTCTTCTATATTAAATCTAATATAATAATAGTGTTTTCCGATTATAAGATTACTTTATTTCTAAAGCGAAATAGTTTTTAACCTTGCTTGATATCGAAAGCCAAAGTAACTGACTTTATAAAATGTTATTTTATCTCACTCGCTCTTATTTTTATCTTAATCTTTAACGAGTTGTCGGGAAAGTCCTGAAAGATAAACAACATTCGTGCCTCCATTATTAGGTCATATCTCCTTCCCCAGATCCAGCCCCCGAGTAATCTTATAATACTGTGCTTCGGAAAAGATCTTGTGAAATATTTAAAGATAAAAGTAAAAATTAAGGATTGATTTTGTCTCATTATTTTTTTATATAACTTTATAAACTGAAAATTATTAGCAAATAAGTCTGAAAATTCGTTTTCGTTTTCAAACATTTCTTTTAATTAAACATTATCTCTTAATTAAATATCATTTTATATTATAGAATATGTTATATGTGTAAATATTTTGAAAATATCAAGACATCTAGTTTTTTGAATTAAAACAATCATAAATCAGCTTTAAATTGTGATCGAACAATTTGTAATTCAAAGAAAGTGCTTTTAATGAGACGCGTCTTATATATATTTCTTTTTGTCTTACTTCCTTGTCAAAATATGCTCCTTTTATTTTGAGCGCGGAAAATGTAGCTAAAAGGCTAGACCTCGCATATTGTACCTATAGACATTAGCATCTATTTGGCTTGTCGCCCAGTCGAACTGAGAACATGTTGGGAACATTTCTTTCAGTTCGTGATCAATCTTGTTACGATTCGCAATTCTTTTTTTTATTCGTTATGTCTCATTTGTTACTGTATCGAATAAATTGCAAAATAATATTTCTTTATCTTTTCTCGTAAACAAAATTACAAATTATGATTTCGCGAATTATTACATCACGAGTTGTTTGTAAAATTGATGAGAAATTCCCAGGGGCGAAAATATTTCGTAAAGTTAGTATGTCTTTGCAACTATCTTTTTTATCTAAAAAAATGAAGTAAAAGGAATTTGTTTCATTTTTATATATTTATACAATTATCTCACTTTTGTTTTATAGTATTATAGTAGAATATATTATATATAAACTGACAAATTTGAATAAAATCCAAATTTATTTGCGAAATCAAATATGACGATATATAAATGATACAAAGTTCAAAAGTACACATTATAAATATTACAACAGATAATCTTAACTTTTATTTCTCTCTGGAGTTTTATGTAAAAAGTTAAATATGTATATTATGTATATGATAAAATTAAAAAATTAATCCTCCTATTTTATAAATATTGAAATTAAAAATAAAATAAAGATTTTAGCTTATTTTTCTTTAAATGATTCAAGACTTAAATCATTAATTTTGTGATTATAATTAGTGATTAGTTAAATTTGTGATAAATTTTTAACAGAAGGATCTAAGTAAAGATTGAAATTAGTTATCAAGAATGAAGTTTCTATAGGAGAAATGTGTGTGTATGTGTGTACTTTAAATATCTTATTGCGCAAAAATTAGCTTAGAAAGTGTTAGCCTAATACATCTTCATTTAGATTCAAATTGAACATTCCTTTTATGAATGTTAATTCTCACAGACTCAATATCTATACAAGGCTTGGAATTACAACGCATTAGTATTGTAATACAATAGCTCTGTTGTATTATACATTACAGATTACTTTCATCGAAACGCAACACTGCAATATTTGATATTTTATCGCAGTTGATAAGCAATCCATATACAGGATGTCCCTAAGAAAGAGAGATTTAAAACCAAAAAGTTAGTCGTGCCAATAATCTTATCATTTTGATTGATTTCACATTTACGTTCAAGGACAAAGCCACTCATTCTAAAACATTGATAAGGAAAAAAAAATTTACTTCACAAAAATATATGAGTTCGATAATTTTGCAAAAGCTAAAGATAAATGATTAAAAACTATTTTCCGAAATTTCACCTTTTTTTTTTACAAAAGTTATATATATATATATATATATATATATATATATATATATATATAACTTTTATATATATAACTATATATATATATAAATATATATATATAACTTATACTATACTTATATATATATAACTATATATATATATATATATATATATAATAACATTCTAAATTTTAACATATTCTTAAATTTTGTTATTAAATATTGTTCGAAGGGTTACATAATGTGTGTGTATGTATATGTATATGTGTGTGTGTACATATATATTATTTATTATATTATTGCGTGTATCATAAGATATTAATTTTAAAAAAATAATTCTTTATTTCATAATTATGTACATCTTATTAATCTTGTATTTTTATTAGTGTCTTACAAATCAATAAAATTATACAAATAAATTTGTTTAAATGTGCGTGTATAAATATCGTTTTATATATGCATGTAAAATAACACATATCTTATTTAATATCTAATTAATTTAAGATTCCTTGAATAATCTTTAAACTATTGATTTTTTAATAAGTCTGATATCTGTGATAAAATCATCAGTTGCTTTCAGTACTTAATTGTAGTATTTTTTTTTGTTTGTAGTATATGGACATCGGAGAGGACATCGGCGTCCCCGAAGAATTCACGAAAGGCGAGATGGTGTCGGGGATGTGGTGGCGGCATTTATTATCCGGCGGGATAGCTGGTGCAGTATCACGTACCTGCACTGCTCCCCTTGATCGCATCAAGGTCTACTTGCAGGTAAATTCTATTTGCTAATTATGATCCTACTTCTACCAAAAAGCTTTCATTTGATATTCATCTGATTTATATTTAATAACGATAAAGGTAAAAATATTTCAATACATATATTTTCCAATATTATTTTTTCAAAATTTCATATTTTATATAAATATGTATAAAGTTTATATGTATAAAGTATCTGTACATATATATTTTTAATATATAAATTTATATAAATAAACTTATATAAATTTTTGAAAAATTGAATGAAAAATTTGTATACATATTGTGTTATTCATAAAAAAATCCGCTTAGCAGCATGTCGAACGTGAGCGAGCGAGTAAATTTGTCTAGTTTGCTTTAACACGACGAGAGACTCGTCCGATCGTCCTTGCAGGTCCACGGCACACGACACTGCAATATCATGAGTTGCTTCAGGTACATGTTGCGCGAGGGTGGCATTAGCAGCTTATGGCGCGGCAATGGCATTAACGTGCTCAAGATTGGCCCGGAAACGGCGCTCAAGTTTATGGCATACGAACAGGTGAAACGAGCTATCAAGGCGGACGACGCGCATGAGCTCAAACTTTATGAGAGATTTTGCGCCGGTTCCATGGCCGGCGGAATCAGCCAATCAGCAATCTACCCTCTCGAGGTATATCTCATTATCTCACTCCTCGCTGCAGCTATATTGAATCATGACGTCAGATGCGAGAAGCCATGTAAATTTGTGTTGTGTACTATGGCTCTTATATCATGACGTTATATTAGCTTATATTAGATTGTTAAAGAAAAAAGTACAGAAAACATCAGTTATATAACATACGTATATATATATATATATATATATATATATAATGAAGTCAGTTCATTTGTATGAAATAAACTCTAAAGAAAAATGAGAATAAGAATATATGACATATAATTTTACAGGTGCTGAAGACGAGACTCGCGCTGCGAAAAACGGGCGAATTCAACGGCATGGTCGACGCAGCTAAAAAAATATATAAACAAGGTGGTTTAAGATCCTTCTATAGAGGCTACATACCCAATTTGATAGGAATTCTTCCCTATGCAGGCATCGATTTAGCCGTCTACGAAGTAAGTTAAAATATTGCGAAATTATTTTCAATTTTATTATATATCTGTTGTAGTTATTAAAATGTTACTTGTGCAAAATTAAATTCTATATTTACGGGATTATTTAATTCAATATTAATATAATTCGAGCCAAGATAAATTCTTCAAGATTTTCTCGATGAATTCATTTGCATTTGTAGACCCTGAAAAATAGTTACCTACGCACACACGACAAGAAGGAACAACCAGCGTTTTGGGTTCTATTGTTGTGTGGCACAACATCGAGCACAGCGGGTCAGGTGTGTTCGTATCCGTTGGCATTAGTGCGAACGCGCTTGCAAGCCGAAATCGCGCCAGAACGTTCGCCCAATACCATGATGGGAATGTTCAAAGACATTCTGGATCGTGAAGGAATACGCGGCCTGTATCGCGGCCTCACACCTAACTTTCTTAAGGTATAGATTAATAGAAAATAAATGAATATATATAAATGTATTGTATTTAAAAGCTTATAGAATTTTTACACAAATTATTTATTTCGAATAGATTTTGTTGGAGTTGTGATTTTATTTTTTGCATTTTTTTAGCTTTTTAAAATAAATTTGTAAGAAATAAATAAATTGTTAATATATAACAATCCAATCTTTTCGATATATGAATTTTATTTCTAGATAATCAGATTTTCTAAATATAAATAGCGTTTTACTTAGAATTAATTTTTAATAAAACTTATTATATTTTTTTCTTTGTACTTCTGCAAAATAAGTGCTACACTCTTCATAATATTTATAATTCATTCTTAAATGAAAGACATGTAACAAGTCGAAATTCGAAATTATGGAAATTAACGATTACTTCTTTTTCGTAATGTTGATTGGTTTTCTGCGTTGCATTTATTTTCATATTACAAAAAATATAAAATTCTAATTATTGTCTATGTTTAACATACAAAAATAATGTAAGTTAATAAAATTTTAAGAAATTATATTCCCCTTACTAAAATATACATTCTTTTTCCGTAGGTTGCACCTGCTGTATCTATCAGTTATGTAGTATATGAGCATCTCCGGCAGGCGTTGGGAGTTAACATGACGTGATGAATATGCATACTAGGATTAATTTAATTAATTAACTTATTTTCTCTTTTTCCTTTTCTCTCTCTCTCTCTTTCTCCTCCCTCTCTTTTTGTTCGACATAAATAATCATCGACAGGCGAATATATGGTCGTTCGATTAGATATGTTCGTTTTATCTCAAAGAGGAAAAAGATAAATAAAGAAAAAAAAAACAATTCCGACATTTATTTATTATTATTGCTAACTTGAAAAGTTTCTTTGATAAATCGAGCGTTCTATATCTTTCGCAGTTTTTTATGATTTATTGAAATTTAAATATACATTAATATTTTAATATTAATAAATTATACAAAAATAACTGTGAATTAATATAACATAATTACTAATTTTCTCTAGCAATTGCTGTCATATTGTTAATATTACGATACAACGATGTCTGATTTTGAATAAGTACAAGGCAGATTATGTTCCATGTGTAAAAAAAAGTATTATATTTTTTTGTAAACAAATATACAAGCAAATGACAGTAATCAAAGAAAGAAAGGCCAGTTCTTATTATTCAGTATAAAAATGAATTTTATCGGCAACATTCAAAACGGCTCAAAACAAGATTTGCGTGTTATATAAATTATAATTATCTCTTTGTTTATGTAATTAAATTATTATAATTACCTATATATATGTAATTATAATTTTTTTATTAGAATTTACAAATAGAGAATAATTTATAAATAAAATTATATGTAATATTTTGATTATTGTGATAAAAAAGGAATTTATAAATTAATAGACATTTATATAGATTTATTTAAAAATAATAAGTTGATATTGAATTTAATTTTCTTTATTATTATATTTATTTATTTATATATCAGATTATTACTTTAGATTACTTCAGATCATTAACTTCTTCTTTTTATTTTTCTGACTTTGTCCATAGAAAATTTATATTTATTGAATTACGATTTGTAAAAATGATGTAATATCGATTTAGAAAATTTCGTTTTGATTTGCAAGAATGGAGAATCGATATACATCAATACTGTGATATGTATATGACTGTAAATTGAATTCTCGTGTAGTTCTATATAGAGATCTTGTAAATTATGAGATTACTGCAAAATTATGTAAAATAAATTGATTCATTAAAATAAAATGCATGCTTTATGAAATAAACAATTTTGAATAATTTTGCAAAGTAATATTCATCTATAGATTATTCTTAATCCTTAAACACATAATTTTATTTTGAGATTTTTATTGAAATATGGTAGAGAAAAATTCTATAAAAGGGGAATAATACATTTTATAATGTATGTTATAAGAACGAAAAATATTAATTCAATGGATCGAGTTTTTTACATAATTTCTAATTTATGTAATTGCTATATATTATAAGCAATCTTCACTTTTTATTTCGATCTTATCTGGTTATTGGTATTTTGTAGATAAGTCAATTTAATTTCTCATCGGTCATTTGATCACAAAAATAAAAATTTTAATTTAGATCTTTCTATATACATATGTATATAGTTTTTAAATATTTATTAATGAGATTGTGTAAATTTACATATTTTTAATTACATCCTAAAAAATTTGAATTATCAAGTATAAATTTGCTTATAATTATTTAATTATATTAAATTATTATAAGAGAGTTCAAAGTATAGAAGGCTCGAAATTTGCGTCTTCTGATTTATGCATAGAGAGAATTTAATCTATAATTCCCATATCATATATATATTTGAGATTAATAAAAGTACATAAAATATATATATATATATATATATTTTTAAATAATATCCTATATATACATATTACAAATTTGTTTAAGAATTAATTAATCCATATATTTAAGCTATTCATCCTTCAATGTATTATAAGCATCTTGACATCAAAGAAATCTATTCTTTTGTTAACTATATAAGGAACTTAATAATCCTAAACATCTTCAATTAAATAAATAATTGTAAATTATATCATAATTTTTTAAATCTTTGACAAAATGTTATTTCTCAAATTAAACATATTTTGATTTAATTAAAATTAAATTCTTTCTAAAAAAGGGAATTTATCAATTTTCGCAAAAAAATGTATTATATTACTTTGCTTATTCATACTTCTTTTTTTATTCTAGAATATCTTGTATATGAATTGGGAATAGTTATTTTGTATATAAATTAGGCATATGAACAGTTCTTTGGGATTTAAATAGATTAAAAAAGAAATAATAATATCGCGTGTGACACAAGTGATTTTTAATACTTACCTTTCAAAATCACCTAAATTCTATACAAATTCACCTAAATTCTAATACAAATCTCTACAAATCATGAATCTGACAATAAAGTTTGCGAAAAATGGAAGAAAAATATTCGAATTTATAGTATTTTAAAAGAACTTTATAGGAAAGAATTTTATAGGAAATTGCATTCCAGTTGAGCAATAGATATGTATGAAATATATTTCATGTTATGAATTTTCTTGTAAAAAAAAAAAATATATATACAGGGTGACCCATTTTAACTTAGGCAGCCAAATAACTCGAAAAATAAGCAAGATAGAGAAAAATGTTTTAGACAAAAGTTGTATGGTTTCGAGGGGGCCATAAGATGGTATCATTGGTTTGACCTTGAAGAGTCATTTGAAGGTCACGTGAAGATCACTTCAATTTTTTTAAATGGAACATCCTATATATTTTTGTACATTCTTGTAGCTCATCTCGAGAGCTTTCCAAAACACTATAATTAAGTACATTTTCGTTAAGTACTTTTTGAGTTATGAGGCTTGAAATAATTTCTTAATTTTACATAAACCGTAAAATATCTTGTAAAATATTCATTTTTCGATTACCTTACCTTAATAGTTTTATGTACAAAATAATGAGAGGAATCAATTGGTGTAAAGAAAACACATAGTTGTTTCGAAGAAAAAATATGTAATTTGCAATTAACAATTCCATATTTTTTCTTAAAAACAACTATGTGTTTTCTTTACACCAATTGATTCCTCTCATTATTTTGTACATAAAAGTATTAAGGTAAGATAATCGAAAAATGAATATTTTACAAGATATTTTACGGTTTATGTAAAATTAAGAAATTATTTCAAGCATCATAACTCAAAAAGTACTTAACGGAAAGGTACTTAATTATAGTGTTTTGGAAAGCTCTCGAAATAAGCTACAAGAATGTACAAAAATATATAGGGTATTCCATTTAAAAAAATTGAAGTGACCTTCACGTGACCTTCAAATGACTCTTCAAGGTCAAACCAATGATACCATCTTATGGCCCCCTCGAAACCATACAACTTTTGTCTAAAACATTTTTCTCTATCTTGCTTATTTTTCGAGTTATTTGGCTGCCTAAGTTAAAATGGGTATATATATATACACATAATATAGCTAATTTTTTATTCTTAAATTGTAAAAAGATTAGATTTTATATTTAATAAAAAATCTAATCTTTTTACAATTTAATAGTAAAAAAATAGCTTTGGTAGTAATTAACATTAAAATGATGCAAGTTGTACTACAAAATTCTTTTTTTGTATTAATTTACTTCATATTAAAATAAATGCAATAATATTTATCATAAAATATGTTATGACAATATAATTGTGAATTTATCGTTATCTTTATTGAAAGGCACTGTACTTTCTCAGCTACTTTGCAAGTACTTTGCAATATATTACAATACATATATATTTAATTCATATAATCTATAATTTTCAATTTTTAATAGGCACCATATTTAAATATACTTCTTATTTATCCTTTTTGCTTAGAAAATTGCGATATCTGGAGTAAATTTTGTGATTAATTTGTTTGTATTTTCCTCTCTCTTATTCTTTAAAAAAATAGAAACAGCACAATAGTTTGATGAAGTAAAATTTATATATCAAAAACATTTATATAATGAAATCACTTTATTTTCTATCTTTGATTAAATTTTCTTAAATTATGTGTGTTATATATATGTAATAAATTTCGATTAAATTTTTTTGTTACTAAATTATATATTTTAACAAAAATTTTGTAAATTTTTATCATGGAATGCTCTTTTTGATGAAAATGCAAATTTTATTCTTTTATTAAATTCTTTTTGTTTTTTTACAATGTGCAGATTAATTTACGATAAAGTTTACATATTTTTTATATAAATGATATTATTGAGCAATATCAGTCAAAAGTTGCCTATTTGATTTTTTGTGATTTTTACTTATTTTTACATGCCTTTGGTATAAACACATGCTTATTCAAACATTTTATCGACTTTAATAGTAAATTATAGTGAAAAAAGCATGTATTAAAATATCAAGCTAAAAAAAGGTTTACAATGGAATTATAGGACGATCTTAATACATAATATGGAATGTTATAAAAATGGTGCAAATCTTGTGTAGCGGTCTTACTTTGGGCTAATTTCGCGTTTCAGTCTGAATTAAGTAGCTTGCCTGCTTCCTGATCGAGCAGCCAAAAGAGAGTACCATCAATTGGATTCACTCTCGTGGCTGGCAAATCCTCTTTATCTTTTAAGACCCTCTGTAACAACAATAAAAAAGTAATTTAATACAATCAAAATTCTGTACATGTTCGAGAGATTTTCAATCTCCACTTATATACGTGCAATTCTGTAACTTTAATCAAATGGGACATGCCCTCTCTGCCACTATGTATGTTCTAAGAATCAACTGGCAAATATGAAGTAGTGAGAGAACAGCGCAAGAAAAATGAAATCAAGAGGTAAGTTTAATCTATGAAGTATCAGATGGCTAAAAGGGAGAGAATAGTAATAATAGTAGTAGAAAATTCTTAAATAATCAATAATTTATAATCAATTTAAACTAAATAAACATAAAAGAAATTTAAACTAAATAAACATAAAAGAAATAAAAAGGTGATAAGAAGTATAGTATAGTATAGTATTATATTTAAATCCAAGACAGAAATTTAAAAGAAGAAGCTGGTTGGAAATAAGATATCCAGAAGTGAGATTCGATATTAAAGAGAAAATTTGCATATTAATTACTTTCAAGTTCCCTAATAATTACCACTTCCTCTCTTGTACTGCTCTCCTACAATTCATATTTGTCACATGACCATGTGACAACATACTGGACATGCATGGTATCTTGTGTCTTTTACTCTCTTTCTCACTCTAAAGTGGACTCAAATGTACATTCAAAAGTTGGCCACGAAGTATAAGATACATATATATCTTCTAATTCTAAAATAAAAATTGTTATTTTCTTTACAAATATATTTTATTACATATTTCTATTAATTATTATTATTATTAATTTCAATTAATGAATTATTATTAAAAATATTAAATATTAAATTCTTATTCTCGTGTTTTCAAAATGTGCAAAATTGTTAAAGTAAATTTAAGTTAATCGAATAATTAATGAAAAAATTTGATAATTACCTTGACGATCTCGGTCTTGCTGGCGCCAGTAGCGATAAATACACACATGCGAGCATTATTGATGACCGGTATGGTAAGGCTGATCCTACTAGGTGGTGGTTTTGGCGCGTTTAACTCCCATGTGACCCACATGTTCTCATCGTCGAGAGCTCGATGACCCGGAAAGAGCGAGCATGTGTGCCCGTCCTGACCCAGGCCCAGCAACAAACAATCGAATCTCGGTAATCTGTCCGGCGGGAAGAAGAAGGCCATTTTTTTAATGTAATCCTTCGCCGCGTTCTCGGCTACAAATACATATAAATAAATAAATGACAAATAAATAATATAAACAATAATAATTTAGAAAAGAATTATAAATATATATATGTGATAATAAATAAAATGACAAAAAACAAAAGGTACCATGCAATAATGTGAATAAAAAATATAAAATAAGAATATAATGGAAGATTAAAATAATTGCAAGTGTGTAAAAAAGACATTAAATAAAATAATAATAATTATATGAGACATTTAATTATATGTAATAAAAATACGAATCAATTATTACACAGACTGCTCAAAAAATAAGAATCAAACATTGCTGCAAGTGTATGTAATCAATTCTTCAAAAGACAGTATATCTGTCTTCTAAATTTCCTCATTCAGTCCATAAACATTATAAATATTGATTTTAATGGCGTTAAAAATTTTAACTGTCCGAATCACATTCTTGGCAGGATTAATATTTGACCAGCACATTTTAAATACATAATCACAATACAATGATATAATGAAGAACAATAAATTTGATAGCATAATTTCTGATTTCTTTATCAAAGTAAGAAGTTTCTATATATGCAGTCTAATCTAATCATAGACACTTGACACAGATTGGTTTTTGGTCCTTATTTTTCAAACTCCTTAATAGAATAAATCACTGATCACATACCATTTAATTCTGAATCAATTTTTATGAATTGCTCCTCAGTGACAGGCACTTTTCCAATAAGACAACTTTTGTAGAGGCCAAAATTAGAATCAGAACTCTCTAGAGGCACAACTCGTTCATCGCAGAAAAAGAAGCGCCACTTGCTCCAGTCGGTTGCGATATTAGGCAAAGATTTGGCCAATAATTCCACTATTGAACCACCTATAAAAATAGCAAATTAGTCATTAATTGAAAATAATTTATTAATTTTTTTTTCATTTATACAGGGTGTTCGGAAATTCAACCGACAAATTTTCAGAGATTGTCGGGGGCACCATAAGAATCATTTTTTGCAAATGAACCTGGGGTCGGAAACGTGTCATTACATCGCTACGGCATACGGAGTGTTCGAAAGAGTCGGGACCTCGAAATATCACAAAAAATAGAAGTTTTACAAAAAATTGTTTCAAACAAAAGTTGTAGGGTGTGAAAAGGTCTATTTACTGGCGCCATGTGTTTGATCTTGGATGGCGTCGCCAAGGTCACGACAAGGCCACCTTGAATATGCAATAAAAAGTGGAGGGTTCCATTTCAAAAATTCAAGGTGACCTTGTGACCTTGGCGACGTCATCCAAGGTCAAACACATGGCGCCAGTAAATAGACCTTTTTACACCCTACAACTTTTGTTTGAAACAATTTTTTCTAAAACTTCTATTTTTTGTGATATTTCGAGGTCCCGACTCTTTCGAACACTCCGTATGCCGTAGCGATGTAATGACACGTTTCCGACCCCAGGTTCATTTGCAAAAAATGATTCTTATGATGCCCCCGACAATCTCTGAAAATTTGTCGGTTGAATTTCCGAACACCTTGTATATGACCACCTTTTGGCACACTTATCTCCCCTCAAACTTTTTAATAAAATTGAAAATTAAAAATATTTTATATATAAAAATCTAATTACTTATATATTTATTTAAACTATTCTTTTATCTCTTATATATTATACATTGACAGATATTTTTCAGACAATTGGTATAAACTTTTTAATATAATTTCTATAGGATTAAGTATATAATTAAAACAGCAATTTTGGCCAATCTTAAACATTAAGGCCCAGTTCCACAACTTATTTTAACCAAAGTTTAGCTCGTTAAAGGAGGATTTACGTTGCGTCCCAAACCCATTGTATCCAATCGGACGTCATACATCGGACATTGAACGCAATGTAAATTCTCCTTTAACGAGTTAAACTTCGGTTAAAGTAAGTTGTGGAACTGGGTCTAAAACATTTCTTATATATATCTATGCTTATGCATACTATTTTTGAGGTATCAGTATAAGCTACTTAACCTACAAATTTCGAAAAAATTCCTTCATTATATTTAGCATATTTGCATATATTTACAGCATATATTTACTATTTTAAAAATATGAATATTGTCATCTTATTTATCATATTTCGACGTAATACTATTGTCTAACCAATTAATTAATCCTAACCACATGGAAAGTTGAACATAAACGTGATCAATAATAAATATCATATAATTAGCAGTAATCAGTGAATGTATGCTTTTCTTAGCTATATTTTCATTAAAGTCTTCTGTATGTGAATTTGTAGAAAAAGATTCGCAGAAATATTTAATATTTATATTTCTTAGTAAACACACACCATAAAGTCCAAAATACACACAAGTATAATTCTTAAATAATTCCTATATAAAAAGTTTAATCTATTAATTTATCATGTTTGGTATATATCCCTAACAACACACATGTCCAAAAGACATCTATAGAATATCTAGAGGACAGCCGAAGGATATTTTATGTCCTTCGGCTGTCCTCTAGATATTCTATAGATGTCTTTTGGACATACATTTTTATTTTATGTCCTCTGGATGTCCTCTCGATGACCTCTGGACATCTTTTGGACATGTGTTGTTAGGGATGTATATGTGAGATATAAAATTTTTTATAAAACACAATTATATGTTATAAAGTTTATATATATATTTACATTTCATATATTTATATTTACATTCCATATATTTTTCTATACTTTTCTCTATACTATATATTTTAAACAAATCACATACACACACACACATTTAAATTTATATATCCAGTTTTTTCTACATATATTTTCTCTTTTTCATTAATTCATTATTCTTTTCATTAATATAATAAATTATTTCTTCTCATTAATTGATCATGATTCATGTTATTATAGAGTAAAAAACTCAGTGTATATAGAATTTTAAATAGAATTTTTTCCAAATATAAAAATATACTAATATAAGAAACATATATGTACAATTTTTATTATATTTCGAAATAAAAATGGAACTTTTTTAGCTAAAAGAATGACAAAGCTAATGTCTCAATTAGATGCTAATTTCATATTGAGTGTAGAAAGTGTAACACTTAAATTGAAAAAAAAAGAGGAGAGAGAGCAAGATTAAAATCACGATATAAATTCGCTAATACAATTTCTCTCATGCTGGAAATATGCAAAAATTAATATATATTACAAAAACGTATTTCGTTCCATTTATTACTTATTGTTTCCTTTATTCACAAATCAATGAAATAATATATAATTTTACATCGAAAAGGTTCGTTTTCGTGAAGCATGACAATACGAAAATTTGATCTTTGGTGAAATTAAAAAAACTGAGATTTATTTTTGTCACATTAGACGCTAAATGGAAATCTGAACGATTCTGTAAAAGACACACATAAATTAAAGATATATATATATATATATATATATATATATATATATATATATATATATATATATATATAATTATAAATACAATTTTATATATATATATATATATATATATATATATATATATATATATATATAAATATAAATAATTATAAATACAGAATATTACAGAATTTTACATATATATACGTACGTACATACACACACACACACACACACACACACACACACACACATACACATACATACATATAATTAGAATTCTATAGAACGCCGGAATTATATACACAAGAGGTACTGTAGAGCTAAATGGATACGCAATGATAAGCAGAAAGAAGATAGAGAACAGGATTATAGGGAATCACCTGATACTCCGAATCGAAAGATCCGATCATCACGTGAGGTTGCGTCATCGGCGGCGCGAGCGACAAGATTAGAGATCCGCGAGAGTAACTGCTCCTCGTCGTTGGCCACCACTATCTCCGTCATTGCGTACGTTCCTCTGCGGTTGAACGGAGCGAGATTATCCCGTACATGCACCTTCGATCGCCAACGTGACCGCTGGTGACCGCTATCGAAACGCGAGTGCGCCGGCCGTTCGCACAACCTACGTTCCGTCCTACGATCGGCACTTGTGTCTTCTGCACTTTACGCACTTTCTTCACATCCTCCTCGGAGGCAAAGAGACGCAATCGGATCAAAGGAATTCGAGCTCTCCGCGAAGATGAGGGATACGTTCGGAAATTCTACCCGTGGGGTAAAGTAGCGTTTGATTGATCAATCGGGGTAAAAGGGGCGAGAATCTCTCTGTCCCGATTGGTCAGCTCGATCGAGCTCCTACCCCACGAGTAAGATTTCTGAACGATCCTAGTTCGGGGAAATCTCGTTAAATGGCGCGCCCGTTCGACGAGTATCTAACGTATCTAACGAGTATAAAAAGTGCAATAATTGTATGTACGTATGTATGTACAAACTAACCTAAATTTATGTGCACAATTTAGCGTGTAAGATTAAATAACGCTCGATATGCTCAAGGTATAATGATAATAATTCGAGCAATCGTCGTTTTATGAATCCTCACGTTTTAGCTCTTGTCGTAAAAATTCCATAAACTGAGTCGTCCAATTTTATGTCTATCATTATCTTATAGATTAGATTAGGTTACAATACTTGACTTTCTCTAATTTATACAATTCACGTAATTGCTTTTATTTTTATCGAAGCGAAAATTGATCGAAGAAAATCGTAATAACTATATAATTATTTTATTAATTTAATATTGATTTTATTTATACTTAGTCATATGTAAGTAGATGAGAAAATTTATAATTTTTTAAAAGATTTTATAATTTCTTGATGATTCTTACGACATGCGCCTTCGACATTTGAGAACAAAATATTAATTGATATATAGAGATACATTATAAAATTTATCACCAATTATGAAATGTATAAAATAAATAAATAATAAAAATCACAATCGTAATAATGTATTGTTAATAGAACATTTGTCAATTTCCAGCAGGAGAAAAGTGTGCAGTGATTGATTTAATGGATCATGGCTGTTTTTAAGCCAAGACAAATCTGCTTATTGCAAACAATTGGACTGTTCAGATAACGTAGAGCTTTGTCAAATTAGATGAAACGCAGGAATAATGTCCTTCAGAATACGTTTGGCTCGCAGTAGACCAATGAGACTTCTGGGTAGCATTGCCATGAAGTGTTGGGCTTTCAGCGGAGTCTATATCCTTATCTGCTTCCTTTTATATTGGTTATATGGTGGAATTTTAGCTTTCTTCTTGCTGTGTTTTGCTACAACTGGTTTGTACCTTTTTTTACTACAAAAAGTATTATTTTCTGATAAAACCCTTTATTATATATATCATTATTTTATTATTAGTTATAGAAATATTTTTAATAGCTGAATAATATTATATTATGACTATTTCTATATTTCTAATATTTTTTTATTATTACAGGAATACTCTATCACAGGGAAGATCAACTTCTTTATCATCCAGAACTGCCATCTCATTCCAGAGTTTATGTGCCAGCTCCTTCAATATTTAATTTACCATATCAAAGTGTGTATACTAGAGCTGGAGATGGTACAATGTTACACATGTTCTTTGTTTCTCAACCAGAGGATAGAATGAGGAAGGCACCTACGCTATTGTTTCTGCATGGCAATGCTGGCAATATGGGCCACCGGTATTCAATATTTATTATTTTATTTTAATTTATTATTTTATTATATTATTTTATTATTCTATTTATATTATACATACTCACATGTTAAGAATTGAAGTTAAATAAATTATTACAACAATAATGACATAAAGTATTTTTAAAAATTTTATTAATTATAATATTGTCAAAATGTTTTTCATTGATTATATCTATATAATGTATCATATAAAAAACAATTTAATTATGTATATTTATAAGGAAAGTTATAATGAATTATATTTATTTATAATTATATTTACAATTAGTTATATTGATTTTTTTCTAGATTGCAAAACATAATGGGACTATATCATAATATCCAGTGTAATATTCTAATGTTAGAATATCGGGGATATGGCCTGTCGCAAGGTTCCCCGTCGGAGGAAGGTCTCTATATGGATGCCCGAGCAGGGATAGACTATCTGTTCAGTAGAACAGATATTAATACTAATGAAATTATAGTATTTGGTAGATCACTAGGTAAGGAAACAGATTTTGTTTTATTATTTTAAACATTATTCACGTTATTATTTTTTAATCTGATAATTTTGATAGGTGGAGCAGTAGCAATCGATTTAGCCACAAAAGAAGAAAATTCGCAGAGGATTTGGTGCCTTATACTCGAAAACACCTTCACTAGTATTCCAGATATGGCCGCCTTATTTGTTGGATCCAAATTTCTACAATATCTGCCACTTTTTGTATACAAGAACAAGGTGAAAAGATAAAAAAATTTCCAATTTTTTAAATATTTTGTACACAATTACTTCGATTCTCTGCAAACGAATTCTTTTTAAGAAAGATATAGCACTTTGTTTATTAAAAAGTAATATAAGTTTGTCGATGAAGTAATATTATTATACTATTATTCTTTAATTTTATTATTATTATCATAATTAAATATAATAACTTATTATATTTTTTTCATATATAATCTTTAAAATAATGAATATCTTCTATGGTATTTTTTGTACAATATATATATATATATATATATTTATATTTATATGTATATTTATATGTATATATATTTATTCTCATGTTCTTATATTTTTATACTTCTTATTACAGTATTTATCTATTCTGAAAATTCGCGCAGTCACAGTGCCCACTCTGTTCATTTCCGGTCTGGCGGACACGTTGGTACCACCTCGCATGATGCAGGATCTCTACAAAAATTGTCGAAGCACATGCAAACGCATACTTCCAATCGTAGGTGGCACGCATAACGAAACTTGGTGCCAGCCAAATTACTATCAAAACATTTGCACTTTTCTAACCGAACTTAGAGAAAATCCTCCTCCAAGAGTAACGTCTAGTCATTGGCAAATCGATGATATCTAATGACGACATTAATTAAGTACGCCTATTATTACAATCTTAAACATAAGAATCGTTTTCACATGTTCTGAACGTCTGAGAATCGACTTTATCGAATCGATATTTTATAAGAGTCTTTTTCTCGCGCGTTATAACAAAGAAATCGGATCTTATAACTCAAAGAAAAAATTAATAATTACTCTTGCGTCCAATTAAAGTCATAATTAAACTAAATAAAACTAATTAATTTAACTCTTTGTAAGTACAAATCAATTTAAATAATTGATATAATTATGATGGATTATATTAATTATATTAATGACAAGAATTAATGACAAGAAATATTAATTAGTGAATGAAAAAGAAAATTTATGTAATTATAAATTTTTAAGACATCATTTGACATTGGAAATGTGTGTCAAAAACAAAACAAAATGTAAATAGCTTTAAAAATATAAATTAAAGCCATTATTAGTGATTAGCTTTAAAAATATAAATTAAAGCCATTATTAGTGATTTAAAATGTTAAATATAAATTAAATATAAAGCTACCTATCGTTAAACATAAACTTATTTTTAAAATAAATAGAATTTTGTAATTTTACCAAAGCACATAATCGCAAGCGCAAAATTCTTGATATGTTTATATATGTTTATATATGGTTTATATATGGTAATTATTATTATACATTATTGCAGTATGGTTCCTGTTACAATAAGTGCTATAATAAAAAGATAAAAAGAGATTAGAGATTATAACAGCTAATTTACACAAGAATGTAAGCTGTGCTAAATCATGGAAATAATAATATCTTTTATATGTTTTCCCACAGTGACAGTCTTCATGTTTTTATAAGAAAATAAAGATCAAATAAAGAAAATCAAAGAGATACAACTAACACATTTTAAATATTATTTTTAATAAAAACCCAAGAGAGAGAGAGAGAAAGAGAGAAGAGATCTCGTGAGACTTTTATTTGAAAAAGGTATGTCTGTATATAATATACATCACAAAAATAATGTGCATCTTTTCTTTTTTTTTTAAGTTTATTAGCAGCAATTCTTTCGATATTTTAATTAGTTACTGAGTTATAGTATAATAATAAGTAATAATAATAAGTAACTATAATAAGTTGCTCTTATAATTTGCAGATAGAATGTACTTATAATAAATTTATTCTATCTACAAATCTACACAATTGAATTGATATCTTATATATTTACTAAAATCTACGATTAAATCGTCTTTTTTTCACAATCATTCTTTGAGTCAATAAAATGCCGATTATCGTTAGAATTGCAAGCACAAAAAATGCCATCGCCAAAGCAACGATCATTCCAGGACTGATTTCAAATGTCACAACTTGTTTATTAGAGATACTTGCAAAAGTCATTCTTTCTGCGAAATGTGAAAAGTCATCGCAAAAAACATTTCCCTTCCACTTATACCAATGGACCATTCTTTTATCAGTTAATGGAGGTGGACCAGCACATCTATAATTAATAAATTCAAAAATAGAATTATTTTATTTATTAATTTAATTTAATAATATATAAATACACAAAATAAGTTGATATTTATATTCATAATTTGTGAAATAAGTTCTAATGATCCATATAATTACATTAACTTATAATATATTGTAATTACCTTAAATCTTCTAGTAGACTACGTCTCATCAAGTAAAGTTTTGGGACTAATATATTTAACATCCATTGCAATGAGCAGTCGCAAATAAATGGATTACCTTGCAAATTAATGAGATACTTCGCATTTGAAACATTTACATCAAATAACTCTGACGGCAAGTGAGCAAAACAATTATTGCTCAAATCTAGCTAAAAAATCAAGAAAAAAATGTAAAAATATAATTTTTATCTAAAAAATAAATTATAAAATGTACTTACAGAACAAATGTTCATATGCTGAAAAACGTTTTTCTCGATTATATTCAACTTTATATTATTCGAAATAGTTATATTAATACAATCGTTTTCCCTCTCCCTCAGCATTAGAAACGTTTCTTTACCAATTTCTTCAATCGTCTTTACAAAATTTATTTCAAATCTTTCCAATCTCAATTCAGACCTAATTTTTACATCTTTTAAACGATTCCCATTAACTTTTAAAATTCTTAAATTTGGAAAATTCTTAACAGAAATTGTTTCAGGAATTATTGTTAAATTGTTAAAGGATAAATCCAGCGTATCTAAATCTTTTAGAAAAACATCTGGAAATTCTGACAAGGAATTTCCATTAATATTTAGATTTTTTAATTCTTCCAGTAATGTTAGATTTTTGTATATATTAGAAATGCAGTTGTTTTGAATGTTTAAGATGTGAATTGATAATTTTTGTAGTAATAAGTGATTGATAAAATTGTTTCCTGCGTAAAGTTCCAGCAGTGACGATGGAAGATTTTGGAGATTTAAATCAAGAAGATGATTGTTATTGATGTAAAGTATTTTTAAATGCTGCAGGTAGAGTAATGACTTGGGTGGGAGAGTATTCAGTTGATTGAAGGAGAGATCCAAATATTCCAGCTCTGGTAAACCGTTGAAAAAATTCTATAATAAAATAGAGTACAAATAAGATTATTAGAATATAATATTAATATATTATAAATAATAATTATATATTATATATATGATTATTTCTGCTTATATAATTTATTGTTATAACAATATAGAAAAATTTAAATAATTTTTACTGTTAAAATTATATAAATAAAATTATACTACGCTATTACTTACTACCAGATTAGTAAGATTAGTAAGATTGTTGTGAGACACATCAAAAACTTTCAACTTCGTTGTTGTGTCTTCTGAACTTTTCTCCAGACTATTGATCTGATTATGACTCAAATTAAATTTAGAGAGAGAAGAATCCATATTTATAATGGAAATATCGAAGTGCCATAATAGATTATGGGAATAATTTAAATCTTCGAGGTCGTTTAAGTTCTTGAAAATATCTGATTGTATATTATTCAATTTATTTTGAGACAGATCTAATTTCTTTAAATATTTAAAATTCTTTAGTTCGTTTGTCGGAAAAAATACTATGTTGTTTTTTGAAAGAATAAGTTTCTTTAATGGTTGAGGCTGATCAAGAGTGAAAAGATTATTGAAATTAAGGTCTTCATTAATTCCCAGGTGTCTGTTATGACAATCAATAATTGCTTCTATATCTATAAGAACAGAGAATAATAACATAAAAATGTATACATAATAATTGTTAATTTTATATTTATTATATATATTGTTTACTTATTATTTTTATTATAATTCTTATGAACTATTATCTCCTCTTTTGAAAGATATAATATCAATATTTATAATCGATAATAATATAATATAACAGCAAAAATAATATATATTTGTTCATTCTTCATATCTTATTTATTATATTGTTTTCTTTTAATAATTATTTTGTTTTCCTATAGATTTATCTTTTCTTTTAAACTTACTTGAAACAGAACATTTACAGATTTTGCATATGTCACATAAACATTTATTGCACACAATTAAAAGCAATAGTATAATAATATTACAATAATTAAACATCATAATTTGAGATTTGATTTCACATTCAGACTACGTATCAATAGTTGCTTATTCAGTCACAGCAGAAGGTATAACTACTACAACCAATTCTATACATCTGATAATATATCTGATAAGTACGTTTACCTGATAATGTATTACTCATCTTGTTGTGAGAAATAGGTATGACAAATTTAATAGGCCAATTTATACAACTTATAATTTATATTCTATAATATTTATATTATAATAATATTAATTTATATTATATGATATTTTATGGAATATCCTATAGCAAATCTCAAATTATGATATATATACAATAATAATTTTTACATATTTTTTATATATATTTATATTGTTTTTTGAATTTATATTCATTTTAGAGGTATTTTCTATATTAAAAATGCAGCATTTTTTATGTAAAAAATTTTTTATTATTGAATAATATTTGAAAACTTTGTCATTAATTTTAAACAAAATTTCTCTAGTGATTAATAAGTCAACTAATTTACAAACATTTAGCAAAAGCTTGATGATAATCAAATATGAATACAAAAAATTTTTAAATATTGCATTACACAAATATCTAATATTGTATATCACTTATAATTACTAATGTTGTATATAATGTTTATTGTATAATGTTTAATTATATTTTATTATCTATATCAAAATAAATAATTTATAATATGATATTGATAAGATAAATGAACATTTATGAATTAATTGGACTTTAAAATAAGACATGAATCTAAGACTTCTTAAAAAAATCAGTCAGTGTAGATTGCTTTTTTTTCACTTTCTCCACTTTTGCTTCCACTTTCTTTGCCTCCCTCCTCCTCTCTTCCTCCTTTTTCTCTTCTTCATCTTCAGAACAGCTTACATAAACATGTTCTTTCTTTGTCACAATATATTCGCCTTCCTTATAAGTCTTATTGACTAATTTTAGCACTTTTCTTTTGCCATTTTCACATTTTACTTTTGGTGGAGAGGGACTTTTAGATCTTGCAACAGCTTCAGGCTCTGGGATTTCAGGAACTAATTCTTCCATCTCTACGTCACTTTGTATTTCTGAATCACTGGAATCACTCTGGACAACAATTCTCTTCCGTTTCTTAATAGTTTCATCTGTTTCTTTGCTTCTATTACGCTTCCTTCCACGTAAATTTTTCTTCTCTTTAGTTTTTCCTTTTTCCATAACTTCTTCCTTCTTAACATTATCATTTTTCTTTTCTATTAATATAGTTTCTGTAAACTTTGAAGGAGATGTAAGCTTTCCGAAAAAATTATCCAAACTTCCTTTCTTTATAGAATTGCTCTTTGGAGACACTTTTTTAGCAGTAGAATTGACAGAGCCTTTATTCTTCTCTATTGAATTTTTATTCTTCTCCAAAGAACTTTTATTTTTAGAAGAATCTTTCTCTTTCTGTACAGAATCTTTATTATTTTCCATAGAATCTTTTTCCTTTTCTGCTGACTCTTTAACTTCCTTTCTTAAAGTTTCATCTTTCTCCATTGAATCTTTATCCTTCTTTGTCAAATCATTTTCTTCCAAAAAGTTTTTATCTTTTTTTGTTGAACATTTATCCTGTTCCTGAAAGGATTTTAATTTTTCAGAACTCTTTGGCTTTTCAGTCATACCAAACAAATTATTAAATCCATTTTTCTTTGCTGTTACTGAATTCTTTTTTATTTTTGATGGATTTGTAGAAGCTGTAGAATCTAATACAATTTTTGAATTTGCTTTATTTTCTGTTGTAATCTTCATTGCAGCAGTACCCCAACGTAACAGCTGCATTTCTTCATCACTTCTCTCTTTACAAGCATCACATTTTATTGCGCTGTAATTTACATTTCCAGAGCCAGAAGTAGCGAGTAATTCTAAATCCGCAAGAGGTTTGTGGACACTATAAAGATGCTCCGAAATTATTTTACTAAATTTTTTCTTAGCTTTAAATACAGCAGATTCCTTTACTATTTCTACACGCATTCCATTATCCTTCAAGAGACCAATTAATAAATATGTACATTCAACATTGTTGTTTTTATATTTTTGGTAGAATTCCCATAAGATTTGTTTTGCTATATTAACATGAACTTGCAGTTCATTACTTAGCCATTTGTAAGTGACCTAAAAATATTAATTACGAGTTAATTATATTTATATATACAATATAAACATTGTACACATAAACGCGTCAGCGATAATCACCAGCTTATCGTTATCGAAAACATGGCCTGCCAAAATTTCCAAATATTCGTTTGTTTCTTTAATCATTTTTTAATAAAATCTGATAAAATGCAAGCATGCGTTCATTTAAAAGATATAGGTTAGCCTATATTTTTCCGATGCTTCTCCGAGATGGAGCGCGCATCTCGAGAAGTTTACGAGAAGTTGCGCGCGACTTGTCATTGTCATGTGATTGGATACGAAAGTGGTTGTCAATCGTTGTTTTGCGAGTTTTCTATCAGTGCTAATAATAAAAATAATTTTGTGTCAGGTCTCAGAGAAAGACGATTCTGCAAAATATATATTTTCATATCGGCAACATTAAGACGTGGTTTGCACAAGCATCCCTTTCCTTGCCTTTAAAAGCGTGGTTAATAAAGTGAGATCAGGCATCAACTAAGCCTATACTCACGACCAAAGATTTTTACTCAATCTTTTATTAGAAGAAATAGAAGAATGCATTCCGTCAAAAATTCTATCTGGCGCTTGCAACGTCGATTAATTTATGCTTTTTTTGCAATATATTGTGCGTTCCTTTTATAGTAAAATGTCTTTAATTAACTGCTCACTGATTTCTCATTGCTTATTACTTCTCTTCTATTCCATTCCATTCGTCATTCGCTATTTTATGATACTTTTTCATATGATCAAATAGATATTTTTCATATGATCAAATAGATATTAGAGCGAGAAAAAAGGCTCATTTTAGTTCCGTGCGCATGTAATTAGAATAATTAGTAGGGATCGAGGGACTTGGTTAGAGGGCGTGTGAGCGTGTGGTTGTGTGAGACGAATAAGCGAGATAGATATTAAAATTTAGCGATAAAGAATTGCGATACAGACTTAGTTAGTGAAGAATAAGAAGGTAAGAGGAGTTGTGAACTGATAGCATTGGAGGCAGGATAGGGGAATAAGTAGGAAAGGCAGGGAAAGGTGTAAGGTAAGTCAGGAGATAGTTAGGTTATGGCGGACAAGAGAGAGAAAGAGAAAAAAGAGGGATATAAAGGAATAATGAAAGGAAAGGAGAGTAGACAAACGAAATTGAAATTAGATGAGGTAGATAAGGAAAAAAGAGTTAAATTTAGTCAGGAGGGTCAAGATGAAAAATTTAGGTAAGAGTTGTTAGAATTTAGAGCAGAGACTAGGAAGGAAATAGAGATTCTAAAAAAGGCATGGGAGAAGAAGTTTAGGACGTTAGAGGAAAGGATAATTAAAATAGAAGAATATATAGAATGTCGTAAAAAGAAGAGGAAAGGAGAAGGAATGAGATGGAGGATAGATGGAGAGAGAGGGAGGAGAGCATAGAGGATAGTGAGGTTAGAAGTAATGTAAGCGAGGGCAAGAGTTACAGAAGTTACAGAAGTTAAAGGAGTTATGGAAATATGTCAGGGAAAAGTGGTTATACATTAGATAGCGTAGGTTTAAGTGATAGGGAAATAGATAAAGTTAGAAGAATGGTATTTGATAAAGAGAAAGAAGAAAGGAAAGACAATATAGTTATAAAAGGAGTAGACATAGAGGAGAAAGATCTGAAAAAATGGGTAAGTGAATTTATAAAAGAAAAGATGGAAATTGAGGTGGAAATAGTAAGTTGCAGGAAAAGTGGTAAGGTATTGGTTGCAAAATTAAAAGATTGGCAAATGAAAAGAAAGGTAATGGAGAGCAAAAGTAAATTGAAAGGAGGTAGGATATTTATTGAAAATGATTTAACGTGGCAAGAAAGAAAGACACAGGAGAAAATAAATAAGTGGGCAAAAGAAGAGAGAGAGAAAGGCAAGGAAGTAAAAATAGGATTTGCGAGAGTGAGAATAGGAGGTGTGTGGAGGAAATGGGAAGATTTAGAAAGAGAAATGGAGGTAAATAGGAAAAAGGAGGAAGAAGAGAAGAGGAATGAGGAAAAAGTTGAGGATAGGAAGGGTTTTGTTTAAGTCAAGAAGGGGATAAGGGGGTGTGCAGTAGGGATGAGGAAAAGGAAAGTAGAAGGAAAGTATTATTCTGGAACATAGCAGGGATAAATAAGGATAAAGAATGTTGGAAATTTATAGAGGGGTTTGATTTTATAAGTCTATGTGAAACTTGGGTAGAGGAAAAAGATTGGAATAGGATTAAGAATAGATTACCTGGTACGCATGAATGGAAATGTAGCTTTGCGAGAAAAGAAAAAAGAAAGGAAGAGCAAAAGGAGGTATGATTATAGGTAAAAGATTAGGATGGGGAGAGAAGGGTAGTCTAATAGGGAAAGAAATAGAGGAAGGAATTGTAATATCTAGGATTTTGAGTGATAAAAAGGAAAAGGAATTTATTGTGGTATCGATATATAACGTAGGGGATTGGGAGAGAATAGAAAAGATAATAAGGAAAACAGTAACAGAAGAAGAGAAGGATAAGAATATAATAATTGGGGGGAATTTCAATATAAGAATTAGAGAATATGGAGGGCAGGAGGTAGAGAAAGGGGAAGAAGGTAGATGTAGTAAGGATAAGATATTAGGACCGACAGGTAGGAAAATGATAAATTTAATAGAAGAGTTAGGTAGTTATATTTTAAATGGGACTCATAGAGGTGATGAGGTAGGAGAGTTTACATATGTAGGACCAAGAGGTAGCTCGGTTATATGTAGCTCGGTAGATTATGTTATTGTAAATGATCCTTGTATTGAGTTGATAGGAAATTTTAAAATAGGAGAGAGAGTGGATTCAGACCACATGCCTTTGATCATGGAACTGAAAGAAGATGGAGAAGAGGAGCCGGAAAAAAGGATGGAGAAGAAAGAAGAAAAATGGTAATAAGATGGGACGAAGAAGCAAGGCAGATGTACAAGGAGAATACAGAAATAATAGCATGGGAAGATGGTCGAATCGAAGAGCAGTCATTAGAGGATGCTTGGCAAAGATTGAAAAATATGGTTAACGATTCAACAATAAAAAAGGAAAGGAAGGTGGTTAAAAAAGAGATAGGTCACAAGGATTGGTGGGACAAAGAATGTACAAGAATGAAGAAGAAGGTTCATAGGTCGCTAAAAAACTGGAAGATAGGAAAGATAGGAAGAGAGAAGTACATAGAGGATAAGAAAAAGTTAAGAGAATTGATGGAGGAGAAAAGAAAAAAGAAGAGGAAGGAAGAAGAAGAAGAGTTAAGAAGATTGAAGAATGAGACTGAGGTATGAAATTTTATCAATAGGAAAAGAGGAAAGAAGACATGGATAGATAACAATATAGGAACACTGGAAGAGATATTTTATGGGATTACTGGATGGCACGGAAGAAGAGGAGGATGGAAATCCAAAAGAAGAGGGAAGAATTGGCAGAAGAAGGATGGAAGAATCAGATAAGGATGAAGAGGAAAGAGATCTGGACGAAGAGGAAATATCTAATGCAATAAAAAGGCTAAAGTTAAAAAAAAGCGGCAGGAATTGATGAACTACCCATGGAAGTATGGAAATTTGGAGGATCTTCTGTGAAAAATGGAATAAGAGAGGTAATAAAGAAAGTGTGGAAGAGCAGAAAGATGCCGGAGGATTGGAATGTAAGTGTGGTGGTTTTACAAAAAAGGAGACCATAAGAAGACAGAGAATTACAGAGGAATATCATTGTTATGTACAGCTTACAAAATTTACGCAGAGATTTTTTAAGAAGTAAATTGGAAGAAGAGATAGAGAGGAGAAAGTTGTTACCGGAGAGCCAAGGAGGTTTTAGGAAAGGAAGAGGAACAATAGATAATATATTCATCCTGAACCACATAATTCAAAGGGAAGAAAGAAATAAGGAGAAAAAAGTATACGCTATGTTTGTGGATTTTAAGGCAGCTTTTGACAACGTTAACAGAAGAAAGTTATGGGAGAGCTTAGGAGAGAAGGAAATAGAAAAAGGATTAATAAGAAGGTTGGAGAAAATTTATGAGTCAACGGAGATGGCAGTAAGAACCAAGGAAGGATTGTCAAGCAGATTCAAGGTGAAGAAAGACGTAAGACAGGGGTGTGTGCTGAGTCTACTGCTCTTTAACTTGTATATTGCGGATGTAGAATTATATATGAAAAGAAAAGGGATTGGAGGAGTACTTTTAGGTAGTAATAGAATCTGGTCGCTTGCGTATGCAGATGATATGGTTTTGTTAGCAAAAAATAGGGAAGCGTTATTAGAAATGATGGCTATTTTCAAGAGATTTTGTAAAGATAGAGATTTAAAACTTAATGCGGAGAAAACAAAGATTTTAGTATTCAATAGGAAAAAGAAAGAGAAGATGGAAAAATGGAAATGGGGCAAAGAGGTGATAGAGGAGGTACAGAGCTTCAAGTATCTAAGATTTACATTTAGTAGGAAGGGGAGTATAAAGAGCATATCAAAGAATTAGCGAGGAAAGGTAGATTAACAGCGAATAAGGTTTGGGGATTAGGTGAAAGAATTTGTAAAAAGGATTTTAGTAGGAGATGGAGGCTGTTTAGCTATTTAGTAGAAAGTGTGATGGCATATGGGGTTGGGAAGAGAAAAAAGAATTGGAAAAGATTATGCTGGATTACGTGAGATAGCTATTTAAATTAGATTTTTGCACACCACGGTATATAGTAATGAGGGAATTAGGGATAAATTAAAAATAAAGTGGGGTCTAAGAGCAAGAAGGTATGAAGAAAAGATAAATGGAATGGAGGAATATAGATGGGTAAGAATATGCTGGGAAGAGAAAAAAAGGAATAATTGGGTAGATCAATATAGTAAAGAGAGAGAAAGATATTGTAATAGGAATGGTTGGGGTATTTTAGCAGTAGAAGATAATATAGAGGAGGAAGGTAATTTTGAAAGGATTATTACAGAAAGAGAAAGAGATGTACAGAGGCAAATAGAGGATGGTAGAATTAGGGAAGCGAAATACAATAAAAATTATGGTGAGATAGTTGCGAAAGGGAGAGTACCAAAATATTTGGAAAAAGAATCGGTAGATAAATGAGATATAAATAAAGATATTATAGCTTTACCAAGAATGAGATGTGGAAATATGGAGGAGGAGAATAAATATTGGCTAGAAGAAAAGAATAGGAAATGTGTTTTCTGTGATAAGGGGAGGGATAATTTGAATCATTTTGTTAGAGAGTGTGAAATGACAAAAGAGTGGTTTGACAAATTAGAAATGACAGAGGAGAGTAGGATACAGAGAATAAGGAATGAAGTTTTAGATGATGTTAAAAGGGATATATTGTGTAAACTCTGGAAAGAAAAGGCAATGAAAATGAAGGAGAGAAAAGAAATAGGAGAGGTGAGCTAGGTAGATGTTGGAGGAGGAAATGTTAAAGTTTAAAATTAATGTTTGTTTTTGTTTTGTTTGTGTCGAAAAAGACTGAATGCAGGCTGTGACTAGATAGGATATTTAGACTGTAGGATAGATGTATAAGTGTACGAGTTAGAGAGTGAATGAGGAAACGAAATATGTATGTATGAATGAAGCTAAGATAACATTGTAAACCAAGTCCCGCTTCTTGACTGTAAAGTTGAAGTGAATAAAGTATATATATATATATATATATATATATATATATATATATATATATATATATATATATATATATATATATATATATATATATATATATATATATATATATATATAGTAGGGATCGAGGGAAAAAGGCTAAAATATTTGATTTTGATAAAAAATAAAGAAAATCGAAGATGACACAAATTTCAAGAATTACAATTCTGTTTAAAAATTTGAATCGCGAAAATTTATACTCTAAAACATTGATATATCAGAAAAATTAGATAAAAGGTAGTTTAAATCAGAATTTCAAGCAGTGTATATATAATTCCCAAGAAACATTATATAATTTATCTGCATTATAAGTAAAATAATGCTCTATATTATAATCATTTTACCTACAGTGCAGATAAACTATAATATATAATGTTTCTTGGGGGAATAATTTATAATGCTTGAATGCATTCACACTAAAGAGATTATATTTTTATAGAGTTTAAAATTGTAGAGATTATAACTTTAAGCAAATAATCATTATTATTTGCAATTTACATAAAGTTCTGTATTCAATTATATATATGCACAGTCACAACTTGTTTTATTCATATTTATATATTATATTATTCACATTTATATTTATCAAAAAATCTCAGAAAAATTATAATTTACTTATTAAATATGTGAAAGAGAGAAATTATATTTACAGATGTACGTAGATCACACATTCTAATAAAAAATTTTTTTCTTTATTTCTCTTTTCCTTTCTCCTTTCTTGTAATATTCTTTTTAATAAGTTCCAGTAAGGATGCATCCTACAAAATAAATAATAAGCATGGTAAATTCTTTCAAAAAATAGTAATAAGAATATTAGAAATATATATATATATATATATTTTTTTTACTGTATTAAAAATATAGAAAATATTAATATCGATATTGATAATATTCTAAAGCCGATATTACATTTGTTATACGATAATTGTAATATCGGTCTAAAAATGTATAATAAATATATATTAATGAATAATTATATATACAATTATATATACATAGATGTAATTCGTTATATTTATATATTAGAAAACAATAAAATAATTTACCGTAACTGCAATAAGTAATGCACAATCGTTCGTGTGTATATATCGAATAGTGTAAATGCCGTTATCGTCGGAATTATCATAGTTGTCTTTTGTCGCTTTATTATGAAAATCATCGTCGTTAATCGATTCTGTCAAGTGGATAGGCACATTCCAGATTCTGCTCACTCCTTTAATTAGGTTTATATTTTCTCGATAGAAGTCATAATCATGCACGTTATTGACCAAGATATTAACTGTACAAAAAAAAACAGACTTTTTTTCATATATCACTTAACATTTCATTATTCCTATTTGTCTATATTTATATTTATAATATGTATATATATGTATATATATGTATATATGTATGTATATATATATGTGTGTATATGTTTTATATTAGATATAATATGAATTTTCGTAGATCTGACTAAAAATTTAAATTATTTACATGTTTTTTTTGCTAATTACCAGAACCTACCTTCTGGATTTGACTTCTTGCTCACATTTGCCATACAGCTTCTGATCACATCTATCACATTCACAAGCTTGCATATATTTTTCTCTAATACCACGTCTCTAAAATTCTCGAACTATTAAAACAAATAAAAAAATAGATTAAATAAATTACCTAATTTATATAATAATGTTCAAAAAAGAAATGCGTGAGAGAGAGAGAGGTGAGGAAAGAATAAATTATGTATATATTAGAAAAAATTAATAATATAATATAACAATTATTTATATATAGCTTATATATACATGCACATACCTCATATGACATGGGATAGGATGTCTCCAGCAATGAAGAAACAGATTGAAATCCCGGCAAATTCTTTTTAGCGAGTCTTGTATATAGATCGTCCGATAAGTAAGGCGCAATGGGTGCGAGAAGGCGTAACGACACTTCTAAACATTTTGTGAGAGTATCGAAATGTCCAGCTGCATTGCCACTTTTAAATCCGAATTTTGTACCTTCCTGTATTAAAAGATATTATATATATATATATATATATTTATTTATTCATTTTAAGAGAAGAAATTAAAATTAATTAAAATACAAACTACATTATCACTATTATTATAATGGTCAATATTTTTAACATTCTTATATATTTCATAAAATATTGTACCACATAAAAATCGCAGAATTCATAATGCAGAAATTGACGAATTGCAGCAATCGCCTTATGAAAGTTTCGTTCGGCGAACGCACTGTTTACTCTGTCTACCATCCATGACAATCGACTCAAGATCCATTGATCCAAAGTATTTAGATATTTCTTTCCTTTCTCTTCATGTTTTTGATCCTCTTTGCTCTCCTCACCATTTTTTGCCATCAGTAATATGTATTTACTTGCTTGCCAGATTTTATTACAGAAATATTTGTTCATGCGACAATCATCCATGTCGAAACTGATGGTACGATCTATAATAAAAATTTCTCTTATGATTCTTAGATTTAAAAATTTTTTTGAAATTCTTTTAACTTTTAAACAATTTCTTCAGGCTCTTCATTTTCAGGTTCTTAATTTTAATTAACTTACTCTTAATATTACGTGCGCACAATGATAATCTTAAAGCATCTGCGCCGCAGTCTGGTATTCCTGCAGAATACGATTTCGCGTTGACACGCAGTGTTCGCTGCAACTCGTCAGCACTGAGAATGCCCATTGCATGATTTTGCCTTGCTTGAGCGTTTAGTTCCTATGTTACGATTGCATTTTAATCTTTGTAATATAATTTTGATATATATATATATATAGCAAATTCAGAGAATACTCACTTCGAAGCTACAACCATTCATAATGTTTTCTGGTAAAATGACATTGCCAGAACTCTTGGACATTTTTTTATTATTAGCATCACATAAGACACCATGAAGCAAAACTTCCTATACATATATATAATTTAATAATCAATTTAAGCACATTTACACTAAAGAGATTTTTACAGTATACATAAAACTTTAACAGAAAAATTATATTGTTTGAAAACGGCAATACTATGCTTCAATAACAAATAGTATAGAATTTTATTTTAGTAGTACAACTCAATTGCGAATTGAATTGATTAATATAATTTATTGTGTTTATTGGAAGACTTATTATATTAAAATTGTAGAATAAAAAATATAAATACTTTATTATGCATATATAATTGTATACCTTGAATGGTAAATTTTGTGTCATTTCTAGACTTAGCATCACCATCCTCGCCACCCAGAAAAGAAAAATATCATGACCAGTTTCCATCAGTGTTAATGGATAGTACTTTGCCATGTCCTTTGTCTGCGACAATAAATATAATGCGAATATAATAAAAATAAAATAACAAATATAATGATGTAATGATTAAAATACAATAATAAAAATAAATAATGACAAAAGAATAATAATAACAATGATAATAATATATTAAAATAAAATTATAGTAATAATAAAAACTAACATGTTTCGGCCAACCAAGTGTGACAAACGGTATAATTGCCGAAGAGAACCACGTGTCGAGGACATCAGGATCTTGATGTATGCTCACTGTATCCCCATATTTTTCCCGTGCTCGCGAATATGCCACTTCTTCGGATCGTGCGATTATCCATGAAATGTTGTTAGTACTACTAGGAGACAAGAAATTGTCACCACTATCATTATTATTGTCACCATGATTTACGGAATATGCTGGGATGCGATGACCCCACCACAATTGTCTCGACACACACCAATCCCTGAAGAAAAGAAAAAAAAAATTTTAAAAAAATTTTTTTTCTAACAATTTATTAAATTTATTTACATATATTTGCATGTGTGTGTATATGATTAAAGTTATTTATGTATTCATATATTCCATTCATTTACTCATTTATTCGTTTCTTTCATTTATTCACTTCTTTATTTATTTCTTTGTTTACTTATTTTTTTATTCAATGATTTATTGATTTAATTTATTTATCTATTAATTTAATAATTACATAATCATATATAATTATTTTACCTGGTATTTTCAAGCCAGTCATACCACAATTGTTCGTGGATGCCATCGTCGCTCGAATCAATTTTTAATTCACCATTCTTTACAGCTTCGTATGCTCGTTTAGCCATTGCCGCGCATCGCACAAACCATTGTTCCTTAGGCAGATACTCAATTACATCGTGCGTGCGCGAACATCGTGGTAGTATCATTTGGTGATGATCTTCTACGCTCTTCACGATACCTCGCGCCGATAACTCGTTCACGAGTCTCTCCCGTGTGACAAATCTTGACAAGCCCTAAAATTATACAACAATACGACAATAATAAATAAGAAAACAAATCGATAAGTAATAAATATGGTAATATATTTAACCAATATTCCCTAAAAATATATTAAATAAAAACATTGAATATAAATATGTTATATGAGAATAAAAAGATATTAAATATGTTCATTTAAAAGAAAAATATCTCGAGAGTATATCAAGAAAAAAAAAAAGGAAATGTATTTCTTCTACGAGATTATACCTTGAATTCCTTACATACGTCCGTCATATTGCCAGCTTCATCGATAACGCTAATAATTGGTAAACAATGCCTTTTGGCAATACTATAATCCGAACGATCGTGCGCCGGTGTGATTTTTACCACACCTGCGAGAAAGACATATGTATAATTATTTCAACAATTATAATAATAAAACAAATTTTACTCAAAATTTATTAATCTATTTTCTCTCTCTTTTTCTATACACATTTTTCGACATATGTATAAATTTATTTTCTGTAAATATTTTTTTACCTGTGCCAAAATCTCTTTTGACCGAGGAATCGGCTATGACAGGTATGAATGTCTCTTTTATGGGGTGTAAAACTTGTCGGCCAATGTACTTCGAATATCTCTCATCATCTGGATGTACAGCAATCGCCACATCCCCAAAAATCGTTTCCAGCCTAGTTGTTGCAACTATCAATTCTTCTTCTGCGAAATTAAATGGATTAAAATTGACACATTAAAATTAATTTTAATTAATATTTATTTTTATACTCACTCGAATCTTTGATTGGATATGCCAGCTTAATTAATTGGCCGACAGTGACTTTACCATCGTGACCAGGTAATCGAAGTTGCGTCTTGCCGTTTATTATGAAATCTTCGACCTCGATCTCTGAGATTGTACTGCGCAGCGCCGGTGACCAATTGACGAGATCTCTTCCTCTGTACAATAGATTCCTTTCATTTAGCTGTACGAATGTTTCTGTCACTGCTGTGCTATGTCTCTATAAAATCACATAAGTATAAAAATTCAATGTCATAATAAATAAATATAGTAATAATTACTCTTTGTAACACAAATAAATATATAATTTATATACAATAAAAAGTATATACATTACTTCATCGATAGTAAAATATTTTCTGTTCCAGTCAAGTGTAGCACCAAGCGCTTTCAATTGTTGATTGATAATCATGGCCTTCTCTGTCTTCCACTGCCAGAGCAATTGCTCGAATTCGATACGATCCATATCACGCCGTGTGATGTTTCGTGTGTGCTGCAATACACGCTCCACTATCGCCTGCGTCGCAATTCCCGCATGATCCAAACCTGGTATCCACAATACTGGACAGCCTTTCATTCTGTGCCTGTATGTATGTGTGCACAGTAGAGAAAAATCTATAATATAACGGTAAATTTACCTATTGTAAATAAATGTATTAATGTAAAAATATGATATAATAATAACAAAATTATTAATATAATATTATGGCCATCTCTATATATAAGTTTATATAGTAATAAAAAGTTTAAATGTAATATATGAATGTAATATATTATATATGTTGTATAATATTTGAATATATTATATAACTATAATATATGATTATAATGTAATAATTTGAGACTCTTAATTTATAATATTATTATATGTTACTATTATATTATTTAATGCTATTAATATTACTAACCATCTTGCTAGAACATCCTGAATTGTAACAGTAAGCGCATGGCCTAGATGCAACACCCCTGTAATATTAGGTGGTGGTAAGATCATACTAAAAGGTTCTTTGTTCTCTTTTTCCTCATGTTTGTCTCTTGTTCTCGCTAATCTAGAGGCTGTAAAGTAATTGTTGTGCTGCCAGATATCGTACCACCCTTGCTCCGCATCTTTTGGTTTAAATGTCGCTGGAAAATCTGCATTTGCAAATTTAAAATAAGTATTATTTCTCTCTTATTCATTTATTCGATTCTAATTAATATTTTTTTCTGGAATTTTAGAATCAAAGTTTTATTTCTTATAATTTCTTGCCAATATGTATAAAAATTAAAGTTACTCCTTTTTTTAGAGGATTCTTTGCAAATAATTACAGAAATTGAATACATATATATATAAATTCAAGTACATGTACATGTATATATAGTATTAATAATAAAGATAAATAAGATATAATAAATGCACCTGTTAATCTTTTATTATTGCATAACTCTGCATTTGCAGTTGAAGTGCAATAACGTAATCTTCGACAGAAAAATGAATAATCGCTCAATGTACGTTGCATCATTGATAATTTTACTCGCGAAAATACGAAGTGACAAACGATAACTTCTGTCGTGGAACAAATTTATTTATTAATTCAATTAGTTACATTCGTCATATTTTTTATATAAAAAAATATGTATCTTGACATAACCGCTGCACACATAAATCACATTACAAAATCAAATCTCAAATTTCAGACTGTAAATCAATTTCTATGTGTACGCATATACATACATAGCGTGCTTTATGCAAGCTTAGACTTTGTACGCATTGAAGATTTAGATCCGACCAATCGACGTGGAAATTCTTCGCTCTTTTTGTTCTGATTGGTCAAATTCTAATCTCCAATATGGAGTGTGTATACCATAGAGTGTATACTATAGATGCTATATTTATAGTACGCTACAAATACACAACACAATATCTTATATATAAATACATAATTTGTACATGAATTATAGATACATATGCAAATTATGTTATATAAAATATATGCCTTATAAAAAATAGCAATGTATTAATCCATAAATGTATCAAAAAATTAAACCGTTATTTATGCACAGATGCAAAATATAGATAAACAAATGTAAGTTAAAAAAATAACATTCATATTTGTTCATAATAGAAAAATAATCGTTCGTAATAAAAAATTAAATTAATAATTATTATAAGTATCCTAAGCAAAAATCCTATCCTATCCTAAGCAAAATACTTTGGCTCTGATTTAGCAATAACTTCTCTTGATATATAATAATGATATAATAATAATCTAATTAATTCTGTAACGTTTTCTCATTTCTTATATGTTGTTCTGAATAAAGATGACCACGTAATTCCAACAGACCGAGTGTCTCTATTTTACACAGCTTACAGAAAATAGTCACGTTCTTCATCTTATTTACATCTCTAAAAAATAAAATATGTGTATATTTATATGTACATGTGTGTATGTTAAAAATAAAATATATATTTATATGTATATGTATATGTATGCTAAAAATATGTTTACATACTCGTAAGCAAAACGTTGCAATTCCAAAAGATGCTCTAGCATTTCCTCCTTTTTCTCATTTATCTCCCGTAGTTCTAATGCTTTATGCAACGGATAAATGTCGCATTGTCTCGTTGTTTCTCGAATGGATGGTAAAAAATATAATTTATTATAATAATTCCATTTAGAACAATAATCGATCTCGTCGTTCACTAGATTTCGTGATTTTCTTTGTTTGTCTCTTAGTTCAAGCAAAATATGTTTAATTTTATTCTGACAGTTTATAATATGCTCACAATTGGAATTTTTACCTATTTGCATTCCTGCATTTATCCAATAACGTAATTTATTTATCTGTAAGAAAGAATTTTGATGTAAAAATTGTGGATGTAAAAATTAACTATTAATATTATTATTTTGCTATTATTAATAAAAGATAATAAAAGAAAAATAATATTAATAAATTATAATGGAATAAAAAAAGAGAGAATAAAATAAACAGAACATTTTTGTAATCTGTTAATAAAATTAATAAATTATGTAACAAATAGCAGAAGTAAAAATAATTTTTGAATATATAGTTAAGTGTAATACATGGATGTGTCACATATGATAAATTATGTGTAAAATAATTGTAAAATGTAATAGGATATACACAAAATATAAAAGAATAAGAGAAATAAGAAATTTCCTTCAACACTCTTTCTATCTAAAATCTAAAAAGTCTAAAATCCCAAATTCTAGACAAATTAATTATTTAATTTTTTTTATAGTTTATCTTACTAAATTATCAATTTATTATTTTAACCATCAATATACCTCTTTAATATCGTCAATCGTGATTTCCACGTCAAATTTAATTTCCATATCATGATCAGGGAACACAGCCTGTCCAGAGCAATTATCCATCGATCCCAAACCGCATAAAGCTCCTATGTAATGAGTCCTTCGTGAATTACATCTCAATTCCATGCGCGGTGCGAAACTTAGTGCAAGTAATGCTGCAAGTCCAGGAATATTTGGTAGGAAAGTGGTATTTCTCAAAATTAATTCTCCATTATTTGAATTTTGATTGACAATCTGAGCGATCAAAAGACGTTCCGATGATTGATCGTGATCGTCATCCAAAAGGACACTATTCACAGAATTCGAGTCTATATATATTTTTTTTAATTTCCCGACTGATGTCAATTGGATCAACTCCACTTCTAAGGGAGAGTACGGACCTTGAAGTTTTATGCTGAAATTGCACTCTTCTTCTTTAGGTGGATCAGGATACTAAAACCATATACATATATAAAATGACATATACATTATACACACATACATTTTTTATAAATTAACATTAGTTATATATATTAATTTCTTTCGAATATTATTATTATTATTATTATTATTATCACATGCTATTCTTTCTTATTCTACCTTCTTTTATTGTTTTTATAAAAAACTATACAAAGCAGAGAAAAGCATAAAAAATATAAAAATATGCAAGTATAAAAATTACTTACATACTTCATTATTTTAGTAAAAATGATAATGAAAATTATAGAAATATATATCAAAAATATGACTAAATAAGAACAAATTTAAAATGTAAAAATTTATATTACATTATTACTAAATTAAATCTTCATCTTAAAACCAACCATTTTACTTACTTTTAATAAATAATCCTTATTATACTGTTCCTCTTCATAAAATTTTTTTTCCTCCTTTGATATTGTTTTAAAGTTGTTTATACTCACTCTCAATTCATGATTATATGTCGATAAATAATTTTCCTCTTTTCTTCTAGCATATCCTTTCTCTATCATATCGTCATTAATATTAAATTCTTCTCCTTTTTTATTAACAGCAATCAATTCCAAATTAACGATATTATCAACAACTGAATAAATCTTTCCAAAAATCTTACTCTTTTTCTTAATTTGCATTTCGAAATAATTTTTCGAAATTTTTGACCAACGACCATGAAAATTAGCTTGATTTGAAGGTCGCAGAAAAGCTAAATTACAATGGAATGCTAAAGGAGATATTTCCAAAATTTGGACGTCATTAATTTCTCTTAGATCACTATATCGAACTCGAGAGGAGTGACCGTTGTCGATGAAAAAAACGTCAACTAGTTGTCCAAGTCCTAAAGTGAAGTCTTCAATTATAGCACGATGATAAGTTAAAGAATCTTTTCTTTCCATAGGGGCGGCGATTATAGTTGAAATTTTTGGAGGTGAAGAAAGTTCTTTCAAAGGACGATTATTCAAAATCTTTTCAATAATTCGTAATTTAGAATGGGTGTCATTATTATCGAGAATCACCCAGAAACATCCAGGGCTAATAATCTAAAAATATTGATTAATAGATATTAATATAGAATGTGCATAAATAATATTAGACAAATAACTCATCCAGCAATAATTTCATCAATCAATGAATAGATATAATAATTTCATCAAACAATAATTTAATGAACTTATAAATACTATATATTATAAATGTTTCTTTATGACAACATAAACATTTTTTTATAATTCTAATTCTTATTTTTTATTCATTTACAGATAAAAGAAAACTTACAGTTTGTATAAATAGAGGTATAAAAGTGACATCAAGTCCTGGCAATTTCGGTTTGATTTTATAACTATTGCTCTCTATCTTCCTTAAATCCTTATGAAAGAAAAGAGTTCGTTCGAATTTATGAATGTCATGATATTCTGCCCTTTTAAGTGCTTCTCCTATGTTCAACAAATTTATCTTGATTGGCACATTACAATGCCTCATCTTGACAGCCTGATAAATTAATAATGAATATATTAATAATGTTATATAATCATAAATTAATAATGTTACATAATTATAATGTTTTATAATGAACATTCTACCAGTTCTTTCATATTTTTTATATTTTATATAAATCTGTGCATGTATATATTATTATTATTTATTATATATAAATTATATATTAATTATAAATTATGTATTATTAAATTACACATACATATATTTGCCGCACGCGCGCGCATACACACACACACACACATATAATATAAATAATAAATTAATAATTACCTGATACACAAAGTTTGATATATTGTAAAAATTATCATTAATAGGCATTTTCTCGCGAAATTGCACATAAACACGTTTTGATTTATCAAAAAATACTACTATTTGATTTTCTGGAATTCCTTGATGCTTAGCAAAAATCTCTTGGAATTTTTTAGCGTACAAATATCCAGGTTGATCTATTGGCCATCCTCTTAGATAAACTGTCTTCATGGGATCTGAGGTACCTAGGCTCTTTATAATATCTTCTTTAAAAACTTCCAAATTTTGTATACGTTTGACAAAGTAATTAGGATAGAATGCTCCTGCGAGAATGACTTGAAGTACAAAATCACGATCAGTATCTGAAAATAATTATTAAAAAAATAAAACGAATTGTAGATGTATTATATTTGAAAAATAATCTAAAATAATATAAAATAAAAAAATAAATAAAAAGTTAAAAAATAATTGTGAAACAAAGTGCAAATTAAAAAAAGCAACATAAAATTTGCGAATTGTAGATGTATTATATTTGAAAAATAATCTAAAATAATATAAAATAAAAAAATAAATAAAAAGTTAAAAAATAATTGTGAAACAAAGTGCAAATTAAAAAAAGCAACATAAAATTTGCTTTAGAAAATATATACTTAATTCAGAAATCAAAAATAAAACTAAAAATAATAATGAAAGATAATTGTAAAATAATAATTTAAAAATTTATCAAAAAAAAAAAAAGAATAGAACAATAAAAAATATTAAAAATGATTTCAAAACGATTAGTAAAAAATTAACTATGTTTAAAGCACAATTAAATAATTACAACAAAAGGAATATTTATACCTTGCCAGATGCTTTTATTAGTTCCAATACTCTCTTCAATTCCAAACTTCATCAATCTCTGAGTGATCTCATTTATCAGAACATGTAATTCGCGTAGAGTTTTTAGTTGGACTCCATTTCTCTGGGCCCATTGCCTTTCAGCTTGATAAGTAGTTAATCGACGATTCGCTTTTTCATTTTGCCACATTTTGTAAACATTCAAAATGGCGATGCAATCGCTGTCAGAATCGTAAGCCCATTTTCTATGAGTGGTATAAGAAGAAATATTACAGTGCCATTGTGTGTTAAAAACATCCTTGATGGTCATACTGGTCCCCAAAATAATAGCGTCTCGTAAAACTCCAAAAACGTGACCTAGCATAATTAATTTCGTAATTTGTATATCAAGTGGAAGGAATGCCATTATTCTACCAAGATCAGTTAATTTCCCATCAAAAGGTTGAAAGGAATCATCTTCATTTACTAATCCTCCGACCTCTTTTAGAGTCAGGATGGTGGCTGCTAGATTAGAGACAGAAGGCGGATCAAGAGAAAGGGAGAGAAGGGCACGTGGTTCATCAAGGTTGAGAATCTTGGCACGAAGAACAATGTTGGCGAGTGGGGCGCGGAGTATCTCCGGAGTGCTCTCATTGTTAAAAATATTCTGTAAATTTCGTAAATTTCAAAGATTTTATGACCAATTTTAATCTCTTATATATTTATAGAAACTCTTCTTAAAGTATACAGATTATGAAAGTACTAAATATAAATAAACTTATAAGCATTACTTACATCATAAAACGCTTTTGGCACTAATCTGTATACTCTGCCATTCATTACGCGACCTGTACGACCAGCTCGTTGTATACAATTCGTTTTACTTGCCCAACAAAGTTTTAAACTTTGATAATGAGTAATGGGATCAACTTCCATTACTTTTACAAGACAAAAATCTATCACTATAAATTATAAACATTTATTAAATTAATTATTAATTATAAGTAATATTTAATTGCATTTATTTGTTCATTTTTTGGCATTTCTTTTCTCTTCAATAATTAATTGTTATTAAAAATTATATGTATGCGCGCGCGTACGCGCGTGTACAATTTTTTATGGAAATATAAAATAATTATATATTTATATCACTTTAATATCTCTATATACTTCTTCGCAAATATTTTTTGTTTTAATATTTTTAATACTTTTTAATATTTTTTTTCTGAAGAATCATAATTATATAATTTATAAGAATTTTATTTACCATATTTTATATCTGGTACAGTAATACTGCTTTCAGCAACATTTGTGGAAAGTATAATGCGTCTGTAACCTTCCGGCGGTTTATGAAATACCCGTTGCTGTTCATCACTAGAAATGCATGAATGCAAAATCACCAAGTCCCACAATTTATTCATATGATGAACTGATAAGTAGTTATACATTTCTTCAATTTCATAAATTCCAGGTAAAAATATGAGAACGGCGTGTCTCTGAAGTGAATTTGAATCTTCATTATCATTTATATCAATTAGATCCAAAGCATTGATGATAAGGAAGCAAATATTAATCATATTTTTAGTAATTTTTGGTTCTACAGACACTTCTGGTATCTGTAAAATTCAAACTTATTATTATATACTTATAATTTACAAACTTAACAAAGTTAAGATGTATTAGAAAACTATATTATGTAAATTACTTATTAACTATTACATTATTAAAATATGCATAGACTTTACAAAAAAATGTTGCATAATTATTGTGAAATAAGATATGTAATATGTTTATTATTATGTTGTTATATATAATAATAAATAATAATTTTAATGTATTATATATTAAATAGAATTATATACAAGATGATTAAATTTTGAATAATTATTATTACTCATACTTACTGCTCCCAGATTTTCTATCTCATCCAGATAATATGTACAAATCTTAAAATTTCTTTTTTCTGGAATCTTGATAATTGGTGGTGGCACTAGCTCATTTCCTATTTTGGTAGAAAAATACTCCGCGAATTTTATTACATTGATCGTTGCTGACATAAGAATAATTTTGA
Source organism: Camponotus vicinus (assembly GCF_025532165.1). Classification (NCBI taxonomy): domain Eukaryota; kingdom Metazoa; phylum Arthropoda; class Insecta; order Hymenoptera; family Formicidae; genus Camponotus; species Camponotus vicinus. The sequence continues at coordinate 6,702,476 of NW_028141949.1, forward strand.
CTTGTCTGGAATTTGTTTGCAACAATTTTTTAACAATTAGTAGGAGAAAATCCAATTCTTGGTCCCTTTCATGAATTTCATCTAATATAATATGTGTATATCTCAACATATGTTTTTCCTGAATCAAGTTATTAAGGAGAATCTCAGTAGTGCAATATGTTAAACGGGTTTCATGTGAATTTTCCGTTTGCATGCCAACTTTGTAACCTACGAGACTACCAAGGGACCATCCGCTTTCTTGGCTAACTCTTTTAGCAACATTTATTGCAGCAATTCGTCTTGGTTGTGTAACTAAAAAAATATGAAATATGTAATATATAAAAATATTAAAAATTATAAAATAATTATAAACTCTAACAAAAATTTATTAACATATCTCTATTAAATTTACTGATATAAATATTATAAGTAAATAAATATAATAATAATAAATATAAAATAATAAATATAAATATCAAAATCTCATATACACTTTACCATCAAAAGAGATGTTTTGTATATTTTATATATGTATATATAATACAAATATGTAATGAAAATTATATTCAAAAATATACCTATAATATTACAGGTAAGCTTCTTCTTGATACTAGCATCAAGAATAAATTGGGGAATCTGAGTGGTCTTTCCACAACCAGTTGGTCCTTGAATAATAACTACAGAATTCGTCTCAATTATTGATAATAATCTATCTTTCATGGAAACAATTGGCAAATTATATTTTGGATTATAAGTAAAATTGCACTCTTGATAATCTTTTGCTAAATCTTCTACATAGAGCTTTTGCACATTATCTTCCAATTCTTCAAGTGATGTATTGAATTCAGATTTCTTTGTATTGGTATCTCTACTGTTTACAAACTGAAAGTAATATAGAAAATATAGCTACTATTTTTCATCCATAAAAATACACATATACATAAGCAAATATCTTCTTAAAGCTATTAATATTATTATTATTGTATAATTGTATAAAAATATAAAATGAATTATCCTACCCTTAGATACTCTTCAACTTCTGCTTCTGTGTAATCTTTCACATAACTTTTTTCCATCAATTCCTCTTGGATAGAATAACTATGTTTTTTACTTAATGAATCCATAGTTTATGTTTCGCTTTATATAGTCATTCATGAAATACTAATTTAGTTCCAAGTGAAGAATATAAAAAATATTCAGATTGTAAACTATTAATCTCTCGTCAATCGTTGATTAATTAATATTTCCACATCATGTTTTCAATCACAAATATAATAATATCCTGGCAACTAATTTTTCAAAGATGTATATATATAACTTACTTGTGCTATATATTTTATTTCAATTTTCTAACCTATATAAAAATGAATGCAATATTTATAAAAATGGAGTGCGTACAATAAAAAATAATAAGGTAATTATACACTAAATTACTTGTGTGAAATCTTAACAATATCAGCAACCAAAGATTGTTAATTTTATGTCGATAAAAAACTACCTTTTTCTCGATAAATCACAATGATTTCAATCGTTATTTAACAGAGAAGGCCCGCCAAATCTCATATTCAACATTATGCGATATCTTGTAAATTCGATGAGCTATTGGTCACACCATGTTCATTCGAAAAGATAGTAACAACATGGCGTAGTTAATCAGATTTACTTTTAATTCCAGATCAACCAATCAGATCCGTTTGTAAAGAAAGCACTTGAAGTACACTTATTTGATATTATAAATACTTCGAGTTTTTTAATCGACCAATCAAAATAAGGAGATCTATTCATCTCTCTCAATACGAGAATTTTGAATCGTTTAATTATCCAATCAGGAAGAGTCTTTGCACTGATTGGTCCATCTAACGCTTCGAAACTTTCAATAGCATCAAACGAAACGCATCTCCAGTTTCATTTTGAGTGCAGAAGTGCAGAGAACGCGAGTGCAACACAAATACAAAAGGAACAAACCCACATTTGTGTCTTCTCGAACGCAGTTCAATGGACAATTCTCAATGGCCGTTCTCACTTGATTCTAACACGGTACGTAATAAGTGTATCAGAGGAGTTTCGTGGCATCTCGTCGTATTTTGAGCTCTTTTAATCGAACGATCCATACTGCCGTTTCGTCGCGATCACATAATAATCATTGATTATCAATTCAGGCATCGATATTCATTCCCTCGTATCGTCGCCACGCTATCTCGCAAAGTCGCAAACGGTCGTCCTCGCGAGTACAATGGCCGATATGGAAGGCAAGAAACTGACCGAGCTTCGGGTTATAGATCTTAAGACCGAGCTGGAACGTCGCGGACTCGACAAGTCGGGCAACAAGGCGGCGCTTCTCGAGCGGCTGTCAAAGGTATAAGTAATGTGCTTTGTCGCTTCCAGACTAATTCTTCCGAAATCTAAGATTCACCCTCCAATGACTTCGCGCCATATTAACCCTATTGATTTAGCAGCAGACTTATTTGCGTCAATCGAAATAAAGGCTATCGAATAATCGTCGAAGGTGTGATCAATCCTCGATTGAATTGATTTATCACGCGTGCCATTCTATGCGCTTTAACTTGGTTTACACGATGTTTTTTTTTTATTAGCTACTATTATAAGCGCTAGCGTATGATGTAATAAGAGGGACGTTTTATTGCACGTAATTGATGAATGTTGAATGAACAGAAATTGTCCATAAATATTTTTCTTATCACATCATACACTAGTGCATTAGTCAAAAAGCATTGTGTAAATCATACAAGCGTGATTTAAAAGATTTGCTTTTACTAATTATCAATATTATTTAAATGCATGCTAAAATATATGCTTGTTGCAACTCATAAAGTTGGAATAGTTTGACTAACATGCTAGCGAGAAGAGGAAAAGTAAAACTTGCAGCTAATTTGCTAGTATTTTAAAATACATGATAATTATTTTACTATTAGCGCCTTAGTGCTTTTGTGCTAATTGTTGGTAAAAAGAGCATTGTATAAACTATGCTGTAGATACAATTGTAGTTTTAGTTGCTATACAAGAGAAGAGATATAAGATCAAAGTGATTGATTAGTCATAAACTTGATAATTCAGATAGTGATTATCACTAAATAAAAAATGAAATAATAATTATATTTTTAGGCTATATTGGATGATGGAGAGAATCCTGAAGAATATCTCATCGTGCCATCTGGTGGACCAAGTAAAGTCATTCCAAGAAAAAATAGTGGTACATTTTTATTCACTACAATTAAAATCATTAATTAATTATGTTTATATTTTAAATATAAATTATAATGTATTATATATTAAGATTAGAGATTTCATTATTAATTAAATCTCTTCATCTGTTCTTGTTACAGGAACCTTGAATCAAGAAGAATCTACTGAATGTTCTGATAATCAGAAAGAAGAAAATATTGATAAACATGAAAATGTAGAAAAATCCAAAGGAGAAATAAAAACTATGGCAGAAGAAAATGTTGAAAAAGAAATTTCTATTAAAAAAGAGGTAAATGATAGATGCTTGTTGTTATTGATATTAAATATTTAAATTAATGAAATCAAAATATTTTATGTTTACAACAATTTACTTTGTATTATATTTTGATTTTTTTAATTTAGGAATTTCAATCTGAAGTCAAGAATAACACTAGTAAGGAAGACAATTTTAAACAGGAAACCAAAATTCAAGGAATAAAAGTTGAAGGTGTACAGAGTAACGACAAGAACGAATCAGAAAAAAATACCGCAAACCAATCCTTAACCGCATCATCTGCTACTGTCGAGGCTAATGGAATTGACAACGAGGATTCCATTAATTTGACTATTGGAGAAGATGAAGAAAATCTCCTTGCTGAGGAGGTAAGAGAAAAGAAGATAACTTTTCAAAATTATATGTAGTAATTCCTTAAAAGTTTAGAATCAAAAATTGTCTTCAAATCACTTCTAATAAATAACTTTTTCATTACAGACAGAATCTCACGACAGACACAAGGGTAAGTTCTTCACTATTTATTATTTCCTAACTTAGATGTAAGATTCCAAGAATATGAAGGGTAGCGATATTTGTATCTGCGGCATTCCTCAAGTAAATTAGCAAAAGTGTCAGCATCAAGAGCAAGCATGTTCAAGTCAACAAATATGAGAACAGAACAGCACAACTATCTGGAACAAGGGCAATGTCTTCCACAATAACTTCTCGTCCTACGAGCTTCAATCTTTAAGAGCCTCGTCCTCGTCAACTTCATTTCAACATCTGGATGCAACGTAGCCAACCGTAGCATGATCATTGAAGCGCATACTACCCGGCTACTGATAAGGTGTTTCGACCGGGATGAACGCATGGTGATTGATAAGGTTTTTGGGATAAAGTGTACATCTCCCAACATCTTCCTAGGCGCTGCTATTGGCAGCAAAAAAATCATATCCCATAGTCTTTAAGTTAGTTAACGCTAGAATTTGATATACACAATTACATTAATTATACCTACTACATAGAGCATCGCTGGATCTCTATCATCAAGTCACATGGATAAAGGAAGATTCAAGTGTACATCAGCGAATATTTCTCACAGAATATAAATTAACACAACATGTTGTTTATCACATAAGAGACCAGTATTGTGTGCCTCGACGAGTCACATGTAACATATTAAAGCACGTTTTTCGCGCGCGCGAAAATTAATCTATTGCAGAAATTATTTTCTTGACATAAAATGATGCAAATTCTTGATAACAAAAAAATATGCTTTTTGCACAGCTTTTTTTTTCTAATTCATCGTTTGAAACCCTTATAAATCGGAGTTTCGTATATATAAAGATACAAAATATTGTTTTGGTAGCTTTACGCGCGCGCAACGTATATAAAAAAAACCGGCGAAACGGGTTTAAGTTTTCTGCATTGATTCTATCGAAGATCGGGGGCTTGCAATATCGTGCAAGCCTTACATCGTTGCTCACTGTGTGAATTTCTTAGTGACTTGCCCAAAATTCCTGACTGGAAATACAAGCCACTAAAGGAGAATGTTAGGCGGGAGGGAGAAGAGTCTGAGGCTTTGCAGAAAGTGACTATGCTACCTTGGTTGTCCCTGCAGATGGTGGAGAGAAGAAGAAAATAGAAGAGAACAGCAAGAAGGGAGACTCTAAAGGCGGTGGTAGAGCGGAAGCTGGTGCCGGCGGCAAGGAAGGGACGACGTCCGGTGCAAACGTTGGGACGAAGAACAAGCAGGACGGTGGAGATGGAGGAAGCAAGAGGTTGGTCTCTCATAGAGCTAAGAAGTACGGTTCGCGGTACTGTGGTACAGCAAACTGGAAATGTCTCACTCACTCACGACTCTACTAGTGATGTTCTACTGCTGCATAACCGTATCACCGGGACGATCTCTCTAACTCTCTCTCTCTGTACCGTGGGACAAAATGTGGATTTCCAAGATGAGATCACTTACACGTCACATGCAAGATTACCTTTATTCCATTTTCTTAAATCGAGAATCTTGGAAGTTACTCTTCCAATCTCGTGTGCTCTAGGCTATAATTCTTAACTCTGGCAAATATGTTAAGTAGTCGAGAACTTGGCTAGCAAACTTAAATGAGTCTCAAATGTGGCATATTGCATTTCTCTTCATATATCTAGTAAAAGGTGATTATATGTACTCTACGACGTCAAAAAAAACCGGATGAGCCCCCATATGCTGTGTTCCTTACAGGACATTTGTTTCATTGAGAGACGACAATTCCATCGTGCGTCATTGTGCACATAAAGGACATTAATATCTTATGCTAAAAATTACATTTGGCAGAACGTGCTTAAATCCTCGTACTGTCAAGAAGCAATCCTATTGCTTATTGAAGAAATACTACTACCCTAATAAATAATAAAAAAAATAAACGCGTAAGCGTTTTTAAACAATTATCCCGACAAGAAGTAATTTCAGTCGGAAGAACTATGCAGCTGATTTCCCTTTTGTGGATGCTTAGAGCTGATAAGTGTTGCCACATGGATACCATTTCTCCTTATACACGAGTGACGAAAATGGATGAACCGAAAATACAGACAGTGAATACATATTCAATTATCTATCTAGAACTGATACTAATATACAATGGTGTACAAGTGAATTCTAAAGAAAAAAATCTAGGTCACATATACCGCCTAAAAATATACAAGTTGTTAGCCAAATTTGTGTCCTTAACATAGTTCCAGAGATACTTATTAAGCCTCGCAAATTTTATAGTCCTAATTAATTCGTTATTTGTAATCGAATATTATATTGCAATCCTCAATTTTCTGATACAATAATGATATTTATCTCTTTCAGTGCGGAATCTAGCAATAAAAGCCAGAAGAGAGACGAAAAGGGTAAGCTAATATATGCGTTTATTTATTTTTTGAATGCGTATTATTTAAATCTGTAATCATTAACAAATATGATGGTTAGTTCTATGCATTTTTACGGAATTTTATATATGTGTCTTGTATAACCATTCATAATGTTTTGCAGATAAAAAGATATCTCAGGTCAGTCCAACCAGTGCGAGCAGTCGCAATCTATGGGTCTCCGGTTTGTCGTCCAGTACACGCGCAACCGATTTGAAACAGATCTTCTCCAAGTATGGCAAAGTTATAGGCGCGAAAGTAGTCACCAATGCGAGAACTCCTGGGGCAAGATGTTATGGTTATGTTACTATGTCTTCAAGCGAAGATGCAGCAAAATGTATACAACACTTACACAGGACCGAGCTTCATGGACGCGTCATATCTGTCGAAAAGGTAAGATTTTGCAGGTAAAACAAAATCTTGTCTAATAAATGTTATTTTGTAAACTTAGATCCGCTCACTGTTACACACGTACACACACACATTTTTTCAAAACAAAACATAATATCGCTGGCGCTTTATAAGCAAGCTTATTCTTATTATAAACTGTCATCAGGCAAAAGGTGATACACAGCAAAGTCATATACGTAAACGAGATACTGTTAATGGTAAATCGGAGAAAAAAGACGAAAAAGAAAAACCAAAGGATCATGACGTAAATGAAAGAAAGGAAAAGGAAGCAAAAAAAGAGATTGAAGAGAAGGGATCAGATGCTGGTAAATATTATTTCTTTATGATAATAATTGAAAATGGAGCAACAAGCAAATTATATTTTTTGTAAATAATTTTTATTCCAATTTCTACTAGTATAAATATCCAACAATTATTACATTTGTTTAGCAAAAAAATCTGATGACAAAAATGAAAATATTGAATCTAAGAAGATAGAGTTGCAAGATAAGAAGGAAGATCTGTCTAAAGAATCCGATTCCCGATCGACGAAATCCACCAGTAAAAAGCCGGAGAGCGAGAGGGGAAGACGAGAAGAAAAACGGATTCGTACTTGGGACAGAGATCATCGAAGTCACAGTCGATCTAGAAGCCGCGAAAGACGGAGGCGCGATGACGTTCTCACATTTGCAAAGATAAGAGTAAATATCTTCATTGAAGATAAAATTATTATCAGTACAGCAAGAAAAAAAATATAAAAGGCAAAAAATCTGAAATTTTTAGGAAGAACGTGAGCGGCAAAGATTTCGTGAAAGAGAACGGATTCTAAGGGAAGAAGAGCGGCGAAGGAGAGAAGACATAGAGCGTCAGCGAGAGATAGAACGTAGACAACGAGAAGAAGCCGCGCGCTTGGAGAGAGAAAGAGAAAAGTTGAGGCGAGAGAGGGAGCGGATCGAACAGGAAAAGGCCGAATTGTTGCGACTCGAGCGCGAACGGCAGAAGCTTGAAAGGGAGAAACTTGAACGCGAAAGATTAGAATTAAAAAGACAGCAGATGCGTCTGGAGGAGAGCAGACGTGTACCACCGCCGCCTTCTCTAAAGAGAACATCTACTGACAGAAGAGACCCACGAGATTTGTACGTGGAACCTGACAGGAAACGAATGAGTACAGAACATAGCCGTAGACATAGTCCGGACAGAGTAGCCGACAGACGAAACGATATGCTAGATCGAGTGTCGGATAGACGATTGGATCCTTCGCCACCTTCTCGATACGAATCCAGCAGGTAAACTTTTCTCGCTTTCTTTATCACTTAATTATTATTAATTATTACATTATTTATCACTTAATATTTCTTTTAATATGCAATGAGATAATACGAATAATGAAATTTGTTTTCAGATCCGCTCAAGACATGGGATTAAAGAAGGAATTTAAGCGAAGTAGCGATTTCCCTTCGAGAAGCAGTCGATCGGATAGCTTTTCTGATGTTTCTCGCGGAAGAGAGGTCATTGTACGTCGAGAAAGTCTGTCCACTACAACTTCATCCATAGATCCTCGACAAGTCAAGGAAAGGTACATGTCGTATTATTGTATAAAATTATCGCGATTGAATCTCTTATCAGTTTAATCGAGTTCTTTTATTTTGGATTTCATAGATACGATCGTCCAAGTACTACATCCTATACTCGCGAACGCGAAGTACGACGATCCGAGCCTGAGACGCATCGAACCTCTAGAGACAGTCATACGCGATACAGCGATAGTTTTAAACCGCCAGGATCTAACACGCCACGTAAGTATGACAAACTGCATACATACGAAAGATGGTATTAACATCCAGTATTTAAGATTTTATTACAAGACTTTTAGTTTTATAATCTTGCATCTTGTTATAAAATTTCTTGGTTTCATAGTATCTTTATCACACTAAACTATTTCTAGATTATTTTTCTTTTTGATTATTTAGATTAAATTTTTTATAGAGTTTTTTTTAGATTATTCTTTTCTTTGTATACAAGATATTAATATCTTAAATAATAGTATAACAGAAAATATTTTCATGAAATATTTCTAGTAGATGAGAGATATATATAAGTTGATGCTAAGATGTAAGATAAACTCAAATTTATTTTTATATATTTTATCTATTTATATCCTCGATTTGAAAAATTCTTGGATAGTATATAATTAATAATGTGCAAGTGAGATTACATATACATGGTGCTAGATCACATTCTAATTTATAGAACATAATACGCACATAAGATGAAAGATTAACAAAGTTTTAACAGTTTACAAACACTAATTTTATATTGAACTTAATAAGCAAAATTGATATATGATAAAATTGGATTAATGTACAATAGTAAAGAAATTTCCTTATTTTTACAATTTGTGTCTTTCGCACATAAGCAATCTGATGGCATTTTTATTATAAATAATAATAAAAAATAATAAATAATGTTTCTTATAAGATATTAAAAAAATATATATGTATATGTAAAAAAATGGAAGAGATATATAGAGTATAATTGCAAGTGCCAAACATGCGTGCGCGTTTTTAAAATATATATATACACGATGTTTTTTATAAAAAAATTTATTATCTCAGTTTAAATCCAATTTGTATTCTCTTTTACAAATGTGTATGCTTCGTAATAAAAATTTATACGATTTCTCAATTTTGCTTGACTTTCATTGTAGTTAGTTGAACCTACTATCAGAGAGTTTAATAAAGAAAATATAAAAATATCATTTGTATACAAATTTGTTTAGCCTTATAAATATTACACGATATTTGACATTAATGTCAAATGTGCTTTCGATATCGGTACAACATAGTTTTTATTATAAAGCATACCAAGCAATTCAAAAGACAATATTCATTAAATGATGAAATCACATTTATAAAAAGACTAAGTTTTACGATCATCTTAATATTCTTTAATAAACATTATAATGATTTTTGGCATCCTATGCAAAAAAGAGAAATACACATATTATTAGTTATAATAAATTATTAAAAATAATATATATATATGTATGTATGTATATATGTATGCGTTTTCATTCATTTTCGGTATACATGTTATTGTTGTATCTCAATGCAGGTGAAAGTCGTTACGTAGAAAGCAATCGTACACCGAGTGGATGGCATTCGGGACCTACATCCTCAAAGTCGTTTAACTCCGTGACGAGTAGCGGATCTCGCGATCCCCGTGGTGAGCCTTCTAGCTGGAGTTCTAGGTCGTCTGACAGTGTCAATAGGTAATTCATACTGAAGCGTATAATTTTCAACGAGCGTAATTCGCGAGCGTAATTTTCTTTATCCAATGCGATCGCTCAATAAGCATAAAGAGATAATTAGCGTGATAATTAAAATACAAATATGCGACGCATTTATAGATGGAGCAACTCTAGTAGCATGGGAAATACATTGCGACATCCGATTCCACCGACGTATCAGAGCGGACCGATGCAATCCATGGGATTGACAGCACCAGGAACGGCGCCATCGTACGAACGGTTTGATGCGTATAAATCGTCCATGCCTATGAGAAAATATTGATTATCTAGACATGCGAGTTTTCGCGTATATCTTATTCGAATAATATCAGAACGTTTGCGAGAGATTCGTAAGACGTTCTTTAATAAGTGTAAATTACACTTTTAATGTGCACGTTTAATGTGCAAATTTATGTAATCGCGTTTATTAAATTACAACAGATTATAAATTATTGTTGCGCGAGTTCTTTGCAATCTTGAAAATAGAAGAATTTTTCAATTATTGAAAGACTCCGCACAAATATCATACCGATAATCTTAAAATACTGTATTTGGTTCATATATTGATTATGCATATATTGACATGCATTCTATCGATATCAATATTTTTTATCGCAATCCGTGAAATATTTAAATTTCTACGAAGTCCACATCTCGTGTATAATAATGTCGAAGAAGAGTATTTGTCTTATAATCTGCAATTAGACGCGCTCCTTGTCATCGGTTCTTTATTTTATGTATCCATTCGGCGTACAACACATAACATTTCTAACAATTTTTAACGTGTCTAACGGACTTTTGTACATGTGTTAATAGATCCATTGTGTGTCCTCACAAAACAAAATGTGATTTATTTTCTTTTGTCAGTTTGTAAATGATTGGTTTACGGATATTGATCCTCAATCAGTGTTGTTTTCACTCAAAGAGCGATCGATTTTAATGGGAGAGACGTTAAAATTATAAGTGCATCTGTTTATCTTAAACTAGTGCGTCCTAATAGAATATAAAATGAATGAGTAATATACCAGAGGAGCAATCTATCGCATAATTGTATTCTTAAGAAAAATGCGTACTCTCTTTCTCTTTCGGAATATATTGGTGATCTGTATATTGAATTCCATCACAGAGAATAAATTATATGGTAAATAATGTGGTATATATAGCGACGGTTACTTTATACAACAGAACACTCAATGTAGCAGGAATTATCACAACGTAAATAAATTTAGATAATACTACGACTCGCATACGTTCGGTTCACTTTCTCTCTCTTTTAGTCTAAAAAGAAAAGAAACGAAGCTTTGCCATCCCGAAGATACATCAGAAATTCCTCGGACAATTATCTCTGTAAAGCGGGGTCGAAGAAATAACAGCGATTACATCCGGCGCACACACCTGTTGAAGACTCGCCGGCTTCGAGACATTCCTACGTGATCGAATCGTCATCGAAAGACGGAGCAACGAGTAGTAGAGGGAGCACCACTTTCCCTTGAAGACCTGGGAAGACGGCGCCTCGGAGAAAGAAGGAGAAAGAACGGGAGAGAGTGAGCGAGCGAGCGAGCCGATCGGTCGCGGTCCACCGTCGAGAGTAAAGTGTGTCGAGGTCTTTTCACGGACAGTTCGTCGTTGCCGTGGGTCTGTCCCGTGCAACCGATTGTACGCTTCCTTCTCTCGCGCGATCATTTTTCTTTTATTTCCTTCTTTCTTCTCTTACCGCTCTGGTGTCATATCTTCTTCCGTCTCCCCGCCGATTGTCACTCTCATTCTCTCTCTTTCTTCTTCCGCCCCTCTCGACACACTATGCATAACTCGCCGGTGCTCTCGCGCTGATCACGCAAAGCGACATTCTTAGTTAGAATAGTTCGACGTCGCGTCCCTTGGGTATCGTACAGACGCGTTGCACAAACACTGGGGATGTCCGCGGGATAACAAGTTTTCCTTTTTTCCTAACGAGATGTCGTCGCCAACGGTCCTGAGTAAGTGAAATCCTCTTTTGCATCTGCGAGTGTGCTGAAAGATTATCAGAATTATACACAGAGAGTTGCGGAAGGCAATGTTTTGATGTTGATGATACACTATGTGCTTGATGACCGTCCCCAGTGAATTGATAATTGGCGGTAGAACGTCACGCGCAATAGTGACAGCGGATTGTTGATAGGCCCGTGACTGGTGGTACTCGAATTAATTTTCAAAAGTGAAAACTGTGTTGAAACTGGTATGTTAGTGCACCAAAGACTGGAGTAAGAAAGCGATCCACATTTGCATGCTTTTTCAGTAATATGCATCTTTAGGATCGCTTTCTCTAAACATTATAAATTCCTTATTTTCGGTTTAAGAATCTACATGTGAAAATTCACGTGAATATGAAAAAGTGTAATATAATATATTAAAAATATTAATATCAGATTATGAAATATAATTTCTCTCTTCTAACTCTTCTAACATAAAAACAAATCAAATAACAAAAAGAAAGAAAAGAATAAGTTTTTAAATATTTAGAAATATTTTTCGAAACTCAATACTCTTAGAATTTTTTTATATATTGACTTTATGTGGATTTATTTTAACTTGAGCGCATTTAGCTTGAAGATGACCTCAATTATACGTTTATAAATTCTTTATGCAAATTCTTACTTTCTCATATTAGTTTATCATAACTTTTTTTTTATTATATACATACTTATATTTTTTATTATATACATACTTATAAGATCATAATCGCGACGATTGTGCATTAATAACGTCCAAGTATTGTGATTCGTCATATCTCGCGAGTTAATTATCATTTAAAAAAGAATTACCTCGCTTTTATCAAATTCCTATCAAATCTTAACATGTAGAATTCATGGATAAATTTTTTTTAATCTAAATTTCTAATAATGCGTGCACTTCTTTATATGACTTCACATTAATTTGTGATTGTAACTTACATATCTAAAACAGTAGAATTATACACAAAAAATTTCACTATGCATTGTTTTAATTGTTATAAATTAATTCTCATCTTGCTTTTTTCTTTCTTTCTTCCTTTCTTTTTTCCGAAAAAAAGAGCAATACAACTCTGTGTTAAAGTTCTTATGAAATTTACATAAATAAATTTTATGTAATTCTACAATTTAAGTAAATCTTCAATTAAGATCACTTTAAAATACATAACATACATTTTAATTTAAAATAAAGAGTTATCTCTTTCTTTTATATGTAAAAAAATTTATATAATTCTTTTTTATTTATGTATATGTGTATAGGTGTATATGTAATATCTTCATACATAATGTAACTTTTTGTAGAATTAAAGATGCGCATGTTTGTTTCTGGAAGTAGATTACCTGAATTTAAGTACCGTAAAATGTTATATTAAGATCTCGAGAGGTTTTATTTGGAGATTTAAGTGTTATAAAATGATGCTTCGGATGTGTTCTCCTTTTTTTTCTTTTCCATCGATGTGTAATGTCGAGAATAAAGTTGTGGATAGCGCAGGTATATGCACACACAACGTCCAGTATATGTATCTGGGTTACTGCGTGGGTATATACTATGTATTCACATATACGTACACACGCACTGTGGGACACAAAGAGATTCAAACTTAGAAAAGAGACGCACCTTTCCTCGTCTCGAAATCTTAAATGAAACATGTCTAAAAGTGACAGAATAATGAAAGAACCTTTATACACCTTTATAATTAACGTGCCTATTTATAAAAGCGTCTCTATAGAATCCTTTGATCTTTTTCAGATAAGGATAATTATTCCTTGGCGAAAATGAAATATGATCATTTAAGCATATCTTACTAATTTTTAATTTTATATATCTTTGTAAAAATCAAATTTCTCTAAATTAAAATTCCTAAAGTATTGAAATTAAATATAATTTGATCATTTGTCATGATTGTATTTTATATATCATTTTTTTCGACATTTTATATATTTCACATTTTATTAATAATAATAAACAATTGTATTAGATAAAATAAATTAAAATTAATATTAAAATTAAAATTAATATTGTTTAGTCACACAATTATAATGTAATCTCCACGAAAGACGAATGCAATTGCAAGTTTCAAACATTATTCAACCCGCATGTTCTACGAGAGTTATCGGATAATTTCGATATACATGCTATTAGAGAAGGTCCTTGTAACGCTTGAAGCTGGGTTTCCCCCTATCATCGCGCAACGTAAATTATCCCAAGAACGTGCTTTTACTATCCCCGTTCCCCCGAAGAATAAATCGTCTTCGTCGTTCCTCGACATATCACGGCAACGTGAATCAGTGAACGGAAGAAGAAAGGCATACTTTCACGCCGGGCAACTTTCACCGTCGATGAGAAGAGCCTGACGCGCGTTCGTAACCAGTTTCCGAAGAATCTTACTTCCACGCGATCGGAACACGTAATTTTCTAATTATACATTTTACTCGAGCCCCCCGATCCCGGACCTCGAAGGTCGAGGAAATGTATGTATATGATTTTTGAAGAACACATATGTGATCTGTATTTTAAAAAAAAAGAATCATTCGCCTTTCTTGCAACTGGGTCACGCGCGATTGTTACTGACAAAACTGACTGTATTTCTTTTTTAGAGACCTCTAATATAACCAGCTATTATCCCACCAGCTATTATAGTTTTTCTTTTTCTTCAGCAAGAACAGATCTAACTTTTATTTCCGGAATTAATTAAAAGCAAGTCGAAATTTTCGCTATATTTGCATCGTACATCGATCAATGAATCGTAAATCAATGAAATGTAAATCAATGAATCGAGTTTCAAAAACCTGATCTAGATCCTGATTTTGATAGGAGTTATTCGACGACGATGATCTCAGACTCGAGACATTCCCCAAGGCGAATTAGTATCTTTTTCTTATTGCGGTTCCGGAAGGTTTGACGATGTTTAACGCTCAACTTTATTTCACCTAATTAACAAGAGAACGGCCGGTGAAACAAGGTCGAAATGAAACGCGTTGCGAATCGATATCCTTTCTAAGATAAACTCTAATCACAAAATATTTCACATACATAATTGTGATATTGATTAGAAACATCTGCGGAGATCGATATTCTCGCTGTCGGCGAAATTTTCTCCCATCCGCATCAATCATGTAGCTTTAATTGCGTTTAATGAGCCTTCTATCTCTTATAATAAGCGCAGTCATATTTGTCAAATTATTATATATATGTATATTATACATTTTTATAAAATGTTTCCCTTCCTTCATTTTAGAAAGTTTTTGTCAGATCTGCGCGCGCGTCTAGATTCCTCTTTCATGTTTATCTGGAATGACATCTCTACTTGAAATTTCGACAAATTCTGAGAAAATCAGAAAGTCGGATGTGCCTTTTCATGTTGCATAACGCGTCCATTTATTATGGACGACGTGTGTTAAACGACAACGGTATTTCCGATGACAAATGATTGCGAATGACTCCGTAATTCTCATAAATAAACATGAACATCATTTTGACACGTTCGCAGCATCGGAATCTGAATTTGTATATCAATTTGAAACCTGATAGAAATATGAAAAAAATTAATGATTTAATTATTAAAAATTAGTTACACATAAATTATTTTTATATTAAACTAAACTCTTTGAACATAATTAATATTAATGACAATAATAAATAAATAAACAATAAATTATTTAAAATAATACAAGTGAAAGGTAAATGATCAATTTATGCGAAAACTTAAAGCTAATAATCTGGAAAATAATTTCGCGAGTTGTATGCATTTGTTTCATTCATACTAAATGCATTGTACAACGGAATGATATATTTGTGAAATTATAGAACCATGCTTATAATTCATGTTTTAATAACGTATTCATGTTTCAGGCTTGTGCATAATATGGAGTCTATTTGTCTGCTCCATCTCGTACACCGAAGAAGTCGTACATTACCATTCTCACCGTAAGTAATTTTCGTCCCGACAAGTAGTTTTCGAAAAGTAAACATCATTCGTAATATATACAATCGTCTCGACGAATCGTGTTCATCAGTTATTTAAATCCACTTGGAGCGTCCTGAGACTTCTGTGAATGAAAGTGGAGCACGAATGAGATTGTGATTTATCGGAATAATCGCGATTATATCACGCCAAGTGATATACTCGCGATTCTGTAAGAAATATCATTATGCAATCTTACGAGATTTCTCACATAAATATATCTCACATATATATACTTGTGTGCGATAATGACGACTGAAGAATCGAGAATTAAATAAAGCATTTTTTTATCTTCGTCGCGTTCTTATCATTTACTTTTATTTCTTATTATATTACCTTTATTATTATAATGATTCTACTCGCTTCTGATTCATATGAGGCAATGTCGCAATGCAGCGTACGAATATAGAAACTCGTACATCTCGCCGACGAGAGGATGGCCGCACTCTTGGGACCGAGCCGAACCAAGCAAATCGGACAGACCGATATATCGCAGAGACACGCGAGTGCGCCCCTTTACGCAGCTGGTAAAGGTCAAGCAAGAGCATAGCGATCCTTTGATGACCATCAGCGAGACCCTGGGCGCCTTAAACACTGTGGGCAACTATCTTGTCAATATGACGAGGGGCGTCGAGAGCTCGAATTATCCACCGAAGGAACTGCCCTCGGCATTATACACCATCTCCAAGAATATCCTAGGTAATATAAGAAAAAATCAATATATATTAAATTATATAGAATATGTTATTTTTATTTATCTGTATAGAATGTTTTTTTCTATATTAATAACGAATTATATATATAAACTTATAAAGAATATGAATTTTTGACACTTATCCTTTTTTCCAGGCCGCAATGTAACAGACAGCATCGCCCCTTTAGTACGCGGTGTAGCATTGCCATTGAGACAAACAATCACCTCAACACATGGGCTGCCAGTCCAAGAGCAGCAGCAGCAGCAACAACAGCAGCAGCAGCAACAGCAGCAGCAACAAACTGCAGAGAAATTGTCAAATAGAGATAAAGAGTCCACTCTACCTGCATGCACGACAGCCGAGGGTGGACCGGGAAAGTGCCAGGACCTTAGCAATTGTCCACAATTGTTACTTGATCTTACTAAATTGAAGCAGTCGTTGTGCTTTAAGAGTCTGTTCATGCCAGGGGCTTGCTGTCCGTTAGATAAAATCGACAATCTCTCTATTCCCATGTAAATGGAAATTCATGTTATTAATTGTGAATGATCACATTCATCTCACACATATTTTACAAGAAAATTTGTCGAAACATTAAAATATCTTACACATACATATATGTTTATTATCTCGAAAAGATAAATTTAAGCAAGTGAATGTTGTAGCAACATTGGTGGAGATACGTTCTCCGGAAGTGACAGCGGTGGACATTTCCCACGACCGCCGATTCGACCCACAAAACCCCTCACACCACGCCCGATACCCTTGTATCCGGTAACATCTTCAACTATAAGACCTACGACGCACATCGTTCCATCGCCAGATTTATTGGGCAATCATACGAATGGCTTCGAGACAATCGGGACGGTCGACAACAATTTTATTCAGGATGATGACGGTATTTCAGCATTTTCTTGTGTTGTGAAAAATAGTTGCAGACTTAGAAAGAAATGAATTTGTCGAATAATTTTCTTCATGCTGTCATCACTCGCATTTTTGCCAATAAATAGCTAGAATTTGGAAAAAAATTTGTTTCCTGAAGATAAGAGTTATAAAGAATTTTCAATTTTCTTCATTCTTTTAGAATGCGGAGTAAGAAACTCAGGCAAATACCGTGTGGTCGGAGGCGAAGAAGCGTTGCCCGGTCGTTGGCCCTGGATGGCGGCAATCTATCTTCACGGTTCCCGACGAACGGAGTTCTGGTGCGGAGGGTCTCTGGTAGGATCGCACCATATCCTTACTGCTGCTCATTGCACGCGAGATCAACGACAACGGCCGTAAGGAACGTTCCAATAACACGTTAATCCATGAACTTTAATCAGAAAGATCAAAATTAAAAATGTGTATACATTCTTGGGAGAATTATTCTTTTTTTTTTTTACAAAATGACTACAAAAAAGTCCTTGAAACGAATTTCTTATGGAAAGTCTTTTCTACAATGTACATAAAATCTAATATTTCTAATAGATTTCTTAATAACTATATTGATATATTTTCTTAATAATTTCTAATTATAGTTTTGCTGCTCGTCAATTCACTGTGCGTCTCGGCGACATCGATCTGGAAAGGGATGATGAACCTTCGTCACCAGAGACTTACGCGGTCAAGGAGATTCACGCGCATCCGAAGTTCTCCCGCGTCGGGTTTTACAACGATATTGCCGTCCTCGAGCTCACCAGACCCGTAAGAAGGTCACCGTACGTAATACCCATTTGCTTGCCGCAGGCGCGATTTCGCGGGCAACCGTTTGTCGGCGCCAGACCAACGGTGGTTGGTTGGGGCACCACTTATTATGGTGATTATCTCTCTTCTCTGGTGATTATATATCCGTCATAGTATAATTTAAATTCTTCTCATACTAATTCAGATCCAAGCGTTGAGAATTGATCTTGCAATTAAAATACGAAAAATTAGATAAGAATTAAAATAAAAAAAAATAAGAGATTCATAATACCTACTTTAAAAGACGAAATAGTCTTTCATCTTCTAAATATGTACATTCTTCAAAATTAGATTAAAAATAGATAATTAAAAATAGATAAAATAGAAAAATATACATCCTGTGAAGAGTTATGTTTTTAAATCTGAAACTTATCAAGTTTCTCGCTTTTCTTCTCTTTTCTCTATACATTCTTAGTTGATAAATGTCGTAACGAAGATGGTGTAACAGGAGGAAAGGAAAGCACCATTCAACGACAAGCGGTCCTGCCGGTGTGGAGGAATGAAGACTGCAACGCGGCTTACTTTCAACCAATCACCAGCAATTTTTTATGCGCCGGTTATAGCCAAGGTGGCAAGGACGCGTGTCAAGGTGATTCGGGTGGACCGCTGATGCTGCGAGTCGAGGGTCGATGGACGCAGATCGGCATAGTTTCTTTCGGCAACAAGTGCGGCGAGCCCGGTTATCCTGGCGTTTATACGCGTGTCTCTGAGTATACCGATTGGATTAAAAATAATATGAAGTGACAACATAATGTCATGTAGGGAAAAAACAATATCTTCATAAATATATTTCCATACAAATCTGTAAAAAAATTAAAATATGTATTAGAATGTATTCGTTTCCGCGAGATTGCAATGCTAATTTTCAGGAATCAGAAATCAGCATTCTATTTCAATTACTACATATCAAAATGCTTTGATATAACAGATTTAACATATATAAATGTGCCTTTGAGTTTTTTTTTATAATTTTAAAAATTCTATGTTAGTTAATGTTAAGTAACGTAAAAGCAAAACTTCCATTTAACGGTAATAAAATATCTATGATCTTAGGAAATGTCAAATTATAACGTATATATATTATATCGTCAAATTATAATGTGTGTATATTATATTTATTGTGCCGTCGTTTTTACAAGCATTCTTATTATTTATAAATGTACAGCTCTCCCACTATATTCTCTAAATGTATATGCACACAAGTAGAGAAATATCCATTGAGGCATCCATATTTTTGTGAGAACATACAAATGTGCTATATGAATATATATACATACTCGTTAAGTAATTTATAATTAATTTATTATTTTTATATATTTATGTATAGTATAATGTATGATTAAAATTCTAAACACATAAGAAATATGCTTTATAAATCTATTTCTTTCATTTATCTAATTAATTTAATATATATAATAAAAATTAAAAAATAGTAAAATAAATAGTAATATATATATATATATATATATATATATATATAACAAATCGGTTGAAGTAATATTTGTATCCTATTATGTGGCAAATTATCTAAATTATTATATTATCTAGTTATATTAAGAGGACAAAATTATTTTAATAAATGAATCTTTTCATATACACATGCACCGACAAATTCATAATGGAAAACCTTATAAGACTTCTGAAAATCAAAAACACATAATTAGTAATAATATCGCGTCCAATCTGAAAATAATCAAAGTCCAACATTATCCAATGTAAAAAGGAAAAACTAACAAGAAAGCAATATTACTAAACAATATTACTAAACAATATAACAAGGAACAAAATAAATAAAGGGTTATTATATAATAAGAATTTTCGATTTTTTCTCAAAAAATTATAAACATTTGTAATTTAATATTTATGTCATTTTCTCCATAATAGAAAATGGATCAAATAAGTAAAGAGAAAATTATTCTTCGAGTTTTGGAGGAAGGAAAAAATCTGATGTATAGAAAACTGCCGAAAGAAACAAAGAAAGAGAAACAACAATTACAGAAAAAAAACTGAAAGCCATTGAATGTAAGAAGACTCAGGAAATATATTTTCATTTTTATCATTTAGTTTTATTAATTCTCATGTGTCTAAAATTCCTCTAATATTATTATTTATATTTTTAAATATAAATTATAATACCCCTCTAATATTTCCCTTAATTATATAACTCCTGTAATAATTTCTCTAATCTTCAGGTATATGTTCAAATAATAAAAGAAAAAGAAGCCCAACAAAGAAAGGAGTTAAAACAGTTACAAATGATACAATGAATGAATATGGAAATTCTACAGAAACAAAACGATGAGAGATTATCAATAACTAAGCGTTTAACGTTTGGAAAAGACAGAAGGATATGAAATTGAAAGAAGCGAAGTTAATGACGATGTAAATACAAATATATTACATATGTATGGAATGTCATTTCTATATATTAGCAGAACGTATATACATATATTCGCATAGGGAAAATGCGTCTTATCATCGATTAAAAAGATCGGTGGGACCAACAATTCTTACAGCGACCTAGTACGCAATTCGAATTTCGTGCTTAGATTAATTGGATAGTGTCTTGCGCAAAAGATATTTGTCGAAACGTCATTACTTAGTTACCATCATTCAACCTATGTATTATGACATTATAGCTACATGTTATGTGTAAATGATATGTCAAATTAATTATTACAACAAACGTTGTATAATAAATTGTCTTTCATCATTTAATAAAATTATCTCTATCAAAATTTTGAAATTACTATATATGTTAAACTGCAAATTTAACAAAAATATTAAGTAGCACTTAATATTGTGCTAATATTTGTAGTAATTTACTCTTTATAAAGTTGAGTTCGTGTGCTGTTCTTAAACAGATATGATTTGTAGAGAGATTAAATTTTTTTGCAAAGATTGATGTGCTTCAATGAAGCATGTAGCAGCTTCTACTTACAGAACCATGTTATATATATTATATAGGGAGGCACGTTCACATATCTCTTTGTATATCAAGCATTTCTAATTTCATATCTTCTGTTTATCATTATCCTTTAGATTATTTAACGCTTTTTGAACTAATACTCCCAAGTTCTTTGGAAGACTCATTTGTATCGACTGCAATTGTTGCATAACTTGACTCTCAGAAGAGCTACACTGTACATTATTTTTGTTTGTTATAATACTGTTTTCCTCAATATTATCCATATTACAATTAGTTGTATGATCTAAATCATTATCACCTGTAAAGAATTTAAATGTAATGATGATGTATTATATATTATATGTTAAAATTGTATGTTTATACTTACATCTTAAATCAACATTGGCGCTTGTGTAACCCTCTAAAAGTTTCATGGTTGGTGATTGTACTGCACTGTCCAATTCACAAATTCTCAATGCCAGTATTCTATGTAACATATATGAATTATTTTATGTAGAATCTCAAGTTTAAATACAATTAATATG
Source organism: Camponotus vicinus (assembly GCF_025532165.1). Taxonomy (NCBI): domain Eukaryota; kingdom Metazoa; phylum Arthropoda; class Insecta; order Hymenoptera; family Formicidae; genus Camponotus; species Camponotus vicinus. Next base: position 6,724,315 of record NW_028141949.1, read on the forward strand.
AAACTATTTACTTATTCGCTTTCTTCTGATGGGCTAGAGCCAAAGTTTTGTCATTTAAAGCTTCTAACAAGGCAGTACAAAGACACCGTAAGTCAGTAACAGCAGCAGCAGATTTTTGAGGTGGTATATAAGAACTTTCTTGAAGAAGCTGTTCAACTAAAAAAAATAAACTGTCTTTATGTACATACATACTCATAAATATATGTAATTTACCTTGTTTGTGAGTCATTACTGTTCCAGCTGCAGAATTTACTCCCAATTTAATATTTCCTTTAGTCCTTTTACTATCCAACATACTCTAGAAAAAAATCAATTATATTTAATTATATTTAATATTAAAAATCATTATAAATTAGTGCTACACAATAATTTTTTGTTTAAGTCAATCTTATACCTTATATTTAGATAGAGATTGACGTGTAAGTTCCTTCTCTTCAAGCAATTGCTGCAGTCTTTCTTGTAGATATCTAAGAACAAATTTGTAACATAAATAAAATTCAGATATTTATCTTTTGATATAATTATTCATTATTAATTACCTATTTTCATTGATAAGAGCATCCAGATCAACTGGTTTGGAAGCACTCAAAGCTTTAGACAACTCATGATTCAAACGATGTGCCTTACACTTGAAGGCATCTCTTTCCATCTCCAGTTCATGTTTCTCATCCAATACAATTTGTAAATCTGTTTGTAACTGTGAACACTATGATAGAAACCAATGTTATTGATTGAATGACAATATATTGTGGATACATATTTTGATAAATCGTAACAAATAATTAATAATTAATAGATAGTGCTTTCTTATGTAATATTTACTTTTAAATTTAACTTTTCTAATTGCTCTATCATTTCCTCCCTTTGATGCATTGCTGGTGCAAGTTGAGCTTCTTGGTGCTGAACTGATGTACGATTACTATTTGTACGTAATGCCTTAATATCACCTTCGGCATCTGCTAGCTTCTGTCTTAATGTTTCAACTTGTAGCCTAAGGCATTTATTTTGTTCTCGTGCTTCTGTCAATAAATCCAAAGTTCTAAAATCACCATCTGAACTGTAGCATCTGCAAAAGTATTTATTTGCTTAAATTAAGAAAAAATTTGAAATAGAATGTTAAGATAATATATCATTCTGTTTAAATTATTTACCTATTTGATTCTTTGGTTTCACACATCTGCTTTCTCAATTGCAGAAATCTTTCCTGAATTTGTTCCGCTATTAATTTAAACTGATCTCGTTGAATCCTACATTGATCCAACTCCTGACTCAACAACAGGAATGCTTCTGATTTCATTTGCATCTTCCTCTTCAATATTTCCTACAAATATATACATGTAGAATGTCACAACAATAACCAAGTATTTAAGATCTTTTGAACAAATATGTAACCCACTTTGGATTCTATTTCAGAATCATCAACGCTATTTTTTAGTATATCGCCAGATTTATCTTCCATTGTATGGTTTTAATCAGATAGCTATATTACAAGACACATAATAAGCATTTTGACATATTTGACAAGTGCCCAGATATTTTCCCCTTTTCTTTATTAAAAAGTGTTTTCAAGAAAATTATTTACCTCTGGACTTGTCATATAACAAATGCACACAAATTTAAACTTAAGACACACACTGATTCGAATCGATAGATCTATCAAATTATTTTGCAAAATAATCTAGAATTTCTCTCTCCATCTTTTTCTCACTCTCTCTCTTACTCTCTCTCTCTCTCTCTCTTTCTCTATTGTTATGGAAGATTTACATTACAAATTCAATATATAAGGGCGCATTCACACCTCGGCAGAAAAGCAGAAGCCAATCAGAACTCGCGCTGGTAGTCACAATTTCTACTTTTTGCCTATCTAATGCGTCGTCTACAATGAGATTTTAAGGAGACTTAAGGCGTAAGACTTAAGAAATTGACCAATCACAGTCAAGTATTAAGAGAATACTCGACTGTAATTGGTCAATTTCTTAAGCGTCGTCTACAATGGCCGTAGCATAAGGTTGTAAGGCCGTAGTCATAAGAAATTGACCAATCACAGTTGATTATTCTCCTGAACTTCAACTGGGATCAATTTCTTACGACTACGGCCTTACAACCTTATGCTACGGCCATTGTAGACGACCCTTTAAATCTTACGCCTTAAGTCTCCTTAAAATCTCATTGTAGACGACGCATAATGTATTGTTTACACACTGTTTATTACATTGCGGTACCAGAGAGAAGACTGAGAGCTGAGAGATGTCATGGCTTTTAGGTGATCCCTGAAAGCGATACTCCCTCTATGGATATTGAAAACGTGGACATGAACTACAAAGCCAATATCCATGAATGTTCTCAAAGCATAATATATAATGTGCACAATTTCTGGTTTTGTTCCGTGCTATGTGCACGAAATGCCGGTAGCACCAGAGTATAACAATCATTATTTTGAAAATAATATATAAATATGATAAATAATAATTTTTATAAAAATAATTTGTATAAAAATAATTTTTATAAATTACTTACCTATATGTGTATGTATGTGTGCCCATACGTTGTCCAAATGATTTTAAATATAAGAATAGACTATATGAATATCGGCGTATGTTATCGCCGGCATAGCTCTCAGGTTCATGAGAGTACTGAAATCTCCTCACCTGGCAAATGCCTTCGTTAAGGCGGAGATACGGGGAGGAAAAATTGAGGAGGAACAATTTTTTTATTTTTTTTTATTTTTTTTAATAGAGTTTTTAAACACAGAATATAATACATATAAAAAATATATATTACATAATTATAATATATACAACGTAAATTATAATTAATTTGCAATTACATAAAAAACACATTACAAAATATTAAATTATGTAATATAAAAATAATTACATTACAAATATATATATTACAAAATTTAATGCAGAATATATAAAATACAATGCATTAGAAATATGTATTACAAAATATAATACAAATTTAATATAAACTATAATTTTAAACTTAATACAAAATAAAATTTATTACACGAAAGTGTCCAAAGTATATGTATAATATAAAATTTACTAAAAATTTTTACATAGACCAGAGAAGACTAATTAGTGATGATTAATTACGCGATATTTATTATTAATAATCGACATAGAATAATAGAATTTAATTAGTTTTATATAAATAACGTATAAACGTAAATAATCATGATCAAAAGAGTCATTAATAAAATTATTGATCATTTCTTCGATTGTAGAACAAAGTATTTGCATTATTGACGCATTTCGTGCAGACCATGAAAAGAAATATTTAAAACGTGTAAAGATAGAACAAGCTTTGATGTAAATCAAAGATTAAATTACAAAATAAATTGCGATTTAAAATTCGCGAGAAAACGCGACGAATAAATAAATCGACAATAATCGAATATTCAATTGCGAGATACGCATAATTTTTATAATATAATAAATCAAATCAATAGACACGCGTGCGATATAATTATTATCACACAAATGTTGACAGACGAAGATATTTTAACAAACATTTGTGATCCGTATTGTTTATGAACATAAAATTCACTGTCCGATTTATTTGCGATTAATATATACGCGACTTTATACGAATTTCACGATTGAGAATAAAATACATATCCTATTTCTCGCATGATTAGCTGAATAAGAAGAAATGAGCTCTATAAGTTTTAAAATATAATTAAAAATCGCGTTGTGGCCACGTTTAATAGAAAATAACGGAACGAATGATTTTCATTAATATAGTTATCGATCGTCTTTTTTAAATTATAGAAGAAAATATTTACACTACCAGCATTTTGCACGAACTATTAAAAATAATATTCAAAGACGTGGAAAGATAAACAAAGCTTCAATGTATAAGTCAAGGATTAAATTATAAGATAAATAGCGATTTAAAATTCACGAGAAAATGCGACGAATAAATAAGTCGATAATATGCGGAATATTTGATCGCGATACGTATAATTTTTATAATATAATAATCGAAGCTCTCAATAGACACGTGCGCGATATAATTATTATCACGTAAATATAGAAAATCGAAAATATTTCAACAATCATTTGAAGTCTGTAATGTTTGTGAATATGCAATTCAGCGACCGAATTACTGCGAATTTTTATAAGATATATCGCGATTTAAAATTCGCGATAAAACGCGACGATAAATAAATCGATAATATTCAAAATATTCAATTGCAGATACGCGAATGACATACCGGTAATCCGATAAAAAGAGAAGCAACCTTAAAAATGGAGAACGATTAACATCTTGTTTCTACATCAGATTTCGCAAGATCAATTTGCGAAGAAAAGTTAAGTGATCCATTGAACGTCGGGAATTCCACTGTAGGAGGGAACGAATCCTGGATCTTCCGGACTATTCCCGATAGCAATGATTTCAGTATTAAATCAAAGACAATTATCCCTCGTCATTATTTTCAATTCAAATTGATATTCACGTCAGAAAACATGTTCTTCCATTACTAAGAAATATATTTCTTTATTGAAAATTAAATGGATATAACCTTTGTTATTGAAATGTGATTACGAACGATTATATTTATAAATAATAAAATACATGCATTATTGGAGTTTGTGTTAAATGTGCGAACACATAATTTGGGGTACCGTCTGCGCGCGCGAGACGAATCGAACCCGATAACAGCAAGATTTAAAAAATTTCAATTCGAATAGTGTTCAAAATAAAATAAATGAAATAATTTTAAATATATAATTAATTCTAGATTAATTCTCTAGATTTTTATTCTTGTAACGTTTAAATTAATAATTTTTTTTTTTTAATCAATATCTTGCTGATATAAGGGTACCCATTCGATTCGTCTCAAAATTTTTAAGTATTCGCACATTTTATGTAACATTCATGTATAATTTCGCGTATATATAATATATAATATTAATAAAAATTATAAAAATATTTTGGATACGTTAATTTGTGCATGTATTTTATTATACATATATATAAAATGGTATATATCTAAAAACTAATATTCTAAAATGGCGATGGATGTCCAATACCTGCAAATAGTTTCTTAAAAGAAACTAAAAACTAATATTAATATCCCCAGTACCTAGAAATAATTAATAATTAATAATAAAATATATTCGTTCGTAATCATTTTTATCAAACAGTTAATAAAAACTATTACAATATGAAATTACTTGAAAAATAAAAATTTATACACAACGCTATATCCATATTTAATCTACTATTAAATCTTTCTGGCATTAGACAATAATAATACCAATCCTAATAATGACAGAACATTTTTAGCGAGAAGAAAAAAATAGATGCATTTTCTCTCACATCTAAATATATATTATTTAAATTAATTCGACTTTAAAGAAGCGTATGGCGTTCGTCGTTGAATGACTACCGAAATCATTGCTGTCGGAAATTGTCAGGAAAACCTGGGATTAGTTCCAATCTTACAATAAAAATTCCCAATTTTCAACGGGGCACCGAACTAGACGTCGCGAATGGATCTTACAAAAACCGATAAGAAATAATTCTCCATGATGAAAATCGTTTCGACTCCTCGGTGGTACGAGTCACGCAACTTTCATTAACGTTTACCTAACGAAAAGAACAACGATTACTCTTTTATTAAAACGATAATCTCGTCTAAGAACGCGAAGAGAACGAGGGAAAAGCACGGTGTTTTCGCAACCGTAATTTATTAATTTATTTATAAATATTTTCCGATACGAAATTCGTAAATACACAAATATAACCGAAGAAACAAATTATTAAATTCATAATAATTAACTCGCGATTTTATAATATCGAAGGTGATCGTTAAATTCTGTGAAGCTAATATTTAATCGTTGACTTATAACATCGAATCTTCACTTATTCGATATTTCTTTATATATAATTAGCAATATTTAGGAATATTATCTAACGAGAGGGAAAATTCTTTTGTTAAAACAATAATTTTGTATAAGAACGCGAAAACAACGCGAAAAGAACGCGGAAATGCACGGTATTTTCGTAATCATAATTTATTCATTTATTTTACGAAGACGAGTATTCAGTTCCGCGCAATATGGAATTCATAAATAGATAAATCTAACGAAAAGTATATCATTAAATTTATAATAATTGACTCGCGATTCTATAACGAAGACGTTCGTCATATTTTATAAAGCTTACATTTAATCATTAATTTAGCATCGAATTTTTACATTTCATATAAAAATTTCCCGAATTTATTAATGATTCTTTGATATGAATATATAAATAGTTACTCTTTTATGAATATTTCAAAAATATGTACTATAGAAACAAATATGTTAATTTAACAAATTACTATTATATAACCATTATACGTATACTTTCGACCATTTTTCCTGTAATTTACATAAGAATGCATTGATATAATTGACAATCTTAAATACAATTTTATATAATATAATTATAGTTATAATTGTATTTTATACACAATTATCTCAATAAAATAAAAATATCAATATTAAATATCAATATCAAAAATATCAATAATTAAAAATATCAATATTAAATTATAATTAATATACAATTATAACTATTTACAATTTATAAAACACAATTTACTACTTACAAATTACAACTTACAAAATAGAATTTATGATGTTATCAATATCAAATAAATGGATTCGTTTTATTATCAAATGTTTAATAACATAAATAATTTGATATTGACAGCATTAACATTTGGACTTAATATTATATATCACATATATGTGTAAATTATATATTTAATTTTTAATTTTTTAAATAAAATATAACATGTTAAAATATATTTTGAACATTTACAATTATGCAATTTGTTTTATCTTTTTGAAAATAACTGATAATTTAAATTTCATTTTTAAAATATTTTTAAAAATAAATTACATTTAATTTTTTAAAAACAATTTTAATTTATTACAAAGAATTACACGAAAGTATTTAAAATATACGTATACTATAAAATTTATTAAAAAGTTCTACAAACAAGACTGATTAGCGATGATGAATTACGCGATATTTATTATTATTAATCGACATAATAGAATTTTATTCAAAACGCGAAAAGATAGATCAAGCTTCGATGTAAGTCAAAATACATTAAAATACAAGATCAATAACGATTTAAAATTCGTGAGAAAACGGATAAATACGATAACGAATAAATAAATCGATAATATTAGAAATATTCGATTACGATATGCATAATTTTTGTAATAATAATGAATAATTTATGTAATTGATAATCGAAACCGCCAACAGACAGCGCGCGACATAATTATTATCAAACAAATGCGAAAATATTTCGAGACATTTGAGATCTATAATATTTGCGGATATAGAATTTATTGTCTGATATATTTGCGAATATTTAGAAGATATATCGCGATTTACAATTTCCGAGAAGACGCGACAAATAAATAAATCGACAATATTCGGAATATTTGATTGCGGTATGTATAATTTTTATAATACAATCGGAGCCCTAATAAACACGCGCGATATAATTACTATCACACACAAGTGCGAAGACATTTCAACAGACATTTAAGGTCTGTAATATTTGCGAATTTATTTGCGATTAATATAAATGTCTATTTTATATAAATGTCGCGATTGAAAAAATACATGTTGAAAATAAATATTGCATCTCGCGCATAATTAGTTAAATGAAATAAAATGAATCTTAAGACTTTACATATTTTAAATGTAATTAACATATAATTAAAAAATCGCGTTGTTCGCCACGTTTAATAGAGAATAACGGAACGAATGATTTTATCAAAGTCCCTCTCTAATAATTTAACTATCTAACTATATCTCTAACTGTCGATGTATTAGTAGAGTTTAATAAGATTTAAATAATGATTTAAACAATCGCGATTAATCATTAATAAAATTATCGTCTTTTTAAATATTAAAGAAAAATATTTGCACTATTAGCGCAGACTATAAAAGACAATATTCAAACACGTGGAAAGATAGACAAAGCTTCGACGTACAAGTCAACGATTAAATTAAGATAATATTAAGTTATAAGATAAATCGCGATTTAAAATTCTCGAGAAAACGCGACGACTAAATAAATCGATAGTATTCGGAATATCCGATTGCGATATGTATATCTTTTATAATATAATAATCAAAGCGCCCTCAATAGACATTATTATCGCGCGCGATATAATTATTATCACATAAATGCGAAGATATTTCGACAGACAATTTGATGTCTGTAATGTTTACGAATATAGTACTCACTGTCCGAGTCATTTGCGAATCTTTATAAGATAAATCATGATTTGAAATCACGAGAAAACGCGACGAATAAATAAGTCGATAATATGCGGAATATTTGTTCACGATACATATAATTTTTATATTTGATCGCGCGATGTATATACTTAATATGTATATACTTTGGACAGCTTTCCCGGTTTCGGTACGAGCGAAAATCCCATTTCACTTACTAAAATCAGCTTCGAGCCAACCGGTCGGGAATGCAACGATACAACGAGCAAGGACTAGGCCCAAACTGGAAAGAAGACGAAACGATTGACGGAAATAGAGGAAAATGAAGTTCACCAGCTCTTTTTCGCGCATAATTATCCTATCTCGTATCGAACCTGGACCCGCTAAGCACGATTTCAGGTGACCCGCACGGATGCTATATCACTAGCGTAGTACACAAGGCTAGTAGACGGTAAAAGAAGAGGATACCCACATTTTTTAAATGCTAACATTCAGCAATTTAGAAAATGGGGAGGCAACCCCTTTTACCGAGCGAAAATCGTGCCTAGGGGAATCCACTCGACTCCTCGACAGGGTTAACACACGCTGGGCGTGTGGCTGTAGACGAGCAAAGAGAAGGGACCCATTAACGACCATTCCGAACAATCGATCGAGTCCTAGACAATTCGGGCCGAATCACTTGACGAAGTAGAGCGTGACCATCACTAAGCCGATCGAGCGCGAAGCTCGAACCCGCGCGCCCATGTACATTTTGTACTGGACATACGTTCTGCGCGGCCGGCATCACCAAGTGCCGCGATGCACAAGGCGCGAGTGTACGTTGCATAGCAACGTGTGCAAACTCGGTGAAACATCCCAGTTAATTGGCATCGGAAGTAGAGACTCGTGACAATAAATGAAATTGGGATTTTATATGAAAAAGTCCAAAAGTTTCGCGAAAACGCGATGACGCGAGAAAGCTAAACGCGAAAACGCGGTAACGAGACGCCGCCGTCCGCGACACGTTGACGGCACCGACGACGCAATGCGTTCAACGCATTAAATGCACGTGCCACATAAGAGCCATTGTGGGATCTTACAATAAAAATTCCCAATTTTCAACAGGGCACCGAACTAGACGTCGCGAATGGATCTCACAAGAACCGATGAGAAAAAATTCTCCATGATGAAAATCGTTTCGACTCCTCGGCGGTACGAGCCACGCAACTTTCATTAACGTTTATTTAATGAAAGGAACAACGACAATCTCGTCTAAGAATGCGAAAAGAACGCGGGAAAAACACCGTGTTTTCGCAACCGTAATTTATTAATTTATTTATGAATATTTTCCGATACGAAATTCGTAAATATAAATATAACTGAAGAAACAAATTATTAAATTCATAATAATTAATTCGCGATTCTTTAATAGCGAAAGTTATCGCGATAAATTTTGTGAAGCTAATATTTAATCGTTGACTTATCACATCGAATCTTCACTCTCTTATTCGATATTTCTTTATATTTAAATAGCAATATTTAGGAATATTATCTGACGAGAGGGACAGGGATAAAATTCTTTTGTTAAAACGATAATCTTGTATAATTACGCGAAAAGAACGCGGAAAGAGCACGGAATTTCGCAATCATAATTTATTAATTTTACGAATATTTTACGAATACGAGTATTCAGTTCCGCGTGACATGAAATTCATAAATAGATAAATCTAACGAAAAGCATATCATTAAATTTATAATAATTGAATCGCGATTCTATAACGAAGGCGTTCGTCAAATTTTGTAAAGCTTATATTCGATCATTAATTTAGTATCGAATATTTACATTAATATTATATAATCGTTATACGTATACTTTCAATTATTTTTCGTGTAATTTACATAAAAATGTATTCACGTAATTTAAAATCGTAAATACAATTTTATGTAATATCATTATAGTTATAATTGTATTTTATACAAAACTATGTCAATAATTAAAAATATCAATATTGGATTATAATTAATATACAATTATAACTAGTTACAATTTACAAAATACAATTTATGATGTTATCAATATCAAATATATGTACTCGATTTATTCAAATGTTTAATAACATAAATAATTTGATATTAATAGCATCAATATTTGGACTTAATATTATAGCTATATATTAATTTACACATATATATGATATATTTTTAATTTTTAAAATATATCTTGAACATTTATAATTATACAATTTGTTGAATCTTCTTGAAAATAATTTTGATAATTTAAATTTCATTTTTAAAACTTTTTAAAAACTAAATTCAATTTAATTTTTTAAAAATAATTTTAATTTATTACAAAGAATTACACGAAAGTATCCAAAATATATGAATAATATAAAATTTATTAAAAATTTCTACATAGTCCAAACAAGACTGATTAGCAATGATGAATTACGCGATATTTATTATTAATAATTGACATACAATAATAAAATTTAAGAATAGAAATTAGTTTTATATAAATAACGTTTAAACGTAAATAATCGTGATCAAAAGAGTCATTAATAAAATTATTGATCGTTTTTTTGATTGTAGAGAAAAGTATTTGCATTACTGGCGCATTTTATGTAGGTTATCAATATTCAAAACGCGAAAAGATAGAGCAAGCGTCGATTATAAATCAGTGATTTAAATACAAGATAAATGACGATTTAAAATTTGCGAGAAAAAATAACGAATAAATAAATCGATAATATTAGGAATATTCGATTACGATACGCATAATTTTTGTATAATATGAAAATTGAAACCGTCGATAGACAGCGCGCGACGAAATTATTATCAAACAAATACGAAGATATTTCGAGATCTATAATATTTGCTAATATAGAATTTATTGTCTGATTTATTTGCGAATTTTTAGAAGATAAATCACGATTTACAATTCGCGAGAAGACGCGACAAATAAATAAATCGACAATATTCGGAATATTCGATTGCGATATGTATAATTTTTATAATATAATCGGTGCCGCTATAGACACGCGCGATATAATTACTATCACACACAAGTGCGAAGATATTTCGACAGACATTTAAGGTCTGTAATATTCGCGAATTTATTTGCGATTTATTTGCGATTAATACGCTATTTTATATAAATGTCGCGATTGAAAAAATACATATTGAAAATACATGTTGCATCTCGCGCATGATTAGTTAAATGAAATAAAATGAATCTTAAGACTTTACAATTTTGACTATAATTAACATATAATTAAAAAATCGCGTTGTTCGTCACGCTTAATAGAGAATAACGGAACGAATGATTTTATCAAAGTCCCTCTCTAATAATTTAACTATCTAACTATATCTCTAATTGTCGATGTATTAGTAGAGTTTAATAAGATTTATATAATGATTTAAATAGTCGCGATTAATCATTAATAAAATTATCGTCTATTTAAATAGTAGAAAAAAAATATTTGCACTACTAGCGCAGACTATAAAAGACAATATTCAAACACGTGGAAAGATAGACAAAGTTTCGATGTAAGTCAGCGATTAAGTTAGATAAATCGTGATTTAAAATTCGTGAGAAAACGCGACGAATAAATAAATTGATAATACACGGAATATTCGATACGTATAATTTTTATAATATAATAATCGCGAAGTCCTCAATAGATACGCGCGCAATATAATTATGCTGTCACATATAAGTGCGAAGATATATATCGACAGACATTCGAGGTCTGTAATATTTGCGAATATAAAATTCACTATCCGATTTATTTGCGATTAACACGCAATTTTATATGAACGCCGTCAAATAAGATACATATCCTATCTCGCGTATGATTAGTTAAATAAGATAAAATGGAAAATTTTTATAATATGATAATCGAAATCATCAAGACGCGTGCGCGATATATTATTATCACTCAAATTATCACACAATTTGTAAATAATCGCGATTAAAACATTCATTAAGAAAATTATCGATCGTCTTTTAAATAGTAGCAAAAAATATTCGCACTACTAGCGCCTTTTGCGCGGACTATTAAAAACAATATTCAAAGACATGGAAGGATAAACAAAGGTTCAATGTATAAGTCAACGATTAAATTATAAGATAAATCACGATTTAAAATTCCCGAGAAAACGCGACAAATAAATAAATCGGTAATATTCGGAATATCCGATTGCGCGATATCTATATTAATTTTTATAATATAATAACCGAAGCGCTTCTCGATAGACATTATTATCGCGCGCGATATAATTATTATCATAAATGCGAAGATATTTCGACAGACAATTTGATGTCTATAATGTTTGCCAATATAGTTCTCACTATCCGAGTCATTTGCGAATCTTTATAAGATAAATCGCGATTTGAATTTACGAGAAAACGCGACGAATAAAATAAATCGATAATATTCGGAATATCCGATTGCGACATGTATTAATTTTTATAATATGATAATCGAAGCGCCCTCAATAGACACGAATAAATAAATCTATAATATTCAAAATATACGATTGCGCATAATTCTTATAATATAATTCGACGTCATTTGATACGCGGATGACATACCGGTAATATATTTCCAATAAAAGAGGAGCGATCTTAAAAATGGAGAACGATTAACATCTTGTTTCTCATCAGATTTCGCAAGATCAATCTGCGAAGAAAAGTTAAGTGATCCATTGAACGTCGGGAACTTCACTGTAGGAGGGAACGAATCCCGGATCTTCCGGACTATTCCCAATAGCAATGATTTCAGTAATAAATCAACGACAATTCCCTCGTCATTATCTTCTATTCACGAAATTGATATGCACGTCAGAAAACATGTTCTTTCATTATTAAGAAATATATTTCTTTATTGAAAATTAAATGGATATAACGATTTTTTTTATAGAAATGTGATTACGAACGATTATATTTATAAATAATAAAATCCATGCACCATTGAAGTTTGTGTTAAATGTGCGAACACAATAATTTTGGGGTACCGTTTGCGCGCGCGAGACGAATCGAACCCAATAACAGCAAGATTTAAAAAATTTCAATTCGAATAGTGTGCAAAATAAAATAAATAAAATAATTTTAAATATATAATTAATTCTAGATTAATTTTCTAAATTCTTATTCTTATAATGTTTAAATTAATAATTTTTTTCTTTTAATCAATATCTTGCTGATATAAGGGTACCCATTCGATTCGTCTCAAAATTTTTAAGTATTCGCACATTTTATGTAACATTCATGTATAATTTCGCGTACATATAATATATAATATTAATAAAAATTATAAAAATATTTTGGATACGTTAATTTGTGCATGTATTTTATTATACATATATATAAAATGGTATATATCTAAAAACTAATATTCTAAAATGGCGATGGATGTCCAATACCTGCAAATAGTTTCTTAAAAGAAACTAAAAACTAATATTAATATCCCCAGTACCTAGAAATAATTAATAATTAATAATAAAATATATTCGTTCGTAATCATTTTTATCAAACAATTAATAAAAACTATTACAATATGAAATTACTTGAAAAATAAAAATTTATACACAACGCTATATCCATATTTAATCTACTATTAAATCTTTCTGGCATTAGACAATAATAATACCAATCCTAATAATGACAGAACATTTTTAACGAGAAGAAAAAAATAGATGCATTTTCTCTCACATCTAAATATATATTATTTAAATTAATTCGACTTTAAAGAAGCGTATGGCGTTCGTCGTTGAATGACTACCGAAATCATTGCTGTCGGAAATTGCCAGGAAAACCTGGGATTAGTTCCAATCTTACAATAAAAATTCCCAATTTTCAACGAGGCACCGAACTAGACGTCGCGAATGGATCTTACAAAAACCGATAAGAAATAATTCTCCATGATGAAAATCGTTTCGACTCCTCGGCGGTACGAGTCACGCAACTTTCATTAACGTTTACCTAACGAAAAGAACAACGATAAGACTCTTATATTACAACGACAATCTCGTCTAAGAACGCGAAAAGAACGAGGGAAAAACACGGTGTTTTCGCAACCGTAATTTATTAATTTATTTATAAATATTTTCCGATACGAAATTCGTAAATACACAAATATAACCGAAGAAACAAATTATTAAATTCATAATAATTAACTCGCGATTCTATAATATCGAAGGTGATCGTTTAATTTTATGAAGCTAATATTTAATCGTTGACTTAACATCGAATCTTCACACTCTTATTCCATATTTCTTTTATTTAATTAGCGCAATATTCAGGAATATTAATTCACGAAAGGGACAGCGATAAGATCCTTTATTAAAATGGCAATTTCGTCTAAGAACGCGAAAAGAACGAAGGAAAAACACGGTGTTTTCGCAACCGTAATTTATTAATTTATTAATGAATATTTTCCGGCACGAAATTCGTAAGTGTACCAATATAATAACTGAAAAAATAAATTATTAAATTCATAATAATTAACGCGCGATTCTATAATATTGAAGGCGATCGTTAAATTTTGTGATGCTAATACTTAATCGCTAACTTAACATCGACTCTTTATACTCTTATTCGATATTTTTTTATTTTTAATTAGCAATATTTAAGAATATTATTTGAGAGGGACGGCAATAAGATCCTTTATTAAAACGGCAATCTCGTCTAAAAACACGAAAAGAACGCGGAAAGAGCACGGTATTTTCGCTATCATAATTTATTTAATGAATATTCAGTTCCGCGCGATATGGAATTCATAAATAGATAAATCTAACGAAAAGTGTATCATTAAATTTATAATTGAGCCGCGATTCTATAACGAAGACGTTCGTCAAATTTTGTGAAGCTTGTATTTAATCATTAATTTAACATCGTATTTTTACATTTTTACATTTTTTATATTTAATACCGACACGAAAATTAGCAATATTTGTAAAGTTTCTAATCAAATATTTATGAAATTTAAAATATATAAAATTATACATATATATCTAAAATTTATATATAAAAATTTTCCGAATTTATTAATGACTCTTTGATATGGAAATACAAACAGTTACTCTTTTATGATTATTTCAATAAATATATAGAATTAAATATGTTAATTTAATAAATTATTATTATATAATTATTATACGTATACTTTGGATAATTTTTCGTGTAATTTGCATAAGAATGTATTCATGATATTTTTTAAACACTAATAATTATGTACAATTTTCTTAATATTCCTGAAAAAAATAATTTAAATAATTTAGATTTTATTTTTAAAGCATTTTTAAAAATAAATTCAATTTCATTTTTTAAACTGAAATAAAGCCAAATTACAAATTTCTATATATTGTATTAGAGTGCTAACACGGCCATATTTCATATGGTAAAATATAAAACAAGAGCAACCGTTTATAATTGGGCAGAATTTATTCCGGGTATCACAGAATTTAACATAACACTGTCACTCTCGAAAGATGCAATTGTAATTTATATAATTATTGCTTGTATATTTATTTTAATACTATATTTTAATATTTTATAACTGCTTATATTTATTTTTATCTCGTTGCAGTTTATATTTATTTTAATAAATGCCGGCGAAATGAAATAATATGTATATATTAATCTAATCTGTATATGTATCCTGCCCAATTGTAAATGGTTATCCTGACTTTAGTTGTTAGCAGCCTAGTATAATATATAAAATTCTAATAATATAAAAACCTCTGTCCAGATTACCAATAAAGATTGATTGATATTATAATAATATATATAAATAATAAATTTTTATAGTAATACACAATTTATAATAAAATATAAAATTAATATGTGTATAACATTAATCATATTACATTTATCATATTACAAGTTATTTCATTAATGATTTATTTGGCTTTATATTAAGCTTAAAAACAATATCTACAACAAATTCTATAATGGATGAGCTATAAGATATTAGAAATAAGATAAGTGAATAAGATAAATGCGCGTTATAAAAATAAATTAGCATCAGATGTAATTGATAAAATTTTTAGTGTTCTTTTCAATAAATTAGGTAAAATTTATACAAAAATAATCTTTTCTCGATCTTCTTTCTTTATAGTTAAAATACTGCAATATATTTTCGTGATGCATTACATTTCGAACGAATCTATTAAAAATTATTTAATTTAAACTATCCTAGCTCATCCATTTTAAGGCAACAGATTTATCTACAATTTACATCTGCAATCTCTATGGATCCGTTACATTAAAATTAAATAAAAGTTTTTGTCACTCACCGGGCCATTGATGTGCAATAACGGAGTTGTCGTTATCGAAGTTACAGGGTTGTTATTGAAGTTACGGAGTTGTCTTTATCGAAACTATGTTGTCGTTATTGAAACTACGTCTGTAACATGCAAATATAAAATTCATTTATAACACAGCTCAAAATACAATCAATATTTCAAAAAATTATTATTGTGCGGAATTTTATATCCGGTGTGTAAAATAATAAGCAGATATAAACACGTATGGAAAGAATTTATAAAGTTTGAAATTATTTTTTAAATAGAAATTTTTAATATGATTTTTATAAAAATCTTTCTCTTTAATTTTTTCTTTAATTCCTTTAAATTATAAGAACGAATTATTGTGCGATTTATAACAATCGATATACAAATAATAAATATTCACCATCAAGTTGCTTCGCCGATGCAAGATGCCTCTCCCAGGCCTCCTCCTCCTCTCACAATAGTTCATTGATCTGTAACATACAAAGAAGATTCCAATTGTAGTTACGGTCAAAAAATTAACATTTCAAAAAATTATTATTATATGTATTTAATTTTATATCCAACGCATATAACAATAAGCAGATAAACAATTTTATAAATTTTGAAAAAGATTCTACTATTATTGTGCGATTTATAACAATCGATATACAAATATTTTATTGTGCGATTTATAACAATCGATATACAAATAATAAATATTCACCATCAAGTTGCTTCGCCGATGCAAGATGCCTCTCCCAGGCCTCCTCCTCCTCTCACAATAGTTCATTGATCTGTAACATACAAAGAAGATTCCAATTGTAGTTACGGTCAAAAAATTAACATTTCAAAAAATTATTATTATATGTATTTAATTTTATATCCAACGCATATAACAATAAGCAGATAAACAATTTTATAAATTTTGAAAAAGATTCTACTATTATTGTGCGATTTATAACAATCGATATACAAATATTTTATTGTGCGATTTATAACAATCGATATACAAATAATAAATATTCACCATCAAGTTGCTTCGCCGATGCAAGATGCCTCTCCCAGGCCTCCTCCTCCTCTTACAATAGTTCATTGATCTGTAACATACAAAGAAGATTCCAATTGTAGTTACGGT
This sequence comes from Camponotus vicinus, assembly GCF_025532165.1. Classification (NCBI taxonomy): domain Eukaryota; kingdom Metazoa; phylum Arthropoda; class Insecta; order Hymenoptera; family Formicidae; genus Camponotus; species Camponotus vicinus. Next base: position 6,741,971 of record NW_028141949.1, read on the forward strand.
CAAAAAATTAACATTTCAAAAAATTATTATTATATGTATTTAATTTTATATCCAACGCATATAACAATAAGCAGATAAACAATTTTATAAATTTTGAAAAAGATTCTACTATTAACTAATAATTTAATATTTCTATTAAGAAGTTTATAATTATAATTCTATTAATAAATTATAATTCTTTTTAATAAGTTTAATGATTTAATGATACTATTAAAAGCTATTCAAAAGTAAAAACTTTTAGATTACAGTTTTCATGTAAAAATTTCTCGCTTTTTTCTCTTGTTTAAGTCATGTAAATAAAAAGTTAAATTACGCGATTAATTACTTAATTTAAATCTCGCGTAGAAATTAATAAATAATTATATATAAGTAATATAATTTATTTACCATAGAGTTGCTTTACCGGTGCCTGATGTCTCTCCCAGACCTCCTCCTTCTCTGATGTTGTTAACGCGCGATACTTTCAACGACACTCCCGCACTCACGAGCGATATTTTTATATCGCTATTTCCGCTATTTTACGCGCGATACTTAACGATGTCCGCACTATTTCGATGCGATTAAAAATTGTATATTTGATCGCGCGTGTATATACTTAATATGTATATACTTTTAACGGCACCCGGTTTCGGTACGAGCGAAAATCCCATTTCACTTTTGAGAATCAGCTTCGAGCCAACCGGTCGGGAATGCAACGATACAACGAGCAAGGACTAGGCCCAAACCGGAAAGAAGACGAAACGATTAACGGAAATAGAGGAAAATGAAGTTCACCAGCTCTTTTTCGCGCATAATTATCCTATCTCATATCGAACCTGGACCCGCTAAGCACGATTTCAGGTGACCCGCACGGATGCTATATCACTAGCGCAGTACACAAGGCTAGTAGACGGTAAAAGAAGAGGATACCCACATTTTTTAAATGCTAACATTCAGCAATTTAGAAAATGGGGAGGCAATCCCTTTTACCGAGCGAAAATCGTGCCTAGGGGAATCCACTCGACTCCTCGACAGGGTTAACACACGCTGGGCGTGTGGCTGTAGACGAGCAAAGAGAAGGGACCCATTAACGACCATTCCGAACAATCGATCGAGTCCTAGACAATTCGGGCCGAATCACTTGACGAAGTAGAGCGTGACCATCACTAAGCCGATCGAGCGCGAAGCTCGAACCCGCGCGCCCATGTACATTTTGTACTGGACATACGTTCTGCGCGGCCGGCATCACCAAGTGCCGCGATGCACAAGGCGCGAGTGTACGTTGCATAGCAACGTGTGCAAACTCGGTGAAACATCCCAGTTAATTGGCATCTGAAGTAGAGACTCGTGACAATAAATGAAATTGGGATTTTATATGAAAAAGTCCAAAAGTTTCGCGAAAACGCGACGACGCGAGAATACTACAACGCGAAAACGCGGTAACGAAGCGCTTGCCGTCCGCGGCACGTTGACGGCACCGACGACGCGAAAGGGGTACTTGGCTTCCTCTCAGGCTCCTTAAGATTTATCATAAATAGGAAAATTTAAGATAAACCTCAAGGCACCATCCAAGTACTAAGCCCTCCCACCGCGACAAGGTGTACCCCATGGAGGTTATATTATATATAATTTTATATATAATATAATATATAATTTATTTTGTAACATACTATATAATTTTAATTCGCAAATATAAACGATAAATAAAAATATAAAAGATAAGAGAAAATCTATTATATAAAGCAATGTTCAAAATAATTGATTTTAAAACTAATTATTGCGCGCAATTATTTTTACATTTTTACTTTTAAATAGATATATTTTAATGTTATAAATTGCATATTACAAAATAATTTATATTTCTTAGATATAAACTTTTAAAAATATGATAAATAAAAAAATTTCTATTTTTTCTATTTTTTCTATATTACAATTTAAAATCACTATTGAATCACAATTAAAGAAATAAAACCACAACGAGAAATATATAAATTTTCAATATATTGTTACATCCGCGGCGGCGACTTCGAGATATCGAAGCGCGTTCAACACAATCGGGCACTCGCGTACCGCGTAAAATAACAAGACACTCTTAACGGAAATTAGAATTTTAATTAGAAACACAGAATACACAAACAACAAATAATAACAGGGGAAATCTCGCGTTAACGACCCGTAATGTAAAACGCGTCCGGAAGAATAGCTTGACAGCTATCCTTCGACTCAGCTGACCGTCGTTGTTATACAACAATATATACTATTGATAAATAATTTATACATTGTTGCGTCCCGCGAAACGATATATATCGAACGCGTGTGACACAATCGATCGACACACGCTTCAGAAAAAGTCAGAATAATCGTAAAACGGATCAGAGATAGACGCGCGTCCGCACAGTTTGACAGCTGGGCTCAGACTCTCTGACAGTCGTTGTTTATAACATCTTGACAACGCGCGCGGAAACAATCTTGTTCCGTCGACGTACTTCCCGCCGAAAGAATTCAACGGGTGACGAATACATCCAAGGGGATGGGACGCTGGGACGCAACAATATAATAAATAATTAATGTAATAAATAATTAAAATATTAATGACTTACACTCATATCTTATTGATCCATCCATTTCCAAGATCTCCCTTTTTCTTTTGCTTTCTTCGCTTTTTCCTCGTGGCACTTCAATCCTCGTTACACTCGATTGAACTCCTCGTTGCACTTACACTCACTCACGAAAAGTTTCTCGTTGCACTTGCAATTGTCGTTAGAGAAAGAATTTGATAATATATGGACGTCTCACATCACTACCTCACTGCTCGAGAGCCACTGAGCGAATGATCGTAAGTCAGAAACATACCGCGGTACTGTTTATATCGCCAAGGTTGACTATGGAAAGGAATGAATTTGATAATATATGAAACGTCACTACTTTATTGTTCAAGGATACTGTGCGAATGATCGTATCATAAACATTATCGCGATACTGTTATATCGCCAAGGCCGACTTATACTATGTATTGTTATAATTCGTCGTTGAAATATTCTATGAGTGATTGCCGATTAAGAAAATTTAAAATTGATCGAAATATATTTAATTTTAATAAGTATCGTTAGAGAAATTATTATAATAAGCATTAATAATCGAAAGATTATAACAAAAATTAATTCTTTTATCCCCTTTTATGTATCCTTTGTTTCAATTGTTATTCGCAGTAATTAATGATTACGATTCGATAAGGATTTATCGCTGCGATACAATTTTATGTCGTTTTTCATAAGTTAATTAATTTTAATTATTAATAATTATATCAAATTGTTTCGATATTAATCGTAATCGTATTTAGAAAGAAATTCGATAATATGCGAGCGTTTCGTACCACTTTATTGCTCGAGTATCACCGTGCGAATGATAACAAAGCCGTAACATATTAATAGTAGCGTGCTATTGTTTATATTGTCAAAAGTCGAACACCGTGTTATTGATAATTCGTTGCCGAAATATTTTACGTACTATAATATATACATGAAAATATTAAATTGTAGAAGTTTTTCAATTTATAGATTAATTAAACGATTATTTATTAAACAATTAATTAACATACAAAGCATTTCGCATCATTACTTTACTGCTCGAATGTCACCGAGCAAATGATAACAAAACCATAACATACAAACAATAGCACGCTATTGTTTACGTTGTAAAAGTCGACCATTATGTTATTGATAATTCGTCGAAATATTTTATATACTATAAAATATACACGAGCGGAATATTAAATTATTAGATTTTAATTTATTGATTAAATTTGATTATTTATTAAACAATTCATCACGGAGCTAATTATTTGAATTTATTCGATTGTTTTTGAATAATGTATTAATTAATTCAATTTTGTTTTTTCGCGCAGGGAGAAATACACTTTATAGCGCATCGATCGGATCTGATGGGGTAGTGTTGGGCAACTAAAAAACCTCTCAGACGACTCATCTTTGAACACTAATATCCGGTCTCTGGGAACTATTCGCACAATCACCTAGGACCCATACTGGGATTTATTTAATCAAAGGTAATCTTAAAATTTAATATAACTGTAATTTTGAAGCCTTAAAACATTTTTACATCTATACACACACACACACATACACACACACACACACACACACACATGACAACGAGACCGTAATATGTAAACAATAACGCGTTACTGTTTATATCAACAAAGCTGAACATATTATTGGTAATTCGTTGCCGAAATATTCTATGCATTATATATTATACACGCGAAATATTAATGAAGAATTTTAATATTTATAGATTATTTAATTGATTATTTATAAAACAATTAAATTATTATTTTGAAAATAATATATAAACGTGATAAATAATTTTTATAAATTACTTACCTATACGTACTTACCTGTATGTGTGTGCCCATACGTTGGAAATTGTTACACAACTATTTTAATAACTGTACGGAATCTTAAGACGCAATCTAAGATCATTATTAAAATGAATTTAAATATAAGAATATGAATATCAGCGTATGTTACCGCCGGCATAGCTCTCAGGTTCATAAGAGTACTGAAACCTCCTCACCCAGCAAATGTCTTCGTTAAGGTGGGGAGATACATTGAGGAGGAAAATTTTTATTTTATTTTTATTTTCTTTTAATACAGAGTTTCCAAACAGAGAATATAATACATATATAAAATATATATTACATAATTATAATGTATACAACGTAAATTATAATAATAATTTGCAATTTACATAAAAAACACATTACAAAATATTAAATTATGTAGTATAAAAATAATTACATTACAAATATATATATTACAAAATATATTACAAAATATATTACAAAATTTAATACAGAATATAAAATATACAATGTATATTACAAAATATAATACAAATTTAATATAAAATATTTGAAATTTAATACAAAATAAAATTTATTATACAGAATTACACGAAAGTGTCCAAAGTATACGTATAATATAAAATTTACTAAAAATTTTTATATAGACCAGACAAGACTGATTAGTGATTATTAATTACGCGATATTTATTATTAATAATCGACATACAATAATAGAATTTAATAGAATTTAATTAGATTTATATAAATAACGTATAAACGTAAATAATCATGATCAAAAAAGTCATTAATAAAATTATTGATCGTTTCTTCGATTGTAGGAGAAAGTATTTGCATTATTGGTGCATTTTGCGCGGACTATTAAAGACAATATTCAAAGACGTGGAAAGATAGACAAAGATTCGATGTAAGTCAACGATTAAATTATAAAATATTAAATTATAAAATAAATCGCGATTTAAAATTCCCGACGAATAATTAAATCGATAATATCTGGAATATCCGATTGCGATATGTATATCTTTTATAATATAATAATCGAAGCGCCCTCAATAGACATTATTATCGCGCGCGATATAATTAATATCATATAAATGCGAAAATATTTCGACAGACAATTTGATGTCTATAATGTTTACGAATATAGTACTCACTGTCCGATTCATTTGCGAATCCTTCATAAGATAAATCGCGACTTGAATTCACGAGAAAACGCGACGAATAAATAAATCGATAATATTTCAAATATTTAATTGCATATAATTTTTATAATATAATGAAGTTATCAAATACGCGGGTGATATACCGGTAATATGCGATAAAAAGAGGAGCGACCTTAAAAATGGAAAATGATTAGCATCTTGTTTCTCATCAGATTTCGCAAGATCAATCTGCGAAAAAAAGTTAAGTGATCCATTGAACGTCGGGAACTTCACTGTAGGAGGGAACGAATCTCGGATCTTCCGGACTATTCCCAATAGCAATGATTTCAGTAATAAATCAACGACAATTCCCTCGTCATTATCTTCGATTCACGAAATTGATATTCACGTCAGAAAACATGTTCTTCCATTATTAAGAAATATATTTCTTTATTAAAAATTAAATGGATATAGCAATTTTTATAGAAATGTGATTACGAACGATTATATTTATAAATAATAAAATCCATGCACCATTGGAGTTTGTGTTAAATGTGCGAACACAATAATTTTGGGGTACCGTTTGCGCGCGCGAGACGAATCGAACCCGATAACAGCAAGATTTAAAAAATTTCAATTCGAATAGTGTGCAAAATAAAATAAATCAAATAATTTTAAATATATAATTAATTCTAGATTAATTTTCTAATATTTTCTTATTCTTATAATGTTTAAATTAATAATTTTTTTCTTTTAATCAATATCTTGCTGATATAAGGGTACCCATTCGATTCGTCTCAAAATTTTTAAGTATTCGCACATTTTATGTAACATTCATGTATAATTTCGCGTATATATAATATATAATATTAATAAAAATTATAAAAATATTTTGGATACGTTAATTTGTGCATGTATTTTATTATACATATATATAAAATGGTATATATCTAAAAACTAATATTCTAAAATGGCGATGGATGTCCAATACCTGCAAATAGTTTCTTAAAAGAAACTAAAAACTAATATTAATATCCCCAGTACCTAGAAATAATTAATAATTAATAATAAAATATATTCGTTCGTAATCATTTTTATCAAACAATTAATAAAAACTATTACAATATGAAATTACTTGAAAAATAAAAATTTATACACAACGCTATATCCATATTTAATCTACTATTAAATCTTTCTGGCATTAGACAATAATAATACCAATCCTAATAATGACAGAACATTTTTAACGAGAAGAAAAAAATAGATGCATTTTCTCTCACATCTAAATATATATTATTTAAATTAATTCGACTTTAAAGAAGCGTATGGCGTTCGTCGTTGAATGACTACCGAAATCATTGCTGTCGGAAATTGCCAGGAAAACCTGGGATTAGTTCCAATCTTACAATAAAAATTCCCAATTTTCAACGGGGCACCGAACTAGACGTCGCTAATGGATCTTACAAAAACCGATAAGAAATAATTCTCCATGATGAAAATCGTTTCGACTCCTCGGTGGTACGAGTCACGCAACTTTCATTAACGTTTACCTAACGAAAAGAACAATGATTACTCTTTTATTAAAACGATAATCTCGTCTAAGAACGCGAAGAGAACGAGGGAAAAGCACGGTGTTTTCGCAACCGTAATTTATTAATTTATTTATAAATATTTTCCGATACGAAATTCGTAAATACACAAATATAACCGAAGAAACAAATTATTAAATTCATAATAATTAACTCGCGATTTTATAATATCGAAGGTGATCGTTAAATTCTGTGAAGCTAATATTTAATCGTTGACTTATAACATCGAATCTTCACTTATTCGATATTTCTTTATATATAATTAGCAATATTTAGGAATATTATCTAACGAGAGGGAAAATTCTTTTGTTAAAACAATATTAATAATTATTAACAATATTAATAAAACAATATTAATATAACAATATTAATAAAACAATATTAAATAATTTTGTATAAGAACGCGAAAACAACGCGAAAAGAACGCGGAAATGCACGGTATTTTCGTAATCATAATTTATTCATTTATTTTACGAAGACGAGTATTCAGTTCCGCGCAATATGGAATTCATAAATAGATAAATCTAACGAAAAGTATATCATTAAATTTATAATAATTGACTCGCGATTCTATAACGAAGACGTTCGTCATATTTTATAAAGCTTACATTTAATCATTAATTTAGCATCGAATTTTTACATTTCATATAAAAATTTCCCGAATTTATTAATGATTCTTCGATATGAATATATAAATAGTTACTCTTTTATGAATATTTCAAAAATATGTACTATAGAAACAAATATGTTAATTTAACAAATTACTATTATATAACCATTATACGTATACTTTCGACCATTTTTCCTGTAATTTACATAAGAATGCATTGATATAATTGACAATCTTAAATACAATTTTATATAATATAATTATAGTTATAATTGTATTTTATACACAATTATCTCAATAAAATAAAAATATCAATATTAAATATCAATATCAAAAATATCAATAATTAAAAATATCAATATTAAATTATAATTAATATACAATTATAACTATTTACAATTTATAAAACATAATTTACTACTTACAAATTACAACTTACAAAATAGAATTTATGATGTTATCAATATCAAATAAATGGATTCGTTTTATTATCAAATGTTTAATAACATAAATAATTTGATATTGACAGCATTAACATTTGGACTTAATATTATATATCACATATATGTGTAAATTATATATTTAATTTTTAATTTTTTAAATAAAATATAACATGTTAAAATATATTTTGAACATTTACAATTATGCAATTTGTTTTATCTTTTTGAAAATAAGTGATAATTTAAATTTCATTTTTAAAATATTTTTAAAAATAAATTACATTTAATTTTTTAAAAACAATTTTAATTTATTACAAAGAATTACACGAAAGTATTTAAAATATACGTATACTATAAAATTTATTAAAAAGTTCTACAAACAAGACTGATTAGCGATGATGAATTACGCGATATTTATTATTATTAATCGACATAATAGAATTTTATTCAAAACGCGAAAAGATAGATCAAGCTTCGATGTAAGTCAAAAAATACATTAAAATACAAGATCAATAACGATTTAAAATTCGTGAGAAAACGGATAAATACGATAACGAATAAATAAATCGATAATATTAGGAATATTCGATTACGATATGCATAATTTTTGTAATAATAATGAATAATTTATGTAATTGATAATCGAAACCGCCAACAGACAGCGCGCGACATAATTATTATCAAACAAATGCGAAAATATTTCGAGACATTTGAGATCTATAATATTTGCGGATATAGAATTTATTGTCTGATATATTTGCGAATATTTAGAAGATATATCGCGATTTACAATTTCCGAGAAGACGCGACAAATAAATAAATCGACAATATTCGGAATATTTGATTGCGGTATGTATAATTTTTATAATATAATCGGAGCCCTAATAAACACGCGCGATATAATTACTATCACACACAAGTGCGAAGACATTTCAACAGACATTTAAGGTCTGTAATATTTGCGAATTTATTTGCGATTAATATAAATGTCTATTTTATATAAATGTCGCGATTGAAAAAATACATGTTGAAAATAAATATTGCATCTCGCGCATAATTAGTTAAATGAAATAAAATGAATCTTAAGACTTTACATATTTTAAATGTAATTAACATATAATTAAAAAATCGCGTTGTTCGCCACGTTTAATAGAGAATAACGGAACGAATGATTTTATCAAAGTCCCTCTCTAATAATTTAACTATCTAACTATATCTCTAACTGTCGATGTATTAGTAGAGTTTAATAAGATTTAAATAATGATTTAAACAATCGCGATTAATCATTAATAAAATTATCGTCTTTTTAAATATTAAAGAAAAATATTTGCACTATTAGCGCAGACTATAAAAGACAATATTCAAACACGTGGAAAGATAGACAAAGCTTCGACGTACAAGTCAACGATTAAATTAAGATAATATTAAGTTATAAGATAAATCGCGATTTAAAATTCTCGAGAAAACGCGACGACTAAATAAATCGATAGTATTCGGAATATCCGATTGCGATATGTATATCTTTTATAATATAATAATCAAAGCGCCCTCAATAGACATTATTATCGCGCGCGATATAATTATTATCACATAAATGCGAAGATATTTCGACAGACAATTTGATGTCTGTAATGTTTACGAATATAGTACTCACTGTCCGAGTCATTTGCGAATCTTTATAAGATAAATCATGATTTGAAATCACGAGAAAACGCGACGAATAAATAAGTCGATAATATGCGGAATATTTGTTCACGATACATATAATTTTTATATTTGATCGCGCGATGTATATACTTAATATGTATATACTTTGGACAGCTTTCCCGGTTTCGGTACGAGCGAAAATCCCATTTCACTTACTAAAATCAGCTTCGAGCCAACCGGTCGGGAATGCAACGATACAACGAGCAAGGACTAGGCCCAAACTGGAAAGAAGACGAAACGATTGACGGAAATAGAGGAAAATGAAGTTCACCAGCTCTTTTTCGCGCATAATTATCCTATCTCGTATCGAACCTGGACCCGCTAAGCACGATTTCAGGTGACCCGCACGGATGCTATATCACTAGCGTAGTACACAAGGCTAGTAGACGGTAAAAGAAGAGGATACCCACATTTTTTAAATGCTAACATTCAGCAATTTAGAAAATGGGGAGGCAACCCCTTTTACCGAGCGAAAATCGTGCCTAGGGGAATCCACTCGACTCCTCGACAGGGTTAACACACGCTGGGCGTGTGGCTGTAGACGAGCAAAGAGAAGGGACCCATTAACGACCATTCCGAACAATCGATCGAGTCCTAGACAATTCGGGCCGAATCACTTGACGAAGTAGAGCGTGACCATCACTAAGCCGATCGAGCGCGAAGCTCGAACCCGCGCGCCCATGTACATTTTGTACTGGACATACGTTCTGCGCGGCCGGCATCACCAAGTGCCGCGATGCACAAGGCGCGAGTGTACGTTGCATAGCAACGTGTGCAAACTCGGTGAAACATCCCAGTTAATTGGCATCGGAAGTAGAGACTCGTGACAATAAATGAAATTGGGATTTTATATGAAAAAGTCCAAAAGTTTCGCGAAAACGCGATGACGCGAGAAAGCTAAACGCGAAAACGCGGTAACGAGACGCCGCCGTCCGCGACACGTTGACGGCACCGACGACGCAATGCGTTCAACGCATTAAATGCACGTGCCACATAAGAGCCATTGTGGGATCTTACAATAAAAATTCCCAATTTTCAACAGGGCACCGAACTAGACGTCGCGAATGGATCTCACAAGAACCGATGAGAAAAAATTCTCCATGATGAAAATCGTTTCGACTCCTCGGCGGTACGAGCCACGCAACTTTCATTAACGTTTATTTAATGAAAGGAACAACGACAATCTCGTCTAAGAATGCGAAAAGAACGCGGGAAAAACACCGTGTTTTCGCAACCGTAATTTATTAATTTATTTATGAATATTTTCCGATACGAAATTCGTAAATATAAATATAACTGAAGAAACAAATTATTAAATTCATAATAATTAATTCGCGATTCTTTAATAGCGAAAGTTATCGCGATAAATTTTGTGAAGCTAATATTTAATCGTTGACTTATCACATCGAATCTTCACTCTCTTATTCGATATTTCTTTATATTTAAATAGCAATATTTAGGAATATTATCTGACGAGAGGGACAGGGATAAAATTCTTTTGTTAAAACGATAATCTTGTATAATTACGCGAAAAGAACGCGGAAAGAGCACGGAATTTCGCAATCATAATTTATTAATTTTACGAATATTTTACGAATACGAGTATTCAGTTCCGCGTGACATGAAATTCATAAATAGATAAATCTAACGAAAAGCATATCATTAAATTTATAATAATTGAATCGCGATTCTATAACGAAGGCGTTCGTCAAATTTTGTAAAGCTTATATTCGATCATTAATTTAGTATCGAATATTTACATTAATATTATATAATCGTTATACGTATACTTTCAATTATTTTTCGTGTAATTTACATAAAAATGTATTCACGTAATTTAAAATCGTAAATACAATTTTATGTAATATCATTATAGTTATAATTGTATTTTATACAAAACTATGTCAATAATTAAAAATATCAATATTGGATTATAATTAATATACAATTATAACTAGTTACAATTTACAAAATACAATTTATGATGTTATCAATATCAAATATATGTACTCGATTTATTCAAATGTTTAATAACATAAATAATTTGATATTAATAGCATCAATATTTGGACTTAATATTATAGCTATATATTAATTTACACATATATATGATATATTTTTAATTTTTAAAATATATCTTGAACATTTATAATTATACAATTTGTTGAATCTTCTTGAAAATAATTTTGATAATTTAAATTTCATTTTTAAAACTTTTTAAAAACTAAATTCAATTTAATTTTTTAAAAATAATTTTAATTTATTACAAAGAATTACACGAAAGTATCCAAAATATATGAATAATATAAAATTTATTAAAAATTTCTACATAGTCCAAACAAGACTGATTAGCAATGATGAATTACGCGATATTTATTATTAATAATTGACATACAATAATAAAATTTAAGAATAGAAATTAGTTTTATATAAATAACGTTTAAACGTAAATAATCGTGATCAAAAGAGTCATTAATAAAATTATTGATCGTTTTTTTGATTGTAGAGAAAAGTATTTGCATTACTGGCGCATTTTATGTAGGTTATCAATATTCAAAACGCGAAAAGATAGAGCAAGCATCGATTATAAATCAGTGATTTAAATACAAGATAAATGACGATTTAAAATTTGCGAGAAAAAATAACGAATAAATAAATCGATAATATTAGGAATATTCGATTACGATACGCATAATTTTTGTATAATATGAAAATTGAAACCGTCGATAGACAGCGCGCGACGAAATTATTATCAAACAAATACGAAGATATTTCGAGATCTATAATATTTGCTAATATAGAATTTATTGTCTGATTTATTTGCGAATTTTTAGAAGATAAATCACGATTTACAATTCGCGAGAAGACGCGACAAATAAATAAATCGACAATATTCGGAATATTCGATTGCGATATGTATAATTTTTATAATATAATCGGTGCCGCTATAGACACGCGCGATATAATTACTATCACACACAAGTGCGAAGATATTTCGACAGACATTTAAGGTCTGTAATATTCGCGAATTTATTTGCGATTTATTTGCGATTAATACGCTATTTTATATAAATGTCGCGATTGAAAAAATACATATTGAAAATACATGTTGCATCTCGCGCATGATTAGTTAAATGAAATAAAATGAATCTTAAGACTTTACAATTTTGACTATAATTAACATATAATTAAAAAATCGCGTTGTTCGTCACGCTTAATAGAGAATAACGGAACGAATGATTTTATCAAAGTCCCTCTCTAATAATTTAACTATCTAACTATATCTCTAATTGTCGATGTATTAGTAGAGTTTAATAAGATTTATATAATGATTTAAATAGTCGCGATTAATCATTAATAAAATTATCGTCTATTTAAATAGTAGAAAAAAAATATTTGCACTACTAGCGCAGACTATAAAAGACAATATTCAAACACGTGGAAAGATAGACAAAGTTTCGATGTAAGTCAGCGATTAAGTTAGATAAATCGTGATTTAAAATTCGTGAGAAAACGCGACGAATAAATAAATTGATAATACACGGAATATTCGATACGTATAATTTTTATAATATAATAATCGCGAAGTCCTCAATAGATACGCGCGCAATATAATTATGCTGTCACATATAAGTGCGAAGATATATATCGACAGACATTCGAGGTCTGTAATATTTGCGAATATAAAATTCACTATCCGATTTATTTGCGATTAACACGCAATTTTATATGAACGCCGTCAAATAAGATACATATCCTATCTCGCGTATGATTAGTTAAATAAGATAAAATGGAAAATTTTTATAATATGATAATCGAAATCATCAAGACGCGTGCGCGATATATTATTATCACTCAAATTATCACACAATTTGTAAATAATCGCGATTAAAACATTCATTAAGAAAATTATCGATCGTCTTTTAAATAGTAGCAAAAAATATTCGCACTACTAGCGCCTTTTGCGCGGACTATTAAAAACAATATTCAAAGACATGGAAGGATAAACAAAGGTTCAATGTATAAGTCAACGATTAAATTATAAGATAAATCACGATTTAAAATTCCCGAGAAAACGCGACAAATAAATAAATCGGTAATATTCGGAATATCCGATTGCGCGATATCTATATTAATTTTTATAATATAATAACCGAAGCGCTTCTCGATAGACATTATTATCGCGCGCGATATAATTATTATCATAAATGCGAAGATATTTCGACAGACAATTTGATGTCTATAATGTTTGCCAATATAGTTCTCACTATCCGAGTCATTTGCGAATCTTTATAAGATAAATCGCGATTTGAATTTACGAGAAAACGCGACGAATAAAATAAATCGATAATATTCGGAATATCCGATTGCGACATGTATTAATTTTTATAATATGATAATCGAAGCGCCCTCAATAGACACGAATAAATAAATCTATAATATTCAAAATATACGATTGCGCATAATTCTTATAATATAATTCGACGTCATTTGATACGCGGATGACATACCGGTAATATATTTCCAATAAAAGAGGAGCGATCTTAAAAATGGAGAACGATTAACATCTTGTTTCTCATCAGATTTCGCAAGATCAATCTGCGAAGAAAAGTTAAGTGATCCATTGAACGTCGGGAACTTCACTGTAGGAGGGAACGAATCCCGGATCTACCGGACTATTCCCAATAGCAATGATTTCAGTAATAAATCAACGACAATTCCCTCGTCATTATCTTCTATTCACGAAATTGATATGCACGTCAGAAAACATGTTCTTTCATTATTAAGAAATATATTTCTTTATTGAAAATTAAATGGATATAACGATTTTTTTTATAGAAATGTGATTACGAACGATTATATTTATAAATAATAAAATCCATGCACCATTGAAGTTTGTGTTAAATGTGCGAACACAATAATTTTGGGGTACCGTTTGCGCGCGCGAGACGAATCGAACCCAATAACAGCAAGATTTAAAAAATTTCAATTCGAATAGTGTGCAAAATAAAATAAATAAAATAATTTTAAATATATAATTAATTCTAGATTAATTTTCTAAATTCTTATTCTTATAATGTTTAAATTAATAATTTTTTTCTTTTAATCAATATCTTGCTGATATAAGGGTACCCATTCGATTCGTCTCAAAATTTTTAAGTATTCGCACATTTTATGTAACATTCATGTATAATTTCGCGTACATATAATATATAATATTAATAAAAATTATAAAAATATTTTGGATACGTTAATTTGTGCATGTATTTTATTATACATATATATAAAATGGTATATATCTAAAAACTAATATTCTAAAATGGCGATGGATGTCCAATACCTGCAAATAGTTTCTTAAAAGAAACTAAAAACTAATATTAATATCCCCAGTACCTAGAAATAATTAATAATTAATAATAAAATATATTCGTTCGTAATCATTTTTATCAAACAATTAATAAAAACTATTACAATATGAAATTACTTGAAAAATAAAAATTTATACACAACGCTATATCCATATTTAATCTACTATTAAATCTTTCTGGCATTAGACAATAATAATACCAATCCTAATAATGACAGAACATTTTTAACGAGAAGAAAAAAATAGATGCATTTTCTCTCACATCTAAATATATATTATTTAAATTAATTCGACTTTAAAGAAGCGTATGGCGTTCGTCGTTGAATGACTACCGAAATCATTGCTGTCGGAAATTGCCAGGAAAACCTGGGATTAGTTCCAATCTTACAATAAAAATTCCCAATTTTCAACGAGGCACCGAACTAGACGTCGCGAATGGATCTTACAAAAACCGATAAGAAATAATTCTCCATGATGAAAATCGTTTCGACTCCTCGGCGGTACGAGTCACGCAACTTTCATTAACGTTTACCTAACGAAAAGAACAACGATAAGACTCTTATATTACAACGACAATCTCGTCTAAGAACGCGAAAAGAACGAGGGAAAAACACGGTGTTTTCGCAACCGTAATTTATTAATTTATTTATAAATATTTTCCGATACGAAATTCGTAAATACACAAATATAACCGAAGAAACAAATTATTAAATTCATAATAATTAACTCGCGATTCTATAATATCGAAGGTGATCGTTTAATTTTATGAAGCTAATATTTAATCGTTGACTTAACATCGAATCTTCACACTCTTATTCCATATTTCTTTTATTTAATTAGCGCAATATTCAGGAATATTAATTCACGAAAGGGACAGCGATAAGATCCTTTATTAAAATGGCAATTTCGTCTAAGAACGCGAAAAGAACGAAGGAAAAACACGGTGTTTTCGCAACCGTAATTTATTAATTTATTAATGAATATTTTCCGGCACGAAATTCGTAAGTGTACCAATATAATAACTGAAAAAATAAATTATTAAATTCATAATAATTAACGCGCGATTCTATAATATTGAAGGCGATCGTTAAATTTTGTGATGCTAATACTTAATCGCTAACTTAACATCGACTCTTTATACTCTTATTCGATATTTTTTTATTTTTAATTAGCAATATTTAAGAATATTATTTGAGAGGGACGGCAATAAGATCCTTTATTAAAACGGCAATCTCGTCTAAAAACACGAAAAGAACGCGGAAAGAGCACGGTATTTTCGCTATCATAATTTATTTAATGAATATTCAGTTCCGCGCGATATGGAATTCATAAATAGATAAATCTAACGAAAAGTGTATCATTAAATTTATAATTGAGCCGCGATTCTATAACGAAGACGTTCGTCAAATTTTGTGAAGCTTGTATTTAATCATTAATTTAACATCGTATTTTTACATTTTTACATTTTTTATATTTAATACCGACACGAAAATTAGCAATATTTGTAAAGTTTCTAATCAAATATTTATGAAATTTAAAATATATAAAATTATACATATATATCTAAAATTTATATATAAAAATTTTCCGAATTTATTAATGACTCTTTGATATGGAAATACAAACAGTTACTCTTTTATGATTATTTCAATAAATATATAGAATTAAATATGTTAATTTAATAAATTATTATTATATAATTATTATACGTATACTTTGGATAATTTTTCGTGTAATTTGCATAAGAATGTATTCATGATATTTTTTAAACACTAATAATTATGTACAATTTTCTTAATATTCCTGAAAAAAATAATTTAAATAATTTAGATTTTATTTTTAAAGCATTTTTAAAAATAAATTCAATTTCATTTTTTAAACTGAAATAAAGCCAAATTACAAATTTCTATATATTGTATTAGAGTGCTAACACGGCCATATTTCATATGGTAAAATATAAAACAAGAGCAACCGTTTATAATTGGGCAGAATTTATTCCGGGTATCACAGAATTTAACATAACACTGTCACTCTCGAAAGATGCAATTGTAATTTATATAATTATTGCTTGTATATTTATTTTAATACTATATTTTAATATTTTATAACTGCTTATATTTATTTTTATCTCGTTGCAGTTTATATTTATTTTAATAAATGCCGGCGAAATGAAATAATATGTATATATTAATCTAATCTGTATATGTATCCTGCCCAATTGTAAATGGTTATCCTGACTTTAGTTGTTAGCAGCCTAGTATAATATATAAAATTCTAATAATATAAAAACCTCTGTCCAGATTACCAATAAAGATTGATTGATATTATAATAATATATATAAATAATAAATTTTTATAGTAATACACAATTTATAATAAA
Source organism: Camponotus vicinus (assembly GCF_025532165.1). Lineage (NCBI taxonomy): Eukaryota > Metazoa > Arthropoda > Insecta > Hymenoptera > Formicidae > Camponotus > Camponotus vicinus. The sequence goes on from NW_028141949.1 coordinate 6,759,567, forward strand.
ATATAAAATTAATATGTGTATAACATTAATCATATTACATTTATCATATTACAAGTTATTTCATTAATGATTTATTTGGCTTTATATTAAGCTTAAAAACAATATCTACAACAAATTCTATAATGGATGAGCTATAAGATATTAGAAATAAGATAAGTGAATAAGATAAATGCGCGTTATAAAAATAAATTAGCATCAGATGTAATTGATAAAATTTTTAGTGTTCTTTTCAATAAATTAGGTAAAATTTATACAAAAATAATCTTTTCTCGATCTTCTTTCTTTATAGTTAAAATACTGCAATATATTTTCGTGATGCATTACATTTCGAACGAATCTATTAAAAATTATTTAATTTAAACTATCCTAGCTCATCCATTTTAAGGCAACAGATTTATCTACAATTTACATCTGCAATCTCTATGGATCCGTTACATTAAAATTAAATAAAAGTTTTTGTCACTCACCGGGCCATTGATGTGCAATAACGGAGTTGTCGTTATCGAAGTTACAGGGTTGTTATTGAAGTTACGGAGTTGTCTTTATCGAAACTATGTTGTCGTTATTGAAACTACGTCTGTAACATGCAAATATAAAATTCATTTATAACACAGCTCAAAATACAATCAATATTTCAAAAAATTATTATTGTGCGGAATTTTATATCCGGTGTGTAAAATAATAAGCAGATATAAACACGTATGGAAAGAATTTATAAAGTTTGAAATTATTTTTTAAATAGAAATTTTTAATATGATTTTTATAAAAATCTTTCTCTTTAATTTTTTCTTTAATTCCTTTAAATTATAAGAACGAATTATTGTGCGATTTATAACAATCGATATACAAATAATAAATATTCACCATCAAGTTGCTTCGCCGATGCAAGATGCCTCTCCCAGGCCTCCTCCTCCTCTCACAATAGTTCATTGATCTGTAACATACAAAGAAGATTCCAATTGTAGTTACGGTCAAAAAATTAACATTTCAAAAAATTATTATTATATGTATTTAATTTTATATCCAACGCATATAACAATAAGCAGATAAACAATTTTATAAATTTTGAAAAAGATTCTACTATTATTGTGCGATTTATAACAATCGATATACAAATATTTTATTGTGCGATTTATAACAATCGATATACAAATAATAAATATTCACCATCAAGTTGCTTCGCCGATGCAAGATGCCTCTCCCAGGCCTCCTCCTCCTCTCACAATAGTTCATTGATCTGTAACATACAAAGAAGATTCCAATTGTAGTTACGGTCAAAAAATTAACATTTCAAAAAATTATTATTATATGTATTTAATTTTATATCCAACGCATATAACAATAAGCAGATAAACAATTTTATAAATTTTGAAAAAGATTCTACTATTATTGTGCGATTTATAACAATCGATATACAAATATTTTATTGTGCGATTTATAACAATCGATATACAAATAATAAATATTCACCATCAAGTTGCTTCGCCGATGCAAGATGCCTCTCCCAGGCCTCCTCCTCCTCTTACAATAGTTCATTGATCTGTAACATACAAAGAAGATTCCAATTGTAGTTACGGTCAAAAAATTAACATTTCAAAAAATTATTATTATATGTATTTAATTTTATATCCAACGCATATAACAATAAGCAGATAAACAATTTTATAAATTTTGAAAAAGATTCTACTATTAACTAATAATTTAATATTTCTATTAAGAAGTTTATAATTATAATTCTATTAATAAATTATAATTCTTTTTAATAAGTTTAATGATTTAATAATACTATTAAAAGCTATTCAAAAGTAAAAACTTTTAGATTACAGTTTTCATGTAAAAATTTCTCGCTTTTTTCTCTTGTTTAAGTCATGTAAATAAAAAGTTAAATTACGCGATTAATTACTTAATTTAAATCTCGCGTAGAAATTAATAAATAATTATATATAAGTAATATAATTTATTTACCATAGAGTTGCTTTACCGGTGCCTGATGTCTCTCCCAGACCTCCTCCTTCTCTGATGTTGTTAACGCGCGATACTTTCAACGACACTCCCGCACTCACGAGCGATATTTTTATATCGCTATTTCCGCTATTTTACGCGCGATACTTAACGATGTCCGCACTATTTCGATGCGATTAAAAATTGTATATTTGATCGCGCGTGTATATACTTAATATGTATATACTTTTAACGGCACCCGGTTTCGGTACGAGCGAAAATCCCATTTCACTTTTGAGAATCAGCTTCGAGCCAACCGGTCGGGAATGCAACGATACAACGAGCAAGGACTAGGCCCAAACCGGAAAGAAGACGAAACGATTGACGGAAATAGAGGAAAATGAAGTTCACCAGCTCTTTTTCGCGCATAATTATCCTATCTCATATCGAACCTGGACCCGCTAAGCACGATTTCAGGTGACCCGCACGGATGCTATATCACTAGCGCAGTACACAAGGCTAGTAGACGGTAAAAGAAGAGGATACCCACATTTTTTAAATGCTAACATTCAGCAATTTAGAAAATGGGGAGGCAATCCCTTTTACCGAGCGAAAATCGTGCCTAGGGGAATCCACTCGACTCCTCGACAGGGTTAACACACGCTGGGCGTGTGGCTGTAGACGAGCAAAGAGAAGGGACCCATTAACGACCATTCCGAACAATCGATCGAGTCCTAGACAATTCGGGCCGAATCACTTGACGAAGTAGAGCGTGACCATCACTAAGCCGATCGAGCGCGAAGCTCGAACCCGCGCGCCCATGTACATTTTGTACTGGACATACGTTCTGCGCGGCCGGCATCACCAAGTGCCGCGATGCACAAGGCGCGAGTGTACGTTGCATAGCAACGTGTGCAAACTCGGTGAAACATCCCAGTTAATTGGCATCTGAAGTAGAGACTCGTGACAATAAATGAAATTGGGATTTTATATGAAAAAGTCCAAAAGTTTCGCGAAAACGCGACGACGCGAGAATACTACAACGCGAAAACGCGGTAACGAAGCGCTTGCCGTCCGCGGCACGTTGACGGCACCGACGACGCGAAAGGGTACTTGGCTTCCTCTTCAGGCTCCTTAAGATTTATCATAAATAGAAAAATTTAAGATAAACCTCAAGGCACCATCCAAGTACTAAGCCCTCCCACCGCGACAAGGTGTACCCCATGGGAGGGTTATATTATATATAATTTTATATATAATATAATATATAATTTATTTTGTAACATACTATATAAATTTTAATTCGCAAATATAAACGATAAATAAAAATATAAAAGATAAGAGAAAATCTATTATATAAAGCAATGTTCAAAATAATTGATTTTAAAACTAATTATTGCGCGCAATTAATTTTTACATTTTTACTTTTAAATAGATATATTTTAATGTTATAAATTGCATATTACAAAATAATTTATATTTCTTAGATATAAACTTTTAAAAATATGATAAATAAAAAAATTTCTATTTTTTTCTATTTTTTCTATATTACAATTTAAAATCACTATTGAATCACAATTAAAGAAATAAAACCAAACGAGAAATATATAAATTTTCAATATATTGTTACATCCGCGGCGGCGACTTCGAGATATCGAAGCGCGTTCAACACAATCGGGCACTCGCGTACCGCGTAAAATAACAAGACACTCTTAACGGAAATTAAGAATTTTAATTAGAAACACAGAATACACAAACAACAAATAATAACAGGGGAAATCTCGCGTTAACGACCCGTAATGTAAAACGCGTCCGGAAGAATAGCTTGACAGCTATCCTTCGACTCAGCTGACCGTCGTTGTTATACAACAATATATACTATTGATAAATAATTTATACATTGTTGCGTCCGCGAAACGATATATATCGAACGCGTGTGACACAATCGATCGACACACGCTTCAGAAAAATTCAGAATAATCGTAAAACGGATCAGAGATAGACGCGCGTCCGCACAGTTTGACAGCTGGGCTCAGACTCTCTGACAGTCGTTGTTTATAACATCTTGACAACGCGCGCGGAAACAATCTTGTTCCGTCGACGTACTTCCCGCCGAAAGAATTCAACGGGTGACGAATACATCCAAGGGGATGGGACGCGGGGACGCAACAATATAATAAATAATTAATGTAATAAATAATTAAAATATTAATGACTTACACTCATATCTTATTGATCCATCCATTTCCAAGATCTCCTTTTTTCTTTTGCTTTCTTCGCTTTTTCCTCGTGGCACTTCAATCCTCGTTACACTCGATTGAACTCCTCGTTGCACTTACACTCACTCACGAAAAGTTTCTCGTTGCACTTGCAATTGTCGTTAGAGAAAGAATTTGATAATATATGGAACGTCTCACATCACTACCTCACTGCTCGAGAGCCACTGAGCGAATGATCGTAAGTCAGAAACATTACCGCGGTACTGTTTATATCGCCAAGGTTGACTATGGAAAGGAAGAATTTGATAATATATGAAACGTCACTACTTTATTGTTCAAGGATACTGTGCGAATGATCGTATCATAAACATTATCGCGATACTGTTTATATCGCCAAGGCCGACTTATACTATGTTATTGTTATAATTCGTCGTTGAAATATTCTATGAGTGATTGCCGATTAAGAAAATTTAAAATTGATCGAAATATATTTAATTTTAATAAGTATCGTTAGAGAAATTATTATAATAAGCATTAATAATCGAAAGATTATAACAAAATTAATTCTTTTATCCCCTTTTATGTATCCTTTGTTTCAATTGTTATTCGCAGTAATTAATGATTACGATTCGATAAGGATTTATCGCTGCGATACAATTTTATGTCGTTTTTCATAAGTTAATTAATTTTTAATTATTAATAATTATATCAAATTGTTTCGATATTAATCGTAATCGTATTTAGAAAGAAATTCGATAATATGCGAAGCAAAATATGTAGTATAATTATAATATAATTTATAAATTGATGATGCTATCAACATCAAATAAATATATATTCAAATTTATTCAAATATTTTCAATAATACGGATAATTTGATGTTGCATGAGAGCATTATAACACACACGCTTGGACTTACAATAATATTATATATATGGAAAGAAAGAGAAAGAAAAGTTCGGAGAGTAAGATAATTTTTCAAAAAATGAAGATATTGCAAGATATATTTTCCATTTTTCGAGACTTTTATTCAAGATTTATTCTCTATTGTGAGTGTTATAAATAACTTTTACACATAGTTTTGTTATAATTTTCATAATAATTTGATATACATAATAAATTGTTATATAGAATATATACATAGAATATTTTATTATATTACACGAAAATATCAGAAATGCGTACAATGTAAAATTTATTAGAAATTTTTAGATTGGCGTATATAGCTGATATAATCTATCGTAATCAAAAGAATCACTAATAAATTTATCGATTATGTCTTTCAATTAAGAAAGAGTACCCGGAATTTTAATGTATTTTGTAAGGTTTTCTAAAAGAAATATTATCGCGAAAAGATAAACTAAGTTTCGATGTTGCCCAATGATTAAATGAGAAAAAAAATCGCGATTTAAATTTCACGAATATACATGACAAATAAATAAATTGACAGTAATAGTAATATTTAATTACAATCCGTGTAATTTTTATAATAATCGCAACACAACGTGCGCACACGCAATATAATTATTATCGTTTTATATGATAATAAAAAAGTATCAAGTAATTAATTTTTCTGTTGCATTTAACAGTTAACACTTAGCAATAAAACGATAATTTATTTTATTGTGATTTTTATAAGAATAATTATTTCTTTAACGATACTTAAAGATTAAGTGTATTTTATTCGATGTTTTATCATTCAACTTTTTAACAATCTAAATACAATTCAAATTATTATTAATTTTAATTCTTGTCACACACTTCTATTTTTAAATCAATATGTCAAAAATTAAATTCAAATATAATCAATTAATATTCTTATAGATCTATTCTTTATAAAACTCAAAATAATTTATTTTGTAAAACTAATTATTATACGCGCAATCAATTTTTTTATCTTTTAAGAGAGATTTATCTCTGATATTAATACTTTAAATGTAAAACTAGCAAAAAAATGTTTCTTTATTATAAATTTTTGAAAAATATAATTATATAAAGAGAGTATGTTAATTTTCATATATGAAATATTTAAATAATTATATTATTTTAAAAATATTTTATAAAATATTAAAATATTTATATATAAAAATATTAAGTAATAACAAAAATATTATAAATGCTTTATTATAAATACTTTAAATGTGTTAAAATAAAACCGGCACGGAATATTTTATACATGCATTATATTACGTGATTTTTAGAGCTAATTATATATACCATTGAGAAAATGAAAAAATAATAAGCAATATGTCTATTTTCAAATTAATATATATTGTTGCGTCCGCGGAACGATATGTATCGAACGCGCGCGACACAATTCATCGGCACACGCTCGCACTCGCGCACTCGAAAATAATAATACGGTTCTTTGAAACACAAGAACCACGAAACATAGAACCACGAGAAACATACAAGAACTCAGATAATTCGTGAAACGAAACACAGATTTTAACGCGCGACCGCTCAGCTTGACAGCTGGGCTCAGACTCAGCTGACCGTCGTTGATGTTAAACAACCTCTTAACAACGCGCGCGGAGACGATCTTCTTCCATCGACGTACTTCCCGACAGAATAACGGATGGCGTATACATCCACAGGAACGAGACGCGGGGACGCAACAATATAAATAATAAATAATTTTTATAAATTACTCACCGCATATCCCTCTGGCTGCTTCAGGCTCTCTCACTGTTCTCTGGCTGTCCGATACTTTTGCAGATATCCTTCTCCTTTCTTCATCCTTTGCTTGCACTTTCACAGCACTCATGTTCACTCGCGAACAAACAATTAATTATATTTAGTCATATGTAGAAACGATTGCGAGACACTTTGCACGGCACTCCCGATCACGGAATAATTACGAGAGACGCACTTTAATATATTGTATAAGGGATAGAGAAGTACGATTCGCTCGACGTTTTTATGAAATCAAATTAAATACTAATTCATTACAAATGTTGTTTTCATTATTGATATATATATATGCAATACATGTATATTAATACGAATTATAGGATCGAAAGTTTAATAAAATTGAAAGTCATGATATAATAATTGTTTAATTAATAATTAATTTAAGAATATACGACGTATTTCGCACTACGATCTTTACTGCTCGAGTGTTGCCGTGCGAATGATACCAAGACCGTATGACTAGCGCGCTATTGTTTACATCGTCAAGGCCGAACACCGTGTTATTGTCCGTTCGTCATATCGAAATATATTGTATTATATTATATTATATTTTATATTATAATATAATATAATATAAATATGTTAAAGTACGTAAAATATTTCGATGACGAACAGACAATAATACCGACCTTGGCGTAAACAATACATATTTATATTATATTATATTATATTTTACGTATTTTGATACAGCAAATAATTTTTCGATATTGATCGCGATCGCGTCTAGAAAAGGATTTAACGGAGCACCTTGTACTACTACTTTACTCTTTGAGTGTCGTCGCGCGAATAATAATAGAGCCGAGAAAATTAGTACGAAAGACCGTGTTATTATTATTTTTTTATCGAAACATTTTTCAAGACTATGGCATATAAACATTAGCGCGCTATTGTTTACGCCGCCAAGGTCGGTGTTATTGTCTTGTTCGTCATCGAAATATTTTACGTATTTTAACACACACACACACACACACGCACGCACGCACGCACGCACGCACACGCTCACGCACACGCACACGCACACGCACACGCACACGCACACGCACGCGCGTGTGTGTGTGTGTACATATACATATGGAATATATTAAAGTATATAGAAGTACTTTAGATTATATAGATTTTTTAATTATATGATTATTTATTAAAAGATTGTATGATGTATCATGGAGCCTTACATTATATTAATTGTTTAGATCCACGATTCAATTATTTTACTGCGTCCTTATAATCCGAATTATATTTCAATGATTGAAAAATAAAACAATAAAACGTCGCAGACATATTATATTCGACTCTATAAATATCTATAAATATTAAAGAAATAATTTCTGCTCCTAAAAATCGATTTCATATCGAAATATTATAATTTATTATTTTACATTTCTGTTACTATGATTCTTATTATAATTAATTAAATGAATAAATTTTACAAAATATGCGATTCGAGAATTTTCGTCGCGGTATGTATATAGATATTAATTATGTGTTATTTATAAAAGTTAATTAATTATATTGTTATAATAAATAATTTTCCGATGTTAATCGCGATCGTATCTAGAAAAGAAATTTAACGGCGTATCACTATATTACTCGTTAGAAAATATTAGACAATAACATATGAAATTATATAAATCGTTTCACAATCGACATGCAAATATTACAATACTATCTGTATCTCATTTATATAATTTCATATGTTATTGTCTAATATTTTCTCTAATGTGTTATATTAATTATTTTGTTTCAATTTTTAATCACGGTAATGAATGATTGCGATTCGATAAAGATTTATAGTTGCGATACAGTTTCATGTCGTGAATTAATTTTTAATTAATTAATTTATATTAATATTTAAAGTAAATTATGTTTTGATACTAATCATAATCGTGTGTGTTTAGTAAAAAAATTACAATACGAAACGTTTCTCACCACTACCTTATTACTCGAGAGTCAGAGTGCGAATGATGACAAAGCCGAAACATAGCGCGCTACTGTTTATATTTTATATTGCCAAAGTCGAACACCGTGTTATCAATAATTCGTTGCCAAAATATTTTATATACATATTATAAAATGTACATTAACGCGGAATATTAAATTAATGAAGTATTTTAATTTATTGATTAAAATTGATTATTTATTAAACAATTTATCCTTTCATTATGCTAATTATTTGCATCTATAATTCGATTGATTTACTTCATGTTCTCTCACAATCCAAATTACATTTAGATTGTCAAGTAGATCGATAAAGTGTAACACGGATGAAATATATTTGTAACTAAATATTATAATAATAATTATTTTTTTTGTCCGTAAAAATCGCAACGATCGAAGTAATTATTTAATATTTTGGATTTCTATCATTTAATCGATTTTCGATTAAATTGTATATTGTTTAATAACAAGGATTGAGAAAATTAAAACATTGGTCGAAATATAGTTAATTCTAATATTAAAGCTTTAACATAGCGCGCTACTGTTTATTTTTTGTATTGCCAAAGTCGAACACCGTGTTATCGATAATTCGCGTTGCCGAAATATTTTATATATTATAAAATATACGCTAACGCGGAATATTAAATTATAGAAGTATTTTCATTAATTAATTAAAATTGATTATTTATTAAATAACTTATCGCGGAACCTTTCGTTATGCTAATTATTTGAATTTATTCGATTATTTTATTTTCAAAGTCAAATTCTATAATATTTAGTTTTGCATTTTAGAAGACTGACTTAGAGCGAGCTAAATAAATAAATAAATAAATAAATAAATAAATAAATAAATAAAAAATAAATAAATGATGTTGAGAAGAAAAAGAACACACATAAATAAATAAATAAATAATAGCGTGGAAAGAGAGAGCATACTAATATTTTTATATAATAAATTATTATTAATTAAATTATTTATATTTTTATTTATATTATTTATATTATCAGAGAGACATATATGTTACCCTCTGAGAACATTCGTGGACATTGGCTTTGTAGTTCATGTTCACGTTTTTAATGTCCACAGAGGGAGTATCGCTTCCAGGGATCACCTAAAAGCGGGCCATGACATCTCTCAGTCTTCTCTCTAGCGGTACTTTGTATTTATATATCTAGTGACTTTAATATGTTAAAACGAGATGGTCGTTCTCAGGTTTCTCTCTGTTATGTGAAAACAATATAATCGTATGGAAACATAATTATACGGAACAACATAAATAATTGTAATAATGGAGAAAGAAGGTACGTGCTAGAGTCAGTAGATTATTTATAAGTGTTTACTTGTTAGCAATATGAATCAATAAATTATAAACATGTATATTGTTATAATGATATATTAAATATCATAAAAGATCTCTTAATAATGTAATTTTTAAATATTTTTACAGAGATTTGTCGATACTTTAATGGAATTATTAAAAATGAAAAGGATGTATCTGCTGGCATGGCTACTATTCGTACTTTATTAAAAATATTGGAACATTCAAAATGTAAATATTTATAATATATATATCCTAAATTATATAATATACATATATTTTATACATATATATTTATCTTCCATTATATATGTAGAGATTTATCTAACAGTAAAATACATATATATTGTATTTAATAAATTTATTAATTATTCTTGATTATAATAAAGGATAAAAAATATAATATTTTTAATTCAGTATAGTTTGATTTTTCATATATTATTACAGCAGAAACAGTTCAAGAGCTCCGAATTTGCTTACAGCATGCAATTGATGCTATGCGTTCCACAGAAACTCCAGTTACTGCAATTGCATCAGGAAGCGAATTGTTTCTACGTTTTATCACATTAGCAACATTAGATACTCCTGTGAGAATATATAAATTTCATTTATATATTTATATATTAAAGATGTAAATATTAATACTTATTAATATTTAGAATATTAATTAGATTACTTAGATTTTTGGTGATCTTTACATCTTTAATATATAAATATATAAATAAAAAATATATAAGTAATAATATATAAATTAATATATAAATATATTATATATTAACAATAAATTTTAGAATACATTTATCTTTTAATATTTATTTTTATTATGAGAATGTATCTACTTTATTGACGTCTATATTTTAATCAGTCATTTGCAGAATGCAAAAAAATTATGTTGGACAGAGGCAAAGTATTCTATGAAAAATTAGTTGCAGCACGAGGAAAAGTAGCTAAAGTAGCTGCACATTTTATCACTGATGGTTCGGTAAGAATAAATATTCACAAGAACATATAAAAAATATTTTTTCAATTATTCTCTATTGCCTTATATTTTATCAGACAATACTTACACATTCAAAATCAAGAGTAGTACTGCAAGCAATGAAGGAAGCTGCTGCAAGTAATAAAATATTTGAAGTATATGTCACATCATCATCTCCTGATAATAATGGGTATGTACAAATCTCTTTAATCTACATAATAAGATATATTTTTTTTATTGCAACTGTAAGTTTTAATTTGCATTTTATTTTTATTTTTCAAGCAGAAAAGAAATGTGCCAAAGTTTAACAAAGTTAGGAATATCATGTACGGTGATACTGGATTCTGCAGTGGGATATGTGATGGAGCAAGTCGACATGGTGATGGTTGGAGCAGAGGGTGTTGCAGAAAGTGGTGGTGTAATTAATAAGGTAATGATTTAAAATAATATAATGTAATTAATAAGATAATAAATTAAATATATATAATAAATATTTTAAATATATATAACCTTTATAAAAATATTTCTTACTTTTTATAGATAGGTACATATACAATGGCAATGTGTGCAAAAGAAGTAAAGAAACCATTTTATGTACTGACAGAAAGCTTTAAATTTGCGAGAATTTATCCTTTGAACCAAGTAGATTTACCTGATGAATTTAAGGTAAAATATATTGTATATTTGTATTGATTTAATTTAAAAGAAATGCAAGAGGATTATGTTTTCTTAAAATATATGTAATATTATTATTGTAGTATACATCCAGTACTCTAAATAATAATTTGAAGAAGGAACATCCCTTAGTGGATTATACTCCGCCTCACTACATTAGCTTGTTATTCACTGACTTGGGAATTTTAACGCCTTCGGCTGTTAGCGACGAACTTATTAAATTATATTTATAACTTTAAGTTTTTTTATACAAATTGTGAGTTCTAAATTTTGCAATTTTTGTGACATGATACAGAAATATTATGTATGTATGATTTATTGGAAGAGTTTATTATTTTTTCCAAAAAAGATGTAAAGATTAAGTTGACTGAAAATATATACTTTTGTAAAGACCAATATGTGTACAGTTTTTATTAATTTATTATTATTATTACAGCAACATTGAGTATTTGTATATGGAAACAAGATGTCTTTTGTTAAATTGCACACATTGTGATAACAAATAATAAACTGTGTATATACGTGAATTATATTGAATTATATTAGTTGTAATATTAGACTGAATCTCTTCATATTATAGTATCTTATAGCTAATCATAAGGACTGTTTATTACTATGCGTGCAATGTATAACATTATCATTTAAATAAAAGGGGGAGAAATAGAGCATCTAAATTACAAAAATATCAACTTATATTAACAAAAATATCAACTTACATTAACATTAGAAGAGTGTTGAATACTATAACATTTTAAACTTTATATTTAAATTTAATACAAATGATATACATACACGCATTTACGTTTTATTTTCAGCTTTTCAATTGTATATTGCACAATAATGTAATATAAAATTACTTATTGGAAGAGAATTCTTTATAATTAAGATACTATATTATAAATTGCTTAATTCTAGTTTTTCTCTCTGTTCAACTGTTTATATAAAATTAAAATATTCTTTGACTTAAATCAGTAACAAGTGATCTTTTTACATTTCCGCATATTTCTTTTTCAATGAAATTTCATATAAATTTATAAATTTAGTATTTATCCGCCATTTAATTTTTATACATTTATACATGAGAAAAGTTTAGTTGAAATTGCTATGCATATTCAACTTTTTGATTATGTTTGACTATTTGATATTGTCAATACATTTGTTGAACGGAATTTACATATAAATATTATGATTTTATACATAATTAAACGAGTAACATTGGTCAAGATGTATTACATATGCAACATAATTATATATTGCTATTTAAAAATATAATTAAATATGATAAAACTTTCATATTAGTGAAAATTATAAGAAATATATATAGAATCACAAGAATTGTATACTTTATATATACATGATCTGTTTTCTCGCTATGATTTTCATGAAAAACAACAAATTTACAATACACAAATGCAAGATGTGTATCCCAATGTATGCATATCTGCAAAATTTAATGCACATATAACATTCATTGTATGTATATCAAAGGAATATTATAAAATCATTAAAGAGAATATATATAAATGATAATAGAATAAATAAAATTAATGTTTTGCATCATTGTCATGAATAAAAATACATACATAAATTCAATTATACTATAGAAAAATGACAATATATCTACTTGATGTAAGATGAGCTGAATTATTATGTGTGTGTGGACGGAGAAATATATAATAATTTATATTAAAATATACTAATTAAATATATATTGCAAAAAACATATTTAATGGCATTCATATCGACATGCAATTTCGTATGCAATGACGTATAATAATGGCAATTTAATAATAGTTTTTATGCTAGTATATCCATATCATGGATATATCATAGTATATCCATAATACATATACTTACAGATAAAGTGTAGTTTGGTTGTGAGCATTTTTACTTTTACTGTATCTAGATATCAACTTGAATTTTGTATAATTCGTAAATTATACAAAATAAATGTCAAAACACTATAGCACCAATTTATACTTCTTATTTGTTTATGTCCACGTAAAATATTTTTAATATAATACTCATAGATATGCTTGAGATAGCGTCTCAACCACGGTGTATATTTGATCGAAATGCGGACGTTTCTCTGGTTCATATTCCCAACATCGCAGCATCAATCGATAGATCTCTTCGGGTGTTCCATCCGGAGCTGGCATTCGATATCCTAATTAATCAGTTAATATAAATTGTCACAATAATCAAATTAAGAATATAAAAAATATAATAATACATATCAAATATAATACAAATATAATGATACATTGATATCTATAATTTATCGATTTTTATTATTCTTTCTCTTACCTGCATTTATCTTGTCGCGTGCATCCGAGTTAGACATACCGCTATATGGATTGCCACCTTTGGAAAATATCTCCCACATTAGAATCCCGTAACTCCATACATCGCAAAGTGATGTGTATTTACCTGAAACAGTAATTTCAGAGCAACAGTAAAATTAATAACATAAAATTAATGATTATCAAGATATTCAGAAAAGTCTTACCGAAATTCATGGCCTCTGGTGCAGTCCACTTAATGGGAATTTGTTTCATACCATCCGAAACTGTATATTCTTCCTCTTCCCTCGACATCCCAAAGTCGGAGATTTTGACTATACATTCGTACCCTGAAAAAATTTCGTATTCGATATTATATTTAGTGATATTATATATCAAATTTGTCAGGTTCAAGAATTCTTGATAACTGAAAAATATAGTTTTTATTTACCTACGAGGCAATTGCGAGCAGCTAAATCTCTATGAATGCAATACTTAGATTCCAAATAGCTCATACCAGCTGCAGCATCCTTACACATATGCAATTGCTCCCGCTGTGTTATTGTACTAGCATTCTTCCGTAAATGCGTAAGTAATGAACCACCTAAAGTTAGCGCTAATATTAGTAGTAGCATATAGATATACTCCAAATTTTTATTTTTAATACAATAGCATGATATTTATGTTAATATAGTAATACAGTGTAATAACGATATAGTGTAATAACGATACGAATAACGATACAGTGTACACGACAATATTGTTAGCTTACCAGGCACTAGTTCCATCACGATCATAATCGGCTGCTTTTGAACACAGATACCAATCAATTTGACTATGTTCGGATGATCATATTGTTTCAATATTCTTCCCTCTTGCAAAAATTTGCGTTTCTGTTCGTCCGGTAATGTTATTTTGCATGTTTTCACGGCCACATCAGTCTTACAGGTCTTCAATTGCGCCTTATAAACATCCCCGAAATTTCCCTATAAATCACGTCGCATTATATCGTAATGTATAATTGGAACTACACCTCATTCTATGTAAAATATAGCTATTGTACCAAGCTACTCACTCGACCTATTTTGTCCAATAGGATGACATCATCGTTATTAAGCTCCCATCGTTCGCGCAAAATTGGCGTTTTAAGAATAGCACCAGATCGACTAGTCACTGGCAAGCCAGATAGCCACTGATGCCTGATTAATTCTTGAATAGATGGAAATGTGGGTCCTTCAAATCTATAGTGACCCTACAATTAATATACTTTTATGTAATCTACTTTTTTTTGAGAGTTTATAATAATAAATAATTCTGATTTATATATATCAGAATTAAGTTTATTATATTTAAATGTTATATATTATACTTATATGTTAATTTATACATTTATATTATATTTGCTTTCACCTCTGTAGTTTGTACGATAAAATGCTTGTGCCCGTCCCAACAAACAGATAAAACTATCTGACATTCATCGTTTCTCATTGTTTCGCGTACTAAAAAGTCTCCTTCATTGACAAGTAGTCTTACGACTTCTTCTCTCGGTAATACTCCGTGAAACCATTCCTCCTCCATAAGTCCGCCATTTCCATTACTTTTTTGGTTGTTAGTTAAATGCGACGGTACCTATAAATAAGTTTAATTTGCCAAAATAAATATTAATAATAAAATATAAGTGATATAATTTTGTTTGCAATTTTCATCACTGCATATATATTTTTATCTTTGTAACATATTTCTATATATAAATATAAATGTGCACAAATATTATTGTAAAAGCATTCTTTTTCATGCAGGAAATTCTCATGCTTTACTGATAAAAAAGGATAATAATTAATTTGCATACAAATAATATCCATATTATGCTTATATTAATGCAACACTTTTTAATTATAATAAATCATGTAAATAATTTCAAATAATATATAAAATATGCAAAACAATCATCTTTATATGCGCTTTAAATTAATTCTTGTGATCATAAAAAAATATCAAATTGTAAATTTTGATACTATCTAAGTCTGCATGATAGTATATCATTATACAAAGATTCATTATAAAATCAAAATTAGAAAAAATGTGTTACATTGTTATGGAAAGTCTATATTTTATATACTGCATAACGATATGAAAAATGTCTTCTTATCGTTTTATGCGACTGGACACAGGAAATGTACACGCGAGCACTCAGATATCACACAAATAAAGTATAACACATACAACAGGGGGAATATTATTGTCTGCTCTGACTGTAGGCCCTTCACTATTTGCCCTAATTAGTCCATTTTTCGAATCATTAATTGCTGGCAAAGATTTGAAAGGTGATTTTAATATTGTCATAAATCGTTGATTTCTCCTTAATGTGAACAGACCATTATCTACCACTTTCTTTCTCTGTAAAGTATCAAATCTAACTAATTTATAAGTTTAGACAATTTAGTGTTCAATGAAAAAAACTAATTAAATCTAATAATATTCTTCTACATTAATTATTATAGATTACAAAATAATTTTCCGACTTTTGAGCCGAGATCTGATTATAATAAAAATTTTTAAGATGTTGATATCAAGAATTAAATTACAGGAAAATTATCTATTTTATATAATATAATTATCAATTATAATTATCATTATCATCAAAATTGTTCTTTTTCTTGTTAATTAATAAAGAGAAAAAATTACTCACTTTACTAATTGTAGATGAATCAGTGAAAGAACCTTCCATCGAGAGATCGCAACCCAAAGGTAATTCTTCACAGCCTAATTCATTAAGCGCACCCTTAATGACTTCTATCTGTCTTTGTAATTTTTTCTCCTGACAACGTAATTTCAACTCTTCTCTTTCGCGAGAATAGTCTAAGATTAAAATTCTAGCACAGAATATATAAAAACGCTCTTAAATGAATTAGAAAAAAAATTTAATGACAAAAATTGACATTAATATATTATAAAAATTATGTAGTTTACATACCTAGAATCGCTATTATTTTCTTGTAGAAATTGTGGTCGCTGTCGATTTTGTTGTGTAGTTTTGAGAGAAGTTTCGAGTTCCGTAAGACGACTTCTCAACCAATCTATAGTTAGATTATCTACAGTCAACTTATTTGGCAATAATTTCCCTGAGGTATCATCCACAAGATTCTCATCAAATGTGAATCTGATTGGAGATGCTGGCCTAGTTCTACATTGACATTATTTAATATTCTAATATAGTATACGCATATTTTGGCATTGAAGATAGTTAAGATAAAGTTAGATATGTACTTATGCTTTCCAATAAAATCCCTATACTCTTCAATAGGCTTAATACTGTCAACTATTTTTTGCACTCGTACATGGATGTCTAAAAACTTCTCTGTTGAAAAATCCGAGTATTTTACAATATCTTGAAGTACTCCCCTCCTAAAAAAATATGAAAGTTATTATAAACATTACATACACAAAAGTATAATTTCTCATTAAATTTTATAATAAAATCTTTACCTTCTCCATTTCTAATTGCATGCGAATAGAAACATCAAGAAAAAATATTAAAATCTCGTTTGATAAAAAGGAAAAGGCTAAGGACCGTAGCGGAGGATGTTATTACGTAATTAAATTCAGAACATAAATCTGAGATGGATACTTTATATATTCTTTAATAATTAATGGTAAAAAAAGAAGAACATTTTTTGCATTGTATTACTTTTCCGACGGACAATGTTCTTCTTTTTTTACCATTAATTATTAAAGAATATATAAAGTATCCGTTTCAGATTTATGTTCTGAATTTAATTACGTAATAACATCCTACGCTACGGTCCTTAGCCTTTTCCTTTTTATCAAATTTGATTGTTATCTTACAGACCGTTATTCTCTTTTGTTATTAAAATCTCGCTTGTAAATAAGAATAGAAATAAGACTAACTGAAGAAATAACTTTGTTAATGTCCCAATTTATGCAAAGACTATATTGTATAAAATACAACTCACCATGAAGTTATAAATTCTTGATGAATAGCTTGTTGCCGATGAAGCAAACTTGGCAAATAACAAGTTCTTAAATCATGTTCGCATTCTGTCACAGCACCTAGTAATAGTACGTATTCATTGTGTGTTAAATGAAGTTTTCTGCATGCCTTTTGATATTTTTCCCTTACTTCATCTAATTTGCGACCACCCCGACCAGCTAAAAAGTTGTATCAAAGTATTATATCTTTCTTACACAAATATACTGTTTAAATAATTTAGGGCAATATTGAATATAAAACTTACATTTGACATAATATTCTTCAAATCGTGACCTCATTAATTTATACGTATCTAGATTCTTCTGATATTCAAATTTTTTCTTAGTTACATCATCTGTCAACTTGAAAATGACACATAACATAAGAGAGAAATATTAAACAATATAAACCAAATAATAAATTATAATAGAAACATATAAGTAAAAGAACATCATATCAAAATTTACTTAAATTTCTCTTATTTGTATTTTATTGTTGCACAGTTTGAATCTTTTATTTACCTGTTGAAACTGATTAGTCAACCAGGTCTGTTCCTCTTGATAAAGCTTCCTGGCCCTTCTCCTTTCTGTATATAATGTATTCAACTGATCCACAACATTTTCAATAGAGTCTGCCTGCTGTTTAATCAATTTAGCTGTCTGATCGATAGAGTCCATAATATCTTTCCAGCTCTATAGAACACGATATTTCTACAGATACCAGATGTCCAACGACTGACACCAATTAAGTTGTAAATACAAATAAACAATTACCTGCACTATGAGACTACCAACGAGATCCTCGCTGCGCTCGATTTTTTTTCCTTGGACGCTCAATGAGGAAACCGTAGAAGCGTATTCCCGATCGCACTTGACCTTCATCGTGAGGCATCTTCGCATCGTCTCCAGAAGCTTGATCTCGGCGTCCTGGCGAGCCAGCAACGCCTCGTGCGCGGCCTGGCCCTGCAGACTCGTGGAAAAGCCCATCTTTGCGGACGTTACGAACAAACGTGCGGCAATTATCAGCAACGGCGCGGTGCGTTTAACGACGATGCATTCTTAGCTTCGCCAGAGAACGGGATACTCCGAATCCGGCCAGCTGATATTCCGACATTTAGATACTCTGCCTCGACGCTCCCTGGACCACCTGGTGTCCGGGATCGATTACATGACCGCCAGTAACGACGTGCTACCGTCACACGGCCGCGTCCTCGCGCAGCTCTGAGATCAACATTTATATTTATACCAGTCTCCCGAAACCGTGCGGAAAAATTCACCTTTACCAGAGTAACAAAATACCGCCATTGGATACGTCGCACGATGATGTCGATCAAGGAAGTCCGCGATGTGGACAGACGCAGACGGGATGAGATAGATCGCGCTCTCGTTTCGTCAAACCCCATCCCTCGTTCGCAATGCGCGACGCGATACGTCCAGCCAATCACGTGTCAGTCGCGTACAGTGAGCGACAACGATTCTGTCCTGGGCGGGGCAAGGGGAGCGTAGAACTGGCCAATCAGCCGGCAGCGCGGCAGTGACTGATTGGCCAGTTCTACGCTCCCCTTGCCCCGCCTAGGAAAGAATCGTTGTCGCTCACTGTACGTCGAATGTATTGTTGTAAAATCGAAGAATCGATTTATAGATCGAGGAACTTCTTATACACGTGAATGAAAAAAAAATTTCTCAGCATATACATAATAAAAGTGTACATAATTTTTGTTTTTTTAATTTTCTTCGCACGACGATTGTTTTTTCGATGGACTTTAATCAAGTTTAAGTACTCGTGATCCAGTGGAATCTCGCTCAAGCGAATAAAGACTTCGCATTTCAACGCGTTTTGAATTTAATTTTAAACACCATTACACACGTCACACTTGACGCGCCGACTGCAACGATTTTCGACGCCTTTCGTTGCGCAAACGCCAAATAGATATCAGCCCTACGCTGCTCCGTATTGCGAAAAAAATTTAGTGCGGAAAAGGGTTCGTCTGTTTCGTTCGAGGGCACGGATCTTCGATACCGCAACAATGAAGATGCAGGGGACGAATTTGACCAGCTTGAAGAAGAATCCAGCTGTGAGACACGATACGATAAACAGACGCACAATTTATTGTGCACTCGTTATATTATCTTCTTTCTTTTTCTCTTCTCATTCCAGCTATTTCCACTGTACCTTTGCATAGCGGCAGGAGGAGCTGGCGCATTGTTTTACACGTTACGTTTAGCACTTCGCAATCCTGACGTCTCCTGGATCAATAAGAAGGAGGCCGAGCCATGGAACTACTATAAAGATAAACATTACAAGGTAACGAGAGTGATAATCTTAATTTGTTTCGATTGTAGCAATTACGACCTTAAGTTGCTCCGGACAAAGCTTCTGTGTATACTCATGTTTATCTTCCTTTTTCTTTACAGTTTTACGCTTCGAACCCGGAAGTTAAAGACCTTAAAAGTCCAGCACCTGAATATTGAGATGCAACATGTAAACTAGTATTTGTTGTAGGAATAAATTGTTATAAAATACTACCTCTAAGTACTTTATCTCTAAGCTATGTTCTTGCGACAGAATGATAAGAGCGCAGCAATTTTAAGTTATTTCCTGCGAAGAAGGATCCGTTATTATAAAATGTACATTATGTAATGTAATTTTAAATATAGATTGGAGGTCTAATATTTAATAAAAGAGTAATCTTTGCATATCTCGTTTATCTCGATATTGATATTAAAAACAAATCAGCTTTACTTTGCATGTATCTTATTTTAGGAAAATAATTTTCTCACGATAAAAATATCCCATTAGAGTATTATTTTACAAGTCATGTAGTATATTTTATTAAAATGTCTATATGTAAATTTAAACAAAATGGAAATTTTACATATATTGTATATAAAATGCTATTTTTTCCTTTTTCTGTCTCTTTTTCTACTAAACATATATTTGAAGTAAAAGTAACAATATATTATTAACTTTATATGTTATGTCTCATTTAAGTTCTTTATGAAGATTAGTGATAATGACAGATCCATTGTCACTAATTAGTTATTCATGTTTCTATAGAATGAGGTGCTAGAAAGGAAAGAGAGACGTTGCAGCTGAAATATCAGAGAGTTGCACTTATCTTACACAAGTATATATAAAGATTCTCATTTATTTTAAGATACTTATGCAATTGATATTTACAAAGTTCAATTGACGATTGAAATTAAACAGAAAATTGATCTTTTACTGATACGTGATTTGTTTCTAACCACGGTATCTCTGCGCGCGCGTGTTATGTATTTTCTTTTTCTTTATTAATTTTCTTTATTAATTCATATTCATCTATGGGTCAAAGTTGTTTCATCTTTGCATAAAATTATAATTTGCAGAAATATAATATTATTGTTAGCAAAAAGTAATCAGTGTATGATGACTTTGATACAAGGTTAAGGGAAAGAAAGCAAGCTTTTATTATGCAATACATGTTATATAATATATAACAAACATTTTTATAAGATTTTATTATTTTTTGTTCATGTAGCAATTCTGTTAAATTGGTATAAATATATACAATGGTGTCAGCATGGGAGGACTTTTATGCGAAGCATCCACCTCCTCAGGATTTGGAGCAGAATGAAACTGCTCTGAAGGAATTTACAAAAAAGCATTTAGATGAGGGCAATAAAGTGGTACTAATAACGGTGAGAGCGTAAAATTTAATGTTATTCAATTAATAGCAAATTTTCTCTGACTCTTGAATGTTACAGAGCGGAGGTACAACTGTACCCTTAGAACATAACACTGTAAGATTTGTGGACAACTTTAGTGCAGGTACAAGAGGCTCTCTTTCTGCAGAATATTTCTTAGAGCATGGATATGCAGTTATCTTTATGTATAGGTAATAGATTATATAATACAAATTAATATAAATGATATTATACTATATAAATATATCTCTTTATATATATTTACAGAGTCAAATCCTTGGAACCATTTTCAAGACATTTCATTGGGCAAAAGTTTTTAGATTTACTTCAAATATCGGATAATAATAATGAGACTCCTGTTATCACAGGTAAACTATGTACAACATCTAAAAATCAATCATAAGTAATCATATATAATTATTGTGTTATAATTAATAAACAATACATTTATGTTTGCAGTTTCACCTGAATATACCCAGACGGTGGCAATAGTACTGCGAAAATATAGAGAAGCATTTGATCAAAAGAAACTGCTACAACTTACTTTCACAACTCTTCCTGAATATTTCTGGCTGCTTCGATCTGCTTGTCAAGCATTAGCACCTCTAGAAAGCAAAGCTATTCTATATTTAGCAGCAGCAGTCTCAGATTTTTACATTCCTTCTAATGAAATGGTGATAAACAAATTTTTTTCATATTTATTTAAAATATAATTTATTCTATTATAATAGTTATAATTCTTTTTTTAGTCAGTCCATAAAATTCACTCAACTGGACCACCAACCATATCTCTTCAATTAGTACCAAAGATATTAGCTCCATTAGTTAGTTTATGGGTACCAAAAGCATTTGTAGTCTCCTTTAAATTGGAAACTGATGAAAGCTTGCTAATTTCCAAGGCAAGAGCTGCTCTCAATAAATATCACCACAATGTAAGTAATTATTATGAATGTACCCATAATTAAAAGTTTTTTTCTCAAATTCTCCAAGATACATTTAAATTTTGGAGATTTTTTTTCAGCTTGTAATAGCAAACATGTTGCAAACTAGAAAGCAACAAGTGGTAATTGTAAGCAAAGAAACTGATTATATCCTGTCTCTTACAAATGAACAATTAAATAATGGTGATGAAATTGAACAATTAATTGTAAATGATATTACTGAAAAACATACAAAGTTTATACAGTCTGGAGAAATTAATTGATTGAATAATTTTAGATTACAAAATATTTAGGTTTTAAATAGTTATGTAATATTAGGTAGTTAGATTTTATATATATATATATTTATGACATGCATTTTAAAAATCTTATAATTAAATAAGTTTTAATAATGGTATACTCAGATATTTTCAGATATTTTATGTATATACATATGTATGTATGAATATATACACCATGTACAAATGTATTTACATGTACAAATCAATTACAATATGGATATTTTGTATAACAAGTATTTTATATTCATATTTTTGTACAGATTATAATAGGGTGAGTATAATAGGCATAAGTAAAGATTTATATTGATATTGATTAAAATGAGATATAATGTAATAGATATTATTTTTTAAAATAACTATATAACTTTATTTATTTTACTACCTATTTTACTACTTTCTCTATTTTATTGATTTATATAAATTATCTTATGGATAATGTTTATTGACTTATGAAAATATTTTACATTGTATGTTTATCATCTGAATTATATATACACATGCACAAAAAAAAATCAAATGACATAATATAAATGCATATAAAAGTTATAATACACAACAAAAAATTTTAATTTTTAAGACTAGCTAGATACATGTTAATCTTATCCACCAATTGCCTGTCTGTCTGTCCACATTGCGCCAACACAAATGTAAGACCTGAAGCGTCTTTTTGATCAAACGCTGTTTTTGCTGCTTCGCTCAGCATACTGCACAGAATAGCAATATATTTATTATGTATATATATTTAACTTTAAAAAAGGTACAACTCTTTCATATACTTACTTTAATTTTACTAGATACTTCACTTTAAGATCATCTTTAATTTTGATTAAGTATTTTCTTGCTTCTAATTTTTCATTATACTTGAGACATTCGTCTATAAATGGCTGCAAAAGGATTAAAATAGTTTATTACAATCGATAAATATAAATAAATATATAGAATTGTATAAAAATGATACACAAGTTTGCAATATTTATATTACCTCGTAGCCAATGGGGGACTTTTTAGTTTTGGAGAATTTTTCCAACTCATTCCATAGACCTTGTTCTGCTAAACATTGTATCTTTAACCACCAATATCTGTCAAAATATATACCACTTAATATAAAACGAAATACAAAAAAATTTGCTTAAAGTTATAAAAGTTGATATACCTCCGATCTGGTATTTTATACTCGGATCGTAATTTATCCGCTAATTTCAACTCATTATGCAATAATAATATTTTTACAGTATCATGTAGAGGCTTTCCAACGACTGACTCGTGTAGCGTATCCTCTAAAGATCTCTGATATTTTAAGAGCTTTATCTGTTCTTCTGTTAATGAAGCATTTGTATCATTACGAGCCAATCTAAAATTTTCTTGTGCAGATTGTAGCAATGCATCTTTTGACATGGTGTTCTAAAAATGTGTTTCATATACCTTTACTTATTCAATATATTGTGATAAAAATATAAATGTGTAAAATTTTTCATGTACAATTTTACTAACTTTTCGTTGATAACTCTCAGTGATAAACCACACTGCTTGTGAATGAAAGTCATCATATTGATTATAAATATCGCGTAATGTCTCTCTATTATGACTTTGGCAATACTTAATATATAATGCCATTGCTAAAGGACAATGCATTATAGACATCTGTATAGATGAATCGTAGATCAATTAGAAATGTGAATCTTATATATTTACACTTAGAACACATTATTTTCCTTACTTGAAAATCCCCTAGAGTCATATTTTCTCTGAGATGAAGAATGACAGTATAGACTAAATCCGTATTACCACTCTCTACAGCTTTATGTAGAGCGGCTCGCTCCTCGCCAAGCAGCAACAGCAAGGGTACTTGCTGATGCGCACGCGGTTCATAGTCGATTAACTGAAATACATAGAAATATAATTATTCATAATGTAAAAAAATATAATGCTTTATATATTTATAATTAGTAGATTTACTTTAATAGCCAATTGTTTTCGCCCACAATCAGCTGCTCTTCTTGCAATTTCGCTGTATGAAACACCAGGAGCATATCCTAATTTATCAGCTATCTCCTCTGCTATTTGTTCCTTATCTAATTGCGTTTGTTTTACCTATATGAAAATATGTATATATTTCTTGAGATATTTTTAATATTTTATCACATTTATTTCACCTTGTAGCAAGCCCAATGTGCCAATATTCTACTTTCCCCATCAATTTCAGGTAATTGCAAATGGCGTGCTATTTGTATACCTAAATAATAATGTCTTCGCACTACTAATCTGTCCAGTAGCACTTGATTTGTAAGAACATTAAATCTGGCATTAATAAGGATTTAGATAGGTTTTTAAGCATCATAAAAGAATATGAGGAGAATTCTATACAAAAAGGATACTGTGTATATGTTAGTGGAATGCCCACAGCAGGATGTCTTACTGCATTCAAGACTCTCAAAATCCTGCACATTTGAACGTAATATTCAGAATCCATCCTTTTGCTGAATCCTTTTCCAAACTTGGCAGCCTAATAAGATTGACAATTATTATCACAATTTCTGTTCTGATAAAATGTGCTTATCAAACTTACACGCATCAAAATCTTTTGCGTTTCAAAATCGAATTCATGACTCGCTCCGTCGATGCAAGCCTTTATCGCCGAATCCAATTTATCTTTCACTAGATCTATATAACTATCAGCCTTATGACTCTTTTTCTGAAACTGCTTAGAAGCCTCTAAGAGATACGATGCAGGATCCGTCGAGTTGATTCTAAATATTCTTTGCACGACATTCGGTACTTTCTGTATCATTTCGTGGGAGCAACTCGAAAGTACACGTACTCCATCAATTTCTGTAATCAAGTGCACCGGACCATCGTAATTGTACACTATATTCTCAGCTGTACGTCCTACTACCATTATTGCACTGTTCCAGCTGCATACCACGGCTTCCGTACCACACCTGCCCGAAAATATTTATAAAATCCTATTAAATCTACTTGTGGTCTCTCGAAAATTAATTTCTATCAACACTAATTATATAATTCTTCATTTACCAGGCTATATTTGCCAAAGGTTCCTTCATATTTGTATAGCATTCACAATATTTCTCTCTAAAGTCTATTGAACCAATATATAAATGTCCAGTGTCAGCATAGAGTGCAATGTGCCGATAATTGCCAGATATAGCCATTGCTATCACATTATTGATTTTATTGCTAAAGAGATTGTTCTAAAAGTGAAATAAAGTTTATTATATCAAATATCGATTTTCATGTAAGATGTAAACTTAGTTAAGAAATGTATAATATAATTATATAACGACGATATTATAAATTAACAATATATTATAATAATATATTATATTTACAAATGGAAATGTGTTTTGGTGGGACTGATGAATTACAAAGATTCCTTCTCTACTTGACAAAATCACCTCTGTCTCCCTATCATAATGTATCACGCACCAACAATCAATTGGTCCACCATATCCTAAAAGCAATAGTTAATAATAACAGTAATCCAGGAAATATACAGGTATATTATATTGTATTATACTTGCTTGGCATATCGGTAATTGGTCGGACTTTAGGCTCGGATACATTGTTTACCAGAAATATGCGATTAGTAGATGTTAAAACAGCTATCCCAGTGCTGTTAGATTCGTTGGTCACAAAGAACTTTGCATCAATAACTTTAGTATCCTTAGCTACCTTAAAGAATGAGAAGATTAATGTATATGGAGAAGTTTCATTGATAATAGAAAGATATCTTGTGTAAATAGCTTACATTTCCCATACTAAAAGTATGTTGATAAGTTCCAAACATGTCATATATCAGAACCATGCCATCATCTTGTACGCATAACAATTCTTCCTGTTGAGACCAGCCAAATGATATCAATTGCCCACTGCTCCACTGAGAAATATCAAATAAAGATGTCACTTGCAGATATTTAGTTACATAATGATTTAAATTATTTAACGTAATAATTTTTGTGTTTTAGTTGCAAATTAACGCTTGATAAATGGTTCTTTGAAGGATGTCTTTGCATTAAAGTAATCTTACTTGCAATCTGGCTGTCAATTTTCCTGATGATGTATATAACAATATTAAGGGCTTATTAGCTCCTTGAACTTTGACAAGTTTCTTGGGATTTCTCGTTACAGCGATAGAACCTCCATAAGGAGCTGCCACAAGTAAATTGTTAAAGGAGACTTCCTGTTGGAAGGATATCGGATACAGTTCAAATTTCCTGCAATTGTAAAATGTAGTTAATATTAGCACATTGTATAATTTCGATTTTTTTTTATTGTATGAATTTATATATCATAAGAATATAAATTTCAAATATTACCGAAAGTATACATCTCGTCCTAGAGGAAACCAATCGGCAGTCAACATAGCCGACATTTTTTTGAAAGAATATTGTAATCGATTTGATTCGCGAAATAATTATTCTGTTTAAGTCACGTCTGACAATTACACGTTTTGACAGATTACACGCTGATCGTAGGCGTCCATTTTGAATCTTCTTGAGCATGCGCATTGCAAGGCCGGGTCTACAATAGGCAACTTCAGCCTTAAGAAATTGACCAATCACAGTCAAGTATGAAGAGAATACTCGACTGTGATTGGTCAATTTCTTAAGGCTTAGAGCTTAAATTACCTATTGTAGATCGGGACTAACACTTTCGCGCTCTCTCTATTTTACTGTCATTTCTGAAACGCATGCGTGAAAAAAAGCGTCTTTAACCTTCAAACTTTGAACAACAGGTTATTACAAAAACAAAGTAACATGGAGTAGTGCCACGACGCGCAATTGAACTCATTTTGTAATGTTTTATACCTCAAAAGGGACGAAAATCGAAAAAGAGAAGAAAAAATGGAACAAAGAAACGGCGAGCATCGTCTTCGTCAATCTCTTAATGTACTTGCAACTATCCATTTCGATGATGTGGATGCAATGCCCAATACTCGCGTAAAACAACTGGACATTTTCCTACTGGGTTGTTCCATAGTTATGCATGTTGTGGATATGTGTTTCGATTATAACATCGCTATTCAATACCTTTTGAATGGCAAAGAGACGTATTTTATTTGGACAATATGCTTTATCCTGATTCCCTCTCTGATAAATATTTTAGTCAGTGAAAGGATGCAACATCAAGATAGAGAAGTGAAGTAGAATATATTCGTTTAATTCGGATTATCCCAGCTGATTGAATTACATTAATTATATATACTTTTTGTAATTCGTCTAATTAGAATAATATTCTTGTTACAGAAGAATCCCAGTATGGATACGCTAGATGATCGTAAAACAACGCGTTTAATGATCAAAAATAAATTATTTTTTGTGCTTGCTATTCCCTTGCAATTAGCGCCAGTTGTGCATTATTGGGAAACTTTAAAATATGCATTAAAAGCGCGTAAATGTCAGAAATCTGGAGACCGTGTAGGTGAAAGACGATATTATTTGAGAATGCTCAAAGAAGATCAAGATGTTGCATTGTTAAGGGTATTTGAATGTTACCTGGAAGCTGCGCCGCAACATATTCTGCAACTCACTCTAATACTAAAGCATTATGATAATAGGATTAATCTTGAATGTACTTATATCTTGAGTATTAATAAGTTTAATAATGTTTCTGTATTTAATGAATCACAAAGTGTGAAATAATTAGTAATATTTAATAGACAAAAAATTTTCATGTCAAAGATACTACTTATAGTTTTTTACTACTAGATAATACTTATAGTTTTTTACTACTAGATAATACTTATAGTTTTTCATGTAAATGGACAAATGACATGGCATTAGATACTTCATTATTACAACAAATTTCAAAAAAATTATTAAATATATATAATTGGCTATATAAGCATATACATATTTATATATAATTGATTATATATATATATATATATATATATATATATATATATATACACATACAGATATTTATAAATACTTTTTTTTTTTAATTTGCTTCTATATTATTTTCCAGTTATACATCAAGCAGCTAGTGTTGTCAGTTCACTTGTGAGCATGGGTTGGGCAATGGCTAGTTATCATCGTAGCATTCGATTAGCTCAACAGGATAAATCAAATATTGGTACTATAGGAATTATTTTACAATTTTTATGGCACTTTTTCATTACAGGTATGTAATTAATATATGAAAATGAATATTTTTAGCTATACTATGAAAATATTTAGAAAAAAATTCATGGAAATTATTATTATGATTGTAGTGGCAAGGATTTTATCACTCAGTATCATTGCAAGCATCTGGTCCATATATACTATAATCTATTGCATAATACATTGGATAGGTATGATAATATGGATTTTAGTTGATTCCAAAGGAATATTAGAATTTTGTCGGACTTATAGTCTTCCACCACATATGCAGCCTTCGATTAAAGAACGCATTTACTCTGTATTATTTGCCTCAGTTATTGGCATAGTTCACATTTTCATATATCTCAATATTGTGGATGGCAATACATTTTGGAAACATTTATGCTTCTACAGTCTGTGTCTTTTGGAAAATATCACATCAAATTTCTTGTGGAAATATACTTGTCCTCCTGCAGTTCAAGATGCTTGGTACTTTAATGTATTATTTATTATTTGTATTTTCTCCTTTTTTCTGGGAATTTCAGCAATGCTTCTATATTATACTGTCTTTCATCCTTCAAAAAAGCATCATACTTCAAATGCAGTTCAAGTGACATAACTTTATCTATTTCTTATTCAAAAGAGCCAGAAGAGATGAACAATGTGTAACTGTTCCTATATTTTTATAAGGTTATATGATAATTTTACAATGAAAAGAATCTCTATTATATACAATAGTCCAATTGTACAGCTCACTTTTCAAAGATTTTGCAAAATGAACGAAGCCATTTTGAATATACTTACAGCATTTGTAGATTATAATTTGAAAAAGACTGTGCACAAAATTATTTGTGCAAGACTGACTGTATATATGTTACAATTGCTAGGGGCCAACTATATATAATTTTTTTATACTGAAACTTTAACAGGAATATTTTCACTTCAGAAATGTAAGAAAATATTTCTCAGGAATATTCAAATAATGTGTATAAACTCAGTATATTATAATAATATAATATATATGCATAAAATTTACTCATGTGATATTATTTAATAATATCAATACTCAAAAAAAATGTATGCTCTCAAAATATTTCAATAATTTATAATAAATGTAAAATATAAACAAAAATAAATATTTGATATTTTACCAATAGAAATATTTTCCTTTTTATTTTTAATTAAGAATTTCATATGAGAATTATATTAGAATATCCTAATTGGCATTGAAATAACTAAAACAATAATTTTATAATATAGTGTATGTTTATTTATTTGTAAATATCTAAATTTATGTAATTTTATTTTTTCTCTAGTCAATAAGTTTTTGCTACCGCAATTTATATATTGCAAAATAATCTTATTTGCAATCTGGCTGTCAATTTTCCTGATGCTATATAGTAATATAAAAAGCTAGCTCCTTGAATTCTGACAAACTTTGGGATTTCTCATTACAGCGATAGAACCTTCCTAAGGAGTAATAAATTGTTAACAGAAACTTCCTGTTGAAAGGATATTGGATAAAAAAATTTGCAATTGTAAAATGTTAATGCTCTTGCACATTTATAATTTAAATTTCCTTTTCATCGTATGAATTTATGTATGTGCCACATAAAAAGAATATAAATTTCAGATACTTATCAAGTTTATTTTTCAGATATTTCAGAAAGTATACATTTTGTCCTAAAGGAAATCAATGAACAGTCAACATTCTTGTGAAGGAATATTATAATCGATGCGATTCGCGAAATAATTATTCTGTATATATCGCAGCTGACAGATATTCATTTTGAATTTTTTCGAGCATGCGCATTAATACTTTCGCGTTCACCGCCTTTTGCAAAACACGTGCGTGAAAAAAAAGCGTTCTTTTTTTTTTTGGAGGTACCGTTAACCTTGTCTTTAATGGTTCATAAAATCAGTGTTCTTTCAGTCATTTTTTGTAAACAGTCATCTACACCTTTTCTTTTAAATAATTTAAAAGAAAAGGTTTTAAAAGGTTTTTTTTTAAAGCATCCTTATATGTATAAACAACATAGGTTACAAAGGAAAAACTGGAATAGCATGGAAAGTGTTACAACGCACAAGTAAAATTTTGTGGTGTTTTATATTTCGAAAGGAGTGAATATCAGAAAAAAGAAGAAAACCATGTCTAGAACTCGCATAAGACAATTGGACATTTTCGTTCTGCGTTTTTCGATATTTATGCAAATTGTAGATATATGTTCCGATTATAACATCGCTATTCGATACTTTTTAAATGGCAAAACCACAAGTTTTATTTTGACAATTTGCCTTATCCTGATTCCTTCTCTGATAGGTGTTTTAGTTAGTAGAAGGATGCAACAACAAGATAAAGAAGTGAAGTAGAATATATTCGTTTTTAATTCGATTAACTTCAGCTAATTCAATTATATTAGTTACATTATATATATTTTTTATAACTTATCTGATTAAAATAATGTTTCTTGATACAGTACAATTCTACAGATACAGATGATTATTGTAAAATATTGCATTTAATAACCAAGAATAGATTATTTTTTGTGATTGCTATTCCTTTGAAATTAGCACCAATTGTTCATTATTGGAAAACTTCAAAATATGCATTAAAAGCGTTTAAATGTAAGAAATCTGGAGACCTTACAAATGAAAGACGATATCATTCAAAGATGCTCAAAAAATATCGAGATGCTTCATTGCTAAGGGTATTTGAAAGCTACTTGGATGCTGCACCCCAACAGATTCTACAACTAACTCTAATACTAAATTCTTACGATAATAAGATTAATCTTGAATGTACTTATATATTATTTTGAGTATTAATAAATTTTAATGGTTCTGTATTTTATAAATCACAAAAAAAGAAACAAATGAAATAAAAATAAAGTATAGAGTAATTAGTAATATCTAATATACAGAAAAAAATTTTTGTGTCAAGGATATTTTTGATATTATTATTTTTATTAGTTTACTGTCATTTAAATAATGTTATATCTCCAAGTTTATTACCATATATATAGGATCTTGTGTAAATTAAATGATATAGAATTAGATATTACAACATATTACAAATTCAAAAAAATTATTAAATATTTTATGTAATTATACACACATATTCATATGTAGGCATTTCTATAATTTTCTTAATTTGCTTCTATATTATTTTCCAGTTATACATCAAGTATTCAGTATTGTCAGCTCGCTTATACGCATGGGTTTGTCAATGGCTGAGTATCATTCTGTCATTCGATTAGCTCAAGAAGATAAACTGAATATTGATATCACAGGAATTATTTTACAATTTTTGTGGCACTTTTGCATTACAGGTATATAATTAATATATTGAATTTTTGGCCATACTATAAAAATATTTATAAAATATATTTTAAACAAAATTTATAGAAATTATCATAATTGTAGTGGCAAGGATTTTATCGCTCAGTGTCATTGCAAGCATTTGGCCTATATCTGTCATAATTTGTTGTATAATACATTGGATAGGTATGACAATATGGATTTTGATTGATTCAAAAGGAATATTAGATTTTTGTCGAACTTATGACCATTCACATACGCAGCCTTCATTTAAAGAACATATTTATTCTGTATTATTTGCCTCAATTATTGGCATAGTTTACATTTTCATGTATATCAATACTGCAGACGGTAATACATTTTGGAGATATATGTGCTTCTATACTCTGTGTTTTTTGGAAAATACCTTATCAAATTTCTTGTGGATAGTTTATTGTGCTCCTGCAGTTAGAAATGCATGGTATTTTAATAAATTTCATATTATTGGTATTGTCTCTTTTGTTCTGGGAATTACAGCAATGGTTCTGTATTATACTATCTTTCATCCTTCTACAAAGAATAATATAGATAGAACCTCTCCAAATATACCAACTCAATGTACTTCAAATATATCAAATATATCAAATGAAGTGATAGAATTAGAGATGATGTAACTTTATCTATTTTTTATACAAAAGGACAAAAGAAATGAACTATACAAAATATGTGACTGATCTTATATTGTGATTTTTGTAAAGTCTTATGATAATTTTATAATGAAAAGAATATCTCACTATTATGTACAATAGTTTTAGTACAGCTGAATTTTCAGAGATTTTGCAAAATGATCAAAGCCATTTTAATCATACAGCATTTTTAGACTATAATTTTAAGATGACTTTGTACAAAATATTTGTACAAGATTGCATGTATATATGTTGTAACTGACAGGAACTACATATAATATTTTATACTGAAATTTTAACAAGAATATTTTCACTTAGAAGATATAAAGAAATATAACATTTCTCAGGAAATATTCAAATAATGTGTATAAGTTCAGAATACTACAATGGCATAATAGTATAATACATATATTGTGCTATATTGTAATATATATACTATATATATATATATATATATATATATATATATATATATATATATATATATATATATGCATATATATATATTATACATAATCTTATACTATCCTATACTATACTATTATATTATACTATTATGTATATATTGACATTTATTTATATATTATATTATATTATATTATATTTATATATTATATTATTATGTATATATTGACATTTATTTATGATATTATTTATTAATGTTAAAACTCAAGAATATGTATGTTCTCACAATATTTCAGGAATTTAGAATAAATGGAAAAAAAAATAGTAAACAAAAATAAATATTTGATATTATTTTATCTGATATATTTTTTTTTAAGAATTATATTAGAGTATCATAAATGATTTTGAAAGAACAAATAATAATTTTATGTACTGTATGCTTATTCATTTGTAAATATCTTATATATTTTTTCACCTTAGTCAATGAATTTTTGCTACCTCGAGCCATATATATATTTTATATTGCAAAATAATCTTATTTTCAATCTGCTTGTCAATTTTCCTGATGCTGTATATAGTAATATAAAAGGCTAACTCCTTGAACTTTGATAAACTTTGGGATTTTTCATTACAGCAATAGAACCTTCCTAAGGAGGAATAAATTGTTAATAGAAACTTCCTTTTAAAAGGATATTGGATACTCGAATTTGCTACAATTGTAAAATGTTAATGCTCTTGCACATTATATAACTTAAATTTCCTTTTCACCGTATGAATTTATGTATGTGCCAAAAAAAAGAATATAAATTTCAGATATTTATCAAGTTTATTTTTCAGATATTTCAGAAAGTATACATTTTGTCCTAAAGGAGATCAATGAATAGTCAACATTCTTGTGAAGGAATATTATAATCGATGCGATTCGCGAAATAATTATTCTGTATATATCGCAGCTGACAAATTGCGTATTTTGACAGATTACATACTGATCGTAGATATACATTTTGAATTTTTTCGAGCATGCGCATTAATACTTTTGCGTATCCCTTCATTTCACCGCCTTTTGTGAAACACGTGCATGAAAGAAACGTCCTTAAAAACAACATAAGTTAAGTTACAAAGGAAAAACTGGAGTAGCATGGAAAGTGTCACAACGCACAAGTAAAATTTTGTGGTGTTTTATATTTCAAAAAAAATGGATACCAGAGAAAAGGAGAAAACCATGCCGAAAACTCACATAAAACAACTGGACATTTTCTTTCTGCGTTTTTCGATAGTTATGCAAATTATAGATATGTGTTTCGATTATAACATCGCTATTCGATACCTTTTGAATGGCAAAATCACAAGTTTCATTTTGACAATTTGCTTTATCCTGATTCCTTCTCTGATAAGTGTTTTAGTTAGTAGACGGATGCAACAACATAAAGAACAAGATAAAGAAGTGAAGTAGAATAAATTCGTTTTTAATTCGATTAACTTTAGCTAATTCAATTATATTAGTTACATTATATATACTTTTTACAACTTGTCTGATTAGAATCATGTTCCTTGATACAGAAGAATCCCATAGCTACAAGAGATGATTGTTATAAGAGATTGCATTTAATAATAAAAAATGCATTATTTTTTGTGATTGCTATTCCTTTGAAATTAGTACCAGTTGTTTATTATTGGGAAACTTCAAAGTATGCATTAAAAGCGTTTAAATGTAAGAAATCTGGAGACAATACAGGTGAAAAATGGTATTATTCAGAGATGCTCAAAAAATATCAAGATATTGTATTGCTAAGGATACTTGAATGTTACTTGGAAGCTGCACCTCAACAAATTCTGCAACTAACTCTAATATTAAACTCTTATGAGTCTGATAATGAGATTAATCTTGAATGTACTTATATATTATCTTGAGTATTAATAAATTTTAATGTTTCTGTATTTTATAAATCACAAAGTATAGAGTAATTAGTAATATCTAATATAGAGAAAAAAAATTCTTGTGTTAAGGATATTTTTGATATTATATATATTTCTACTAGTTTACTGCCATTTATATAATGTTATATTTCCAAGTTTACTGCTACATATAGGTTCTTGTGTAAATTGATAAATGATATAGAAATAGATATTACAACATATTACAAATTCAAAAAAATTATTAAATATTTTATATAATTATTTATACACACACACATACATATTCATACATATGTAGGCATTTATATAATTTTCTTAATTTGCTTCTATATTATTTTCCAGTTGTACATCAAGCAGCTAGTGTTGTCAGTTCGCTTGTGAGCATGGGTTGGGCAATGGCTAGTTATCATCGTAGCATTCGATTAACTCAACAAAATAAATTGAATATTGGTATTATAGAAATTATTTTACAATTTTTGTGGCCCTTTTGCATTACAGGTATAT
Source organism: Camponotus vicinus (assembly GCF_025532165.1). NCBI lineage: Eukaryota > Metazoa > Arthropoda > Insecta > Hymenoptera > Formicidae > Camponotus > Camponotus vicinus. The sequence continues at coordinate 6,795,423 of NW_028141949.1, forward strand.
AATTAATATATTAAATTTTTGGCTATGCTATAAAAATATTTAAAAAAAATTTATAGAAATTATCATTATAATTGTAGTGGCAAAAATTTTATCGCTCAGTGTCATTGCAAGCATCTGGCCTATATATGTCATAATTTGTTGCATACTACATTGGATAGCTATGACAATAGGGATTTTGATTGATGCCGAAGGGATATTAGAATTTTGTCGAATTTATAACATTTCACCACATATGCAGCCTTCATCTAAAGAACATATTTATTCTGTATTATTTGCCTCAATTATTGGCATTGTTCATATTTTCATATATCTCAATACTACGAACAGTGATGCATTGTTAAAATATCGGTGCTTCTACTTTCTGTCCTTTTTGGAAAATTTTGCATCAAATTTCTTGTGGATAATTAATTATCCTGCTGCAGTTAGAGATGCTTGGTATTTTAATATATTGTATGTGATTTATATTGTCTCTTTTCTTCTGGGAATTGTGGCAATGCTTCTGTATTATTTCTGTATTATTTTTTATCCTAAAAAGTATATCTGTCCAAATACCAAATCAATTACTATAAATACAACAATAAAAACTAAAGTGACAAAATTGTAGATGATGTAACTTTTATCTATTTCTTATTCAAAAGGACAGAAAAAATGAACAATACAATGTGTGACTGATCTTATATTGTGATTTTTATAAAGTCTTATGATAATTTTATAATGAAAAGAATATCTTACTATTATGTACAATAGTTTTAGTACAGCTGAATTTTCAAAGATTTTACAAAATGAACAAAGCCATTTTAATCATACAGCATTTTTGGACTATAATTTTAGGAAGACTGTGCACAAAATATTTGTGTAAGACTGCATGTATATATATGTTGCAATTGGCAGGAGTCAGCTACATATAATTTTTTATACTGAAATTTTGACAACAATATTTTTTCACTTAGGAGATATAAGGAAATATAACATTTCTGAGGAAACATTCTTCAACAAATAATGTATATAAACTCAGAATACTATAATAGCATAATATATATAATACATATATTGTACTATTCTGTAATATGTACTACATATACTATATACATATACACACACATATATATGTATATGTGTATATATATCTATATATATGTGCACACTATATATACATAATATTTTACTATACTATTATATTATATTATTATGTATATATTATGACATTTATTTATATGATATTATTTATTAATGTTAATATACTCGGAAATGTATCTCACAATATTTCAAGAATTTAGAATAAATGAAAAAAAAATAGTAAATAAAAATAAATATTTGATATTATTCTACTAATATATATATTGTTTTAATTATATTGGAGTATCATGAATGACTTTGAAAGAACAAACAATAATTTTATATACTGTATGCTTATTTATTTGTAAATATCTGAATTTATATATTTTTGTTACTTCTCTTCAATAAGTTTTTGCTACTTCAATTCATATTTCGCATTTTTGTAACATTAAATTATAATTAAATAGAATTAAATACAAGACATTCATATTTAATAAGAACACTACTTTTAGTGTTTATTATATTAGATAAAATAATTGATAGATAAAATTGATAAGCTAATTGAAGATAATACATATACTTTGTTCTTTGTTTATTGATTCAGAACAAATTATTTAATTTTTAATTAATTTTTTTTGTATTTTCATTCTGTTCATTTCTTTATATTGTAAAATTTTTAGTACTTTTATAAAATAACATTAATCATAATAAAAATATGATCTTTGTATTAAAATTAAATCATAAAATAAGAAAAGATATACAATGTGTAAGATAGGTAAGAGATATGCTTGTAATTGTGATAAATAATATAAAGATAAATAAGTTAGAAATGATTACTATAACATTTATTCACAATCTTTATCAAATTGAAAATAATATAAAATATCACTAAAAAGAAAGCATTATGAAAGCTCATAATTTATTAAATTAATAATTATGTGTTACATATTATATATTAGCATTACTTTTTCATTTTCTAATTCAATAGATGTTAAAAGCATATAGAATAGATTAACAATCAAAGAAATAAATCTTAAATTTGAAATATATTTCTGTTTCTTTTAAGTATCAATCAACTGGATTTTGTACTACTATTAATATGAATTCCTTATCTGGTGCGACCATAATTTCATGTTTTTTGCTACGTATACGCAAGAAAGTTAAATCATTTGTTGGGTCCAAGTCACGTACGACAGAACGAGCTTTATCTGACAATTGGCTTATCAAGCCTGCATATTGAACCGTTGTTGTGTTGTCTAATGTTGACTTTATCGGAATACCTAAAATAGATATAATTTTATGAAAGTTTCTTTACAAATAAATCATTTAAATTCTCCCATGTACCTTCTGCATTTACTACTATCGTTCCAACTACTCCTTTATGAGACTGAATTCGTTTCATAGTTTCTTCAACCTCTTGTGCCTTAAAAATATATATATATATATTTCATAAACAATTTTGTTCATAAGTTACATAAAATTAGAAATACATAAAATACAAAAATTAGGTATACATAAAATTAGGAATTTTATACACACCATTTTTTAATGTAAAATAATCCTGAGATTTTCTATGGTACAATATAAAGATTACAATGTACAATATAAACTCCTTGTTAAGCTGCAAAATCTTATCTGTATTATTGATTGCGAATTTATGCAACCTCCTTTTCTTTTCTTTCTATTTAAGTCCCTTTCAAAATACAATAGCACTCTTTTTTACACACCGTTATATGCATTAATTCATTTATTTTATAAATATATGTCTTCTACAGACATGGCAACGCAATGGAATAACCAATAATATCAACTTCTCTTTCTCTTTCTTTCTCTAGCATCTCTACCTCTCGCTTGAAGTGAGCTCCAAACATGACATCATCAAGCTCGCGTATATGACTACGTTCAGGGTACATTTCGTTTGACACTTCAAAACGTTTGATGGAGTAAGCAGAAGTACACTCCGTTTGACGCTATTTTCACTTCGAAGCGTTTGATGGACCAATCAGAGAGAAGAATCTTGAGCGAAAATAGCTACAAACGGAATACACCTTCGATCGATAAATATTTTAAAATCGACATTTGACAATTTATTTTTTTTCTTTTCAGAGTGTCGCGCAACGATTTTAATTTTCAGCTTTGCTTTATTTATTAAAGGGCATCGAATATGTGCATTTTCATCGAAATTTACAATGAAGCCCTTATTTTAAATATTTATTTTGTTTCTGCTACATAATCAAAATTTAAGTAGATAATCAATTTAAATTATATTAAATTATTAATCTTACATTGAATAAACAATACTTTTAATATTTAAGTTTAGCATAAATTTAATAGTATTTTTTTCATAAAAAATTTTTTGCATTTAAAAGCATTTAAAGCTTTACAAATAAATTTAAAAACACATATTATAAATAAAAGGAACTTTATTATACAATAATAAAAAAGATTAATTAGAAAACATTGTATTCAATTGTAATCATTCTAATCTAAGATCATTCTTTAGATATTTAATAATAGATATTAATTATATATACAGTTTGATATTTAAATGCATGAATTATTCTGTATTATCTTGCAACTTAACAACAAGATCTGTACCAATATATTTTGGTAAATTAAGATTATATTGTAACTCTAGTTTTTTAGGTACGAATCGTCCACCCAAATAATGAAATCTTCCTTCAAATTTAGACGCACACATCTTTGGTGCCGTTAAAGATATTAACATTTGTGGTTTTATGCCACCTTCTTCTGGTGGGCCATTCTCAACATTCCAGCCTGAGGGTATATCTATACTGCAAATAGGAACGGTTGTATCTTTTAACATATTAATGATGCAGACAAATGGTTCTCTCACTGGTGGTTTGAAACTGAATCCAAGCAGAGCATCTATTACAATTGCATATTCCTGCAAAATTGTCGGATCGGTTGCTTTCTCTATATGTTGATTTTCCAGTATAGGTATATCATTCTCGATGCATTGATGTAACAGTCTTTCATATAATAAATTACTTGTTCGTTTTGGATAATAAATTTCTGGTGAATATCCAAAATGTTTCAAGTGTCTGGCACAAACCAAGCCATCACCACCGTTATTGCCTGGCCCACAACATACCAGCACTTTATTCGAGTTTTCCAACAACGGATACGATTTTGCGATTGCAATAGCACAACTTTGTCCAGCCAATTCCATCAACTGATCAACGCTGAATTTGTATCTTTCGAATAAATCCTTATCAATGTTAATAGCCTCCGATTGATTCAAATATTTCACCATTTTGCTATATTTCCTTTTCGTAAGCGAAACGAATAATTTATTGGTGTGAAAAGGCCTTATCTGTTTCTGCAACTTTAAAGTGAAGGGTAAGAATCGTAGCATTTATTAACGAGTAGAAACTCGTAAATTTATTAAATTATTCTGTGACATTTGACCTTGATTTTAGCTGATTCAAGACAATTCAAGAAGCGAAACCACGTCGTACAAGAAGATTATCGAACCATCGATCATCTGGCATAATTTGACATATTTGTTTGATCCTCTTCGTAAAATTCCATCTTATTATTCCGTCTAATTATTTTATTAGTTTATGGTTGTGACATGTGCGATCATGCATAACCGCCTTTAGGAGTGCGTTCAAAAATCCTACCGTGGGCGAAAGTAGCATTTAATTGGCCAATAAGGAGAAAAAGGTCTCTTTGTCCTGATTGGTCAATATAAAGCTACTTTACTTCACGGGAAAGATTTTCGAACGCACCCTAGAACTATAGAACAAGTTCTGTCAAGTGGCAAATGCTAATTGCTCGTGGTTATTATTTTTTCTAAAGTTAACTCACCCGTAACGATCAGTCGACTAACAGACTGACAGATTGTACTCGTAGTCATGAACGGTATTTCTGCTTTGGCTCTCATCATGTCAGGACGATAATCTATCTGCCTTTTTCAATGACATTCTTGTAAATCATCTATAAGTTGCACCACCATGATTTCTACAGCCCTATTTGTTTCGTTATTTTTCTTCTTGCTCAATGCTCAGGCAGGTCCTGTGTCTCCACATCCAAAGTTGTTAGTCGTTTCTTACGATGCGTTCAGGTGAGCGAATAAAAAAAGACATGTATAAAATATTTTTCATATAAAGGTAAAAATATTAGAAAAATGTTGTATTTTCTTTCATTTACAGGTACAACTATTTTGAGAGAAACCTAACGCCATATATGAATCAATTAAAAGCAGAAGGCACTCATGCGGAATACATGATGAACATTTTTGTCACCAAAACTTTTCCCAATCATCATACAATGGCAACAGGATTATATGCGGAAACACATGGGGTTGTAGATAACGAATTTTATGATCCTGATATTCACAATGTTACAAAATATTCATACAAGTTATATCATTATGATAACAATATTCTTCCTATTTGGGTATGTAGAGAAATAGTAATTATTATCTGTGAAGTAAACACGACAATCTACAAATTTAAAAAAAAATATTAAGAGCTCTGATAGCACTTTTCATAGTTCTACAGTTCCTGATAAAAATTAAAAAGAGTTCCGCATTCCTTATATTAAAAAATTGAAATCGAAAAAATGACGTGCTAACTTCACAAATCTATCATCATCTACTCTTCCTTCTAAAGTATTAAAACGCATTGAATATTATTATTTTTATTAAGAGTTCCTGATAGTTCTGTTTAACTTCAGCCTATATATGCAATTTTAGATCGATATTCCAACATTTAATAATTTTTAATTAATTTTTAATGTTCTCCACTCGTGACAGTAAAAATGTGTGGTATGGATAATTTTCCGTAGTTCTAACGATAGTTCTCGACAGTTCTATAGAAGTTCTATCATTTAGATACATTTTTATGCAAAATTCAGACCTCTTTTGAAACAATTTTTTACAATTACCCAGCATAATTCTGCCTCTAAAGTACTAAAACATGTTGAAAAAAATTATTTTTGATAACAGTACTTGATATTTCTGTATGTATATATGTAATTATATCGATAATTAGATTGAAAATTGCACATGTACACTGAACTTAAACAGAAATATGAGAAATGTTATCAAAAATAATTATTTTCAAAACGTTTTAGTACTTTAGAGACAGAGTCATGCTGGGTAATTGTAAAAAATTATTTAAAAAATAGTAAACAGTTGGAATTTTGCATAAAAAATGTATCTAAATGATAGAACTTCTATAGAACTGTCGAGAACTATCGTTAAAATGCAGAAAATTATCCACACAACACATTTTCACTAACAATAAGTGTCATGAAGGAAGTCGAGGATATTAAAAATTGATTAAAAATTATTAATGTTGAAATATCGATCTGAAATTGCATATATAGGCTGAAGTTGAGCAGAATTATCAAGAACTCTTGCTAAAAATAATGATACTGAATGTATCATTATTTAGTAACTTTAGTACTTTGTCAGTACTTTGTCAGTACTTTGTCATGTTAGATTTATGAAGTTAGCACGTCATTTTTTCGATTTCGATTTTTTAATATAAGGAATACGGAATTCTTTTTAATTTTTATCAGGAACTGTAGAATTATGAAAAGTGCTATTAGAGTTCTTAATATTTTTTTTAAATTCGTAGATTGTCGTGTCAGCTTCGCAGACACATTATTATATATTGCATTTTAAATATATTTTTTTGTATAATTTATGTTTTATTAATGTATGGTATATAGACGGTAAATGAAAAAAGTGGCAGGCATAGTGGCACAATGATGTGGCCAGGTTCTGCATTTGAGTATCAAGGAACATCGCCAACTTTTGCTCAGGTGTGTAGATTATGGAACAATATAAAAATCTTATAAGAATACGGAGATTATATTAACAATCGAATATTTCAGCCATTTAATGATTCAATTTCATGGAAAGACAGGGTTGATACATTAATATCATGGTTTGTACATCCCACAAACCCAATAAATTTTGGGATATTGTACATTGAGGAACCAGATTACCATGGTCATACTGCAGGAATTAACAGTCCTGAATTTAATGAAATTTTAAAAAAGTTGGACAATATTACGAAATACATGCATGATAAAATTAATCATTATGGCTTAACAGATCTTAATGTAATTCACTTAAGCGATCATGGCATGGCATCAGTTACTGTGGAAAGAATAATCAATCTATCAAATTACATAAATGCTAGCGATTACATATTTGTAGGAACATCTCCAGGATTACATATTTTTCCAAATTTTGGTAAGATTGTTTTATAATATATGAGTTGTTATATGAATTAATATTTACATGTTATTATATCCTCTTCAAAATATTCTGTTTATAGGAAAAGAGGAGTCAATTTATCAGAAATTAAAGTTTGCTGCAGAACAAACGAATACATTCAAAGTATATAAAAAAGAAGACATTCCGGAAAAATATCATTATGGCAATAACAATCGTGTAGGCCCTATTTTTGTCATAGCTGAAGTTGGATATGCATTTCAAAATCTTTACGATGCTATAGAATATTATAAAAAGAAATTTAATATTACAGGTATATTTTGTGTTGTTTACTATAATATATATATATATATATATATATATATATATATATATATAAAACTATATATATTTATTATTGTGATCATTTTTAATATTTAATCTATTATTATTTAATATTTATTATATAGCAATGATGAATGGGAATACAGTGAATGGTATTATTCAATTTTAGTTAACAATCAGACGGAATTTGGACTACATGGTTACAACAATGAAGCTATGGAGATGCATCCCTTTTTCTTTGCTAATGGACCCGCTTTTGTACCAGGATGTAAATTAGAACCTTTTAATAACACAGACTTATTTCCTCTATTTTGTGAAATACTTAATTTGAATTGCCCAATAGTTAATGGTACTTTATCTCATTTAACAAAGTGCCTTAGAACACGATCAAAAGATGTATCGGTACCTACATATAGAGTACTATGTAAGTATTCATTTTTTGATACACAATTACATAAATTTTCTCTAAGATTATAATGTGTTAACATTAGTTGCAGTTATCATAGGCACTATTATATTACTAGGAATTACAGTAGTGGTGACAATAATTTATAGGAAAAAACGAAGATTAGCGCATAGCTTGAGGTAAATAATATATAATAAATATTAATATATATATATAAGCTAGACTTTCCAATCTGGAACAAATTTTTCTTTCTCTATTTTTCTAAATAAATTTCTTAATATTTTATTTTATTTAAACTAACAAATGTTTACACCATTAAAAAGATTTAGTAACAAAATTATTTTAATTTTTCAGGAAATCGTATTATACGCTGGGCGAATAATATATCACAATATTGATAATAAATATGACATTATTTGTATTTTAATTTTCAATTGATGACTTATATGTAAGAAACATTAAATTGGAATATTGTGTCATCATAAATCAATGTTTTTAATAATACATATGCATGCAATACAAATACATTACTTTTTAATTTCTTCTTTATGTTTTTTTATCTATAAAAATATGTGATTCGAGGATACTAAATTTGATTAATCTGGGTGTTTAACAATATAGTGTGTGATATAGAAATCTTAAACATTTCAAATGTTAAAAATTTGCTCAATCATAAGACAAAAATACTTTTACATAAACAATTAATGGTATTTTTTTTTATCATTTATAATAAAACTTAATAAATTATAATATGTATAATACTTGTGTAAGCTTATTACTGTAAATGTATATAAATATTTCTCAATGAATATATCCTAACATTAATATCAATCAACTTTTATTTCTAGAAGGGTACTGGATGAAACAGAAACTCAACAGCTTTGGGATGAGAGTTTAATTCCTCATTTATGAAAAAAATTTTGCTTTCAAAAAATAAATGTAAAATTTTTAAAAAATAAATGTATAATTTTTAAAAAATTAATTTTTAAAAAGATAAAAAGGATATCATATTTTTTTCTTATTTATTTTTATTCTTTAATTATTTGATATCTTTCATGCAAGTTATGTCAAATAGAAAGCATCATAAAAGGAATAACTATATCTTACATCAGAGATTAATTATAAGTATTTATTCATCTTTTTTTTTCCTCCCACTCATTTAATTATCTAATCTAATTACGTGTGAGTTGTGTTATGTTAATATCGTATTATCAGCTGAATATCTCTTGTGACACCGACCACAAACGAAATGTAAATAAAAACAATTTGTATTAAATTTTTTCACATGAAAGTTCTTACAATGTTTATTACAAAACCTCTTGGCATATGAATGCATAAGATGTTTCCCTTTTTGATTCCCGCTGCTGCACTAATGACAATCATTGTTGCACAACGCATTCTAAAGTGCAGGCAATGTTCCAAGAAATTTTTAAAATTGCGCAATTTGCATTATAATTGACTTGAAACAACCGCTACATTTTATAATATCGTTTTTTATTAGATTAATTCAGCATTATGTAGTAACAAAAGTATTATGGCAGCAAATAAATATATCAACTTATTTTACAATTACAATATAATTAATATAATAATTTACGATAATTTAAATTGTTATATTATGTTAATGGATATAATTATGTAAACGATTATATGTATGCTTTTCTGAATAAGAACAGGGTGCGAAACATTATGTAATATCTTCTCTGTAGATCTCCAAGCCTCGAGATTATATAAATACGATATGGAAGGAGAGTCCGTGAAAACTGCAAGATTAGATCTAGAACTGTATCTAAAAATGTACAATCACGCGTTTTTTGTAGCACTGATATACATTCACGATATTTCCAGAGTATAGAATTAATTACATATGCACAATGACTCATAGGCGTGACATATAGGCTCGAATTATAGAATTTATAAAATGCTAATGATTAATCTATTTGATAAAAACAAATAATAAAAATCAAATCGCATAATTGCTATTTGCGAAAATAGATGAGTAAAAAAATATTTAATGTTTCAATTTTACTTTCGGTAGATGCGACAAATAACTTAAATTTTATGATTTATTTACGATTTAAATAAATTTATATAAATTTATTTATTATCGTAAATGTGATTTTATTTTAATTGATAATTATATATATTATTCCTATTTAGAATTGTTACCATTTAGAAAAGTTTTATATTATATTTATATTATATATACATATATAAAATTCTCTCTCTCTCTCTCTCTCTCTCTCTCTCTCTTAAAAGATTTATTTTCTGATATTTTTAGTGTACTACTAGATATAATATTACAAATGATTTTTAATCAACTTTTTGATTTCTTATAACATTACGATAACTTGGAATATTGAATAATTGGAAATCGAGTTTTATATACTGATAATATAGCATAGTGTAGAAGATTTTAGCGTATAAATTACAATTATAAAAGCAAAGAGCTAATCGTAATAAAAGTAAAAGTTTCATGACACGATATTTCATGTAATCATTGATGCCATTTTATCTGTCATATCGCGACAGATAGCTATATATTAATGATTACTATTGCCTAATTAAAGATAATTACGATTTTATGATAAACAAGATTGTTCGTAATCTTGGCAATCTCGAAAGATACCGCGACAATTGTACAGATAACATTATTTTGTATTTTTTCCCTCTATCATCGTCTATTAAAAGATGGACTAATAAGATGCGCTTTATAAAAACATGTTGAAATATACGAATCATGTATATACCAATCTCCACTCGATCAGATGAACGTTGATTAAATATAAATGGGAGAAATCTCGTGGTAACATGGCGTAAATGCTATCTGACTCACCAGGTCAATTACTTTATAATTCCAGGTGTGTATATACATATTTCATTGATACAAACACACACACAGTAGCACTGGAATTATATATATATATATATATATATATATATATATATATATATATATATATATATATATATTTCTTTTTTAACCAATTTAATTATTAATTGATTTAGTGAGTCAGACAGCGCCATTACGCAATATTATTCGTATTGTTATCAAGTGGAATTTTGCACACAAATTACACACACAAATTTCGCATAATCAAATGATTTATATAATATACATATGCATATGCAATATATATTTATATATGTATATAAAATTGATGCTGTTTTTGCAGACTTTGTTTTTATGCAAATTTGTATTATTCTGTATATTCTCTTATCACTGCCAGGCTAGAGGCAGAGAAGAATAATTAAGAAATAACAACTCGATCACATATAATTAATCATTATAATGTTTATAGTTTGGTCGCATTTATTTTTATAATGTTTGCGTCTTAAAATTAATTTCTCTCTTTAATGAAAATTCTAATTAAATCTTTATTTGTAAATCTTTATTTGTAAATTATTATTAAAAATTTAAATTTTGTATATTCGATACATAGAAAACTTTTGTGTTTCCGATTTTTAAATATAATTTTTGCAACCTTTTTTCGCATAATATCAGCATTTATAATTATTATTTTATAAATCATGTCATAATACATTATTTTAAAGTAATATATATACTACTTTCACTAGCGTGAATCAGTGTATTATCACTGAAAAACAGTAAATACTCACTGATTACAAGCAGTTATAAGTACAGCACTGATTACAGTGATAATACACTGATTCACTTTTAGAGAGTATTTTTCTATACCTATAGATTTTACAGATTTTTTATAAAAAGACCGAACTTAAAGAAACATAAACATTCGTAATTAATATGTTTATATTTTATCAATATATATGTATATCAATATGTACATACATGTGTTGATATCTATAATACATTTTATATTATGTATTGCATATTATGTATTCTCTGTTTTCTGGAGTGTTCAAAATGAGATTACCCTATAAGTGCAATCTTATAATAAGAAAAAAAAATGATTATGACTAGCTATATAATTGAAATACCTTTTGCGCGAAAAGTTTTACAACTAAAAGACTTTTTTAATTAATATTGTGCGCATTAGTAGACCTGAATATCCAATCGATATCCAAATATATCCATCGAGTGTCTGCGTCGTATAGGATGTGCGCGTCGCTAGAAAAGAGAAGAGGCCAACGCCAGTGGTTCGAGCAACGATGGCCAGTGGACGAGGGCGATCGATGTGATCCGTGGCGCGTTCAATGCCACTTGGAGAACATTGAATTGTGTTCAGTAGCAGCAGCAAAGAGACAGAGAGAGAGAAGAGAGAAAAAGAGAGGGGATATACCCTACGATCGATGCTTATATAGCTAGCTACGGACGCAACAAATCGTTCCAGTCGTTGTCTCTCGTCTCAGGATTAACCCGCTTTTTTTTTCTTTTCCTCGGATTAGCCTCGATATATTCCTCCGAGCCTTCGCCGCGCGATATACTTTCACGATGTCCGCGGCCGCTTAATTAAGACTGATCAACCGACCGTTCAGCCGATCAGCCTTGCCGGTTCAATTATCGCGGCGAGTGCTCGAAGAAATAATAACGCGCGAGACGATAACGATTTGTTTCGTCACATGCGGGGATAGGGAACTTCAACATGTTTTACGGGACGTAAGAGATTCCTTGCGAGCGCTTCCCGTCATCGTCGAGCGGAAGTTGGAGAGGAGCGCGCCTTTAAATAAGTCGAGATCGCGCGCGGCCGGGCATCATCTCGATCTTGAAACTGCGGCGCAGCATCCCTAAAGGCTGGAGTCGAATCGTCGCAGCGGTCGCCGTGTGAAGAAAGTGTTGCCTCCTCTCTTCTCACGGGGAGCTTCGGAGATCTCGACCGAAAGCGAGATGCCGCCGCAGGAGAAACTCCCCACGGCTGATGGCAGGGTCCTCGGGGATCTGTCCTCGAAGGACGCGAGTCCTGACGGATTGTCGGCCTCGGCCTCGTCCGAGGTCGGATTTCCGGTCAAGAATGGCCTCAAGAGCGGCGACCAGGAGGATGATCCGGAGCAGCCCAAGGATATAGACTTCGATGATCTGCTGCCGCACATCGGCGAATTCGGTACCTATCAGAGGATCCTGTTCGTGCTGATGATACCGTTCGCCTTCTTCGTCGCCTGGGTGTACTTCTCGCAGATATTTATCACGCTTGTGCCGGAGGGACACTGGTGCCGCGTACCCGAGTTGGAGAATCTCACTGTTGAAGAGAGGTAGGATATGCAAATCGTTGAGTTTCCGCTTCCAGCGAAGATGAAGAACCGTATATGGAATATTTCTAGAGAGAGAAAAATTTTGTTAATAATATTAATTGAAAACTCTTAGTTCTGCAAGAGTTTTCATACAAGAAGCACTTCAGCTGTCACTATTTTATGATGATGACAGCTAAATTTTATATATCTGTAGCATGTATTTCACACTACAATTAATATTCTCTTCCTCCGCTTATCTCTTTTTTTAAAAAGGAACATATTTGTAGCGCGATAAGATGTTAAATAAAGAATCGTTTACTTGATTTATTGCTTACTTTGACGTTTTGATTACATCTTGGAACATCGCGGTTGCAGTAATATGCGAGTCTCGTGTACCGTTTACAATAGATATTAGGAAGATTAGAGAGGAGGCTTCAAGAGATTGTATTCCAGTCTGTTATAATTGCCCGTACACACACAAACATATTTTCTTAATATTCCGATTATCCATGATAAGGTGATTCGCTATCTATTGTATTTTACTTTATTTGTTTCGAAAGATTCAGTAAGACTTTATAATAAAAAATTAAATTTATATATATTGTCAAAAGTGCGACAATGTATATAAATTATGTATTATATAATTGACATTTAACTTATTTAGAATTATTTTCTCTTTGAAAATTAGAGCCTTTTCTTATGGAAAAAATTGGTTACAGAAATACCTGTAAGTTTAAAATAAATAAAAAAACGTAAAAATAGAGAGCACCATTTATACTTATGCAATATTCGCATTTATATAACTTGTTAGTAATAATTGCTGCAAGATATGTAAATTTGATTGAAAAGATATATAAAATTCATAAAAAATATAGTATGTTAATAACTTGTAAAAGCGTTCCTAACATTAGGTTGCACTTCGAATAAACAGACTTCCTTTTGCTCTCTTGCGTTAATAAATATATAAAAAAAATTAAACAATACGACACACGTGTGTTTGCTATTCTCGGCGTTATCGTCGATCTTCCTCGCGGCCACGTCGTCGTCAATGTGAGCATTTTTTTCTTTTCATCTTGGTCGCATGGAACCTGCAAAGCGCGAGATATTAGCAGCCAGGGAAAGTGTGAAAATAATGCGACACACGCGGCGAGACCTTCGCAGTTACAATTCGATTGCACGATGAAACTCACGTGTTCCAGTAAATCCTACGTACGATTTAATAGTCTTTTGACGTCAGAACATAATTATATGTATTGTAGAGATAAATGACCGGCTGAGGGCAATATTTTTGCAGAAAGACACTCGTAAGAAATATATAAATGTTAATATGATAATGATTTGCAACAACGTGTTTTGATCGTTTTTAAAACGAAGTAGTCAGTACGTGACGCTTTACTCATTAATTTGCATAATTAATGAATTCATTGTTATAATATATTTGCATTAAGTGGTACTTAAGTTAAATAAAATTAAAAAATAATTTTTATAACAATCGCGTTCCTCTTCTAAAGAAAGAAAATTAGCGAAGAGAATATTTAATGAGTTTACTCAATTATGAGTTATTAGTTATGCAAATTACAGATAATTTAGAAACTAAAAATAACCAAACAATTAAATAAAAGTAACTATTTTTTATAAATTTTGTTTTTCTAAAATACATTCTTATGTGTCGCTCGTAAAACTTCAGTCTTACGATACTTTACGACGACATATATCTTTAATATTTACCGTAAGTGTTATTAACTGTCAGTGAGAATTGAATATTAATAAGAAAAATACATTTTCATTTCGAGACATATGACGTCCAGCTGCTGGATACGTAGAATAATGCATAATAATGTAGAATAATAAATTCGTTCGAAACCTTCGTACAAGTAAAGAGAGCGTGAACGCGAGAAATATTTGTGCAAATCTTTCGACATAAGCTAAAGCCACACGTGATTACACGTCAAAGACAAGAAATGCGTACTTTATACATGTAGGATGTTCCTGCCATGTATATTTCAATCTATACTGAGTAATAGCGTCATTGTAACATACGATAGAGGTTGCAAAAGTTATTCGAAAGTTGTATTCATTTCGGGCGCGAAATGCAATATTTGATTATACAGAATGTTTCGCGTTCTATTTTAATGAATTCGCGAAGCTTCTCTATAAACTCTCTGAGGAATTAAAAATTCTTGTTAACAAAACTTTAATTAGATGCCATCTTTTTTTATTTATTTTATAATTTTTAATTAAATAATTTATTAAATTAATTTATATTAATTTATTAAATAATAAGCTTAATGATTTAAGCTTAAATTTTAAAGATACCTTCATTCGAAGATAAATGAAGAATACATGCAGTTTTACATTTGCATCCTTGAAGCTTGCTTCGTAAAAAAGTGACAGGTTTCTTTTATCATTTGTAATTGAAAAACTATTTATATCTCGCAGAGTACTTCTTTTTTAAACAGATTCTAAATTGTACAAAAATTCAAAATTTGTTGAGAAAGTCTTATATTTTGTATGTACATAAAAAAAGAAATTTTTTTATATAAAAGAAATTATACGATATTTTTATCATTATGAGTTTTTTTGAAAAATTATTACAAGTATTTTTGAATAATATATATTGAAAGATAGAAGGTTTTATGAAAGAGAAACGATTTTTTTTCTCGATGAGAGATATACAATTTTACACATACGATCTGTAACTTCAACATTCTTGCGCAGTTAGTTACTGGACTCGTGAGTGGAGACGCTCTCGCGCGAATGTATCAAGGATGAAAAAAGTCTTACGTGCGTTGCAATCGATGTCGAATGCGTTCATTCGTTTGTGTAAGTCTTGCGTAAAGGTCAGATTACGTGCGTTATTAATCGAAGGTGTGCATACACCGATAATTGAGACCTTTATATGCCTTTTTCATTGCTGGCATCATTTTCAACTTCCTGTCAGGATCTATAAAGCTTGACATTTATTCGTGATCAACATTTAACATTTTACTGGAACTTTTCTTATTATATCGACTGTCTTATGAGAAACCTACATTAATTTTATTTTGTTCTAATTTTTTTCGCTTACTTTTTCAGGATTGCATTGGCGATACCTCTCGACGAGAATGGTTATTCCAAGTGTACCATGTACGATGTAAATTATACAGAAATAATTTTAAACGGGATCAGAGATGCAGATCCGAGCTGGCCGACGAAGGGTTGTTCGCATGGTTGGGAGTTCAATTTTACCGACATACCTTATGAAACCGTGGCAACTGAGGTAAGGATAAAAAGGCTCAGGATCAAAAAACGAAAATTGATAACTTGAAGAATCACCGGGATAAGAAATGGCATTTCTCTTTCCCGATCTTTTCATTAAACGCATTCGCGACATTATTGGAACATATTTTGAAGTAACGTAAATTGTATCGCGTA
This sequence comes from Camponotus vicinus, assembly GCF_025532165.1. Classification (NCBI taxonomy): domain Eukaryota; kingdom Metazoa; phylum Arthropoda; class Insecta; order Hymenoptera; family Formicidae; genus Camponotus; species Camponotus vicinus. Next base: position 6,811,988 of record NW_028141949.1, read on the forward strand.
GGCAGGTAATGAATGACAATAAATTATTTTAAATTTGATCAAGATGTAATAAATAAGCATTTGAGACAACCGGAAAAATGCTATATTCACATAAATCCTAGAATTTAGTAGATTATAATTAAATATTATAATAAACTGATTAATGTCATGAATCAAATTTGTTCTTAACAAAAATATCGAAATCATTCTTTCCAAGTTTATAATTTTTTTCTATATATTTATAATAAACCTCAAAGTAAAATCCTATTAAAATAAATTTTGTAAAACCTTTTAATTCTGCAAAATATTGTTTGAGAAAAGCTTTGTTTTTTGTCTGTAACTCCGAAACTATGCCTCGATATTTTCGTTAATAAAAAAATCACCTTCAAATTGGCTAGAAAATTGGTTGTTAAAAGGACATCCGGTAATTTTGAGACATCTGTATACTATCACGGTATATTACAACACATTACTATTATATATTGTGAATGCGCTGCAAAATGAATTAAATCCAATACATGAAACGATCTTGAGAAGAGATTTTAAGGAAATTCTAAAGAGATTCTGAGAGATACATTTTAAGAAATTTTAATATAAAATTTTAATATAAGAGAAATCGTTTTAATTTAGATTCAAATAATAAAGCAATCTTTTCACATTTATCAAATCCGTTTAAAACGGAATTATATCGTCAAGTAGGTTCTAAAAGGATTGTTCGCTGTTTTTTTTTTGTAAAAAATTAAATCTTCTCGTGCTTCCCCTAATGCGTTAATTCTCGCACAGTTACATTTTAAGCTCTCGGAAATTTATAGACTTATATAGCGATGGTACTCTCTGTTGATTCTCGAGAAATTAATTATTCGAGCCTCCGTTGCAGCTAGGATGGGTGTGCGAGCAGAGCGCGTTGCCCACGACCGCCCAGAGCATCTTCTTCGTCGGCGCGATCTTCGGCGGCCTCTTGTTCGGATGGATCGCTGACAGATATGGTAGAATACCGGCGTTGGTCGGTGCCAATATCACCGGATTTCTAGCAGGAGTCGCGACCGTGCTGGCCAACAGTTTCTGGGAGTTTGCGCTGTGCCGGTTCTTCGTCGGCTTCGCCTTCGATAATTGCTTCACCATGATGTACATATTAGGTATATATATATATATAATGCATATTCGCGCGTAGGTTCTTTGTAGAAGAAATAGTTAAAAAAATGTTCAATCCTATTTAAAAAGGATTTCTTTTATTAGCGATAAGCGATTAGCGATAATTCCTTCTTTATGGAATTTATTGTCTTGAAGATACATAAACATTATGAAACGACGTGTCTCGCGGTAACACGTATACGTTTAAAAGGATAATAGATTAAATAATAAAAGTTGCGTCATCAATTATGACAATAGAATAATGGCAATGATAATGACCTCGCCAAAAATAATTGGCTAATTATTAATCCAGCACGCGAAGATTTCCCCTTTTTGCGCTTGCATTTTATTCGGATATGGATATTAATTAGAAAAGATGGACGTAAAGAAGCGATAAAGGGTCAATTATGATTCACTCACAATATTTTATTAGTGTGATAACTATTCAAATACAATAATGTGAATATAATTGCCGCTTCGATTGTCAATAGATCGCACTACTTGAAACCTATCTTAGATATAACGATATTCTATTTTCGTCAAATGAAATTAGCAGAATTTTAGATCAAAATCAATTAAGCTTTTAGAATCATTTCTCCTTGTTTTATCGCGCTTGTCATGAAATCAACGATTATAAAAAAAAAGTTGCGATGAAAACTCGCGTTCCCATTCAAAGCGAATATTTCTCATATTCCAATTTTAAGAACAATGCCTTGTGATAAAGAGACACATTTTCCTTGCGTATTCACCAAACCGTTACATCAACCTTAACCCCGTCAGAGATTCGTAATCTATAAGCGCGATGATCGTCGTTATTTCAATGCAATTGCAATTAAATTGATTAAAATGTGACAAAATCTTTCACATTATCATAAGCGAATTGAAATTCAACTTTGATTCGCACATCGCATGCTTGTATGTACGCATATATTGCATTTCTAAAGAAAGATATGGGATTTTCACTTAACCTTGATGATGAATTGGCAATCTAATGCGGACAATTGTATCCTAAATTTTCGACTATCGCGAATCATAGCCGATTCCAATCACTCGATTCAGTTTTCAGGTCAAGCTTGTCCAGAGTTTGACTCATGGTAGTCACGGTTATCGCACTCGCGCCTTCTGTCAGTTCCGTTTCGCCGATTTCGCAGGTAGAAGCATGCTATTATTGCCAATATCAGAAGCGTGCTATTATATTAAAGGATTGCCCGCGGCACGTGAAAGGATCGTTTGATTGGTTACATTCGCTGACATTTAGTCGAGTTTCAGGGTGCCTATCGCGCGATTACTATAATCACCCGATCACTACAATCATCGACGCTGGAGCTTTGCATCTCATGACAATTTGCTCTTCTTTTTCAAAGAAAAAAAAACAAAATATATTAATTAATTGTTACATAATACTTGTGGAAAAAATTTAAAAATCAGAAGTATGTACTCATATATCGTGTAAATTTATAAAATTATTCAAGAAGTATATGCAATTAGCGCATTTTGAAATTTGTTTATATTGTATCGTAACCTTGGTTGAATACGCCTAGATCAGTTCACCGATAATTTTACGCTTCACAGATGGACGATCCGCGAAGGTAGCGCATTAAAAAAATGACCAGTCTTAGTTGATCTAATTACGATACTGTCAGCGATGTAATATGTCATCTTTCTAATAAACAGGAAGCGATATTGCTACTTCAAGTTCGCTGTCGGAGAACTTATTACTGCACAACAAAGATGATGAAAGAGACATGTTAGACTATTGACGTAATGAAAAGTTTGCCCCAACTATTAGATATCCTGCGCGGTTTATCAAGTTTATTAGGACTTTAAAGTGTTTGCTGAAAACGCGATGACATTCAGTTGAAAAATAAATTATTATGTAAGAAGGATATCACATATATATAGAAATTTTTGATAATTATATGATTATTTTAACATGATAATCATATGATTATTTTAAAAATTAAAATTGTCAAAAATAAAATAATTGCCAAAAATAAAATATTCAATTGTCAAAAATAAAATAATCATATGATTATTTTAACATGATAATCATATGATTATTTTATTTTTGACAATTGATTATTTTATTTTTGACAATTATTTTATTTTTGACAATTATTTTATTTTTGACAATTATTTTATTTTTGACAATTATTTTATTTTTGACAATTATTTTATTTTTGACATATTTTTGACAATTTTAATTTTTAAAATTGTTATCATTTTAAACTAAGACTGTACTTAAATCAATATTGATTTGCTTCGCAAATGTCGACATTTAGAACAGTGTTTCCTTTTTAGTGTTGGAATATGTAGGACCAAAATGGCGTACCTTTGTGGCGAACATGTCGATAGCTCTCTTCTTCACGTTCGCCGCCTGCGTCTTACCGTGGATCGCGTACTTTCTGGCCGACTGGAGGATGACCTGCATCGCCATATCCGTTCCTCTGGTTCTGGCAGTGGCGGCTCCTTGGTTGGTGCCAGAGAGCGCAAGGTGGCTTGTCAGCCAAGGTCAAGTGGAGAAAGCCATCAAGATCCTGGGTAAATTCGAACGCATGAACGGCACGAAAGTGCCCGACAACGTCTATCAACAATTCCGCGTAAGAATCGCACGTTTATTGCCACTTTTTCTCGCTTTTGGAGAAAGCTTGTTGTATCGAATTTAATGATAAAAATTTACGATGTGCGTCGATGTAACAGGAAACATGCGCCAGAGCGTGCAAGGAACAGGAAGCGGACAAAACTTATTCTGTAGTGGATTTATTTAGGAGCCCACGCTTGCGAAACATTACGATCCTCCTTATTCTCATCTGGTGAGCATCGATGAAAATATTTCTTCCACTTTTGAAATAAAATTTATGTCAAAATTAAATGCTATGCGCGATTATGAAATATATAATAAAAAATTTTAAATGCCAATATGTCGGATAAAATAATAGATACTCGATAGAAAGTATAAGTCTGCATTTTATTTATATCTTACAATGCAGGATGGCGATATCGCTGGTATTCGATGGTCACGTTAGAAATGTAAATAATCTCGGACTAGATGTCTTCATGACATTTACCATCGCGGCATTTACCGAACTACCCGCCGATACGTTCCTTACCCTTGTTTTGGATCGATGGGGTAGGCGGTGGTTGGCCTGCGGTACTATGGTAATTTCCGGAATTTTCAGCATTTGGGCGAGTGCGGTTTCAAACAGTGAGTGGACATATTAATTCTTCTCTTTCCGATATATACATTATAATTATATATTATTTAATTAAGAATTTTTGATTTCAAGAAGTATAAGTATAGAAATTATACAATTATAATATTATTGCAAGTGTACCAAAGTATAGACTATAGAATTACATTCACATTTACATATCTTTTTTAAGCTATTATGTTGCAATTTATACAATCTCTTTCGTTTTAATTGAACGTTTTAGATATTTATTCGGCCACCCTAGCGATTGTTGGCCGATTCTGGGTCAACATCTCGTATAATATCGGTCTTCAATATGCGGCTGAAGTGTTGCCAACAGTTGTAAGGGCACAAGGGGTCGCCTTGATCCATATAATGGGATATGTCGCTAGTATCCTCGCACCTTTTGTCGTTTACTTGGACGTTGTCTCGTCCATTCTTCCATTATTGGTTCTGGGTACTATGGGCATCCTGGGCGGTCTCCTGACACTCCTGTTACCGGAGACGCTGGATAAAGATTTACCGCAAACCTTGCAGGATGGCGAGGATTTCGGAAAAGATCAAAAGATGTGGGATATGCCGTGTCTCTCGAAGTAAGTGTCACATTTTTCACATTATTAAATACATGTGTATAAAAATATCATTTACATTATATTTCATGAAATATTTTTCTCCCATCTCTCCTTTATCTATTTCAAACTTGACATATTTTTCCTCTACTTTCTCTCTCCTTTTAATTGAATGCAATATAATTTTAGTAGCAGTTGTAGTAGAAAATAATAGACTTTTTTTCTCTGAAAAAGATATCATATTCATATTTTTATATATTTTATATATTTTATTCATATTCGTATTTTTTTAGGAAAAAGCCTGTAGACGTCGAAGTGCCACCGGTGGCCATCTTCCGATCATTCGAACGCAGCAGTCTGCGAAGTTCAATGAGAGCGTCCACCCGCGGCGAAACCCTGAGGAGCAGCATGATACAAAGATCGAGTATAAGATCGCGGAAGAGCGTAAACGCGGCCACGGAAGCGGAAAACAAATGAATGTCCCAAGGCGCTGTTTTTTTTTATATATTCCTCCTTTCTACTGTTGTTCCTTCCTTCATCATGTGATATATCGGAGCTACTAAAATCAAATTATATTTGATGCGCACATTCGTATACTATAAACCTGCAACGGTATAGCTTTAAATCGGCAAAAAATAGAGTATTGCTTTCTTCTAGCGTACTCTTATTTAATAAGAGGAAAGGTAGGGGCAGAATTATGCGATTAGTATGTATTAGCAGAAGTAGAAAGAAATAGAAGTGTCAATTAGAACTTGGTTAAATTAAGTTCTAATCGATCATTCTACATATATTCCTACTGTGATTTTACATCATAGAATCTTTTCAATCTTCCTCACTATATTTTTAATCTTATATATGTGACATCTCTGAAATTTAATTCAAATTTCGAGAAAGTAGATAGGGATTTTACGGGCAGCTATGTAAGCAGTATTAACATAATTTACAATTTTTTATTGCAATAAATAAATTTCTTCCACATAGTTGTATTTAGTAATAGGAAGAAACTGAGTAAAGTTTAAAAACACGCGAATCATACGCTTCTTTCAAGGAGAAAAGATTTTTCGAATGCGTCGTTCCAATCTCGAGGAATCTAACCGCATTGAAAAATAGATGAGAGACAGATGAAAGGCAAATACTCGAGATAATGTAACATTTCTTCTATGCATTTTACATTCATCATGTTGCTGCGCGTGCATCATCTATTGCTCATACCCAATATGATATTATAATGCATATCAAGTTTTTTTCGAGCTATTTCAAATGATGCGATGTGCTGAATACGAATGAAGATTTTGCACCGCAAATGACAAATTTTCGAGCAACAACTTTGTTGTGATAAAATGCGATGTCGATACATTTCTGCTTGTCATCAGAAACCCCAGGTAGCACATGTTCGTTTTATATATGTGTCCAATGTTTTTTAACCATAAAGTATTAATAGGAAACGTTTCTATGGAAACGTTTTTAAAACCATAGTTAAGGAAACGTATTTTTCACGTTTCTATAGATAAAATAAAAACTAATTTTTAATTAATTTCAAATTATATATACATATAATTATATATACATACATACATATAAATATGTGTGTGTGTGTGTATATATATAATTATTACGAAAACTATATTAATTTCTATTTACAAATATATGAATAAAATCACTAAGAATCAGTATTTCATTGATTTCCAGTAGAAATGCTTATTTTTTGTTACAAGTCGGACAAGTAAATGTCCGACGAATAAACGAAAATGATCCGTTCATTATCTATTTAAGATGTAAAATAAATTATCATCTATTTAAGATGCATTTTCAATATGCATGTAAATATAAATAAAATTTTTAATTTTATACGAAGTAGATAAATTATAATCTAATATTACTGATTAAAACAGTCAATATTACTAATTCTTTCAGTGAAATATTATTGATTTACAATGCTATAATAACTTATAACTGCTGTATCAATGACTCTATTTACTGTTTTCAGTGATAATATACTGATTCACTTTTAGAGAGTCTGTATAAATGCATTATTTTATTAATTCCATGGGAAAACGAATAAAATTTTTACAAACATTTAACGAAATTTTTACAAACATTTAACGAATAAAAGGAAAAAACATATTTTAAATACGTTTTTTTTTATCAGAAAAGAAACATATTTCTTAACTTTTTTAAGTGGACGTAAGATTTTAACTAGAAACGTTTAATTAGAAACGTTTTTAAGAGTCGGTTGTGAAACGTTTCGAAGAAACATTTGTGTAACGTTTTTGAAACGAATATGTGCTACCTGGAACGTGTTCTGAAAATATTTCGCTAAAATTCAGAAAAAACTCGATTTATGTACATATAGTATTTCACAATGTAAATAAGCTAAGAGAGCTATTAAAAATTCATTTGTATCCTGTTAATCTGTGTTAATAAACGTCAACTAATGTTCGGTCTAATTAATTAAGATAATTATCGGTATGATCGTTTTTGAATAAAACCGAAGGCTTTCTATTGAAGGTATGAATATCAATAAACGGTAAGCTATCGACAGCTTCTCAATTATAATATATAACTGGTGAGAGAATTATGATGCATGATTTACTGTTGCATGTTTCTCAAATTCATAATTGGTGTAGACTCAGTAAGTCTCAGCGTTAATATTAAACATACTATCGAGATCACTATTATGAGATCAATAAACAGTTTATTGCTGCATATAGATAATTTAAATTATCTTATTATAGAGCAGTAAGTATCAATGAAACGTCGATGATCGATCGATGATTCAACATAACAAGGGTTTCTTTGAATTTGTTTGATTGCGGTATCTCGTCGTCAGTCGTCGTCTCGTCGCGATTTATTATCATCTAGCGTTCGAAGAGAACCTACGAAATCCATAATCTTTCGCGTTTATCTAAACTTCGTGACATATAGAACTGAATTTTGAGATATAGTCACTGCTATTTTATACAGGGTGTCCCTGAGCATGAGCTCACGCACTTGTGAGGAGGTAGAGCACAGTAAATTAAATAAAGAAATCCTATTCCATGTAACGATTTTTGTAATAATAATAGAAATATTAATTATTGAAAGTTCATCACAGTTACTTTCAAGGTCAATTTTAAGATTGACAGAGGCACTTTCAGAAAAAACGTTTGATACAAAAGTTTCTTATTTTTTCACGTACAATTCGAATCTGTAATAAAAAGTACCATGTTCCCCTAAAAAAATTCAACTTCCGATCCGGATAGCGTATTTCCGGTGGGAATCAAAAGTTGAAAATATCACCATTTGATAGAGCGTACCCGATTTATTTAAAAATTGTTCGCGATTTTTGACAAAAGCCATTTATTTTCATTTTAAAAGGGGTGTACGGGTGGTCTGGGACACCCTGTATATATAGTTATTATCATCATGTATAAATATATATACTCCTGTGGACAAAATTAACGCATAATTTTTTTCACTTTTTCTTTAAAAGCTGATATTTAAATTTTAACGAAAAATTTTAAAGAAAAAAAAATTATGCTTTAATTTTGTCCAGGAGTATATATATATATATATATATATATATATATATATATATATATATTCGCGATAACAAGTCAGATCGGTAGTTATAATCGACGTTATTCGAGGTGTTTTATCTTCGAGGAGGTCTGCAAGAATTATGCAATATCATGTGGACATTACGCACTTTGCTATCTAAAATACGGGTAAAAGAAATTATTTAATTCGTGAAAAGACAAATATATTGCAATCATCAAAGTGTTTTTATCAAAATTGCCTTTTAATTAACAGTTACTTAGTTTTTTCCTTCTTACTAGAACATTACAAAGCGTGCAAGAAAAAGAAAAACAAGGAAGAAAACGATGAAGAGAAATAAAAATTTAAATAGTTAATTAAAATCATAAAAAGTAATTAATAATAAATTAATTTCCACAAAAATACTTCTTTGATTAAAAAAAAAATATATCTCTTTTCAAATGTGTGAAAATATTAGGTCTTGCAATTCTATTTAAATGTAGTAATTAATCAACTTTAAATTTTTATTATTTTATTTTGATTATTTTGATTATTTTTATTTTTATTATTTTATTTTTATTATTTTTATTTTTTTTTATTTTTATTTTTTTATTTATCAATTTTAAATTTTTATTTAAATTTTTATTTAAAAAAGATTTTCACACGAGTGAAGCAAATTACACGAACAAATGAAACAAGCGCATAAATGGCCAATCAACATCGCAGAAAAGAGATAACAATATCAATAATATGCCTTCTTTAAGAATGAAAATGCGTGATATTGATGATTGACTTCATTAACATTACATTGCAATAATGAAGTTGAAAAATTAATAATATATTGACTTATTTCACACGCATATAATTTTCTCATTTATTATATGATAATTCCGTATGCATTTTCCTGAACTATTAATAACAAGGAGATATTCAGATGGTTTATATTAAATGTTTTGTATTATTATGTTTCTGCAGTTTGCGTCAAAAGTCTAATAAAATTTTATAATAAAAATTGGAACAGCGATCAAAGCGTGATTGCTAGTTTATTTCTGACTTGGCATTGGAACTGCGAGATAATTCGAATAATGTGTCGAGTATTTGCGTATCCTGGATTCACAGGGTGAGGAGGGTGATATAGAAATTGTGATAACCGATTTACGCGATCATACTTAACGCAGTTCTTCCTCGCAAGACTAGCGAGTATCGTCTTTCGAGAACAGCCAGACTCCCGAAAATATAAATGTGTTAGGTAACGTAAAGTAAGTGTTATATTTAGAAAATTTTCTATATGCGCTCGCGTGTGTATCGCAAAGGTCGATCGTGTCAATCTTTTCTCAGGTGAGCAAATTTGCATACAATTTCGCGAGAACGAGAAATTTCTACGCTAGCGAGTGAGTTTAGCGAATATTATGGAATCTTTTACGCTGCACGGAAAAAGTAAATTGTATAAAAAATGTTAAAATCGCTAAGAAGCTTATAATAAAATAAATTTTCATTTTTTAAACGCATCGATTTGACAGATTCTGATTTTTTTTTAGCAAGAACAAAATTTTAACTAAAAACTAAAGTAACTCGAGATATCTTTGTGCTCAGATATTGATGGTGTTAGTTAAATTATGCTAGTGGTTGTCGCAGAAATAATGATTAATCGGATGCTAGAGATAATACAAGTCAAATTATGAGATAACTAAATTTATAACAAATCCTAAATTTTTCGATTTTACTAATTTATTATACTTTAATCGTAATACAGCAAAATTATTATTTAAAAATAGTTTGTAAGAAATTTATCCTTTTAAAATAAATAATTTTCCAAATTATGAGACAACTAAATTTATAACAAATCCTAGTTTTTTTCAATTTTATTAATTTATTATACTTTAATCGTAATACAGCAAAATTATTTAAATAGTTTGTAAGAAATTTATCCTTTTAAAATAAATAATTTTCGAGCGGTAATTTCGAAATTTCTAACATTTGCTTCACTTGTACAAAATTCTGGATTTTTTAGAAAAACTTTACGCATTTATCTTATTATGCATTCTAAATTAATGACGTCATTTGATAAGCGTGTGAATCTTTTTCATATTTTCCTTTCTCATTTCCCTTAGCAGTCGAGCTTCTTAAACCTTTCACTACTTTTTTTCCTATTCGAAATATTCTCGCAGTATATTCATGATATATGAGCTATACGTCACGATAGTATATCGCATTTCAAGCTGAGCTCGTATATTAATGATACTCAACTGAGTTTCTCCTTCATATAGCGTCTGAGTTTCTTCTTCGTACAGCGACTTGTGTTTAGCAACAAAACTTCGTTACCATTGTCGTCGCGAACGTCGTCAATTGATTTCGTCGCAAATGTACTGCCGGATCTCGATATTAAATCGTTAAATTGATGGAGTAATATCGTTACATTTGCGATTGTCGTCTTATCAGCATTTATAATTAATTTACGGTGCACATTAGTTCACGCTTGGTGAGGCTTTTCGATAGTATTCTTCATTGTAACGTAATCTTTCTGTTCTAACGCGAGATTTAAATTTGAAAGTTGTGATGTGACATAGCATGATGATATAAATAAAAAATTAAATACGTGAAAAGTTCATAATTACAGTGAAATAAAAAAATAAAAATGTGAGTATCAATGCTTTTGTATAAAAAATAGAAACGATTCATTTTTGGATGCATGATGTGCTAAGAAATATTTGCAAAAGTTAAATGGTAGAAAAATAAATCCGAATTAAAAATATTTATAATTAAAAGATAGTTTCAAGATCTTTCTAAAATTTTTTAGAAAAGAAAGGAAACTTATCATAAAAGAATTATTTGGAAAAAAATTGATTATAAAGGTGCTATAAATCGATAGTACATAAATGCTATCCTAAAGTGAAAAATAGTCTCGAAGATATTTATGCATTCAAATGTTTAAAAATAAAACTTAGGCAAAATTAAAAAATATAATTCATCGATTAGTGATCGATTAGAGCTTCGTGAAAGTTCTGTATTAAATATGCAGACTTGTCATACTAATCATATAAGATACGAAAAGTAATATTTAATTTATAAACAAAGTATTTATCTTAATAAAAGATAAGATTAAATGTTAAACAAAAATTTACATATTTTATGATAACAACCACAAAGTTATTTTAAAAATAGCATTTACGAATGATTAATGACAGTTAACCTAGACAATAGTCAACTAGATATTCGCAATGTGAGTACAAACTATATAAATCCCGTGCGAAATTATTTTAAAACTATTTTCAAATATATCAAGTGTTTATTTATGTACGTGAACAAAGTTGAAAATTTAAATTTAAACAAAATCTTGTATAAACATTTTACGATTGACCCGAGTCACGCGGAATTAAAAGCACTCGTATAATAATCTTGTATAAAATACATTGTGTTGTCTCTGTTTAAAAATATTTTCTGAATTATCAAATGCGTCAGACCACTTTATAATTTATCATGCCGATATTTACGAGCATGTTAACATTGACATTTGACCCTAGCAATTACGACTTTTTATCTTATATCTTATGAACGCTCCTAAATGTTAACTTTTTGTATTTATCACATTCGTCAGATATGCAATTATCACGAATACAGTATTTTTGGCTTTCGAAAAAAAGTATCAGATTCGATATGAAATTCGTCCATGAACGGAAATGTATTTAGATATTCTTGAAAACGCAAAGTGTACAATTAAATTTTTTTAATATTATTTTTTTCGATCTAATAATTATATTAGATAATATAAGATATAATATAAATAATATAAGATATAATATAAGATATAATTATAAATAATTATATAATTTATTTATATAATTTGCAAGCATTATATTCCTTCTTTCTAAATTCTAAATCCTCTTTAAAAATCTCTTTATATGGGCTCTAACATAATTATTTATATAATTATTATATTTATTAACATCGCTATTATATAAATATGTATTTTTGTATAATATTTAATATTATCTGTATGGATACTTTGTCAGATATTATGTGTAACTCTGCTGGATATTACATGCATGTAAACACTGTCCAATATCGTTAATTGCGCCAAGTCATCAAACTCATGCTTGATCTTTATAATTGTCTCAATGGGAACGCGCGCGCGCGCATATCACGAACCATTTGCACCCGTCACGTTCGGACAACACTGGCTGCTTAGATTGCCTTACTCAAGTTATCGCTTGATATATCCAAGAACCACTCGAATTACACAGACTTTGGACCACAATCTTAGTCGAGCGTCTTGAAATTTTTTTTATTTTTTGCAAGTTTGCTTATATTTAGCTTGAGGAATTGCGTAATTTATTACTTGTGAAAATTATGATATGAAAATTATGATATGAAGTTAAATTGCAAGAGTAACTTTGTCGAATATATAACGAATAAATATTATTAAGTAATTTTATTTAGTATCAAAGATATAACGAATAAATATTAAGTAATTTGATTTAGTTTCAAAGAAAAATGAATAATTTATTTCCTTCAATTTTGTTAATTATAATTCAGAAAGGAGAAGGATAAAACCAAAACCAATCATGAGAAATTTAAAAAAAAACTCTGTTTCATTTAAGTACATTATTTTCATTTTGATTCTCTCTAGCTTAAAGAGCATTATAAATTAGATATAATTTAATTTAAAATATTAAATATAATTGTTAATAACGTATTATTGTGATTAACAAATTACTCAAAATTTTCTTTCTTATTCTTTTTTTCCAAATAAATATTGATGACAATATTTTTTATTTTTACATTGTAATTAATAATGTATTTCTGGATGAAATAAAGTTTATATTCTATATAGTTTTTTATTGTATCACTTTTTATTGTACCAATGTTTTTCTAAAATTTGAAGATTTAAAAAAATACTAAATATCAAACTTTTTGTTATAATTTTCAGTTACTTAATCTGTATAATTCTAAATAATCTTAAAATCTTTTTCTATTTTAATATAAAGTTATATTCTCCTAGTGTGAAACAAAATTTATATTTTTTCTTTTCATTTGGTTCCTCAAGAATAAAACTAGGATATCAAGTATCAGCATTCCTTAGAATGATGAAAAACTCGAATGGCATAAAAAGCCCAGATGGCACAGATGCCAGTGAGACTACCATATTAAGACCAAAGTTGGAGACCTTTGATGATGTCTTGCCGTACGTCGGTGACTTTGGCAGATATCAGTGGCTGCTTTTAGTGGCTTTGCTTCCCTACAGCGTGGCATATGCTGTCCTATACTTTTCGCAGTTCTTCCTCACTTTGCTACCGCAGGAACACTGGTGCAAGATAGAGGAACTAGTTTTTTCAAACTTTACGCAAGAAGAAAGGTAAAGTTTTACCTGCGATTCGTTAAGATTCAAAACGATTTTATCAGCCCATTAAAATTCGAAAAGAAATTATTAGATCATTTTCAAACAGAATTACATACACACACATATACATGTTATATATACTCAGTAAATTATGAACTTTAGCTTTCTCGTGTTTAATATAAGCAAGTAAAAATTTTCACAGAAAATGTAAATGTATAATATATATATATATATAATATATATATATATATAATATATATATATTATATATATATATATATATATATATATATATATATATAATATAATTTTAATTAGACGCACACATTTATATATAATTAAATTTACAAGAGAGACAAAGTTTATGGTTTACTGAGATAACTTTGAGCGCAAAGTTATATAGTGTTTTAAAAGTTATATACGTCACGTATCAGCCTCTTACATTGTAAATATTTTCAGAGTGAAAATCGGCATACCAAAGTCTCAGGATTATCCGTATTACGATCGATGTCATCGACGGGACTTGGATTTTCTTTCCACTTTAAATCACAAGGATATTCGCTCGATCAAATGGGAGACAAACAAAACTATAAATTGCGACCAATGGGAGTACAATTTCACGCAGATTCCGTACGCCAGCATAGCAGCTGAGGTGAAGTATCCTTGAATGCATATACATATATACATGTGAGGTACATGCAAGATACAAAGATAATCAAGATTTTCATTCGAGTGCTACTATCAGCGATTAACTGCAATCTCTCTGTCTTCTCCATCAATTCGATATTAATCCATGAGAGATAAAACAAAATATCCATCGCTGCATTTCTTACACGCTGATTCCCGGACTCTTTGTGATTAGCTAGATTGGGTATGTGACCAGGAATATCTCATCTCAACGGCACAGTCGATCTTCTTCTGCGGCTCCATCGTCGGCGGTTTCTTATTTGGATGGATCGCCGATCACAAGGGGCGGATTCCCGCCCTGATGCTGTGCAATGGTGTTGCTCTCTTGGCATCGATCGCTACCGCGAGCGCGAACACCTTCTGGTCCTTCGCCGTCTGCAGATTTCTTACTGGTCTGGCTTTCGACAACTGCATAAACATCCCGCTGATTATCGGTGAGACCCTGATAAAGAATGACGAGCGCTAATCACAATCATCCGTTCACGGCAACCAATTGATTACGACGTATCCATTAAAATTATACGCGTGAGAATCCTTGATCATCAGTTTTTCTCTAATGTTACATAATCCCGATTACGGATCTCTCTCTCTCGGTGTGTACACATGTTTGATAATGTTTCTTAATGAATGATATTATCCAATAGGTTTTTAATGAACCGTAAACTACGCAAGTACCCGGAAGGCAATTTAACAGATTGAAATTATTTACGCATACAAACAGAGAGAATTCATATGCAAAATGCATAACTATGAATATTTTATGCACAAATA
Source organism: Camponotus vicinus (assembly GCF_025532165.1). Taxonomy (NCBI): domain Eukaryota; kingdom Metazoa; phylum Arthropoda; class Insecta; order Hymenoptera; family Formicidae; genus Camponotus; species Camponotus vicinus. The sequence goes on from NW_028141949.1 coordinate 6,827,170, forward strand.
TGTTACGAGCTGCAATATTATTTCGTTATTAACGGTTTACGTTTAATTACATTATATAACTCATATATTGTCTACATCATAAATCGTTAATTAAGATCTATCATATTAAAATGTTTAATATTCTATCATATTATCTATCATATTATAATATTTAATATCGATTACATAACGCGCGAATTAAATTATAAATCTTTGTAAACCCCGAATTAGTCCTCGAGTATATGGCCGTGAAGAGGCGAACCTTGGTCGTCAACGTCGCCTTCGGTTTATATTTCGCTTTTGGAAGCACGGTTCTGCCATGGACCGCATATTACATCGCAAACTGGAGATTCTTCGCCTATATTACTGCGGTGCCTATGATGAGCGTCTTTATCACGCCTTGGATTCTTCCCGAAAGTGCTCGGTACGATATTTTACATCAATCTTTGACCAAAGCTATTTTCTTTTCTCGTAATATTAAAAGATGCTGTGATAACTTTTTATATATTCTTAATTTTGAAACGTTATGAAAAAATTTCATATTTTTTTCAACTTTTTTTTCACAATTGAATGTGTAATTAAAAAGTTTAAATGTGTCAAATTCTAAAATAAGTAGACAATATGACGATATATATCTAGATATATCATATCGCTCTCAGAAATTTATACACATAGTAAGTTCGCTTCGCTCTTATCTACGTTCTGCCGTACGTCCAAACTTTCCGCTGAATAGAGCACTGTTTCACGGTTAAGATGGTTCGTCGCCAACGGCCGAATAGACAAAGTGGTGCAGAAGTTACAGCGGATAGCAAAGGTCAACAAGAAGAGCCCTGATACACGCATCTACGAAAATTTCGTGGTAAGGACTGCATGAGATGCAAAGCTTGCTTGTTCGTGAGAACAAATCGCTCTTCATCCCTTCATCATCTCTTATCATCTTTACAGAGGAACTTCACATCATCCGATATTCAAACGGAAAGCGCAACCATATTCGATCTGATAAAGTCACCACGTTTAGCGAAGAACTCTATCTTGTTAATTTTCTTTTGGTCAGTAAAATGAATTTTTATTTCCCGTTGTTGCGATCTTCTTTCGCTAATATTTTTTACTTTAATGCAAGAATTGCGGCAGAATTTCGTATATTTTTGTGGAACAATTCTAGGTCCTTGACTGTGATAGCCTTTGACGGGCACGTGTACTCTCTTAAGCTAATCCCAAGCTCAGTGTTCGTGTCTTTCTCCCTTGCCTGTGCGACCGAACTGCCGGCTGGACTGTTGCTGGCATTGGTATTGGATCGTTGGGGTCGCCGATTCTGCGGATTTATCACTCTGGCCTTGACTTGCCTCTTCAGCTTCAGCGAGTTACTGTTGCAGTCGAGTGAGTCGCATATACACATATACAGTTTTTTACGTATCTGGTAAAATTCGAAACGCTCTACCATCTTTTTACATCAGTTATAGCGAAGCTAACAATGTCGGTGCTCTCGCGATTTTGCCTGAATATGGCGGCCAATGTAGGTCTACAATACGCCGCGGAATTATTACCAACGCCCATCAGGACGCAAGGAGTCTCGTTGATTCATATTTTTGGTATAGTCGCTCACTCTCTCGCCCCATACATAGTGGACAGCGTAAGTGACTTTCTTTATTCTTCAGCAGAGAAGAAGATTTACTATATGAAACTAGAATATTATTTTTTCTTTTGATTATAGTGTATTATATATAATAAGATAATTGAGAGACAATTATTGGAACATCGCTAAGGCTGGCAAAAAAGTTTAATCAATTTATGTACATAAATGTATACAGCTTTAAAAAATTCTTAATTATTTGAAATTGTTTTAGGCCAAGATTTGGGACGGTTTACCGATGGTGATCATCAGTATCGTATCTCTACTGGCTGCTACACTGGTATTATTCCTACCGGAGACCCTCGGTCGCGATCTCCCGCAAACCCTACGTCAGGGTGAAGACTTCGGCAAGGATCAAAGTTTCTGGACGCTACCCTGTTGTAAGAGATCGAACCGGCATCGACATTATCATTCAAACCAGTTATCTATATAATTCTTTTAATTCTGTTATATTATAGTGATTCTCGCTGCAACGGTCGAGAAAATATAGTTAAGAAATTTTTAATGCCGGCTTTTTTTTATACGCGGCGATATAAATAATTCTGTGCCTTTTTTGTATCAATCAATAAAATTTGTAAACAAGGTCAAAGTAATCTTTTGATTCGATGAATGTTTTTTAAGATTTTTTTGAAAATTAGGAGAATTTATTTTGAGTAAATCGCGAACGCGCCAGAATGGAATTTACATTGTAATGAGCAGAAACGGTGGAACGAGGATAAAATAGATTCTCTTTTATTTTACATCATTATTTAATTGTTTTCTTAGATGACATTGATGAACAAAATAAGACTGAAATACTGAAATGTTTGGTCCCATGTTTATTTCGAAAATTTTCATATTTGGCAGTGTGTGAAAGATGAAAAATGCTTTCATCGCGGGAAAAAATTACGTTAGAGTCCTATCTTTATGTTAAATTACTGAGAACTTTTTACTTACGTAATACTAATTATTTCATGACAGTTGTCGCCAATTATTCTTGATGACGCATCAAGAAAGCGACAACGATCTTTTTCGTACATTCACATTATCTAGTTTGTCGCAATATTCTAAAAATATTGAATATAATAAGGCGATTTTATCTTATTCGATACTTGTGAGAAGTTGCCTTTTACGTATTTTGAAATGTCATCTTTCAGAAAAAAAAACAAAGTGAGTAAAGAATGTAATAAATGTTGAAATCGATCTAATTTCATTGAGCGTATTTGCATACGATATTTATTCAGGTGAATAAAATGAGATAACTGGCGTAAGATCCTACCTTAAAACATAAGAAAATCGAATTCATTGACATGCTTTCGATTCTTACCTAATTGATACCTTGTAAATGATAGGGAGAAAAAAATTCAGCGTAACTATGATTAATTTCTCGCTAAAATTAATTAACTTTGTACACGTTGAATTAAATAACTTTGTACACGTAACACGCTATATCCTTCTTGCGCGAAAAAAAGCTGCGAGTCGTAACAACGTGACGTAACGCATATCGCGAAGAAAAGATTTGAAAGATAATCCGATGTCCTAGAGACGATCATGTTTATCTTCAAAGTGAACTTTATAAACTTGGACGCGCATTCGCATCTCTGTCCACATTTGAACGTGCATCCCGCTTTCTTTACATCACTACTTTTTCGTTCGGTCATCGCGCATCACACACACCGCATTTGACATGTCTCGTAGCTTAATATCTAAAATCATCACATGTGGGACTTACCCGCAATATTTACAACAATTTGGCAATTTCGATTTATAACGAATCGGTCGTTATAATTTTGTAGAATCGATCGTTTGAATACTATCGTGATGGAAGCCCGCGTTCGTCACGCCTTCTTGCTGCTTTTTCTTTATTTCCTTTTCTTTATTTTTCTTGAATTGTGGAGTTCTGCAAATTTCAAAGACAATCGATAAGTTTACGAAATGGATGTCTTCTCTAAGTGTCTTAGCTAGAAATGTATATAATATAATATTTATATAATAATTTATATAATAAAATTTATATAATTTCGATACTTGTTTCTTCGAGAAATTTTCAATAAATTTATAGAAAACTTACAAAGATATGCAGGGGATCCACCAAAAGCTCTGCTCTTTGCCAAAGTCGTTACCTTCTTGCAGAGTTTCGGGCAATTCTTGATTTAAGGTTTCCGGTAATGTTAAGGTCAAGAATGCATCCACGAATGACAAAAGGCCAAGAACTGTCAAGGGCAAAGATGGATGGACGTCGGCCTGAAAATGTTGATCATCGAATATCATTAAGCATCTACCTTCGATTTTTTACGAACGATGGATAAAATCTGACGGGAAAAAAATTTCTTCCGTCACATTTTTCTCGGAATACTCACCAAATAAATCACGTAAGGTCCAATGATGTGAGCGAAGTAGCCAATAATGTGAATCAGAGACACACCTTGCGCTCGCACTACGGTCGGCAGCATTTCAGCCGCGTATTGGAAACCAATATTCGCGGCGACATTGACACCAAGGCGCGCCAAGATCGCCATGGTGACGGTTAGTACACCTGTAACGTCACATCGCAAGGATATGTAAATCCGTCGTGCAAGTAGTGTCATTTGCGTTGAATTGCAATTTAACGAGATAAAATGTAGATCTCCAAGATCGTAAAACGCGATAGAGAGAGAAAAATATAATTTTATCTTTTAATTTACGTTAATGGAGCGATTTTCCGCGATAAAGTAAATAAATCTCTGTGAGATGAGATCAGTTATTGCGACAGTTATATAACTTACCAGGAGGAGTGGCGAGGGCGATGAAAGAGAAAATACCGCACAAAAACATAGAAGCGAAACCCATCCATCGTCTGCCCCATCTGTCAAGGAATAGCGCCAGCAAAATCGCTGCCGGAAGCTCCGTCATCGCGGCTATGGAGAACGACGTGAACACGTCGGGATGCAATAGCTTCATGTTCCAAACGTGTCCGTCGAATACCCAAACCATCAAGAACCTAAAAGCCAGATTCTCGATCAATAACTGTTTCAAATGGAAGTAAAGTAAAGCGAAATTAATCATCTCGGCAACTCACTCACCAATAAACGACGAGTACGATAGTAATACGAGCTAGCCGAGGCAATTTGAAGAGATCCAATACGGTGTACTGATTATGCGATTGATCTTTCTCGATTAAATTCTTGCAGCTCTTCTCAAACTCTTCGAACACCTCCTGCTTCACTTCCTTGCCGTTAACTTTCGCGAATTTCTTTAGCATCTCGATCGCCTTGTCAATCTTGCCGCTCATAATGTACCATCTAATCAACAGAGTACGGGTCAATTATATTATACATCTACAAATGAGTTTCATAAAAGATAATTAAAGTCACAAATTCGATATGATACGTAATGGTACATACAACGTATAATGTAATAACAATTACCGTGCACTTTCTGGAACTATCCATGGACTGAGGAAAGCGACGATCATCGGAAATGCGGTAACGACACTTAAAATTCTCCAATTTGCGATCCAATATGCGACCCATGGCAGGATACTAGCGGCGAAAGCAAAGTAAATTCCGAAGGACATGTTCGCCACCAGAGTTCTATATTTCGGACCAACGTACTCGATCACTGCGATCAGAATCATATGAATCAATAATCGTGCGATTGAAATTATTAACGAATGAAATTTTCATCGAAAATTTACTTTGAGAATTTGGAACAAGTAATTAAAGTAATTTTAATCCAAAAGCTATCGATTATAATAAAAAATACACAAGTTCTTCAAATACCTATTTACACTACACTCCTTAATAAGCTGCTTTGTTCAGATAAAAAACTTATTTAAAGATTTTTCGTAATTTTTCGAGTAATATCTTGTTCAGTAACTTTGTATTCGTCAAGATGACCCATACCGATAATGAAAAGAACATTGAAGCAGTTGTCGAATGATGAACCGACGACCATCCTCGCGATACAGAAGGTCAAGAAGCTGTTGCAGAAGGCTGTCGCGATGGAGGCGAAGAAGCCTACCGCGTTACAGGACACTAATGCTGGGATTCTGCCATAATGATCGGCTATATAGCCGAATATTAGACCGCCGATGATGCTGCCGACGAAGAAGGCCGACTGGGCCGCGGAACCGAGAAAAGTCTTGTCGCAAACCCATTCGAGCTAACAAAAAATATAATACGTATTGTTTATAATAATTATAATATTTATATAATTATATTATTTTATATTATATAATATAATATATATATTTATATTATATAATTATATAATTTATATAATTATAATATTGTTTATAATAATTATAATAATTATTAATCGACGCAGAGATAACTGTTATCAATAGGCGAATTATCACAGATTATATATATCACAGATTTGATATCAAAATAATTTTTCTATAATTACATATACAGGGTGTCCCAGACCACCCGTACACCCCTTTTAAAATAAAAATAAATGGCTTTTGTCAAAAATCGCGAACAATTTTTAAGTAAATCGGGTACGCTCTATCAAATGGTGATATTTTCAACTTTTGATTCCGACCGGAAATACGCCATCCGGATCGGAAGTTGAATTTTTTTAGGGGAACATGCTACTTTTTATTACAGATTCGAATTGTACGTGAAAAAATAAGAAACTTTTGTATCAAACGTTTTTTCTGAAAATGCCTCTGTCAATCTTAAAATTGACCTTGAAAGTAACTGTAATGAACTTTCAATAATTAATATTTCTATTATTATTACAAAAATCATTACATGGAATAGGATTTCTTTATTTAATTTACTGCGCTCTAGCTTCTCACAAGTGCGTGAGCTCATGCTCAGGGACACCCTGTATAATTATATCGCACACATTAGAGAGAGAGAAGTCATATTTTACTATCAAACTATCAGTATAAAATCCAAGTTTTTCGTAAGATGCTGTTTCTCGATTATTGAAAACATATTACTCGACCATCGTCATATTGGTATTAATAGTGATCGGTTTTCCCAACATTATATAATATATTAAAAAAAAAGCGATATATAAACGACGCTTCTGATACAGGTTTTAATACTTTTTTAATACTTAAAAAAAGAGCATGTTAAAGTTAAATAATTTTCGAGAGAAACAAAAAAAGAAAATAATAAAATACGCGCAATATTTGATTGATATTACCACTTTGCCGATCGTGACAATTTATCAATTGATTAACTTCGGCAACGCATGCAATAAAAAGGATTTATGCACGTAAAATGATAATGTCTTGCATGATAATGTTCTTACCTCGGCAGCGATCGAGTCATATGGAATCATCGTATGGTTGAAGTTCCATCCTTTCTTGCAACTGATTATCGGCCACGACGGATCGGCCTGTCTGATACCCTGCTCGAGCAATTCGGTGTAATTTACATCATACATGTAACATCTCGAGAACCACGTGGCGCTTTCTAGCTGCAGTTCCTTCTGGGTAGCCGGAGGTATCGCTATCGCGATCCTGTGGACAATGAACGATTTTAATATAAACAACGATATAACCGTGATATATTATCTCTTGTAATTGATAATAAAAGTTATTTATTTAATGCGTCAAATAAATGACGTATTACTAGAGATGCTTCATTTAAGATTGATATTATTTACATGAAAATTACAATAAATTAGCGAAATAGCAGTGCCGGTTTTATTGATTCTGTTTTCGAAGACATGCCATTTCTATGTAAAAACATGAAATATCTATATACGCACATCTTTTCGCATAATAATTCCAGAAACGTTATTTTATTCCGCAAACATGTATCTGTTATTTCTTGGATATTTGTAATGCAATATATTCGCAATAGCAAATGCTTTCGATTCCTATCTGAGATTATCATCTCAAGTCATCGTAAATTTATTTTGCACAATTATTATTATTATTGTTATAAAATCGTGACTGACTCCAACATTTTCGATATATCCCGGAGCTTCGATGGGAAGCTAAAGACATATAAAAATCCATCCTAGGCGTCTTTAAACAAGGAGAGGAAACATCTTCTCTGTCTAAACATTTTTCGCTCGTCCTCTCTTCCTCGAGTTTCAGTTGGAATCTCCTCGAGATCGACAGCCAAAACTGGTTTTCTGTATAATATCAGGCGTGGAGAAACTACTGATCGACTAATCTGAACCACAAACCATCGCACCGGTGGGTTTTCCTTCACGATAGTCATGTCTTTTGTCTCTGCATCGTTTCTGGATATGCGCCGTTAAAAACATTAGACAACTTAAATCTCTCTTATTTTCTATTATAGTCGCAAATTTTTTCTAACAGTATTTTTACGAGGAAATATTATGAATTTAACTTTTAACGAAAAATTTATTTATCAGTAAAATGTAATATGGCTCAAATTCTGAAATTGCGCTCATCAAATAAGCCAAAATTTAATCTTATACAAAATTGTTCACGATTTTTATTTTGTTACGCGTATATAAATAAAGAAAAAATTTAATTATGTCTTATTAATCCATTTACAACGGAAATTATCCTACAAGAAATGTAACATTATAATTATAAGTGTAATTATCCTACAAGAAATGTAACATAATTATAAGTGTAATAATTTCTGATGGAGAAACACTTTTTTCGCGAAACAAAAACGGAATTATTCGATTGATTTGCGTTAAATGCGGAAAAAGGAATCTATCTTTATCATGCCGTATTTCTTAGTTGACGCAATCATTGCAAGAGTCGGAAATACCACGCTTTTCATTATTCATACTTTCTATTTTGAAAGACACAAGGTTACTCAATTTGGGGAAAATCTAATAGTACTAAAAAAAAGTCCCGTTTAAAGCAAAATGAGAGTTTTATGATTGCACTAATTGAATAGATAGAATAATTTGTGTGCGTGTGTGTAGATAAAATGATAAAATGTTATTATTGAAACTTCACAGACTATACACATCTAGTGAAGTGATTATATATTTTATATGTATAATATTTCATCAATATGAAATATACATGTTAAATTTCGAAAAATTTAATTAGGCAAGATTTAATTACGCAATGCAACATCTTTTAAAGAAAGTTAATTTATGAAAATTCTCAAATTTTTAATCATTAGTCATTTGAAAATTCTTAACTTAATTCTTAAATTCTTAAAAATTCTTAACTTTTAATCATCATTTTGAAAATTAATCAATGTCTTCATTTATATATAAATAAAAAGCAATGCGAGGAATTTGAGACATTTGTATACAAATAACCTGCAATCTACATATAAATTAATTAAGGTCAAAGTCAGCTCGAAGCGACTGAACTTGAACTGTCATTATGAATTAAAAATGAAGAGAATTTCACTCCTATTATTTTCTACGTTATTTTAAGATTCTTAAATCTCGAATTATGCGAAGAATTCTTTCGAATCTTGAAAATAGTTTATTTATCCTTTCAATCATGTCTATGCCTAGATATTTTCTGCACTGTCTTATAAATTTTTAATTGCTTCATTTACAGAAATTATCTGAACTTCTGCTTATATTCTTCTTTTATTTATAATAATTATCTAAATATTGTTTATTTTTTTGCATTTGTTTCAATTGCATACTTTAATTTTTAAGCATCGCTGCAGAAAAAGAAATTATCTCTTCGTTGAAACTCACTTTTCATGATCAGTGAAATTCCAGGGTTCCAGCTCTGGTACAGCGCACCAATATTCGGCGGGTACGAGAGTGAGGAAGAACTGCGCGAAGTATAAAAAGGAGTAAACGATTGTGAAGGGTAAGAGCAGAATGAACAGGAACAACTGGTATTTGCTCGCTTCGCCGACATATGGTAGGATGTCGTCAAAAGTCTCGATCTTCGGGGGACCGTTGCCCTCCTCAACTTTCGTGGACCCGGTCATGACCGTCGTCTGAAAAATGGCAAGAATGTATTCTTTTTCTCTCTCGCTCTTTTTTCGTAATTTCCTTAAAAGATTTATCACAATTAAATCGCCAATATTTTACAGGTCGTCGAATATACAAGTATTTATATGAATATAATCGCTGGAATGCGAGAAATGTTAATGTCATGAAGAAATAAAGAGAAGCGATATGTCGAGACAAAATACCGGCAGGTATTATTCCAGTAATAAGCAAAAAATTTGTTTTTCTTTTTTTTCAGATGAAAATGAGCGAAGTAAACAAAGAACTAAACAAAAGACTCTGGTAATTTATGAAAACTACAGCTATTTAACTAAGATGGAAGCTACAGCTATTTAACTAAATGTTCAATAATTATGTCGAAACAATATTATGTTGAAAAAACAAGAATTATAAACCGGGTGACTCACAACCTCCGTGAAATATTTTAATAGCGTATTAAAATTTGTTTTTCTTTTATTTTTTTCAGATAAAAATGAGCGAAAAGAACATAGAAATAAACAAAAGACTCTGGTAATTTATGGAAACTATAGCTATTTAACTAAGATGGAAGCTACAGCTATTTAACTAAATGTTCAATAATTATATCGAAACAATATTATGTTGAAAAAACAAGAACTATATACCGGATGTCTCACAACCTCCGTGAAATATTTTAATAGCGTATTCTAGAGAGTTCCTAGCTATTCAAAGGAGATGCTCGATGCATGATCGCATCTTCAAAAGATTAGCAACGATCACAGGAGAAATGATAAAAAAATCCAGTCAAAATTTATTAAGACGTACACGATTATGCATACAAATGGAAGGAGGACATTTCGAGCATCTCTTTTGAATAGCCAAGAAAAAAATAGCAAATGAATGTATTTTTGCTTACAATATTTATATGAAAACTAATTTATTATTATTATTCTCAAAATTGTTGCATTTAAAAAAAAAATAAATTATGAGAGATTAATAAAAAATCAAAGGATTCAATTTAATTAAAAACAAAATAAAATTAAATCATCGCAAAAAATAGGTTTAATTATTAAAGCCACATAAGTTCATTTCTCTCTTAAAATCTGAAAAGGCAAGAAAAATAATAATAAATTAATCCACAATTAGTCCACAATATTTTTGTGATTAAAAAGAAATGTACCTCGATTTCCAAATGTATGAAAATATTAGATTTTATAATTCTATTTAAATGTGATAATTAATCAACTATTTAAATTTTTATTTAAAAAACAATTAAATTTTTCACATGTTATTTATAATTCGTTAATTAATTAATCGCCATAATGCATGTAACATGACATACACATAAAACACGCATGTAAGAAACGACAAAATAAGATCAACTGTATTACAGTAAAAATTAATATCACCTGACTTGAAAAAAATTAATAACATATGATAGATCAATACGCCTCTACGTATATGTAGTTATGGGCCTGTTTTACGCGATATCACTCGCAAAATTTGATCACTTATAACTTGAAAATTATTGTAGCCTCAATATTTTGTTAGAATTTTTACTCTATTTTATCAGAATACTCTATTATTTAAAGTATTTTACGGAGGTTGTGAAACACTCTGTATATTAAAAAAAAAACTGTCTGCTTGTTAAATGATAAACGGTTCAATAAATATATGATAAAGAAATAGGTAATGTCACATAATTATGACGTAATACAATACTAAAATGCGTATAGATATTAAACAGAAAATATGATATATGCATTACAGCCTTTCCTATTTATTATTTCATAAAATTTCATTATTTTTATACAATTTAATATTCGATTTTTTCCAAAATAAAAATTTTAAACTCTATATTGTTTATATTTGCAAACTACACAGAAAAATCATGGGATCAATCGATAGTATTTTTTGTCTTCTCTTTGAATTGTAAATTAGAACGTTTTAAAAATAAAGGGACTGACTTGAAATATATATTATCCGTAATTCTGGCTTTCTTCTGATAAAAATATACGAAAATTGCTTTCGCATAAATTTAGCATTTATAATATAAGGCGCAAATAATATTATGATGCATACTTATGGAGAATGTAAATTATATTATTAAAATTTACGAGATTTCCTGAGATATCGACATGGTATTGTGTGAACGATTTAAACACCGCATTAATACACAAGTAATTATATAGAATAAATACATCGCTCTTGATACATAGTGAAAAGAAGGCGCATACTATAAAGTCATCGCCGTTAATAATGCTTTCAAATATTCATTAAATACTATATGAATTTAGGAATTAATTTTAGTAAAAATATTTTAACACTATAGGTCAAAAATAATCAAGCAAAAAACACGATATTATTGAAATCATAAACACAATGCAACCTATTATTAACGTATTAACAATTAATTCTTTTATTGATCTAAATTAAGCTTATCGATTTAAATTAATTACTATTGCATTTATTGATTTATAATATTTTACGCGGTTGGTTTATTTATCTTACTGTATCCCATTGATATTCCAATAATTTGCTTTGTTCGTTAAATCGACTCTTGCCTCGTTTCGGATGATCTATCAACCGTAAATATTTCGCAATATTTCTTTATTGTACTATAAGAAATTTTATAAACTATATACAACCATGAACGATTGACTTCAATCAAATAATTAAAAAAAAATGTAATTACATACACTTGATTATTGTTATAATACATGAAAACATTAAATATAATGGCATATAAGAATATAAGAAATACATCCAGAATATAAGACATATTAAATATTGATAATTATCACTTCAATTATCACTTTTTTTATCATGCATTTTTATCATTTATATTCAACATTTTTAACAGTCAAGTTCAAACCGACAATTATCGTCATCAAAATGATATAATTTGAGACGATTAGAAAGAGAACAGTAAAAACTACTTGTCATTTAAAATAAACGTAACAAAAAATTCATAAAGGCATTTTTTACGTTGTATGCACAAAAATAGAAACTGAAAATGGCAAAACGGATAAAATCATTTAAAATTTAGGGAAAAATTAGTAGTCTTTACCTGTTGATTTTTCTCGTGCAAAGTATAATGTAGAGACTCACAAGAAAATGTTATATTCACACAAAAGGAAAAATAAATAATGCACAAAATAAATGAAATTTCACACCTTATACAAAAGGACCATGTGTATGTATAAAAATATAAAGAAAAAGGAGTGAAGAAAAAATATACTCCAAATACGCGATATTACGATAAATACTTGTGTTCACTCACAGATCACGATAGATCGCGATCGAAACCGCGCTTTTCCGATTTTCCGTAACGCGCCTCCAATTTTTCGGATGTACACGCACTACATCGTCGTTTCGTGAGGCGCGTGAACTGGCGGCTGTGCAACCGATTGGTGGGGCTTTATATTCTTCCACCTAGACACAGAAAACCACACTCTTCCCCACTTTGATATGGCGAAGTCGGCGGATCGTACAAACCGCGGATAGATAGACCGAACAACCTGTTCCCGCGCTTTGACGCGAGAACGAGAATGAATCGCGTTCTCCAAGTGACGTCATCGGAGAACGTGAATGCGTAAACGGGGATTTCAATACACATGGGGAAATCAATTTTACGCACGGGCGCCCGGCCTTTTTACCTCCTCTATTCCGCGAACGTCATCGCACGTGACTTTCCTCCGACTTTCCGCGACTCTTCGCATTAACATTACACATCTAAGCGCACTCATGTTGAAGAGAATACTCGGAGAAGGGTGCGAGTGCGCGTCAATCTCGAAGGTGCGCCTTCGAATAAATGTCTCGTGGAAAAGATTCAAGTGACATTAAATCCTAACAATCGCTAAGAGACTTAAAATGTTATGAACTTATACGTAACATATTTTCTGGAAAAATCAATACAGTTTAAAAAAATTTTTTTAAACTATTTAAATTAATCTAAATTACCCCCCATAAGTTTAGTCATTAATAATTTTAATAATTAATTTGATTTTAATAATTAATTAATTTTTAGTAAAAATATGGGATACAAAATATTATTATTTTAGTTGAAAAGAATGGGAAAATATCTTGACCTGAATCTTCAAATGTGTAATCTCAAATGTTCCCTTCGACAAATATGTTATTGAATAAATATCAATAAAAGAGATTACATATCGGAGAATCATAATGATATGAAATAGTTTGGATAATAATCGAATAATATAAGATAGATGAGATTGAAAAGCGATTTAATTAAGTATCTAAACAATTATATAAAGAATTGGCTGTATCGAATAGTTCAATCCCAATGATGATTAATAAGAATTAAAATTATATAAGACTCGAAATATAAAAATAAACAAATCAATTTTAATGGCAATACGAGTCAAGTGTCGATCTTATAACACAGTTACTTATTATACAAACAAATAAGTATAGAACAAATTACAAAGAAAAATTTGCGAACGTTTCGACCTTATTTTTGGGCCATCTTCAGCGTAAAAATGATAATGTGATGAAAAAAAGAAATAACAAAGTTTTACATAGAAGTCAGTTAGAGTTACATAGAAATCAGTTATAAAGTGTGCCGTCTAAAGAAATAATGAATGCCTCGGTTCTTCATTATTTTGACGATGCCTGTAATAAAATCAGTCAAAAATTTTTCAAAGAAAATGAAATAAAAACAAAAATTGAAATAAATTAAATAAATAATATAAACTAATATGAACAAAGATAGGATAAAGTAAACTCAATAAAATTAAACTAAAAAGTTAAGAGGTTAAAAAAAGAATTTTTTGTGTCAATTTTTCAAAAAGTCAAACAGCAAATAAGAATAATTTTAATAAATAAGTAGAAAAATTTCTTGTGTCAATCTTTAAAAGTCAACAGCAAATTAGAATAATATAAATAAATAAACTGAATATAGACTCGTATAGAATTAAAATTAAAAAGTTAAGAAGTTGAACTAAAAATTAAGACTTACTTCCAGGCATCGAAAACAATGACGAGCCATTAGAGACAAATGGAGACAGCCAAACATCTCCGAAGACAATGATCGATAAGACTTGTTCAACCGAATCAATTAGGCTTCAATAATTTAATTAGGCTAACACAATTTATACGTATGCTATTTATACGTACGCGCCACATTTCTTCCTTTCATTACAGTTTTATTTTATTTTGAACCAATGCCTCAAATGTAAATTAAAAAAAAAACATGTTACTATTCTTCGCAAGAAGAAAAGAAGGAAAGAAGAAACATCAAAACATATTTACCGGAATCATAAAGGAATTTGCCATTCGTGAAAAATGTTCGTGTTAAATTTGCATTTGTTATCATTATTAGCATGTATACAGGGTGTTCTTAAAAAATATATAATGCAATAACTTGTAAACGTCAAAAATATCCAACAATAAGTTGGAAAAATTTACACTTTGCAGACATGTTGCGATAGTATAGTGTCAAATCAGTCAAACTTTAGTGTGAGATACTCATACAATTGAGAATCTGTCTGTAAAAGAGAGATTTTCGAATAATGATAACGCAAGAAATGTACGTAATTTTATAATCCAAGATAAATTAAATATATTTCACAATCAAAACGTGGCTTCCAATCTCCGTATCATCATGTCAACGATAAACTTTCAATAATATTATGAGACTGATTACCTGAGACTTATTTCCATATATATACTTCTTTTTCCTACTTTATTTTACAAGTTTAAAAAATCGAGTGTTTGTCAAAAGCAAAAAATCTCATTTTTTTAATAAAAAGAATGCAAAAAAATTTTTTAAAAATTAAAAACAAATTAAAAACAAATTAAATTATGAGATTCGGAACAATGTTGTTCTCATGGACGAAACACGATGATATGATTAGAGAATTATTCCAATTAGAAATCAACAAATGATTAGACGTTTTTAGAAAGGAAAATAATACTAAAATGTAATAAATAACACTAAATATGACAACGATTACAACGACAATTATTTTCGACGACGATGTGTCGTGATTTTACTTCTATTCCAAATCGATCCAATACGATCTTGATAGGAAAAACCCAAGAGACCCGTATAAAACGGTAGACAAAATATCGAGACGCCAAGAAAGACGTCGAAAGGTAAGGTCGGACGATCCGAGAAACCGGTTGATGAAGGCGAAAGACAGTGGAAGAGTGGCAGAAGGAATGCTTAAGCGTCGGTTTTGCGAGGTGGAAGAAAATGAGCGAGATTCTTCATTTGCGCGTGAAGGAAAAGAGGAAAAATTCGAGGAATGCCGGATAATATTCGCGCAACGTGATGTCACGTCCGTCACGGGAATCCAGATTCGTTGTTTTTCTCTCTCGAAATGTCATCACACGCGTATGTCGACACTTAATGCTCTCGCTTTGCGTGCCTTGTTTCATTATATAAACGGCTCGAATCATATGCTTTGATGTGAATGTCTGTAACGGTAGGAAAATTAATAAAAAATATATTTCTTTAATTTTTACAGAAAATAGATTTTTTGATATTTTATTATATCCCTTGACGCAAGATATGCAAATTGCGAAGAGCAAGTCATGAGTCATAAATCTCACATTCTGAGATTTGGTTATCTAAGTGATTATCTATTGCGAAACGAAGGCAGAGCCAAAATAAAACTGCGAACACGTCACATCCCGTAGTGCAATATATATTTATAAAATATACTTTTTTCTAATTGAATTTTAATTGAAAGACACGTAACAAGTTTTTTTTATTGATATTCTTGCTTCGTATAATTATTGAATTGTGATTAGCATTTTAAAATTTTCTTAGAAACAGATGTTTCATTCTTCACTTCACAAACTCATTTAATGTGTTAGCTGAAGATATATCATTAAATTAAATATCATTTAAATTCCAATCAACGTCCAAATTTATCGATTAGAGAGAGGAGGAAAGAGAAAGAGGTGCTTTCGATATAAAATCTTATGTTTTAATAATAAATCAATTATAGAGCTATAAAAAATATTACATAAGCGACGACAGCAAAACAAAATTTAAATTGCTTCGTATTAATACTGACATATCAATGACAATTCAATAAATTTGACGCCATCATAAGTGATATCAAAACGATTTAATTGACACCATCAATGATTTCTGCTCTCTACTTAAATGATCTGCTTGAAAATGTTGCGCTATGAATTTCTCACGTATCAACGTCTTGGGAAACAATTGAAATAATGTACATAAAATGTCTGTACTTCTGTATCTAATCAGCTGTCAGAGAGCGATTACAAGAGGATATAAAGACTACTTGAGAAATTAAAAATGTTAAATAATAATAGTATTATGGTGCGTACATCGAGAATGTATCAGATCCGTGTAATTCGACTGTAGTAAAATAGTGATGCAAACGATCAGAATGTCCAGAGTAACAAGAAAACCTCATTTAGATGACTTAGATTAGAGTCATTTGTCAAAGAATCTATTTAAAATAGATTTAAAGAAGAGTCTAAAGCTTATATTTAATTTAATTTAATTTGTTTTATATTATTTTTTTAATATTACAACGAGATATAACATGTGTGTGCGATAACGGAAATCGCAGCATTTAAAAGGAGCGAAAGTTGGAAGCGCAAAGTTGGTTGTCCTTTTGTTTCTCGACTGGAACGAATTCATCTGTCATGTATAATACGAGTCAAGTGCATCATGCTCGAATAAATGCTTCATGTAACAAAGACACGTGTGTTGAGAGAGGAATTTACTAGACTTCCGCGAATTTATGAATCGACTCTAACCGCAAGGACGTAAGACCTACGGTAGCTCAAGGCGGTAGCTTTTTAACAGGTCGAGTTCAAGTGCACTAATCACGGTAACGGTGGTCCTTAACGAAATGCGAGGTACGCGGCAAGTAATTTCGCGATCATTTAATGATGTAGAGAGAATTTCGGATTTTAAATATACTGTGTATTATTAAGCATTGATAAATCGACGCAATTTAATGTACACTATTATCTTATTTTCGTTACCATTTATCTGATATTTTCAGAAAATTATTTTTATCATTCCTACAAAAAACAAGAAATTCTACATTTTCATAAAATATTTAAAAAAAATTAATTGCAGATATTTAAAAAATATATTATTAAAATATTTTTCGATTGTAATAAGATATTCTTTTTGATTAAAACTGCAATATTTCTTTCGTCTTGCTAGATGAACAATTTTTCACTCTACTATTCTTTTATTTCTCTCTCTATTTACTTTTGTGATCAAAAGATTTTGATTTGTATAGATTCAAGCAAAGTATAAAAATCGTCTTTTTATGAGAGATAGTATTTTATTTTCTTTTTCATCTATTGTTTTAACGACTTTTCTTTTCTTCGTGACAAGTCTTTGACCTATCAATATATCTCGTTAGTAAATTATATTTATCTATTATATTTAGCCATTAATAAAAAAATAACTAATTTCCTTCATGATTTTAGTAAATAAATTCCTGTAATTTAATATGATAAATGATGATTCTATAATGAATGCTTTACAAACGAACAAAATTCGCAATTGTTAGTAAGGCCACAGTTTTAAGTTCCATAAAAATATTAATATATCAAGTAAAAACAAAATCAGATCGAGGTTAACTATATATAAAGACCTTTATATAATTTATTTTTTTATCTTTTAATTCATTTTATTCATTTATTTACGTAAATTGTGAATTTTTTGATGTCTTATTTTTATCATAAAGTAATTATGTGTATGCATGTACTGTTATCTTATTAAGAATCTATTTGTGTCTCTTAAAAGCATGTGTTTCAAAACGTTTTTACATATAATTAAAGATAAATATGTATCTTGAAAGCCACAATAAATAATACTCGACGAAATAACGTTAATTGTTACCAACACTTGTGACTCAAAGATTTGATCGAGATTTGCATGCATAATTTATGAGGCAAAATATGGTAGTTTCTGATCATCGTTTACCGATGGTGTTTCTGACTTAGCCCACTACGAAGAAAGCAATTAACAACCAGACAAGTAAATCGTTATTTATTATAGGATTTAGATAGCAGTTATATGAGAGAACGTCTTCTTGTAGTGAATATAGAACGGCAATTAATTTCGCTCAAGCATAGAAGATCCGACGGAGATGAGTATCATGAGTATCATCGTAACATTTCGTTAATAAATTGCAAGAATATAATAGACGGCAAATACATAATTCGTCGCAAACAGAACTATATCTGGCAGCAGATTTCTTTTAACGTATAAATGCTAAAAACAAAATTAAAAAGAATGATAATTCAATAATGAATTCAATAATATCAGAGGATAACATCTGATTCTCTCATGACAAAATTAAAGCTAATAAACAAGAAATACTCAAAAATTACGAATTTATAATTTTTTGCGAAGATATGATTCTTTATACGTTTATTAATTTTACGAATTAAATAATAGCTTATTTTTTGTGACGTTAATTTAATTATTATAGAATAAACTACTATAGAAATTATTATAGAATTTAATTAATATAGAATAAATTACTCTCCATTCACATTTCCTTTTTAATTCGACAATTTCATTACAAGGTTGTAATACAAGAGGTCGAAGCCACTCACAGCAGTCGCGATTATTTCGATTCATTGTAGCATTATAAATCACGACGTAAATTGTGAGTAGCAAACAAATTTAGACTGTACAAAAAATCAGGAATAGTAGTGCAAAAAAGTATGGACACATTCACATTTTCGCACATTAAATTCAATGTCGTTCAGAAACAAAGACGCGCGATCCTTTATGGAAGGGTTTTTTTTGCCGAATCTAGGAAATGTATTGCAACCTCCGATTGCGCGCGCGCGCGCGCATAGAAGAATCTTAAATATGCACGCGTTTATATAACTGCCGCATTCACGGAATATTCTCGGTTGCAAATTCCGTATAGAGTAGGGTTTTCCAAGATACAACCAAAACGTGCTAACGACATGGTCATCTATTTTCAAGTACAGAATATGCAAAATCGGCTGAAACAACGAAAGCCTCGTCGAGATATCGATCGGATGTGGTCTCGAGAGAGCAAACCACACAACAATTCCACACTATCGGCGATGTATCTACAATGGAGATTTCAAGAAAATTTTCCGACCTGACGTAATTAATCACCGAGTACTTTAATCGACACGTGTTCTGCGATATCTACCAAACATCACGATTATTTTCTGTCGTTACACTATGTTTTGTCAAACGACATAATTGTTCTTATTATTAAGCTCGATATGATAAATTTGCCTCACTGTGTAAAATATCTATATATACCAGATAGCAAACGAGAAAGGGGACAAATATTACCTTTGAGACAATCTGAAGAACACCTTTTGCATTTTTTGCAGGCCAATCGCCATCTTTATATGCTCTACATACATGATTTAATAAAATAATTGAATAGAAAACGCGATATGATGTCAAAATAAAAAAACAAATATTATAATATAATATTATAATATAATATTCCAAACAAATTATTTATTATTTAATAACTATTTAAATATAATAATTACTACAATTTTGAAGATTGCAAGTTTCTATTTCACCACCAAAAATATGCAAGTATTATTATCTATATTTTAAGGCAGAATTCCTCATCTTACAGATCAATAATCGCGAGGATCATTTTTTTATTTTTAGCAGTAGCAGAGTCATTTCACGTGACCTAATCTAATCCTCGTTCTCACTCCTTTAGTTCGTCCTCCTTTAGGAAGTCCTTGAAAATGTCAATGCGGTCACACTCGACTGGCTCACTCGATAGTACACGGAATCTACTTGCTCTGAAAAACTGAATTGGTTGTTTCATCGCTAGTATCGCCGAGAATCGATGCCAATCATAGCTGTATTCAGTATCCTATTTCTTTAATATTGCAGATTATAATTATAGATTTATATGCTCTACATATGATTTAATAAAATAATCGAATAGAAAACGCGATATGATGTCAAAATAAAAAAAAAAAATATTATAATATAATATTATAATATAATATTCCAAACAAATTATTTATTATTTAATAACTATTTAAATATAATAATTACTACAATTTTGAAGATTGCAAGTTTCTATTTCACCACCAAAAATATGCAAGTATTATTATCTATATCTTATCTATATTTTATCTCTCTTTATTTATGAAGCATATTTTAATTCCACTTTTCCATTTGTTTTACATCAGATTTACAAAAATCAGATTTACATAAATATCTCTGCAGTCATTAATCATTACTCGCCATCGTCTCTTACGAACATTTTAAAGCTCGGCCCCGACTTCCGTTGCCAATCAGGCCGTCGCTCTCTCTAAAGCCGCAAGTTCCTTGGCCATTTCGTGCTATTGTATTCAAATGAATTCAAATGCAACATCAATAATTCATCAAGTCTGTCAAGGGCAAGAATCGTGTATCGTGGAAATGTCGTGATTCGCGATACGAGAATACGAACATCGGAATCGAGAGATAGCCGGTTATTGTCATCTTGATAAATAGCCGATCGATAACTCTTATGAGCACCCATCAGTATTTCCACGAAGAAGCTTGAGAAAAAATTCGCAATTCGAGGAATTTCGAGGAAAACACTAAAGATCGCAGTTTCACCGATCAACAATTGCGCGATAAATTATTAAATCATCTAACTAATCGCTCGAGAAGCTTTATTATTTACGAATATATTCAGTTTTAATTTTGTATCGCATCTAAAAATAATAGGATAGGGCTAGTTTTGCGTTTTCGGATCAGCTATAATTAAATTAATTATTAAATTAAATATTAAAGCTATTGCTATAATAATTGATCTTTATTAATTTCTGGCTATTTCATGTTCAAAAAACTAATAGCGAAGATATTATGAATCATTAGGTATTTATCGTCAAACTTGTTTACGCTGATTAATTTCTGTATATTTTTAGCCCAGAAAATATTTTTTAACAGAATAATTTATTTTAAGAAATAAAATTATTTGTGTATGTGTGCATACTAATTAATAAATTAGTCATCTAAAGAGAATTTATCTAAGAATTTATCTAAACAGAATTTTTTATTCAGTCATTAAACATAATTACTGTCCAGTAAATCCAAAATAGTATAAATACTGTCAGTTTCTAATTTGTTAGTCTTTCCCAAATATTTTTCTACTTTAACAGAATCTGCCAGAGAGTAGTAGCGTCGAAGAAGCTACATTCGCGAGACTAAGGTATCAAGATAAGGAAATCTCTGTCTTTACGGATTCCAATAAACGACACAAACATTCATATAACAGAAATGAGGAAATTGCATCAGAAATCGAAATCATCTTTGCGTTATATAGAATTACGCGCGAATAACATTTCTCTTTTCCTCCTCCTTTTTCCCGAAAATCTATCCGAAATATTCCAAATTTATATCTCGCAACATAAACGAAACAGAAACGAATAAACCGCACGGATACCTATCTTCCGCTCTGTTACGCATATGACGTCAATTAAAATTAATAACGAGAGAGAGAGAAGTCCCAGGGCAATTTTGTTAATGAAAGAGAGAGAGAGAGAGATAGCAATCTATCGCTTTTCGCCGCCGCGTTCTCCAGTTTCGTCGTGTTTCGCATTTGAATTCCAATTCTTTTCGATAGCGAATATCGAATTGTATTTACTAACGTGCCACATGTCGAACAAATATCTCGTTGCACTTGCGTCATAGATGCCTTTCGATAAAAATTGCACAAAGCTAAACATACACACACAAATTCCGATTTCTCAGTCTAGATGCAGTTGTTATCGTTTCAAAAATCGCGATCGATAAAATTCTAGGCATATATATATATATATATATATAGAAGAAAAATATTTTTTTCCCGAGCTCGCAAATCTCTCTCTCTCTCTCTCTCTCTCTCTCTCTCTCTCTCTCTCGCTCTCGCTCTCTTCTCAAGATTATATTCGATCGACTAAATTTTCAATTAACAAGAGACTTTCTTGTACATTCTCTATTTAATTGGTAAATGAATACTGATTATAATGAGCGTTCATGATCTTACTTTTTAATTTCTACATGAAGAATGGAAAAAGCCAATGCGAATCACAAACACAGGCAATAATTAAACATAATTATCATATAATATTTATCATTCATCTTATTAATTTTTTCTTATCGACTACTATGATATAACAAGTTCAACTTATGTAATAGATCTAGATGTAATTTATGCAATAATCCAGAATGTAATTGCACGCCTACAATAAATAAAAACGGAAGAACCTTACCACACAAAGTTAGTTACAAGCCAGTTTCCGCAAATATACCTCTCCCCGACTTCGTCATCCCATCTTACTTAACGTAAGATTAAATATTCGCATAAGATTTATCGCATTATGCAATTCTCTCATAAAAAAGTCGTTAGCTCGGCGAAGGCGTGTACGAAGCCGATGTGCGCAAATAGATCGCAGATTTTCACGCCTTGTTTCGATGTTTCAGGATTATTCACGGTCGATCGAATCTTCGTTATATTACAATTTTATTACGCGCATGATTTCGACAAATATTAAAATGACGCAATTGCGAGTTGCTAGTAATTCCACTGTCGTTTATCCTGTTTACACTTTATTAAAATGCGTAACCAAGAAACCACAGATTTCTCTGAAATTGATGAGGATTATACAAAAATTAGTCACTATTTCAAAAATCTTTTCCTAATAGTTAACAATTAATAAATCTAATAGAAATAAAATCTCTCCCTTCCTCTCTGTCTCTTTCTTTCTTTTTTGATATTCTTGATTATAATATAAAAAATTAAAATTTAGAGAGAGAGAGAGATTATAGTCTAAATATTTTTAAGATAATATTCCCGCAAAGATTTCATTAAAATTAATATTTATGATTGAAATTGATATTCCGTCTGACATCACGATGATTCAGCTATAATATATATAATAATAATAATTTTAAAGCCATGTGTTCTTATGTACGCGATGATTTTTGCACCGACTCAATCTTACTACTATATTTCCATGGCCAATAATGGCCGATAAATAGAACTATCGGGCCGCGAACACAGCGTATCTTGGAATATCCAATCGATACTTTTCGTACGTTTCGGTTTTTTTTCCGCCATGGCGTCGCAATATTTTCAATCAGACGGAATGGACGCTGAATAGGGATATTTGCGATGGAAAACTGCGGAATATATTGCAAAAAATCAGATTGCGGAAACCCGGGTAATTAAAATTGAATCGCTCTTTTGTTTGATATAATACCGCTGAATTATAAAAATGCTTATTCGATTATATGCGAATACATGAATCTTCCTATAATCATAGACTCGACTCGTTAATCAACGGTATCGATTTAAAGATTTGGCGCGGTAACACGTTGGCCTGAGTATAATTAACTATAATTTGAGTATAATTTGATACTTGAAAAAGAGTCATCTTTATTTATTTCTATTTATTTATGTTATTATATTATTTAATTTAATATTTAATTTAATCTTTTCTATAAAATATTAAATTAAATATTATATTATTTAATATTATAATATGACTGTTGATTTCATATAAATTGAATCTATATATATGCTCGTGAAGAGTTACACATAAAAATTATACATGTCATAGATATAGATAGAATTTTCTAATATTTTTCAAGTTGATCAATTTCATGAATTATCAATTTCAGTTAAGTTTAAGTTCTTAATGCAATATCAATATGTATGAATAGAAATAGTCAATGAAGTATCTCTTGATAATTAATAATTGTGCGAATCTAATTAGAATTTCGAACAATTAATATCCTCTGGCCTTATATGATTTTCTCAGAAGATCATGTTATATATTATCACCTAACAGGTAAACATAATTTTACCACAGAATATTCCGCATGAAGAAACAGGAAAGGGAAGAGAAGCGCAATTTTATTTCGCAATTAGCGATGATATCAAAACATATTGCTACGAGCAGTGTATATGACTTGCGAAATCGTGTTTAAAATGTAAAAAAATATCGTGCGTCAATTAATAATACAGGTTTTTCGTTTTTAATATTCCATTTATGACATTGTGTAATAATTGTATAACTGACTGTATAATATAAGAAAGGAATGGCAGCTTGTCGAATGTTGAATTATAAAATCAACCCGTATAAGAACGCAAACGTGATACTAAGCAAGGTCGTGAAATATTACTCTCAACAAAACCAGGGCGAAGCGCAAACATGATAATAAAGAGCCAGTGATAAGTACGCTTAAGTTACAGTTGACTCGACAAGAAGTTAATGCTATTATTACGAGAAATTTTTGTTAGACTTTTCCTGAGAATATAATTGTCAGCGAACAACGTGAAATTCATTCTCATGTGAATCGCGATGAGACACGCGTGATAACAAACATTATATAATTATAATTTCAAGAGAGTTTATTTTACCGCGCATAATTGCCACGATTTCATGTGCGATTTTACAAACATAAAAATACTTAAATTATTTGATATAATAAATACTATCGAAGGAAGTGGAATCATTGATATAAATAAAGTTAATTTTCTCATTGACACAAAAAGAGAAATTATTTTTCCACTAATTATATAATATAATATTATTTGAATATTAATTATTGGATAAACTTCCGAAAACCGATTACCTCCGATTTGAATGAAATTTTGTAAAAAGCTTCCTTTTAGCTTAAAATACAAGCCTGTAAAAGGAATTTTGGCGACTCCTACAAAAAAGTCATTTTTTTAAAGAAAATGATGAAAAATATAATAACTGAACAAAGCTTTATTAGTTTACTAGTTAACGTTACTTCTTTGAACGATACATATGCACTCGGCACAAATCGAAATGTAGATCACGAGTAACGACTAGCAACAAATGTAAACAAATCGTAACAAATGTAAACAAGGTCGCGCAACAAGCCAAATACAAATACACATGGGGGGGGGCAAGGGGGGCCTTCGGTCCCCCCTCCAGCACCCACCCCGTCCCCCTCGCTTCGCGTGGAAAGTTACAAACCCATGTGGAACCTCGCTTTTAAAAAAATGACTTTTTTGTAGCATTCGCCAAAATTCCTTTTACAGGCTTGTATTTTAAGCTAAAAGGAAGCTTTCTACAAAATTTCATTCAAATCGGAGGTAATCGGTTTTCGAAAGTACACCCTAATTATTTAATAACGTAACGAATTGTGGTCATGCTTGCTTAATTATCGATATCGATATCTTTATTTTTCATGCTTGCCGAATATCACGCGGCAGCTGTCAATCGCGCGGTTTTGCTTCGCGGTTTTCCCTTCTCGACAGCCCTGACCTAGGATCGTCCTGATGATCATGTCATAGGTCATAGGTATATGCTCTTTCAATTGTGAAATTGCTGTTATCTGGAATAATAATTCGCATAAATCATTTTCACGCGCGTGCAATTTATAACGAGCATCAATGCCGTAATCTAACAAAAGATGGATGAAAAAACGCGACGCGTATTGATTGGCGTCAATTCAAGCAATAGACGCGAATCTATCGATTCATGAGTGAACTATCACTGAAGGTAACGCTAAAGTAAGTTTAAGCGCTTTTTGATTCGCATCAAGTGATCTCGATAACCGGCGGAAATCGAGCGATCGGCCGAGTTCGATCGAATCGAAACGTTTAAATCTTGAGAGCCAATGCGAGGAACGTCGAGAAGCGATCAATTTTAATCGGATAGCCGGTAATGGGCTCATTCCAGGCGATTATTTACAAATATCCGCTGCGCGATTCGTCTTGCTCGACAAAAATTTCTTTACTCACCTATCTAACTTGATGACGTTTGATCGAATTAATTGATGATAAGTGTGTTCGCAATTATAATAAAGATATTTCCTATTTCGTAAGAAATTGTATCTTTGTTTATGACTTTTAGCACGTGCTTAGCATATTTTTTTATATTAATATAAATATTAATATTCTATAATTCAATAATATGTTCTTGCGTTTGAATCTAAAATTAAACCCAAAGATTGATGTGTCTCGATCAATATTTTTTAATAAATGTATATATAAATTTATTTTAGTAAATATCATATTTTCTTAAAGAAGGACAAAGAGCTAGTTTATAAGAAAAAAATTACAATCTTTTTATCGTCAAGCGTAAAACAAATTCAAAGGAATAATATTTTCTACTTTATATCCACTGCACAAAACTTTTCAACTAATCTCCCAAGCTCTATTTATATGAAAAAATATTATAGCTTGCAATAAAAAATATGTTTACATATAACAAGATTTTTATTGATATTATATTTATTCCAATTTTTAGATATTTAATTAATACTATTTTATTATTTCAATTTTTAGATATTTAATTAATACTATTTTATTCTCGTGTTAAAAATATTTTGCGACTGGATAGCAATTTGGGAATCGCTGTTTCGAAGTATCCAGGAAAAAGAGGACATCCAGGATACATTGGCGACCGAGCTAACGATGATATGCAAGCTGTGACATCCTCATAACAAGGGCCGGTGCTTAATTACGCATCAACACTCGGAGTAGTTAGGGGATGGCGGTACACTATTTGACAAAAGGGGGTGACGGAATTGTATTGTACTCGGCAAAGTTTTAATCGTGTCGTTCATTAAGGCTCAGTAACTGCGCGGAGCACCGGCGTTTATCTACATCATTAATCCATTATAATTTACACCGCGAATTTTTCCCGACCGACGAATATGAATGAGCGGCGGCGACGAGACACACTAATGTTTACAGAGCGATTTCCCAGCGATAGTGAAATTTATCCAACGCTGAAAATTAATCATCAGGTTATTATCAGTCGTCTCGCAAACGTATCTTGCAACCCGAAACTAACGCAATAAAAGATAATTACAGGATTTACTTATTCTACTCATCGATCTAT
This sequence comes from Camponotus vicinus, assembly GCF_025532165.1. Taxonomy (NCBI): domain Eukaryota; kingdom Metazoa; phylum Arthropoda; class Insecta; order Hymenoptera; family Formicidae; genus Camponotus; species Camponotus vicinus. The sequence continues at coordinate 6,854,447 of NW_028141949.1, forward strand.
CGCGTTCCTCTTTTCGTGTTTGCAGATGCGTGACTTATGAAAGAAGGAAAGAATAACGTGAAAACCGCAATGATGTTCTTCGATAGATCTATGACTGTTGGATTGATCCGATCAGTTTTGAAATTAGCTCTAACGGTCGCAATTCGCTCTTCGACAGGTAAATGAAAGACAATCGACCGACATTCGCGCGATAAATTCTTCAATCAATGCTTTCTCCGATATACGTCATTCCGACATTACGTTTTTTCCTACACGTTAGCTGCTAATGCCTCGGATATCGTGCAAGCGGATCGGATTAATGCGCATTTTCCTCGTTCAACGCTTGCATTTCGATGCTGCCGTGGCTGCTGCAATTCCAGGCTAACTAGCTGGCGTAACAGCGTACATAGCTTCGCCACACAAACGTTATGCAACCCAGTTTCGAAGTTCAGGAGGGTGGACGCGAGTTCGTCGGACAATGGTGTAACCCGAGCTACGTGGAGAGATTGTGATTAATCTTCTCAATTTATCCTACTTATCCCTCGTCCTCCGCCTCGCGTCCTTCCCGTCGATCGACCGGCGAAATAATGTAAGATCGGCGAAAGAGACCGCGACCAAACTCACCCTGTTTCCAAAACTGCTCCCCAAGAATATTCCGAATCGCATCACTTATATCTCTAATCAAATTTATAATTTCGGCGTAACGCTATTGTAATTTTAACCAACCTGACAGCTCACGCGTTAAAGAAAATATTTCAAGTTTTGATTTATCTATTGAAATTTTTTGGTTATTAAAATATACACAGAAAAAAAATAAGTGTCAAATCAAGACTTATATACTTAAACTAACGCGTTCATTATTTCGTATATACGCAACAATTTATAATCTTCTTAGGAGAATTTAATAATTTTAAATTTCAACAATATTATAGTCTTATTTTAATATTGTAATTGTCACCTCTCAAGAATATATAATTATTTAATTCTACTTTAAGAAAATTATAATCTTTGATTTAAAAATTGTTATCTTCTATCTAACATTGTTTCTTTTCTATTCAAGAAAATTAAATCTTAAATCATAAGAATATATTTTTCTTGATTGAACTATATAAAATGGCTTTATTCAAGTAAGCAATTATTCAAGCAATTATATTTTTCTTTAAACACAAGACTTTAACGCAATATAATCTCATTTCAAGATTTCCATGTTAAAACTAAATATATTTTCAAAACAAGAATGTCCTTTTTTTTGTGTACGATCTAATTTTTTTCGAAAACCGCAAATTGTGACTAACATTGGCTCTCTGCGATCTTTGTATTCCTTGAAATAAGTTGTGCACTTACGTGCCGATCGCAATTAATCTTCTTATTCAATTTATTTCATTATATGTTCATATATATGACTTCGAAATTATTCTTTGGTCAACCTTGCTAATTTTACATAAATTTCACAACAATAATAAGAGATTCCGACAATCTACAATTATAATCGAAAACTTGCATTGCTACGAGCAAAGAATACTTTGATAAAGTATTGCAAAAGAGGGATTTTCTTAAAAGCTATTTAAAGTTGTTAGCAGACAAATTATTGTCATTGTGTATGCACAACTGTTCAATGATATTATTCACTGATGTAAACATCCAATAAAGATAAATCTACATTTATTTCGAAATTAAGCGATTACTATTTATTGCATCGTTCCCTGTCTTTTTTGTAAGATACAAGCAACGATGAGAAATTACTAGTACATATAAAGCGTTATCGCGTTATTCAAAAAATATTCGCACGATTACACGTGCATATCGCACATGAGGATTGTCAATAAAAATGTGGTCATAAAGATTTTAATTAGGTGCTTCGTGTCCTGATAAAGCAGTTGATTAAGAGAGATATGCACGATGAGAGCAAATCTTGAATTTTTCAACTTCAATTAATTGAAGAATGAAAAATTGCAACCAATATAAAACAATTGAGTTTAGAAGAAATAATTAGTCTCCTTTGATTTATCGTTTCGCAATTAATTACAACATAAAATGTTTGATAGAGTCCCATGTTTTTAATTAAGATTGCACAAAGTAATCAATAAAATATTGTACATCTCCGAGATACGTATTGCTGATTTACACAGACGGTAATTTAATTTCTTGCCATTGTAGGGGAAATTTAAATCAGTTTTGCGCGTGAGAAAAATATCACTGGGTTGTCACGGTGATGGATGTTTGGTGAAGTTACAATTTACGTCCGTTTTCAGCGAGCCGCGCCAAATCCATCAGGATAATAGCCGGGAAAAGTTTCGTCTTACGAACGAGGATAGAAGAGTCTTGAAACGCGATTAAACGACGCTAATTATTGTTCATCTAAATTCATCATTTAAATTTCATTATCTCGAAGTTTCGTGATATTTGAAGTTTATCAATTATCAAGGAAAAGTAAACTCGGAATTTTTGACGAATGCAAAGCCCGAGGGGCAAAGTTCTCTCTCTCGAGACATCCTATATGATTTCTAAAATTCCTAAAGTCATTAACGCAAAGGCATTAACGTTATCTTTCTCGTCACACACGTCGTATAAATTCCACGCGTGATTCGGCTCGCACAATTTTTCGTGAAAAATTTCCACGAATGAGATATATATGTATATCGCGAGAGAAGAAAACAGTCTCGCGCGGTCGCTCAAAGTCGACCAGGAAACGATCGATCATCTCGATACACTTACGTCAAAATACGTAACCGCGTCCTTAAACTGCCTCGCCTTCGGAAAACGCGCGGACAGGATCGCCGCCTTCGCTCATCGCCGGCTAACCTTGCACTAAGCTTCATTTGATCCGTGTCGCGATGACAAAATAACTCGCGAGCAGACTCATTTTAGAGGCCCTCTCGGATTCATCAGGGCACGCGGCACTTACGACGGTGGCAATTCTTTGCCACTTTACGGCGACCTATTAACGATGCCGGTTATAAAACTGGAAACGCCGGATTCATGTGATCCACGGAATAGAAATACAAACACGCGTTATTTTATTTGTCAACGTAATAATTCTGTTTTCCATATTCCTTTCCTGTCTCCAGGATTTTTCTGAAATTATAAAACTGCGTCTCTTATATTTAAATTAAAGAGAAAGACTAATCAAAATTAAGTACGCGCGAATTCTAAAATAATATAATAAAATTGCAATAATATAAAATTGCAATTATTGTTATTTTTTTATATATCGTAAAAAGGTAAATAAAAAATCATAAACAAATAAGAACAACGTAAGTATCTTTAATAATATATATAATCGAAGTTTAAAAAATATTAATTTTTTAATATTAATTTATTATCATTTAAATAATCAATTTCATGTGTGACATTAATAATAAATATATCTTAAAAATCTCATATATTTTTTAAATATAATAAAGAGTAGAGAAAGTAGAAAAGCAGTGTATGAAGACAATTTTTATTATCTTTTTCCTCTTTTCTTCATATATTGTCAAAGAATAAAATAAATATAATGTCGAGGAAAAAAAAATATATATATATATATTTAAATAACTTTAAAAAACTTTCAAAATACTTAGTTTTGAGACATTGTAAGATATTGTATAACTCACTGCGCCATTATGACGTCATTACAATATATAATTTTTTGTCATTATAGTAATTATCTTACATACAATGATACTCAAAAAATTTTATCAGTATTTAACCTCGACATTGAAAGCATTTTATTTTGAACGTTTTTTTCCTGTTACGATCGCGTAGCTAAGAGAGCAGACCTAGTGGCCCCGATATTGGAAGAGGCGTCTATTGTGTGAAACTCACGAAGATGGAGATAACATAATGAAACTAACTAGCTTGGTCTGACCAATTAATTGACCCAAGCACGACATAACATTTAAAGTAGAGTCGTCTTCCCCTGTTCACGTAACTACATACTTGTACATAATGTATATAGGAGACTATATGAAAATCCATTGTTCATAAAGATTGCTCCGCGAATAAATTAAGCGAAAAAATTAAATAATAAATTAATAAATAAATTAATAAATAAATTAAATATTATACGACATCGATATTAAAACATAATTTTTACCTGTCTCTCTTATTTTACAAAAGAAAAATTATTATTAAAAAATATATGTATAAACATTATATATAATTATATATAATTTATATACATGTAATTTATTAGCGTATATTTATTTCTCCTTTCTTATTTTTCCTTCTCCGAATGTGAGTCCTTGAGAAAATTGCGACATACTTGTATTACGAATCCCATTTGCATCCCTCAACAAGCGCGTCTGATTATAAAGTAACAAGTTTCACTGAATCTCAGGGGGAGAAACTATCATTATCCATCCCCAATCCTTCCAGATCAATTATATAACTTTGTTTATATTTCTTAAACTCGTAAATAATACTTGATATATTAATTTTTAATTGACTAACACACATTTTCGAATATCTTCCCCGTAAAAGCGACATTTGTCATGCAAAAATTCAGTCGTTCGCGAACGCGAAAAATGTGCGCGAATGAATTTCGCACGGTCGAGCTTCGGGCTACCCCGTACGGTCTGAGAGGGCGGAATCTGGCGGGTAGTATAAATTTTCTGAGGTTGCGCATCATGCTCGTCGGAGCCTGAAACTCGGCAGTGCCGAGTTTGCCCAAGTACGAAGCAGAGCGCAAGTGGTGTCGAAGGAAACCGGTGGTCCTCCTACTGTGCCGCGCCGTATCCATTTGTGCGACTTGACTTAGTTCCGTGTCGGCGCATCGAGTGCTCTTACGGGGTTAGTGAAAGAGGGTGTGCGGGGTGAGTCGAAGATTCGCCGATACGATATATCGTCGCGAGATTACAATGTAATCCCGTTGTTGAAGACGTGGTAATGCAAACGATTCTTTGTTCAACTGTTACTTGCGGAATTACACGTTTATTTTATACATCTTAATGTGAGGAAATGTGTGGTAAAATTTGACGAGTAGATATATAAAAGAGATTAATTATAACTGAGCAGATATATAAATGATTAATATATAGAATATCTTGATCTCTGATAACCTGAAATCGAGATTTTCTTAAGGAATTTATTTTTTGCAAGTTTTTATCGCATCTCTTTCTAATTAAACAAAGTAAAGCAAACTCCATTTCTTAACTCAAGAATATAATTTTGCTAATCTTTTGACTCTACAAAGTTTTTTTTGCGAGAAGTTCTTCTTTTCCAATCGCTTATAACTCAGAACTTATTAATGATATTTTTGCCAAGGAAAGATTATCTTTAAATTGGTCAGATCTGTTTAAAAGTACATTGAATGTAGAATTTTAAGATAATCTGAATGTAGAATTTTAAGATAATCTGTATTTATTAATGTGATTATATATGTGGTAAATATACAATGTTACAATCGTGATTCCTCGTGAAAAAATAAATCAAAAGTACAGAACAAAATTTTCTTATACGAGACTTCATTCTCGAGAAAATCGATTTTAACTGATCGTCAATCATGTGTACTTGTTTAAGAATCAATTTGTTATCTCTCTACAAACTCTGTAGTATCTTTGCTTTATTTTTAGATTTATAAATATTGGCAATATATTTTGCTTCCAATCAAATCTATATATAACTCTTATTTAACGTTTTCGTGAAAATAATGGTATGTATGAATCGTGATGATGTGTGCAGCAGCCGAGAATACATGTTTAAAATCGACCTTCTTGAAAATAAAGTGTCATAAAAAAATTTATTCTACGTTTTCATTTAATTTTCACACGAGGAATTATCGCGGTTATATCATCATTATTGTGATCAAAATATTTATATAATTTCTCTTTTTTATATATTTCCTAAATCCAATTCATTTAGATGGTTTTATGGATCAATAAGTTCATAAAATTATCGGTCTTCATAAAATTATCATTGCTTTTCCATCTCTCGTATATAACATCAAATTTTCAGATCGGCCTAAATCCAGTGACATAGACTTATAGTATGTCTTTTTTAAATGCGATATCTTTTTGCACATATATACAATTAAAAGTTAACATCATTCCGTATACTTAACTCAAATATCTCTCTCCCTCTCTCTTTTTTTACAATATTTAGAAATTATAAAATTATATAAGAAACTATAAAATTACGCTAAAAAACTATATAAAAAATATAATTCAACTACTTATTTTGTAAAAAAATGAAAAGAATCGGTGGGTCATATATTTTAAAAACTTTTTGCGTGTTAGTTCACCAGAATTAATGCTTCTACAAGAAAGAGAAAGAGAGAGAAAGAGAGATTACATGCACATATCGTGAATTATCTTTTATTTCACTTAATCCATTTTTACCCGACGTTTAAATGTTTAATTCTTGCATATATAAAAAGCATTTTTATTAATTAACCATTTATTCATTTTTATTTCAAGTCTTCGAATTTAAAGTTTCAATTTTTAGAATAATAGATTTTTCTGAGAAAGAAAGGTATATTGATAAAATTGCCTTTATTTTGATACAATAAGAATCGTTTCCGGAAAAAGCTATGTGAGGTAATAACCATGAAAAAGGGGAAAAGAAAGGAGGTCATATTTTATCTTTGCTCGTCTTTACCATACATACTCTTTCACCCGATCCTTATAAAATTCCTGATATCGAATATGGCGTCGCGCCAAATAGATAATCTCCATATCTCGCTTCATTTAAATGTACCAAAATACCTCTGTTTTCATGTCAACTATACTCTCCACTTCCGCAAGGATTATAATTCACAAACACCGTTTCGAATCTCGTCGTGATATCACACAAGTTGCACGGATGTGTTTACTGCACGAGTGTCAGTCGTTTTTCACGTGGAAAAGGACAAAAAAATATTACGTAGCACGATTTTATTAGCGATACGATGCTTTTCCAGAAAATTGAGAATTATAAGCACCAATAATGTCCTCATCATTCTCGACGAAACTAATATTATGCGATATACAAAAATATGCATATCCGACGAATTTAAAGGGTTCCGTGATCCTGGTTGATTTAATAACAGATCTCTCAACACACACAAAATTAAAATTTATTTTTTCTCGAGGAAAATTGGCGTAATATTAGAAAGACTTGTAATAAGCTCGGGAGCTAAAGAAAAACGAAAGACGGTATGGCTTGAATTATTTGAAGGGTTCTTCAGAAAAACGAGCTATACGTTGTTTAATCGCGGAATATAAATGAGAATATCCGAGAAGCGATCAACAATTGCGTGATTAACGTTCGAATGCAATTTGAAAGAATTTTATTTATTTATCAGGAGAAATGTATGTAAAATAATACTAAATGTGTCATAAAAATTTCAATTTGCGAAAATAAATAGTTCTATATTTTTATCGAACATATATATCGCGATACGTAAAAATTCTTCAACGAAATATATAATTATTTCGTTAAAAAGATCTTTTTTAAATGAGACTTATCGAAAAAATAAGGATATCATGTCAAATCGATATTCTCGAGATAACGATGCTTCGTGGAGGACTTTTCATCTCGCTTTCATTCAAAACTTGAATATTTGTACCGAAGATGGCACGAAATGATTAATGAATCCGCCACTAGAAGTGGTGAAGGCAAACTTTCAGCATCATATGTCCTTGTCCCGTGAGACGAGGAGAGAACAGATTTTGCGCTGAAAATTCGCAATCAACATTAATACTCTTTTATCCCTTATACCTTATATCTTCTAATTGTCCACCTACACGCGCCGAATTAATGCTTTCGCGAATACGGAGCATTGATTTTACCGTCAAATTTGGTTACCAGAGTTCAGTTATTGGCACAATATACATTCACATTCGATTCGGTGTCTTCTCGCGTACGTAATCACGTTAAATGATCAACAATTTCAATTAAATCTGGATATCGTAATCGCGCAATAATATAAGGATTAATACAACCACCCATTCGAGCTCAAATCAAATTTACCTCGACAGATTGAACAAGACGATTTTACGACATTCGACTATCTGCCACGGTAATAAATGCAAGAAACTATGCATAATAAAAATCATATGAGAAATATTTTTGTTACAAACACATTCTTATTATATTTTTTCAATAAAAAATTAATTTGAACAGACATATACAGATCATGTGTCTACACTTTAAAAAGAAAGAACAAATATATATAGATTGAGGATGGAGAATCAGATGCATGTGAGATCAAATATAAGACTAATTCTCTCCTTCCTTCCCCGCAATGTGTAGTTTACATTCGCTCCTACACATTTAATGAACCTGCATTTGATGAATTAACGTAGTGAATTGTACCGTTGCAACTGGCACGTTGCACATCTCATGCAACCTTGTCTGTCACGTCCTTCACTATCGGAGAAACCATCGGGCACCGAGCATTTTCCGAGCAATAATCAATAAATGTCGTCTTTGTATATGTCATATGTATCCCCGGTACCGAAACAGTCCCGATTGTTAATTAGAAAAAAATCCGTTCTTTGCGAAGATTGTTGCTAGAAGATTAAATGTGATCAACAGAAATATAATAAGTGGCGAATATCGGGGAACGGAAAAATTCTCTATCAAAGCCAAAACAATCTATACATTCAATATTTCGACAAAAAGTCCTTAATTTTTAATATTATAAATATAAAATGATATTTCTCACATGATTTTTCTCTTGAGGCTGTTCTTCTATAGTCGTATAAATGATTTACGCGCTATCGAAAGAAATGAAATCTTTTCCAATCGCTCTCGAGCGGCCTTTCTGTTATATATTGAAAGTAATCAGATCGAACAGTTTCTGAATCGCGAGAGAAAGAGAGAGAGTACTTTCAAAAGATTCAATATCTACTTCGTCAAATAGTATTATTTTATTATTATATAATAATTCATGCAATCTGCAGTTTTTCATTCAGAAATTTAATCTAAGGAATAAATTTTATATAAATTTCTGCCATTCGCCTAAGGGCAATCATTCTCTATCAATGATGCACAGACGTAATTAAAATGAAATCAAGTAATTATCGCTTGGATTTCCCGATAGGAAATATATGTCACAAGTACATCGCCATTTGCCTGACCAAACTTATAAAGTTTTCTCATTTCATGAGTTCGTTAACATCGCGATTTGCTTAGCACCTCATCTTAAGCTAGATCTCCGTTTGACTTGCATGAATTATAATAACATGAATTATATTAGTCTGACTTTGAAATTAAATTAAATATCATCTCGAAAAATATCAAATTATATAATTCCGTCTTAATTTTGACTCGTATCTGCTGTTACTGTTAATAAATATGATTAAAATTCACTGAATTTTAGAGATGGTATGTGACTGGTACGCGAAATACGTCCACGTGCAATTCGGGTCAATAACGCTTAGGTAGTATACGTGTACATGCGTGTAAACACGTGTATGTGGCACACGGGATTCCGCGATTTTCAAGAAAGTATCGGAATAGCATCTAGATATACTCTATGCTCGCGTTTGCCAGTTATGTTTCGGCTTATCTACATTTCGAATGAATTCTGATCTTCGAAACTTGATTAAACTAGCTGGTTCACGCGCGTAATCACGCAACCCTCGCGTTATTCTTGCGAAACAAGTCGACCACCTGCGGTGAAGATACTCCAAATAGATCATAGCATCCCACGGAACGGCCGAGAAAGATTTATAAATGATTGTGAGAATTATCGTAAAGATCACCCACAAAGATACAAGCGTTTTCGTTTTGATACCATCAAGTTTTCGAATGAAAAGGGTACCTATTACGATGATAGAAATGAACTATGGTATTGCAACTGCAAAACTGTAACCCTTTTCAGGAGAATTATTTTTATCTCTTTGGAGTTACAAGAAAAATTTAGAAAAATCACAGATTCCGATTGCGCTCGGATGAAAAGTTCATACGTTATTTAGAAGCCCCCACACGATCTAGTAAAATATTATTAAAACGCAAATATTTCAAAAAGATGCTATTAACAAAATAGTATACCCTTTAAAAAAGATAAAAAATATACATCAAATACATAAAAAAGTATCCGAACTTTTATGCAATACAAAAGTTTAAAAAAAAACGGAATTAAAACATGTACTTTTATATAAAAGTGACATTTTTTAAAATAAAAGTTTCGCTCACTGGTTGATGCGCAGCAACGGAGATAATTGTGTAGACTCTACGTTGATCTGTAACATGCAAATGTAAGATTCCAATTATAGTAGCGCTAAAAATAATTCTTATTTCAAATATAAAAATATATTTCAAATATAAAGTATTATTATACGCATCGAATAAAAGATCTGATGCATACAATAATAAGCGAATATATAATGGGATAATAATTTCCGAAGAAAACCATTTTTCCAAATATAAGCTTTTATGAGAGATATATAAAAGTTATATATAAAAGTCTCTTTCTCGAATTTCTGTTTAAGTCCTCCAAAATATATGTGCGCGATTAATAAATAATAATATATAAAAGTAATAAATTATACTTACCTCAAGGTTGCTCCGTCATCGCTCGATGCCTTCTAGGCTTCTGCCTCTCAAGTTGTTCTTCAGGCACTCGTGCATGTATTCATTCGTGAAAATAATGTTAACGATCGCGCGTGAATCATCCGTGATATGAAAACGAACGCGAGATACTTTTCACGACACTCTCGAACTAATTAAACGACGCGCGATACTTTTCATGACACTCCGGAATTAATTAACCGATGCGCGATACTTTTCACGGCACTCCCGAACTAATTAAGATCAACCGTTTACGATGGAAACAGCGCGATAGTTTACACGACACTCCCAAAATTTAAATTGATTAAAACGTGAGCATTCATTTTTGGGAATCAGATGACTGATTTATTTTCTAATAAATCGCGATTTTTTGCGAATTAATATCCCGTTATAGATCAATATCAAAAGAAGAGCATTGATAAGAAATGCAAAAGGGGATATCAATGAATCTTTATAAATCCTAAAAAATCGTTTGGGTACTTGGCTTCTCCTTCGGGATAAATCCTTCCGGGTACTGAGCCCTCCCACCAACGTCAAGGTGTACCCAAAATGGGAGGGTTTCATCCGTGAAAATAAATGTATAATATAGGTATGCTCTCCAAGGAACGAGCACCGATAAATTCACATCTCGTCGTTACAAAAAGTCTCTCCTATAATTATAAGATAAATTATATATAAAATATCACAAATTTTTAATCGTAGAATTAATTAATCGTACAGTCTGATAATCGCTAATCATTCGAGAAGAATAATCGCATTTCGAGGAATGACATATCATGCCATATTCCCCGGCTCGAATTTCATCGTGCGAAACTTATCGAACGTCATATCAAATAGGATGTTGCTTCATTTTGCAGGTTTTCTCTCGTTATATCCTCGTCTAACAATAACAAGATCATTTCTTGTGACGTCAAAATAGGCAAATAACGGTTAGTCCCCAAATTGCATCCATAACTTTCCCGACACCTTGGGAAGTTTTCAGATTGCGATCGAGGAAGATGGCTGAGGAGCAGCCGAGGTACAAATTGATCTACTTTAATGCACGGGGTCGTGCCGAGCATATTCGCTATATATTCGCCTACGCGGGCATCGACTACATCGACGAGAGAATCACCAACGATTGCTGGCCTGAGCTTAAAAAGTGTAAGTATAGAAAAAAAATTAAATGCAAAGAAATTAATGTCGGCTAAATTAATAGCGACATGTGCAAATACAATTGGTTGGTACGATATGTAAATATGTTCAAATGCGAATCGACACTTCATTTCAATTGTAGAATGTTGAATTCTATTTTTATAAATTATTATTAATTAATTGAATTAAAATTAAATATAAATTTCAAGTATGATTGAAAAAAGAAGATAGTCGAGACTTGCGTTTAACAATCATCATATCAACATATCAAGAATTAATCCTTAAATTATAATTGACTATTGTAATTTACACCTACAACCAATTAGACGTGCACAATAACATCATAATCGATACCTCGAAGACAAATTATTCTGTCTTTCTTCCCTTCATTGGCAGACGTGAACTTAAGCACGCTCAGTCGATTGCTTTCTGTTGTTCTCAGCGATGCCTTACGGGATGCTGCCAGTTCTGGAAATCGACGGCAAACCGATAGCGCAAAGCAACGCCGTGGCACGTTACCTGGCCCGTGAGCACAATCTCGCAGGTAGAGACGAGTGGGAATCGATGCTCTGCGACGTGCTGGTCGATACTCTGGGAGACCTGAAACAATGTAAGCGATACTGATATAATATTCGCGACGACTCCGGTAAAGAAAAGTTACTTGCGAGAGCCAATCGATACTTTCCTTTCGGCTGCGAATCCGCCTCAGGCCTTCCGAAGATCGTCTATGATGAAAGTTTACATCTCTCGCTGGGCAATTTCAGTTTCATCGGGCAAGTTCGCGCGAGCATCGATCAATAAGCGTTGTCGATGACGCCCGAGCTTTCCGTCTTGTTCCAATTTCCCGACGTCGAAAATGGTATCTTCCGTGGAAGGGCTCGAGATAGGAAGAGGAAAAAAAAAGCGCGCGCGGATCGCGCTATAAATCTCGAAAAATTCTGACGGGCGCGAAAGTTGTTCCGCTTTTCGCTCCTCTGAAAGACACGCGTCTCTCGCGTGACCTATTTCCAAAGCCGAGGTCATTGTATAATCGAGCGAGCGGTACCGTCCTGGAAAAGCTCCTCGCGAAATCCGACGCGCAGGTATATCGCATCGGATCTCGCCATCAATGTAACATAATAATATCGCAGGATCGATTAAAAGCTTAATGAGACATTGTAGCAATCGCTCGCTATCCTCTTCGTTTGAGTTAGCATTCGGATCAATCAGCGGCTTTTATACATTATACGGAATTCGCGGAGATGTGCAATACATTTTAATCGCGATTTCAATGACACACTTGTTATGTAAGAGACAGAGAGAGAGAGAATGAGCGAGAGAGAGAGAGAGAGAAAGAAGAGAGAAAAAGTCGTTAAAGCTTGCGCATGATCTGTTTTTCAGTCATTTTTCAATATCGTACGGAGGAGGATCTTTTTAAGAAGGAGGAGAAGAAGGCGAAACTCCTGAAGGAAACAATACCGTTCTACCTGAATAAATTCGAACAAACGGTCGCCGAGAACGGTGGTTACGCGGTCGGTTCTATGGTAAAGGGAATCTCAAATCTCTCAATTATTTCACGCACACAGTCTCTATTTTTTTATTAAATATAAAATAATCTCTAGGAATTAAAATGAGTTAAAGTCAAATATAATTTGTCATGCAAAAAATTCAATGTTCCTGTCACTAAAATGTCCAATAAAATGAAACGAAGGCTGGAGCATGAATGTATCGCGTTAAATTAAAAAACTTTCTATAAATCCGTGTGCAACAAGGTCGCATGATATTTTTCAGACTACGTGGGCGGACTTTGTGTTCACGGTGGCGTTGGAAAATTTCGAGAACATTTTCGGTGCGACCGCTTTAGAGAATTATCCAGCGTTACGTGGTTTGAAGAAACGAGTGCACGAAATTTCTGCGATCGCCGACTGGCTGGCCAGGCGACCCCATTCCGAGTTCTAAAACGTCGGAATCCACGACGGAAACCGGAAGGTGGCATCGACATCACAAACAAGTATACATATCTGCGCATGTATGTAACTCTCTTGGTATCGCTGTGAAAACGACAGTCTCAACATTTCGCGTGTCAGATCGATATTAATCTCATCACACTATAAACGACATCTTTATTAAAACTGTTCCTTTCACGCGCGGATGCATTCCTTTCTTTTGCTTTCTGTATCCGAAATAATGCTCTGAAAAAAAATTTCAAGCTTGAATCTTAAATTGTTCAGATCCTTCGCGATTATTTTTCCTCTGCTTTAAAAATGTAATATTATACACTACTGTAGATAGAAAAGATTAATGTTATCTATATTGTATATTTTTCAGACATATAAAAACTGTACAATCTCCTTCGCTATTTGAAGGGAAAAAAGAAATTGAAAAAAAAAACACGTGTTTTTATCTCAGTTTAAGATGACACGTTTATATTATGCAAATTAAAATCTTGTGCATGTTGTTGGTCGGCTTTAGACCGTACTTATTTTGCGCCACGAGAGAAAATTATACGAAAAATACGCAAAAGATTACTATCGGAATGGATGTCTAGATAAAGCTTCAATGTGTTCATTATATCGTGCATCGTGCACATGTGTATGAATGGTGCATCGCTACACACATAACTTACATGTTGCCGACATCGATAAAGCGTGGAGAGAAGATTAAGTGTTAGATAGATATATCTCTCGAACAGATCCCGCAGGTCTCGCAATGTAATCGATATCGCTTTTATGTTACACAGACTATACGGTTCCCTGTTTGTTTTGACGAAATGTATCTCGGAATATATCGAGTATCATACAGGGTAATACTATGTATTAAATGTATGTAAAAGAAAGAAGGAAAAAAGTATATCGAACGACGCGCAAAGCGGGTCAATCTCTACAGAAAGAAGCATGTGTATCAAAAGAAATGTAGTCGATAAGGTTTATTGTAATAAAAGTTTGAAGGCAATTTAATGTGATTCCTCATTTCTATCGATAAGAGCGTATATAAATATATATAGATACTTTATGAATGTACTCTATAAGATCTCTAAGGTTTTTAAACGTGTTAATGAAAAAGAAAACACACGCTTCTCTAAAATGTATCTCACCGATCGTTAGAAAGAGGCAGCGAATATAAGAGAATAGACTTTCTACAATTGTGTGCTACAATAAAATAATAAAAAGCTTCGTGCTTTTGTTGACGCTTCATCAATGACGTATTCGAATGCGATACGCAAACATAGTCAATTGTAATTACACGATAAACGATAACCAATATCTTTTTTTAGATAAGAGAATATTGTAATAAGCGTGAATGCATGTACAATATTATATGTAATGTTAACGCATTAAGGGTATCCAGGTTACATGATGTAAATGTTACTGTGGTTACAGAAGACGCTACTGACTGATAATAATATTATAATAAAAGAACAAACGTGTATATTGTTATTAATCACGTCCCATAAATAAAGTTACACGTACGCCTAATTATTTCATTATCAGTCATACATAAAATACGTTTGAATTAATTAACATTCTAAGCTTCTCTCTTACGATTAAAGTATCTTGTCATGAAATTTTGATCGACTATAATTATCAATTAAAGGATTAAAGAACGTCATATTATCGTAAACGACACATCTTCTACTTAACTTGAGTACAATTATAATTTATCGCTGCTCATAACTTTTACAATTAATAACAGATTTTCTTGAGATATACCTTGCCTCTTGACACTCAGGCGCCATGCACTTTCTCCTTCTTTTTGACAATCGAAGCGAGTTGAATGTCGATAAGTCGCAAGAATCGGAATCATAAAGTCGATCACCCGCACGAAATTACACTCGATGTTAGGTTACCTTCTGGCGGTACTTTGTATATTTAATGACTTTAGGGTTCCACGTTCCACTATCTAAATCGGGAGCATGGCTGCTCTCAGGCTTCTCTCTGCCTTCACGTTCCTGGTTTTATTCGTGTTTATGCGCGTCTGATGCAGCTGACAATTTCATATTGAAAAAGTCACAGGGAAGTTTCGTCGATCGAGACGTCCCGTACGATTGATCGATGACTGACATCGAATCAGGAGTCACCTCGCCAAGGCTATAATAAGGAAGTATGGCTGCGACAGCGAAGACTATACTGCCCGAGGAGAGCGAGCTGAACGTTCAGGAGCTGAATGTCAGCTGGCCGGTACTCCAGACCGCGTCCGTTTACATCGGCAAGGCCTGCGAGTGGTACAACAATGTGAGTTACCTGACGACCGAATCTCGAGATGATACCGTCGAAATGTACTTGCGTTTATCCGCGTCTTTAGCCATCTCTCTGAAGGCTTACATAATGTGTTTCAAGTCTCTGTAGTTGCGTTTGACATGTAAATAATAATTTCATGTTTCGTACGACTCCTTTTTTCTCTTTGAAACAATTTCTATGGTTGCTAGTTTCAATACAATTCTGGAAATAAAATAATTTATAAGTAAATTAATTTCAATTTAATTATATACAATTGAATTTAATATTATGCGCAATACACAAGATAAGTTATTCTGAATGTGTATAAAAAATTATATCTTATTAAAAATATTTAATTTCTGAAATTATAGAATTAGTTTTGTAATTTGAAATATATCTCAAAAATATATATTCGATTGAGTCATCTTAGTTATGATAAATTTATTTCTTCTTCAGGAATTTATGTTATGTAGAGAAGAAGAAGGCGACCCACGTCGTTGCCTCAATGAGGGAAAACACGTGACTGCTTGTGCAATGGATGTTCTTAAAAAAATGAAGAAACA
Organism: Camponotus vicinus; assembly: GCF_025532165.1. Lineage (NCBI taxonomy): Eukaryota > Metazoa > Arthropoda > Insecta > Hymenoptera > Formicidae > Camponotus > Camponotus vicinus. The sequence continues at coordinate 6,870,798 of NW_028141949.1, forward strand.
CTGCCTGGAAGATTTTAATGCATACATGTACTGTCTCGAGAGATCATCAGGATCACTAGATCTTACTAAGTATGTTTTATATCCCATTATCTGTTGTAAAAAGAAGAAACTAAATTAAATCTCTATTCACAATAATGTAACAACATAAATGTCACTTAGATGTCGAAAAACACAAGCTGCTTTGGATGATTGTGTTAAGAAAAATATAAATATAGAACGTCCACCTTTTGGATACTTTTGCGAGGCCAAAGTACACAATACATCGAGACCACGACCACCGCCAAGGGATGAGCCTATAACATTTCCAGATCCAACTCCTGGACTATCACAAGACATACCACGTGAGAAAGCGAAATATCATAATCGCTTTTGGTATAAATCTTAAATCTCTTGATAAATATCATTAGTACTTTGGTCACGCTGCAAAAATTATATTCGCAAGATTTATCAAATAATTAAATAATTATTAGGGAATCGAGCATATGCAATTTGTAGTATGCTTCCGAATATTGTAGGAACGTTTGTTTCATTCGAAAATGAATAAAACTTGTTATTGTATATTATCTTGTGAATATAAATTTGTGAACAACAAAGTGATAAGTCGCTTAATTATTGTTGTTAAAACTTGTACAAATATAAATATAGAGCAATATAATATTTTTACTTGTATCTTCAATTATATGTATAAACATTTAATCATAGAAAACTAATATAAAATTACCCATATATTAAAATATAAATATATTATTAAATTTATATTAATATATTCTAAAAAATACTTTTGCATCTAGTCGGGTTTTAATTGTATATATAAAACTCAGTTTAAATTAAGTTAAAGCAGATTATGTAGGACAAATGGAATATATAGCTCTGGATAACAGGATAAGAAAGATAAGAGAAATTTAGTTTGATCGAGTTATTCAATAAAATTATTTCATTTGTTTTATGTCACATCATGTCAACTTTAATATAACAAAACTAATTGTCAAAATGAGCAAAAATATATCAACATATTTTTGTTTTGGAAGATACCTAATAATTAATGAAAACAGTATTGCTTTATCAATATTACTACAGCATTTTATATACATGAAACATGATGAATATCATTAACAATAATTTTGTTTAGTATATTCATAATTCTTTCTCAGTCATTCAAATCTATTCCAAGAAACATGGATATAATTTTTGCAAAGCGCGTACATATATCTTTAAAATATATGTCGCAAAAAAGATCATATTTAAAACCAGTCACATTCAAAAAATGTAATACCGGTTTTAATTATGCAAAATATATATATATGTCACATAAATATTTCATTGTCAATTAAACAATATTCTTAATCGAATATCAAGGAAGAAATGCATTCTTATGCAATCTACAAGTCCATGTAAAGCATTATTATGTGTTAGCTCCATGTAATATCGTAACCACTCCAGTTTGCACTCGGCGCTAAATGCACACGTCTTCCATTATAGAAAAACGTCACCACACCGCGATATCCGGATCTAGGAACGCCGCTCTGTAATATCGTGTTACAGAATCTCGAGTATTACTTATATGAAATACAAATCCTAATTAAAAAGATACATTACCCTGAAATCATCCATTAAACCAAGCAGTTTGGTGGTATTTTTAAACGATTGACGAGTATAATATGGTATCCGTACCGGACCGGGAGCAACTATATTCCCACTCTTTAATTCTGTATAACTAACCACTGTTGATTGGTATACTTGGTTGACGAAAGCTATATCGTAATTATCCTGTGGAAATTATATAATAATTTATATGTATTTTATTTTTATTCAACATATACTTGCTAATCTAATATTCGCTTCCTTACTTTTAGCAAGTAGGATAGATTCATCTTGGTGAAAGGCACAAATTGTTCATTCAGCTTGATGTATTTTAAATGTTTTTCAAAGAATAAGCCACTAGAAATAAAATAAATTTTTTACTACTTATATTGATCAAATTATGCTAATTAATTTCAAATTATGAAATTAGTATATCTGCTTAACAGTGCTTTTTTTTAATGTAAATATAAATATATAAAGAAAATAAAAAAATAGATAATTACTTGCTAACTCCAAGTTTACCAAATGTCCTGGTTCGCGATATTTCCGGGCGGATGCAAGCTCTATTCTTTCGCTGTTCAGGTTGTCTTATCCAATCATCCCAATATCTATATAAATAAAAAATATATTATGAAGATGAGTATTATCAAGAGTAAATCGATAAATAATTCGACCATAATAAAAATATATAAATATATGATAAAATTATACTCACGACTTTGGCCATTTTGATGCAAGCTCCAACCACAAATCGCGTGTGAGCATCCAACCTAAGCCAGGAAAGAAATCTGTCCTGTAAAGTAAATGTGGCGCATGCTCGTCCACCAAGCCGGCTTTACCATTATCATTCCACGCTGACACACACCATAGAGAGCTATCATTTACTAATAGGGGATAAGTCCCCAGGAAGTACTCGTAAAAGTCTGGAGCAATATCCAAATCATCTATACAAAAATCACATGAGTAAATTACTCCCATCTAAATGTTATCTTGCAGAGATGTATGTTTGTTAGATAAAATACTTGTTTAGATTTTACGTTGATAAAGATTTAATTATTAATCATACCTTCAACAATAATTGCAGTACTATATCCAAGCTTTATAAATACTTGATTTAACGCCCATTTATAGTGACGTGCGATTTTAAAGTAGCCTCTAAATTTCTTTTCTTTAGGTGGTATTTCAATATCTGATTGATCAGGTTGCTGAAATAAGGATGATAATATTAATTCATAGGAGAATATAAATTAAAATATATGCACTGAAAGAAAATAAAAAGTTTTTATATAACACAAATATAATATTAAATAATATATATACCTTTATATGTAATAACTGATTTCCATATCTTGCTATGACATCAGCAGTTTGTCGATGATCACAGTCCTGCGATACAATTATTGGGAATTGTTCTTTACTAGGTCTTAATCTTATTAATTGCTCTAAACACCGGTCTACTGTAACACGATTACAAGAAACAACCAAAATAGCTATTATTGGAGATCCATCAGGTAGTTTTTGCTTCAGAGTAGTGCTCTCGTGATTTGTCTCTGTCTATTGAAAAAAAAATTTGAGAATCAGATATTTGCAAAATCATATATTTATGAATTGTAATTATATTTGGCAAATGATTGAAAAACAAAATAATTTTGTAAGATTATTATAGATAAAAAATAAATATATATATTACAGATAAGATAGTATCATGTGTTGGTTTCTGTTCACTTTTAGATTTTCTCTGATCAATGTTACTCTCAATCTTTTGCAATAAGATGCTTTCAAATTTATCTTCATGTTTTTTATTCTTATTTGTCTCAATCTCATTTATTGGTACATGGGCAGCATTTGATTTTTCATATTCTTCTAAAACAACAAATCATGTACTATTTTTTTATCTATTTCTTTTTTATGATATAGAGTGTAATTTTGTTTAAATTGATCTTACTCTTACGACGTTTATTCTCATTGATTCCTTCAAGAAGCTCCTGATTGATAATTATCTGTTGTTTTACTTGTTTTTCCAATCTGCTAATTTGATTTGACAGTTTATCCTAAGAGTATAAGGGCAAAGATATATATATAGTTATTATTATATATTTTTTTACGATAGGTTCTAATAACATCATAATATCTTTTTCATTTACCTTATCCTGATCCTTGCCAACTGATTGCTGATCCAAAAATAAAAAGTATGTAGCCACAGCCCATAAGACAAGGGACCCAAAAATTATACTGACTGATCTATTCCGCATGACAAAACCAAGTGTCACCTTAGCTGTAACATGAAATTGTATTACAAAGCAAAGAAAAATAGAATACAAATAAAACAATGTATAACAAAGTAAATAGATACTAACAACGATTCCACACGCTGCAGTACACGTCAGTACATATTTATTATACATGGATCCCTAATAACGTCCTCAATGTGTTTTATTTCTTCTGTAAAGTAACAACAACTTATAAGACATGTTATAACATATCTCGATACACTACAGTTGACAATATTGACATAACAATCTAAGTGTTACTTACATGTATTGATTATATCATATCCAAAACTGAAATCGTAAATCACAGGGAAGTATCGTACTCCATGTCGCTCAAAGAAAATGCGCTATTGTAAAATGTATCATAGGAAAAAACGAGATGCATCATTCACGTTTCTCACGTGGACAAAGACAATGTGCGTTACGCGAGAGGAAAAACAGAACGAGATTTCGCTTCACATACATGTATGGGTCATTCAACGATCATCATCAACGACACATGGACATCACTGAAAAATAAAAACCGATCACTGCGATATCATAACAAAGACGAATATTGAGAAATTTTGCGAGGCACACGATCAATCACGTGGCGATTAATGACATTTTGCAACGGGGGTGACAAGGTTACTTACCATTATAAATACTGGAAGCGATACGGAGCGTTATACTTGAACTAACTTAATTCACTATTATGTATTTAATAATTAAATTACGCGAGCTCGTGGCGACTCATCTCTCGAGTGTCCGCAGTCGTTCGAATCAGAATGTTGGGCGATAAACGCGGCTCTGCGCTCTGCCTCTGCGTTGCAGACAGTTCCAGACTCGGTAGCTGTTAAGCCGAAGCCTCTATCTCTATCTCATCTGACAATGAGACCCGTGTCTTCTATTCTGGCTGTGTTCGCGATTCACGAAAATGCACCTTTGCGTGACTGCAGGATAGAATATCGTCCTTTATCATCCTTTATCGCAAAATTGCTCGCCGTTATCCGATATAATTGCGATATGCCGATACGACAGCCTGCGCAATTGACAAGCGCGCGATTTAACGCTAAGCGCGCGCCACCGATATCAATTGATGTCAATTGGCGGATTGAGGATTGGCTCGGGATTCGCTTAGGCTCCTCGTTTCTCCCTTCAAGGCGCAAATATAGCTACTAATCTTATTTACTTTGTGAGATTGCAGATTATTAGCTAAGAATAAAATTTAGAAGTGACACTTGAAAATATAAAAATTGCTCCTTTCATTAAATCTATCATTTTTTCATACGAAAAAATTCTTTCAAGCAACTACATCGTCTTCTAGAAATTATTGATTGCACGTTACGTTATATCATTTAATTTATAATCAGCTGAGGCGCGAGAAACAAGAGTCTGAAAGCGAAATAAAATGTCAGTTTGAAATAGGATTGAAAAGGACGAAGTCGCCCGAGACCATCACAAGTCGTACCCTGTTATCAGCTGTCATATCAGTTTAATTTATCGACACATGGTTGTAACCGAACGCGGTCGGATCAGTCTCTCAAGTTCACCACCGTCGCGTTCGTATCGTTTGTTTTTGTTATATTTATCAGCGGTCATCTCTCTCCAGGCGCATCATATCACAGTTGAGCGCAAGTACGCATCGATACGTGTCGTCTGCGTCGTGTATTTTTGACAGCACGTCTCGACGGTCAATTGATGGTCATCGAGGCGTCGTGACGTACCGTATCTGACATTTTTTCCTCCGGGAATAGAACGCGCGGAAAGAAGAATAAAACGAGGAGGAAAGTCGAGGGGGACTCAGATATTAACCGTAAAGAAGATTCGCGACATGAGAGAGATGCGATAGCGAAAATGTATTGTACGACGCTCGGGAGATGGTAACGGAACCAAGTGTCAAGCTTTCTCGGAGCTTGATTCTTGTTAATTTTCGCGATAACATAACAAGTACGGCAAGTACCCGGCCGCCAGGACTGACAGCTCTTTCTTGACAGCTTTTGCAGGAGGGACGCGGTGAGGGTCCTGAGCACCGGCGAAGTTTCCACCGCGTTGAGACCGTTTTACTTCACCGTTCATCCCGACCTCTTCGGCCAATATCCCACGCAAAGGGTGAGCATTTTGAGATAGCTGCTGTAAGTATATCTCGCGCCGAAACGTTCGAAATGGTCGATAAAACGTTGACAATTTTACATCTTCTTCTCAATAGGTAGGATCAAGTCAGCTTTAGCTTTGAGTTCTCTTTGTCCTCTCTCTTGCTTCTCCTTTTGTTTTCCCAAGTTCTGAATACACATTTGTCATCTGGAATGTAAAACAATGACTCTCTTGTATTTAAGGTAAAAGAAAGAGAGAGAAAAAAAAGCAAATGCAATTAAAACGGAATATCAATCGTGTGTTGTTTGTGTGTGTCTTGTGCACTTTTATCTTGCTTTTTCTCACGCGCGTCTATCATGACGTATATCTCATTTCGAATGCGTAAAGTATACATGGTGTACGCGAATCGTCGATTGGTCTGCGAACGAGTCAGCAGCGCAGTTAACGTGGCGTGACACAATGCACGATATTATTTTTAGACACCCAAGGAATTGTATTTACGACGGAATGTTTTTGATCTTTGCACGCGTGCACACGTGCGCGCGCAAGGTTACTCGAATATATTTTTTCTTATCGCACACATTGACAATCAGCTGTTTTCTTATCGCATTATCAATGAGACAATCGCGTGAACAGAGCTGTGCTAAGATACCACGTGAGCTAGATCGATGATATTCCATATCTACTGTCTGGAAAAAAAAAAAAAAAAAGATTCGGTTGAAACAACCAGTGTATTTTTTTTAAATATTCTCGTGGAAATTTTTTAATATGCATAATTATCATGGATATTTGTCTAAGGATCAAGGACATCGAATTAACGCCAAGTTTTTTAACATGTACCGAGAATTTGACAGAATTTTAACATTGGAGTATATATATTTTTTTTATAATAAAATAAGAGAATTATAGTAAATATAATAAAATAAGTCACGTATGTATAATTAAGTGTTAACGTATTTATCGTAATTACGATTTATTATAATTAAGTGTATAATTTCCAATAACGTTAAAAAACATATATAACATTTAAAAATAATCGTATGATCTCTTAAATTTTTATTGTAATTTCACATATTAATAATATATAAATATTAATATATGAAATTACAATAAAAATTTAAGAGATTATACGACTTATTTTAGTATATTTACTATAATTTTATTATTTTTAAATGTTATATATATTTTTTTAACGTTATTGGAAATTATACACTTAATTACAATAAATCGTAATTACGATAAATACGTTAACACTTAATTATACATACGTTACACACTTAATGGCGATAAATACGTTTTCCTGTGTATACATGTAATTAAAATGCAACTATGGTTTGCGTATAAATAACATGAACCATAATGGTTTAATCCATACCCATACAGCACAGAGCATTGCAGCAATATTACAGAAATATTACAATGTTGTTGCAACATTGCAGCAATATTGCAATATTGCCGCAATATTGCTGCAATGTTTTGTGCTGTATGGGTACGAATATTATAATCACAGCAATTAACAAAAGATGCGTTATCTTTGATTAGTCACTTTTGATTATCTATAATTCAAAACAATTCTATTTATAATTTCATGTATCGCGTGACGTGATATAAAAAACACATTTAAAAAAGTAAAATACATGTACAAAATGCAATCAAGATACTCCCATATTAGGAAAAATGCAACGCGTAAAATTATATAAATAAATTTCTGTTTTAAATTATAAATCTCACATTCTCAAAGTGGATTTTAAATATAAACTTTAAAAGGGAGAAAAAAAGCTAAATTTAAGATGGGAAATATTCTAGCATAAATATCGTTTTTTCGAGAGAATTTTTAAAATTGTAAATTAAAAGATGAATTAAAAATACATTCTCTTTTCAATTTCAGCTTTCTATTTTTTTATATTTTTAGAATATTTCTAAAATGTCTAGTGAGTTTTATCATACAGTATTTTACGTTTTTTTCCAAATGATTTTTTTTTCTTCATTTATCAACTCTGATAAAAATGTTTATTTATACAAACAGAGATATAAGATCTACCAAGAATTCTAGCACTTCTAGCATGATAAACGATAGAAAAATACATTCTGAAAGATTACATGCCTGTACTTGATGATTAAAATGCCACTTATCATTACTCTATATTTATTTACTTATAATCAATTAACATTCCATTGCTATATTTGAGCAATGTTAAATAACATTTCTATAGTTGATAGATTATTTAAATATTAAAATCTCTCTTTTCAATAATATATAATTTTTAACATTTGCAAACTTATGTCTACAATATAACATTATATACATTGTATATATTTCTATTAATTATAATATGCTTTTTACAGACAGTGAATGAAAACTCTCTGAAACAATTGAGTTCAATCTTAGAAACTCTACAACAGAAGCAACCTATACGGCCAACCACCTTACCTTTTTACTTGCGCTCTAAAGATGAGAAAGAAGTGAAAGCTGGTAAATTTACACTTGTGAAAATACAATTGAAAGAAAAAGATTTAAGACAAGCAATACTATCTATTTTAAAAACATGCGATCTACCTACGACATTTGTCGATAAAATCGAGGAACAGAAGCCTCCTGTCACAAAGTACAAATCTAAATTTTGGCAACAAAGACATTATGGAGAAAGGATAGATTTTTCAGAATTGGAAGATGATCCCATTTATGCATCGATAATCATGAAACGAAAGATTAACGCAGAACCAGATACATTAAAGTATGTACAACATTAAAATAATATCAATTATTGTTAATAATATTTTTTGTTTTTTTATTAGGGCTTATTTGGATAAACACATCAATGAGGTGCATGTAAAGTTGGAGGCATGCAGATCAATGAGAGAGGAAGTAGAGAAATTGGAAAAAATATTGTGCAAAATTTTGGGTTTAAAGGATATTATCTGGGACTGCGGGTGGAATATCGCTCATTATCGTGGTTGTTTATTAGCTTTCCAGGCTTTAGCAGAGCATCATCCAGAATCCATGGAAGTATTAAGAAATCGGACTCTCGTATTCGCAAATGACACTGGTATCAGTTTAGAAGGCAATGTTATGCTAAATTCTGGAGAAGTCAGGCACAATTGGCTCGATGTAAGTTGCAAAATTGTTTAATTCTACAAAAAATTTGCCTTCGTATGTATTAACTCTTTTGATTTTCGTAGTTAATAAAAAACGTAGAAAAACATGATGCTGTATTATTGAAATTGCCGGCAGTTGAGAAGACAGTGTCCCAAGTACTCCTCGATATTAAAGTCGGTCGACGGTGCGTAATACATCATATTATTTGAGTTATGTTTAGCTCAGGGTGCTCTATATGTGCAGGAAATTCATGCCTAAAGTAATGGTCGGCCAGTATGAACGACAACTACGACAATTCACAACTACACTCTCAGATTACCGTGGCAAGAGAAAGTATCCGAATTCTTGGCCGGCCAGTCTATCAGCTTATGAAATTGTCATCGAAGCGTTAGTATTATTATATAAATATCTTTGTTTGTAGACAGCTGTTCCATCTCGTATACACAAATATTTCTTTATAAATGTGTTTGATGATTCTGTGTAGTGAAGCAGGTCCGTTGATGTTATCGCCGACTGGACAATTCATCGTACCATCGTCGTGTCCAAGCTTCCTTTTAGTGAATTTCATTACTGAAAATTTAGAAGAGGCTACAAAAAGATTACATCATTATAATAAGTAAGAAATTTTATAAAAGATATAACATACATTTTGATTGAATTTAGATTAGTGTAGATGTTATTACTTGTAGTGTAGATGTTACTATAAATATATATATCTGTTGTAGCATAAAACATGTAGAACGAGAACTTCATCAAAAGACTATCAAAGAATTAGGTTTAACCACACTCAACAAAGATGATAGCATCACACCAGATCTGATGATACAATGTTGTGAGCGATTGCTTTTACATAAAAAAAATCTAGCACCATCTCTTGAAGGTGTTATGCTTTGGGTTACTCATTATTATTCTGTTATGAGTGACGGTGTTCTTTGCGTGCCATGGGATTGGAAGTTTAAAAAATGAAATTCATTAACACAATTATTATTAAGCTATAATAAAATATTAACGTATTGTATCATGAATTGCGCCAATGCGGATATTTGACAAGTTTCGAGAGATTTACAGAACACATAAATGATGCAATTACAAGATTCTAGCGATTTAGAGTAAATAATTATTTGTATACATGATAGATGAACTATTACAAATTATATTATAATAGTTAATATTATTATAATCAATATTATTATGCAGCAGTTATTGACATGTTTATTAAACAACAATTTAAATGTTAACTCTTGCTGAAACTATTATACTACTCTTATTAATGTCATGTGTTTAATTTCATAAGAATAATCAGTGGGTCCTGTGAGAACATCTGTTAAATATGCAACTAAAAAGAAAATGAAAATGATGAAATTACTGTATATTTTTAACGTTAAAAGTGAAACTAGTCTTGATACCACTTGTATAAGGCTTAGTTTGTATAACTCAGATATTCGATGCTGCATATGTTGTACAAGAGAATAAGGTACACTTATTCATTCTTTCTCTATATATGTTTTTAACAGATTTAATTCTATTGATTCGTGGTTTAAAAAGTATGTAATTTATGAACTGATTTATGAAAGACTAAAGAACAATTAAGACTAAAGAATAAAAAATCACAAATTTCGCAATAAGTTCTTGTACTTCTTTGAAAAAAAGTCGTATTGTAGATTTATTTTGTGTTCTAAGATAATTGTTCTTTTTCAAATTGAAAAATTCTCTTCCCCTTACACATTTATCAAACAGCAATATATTCTTGGAAGACTCTCTTTGTCTTTTTGAAAATTAAAATTTTCGTAATTTGAACTTGAATTTGAAATTCTTCGAATTCAATTTTTTTTTGTTATCTTTATACTTTATTAACTTGTTTAAATTTCGTGCTTTACAAAATATCGATAATGAACACTAAATTTTCTAATAATAATATTGATGATCGCGATTTATACTATTTTCTCATAATAATAACGCAAATATTTATATGCATATTTTATATACATACTAAAAATTGATACAGATGATATCTTCATCAGTAGTCCATCGTACGATAGGTGCAAACACGCGCCAAATCAAGAATTTCAAATCTCTCTCTCTCTCTCTCTCTCTCTCACTTTAACGCTCAAATATATATTTATCTCGTTTTAATGTAGACATTTTTAGAGAGTGCAAGCAACGTGAAGATCTTGGGCCTGTTCTTTTTAGCTGCACTGCTGCACTAGTGCAATTAGTTAGAGTGAAAGAAAGTATGTTTGTCTCTTTCTACCTTATTGCACTAGTGTACCAATGCAGCTAAAAAGAACAGACCCCTTATGTAAGCAAGATCGCCATGAAAAAGATTCGAAAATCCCTATATTATCTTAAGCTCCATTGGCTCCATCATCATGAAGATTGACGCACAATCATATGAGTCGAGATAGTTGCTTAGCAACCGTTTGAGAGATACAACAAAATCTGAAAATTACAGATGCATAATACATGTCTAATTTTAATTTTCACGTTCTACGATACTTTCTACATAGATGATAAATGAGTTCCTTAAACACAAGACAATATACGACGATTGTGATATTGCAATATGTTATATTACTCTTTGATATTTGTGTAAATTCATTCGCAAGCTTTGCCAGACAGCATCCGACAGATTTGCTGATACTTTATGTGTATGTAATAATTTTTATTATTAGATTTTTATTATTAGAATTTTGTTTAGTCATCTGCACTGATTTTTTCTTTAGGATCCAAGATTTTTGTCTTATTGCAGCCCTGACCCTTCTCTTGGTGACCTTCTTTTCTACTTATATTTTCCAGGTGAAACAATAATTTTCTCTTACATATATATAATACATAATTTCTAGCCTTTTCTGTTACAAAAAATCTAAGAGAGAGAGATATGTAAGGCATTGAAATTATCTTTTAGGCAGGTTTGATACAATTGTTATATACAAGATTCCGTATAACATTGATATTGTGTATAATATATATGATACTATCAATCAGTTTGCACACATGGCATATTACTATACATTGGTCATCGCCATTAAAACATTATTGGACAAAAGGATTTCATATTCTTTATTCGATACATAGAACAGGTAAAACATCAAAAAACTGTGAAGAATCTCTCTCTTTGATAAAGATATTATGATTTAAAGTTTTATATAAAGTTGCAGTGTTGTATTATTACTTTTATAAGAGAGCCTCTCTGAGGATTGGTGATCCAAGATTTTACAAAGGCTCTGTTTGGGTACAAAAACAATTGAGTATATCATAATTATGTAAATAAAATTTTAAATAATCAAGATTATTGTGTGTGCAATCTTAATATAAATGTAAGAATACATTTGTTTATATTTCAAATTACACTATTTTAAATTATTTATGCAGTGCCTTTGTATTTATAAAAATTCATATAATTATAATTACATAGACATATTCATATAATTATAATTACATAGAACAATAAGGTTGGCACACAGTTTATATATGTCAAAATATATCTAAACTATCTATATTCATGTATTATACATATACAAATATATATACATTTTTATATACACTATGTAAAAAACTTTTATTATAAAGTAACTTTATACATTATTTATCTTATGTTTAAAATTGTAAAACAATTTTATAATACTGAAAAATGATACACGTAAATCAATATACATGTTAAATATATCATTGTCCTGTAAAAGATGTTTCCTATACTCTGATTTTTGATAAGTACTATTTTTTAATAGTACGTATATCCATTTGTTTAACTATATATTTCAGTACTAAATTGAATCTCATTTGTGAGAACTTATAATACTTATGATGTCTATATTGCATCTTAAAATATAAAATTCTTGTAAATAAAAATGTTAAATTGCTTTTTTTTTTTAAGAAAATAAAAAGAAATTTGTTGGGGGAAAGAGAAATGAAACTTTTGTCTATTATCGTACCAATAGCAGATTTGTATTAAAATATAAAATTTTTAAAGGGTTAATATCCTTCAAAATAAGTTTCTTTTTTTTTTAATTTAATGATGTATAGTGTAAATTTGTACTATAAAATTGTTTCACAATATAATTGCACAAAATAAATGAGTCTAATGACATATGTAGCATATGACATATGACTTGTAACTAGAAAATTATGTTTACAGGAAATATTATAGCAAATATTAGTTTTTACATATTGTGTATACAATGTACATTGCGTATACTTTGTACATTATTATATTTAATACATAGTGCAAATTGAATCAAATCAAATTATAACCAATTAAGGTATTATTCGCGGCAATAATCCACTTTCAAAATTAACATATTGAATGCTCCTTATTGTGATCTCACTATTAACATAAATTATAAAATAGTTGCAACGAATAAATCATAATACTTTTAAATTCCTGAATAATATAAGCACATTGAATACTGTTATTGGTGAAATAAATGCATTAGAGCTGTCAGAATCCATATTATCTCTATTCTTGGCTACTAGGTATCTAAAGTAAGCTGTTATCCAAATTTGTGTGTATGTAAATATTATGCAGATATTACTAGAGTACTAAAAATTGAACAATATCCAAATATTTTGATATTCAAAGTGATCAATAATTACATATAAGTTATATACACACACACATATTATATACATATATTTATTGAGGAATAGTATTCTGTAATAGACCTATTCTATTAGTGAATGCAAATTATGAAAATTGTTACTTTTATTTTTATGTATTTAATTTTTTATGATTTCAGGTCTTATTTCATTTAATATTTTTAGATGCGGAATGGCACAAAGAAAATAGATTAGCCAAAAAATATGGTTTAACTGAAAAGTATTCAATATAGTTTCTCATCTTGATTGCCTAATTATATTGAAATAAATATCTGTTTATACTCAAGTGTGATATTTGAATATTTAAATATTCCGATAGCACTAAAATGTGCTCTATGCATAATGATACAATATAAATAAACAATAATTTAATCATATTATATATTTTATTATATGCTTTTAATAGCGAGTTTTTGACGCATTCGGCAAGACATATTAAATTCACTCAGTATTCAATGTGTTTTGAGAATTTGAGAATTAATCTTATAGAGAAAACTATATAATCAAGTATTTTCTATATTGGATTCGTATATTAACAAAAAACTCATCAAATTATTCACTAATGACATTAATATGATAATTGGATATATCTGAAATCTACTATATATATAATCTTTAACAAATTATTTAAAATTAGTTAGTTTTTACACGATTAACATTACTTCTTAATATCATGATATACAGCCGCGAAATATTAGAATAAATTTAGTTTTAATAAAACAGTCAAAGATTTTTACTAAAATATCTTAGGATATAATATATATTTCATTATGCGAATTGCGCGAGCTAGAAAATATACCTTATACTTTTTTTTAAGAGTATTCTATCCTAAAATTTTTATACATCACAAAATAATTTGCATAATTTTTTCACTCTTTTTTATATTTTACCTTATTACATTTTATTTTCATTATAACTTATGTGAAATTGAAGAAATCACATTACACTGATGTATCTGATATTGTGCGTTTAGAAATCTATTGTGATAGTAATCGATCGTTTTATATGAAATCATAGGAATGTCGTATAATCAATGTGAGCATAAACAAAAATGTCATTTCATGCATTTTACATACTTGTATGTATAATATATAATGTATATATTGTACACTTATGATCGAGTTTGCCAGCATGCATATTACTTTAGACATTATATCGCATTCAACATGTACATTATGAAAATATTTTATATACCAGTGAGGTATTTTTCAAACATTTGTCCCATCAGTTTAGAAATCCTTTTCACATTTGCATAGTATGATTACCATGCAGAAAAAGCAGTTTATCGATCAGATGAGGAGGTAAAGCCGCTCGCTTTGTATTGTATTGTATCTGTATGTCTGCCGGAATACGTGTAGGCGGTGCGCAACAGGCGGGCACACAATGATATCTACTTGCCAGTTTTGCCAAATTCGGACATTTCGCAGATACTTTAAACCACCATTGCAAGGGACAATTATCGAGCGGTGCAACGGATTCCGATTGATATTGAACAACCTCGAGGTCCGCTTTCTCTTCTGCAGGCATCCCAGCCTTGGTAGCACATAAACCACCAAGTAAAAATTCCATACCTGTCAATCAAATGTTACTTTAAAATATTTATTTTCACATGCGATGCGTATTTTCTCTCTAATCAGAGACGCGTTATAGACAATTATCATCAAAGTATACCTGATACTCTAGTTTTTTTACTTTGTACTGTTTCATCTTCAGTCTTTATAGAAATAGTATCCCCGGATTCTTCCTGAATCAATTTCGTCAACATTTCCTTTATAGGAGAACTAACTATATTTTTATCCTCTTCAGTAACATAAGGAAATGATTTAAATCTGTGTAATCGAAAGATTTTATTAAATGGCATTCTTAATAATATTCAACATCAAAAATGATTTTTACACCACTATACCTAGGATCTAAAGTAGTTGCGATTTGCAAAAGCAATTTGACATTGTAATCATTGTATTGTTCACATAACATATTTGACAAGGATTCTTTAAACGATTTAGCAGTATCACTGTCAGATTCTTTGACTTTAAGATGCGAAGATACAAGTTGCCACAGTAATGGTTTTAATAATGATATCAGAGGCATTTTTTCTTCACTTAATGTCATAATAGTAACTTTTAATGGTTCAAGAACACCCACAATATCCTCTATAATTTTCCATTGTTCATTGGTGATTTCAAACATTTCTTGATCTATCCCTTCCATATTTTCTAGTATAGCTGTGACTATATTACGACGCATTAGCATTTGCTCTAGCATATTATATGTTGACATCCATACTATTGGATAATCTAGCAACATAGCATTTACTTCCAACTGCAATAAATAACAATTCTTATAAAGCACTTGCAAAATATTCTAATTATTCTTATATATGTATATGTATATAAATATATACATATATATATATATAAATATAATTTAATATATATGTATTTACATATTAAGAAATATTTAAAAAAAGATTTTAATTCATAATAAATAAATTAGTAATAATAATTTAATTTGTCACGAATATAGTGTACCTCTAAATATTGTTCTTGCTCAATTAACTCCTTAGATGCTTCTGGATGACTTATAATAGCTCCAATGACTGATCTGCATTTAGATAATATATGAGCCACTTCAGGATTCTCGAAACAAGCTTGCGCACATACCTGTAGAGTATGAAGCAAGCATGGTACTAAAATCAAGCCACAATTATTTAATGCCATAAGTAATTCTGCTCTGGTAGTGCTGACAACTACTGCTGTTATTTTCTCCACCTTAAGATCCCATTCGAGTAATAAAGAATGAATAGTACTACTCCAATGGGATTCCTCCCAATCTGCCGGTGCGTGAAGAGTGCTTAAAACTTTACATTCTAATGTGGCCTCTTCAATATTTTGATAATAAATTGATATGGTAACAAAATTCTCATTGTTATTTGATTTCCATTCTTCAACTGTCAATGCAAGTTCTGAAGTAATGCAGGATATCGAAGCAGCCACTGATTCCCGAAAAGTAGTGTATATTCTTGGTATTATCTCCTCCTCTAGTTTATTCTTACTAGGGATCTCGCAAGGCGAGCGCAAGGTAGCCACCAATCTCTGAAATCCACGTCCCTCTACAATCTCTGGCAATTGCAGATCCATTACAATAAATTCCGCTATAGCGTCTGACACAGTTTTTATATCTACCGACTGATTTGTTACATTTTCCTCCGACATGAGGAACGCCAGATTTTGACTGTTGCCATTAATACCAGACCCACCCTTGATCATTACTCTCAGCGGTTGACCAATAGTAATGTCATCTTCCATATTCGACAGACTTATGTTAGGATCTGTAACAAACTGTATATCACCGTCTATCTGGACGGTACCATCCGCGTTAGTCGTATAGATATATTTCGTCGGACTCAGGCTCGCTTTCAACAGTCTCTTTTGCGCCTTGCGTTCCTTGTTCTCCTGGGAAATAATCTGTCTGGACGGCGGATTCGACGATTCCAGTTCGTGCAATTCTTGGGCATGCTTGTTTTGCAGATGCATGCGAAGATTGCTGGTGTTACGATTATAGGCGATCTGCGTCTTGCAGAGTATACAGACGATCTTTACCTTAGTGAGGATGTCGCCGTCGTCCGTGGCCGGAAATCCGAAGAATTTCCAGTAAATGCTGCGCATCGATGGCGGCACCACCAACTTCTTATACGTATACGTATGTTTCTCCTCCATCATTTTCGCCAGTACCATTTGTAGGTCGTTCTTCCCATCGTCGGACATGATACTCATCTTCGCCGAGCCATTCGACAACGTTGATTGCTGCTTGTTGTTTTCCATGACGTTTCGTTCAACGCGCGTTCGCCGGCATCGGCGTGTATGCTGTTTATGTATCGCGAGGATCGCATCTACAGCATTTGCCGTGAATACGCTGCTACCCTGTCAGAAAATAACATCGGTATTTCGTCAAAATGGAGGTATCTCGTTGCATAATTTAGGATGCAACTCCGGAGGAAGACGCATCCTGTTGCTGACGAGCGCGTCTAATCGTCACCCGCCAGCCGCGAACCGCGGATACCCGACAAATTTACCGCGAGCACGCGCCCCGATATATCTATCTCACCTCTCGTACCTCTGTCGATGAATTATTCCGCAGATATCGAAGTTCAATTCCTCGCGTCGAAAGTAACGATGCCCCGGATCGACTCGTTTGCAACAATGCGATATCGACTTTTACGCCGTTTGTCCGGGAGAGGAATATCGTTATGTATCTACGGACTTTCTCTGATCGATTCGAGTATCATCATAATGGCGGATGAATCGGCGTCATGGATCAAGCAACAAATGATGGGAATGTTGCACGATACGTATGGGCTCAACCTTGAACCAACGTGATAAGCTGAGTGGCACGTGTATCTGTTCTTCAATATGGATTATCCAATCAGCTTCGTTCCTTTGCGGAAGTTTCCCCCTTCCTGAAACTGGAACCTTGCGTCCCATCTAGTTATTTTCTTGTTTCTATGGTCGTTCTAGCTGACCCGGGATTTTTGGCGGGAAGATATTTCGAAGCATATCGTACAAAGTTATTGTGATCACCGACGAGATACTGGAGAAAAAAAGAAGATAAATACAAGTTTAGCGAAGGCTGCCTAAGGATCTGTTAATGGAATCTGTTGATAAAGAGTGAGTCTGACAATATTGCTTACGTTAAATTTGATATATGATGTCATGATATTATTCTCTCGCATAATTTCGTTTCCTTCATGTTAAGGAAGGACGTCCGCACACAGGAGGATGTGCGTCAGATTTTGGAGCTGGCTACGATAAAAGAGACTGATTTAAATTCTACAACGCAATGCCTGTATCCTATGCAAAGTCTCAAGGTTGATGACTTAATGTTACTGGAGGTGGACAAGCACATATGGGAAACATTAAAGGAGGGAGACACGTATGTGTCTTTTACAAAGAATTGTTATTCACAGGTTTTGCAAAGTAGATTGAATAATCTTGCTTCAATGTTAACAATACAATTCCTATTCTACAGAATAACATGATGATTACAACTGATTTTATAATGATAGAGTATCATTCCGTGGTAACAAACATGATGAAGCTATATTGTGCACAAAAAATCGGACCTATGAAATCAAAGAAGCAGAGATATCCAATTCATGGTTGGTGATACCAAACCTGAAGTTAAGCAAGGAAACAAATGTGGAAAAAGTAACTGAAAGAACTATAGAGAGACGAAATATAAAGAAAATATTTTCCTCCTACTATGAGGTACTTATAGCATTAAATATCTGAACATGTTAAATTATATACTAAATTTAAAATTAAAATTTTCTTTAAGGTGAAAGAAACCAAGCCTAATCTGACAAATTTGTTTACTCTTCTTAATTCATCATCTTTTAATGGATTGGAATACGAATCTGCAATAGATCCAAATACATTATACAGTTGGGAGAGATTACAAAATGAGTTACAAGCCAGCGATTATGAATTGAAACAAGCTTTAGCAGATTTCTTAATAGCTGACATAGATGGTAACTATTCTAACTTGTGTTATATTGGACTATTTTTTTTATTTATACAAATCATATTAACAATTTTATTTCTGTATTAAGGCTATTTGCGTCTCATATCATTTGATGTAGAAGCAAGAAGTTTGAATTTTATGTTGGATTATTTCGGAGAACAGAATTGGGAATTAGATGAAGTAGATAAAGAAGATACATTTGAATGTCTAAAGGAGCTTATTTATGAACCAATATTTAATGTTATATTCAAAAAATATACAGAAATAAGCACAAAGACAAAAAGTGACAATAGTCCATTGTACAAGTATGTCATTATTAATTTGTTTTGCAACAATTAATAGAAAAATTTGATGAATAAGAATTTGTATTTTCTAAAGATGCAATTTTATAGATATGATGAAGGAAAATGTTGTGCAACTATAGCAAAAGTTCTTCTTGCTGCTTCTCCTGTTACCGAGTACAAGGAATTTATGGAAACATGGAACATTGGTACTCCTGAAAGTATGTAATTAATAAGCTCGGAATTACGATAGTGAAAAGTCTTCTCTTTTTTAAATTTAATTTCTCATTTTTTTAGAGATGCATCCAAAAGAAGAATATTTATGTGGGTCTGCTCTTGTAATGTATAGCACCTCAAGAATGCAAAAGGAGATTATATCTTGTCCAGAAACTGATTTACCCAACAATATATACGATAGACTTAATGAACTTTTCCAAATTAAGGCTAAATGGACTGTTGAAGAGATAACACCTTATATCATGTAAGTAAAAAAAAAAAAAACCATAATGTATCTTTTCAAAACTTTGAATCTTATGTAATAATATTTTTTAGCCGTTTTACAAAGGGTACAATGAATGTTAATGCACTTTTAACAAAATATGCTAGATGTTCTACAAAAAATGGATTAAAGTATTATGGATCAAAACACGGCAAATGAAATGTTGCAGTAATTACATTTGTGGTATGTATTAAATTGTCATGCAATAAATATAGATACACATACCATTGATTAATTATGTTATTGTTAGGGCAATATTTTTCTAAGAATTATCTGTAGTGTTAAAATCATATGCGCAATTTATTTTGCTTGTGATCATGTGTGATACATATAGTTACATTTACACAATTTATAAATATTTTTAAATTGAAATGAGATTACATATGATTTATCTTTATCATTCTTTGTTTCATTAATATAACAGTGACATATTATCGGCGGTATATATTATATCTCATCCATCAAAAGATCATAGTGTTAGAACATAATGTTTAGAGAACAATTATTAATTTCAATAGCCAAATAATTCTTATTCCACTGATTATAAAATCGCCACTTTATTATAGAAGCATTTTGTTAAATCAAAATTTTCATTAATATGTATAACATTAGTGTAATTATAATTAAATATAATATTCTTCTTCAGAAGTGCAATAAATTGAATAATTATTTCTAAATTGTAACTTCATCATAAGATGTAATCTCATCATGAGTTAAATACAATAAAACTTATATAAATATATGATACATGAAGTACAGAATAAATTTACTTATGAATGATGGTGAAAGAAATCTTAGAAAAATACAAAAGAATTATATAAATGATAAATACTTTTACCAATTTTTTTGTAAAATACAATTTTTACATCACTTTAATACAATATCCATTTAAATATTTAATATATATGATATTATATCTTGAGAATAAAAGACAATTGTCATAACAATGAGTAATTTTAATATCTGTAAAAAAGTGATAAAAAAGGTTTCTGTAAAAAAGAAATATGTGTATATCATTACACTGCAGAATATAATTGATCAAATTGGCAATTTAATTAACATTAATGTTCTTCTACTTTCAAGTATAATGAATATCAGTTATACATGTTTTCAATATAAATTAAAGAAGTGCATTATGTTTTTGCAATGTGAAAAAGTGCCATCAGTAATGATAAATATTCATTATGAGTTCCTGGGAAGCAACTCCTTTATCAGGAAATATACAGTGATGGGAAAAAGTTCCGGAACGGTTGAATATTTCATAAACTATGCACTTTAGAAAGAAATGTTTCAGACAAAAGTTGTATGGCTTGAAGGGGGCCATAAGATGGCGTCATTGGTTTGACCTTGAAAAGTCGTTTGAAGGTCACGTGAAGGTCACCTTCAATTTCTTAAATGGAACCCCCTATTTTTTGTTACTTATTCTTGTAGCTTATCTCGAGAGCTTTCCAAAACACTATAATAAAGTATTTCTTCATTGAGTACTTTTCGAGTTATGAGGCTTGAAATAATTTCTTAATTTTACATAAACCATAAAATATCTGGTAAAATATTCATTTTTCGATTATCTTACCTTAATACTTTTATGTACAAAATAATGAGAGGAATCAATTGGTGTAAAGAAAATACATAGTTATTTTTAAGAAAAAATATGTAATTGTTAATTGCAAATTACATATTTTTTCTTCGAAACAACTATGTTTTTTCTTTACACCAATTGATTCCTCTCATTATTTTGTACATAAAAGTATTAAGGTAAGATAATCGAAAAATGAATATTTTACTAGATATTTTATGGTTTATGTAAAATTAAAAAATTATTTCAAGCCTCATAACTCGAAAAGTACTCAATGAAGAAATACTTTATTATAGTGTTTTGGAAAGCTCTCGAGATAAGCTACAAGAATAAGTAACAAAAAATAGGGGGTTCCATTTAAGAAATTGAAGGTGACCTTCACGTGACCTTCAAATGACTTTTCACGGTCAAACCAATGACGCCATCTTATGGCGTCCTTCAAGCCATACAACTTTTGTCTGAAACATTTCTTTCTAAAGTGCATAGTTTATGAAATATTCAACCGTTCCGGAACTTTTTCCCATCACTGTATAATACAAACATTATATTCTTTTTCTTCTGAGCGTATAAGCACATCTTGGCACATAAATTTTTAAAGCCACATATCATTTAAGATATAAAATTCACAAACCTTTTTATAAATATTTTACATCCATGCCAATTGTAACAATAAGCGAGTAAAATGTAATAATACAATGATTATTATAATGTTTCAGAATATCAAGATTCCTTGCGGATTAAATCGAGTTCCCCCAGGAACACAATAAAGCGCAAAAATGTAATACTTTTTTCATATCTATAAAGTATTTGAATTTTGTAAATACACCATACATGTATATGCACAACTGCCGCCGCAAATTGTAGTGATGAGCTATGAATGGTATTCTTATATGCAAAGATGTAACTTCCTAAAAATATCTCGTAGGAACTGACTCATTGCTGAAAAATGGTTTTTGTATTTTATAAAACATTTCGTATATATAAAATGTCGCAAACTGGTATGAATCATTAAATAATTATTTAATAGAAATAACATTCAGTCCCTCTTTTTACATTGTAATCACTCCCCATAGTATTCCTACAGGTAGGAAATAGACTATGAAATTACGAACTTGTATTAAAAACAACATTGTAAGATTAGAGTCCTACAAGAAATTATATCTTCGCGCAATATTGATTGAAGAGAGAAGATATTACTCGTTTTTAAATATATATTTATAAATATATACATACACACCCCTAAAATACATTTATATGTATGTATGTATACATTATTAATTACGAGATGACGCAAATAAAATTTTCCAATCACTAGTAGAAGTAAAACTCGCGATGCTTAAAATAAATGCGGAGAATATGAATGAATCGAAGTCTTTTCCTTATTTAATAATGTTAATATTAATAAATGCTTGTCTAGTATTTGTTTACGGTAGAACATCACTTTGCATCACCTCGTATATGCAGTCATCGCATAACAAATAGTTGTGATAATCCTAAAGCTTTGGAGTTGTGATTTCATTATATAGTTGTGACTTAAATCCCCTATTAAACTATCCTACTAACTAATCCTATTACAACTAATGAATACTGTCCTATCTATAAGTACGCATAGATAAAATGCTTGCATATTTTTAAATGTTAAAAAGAGCTAAAAAGCACAAATACTAGATTTCTCCTGTCGCTGATGTATTCGTGTAGATGTATACACGGGTAACTTGATAGGAGAATGTCGTCTGTTTATATACATATTAAGCAATAATCCAAAGTAGTCCTGGAATCGGTATATAAAAAAAATGATAATCCGCATAGACTTTTACGAGAAAGCCATGCATTCACATCATTTATTTCAATTCAAAATATCTCGTTGTTAGCTGTCATTTATCGGAGTCTCACTTGTGGCTTTACTATTGGCCGCAAATACCGTCTGCTGATTAACGCCTGCTGCAATTGATTGACTTGGATGTATGACGGGACTAACAGTCTGTACTAAATTGCAAGGGACTGGCACCATAGGCGGTAAATTAACGGAATTATTCATAGGCCCAGCGTTACATGTCAATGAAGGTCTCTTTCTTTCTAAACTATTAGTGGCCATTTGTCTCCTTGTTGTTGAGTTACGTTCAAGACTGTTGGTTACTATATTATGTCTTCTTTCTAAACTGCTGCCGGAATTGAGATCGGATTGACCTCCCTAAATAAGAGTATATTTTTCAAATCATCATTTTTATATAAATATTTCAGTGCAATTATATAGAAAATTTGTTAGGAATATTAATTTCCAAAATCTTATTAAATTTTGAGACTGCATAATATTTTTTGATTGACTTGAGATAATATTTAACTCACTGGTGAAGTTCGATCCACAGATTGGCCCATTCTATGCAATAGATCACCACTTTGACTTTGTCTGAAGGTTGTTCCCTGTCGTTCACTTGACTGACTTCTTCTCAAAAATTGTTCGCCGGACTGGCTCGAGCGAATACGGTTCTCGGGCGTGGATTCTCGCGTCCTGTTAACAACATCGCTCTGTTTCTGACAAATTTGATTATCCACATATGGATAACGAATACGGATGGAATCGATCACATCTAAGAGATTCTTTGCGTCCATTGCCAAGATATGAGCTGCAGAAAGCATTCCTCTGAAAGAAAAAAATAATATTAATTAATTTCCCATGCAATAGTCTTTATATCCACAGATAATAACAAAAAATACACTTACTTCCGATATTCAGCGTCTAAAGTAGTGGCACTGTAATTTTGCGCTAGTTTCATAGCGGCCACGAGTTCCGCCATATCTTTACTTAATACTTTATGAGCCATCTCCACTTCACGATGCGCGGATATTGGCAATATTTCTACAAGAACATCCACAGAAGACAGTAATGCTCTTAATTCGATACCTACTCTACGTACTAGTTCTAAATACTGATCAGCCTTGCTCTGTTGAACACCTGCAATTTACAACATATATTCTTCTTGCATGACAAGTAATGAGGTATGATTGAAAATGTATAATTTTTTACAACATTGTGCCATTTAGCTGCCTATATTATTATCGATCGTTACATTCTCACCTTGTGATAATGACATAACTGCACGCACGACACTTGTTGTACAGTCGTAGACTTTATCGTTAGTTCTGTCTAAATCTGCAGTAGGTGTAGGCTCCATTTTCTGTAAAAAAGAATCATACATGATTAATTGTTATAATAAACATGTAAATTATTTACATTGATAATGATAAATATTTCCATAAGCTTTACCTTTACTACAATTACTTTATCGGAACCTTTATCTGAGCCAAGAGAGCCAGTATTGGTGGAATGTGGTTCATGGCTTGGTGATTGAGTAACTGATCGTGGAACTGGGGGACTAGCACTTTCATCACCACTCGTTGCAATCGATAAGCGTTTCTATTATATAACGGAAATAAATATTTAAATAATTTTAATTGACAATGAGCTTTAAATTATAATTTACAAAATTAGAGATTTATATAAGCGAGATTCAACATACCTCTTCTCTTGCGAGCCAGCGACTATCTTCTTCAGACTGTCGTTGTTGCTCCAATAACCGTTGCTCCAATAACTTTTGTTCATCGTCAATACCACTGTTGAAATTGTCGGTCGGATTGTCAAACAATTGCGAATGTGCGTTCCTCTAAAATGATAAAAACGATATTATGTTAGAGAAATCTAATTCGTTTTTATCTGGTATTTTATCATAAATTATTATAACTTAATTTGGGATATTTTGTAACAAGATTTATGTTACAATTGTTTTTTTTTTCGATAATATACAAATATGTACAGTAAAAATTAAAGAGATGCATATATTTCTCGAAATGCAAAATAAATTTAAAACAGAAGTAGTGCATTCGTGTTCGCTACATGCAGTTTAAATGATTACTGTAGCAATGACATCAGTGACATCCATTCATGCAAAAATTATTAGCCTACTGGAACAGCGAATCAAGATTTTTGCTAAAAATAAATTTCTTCGATCGTATCGCAACAAAAGAGAAGATTCCTGTTTATCCCGTGCGTATTTTACTAGAGAAGCATATAACATGTATATTATAATTGAAGTGTAGAAGAAGTGTGTTGCACAGACCAGGTAAAACCAAAATAATACGTGGCGTTGTAAATATAGAAGATGCGTTTTTCTCATTCCTAGAGGAGGCATAAGGTCAAACCTGATCTTGTTGTGCCTCCTCTGTCATCGAGCTGCTAGATGACATGGTGCTGTCACTGACAGCAGAAGAGATCAAAGAACCGGAGAGAGTGCCGTCTGTCGAACTCGTCAATTGTTCGTCTTGCTTTTGCGATGTCACGAACGTGGTGATTTTGGCGACGCCTGTCGCCATTTGCGGTACATTTACCACCTTTGCGACGCCACTAATAGTTGGACCTAGTTGCGCTATTTGTTGATGCATACCGCAAGTACTCATCGTTATATTACTGGCAAGCGTAGCATGCACTTGAGTGTGATCTATCGGGCCAAGGGAACTCGGTTGTTCCACCACATAAGTAGATGGAATCGGATGGATATTTTGTTGAGTCACGGAAGATGACACGATAAAATGCGATGGAACGGAGGAAGCTTGTATTATTCCAATATTTGCTGATTGATTCGTTGCTTGACAAGTCGTTGTCTGGCCGCTAATTCCTGTCGATGACTGCGCTTGATGGATATAATTCGGTAGGTGTACCTTTTGTGCTTGAACTACCGACACGGACGTAGCATGGGCCGTGTAAATGGGATTAGCGCCACTCAATTGATGAGATTGTTGATTCGTATGTTGTATCGCTGCGTATGATACAACCTGCGGTACAGCGTTCTGCCGAGCAATATTTTGCACGTGTTGCATTTGTGGCAGATACATAGCCTGCTGTCCTGGTTGAGTGATATTAGAATAGATCTGCTGATGCGGATAGTTCTGCGGATATATTGGCTGTTGCGATTGCAGATTCTGCGCCATCAGGTTATTTCTTGCGGCCTGACCGTAATTATTTCCAACTGTCACACCAACAGGCTTCGTCGATTCGTTCGTGGTCGTCTGAGGCTGAGCGTTTTGCGCGCGAAACTTGAGAACTGGGCCGTACAAACACTCTGCGTTCGACGTTGAACCAGCAGTTACATTCGTCGAGCTAATATTACGAGGGTAAACAGCAACGCTACTACTACCACCACCACCGCTACCACCAACATTCTGTACGCCGCTTGCATTCAGATTCGTAGACTGACCGCCGCCACCACCAATAAATGCTTGGTTTACATTATTACTAGGCGCAAAATTACCGTAATTAATCGGCTGGGCATGCGTGACAAACTGCGCTTGACTACTACTATTCGGTATCATAATATTGCTGCCCAAACTACTGGGACCAAAGTTCCCGGGGTTCTCACCGTAATTACCACCTACTATGCTAGCGCTTTGACTGAGATTACCAACGATAGCCGAGCTCTGGGTGAAACTAGCGACCGGTCCGTATATCTCGCCGCAGGTGTTGCCCGCGACCGCGGCTGACGCGGCCGCGGATGGCGGCGGCGGCGTCGCGCTGGACGCGACGAATTTCTGCACGGGGGAATACAGGTCCCCCGTGACGCTACCGACCACCTTCGAGCTAACCGCATACAAGTTTTGCATCTCTTTAACCTTCTGCTGCTTTCGGTTGGCGGCGGGCGACTGCGTCTGCGTTGCCGTGTCTGAAATGCTCAGGCTCGACATGAGGGGAGCGTTATCGAGGGAGGAATCGAGGGAATCTAGGTTGGTGTCAGACAGAGTGGAGTCACCGCCCGATTGGGTAGTGTCGTGCGTGACAATGGACGGCGGTTCGGAGAGCGCGGGATCGAAAAAGGGCAGATCGGACACGAGGGAGGTGGTCAGAATTTGATCCTCATCTTGAAACTGCACCGCCAAGGTATTGAAGGGGGATGCGGGAGTCGTGTACACGGAGGGACATACCCCTCTGGCTTGGTTGTCCTTGAGAAGCTGCGCGAGAACCTCGGGACTCTGCGCCACGATGTACGTGGACACTGGCGCTGCGGATAACTGCGATTGCTCTGTCGTATTCTGCGGTTGTCGGGAGGGTTTTGGTGGCGGTACATCGTCTGCACCTATAAAATAGAATATTTTATGTACATACAATCGCGTGTACGAGTGACGTGTTTGTCATTGTAGCATATTTTGCTAAAATAATGAAATATCAGCCTGAGCATTATTATAAACAACGTACCCCAGGACATGGCTTGTACTCTTCTATTCTCTCGTCTCATTGTTTCTTGTTGTTGATGTTTCTCTTCTATTAAAATCTCGCTGTAATTATTGAATAGAATATGTAATATGATATGTAATATAGTATGTTAATATCTCTCTTTAAAAGAAGTGCTTAAAGTTTCCAAATATTTTAAATACTCACTGTAAAGTTTCTCTAATTTCTTTAAACGTCGGTCTTTTGCTGGGTTCGTAACTCCAACATTGAGACATCAAGGAGTACAATCGTGGCGGGCAATGATTGGGAAGTGCGAGTCGTTCTCCATTCTCCAGCTTACGTATCACTTCATTATTCTTCACGCCTTGGAATGGTTTGACGCCTAACATCAAAATCTCCCACATACATACACCTAGAACAACGATCAATTTTTATTTACGCAATCTTTTAAAAAGGGAGACAGACTCGGTTTTTAAAAAATAAATCTTATTATCAATTAATTTTAGTAAAAGCTAACCGAACATCCAAACGTCTGACGAAGTCGTAAATCTTCGAAAGTTTATGCTTTCCGGTGCCATCCATTTAATTGGCAGTTTACACTTGCTTGCGGTATAATAACTCTGATCTTCCACCCATCTACTGAGGCCGAAATCCGCCAACTTGACACAACTATGCGACGAAACTAGCACATTTCTTGCAGCGATATCTCTACAAGAAAAATACGGAGATATTAGATTAATATACAAAATAGTATATAACAGAGTAATAATAATAGAGGGATAAACAGACTTCGTTCGTTATAAATACCTGTGCACGAATTTCTTGCTTTCAAGATATGACAGGGCAGTGCTCAATTGAAAAGTATACAACAGAAGTGTAGCAAGGTCCAAACGGTGCTTATTAGATTGTAAATAAGCGCGCATTTCTCCGAGTCTAGCTAATTCCATCACGAGCCAAATCGGCGCCTCCGAACAGACTCCGATCAATCTAATAATGTGCGGATGCTCAAATTGCTGCATAATATCTATAATTTGATTATCATTCTAAGTATATCGAAAAACGGTAGGGTTAAAATATTTTATATTTTATATTTAGGTATTTTATATTTTAGTTATAACGAATATATAATTATATAGATTTCTCGTACAAGCTTCTTCGAGGAATTTCTCGGCAGTAGCGAGATCCGCATCGACCTTGCAAGTTTTAACGGCAACGGCGATAGTTTGACCGTCCCTTCCCTTGTACGATCCTTTATGGACGTTACCAAATTGACCCTCCCCTATAATTTCACCTAGTTCCACTTGATTTCGGACTATTTCATAATCTCGAGCTGCAAGCAAGATTGATCGATTTAAATATCCTTCATGCATTACTTTAAAATATAAAAATATGAAAATACAAATCAAAACGGCATTAATGAAAGATATTATATTTATATTTTTAATAATAATCACATTAAAGTAAATAATAAAGACAAATATACTTACTAGCTGGTGTTGAATAATCTCCTTCTTCATCAACAATCTCCGCGTAATCTTCGGATAAAATTGTTCCAGTTTTGGAACTTGTATTCTTCTCGCCGGCCGGACTACTGGCACCACCATCTTGCCTGTATTTTGGCGGTTGTGCATCTATAATAAAAATCATATTTTATATATACTTATAAGTGAGATAATTCGTTAAAAAATATTCAAGCAAACAATGTCCCTTGTTTGTTTACCTTTGCACGGACAAGGATAATTTTTCCACGATCCAGCTTGCCAGTACAAAATAAAAAATCTTAATCTTATCAACATCGCAATAGAATGAAGATTTATGAAATAATTTGAAGATGTAATATGCGCGCGCATTTTTATCTTTTTTAATAATCGAAGAAAAATCTCAAAGATTTGAAATTTTTTTCGCAGTAACAATAATAAATATTTTTAGCTTTACCTTTTCTATTCCACAATGAAGTGTTGCTGCCTGTGACCAATCTACAATATCCGTCAATCAAATCCGCAAGACTCTCTGCTTGATCCAGACTGGAGCAAGTGATGCTAAGAGTTTCCGCGGCACCCGCGACTCTTAATTTAATGCAGGCCTTTGCGTGTTCTTTGCAATCCGACACCAACGTTTGGATGGATTGTATTTGCGAGAATTCTGCCATCCTTGTCGGCTGCAATCGAAATTTTTATTCCAAAAGAAATTATATAGATTTCATTGTTTTTTTATAAAATAAAAAATATATTCAAAAACGTACCACTGTTCCTCCTCGATGGGCCATGTACGATATACCCAAATCCGGTCCGATGACTAGTTCCACGGGTATCGACCAGCTTGACTACGAATTATAAAATAGAAATTACAAGTGCAGCCCATCAAAAGTACAATAAATTTGAGAAATAAACATAAGCTCTGTGTATTTCTTATATTTTTATTTTTATCGCTCGGAATACGCTAGAAGAAATATACGAGATAGTATGAGATAGTTTATAACTATTATTGCTCACCCCTAAAGCGCATATAAACCTTTCCTGATCGAATCGATAGTACGCGCGCAGTAGGTCGAAGAATTTAAACATGCACTCGAGTTCGGACAACGCCGCGACTTTCTTAAAGTGTTGCTGTATCAATTTTCGAAGTGCCTTCGCCTTCATCCCATTCAGCACGGAACGTGGTAGGAATTTATGCAGACCGACCTATAAAAGGCAAATTCGCATATTTCGTACACGAGAAAGGATGAGATAAATGGATACGTGGTTATATTGTAAAATCGCAGGCGATGTTCGTCGCTTTAAGAGACTCTACCTCACGCTCCAGGTATTCGAGATTGCTCTTCTTGTCCAGAGCAATTTGCGGCATGTCCTTAAAGAAATAGCGTATCTCCAGGCAGCAGAGCTGAACAGCGACGTCCTGATCCAGAGCGGCGTGATTCGCGAGTAAGTAATCGTTTCGCACCTGTGAACGTGATCAAAATGGAGATGAATTCGTACTTTATTTCCAAAATATAATCGCGCGAAGCACTCTTTCACGATGTATCGTCGTACCTGATCGTAGTAGTAATAGAACGTGACTTTGTCCTTCTCGTAGAGATCATTCAGATTCTGAGGAAGATAACGCACTCGAAGCTCGTACCTCCATTCGCAGTGCGGATGCTTTCGCTCGTACTTCTCTTGCACCTTGAATTGAATGTATGGAGAAAATTGAGAAAAGAAACAAAATATATCGATGCTGGAATATAATGTGCGGGATCGAACCGCTCTGTACCTGATACATCGTTGTATCCTGGTGCAACCAATAACTCTCTCCGGATCCGGGATGGTGCAGCCTCATCGCGTACAAATTCCGGTAGTGCCTGGTACCAACGGCCAATCGACTAGTCACCAGAGAAATGATACCTCTAACGTCAATTGCATCGCCAAATTTGACGACATTGAAACCACCTAAATTTAATAACACAAGATATATAAAAATGATAAAGTCGACGAGAGAATTCTTTGCGTTTTTCTTAGCACAAATATTTTAACTTTTTGAAATTTGTGTATTTTCTTCTTGTAAAAAACGAGAAATTAATTAATAAAAAATAAAGAAATATTATATATAATCTTCATTTCTTTGTGAATGTGAGAAGCAAGTGTCTCATCAAGCAGTCTAACGTCTCATCTGACGCCAATCTCTGGCGTGTAATAAGATTCTTCGAAGAGCTATTTCAGGGCGAAATAACTTACCGTTAGGAAGATGGACTTTTAAAGTCGCCTTATCCATGGGGGTAGGCGAGCCATGCGGTGGTGTGTTTCTACCACCACCACTGCTCTGGACACCTCCGACACCTCCGCCCCCACCTCCATCTCCTGCTCCAGTGCTCATCCCCTCATGGCTGCATATGACACAAAAAAGAAGAAAAGATTTTTAATGAACGTCTCGTTACTTTAAACAAACAGATCTCGCATGTTTTGTCGGGAAAAATTAATTGCAACAGCTCGTCTCATGAAAGAAATCATTCTTTGATATTTTTCATCACAGAAAAGATAGAGATCTTCGCGTTTTCGATCTTTTATGCCAGTTTAATAATTTTAAATATCATTGTCTGACTTTTAGAAAACTTTAAAACGACTTGATAATAATCTTGAAATTGTTTAGTATATTTATTTCTGTTATGTATGTGAATAAATTAAATTCTGAAAGATTGAAGTCTCATTAAAAGATCACTTTAGGAAACAGGACAATTTTAGGAAATTTTAAAAATAAAATCTCTGACGCACGAGTATCAATTTGAATCTATCAATAATATTTCTTTGTAAAACTGTCACTTATTTCGCATCTATTTCGCGCATCTTTGCGAGCAAATCATACATTTTATTTCATCTTTTTTTAAACTGTTATTCTCTGTCTTTTCTTTTTCCTAGACAGCAGAACGATATGTTATGTTTGTTTTATTTGAAGTTTCATACGATGGTTCCTGCAGCAGTCTCGCGTCAAGAATAATTTAACGACACTCGTGCAGAGTCCCTGGACAATTCGTTTCACATTTTGAAGGGCACTTTCGATCTGTCGAACGTACATCCCGCGACGAATGCAATCGTGAGTCCCATCGCGGCATCGTCATGGCATAGAGTTCACTCTAGTGAGACCAAACGACGGGGAACTGTCGCAAGAAATCGCGAAAAATCGCGAGCGACGCATCAGCGCTGCAGAAATGCAGCGAGGCAAATCGAATCGTCGTCGTCGTTAAATTGAACAGGTCAAGTCACGATTGTCCGATGATGTTCGCGCGGATCGATGTGCATTGA
This sequence comes from Camponotus vicinus, assembly GCF_025532165.1. Taxonomy (NCBI): domain Eukaryota; kingdom Metazoa; phylum Arthropoda; class Insecta; order Hymenoptera; family Formicidae; genus Camponotus; species Camponotus vicinus. The sequence continues at coordinate 6,903,283 of NW_028141949.1, forward strand.
AATTGTGCTCATCACGAAGGTCAGTCGTTCGCGCGAGCGAAAATGACAATTGTCGCAGTGACATCATGCCCGATGATCTAACGAGGAGCCAGTCCCATTATCTTGGGCGTAATAGTCCAGTAAAAATGAGCGCAAAAATTACAGATTTTAAACCGATTTTCGACGAATAAAAATATTATTCATTAAATGTTATTCATTATTTATTAATCGATCGCTTCCGACCTATTCGGTCATCGAGCACGTGCAAATTTAAAGCTTAACTCTCTTCTTAACAAAATATATAGTGTGCTCTTATAAAGTTTGAATCAAGATAAGTTTTAATGACGATGCGATGTATATCTCTTACAATTTCTACTGCGACAAATAAATTATTACATGTACTTTGCAAAGCATCAATTAAATAGAAAGAAAGGTCAAAGAGTCAGCAGAATTTTCATGAGTTTACAACAAAGTTTTTACATGGAAGATGAAGAGACTTTTAATCCGGATGTTAAATAAGAATCGATAAAATTGAGCTGTGAAAAAGAAATTTCATTATAATTGAAATAACGCATTAAAAAGGTTTCGCGAAATTTCGCAAAGGAAATTTCAAGCTTTCTCGCTGTATAACATTTCAGACAGTTGCATCATGTATAGAATGTTATATATGTTATAGAGTAACGTTATAGTAATGGGGTCGAGCTTTCCGGAAAGTAATCCGCATAATATCTCTGCTTCACTCCTCTGATTCTCACGAGATCAGAGTCTCGAGTTCATCCTTCACCCAGCTTTCGAGCCAGCATTCGGATATGTTTGCGATACGTTGAATGCATATGCATTTTACTTATCGGTCCGCTGCGTTAAACCGTCACCATTTGACTGACATATTTGTGTCACAAAGAAAATATCGCGTAAGGAATATTATTTGTTCATAATTAATATTTAAAATGTTTGCCATCTATTAATTAAATTACATATTTCATTGCAATCTCAAACAAACGAGATGTATAAATGATTAAAGGATGTACAGAAATGTAAACGATTAAACTATTAGAGAGGACATTAAATTATAGCAATATTAGAGAGAGAAAGAGAGACGCAACAAATTATGTATCATTATATATCACTATTTTCTTAAATCATTTATACAGTTTTCCCAACTACTTGAATTAATTATGTTCTTAAATCATGCACTCGTATAAATAATCCTTTTCCAATCACGCAAATATAAATATTCATAATAAATGCTTTAATCAAAAAATTGCCTACAGCGATATACTTTTCAATTTAATCATTTTTGCGTGTATATATTAAATGTTATATATCATGTAACTCTATCATGTCCGTATCACATGCCGCGACAAGTACTGAAATAATTTCTCAATGACGAAACGCTCTTTCTCTCTCTCTCTCTCAATGATTCTCACGATACACATAGTTCTACTTTCGATATGATCGAAACGCCACAGAGCATTGCGCAGAGCGTATTTGCATTGCGGCTATTAATGCAAATGTGTATTACGAGCGACGTCCGGCTAAGGAATGCCGTCGGTCAGGGACCAAGCGTTTGCGTCGAGAACCACCAGCCATCAACGTGCGAGCTCCTAAGAAAAGTCGACGATCAGGTAAATTTATTTGCTTCGGATATATCGCCGATAATTAAGAAGAAATTAAAAAGAAATCAAGGAAAAAAATTTTATTTTCTGAGATTTCTCAACTTTTCAAATTCCACAAATTCTTTCGTCAACTCAAACCTGGATTAAATAAAAACTTTATCTATTTTTTTAAATATATAATAATTAATATATTAATTAAATAATTTAATAATATAATAATTTAATAATATAATAATTTAATAATATAATAATAATAAATATACATTAAATAATAAAATAATATTTTAAAATATAATTTTAAATTACATCGAAAAATTTCAATGACATCTAGTTTCGTGGACATTTATTTGTCTAAAATCAAAGAGAGAGATCTAAAGGTATATTTACACTTGACGTGGATCGAGAATTTATGGGGAAAATTTTCGACACAGGTTTACACGTCGTAAAACGGATTTCGGTATAAATCGCGCATTCTATAAAAGTCCGAGTCGGTTCTATCCGATCGCCGGCTGCACCAATTTATGGGCGTACCGTGCGAAAGTTCGCCTTCGCTTCTTCGCGTAATGTTACACCGATCCGCGGTCGTAATCCAACACACAGTCGTGTCCGTAAATCATCGCGGACGCAATTACACGAATAGAAACACGGGAGTGTACACTGACATTAGTGCGCTAAATGATAGAGGCTCGCCATTTGCACTCGCGTTGCTAACGAAATCCGCAGACAATCCGATCGTGACGCGATAATCGATAATCTCTCCGACGATAAATATCGAAAACGAGACATCCGTGAGACGAAACATGAATTGTCACAATCAGCTGACTGCTCCATGAATCGCGAATCTCTCTTCTTAAACTTAAACGGTCTTTAAACGGCCGTTTAAATCTGCGAAATTAAACACAAAGCTTACGTCGAGATAAGCACGACGCAGTTGATAATTATCAACCGCAAATTGCAACACGTGTGCAGCTGGGAACTTGTTTGTTTACAATCTCGCGAGGGAATTATCGAAAGGACACACGGCGCGATGCAAATTACGCGCAAATATGCGCCGTGCTTGAGAAAAGAACGTCAGGGAAACAAGTTAGGGTATAAATAACTACCTACGCGGCATATTAATAATTAATATGAGATTATATCGCGTGAGATTATATCATTTTTTATTGAGATTACTCGTCGAGAAGTATATTAGACGACAATGTTGAAAACGCAGATTCAATCTTTGGTCGCCTGTTATTCATATTTAATCTCCGTATTAATTTCAACTTTACTTTCTTTCATAAAAGAATTAATTTCTTGAGATATTAGAATACAGGTCGTTATATATTTGATGGCAGAAATTTAATCGAGAATGCGAAGATGAGATAGAGAGTGATTGATAAAGGGAGTTGTTGATTAAAAAAAAGGATTGGGACGGGGTAAGCCGATGCACCCTGATCCGCCTATTACACCTCTACGCACCTGCACCTGTCGCCCACGCAGTTTACCTTTCACTATTACTTTCTCTATCACGCTTTTGCGTCGTCCGACAAATTGCATCCGCACGCGTGAAAAATACGATGCACGCTTGTATGAATGAATTCGCGAAAAAGTTAACATTATCAAGATATTCTGCTGCCTTCTGATTATTTTCGATTATTTTATATACGAAATATATCGATTGTATCGACGGTTAGAAATAAATTAGTTGCCTGCAGCTCAAGTTAATTGACATTTGGATATTTAATTAAGCGATAGTTGGCCTTATAAGATAAGAAGACAGAGAGAGAGAGAGAGAGAGACGTTTAGAATATTTGGTAAGTGTTATTGAGAATGATATTCGAATAGCCCGCGATAAGGAATGTCCCTTAAGGACGTGTCTTTATACCTCGTGCGAGACACCTTATGAAATTTCCACGTTCCCAGCGTGTCCGGACTGTAAGAGTCGCTGCAGCCCAGCTGGCCCAGAGAGCAAAGCAAACCCTTGCTGTCTCTCCTCCATCGTTTCTCGCGCATACAACCCCTCTCTGCGCATCTCAAGAGCACGCCTCCTCCCTTGGGATTCTTCCCGAAGCTATCGAGATTTCGAGCGCGACACGTGGGCCAGGAGATGCCACTGGCTTTGCGTTCCACAAGTTCCAACATCCTCCGAAATATCCAAACGTTTCTAATTAGTCGAGCACCATTTTTCGGATATGTATAATTATCTTTTTTTCCGGCCAAAATTACTCGTCGAGGTTTAATTTATTTCAGTTCTCCTGTTTATCAGTTCCTGACAATTTTCAAAAATGCACGATATCATAGTTCTTATCCAACAAATATGCCTTCAAGTTCGTCTTTCACTCTTTAGTTATTTTTTCGAAATTTAATAGTGTATAATTTAATTTGTCCATCATCCCTTCAAATTTTCCGTCATCTATCGAGAATTTTTTTCTCTGGAAATGCACGTACAATTTTTTTTTAAACTGATCTATGTTTGAAATATTCTAAAATAAAGAGCAGCGTATTGATCCCCAGGCCAGTTTAAATATTTCATCGCGACGGCGATTTACTCCCTGTCAATTATTTTTATATACTTTTCCGTATAATATGATTCCCTCTCGGCTACAAAGATCACATATCTCCAACGTAATATTCACGGTAAGACGAGTAGGAAAATGAGAGAGCCAAGAGTAATTGCAGAAGTCATAACGAAGACGTGACTGCAGCAAAATAAAAAAAAACGAAGATATATATTTCAATGTAAAATACTACATTAATTGAAGCTCTCCATTCATCATCGCGACGAAAGAATGATTAAAAAAGTCATAATTTTTGCGACGCGAACTTTAACACGTGAAATAATTGTCTCCTTTCGAGAGCGATTATATTACAAATTTATAAATTTCCGATACATTTCCGGTGCCAGCATCGAATCAGCGGTAACTTGAACATACATATATTACGTCGATATAACACGATGCGTATTCCTTTCTACTCCATTTTTCACAGTAACACTGGCATTTTGCCCGGGCACAATTGCGGCGCGTTGCGGATCGGACATGACGTCAATTCTCTCGCGTCTAAAGTCGACTCTCGAAAAATGAAATATGCATCCCCCGCGGCACTTTGGCCCGTTGCCTGAATTATCGAGAACCCACCCCCACGGGCATCCGTGTCGCGCCCATCGATGACTTTCATTCACGCTGACGCGTCCGCACTCGCAGCCCAACGGAAACTGATCGCCTCACCAGCGAGGGACAGGACAACCTGCCGTTCTTCTCTCTCGGCGACTGTCTTTTTCCCTGCCGTGTGTGTCCCTTTTCCCGCGAGTGTGTCTGTGCGTGGGACGCATCGATAATTCTCATGGACCATGTGTCGCAAACGATTCCGGTATCTCTACGCGACGCAGACGGCTTGGGGCCGCGAGACAAGTTTATTAAATGTGCCACAACTCGGCAAATTTTTACGCCTGTGGACAGATATTTGTGGCAGCCAGTATGATTTTATTCGCAAATGATTTTATCGCAAACTAATTCCGCAGAAAATTAAACCTCCATTCATTTTGCAGGCTGATCTATCAGTTTGTATATTACTCTTATCCTTGATGTCAGAGTTTGTTGAAATTTCTCGTTGTATCAACGTCGCTTAATGTGAGATTACATAAATTTATTTTCCACTGATTTAAATATTTTATTAGTACACATTTTTCCATTTATTTAAATATATTATTATTCTCTCTGATATCAAAAGTATTCGAGTTGCGAAACTCACATCGATACTTCTCGCCATTATTTCACCGCTATATTTCGCAAACGTGTTGTTGGACGAGGTCGTTCACCCATACGTGTCTGGAAACTTCAGGTACCTTTGATATGACATCACATCAAGTGGTTATCTTGTTGGCGCAGCCTTGACATCGGAGCTGTGACTATCGTGTTACCTCAACTGTATATTTTTATTCTTTCATCAAGGGAAATAACAATCCGTATTTCTCTCTACGCGTTTGTATAAATTTCGAGAGCGTCGACAATCGCTAAGGAAATAACGGGCGTTAAAAGTCATGCGCGGTTTAATCGATCGAAACGCGTTCCACGTGCAAATTTGCAACGTGTTGTGTTGGGATGTTCTAATTCACGCAGCAGAAGCAAACACTGGCTCGTCTCACGGACGGAAGTACTTATTTTAATCATCGCCTCCCTCAACCGTAGCCGAGTTATTTTTTTCACTCGCCTACGAGTTTGTCGCGATCGTCTGTCATACAAATTATATTGCATATATGGCTTGATTCTAAAAATATCAATGTTAAATGTACATCATTCTAATCTTAAAGATAAAAATTTAAAAAGCGTACTTATGATAATTAAATGTCCCAATAATGGAACGTTGACCCTTTCAGAAAATTGAGCCAGAGATGTAATTTTTCAGTCATTACGTCTCTCATTTTATTCTCTCGTTTTTTCCCCCTTTTTCATATCATTTTCTCTCTGTGGCTGTTTGATATCGCTCGGAAATAAAAAGAAATAACGTGAAAAGCGAGTTTATAGAGAGGTTTACGTATTTACGTATTCATAACGCCGTGTTATTTATCGTACGTCTATTTAGATACTCTCGTAAGGATATAAAGAGGGTAAAAATATCTCTCCGATGCGAGCATGCAATTTAGATACGCCGTCGATCGAAGGTACATTTACCTTTGGAATAATAAGTTGCGTTCGCGGAATGTCTGCTGGATTCGCTTATATATTGACCGATTATATTTATACGCGTGAGTCTGGATATGAAGCGCATATCAAACAGCGGGGAGAGACATTGCGCCGTAACGACTTTTCGCCTACGATCGCCTGCGTTCTTCGAAATCGCCGGAGAAATCGAGACCTCCGGAGTCAAGAGGCCTCTTTGTGCCTCGAAACTCTTGGCGAGTTTTCGTAATAACGGAGAATATCGATACGCAATTTAAAAAAACAATCCTCGGCGACGCTTTTTGCGATAAAATTTTTTTATTCGAATAATTAATAAAGTCCGAAATATCGGAGTTATTACGATTATCCCCACCTGCGAATCGCGCAGCTTCGATATTCAAAGGATGAGGATCCTCGCCGAGGGGAATCTTGAAATACAACTCGCTGAGAGCATCGCGCTTAATCCTGAATTACGACAATTTTGCGAGATGAAGAGATACGTGCACGAACGAGATGGCCAGACGAAAGGATTACGCACGAGAGAGCTCGAGAGGAAACGCGATCGATCCGAGGCACGATTTTTCTGGACTCTACATCGTGATTCCGATTATCGAAACCGACGCAATTCTACATCTATATAGCAATACGTGTGTGAATCCGGTTGGAACCGCACAAATAACCCGACCTAAATTCCAATTACATGACACACGTCGAGAAATTCATTGTCGAATTCCGATTTATCGTCAATTATTGATGGAACGAGGATCGATAATAAATCTAGCAAGATTAATGTGTGAGCATGTCAATATGTAAAGAATAATATACAGGGTGTCAGAGCAATCTCTTTCCAAAAAAAGCTCTTGTAGTTTACCTCGAGAAGAAATATGTAATTTGCAATTAACAATTACATATTTCTTTTTTTTTTCGAAACAATTGTATGTTATCTTTACACCAATTGATTCCTCTGATTATTTTGTACATAAAAGTATTAGGGTAAGGTAATCGAAAAATGAATATTTTACTAGATATTTTATGGTTTATGTAAAAATTAAGAAATTATTTCAAGCCTCATAACTCGATGAAAAAATACTTTATTATAATGTTTTGAAAAGCTCTCGAGGTAAGCTACAAGAGTTTTTTTTTTGGAAGAGATTTCCCTGACACCCTGTATAAAGATAATATAAGAAAAATATGGAAAAATATGAAGTTTATTTTTTTCTAAAAATATTACTAGTGACATTAATATTGCAAGAGAAAATATTAAAAATGAAGATGATATATAGGCACAAAAGATTCAAAGAAATACTTTAAATAACGAACATATTAACATTTTATGCTGATGTGAGGCGAGTAAGATTGACGGAACAATAACGAGAATATTAATCGAAGGACTCGATTTTCCTTTTTATAATCTGAAAAATGATCGAACAATAGATAGACAGTATTCTCGCACATAGTAATCGTAAAGAACGATTTCGATTATGCAATGCAATGCAAAACAATGCGTCGTTAAAACAAGGTGCAGCTAACGTAAACGTCATAGTCGCAACAATCCTTGTGTTCTCATAGTCTCATCATTACGTAAACAATTGTTCGAGCGCATCGCAAAGATACCATTAGCTGTAATCGCGAGCATTCTAAAAAAAAAATTTTTTTCAAATTTTTTAACATTCTAAAAAAAAATTTGTCAAATTTTTTAACATGCTTTCGCGCAATTTTGTTACATCTCATCTTCTTGAAAATATTTTATATTATCCATTTTAATTAATATTCACGAGTGCATCGAGATTCACTGTATTTGTAAAAATTGTACCGACAAGCAGCCTTGCATATCGTGAAAACTAGATGCTAATATGTGATTTGGATAGTCTTGATGATGAAAGATCGGAATTCGACGCAGCATCCCGATGGAATGCGTCGCGGAAACGATCGCCAATTTCTTTGACCATTCGAAGTGTCAGCCCGATGACAGTTCGATTGCCACCGATGACGACACATTCCGATTCATGATGCATAATAGCGCGGAAAATTTCAATGGCAATTGCGAGAAGAGGAATATATCGAGCATGCTTTGTTCGCCAACAATACGAACGAAACATGAAATAAATAAAGGAAAAGTCAAGGAGATAAAAGAAGCGTCTCGGCGATTTTAGCGAAGCGTTACAACATTCGCCGGCAATTAATTCGAGCCCCTACACGAGCTGTAAAATCGAAGGCCGATGTTCCGCAAAGATTGTCCGACGATTCTGTTGCGGTAGACGTAAAAATGTCGTGGTCCTTCTAAAATTAACGGCCATCGTGGTGGCTCGTTGGACGTAACGAAAATAAAGGAGTGCTCCGATAGATGTACCGATTTTACGACGTTGATGAAAGACACGTATTGGAACGATCGCAGAGACCAACATTTGCCACAAAGATGTTTCAGAGATTTCTTCGAAGCCGTTAACATGGCTCGACAATTTCGAAATTACGGCTGCGAAACGTCACGATCAGCTGTATCGTGTTTGTACCTTTGATTAATGATAATTATTCATAATTAATTAAAACGAATTAATTAAAACGAATTCGAGTTTCACCTCGCGAATTTACGAAAGTAATAAAGTTGGCATCGAGCGAGGTAATTCCACGTAATGGCGAGTCGCGTAACAACGATGAAGCTTTCTCATTTGTATTATCAAGCTAAGTAGTTTCCAAGGCAAAGTGAGACTCGGTGATAATTCCAAGTCACTGCAAAGGGACCGCCGGTCTTCGTGCCACTTGTGAATCACGGCAGACATCTCGTTCGAAAGTTCTTCGTTATTTCTCGGTTCTCTCCGCGGAATCCCGCGGTGGGCCAACTTTTCTCATTTCTAACCATTTCGCCTGCGCGACTCTCCCGTCTTCCTCTTATGATACTTGGAAAGTGCGCAATACGATTTGTTCGGACCCTTTATTACAGTTTTCTCTTCGAAAGATAAATCAATTAAAAAAATTAATATCGAATTTATTTATTATTAATTTTAATATTCATATTTTCAATAGAAAATCCTGTGTGAAGTTTCTTTTTTATAAAAATCAACCTTGATATCAATTAATCTGAAATATCGAGTGATAATAGTTGCAATGTTATCTTAATTTACAAATGTTAATGTCACGAATAAGAAATCGTTTTTCTTTGATCAATCATTATTTCTTTCGCAAGAAGAATTTTAAATTCGAGAAATATACTACTTTAATCATCATTAGACGGTTATGGAGGATTTTAATTTCAAGAAACATAGAATTTTGAACGAAGCGACATCCTGCCAGAAGCATTGTTAATGATGTCAGTTAACGGCGCTTACGCGAGTTGTGGTTGATGGCAACAATTTTGCCATGGTTACCTGACATCGATCTAACAGCAAAAACCTGAAAGGGAGGGTTCTTTACAGAAGAACTGGCTCCTTCCTCTCTTTATCTCTCTCTTTCTCTCTGTCTCTATCTCCACTTTCGTATCCATTTCGATGCTCTTTACGCTCTTTGCACAATTCTGTATCTTCATTCACGGTTTGCAAGAAATCTTCAAAGCCCTTATGTGCGCAAACTGCCACGAGCAGTTCCTCGAACGAGACAAATCTCCTGTTTAAACGCCTGTTTCTTGATGGGTTAACAAAGTGTTATTTCACGCTAGTCAATTTGCCTGGCATATGACATTATATTCGAAATTTATTAGATATTCCCATCGCTAATTATCTTTCCCAAATGATTGAATCGCGGACGCGTATCATCCATTTCAATGTCGTTCAATCGAATCAAATAACATTTTTGTTTCCGAAACCGCAACCAAACTATTCAACTCTCTGTCAATTATTACTAATTACTGTCAATTACGTACTTTCCCTTTATCACGGTCTTCCTTCTCTCAGTGTGCAACGCTAATAGATAATGAGGTCTCTTCATAAAGAGATGCTTGATATACTTACTCGGTGGTTTCGAGGTACTGGAAGACGCGGTAGACGGGGCGCCGATACATGAAGAGGTGATCCTCGACGCGCTCCACCATCATCCTAAAACCACTTCATTCGAAACGGGGGTGGGCCACTTATCATCACCCACCACTTAAATCTCACCACGGCAGGGCACAATGCACGGAGGTAAAATATGCGAAATCTTCGATGGCGAGCATCCAAGAGTCTTAGGACGTATATTTCACGGCACCCCCGAAAAATTCTCTCGTTCGTAGATTCAAGCGATCAATGTTCACTCATGTTTATCGAAGCGCACTCTTTTGTCCGTCGACGACGAAATTGGATCACCGGATAAATCAAAAGAATACCCTTTCCGTCGATTTACAGCGCGTCGTTTCGCGTGAGACGGAATTAAACAGACATACGGATCGGTCTTCTATTTTCACAATCGCTCCGCTGTTTCACCTCGGTCCTCGCCAAATCGATACCTTCGGTACAAACAGTCGTGCGACAGGTGCACTAAAGGACTGTGTCCCCAGGCGTGTTCTTCCTGGATCAACGACCCTCGCTATATCCTCTCTGTGGTATCTTGTTTTTCCTAGTATCTCGATTGTAATTGCATTTCGACAAGATACGAGATGTCTGTACAATCAATATAATTGTGATAAAAAGATGAACATAACAACTATTATATTGTAATAATTTATTAAATATGAGATTATTATTATTATTGTCTTATTGAATATAAGATAAAATTATATAAACTGTATTTTTTATTATTTCTAATTCATATTAAATAATTTATATCATGAATCAAATATTTTTTTTAAATTCATTTGAAATGCGTATACAATAAACATAATATTAGTCCAAGTCACAAGCAGCTTGAGAAACAGCACCTGAAGAGCTGAATCGATATAAAAAATTGGATATAAAAAATCTCATGTTAATTTTACGTTACACAATCTAGATTTTTAGTTGCGATTTAACGAATGGCACCATCGTTCTTGCAAAGGGAAAAGGAAGTAATAAAGCTTCCATATTTTTCAACGGGACGAACGCGGCAACTTCGTGACCTGGTGAGGCACGCTATCTGCATTCGATGCACGAGGAACGTTCCGCTGTCTCTTCCGCTAAGAAACTTCACGACTGATAAGGGCATCGCGTGCGGACGCACATATATGTACGAAGCGATACCTAACCTACCCCAACTGCGGGACACCGCCTAAGCCTGCCTGCAGTCACTGCAGCCCAACGACCGCAGTGCAACCCCCCTGCTATCACAAGCCAAGCTGGCTACGTGGACTGCTTGATGAATCCGATACTTTCATCCTAAAGCGATTGCACATAATAATAATGATAAAAGAATTGCTTTAAAAATAAAGCTTGACTCGTACGATTATTTTAATTCTCTCTTTTAAGTAGCAATGTTGCACTCTATGATAAAATTTTATTTCTTTGGCAAATAAATCATTGTTTGTATAATTTGAATTATGTAGAAGGCCTAAGAGATTTCGAATTAATTATACTTTTAATCGAAATAAAAATATTGCGTGTGAGGATGTTTTGTAGTCGAATAAGTATCAGTCGAATTTACTCTGGAAAACTTTGACGATATTTTTTATTCTTATATTTTGGTCTTATCAAAATAATATTTACTGATAGATTAAGCAGATTTTTAATTTTAATCTATGCGATATATATTTATGAGTCTTTAAATTATTCTCATAAAAACAAAATCGTTTCAATAATCTATTAATCTAGCCTTGTTCGCAAATTTTCATGAATTCTAGTATACGATCTCAAAAACCGAGTGAGAGTTTGCTCGTTTGGCTCTTGTAAATTGGTAGGTCTCTAAAGCCGACATTATCGTGAATTGAAACGATACAGGTCAATGAACTTTCGAGTATTTCGAGATCGTCTTGCAATAAAAACTCTAAGTTGGATCAATAGAACTTGTAAGTCGAGTATTGCGTCTATCCCATCATTAAAAAATTTGAAGAGAAATCGCGAAACTCTCCATAGGACTATTATACCCCGTGGAATAGCAAATAAATTACCGAGATATTACTGTCTCGAGGGATATATTTTGTCTACTTTTCTTTTAAATATATATATAATATCTAGAATGTAAAATAGTTATTAAATAAAAAATAAATATATATTAAGAAATTGCAAGTATAAAAAATAATTATAGAAATTAAAAAAAGAGATATACTCTATTGATTCTGCATAATTTCTATATTTCATCAGTATAAATTTATATAAAGACAAATGCTTGTTAAGTGCAATGAACTTGTAAGAATTCTTATGTCTCCGATAGAGCTAAGATTAGAGATTTCAATGAACAGAGAGGACATATGGTACCCTCAATGAGAGAGACGGGAAGCTAACGCGAGAGGAATCGCGCGACACGCCCGATTTTACGGAATTTCGCCGTCCATGTCACCGACCGAACCAAGGTCGTGCAACCTTGACATCGCGCTACGAAATCTTGCACCTCTCATCGTCGGACCACCCACCGACCCCGGCCTTTATCTTCGAAATGCTTCCGGCCGTACTAGTAAAATGATCCCCCAAGATTTTCCGACTCATCGACCTCCTCCGAACATAAGTTATTCGCGTATTAATAAATCAGTCGTAAAATTTCCAAGCTTTAAAATCGCGATTTAACTTTATTTTTCAGGAAACTAGTTCTCTTTTCTGAAAAGTCTCATTTCAGACGACATCTGAAGAAAGTGACTTATTAAAAATATATCAATAACAATTTTTCTTGGAATTAATTTATGTGCAAATTTTTGTGCTAAAAAATTGATTTAAAAAAGAATCAATTGACAAGTTCTCTAACTTTATAAAAACTACGATCTCGAGAGGAACCGAGATGCCGCAAGATTTTTGTGCACCAGTGTCTTATCTCACTTTTTTATTATTAGACAAAACAATTACTTCATCAAAGAATCATCACTTATAAAATTCATCTTCACTCCCTATCACTTTCAAATACCTGTACCATCTTATCATCCTCGGAATTATTAGCCCAAATAATACAATACCTGCTCGCGAACGAAAGATCATCAACGATCCCTCCCGATCACATTCGTCGATTTTCTCAATATCACTGTCAAATCACATTAACGCTTCGTCAAATCGAAATCAAGCGTCACGACGCGGAAACATTTTCCACACAACGGGTAGCGCGCGATATCCCTGCGAGCCGCGAATACGTTCCGATGCAGCGACCTTGACTCGCTCGAAGGTCCCGGGTTTCGTGGACGCGGGACGGCGTCGCGACGCGTCGTGTCGCGAACGAGTAGGCGCCCGGCGTCGTCGGTGGGCGATGATGGACGTGGACGGAGTTAATAGCGCGCCTAGCAACAGCGTGGACAACGCGCGGTCGCGTCGCCGTCGTCGTCGTCGTCAGGTATACGTTTCGCCGGTTCAAGGGGAGCAGGCGCTTTGCTGGGTGCGGCAGGCTGCGCCGCGACGCCCGGCGTCCCTCCCTCCCAGGCGCTCCGCTGCCCTTCTGCCGCCCCTTCGCCCCCCCCAGTCACCCCCGCCGCGTGCTCTCTGCCGGCGTCGGCAACCCCTGCAACCCCTGTGTCGAGCCGCCGGGCCTCGTGGACGACGCGACGCGTCGGGGCGAACGGCCGCGACGGAATCCGCTGCAATAACGCGCACGGAATTTAACGTAAACGAGTTTTTAAAAAGAGATGATCGTACTATTTTCAATATTGTGGCTCATCGATTGAATCAATTTTTTGCCAAATCAAAAATCAATGATCGAGTCTCTTACAATACAATGTATATTTATAAGCCACTCCTTTATGTACAGGATGAGAATTATTTCTTATTTATTCCACTGGTGAAAACGGGAACACGAGATAAAATTTCAAATCGAGTGGGATATTTATGATTATCTTCTCGCTTAACATTTGACACTTGATTATTCTATTCAAGTTGATGCTTTGTATAGATAGATTATTTATTTTCATATTATGGGAAGATCTAGGTACATACATGTATAATCGAAAAGAGATATAATAGAAGAATTTTAAAAAATTAATTTAAAATATTAATTAATATCAATATTAATTAAAAATATTAAATTAATATTTAATAAATATTAAAACTAATTAAAAATATTAAATTAATATTTAATAAATATTAAAATTAATTAAAAATATTAAATTAATATTTAATAAATATTGAAATTAATTAAAAATATTAAATACTATTAATATTAATTAATTATTTAAAAAAAAATAATTTTTAAAAAAAAGGAAAATTAAACGCGCGATAATTCATATCCACCAGACGAGAAAATGAGAAAATTTTTGTTGCGTACATTTTCTTCTCAAAAGGATACGTGCATTTTAATATATACCGTGGAGCTCTGGTGGGCTTTTTGCGCATAGCTTCGTACGATACCTCGCTGTAATATAGTTCAAGGTTTTCATGTTGAGTTCGAAGGCACTCGAGCATGAATCTGACTAGCGAGGGACTCGGCAGTCCCTGGGTATGGCGCAGCGTGTCCGGGATCTTGCCAACGAAATTCCCACAGGTATACCGTGCACGCAAACTGACGCTACTTACAATGTTAATTTAATTAACTTGGCAAAGACGGCTGGCATCAAGCTGGAATCACAATATCGCGAAAGCAAACATGCCTGCAAATTTGTATACATCGTTTCGACTATTACAATTCCTATAACCATTATTTATTCTGCTATCGATGAAAAGATGTGTCTATAAACAAAGTGCGAATTTATCGTTTAATTTTCAGTTTGAAAATTAAATAAAGCAACGGGACGAGTTTTTATCGACTTCGCATATCAACGATGTTCTAAAATTATTTCAACCGACATTTAGACAGCAATCACGCTGAAATAAATTTAGATCTGTACTGATAAATTCAAGGGAGAAAGACAGAAATCTTTCAAAAATGTGAAAAATAGATGATTTAAATCTGAAAAGAGGTAACTTGTGGAATAATTTCACCGCAAATTTATCCCTAAATGAGAAAACATACACTCCAATGATCCCACAAAGTAGTCCGTAATAGATTTCCAATGGACTGTACATGCATTATGTAGTTTACTAAATTCATTTATTAAGTTAATTTGATGTAGCACTCCCTCAAAGTGGGTGTTCGAAACATGTAGGATAATTAATGTCCTGATAAAATCATAATTTTTTAAGATACGCACACTTATTTAACCCTACTTTATACACAAAGTCTTGTCAGTTAGCAAAAAAATAAGCAGAACCAATTATAATTAATATTTTTATTATACAGATGTCTTTACCTCGATTATCAATCACATATATTCTTTTCAAAATTACACATTTATATTTCTATATCGACTTTCTGCATTTTTCGAGTCCATATTCCTCGTATGCAGATTCATATTTGACTCTGTACAATTCATAATGTACAAAGTACATGACATGGCAGAGAGCGATACTGCAATTTTCCGTTCTTAAAGATCATAGAGCATGATAAATCGTCATTTTATACTCTCCTCTATTAGACGAGGGGAGATTCGTCACGAATTCATTCACGACGAGATATTTTATCGCGCAAAATCTCGCAATAGATGCAGCCCTGGTTAGTCGCAGGCCGGCTGGCTTGGTAACCAACCCCTCCGACTCTACCGGGTCGCAACCCCCTTCGGACGTACGCGCACATGTATAGATGGACACACACACACGCACGCGCCAACTCCTCTCGCTGTTTCCTGAATAAGTACAACTGGGATATTCGCCGCGACCGGTGGACGTAACGAGGGAGAAACGCATATCTCTGGCCGTTCCGGGACATTTGCATGTCGGCCTAAGTGTCATTTGTAACGACACAATTGCGAATGATATTTGTATAGGGGCCGGGACAGGGCTGGATTGTTTTCAATGCGATTCATCGATCCAGTCATCTGGCGCGAGTCGATTTCATCGGAAAACCGATGACGGGGTCGCGTCCGAAAATAGTGCCGGCCAGAGTTCACTGTACTGCGCACGAAAATATATTTCACAAAACAAGATATTCCCATCGTCATCACTCTTTCTCTCTCTGCCACTCGCTCCTCAACGTTAATAATTAATGCACGGCGGATTACGGTGTCTTTCGCGACAGCAGAATACGAGGACTCGGCTTTTAAATAAATTAAAGTCGTTCCGAATACGGCTGGGGTCAAAAGTACGATGCCGCGTGCTTTGATCGATGCTGATAAGCCGAGCCAGTCTGAGTTCGGAGATTTACCATGCGGTCTTTAAATCTTTATATTTTATACGACGCTCTTTTGATCACGAGATTTAATATTCCCTCTTTAAAGTTACATTTCTGGAATGTAATATTTCATCTATGCCAGTTTGAATTAAGTTATATATCTATTTTAATATATTGCACGAATTAAAGAAGATTTCATCTGCATAATTCGTGCCTAGATATCTCTCTTCTGAAGCTTTCAAATGATGACAGAAAAAAGGCAGCGATCTTTATTTCGATAAAAGAAATCTTCACATTCTTCTGAACGCAATCAACGAAAAGGAATTATCCTATGGCTTCGATAAGTTGAAGTTGATTAAATCAGCCCGTATGATTCACGCATATTTCTTCACGATATAAAGGCTTTAAGAAACATCGTGAAGTATCACGACAGTAAATAAAAGGACGAAAGAAGGGTAAACTTCATTCCGAGAAGAGAAATCCCTCAGATTTTTCTACATGAAGTCACGAAGAAGTCCCATATAACTTTCTCCGATTTGATTAATTAAATTAGATTATACAATAACCCGCGTGATTCATGCGTGTTTCTTCACGACAGTAACGGTTTTAAAGATGATGAAGGGTTACCAGGCAACATGACGCTCGTAAAAAGACGAAGGGAAGGGCAGGAAAGGGAAAGACTTCGTTCCGAGAAGAGAGATCCTCTTCTGCGTGCCTTCGCACGAAGTCACACTTCTCTGACGGCTAATTCGACGAAGCCTTCCATCGAAGTTTTCGTCGGACAACGGACGCGATGGGATGAGACGGGATGGGACGACGAGATGGAATTCGTAGCGTTCGTTTCCGAACGACCTCCCGGAATTCCCGGCACGTGCGTAATCTTCACGCCATCGCCGTTTTATACGCGATGGATTCGGGATGATACCGGCGAAAAAGAAAAATGGCGACGCGTGCCTCGGTTTTCGCGGCTTCTGCAGCAGCACGACGAATCAATACGCGGAAATTAACTTAATTAGCCCGTGAATTATGCGATTAATTAATACCCGAATTGTGCGCATTGACGTAAACGCGAATGAAAATGGAATTTATATCTGACAGCTCGACATTTCTCGTTACGTTACAAACAAAAGTTATATATCCGGCAGAGATTTATCGCATCATTTCAGGCTTCTCTGTAACAAATTACAAAGAATTTCGAAAAGTTAAAAAGAAAATTTTTCTTTTTAATTTTTTGATTTTTTATTTGAGCCAAATCTCTAATTATTAAATTTCGGAAAGTGTCTTTTTTTTGTTTAAATGCAAATTTAACCGTTTTTGATAAAATTCTCATTTTTTTTCTCATTCGAGTTCTCCCCCTTCCTTCCCCAGGACGAGATAATATTTAATTCGAGCGCTGTGAAGAGGACTCAAGGTGAGCTTCCGAGAGAGGCATTATCATCGACCCTCGAGCTTCGACCCTCCGCGGCACGAGATATCCCCGTTTGATACGTGCCCTAACGAAAAGGGAACTCTCTCACGCGTGTACCCTTCGGATGCAAATCGCCTGGTGGCACAAGGACCTTCCCTTCCCCGGACGACGTGCGTTTCCTACCTCGCGACCATTTATCTCTTTTCTCGTCTCGCTCGCTCGTGCCGAGGGGACTGCGTGAATATCGAGTTATCGATCTGCGGTTCACCCTCGTGTCATCCTTGTGGACCGTTTGCTCGACCGAAGCTGCCAACTTCCTGAGAACGAAAGGAAAATAACGCGCGGTCGTCGACATCGTAAAAAGCCTGATTGAATAAATAGAATGCAATGTATGTAATACAATTTACTTCATCAATTTATATAATACATATAATTATTTACAAAAATATAGTTAAACAACTTTTCTGAATATATTTATAATTTTATATAAATATAAAATGACAGAGTATTTTCTCTTTTATATAAGCTATTTTGTTTGATAAAAATTTCACTTGAAAAATTGAATCGACTCTTCTCCTCGGTAGACTAAATTTATTTTTAAATTAATTTTCCTCCTATATTTTTTGCACGTGTTATAAGTGCTTTCATAACAATTCATTAAAATAAACTATGCGTAAATCCGTAGCGTGTTAAGCGCTGGTTTGCGTGATTTTTCGTATCTACCGCACTTTATCGTGGTCCGAGTTTCCCTGCAATTTTCCGCGCAGCAACGTCCTTGAACTTCTGTCAAGTGTACCGAGAGCAAGCATGGTTGCGTGCACGCCATCCGGTCTATCGTCGTGACAATGTCCGCGACGATTCTCGTGCCATTTGCCGATTTATCGCACGACTTATCGCTAAAGCCTTTCCTGCCAGTCGTTACAGCGCTGATTATCGCCCAGCGAACCGTATTAATATGTACCACATAGTCGAGGAAACATTTAATCATTGTGATATTTATCGAACTCACTCAATCGAATTAAGTTTGATGAATCGGTCCTTTCAAATCGACTCGAAACTTTATAAAAAATAACACTAATTTATGTAATTTAAAACAAATATCTTGCTAGAGATTGCATAAAACTGACATGTCGAAGCAGGTGATTTTCTTCAACATCAGATGAAATGAAAATTTAATATAATTACGTGCAACACAATAAAAAACAATTAATTCTGTGAGGTCGTCGAGAGTATGTCGAGGAGAAATCTCTCGCGAGAAATGAGGGACACTGCGGATGCTGCATGCGCCACGACGATGGGGTTTACGCAATATGAATATCAAGTCTGGGGAAAAGTCACCGCGCCCGAAGTGTAGTGGTGCTGTTTAATATAAATTGCTAATTGGCGAATAAATTTCTCTAGATGTTTCGTTCGCGGCGTGATGCCTGTCGTCGCAGCGCCGTTAATTTCTCGTCCAAAGTTTAGAGCGCGATAAATTTAATTCGGGCAATTAACATACGTCGTTTATGCGCGATAATGCTCGCATGAATGTGCATGAAAACGTTAAGAATTTACGAGACGCACGGCCAATTTATTCGACGCGATAATAGTCGACGCGATAATAGTCGTTTATCGAGTGGATTTATCTGATAAGTAATGCGATGATTAACGCGATGATTGTCAATCGATTGCATAATTCGCGCAACTTTGATTTTGCGCGCGACGATGCTCCGGAATGAGAGCCTGAATTTCAATACTCTCTCGCGGTATCGTATTTACGTCGTGTTCTATAGGAGAAAAACACACGTCGAGAAATCTGTAGACTCGTATGAATAAATAATACGAGGAATCTGTTACACGATGTACAGCTAATCGAATCACTGTCACTTTATTAGCGCGAGCACATTAACAATCATCGAGCAGGCCATAAAATGTAAGCGATAAGTAAATGCGTTTTATATTGTTCCATTACTCGTGATAATATGACGGAAATTTAATAAACGCGTGTAAAAAAAAATATAAAAAAAATAAGATCGCGTAACGACATTCCACTCTATGTTAAATGTTGTTTTTTTTTTTTCGCGAATCGAGACGAACGCCGAGGAATTTCGTGCGTAAATCGCAAAAGGGAGAGAGCTCGTCAATGGGTCCGGTGACCGATAACACGCCTCTGCGTCGCGTTAGGAGAAGCGGCTCGTTGTTCTCGGCGTCTGTGCCGAAAAAATAAGATCAAGCGCGAAGCGAGCGATAAATCAACCGTCCGCGGACAAAAGTATCTCCAAGTTCATCGAACTGCACTTATATTATGCGCGCCCAAAGATACACGAGCGTACTCGACAATGAGCCGGTCGCGCCCCGTTGTTCCCTGATCAGCTGATTGTCAAAATGCACGCTGCGCGACACACGTGCGACCCTCGCGCGCGCGACACTTTTCGCTCGTCACGTGCCACGAATTTTCGTCGCCGCTCGCTCGATCAAGCATCTCGCCCCCGGTAAATTACACCGCCCACGCGTTCACGTAATAGACACGAGAGACACTTCCGCATGGGCGTAACGTAACGACCGTCTCTCGTATCTAAATAATTATCATTAATTCTGAAATGTACCGGTATTCCATTTCACTCCTACTCGCGAGATTATTTATATCGGGAAATAAATAATCGGTATTCTCTTCAGTTTTTAAGATGAGACAGGAAATATAGATCCCACGTTAGGATTAGAAGAAACGACTTTAAATCCTCTTTGAGGACGAGACTGACTGGAATTACATGTAATTACGCGCGTAGACTTTTATATCCGATTTATATATGGGATGAAGAAAATGCTTCGTTACGTCCGGACTGAAGTAATTAAATACTACGCGACGCGTATTCGTTAATCGTTCATCTTCGCGGAAATCCCTTTACATTTTAATTACCGGTTTGTGACCGTTCGATACTTCAACTCTCTCCGAGAAAACCAGATTATCTCGACGGTATATTGCATTAAAGTAGAATCACTGCGTGTAAAATCCCCATGTATTTTATTTCTTTCGCACACCGTATTTCCCAATTAAAATAATTACGAGTATATACGAGCCTTTCTTTCCACGTCGCGCTAACTTCGTTAGCTCTTTACCAACTCCCGCATCATTTTTCCTGCTCTTGGTTTATCGACGTTGCCGATTGCATCCTTGCAAAGGCGAGGATAATAGCGAAGCGGCGAATGTAGAGGAGAGAGAGAGAGAGAGAGAGTTGGATCTACATCCTGTATACGTGCACGGAAAAAAAGGACATTCTTGTTTCGAAAATATATTTAGTTTTAACATGGAAATCTTGAAATGAGATTATATTGTGTTAATTTAAGAAAAATATAATTGCTTGAAGAATTGCTTAGTCGAATGAAGCCATTTTATATAGTTCAATCGAGAAAAATATATTCTTATGATTTAAGATTTAATTTTCTTGAATGAAAAAGAAACAATGTTAGATAGAAAATAACATTTTTAAATCAAAGATTATAATTTTCTTAAAGTAGAATCAAATAATTATATATTCTTGAGGTGACAATTACAATATTAAAATAAGACTATAATATTGTTGAAATTTAAAATTATTAAATTCTTCTAAGAAGATTATAAATTGTTGCGTATATACGAAACAATGAACGCGTTAGTTTAAGTATATAAGTTTTGATTTGACACTTATTTTTTTTCTATGTATAAGCTCACGGAAAAAAAAGGACATTCTTGTTTTGAAAATATTTTTAGTTTTAACATGGAAATCTTGAAATGAGATTATATTGTGTTAATTTAAGAAAAATATAATTGCTTGAAGAATTGCTTACTCGAATGAAGCCATTTTATATAGTTCAATCGAGAAAAATATATTCTTATGATTTAAGATTTAATTTTCTTGAATGGAAAAGAAACAATGTTAGATAGAAAATAACATTTTTAAATCAAAGATTATAATTTTCTTAAAGTAGAATCAAATAATTATATATTCTTGAGATGACAATTACAATATTAAAATAAGACTATAATATTGTTGAAATTTAAAATTATTAAATTCTTCTAAGAAGATTATAAATTGTTGCGTATATACGAAACAATGAACGCGTTATTTTAAGTATATAAGTTTTGATTTGACACTTATTTTCTTTCTATGTATAAGCTCACGGAAGAAAAAGGACATACTTGTTTTGAAAATATTTTTAGTTTTAACATGGAAATCTTGAAATGAGATTATATTGTGTTAATTTAAGAAGAATATAATTGCTTGAAGAATTGCTTACTCGAATGAAGCCATTTTATATAGTTCAATCGAGAAAAATATATTCTTATGATTTAAGATTTAATTTTCTTGAATGAAAAAGAAACAATGTTAGATAGAAAATAACATTTTTAAATCAAAGATTATAATTTTCTTAAAGTAGAATCAAATAATTATATATTCTTGAGGTGACAATTACAATATTAAAATAAGACTATAATATTGTTGAAATTTCAAATTATTAAATTCTTCTAAGAAGATTATAAATTGTTGCGTATATACGAAACAATGAACGCGTTATTTTAAGTATATAAGTTTTGATTTGACACTTATTTTTTTTCTGTGTTCGTCCAAGTACTTTATAATCCTACGTCTCGCGTGTTCCAGTCTAGATAAACGCATCCAGACTAATGGAAGAAGCATCTCGCAACGTGTCGCGCGAGAGTCGCAACGAAAATAGCCAACATCAAAGAAGACGCTAAGTCGTCGTACATACGACCTAAGCCTCGGATAAAGCTGTTGCAGTCCGTGTGGGAAAGAGAAAGTTTCTCTTTTTCTTTCACCAACATTGACCAGATACTGTCATTTCGCACGAAAATAATTCCCATCGAAGTCGAAGCGGGATCCTCGATTGCCCCGCGTCTACGAGAGCACGAATTTTCGTAAATAAATAATTGGATTCTTTCTCGCGTGGACATGAAATTTGGCAACGAGAGCAATTTTCGGTCGCGTCTACTACTCCGCACGCGCATTAAATCCACGTTACGCGGCGCATCGCTCGCTTGCTCCTTTTTGTGACGGACAAATTTAGAATGAAGGAAAGGGAGACGCGGGACACAGAGATTACAGTTTAAATTCCGCTTCCATCCGACGCGCACTGCTATAATACCCGCGGGCGCACATTGTGCACTCTAATCTAGGGACGGAGATTGAATTTTTGGCGAGATAAATGCATCTTTCCTAGGCTCTAATTAAAATCGTCAATATTTAAATGAAAAAATCACGAAAGGCGGAATCATCCCCGGAAACGCATTGTCTCCTTAATTAATCGGAATCTTACCTATTTACGTATCTAAGATTTCGATAAATTCTCGATGTAGCTCAGGGGAATTGCACGATGGCGCGTAATCGCAATCTGCGAAGGGACATCGAGACTGCGAAATGAGAACGGGAGAGACGCGGGGAAAAGGATATAAGAAGCGAGGAGGAGAGAATCGATGATTACGCGCTTCCAACCGGCGAGCCATTAATATACGCGCAATTTCGCGTTTATCGCGCCGGCTTCTGCGTCAAATCCACATTTCCCGAGCCCGTTCTCCACCTCGGCGATTGCTCCTTTTCGCTACAGATATAGAATGCGGGAAAGAGAGTAGCGAACCTCGACGAAGAGGCGTAGTCGGACCTACATCTTACCTATGTCACACGCCGAAATTCGACTCGAACGTTTGTGACGTTACTTAATCACAGACATACGTCTACTGCTTTTTTATCTGCGGTTCGAGATGATGCGACCAATTAATGTCGTCGACGGTTGCATAATTTCCGCGATCGCCGTAATCGATCAAAGTTGGCGATTTCTATGGGATAAGTCAAAGGACTCGTTATTAGAAGCGTCGATTATGTCCTTTGTGACCTCTTTCTCTCCTTCCCCCCTTCTTTCTTTCTCTCTTCTCTCATCGCATACAATATCGATAATATCATGCACTCTTCAGTGCGCCCCGTTGCGTGTCTGAACGCATGAAGCTAGGAAAGATACAGCTCGAAACGAACGAGCGACCCACGAACAATGTAATGACAAACGAGCCTGAACGCAGCCAGGCATCGTTCCTATTTCCGCCCGGAAAGAAGCGCATCCACCGGCACTTAACAAACTTGATATTCAATTCACGCGATGTTAGGCAAAGATATTTATAGATCGCTCCAAATTTTTTTTGCATTTTTATAGCGGCAAGTTGGACGTTCAAGAGTCGATATTTCATCCACATTTAAAGGTGTGTTAAAATGTGAGTCTGAAAAATTATGAATCACATTTATATATAATCGTGCAAGAGTGTACAGAATTATAGAATCATATCAATTTAATTTAATTAAATTATAGAATCATATTAATTTAATTTAATTTAATTATAAAATCATATTAATTTAATTTAATTTAATTTAATTATATTATAATAATAATAATAATTATATTATTTATGTGAATTAAAAAAATAATTTATATAATTATATAATTATTATATAATTATTTATATTATATAATTATTAATTATTATATTATATAATTACATTAATTTATGGAAAAAAATATCATGCGTGGAAAATGTCAAACGAAAGATCACGTGATAAGATGCCACGTAACATCCATATTTTCACGTACACGATAACAACATTCGTGCCCTCCGAGTGGACGTCATCGATAGAGTCGTCCACATTCGTTGGAAAGCTAATAAGAAACGGTCGCGGTTTTCTCACCGAAGCGATTTATGCATTCGTACTCTCTCGCGCGAAGCATTGATATCTAGAATGCTTATAATTGAAGGCGATGTATAAAGCGGAGGGACGAGAGCGACTCGACACGTACAAAATCGCTCGTGTATCGCGGCGGTTGCGGCAGCGACGATGTGCGTGCACACGCAAGAGTGCGTGTATGTATGTCCTAAGCGTAGATACCGCCAGTGGCACGATCACAGACGCGAACGACTCGTGTATATAAATAGCTAGTTAGGGTCGATGGACAGACTAAAGAGAACGTGAGAGTCGGGATTCATTCACCTGCAATAGCAGCGGCCAATCGAACGCATCTAACAGCGCAATTACCCCACTTGGTCAATTTGCTCGTCGACCACTCTTGACCCGCCATCGCATTGTTAGTTGGGGAAAAAAAATATGACGTTTCCAACGCTTCTGGTTGTTCGTTTCAGCGCGGCTCATCAAGAGATAAGGCTGATCGCAAAGTGGTTCCGATAGATTTTCGCGATGCAACTTCCGCGCAATAAATTTCAACGAAAGAAAAAAGAAATAAATTTGAAGAAATCGGGATAGGGCAAAATTCTGAATTTTAAATAATCGGCAAAAATATTTGATAATAATTATACGGTATGCTTTTCTTCCGCGACTCATAGTCTATAGATTCAGGACAATTATACGCGTTGCAACCCCAGGTATTAATCAAATCGATCGGACGCGAAAGATGACAGATGTCGATTACGTCATAATCGTGTATGTCGGGGAAACGTCACGTCTAAGCTCGATTGTGGAAAGCAACCGGGAAGAAACGCGTCGCAAAAGTCGAAAGATGAGACGAGGTGTTAGTCGAAGCGCAAATCTCGTCATCTCCCTCGGGCATCTCCGAGCTTCCAAGGTTTGCACGTCGCAGAAGTGCCAATAATTGTAACCGCCTACGGCGCCGTTTCAGCGAGCTTCGCTTCAAGGAGCTTGGAAAAACGCGCGGGCGTTTTTCTATCTCTCGTTCACGCGTCAGCGAACGTCTAGATAAGAGTTATCAGGAACCCGCAGTAAAATAATCAATTTGGCGAACGGCCTCGTCGCTTATTATCTTTTTTGATCCGGTCATTAGCCGGAATTAGACGTTGCCCGGTCATTAGGTTGGAGCGACTATTAAACCGTCCTAATGAATCATCCGTTTAAAGAACGATGCGGATTCCTGGGTCCAAACCGACAAAAGCATGTGAGAAACAACGTTATTGATTGGAGATGAATAACGAGTACGGAAAGACGAGGAGCGCGAAAGATAGGTGCGGTGAATCGCGTTTCATTCAATCAAAGTCGAGTCGATTCAACGATCGTGCCAAGATCCGACCGTGCCTCGAATTCCCGTTAGTCGTTTCAAAGTCGCAATGTCGAAAGCGGCAGCGGCGAGACACGATCGGACTTTAAGACGGGAATTGTGATGCCACAGAAGCTCGTGGGTGTACGCGACATTGTCGACGTAACGCGGCTACGAAAGGTCGTACGTCTAAAGGAGCGATGAAACCGCAGATAGGAAAACGTAATTAGAAGCGTTGGCTCGAAAGCCTCAATTAAACGGGGTGTCCCATTCTTACCACTTATTATTTTATAATAGCATTTTTTTCACAATTTATTTTTAGAAAAGTATCTATTGAAATTTCAATAATGATCCTTCGAATCGATTTTTTATATCTATTAAAGTATGTAAACTATAATTTACGTGGAAATACGCATGAGAGATAGGGTATAATTTTCTGATTATGCATGATGTGTCTATGACGCGGAACGCGTGAAATAAAAATGACACAAGGAATAAATGACGTTTCTCTTCGTGTACATCGATTGCTGATGCATCACGAGTAAAAACTTAAACGTAATTGGCGCTTTTGCGTCTGTGAGCTCGAATTATGTTTATATCTTGCAGCGTCGATAGATACCTCGGGCGAGAGATCTCTGTGATTCATCGCGATGAAATAAAAGCGCGAGTTCAATTATCGAGATGCGAGCGCATCATCGATCGAACAGCAGTATTTTCCCATAGCGTTATTAAATCCACGTCTCTCTCTCTCTCTCTCTCTCCTTCGAATTGATGTGGCTCCCTACTGTTATGATGACACTTGGCGCCGAAATTAACGCCACTTTGCGAGCTCGTCCACGGCAGCGAAGTTAACGTAAAGCGATGGCAAAAATACTAGGATTATTTTTGGAGCGAGATCTCCAACAACTACACACGTTTACACTAATCACGCGACTCTCTCGGCCACGTCGTACTTTTAACTCCGCGGATGTCCCATTAATTTTTCCCAATATTTCTTTCTTTCGCCAGCTTGCGTTTCGGCAAAATTCTCAATTCCACGCCGCCCCAAAACTTTTGCCTAATCACGAACCTCGACGACTGTTATTGACTGCCAGGTACTCGAAGCGTGGAAACTTATTCGGCGGAAAAACTCGGGCAATTAAAAACTTGGGCTCTCTCGAGTCACATTTAGCTCTTACAAGTTCGCCCCAAGCAAGGCTGCAAATTATTCATCGATACAAGTCAATTTACATTTTATATTATTTTAATTTTCTTAGAATCCAACCAAAAATCTAGATTCGCACGAATAATTCAATATCGATTTTCGTCGACTACCTTTCACCTTTTCGAGTATAATCAAGAGTATTATCCTCGCGTTAAATCGTTCATTCACAGAGGCACGTGGCAGAAACACTGGTCTTGTATAAGAAAACGAGTGAAGGAGACGCACATATTTCTTCGGCACACGATGCGAATTGATATCCGCGAATGCGGAAGAAGAGGGGACGCGCTCGACGAAAAAAGGGGGCACGCACGTAGGGGATGCGTGGGCGGACTCTTCTTCCGGCGCGATGCGAGCAGCCTTGCGGCGAGGCAGCGACTGTCTTCGCTACGAGAAGCTACCGTGTATGAAGCTCCCTCACATACGCACTTCTCGCGCTCACGCACTTTGCTTATCTTCGTTCTCTTCGCACTCATTGCACCGCAGCTTCTCTCTTTTTCTCTCTCTCTCTTTCTCCGTCTTTTTGTCTCTCTCTTTCCTCGCCGCTTGTATTCTCCGTTCTTGCGCTTTACTGTCCTCGTCGCTCTATCAGCGCTTATCTGCCTCTTCCTTCTTCTTAAATGAATAAATCAATTCTTGCTCTTCCTCTTTTCCTTCTTCCCGTCTCGTCCCCTTCGTTCTCCTGCCTAGCTCATCGTCCTTTTAACCCTCCCAGCATTTTCTCGACGTGTTCCCTTTTGTGGGTGATGTTTTCACTTTGCAGCTTCGTCCAAGACAATAGAAAAGTGCTCTCGCTAATCATTTACCTTCCTTTAATTTTGCTCGTCTTCGTGTTTATCGATTTTTCTTTGATGTATTAAAAGTTTCTCTCGTTTTTATCGAAAGAAATAAGAGGGAGATGTCCACTTACTGTGGTAATTTGAAGAAAATAAGGGTAGCGAGCTCGATTCTCTCGAGAAAACTCACGGGATTAAAGAATGTGACCAAGTGACGGCAATGAGGATTAGTGTCATATCCTCGAACACTATCTTTGGTACAATATCGTGCGAAAAGTTTGGTGGAAAAAGAGTTGCGGAAATCCTTACAGTTTTATATCATTCTAAAGAAATGGAAATGAGTGACCGAACTCTTTCTCTCTCTCGCTTTCTTCTTTTTTTTTTCTTTCTGTATACAACTTTTATGAATTACAAAGCAAATGATGTGTAGGATATACAATCCTATTCTTGCGGGAAAAATAACTAGGAAAGGAATGAAATATAAATGATATAATATTTCAGGGCGAACGTCAAAAGAAAAAGAAAATCAGATGCTCATGAGCACGAATAAATCTGGGTCACGTATAATGCATTGTTAAGAAAATAGCGAACATTATTAAAGACAATTGATCGCATTCATCGAAAATTTACGCAGAAAACAACCGGAAACTCAAGAACAAACGTCGAATGAGATATGTGTCGTTTAGACCGATCGATGTATAATACGGCGTAAAAACAATGATGACGTAAATGTAGAAACAATCACGCGTAATGCGACTCTTATTTAGATCGACTCTTGGATCATGTACACCGGTGATTCAATCGGGAGGAATAGAAACACGAGTAATTCCGCGTGTTCTCCGATGCATCGTCGCGAAAACGTGATAACAAAATCTGACTCGTTCTTTTGATCTCTTATATTGTACAAAAATATTATAGAATTATATGACCAGTATAAGTGTAAAATTACATAATAAATAATAGAAACGAATAATATCTCCATTATTTATTGTACAATTTTACATAATATATACAGGGTGAGCCATTTTAATTAACGCACGCAATTATTTCGGAAACAAAGCATTTTAGAGAAAAATGTTTCAGACAAAAGTTGTTTGGTTTCGAGGGGGCCATAAGATGGTATCATTGGTTTGACCTTGAAGAGTTATTTGAAGGTCACATGAAGGTCACCTTCAATTTCTTAAATGGAACCTACTATTTGCCATTGCATATTCTTGTAGCTTATCTCGATAGCTTTCCAAAACACTATAATTAAGTACCTTTTCGTTAAGTACTTTTTGAGTTATGAGGCTTGAAATAATTTCTTAATTTTACATAAACCGTAAAATATCTTGTAAAATATTCATTTTTCGATTATCTTACCTTAATACTTTTACGTACAAAATAATGAGAGGAATCAACTGGTGTAAAAAAAACACATAGTTGTTTTGAAGAAAAAATATGTAATTTGCAATTAACACAATTCCATATTTTTTCTTAAAAACAACTATGTGTTTTCTTTACACCAATTGATTCCTCTCACTATTTTGTACATAAAAGTATTAAGGTAAG
Organism: Camponotus vicinus; assembly: GCF_025532165.1. Lineage (NCBI taxonomy): Eukaryota > Metazoa > Arthropoda > Insecta > Hymenoptera > Formicidae > Camponotus > Camponotus vicinus. The sequence goes on from NW_028141949.1 coordinate 6,932,622, forward strand.
ATAAATGAATATTTTACAAGATATTTTACGGTTTATGTAAAATTAAGAAATTATTTCAAGCCTCATAACTCAAAAAGTACTTAACAAAAAAGTACTTAATTATAGTGTTTTGGAAAGCTCTCGAGATAAGCTACAAGAATATGCAATGACAAATAGTAGGTTCCATTTAAGAAATTGAAGGTGACCTTCATGTGACCTTCAAATAACTCTTCAAGGTCAAACCAATGATATCATCTTATGGCCCCCTCGAAACCATAAAACTTTTGTCTGAAACATTTTTCTCTAAAATGCTTTGTTTCCGAAATAATTGCGTGCGTTAATTAAAATGGCTCACCCTGTATATGACAGTGATAGTCAGTACAGTTTTTTCAAATGCTATATTTTTATATAGCTTTGATTACAAACAAAATTATTACTGCAAACAACTGTAAGCAAAATATTATTTTCTGTATTAAAAATTTAGATTGTTAAAAATAAAGTGCATAAATAGAAATTAAATGAATTTGTATAAATGCAAAGCAAAGTAGAAAACTTTAAACTCAAAATTTTAAGCGAATATTATACATTGTTTTTAGTTTATTTGAAAAATTTTTTCATCGAAAAAACAAATCTCGAAATTTTTCTTTACTTAACCGATGACAAGTTCGAAGAAATATATTTATAAAAACGCGAAATCGATAGAAAGTAAAGTCGCGTTTTCGCTTCTTCGCTTCTAGTCTCCCGTCCCGACTGTCGTGTGGCATCTCACACGAAAAGCTCATGTTTGCGGTGCATGTCGACACAGCTGTCGGGAATCAACGGTGGTTACGGTCACCGCCTCGATCCGGTGGCTGGCGCGATCAGCAATGTAAATGTAAGCGCGAGCGCGCGCGACTTCGTTAACAGTCTATTATTCTGCGGTGAAGGTCCGGACGAACTTTTATTATCTATTCGTTGTCGCACGTGGGATCGAGATGTAAGTCCATCACTTTCATCTGCGATATCTCGGTAGATAAGAACGCTAGAAAGATATTCATGTCACAATTTGTGATATTTAAAAGGCACCATTTTTGCTTCTTCATTTTTGAGGCAAGATTCTCTTGCTAATTTCGACGATTTCGCTGGATAATTAATTAATTAATTCGGATCACATCTTCTTAGTGTGAAAGTATTTTGGAAACGCTCGTACAATCTCTACTTGACGTGCTCAGATTGAAGGATGATTAACGATGACACGAAACCGCCGCGAAATTAATCATCCTAGATCTTCTAGGAACTTATTGAAGGGTCGACTTAACCTCGTTCTTGTGTACGCACAGCCCGATCTTATTTGTCGCCACTCAACTTTGTCTATTTTAAGGCTCACGGAAGCACGTGCGCGCATGGAAAGGTCAATACCATAAGAGAGAACCGGGATCTGATGCGCTCTCGACATTATTACGTAATTGCCATCATACATCATCTTTAATGAATTTCATGCAAAACAGGAAGAGCCACTAATTATTAAAAAAAAATGTACTTATTAAAAAATGATCCAAAGTAAAAAATTGTACATCCTATCGAATGTATACGCACTGAAAAAATCGTTTGATTGTACCAACAAGACGTATCTGATAGAAGGCATTTTGATTAAACCAAGCAGAATTTCCAATTATCATGATAGGACTCGATTTCTTATAACTAGAACGTTTAATAGATTTTACTACAAGGATTTGATTAGTATTTTCTAGTTGGATCTATAAAACTTCTTGTTATATTAACTAAACATGGACATAGTGATGCCATTTTTTAAGTAAATTTAATATTATTAACAAGAGAAAATTTGATAAATTTAATAGGAAGGAGTTAATCATACTCATTTGGTAATTCCTAAAGAAATTCTAATTCGTCCATTTTCCAACAGACATACTAGTTGAATCTACCAGATTTCTAATTAATACAACCAGATTTTTCTCAGTACGATTATTTTTTTTAGTTTCACAAATTTTTAAAATCTCTCGAGTGTTGTCTAATCCGATCAGCTGATCAACCCCTAATTTGCCTCGTCATAAACTACCTGAAGAACAAAGCTTCGTTCTTCAGCGAACGTAACAGTACTCGCGGTTGAATCATCCACCACCCACGGCAGATCGAGCCGCGACGAGACGAGGAGAAGAGATTGAAAAAGACAGACGAGAGAGCGAGAAGGAATAGAGACGGAAAGAAGAACGGCGTTATTGTCGCTCGAGCACTTTACGCCAATTTGCAGACGCGACGTTTTGAAAAGGATGTTCCTGATAATATGGAAAGCGTTGAACCCAGCGGATAAGGTCAAGTAGACTAGTCGTTTCTCGCGCTAGTTACGACAGCTAATGGGATATGTGCACCGGTGACGTGGAAAGAGAAAAGATCCAAGCAAATACAGACTTAACTAGCCAGAAGGTACTATCGAGATGAATGAGGCAGACGCGATCTCTGTTTGCGGATTAATCTACTTTTGCTGCGCGAAAAACGTCTTCCTAAAGAAAAAAGGAAAAGATCAGGATGTCTTCAAACATGCCTCAAAAGCCAATTATTTGATTTTTTTTTAAATAAAATTATCTATATTCGAACAAAAAATATATACCAATTATAAATTACTCTACGATTCAAGAATCTCTAATGAACAATGACACGGTTATTTTTTATCGTAAATAAGTCACAGTCGGGGTGTCTCTTGCAAGAGCTCGCGACTTTCTTCGAGGGAGATGTCTCTTTCCAAGACACATAAAGCACCGAGAGATTTTCACTCCACGAAAACTTCTTTCGCTTGTGTAAACGCATAACACCCTTCGACACGAAGCCACGATTCGTTCCGAGATACAATCTTGCGCGAAAGAAAAAGAGGTCGCGCGGTGGAAGTTTCTTGCTCCGGTTGAAGTTTCTTTTCTACAATTGCAGCTGCGTGTAAAAGCGCGTCGGGTATAAGACGGCGGATGAAGTAACAGGATGAGAACACATCGTCGTGGGAGAGATATAAAGGGACACGATGGAGAAGAGGAGGTGTGGAAGGGAAACAAGAGGGAAATCTTCCTCGCTATCTACGGAGCGAGAGACCGCGCGTAATAAGTGGCTTGAAATATCTGAGAAATCGAACGAGACACGGCTCGTTGCACTCTCTCGCCTCTGGTTCGCCTCCTTTTCCGCAAGCGCGAACGACAAGTAACGAGAAGCGACAGAAAAATGGAGACATTACGCGTCGAAAGTAGAGTGTTTTTGACTTTGATGGTCATCCGTTCGTTATATCGTTATGAAATCGCACGCATTTACACGTACTTTTGCTTCATATCATGTCCTTAAACTTTTTATTTGGTGCCAAGACTAATTTCAATATTATATATATATTCTTCAGATAGTGATGAAGCAAACTCGATCAGCTGATTGAATCAGATAACGTATAAGAGATTTTAAAAATTTGTAAAATATATAAAAGAAAGAATACATTTGACAAGATGTATAATTCTGATGAAGCAAACTTGATCAGCTGATTGAATCAGATAACGCATAAGATTTAAAAAATTTGCGAAATATGTAAAAGAAAGAATACATTTGACAAGATGTATAATTCTGATGAAGCAAACTTGATCAGCTGATTGAATCAGATAACGCATAAGATTTAAAAAATTTGCGAAATATGTAAAAGAAAGACTACATTTGACAAGATGTATAATTCTGATGAAGCAAACTTGATCAGCTGATTGAATCAGAGAACGCACAAGAGATTTTAAAAATTTGTAAAATATGTAAAAGAAAGAATACATTTGACAAGATGTATAATTCTTGACATTTTTCAAATTATTGCATGTTAAATAAAAGTGACAGCCAGGCAACATATTCTCGCAACATGATCTTATATTCCTATTGCTCGCCGGTGTGTCTTTCTCGATGAGATGCGGAATGGAAAACGACTACAGGAGGAAAGGGGATGCAGGAGGTGGCCGCGTCCCGCGGGATAATAACCGGACGAAGGTGGATGTTAACTACTAGGTCCGCGTAGGCAGACTCACCTGAAATGATCGGCCAATTTAACGCGACCGCTTATTATCGGTCGCAGAAAAAGCAGCGTGGAACAACAGGCCGATTCGAAATCGCTCGTTTCGCCTGTCGGCGATTTTCGAGAAGGGATGCGTGTTGCTCGTCTAAATATTTTCTCGCGTGCGAGGTCGTCAACGAACGAAGAAACGATACCTATAGTTTGCCGAACTATTTTTTTTCCTCAATGAAACCTGATTTCTACAATCTAGCGTTTAATTAAAAAGATATTTGAAAAGTATAAACAATGGCCAAGTATCTTTGGCCACCGTTGACTCTTTTTACGAACGTTTAATTATTCCTGAAGCAACTTGTGCGAATAATTGCAAATGATTGCGGCGAGAGGTCGGAAACGGAGAACGCTCCTCGTAAACGAAGTCAATGAACCGCGAGGAGAGGAAGAAAAGAGTCAAGATTTTACGAGATGGCAGCCGTTAACAGCACGGTGGCCGAATAAATTCTGGAGAGCGTTCTGGAAATTATTTCCATCGTAAATCCTTCCTTTCCCTCGACAAACGTTTAAAGTCGTATCTCGTAAAGCGACGTACGAGTAGGCGAGGGTAAGGATGGAGAAGAAGCGCTCTCCATTACGTTACTTGATTGGATTATTCCGTCCGATTGGCCGTTTTCAATTTATAATAGCTTGCAATTTTTCACTCAATAAATATCCTTCGTTAGCCACATCTGTTTCTATTTGCATCGAACAAAAAAATGGTGTCCTTAAATTCTACTTTAAATGCTCTATAATTCGTTACAGAATTCAAGTAAATTGCTATTTATAATGTTAATAATGTATGATTCTACATATATATTTTTTAAATAATTTCTCTGTATTATATATAAATATTTCATAAAAATTACAATCATTATTTAAAAAAAATTATATTATAAAATTTTTAAAAGTTATTTTCCCTCTCTATTTTTTATAATATAATAAAAATTATATTATAAAAAAATAGAGAGGGAAAATAACCAAGAGAAGCGTATAATTGAATTTTTATCGAGAAAGTGAGTAAAATTTTCTAAGATTGAGGAACATTTTGAAACGAAATTAAATAAATCGAAAATTATAACCGCACACATGCATACGTACACCTCTTCTTGCGTGATAGTTTATATCTGGATGATTAATGATAGCGGCATTTAATTGCAATATGCATCTGCTCACTGGAAACCAAGAGCTCTCGAGGTTACTTGCGCACGTCTATGCAGCCGGTGGCGTTAATTACCGTGGTAAAATGACTGATATCATCTTGGTAATCCGAACGAGTCGTCGCGGGGCTTGCGATAAATTGTTTCTACCGGAAACGCGAGTTCGTCGTCGTTCTCATCTTTGTCGTGCTCGCGTAATCGCGAAATTGCGCGGAGAATAGAAATTTCGTCGGTATGCTCGCTTGTTAAATTACCTCGACCATGTCAATTCGCAAATTGCCATCTAGCATGAGCGCTTCAGCGCGCTCGCGAATAAAATCGTATGATTTTACATATATATTGTTTAAGTAATTTCTCTGTATTATATATAAATATTTCGCAAAAAATTACAATCGTTATTTAAAAAAAAATAGATTCTAAAAAAATTATAATATAAAAAAAATTATATTATATTATAAAATTCATATTAATAAAATTTTTAAAAGTTATTTTCCCCCTCTATTTTTTTATAATATAATAAAAATTATATTATAAAAAAATAGAGAGGGAAAATAACTAAGAGAAGCGTATAACTGAATTTTTATCGAGAAAATGAGTAAAATTTTCTAAGATTGAGGAACATTTTGAAACGAAATTAAATAAATCGAAAATTATTAGCTGTCTATTTTAAAAGAATTATAATATTAAATATAATATAATTAAAATATATAATATAATTAAAAGAATTATAATATAATTATATTATAACATAATAGAAGAATTATAATTATAAGTCATCGAATGCTCAAAAAAATACAATAATTTTACGAAAAAAAATAATTAACTCGATTTCTGTTTCATTGATTCTCGCTCGAAACAAAGAGCCTTGGTTAAGACTTTTTCAAAATTCCAAAATTTTAGTCTCGTATATTCACGTTTAATTATTTACGACGCATAATTAAGCGAACGTGGAGATTAATAAATTTGGAACGAAAAGTTCGGAGGAACTTTTAGAGCGACGGGTTTTCTTATCGCGACCACGGCAGTGGATGCGAAGGGCCTAGATAAGATTACGACTTCTCAAACAGTGAGCCGTGACAATGTCGCTCGTAACTTCCGGTTTCTTGTATGAAAATGTACAAGGAGCAAGATAACGAACGCGTTAACCGATTTTATGTTTCATTACCTTTCTCCCTTCGTTACCTACATCCACCGATCAGCTTCAAAGATTTAAAAGAGGGGAAAGTTGAAGAGGAATTTTATGCGCGACGAACTTTTCGATGATCCACCGATGATGGCGGCGACAATTAATTAAAGTCTGAGCAATCGCGTGACCGGAAATACGAACGAGAACCGCTATAAACGGCGTCATGCGTGGGCGCAATGCCGTATTCGTTGTTCTGATAAAGAAGCAGTATTATAATGATTACCATATCGCAGATAGTATCCTTGAGCATTATATATTAAGTACAATAGAATATTATATTCTTTAACTCTGCAATTCGAATTAATTTTCATCGACAAGTTTGTTAATTATAATCAACGCATACACACATTACGCGTATTTTGAATATAATATTTAAAGAACTAGACAAGAGCTTGCTGCCAATAATAATAAATTAAAAATTAAATTTTTAATTTTTAATTTTTAATTAATATTTATATAAAATCACTTAATATCTTTTGATCTAACATCTCAAGCTTGATTTACATTTAATCTGTTTGCATATTTTTTATTCGTTATTTTTACTAATTATTTTAACAAAGTTGTGAAATAAAAAATGAGAAAAATATTAAGAAATTGAAAATTATCTCGTTTACGCATTTAGAAAAAAAAATTGATTGAGAAATAATAACGATGATAATATTCAACTAACTCACTCTACGTGTATGAATCTTCGAGATACGATAATGTCTACATGTATTTTTTTTTTTATAATAGTATATCGAACGAGCCATATCGAACAGGATGTAAGTATACATCAGGGCAAAAAGCATGAAAGAGTCGAACACGAACTTTCGATTATACGCACTATAAATTTTCAGGCCACGCATCATTAACTCGCCGATAGCTGAAAATCCGGCTAGATCGATGAATCTCGGCAGACGGCTATATTGGTCGGTAAATTATTTCGCGTATTTACGAGAGAGAATCGTGAAGACATTTCGCTGCGCGATCGCGTGGATAATTAGTAGGAAAAAAAGATAAGAAGCCTTCTACCCTTTCAATTCTAATGCAACAAAAAATTTCTATAGCATTAAGAGATTTCCTGTGGGAAAGAGGTTCGTATAATTTCCTCTAATTAGCTCCGGGATCACAAATACTGACTGCAAAAATAATTTACTTAAAATAATTAATCATAATAAAAAATAATATGAATAACAATTGCGATCGGGAAATTTTATTTTACGATAAGAAGCGAGTAATAATTGTTGCCCGCAGCAGAGTCAAATGGCGAAGATGATTTTGTACAGACAATGCGTCGTAAATAGACGAAATTACATGCGACGCGCCATTAAAAAGGAAACGAATAGAAAAGCGTGACCACAGCTGAGAAAACTAAATCGTCTCTCGGGGTACATAAAGAAATCGGCGTAGGGATTGGCTCGTCTGAACAGTCAGTCTCTTGATCGAATCGAGATACGATGGGTCTCAATCTTGCTCTTCCCCTCTCGGCTTTCTTCTACCTGTTACCATCGGTGAGTCTTTTTTTCATTTAAATTGCGCTTCAATATAACGTTGTAAACTTTTCTTTTCCTATTTTTTTCTAGAATATATCTTCCGATTTTGGAAAAACAGCGACAACTGCAACCAATGGAGCAACTGAACTGGAGCAATTAAACGATATTGTCGCTATCATTGACGGGCCGACAGAAATTCGCAAAGATAACGGAAAAGTCGAAGATGGGCAAGGTTACAGTGGACCTTTATATCCGTTGGGAATAATAAAACCCACAATAGGTGCCGATGGGACGAAACTCAACGTGGATTTTCAGGCTAAAGTGGAATCGAAAAAGCACCCCGATCACGCAGGCATCTCGATGAATGTCCAGCTCGCGAAACAAGGGGATATTCAACAATCGCACGATGTATCATCGGAAAAGCGTAAGGAACTTTCGTCAGAAGATCAGCGGATTAAGAGTCTAACGAGAGTTTTCCTCAAAAACGGAAATACGAAGGACGCGAGTGTCCTTCACCTGTCGGATATTACAGATACTTTAATAGAAAAGTCCGGCAAAGGGAATAAGCAGGTCGCGTCGAGGAATGCGGATGGAAAAAATAGTGCCCTTAATCGCATTAAAAAAAAGAATTATATCCGACTCTGCAGAAGATCAATTGACGGATCGACGGAGAATCTGATGCAGAAATTACGCGATTGCTTGAAGCTTTCGAGGAGCGACTTTTATCTCGAGTACGATACAAAGATTACGAATAAGAAGAAGAATATGACTGGACTCGTAGGATTAAGAATCGAGACAAAAAATACCAATGCAAATGATTACAAAGACTCCGAAAGCGACGAACATAAACAGCAAAACGAAGTGACAGAAACTCTTATTATTCCAGACGATTCCATCAATTATGAAGAAGTGAACTCAAAAGTAGACGATAAACTTGGAATTAGTCTGAAAATCAAGAAATCAGTGGTTGATGGTAAAATCGATAAACTCGAGCTAATACATTAAAAACGTGAGAGAATTATGATTAACCTAATGTTACGAGTCAATCTCGATTAATTTAAACTCCCACATATCTATTCGTATGTAAGATAAATAAAAGCGCTGCTGTATTATTTGACTTGAAGTTGTAAGAAAAAATGAACAACATGATGTGTATTTTAAAGTCGCTTAAAATGTTTGAATAAATAAATAAATAATATATTTAAAATAATACATTTACACAGAATTAATGACTAAATGACGAGTATCTCGAATTATAAAATGCGTCTGTGCGAACTCGCCGCGGTTTGTTTAAGTCCCAAGTATGTGGGACTTTTAGCATGACATGCAAAACCTACCCACCCTTTCATAATTCCATATTACCCTTCCCCGAAGAAAAAGAATTCCAGATCCGGTTCGAGGTCAATTCCCTCGACTTGCATTCAAGGTTGGAGCGTGTGACACGGCCGTTAAGACACAATAGATCATTTCGAGTTGTTGCGGCATATAATTAATCTTAACAGACCAGTCGCGCGGATATTCGCGACGATTGGCGGCCTTCGCGCGGATCAACCAGAACAAGATCTAAATGATTCTTCCGCTCTTCGAGCCTCTTCATCAGCTTGCGATTTATTAAAACGTCGATTTAAAATTTAAAAATCGGCGAAAAGCTGTGACAAATATTTTTGGAAAATTGCGAGGATATTTTAGACAAATATTTTGGAGAATTGCAGAGATTACGAATTATTCCTCGAGTGTTTATTTCGCACGAATGTGCGAATTGAGTTACATAATCACGCGTATATTCAATGTGTCCATCCAATAATATCCGCAACTAGAATATCACATGCATATGCGAGGATCGGGTGATATGAGAATCGCGAGAGTTACGTGATCGTCTATTAAAGCGCGATACAGAATTCTATAACAATGCGATATGATCTATAGTTTGCGAATTGTTACGCGAAATAAACGTATCGCGTTATACTTCGCATTCTAATGTCACGATTTAATGCGATATAACGCTCAAACGATGCCGAAAATTATTTTCACCTTATAAGGCATAAATAATACCTTTCCTATCTTTAATTAAAATAATTAAAAAAATTTCCTATTATAATCATTATACAATAGCAATCATTATATTATAATCAATAATTAATATTATAATAATTATTATTATAATTATTGTATTATAATAATTAATATTATAATTATTGTATTATAATAATTAATTAATAATCATTATGTTATAATCATTCTAGGATATAAAATGAGGTGATAAATGAATATTTTTAAAGATATTGACGAAAAATGGAAAAATGTTAAAGTTGCAATATTTTAGAGAATAAATTATAGTTATTTATTTTCTTATTTATTTGCTTCTACTCTACAACTGTCAGTGAAATTTTTGAAATCAATCTGTATCCGTAATTTTGAATGACTGCAGTCATTATTTACGATTCTTTCTTAATCAATTTATATTCAGAATATCATATACGTTCTGCTGCTTCTAAAATATTTCAGTTTTAACATTTTTCACATCATCGATATTATTGAAAATATTCACTATTCGCTTCACCCTCGCTTTATTATATTAAATAAAGCCGTAAATAAATTTTAATTACGATAAGACGCGCTTAAAAGTTGAGCAGAAAAAGTTCAAAGCTTGAATACTTTTACAATGCGTTAAATATTCTGGCTGCGCGCACAAAAGCGATAAAAGCCGTACAAGTGCCGACGAGACGGCGACAATGTAACAATTGGGGCAGAAGCCCAATCTGGAGGTCAATTCGCTTGGAAGTTTGTTCGATGAGCAAGGTACTTGTGCGTTATTTGCGTTCGGACATGGCGATTCACGCATGTGCGAATTTAATTGTTTTCAATCAAACTTGGTTTAAATTTATCATATATCTCGTTAGGAAAAAAGAAATAAACACAACATGTAATCACTCTAGTGTATGTGACATTTGAAGTTAATTTAATCGAGCTTGATTTGAAAGCTACAAAAAACAATCGATCGATTTTACGGAGAAAAGCGGATTCCCCAAATTCAGGAAAAAGGGAGAAGCTGCGCGATGGATTTCTGCGCAATCACCCTATATAATCACCTTAATGGCGAATGTTTCGCTTAACCCCCGAGAATAATACTCTTTAAGTTTGACGGAACCGCTTATTCTCGTAAAAGGAAAAGCGCGCGATAAAAACGAAGAGGGATCCACAAACACGCGCATTCTCGAGTGCGACGTCTCCCTCGGCGATCGATAAATTTAATTACGTACACATCGGGGGCAGCCATTCTTCCCCGGATGCTGAAACTATGCCGGACACGAGAATTCGTATTCGATCGCCCCCTCCCCTCTTCCTTGGACCAATAACGATTTTCCTTCTATTTATTGTCCGTGCAAGATAATGATAAGATAACAAAATGTACGAAAAAAAAAGAGAGAAAGAGAGGTTGCTTCTATTTAAAGATAAATTTCTCGATAAATTTCTGATAAGCGCAACGTGGAAAAATCTTACATAGAATTAAGTTTTTAGAGTATATAAAAATAGAGAATCCAAATATCGATTTTCACACGAGCGAGAAATTAAATTTGTCAAAATAAAAATAAAAATAAAAATAACAAAAAACAATATATAATGTACCTGATTGCAAGAATGGAATGTGAATGCAAACAAATATTATAATTTCAATTCCAGCTGTTCGAAAAATCGCGAGGAACGTTCATCAATGAAATTTTCTCGAGATTCCTTAAATGCGAGTCGAATGATAATGAAATCATTAAAGGAAGTCGAGAAGCTCAAGGCCTCGAGAAACCAATAATAATCTCGTCATCGAAAGATCGCGGGATGACAAGACTCGATCGCGCAACGAACGATCTTTCATCTGAGCCGATCTAACAACAATAAATTTAAACGCGAATTTAAAGAACTGGCACGAGATGTACAATTCGCGGAATCGCACATCGCGATGCATAGGTAGATATTCCTTTCAACCGATTATCTGACGCAACGTCATCCCATGGCATTCGATCCGTCCGGCTGTGGTTTTATGTAACACGATCCGCACGCGTAATCGTTATTCTCTTTCGCCGGTGACCGATACCGGAGGATGGCCTCAAAGATGGCCCCTCTCTCTCTCTCTCTCTCTCTCTCTCTCTCTCTCTCTCTCTCTCTCTCTCTCCAAAACCACTGTCAAATTCGCGGCACCTTGGGATGACGCGGCTCCCGAGATGACGCTGTGGTCCCGACTTGAAAATTGACTAAACGAGTGACTTGTATAATTGTGGTACTCACGATTAGGACGATGATGTTCGAGGAATCTGCGAGCGACGAGCGCGAGGTGTCCAGCGAGCGATTCCACCACCACCGCCACCGCCACCACCTGATGTCTCCGAGCAGTCCCAGCACACGCCACTTGTCGTTTTCACCGTCGAGGTGATATCTCGCACTTTTTGTCTGTCACTCGCGAGTGCGACGCGAGACGCGCGTCCTCGTGTCGGGGGAGGGACGCGATCTCATCAGCGATACCGTAAACAACCGCCTCCGGACTCACTCGCGGCGCGAATCCCATCGACCGCGATCATTTGTCGTAAACACTGGTCGCCATGCTGCCGAAGCACCTGTCAATACGGTCGCGCGGCGGCGCCATCTTGGCCCGGCGTACACGTGGCGCCGGCAGGCGGCCGTTCATGGTACTAATAGTAGAAACTTGCGTTATCGCACGAGGATAATTCACCGTTTGTTTCGCGCCGGTAGAGAAGACACGTGGAATTCTCCTGACGAAATTTTCAACGCGATATATCTGTAATATAACAATCGCTTGATATTTATTTTGATCGTAATTAAATCGTATTTTAGATTAAAAAGAATGTCCTCTTAAAAAGAGGGCGAATCAAATTCAAAAAATAAAATTCAGACAAAAGACACACGTAACACGTGTTTCGTACACGTTCGATCCTATCCAAGGACGGCAACGGACTGAATTTTCACACTCGATATTATGTTTATAATACGACGTGACGTGTTGTGTTTATAACTCGATACTCTCTTTTCGACACTCGTCTTATTTGGCGTTTATTTACAAACAATATTTATTCTCAACGATTCAAGGTTATCGTAACTCGAGTGTAAGAACGAGATAAATAATTCTTATGCTAGTTATATATACATTGTGTTGTACTGTAATAATAATTATATCAATTATAGCATTAATTATTTAATAGATATTGCTACGCGTTTGTTAATATTTAGAGATAAACTTACATAATATATTCTCTCGTTCTCTGTATTTGATGCGCTCTGTTTGACGCTATTTTCACTTCGAAGCGATGATTCGCGTAGTGATTGGTAGTGTTAAATTCGATTCTCGTAGTACAAAACAAACTCAGAATTCCGGAATTGATATCAACTCTGACGGAAGTCAAGAAGTTTAGTTATATTTTCATAGTCATTTAAAAATGTGTTATGCATGGTTATTTGGACGTTTGTGAGCTGCAGATGTCGCGATCAATTTTCGTAAATATTCAAGAAACGGAATGATCGATGGAATGATTAATACTGTAAAATCATTATGGACACAATCATATTACGGTACGATATTAGAAGAGATTATAAGAATCATTTATCTAATTACATTTAAATTTCTTTATGATTTCAAGTCATTAAGAATAAATTATGTTTGCAGATATAAGCATGTGATAATAATAACATCGAAAGTGTCGAAATAATATAAAAGTCATATCAAAATCGTATAAAGTATATCAATAATACGAACGTAAACAGTTCAATTCAGTCAGATATGACATCTAATGAAGTTAGATGACAGTTAAGATAATTTGACAAATTAAATTAATTCCGCAAAGTATATTAAACATATGAATTGGCGAGACTAAATATTGTGTATATACATACGTGTTTCGAACATATCTCCGCAGTTAATGAGTGGAGGAGGGAAAAGATACCGACATATATTTATCTAAAGTCGATACGTTATCCGCATGAGGTCGCAGCTCGCAGCGACACGTCATCGACCAAGCTGTCAGTCATATTAGGGATGGGCGATGTTCGAAAAAAATATCGATGTTAAAATAATTGATTAGTTTAAAAATCGATATTTGAACATCGATGCTTTTTAAAAAATATCGAAGTATCGATTTTTTTTTTTAACAGGACTGCTTTTAGAAACATTACCCCGAGCACATTTCCTCTCTTTCTATATCACTTTTATCTCAGCGATATAGAAAAAGAGAAAATGCACTCCGATAACATTTCCTAGAACGTAGCCTAGAAAATGCATATACAGGTAAAAAAAATACTACACCATCTTTCTTATATACTTGCAATTCCTTCAAAATCATGCTTAACTTTTTATTTAAGTTTTACTAAAAAATATATTTAAATCAGAATCGTACATTTAATGTTAACTTCGAAGAATATTTATGAATTTCCTCCAAGTAGTAATAGTATTTTGCGGATTCTTGAGCTATAAGTATGACAGGATTGACTTCGTGACTAGAAAAAAGTTTTTATTAAATCTATAAAGAATGGGATAAAAAAATATCGATGTTGTGTAAAAAAGTATTGATAATCGATTAATTGATTTACAGAAACATCGATAAAAATAATCGATATTAGGAAAAAAAATATCGATATTTAATTAATCGAAACATATTGCCCATCCCTAAGCCATATTATTTTACGTCGCGTCAGCGCAAGGTCGACATTATCGTGCTACGCATTTCTCACGTTATTTCTGTGGAATTCACATCGTCGAAAACGTGTTACTAAAATTAAGAATAAATATCGCGTATCTATTTCAAATTTTAATCGTACGTGCGTATCGAAAGACGTCGGCATATTAACCTAAAACGTGACGGGACGCGTCGATACGTTACCCGCGTGAAGTTGCGCGTTATCGACGAAGCAGTCGGCCATATTGTTTCGTGACGCGTGAGTCAATCAAGGTCGAGGTAACGTCGTGTTGCGCATTTCTCGTGTTTCACTCCCCTCTAAAGTGTCTCGCGCGTGCGAGTGTGAGCGGGATTGTCGGACAAGGTGATCGACGTGTTAATCAAGTAGTTTAATACGTTAATTCGCGTTCGTTAGCGGTATTTTCCCGATGTTCGTATTCGCTAGTGCGAGTGCTCGGGAAAGTGAATTGTCCAAAAGGCAGCGATCGGAAGTTGGCGCCGGTCGAACAGCTGATGTATCGCAGCGCCGATGTACCCAGTTGGTAAGTAAATTCATTTATTGCACACACATTTACACGCGTTGTAGAAGACGAGATTGCGCGTTCTGATTTTTTTTGTCAGATTTTTTTTAATCTTCGTAAGAAAAAAAAAATAGAAATGAATGATTTTTTAATCTTCGCGAAAAATAGGTAGAAATGAATGACGTGTCATATTTCTGACATCGTACGCGTGTATAATTTTTTTTACACACAGCTCTTCTTTTGTATCTTAAAATATACATATATGATTTATTATTGACATTGGAAGCGTATACAGAGTTAGTGTCGATATACAAAAGAATGATTCTCGCATGCTCGATAATAAATTAAGATTGCAATGATGTAGTATAATAGTAATAATAATAAATGAACACACATCACACATATCGGAAGAAGATGTAATAGCATAATATTCCCCTAGAATAAGGATACTCTCTAGCAACACCGTGTCGATACATTAATAGCCATAATTAGGACGACGGGCGTAGTTGTGGAAAAAAAAAAGAAAATGAAAAATCGCGTTAAAAAACGCACATGCTTAATGATTAATGCTACAATAAATAATAATGAGTCTATATCGCGTCAAGTATATGCGAAGTATATCGAAAGGACTATATCGTAATTGGCGACATCCCCTTTGCTTTCCCGGTTAAAAAGAATTAGACGATAATTTTTGAAAAACGATACATAATCTATAAACAATTCTTCGTCAACTTTGACATACAATAGCGATTTGCGAACCATTTTGCCGCGCGAATTATTTCCGAGAAGGGGAGAGAATCGGCAATCGCGATGAATATTAATTATCATAGAAACAGCAGTAACAATACGACAACAATCCGGACTGGCAAGATGCTCGTTTTCCCTCAAACGCATTTTCCGCCATAGAAATTTAGCGTTTCGGACCGAATGTCCGAGCTCACGTAAATTATTTCTCTATCGCGTCGCGCGTCTAGAGTTTCGAATGATCGATACAGATCTCGATCGATCGGAATTTGTCGAATTTGCGGCCGGCTCGTCGAACGATTATTAAATACTTGGAGACGACACATGATAAACGAACATGTACAGCATTTGTCGCTTCCCCATTCTGAAAAATACGAGTCAAATTATCTCGTCGAGTGATTTTTTTCCTCGCTTTTTCTCTCTTTTTTTTTTTCTCTCTCGCATCGAGCCGTGCTAGCCCCATCTGTTCTAATAGAGATAATTTTTCGGCTCCTCCGTCGGCTGGCCGCACACTCCGTGATACTTTTTCGTGACGAGACTCCTGCTACGGCAATTCTCGATCTCCAGGAAGCACTCGTTGCTATACGTCATGCCATCGGTGCCGCATACGGGATCGTAATAAGGCGGACAGATCTTTTGACAGCCGCGAAACAGGAAGCCTTGGACGCATCTTTTCATAGGTACCACGTATACGTGTTTCCTAAAATGAAAATCATGCTTATTTTCCCTCGCTATTTGAGATGGAAATTTATTATTATTATTATTATTATTATTTTATTAAATTAAAACTAAATCAAGGGGGGAAAAGGAAGACAAAAATTAAGCTTAATTGGTTAAATTCGAGCTAAACTCGCTTCGCGCGTTAAAGAGCAATTACATGATTCGTGAGTTTAACGATTTGGATTAGTACTCGTGTCATGAAATATGCTCCGAATATTTTTATAATTTCCGAGTATTAGTTTTTTTATTTGACGTACGATGGACATTTGGTGAGTGTTAGAAAGCAATCGAGAATAGAAAATGACTCCTTTGAGGATATAGGCCGCGCGAAGGCGTCGATAATTTCTACTTTCGAAATTGCACGGCGATTGTGTCCAATTGATGTTCGCGAAGTAGGATACTTTCCTCTCGCGTACTTGAACAACGGGTACGAGAACATCCTGCTGGTACACGTACGATAGTTTATTATTTTCGTAAAAAAAAAGAAAAAAAAGTAATTAAACGGTTCTCCAACTGAATCGTATAAACGGCCTTTCATCGCACGCAATACTATTAACTCGAATTAATCATTTCTCGGAGTTTCTTAGACGATCTTTTCCTCTCTTCAGAAATGTATTCCGACGTAATGAAAGTCTATGCATGGAAAGTATTATGCATATGGGGGAAAAAGTACTATTGCGGTCAATAAAATTACACGCGCGACACGAAACATGCCGCTCTCTAGACTTTTTTAAATAAATAGAAATAATTTAATTTGAATGTTAATAAGTAGCCTTTCAGCGAACTACTTTTAGCGAAGTAATCAAATTTTTATATTGCGGTATATTTTTGTTGCATAAAATGGGAATAAAAGTTGTATGCCTGAAGTTAAAATACGATTATTGAAATAATTTAATTGCTTTTCTTAACGATAAAAGATTCAATTGAGGCAATAATTGAAAAGAAAATTTAATTAGTGTTTATTTTGCAATTTCATTCGTAATTTGTGGAATTTTAAATAAATCTAAATATTTTACAAGACGAAATACGAGTTTTAAATGCATCTTTTTTTCAAGACTATATATTTTGTTTTTCCTTCTATATCGCTTTTATTATTAACGATTTCATTTATTTGCTATTATTTATCATTCGCTCGAAAACCGGCGGAGCAAATATTATTAATAAAAAAAATGTAATCAGATTTTCCGCGTAATTGTGTACATTTCTCGAGAATCAAGGGTTTAATTGTTTAAAAGGGCTCATTATAATTCCACTTGTCGAACAAAAACTCCGGTATATTATGCAAATAAAATGCTTGAAATGCGGTCAGGCGGCTTACCCGCAATTGTCCCTCTTCATCTCGCACTCGTTGCGATAGAGCTTGTTATCGGAGCCGCAAACAAACTGACGTTCCCCGCTGCAGATCTGGTTGCAGAGCGCGGTGGTGCGACAATGTTGCGCCGGAACTTGAACCACCCTCTGGCCGCAAGTCTCCCGCCGCAGATGGCAAAGGGACCTATAAATGCATACGAGATGACGCATCAGTAAACATGTAAACTTGGAGGGATTGGCCGCTGTTTAATCCTTTCGCGATTTTTTCTTTTTTTTTTTTTTTACTATATTCGAGTCGCATTTAATCTCAAAAAAATTTTACACTCAAATCCAAATTTAAATATTTAGAAAATATTGCATTCGATATAACCAGGTATAATATTATGGATTTTGTTATCTTTTTATTTGGAAAAAGTAACTCTGAAATTTAAATTGATGAAGAGCAAGTTTTGGAAAGGGTCCAAAGTCTTTTGTCGGTCTCTAATGAACGGCCACTTTGTGGTGGACGCGCTCCTAAAATCGTGGACGGACTTTCTGGAATCCGAATAACATTCTTAATCACCGATAAACGTTGCCGTCGCTTCCACAAACTGGTTCCTCGGGTACTTGGGCGCAATCTTCGGGGCACTGTTCGGTCTCCTTCAAGGTCGTGCACTCACCAACGTGAGCCAATTGGATACCCTTTCTAAAACGCATCAATCGAAAAAGAGTTAGTTGGCCTACGGTTAATCGGACGTTCGTAACAAATCGAAAATTATAAACGATCATGTTGGAAGGATTATCGTGTCTTGATATTTGAAAAGCAAATTGGTCATTATTCCTGAGAGATGAAGGCAACTTACAAACAAACCGCTACGTTCAAATGGCACTGATTTGGATAAGTATTCGCATCGCTACCGCAAACCGGATCCACCTCGCTTCCGCATCTCAGCTGTTGCTTCATGCATTTCGTTAGCCGAGCCCGACACTTCTCGAAGTCAACTACCGTTATCTTTCTTCTTGCATGCCTGTCGATTATTAATACTTTGCTAAAGATTCGTGACCGACGATCGATTACTCGTGACAAGGAAGCACGAGCAATTTTTACTTATTCAAGAGAAGCAGCGTTGATGATGAATACACACCCGCAGTTTAGCATTTGCATCTCGCATTCGTTCCTGTATATGTTCCCATCCGATCCGCAGACCGATACCTCCGGCTCGTTTTTGCAATCCAAGGGACACGCGTTGCTTCCGGACGTCCGTTCCCGAGATACGCAGAATGACATTGGAACTTCGAAGACGTGTTTGCTGGAAAACACACTTCGATTAACATCATAGAACTTGACGAGATCTTCGCAATCCAATTAATAAAATTTCGACATAAACAGTCACAATAGGATTATAAGATTCTCAGCTACTTGTTGGAGGAAAAATCTGGATATCGAGAAACCTTAGGTCACGTATATCAGACTTTGCATCCCGACAAATCGCGTGTAATATTTAGAGAGAAATCTCGGTGAAGGGAGGAACGAAGGGCAAGTCGAGTGCCCTTTAAATTACACAAGGGGGGTTATAACAAAGAGTATACGAGAAAAAGCGATTCTTGAACGATCAAGTGCGGGAGAAAAAAAAATAGGGAACACAGGGTAACGTAGGGTTACGAGATCCCGCGAGATCTCTGCCAGAGAGAAAGTCCCTCGAGGACGATCTTGGTCGGTCGTACATACTTGGTCGGATCCGCAGACTTACCCGCAGTTCTTCGCCCGCATTTTGCAGGTGTTCGAGTACAAAATACCGTCGCTACCGCAGGCAGGCTTGGCACCACGCCAGCACGATTCACGACAATGTCTTGTGGTCTGGCAGTGCTTCTTATTCGTACGCACGACGCCTTGGCTGCGAACGGAAAAAGTCAAAATCGCTTTGCGGCCGGGGACTAGCTTTATGTTAGGATAAACTCTTCCTTCCCGCAGGGTAGTTACGTGTACTACGTTTTACGAGACTAGAGACGGTAAAAACACCGTCTATTGAATTATGACATCTGTGAGGTATCGGTGATTTTTTTCCACATGGGAAACATAAAAAATAGATACGAGTAGGGGAATTTAATTTTGCGGGCGAGGAAGAGAATTTTTTCAAATCACCCTCAGCCCGAACTCGACCCTTGGCTTACCCGCAAGTGAGCAGCTTCATTTGACACGTGGACTTGTAGACGTTTCCGTCGCTTCCGCAAACCGGTCCGTCGAGAGGCGCGTAGTCGCACGAGACCGGGCAGTTCTCCCTGTGGGCCGAAATATTGTTACACGGCCCGAGGTGAGACAGCTCGATCCCGACCCGGCAGATCTCCACCCTGAGCATGCACTTGTTGAGGTAGGTACGCCCATCGGTGCCGCACACCGGATCCTGATCGCCTGGGCAGCGGTGCTCGCACTTGCTACCGGATGACCTCAGGCAAGCCGTCTTGTCCGTGACCACGGTTACGCCTAAATGAGCGACACGGCGACGGCAAAATAATGAGATACGCAGATAGATTTCACGCGGTCATCAAGCGCGAAACGAGATCCTCGCGGATATGTGCAAGTGTGCGTGTACAAGATCTCTCTCTCTCTCTCTCCCCTCCCTCCCTCCCTCCCTCTCTCTCTCTCTCTCTCCCTCTCGCTGGTCCGCGAACGAACAAATCACCCGGTGCTACTCGAACGCATAAATAGTTCGTTTCGACGCTCTAGGAGATCGCGATTCGTTTTGCGCAAGGATGCATAATTTATCGCCGTCATCCATTTCGCGCGAAAGAAACGGATCCTCGTTACCAATGACCGTTGCTATCGCGAAGGAGGGGAAAGGAGGATACGACACGATACGTATACTCTTTATCGCGCGAGATCGGCGAAATGAAGGTCGCGCTATTTCCGCGATTGTAATTGAAAAGCTCGCGGTTACACGTTACCTCTCGATGAACCGCTACTAATGGACTCGCGCGCTATTCTTTTACGGTCGGTTCATTTGCAAAACGGGATACGAAATCGCACGCAGTGCGATACACGTCCGCGACAGACGTCTCTCGGAAAGAGAGAGATTGTAATCTCGCGGCGAGCGAACCGGAGCACACGTATACGACGTATGCGTGTGTGCGTGTGTGGTGTACTGTATACAACTGTTATAATTAAAAGCATCTTACCTTTTCCGCACATCTTCTTCCGCATTTCACACTGCGACGCGTATATGATACCGTCGCTGCCGCAAACGGGTTCGCCGCTCGGCGGACATACCCTGGGACACGCACCGGATGCGTAATCTGCGTGCAAGATCAAGGATTAAATTAATAGACTCGTCAACAATAATTGCGTAAAAGCGCGATAATTGTAATCGAGGTTGTAATTCGACACCGCTCGCTACGGGATCGTAACGACGTCGTTACAATCGCGTATATTATATATTCCCCGGGTAAATTGAATATTCTCTCATTTATTATAAACAGATGCGTTCCACTGGCCCGAGTACTGTTAGAAAAGTGAAGTTTAAGCGTCAACGGTACTCCGGTTAAAAGAGAAAGAAAGAGGTGTAATAACATTTACTGTTAGTCGCTTCGTTTTGTTACGAGCGCCTATTATTGTAATGATTTAATTGCAATAGTGCTTAAGCTTATATGTATATACAGGGTGTTTCTTAATAAGTGCGAAAAATTTTAGGAGATGATTTTTTGTCGAAAACCAAGGGGTTTTTCATATAAACAAATTCCTACATCCCTCCCCCACCTGTAGAGTTACACTCCTCCAAAAGTGGGGGTAAAAAGTTAGGTTTTTATTTTTTAGGTTTTTAGATTTTTATTATAATTTTGTTTTTGTTCGAATTTTTCCAACATTTACTCTAATTTTATTTTTATTTTAAAATTCAACCTCTTGTGTAATTCGAGACCTATGCTATTTAGCATTGTACTGTGCACGATAACGTGTTTGATTTTTTTTCTTGAAAACTACTGATTTTATGAAAAACATAAAAGAAATAAAAAAGTTTCTAAATAAATCAAACTTTTTAATGCATATTTTTAAATGATCATATTCCGGCGCATTAAAAAGTTCTAATAAAAAATTGAATAGGGTTTGCTAGTTTCATCCCCTTTTAACAATACAGAAGGCTGACAAAATATTAATAAATAACCTTTTTACTAGTAGAAAATATCCACCTAATTTCATTTTTTTAACTTGTTCCAAATTTGAGAAGAAAATAAAAACCTAATTTTTACCCCCATTTTTGGAGGAGTATTAACTCCACAGGGAGGGATGTAGGAGTATATGCTTACATGAAAAACCCCTCTTAATTTTCGACAAAGAATTATCTCGTAAAATTTTTCACACTTTTAAGAAACGCCCTGTATATAACGCACGATGTAGGAGAGGAAGTAAAGTTGGCGGCAAAAAATAAATATATCTGCCTAAGAGAGCAGAGGAAGTGAGTCATACGCGTCCGTTTTTACAGACATGGTACGGAATTATAACCGAGTTATCTCTCACCGCGGGATCTCTCTTTCGACGATCGCGCGCACGAATACCCCAGGATATTGCTGTCCATTGAACATGGGAAGTCGATTAAATAATTGAACGCTCGCCAAAGAGAAGACGCGCGCCCGGCTTATCGCGGAAACGTTTAAATGCGCGATAAGATCGATCCGATCCGATGGAGAATCACGCGGCGAGCTAATCTCGCGACGTGGGGCTTTATGAAAGGCATTACGCAAGTCGGTGCGGGATATTCTTAGACTGGGTTACACATCAAACAATCTCGGGGATTACTCATTATATCGCGCGGATATACGTTTTTGCGAACGCGATACGTCAAAAGTACTTCCCGATCGCGCGAGGTTTTGTTGGCAGCCAGCCAGGTATAATCGTCCGGGTCGCGCGGAAGTTGTCGAAAGCCGGGATAAAATTATGAGAAGCAAAGGGTTGCAGCTGCCTACACATCGCCAGGATACCCGCATCGTACCGCGATATTATAGTCGAAGGATGCGAAGCGGTATATTAAATCGTTAACGGGGCACCGAGATCCGTCGAGGCCATATCGAGGTGATATTTAAGAGAAGGAGGAAGAGAGAGAGGGAGATGTAACGTTAATTTCCCGACGAAGGTCTCTCTCTCTCTCTCTCTCGGCGCTCTTTTTGGCCATGCCACGTAGCGTTTATCCGCAAGGAGATTCTCTGTCGAAACCTTAATTACTTCCGGTTGACCGTCCGAGAATATCTGCCGTCCGTGCGGGTCCGCGAGCCGCCGCAGCCGCCGGTCTCGGTCCAGCGCGCCTCGGGTCAACAGCACACGGGATTTACGGCGCTCGTTTCATACCGGATCGTGTATAATATATAACGAATTATAAAATCGGACCGTATGTACAGTTAAGGATGGCATCGGTGTCGGAGGGCGCGGTCGCCGCGCGTTCCGGTCGAATGTCGGGGGAAATGCATCGGAGGCGCGTCTTACGTTATCCGAGAATCCCCCCGATCGCAGCGAGTTAATGCGTTATTTATGAATTATATAACGCTATATAATAATTATATTATTTTTATATAACGTTATATAATAATTGTATTATTATTATATAACGATATATAATAATTGTATTATTATTATATAACGTTATATAATAATTATATTATTATATAACGTTGCAAATTGCATCTTGTAGCGACCAGCATCCGCCCCTAAAAGGCTACATTTAAGTGCGAAAATTTAACTGGCACCTCCTTTACCGAGGAAGCGAACGACTTTTTGCGAGTCTCCTTTTGGGTTCTCGCAGAGGATTTCGTGAGATATATCAGGACGAAGCAGCCGTAATTAGGCCGATTGCGATTTATCGATCAGCCGCTTAATGACGTCATATATTCATCGCGATATCTAAATTGAATTGGTCGGAGATGAAGAGATTTGGTCTCTGGAAAAAATTGAAAGTGTTACGCTACGATCGTTTTTTCTGATTGCATTGAATCTATGGCACCTCGCTGCCCTGTAACCCGCGCTACCTATCAATCATTCGTCTTTTTAATTAGAGCGTCGCTCTCGATGCACCGCGCTTACCTCCCCTCGTCATTTCCGCTGAACGCGAAACGGAATAATAATCGGAAAGGAACGGGCTCTTGTATCGTGGGGTATTTCGCACGCGTAATGAACTTAAAACGATGTTACGCTCTTCGTGTACTCTGCACGCGAAACGATAATTGCCTGTGAATCGCCTGCGATTTACATAGGCGGTTCAATTTTTCATGATTTACCCCTTTCCCTTGCGATAATCGTTGCCGGAAGAAGCAACCTTTCGCGAAGAAAATGGGTTAAATTTTTTAAAAATAGAATCACTCGATCATCAAGAATCATTATTCGCGGTAATTAATTTCAACTAGCAATTATAACCAAGTAGATTGCGTTTCATCATTCGTTTCATTGACGTTGTTACATTATTTTGCATATCAGTTTAATATGCTAATTGATCACTGCAGCGGTTCGCGCTTGTAGACGTAATTACAAAAATAGGTTAATACGCAGGAACCATTTCAATTAATTAGCGTATAATTTCATAAAATATTCATCTTAATGTATGGCAATTCATAATTTTGATACCTAATCAATCAGAATTCACGCTGTGAAAATTTCAAACTTATTACTAAATTATTATTTCCCATGACACTATGCGAAAAATACATGAGCTGGTAAAAAAGTGTCATATGTCACTTTGTTAAAAATCATATGTTCATCTTAACGTACGGCAATTCATAATTTTGATACCTAATCAATCAGAATTCACGCTGTGAAAATTTCAAACTTATTACTAAATTATTATTTCCCATGACGCTATGCGAAAAATACATGAGCTGGTAAAAAAGTGTCATATGTCACTTTGTTAAAAATCATATGCTCATCTTAACGTACCGCAATTAATAATTTTGATACCTAATCAATCAAAATTAACGCTGTGAAAATTTCAAACTTATTACTAAATAATTATTTCCCATGACGCTATGCGAAAAACACATAAGCCGATAAAAAAGTGTCATATGTCACTTTGTTAAAAATCATATGCTCATCTTAACGTACCGCAATTAATAATTGTGATACCTAATCAATCAGAATTCACGCTGTGAAAATTTCAAACTTATTACTAAATTATTATTTCCCATGACGCTATGCGAAAAACACATAAGCCGATAAAAAAGTGTCATATGTCACGTTGTTAAAAATCATATGCTCATCTTAACGTACCGCAATTAATAATTGTGATACCTAATCAATCAGAATTCACGCTGTGAAAATTTCAAACTTATTACTAAATTATTATTTCCCATGACGCTATGCGAAAAACACATAAGCCGATAAAAAAGTGTCATATGTCACTTTGTTAAAAATCATATGCTCATCTTAACGTACCGCAATTAATAATTTTGATACCTAATCAATCAGAATTCACGCTGTGAAAATTTCAAACTTATTACTAAATTATTATTTCCCATGACGCTATGCGAAAAACACATAAGCCGATAAAAAAGTGTCATATGTCACTTTGTTAAAAATCATATGCTCATCTTAACGTACGGCAATTAATAATTTTGATACCTAATCAATCAAAATTAACGCTGTGAAAATTTCAAACTTATTACTAAATTATTATTTCCCATGACGCTATGCGAAAAACACATAAGCCGATAAAAAAGTGTCATATGTCACGTTGTTAAAAATCATATGCTCATCTTAACGTACCGCAATTAATAATTGTGATACCTAATCAATCAGAATTCACGCTGTGAAAATTTCAAACTTATTACTAAATTATTATTTCCCATGACGCTATGCGAAAAACACATAAGCCGATAAAAAAGTGTCATATGTCACTTTGTTAAAAATCATATGCTCATCTTAACGTACCGCAATTAATAATTTTGATACCTAATCAATCAAAATTAACACTGTGAAAATTTCAAACTTATTACTAAATTATTATTTCCCATGACGCTATGCGAAAAATACATGAGCCGGTAAAAAAGTGTCATATGTCAGTTTGTTAAAAATCATATTTAACAGCTTCGCGCTGAAAGATTCGATCGGGGGGTCCGTTGGCGGACGATTGGACAAGTGGTCATCTCGTCCCTTCCTCCTCCTCGGAGCATGATTAAATGAATCAATTATGCCAATAGGCGACGTCTGGGGTAAGCGGCGATCAACGATTGGCGAACAATGCGCAGATTGAATTATACGAGCGTAGAAACTGCGGGTCGCGCGTGCACGGACGCAGTACGATGCACAATAAATGCGCCTGGGTAGGGAAGAGGAAAAAGGAGGAGGAAGCAGCGGGAAGGGACGAGAGAGGAGGGCGTGTGCGGGTCGGTGAACCGCGGCAAGGATGCGGCTGTTGTCGCGGTGCTGGATGCTGCTCTTCGGATTTTTGTCCTCGAAACGAGGGCCCGAGGAAGGGTCGGGGAGAACGGGAAGAATCGCGAGCGCGCCATCGAGATCGATAAAGATGGCTGAAATAAAGATCGGCTTAACGAACCGAAACGATTTCGCGATACGTACCGAATAAATGCCGTGGATCGCGAATAAAACCATCGATGCCGAGAGCGGGGTCGTCTTTCGTTTTTCAAAGAGGCAGGATTCCGCGCGAGAAACTTCTTCGTCGATTTCACTAGGTGATACGGGGTTACTTTCTCGCCCCCTTCTCTTTTTTTACTCCCGACTCCTGCTGTCAACCTACGGTTGGCAAAAAGACAGAGGGAGTTTCACCGAGCTCGGACTTGATTGTAATGGGTATTCTCGATAACTATAACGTATTTCGATATCATCTTTTGCACATTAATTTCTTATTAATCAAGGGAGGTTTCAAGCATATAATTATCGTTATTTGTTTTATTAATAAAAAGCGGAAAAATAATATTATCTTCTCATCTTATTTGTTTGCCAGTCTCTTTTCACTTGATTGATCGGGGAAAATCGGTTGTCTCGCGTCTTTGATGGATGGATGGCCTCGTGATCGCGAAAACCAGAAATAGAAATGAAATCCCCGACAAGGGTAGATGAGGAGGGGACGAACCACCCCGGTTGCTGGTATAATTGATGATGGAACGATCGTGCATATCAACGCGATACGTGAATCGGACTCGTGCTAAAGTTATGTAGTATGTTTACCTCTTCCTCTCTCTCTCTCTCTCTCTCTCTTTCTCTCACGATTCTCTGCTCTTGGAGAATCCCTCGGCAACGAATACTCGTTAAGACTCGTGACAAATTAGAGGAAGCACTTGTGCCTCTCGGCGAACCGAGCGGCCGCGGCTAAATAGATTTTGCGATTTTTTCCTTCTTTCTTTTTCAACTTTCTCGCGCACTTTCTTGCACCAGGCGTGCCCCGGGTATCTTACCGTTAGCCCGTGGCGAGGCCATTTCGAGAGGAAGTTAAATCCGTAGGCTCTTCCCTCTCGCCGCATCGGAGTCGTGGAGGCTTTACGATTATTAAACAACCGACGTGACAAGATAATCGTCCGGTTAAACGTTCCCTTCCGACGACCAACGTGCATCGCATAGTCGAAATTATCGCCGTGCCATCTTGTTAAGCAATTCTTAACGTTGCGCTGTCCACTCGGGAGGCGCGTTAGCTTGCAATCTCTGTTACTGCGAGAAAGTCGCTTGCGGCGCAATAGATGGGCTCCTTGCGGTTACTTTATATATGCGCGGGGAGTAAAACGCTTTGGGTATAAATTATTCAATTGCTCTCGACGCTATCGTCATTGAATGCGATACGAAACGCTGATACGTATAGGCTTTTCACATGCTATTACATTGACGGCGATGTCGTTTCTCGAATGTCGAATTGCACGGTCTACAAAACGCCCGTAAATCCGTCAAGATCAAACCGCGAAACGCTCGTCGATCGTTTTCTCTTTCGTTTTCTCGTGAGATAAATGTGCGTGAATATATCCCGAGGAGATTATTGCCTTTCCATTATTTGCAGCGTCTGCTGTTTACATTAATCTTCAAATTTAAAAGTCTTTTCCATTAACATTTAAATTGCCTTTCCATTACTTTCAACGCCTGCTTTTTACATGAATCCTTTTTAAAATTCGGAAACCTATTTTATTAATATTAAAAACAAACAAGAAATAAAATATTTTATTTTATATTTTATTTTATAATATTTTATATTTTATTTTATAATATTTTATATTTTATTTTATAATATTTTATATTTTATTTTATAATATTTTATAATATTTTATTTTATAATATTTTATTTTATAATATAATTTATAAAATAATTTTTCGTATCATATATCACGATCAATAGTCATATGAATCTTCTCATGACTTTATTTACAGACTTCGCGATAAAATGATCTTAGACGATGATTCGATAATGCTCACGATAGTATATCAGCTGTAATAACCGGTTTACGATATCAGTCACGATTACGATAACGCGTGCGGATACAATTGCGTATAAATATTCGCGCGAAAAGCGTGCAAACAGCTTTCTCGTAAATGTAGACATTATATAGTCTCGTAATATATAAGCAACTGTGTCACGCATAAATCTCGACAGTGACTCTCGGACATTTATACCGTTCCAGTTTACATTGTACCAGCGAAATTTCGCAATAAATTCTTGCGCATAAATAACGCAAAATTAAAAATCCGTCATCTATAAGCGTAAAGCTAATTTAAAAATCAAAAAGTAGCCGTGTATTTGAACAAATATAATATAAACATGTTTCTTTTTTTTTAATTTTATACCATAGACTCATTTTAATCAAATCGATAAACACCAATTATAGACTTGCTTCGATTTTTCGATTATTATAGCTTATAATTCCCTCATATATAATTTTGCTTATAATCCTCTCATCTATCGCTCAATTGGAGCTTTTGTCAGTAATGAGACCACCTGCATCTCTCCTCTTCATTGACGTCTGCGCGATCGATCCGGAGATGCGACTTACATTAGAGTACTTCCGGCTACGATCCCGGTACCGATCGCTGGATGTGTCTTGGCGTAATTACGCGCCCTCGAAACGCCATTAACGTCCGTTCCGCGCGAGGGCGCGTAATTCCTCATAAATCATTTGCAACCGATAGCGTCAAAATCACGTGGGGTTTGCGCTCGGCTCGATCTTGCACGGTTCCGACAAACGCATCGGGTCGGGCCCAATCATCCCGACCGGGCCCGGCGCTGCCCCGGTCTCTTTATCGCCGCGAAACGATCTCGTCTTCCTTATAGCATTGTCCCGTAACACGTCTGTACAGTGTGTTGCATTAACGAGTCCTCGGCCTCGTCTCATCGCACGAGGAACGGTGTAATTGCGGACGAAATTATGGTATTGCCCTCGCATTTTGCGAATGAAATCATTAAAAACTGATGTATATTATTGCAAAAGAATTTACTCGAATTATATTATTGGCGTCTACTGAAGCAAAAGAACTTTATGAATTTTTAAAATTAATGTATGTTAAGATGGTAAACTTCCTTCCTTTCTTCATTAATATATTTTTTTATTCTCAATTAATATTAATTATAATATTATATTATTATTATTATTATTAATATTATATTATTATTATTTTATTATTATTAATATTTTATTATTATTATTAATATTTTATTATTATTATTATTAATATTATATTATTATTAATATTAATATTATATTATTATTATTATTATTAATATTTCTATATTAAAATTTTTTTACATAGATTGAGAGTGTCTCAAAGCGGATGAAGAAGCATGGACGAACTTGCTTGTCATTTGGAGAGACTCGAAAGTAAAATACCGCTCTCACTATTTGTATAACGATGCATGAGTGTGTAAATTGTCATTTAAAATTTTAATTTTGAATTTAAATAATTTTGAATTATAAATCTCGTACCCTCGGGATTCGTCGGATAACACTAACGTATTGATCTAGAATGCAAGGGAGATAAATTAGGCTCGTTTACGTATGAAATCCATCCTTCAGGTTGGATTTATCGAGATGAAAACATTCTCCGCGCGATGATCCACTTTGTATACGTCTCGCAATTAAACGTGATCGATGAAAACGCATTTCGGGCCCGTTCGCGAGATCGAGCTCTCCGATTTTTACCATCGGCATTTCTCCGGTATCTCGGCGAAACGATCTCCCCGGCTTCCTCATAACTCTCCCGATATTGTTCCTTTCGCGCGATTCGTAGAAACCGGCCTTTAAGCGGGTCTCAAAGAGGCTTAGATTGCTCGAAATGCCGATGGCATGCGGCAGCGCACGAATGATTTATCGATACTTTACGGCACGTGAGGGCTGCATCGCTTTTAGCAGAGGCAGATCAAAGGCATCGATTCCTCGGAGGCTTTAAAATATACATCGAGTGTTAGGATTCGCGATAAGGATAGTCATCTGCATACAATACGATGAGTTATCGAATCTTTTGCTCGCGCGACTGCTCGAATCACTCTTATGACATTTCATTTCTCCAACTAATACGCCTCTTATCTCGCATATAAAATTAAACATGACAGATATATACATATAATTTTATTGTTTTGCAATGCATATATTTGAGAAAATTAAATTAAACGGTAATTTAATTATTGCCGATCGATATTCGAAATGTTTACAGAGGAAACCTTGTTCTTTTTTATCGCTTGCCGTGAATTTATAAATTAAATATTTCCGTGACTAATCGCTAAATCAACGACGTGAGTCTTGACAGCGTTATATCGCAGGATGACAATGCAATTTGAAGCGAGTCGAAAGAATGCCGCAGCTTTCTGACCAATAGAATTTTCGAGGTAGAAACAGGAGGTCACGAATACACATCGATCGGCGGCGGTACCGGTTTGCCGTGATCTGTTATAACTGTATACGAGCCGCTATCGTATTTCAAAGCGTGACAAAAAACTAATTAAATCGCGAGACACGGCCGACTGGACACTCGCGTGCGAGGATAAAGGAATCGCGCGCCCTGCACAATCCATGTATCTCTCCCTCTTCCTCCCTACGTCGCGATGATATTTTCTCTATTTCTATGCGACGAAAAAGGGCATCGCGTGCGGGAAATAAGAGATGCGACGGATAAACCCTCAGCGAGGCGTTCGCGTGGAAATAAAATGATTCGTCGTCGGACACGATTAAGCTTAACTTGACTGAATCGCATGTTGACGGAAAAATCTGCATACGCTAATCGACTAATAATTTTGTTTCGACAAGATGGATAGATAACTATTGCAGATAAGCCATGCGTGTATTAAAAGAAAATTAATACACAGAAAAAAATAAGTGTCAAATCAAAACTTATATACTTAAACTAACGCGTTCATTGTTTCGTATATACGCAACAATTTAAAATCTTCTTAGAAGAATTTAATAATTTTAAATTCCAACAATATTATCGTCTTATTTTAATATTGTAATTGTCACCTCTCAAGAATATATAATTATTTAATTCTACTTTAAGAAAATTATAATCTTTGATTTAAAAATGTTATTTTCTATCTAACATTGTTTCTTTTTCATTCAAGAAAATTAAATCTTAAATCATAAGAATATATTTTTCTCGATTGAACTGTATAAAATGGCTTCATTCGAGTAAGCAATTATTCAAGCAATTATATTTTTCTTAAATTAACACAATATAATCTCATTTCAAGATTTCCATGTTAAAACTAAATATATTTTCAAAACAAGAATGTCCTTTTTTTCCGTGAGCTTATATACAGAAAAAAAATAAGTGTCAAATCAAAACTTATATACTTAAACTAACGCGTTCATTGTTTCGTATATACGCAACAATTTATAATCTTCTTAGAAGAATTTAATAATTTTAAATTTCAACAATATTATAGTGTTATTTTAATATTGTAATTGTCACCTTAAGAATATTTAATTATTTAATTCTACTTT
The DNA here is from genome assembly GCF_025532165.1 of Camponotus vicinus. Taxonomy (NCBI): domain Eukaryota; kingdom Metazoa; phylum Arthropoda; class Insecta; order Hymenoptera; family Formicidae; genus Camponotus; species Camponotus vicinus. Next base: position 6,964,306 of record NW_028141949.1, read on the forward strand.
AAGAAAATTATAATCTTTGATTTAAAAATGTTATTCTATCTAACATTGCTTCTTTTCCATTCAAAGAAAATTAAATCTTAAATCATAAGAATATATTTTTCTCGATTGAACTATATAAAATGGCTTCATTCAAGTAAGCAATTATTCAAGCAATTATATTTTTCTTAAATTAACGCGATATAATCTCATTTCAAGATTTCCATGTTAAAACTAAATATATTTTCAAAATAAGAATGTCCCTTTTTTCTGTGTATCTTGGACATTATTATTTAAGCCTATTCGATATGTCAACATGACATATTTTTTACTATAATTCTCTGTTTGGTATAATAGAAATTGCAATATGGCCGAATATGGCCATGATGAGTAATTTCGTAACTCATTAAAAATCTCCATGTTAAACTTAGACGAATGTTAAATGCACATTTTACTTGCCAATTACATCTGACATTCACGTCTCGTCATTGGATAAAGAAGCACGACCTGATCAGTATCCAAAGAGATCCTGGATTCCACGGAAACAGATGTCAAAGTACCGCGTGGAATTCGTTACCGCTTGACAGGAACTTTAGAATGCTAATCTACTCTTTTCGTTTTAATTTATTTACAGCAGGCATTTCCCAGCGTACGATGGTTCAAGAGAGAAATCATTTATTCATGCAAAACTCTAACATTCGCTGTAAAAGCCACAATAGATCCACGCTCTGTCCGAAAGCTGTCAAAAAGCTGAAGTAAAGATACACAGCAAACTCTCCGACTCGATGGTAAGAACGAAAAGTCCAGTCAAACAGGCCACTCGCATAATGAATAGGATCGAGAGCAAAGGTCGACGTTAATTACGCCACGCGATAATCGAGCGACCCCCTTTCGAGAGCCACTCTCGTCCCACTTACATTTATTTTACCCCTGTACGCAAGGGAGATACGTCGTAAAGATCGTCGAGCACACATATCGGCGCTTCTTGCGCCGATATGTGTGCCGTCGTCACGAGCAAGTCTCGATTTAAGTGACGGGTCGGAGTCGTAAGTGGAGTACTGGGGCGAAAAAACTTCCTCCTCGGATCGTCGAGCGATCTTCTTCCACACGTGCCTGTGCGTGCACGCGTGTGGGAGAGGATGTGTGTGTGTCCGAGCGACTCCGACCCGTTAGATCGGAGAAACCTTCGACGACGTCGGCGACGATGGCAAAGACGCGTCGCGCTACTTCCTTCTCCCTGTCCTATCCACGTAACCAGCCTCCTTTTTCCCATCGAGGAAAATTGCGACACGCACATTCGCACCTTTTTACGCGCGCGGCCGCCCACCCCGATATCTCGCGGCGTCCGATTATGTCATCCGGCAATCCTCAACATGATGCGCGATGACAGCGATAATTTTAATTGGCGATCAAATGTATTCCACTATCGCGTCATTATATCATCCGAAAGCTTTGTCGCGATTTATTTCTCGCGCGAGTCGCTCGTGCGAATCGCTGCGATCCTTTGCAGGAAAGTGCTTCTCTCTTTCTCTCTTTTGCATAGATTATGACTTTTATAGAAAAACTCGTGTATGAAGATATATGGTGTATTTAACGATAAGAATCGCGAAATTAAATTCCACGCGCTGCATAATTATTTGTATCTCGGAATTTGATAATCTAGGATGTTAACATTGTCAGGCAGAAATATTAAAATGTTGAGATTGTACTAGAGATAAGAGATTGTAGCTAAAGATAATTCGGTTGAACGCAGTTGACAGTATTTCCATAGGGTCGGAACGTTTGCAAACTTTTCTATCTATTAATTTAATTAATTTATTAATTTATTAATTTATTATTAATTTAATTAACTTATTAATTTAATTAACTTATTATTAATTTAATTAATTTATTATTAATTTAATTAATTTAAATAATTAATTTATTTGTTTTTATACGATAAAACACTGTGTAACAAGATCGACACTCGTATTGCCATCAAACCAATTTGTATGTTTAATTTTAATATTTTCGAGTCTGACATTTCTAATAATTTCATTTCCATAGACTTCTACTTTTTATGAACGAGGAACATCGCGTGACGTTTCCAGCTTATTGTTTACCTCTTGTGGTTTGTCGGTAGAATTATAATGCCACAATGATTAATTCTGTATTTGTAAGATAACGACGCGCTTTTTTTACCACCACTTTTAACGCGAAATGCAAATGGGACGCGTTTTCATTCGTATGTCTTTTTATACAAAAAATAAATCGCTTGTTGGAGTCGAATCGTGCTTGTCAGCAAAGTATTATGCAACAAAAGAGTTATATTTAGAAAACTATGCGAATTTTTTATGCGTCCGAAAATTGCATTGTAAATGATAGATGCACGAGAGATCTCGGTCTTCATAATCCAATCGCGATCTCTGATAACGCAATTGAATCCACTCATCTCTCGTGTACTTTCGTCGGCGCCGGAGGGATTATAACCTCGGGCGCTTAACACGAAACGATATATATCTCCAACGGTGTACGGTCGGTTGAGAATTTATCGTCATCTCGCACGAAGGTACATTATACCCTCTACCTCACGCTGTTACACGGGCGGAAGAAGGGCCGCGGAGTTTTCGCGCCTCGCGTAGAAGGTAATCTCGAGTTACTCCGGAAGTATTCAACGCGTATTAGTTTACCGGTTTGGGTTGACAGCGGCAAAAAAATCGCCAGCGGAGGCAACAAAGTGCACGTTGGATCGCGAACCCTCGATCATTTACCTATCTAACACGGAATAAATTATGTTTTCATTTTGTCGTGAAAAAATTTCTTCTTCGGGAGAACTCTTATTTTGGTAAATTGGCTCCCCGACAAACATTCCTCGAACGTATTTGAATAACGGGAGTACAATAGCTGTGTATTTTCTGTTCGGATTTCTTCGATCTTTCGCTACGAATCCTTAACGTGATCACAATTCTGACTGACGTGTAGGAATTTAAATGAATCTAAATGATTGAAAAAAGAAGGAAAGACAAAGTAGAAACTAAACTTGCTGATAAATTAATTCCTTTTAAATTTTATCAAAAATATCTTTATTTAAATTATAAATTAAAAATTAATTATAAATTTTACATCACAGATTCTTTCATTTTCTTATCCAAATATCGCGAAATTTTTAAAAGTGTATTATAATAATATAAAGAAGTAATATATAAATAAATAATATAAAATAAATAATATAAATAATATAAAATAAATATAAAAAAATATATAAATAATATAAAATAATAATTGATTCTGATAATATTTGAGAAATCTCGGACATGCTTTACGTTAATGCGATAGATGCATTAACTATGGATAAAGACGCATCACTGAGTCATGCAGCAACGAAGGAGATGTAATCCCTTGCTATCCGTTTTACCGTCGAGACTTATGGACAGCGAAATTGCATCGGAGCTGGTTACTGCACTTGCGAGTAATAAGATGAATTTCAGTGACGCTTGTGCATACGTGTACTTTTAATCACAGTTTAATTATAAATTATTAAAGAATTAAAGGGCAAATTTGATGTCAAGTTATAGCGACCTTCGTTAATCAATTTCAATTTCGATTCTCGAATTCAATTTATTTATTCTTTCCTAGAATTCGAATCGATTACTCGAGCACAAATAGATTATTACCGCTATTAGTTTGACGTCACGTGTATTTAACTCTCATCTCTCGCAGGCGTAGCTTCGTTTACAAAGAAATATATATTATAAATGTCCGGAGAGATGGGCGAAACATCAAACTTATTGCTCGTTGCATTTGCTCTGACGTAAAATATACTCGTAGTGTGAAACCTTCATTAGAACTCGTCAGTGTTTCTGCTTAAAGCTAGATTTTCTCTTGAAAAGTCATAGAGCTAACTCGCATTGAACCCGACGAAAAGGATGCGATTTCACGTAATGCATATATTGATTATATGTATATTTAAAAAATCATATAATAAAGTGTATTAAATAATTAGAGAATCATACAAGGGAAGAAGATGAACATATTTAATATATTTAACAAAAAATTGACGTATCTAGAAGTCGGATTATTGTTAATTTCAACGGAACAAACTATTCCTGTTGAATTTTGCTCATTTTTTGTCGACCGTAACTAATTTGCATATTCGATACCGTATGCAGTTTCCGTCGGTGATTGCTAATAATAGATAGCAATAATAGAATATAATGATGTAATGTTGTAGCTGCTTTCTATTCCTGCTTATTTTCTGCCCTAACGGCATTTAATTCTCCGAGAAACATTATAATAAATAACAAATTGTTTCCGCAAAATTTATTACGTATCATTAAGGTAATCTGTAAGCTTGATGATAATCATTAATTAACCATAATATGTATCGCTTCTCTCCTATTTTCTTTATTCAATATTATTTCTCGCCAGCAAAAATTTCGAACGAAATTTATACAATTTGTGCACAATTTGTACACAAGATTATCATGAATTCTTGATTCCACGATAAAGCATTATAAATAACTATTAAGTGGACGAAATCCCTGATGACTATGTAAACATCAAATCGCTCCAAAACTCATCAGCAAGATTTACGATGATGGCCTTTAATTAGTAGCCTGATATTGATTGCTACGAAAAGATGGAACGCCGTCGTTTAGCTTAATGACTGCCTTGCCGCAGAAAACGTATCTTAACTCTAACCTTTGATACGTACCGCATGACTTACAGCGGCAATCTTCAATCATCTAAAGCGACATTCGCATAATAAATGGGAACGAAGCGAAAGTCGTTGATAATTTTATTTTCGCGATCGCCTTTCAGAATTGATTAACGGTTTTATCAATTTCGATCTCGAAAAGAGAAACGTGTTCCAATAGAAGCGCGGTCTCTTCTTTTTTTAATCGTTCATTTTGTCGTCGATTATTTTAATGACGCTGTCGTCGATGCGACTCGAGTGAAAGCTTTTTGCCGATTTAATTTGACGGAGATGGATCTAATCGCGATAACTTTCTGGCCTCATCAGCAGGGAATACGAGGCTGACCTCGACCTTACCTCCATACCTACTTAAGTCTAGGCCAGAGTTTCCATCGTCTTCCGACTGTAGAAGAACGATTGTACCGGCTTTATTAGCCCGAGGAAACTATCTCGCGGTCGTTCGCGCAAACCACCGAGAATCTCTAATGGGTTATTACGCAAGCTCCATGATTAATCATCCGTTTCTCTTCCTAAGAATCTTCCCGTCAGCTTTCCCATCCGTACGACTTCTCGGGCAGCCTGTCGCTTCTGCATTTCTAACAAGCAATCTCGAGATATAATGCCACGAGGAATATATAAGTCTCAGCTTATACACAGAAAAAAAATAAGTGTCAAATCAAAAATCATATACTTAAACTAACGCGTTCATTGTTTCGTATACACGCAACAGTTTATAATCTTCTTAGAAGAATTTAATAATTTTAAATTTCAACAATATTATAGTCTTATTTTAATATTGTAATTGCCACCTCAAGAATATATAATTATTTAATTCTACTTTAAGAAAATTATAATCTTTGATTTAAAAATGTTATTTTCTATCTAACATTGTTTCTTTTCCATTTAAAAAAATTAAATCTTAAATCATAAGAATATATTTTTCTCGATTGAACTATATAAAATGGCTTTATTCGAGTAAGCAATTATTCAAGCAATTATATTTTTCTTTAACTAACGCAATATAATCTCATTTCAAGATTTCCATGTTAAAACTAAATATATTTTCAAAATAAGAATGTCCTTTTTTTCCGTGAGCTTATACATAGAAAAAAAATAAGTGTCAAATCAAAACTTATATACTTAAACTAACGCGTTCATTGTTTCGTATATACGCAACAATTTATAATCTTCTTAGAAGAATTTAATAATTTTAAATTTCAACAATATTATAGTCTTATTTTAATATTGTAATTGTCACCTTAAGAATATTTAATTATTTAATTCTACTTTAACAAAATTATAATCTTTGATTTAAAAATGTTATTTTCTATCTAACATTGCTTCTTTTCCATTCAAAGAAAATTAAATCTTAAATCATAAGAATATATTTTTCTCGATTGAACTATATAAAATGGCTTCATTCAAGTAAGCAATTATTCAAGCAATTATATTTTTCTTAAATTAACGCGATATAATCTCATTTCAAGATTTTCATGTTAAAACTAAATATATTTTCAAAACAAGAATGTCCTTTTTTTCCGTGTATACGTAAATCCTCGCGCTAATGTATCGAAACTGTTGCTGGTCACCGTTAAAAATTTCAGGTACATTAAAGAGTAACTGAATATCCGTAGCGATGTGATCGAAGGATTTATTATTAAAATCTTTAGCGTGTAACTCGTCACGAGTAAGCTATCAAAGGACCGAAAGCGAGTCTCTCGATGATCCAAGCTCGAAAATCTAGAGCACGGAATCCTATGTAGACGACTTTAAAGTGTAAATTATTCGCGGAGTTATTTTAAATTGCTGCGATTTGAATTGCATGCGGCGAATGCTCTCCCGTGATGCATAAAGTATTTGGAACACGGCGCAACGATACTCGCGGGGAAAAAAAAACGCAAAGATACCTGAGCGCTATTAGATGAAATAATTCACTAACGCAATACGTTGCTGAGTGCTGGAATCCTTTTGATCCATCAAGGCAAATATACATGCATTTGCAAGCGAGAAAGATGCAAATATTCCGGTATGGAAGCTCTTATGCAAAAGTTATTGCGACCTCGTATATATTTCGAATATTGTGCTTTAAACTATTTCTTCGTACATGTTAAAAATGTGGGTGTTTCAAGACATAAATTTTCTCGACTAATGCAGAATGAAACGTACATAGAATAAGATTTCACTGGATAATTTAACGATCGACGATTTTATAGTTCTAGCACTTTGCATGTCTCGTTCAAAGTCAAACGAATCGTAAAAAAATAAACGTTATACGTACGTTATTATCATTTAAATAGCGTTTTTGCTAGTACTTCTTATATAATCTTTTATACGCGTAAAATTGTTTGCGGTTTCTTCCTTTCGAAGATCATTTTTGACACGTATGATTACATTAATTTCGTTGTAAAGTTAAAAATATAATTTGTAATTTATGTGATACCCACACACAATGGATGCAAAAATTTAATGAAAGCAGTTTTAAAAATACAATAAATTATTATTCTTATTAATAATAGAATAATATAACTATCAAGAATAAAATATACCTTTGTCGATAATTATATTCGTTGTAAAGTTAAAAATATAATTTATGTGATACCCACGCACAATGGATGCAAAAATTTAATGAAAGCAGTTTTAAAAATACAATAAATTATTATCTTTATTAATAATAGAATAATATAACTATCAAGAATAAAATATACCTTCGTCGATAATTAAATTTGTTGTAAAGTTAAAAATATAATTTGTAATTTATGTAATAGCCACATCACAATAGATGCAAAAATTTAATGAAAGCAGTTTTAAAAATACAATAAATTATTATCCTTAGATTAATAATATAAAAATATAAACTATTAAGAATAAAATATATGTTTCTTCGTCGATAATTAAATTTTATTCATCAACCTTAATGATATATTCGAACATAGTGTATAGACACAAGAATGAGCAGCTATCTAAATAACACGCCATGCAATTTATTAACACAGTACACTTATATTCAAAGATCGTGTGTTAAAACGATTTTATTTTATATCTTGCGAACTATTGGTTGCAATTTATATCGAATGCCTTACTCATGATTCGATTGCACGCAAATAAATATGTACGAGATTCTGAAGTGCAAAATTACTACACGTCTCAAGTATGCTTGTTATTACGATATTCATCGTGTAATAATATTTAAAGATCGAATACAGCCGTATCTCGAAATCGATGCTTGTAGATCGCTCGTATTTTTCACGCGAACGATGCTTTCTTGTTTGACATTCACAGAACACATTCACTGGGTCTCCGGGTCAGCAAAGTAAGCCAAGCATCAACGGATGACCACAATAACGGTGTTTAAAGACTGACCCGTCTGAGATGACCGAAACAGCCAATCGTCTGGCTTGCTGTCTACCGTCTTGATGCCTAATGATTATATGTCTACTGAAAGTTAATGATCTGATCGTCCAGTTAAGATTAATTAAGAGAAGAAACGGACGTAATAAATTTTTAATCTTATACGCTCGTCTCATATAATAATCATAGTGAAAAGTCAAATTCCATTACGTCTCAATAAAAACAAAGCATCAATCATTCGATTAATAATAGCTATTCGATCAACATGAACGACATTCATATCTTATTTGTTCTTAAGAGATGAATCGAAGAGAAAACTTTCTGAGAAATAGCAATCGATAAATTTATCGGGAACAAAATACGAATTTCGTTTTTTATTTTGCTATTCTTTTTTGTCTTTTCGATTAATTGTCTCAATCTCAGCAATAAATATTGCATCTTGCAATATTGGTAGAATTACTGGCGATTCAACTGATCATGAATTCGCGAAATTGATCTTGAAATATGAAATGTATAACTCGAATATTGCATATATAATACACTTGCATTTGCAACTCAAATTTGATCATCTTTGAAATTGATTTGCGACGATTTTGATAATATTACATTCTCGAAACGAGAACGATCTTTAAAAATGCTCGGTTTACGCGCGATTTGCTATACTTATATCTTAAATATGCCAACATAAGAATTCTCGTATCGTGTATTCTCGCATGGAATGGCTTTTTTCAGCTTTATTAAGCAATATATTCCTATTATACTCTTAAATGCGTTAATTATTATAGCGAAGTTACCCCCCAATAAGAAAAAAAATAATTGTCTTTTCTTTCATGATTCGGTTGCATATTGTTTGCACAATGTACTTTTTTTATTTTCGTTTGTACACTTGTAATAAAAAAGTTGTTCACATAACTAACTTCACATTAGTCCCCCAATTTTTTCAAAAATGGTTTTCAATTAGCATAATCTCTCCTCTAGTAAAAAAGTTATTCAAAAAAAACTTTAACTTCACGTTAGCCACTAATTTGTACAAAAATGATTTTTATAAACAGAATCCATAGATTTTTACATTTCCATACAGTTTGAATTTTTGTTTGAACATTTCTCGAAAAAGTTATTTTAAAAAAAACTTGGGTAACTTTACGCGTCTAATTATTATGAAATGTTTCGCATTAACAGTGCCATAAATAAAAAAATAACAATGTATTTAGAGTAATAATTTTTTAATTAAAAGTAGGACATTTGTGTGTCAATAATCACAAAAGGTAAAATGTGACTTGCCGTTATTAATTCTTCAAAAAAATTCTTGCTACAATGCTCAACACGCTCTATTAAACTCTGTAAAAGGATTCATTGTCATTTGTAGATTGTGTGTCTCTATTATAGAAAAGATCATCGATAAAATTACGCGATCAGATATGATTTACAAGAGTTAATTTAATCTTTGAACGAGGAGCCAAGTCTCTAATTGATCGTTGTGAAATAATACGTCCTAAATTGCCACCGATAAATTAATCGAAGATTAATAGAATAATGGTAATGCAATTATTAACGTTATTAGAGAGAATTGTAGATAAAATTTGCGAAAACCGAACAGAGTTTTCGATGCATATTTTCACGAAGCAGCCTATATCATTGAATATTCTGGTGGGAAAGTAGTCGTATACGGGACAAAATAAAAATTGACAATGAACGAGAAACGTGACTGCAATGAATCCGCCGTTTGATGAATAATTTACATTTTCTAGCCGCTTCGCGTGCGCAAATAAAGCTGACACGACAAACCGTTTCGATAGCATCTCTAGTACGTGCTCCCGACTCGGATGGCATATAAGCAAACGCTCACCACTTAGCATAACACACATTTACGAATCTTTACGGGCATTCATCTCGACAGTCCGCTCAGCTCTTGCTTGCTGTTGAATTACGACTTTTAGCCATTACGCGCGACATGTATCGCTCAAGCTTACCCAAACTTCAAAGCACGTGTATATACATTTGCCGAATCACAAATTATAAATAATTTCGCCTTAGCAATCGAAATTGCACCTCTTCAGGCCATTATAGTCAAACCATTCATTATTTACACCGTACAATTTTTAAAGCTGCGAGAAACTTGGGCTGTAAAAATAATTTCTAAACATTTTCGAGTCCTGATAAAAAATTGATTAATCTCGAAAAAATAAATTAGAAAGGGATTCAAATATAATGCGAGAAAAATGAGCCAAAATTATTATTATATAGAAATATTTCAAGCTTTATATATTAAAAAGCGTAGATGGGATTGTAAGTAATTTTCTAAACTTTTCGAATCTCTCTCTCTCTAAAAAAAATAAAAATAATTAAAATATATGATGCATAAAATTATAAGTAAAATTATATTTTAAATTTTCTTGATTAATTTTTTCAATTAATTATAAATTGTCCAAGATGGGCTTTTCATACAAGTCAAGATACTTGTACCGATATAAATCTCTCTTCCTCTCTCAATCGTAATTCATCTTTTATTAAAATCAACGAAGATCCATTACCGTGGCTCGAAAAAATTTGAACAGAAAGAATTTTCTCCATCACGTTTAACAGCATTGTATACAAGGTCTAAGAATTTTATTTGTATTTGTTATAAATATCGTCGTGCTGTCGAGAAAGAGAAGACTAACGAACCATTCATTCAGTACTATAGGCGACTAACTGCTCGGAACTGAACGTTAAGTATATGTCGTCGACCTTAATGATACAAATTACACTGATTTATTCAACGATTAACCAGATCTTCAATCACTTTAAGAACGGCCTTATCGCAAATCATTTAATGAACCATTCCGAATGCATAAATATAAAACAGTGTACGATGAATGTACAAGAAATGTACGAACGAGATATCACTTTTCCTCATTTTCATAATATTTTTAATATCGATAAAATTATGTCAAATGAATTTATAATCGACCATTACATTCTTCATTAATAACTGATCGTGAGAAATTAATCAAAACTGTGCATTAATATTGAATAATGATGGCAAGTTGCTTGCGTTAATATAAATTTCAGCACTTCCGCTTACAATTAGAAGCGTGAAAATCATTTATTCGATTGCTGACACAGGCAATTAACGATTTACGGGACCCTCGCACTAATTGGCACACGTCCATCGTATTCCCACTCCCGGATTTTCCGTACGATCGTGATCATTCGTAATTATCGCACCTAAGCACAACGTGTAATGATTTCATTATCGAGTTTCTTTTATAAATGAAACCGTCACGGTTTTGATCTCTCGTGCAAAACGCGAAGATACGTATATACAATCACCTTACGCTGGTATCATGCGATTTGTGAGCTTGACGTCTGTAAAATACTGCGTTTAAGTAGACAGATAAGCATCTTGACTGCTCAAATCATCTTTAATGATGAAGTCATTATATTGTTTGGATTGAGATATCGTTGATTAAGAAAATTATATGTATTTGAGCACACATGTATATATTATTAAAATTTAACTCTTTACAAATTTTTTAAATACAAGGATTAAATTAAATAATTGCGTTTTAGATGCAATGGAAAATAAAGATTAATCTAATCATCTCGCGCATGTTCCTTCTTAATACATTACGGGAATATAATTGAATCATGTTTTTTCACCTCAAATAAATTTACACGTAAATTTTTTACATCATAATGCAATATATCGAGGAATCAATAAATTAAAATGATTTTAGATTATCTTTAGATATCTTAGACACACGAATGACAGTCAATACGAAAAATAAAATCTTTTAAGCGTTTTTTAGTTTGTTTAATGATTCACATGATTTAATCAATTAATTTCATCATTTAATGATATCAATAATATTTGTACTGTTTCTTAATTTTGATCTTTATGTTATACTTAAGATCAAAATTAAGAAGCGGTACAAATATTGATACCATTAAATGATGAAATTAATTGATTTAAATCATGTGAATCATTAAAATTAAGATTGGTTTGAACGCGATTAGTAATTTTTTTTTAAATTGGATCGATTTATAATGCGGAAATTAAAAAGACGACTCTCACGCTAAGACAATGGGCTGCTCGGGACGATGAAAATAGTTTGCAATTTTCAATGTGTGTGGCCCTGTCTCTCCCTTCCTTCCCTCCTTCCTCTCTCACTCGTTTCTGCTTCCCTTGTGCCTTGCTACAAATTGCACCGACAAACGATCAAAGAACAAGGGAGCTGTTTTCATTGAAGAATTAAAATCCCATCAGACCTTTCCGAAAAAAATGGGCGCGCGTTTATGCGAATAATTGAGAAAAAATTGAAAGGATTAAGGAATGAACGCCGAGTCATTCTGACGTGTTTCGCGCAAGAATGCAATCCTAAAGATATTCAACTAACAATAAAACACAATGAGATGTTACACATGCAGAGGGAAACACGCACATCCGCACATCGCCAAGAAGAGAGAAAGAATCGAACACACATATTGTTAGGGATTCTTTGTGGCAGAAGCTTGTCGAGTATTCAAAGGGGGCAACCTCGGTAGTTGCTTCTTATCCTGAGAATTTCTCGCGAAAGTATATTATCCGGAAGTAAAAATCCCACGGTTCGCGACAAAGCGAAGACCTCGAGCCCTTTTTCACACCTCTCTTGTAACTTTCTCTTTAAACTTTGGGGCCTATAAATCCAGCCTCATCCGTGTCGTGCGTTTCTGCGTCGTTTCGCTCGAGTGTGAACACGCGTGATTTATCGTTATTGATAGCTTAATGAAACTCGTGAAGTGAGAATCGAGCGACGATTAAGAAGAAATGATTCCGTTTCATGAAAGGTGTAGAAGAGGAGAAACGTGTCGTATACGATCCGACACTGATTACGTCGCATGTAAATTATCGGCTGTTAAAGCTTAGTAAAATCAAGGATATATTGTTAATTGGGACATGAGATGCAGCAAGGTAAATGGCGATTGCGATAAAGATATATTCGTCGCAATGACTTCGTCGGTGATCGTCGTAATTTACACGAGCTCGCGATGTTATTGCATATTACGTACACAGAAAAAAAGGACATTCTTGTTTTGAAAATATATTTAGTTTTAACATGGAAATCTTGAAATGAGATTATATTGCGTTAATTAAAGAAAAATATAATTGCTTGAATAATTGTTTACTTGAATGAAGCCATTTTATATAGTTCAATCAAGAAAAATATATTTTTATGATTTAAGATTTAATTTTCTTGAATGGAAAGGAAACAATATTAAACAGAAAATAACATTTTTAAATCAAAAATTATAATTTTCTTAAAGTAGAATTAAATAATTATATATTCTTGAGGTGACAATTACAATATTAAAATAAGACTATAATATTGTTGAAATTTAAAATTATTAAATTCTTCTAAGAAGATTATAAATTGTTGCGTATATACGAAACAATGAACGCGTTAGTTTAAGTATATAAGTTTTGATTTGACACTTATTTTTTTTCTATGTATAAGCTCACGGAAAAAAAGGACATTCTTGTTTTGAAAATATTTTTAGTTTTAACATGGAAATCTTGAAATGAGATTATATTGTGTTAATTTAAGAAAAATATAATTGCTTGAATAATTGCTTACTTGAATGAAGCCATTTTATATAATTCAATCAAGGAAAATATATTCTTATGATTTAAGATTTAATTTTCTTGAATGAAAAAGAAATGTTAGATAGAAAATAACATTTTTAAATCAAAGATTATAAATTTCTTAAAGTAAAATCAAATAATTATATATTCTTGAGGTGACAATTACAATATTAAAATAAGACTATAATATTGTTGAAATTTCAAATTATTAAATTCTTCTAAGAAGATTATAAATTGTTGCGTATATACGAAACAATGAACGCGTTAGTTTAAGTATATAAGTTTTGATTTGACACTTATCTTTTTTCTGTGTATGATTTCGCTGTCGTTGATCTTAAAACTCACTTATGGATCGAGGCCCGCATGAGTCGCGGCGAACAATACTATCTCATAATCTAACAGAATATAAGAGATAGAATATAACTGTAATTCGTAATTTTAATTACGACAGCTGTATATTTTGCGAACAATCCTGAGTCTTAATGAAGAGGCAATTTTGTCTGGTGCATGAAATCCAAGTCTCATACTTTATCATTATAAGATGTGGATTGAAAGTATCTTGCGATGATGATAATTTTCGCGCGAGGAACAATTAATATCAAGATAATTGTCTCATTTGTACGACTTGTTTTATTTCATAACATTTATTAAACATTTTAATATAAGTCTCATAAAATATTTAACAGCGATCGACGCGACGCTCGCATTTAATCGTGCAATTTGTAAGCCAATCGTCTCAGATTATTTAATTACAGTGTGTTAGTGTGAATTGTCGCATTAATCAGGGAATGAATTGCGCTAACGAGGACTCGGCCCGATGGTGAAGGCAGATATCATCGAGGTTGCTTTCTGACTTGTCGCATACCGAGCGTCATTATAAACGGTGGATCGAAAGTCGGTTACGATCGTGAGATGAGAGGGCTCTGTCGTTAGGGGTCTCGACGGAATTACTCGTTATTCCCGCGGTTTCTCAGGCAGGCTCGTGCGAGTCCTTTTGCGCGCATCGCGCGTTCCGTGGATTTCCAGACTCGTTCGTATGAGCAACGAGTTTTAACCGACGATTAGCATACTTAATTAAACACGTCAGCCCCGTCGTTTTACGCGTTATACGTACCCGGTCGAGCACCCGATGCCGACCTATAGGGCTCCGCGTTCTCGCAGTAGCGTAACCATCGCAAGTCCGGAACTCTCTCACCGACCGCGAGAGACCATAAGAGACCCGTCACGTATTTCCCGGTTGCGAAGCGCGTATGCATTCCTTCAAAGATAACGGCGGCGAAAAAAATCATAAGATGGAGAAGCCTCGGAGAGTGGGTTTATCTCTTACGGTTGTAAAACAAACCTCATTTAGCAATCGTACAGATGCGGCAGCCGCTGCATACTTCCGGAATTAAATTAATCCCCGGATTATATCTAAAGCTATTGGTCGGGGGAATTTTTTCTTATTTTTTGCGTAATATTTCTTAAGTACATGTAAAAGAAATATGCAAAATAATTATTTGATCAAAGATTTTCCACTTTATATATATAAAATTAAATTTTTATAATTATATATATTTTATGTAATATATATAAAATATATTTTATATAATATATATTTTAATATATTATATATTTTAATATTACATAAAATATATATAATTATATAACATGTTATATAACATATATATAACATATATGTTATACATATAAAACATGTTATAAATATACAATTTTTTAAATATTATATATTATATAAAATAATTTATATATTATATATTATTTTATACAAGCCACA
Source organism: Camponotus vicinus (assembly GCF_025532165.1). Lineage (NCBI taxonomy): Eukaryota > Metazoa > Arthropoda > Insecta > Hymenoptera > Formicidae > Camponotus > Camponotus vicinus. The sequence goes on from NW_028141949.1 coordinate 6,979,687, forward strand.
TAGAAAAAAAATGTGTCAAATCAAAACTTATATACTTAAACTAACGCGTTCATTGTTTCGTATATACGCAACAATTTATAATCTTCTTAGAAGAATTTAATAATTTTAAATTCCAACAATATTATCGTCTTATTTTAATAGTGTAATTGTCACCTCAAGAATATATAATTATTTCATTCTACTTTAAGAAAATTATAATCTTTGATTTAAAAATGTTATTTTGTATCCAACATTGTTTCTTTTCCATTCAAGAAAATTAAATCTTAAATCATAAGAATATATTTTTCTCGATTGAACTATATAAAATGGCTTCATTCAAGTAAGCAATTATTCAAGCAATTATATTTTTCTTTAATTAACGCGATATAATCTCATTTCAAGATTTCCATGTTAAAACTAAATATATTTTCAAAACAAGAATGTCCTTTTTTTCTGTGCATACTTTCAAACTATTACCGAGATTTTTTCCGCTGACGGATTACATTTGTTTGATATTTAATTAATCGTTAATATAAGTGGATAAAAATTAATCGAAAAGTATATCACCGACGCGATTACGCCACTGAACCACCAAAGCAAAAGGGCCATACAACGAACCGTAAATCGAGAGGAGTCAAGAGAGAGAGAGGAACAAGATCGGCTCCGTGAGTCGACTTGTGCACGAGGATGCGAGCGTGCGAGAGATTAAAACGAAAAACTTCTCTCCGCGCTCGTCCCCCGCCCCCTTTTTTCCTCCCTGAAAGAGCGTCGCGCATTTAACCGAGGATGCCCGGGCTCCCTGCGGCGGGTTCAATGAGTGCCCCTCTACCGATGCCCTTCGCCGCGAGCGAAAGGGGAAGGTGCACACAGGTCGACGCGTGTGTGTGTGTACCATGTATGAATTTACGTACACTATACATGTATGAATTTCGGTGAACTTGGTTGCTCTCATTTACTTGTTGCTCCTCGTTCCGAGGAAGAGAACGGCTCCTTAATCACAGCCATACTCATGGACCGTAACTTCCGTGTGTCAGACTACGTAAATGGGAGATCTGATTTTCACACCTCGACACATTCTTGTCTTCAAATAGCTGCTTAAGCGCTACTGTAGCTTTATCTTAAATATGTTTTGCGCCCCCTCTTTCGGAAATATCACCATCATTTTCTTCTTCTTTTTTAAAGCCCGATTATTGATAATTTTGAAAATGAAATTTGATTAGAGTTATATATTTTTTTAATCTTGGAAATAATCGCGTAAAAAGTTCTCATTGATTAAATTATACATTAATAGATTGACATAAATTATATTAAAAAATTAAATTCTTAAATTATAAGTATGTCTTGAGATTTCAAAAGCTACTTAAATGCTCTTATTTATATAAATTATAAGTATGTCTTGAGATTTCAAAAGCTACTTAAATGCTCTTATTTATATCAAATCTGCTTTGAAATCTCAGAAAATTTCGAATATTAATATCGCTTTCTCCTCTCACAATTATCAATTATTTTCCTTCTTTTTCACAGCTACGAGATTTATAATTTTATAAGCAAATTCCAATTAAATTATAAAGTTTTATTAAACTAAGAGGAAGAATATTTTTGAGATTTCCTCGAAAATAGTGCGGTATGTTTTCGCGATTTTATATTTTAGTGTTGAAACTACTTCCTTAATCGATGTTAATGTTCTGGACGGATTCTAACATAACTTGCATCCATCGCTTAAGTTTTGTGGCAGGTCATTAACGAGGATTTTACTCCCAATCGTTCTCCATAGAATAACGAATGGATTCTGGTTGCGAATCTAGTTTGTTCGTTTATTAATTATTCATGCGTGAAGCGAATGAATATCAAATTGTCATGGTAACAAGTATAAAAAACGATGATGGTGCAAATAGCTTTCTGTCCTTGAGCATGAAAAAAGCAAAAATTTAGATAGGGGACGACCGTTATAAAGAAATTACAATTAATGAACATGCGCTTCTATCGACTTAGTATTTGACGAGTGAAGTAAAAATATCATGTATTTAAACAAACATGTGATGGAACATATTAATTAATTAAAATTGCCCCCAAAATTGATCCGTTACAATTGTTTTATTCCCGCAAATTTTTTAATCCTAATTAAAAAAAATAAATACACTTAAACCAACGTGTCGTGCACTCGGCGCGTTTCACGACATTTCGAACGTAATCTCGCTCACGCGACACTCTCGGTGCAGCCTCAAAAGTGATACCGACCTTGAAGACAGCCCAGCAGAACGATCCCGAGGACGAGCGAAAGTTGACGTCGCATTCTTCCGCTAATATCTTCTGGCTTAATATCACGATGTTACCGATGCGGCGACTTCACGAAAGGATATCCTCGCGCAGGAATCCTCGAGCAGGAATCCTCGAGCTCCAACGGGTGATTATTTTATTGTCGAGGTCCCCTCGTCACCGAGGTCGTACGAGAGTGGAGCAGAGCGAAGGAGAAAACGGAAGAAGAGAAGAAAAAGAGCAATAAGAAGACACCGCGAGAAGGAGGCTCGAGGAAGAGCGTGCGAGAAGGAGTCGGCGAGGCCAGGAGAGGAGGAAGCGAGACCTCTTCGACCTCTATCGTCCTTCGAGGTCCACGAACGACTGAGGCGCACGAAGCGACGTCGGGCCGGCTATAGCCTCCCCTTCCTACTTTCACGTGGCGTGCTCCCGTTTCCAGTGGAGGCGCGGAATGGAGAGCCTCTCCATGGGCCATTTACCATTACCATCATCGTCGACGGCGACCGTCAAAAGGAGAGGAGGGCTGACGCCCGGCAGCGAGAGGTGGGAAAGAAGCGTACCCCGCTGTCCTCCCCCTTGCCTCCCCTTTCCTTGGTCGCCTCTTGAAGGTAACGTCGTCGAGTGCCGGGAAGCGCCGGGGGACCAGCGTTTCTAGGCCAGCTCTTCCTCCGCCGACGTGAGACGTCCTTCTTCTGCTCCTTCCGTCGTTCTTCCTCCGCTGCTTCTTCATCTTCCTCGACCAATTTCCCCGGTAGTTCGCGTCATCGCCTGCGAAAGGATCTCGTCCCACTGGCCGCACCGTGGCTTGGAGGTCAAGGATACTTGGTCACGCAATTCTAGCACGGATCGAACGATAACGATGATTCGGAGTACGATACAAGAGCGAGAATCAGCGAGGATGATGCTCCTTTTTTGGTACCCGATGCCCCGTAGGATTTTGTAACCGAGAGGACGAGAAGAAGAATGAGCCCGCGGAGATTTGCACTGCTGATCGTGCACAATATGTATGTGCAACGCAGCACACGTATCATACAATCGTTTCGTCACGTTCGACTTTCGGGATTCGAAGCTAGATTAGACGCGCGCGTTGCACGGATGTTGAGGCTCTGATAAGAAGCGCCGGCAAGAAAGCCGCCGATGATAAAAGCCAGCAGAGTAGGTCGAGCGAGACCCGAACAATCGCGGGGCGCGGAACCGAGGAGCCCACCGATTAATTAATAAAAAATATTAGAAATGTATCGTCGCGTATATTTGTACCCCGAGGAGAGAGGAAGAGAGGAAAGATGAGGAGCGACGTGATCCGCGCGCGTGCGATTAACGACTACACTTTCTAATTGAAGTGTCGTAAGAAATCGAGGGGATGTTCTTGCTAACGATAGCGACATTAGTCTCCTTTCCTACTTACGATTCTAAGCGGTTGTTTCGCGCGCGTGACGAATCTGCGCCGCATACCTGACACCGCAGCTGCGCGATTGACATGTGGCTCTGTCTTTTTGCGGTCTCCTTCCCGGGAGAAATTCCGGAAGGAATTAAAGCAAAAGTAGTCTGTTTTTATGCACGTGGCTAGAAATTTAATAGAGTGCGTTATTAATATCTTGGGATATTTGCTTGTTAGGGAGAATGGCATCAGAAGAGACGAAAATGAAGACGATTCTAATCCTTATCCCTTTGCGCGTGATTAAAATAATTTTATTTAATTTTAATAAATAAATATTAGTACGTTAGAGTCATTAATAACGCATCGACAGCTTTACAGCTTGAAATCCTCGAATGACGAAGCACGACGAGCGCGTACGCGACGAAATCGCCCTCGTTGCGCCCATTAAGATGGCCTAATACGGTCGAAGGAGGGCTAAAAACGCGCGATCGTCGATCGTGTTGCACGCGAAAGTGTGGCAGTGACCCGCGAGAAGGAGTTTCGCGTGCTGCAACAGCTGCGACCGAAAGATCCCGGAGCGTCTCGAGGTCCGCGAGCGATCGTTTATCAACATCGGCTGTCAACGCTATTGAATCGCGAGGTACATGCACACGTGCGTCTCTCCTCGCGTGTTCTCCGGTCTTTACCATTAACCCACTTGCGCCTTTAACGTCGATACTCGGTCTAAGGTAGCCGTACGACCGATTTTCCGCGCTTTGTTCGTCAGCGGAATCGAGAACGCGGACGGATATCAGTAGCAACAGCGGCGAATATATCTCGCTCGCTGTTTTCGAATCCAAGGATCCGACGATTCGTTTCGACAACGAGGCGCGTTGTTCGCGCTGGACGTGCGGAACGGCTCGTTTCAATTATAAATCCGCTCTTTTGTTCGCCGGATGGACGCGATGGTATCTCTTCGCGCTCCTCCGGCAAAAACTCCCCATCGTTTATCGCGGGACAAACGAATTCCGCTCGCCGCTCGCTTCGGGATCGGATGAATTTTTTTTGTCGGAAACGAGAGGCGACGAGCGATCCCCGGGAAACGTTGATAAGCGTCCTCTAAGCCGCTGCGACACGTCCGAGCGGCGGATGTTACGTACCACGTGAGTCGGCGATACCTTTTGACCGGATTGAATTTGAATGGACTCATTATCTTCCTTAATAAGCGGCACTTCGTGCTGCCTAAGCTGCCTTTCTCATGCCGAGGAGCCGCCGCGACACAGCCAAGTTGGCGTGTGTCTCCTCTCGTCCCACAGCTTTTGTCCGCACAACCCAATTTTGCGACCAATTGCCATCGACCCTCTTTTGCCGTGATTCTCATCTCCGTTGTGAGGAATGATGACAGTAAAACTTCAAATGACGTTATTATTAAGTAACAATGAATATCTGGCCGCAAAAGTTGTCTCTTTTTAGCTAACAAATAACTTTAAGGGGTTATGCCTAGTCAGCAGATGGAAAAATATATGATGTTTGGGAATTTTTTTTTGAAAAGTATAATAATTTCTTTTTTACAAATCAATTTTTATTCAAAAGTACAAATATTGAGGATGTTATTTTTTTTTTTTTTTAATAAAATATTAATGTAAAAGTTCTAACTATTCTCCCGGATTGTTTTTTAAAAAGCGTTGCGCGGTGAGCAGTGCTATTCGAAGCTGATTCATGTGACATTAAAAATTCGATAAACTGTAGTTAATGTATGAAATTGTCTAGTAGATGAACGAAGGATTAATCGAAAAATTGTTTTGGGACAAAATGGCAGCCATTTGACATTAAAATATATTCTTTTTCGACTTAAAAATTGCTTTTTTATTAAGTAAAAAAAAGTATTCATTAAAAAATAAAATCCTTTGTTCATCTACTAGATTTTTATATGTAGAAGCCTGTAAAATTTCAAGCAAATCGGTGTAACGGTTTTCGAAATATTTTGCTCATCGACTTTGAAAAAGTGATTTCGAGAAAAACGCGTTTAAGATTTGTGTCAAGTTTATGTTTCAATAAAATGCAGATTTTTTTAATTTACACAAAATTATCTATTCCGGGCCCATATAATTTTAGTTTATTTAAATCTTCATATATTGGCTTGGTAGCCCTCAAAACATCAAAGCTGAAGTTTTATAGTCGTGTTTAAACAAAGTTATACATTCTAGCGCTTCATGAAACATACACTTATAACTCCGTCAATTTGCATCCGATTAATTTGAAACTTTTAAAATATTTTCAATACGATATACTTCAAGGAAATGTAAAAACATAAAAATCGGTTTTTTTACTTTTATGACTAGGCATAACCCCTTGACACATAAATTGCGGCCAGATAAAGATTCATTAAAAAATAATTCAGAAGAAGTTTATTCATGAAAATAAAAAAGAAGTAGTAACTTGTTTATGTCAAAAGATCCAAAGTAAACGGAATGAATCGTATCAATAACATTCTCAACTGTAGAAGCTTCCAAGTATTACCAGAAACGTCAAACACCACGTTTGAATTAACTGCGCAAACAACGTGGATGCTTCGCAGAATCCAATAATCAGTCAGCTCTGAACACATCATGCAAATCGTGCACTTTGTCGACTAAGAGCAACCTGAACGACCGAAAAAGCGAACTTTTCTGCAGCGTCCTCGATCAGAGATATAATTTAATAACGACGCGAACCGTGCGATCGCCTTGATTTGTACACAAAAAAAAAGGACATTCTTGTTTTGAAAATATATTTAGTTTTAACATGGAAATCTTGAAATGAGATTATATCGCGTTAATTAAAGAAAAATATAATTGCTTGAATAATTGCTTACTTGAATGAAGCCATTTTATATAGTTCAATCGAGAAAAATATATTATTATGATTTAAGATTTAATTTTCTTTGAATGGAAAAGAAGCAATGTTAGATAGAAAATAACATTTTTAAATCAAAGATTATAATTTTCTTAAAGTAGAATTAAATAATTATATATTCTTGAGGTGACAATTACAATATTAAAATAAGACTATAATATTGTTGAAATTTCAAATTATTAAATTCTTCTAAGAAGATTATAAATTGTTGCGTATATACGAAACAATGAACGCGTTAGTTTAAGTATATAAGTTTTGATTTGACACTTATTTTTTTTCTATGTATAAGCTCACGGAGAAAAAGGACATTCTTGTTTTGAAAATATTTTTAGTTTTAACATGGAAATCTTGAAATGAGATTATATCGCGTTAATTAAAGAAAAATATAATTGCTTGAATAATGCTTACTCGAATGAAGCCATTTTATATAGTTCAATCGAGAAAAATATATTCTTATGATTTAAGATTTAATTTTTTTGAATGGAAAAGAAACAATGTTAGAGATAACTATATTGAATAGAAAATAACATTTTTAAATCAAAGATTATAATTTTCTTAAAGTAGAATCAAATAATTATATATTCTTGAGATGACAATTACAATATTAAAATAAGGCTATAATATTGTTGAAATTTAAAATTATTAAATTCTTCTGAGAAGATTATAAATTGTTGCGTATATACGGAACAATGAACGTGTTAGTTTAATTATATAAGTTTTGATTTGACACTTATTTTTTTTCTGTGTATCAGATGAAGAGGGGATTCACTTTATTGGTGCGTTATTAAGATATCGTATTAAGATATCGTTATTAAGATATCGTAAATTCATCGTAACATTAAATTCCGTCGTCGGAGGAAAATCATTGAAAGTTATCTTAATTAGTGTGGTGGAAAGAACATTTTAATAATCAGGATAAAGAGAAGTATCCATCGTATTGATGGGTTACGATCTTTCGTTACTCGAGGAAGTCCCGATTAAAAGGCGTACCTGGGATATAAAGATTCGCAGAGTGCATTATGTTTCAATAAACGTCGTCTTTATGGATCCCGAATAATCGATGCGGAGAAATGATTGTTATATATTGTCGATTTTGTTGACGCGATACATCGCGCAAGAGGCTCGGAATCGAAAAGACGCTCGGTTATTCTTATTCGTTACGATTCGTTTCTTCCTGCGAGTTTCTAATCATAAAACATAGCCGCAGACATATGCTTAACACGCGGTGCAAGGCATTTTGATCGTGCATTTACGGTGCATTTCCGACTTTACGACGGTGCACGGCCATTAACCGATCTAATTATATACACATGCATTAAACGGCATTTCGAATCGGTATAAACGTGTTTCCGTATTAGGTAAATTCAAGTCGCCCGGAAGGTTAATAACGTAAAATATTGCCCCAAACCAGAATACGTCGTACCGTTAGATTAAACTCTCGTTAATTGATATTAGTGTATAAGTGGTTGGGTGAAATTCCAGAATGCGTGCGAGAACACGCACTTTTTATATTCACGAGTTTCCTCAGACGATTCAGAATCGAATTTATTTTCTTATTTATTGTAAAAGTGACAAAGTTGATAAACTCATTAACATTTCAAAGAAGATTAAAGAGACTCGGCGGAGGGATTGGAACTTGTTTAGAGAGCGATTTATTACTCCACGAGCCGGTTTCATCGACATTGCTTAACTTTAACTGTTCCCCGATCTATCTCTATCTCTCTGCCTTGTCCTGTTTCCAAAAAGAGCTGGAATAACTCGGCGTAAAAAAAATATTGATCGGTTAAAACGACGATACGAAGGGAAAATTCTTTGTATTCCGATATATAAATCAAAGCTGCGTTTTTTAAATTTCGCCTGCGCCCGGTTTCGTCATCCACTCTCTTTTATTCTGTTGTTCGTATCTTTTGAAAGAACGTGTATTTTTTTTCTTTTCTTTGCAAGAAGTGAAAGAAAATAAAACACTTGCGAGCGTGAGAGGCTGTCTCTTGGCGGGATAAGACAAATAAGTGTGTGTCAATAAGCTGACCAAAACTTTAACGGCCAAAACTATTTGTTTAACTATATCAATAATTTCAAAACTATCGAAAATAAAGCCAGAACTGTTAATTATTTTTGAGTTAATCACGAAATAATATATCACAGACACGACAAGTAAGGCAGAATGACAGAAGAAGAAGAAATGTGGTATCGTCTTCGTGATTCGTGAATTTTCATGTATTAAATAAATAATTGGCCGATATTCAAAGCTTCTCCAAGTCCGCAAAATTAACACGAATAAAATTTGCCACAAAATGCGAGAATGTGCTTTCTAAAGCAAAAGCGTGAAGCACTGCTGTATTTGTACCACATATTTCTCGTAATCTATTTCTCGCAAAGAAAGCAAATACTTTGAGCACAGAGTCTGCCGCTCTAATACTATCAATCGTAATATATCGAAATGTATTTTCTTCAATAAATAAAATATTAATGTCAATTTTATTAAGTAACTCTACGCTACTATTCCATTTCTCGTTTTATAATCAAATATTGAATATATGTCAAATTTATTATATTATGTTTTTTCTATTTAATTTTTATTCGGATAGTTTAGCGAAAATACAGTGATAGATTTTCTCAGGGGAAATGTATAAATTTTATGAAAAATAAAGAAAGAAAATTCAATTTAAAGTGTACGATCTCTTCTTGATTTCAAAGTTATCGAGAATATTACTCGTCGAGCAGAAAAATCTGATTGATGTCTCGGCAAAACCAGATTATCCGATGTGATGAACGAGCTTCTTATGTGAAAAAGAACGCTTCGTGTACACAGTGACTGGTTGTGCGACTCCCCGTCTTATTGATTCCTCGTAATTACCGTTTCTTACGGAAATATCACACGCGAGCGAATTTTCTTTCACATCGAAAACGATTCCAACGCGATGATCACGGACACGTGTGCATCAGTGTCACACTTGCAACGTGCATCCGTAATTATCTGGATCGCAGGTAAAACCAATCAGTGATAATACACGTCAGGTAGAAAGCACGAGCGCACATCTCGATATGTAAAACTGCAAGACATGCGATTTAAGATGAACGCTCGATATCGGGGACCACCAACGTGAACTTTAAAACGTCCATCTCACAATCAGTCGAAGATGCACTGACGTTGCGACAGCAATTTCGATCGAACGATATGTCGATTATCGATATCAAATTATCTAAATTGAAAATGTTGTCGCGTTCGACGAGTCGATTTTGACCCTATCGGAAACTCAGACTATTCTCATCATCGGTTTATGCAGAAAAATAGCATCGTGCACTGAGAAAAATCGTTTGATTCTGATAAAAGGCATTTTGATTAAACCAAGCAGAATTTCTAGTTATCACAATAGGATTCGATTTTTTATAACTAGAACGTTTAATTGATTTTACGACAAGGATTTGGTTAGTATTTTCTAGTTGGATCTATAAAACTTCTTGTTATATTAACTAAACATGGACATAGTGATGCCATTTTTTAGGTAAATTTAGTATTATTAACAAGAAAATTTGGTAAATTTAATAGGAAGGAGTTAATCATACCCATCTGGTAATTCCTAAAGGAATTCTGATTCGTTCATTTTCCAACAGATATACTGGTTGAATCTACCAGATTTCTAATTAATGTAACCAGATTTTTTTCTCAGTATGTGATAAACGACTCGACGATACAGAAGATCTCTCGTCTTCGACGTTGTAACACTCTTGTTTGCGGTCACGAGCAGCTTTTCTCGCTCGCAACATTTGCGTAACGGCTCAACCGCGCGATAATCACGCTTAATTTTAACGCATGATAATGTTATGGCCAGCCATGGGACGAGAACTGCATTTCTGCGTTTCTTTTCCCGCAGGACGAGCAGAACGAGACTGCATGTCGTTTTGATTCAACTTATTACACCAATCCGCCTCCATCAGACGTATGGAGATAATGTCAAAAAAATTGTACGTGTGCTGTCAAATGTGTTTTATATGTTGGTATCTCGTGTCGACGATCTCTCGAGTCGTTTGGGAGCGTCCCTTGAGAGGCTTAATGTGTTTGCTCTTCGCGTTTTTCCTCGAGATGGTGCGAAATTTCGCGGACGCACAGCACGATTGTCCAAAATTCCGCCTCGTCGCATCGCCACATGAATGAATATTATCGCATCCTCTTGACCACCCACTCGCTGCATCAGCGGATGCAGAATGACACTTGGACGCGCGGATTAAATTGCGCTCAATTTGCTTAAGACACACGGCCGTTTCAAATCTGTCCACGACTTACGTCTGTACCGCGTGCAAAATAAAATCCCCCGCGTTCGCGTGTCGCGGTATATACACGGTGTAAAAAAATACACGGAGTACAAAATGTAAAATAAAATATGACATAAGAAAACTTGACACAAATCTCGCCTCGTATATCTTCCCGAGCGAAAAAGGTAATGGCGAACGTTTTCACGTGGCCAAACGTTTTTACTTTGAAGAGCGTGAATTGATGAAACGATAATGCCGCAGGAATATCACACTCTATATCTGTATGTATGCGGCTGCGTATATAATTTGCATGTTTTGCCGATCGTTCGCCCGCGGCTCGATACTTCCAAGCCGCTCTCACCGTGTGCCTGATCTACTTAGTACATTATTTTCCTCCATATTAGCATTTTTATTCGACTCGATACTATCGATCGATTGTAAATCGGATTTTTCGGATACCAATTTTTCGCATTGCTCTTCTAGATCTTGCATACTTTTATTGAGAATATATAATACTTTATAAAAAAATCGGACCCAGAACCGACAAACATACTTTAGAACGAGATTGTGTACTCAGATATCGAATTTTTTTGCCACATCGCAAACTGATTCATATTGTTTTTCAGGAATTTCTGAAAAGAGGAGAGACATTTCCCACATTTTTCTTGAGGACAAAAAGAAGCAGAATATTTCTTTTAGCCTGGAATGCCAGACACATATCGAGGCTGTATAAATCTCTGATTAACGCAGGAATTTGTGCGAAAACGGCGTATGTGGTTGAAATTAACGACGAAACACCGACGCGAATGCGCACAGTCACCATTCTACAATCACTCGCACCGACGAATGCAAGACGATCGTAACTCTCGTTGCGCACACAAGTCAGCAAGGCTACCGAGACTTTTACACCTAGTCTGCCGAGAACTCGGCCACTTCGAATGCGACGCTTTCGGCAAACGAGAGAGGAGGAGAGCACACTTTGTACGTGCATCGAGCATTCCTTTTTTTTTTCGTAACCGTTAGTCCAGCCTCCTTTACCGGACACGAGCTAAAAACGAGATTGCATTCACGTATAATTGTTTCTTCAACAATTAGTTTATGATTTTGTTTTATATATCCAATTGAGAAAGTATTGAATACTCGAAAAATTCCATTGTAAGCAGGCTTTTATTAATTAAAATTATTAAAATTGCTTTATACTTGAGTATAAATGATTTTGAGAATTTTATTCTTCTTTTATTAAAATCATAGGTGGAAAAAATTATAGATTAAAAAATCTCTATTTTTTAATTCTTTATTTAGTATAAAAAACAGTAAGAAAAATATTCGTTTAGTGAAAACTGTGAAAAATATCATTATGTCATGAATATAATGATGCCAAATAATTGCATCTTTTGATGTATTAATTACAATAATTATAATTATTCTCAGGAGCAATACATATAAATTAAGGTGAATTATATTACACAATATTGCGATTGCAGATTGAATAATTGCTTACTCGAATGAAGCCATTTTATATAATTCAATCGAGAAAAATATATTCTTATGATTTAAGATTTAATTTTCTTGAATGAAAAAGAAACAATGTTAGATTGGTGCCGTTTTTCGTCGTTCGATTCATTGCAGAAATAATGCTTGCCAGCAGTGGATAAACTAGGTGTTGGAGAACTTAATCTATCAATACCAGACCTCTTTCACACAGAAGCGACATCTCGAGATTACATTTCTTCAAGCTTTAGATGCTTAGCCTCGCGACTTGATTGATAAAATAAATAAGATTGGAAAATAATATAAATATTTATCAAGATTATTTATATTTATTCAAAATCCACGCGAGAATTGTCAAGTTCTTTTTCATTTTACACTGATACGTGAAATTATATAAACATAAAGAAACAATATAATCAACAATTTCGAAGGAAATTTTAGTAAAGACTTAAAAATAAAAGAGAATAGAAGGATATAAATTGATAGAGGGAAGTAAAAGTCAAAATTTTTTCGCTATGTGATCTCGTGCGATCTCTCGGATGTTGAGAAATTCCCTAGGAAATTTTATCGCGTCCCTCCACTTGTCGCTCCATCTGCAGCTCCCTCAATGGTATTCCTGCTACATGCGTTGTCATTCCGGGCGCGAGGATCACGGTTTTATCGGAGGCTGCGTGCGGTGCGCGAGAACGGCTTCCCGCGAAAATGTGGTGAGCTTCATTTTCTGACAGGAGCGGACCTCGCGATCGGCCAGCGATCAGCTGATCGACCGGCGAGTTCGACTTGTTTACAAACACACGTAGCGCACCTAACCTCCAATCTTTGACATATAACCTGTTCAGTTTTGACGTGTCGACCGGAGCCGTCCGCGATATCGATGATGAGATTGACGCGAACGTTTGATCGAAATCTTTCGATTCTAGACTGACTCTAATCGCTCTTTTTTTTCTCTTCCCAATAGATGCACTCCACGGGCAATGGCACGATGGTCAACGGTACTATCCGGGGTGTTCTTGGCTCTCTCCATGGTCCTCTCCCTGGGGAAGCTGTTGATGCTCGCCGCAGGGACTGGAAGCAATGGGGAACTCACGGAGGCGGACCAATGGCTCACCGAGATCGGCCTCGCCAAGTATCGTCCGCTCTTTAGGAAAGAAGGTAAGTGCCAGAGCATCAGAGACTTGATGACAATTCGCGGGATGCCGCGAATATCTCGATTATTGAGACGCTTCCAGCTCTACGCGCTTCAATAGGCATATTTTCAGAAAGAGATTGCAAATTCTTTGATTTTTCAAGAGACTTAAATTACTATTAATTGCCGAAATTTTTATGCGCCGAATAAAAACACTGGATAGTTACAGAAATAATGTAACCGAGAAAATATAAATTATTAAAAAAATAAATTATTAAAATTGTTTATTACAATTACATCAAGCGTATGTCATCTCGTAAAAATAGCTCCTGATGTCGAGATTTTATTTTAAATTTAAGTAGGCTGTGCCAGTTAATATATTGGAGTAATTTCTGCGTATGTAGTATCCTGAAATAGAATATTACTTCAGAATTACATGAATTGCGCAAAAAATTTGCTTGCAGCTCTCGCGCGTTGCAAACGATGCGTAGATCGATTATCTTTGTGTTAATGAAGGACGTACGTGCACACATGCTTGACGCAGATTATGTATATTAGAGCGCAGCAATTTTTTCCTCAATGACTGATTCTGTATCGCGTAATTTGCCATTCATCGGACACCTTTATACATCATGGTGCAGTCATTTTACGCATCGTATTCCACTTGAACAATTTATCTCAACACGCGAATTTCCACAGAATTTTCTAAATTATTAATGCAAGACCTGACACGCATACGCGCAGTTAAAATTAATTAATAAATCTTAAGCACATCCGCGCGTAGAATTTGCATAGTAATATAAGATGCATGAAGAGATTGCATTATGCATTATTATGATACATTATGTAATTCATGTTGAAGAATTCGCGTAAATCCTGATAATATAGCACATACACGCATAATATCCACCGCTATATTAATCATGCGACTTTATCTTTGTTAAACATGTAACAGTAAGCCCGTAGTAAATTTTCTTAAAAAAAAGGAATCTTGCGAGAAAATGTAATCCACAAGTATACAAAATTAATATCTCTTTCAAACTATTGTGTCTAGAAAAAAGATCTCATATAAAAGTTGTAAAGTTTCGAGTGTGATATAAGAATATGAGAATATTGCTTTTAGATTTTCTTCCTCGATTATTTTTATCGCTAATTATATATTTGCAATAACGAGATGATTAATTGTAAAAAGAATGAACTATATTAACTGTGAATTAGCAATGTTGACTATATTACTTTTACGTTTTGATGTAAAATACATTACTGCCTGTAAGAGAATATAAATGATAACAAACACGATTTTATTATCATGATTGGAACGATGGCGTCATTATCGGAAATTTTGTGTGTGACGTAATAATTTATTGTTTGGCACAAAGTCAATTCGCGGCCAGTATTCCGGATACTATCGATTACCCGTAAATTTGATCTGCCTTTACAATGAGCCGTAGCTGCTTCCCTCAAAGGGGACCCGACGTGTAATATAGGACGTAATATAGATATCCGAGGGAGATGAGAGACCCTGAGATGAATTTTAAACTCGTACATTCATTTGCATCACATTTTCGGGGTCGCTAGGTTCGATACATTAAAATTCACACGTTTCAAGTTTACGTAGAGGACGAGGAATTATAAATACAAATAATTTAGAAACGAAAAGCTCACACAGAAAAAGAGGACGTTCTTGTTTTGAAAATATATTTAGTTTTAACATGGAAATCTTGAAATGAGATTATATTGCGTTAATTAAAGAAAAATATAATTGCTTGAATAATTGCTTACTTGAATGAAGCCATTTTATATAGTTCAATCGAGAAAAATATATTCTTATGATTTAAGATTTAATTTTCTTGAATGGAAAAGAAACAATGTTGGATAGAAAATAACATTTTTAAATTAAAGATTATAATTTTCTTAAAGTAGAATCAAATAATTATATATTCTTGAGAGGTGACAATTACAATATTAAAATAAGACGATAATATTGTTGGAATTTAAAATTATTAAGTTCTTCTAAGAAGATTATAAATTGTTGCGTATATACGAAACAATGAACGCGTTAGTTTAAGTATATAAGTTTTGATTTGACACTTATTTTTTTTCTGTATATAAGCTCACGGAAAAAAAGGACATTCTTGTTTTGAAAATATATTTAGTTTTAACATGGAAATCTTGAAATGAGATTATATTGCGTTAATTAAAGAAAAATATAATTGCTTGAATAATTGCTTACTTGAATGAAGCCATTTTATATAGTTCAATCGAGAAAAATATATTCTTATGATTTAAGATTTAATTTTCTTGAATGGAAAAGAAACAATGTTGGATAGAAAATAACATTTTTAAATTAAAGATTATAATTTTCTTAAAGTAGAATCAAATAATTATATATTCTTGAGAGGTGACAATTACAATATTAAAATAAGACGATAATATTGTTGGAATTTAAAATTATTAAGTTCTTCTAAGAAGATTATAAATTGTTGCGTATATACGAAACAATGAACGCGTTAGTTTAAGTATATAAGTTTTGATTTGACACTTATTTTTTTTCTGTATATAAGCTCACGGAAAAAAAGGACATTCTTGTTTTGAAAATATATTTAGTTTTAACATGGAAATCTTGAAATGAGATTATATTGTGTTAATTTAAGAAAAATATAATTGCTTGAATAATTGCTTACTCGAATGAAGCCATTTTATATAATTCAATCGAGAAAAATATATTCTTATGATTTAAGATTTAATTTTCTTGAATGGAAAAGAAACAATGTTGGATAGAAAATAACATTTTTAAATTAAAGATTATAATTTTCTTAAAGTAGAATCAAATAATTATATATTCTTGAGAGGTGACAATTACAATATTAAAATAAGACGATAATATTGTTGGAATTTAAAATTATTAAGTTCTTCTAAGAAGATTATAAATTGTTGCGTATATACGAAACAATGAACGCGTTAGTTTAAGTATATAAGTTTTGATTTGACACTTATTTTTTTTCTGTATATAAGCTCACGGAAAAAAAGGACATTCTTGTTTTGAAAATATATTTAGTTTTAACATGGAAATCTTGAAATGAGATTATATTGCGTTAATTAAAGAAAAATATAATTGCTTGAATAATTGCTTACTTGAATGAAGCCATTTTATATAGTTCAATCGAGAAAAATATATTCTTATGATTTAAGATTTAATTTTCTTGAATGGAAAAGAAACAATGTTGGATAGAAAATAACATTTTTAAATTAAAGATTATAATTTTCTTAAAGTAGAATCAAATAATTATATATTCTTGAGAGGTGACAATTACAATATTAAAATAAGACGATAATATTGTTGGAATTTAAAATTATTAAGTTCTTCTAAGAAGATTATAAATTGTTGCGTATATACGAAACAATGAACGCGTTAGTTTAAGTATATAAGTTTTGATTTGACACTTATTTTTTTTCTGTATATAAGCTCACGGAAAAAAAGGACATTCTTGTTTTGAAAATATATTTAGTTTTAACATGGAAATCTTGAAATGAGATTATATTGTGTTAATTTAAGAAAAATATAATTGCTTGAATAATTGCTTACTCGAATGAAGCCATTTTATATAATTCAATCGAGAAAAATATATTCTTATGATTTAAGATTTAATTTTCTTGAATGGAAAAGAAACAATGTTGGATAGAAAATAACATTTTTAAATCAAAGATTATAATTTTCTTAAAGTAGAATCAAATAATTATATATTCTTGAGGTGACAATTACAATATTAAAATAAGACTATAATATTGTTGAAATTTAAAATTATTAAATTCTTCTAAAAAGACTATAAATTGTTGCGTATATACGAAACAATGAACGCGTTAGTTTAAGTATATAAGTTTTGATTTGACACTTCTTTTTTTTCTGTGCACGTACGCATCAAATTTATCGCGAGTATTGCAATATTCGCTGATCAAGTGCAACAATTGCCACGTAACTTGGTGGGAAGAAACTGATTTATCGCACTGAGAAAAAAATCTGGTTGCATTAATTAGAAATCTGGTAGATTCAATCAATATGTCTGTTGGAAAATAGACGAATCAGAATTCTTTTAGGAATTATCAGATGAGTATTAACTCTTTCCTGTTAAATTTTCCAAATTTTTTTGTTAATAATACTAAATTTACTTAAAAAATGGCATCACTGTGTTCATGTTTAGTTAATATAACAAGAAGTTTTATAGATGCAACTAGAAAATACTAACCAAATCCTTCACTGAGAAAAAAATCTAGTTGCATTAATTAGAAATCTGATAGATTCAATCAATATGTCTGTTGGAAAATGGACAAACCAGAATTCTTGTAGGAATTACCAGATAAATATGATTAATTTCTTCCTGTTAAATTTATCAAATTTTCTCGTTAATAATACTAAACTCACCAGCACCAAGTCATCTTCAGCATCAAATTTTTTCCATCTAATTTCAAAAATTTGTTTAATATTCTGAATTCCAATAAGATTATTAAATAAATTCAATCCAGATTATTGAATAAATTATTTTAAATTCAGTTTGTTAGAAATTAAACTTATAAACTCAGTGCGGGATCTCCGAAAACTTCAGATTCGCGCGGGAAGAAATGTCAACGTTGTAAGCTCGTTCACTAGAAAAAGAAGGAAATCTGTTATTGTTGCAACGGAATCTCGAAGAGTTATTCTTTCTCGCAATTTTCCTGCGAAAAATTCCTCGATATCTGATTATATTACCAAAGTTCGCGAATGACAAGTGTACGCGAGGAAGAAACGAACTCGCGATTCATTAATCTCATCCCGCAAAGCTCCGAGATTAATCGCCACGCATCAACGACGATGTACGAATCATCGTAGACACTCGTTTTTCTATCTTTCAAGCCCGGAAAGAGCGCTGATAAAGCGATAAATCAACAGCATTGCCCGATCCTTCATCGTTTTGGCTGCCAAGAATATTGGTACTTTCTCTCTCTTTTTCTTCTTTCCGTCTCTTTCTCGTAGTTTGCGAGTTTTACGGCATATATACATATACATATATCTCGTTACCGGCGGTTTACGAAGGGACGCGTCCGCTCAACCGCGATGTTTTCAATACTGCTCCATCTTGGCGTTGAGTCGGCACATGCGATTTCTTTCGCCATTTCGCATTTATCGAAAAATGATTGCCGAGCAAACGACGCAAAAGTCGTCCTTGATTCTTCATCGCGCGCTAAAGAAACAACGATCCAGTTTGTTGCTGCGTAATCGTGCGAATTAATCTCGCATGATAATTAGATGGGGGGAAAAAATCTTATCTGACAAACACCTCATTCAATGCCGAAGAGATCTTTTTTTAGCAGAAAGAAATAATAACGTCCTATCGACGTACGCTCGTGATTTAGTGCGAGTTATTACTATCGGGAAACGCTATACTTATACCATGTCCACTAACCGATAAACGCCACTCGCCTAATGGCTCTCTCTCTCTCTTTCCCTCGATAACCGATAATGGATGTCGCGCCAAATTAATCGACGCGATACTGTCATCAATAAACGCGAAAAACATACACACGCTCGCGCGAAATTGCAACTATTAACTTATCCCACAATGTCGGCTATAGTTTGCCTCGCGATTAAATTATAGTCGTACTTGACACGAGCGTATGGACACGGTTAAATGGCTAAAGTTCGATAACAAAGGGTATAATATAACTAGGTACGGATCGTTTGTGGTCTCTCCGTAATTCGACAAACATTTCTCGAGTGTTGTTAATGCACTTCTCCGCTCGAGTTTAACGCTCAAAGTGGAATACACTTCAGACGCGAGCCCTCTCGGTGCTCCTGGCCGCGCAAACGCCACGGCGAAGAAATCTAGAGCGCCGAAAGTTGCCTAGGTTCTGGTTAGCGAGCGCGGAACGGCGATGAAGCCTTGAAAATGAATAATGAATGATACACGCGGCATTCGGATCCGCATCGATCCGCAGCCGAGAGTGGATGTCGTCGGACATACACGACTATTCATTTCGACTACTTTCCGCAATCGATGCGGAAAGGTATGTTTACAGGCTCCTCGCTTCGTTGAAGTGGATAGCTCGTTTTGCGATCCTCGGCAACAAGGAAATTCAAAGACCTTTATTAATTAATTGCCGCGAATTAATTTAATCGTCTCGTTGCAATCCGAGTTGACAGTAAAAAATTGCAAATGATATTAATTTTGTATACTATTGGACAAAGAAATACATAAATGAGAAGAATATATAATGTGTCGTGTAACGAAAAAATTGAAAATCGGGTTCTTTTAATCTTCCTATCAAATAGCTTTTCAATTAAGCCTAGGTAATTAGCTCGAGCGTCGAGACGGCAGCTTGTGTTGCATTAATTATATCGAGACATCAAATATTTGTATGTCGTTTATATTGATATGGTAAATATTTATAGGCCGATGATGCATCGTCGAAAATTAATATTCGAAAATTAATATTTGCATCATTCGAGTGAGGAATTTTTTCTATTTTTTTTATAATAGTAGCTAGATCATTTTGTCGCTATATTTGACGAGGAACAGGTTACAATTATCGGAAAAAGTATAAGCCCAATTTTTAGCGGCGAACTGGTTGGAAACCAATATCGCGATGTACTTGGGCAGTGTTCTTTTAGGCTGCTCCTTCGCTATAGACATCGCAACCATACGTTTTTATCGACCTCGACGAAATTACCTCCGTCGTTTTCCGGACGCGAAATGTCAGTGGTATTACGTCTCCTGAACTCGTCGAGGCGCGAGCATATTGCAATCAGGTTATTTTGAAATCTCGATATTAAAATGAAAATTGTCGGAAAGTTTAAATCACGAGAGAAATAAAAATGAAAGTTATCACGATATCCTGGAGATTTTTATATCATTTTTCGTTAAATAACTTGATATTTAAAATATCATTTTTGAGCTTTTAAATCTGTGAGAAAAATTTTTTTTCTTGAGAGATATATATTTATTTATTTATATTTAATTTGAATTTGAATTTTATTAAAATCTTTCTTACTATTTAAACGTATTTTATATCATTTTTTATATCATTTTTATCGTCAAATAACTAGATATTTAAAATATCATTTTTGAGCTTTTAAATCTGTGAGAAATTTTTTTTCTTGAGAGAGATATATATTTATTTATTTATATTTAATTTGAATTTGAATTTTATTAAAATCTTTTTTACTATTTAAACGTATTTTATTTCTCTCTGATATTCTCTAAGTCAATTTTGAAAATCGGAATGAATTAAGTCAATCGAATGTAATTTATATTGGAAAACAAAAAGATTTCTGTTATGTAAGAAGCTTTTATCTTGTCGAATTTTACTCGAAATGATCTTCCACTTAATTCACAGACTTGGCAAGCGAAATTAAATTTTTTTATCGTATAGATACATCGCTATATCTTATACCATCTTAGATTTCGATTCTCCCCATTTTATACAATTACAAGTTGGCAGCCGAGATTCAGCGAGATCGTGTCGTTCTACTTAGCGGAGTCGTTTTTGTTTTCTGCAAGAAGCGAAATGCATCTCCGTACCTGGCATTAAAGTTCTCTCTCGTGCAGTGTCTTATCGTGCGATACAAAAGAAATTGACGTCATCCCGCGAGAGTATCGAGGTAGTTAATAGCGTAATGAGACGTAGCTTTCAAGTAATTAACATTAAGTTTTCAAGGTTCAGGTTCCACTTGGTTTTTGTCCGTCTTACATCGCAAAAATTTGTAAAGAAATAATCGCGGGGCGAAACAATTGTCGCACTGCAAAGTGCGAGAAATAACTCATATTATAGTTTGAAAATTTCATCTCGATGAAGAGCGTCCCTTTAAATAAAAATTCGGAAAAGATCGATGAGCGCGCATTTCGAATTTATTTCGTTCAAATAGATTCATCCGCGGCTCTTTCGCCGAGATGTTATTGAAATATCCTTGCGAGATGAGAATGGGACTCGGGTGACGTACATTCCGCTTGGCAATGCTCCCTGACAATTGTTCGATTTTCGCGAATGTCGATTCCAATCCAGTCACGTGTCTACAGTGTTCTCGCATCATCGGCGTATCCTCGTCGAATTTAGGTTTCTCTCGGAGCATTTAGGTTCCTTTTTCCTGACTTTTACGTGACTCTCTTCATATCGTTAATTTTCTGACAAAATACGTAATGACATTCTCAACGATAAGAAATAATAAACTCGACGTCACGTTTACGAATAATCTTGCAGCCGTGAAAAAGATATATCTTCCTTATTCCAAATACAAGAAAATATTCCGCGAGGTAATCGACTAGACTTTTCCAGCGCGTTTGACAAGTCACTTTGTACCAAGGTCACGCAGTGTCTGCATACGTGATATTCGCTATTGCATACGAAGCAGGGCCATTCGTGCCACCTCATGAAAGGTATTGGAGTCCATCCCGTGCTGGGATTTTTCTCTCCTTTCCCAAAATTTCGCTCTCCTCTCCCTTTTTTATTTGTTTTTTAAACCGACCATCGATTTCCCGGGCACTGACGCGTTACAGCCAGAGCACGTATACACGCATCGGGCGCGCTTTACAATCGGGTACACGTTGCGGTGCAGGGGATGGATGCGGGTGGCGGGGGTGGCGTGGCCATGGCGTGGCGACGCCTCGAAGACGGGAGCACGGCCGCGCTCAAAAGGCGACATGAGTAGGTCGACGGCGTGATACCCCCGTCGGAGGGTAACGAGAGACAGAGAGAGAGAGAGAGAGAGAAAGGGAGAGAGAAAAGGTTGGCGTGGTCCTCTCGCGCTTGCTCGTGGTGGGGTCGGCGCGGCGCGGAGGGTCGGCTCCGGCCGCGTAATCGCATCGCATGCAGTGGCCTGGCGTGAGTCCGCACGAGCGCGTCGAGTCGCATCGGGAGCGGATTGCATTCTTATCGGTTCTCGGATCGCGTCGACGGGGTCGAATCTTGAATCTTGCCCCGAGATTTGGCGCGTCGCGGCCCCTCTTCTCTCACCTCTCGCGTCGTCTTCTTCTTCTTCTTCTTCTCTCTCGTTCGCTTTCTCTCTCTCTCTCTCTCTCTTTCTCGCTCCCTTACGCGGGGCATTATGCTCGCGGCCGACGAGCGCGTCCGCGATAGAAACGGCGTCCTTGTCAACGGTGAGACCGCGAGCGAGTGCCGATCAGCTGATCGCGCGGAAAGCCTTTGACACGCTGGCGGTCAGCTCGGCCCTTAACAAAACCACTGGCACCAGCGGAATCCAGTCGATCGTAGGAGCGACCCGCGTTTTCGGAAGGTGAATCCTCGCCCCCACCTTTCCCCTCGCACCTTGCTCCGACCTAAATCCCGTATCCCGTAGATCTCGTCGTTCTCGCGAATCACTCTCCCCTCCCCCGCTTCCCTCGCGAGTATTATTCTCGAGTCGTAAGCCCGCGAGCGATTGAAGGATGTCGATCGTAATCTCGTAAGTGCGGCGTGATAAGATCTCTTTTTATTACTCTTATCTCTCCGTCTCGTTTCTCCGGAATCGTCGAACCTTCTCTTTTTCCCGCCGTCGGAGATCTCGAGTACGTACTTGAAGTCGAATTCGAGAGTTGTCAGGAGAGAGAGATGGAAGCCGCCGTCGGTTTAAACCGTAAGTTTACCACTGCGCCCGCTACATCCGTTTGTATCAAACAACGGACGCGCACATTTCTTTACGGCACCCAACGTACATTTATATACGAGCTATAACTAGATCGAGTCGCTAAATTTGCATATCACTTGCCGCACATCTCGAAGAAAGACACGTCGCTTTTCGCAAGAAATCACATAATCGTTTCAGCAAATCACCTCTATTCCACTTTCGTACTTTTGTAATAATTATTACTGAAGAACAAAATCCGTTTTATTTCCTCGTTCTTTTTTATTTAATTTATTTAATTTTTTATTTATATTTATTTATTTTTATTTATTTATTATTTTTTATTTATATTTATTTAATTTTTTATTTAATTTATAAAATTATTTAAGCGAATTTGTATCATAAATTTCTCACAACTTTTTACATGATTTGAAATTAAAATATCGATATATGAAAAAGAGTAGGATGAATAATTTATCATGTATAAATTTGCTTCGATCAACTCCATTTTTTTTCGACAAAATAGGATCGAATATCTCTCGATATGAAAAAAGGTGACGTTTATTTTCTTAAGTTTTTTTTTTAATTGTTTTTACCGCGATAGAATATTTTACGTTTAAGGGAGCACGCCTTTAATTTGCGTTACCGATCTTGGAGCATAAAACTCGGCGAAATAAGGAGCGTGTATAAAATCCCATTACAAGGAGATGGTTAATTCATTTCCGTTTCCGTCGGAATGTAAAGCGCATTCGGGTCACGACGAAAGTTCCCGGACTGCGGGATAATGCAATCGGCGGTGGTTTCTCCTCGCCAAAGTTTCCGCGAATTTGAATTTCCTCGTGCTAGAGATTCGATACCGATGATCGGGCGCCACCGACGAGCGGCGGATCTACGCACGACCGGGTCCGAAACTTTGTTACAGGGAGAGGGATCAGGAAGGGATAGGGGAGACAGTTTCGAATTCCGAAGGACTCATCTTCGTCGTCCAACTTGCAAGTCCATCTCTTCCAAGTCGAAGACAAATATGCCCGGGAAAGAAAAATATTGTTCCGCGCGATCGATGTTATTTTTCATTTCGGAGTAAACTTGATTTTATCGAACGAATGCAGCGGACACGGTCCATTATTCTTAATCTTTGATTACTCGACGATAAAATTCTGCGTTTCCTCCTCTTTCTTTTCGTTATCAGATTCGCGATATTTCCTGGATTTTCCTATGACTCATACGCTGATGCTAATCTTGGTTCTAGAATGCCACGTGTAATGTTTTCATGTTGAAGTGTCATCCGATAGCACACGAGTCCTGCGCGATTATTGTAAAGTTGACGCTGCAGCAGCATGAATGTTAACAATTTTAATTGCCTGGGTATTTCTGCTAATGAAATAATGCGAAGTGAAAATTTAACACAAACGTATACGTGTCCGGTGCACAGTTGTAACGTTAATTGGCGTCGGATTTGCAGCTACACCTTCGCAGTCGCTGCTCTTCGTTAACCTGGAATACACGACTAATTACAATAGGCAATTTTTGTTTTTTTCGAGATGTAAATTAGCATTAAAAATAGAAAAATAGAACGGTGTATTCGTTGCAATTGCGGCTATGCCGATGCGAGTGGGGGAGATAACATCCCCCGTCATCTTTCTCATTGTCGGTGCCGTAATTTATGCGGGAGCATCCTCATTGTGATGTATGCGCTTACATTATACGCGGGTAACGAGCCGAAAGGAAGCTTTCGCGAGCGAGAGGCTCGCTCGATATAGATTAACGCTTCGCAAAACGAACGTACGGGATCGATTCTCGCCGAAACTCGGCATTGCGGCGAAAAACGTATAATTCGCTCGCCTTCTCTCCCTCGCCTCGCCTCTCGCTATCGTGTTTCCCTAACTGATTCGAGACGTGGAACGGAAATGATTTCGAGAAACATTTTTGCGCGGCAGACGAGAGATTATTTTTCTCCCATCGAAGCTTGGGCTAAAGCGTTTTACCCGGCAACTTTTTCGAGCAATTACTTACCATGATCGCGCGCCCGAGATAACGTTGGGATATAGTCGGGCTACTAATCGGGACTACGTGACGGCAAATTCGAATCAAGGGATAAGGGATAATGCGTTGCCTCACGCGAGATCGATTTCCCGAGGCGTGTTGTTACACGCGAGTAACATATGTGGACGAAGGGAAAAGTATCGATCGTCCCCTAGATGACCTCAACCTTCATACTTACCGCGCCGGAAAGCTTTTTCTTTAGGCTACGTAAAGAATTTCCGACACTATATATCGGCCCGCAATCTTAATGACCAGAAAGGTACGACGCAAAAGCATTAGAGCGAGACGTTATCCGCGCCACACATTTGATGTAAACGCGAGCAAATTTACTGGAAAAAAAAATTTATTACGAAGGAAATTCAACTTGCGCAAAAAAATTGATAATTATTAATTTTTAACTCGCATATAAAAAATTAATAATTATTCGTTAATTTAATTACATGCATGAGATGATTGTTTTCTCGCACGAGTATTATTTATTTCTCGAATCAAACAAATTTTATTGCATTAAATTGTAATTATTGCACCGAGAATATTTGTTAATATTAATATTTTGTAAAATATTAAATTATATTATTTGTAAATATTAATATTTTGTAAAATTGTCTATCGCGTGGGGCGGGAAATCCGTTGCTTTTGGACGCCGTTTTACGATTGTCGACATCGCGGATAACCCACCACGCGAGACGCTCGTAAATCCTCCGAATCGAAGATTATTTTCGACGAACGCAATCACGAATTGCACGGTGGAAATCGCCGGTGGCTGGAATTCTCCCGAAACACTTCGAAAATGCGAAATGCAACGAAAATGGCACGAAAACGCGAGCGCGAGATACCGTTTAAGCGGTTGAAAAGCATTTCGCCAAGCTTGATTGCACAGTACGGAGAATCGCGCAAATTAAATCCGTTTCAAGAGTGTCCGTGTGTGATTTAATGCCGCCGCCAAATATCCTCCAGACGCACGAGTCCGTTAATTACCTCGGTACGATAGTTGGAAAGTGCTATCGGTATGAAATCGGGCAACAAAGTTTCGACGATCAGGCGCGGTGATATCCCGTGGTGAACATCTGGCTGCAAGACGCGTAATAGTTTAAGGATTATTTCCTGTAAAAAGGAGATATGTACAAGTGAATGATTAGATATATCATCGAAATTGCTCCGAAACACCCCGAGTAGAAATTTAATCATTTTTTAGCTAGTAACTGGCCAGGAATCTTAGTTAGCTTTCGGCCAATTTAACTAGCCAGAAACTGACAGGTTTGGGAGACGCTTGTTTCGATAATAATAATAAATTGGACAGTAAAATTAGTAGAGATATTATTAGAGATATTTCTTCTCATCTTCTAAACTCTGCGAGTTTTCTCTTTCCGCATTTTTTTACACGTCGCTTATGAATAAAGAGCCGGATTAGCGCAAACAAACCAGAAGATAACCGGTACGGATTACTGCAAAATGGGCACGGAAGCGCGTAGAAATTATACGGCTCGTGCAACTTGCGGATGTACGTTTATCCTTTCCGATTCGACTTTGAGATAAATGCAGTCGCGGATTTTCAAGAGCGCGAGACGGAAAACTGTTTGCAACGCATTGAAATGGAATATGCCGATCCCGATGTGAGTCTCTCTAGGAATCGACTTTTCGCTTGTATTCACTTTTTTCAAAATGTACATTGAATATTCGAATATTCCGATCGATGAGAAAGCTCTTCCCTGACTTTAAAAGGGATTAAATTGCGTATCGTAAAATTTTATTTCGCTCTTTTACCTTATCTTTACGCTAGATATGTCGGAACATTAACGTTATCTGTTCCCGAGGGACAGGCGATCTCGTTCCCCGAGGACGCATAATTCACCGTCGCGGTAAAAAAGGCTTGTTCCTCGTTCCGTGGACCAATGTCCGTCGTAAACACGCGAGCACGATTACACACCTGGGAATAAAACGCGACTAATTGAATGTGTGTCGCGTAGAGCGAAACTCTGCATTGTGCTCCGCATAATTGCATAACTCGAGAATATCGCGTCTACGGGAGAGTTTCCAATTAGTCGAAGTAGCCGCCCAAGGATGCTGTTGTCTCTAATGATTCGACAGGGTCGCGTATCGCGATTAAATTATCGTCGTCACGATAAATCGCGAGATTAAACACTCTTGCGGATTCTCATGAATTTACACGGCGAAAGATCCCCTTATTCCACGCCTATGAATTAGGATTACGCGATTTCGGGGCTCGCGGATCCTCCTGCGGAAAATCAAGCCCGGAAAAACACGAGTGCATTTTTCCCCGTTTATCATGAGAATGATATTTATAAACGCCTGTCAAATGCCAGAGAGACTCGCGTTGTCCGCTACGAAATAAAACGTGACGTGTACCTATTTTTCTTGTTCATCGCGCTGCTAGGGTGATATAAATATTAATGAAAGAGATGGAAGGCCCGTGGCTCGAGTACCGCGTCCACAGGAAACGTACACGTATAACTACATATACCCGGCGCTTTTTTAATTTTATGATTCAGGAGAGGTTGTGACGGAAAATTTATTACTTTATTACATTTTATGTACACACACACGGTGCATTGCCCCGTGAAATAAAGTGATGTCAACGCAAGAGAAGGAGTTACACGCGTGAAATTGAATAAATTTATTTAAGATGTCGGCGAATCAAACACACTGTCGCGATATCTTTAGCCGACACGACGAGATTTGAAAGAATCATGAATAACGTTTCGCTTCGTGCATTTCTCGTCGGCATAAATTTCGCGAGAGAAAACACCTCCGTGAAGCTAGCAGGACCAAACCTATCAAATTATTTAGTACCTATTTTGTACTAATTTGTTCCACTAATAATTTTGTACCCTGTACAATTTCGAAAGGAACCGTGAAAATAGATACTAAATAATTTGATAGGTCTGGTTTGATTTTGCTGACCTGGTCCTGCTGGTTTAACAGAGGTAGAGAAAACGAGATTTCGTAATCAGCCAGTCGCGATCGGTGCGCGATGGGCAAAAGTTGGAGCGCGGAAAACGCGCGATCGATCTGCCCTATCTTGGCGCGCACGGAAAGCCGAGCCTCTCATGCATAACCATGAGCAATACATGTGACATACATACGTGGGTACGTATACGTACATACAACGCCCCGGTTTTCCTCCCCGGTCGCTCCGCGAAAGGATCGTTAGCGCAAAGTACCCTACGACCTACCTAACGTCGGAAAGATATCCGTTCGAAAAGGTCAAGAGTTGCCGCCGCGACCTCTCCCTTTGTTCCAGGGCGCAAGTTATTTTCGCCAGCTCGTACACGCTCTGTCGGAGAAAAATACGAGAGGCCCTCGTCAATTAAAAAGCGTGAACGAGAGCCTCGCGAAAAAAATTAATCCGCGAATGAGGCACCGAATTGAATCTTTGGCGACGCGATTCCTTCCTTCTTAACTCATCTCTTGCGTTATTATATATTCTTCCTTTTTTCGATCCAGTTATTAATTTTCATCACATTTCCTCAAACTTGACAATTTGTACTTGCTTTTAATAATGCGCATCTGATCGAAGCCTTTCAACAATGCAAATCCGCGTCTCACGGCCTTGAGATTATCCTATTTGATGAAGCGGATTACGAAGTAGCGTATAAGTCGGCAAGTTTGTCGCGAGTGAAGATTAACGCTTGAAATATCACGTTGTTTAAGAGAAAAATCGCGCGATCATATTCCCCGTAAGAAATATAAAATCTTGAAGTTTACAACCGATACTATCGGACTGCTTTATGGCCTGTTACAATTTTACGAGGGAAAATCACTTAGATCTCGGTAACAAGTAGTCTGAATAATTCCAAGCTTCGTTGGGACATCGAGGAAACAAAAGGTTTCGAGGATTCTTCGCAATCTTTTTTCTGTTTCACGTATCCACCAACATTACAGCACATTAAACGTTTAATGTGCCATTCGACATTGCAGTTTTACAGTCTTATACATATTGTTGGGTGCCTCCAAGTGTTTCAAGGATCGCAATTTATCGCTACCAGCCATTGATGCGCGACAGATCGAAAGCTTTGTATCGCCTTTAAACTTTTTACAAGTCGCTGGCTCCACGAAATTGCATTGGTTTTATTTTTCCCCGAGAATTTTAATTATGCGAAAACCCGCGACGTGCGTCCGCGTTTAATTAATCTCGACAATTCGCTCGTAGCGATTAAATGTCCAGCATATATAATGCCTTATTAATATCGCTTACAATTATTAGAACGATCTAACGTAAACGCATGATTAAATACGTGTTGGATTGCATTGCACAAATATCGGAAATCGATAAAAACTCATTTTTTATATGGAATATATCACTATACATTACCATAAAACATCCATCATCTTGTCAGAATCGATAAAATATGTATTAAATATAGCGATGATAAACGTTCAGAAATTCGATTCTCAATTCTGAAGAAAAACATTCGAGAAAAGTACGCTTCTCCATGTATATACTATCTTGTTTTGTACTTTTATTTATTTATACATTTTTTTGCAGTTGTTTCTGCAACTAGCATTAAACGATAAATTTTTCACGGAAAATAAGAGGTGTGCGAAAAATGCGAGATACGCGATATCCCGCTTTGACCTCGAGTGTACTCTCGACCCCTTTTCGAAAATTCGCTTAATTTATACCAATGTATCCGCATCATGATTGAATCGAGCGTCCTCGTGATATCGTGATGCTTAATATTGCACCGTCATGTTTATTAGGTCAATGTTTTATGCGTTTAGCTTTAGTACGAAAACTGACCGGTCAATTATTTCGAATGTGATTTGGCCAAAATGTAATACAATTTTTAATCTATCGAATGCATTCGAATACGCAGTTCAATCATTTGTAAAAAAATAATCAAAAAAATAATAATAATAAATTATTGAATATACGCAATACATTATTAATGTGTGGTGTGTAAGGAAATTTATATCTCAGTTTCTTCCGGTTGATCACTTGGATTCAGTTTAAAACGTGATACGCTAAATCGAATAGAATTTTCAATCGCAATTGTACTGCACGTGAAGGATTGAGAAATTGTGGGGACGACCTGTAGAAATAGCGCGGGTATTTTGCGTTGAAACTTTTACGCGCAGTTGACTTTCTAAATTAAACGATGAAACTTTAAGGATTAAAATTTTCGCCAAGTTTCGGACATTCGCTCTTACGGCCGCCATTCCGTCGATGGTTTTCGTTTCATGAATCCACGCTATTCCGTGGGATTACGATAAGCCGTTAATTAAAAACCTAGGATAGTGTATAGTATGAATTATACGTGCTTTTAAGCAGATTATACCGTAGCTAAGGGACGCTAATGTCTAATCCTTCTCCGTGAATATAACGTACCTATTTAACGTGTACCTATTTAACACTACGTCACCCTGTAATATCTTGTCCAATGTAATTTATCAATTTTAATTTATCAATCGAACGGTGCTGTTATAATTTTTACATACAATTTATTTTAGTTGATAAAACTCGCGATTGAATTAATTTGAAAACAATAAAAATTTATCTTCATTTTTTCCCTCGCCTTCCCTCTCTCTATCTCTCTCTTTCATGAGTGTAAAATCAATCTTCCATCGATTCGTAAATTGCTAATTAATGTTCATCCAGCCTCTACTTCATTGGCTTTGTCTCGATCGCAGCCGCCTACGCACTTCTATTTGCTTTCACCTGCATCCGCGAATTGCCACGAATAATTGAAATTAATTGTGCTCTGCCTCGTCTATTCTTTCGTTCGCGAGCATACCAGAGAGCGGCCATTGTTCGGCGCGAAAGGGTGATTAATGTTTTCCATCGTTGAATTAATTCTCGGCAAAAGCATAAACGCCTTTTGTCTTCACCGACATAGATTAAGCTCTCCGATCTCTCTCTTTTATTTTGTTTCGCAAAAATGCACGCTACATCTTCGTGCATGTCCTCGCGATAAAATTTTAGTACTTTACATGTCGTACAAGGACGGGGCGCGTACATAATTGAAGTAATTAATGATGCTTGTTCACGGTCTGATTCTCGAATACGTGCCGAGTTTGTATTTTTTCTTTTTCGCGTGTCGTGAACCATGCGTTAAAATTTTACGCAGTTGGCAGGAACAAGATAAATGTTAATTTATAATTAAGATATTTGCGACGCTTGGAGATGCCATTAATTTTACGCAGAATTTTAAAGAGCATAATTTACAAAGATAATTCAAAAAGATTTTTTCTTGTACAATCAAATTCAACTTGTACACGTGTATATTCGAGGATTGATCAACGATGAGTCGCATAATGTTTATAATCCCAGCACAATTCTCGGGGAAACCGATCGTTGGAACAATCTGACTGCCATTTTGTCGCCATAATCGCACTCGTTCTTCAGTGTCGTAACGTATTATAAGATCGAGTCTAGTCAGAGACGCTGCGACCTTATCGCTGCACATCCGCGTTTGGCGCACCTCCAAGTACCTACATGAAGCAAAGTGTGTCCCGAATGAACGATTAACGTAATCTTTCGAAGAGATGCGGGAACCGACAACGTCGGAGCGACAACGGTGAGCGAAACGCGCCGTAGGTGCCGTTAAGGTGCGACGTCGAGGCAGGACGAAAGAGAGCCCCGATAGATAGAGAAAGCGAGAGGAATTATGCCAGACAAAAATCCGGGTCGCCGAAATGGACAACGCGAAAACAAAGATTTCCTCGCCGGCGAGATATCATCCATCGGCATGTCGTTGCGGCCCAGCGGGAGCGCATCCTCCGGTGAGTAACTGCTCTGCGAGGACGAATGTCTGATGCGAATCTCGAGAGGCCACCGGGCCTAAATCATTTCATATCACATCGCGTAATTTGCACTGACGTATGCGCGCTATAAATATCTCATATCTGCGCGTGTGCGCTGCGGCGAATTAATCCTCCCATCCCGGAAATATCCTTTTGGATCTATAGAAATTCACTTCTTTATGTTCGCTTTCTACTAATTAACTCTCTCGGAGAATAAACATTTATGAAGTTTTTTAATGGCTAGTTTTTACGAAAGACAGTTTGAAATCAACGCACATATTTTCCTTGGAAAAATATTTACTTGGATAATGTATAAATTAATTAATATTTTTTATTTAATTAATATTTTTAATTAATATTTTAAAATTATGTATTTAATAACGTATAGTATATATATATATATATATATATATATATATATATATATATATATATTATACATAATATATATAATATATATAATATATATATATATTTAATAATGTATAAATTAATTAATATTTGTTACAAAATTAATATATCTAGAATAAAAAAGAAGAAATATATTTTGTCTTAAGTATTTTTTTATATAAAGCAGAATAGATCAATATACAGAATTATGCGATCTCAAGAAAATTAATAATCTATAAGATATTTTTGTCTAGCAAAACATCTTGTTAATGATACGAAAAACTGACATAAAACTGTTTATTAAAAATTTTAGCTTCTAAAGAATTAACGTAAAATATTTTTTATCAACATTTTGTTTATTTTTAAATTTATAACTACTTATACTGACTTATACGGTTGATTTCGATTCCATCAACTGCCGTAACAGCTTTCTCACGACGTGTCCGTTGGTGATAACTTCCCTGCCACGTTTGCGATCTGTAGCGATGCACGTCGTGAGCTCGTTTCTCGCGTATATACAATCCTGCGGAATAGATAAGGGAAAGGACTCGGCCGTGGTTAGACTAGTGCGAAGTTGATTGAACAGGTTCAAGATAACGCATTCCTTCATCAGGACTTCGGAATCAGCCACCTTGCCATCATCTGCGGCGCAGAGCCACAATATACTGTCCAACCAGTTTTCCAACCCGCGTTGCTCGGTTTTATAATTTATGCCCAGGTCGTGTAACCACAGCGTCAGCTGTAACATTTATTTATTTATTAGGAAACGCGAGAAACAAGTTACTTTAGTATGCATAACAAAGTGAGCAAGAATCCTCCAACATAAATTTATAATTACCAAAAAATAGTTTGATAATGGAAACAATATTTAATGAATAGATTCGTGGCCAATAAAAAGTTACACGCGAATATTATCACAAGATAATTATAACTAAACAATTGAATGAGATTAAAAAAACGCAATTAAGAATCAGACTAGTCAAGAGACAGACAACGCCCGTTTAAATGAGGTCAGTTTCAGATGAAAAAAGTCAACATAGTTGGATAAATCATTTGCCAGCGGACATTCTATTTAAACTTTTTTATGGTCCGATGCGTTTCCACGTGGAAAAGCGTGCAATATCTCAGCGATTCAGCTGGAACTGAGGCTTTATATTATGTAATAAATCCGGGCAATCAATGAATCCATAGGAGGAACATGGGCGAGATTAGTTTCGAAATCACGACCGATATCCTTTGTTGCAACGAAACCTTGATAACGCGAGCGTCGGAACGAAATGTCAGCATCCGGTTAGATATTTGTACGTGAGCAGCAATAGATAAATTGAAATATCTCTCCGTTCGTTTCTCCTCCAACATTATATTGCGCAAATATTCTCGAGTTTTAAAACAAATTATATTTTAATAAGTACAGTTTAATAAATTATAGTTTAAAATAAATTATAATTATTATAATTAAAATATATCATCGCACAGTCGTTCTGCTATAATGCTGATATACGTGGTCGAGTAATGTTTTTTTTTCTAATGAAAAAAATGCTCACCGTGCCACGGCACCGGAAGGTGAAGGGATTTCCGGAAAAGCGGAACTTCTCGATGCCTGCCATGGGCGCGAGTTGGGCCGGTTCCAAGCACGTCAAACGGTTCCCACTGACATCGAGCCTTTTGAGGCCTCGCAATTTCTCGAAGACCGTGGACTCGATCGACACGATGTGATTGTGCGAGAGATCCAGCTGCTCCAGAGATATTAAACCGACGAACCACTGGTCCTTCACCGACGTGATGTTATTGTACGACAGACCGAGCTTCTTCATGCGCGTCAGACCGTCGAAAGCGTAGCCGGAAATTTCTCTGATACCGCATTCGTGCATGTTCAAAGATACTAAGCTCTTACTGTGTCTCAGGAACGACCGATCGGGGATATTTTCTATCCGCGATTGAAAAATCATCATGTCGTCTACGAGCGGTCCGCCGTGATTTATGGCGGTATTTAAGTTGGTCAGATTGGAGCACATCACACTCTCGTGTGAGCCTAGGATAATTAAATAGTTTAATAACAACAAAACGAGATCGGTTAACCGCGACAATTTTGTCACTTTACATTTTATTTTATATTTTATGCAGTTCATAAAAAATGAAATTGAAATAAAAGTTTTAGCATAAATGATATATATAGTTAAATTATAAAATAAAAGAGAGAGAGAAATTTTGTGTGAAATAGTTCTCATCAAATGTCATGTGGCCTCTCACCATTTTCGTACTTGCTGTTGACACATGACGCGACTGCGATGTCTGTGAATACGGAGGCAAAAACGAGAAGCAAGATGTACCGGCACATCTCGAGATACCCGCGGCACATTCTGTCCGGTTCTGATCGGTTTTGTGACTGACAGCGTTCGGGAAACGGATGCGAAAGAAGTGAAGTAATGCAAATTATCTCAGCCACTTCCCTCTGTCAATGATACCGAGCTATCGGTACACAAATATCTAGGATGTCATTTCGCACTGATTACAGAAGCGTCATTAATTAACAATGCGTTATTATTTAACAGGACGCCGTAAAAAATTCACCTCATCTCAGAGAAAGAATGAAGAAGCAATGGATCATAATTTTTAATGAATATTTATTTTATATCTCACACAAGGAAAATGTGATGAAAATTATATATGTATACAATGTGTTTTATAATAAAAATATATTTTTGTCTCTTTTTATTGTCTAAAAGAGCATATATATGCATTCAGAAATTTTCTCGTTTCTGATGTTTGAATTATCATCTCGTTTTTTTCGTCTCAAATTAATTGTATAAATTAATTATATAAATAAATCGCATGTATTTGCGCCAAAAAATGTAAATTATTTTCCTTTTTTTTGACAGGCATCTCGACCCTCGCAAGTTGCGGTGAGGTCGACGCGCTTCCCGAGCTTCCGGCTCAGGATGAAGAACGTCTGCAGCGCGCTGCGCGTCTGCTGCAGCAGAGATTGGTGCTACGTCAATGGTTGACGGATCATGGCCTACACAATTATTATCAAAAGTAAGAGAAATTAGCACAAGGTTAAAAGGACGGATGAATATCAATCTTGATAATTATGTACAGTTCACAGAATTGTTGATAAGCTATTCTTTAAAATTAACGAATAAGTTTAATTAGTTAACAAATTTATTACTTAGACTCTTAAGCCCAATAATACAAATATTAGTAG
The DNA here is from genome assembly GCF_025532165.1 of Camponotus vicinus. Classification (NCBI taxonomy): domain Eukaryota; kingdom Metazoa; phylum Arthropoda; class Insecta; order Hymenoptera; family Formicidae; genus Camponotus; species Camponotus vicinus. The sequence goes on from NW_028141949.1 coordinate 7,015,037, forward strand.
ATATAATTTATATGTACAAATTAATATTTTATTACATTGCAGAAAAATCTAAATAATATAATAATTAATCATTCTCATGATAAATTTGTATTCGCTAGCTTTGAAAAATAATTTCTTAATATTTCTGTTAATTATATCGTTACATTGAAGCTTTGTAAATCTTTTCCTTCCATATAAAATCTTTTTTTCCTAGTTAGCTGTCACTTATCCGTTAAAATAAACGGGCTTTCTCTAAGAGGCTCGCAAAGGTATGCTTTATCAGGTATATTTCGAGCATATACTTTGAAGATGTACTTTATCAGGTTGATGCAGATGGAGGTGATGTCCCTGGAGGATGTGTACTGGGTGGAGGACAATGCGGCACGGGCAGCCCTTGGCAAGGATCTACCGCGGTGGATCCAGGCCAGGCAGACATTGCCTACTTCAAAGGAAGATTTAGAAACTCTAAAAGCGGATCTGTGGAGTGCCGTTGTGAAAAACAGCCAACATCAGGATGCTTGGACATGGGGTACGAGTTTATGTAGCACCATTTTCTCTCTATTTCGGTAAAACGAAATCCTTCCTCCGGAACGAGAATTCATTGCCTCGTGAATTCGCCGCAATAGTTACAGTTTGAGAACGGCAATTTTAACGGAAATGATTTTTATCTTTGCGCAATAAAACACAATAAAAATTTTATTAATGAAAAATTAATAGTAATAAAAAATTAAAAATTCATTAAATACTTACTAAAATACAATTATTATTACTGATGTCATTCAATGCAATTTAAAGCAGCATCGATTAAAAAAAATATATTAAAATAGGTTTGATTTTTCTCTTTATATTCAGTCTCTTTCTCTCACATTTTTTATTATTTTTTTGTTAATTCTCTTCTTTGAACGTTTCACACGCGTTTGAAAAGGGAGATCATTGATTAAACGTGCAAAGCTAACAAATAACTTAACTCGCCAGGCGGTATGCTGGTAGTTTCCGTGTCAGTGGCAGGGCTGGTTACCCTGGCTGCTATGACGCAGCCCGCTCTGGCACCCGAAGCGAAACATTCTCTTCTGCAGTACGTCACAGGAAAATATTTATTACCGAGTAATTGCCGCGTTCATTTCGAGTGGGAAGAGCCTCAGCTGGTCGGCGAAACGATGACTTTTACTGTAAAAGTGAGTAAAGCGACCGCCGCCACAGATATTTACATTCCTGTTTACTTGTTTCTTATCCGCTAAAATAAACGGACTTTCTCTAAGAGACCTGCAAAGGTATGCTTTATCATTACATTCGAAAAAATAATCCGCATAAAACGGAGCACATTAAAAAAAAATTATTAAAACAAATAACTATTTTTACATTAAGTATGCAATGTTACGAAATTTCAAATGATAAATAGTTAAATCAGCAATTATATTTGAAGATATTTACAACGTAATATAACATTTATATTTGAAAACTATTAAAAATCTGAGGCAGACCATGCGATTAAAAGTTAAAAATGAGACGTTTTAATTTGTCAAATATTTTATATATGGATTACACGCGTAAAAATATTTGTTTACAGTTTTATCAACGCAACGGTCAGCCATATCCGATATGTGATAAGGATAACTTGATCGTAGAGGTAACGGAAGACACGCGTAGGGTGGCTACGTTAATAGAACTGGGAGGCACCGACCCCTTAGCTGCGAATACTGCAGTAGTCAAGTTTACTGTCCGCCATGCGGGACAATATCGAATAGCTGTACTTATCGGATCGTGTCATGTGCATGGCAGTCCGTTTCTTAAGAATTTCCTTCCTGGTACGTATGCTTGATGCATGTAAAATAAAGTCGATACGAATCTAATACGTCTGATACATCGTAAAATAAAATTGAACAATGCTACGAGAATACCTACGTATACGATCAGTTTAGTATCAAATGTAAACAAAGATAAATGTAAACATAGATATAAAATGTTGTGGGATCGATGGTTTTTGAATTATGTAATGAAGGATCCTTTTTCAGAAATTAAATTTAAAAATTTAAGCGAAACTTTATTTTTTATTTAATAATCTTTATACTAATAGAGAGTTGCTGTTTTATAAGATATTTAAGATTCCACGTGAAAAACTTGCATAAATAATATATGATTATCTTTTGATATTTCTATTAAATAAAAGTCAACTTGAAATTTTTTGATGAAAGAATTTATAGAAAATATATCGTGATTTAACATAGGCCCTCCGGATCCAAATAAGACAGTCTTTGTACGACAAAGTTCTACAGTCGTTTGTACAGCCGGAATAGCGCATTCGATGACAATAGAACCACGCGATGAATATGATAATCTGTGCGTATTTGGGCCCAGGGATCAACCTATTGAAGGCTATAATGTTAATATTACTAAGGTAAATCTGAAAATACATTGCAAGAGTACAAAATTTTAATAATCATTGTTTAATCGTCTATATCTGCATCGTAGATCGGTAGTATAGGAGATGAAGGATCGATGGTAGACTACAGTATTCAACTCGACTACGATTCTCCAAATCAAAGAATTCGTTTGAAAGTAAGCTTTCCGAAAGGCGGATGTTATCACGCGACTGTCAGTTTAGCGGGATTGCAGTTGCACAATGGAGACTTTGATATCATTGTACTCGAAAGTACGTAAAAGATACGTCTCTTACATTTTCCTACTACATGTGTATAACGCTCATGTATATCTTTTCTTCTCATTATTAGATTCTGTCGCGAGAATGGTGCATAATAATGTAGCGTCTAAGGATCCCGATATTTGTTATGTCGCAAAGTTGCTAGGCATGCAAGGGGAGAGGTTTTCCAAACCAAGGAAAGTCTTCTGTTTTATTTCGCCTAAACAACTTACGATTAAGGAGTATTTATTAAAATTCATTCCCATAAGACTCGTAACATTTAGACTGTGTCCTTCGACTAAGGTATGTAATATGTTATTAAAAATAATTACGCGCATACGCGTCTTTAATTTAATTTAATCTGTCATGGGTTTATATAATTTCTTATTTTTTTAATTTATAGTTCCACTTTGAAAGTTCTACTAATCAGCACGAGGGTTATTACCCTTTTTCGATAGACGACGGATGCCAACCACCCGTTGAATTAATATCTCTGTACCGTGATATAATAGCGGCCACATTTACGTTGTTTCTTTTGAAAAATATCGGTGGCAGTGAGACGTTCGCCGATAAACAAGACTTTTTCTATCACGAGGTCCGCAAGCATCATCAGAAGCATTATCACGAAAAACTGTCGATGAAAGTGCAGCGTGATAAGCTTTTAGAATCGGTAAATATAAATATAACTCTCTGAAAACTCTCTTTTCACGAGAACATCGCGCATAAAAATGTATATTGACAATATTTTCTTTCTTAAAAGTCCATGAAGGCCACTAAAGGATTTTCCGTGAGCGATTGGTGCCGAAATTTTGAAATTACTTTCCAAGGCGAGCAAGGTGGGTTTGATGTTTGCATTTTAGTAATTTTTATAAAGATCGATTTGACAAGATAATTACATAAGAATCGTTATCTCATACGCCAGGCGTTGATTGGGGTGGCGTGCGACGCGAATGGTTCGAATTGATATGCGCCGCTCTCTTCGATTCGGGAAACGGTTTGTTCGCGTCGTTTGGAGAATCGCAGCAGGCATTGGTGCATCCAAATCCAAAACGGCCGCCTCATCTTAAATTGAAGCACTACGAATTCGCTGGACGTATCGTAGGCAAGTGTCTTTACGAGTCGGCGCTCGGCGGCTCCTATCGTCAATTAGTACGAGCGCGATTCACTAGATCATTCCTGGCGCAGATTATAGGACTTAGAGTACATTATAAGGTAAAGTGTCGAGAGAGCTCTCTACAAAAAAACTTTGAAAATATAAATTAACAATTATATATATTTCTTGTTATGGACGCTAGTACTTTGAACAAGACGACCCTGATTTGTATTTAAGTAAAGTGAAGTACATTCTCGAGAATGATGTTGAGGAAATGGAATTATACTTTGTTGAAGAGGAATACGATAAGGATGGCCAATTGTTGAAGGTAAACGTTTTCATCTCGTGAAAGTAACGGAAGACTCTCATTCGAAAAAACTCATTGTAACATTGCTTTTATTTATTACTTGAAATGAAAAACAAAACAAATATATTTTTAAAATAATAATTTAATAATAATTTTAAAATAATATGTAAATGCAAACAATATTTATAAAAAAAAGAAATTTGGATTTAAATATTCGGACAACACACAAAAAAAGGTTAATATAATTTAATGCATAATTGCGGTAATTATGATTAATATTCCTACATTTCGCACAGGTGGCGGAATTGATTCCTGGTGGTAGCAAAATTCGAGTGACCAATGACACGAAGCTTCGTTATCTGGACGCGCTCGCTCAGCACCGGCTTGCCAGTTCCATTCGCAACGAAGTCGATCATTTCTTGCGCGGTCTTAACGAATTGATTCCCGATAACCTCTTGGGAATATTCGATGAAAATGAATTGGAGGTACGTAAAATATCTCTCTCTGCTAGAGACAATTTAGCTTTCAAAGATGCTGACTCTCCACCTTCTTTCACAGTTGCTGTTATGTGGAACCGGTGAATATAGCGTAGCGGATTTGCGCGCGCATCACATAGCTAACGGAAGTTCTCCGGAATTTCTCCGAGTGCTCGACTGGTTCTGGACAGCGGTGAGCAATTTTACGCAGGAAGAAATGGCGCGGTTGCTCCAATTCACCACAGGCTGCTCGCAATTGCCACCCGGTGGATTTCAACAATTGAGTCCGCGCTTTCAGATCACAGCTGCGCCAACGTTCGCTAACTTACCTACGGCACATACCTGGTACATTTTATTTCGAGAATATCGTGAGGATATAAACATTCTAACATTCATTAATTAATATCATTCTTTCAGTTTTAACCAACTTTGCTTACCTGACTACGAATGCTACGATCACTTTGAACGAGCGTTGCTGTTGGCCATCAGTGAGGGTACCGAAGGTTTCGGCATGATCTAATCAGGGATCTGCTAAATTTTTAGTCGAGTCTAATTATAACGGCACTGTATTAATTAAACCAACAATTATGTACCCATTTTTCCTCCAATGATAAAAAACCGCGCATCGTCTTTCGCGAAAAATAAATCCTATCACATGAGTTTATCCCCATAGTAACTTCCTTGCCGTCGGCGAGGTCGAGAAGAGAGGATAATTTTATTGCACGTTTTGTATACGTAGACGGTTAGGGAAAACTCTTTTTAGAATTATCTTTCTTCTATTTTACGCCGAAGACTATCAGGAAAAATCTAATCTTCCGACAAGTGTGGAGAATGCAATTTCTACTGAGCCGTGGCGACATTTTTATAAAATGGAAGATATCCAGAGCAAGAGCAATGTTACCTCAACATCAAAGTTGCTCAATATTATTATATCGAGACGTAGCGTAGTCGAACGTATAACGATAGGTTTTGCGTTATGTGAACGTAAAGGGAATTACATTAATACATTAATGCGTCCCTCGTATGACGATGTAGTTAACGTCGCTGTATAATGACATACGATAGAACAAATCAAAATATACATAGATAACCTTTTCCTTTCTTCGCAGATAAGCATTACACGTAAGGAGAGATCAACGCATTTCATGAAGGGATCATTGTAGCAATGTATAATATGTTCCATTGATCAGTATTTCTGTTTTTTTTGTCAACACATTCTCGTCGACTGGCGCACAATATGTGATTTTAAGACGATTTAAAAAACGATACTAATACATTGAAGCTTTGTGCCTAGCAGTTTTTTATTTCTTTCGTTCTATCCCACTTATATAATTACAGCACAGCAATTATACGGTACTTCCAATGTCAAAGATGGCGGATAACGTAAGCTAATTAGCGTATACGTCCTGTACTAAATGCGATTGTATTCCGAGACACTACGCATTATTTCTTATCAACGCAAAATATTCGCGGTAAAAATAAAGTAATTACCTAGCCATAATGAAATACTGTAATCGTACTGCGAGCATCGCATTCTAATGTATACGTATTGATTTAAGGCGCAATAACATATAACTATTATATTAAGTAGAGAGGGATTATTGAAACGTAGTAATCTCGCCATAGCGGGCATTCGTTGTAAAAAAAAGTGCACGAACGGCCAACGATCGTAAATCATACTACGCCTCGCAGTAGTAATCTGCCATCAGATAATACTCTGACGGTAATTTATTTTTATCAGTTTATCATGTTACACGAAGGAATCTAAAAATATATATATTAAAAAGGTATGTAATATCTCATGTTTATTAGACAAATCCTGCTAAAAGTTCCATTTAGTATACACATTATTTTCTCGCTTACACAATTTACATACAAAAAGGAAAAAAACTTGATCTATAAATCGAAATGCCGCGTAACGCGATAAAATTGCTTGTTTCATCCACGGTGTGTCAAGCGTACATATGTATATAAAATCTCTATTACTCAAGAGTTAAATATTGATTCGAAAAAAAAAGATTGCAATGTTAAATTTTAAATGTAAGAAAGCAGAAGCTAATCAATTTCTTTGCCGTCCCACGAGTGCCTGTCCTTGTCATTCTTCGAATTGTCATTTTCAATCGTAAATCATCCTCCTTTTCACGGCCAAAGATACATTTACATCAACTGACCGGTACACCTTTTCCTCCGAGTAAAACCGGCTCTCAGAAAGTCGCAATCACGCTTAAGCCCCTTCTGCTTATTTTACATACAAGAAATTAGTAATGTTTCTTCGGCTCTCTGTTAATAACGTGTCTACGTCAAATGATATAAAATAACGAAGCAGAAATTTTCACATCATTTCTGGTTGTTGGATCTTTTCAGGTACTAGTATGATAAGATACCTATTCTATGGCGGCAATGGCAGAGCAGCACTGGACAGAAAGGCGAAAGTCCGTATGATTGACGCGCGCATGATGCTCCCAGCAATCTGCAACATTCGGCTGCTCCAACCACCCTCTTGAGACTGACGCACTAGTCGCTCTCGCAGCTCTCTCAATTCCGTCCTGGCGGATGCGACAGTACAAAAGTACCCATTGTAACTCGATTAATTAGGATTTTTTTTTTCAAAAATAAGTCTCACATCTGCGAATTGTATTCCGACTCGACGCGACGAAGTTCAGCTTCTCGATCGACCAGCTGACTCTCCAGGGAAACGGCACGTAAACTCAGAGCCCTCGCGTTACCCTCGCTGGCTCGCAGACGTTTCTCTAATCTCTGCTTCTCCACGTCCGTAACTTGCAATTCCCTAATTATACAGTTCAAATTAACGATGATAAGTCTCCTAAGTACGCAGGTGTTTCGGATTACAATTAGAATCCCTATCATACTTGGAAATGCGCTGCAACTGCTCCTGCGTAGACTCGGCGTGAGCCACCTGAGCCGCTAATCGTAGCTGCAACTCCTCGGCAGTGGATTCCGCTTTTTCGGCTCTGATGCGACGATCCGTTGCTAGTGCCTCGCTAGCCGATACCTAAAGTAAATTTTCTCATCATAAATCACATTACAAAGAATTAAATATAATGATTTATACCTTTTACGAAACAATATATATTTTTTATTATTAAAGATATTTATATAATGTCCCAGCAAACACCAAGTAACATTTATATAATTGTTAGTTGTAATTTCCCACTCAACAATATAATTTACATGTTATGTAACAGTTACATAACATGTAACAGTTATATTGTTGAGTGGGAAATTACAACTAACAATTATATAACTGTTATTTGGTGTTTGCTGGGGTAATTCTTTTTTAGTTGGACTTGCAGAATCGCTGGATCTGCGACCGTGTAATCATTCATTCACATGTAAGATTGCCATATAAGATTGATAGTAGGACTCATCAATGTAACATACGTATAAATGTACGATTCATACGTCTAATTCCGGAATTCAATACGTGTTCGTATTGAAACTTTTCGCGATTCGCTTATTCTACATTGAATAAAAGTTAATAGGGCAAGTAGTATTGATCCTTTTTCCTGGTACGGAAGGAGTATTACGTGATATTGAGTCACCGACGAAACGCGAAAGGTGTGATTCACCCATAAGCTATATTTCTCTTGTCGTACGTTGACCTGACGCTATCTCGCAGATGAATTCTGCGATCTTTAAAGAATGGATGTCACCGAGGCTGCACGTAATGACAAGTGTCATAGGTTAAACTCAATAGTAGCATATTATATCGATCTCGCACGAAGTGTTTAACAAACAATAATCTTGCACTCGTCGCAATAAAGATAATTTTGAAAAAGCTTAAATAGTGTTCCGCAAAAGTGCTTCGTTGCGCATATGACTTTTAATTATAAACAATATGTTACAAAATATTTTTGCGATTTAAAAAGATTTTTTTAAATCTAGTATAAATTAGAAAATAAATTTTTAATGATTAGAATATTAGAATTTTAATGTTTAATAATATTATTTCTATAAGAATTTTAATAATAATATTATTAAACATTAAAATTCTAATAGAAATAATAAAAATTCTATAAGAATTTTTATTATTTCTATTAGAATTTTAATGTCTAATAATATTATTTCTATAAAACCGCAACTCGTCATATTTAAAGGGATTTATGGCAAGTTTCGTTATATCAAGAATCCATTGGATATAAATCCGATGACATTTCGCTGTCGTTCCCTATATTTGCGGAGCAAGCCAATGTTACTTTACATCACAGTTGTTGGAGACGTCTAACTTCCACGAAAGAGTGGAAAGGGTGAGAGAGAAGGAAGGGATGAGTCACACTAGTTCGTGGAACGCGAAGGGATTTCGCACGGGAGAGTTCACCCCCGAGGAGGAGGAGGAGGAGAAGGAAAAAGAGGTCGCGATCTCGCGTCTCCTACGAGCATAACAATGAGTCACCGAACGATGGATCAATTTTTTATCACTATCGCGCTATTGCGGACGCTATATAAGCATTCACGTGCGCAGGTCGAAAGTCGCGAGTCTCGTGACTCAATGCATGTGGTTTATGCAGAATTTATGCAGATTAGAAAAAAATATAATAAATTACAATTTTTTGCCAAGAGAAAGACGGCCCAAAACTAATCGGAGAATCCGTAATTTAAGAAAAGCATATTTAATGAAGGATGCCTTGGGGAAAGATTCCGTATATACTAATCATGATTAATTTTCTCAGTCCAAAGAAAACATGGAACCTTATCCAGGAGGATCCTTTTGTCTTCCCGTAATTTTAAGAGTTTCTCTCGATCTTTTGCCATTTGCGTGTCGAGGGCCTTCAACTGGTCTTGTGCGGTCAAAAGCTCATTTTTCAAATTTCCCACAGTGACCGATCGTTCCTGAGAAATCTCTTCGACGCGCTTTAATTCAACCTCCAACTTGTCTTTCTCCTGCAAACGAAATAAAAAAATTGCGTTGAAAATTTATAAACGATGTATATAAAATTAATAAAATTAAACCAAAGTAGATCGTACCAACTTGACGGCGTCGCGCTCTCGCGTCATCTCCTCTAATTGCGACTTCTCACGATGCAGCTCGCCGTTCAATCTGCCCACCCGGTCGTTCTCGGCGAGCAGCAATCGGCGCAGGAACTCGATCTGGAGGTGTAAGTGCTCCACCTGTTGCTCTAGTTGTGCGATCTCGACGCGTCTACGTCGCCAAGCGTTCAGCACCAGCATGTGGCACACAATATTCGCCGCCCGGGTCGTCAGATCCTCTGCCGAACCGGCAACTTCGCCCTGCTCGGATTCCGAGGACGGCGTAGCGTCTGTCCAGGATCTGCCGCTTCCGCCGTTCGCCAAGATATCTCTAGATTTATCGGCGGTTTCATCGAGACGACTGACGGTGGAACCGCTCTCTGACCTGGACGATAAACTTCTCGATTAGTTCTCATAATTGGTAGAGTTGATCCATTAATTTCCATTGATTATGCCTAACATTAGATGTCAAAAGAAAATCTTGGAGATATTTAAAATTTCTGTCGAATATTGAATTATTAATTTTGACAATTAATGAATATTTAGAGAAAAATCAAATGTATGGCATCATCGATGATATATACTTCTGTCAGAGACTATCAATATTATTCGCGTCGCTAATTCACGCAATATTTTGCAGCGTGTTCGCGGCCTCACTTGAGATCGCCGATGTCGGGCTTGACAGCGGACAGGTCCATCATCGACAGGCTCTTCTTGCAACGAGGAGTGCCGATGCCCAGGAAGCAACTGCTGGGCGGGCATCGGTCGGAGCAGCTCTTGGGGATCGGCGTTGGGGTCCCGGTCCGGCTAGTCACCGACAGACCGACTGACAATTTGTAAGGTCTTCGGGATACGCGATGATCGGCGGCGCATCGGTACGGGCTTGGTCGCGGATGGCATTTTACGGCCACCGGGGCGCACGGTAGCCTACGTTGCACGCATCGGGGCAACCTGGTCTCCACCCGAGTGACGGCTCCAGCTCGCGGGCCTGAAATCCGTTTCGACTGGACAGCAGTTTCTGACATATCGTCGTTTGCAGCTTGCGCATAAAATTCGGATCCTCGAATGCGATCGAGATTGTTTGCGGCTCTCGTCATGGGGACGGGGATCTGAAATCTGAAAGCTACCTGAACAAACGACTGATATCCATCGGGGGTGATTCTATAATTCGGAAATTCAGAAATTCTGTGCTTATAATACAGAATAAATGTATATAACTAGATTTGTCTCTCGAATTATAGATGGAGTAGGCTTTATAGTCGGGATATAAAGAAACCGAAATGAATCTTTAAATAGTAATAGTCAAATAGTAATCGGTTTTTCGTCCTTAAAAATGCGTACACAGAAAAAAAGGACATTCTTGTTTTGAAAATATACTTAGTTTTAACATGGAAATCTTGAAATGAGATTATATCGCGTTAATTAAAGAAAAATATAATTGCTTGAATAATTGCTTACTTGAATGAAGCCATTTTATATAGTTCAATCGAGAAAAATATATTCTTATGATTTAAGATTTAATTTTCTTGAATGGAAAAGAAACAATGTTAGATAGAAAATAACATTTTTAAATCAAAGATTATAATTTTCTTAAAGTAAAATCAAATAATTATATATTCTTGAGGTGACAATTACAATATTAAAATAAGACTATAATATTGTTGAAATTTCAAATTATTAAATTCTTCTAAGAAGATTATAAATTGTTGCGTATATACGAAACAATGAACGCGTTAGTTTAAGTATATAAGTTTTGATTTGACACTTATTTTTTTTCTGTGTATAAGCTCACGGAAAAAAAGGACATTCTTGTTTTGAAAATATATTTAGTTTTAACATGGAAATCTTGAAATGAGATTATATTGCGTTAATTAAAGTAAAATAGGATTGCTTGAATAATTGCTTACTTGAATGAAGCCATTTTATATAGTTCAATCGAGAAAAATATATTCTTATGATTTAAGATTTAATTTTCTTGAATGGAAAAAAAACAATGTTAGATAGAAAATAACATTTTTAAATCAAAGATTATAATTTTCTTAAAGTAAAATCAAATAATTATATATTCTTGAGGTGACAATTACAATATTAAAATAAGACTATAATATTGTTGAAATTTAAAATTATTAAATTCTTCTAAGAAGATTATAAATTGTTGCGTATATACGAAACAATGAACGCGTTAGTTTAAGTATATAAGTTTTGATTTGACACTTATTTTTTTTCTGTGTATGTTTAATCTGCTATTCCAAAAAATATTGTTTAAAATGTGTTCAAGGCTCCTAACGAATTTCGATATCGCCATCAAATAGTATCCCAGGTAGCAAGCACACGTCATTTTGACGTTTGACTTTTCAAACTGGTCATTTTTGGTCATTTATCGTCAAAAAAAAATGACTGATTTGTTACATGACTTTATATTGATGTTTTGATGTAACATTATTTTGACAGAATCATATTTCAGTCATGAACTGACGATTACTTTATTATTAATGTGATTATGTTACATCGATCTCATAAAAAAATCTATTAATTTTTTTTTATATAACATGACTTTCGCGATCAGACTTTAACAATTTTTCTTTCAACACATGCGTTTATCTGTGCACAACTCATGTTGCTTAACCACTCAAGTGTTCATTAAATTAGTGCACAATAAAAATACTAGCTATATCAATCGAGTATAATTAAAGTGCCAAAAATATACACATCTTTTTATGATACAGTTGATTGGCAAAATATATTTTTATAAAACGCAGGCAACGAAAGACATTATTTGTTGAAATTTTATATGATATTAGAAGTAAGTTTATTTATGTTTAAATATATAAAATAATAATAACAAAGATAAAACTTGAGACCTATTTTCTTTCCATATTTATGTTTTCTAGCGTTTTCAAATAAAGCAGTTTAATCGATCCGAGATTCCTCTGAAGAATAGAATAATGGCTGTAATTGTTCAATGATACTCTCGACATTAGACCGTCAATTTTACGTCATAAAAACGTCAACTCGTGACGTCAAAAATAGAATAGTGAACGACCAATTTTAGGATGTTTACATCATGGATATTTATAGCAATTGATACATATAATAATTAACCGTTTATCGTCGAGATCGTTCGATCGAGCAAACATGCGAGTCTTCGTAAACACCTTTGTAACGACGCCACCGCTTCTTTGTGTCACTTGACAGCTCTAACAGGCACGTGCGGCGCTCGATGACATTTAGACGAGATATACATTCAGAATTTTGCACGCGCCATTTGAATGCAGTCAAGACTTTTCGCATCAATGACTTTCGCGATCTCTGCCAGAAAAGCAGTCGCCAACAATTTAATATAATTTGCATGAAGAAAGTTCGATCGCAGAAGTGTACCCAATATGTCAATCCACATATGTACTGCATATTCAATCGTATTACGCGGTGCTAGCCTCGCGCGCGTGTGCGAGATCTTCCCGTCCGCCCCCCCCCCCCGCCCTTCTTACGTCGGTCAAGTCAATCACATTCTGAGTCAGTCGCTACCTACCGTCCGTTCGTCGTGCACCATCGCGGTTTACGTCACGAGGATCGCGACGATCGGAGCAGATCGTAGATCACAACGAAACGCAGTAGTATCAAGCTCCCACCGCGAGGACAGGACGAGGATCTCGGCGAGATCGTTGTTCTTCTTCCTTCCTCCGTCTCTCTCTCTCTGGTCCTACGTCGCAGGGTAAAGGACACTCGTCGTATTTCGTCGCCGTCGCGATTCGCTGACGCGAACAACGCGAGGCGGCGCGAAATCACGCAGCGCTGGCCACGAGAGCATCTTGGCAGGTTGATGCCTGCAGCAGGCAAGTCTTGTTTCTACGTTTCCCTCTTCCTCTGTTTTTCTTGGTATATTATGTATATATATATATATATATATAAATACACACACACCAAGTATATTATGTGTGTGTGTATATATGTATATATATATCTTTCCTTCTTGCTCTTCCTCTCTTTCCCGTCACATTGTCCTACGATAGTTTAATTATAGATGCGTGGCCTGTACGGGCCTAGGCTTTCCCAAAATAATGATTGGATCAGCGTTGTATCCCTCCTCACGCTCCACTTTCCCCCGGGACACTTGCGTGCAGTGTTTCTGGACGTGCATCCGCGAACAGCTGTCGTTCCAGGGCCCGAAGGCTGTGCGTGAAAATTACGCTCGACCTCCTAGTTCCTGCAGCCGATGCTGACTCGATACGTTTTGCAACTCACCACACTTTTCTATTCAGAACATCGAATGTATATATTGGGAGTTTAGAGAATATGCTGGTGTAAAAAAGATTCTTTCTTGATGTGTAAGATATCATGCGACTTTTTATTGTAGCTTACTTCGGTTCAATAGCACAAGTTTGTTGAATTAGAATTTTGGAGATGTAAGGCATTCATTTGTATAATTATATATAACACCATGTGACTAAACAAGATATAATTATGTTTCAGATGGACAAAGTTCAATGTATTAAACACTCACAGTCATGGAACAATACAATGGTATGAATGATGGAAATATTAATATAAGCGATATTAGTAAGTATCTCTCTCAGAGATATATATATACACATTACAGAGCGTTATATATAGCTCGCTTAACACTCTGTTAATTTTAGTCGAAGTCATTCAAACTACGGATCCTGGTTCCATGGCTACTATAGCGATGGATAATGATCATGTTCAGCCATATGTTGAAATTCTAGAACAGCCAGCCAGTAAAGCACTGCGATTTCGCTATGAGTGTGAAGGCAGATCGGCTGGCAGCATACCTGGGATCAACAGCACACCAGAAAACAAGACCTTCCCTAGTATAAGAGTAAGTTACATTAATTGTTGAGAAATTCTTCGAGTCATTTCTACCTACTTATAATATTTTTGTAGATTGTAGGTTACAATGGTCGCGCTATGGTGATTGTATCTTGTGTAACAAAGGATGCGCCGGATAACAAAGGATACAGACCTCACCCTCACAATCTTGTTGGCAAGGAAGTGTGCAAGCAAGGTGTTTGTAAAGTAGAAGTTCCAGCGGGAAATATGGTTGTTACTTTTTCAAACTTGGGCATTCAATGTGTAAAAAAGAAGGATATCGAAGAAGCTCTTAGAGTGCGTCAGGAATTACGGGTAGATCCCTTTCGAAGTATGTGTGTGACTTTTTAATTTACTATAGGTATAACTTGATCAAAGATTATGAAAAATTTTAATTATTGCAGCTGGTTTTGAGCATAAGAGGCATCCAACTAGTATAGATCTCAATGCAGTGAGATTATGTTTTCAAGTATTCTTGGAGGGATCACAAAAGGGAAAATTTAACAAGCCATTACCGCCTGTCGTGTCTGATCCTATTTATGATAAAAGTATGTAACGTTAGGCGTGTTATTTTATAGAATAATATAATGTAAAACATCTATATCATATTTGGGGTAAAATTTTTTATTTATTATATTGTAGTAAATAAAATATTAACCTATTTATTATATATTATATATTTTTTATTTATTAAATTTCAGAAGCAATGTCAGATCTTGTGATTTGTAAACTGAGCCATTGTAGCGCGTCAGTCGCTGGTAGTATGGATATGATTTTATTATGTGAAAAAGTCGCGAAGGAAGACATACAAGTAAGATTTTTCGAGGAAAGAGACGGGCAGCTACTCTGGGAAGGATATGGCGATTTTCAACCAACACATGTACATAAACAAGTGAGTCAATAATTGCCTTATTTGTGGTCACTTTGTAAACTATAAATTATTCATTAATTATAATAGTTGCGATACTTGAAAAACGCGACTTATCTATCTGCAATGTAACGATGTGTTTTTATAGACGGCAATTGCATTCAGAACACCCAGCTATCGTACGCAGCAAGTGGAACAGCCGGTGCAAGTTTACATTCAACTTAGAAGGCCATCGGACGGTGTTTCAAGCGAACCTTTACCATTTCAGATGTTACCACTAGGTACAGGTAGGCCTGCTTTCTGGTCATTACGAAAAGCATTTGCCAGGAAGAAGGCAGATTACAATACCTTTAGTAAAATCTTGGCAACAGAGACCGCTCTCCTTGCCAATGTAACTCCCAAGTTTCCGCGTAATATCGATGAATTCAATAATAACGATCTCGACGCGAAAAAACCGCATGATAAAATCTCTGCATTGCGCGCTCTAAACGAGTTGTACAATGTGAAAAATCATATCGACTTTTGCAATGGCGATTTAAAAACGATAATAAATTCTGCTCAAAACGTAGATCGAGGCACGAAAAGTACCGTTTTAGATTACGAGAACAATGAGGTGACAATGAGCCCCGAAAGTAACGTGGAGAGCAAAACAGAAATTAACAAATTGTATATTCTTGGCGATAATAACGTAAATAATGACACGCTTACTGTGAATTATAAGGAGGGAATTATCGAAGCGATTCCATGTAAGAAACCCGACATACCAGATAATGAGACAACCACGTCCCAAAATATAGATAACTCGAAAAATAGGTCCGATTGGTTCGATTACTCTGAAATAGGCAAGTGGGTGCAAAAGGGACAAGCATGTCTTAAGGAAAAGAGCAACGAGACGGCGGATAAAAATACGACGGATAGCGGCAATAAATCATTGAACGAATTCTTGTCGCAAGTGGCCGAGCTCGATCAAATTTACGCCGATACTCATAACAAATTGGCTCAAACTTCTACGGAGACAAACACAAATCAAATGATGGACGTTGACGTTTGCGACAATCAGACTTATACCAGCCTACAAATGGCCATGAAGAATCCGATTGAGTTGTTTGACATCACCGATGACAGAAAATACGAGGACGTGGCTGTTCCGAGACAAGACGCGGAGATACCTGTGCCGTCTCCAACATCGGCTCCTAAGAGAGATGTGACGAGCGAGGCGGAGGAAAGATTACCACCATTGCCCCCGAAGCGAATACGAAAAATGCCGTCGATGCCTCTTTTACCGCGTCCAATATCCGCTCAGACGTTCAACGATTCCTCTTCCGAGGCACCGAATAAAAATTTGCCGTCTTTACCCGGTACTTTACCGAAGCACGCGAAGCAGGGTCTCTTCTCGAAATTGTTTGCTAAGAAAAATAAGAAAGATAAATGCTCGATACCGAATTTAAGCGGAGATAGCGACTCCTCATTAAATAGCTTGTATTCATTAAAGAGCGTCGTGCAAGACGATACGCAATCGCAGCTTCCACGTCCTAGTATCACGAGTGTTACGAGCGTTAAATCTCTCAAGTTAGACGGCGATGAAACACCACCGTATGGTTTAGATTTAACTGAAGCCGAACACTACGCTCTATACACTACTATGGCACCGCATGCGACTGCCTCAGAATTTGATGATCTGTCTTTCTATTATAGTCTAGTCGAAGGTGGAAAGATATTGATGGAGGGAAAAGAGACCTAAACTATTTATTTAATGATATCTTTGTTATACTGCCGAGTTTTGAAAACAACTTTATATTTGTATGAAGATATTGTGATTTGAATCTGGCGAGTTTGTCTACCGAAATGTGTAGAGTATTATCTCTGCTGCACACATTGCAGCCAATCCTTTATTATATTGTCGGTTCTTGTTGTAACAAATTTCTAGAGCTTTGATAGAACCGACATTTGTATTGTTAAATCAAAGATTTCTCCATGGAATAGGAAACTTGAAAACTATTTCTTAAAACATGTTTACCATGTTAAAACGAATTGATTTATACTGTAATATCGACGCATTTATCCAAGTACGCAGAGTTCAAGTCTAGTCGAATCGTGATTTGTTACCTTTTGCTTAATATCTTTTTCAATGGTTTTTATAAACTTTCTATTGTTATTTATTATCAAAGTAATTAACTATCTTTTCTAGTCAAGTTTGACATGCTGTTATGTTTTCGTATTCTCTAATAATGCTTTACTATTTTCTTGTTAAGTTTTAGATGGTATTATTAGTTTATACAACTATCTTTTTCTTTTCATGTTGTTGTAGATTGCTAATTTTAAAAATGTTTTGACAAAAATTTTGTCTATCTTTAATAATCTTGGTTTATTTGTCGATTCTCCTTTTTAAATGACTTTATTGATACATGTATGCTAATGAAATTCATAAAGTTTACGAGGCCTTCATTCAATTGAATGCAATTAGGTCAATATAATGAAACTTTATTAACATACAATCATTTATAGATGATGCCGATTCGTTAAGGCGAAAGAGACAAAAACTTAATAACAACTCAAGCTCGATACTTTTCAAACATGTAGCAGAAACTGAGAAGCGTGAGTATATATTTGCAAAATATTTCTAATTCTACAGCTTGGGGAATTAGGATTGGACAACATTGCCAATGTGTAAAAATCATACTATTTATCTTTACATCACGTTTCTCACTGAAGGAATGAATGTCAAGCTAATCTCTTATTGTGACGCAAAATCTTCGAATCATTTTTTCATCTGCTGTAATCGAGATTGTGCTACTGGTATTTTCTATACACATACTCTTTGTACAGAAAAAAATAAGCTTATGGAACGAGAGGCCTTTTACTACAATGAAATTTATGAAGATTTTGTACATTTTAGCAAAGAGACCTATTTGGTACATTTGTTAATTGTTATAAATAATGAATACGATAAATTTGTTAAGAACATTTCTGATAAAACATACGTGCAAAGTTACAGAAGCCTACAGTATCTGTATGAACGCCTGTATAAATTTTTAAATGTTCAGTTATTCTCATGTCTCATCGCATACACTAACCATCTATTAATTAATCCAATCCCTTTACACTTTGAAAATATATAAGATGCACAGTTTTGGAAATTTTATAAAATGTAATATAAAGCGCTCTAATACGCATTAATAAAATGCATAAATATGATTTTGCTTCATTCGCATTTTCAGTAAACTATGAAAATTGTTGATGAGTTTTCATAGTGGAAAGGGAGGCTTATCGAATATAAAATTCATTATATCTATATATATTTTCACATGTAGACAAGCAGTCTTGTTTTATACTTTTTCTAGAGATGTATTTTATATAAAAATTTTATATATAAAAACTTTTTATATAAAAATTTTTTATATAAAAATTTAAAGTTTTGCGTGAGGATTTAAAGAATTAGGGAGCAGTGAGCTTGTATATTTTAAGATACGACGATATATTGTATTTTTCTATTTACGAATATTTATATATGGTAATAATTTCGAGAAGCAAGTTTTACAACCTATAGGTCTTATAAAAGGGATTTGTTATCTGGATAATTATCTGGAATCATTATGCATGACAATAGGTATTTGTAAGTAAAAATTTTATAGCTCAAATCTTGAGCGTGATGCGAGTGCGCTGCAATCTTGTGCAATCAATATTATACTTTGAAAGTCAGCAATATATATATATATACATACAGCAAAATTATAGCATATAGTACAATCAAATGATGTGCAATATTTATATGACAACATAATTTTTATAAGCTGCTTCTTTCGCAAACAGATGAATATATTGTACGAATTACATATATTGTGTAATTATATATACATCTATATACATATATATGCATAATCATTTGGTAAAAGAAAGTGTCTTTATTCTCTGCTCCTATACAATTTCAGACCAAAATTTATTTATACATGTTGCAGACTCAGGTACGATATAATGATGTTAGTGTGACGTGCAAGTAGTTTTGTCAATAATTTTAAATTAGATATAGAATTGTGATAGTGTTTGAATAGCATAGCAAATGTAATTTTCAGTTATTATTAAAATCAATTTATAAAGTGAAAATATATAAAATTGTGCATGTGTATATGATGCATATGCAAAAAATCACGCTTCTTCATCCACTACTTTGCATGTTCTTGCATGTTTATTATTGCTAATGCTAAATCATATCAGATTGTTATGCTGTGTGAAGAATTTGCTTCTGTAAATAAATGCATGTATATTTACTTGGCACATGCATACATGTTGCCGTAACATTTTAGATGTCAGAAATCAACCTATTAGTTTTAATATCGTCAAAGCTGAACCGGCTGGCCGGATATCGCCATTCGGAGGTCTGGCAAGTACAAGTGCGGGAAATTTCAGTCTGCAATCTGTAAGATCGTCTTCACAACCGCATGGCAGCATGCAAGCCCTAAGGTATATTGACAATCCAAATCAAAATTACAAAGTTGATGTACAAATAAAAGTAAGAACATGGAAAGAAAACAGGAGATTAATATATATATATACGAATACTAATATATTTATTCCATTTAGGCCTCAGGTATCTCCTGGACGAACACCATCCCCTATGGAATATAGCACCTACAACCCGTCTCTTGTGCAACAGCAATATCAACCAAATATTCACCCAATAATGCCAAACGTGCCTGTGACGACGGATGTACAGGCATTTTCTTACATAAACCAATTGCAATTGCAACCAGAACCAAATCTAATGATGTTAAACAGAGTAACTTTAGGAAATCAAGAAGAATCCCAGCCAGCGAATAATATTAGTAAATCTTTGTTTTTAATGTTACACAATTTTAGTGCATATAATCCACACTTTGAGAATTTTAATCGATTAAACATTTATTTTATTGCTGATATAAATGTTGTAGGCAATGCGGGAGCCCCGTGCCTTCTAGATATGGATAGTCAACAATTCAACTTTGATTGGAATTCCGCTGATCTCGCGGATTTTGGGGCAAATCTCTCTGCAAATCTATCGACTGGATTATCTATATCCGACTCTATACAAGTAAGTGGACAAACACAAATTAGCATGTAACATATTATGCGTATTTGCACAGCTAAATTTTGAAAATTATTGCAAGAATTAATTATTTTATTTCCCAATCTTAGCCTGAAATTGGGAGCAATGTCGAAGAAAGGAATAGTATGACCGAGCGCATTACTTGGATAAACCAAGAACTTTCTGCTTTGAATAAGATACTCAAACCTAATCGAGAAAATGATGGCTGAGAACTTGATTAAAATTACTTATCGATTAATATTGCGTCTGATGCCGAAGTGATTATAAAAAATTGCAACCGAGACTTGCAATTGGCCTCATCTGTAATTTATATATTACAAGTGCTCTCTCTCCACTGCCTTTTTTTAAAAAAGAAAGAAAAAAATTAATCGAGCTATATTTTCCGACATAAATAAAATAATATTTCACGTAAAAAAATATCAAGAGAGTGTGCAAGAGATAATTTTGCGTTTTGATCATTTCTACTCACAATTTATATCTTTTTTATATATACTCAATTTATATCTTATAAAAGTATGAAAGTATGAAAGAAATTTACAATAACGAAAATTTACAATAACAAAAAAGAAATTCCATATATTTTTTAGACAAGTGTAATACGCGATTTATATTAGTATACTCATCGATGAATATGCTTAAACAACAACATAACGGAATCTTAATATTTAATTAATTGTGATACGATTTATTTGATAGTTATGCTATGAGCATTGTGTATATTATCTACTCAGGATAAGTTGTTCAGTCGGTCATAGAGCTGATATTGGGCAAGATATCTATAATATTTGCTTGTCGACATCGCAAATTGAAATGTTAATTTAATTTGAGATAAAACGATTGAGATAATGTTGAAACGTGTGATCAAAGTTCATAGTTCGTATTTCGTAATAGATTCTACGATACTCTTAACGTAAATATGAATTCCGCGCAACAAGCAGAACAAATTGTCGAGATCAACTTTTCACGAGGCGAGTTTATAGGCAATAATTGTAAATTTAAATTAGAAGTATATTTGTACGAGCAATTTCTCTCGTTTTTTTACACTTGTATCATTTCATTTCACTTTTGTTCTTTTTCTTTCATGCACAATTACAATTTTCTACAAAACTATGTTTATAAATCTGTATATTTGTAATATATATGATTATACATCTAGAAATAATGTTTTGATATACTCGAAAAAAGCATACGAAAGGTATTGAAATTAGCGTACTCAAAAATTTCAAAGGATGTTCCGTCCAAATATCTCTTTTTATGTACATATTTTGCAGTTTTTTAATTTAAGAATATTATGTATGTAGAAGAGGACATGTATGTGGAATTATCTATCAATTTTATTAGATTAAGTAAATATATGGTAATATGTGCAATAACATTGTCTTAATGTAAAGTATATTTTTACAATCACATCTCTCAGGTAATTTATTATTATATAATATATATCTCTAGAACAAAAGAGGATATGTATGTTACAAAGAAAACCAATATCATATTTATAAGAATTATACTCTATAATTAGCCATATATATCTGTATACAAATAAAAAGAGCATTATTATAAATATAAGAGTGAGAGATTGACTTTTTAATAATCTCACATTTCGTATATAAATTTTGTAATTTTTATTGTAATTTATACAGTATATATGTCATGCATAAGTATCTTTTGATGCAAGTGAAGACATCAGATGAGAATCATGCACAGGATATATAGAAAATGAAAAATAGTCAATTGTGTGTGATATACATACACACGCGTCGAGTCTTAGTTTACTGCGTGGTATCGTTTTTCTCTATAAGCACTTAATATCCTGTTTTAAAGATACAACAAAATTGTATATTTACAGTTATAACTGTATATTTACATAACATTGATCGATAAGTGATGAACTCCTATACTTAGCATGAAAAAGTCGGCAGTGGACGCTTGGATTATCTCGTAAAATTGTATAGCTTACATGTACATGTGTGTATAATTTTTCTCTCCTTCACTCTCTCTCTCTCTCTCTCTCTCTCTTTCGTGGCACGTGTACGCGAATGTTGCACAAATGTATTCGCAAAGATCGCAAAGTACATTATGCAAGTATATAATGTCGATATAATATATATTTTGAGCGGGGAAAGAAATATTTTTTTTTTGCTTCACATATATATGTACATACACATGTGAAGAATAAAAAAAACATCCGTAATATTGTTTTCCAAAATGTATTTACTTAAAAATACAATGAAAGTTTCAGTTCTGATGGAATGGGCAGAAATATATAGAGTCTGTGGCGTGTCGGTTATACTGTTACACGTTGAAAGAGATGATGCGATGGTATCCTGTACAAAAGTAGCTTGAACAAGAGACTTATGAACACACAAACCAAATTCTTAGCCTAGGATCTTCGTTTACGTTTAAAATTCGTGTCAATAATAAGATTTTTTATGTCTTAAACTTTTTTCATGCTTACCTAACGTAGGGATGTAACGGATTGTATGTGTGGGCGATCAGCCTGATTGATTATAAGACCCGTTAGCACCAGTAAGTGAATTTTCCGAATCGCGTCGAGTACTCGAGCGCAAAGAGGAATACCGTACTCGCTCTCTGCTCGATACCAGTACTTGGGAACAGGCTTGACACAGTACAAGACGCAAGTCTCTCTGGAAAGTACGTTGCCAACGGGGCTTGATAATTATATATTTAATAAAATTAAATGGACCTATACTTATATGTATGTATAGTATATAGTATACTATGTGAACGCGCTAAAGTACTGATTTTGCTCCAGGCACCTGTACTTTAAGATAGTCCTTTGCCAATTTGTCATCGTCAAGTTACTATCTTGAAGCAAACACGTGTAAATTTTACAGCAGCAGCAGATTGCGTATAAAACCGTAGATTAACAGACTGCCGGAAATAATGATGTGTACGCATCACATTTTGACATCGATCGGCTGTTGGACGCGTTACATATGTGTTTATGAGGAGTATTCAAGTTTTATTTTTCTTTCTGCATCATCGTTCGACGGTAAGGGATTTCTTGTAAGTATCAACATTGCAACACGGTCCAATCCCCCATCTCCTTGGTTTCCAAATAGCGGGATTTTAGTCCGTGGATAGAAGCAGCCCTTACACTGCCTGCCATCTCCTCACAATTCTCTCATTTCAGATATTAAAACCTATCACTACTTATGAGAACGAATTCATTTTCTCTGATCTAACTGCGTTTTATTTAACTATCTCATTCGAAAATATTTGTACATTAAAACGTGGGACATCTTCTCGCATTCAAATTATCGTTACCTTTATTTAATTATTATGCTGCTATGGTACAATGGTATAACCGCAATGTCTCTTCACCCTTTTATCTAACAGTCTCCCGAAAATAAGTAGCGGCATGGACACGCCAATCGCAATGATTCACCGACTCTTGCACAAAGAGCCGTCTTTTTAATTATCAAACCGACGAATCAATCGTCCGCAATGTGATCGTGTCACAAAAAAAATATCTTTATATTTAAATATTTTTAACGCGAATCTGACGAATGTACAATTCTTAAGACAACGCGATCATTATGTATGTGGAAAACTGTAAGAATGAATAAATACTGCCGATTCATTCTGCAATAGTCAACGAATCATTGCTACAAGTAGTCCACAATAAAATCAAGATAAAATCATGATACATAAAAGTAACTGAAACGCGCTCCAATTACGCTCAAATAAGAACATTCGAATAGGGAGAGTAAGAGTACTTATTATATAATTGCGACAATATGTAGTTCAGATTTCTTTTTCTTTTGTAATTTTGTGTCATGTACGGCAGTTCTGGAGTTATAAATATATATTTATCTATAATTGAACTCTTACCTTCTACAAAAATTATATATGTGTGTATATATATATATATATATATATAAATATATATATATATATAAATATATATATATATAAATATATAAATATATATATAAATATATATATATATATATATATATATATATATATATATACATACATATATATGATTGAAATGAATCGAGAAGGGTGACGGTGCCCTTACACTTTACAAGTTGACTGTTCGATGCTCTCCCTTATCTATGCCCAAGCCTAAAGTGTAACAACCTCTCCGCGTTATATTACGTTTACATAATATTATCGTTAATAATAAAATGTTTCTTATCCCATAACTTTATACATACTATGTATAATTATTATGCAATATTAAAGTCACATATTACTCATCCACACTACCTGACGCGAGCGTTAATCTTAATTCCTGTCTCTATACCAAACAGGAGCACGAAGCGGTATTGTATTACATCTATATTTTAAGAATTTTTTTTGTTTTAGTGTACATATTGAATGCCGAGAGATGTCCATTCGTGCCTATTTTTATTCCATTTATTTGCCGCTCGTTACGTATGAATTACTTAATTCTGCTCGATAGCCTCGCGCTCCTGTGAAGACACTGCAATTACACATTTCAATTTAAGAAGGAGAACTCAATATATCACACGCACAAGGTGAGAGACATTCGTCAAACTACAAACGTAAATTTGATTTTAAATGTAAAAAAAATCACCTTCGAATTCATTTTACAACTATTTAAATATAATAGTTTTTTTTTATATCTTAAATAAGTTTCATTATATAAAATGTTGTCCCGACGAAGAAAGCCAGATGACGGCAAATACCTGTTAATAGGTGGTTCGGATAAAACGATAGATTCGTCTTGGGAATTCGCGCGAACAAACGATCGAAATAAGAATCTGAATAGCAAGTAGAATTAACCCGCCGAGTCCACAGGACGAATATACAGTTATCATTCAAACTACCTAATAGCATTTGGTGACGGCTAGACTACCAGAATTGCGAAGAGCCAAGACAAGAGAATTGCGTTCGCATCTAATGCGTGTCAGCCCACCACAATTCCGGTGAGGTGGTAATTTTTAGTTGTAGGTCGGAAGAGAGAGGATCCAGTAACACGGATTGGGCACGATGGATATCAACATTATTACCAACCACTCAATATGAGAGTAAGTTTGCTGAGTTTGCCGAAAATCGACGATGACGCCACGTGCCTAACGCCTCCCTTCTTAGTTACATATTCCTCCCCCTTCTTTCATTATGCGTCCTCTTCTTCGTCTTCCACTTCACCTTCTACTTCACCTTCCGCATCATCATCTTCCTCATCTGCAATATAAGGAATCAGTTTATCAAGAATTTCTGAAGAGATTTATTAAAAGAACAATCGAAGAAATTATCGTTCATCTACCTTCTCCCTCTTCCAAATCTTCTTCACCTTCAGGTATGTCGTCGTCATCGTCATCTTCCTCTCCGTCACCGTCTGCTTCCTCTTCGTCTTCAATGTCATCTTCAACTTCATCTTCTTCTACTTCTCCATCTCCGTTCTCTTCTTTTTTCTGTTTTTTTGTTTCTTCATTTTTCTCCTACAACATGGAAAGACTTATTTAAAATAAATTCTCGACACACGAATAAGTAACTTGGCGACTTGTGGCGGTAAATATGTATAAAATAAAGATTTATTTTACGATCATCATTTATTCCAAGTGACTATAAGAAAGAGTTAACATTTTTTTGTAATTTTTTTTCAGCGTCAAAGGGATGACAGGGAGAAGAGAAAATTTAGCTTTGCGCGGCGGCAGCGACAGCGGGAGAGTCAACCAATAAGGACAGAGAAAAGCGTACCGGCCGGCGAGGAGGACAAGGTCCCTTCCCGCCAAGAAATACGACGGCGAGGAAAGAGAGATGGTGGGGACTTTCCCTACGCGTTAAAGCAGGATGGGACAGGAAAAGGGAAATGGCGGAGGGAGTCGCGTCTGAGTAATCTGTCGGCGATGCCAAAAACACGAAGGACAGGTAGTAGAGAGCATCGCCACTTTGGCGAGAAACGTTTAGAGCTGCTCTCTCCTTCTCTCTCCTTCCTACAACATCGTCGCGCGCTGAAGGCGAGAAGGAGACCGGTTGATGGTCGAATCGTCGCGCGAACGGGGCAAAAAGAGGAAAACGCGGGAATGTAGAGCCGCCTACCTTAATACCCGATAGTTGTAGAATCATGCCCTTGATTCAGTCCCGATGGCCCGTAACGACCATAAAACGCAACAATAAACATCATTATAGTTTATCGATTCCGAGAAGAAGGGAAAGAGAGGGGAAATGCGAGTGTTGCGAGTAGGCAGCAACGGAGCTTGCTCCGAAGGCGATTTGAAAACATGCCGCGAGGACTTTGGAGTCGCGTCAGGATATCTAGCTCCAGCAAGAGGATCGCTAAATAATTCGCGTGTTCGCTTCTGGACATGTCGTCCAGAGTGTCGAGGCTCGCAACAACGGTTTCCGACATTCGGCATGTTCCGGTTTTCGCACGGCGACGAGAGAGCCGCGTCGGTAACGCCGGACTCGTGACCATACGGCGTTGCTGGCCGATCAGTGGTGGGGCGATAGCGCTGGCGGTGATGATGATGATGGCGGGTGGTAGTGGTAGTGGTAGCGGCGGCGGTGGCGGCGGCGGTGGCGGCGGCGGCGGCGGCGGCGATTGCAGCCGGCTGGTGTGTGCGGGGTACACGCGCCGTGCATATCAGCGGCCGCGAGAAAGCAGCTTCGGATGCGCGCGCGGCGCCACGTCGGCCAATCAGAGACGCGCGAGCCGGCGACGCGCGGTGGGAAGCCAGGCGGTGATTGGCAGATGACGAAGTTGCACGCCGCGGCGGGGGAAGGGAGGGGGAAGCGAGAGAGAGGGGGGGGAGGACACGGTTCGCGTTGCGTACAATCTACGAGGGAAAGAGGGAGAGAGAAAGCGCGACACGCGAGGGGAAGATAAGGGAGGAAGATACCGGAGCAGCGTGCCAAGTGTCGCGTACAAACGCGAAGCCTTCGAATAAGAGAATAAATCTAAACTAAAAGAGAACGGGCATTTTCCGTGAGAGACGAAATATTACGTGACGTCGAACGAGGGAGGAGAGGGAAGAGGGGAAATTATCGCGAGGACACTCGCGCGTCGATCGATCGCGACGATCGAGTCGAGCGACGATTACCGGAAGTGACCGGCGGCAAGAATGTCGGAGCGGGATCGAGACATTTGACGCTCAATCGATGTTATGCATTTTCCTCCCTCCCTCTCTCTCTCTCTCTGTCTGTCTCTCCTACAGTAATTGTATCGCCGTATATGGTCGACCTGTTGCGATAAAATGCTAATAAAGGATCGGTTACCGACGGCGTCTACAAACAATGGAAACTCGATCGACGAGCTGACGCGCGCATTACTTCGAACTTGTTGCCGCTTATATCCTCATTCGTTTGTCGATTCGCGAACGTTCGGCTGGACGCGAATAACAGCGGCGCATTCACGCTGTCGTTGGTCCGACAAAGACAGACGATGACGACGACGACGACGACGACGACGCTGCCATCGCTCGTTATCCCCGCGCGATTACCTATCTACCCATTCCCAATCACGAGGTCTCGCTAGATAACCTAATGCTTACAACCTATCGCATAGATTCGTTTTCTTGCATTAAATCCCTCGTTAATCGACGCGATGAACATTGGTTATTATGTAATTAAAGCATGACGTTGGTGAATCTCGGTGGATTATCAACGAGATCGCGCTCGCCAAACGACTCGTCCTTGTCAGAAACCAAAGCGGAAACGCGTCAACGCCGAATTTTCCCTCCCATCGTATACGATCTCGTCCATTTCGGATGGATCAATCTTGGACGATCGAGAAAACGATCGTCAGTCGAATAAACGAGAAACGATTAGTCGCGACGCTTGTTCGGTAAGCGGTTTAATTAAGATAATTAAGCGATAAAAAGGTGTTTGCGGCAAAGTCGAGAACGGTCGCGTCGAGAGACACGACGATAACCATTAAATGCAATAAGTTATTTCTGGCTGGCGGCACATCGATCCACGCAACTAACGTTATCCGATCGACGCGACGCCTTTTCCCGCCTTCTCTCAATTCGCTTCAACGGCCCGAATCGCGCCGACTCCCGGCGCGCGCGTCTCGTATCAATACCCGAGGAGCGATACCGATACCAAACGGCGGCAATTTCGGAGCACGGGCCGAAGTAGCGAAGCCGGAGAATTTCTTCTCCTCGAGAAGGATCGTCGTCGACGACCAGGAGCGAGCGCGATTCTCCGGATTCGCGTTTTTCTCCCGCGACCTCGACAGCTTCCCGCCTTTTCCCGCCTCGTTTCGGAGCGATACTATCGCGCATAAATGTATACATATATATAGTTGTTATATATATGTTATATAAATGTTATATGTTATATAAATGTTATATATATATTATATATGTTATATAAATGTTACATAAATATTATATATATGTTATATAAATATATAATGTTATATAAATGTTATATAAATATATATATATATATATATTATATGTTATATATATTATATATATGTTATATATATGTTATATATATATTATATATATGGTTACTGTAGAAGGAGAGACGCTCGAAAATGGTGATTCTTTTCCAGAGTCTCGTCGAGCCGGCAACAAATTGATATCGGCGATGGACGTAATAAAGAGTCGCGTTAGGTGCGTGTGTCATTTACGCGGGGTCCTTTCCACGTGACGCGACGAGATGACACGACTCGACTCGGACACGGCGCTCGTCTGCACGGCCTTCCTTGCCCCGGAGCGCAATCGCATGGTAAATTATCGGCTAAAAATAAAGCCTATCTGCGGCAACGCGACGACGCTCGTCCGCGCGTGTCGCGCGTGTGATTTAAGATGAAAAGTCGCGGCAACGATGTTTTCTCGAAGGTTCGTAGTAACGCGCCGCTGCGCGCGGTCGCCACAGCCGCGAAAAGAACAGGGAGGCAGGAGAGTACACCGGGTATATAACGCACGGCGTTGCCGCTAGCTGCGCAAGTGGGGTACCTTCGGTGAAAAAGATGGAAAGAGAGAGAGAAAGATGGAACAGCCGACGCGCCGAGCTTCTACATCGACGGAGCGTCGAGGACGGATAGAGAAAGAGAGAGAGGTGGCAGCGAGAGGAGGGGTGGGGAGTCCGGAGTGAGAGAAAAGGAAGCCTTGGTCGCCGTGTTTATGCACGCAGATCGGTAAACAATTTCAGGGCAACGTGTCGACCTAGAGTAGATGTGCGTCGGCGGCCTATCGATCGACCGTCGTGCGCGATTAACCCTCTTATAGCGAATTATCGATCAATTACGCTAGAGAGAAAGAGAGAAAGAGAGAGAGAGCGCGTACGCGTGGAGCGTGACGGAGAGAGGAAAAGGAAGAGAAAGGGAAAAAGAGATGGCGCGAAAGAGAGAGAGGACGAGCGATGAACGCGGGCTTGGTTTCGGCCGCCATAATGGAAACCGACCGAGCGACGTGTGATGGTGGCGGCTGCTACGCGCGACCGCGATCGGGAAAATGCGCGGGACGCGCTTTTCCGGATCGCGACGATGACACTGGCGCGTAGAAAAATGGCGGCCGATCGACGAGGCACGCCGCGGAGCCGCGAGCACGAGGCGGCGAGGCGTGAAAACGAAAGCGTGCGCGCGCGAGAGGCAGAGGGCGCGGGGAAAAGCCGAGAGCCGCGAGCCGACGATAAACTCGCTGGACGCGAAGAGAGACACGCGACGTGCGAGAAACGAAGCACATGGCGCCGGAGAGAGATTCTCTCCGACTCCTCTCTCTCTCTCGCTCTTCCTTTCCGCACGCACGCGGCGCGTTGCCTCGAATTTCGAAATCGCGAAACGCGGTAATTATAGATGATTCCGGTAGGAGTCGTCATCGTCATCGTCATTATCGTCAGCCATCGAACGAGCGAGAGCGAGAGCGAGAGAGAGAGAGAGAGACTCGCGGTGGCCCCGCAAATATACAATGGCGTCCCTTGCGCGTTCGCGGCGAAAAAAACACTACGTCCCTCGAGGATGTCGCACGCGCGCGTCGACGACGTCGAGCGCGCTCGACTACGCTCGGGGTCGCTCGCATAGGAAATATGGAGTCCGCCGAGGCAAACGCCGGCCGGCGCGGCGTTTCTCCCTCGCTCGACTCGACTCGACTCGCCGCCAACGCTCCGACGTCCCGTCCCTCGGACGAGACGCGAGGCGCTCGTCCGAGAGCACCCGTGCCCCCGTCGTCGTCGACGGCGGCGATGCGTAGTACGAGACGCGAAGACGGGCGGGAAAATCCTCGGCACGTATCGGCGGGCAATCTCCGGGCGCGGAGCGCGTCGATCCGCGACGTCGAGGAGCCGAGGGACCAACGGCGGTGTCGGGATCGTGCCAGTTTCGACTCGACGGAGGCGACGTTTTGGCGATTACGCGAGGATCGCGAGGGCTATCGGGACGACGAGCGACGAACGCGGACGGCGGAGGTAGAGATAGGTAGGTAGATGGTACTCACCTCGGCTGGCCTCTTGATCCCCTTGATGTCGCATTTCGCGTCCGCGGATGCCTTATCGTTCTCCGTCACCTTCTCGACGGCGACCTCGTTGTTCTCCTTGGTGCTCATGTTGTCCGTCCAATCGACGACCTTGCGACGCGTCGATAATCCAGAAAGGGACTCGCGACTTCGCGACTCGTACCGAACTCCCGGAGTGCGAAAGAGCGGCGGCGGTGGCGGCGGCGGCTGTGGCGTGTACGCGTTACGAGACTACGGATACGTGTCCTCTCACGACGTCGGTTTCCGCCGGAATGCCTGAGAGAGCAGCGTCGTCAGGCGAAGACCCGAGGGGCCGCGAGGGAGAGGGCGACCGAGAGGAGGGGGGAGAAGGAGGAGAGAAAGAGACAGAAAGTGAGAGGGAGGGAGCGAGAGCGAGAGACAGCGCGCGATGGGAAGCTCGGGGAGACGACGAGGGGATCGTCGGGGACGAGGGGGCCGCGAGGGGGGACGAAGAGGGGTCGGGGTGGCGAGAGGGGGCGGAGGAGCCGAACCAGTCAGGAGTGGAGCGTGTACCGATGACTGTGGCGCGAATAGCGCAGAGCGAACTACTACCGGATCACGGCACGCTCCTAGCACGTCCAACCTGGCTTTGTTCAAAAGTGAAGATGGCGCGGGTTTGAAAGCCGATAATTCCCTGATTGGTCGGCGCTTACGACGGCCCGTACGCCGACCTTACCGGGGACAATCGGCGATTTTATAGCGGCGTATTGCGTCCCGCGACACCGCGATCGGCGTAGGCGCGTAACGCGTCCGCCCCGGGTCGGAATAAAATTAAAACTCGCGGAGGACGAGGGGTTCGAGAGTTCGTGGCCCGAGCGGGACGTCCGGTTCGAGGCTACGGTCGCTCGATTCAAATAAGCCTTGGCGCTGCGAATCGTCGTCTACGTCGCTTACGTCGCTTACGTCGCCTACGTCGCGCGTCGCTCTTCGACCGCTCGCGCGCCCGCGTCGAAAAAAATCGATAGATATTTCTTTGCACTCGGGGGTTGCTTTTCGATCGCGCGAGGAACGGATCGCCGGACTCGCGCCCGAGAGAGAGAGAGAGAGAGCTGTCACGCCGCACGCACGTGTCCCGCGAACGCGGCCAAAGTGCGTGCACAAAGACGCGCGGATTAATCTGGAGTAGATAGGGGGGCCGAATCTCTCTCTCTCGAAATTCGTCCTGCGCGCGCCTTCACCCCTTTCGCTCTCCCCGAGAGACGATTCTCCGTTTTCCATTTATTTGCATCGCGTTACGTAATCCGTCTTAATTAAGCGAAACAACTTGTTCGACGCTCTTATTGCGCGATATCGTACGTCGGCAAAAATGCAACGCGCCATCCTCGTCTTTCCCCTTTAAAATCGATAGACGTATATATGTATACATTTATTGTTTAGTACACACATGTATATTAGATGCGTGTCGATTAATTGTCCGTGTATACATGTACACGTACACGCGTTTATCGCGTAGGATTGATTCAGATGGACGAATAGATTGTTAGATTGAACCCGCCCCGCGCTCGGGCGGCTCGTTTATTTATATCCCGCGTAGCGCAAATAATAAAGGGTGGCTTGATATAAGATTACGTTTATCGATTGGATGTTTTATATACCAATTTTTTGATGCCGACTGCGTTAATGGCGTAAAATCCGATCCGCGCTTTCGCGGCGATCGAACCGACATCTCGTAAACAACCTCCTCCCCCGCCGGTGGCCCGATACGCGAGAGTTCGAGATTCTTGGAATGTTATAACATCGGTCCACGTCGTATTAATATTTATGCACGTGGAGCGCAAAAAAATGTATACTCAAGGTTCATGAATTTATTGCAACGCGAGGACGTTTGCGCAGGCGCGTCGCGTTATAGTTCCCGTCCGCGGGCGCTGCGATTTCCGGTCCGAGTCGGTTTCCCGTTTCTCTTCTCTCTATTCGTTCAAGATGGTAAGTCGATGCGAGTTTTCCGATACGAGTCGTTTTTATCCGCGAATATTTCCGAGATCGTTATCGTTGGACTCGTCGTGAAATTTGCATTCGCGTCCGAAATATATTCTCTGAATTTTGCTGCAAATATCTTTTGGAACTCGATAATAATTGTGACGTGACGGAACATAACCTTATTACAGCAAAACATGTTTTGATTCATCGCAACGATGCGATAAAATTTCGTAAATTATTTAGAATGATTGATCAATTCTCGGAGATAAATGAAAATCGTTATTCGGCAAAATTGTGATGATGTAATCATCTGTCAGGTTTTTACGCATTTTATTTTTCTGATTCTTTATAGGTTAACGTACCGAAGCAAAGGCGTACTTTTTGCAAAAAATGCAAAGTACACAAAACTCACAAAGTGACGCAGTATAAGAAAAGTAAGGAGAGACATGCCTCGCAGGGCAGAAGACGTTATGACCGCAAACAGCAAGGTTTTGGCGGTCAAACCAAGCCCATCTTCAGAAAGAAAGTAAGCGTGTGTCCTTGTATTATTAAAGATGAATTCTAGTTTTGTATTATATCTATTAGTCGATGCATAAGAGGACCAGTTTTAATATTGGGATTAGAAAATGTTATTATAACTCTCTTATTTACATGCAAATTCATAGATATTATTTGCTATTGCATATAATGGTCTTTAGTGTTGCGGATTAAAATATTAATATCGACTTAATTGATATCACAAATAATATTAACAATAGACACACACATTATATTAAAGTAATAAAGATTACTTTAACTTTCTGTTAAATATATTTTATCTTTTATCATACGTATATAGGCAAAAACAACAAAGAAAATTGTTCTGAGGATGGAATGTACAGAATGCAAATACAGAAAACAAATTCCATTGAAAAGATGCAAACACTTTGAACTGGGTGGTGATAAGAAGAGGAAGGTGAGTACAAACATGTTTGAAAAAAATATTCAAAGATAAGATACCGAATTGATTTTGAATTAACAAAATTATTGTTATTTTCAGGGTCAAATGATTCAGTTCTAAATTACCCTCTCAACATTTTTGGCGCGTATTCTGTATTTAATAAGAAATAAATAAATGTACAGGGATTTGTACACATCTTTATTTGAATGATTTATATTTTATAATATGAAAAAATATCCAACATGCCTAAAACAAACAGCGCTAACAGCCTCAACACTTATTCACCTTAATTTTCATTATCCGACAACCGTGGTATAGAAACTATCTGATGTGGATTGCTAACAAGATAAGAAAAAAAAAAAGAGGCATTAAAATTACATGTATCTCAGTATTTGCATTTGTGTCTTGTATACCAGATATATATATAAATAAATGATTATTTTTGCACACATTGACAGTAATATAATCATGCTTTTTCTTTATATTATAAAATAGCAATGTGTGCTTGTTTTAATGGCAGAATTAGTATATTTAAATTCTACAGAGGATATCTAAATGTGAATATTGAGATATGTTAAATGTATATATTATTAACGATGCAAATGTACAATATATAAGTCAAAGCGGACATCATACACTTACTCCAATATAGATGTGTCCAATCCTTCTTGCTCCATCTTTAATTTTATCGCTTGTTTTTGTACACCAACGCGTAACATTTTCAAGTACTTTTCATAGCGAGGATCTTTAGCTGCAGACTGTACTTTTGTTTCTTCATCTTTAGAATCTACTTCACTGTTATCAGGCTCGTCCACATTGCGTACTTCTACTTCCTCTAATTTACTTGTATCATTTTTGTTAACATTATTTGATTCTTTACAATGTTCTTGCTCTAAACCAGGTATAGAAGATAACTATGCAAAACGAAACATTGAAAAGATGTTAAACTCTAGCTAATTTATTGCGCAAAGATCTTTATGGCAATTATGTTATATACAATATGTATTTATGACAATTTTTTATATATGTTTGCATGAAATATTCACGTACCCGCGATTCTAGTATCTCTAACGACGCTTCTAACTTTTGCAACTTATTTTCAAACTCAAACAGTCTCTCCTCGCAGCACAGGGCAAACTTATTCAAAAACGTAACGGTATGAGTAATAAAGTGATTTATGAAAGAGACCGTTCGTTTTTGGTTGATTGGCGGTACCTAGAATACAAATCATTTCAAGCATGCTCCCTGCACTGATCATCATCCCGTTAAGCATCTTAACAGAACGTCATCGTTTTCAATGGCGTGTTTATGCACGAGAAACATTAGGATCTCATTATCGACACCTTTGTATAGTCTATAGTCGGCTCGATTATCGGCATCTTGTAATCACTCATCGTAGATTATGAATATGCCAAGTCTCCGTTTTCAGTTTATCAAACTGTCAACTCCTCTGTCACACGTATATACGAGAACATCTCGCCTCATGCGCATCGGACTCGGATATGGAGAGTGGAAACCGTACTCTTGTCTCGAAGGTTCCTCGAACTGATAACAAACGTCGAATCTGCGCGCATCGTCGAGGCGCTTGAGCCTAACTTGCCGATGGAACCCTAGATGCTCTAGAATCAACGAATCATCGAGAGATTGCTAATTTGTTTTTAGAAAGCTTTTTAAACAACTTTACATATATATACATATGTATAAAAGGCTCTCGAAATTAGATAATGATATACATATTTTGATCTTTGAGAAAATTATCTTTCATTTTATATATTTTCCTAAAATAATTATCTTCACTTTTACATAAGAAAATTAAGTTTCAGACAAGACGCGAAAGAGAGAATACTTCAATAAGAGAGGATTACGAGAGAATTAATTTTCGTCACGTTTTTCCTGGATTGCTTTTTCTCCAAGAGAAGATGCGCCGCACGCACCTGGTTGTCAACCGGGAATCAGCTGTGTGGAAATTTCGCGGTGCCCAAATATTTTCTGAAGCACAGGGAAACCTGAGAGCGGCCACCAGCCTCGACAAGCACACTTTCCAACGCTTGACGCGCCGCCTGAGAAAGTGAACGCAAACTATGTCCGTTAGGACCCGATAACGGTACATGGTTCATATCCGTGCTATGCAGACGAGACGGGAAAAGGAACAGGAGAGGGATTGGGGCGGCTTTATCCCCAGAAATAAATTCTAGCCTTAGCGGGACTTGAAAACCCGCGATTCTTTTTTATATTTATACCTCTTAATATTATGTTTTTTATTTATATTTATCATTTTTTTCTTTATGCATATATCCTAATATATTTTAGAATTGTATAATTATTATTTTATTATATATTAATATATATTATTAATATATATATTATTATTATATATTATTATTATTATTATATAATAATAAATTCTTTTTATTTTATTAATACATTATTCATTTTGAAATCGTATCAACGTGTGGAATGCGCCGGTGATGCGCAGACCACCGTTCGGCTAATATTACATTTGTCGTACGACAAATTTTTTAAGCACATTGATTGGCTACGGGATAATAATATTTTGAATCTAGAAATTTTCTATCCCGCAGCCAATCAATGTGCTTAAAAAATGTGTCATACGACAAATGTAATATCCGCCTTCCGAGTAACTATAAAGCGCTTCATG
Organism: Camponotus vicinus; assembly: GCF_025532165.1. NCBI lineage: Eukaryota > Metazoa > Arthropoda > Insecta > Hymenoptera > Formicidae > Camponotus > Camponotus vicinus. The sequence goes on from NW_028141949.1 coordinate 7,051,234, forward strand.
CGCATTGATAAAACGGCACGATTTCGAAGCGCTGCGCAACAGTAATGGAGTCTATGCGTTTCACGCGTAACACGGAACGCACCCCGTTAAAGCAATGTCAAGTTTCTCTCTGCCGCCGAGCCTGGAGACCGTTTACCAGGCCGTGTGCTCTTTGTATAATAATACAAATCCGGTCGAGCCAGGAAAAGCGTCGTTATGGCTCGGGGAACTGCAGAAATCGGTGAGCCTATATTATATTGTTTTGCGGTTCTTGAGAAAAAGAATGTATCCTTTTCGTTATCTCTCCTCGCGCACATCTTATTCGTCTCGAGTATGTGCAAGTGTGCAAATTTCTCACCTTTTGCGGTGTTACCCGCATCGAGGATGAGTGTGTCGGGAGGCTAACCTGAAAGAGGGATCAAGGGTGTTTTTCTTGTCAAAAGAATGTATTTGATAAATAATGAACGAATTAAATTAAACCAATTGTACCTTTCATTCATATTTTTTATCTATCAGATTCAATGGATCTATTAATCCATTAAATTAGTAATTGTGATACGACTCTTGACTCTGTTGGATATACAAATTTTGTCATATTTCAGGTTTTGTAAAACAAATTGATTCTAATACATCTCTGTATGTGTTTTATAGGTATTCGCATGGAAGATAGCTGATGAAATGCTGCATGAAAAACGAAATATAGAGTCCTGTTATTTTGCTGCGCAAACTATGCGCACTAAAATACAATTCTCTTTTCACGAATTACCTCAAGAGGCTCACATTTCGCTAAGAGATTCCTTACTGGAACATATATCTCAAATTAATGAACATACTAATTCTGCTATTGTTACACAGGTCTTTATATATTTTTTTTTATAACACTACCTTTTTTATATTTTTTGATAAATTTTTATGACTGTATTTTTTTGCTATTTAAGTTTACCCATAATTTTTATTAATAGTTTTAAATCTTCTTATTTACAGTTATGTTTAGCACTGGCAGATTTGGTCCTACAAATGACATCGTGGCAAAAACCAGTAGTGGATTTAATTAACAGATTTGGAGCAAGCACTTCAAATCTCTGGCCACTGCTAGAAATACTGACAGTACTTCCTGAAGAAGCAAATTCAAGATCGCTTAGGTATGGTCTAAATGTCATTTATTGATGTTAAAAAAGTGGCATTCAAAGAATTATAATTGTTTTATTTTTATCCAGGCTGGGAGCTAATCGAAGACATCATATGTTACTCGAATTTAATACAAGTGCAGATACTGTGACAGAATTTCTAGTATGTGTAATAACGATAATATATATAAGAATTTTTCATTTGATGTATATATGTATGATAATGAGTGGACGTTTCCTTCCTATTATTTCAATACTAGTTATTCAATATTTCATATATAGTGTAATTGCAGAAAATGTGCCTAAAAAATGGCAGTGATAATGTACAAATTCGAGTGACTATTTTGCGATGTTTTACCAGTTGGATAACTGTTCATGCAATACCGCTCGAAGCTATACCCTCCAGCGATGTAATTACTTATGCTTTGCAAGTGAGTCTCTTGCTGATAACGAGAATTTTTTGGAAAAAATTATTTTCTGTTCTCTTTTAATTAATAATTTTATCTTATAGGTTCTTAGCAATCATATGGCTGGTTCGCAATTGCATGAAACGGCTACTGACTGCATCTGCGTAATTTTGCAGACGTTGGGAGAAGATACCAGTCGTGGTAGCAACAATAGCGCTCAATTGCAGCAAGTGCAATTATGTGTTTTCACGAGTGTGATGAATTTAGAACAACCATATCATTTATCTGTTGCGCATGAGGATATGGAAAAGTAAATTCTTTGGTATATTCAAGTATTGTCAACTATTTGTAGCATAAAATAAGTATATTTTAAATCATTAAATATATTACAGATCTATAAATTATTGTCGGATATTTACGGAATTGGCCGAAACGTTTTTGGAACTTATGATAGCAGGTAGTGAACGTGGGGGGCAATTTTATGCCACACAAATTTTGGACCTTGTTCTCACATGTGTTGGTCATCATGATTATGAGGTAAATATATTAAAAATGTATAAATTTTGATTCAATATTATTAGGTAAATATTTTCCTTGAATCAAAATGTTTTCATCACTGATTATAAAACATTTTTTACTAAGGTTGCACAAATAACTTTTAACCTGTGGTATCGACTATCGGAAATTCTTTATCAGAAAAATAGGGATGATCTTAATATTGTATTTCGGCCGCATATTGAGAGACTGATTGGTGCCCTTTGTAGACATTGCCAAATGGAACCAGACCATGTCAGTATTTATACTAAGATTTTATTAAATGACAGTAATATTATATGACACAGACAATAGATTGATAATTACAAAAATTTAATTACATTAATTGCTAGTTGGGCCTCGTGGAAGAAGGAGGAGGAGGAGAGGAATTTGCCGACTTTCGAAACCGCGTTTCGGATCTGATAAAAGACGTAGTGTTTGTAGTTGGAAGCAGCCACTGTTTCCGACAAATGTTCTCGTCGTTGACTGGAGGACCTGGACCACAGGGCCAACTTGTACATACACCTACCTGGGATTCCACAGAGGCTGCACTTTTCGTAATGCAAGCAGTGGCGAAAAACATTTTGCCGTATGTGTCTTTTTTTATTTATTATGAAACAAGAGATAACTTGGAGATTAAACATAATAATGATTGACTTTCTTATAGAGAAGAAAATGACGTAGTTCCAAAAGTGGTAGAAGCTATTCTTAATTTACCAGAAAATACTCACATAGCTGTACGCTATACTAGCATTCTCCTGTTAGGCGAACTATGCGAATGGATAGATAGGCATCCACAATCATTAGGTAACGCTTTAGTAAACATTTGCCATCAATTTAGATGTATATTCCATTATAGCATAGTGATATATCAAAATTTTTCATTATTTCAGAACCAGTGTTAAATTTCCTCCTAGCATGTTTAAATCAAAAGGGTTTAGGAAGTGCGGCCTCGGGTGCACTGTTAAGCATATGTACAGCTTGTCCGTTACATATGGCCTCGCACTTTTCTGGACTTTTGCAAATAGCGCGTTCTCTTGACAATTTTCCTATCAGTAATGATGCAGCAATTGGCCTACTGAAAGGTATTTAATGAATTGTATTATTTGCATAAATAAAATACAAATATAAATATACATAAAAATACACATAATTTTATAATTTTATTATCTATTAATTTTCTCGCATTAATAAACCTATATGAGAAGCGTTATATTATATTATATGTTGTGTATAGCGTTGTATTATATGTGTGTCGTGTAATAGGAGTGTCGATAATTTTGGCGAGATTACCACATGAGGAAATTACTACGGCAATGCGAGAATTGTGCTGTTTTCAAGCGAGTTCCTTATGGGCGCTTCTCGCGGATAATATTCCAATCGAGAGAGGAACCAAGACTGATCCTGTGATATGGCTGGATAGATTAGCTGCTATATTTAAGCACACTAATCCTCAAATTGACGATCCCAATAAACCTCATCCTTGTCAAAGTGTGGTCATTGAAGTGAGTGTTATTAAAGACGAAAAGTCTTTCTAAGATACTAATAACATTTGTACGAATTACATCATTATTTGTATTTATAGATGTGGCCAGTATTGTCGAATGTGTGCGAAAGATATCAACGGGATGTAAGAGTTATAGAGAGATGTTGTAGATGCATACGTTTTGCAGTACGCTGCGTAGGCAAACATTCTGCTCAATTACTTGAACCGATTGTAAAACAGGTATTGTATAATTTTTCGACTATATTATGATATTGTTATATCTTATTTATATTTAATACATAAATATAAATTGTCTTTATTTCCACACAGATCGTACCATTATATACGGCACATCAACATAGTTGTTTTTTGTATCTTGGTTCTATATTGGTGGACGAATATGCGACTGACTCGGAATGTATATGTAATCTATTAAATATGTTGCAAGCCTTTATTTGTCCCACCTTTGCTCTTCTCGAACAAGAAGATGGCTTGAAAAATCATCCTGACACAGTAGATGATCTATTCAGGTTATGCGCCAGGTGAGATTATAATGATTAATTAATTGATAATATTTATCAGTGCTTTTATCGAATCATATCTTGCAATACTTTTATAATGTTTCGTATTTTTTTGCACAAAAGGTTTCTTCAAAGAGCCCCTGTCCCTTTATTGCATTCTCCCGTTATCGGAAGCATTGTAGATTGCGCTATAATGGCTTGCAGTTTGGATCATCGAGATGCCAACAGTTCAGTAATGAAATTCTTTTACGATTTCTTACATAGTGGTCGCAGTTATAAGGTAATTCATTAGACATGTTGTGAGAATAAACATCAAAATAAAATTTCTTTATGCACATGTGACTCATATATAGAGCTCAATCTACATCATATTTTTATCTGTATTTAGGATCGATCGGATTATACGATACGGCGACAATTGGTACAAAATATATTGCAAGAGAAAGGCCAAACATTAGTTATAAAATTACTACATGCTTCAGTATTTGAACTATCTTCTTACATGTTATCCGACGTGGCTGATGTCATTATAGAACTTACACGAAATGATACAGATGTAAGATTTATTTTATCAATTTTTATAACACATTTTTCGTGCATCTCGCATACATAATTTTCATTTCATATTTTTCAGCTTATGTCGAAATGGTTAGCGGAAGCTATTCTAACGATGCCATCGCAAAACGCGGGCGGAGCTCCTACAGCCACATCCGAACAGCTAACTGAATTTCACAATACAGTCACGAGGTACGTAGCATACAATGCGTCAATGTTAAAATGTAGTATTTAATTTATACTTACATCTTTTTATCTTCTCCGATATTTAGGTCAGAAACACCAAAAATCGTTACGATCGCCCTACGAAATTTCGCACGCCTGTATCGTTAAAAATCCGTTATATAATATATATTATATATAATAAAAAAATATATAATATATATTTATTCATAAAATTTCTTAAAAATTCACATTATTAAGATCTTCCAGCAAGAGTTTCAATTACTATGTAAAGAATAAGAATATCGAAACAGCGAAAAGTGAGTATCATAAGGTGCTGTAGAAACAGTAGGAAAAAATTACTTAGATTTTTATGTTTTTATTACCTATGGTTATGTTTGCAAAATATTTTTATTGACATTTATACATCGTATTTGGGCATATATCATTTTTACAAGTACATATACAATTTACAAGTATATATCATAGGAAATTCTTTATATTATTTTTATATTTATCTTTAATAATTAAAATTATTTTAATTTTTTAAATTGATTTGTATAGAACATATATCTATACAATATTTATTGCTAAATGTAGACAAATTTCTATGTGTCTATAAAGAAATGTTTTTTTTTATTTTTTTTTTATTTTTTTTATTTTCTCTGATATTTTGATCAGAAACACCAAAGGATTAATGTATCGATCAACTTTTTTTAATAAAACAAAAATTAAATATTTTGCAGACATACACTATAAATGATAAATACGTAAACAGAATTGATGGAGATGTGTGTGCTAATGATTATAAATTAAATGGATCATGCTGAATTAATTATATTTATGCATGAAATATTCTATTAATTATTTGTAAAAATTTGATAGTATTTTTTTTAAGTCTTGACTATTATTTCAATGTAATTACATTTGCTCGGTGTAAAAAACTAGTCAAGTTTCTAACATTCAAGAATAATTAATGGTATTTGTTCAACTTGCATAACAAATAATATATGAAAAGCACACATTTCAAAAACTAAAATAATTTTTAATTAGGCACTTGTAAATGTATTATATGAACATCTAATGAAGATATCTGAAAAATTAATACAAATTTATGTTTGCAGACTTTAATTAAAAACAGAAATCTATGCAAAAATTGATCAAACCTCTATCATTACTTTTGAGTTAATATTGCAAAATATTATTAAGCACATGTTTTTAAATTGAACAATAATTACTTTTTATTTATCTGATTCTTTAAGACGCGGACTGATTTATATCTATTATATATTATTAATAGATATTAATAGATTTGTATCTATTATATCTGTTATAGTGTAATGGCAAAAAAATTCTCTTGTAATGACATTGATGTGAATGTAATTATTCACATAACACAAATTTGAGAAATTTATATAAATTTTTCCATGTTTACATATATAAAATATATCTGTAGAGTAAATATGTATTTTATATATAAGTATATTCTAATATTTGTGTAATATACATATACATAATAGATAAGTAACAGGCATCACCTTGCTGTGTTACTGCAATACATTCGATCGAACGATGATAATGATAGAATCATTCATCTATGAATGAATATGAACATAATTGTTATATTGTCTAGTTTTACGCTCTGAATCTAATGTTTAAATGTACATATTGTTTACATACGACAAATATTAGGTACCGCTCTTTTTTCGTGGAATGTTAATGTATAAAATGAAATAATTGAGTAAGAATTAAGTAACAATAGAGAGAACGAAATGTTTATAATGTATTACTACTATATATATATGATATAACACGTCGATGTTGAAGTTCGTTAACTCGACAACAGTATTTCTGCAAATACTGTAGCATTTACGTTGAGCGCTAATCGTCATTTTGTTTCATAGTAACGGTAATTCTTCGATGAAATCTCGAATAAAGTGATATTTTTTACGGAAACGTACGCTTTTCAGTTATAGAATATCAGATATTTCGGTAGTCTCGAGCCAGAATCAGCGAAATGCTAGACAGCATCGGAGAAGCTATGCCCGTCGTTTTGCGGCCAGCAAGAGTGAAATCGGGCGGCCAGGTGGATCGACTGCGACGGTCGATCAGTGTGACGTGATAATGCGCCACACTGATTGCCGGGGGACGCATCGGAGACAAAAAAAATCTGTTCGCCAGCTGCGCGATGCACCGTTCGTTCGAGCGGCGTGTTCTCGGTTGCAAGGTGAGCCGGAAATATTCGAGCTGCCGAGAGGGAAGGCGAGCGCGCAGGTGCCGCGCGTTCGAGTCATGCTGCGACTTTTTTCTCTCCTCACGAGGCGGTGCACGATATCACCACCGTCGTACATGCCCGAGTGATGCGTCAAACTCTGCCCTGAAAGTATTTTATATTAATTATCTACTATTACTAATCGAGCATGTATTATCTTATCAATCTGAGGTACATATTTTATGTATTCGTCATCCATTTATACAATCTTTAATTTTACTTTCTATACTAAAAATTTATTTCTTTATATTAAATAGAAAATTGTTGTCTAGATAAACCCAGAGAGTGAAGCAGGCTTCTCAGAAGGCATCTTACAACAGGACATTCTAGTGTATCCGATTTATGGTATCGTAGAAAACGACCATTCTGAGAATTTAGTAAACAGCGTAGCGTTGGATGCAAGTTCGGATATGCCACGTCCTCCCCGTCAGGACATTGCTGGCGGTCTCGGTGCCTGAGTCACTCGGCGGTCGCGTTATGAGTCAGACGCGCGCAGACGGACCTTATTGGCTAAGGAATTGGTTTCTAACAAAGGAATGTTGCAAGCAGCCGTGCGGTCGTCTTCGCGACGCTTTCTCCATTCACTCGTCGCTCGAACGGCAAAACATATATATGCGTACTTATCAACCTTTTCTAATATTATTACACTAATTCCATATGTACGTGACTGCGTAATGAACCATGTTATACTGTAGTAAGACTAAGAACGAAATTACACGTTTCTTGTTTCAAGAAACTATTAATGTTCCAAGATATACAAATGTACCGTCTTCAATCATCGGAATATCATCTCGTCGTGTCCTCATTTCGACGCATTAAACTAGTGGCAATTCTCGCGTGCGTATTAATACGCACTTTAAGGTGCGATTACTCACGTCGACGAATATCCCAAAAATCCTATCCCAAGCCAAATGTCCATGCGTGCGTCACGCGTCTCGTCGCCGGCTATGACGACGACAGCCATCGACGCCCACTCGACACGCATGTGTGTCGTCGCTGTTGTCTATCAATAAAAGACCCCGCTTGCGGACATTGACGGCACGCCTGTATATAGCGTATATATATACATATAACGACACTCGTATATACATATCTGCGTTAACATTACCGCGGTACCATTCACGGCTTTCCACGGCGCGAATGCGTGCGTTGCGTGCGAGTTTCGATGACGTCTAGCAAGCGAGAAAGATAGAAAATGTAAAAACCGGGGAAAAGCGAAAGAGGGTAGGTAGGTAAGCAGTTACCGAAAGGACATTTTCCGGGGTATTGTCTAGCCGTTTCAGGAAGCCGCGCAACTTTGCCAGTACGTGGCATCGTGTCCTGAAAGGGACAAATATCGATGAAAAAAAAAAATAAAAAAATAGAAGAGGAAGAACTTTTGCCTACGCCGTCCGTTGCTTTCGCACAAAAGCGGATAAAACTCGCGCTTAAATCCTCAAAGGCACGTGGAACGACGGGATGTCGTTTACCTGCCCACTTCTTCGAGAAGAAAGTAAGCCTCTCTTCTCTTCGCAGCCACGATATCGTGAATTGACCAACCTGGATTCGTTTAAAAGAGGAAAAAAAAGTCGAAGATTTCTACTTATAACTCTTAATAATAATGGCAAGATATCATGTATATTCTCTCTATTCTGTATTTATATTTATATATATTTTATTGCAAAATGCATAGTAAAAATTATGTTGCACAACTACAATGTTAAATAATGTCGCTATCTCTGCAAGATAAAAACAGGGAATATATCCCCTGCCCTTTCTGCGCTCATCGGATGATTAACATGGAGTGGAGGGAAGGGGGAAACGGGGGCACGGTTTCTTCGTTGTGTTAATGCGAGCAATTATTTTTCGTGAGTCTCTACACGTCCGTAATCTCTCCCATATGCGATCACCGCGTTCCAGGAAGAATCGGGATTTGCGTCAATCTCCCTCCTTCGTTCATTGCGCTCTTTTTCCGCCCCTTGGCGTTTTGACCGACATACTCAAAATAATTTTGCAAGAAATTCGACTATAGAAGATAAAAAAGACGAGCTCGAAGTCACATTCCCACCTCTATAAACACGTCTTCAACGATCCTCGCTCATCGTGTCTTTCTGTCTCTCCTCGGCGCGAAAGGATCGTTCCTCGTTCGGTTAATTGACCGGGTTAAGCAATTACGTGCAACCCCGTTAATTGAATCGCCGCGATAGTCGGCGTCTGAGTCAAAGCCGGCTGCGAGTGACTCACGAGAACGTTGACGTGTCTCGCTGACGCGTGTATCGAGAAGTGACACTCTTCTCGTCATCAGCTGATTAATCATCAATACACAAACGTACTATTGAACGTATAATTTTGATACCGCAAAATATACTGTTTTTTTAGATTGCACAATTCTATTTTCTTTGTATCTTTTCCTTTAATTAACCATCTTTTTTTATTTGAATATTCAATAATATTTTTACAAGCAAAAATTACAAGCTTGGTAAAGGATAATTTATTAAGAAAATTTAGAGATAGCGTTTCTTGCAAATGTACCATCACGTGAATATGCGGCTCGTGTTCGTTTGATTCTACAATCTCGGAACGATACTCTAATTAAAGCTATATGGGACAGAGTTAAAGATAACGGTCTCATGCCGAAGATAGTTCCGTGACGAGTAATTAACGGGCAAAATCCTCGTCGTTAAATATAGGCACCCGGTTCTAGAATACCTCCTTCACTTTTAACGCGAATATCCAGGACGCTCGATAAACCAAGTCCCGCGTATTCGCGTCCGACGTACCTCAAGAGCACGTTTCGTAGCCGAAACGGCGGCAGCGAGGAAGACAACGCGCCGATGACAATCGACGAGAATGATTCGATGAAAAAGAAAAATTACATCGCTCGCGAGCTTTTGCGCGGCAGAATGTCGCGTTGATCAAATGGCCCCGAGCTTAATGGGCGGGTGACGGGAGAGCGGCCGGAAGGTGGAGAGCGCGTGTCGCGCCGCCAAAGGTCAAGCCGACTCCGGCTCCAGAGACGCGGGAGACGATCTCCCGGCGGCGGCCGGGAATTCTTCTCGGAATTTGCGCGATTGCGGATCCCGAGATCGCCGCCGGCTGGCTGGATGCACCCTCTCGCATCGATGCCGGCATCGAGGCAGGCAGGCAGCGCCGCGTTGCCGGGCAACCAGACGGCCAGACCGCCAGCCGTCTGTGCCTGCCGATCGGTCGGGGTGCGCGAGAGATCGCGCGCGTCAGGCGAGGGGCAGCGAGGGGGTGGGGGTGCCGGGGGGGCGGAAGGGCCGCGAGGTGGGGCGGCGGCGACGGCGGGATAACGATACGAGCCGGCGAGGGGGGGGGGGGCACGAAGGGTGCTGGAGGGGACGATCTCGCGCGACGAGGGAAGGGCTGCGCGGGATACGGATGGATCGTCTGGCAGTGGGGGGGAAAAGTGCAGCGCGACGTTGCGTCCGAAGGGGGGGGGGGTTGGAGGGGAAAAAGGGACGGCGGGAGGCTCGGAGGCAGGGTCGGAGCGCCAGAGGGTGCCGCGCGTCGAGGAAAAATGAATATTCGCCGAAATCATTTCGGGACCGGCGACACTGTACCACGGGAGAATTGTTTTTTTTTTTTCCTCCCCCGATAGAGATACAATCGATGATCCTCGTCGACGGCGCTATTCTCGACGGTTTTTTTTTCTCTCTTTCTCCGGTTTTTTTATCTCGTTTTTATTTCGCGTCGTAACCAGATTGCTCGCGAATAACCAATACCGCGAACCGGTCTCGATGAATTTACGAGGCCGAACTGGATTCTACCGTCGGTTTCTACCGCGGATTATATCGCGATCTAAGGCGGAAAGTTAATTCACGGGGGGGAAGACGTATACGGCATGTCAAGAACTTTGAGAAGCGCTATAATTTCATTCGGACTGGATAATTGAATAGAGGGACGAAACTAATAAAATCAAATTATATCGGTTTATTAATAGCAACCACGGAAATCGATCAGCAGGCCATTGAGGGGGAGGATTAAATATGGAAATTAAATCCGACGTGCCCACAATATCAATTATAATTGGAGATAGACAACGATTACGCAATCTCGTTTTGCGGATTATCATGACAGTTATCAAACATATATGCAACGCGGCTAAAGTTACCGCGTCAAATGAAAGGTAAACGAGAAGATCGAAGAGAACCTAAAATCTAATTAATCTGTGAAAAAATAAAATAAAATCTAAACATATTTCTTAATATCGTCTCCATCGATGTCCTCGAGAAACGCGTATATTTTTTTTATAAATCAAGAATTAAGAAATAAAAAAGGAGGCTCCCATTGTCGAGAGATCCCTCGGTGTTCCTTTAACAAACTTCTCGCACGAGCCGTCAGTTATCGGCGCACATACATTACGCAGCCTTCCTTTATTCGAGAAGCCAAACATCGCTCGCGGCGCTTCTCCGCAATTCCGCACCTCGGACGCGGAATAATAAATAAAGACGAAAGGCGTATCTCTCTCATAAATGAGCAATCGGGCCGCGCATGCGATCGTGCCGTTCCTGGTCGACGTCGCGGTGCCAGATGGAGGCGCGAGGGGACGTAAAGGAGGGAGAGAGAGAGAGGAACGGTAGGGAACTGACGCGGCCGTCGACGGGGTGTCAGGGGCGGCCGGGCCAGACGAGGCGAGGTCAGTTATCCGCCACGCCCGACGTCGACGTCGTCGCTCCGACGCGTTTTCGGCGGCGCCGTCGCTCTGCTGCGCTACGCTGCCTGCGTATCGTCGCATTGCCAATGTTCTCGTTTTTCCTTCCCACGATCAGCCACCCTCTAAGGTCACCATCTCCTTCCTTTCCCCCCTTTCCGCCATCCCTCGTCATTTTTCCGATTGTCAAACTCTGCGCTTTTACTCCATCTTTCGTCATTTAATTTCGAGCTTCTTCTTTATTATTATTATTATTATTATTATTATTATTATTATATATAAACTTTATTCACTTCAACTTTACATTAGTCAAGAAGCGGGACTTGGTTTACAATATTTTCTTAGCCTCATTCATACATACATATTATTATTATTATTATATTATTATTATTATTATTATTATTATTATTATTATTATCGCGTCGTTAGATCGATCTCTCTCGATTGCGATTGATAAGGATATGTGCGAATCAGATAACAAATGTATATTTTTAACTGATATCGCGTTTCCTTTACAGATTAATCAAACCAAGCATTAATGGAAGTCTTTTTTAACGTACGATATGCATATGAATATCTTTCTCTCTCTCTGCTTCTGTCACCTACGAGCCTATTGTGACATTTAACATCGCGCAATCTTATGTTGACGCTTTGCAAGCGGATTCGCGCGAGAGGACCGATATTTCCGATTTTTTTCGCCGGGATACGCTCTCCTCTTGGCCGCGCGTACAGTCGTCGAGGATCGAGAGAGACTTCTGCCGCTTCTGCTCTCGCCGAGCCGCCCATAAACGCGCGCGCGATCGATGCCCAAGTGCATTTCTGGTGGGGGGGGAGATGCGGGGAAACGAGGAACGACACACCGTTTCAGGCGCGACCACCGGTGCACCTCCCTAATTTTCTGTACCGCCTGAAAATGGATGGATAATGGGCTCGGAATCCGTGCAAATCTCATCCTCCCTCCCTCTCTCTACGTCATATCGCTCGAATATATGATTTGCCCTTCACCATTTTTCGGAATTATATTAACCATCTTAATTACATCAACGTGTTAAATCGATAAATTTTTCACCCAATTCAACCTTGATGGCGTGACATTGATTTATGCAATATATACGATGTACCTAAAAAAATATCCTCTTAATCTATTTCTGTTAAAAATATTTCTTTAGAAACTTGAAACTTCCAAAAAAATAAGATTATCCCAAAGAAGTTCTCTCTTTGTGAGAGATATTCGAATCTTATTTCGAAAACACATGTACGGTACAGCTCGAAAAGCTTATGGCTAGCTGTCCTTCGACGTTATCGCAATTGAAGAATGGAAACGTCGGAAGACGTCCGCACTAAAAGCCCACCGATATGCTCGGTATTTCCATTCTTTGCTTTATCTCCGAGCTCTGCTTGTGTCCTTTTGGAAATCTACCGCAACGCGTGTCACAGGCGGTATCGATTTGCCGCGCACGTTTCTCTTTATCGCGAGCGCGACGCATTTCTGCAGCCTGTATATTGTACGTGCATACCTGCATTTTACGTACCAGCTGCGTGGAGGACAGACTCTTAAGGCACTCGAGAGCCGGTATGCGATATAGAAACGCTCCAAGTAAATTCGCGACATAAAAATCCAGCTCGTTGCTCAATAACTCTAAAAAAATGGACTATATATTTTCAAAAATAAATATATATTTCCAATGAAAATATATATTTTTTTCGAATGGAACTCACAGAGTACTAAGATCAATAGCGAGGAATAGGCAGACGTGGAAATCTTTTGCTGAAACCTTACGCTCCTGATGGATTCTGGATAATAATAATAATAATATATTTTTTTAAAAACAATAAAACACATATATAATAAATAAACATTATTTTTAATTTTCAGAAAAAAAATCAAAGCGATCGCACGGACAAGATACAGCTCCAAGCGCGAAGGAAACGCAACGTCGACCCTAATTATTAGTCCGGCGACACATTAACGTCCGATTCGCGCGTTTTACGACGCGTCGTTATCTTAACATCGCATTTATATCACGCCGTCCGATCCCTCCAGGGGTACGTGTGTCCCATAAAGCGGCCGGTGACATCCGCAAAAACTACGGCACGCGGTTATCTGGAATCGGAATCGCGTGTATACAGGGTGTCCCAGACTTAACGAATCAGCCGTTAATGGTAGATTCCTGAGATCATTTGGAAACGAAAATCTTAATACCAAAATGTTGAGGAAGGTATAGTTTCGGCGCTACAAAAGATTAAATACCACCAATCGGCGCGTTACGTTCTCCTACGCTCAGGGACATGCGCATCAAGGGACCCGCGTACAGCGCGATAAAATCGATATCGATAGAGGGATCGATATAAAATAAAAAATAGGATTCTGCAGTGAGCGCGATTGTGTCTTCGATGCGACAGTAGTCGGCATTTTTATGAAGTCTTCCTCAACATTTTGGTATTAGAATTTTTATCTCCAAGTGATCTCAGGAATCTGCTTAACGGCTGATTCGTTAAGTCTGGGACACCCTGTATATCGAGCACCGGTCGAACGGATGGTTTCCGAGCGGCCGGATATCACGACCGACCGTGGGCTTTACGCTACGCTTCTTGTCGCCCGATCTTTATTGTCGGCCGGCGCTTAATCGAATAAATCGAACACGATCCTCGGCCGCGCCGTGATACTTAAGACGAGCGAGACGTAGACGAGCGAACGATTCTTTCTCCTTTTGCGAGTCACGCTTTGCCAGGAGGATTAATTGCGTGCCGCAGGAAGGGCTGCCGTCGATTTCGCGCGGATACGCGGCTCCGGTCGCACTTCCGGCCCCGGATCATGTATATGTAATACCTGCTTTATCGCGGGATTGGGATGAAAAAATTTTTGCCGTTTGTAATAATTTCCTGATTAGGTGCTTCTTCAGATACGAGATCAAGCGACGCGGTAGCGTCGTGACGCCAAGTACATTTTTTTTACCTTTGTAAGGTTTTTTTTAGTGTTATTTTACAAAGAGCTTCAATATTAGATTTGGATTTCTAGGAAATTTTTTTTTTATTACTTCAAAAAAATATAATATATATTAATTAATTTGTGAAGTCGTCCATCGATCACAATCGTTCTAATATTTTTTTAAGACAAAAATCGGCGCTCGTGAAATTCATATCCGCTACTGCAATCGAGTCATCGTGTCCGTCTGCAGGGCTATTCGAGGACTCCGTCAGGGTCGTTCCGAAGAGCGAGCATCATCTCGTGTCGCAATTGCAATATGCATTTGAGACGTCGAAGAAAAAGAGAGAGAAGAGGGGAAAAAAAAGAAGAGAAACGGCGCTAATGAGATAAAAAGAGGCGAGCTATCGGTTTTACGAGGCACCGAGGCGTGTTGCCATGAAAAAAAAAATTTAGTCTGACAGACCGAAGCCATTGATGGTGCGAGTTTTTTTAAGACACTGTATATGCGTCCACGTTGGACGGAGTTAAATTAAAAATCAGAGAGGAAATTGAACATTGAGCGAGAGGGACTCTCTCTTTCTCCGGGACTCCGTCATCACGTGGCATTAAACACTGAATGTATACAAGTTTTATCGTTTACAGATGCCTCTATGCACGAGGTAACGACGCACCGTGAAACGTTAAACAATCCACCGAGCATTATGCTCCGAGTTGTTTCATCGTCTCGGAAGCCATAATCTAGATTGTTTAAATAATGCACGCTTGCATTTTTTTATTTTATAAAAATTAAAAATCCTCGCACGTTTCCTTCATGCGATTTTAGACAGAATAAAGACAAATCGCTGGTGTAGGTCGGAATTGAACGAGGAGCGAAAGAAGCGAGCGTTCGATGATTAACATGGTGAATTGTGGGTGGTATCCCCGACATAGAAAGTTCGCGCGGAGGAGAACGACGGGACTCTGCGGGCGACGAGCAATAAAAATCGTCGCCGGGTAAGTCTGGTCAGTCGTCTTCTCAGCGGGGAATCTGAGGGGGACTCCCTCCGAGGGGGGGCAGAAGCTAGACCGAATCCCAATCTCGCGTTATAAGCGCACTCTTGCGCTATATAGGCTTTCTTTTCCTCTCCTCTAGAGTAGAAGTGCTAGAAACCCTAGCAACCTTCGCGAAAACATCGGTCGCATTTCTTCCTCTAGACAGCTCTTCGACGCTTGCCCGTCCTCTTTAAATATTTTACTTGGCCTCGGAGAAGATGCATTTTCGCATCCCGAGAGGAAAGGGAATACACCATGTACCATGTCCAGGTGCCATGAATTATTTAATCGACTTTTTTTCCTCTAAACGCTAAATGCATTTAGCTAAATTGGCGCTTCTAACGCGCGATGAAAGATGCATGATCAGTGGGAGCGCAATGTGAATGGCATTTCCGAAAAATTGCGATCGAGAGGCTTGAGTCTCGAACAAAGAATTGGCCCGACGATGCAACAACAATGGACGCTGGCCTGCCGGGAATTTCTTTCACTTCCAACGGCGTGTAATTATAGACTTCCAAGGACTCTAGACGCGTCGGTGAAATTAACATGTGGGAGTTCTCGGGCTTTGCCATTGTTGCAATGAATTCGCCAAGTAATGCCAAGTTTTCTTCTCAATTCATGTGAATCACGCTTAAAGCTCGTCACATGGCTAACATAGAGCGAAATATTAACTCCTCATTCGCGAGTCATCGTCACCGGAATAACTTTGCCAGCCGCACTTTATATTGGCAATCAAATTAATTAATTTTAAGTATGATATATCTGTTGTTTTCGAATTTTCCTTTTTTATATGCTATAATAATAATCAATATAATAATTGTATCGTAGAGATATTATATTGAAGATTTTAATATCTAATTATTCTTAGCATTCATCAAATGTTTTAAGAACTTTATCATTTTTTTCCAAGAAATGTGGCAACAGGAACAAATACTTTTACAAGAAAGTGTTCGTAAAAAAAAAAATACATATTAATCTTGTCCATGTATGAATAATATATAACATAATTATTTTAAATGTTAAAAAAATATATAAAAATATATAATATATAATAATTCGCTCTCTTATTATTTTCAACGACTATATCAGAGACTAATCAAGTGCCATGTATCTTAACTTATTGTTAGATGTGCTACTATTTCGCGAAAATGCAACATTGCCAAAAGACATGTTTTTACATACGAAGATGTACACGTGGTGTACACACGCTCCTTTTCCCTTTCGCTTTACGCACATCGGTTATGCGTACAAGTGTGGAAATGTGCGTTCCCGACGCGACGACGGCAGCGTTTTCACACACCGTATGGTTCAAAGGCAAGCGCGGTCATTACGCTCAGCTGCACGACAAATTAAGCGGACAAAGGTCCATGTACTTGACTTTGAATTCCGCCACTGACTACTGCGAAAACGCCAGTCAATGGTACCGCTTTAAACGCGCACCCTGCGTTTTTTTTTCCCTTCTCCCTCCTTTCTTTTACGATCGGTCTCCCCCAGTCAGTTGGCTTAAAAGCGTTGGTTGCGAAAGTTAGAAAGTGTGCCGCACGTTAATTCTTCTAGATTAATTGTAAATCTAAGAATGGTTAAAGGAAACTGCAAAATTTAAATTTTTGTAACAAAGTACAAGGAAATAAAATAGAATTTGCAAGCGTTGAGATGTAAAGATCGATTAGGATACAGGGTGTTTCTTAATAAGTACGAGAAATTTTAGGAGATGATTCTTTGTCGAAAATTAAGACAGGTTTTTCATATAAACATATACTTGTACATCTCTCCTTGTAAAATTACACTCCTCCAAAAATGAGGGTAAAAATTAGGTTTTTATTTTTTTCTCAAATTTGGAACAAGTTAAAGAAATGAAATTAGATGGATATTTTCTACCGTAAAAAGGTTATTTATTAATATTTTTTTCAGCCTCTCGTATTGTTATAAGGGGATGAAACTAGCAACTTCTATTCAATTTTTTATTAGAACTTTTTAATGGGCCTATAAGTGGGCCTAAGTTCTAAATAATAATTTATTTAGAACTTTTTGATATCTTTTATTTTCTTCATAAAATCAGTAGTTTTCAAGAAAAAAAATAAAATACGTTATCGTGCACAGCACGATGCTAAATAGCATAGGTCTCGAATTACGAGAAGTTAAATTTTAAAATAAAAATAAAATTAGAGTAAATGTTGGGAAAATTGGAACAAAAACAAAATTATAATAAAAACCTAATTTTTACCCCCATTTTTGGAAGAGCGTAACTCCATAGGGAGGGATGTAGGAGTAGTATATGTTTATATAAAAAACCCCCCTTAATTTTCAACAAAGAATCTAAAATTTTTCGCACTTATTAAGAAAACCCTGTAAATATTTTCATCGACTGACCTTTTCTCATGAAAATTCCGGAATTTTTCATTAAAATTGCGAAAAATACAAACGTGTTTCGCGAGAGTACATGTATAATTTCATTCTCAGAGCGTAATCGCGATCATCGGCCTTTCGAGGAGCGCGAGTTTGGCGAAACGCTATAATTATCCGGGCGCGGTGATCGATGAATACGAGTCTGCGGATGGTAAAGCACCCCCCCGGCTGTCCCCGCCACCCCCGTCCGTTCGACGGTCGGTCCAACAACCACCCGGTCCTCACCACATCTCCCATCTGCCCGATACGTTATTGGCACCGGCTGATATGGCCGATGCGAATAGTCTCTATAGTCGTTTCGAGGGAGAGGCGAGAACGAAAACGTGCGGGGTGAGCGGGGGAGACGGACGGATAGTCGTTCCCTATGTTATACACGTCGCGAAATGCAAAAGAGAAGTCGCGCTAGAAGGGTATAAATATTGCTCGAGAGAGTATACGTTTTAACGATAGGAAAAGTAATAAACAGAAAACGAGGAAAGGCGAAAAGCTCGCGTTATCCGAAAGTGGTTTTGCTTGTTCCGTGCATCCCGAGGAAAAATATAACTTCTTTCATACATTTGAATAAAAAATGTAAAACGTTCATCCTTAGTGAGAAAAATATGAATTTTGAAACTTGACGACGTGAAAACTTCTGAGCTATCGGAGAGCTTCATATTAATGTAATTTATTTTACTCGAATAATTACTTTTATTCTCTACTTATTACAAAAAATTCTATACGAGTTGAATTCCATAGTTTTAATTGAATTTGAAACTGGTTTGCGTACACGAGATAATCCGATTGTACTGCATATTCGGTACTTCTTTTAATGGGAATCGGGAATAAATACAATATAAGATTCATGCGGCACATTAATCCGGGATTCATTTTCGATTCGCAGGATGAATATCAAGATCGTCGAATAAATCGGACGATAAGCAGACGAGATCGGAGGCGCTTGTGCAACCGCGAATTGAGTCGTTGAGATGTGCGATGGGAGATTGGGCTCCGAGTGAGAGACGCTCGCGAAGGGCCGTTTAAGCAGATGCTCGAGTACCTTGCTTCGCCGCGCATTAGCATTTGATACACCTGGTAATGCCGAGCGAATAATCAGCCAATGCGAGGTTTACACTTCGCCGCCTGCCGCGCGTCTAATCAATAAGGCGATTCTCTCGAAAGCGTGTCAACCAATCGAGCATACACGTCGAATCGAATTCGAGGATTCGTTCACCGGAAACACGTGTATTCCGAAAATCTAGGTCCCTCGAATAGTCCCGCGAAGAAGTTTCCAAGTAGATTGTTCTTGAACTTGTCTGCGTCTCAAACTTGTCGCTCCTTCGCGTTAACGCCCGAACGATTTGCTCTCCCTGATGACGTCAGTCAATGACAGTTTGACAGAGAGAAGGAGCTGGAATGTACAAAGTTAATTACCATGTATTTCGACGCAATAATTTATAATCTTCAATACCGTCGCGGGCGACAAAGTAGATACGATCCGCGTTTGATCGGTTAAGCCAGCCCGATATAAAATTTCCATTTGGGTCGGCAGCCCGATAGTGTGTCGATTATCGATCGTATGCGGCATACCACACGACCGGCGCGGACGGTTCAGCCACGCGAGGCTATATGCACGAGGTCTGCGAATTAATTTCCACGTCGGCGCTGGAAAAAGAATTTCGCTCAAAAAGGATCTCTGTGCATCTAGATTCCCTTCCCTCTCCTTCTTGTTCGCTCTTCTTTAAAATATTCCGCAAAAGTCAAATTGCTGCGCCATAATCGATTAATTATCATTCATTATGCAAAAATAAAATAATCTCTAACGATTTCGCCCTAAAAATACATGTACAGTTTCAGTCAAAAGTATTGCATTACTTGTAAAAGCAAGAAAGTCGTTACTATTTTATTAATGTCATTTTATGCTTTAAAAAATATCATAAAAATTAAAAATTATAACAAAATATTACATTTTTGTGTCTAAAATAGCCTCCCTAGTCCTCTCAATCACCGGATTTTAATATTTTAATGGAATTATTGTGAGATAAACTTGATAGAAATATTTGAAAACTGAGATCTATTATGTAAAAACAACTGAAATTAAATATCAGTAACAAGAGTATAGCGGTATTGAAAGCAAAGAGAGGCTATTTGGAAAATTCAATGTTTTTATTATTAATTGTTATTCTTGATTTGATTGGCAATTCTTCTGACTGGTACTGTAGCATTTCTTTATTCAATCCTTCTTCAGTTCTCTAGTCAGTCCTATTTTTATTAGTATAATACACTTTGCTTCTTCATGGCTCTGAAAAAACAGAAAAAAAGAAGGAATATCTTTTATCAGCCTGATATTTCATATATTTGTTATCATATTCTGTGAACACCATACAACTATTCCACTGCATCTCACCTTTCTCTTGCCCTCGGTCGCGATACGCGCGATATAGTTCTAGGTCGGATATAGCTCGGCGTATACGAGTCGACATATGTATTTCTCGGCATTAAAATTTCAGGCATACGGTGTGTGTCGGCACACTTATATACGGATGTATAAATAGCGCGCATTTATAAGAGAGAGAAAGAGAGAGAAAGAGAAGTAGATGGGGATAGATCAGACAGGGAGTAACGTCTCCGGTATTTTCAATGGGCTTGTTAGAGAACCGGTCGCTTACATCTTTCGTTATTCACTGATAAGGACTTGGTACTAATATTAGTCCTAGCTTCTCGCGACACTTGATTTCACTTTGCTTCCTATATCTGCAACCGCAAAGTCTATGAAAGCAGATAAAGCACGTACGCTACAGTGTGTTTCCCGATGCAATTGCTCAATCGTTCGTGTAGAATAGCGGATATATCTGCTCTCCGTCACTTCTGATATCGAAGCTTAATATAAGCAGTTTCACGGATTCGCCGATATCTCTTCTCGTATCAAATTATCATGCGTTTCATCTCAGCAGGATGATGGACCTGCATCCCTAAATTTCTTTCCCCTCTACGTCCTTCTCTTTCTACAAATTTTTTTCATTCACGTTTGATCTACGTTCTTAAGCAAAGAAGAAGGAAGGAGAGATGTGAATATAAATAGGATGTGATTCTTTTAATAATTTATATGTAGGAAGACGCGACGCGAGACAACCATTGCGAATGTACTGTGACGTTTGCGAGCATAATGTATAATGGTTGATGTCAATGCGATAATAATCGTACTGGACATCGAGAGCATGACGCGATGGCAAACGAGTTGTACGACAGTAAGCAAATCTCGACGATAAAAGCGATAGTAGGCGAACTATTCGTTTGTTCGTTGGGTAAAGAACTCTAATCTCTCTCTCCACTTCTCCTTTCTCGTCCCTATTCCGTTTCTATTTCTCTCTTTCTCTGTCTCTCTACCTCTATGACACATCTTTGGTATACAACTACCCGTCTTGTCTTATCTCATCTCTCCACTCTCATAGTCGCGTCTTATCTTCTCTGCCAGTCTGTTCCATCTCCTATCTTTTCTTTCTTCCTCTGTCTCTCTTCCTACATTCCTTTTCCTTCCTGTCAACTGTCCACGTAGAGTCCTTTCGCCCTCTTCACTTGACATCTCTTTGCATCTCTGCCGCCGTAGTTCATATATGTTAAACGATGCTACTTGGTCTCTCAAATTACAAGATCTAGTTGGCTCTCGAATGAAATTACGTGCAAGACTCGATCTGCCGCCTCTGATTCTCTCTCTCTCTCTCTCTCTCTTTATATCTATTTCTTACTCTATCTCTTCCAATTTCATATCGTCGCGCAATGAATAATTCTGTATATATTCGACGGATCGCCATTAAATTCCTGTTAACGAGCGATACGGTCGGGAATTTAATTTCGCGCCGTTGCAGCTGTTTGAACCCATTAAATACTATCAATCTTCCGCGATTCGAAATATGGCTCTGATCATGAAACGAAAACGCATCGTATGCGCCGCGTAACGATATCGGACGAAATTCGTAAAGCTCCGTCGTACGCTTTTTATTGGTCAAATTTTCGTATCGATCGTATCCACAGACTTTTGATTTCCCTGGAGCATCTACCGGCTGTTGGGAAATTTCCTCGTGGCTTTTTTTCATTCGGTTGTGCGACTATCATTTTTTTTTCCTCCAAAAAATATTGAACTATATAAGACTAAACATTATACATCATTCCCTTTTGAAAGTCGATTTTTTTATTTAACGAAATTAAAGTTTATCTTTAATGCTGATTCGTTAACCGCCTGTTTGCAAGGAAAATTTTCACATTTTTTTTTTTACATTTGTTTCTCGAGAAAGGTTCAATATTTGTATAAGGAAACTCTAAATGTCCGCAAGAGAGGGTTAGAGAAAGATAAGTGAGTGACATGCATTATCATAGCTGTCATGTGTTCCGTGCTATCTTTCATAAGTCATTGACGTGTCTTTTAACTGACTTTGAAAATCTCTGCTCGTGTCACACAAGCACGTAAAGCGCTTTCCGATAGCTCCTATCGTATCATCCATGTAGTCAAATACAAGAATACCCCGAGGAGAGAGAGAAACGAGAAAGCTGCGCATGTATCGTTAACCACAGATTCCACATCCGTCGTCGATTTCACGATAATTAAACAATTTTCGCGAGTGAACTCCAACTTGTGCGCTAAGCAGTTTCGAAGCGCAGAATCTCCGCGGGAAGGGATGCTGAATTTATTTGATCGTCCCGGTAATTCTCCGCTCTCCGCGTGCAAATAAACGAAGAGGTCGGATATCTTGTTAGGGCCGAGTGGAGCCGAGTAGCGACCGGAATCGAGAGAATCTTCTTTGTGCCCGGGCACTCGCCAGGATGCATAACTAAAATCGTCAAGAGTTTATCGGCCGTCTTGTTAACGGACGGCTCGATGCGACTCTGCCGGAGCGAGACGGAGAAAAAAAAAAGGAAAGAGGGAGAGAGGGGGAGGAAGAGGGGAGAGGGGAGGTGAGGGACCGACGTTCTTGGTTCTAAATGCAGCCGCTTAAAGTACCCGCCCCCGTACCCTTTGACGTCGAGTGCCTTTATAACGTTTCTCGCATATTATTAGTCGCATTTGCATTCGACTTTGTCTCGTACCTCTCCTTCTCTCGGCGACTCGGATCAGAGGAGAATCCTTTTTGCGTGTCCTCGTCCTTTCAACCCGGGATAATATCGATTGCGAAAACGTGTTTGCGCGCTGCTCTCGCAGACGTTAGAATTTGCAGGACACGAAGGTGGCGCTGGGATGTCTATCTGCAATTGCACAAGATCGCGTAATAAGACACAAGGTGCGCGGTTATATCACGGTCATGTGTACGTACGACTTATGCGCGAGACGATCGCTACGTCGAATCGAGAAATAGATCGAGATGCCGATCCACGGTTACGTAAGAGACGTCTCGTAAACCACACTTGAAGAAAGCAGGCGCTGATTTATGTACCTAATATGGGGAAGCTGCTCGAAGAACCGATCGTGAATAGTACGTGAAAGGAACTGCGATGAATCTGGGACACCCTCTATATTTGTCTCTTCTCCTCCGCATTTCTAATTCCTGCAAAAATTATTATCAGATATAAACAGCGCTCCGGGAATAAAGAGAGTATTTCAATCATCGTATCGAATATATACGCTTCGAGATTCTAATTCTATTCAGATCTTTTCTATGGATTTATAATTCTACGCGAGAACGTTCACGCATCCCTCGGGCACTACGAGGATTAACAAGGATACGTAAAATCGATGCTGAAACGTAATTCCTCTCGCGCGTTGCGAACCGATGATGACGGTGACGGGATACCCATTATCATCGGCGCTATTTCTTATGCACAAGCTCCATATTTGTCCGCGACTCTTGACGACCAGAAAACAAGAGGGAAAGAGAGAGAACGCATTGTCCCAGATACTTTACCGTCACGCGATACATCCCGAGATGCGGGTAGGGCATTAAACGTTCGATATTGCACTCTCGGAGCGGGGAAAGCATGTCAAAAATGTACACGTGAAAAAAAGACACGGACATTTTCGCGGAACAATTTAAGCGCGTTATCGCTCGTTCTGTCACGAGCAAGCGCGAGCCTACGAGATACGATGCAAAATCCATACAGGTCAAAACATTGGAGCAATATTGTGGCAATATTGCAATTTTGCTGCAATATTGGAGTAATATTGGAGCAATATTGCTACAATGTTGCTCCAATGTTTCATGTCATTCGGAAAGTTTGGTGGAGGATCCCCGAAGAATGAGGAGCGTTCGCGAAAATCGCGCTCGTTTTCTCGAAATTTTCGTCTAAAATTACACGTGGCTGCAGCGATGATTCTCGAGACTGGCCGACGAACGCATAAAATTGACCAGACGAGTTTAAAGTGATTCTCTGGTCCTTGACGAAGCATTCTGTCGCACTTTCTTTATCTAAAAAGATGGATAAAAAACGTTATTTCCTCATTCCTTATCGAATGCGTTAATTTATATTCATATCTGACAAATATCTAATCTTACGTCAATTTAATTTTTTATCGGAATCACGTTTGAAGCGAATAATCGAGTGCGCGAGAGGCGTCAACTTTTATCCCTTTTAATTCCGCAGCGAAAAAATGCAGCAGCGTGTCCTTTCATGTTTCTCCCCCCCTCTTTCTCCGCCCCCGATATAATCTCCCCCCTTCTCGATCCCAGCCGCCCTTTTCTCATTTACACTTCCGTCCAGCCGAATTTCATCCACGGATTTATCCACGACTGGGCAGGAACGATCTTTAATGCCAATTGCGAAGAAAATTTCGGTCGAGCCGCGGTCGGTGGCCCGTGCGGATTCACGCACACGCCCTCGTACGCATACACACACATGCGCGCATACCTGCTCATCGGCATCTACACTCGTGCCCCGCACGTGTATACGTACAAAGTACGTGCACGAGCGGATAAAGGATCGACCATGGCGGCAGTGTGCGATTCCGGCAGGAATTCCCGATGAGACGGGCGGAAAGTACAAAGCTCCGACGCGCCTCTCTCTCTCTCTCTCTCCCTCCTCGTCTCGCGTGCGCGCAGGCGACGGCTTCCAACTTCCGGCCGAATTCGGGCGGCCTCGGGCGCGGCCGCCGCGGCTCGGGGCGGACCGGCCGGCCGGCCGGCGCGGACTGGGGCGCTCGGCGCGCCTCACCGCGGCCGACGGCCGACTTCGCGCGGAACGGTTAGTAGCGCCGCGCGCCACCGCGGACTCGGAGGCGGAGAGAGAGACGGAGAGAGTTTCGCGGGATCCGCGGCCGTGCAACGGCCGATCGGCCAGTTCGTCGTCGGCTGTTCGTGGGAAGAGGTATTTTCGCACCGCGCCCGGGACGAATCTCCCTTCTCGGGCCCGGCAACGTCGTCGATATCCGCGCGATATTTCCCCGGCGCGAGGTTTCGACTCGCCGCCAACTTCGCCGGGTTCCCATCTTCCCCTCTCGCTCTCGTTTTTTCTTTCCCCAGGTTTCGCTCTTTTCGCCCGGGTACCTTTGTACTCTTGTCTCTTTTCTCTTCCGTTTTTTTTCAAGCTTCTCCCCGTAACCGATGCAACGGGTGCACCACCTCGGCGCTGGCAGACAGTCGGCTCCGTTTCACGCCTCGAGTTCCCAAGTGTGCGGTACACAGTACATACGTATAAACGCGGCTATATTCATACTCGTGTCTCTTGGGGTACGTAAGTAAATCGCAAGTGTTTGGTGACGTGTAAAAACGCGGCCATTTGCACTGGTCCCAATCGCGAGAGAGAGAGAGAGAGAGAGAGAGAGAGAGAGAGAGAGACGGCGAGGATTAGAGGAGAGAGGAGAAGGAAAGATGTTGGGGCACAGGCTCCTTTCCACTTTGAGAAATTAGCCGCGAATTTCGCGGGGAGAGAACAAGCGTGGAGAGGGGGAGGGGGAGGAAAGACGCGCGTCTCGTCGCGTTCAATCGCGACGATCGGCGACGAGGCAATCCCGGGGAAGAGCATCCCGTATATTCCTTCGAAGATCGAAAGATCGCGAATCTTTCTCCCTCTCGCTCTTCCTCTCGCGGCGACGGTGAGAGGCGCATCGCTCGCGCGGGGAGAGGGGGCGGCGGGCGAGCCGGCGGGGGCGGGAACGGGGGCATCGGAAGGCGATAGGAAGTCGCTGCCGAGACGGCGACGGAGCAACGTCGCGTCCGAGGAACGAGCGAGGATCGGAGCCGACGAAAGTTCCGACTGTCACGCGCGCTGTCACCGGCTTCGCCCTCTCCTCCTTCCTCTCTCGCAGGGGGGGCTCGTTCGCGTCGAGGGTAGCGAAAAAACGGGAGAACCGAGGGCCCGGGACGCGTATGTACGAGTGACTGAAAATAAGTGACGTCGATCGAGACGAGATCGATCGACGAGAGCGAGAAGAGAGGACGAGGACAGGAGGAGAAAGAGAGAGAGAGAGAGAGAGGAGGCGCGCACCCGCACACACGCACGGCGTACATGTACGTGGTACACCGCCCGGCATAACCTCGCCGATCGACGTGATGCGAGCACGTGCGCCGTCCGCTTCCAGGTAAGTGCTTTTACACGATATTGATTCCCCTTGTAACGTGCCTTTGCGGTGCCTTACCGCATGCACAACGTCGACGGTGACGACATATCGACGTGGTCTCGTCGTCGAGGCCGGCATATGGAGGCGACTCGTCCATGGTACGGCCGCTTTTTTTCCCTTCGTAGAATCGAAGTTAGAGTCGCGGTCACTCGGACGTACTTGAAGTTGCATCATCCAAGTATCGAACTTTTGAAATTGGCAGAAATCGATTGCCACCTTCTCTCTGTTAATAATTGGAGTTCCCGTTGCAGCGTAATTTGAGGATGTGTTATAAATATTTGTTGTTACATTGCAGCAATATTGCGGCAATATTGTCGCAATATGTATGGGAAGCGAGCATGCGAAGGTCCAGTTTTTGGCAAACGCAAATAACCCTTTCTTCCTTTTCTGCATCAAGGCCAAATTTGTAGCTCGAGAAGGAATTGTGGGATGTTTCTGGAAGATTGTACGAAACTTTGGAAATGTTGCAGACGACGTTGGCGAAGTTTCTGCATCGCGAAGTAATCACAAAGTTATTTCGCGTTGCGTGCGAGAGATAAGGACAGTTATAAAACGATAAGACACGATACTTCTCTCTCTTTCCCTTCGAGGAAAGTCGTCTTCGGACGACCGCTCCTGGAATTCGACGCGACGAGACGCTTCGTATGCGAAGTGCAATTCAATGTGAATGAGGATTAATTTAAATCGACGTCGAAGAAATCAACGCCTCCATATGTCGGATCAAGCGACAGCTGTGACGTCATTTAATCGTGCTTCCCCGAATATGTTTGTCATGTATGAATCGTAGAATGAGAAGAATAATCAGTGAGAATCGCTCGGATATTTTTTTTCGCGAGTTATATTCAGTTTTGATATAATCGGGAAAATTCAATCAACGACGACAAGCTAACAGATTGCGATTTCGTACATATTTTTGCGTTGTTTTGTGCAAAGTGACAACAAAGTCTCAATCTAAAACAGTTGAAAAATGCAAAAAAATTGAAAAATCTAAAATATGGGCGTGTCATCGCTTTCGGTAGATTTAATGTCCTCCACATGCTTGATTATTGATCGCAATTCATCGACTTTATTTCGCGATATCGTACACAACACACGATATGGAATATTAATACGAGTAATATCACACCAGCAAACTATCTTATTTCACGCTTCCGGCAAATTTTGAGTTTCGCGTTTCGCTTCGATCGTGTTGGCTTTTTTACCGCTTCTGTCGACATCATTAGTATGATTCAAAATGACTTTTGAGATCGCGCGATAGAGTGTGAAAGACCCGTTATGGCTGGATTTACCGTACTCTCGATTTTTTTCAAAGCTTCGAAGTAGTTTTATCGCGAAGGAATGTCGCCCCGTCTCTGCTCGCAGGTATTTATTGTTCGCTGTAGGCAGCGCATCCCTGGCGCAGATAAGGCCTTTCTCGAAATAAACGAAAAATCATCATGCGCGCGTCAGAGATAAGCGTTTATCCGACGCGCATGTTTCTCTCGATCCCGTTGCTGTAATAAGGTAAGACGGGACGAATTATCTGGAAACAAAGGTCCGGTCACGAGAGTTTGATTTCTCAAAATTATATAACTCGAGATGGTCTCTGTCGCCGTCGAAAAATTACTGTTTAAAAACAGCTGATCGAAGGCAAAGAAGCATTGTTTTATTATTTATTGTATTCAAAGCTTCGCCTTCCTATAAATATTACGATCAAAGAGCATCAATCGAAAATTATGTGAAATATTTTTATTTAAAATTATTTTTATTTTTATTTAAAATTTACAAGTATCTTTTTGCACCAATTAATTTTCCAGTATATTATAATTTTTGAAAAGTGATAAGAATATCACTTTATTATTTTATATATCGATAAAACTTTTTTATTTTAATTTTAATTTATGATTTACAAGTATCTTTTTGCACTGATTAATTTTCCAGTATATTATAATTTTTTAAAGGTGATAAGAATATCACTTTATTATTTTATATATCGATAAAACTTTTTTATTTTAATTTTAATTTAAGATTTACAAGTATCTTTGCACCGATTAATTTTCCAGTATATTATAATTTTTTAAAAGTGATAAGAATATCACTTTATTACTTTATATAATATATCGATAAAATTTTAATCAAGAGCGAAATTTTCGGCGATGCATCTCGCCTCTCGTAGCTTCCTCGCTGCTCGTTTATGTCTTAATGCGCGGGTGGCTCTCGCCCTGCCAAGTAATTAAGCCCGTAATTGCGACAAATAACGTACACGATAATTACATGCCCTGGTCGCCCGTCTTTGTCGCGATTCGCAAGGAGATCCGGTACAGGCGATCCGAAACAGGTGCGATCTTATAAGGCCAACGCGTCGGGCCTTCGACGACTTCGTTTTTCGGTCGCCTCCTTCGGCGACGCGAGTGTCGTGAGATTCTTTCTCTCTCTCTTGAAAAATTTGCGTGGCCATAATTGGCGGTTTTACGCCTGCTCGGGAATCGAAAAAATACACTGGCCTTCGTGTGTATTTTTATTTATTTAGCTCTCTTATTTTTATTCATTTTTCCTTCTTTCCCTCGCCGACAGTCAACGCGGTTGTCCGAAGGTGACACTTATTGCAGCTCTCCGAGTTTAGAAACTGCATAATTTATGGAGTTTGAGTTTCGCAGAACCGCAGACATTAGATTTGAGAGTTTCGTCGCGTTCAAATGTGAAACACTTCGATTATAAATCTGTATAGTTGTTTGCGGTTGTCGTGAATCGAATTGAATCCGAACGATCGAAATAAACATGCAATAATTAAATTTCCTACGATGCATCTTTTTCTGCGATTTCTACAGAATATTTGAAATTTTGTCATCTCACACATGTGATTATCTTGCTATTTTTTTACAACTCTTTTTTGCATTTCTGCTTTATATCGTTTCTTATTTCAATGTACATTTTCTTTATTTTGTCAAGTGTTGAGATGATGAGGCATTTTGTTTGACTTGCATTGCATAGTTTAATATACGTTTAATTCTAATGGCTTATATTCTCGTTTTTTGATAAGTATCTCGGAGTTTATTTGTCATATATTCGATTTGAATAACATTTCGTTTAATAACGTGGCTAATAATTTCAGACATTAAATGTTCTACTCCTTTCTGCTCGAATGATCAACAATAAATCATCTCTTGCTGCGAGAGTTAGATTCGAATCTGCAAAGCGTTGGATGAATCATAGGCCACTGCACGATTCCGCGTATCTAACGACACCAGTATTTTACGAGTTTCTCTAATTCTACCATTCGGTTTTATCGCGAGATCAAAATCCGCCTTAAACGTCATGTCTTTACATAAACGTATCCAACTGTCAAATTTCAGTCGTCCTCCATAAATCGGCAAGATGAACAAATGTCCGTCGAAAGAGTACATATACAGTGTCCTAGAAGTATCGCTCGTGAAAAAAAAAAAAAAAAAACGTTATTTATCTCCTCAACGAGATTCTTCAAAATTCCTATCGTTATCTCTCGAAGAATGTCATCTCCAGAAACTGGGAGCATTTTTTTCTCTCTCTTTTTTTCTTTTCGATAGCCAGTCGACCCGGCTGAGAGAGGCAACTGGCAAGAGTCATACGGGCTGGGAATTTGCCGGTTCGTGCGTGTCCCCCCTTTCTCTCTCGCCCCCCCCCCCCCTGCTCCCCGGGTACCGGCCTCCGCTTCGCCTTCGGTCTTTGTGTTGGTGCGCGCTGATGTCAACGCCTGTTGGGTCGCCGTGCCCGACGCCGGTTTTATTTAATCACGCTGCCGGCAGGCCTGTTGCTAGGCACCCTTCTCTCCTCATCTCCCCCCCGCGCGCCCGGCGCGGGGCCCTCCGCGCGACGTGCCCCGCCCCTGTCTGCGCCACCCCACCAGAGCCGCCTCAGTGCGGCCTCACAACGTCCGCTATCTCCCCCTCCCCCTCTCCTCCGCCGGCTCCCCTTCTCTCTCTCTCTCTCTCTCCCGATCATCGGGCGTCTGCGAACCTCTCTCTCCCGACACGTACGCGCTTCTCTCTTTTTCCGTCGGTCCACCTTTCGCGTCTCATTGTCTTTCTTTCCTTCCCTTATCTCTCATCCTCCGCCCGCTCCTCTCCCCCCCTCCCCCTCCCCTACCCCGGCCCGCCCGCCCTCGTCGCCGTCGCTGCTCCCCTTTTTCTTTCCTCTCTCTTATTCGGTCCGAGCACTTTCTTCCTTCGCGTTTGTGCAGCCCGGAGTCGTGTGTCCTGCCGCGTTAGTCGCGAAAACCAGTCGTCAACGTGCGAAGCGACGTCGCCGATCTTCCTCTCTCGCTCGCTCGCCCGCTCGTAAAATACCGAGGCCGTAGACCCGCCGAATCTTTCCGCTCCACGTCTGCCTCGCGATAAGGCTGCGTGATTAGGATAAAGAGCAATACACTGTGCGTCGACGGGAGACTATTTTTAATACGGTACCGGATACACGGTACAGGATCGAGTTTCGTGCCTTGGTGGTTCTTCGTGATCGAATCGCGGGCGCTCGCGCGAGTGTCTCACACTTGGATTATACGAGGAGTGCGAGCCTAATCGAGTAGCATTTAAACATCGTGTGTGTATTTCCACCGCATGCGAGTTCACACGTGCCAAAGTAACATCCCTCGATCCAAAGGTAGGTAGGTAGGTAGGTAGGTAGGTAGATGAATAAATGTACAAGTACGAGCGACACGTTTGACTTTCACGCCAACTCTTGCTGTGCGATTTCCTTGGAGAATTTGTGACGAAAGATTCGCGAGAGACCGGCAACTTTAAGTCTCAAACTCGTCTCGACTTTTGCTCTTACATTAACAAGACTAATATAAATTTCTCTACATTAAAATAATTTTAAATAACAAAGTTGACGCACCAATTTTTCGTACAAATGTGTAATTTTCAATTGACGCAATTATATCCTTAATCTCCGATGGAAATAAGGGTGGCAAGATCTATTTGTCCATCAACAGCTGTTTGCAGGAAACGTCAAAGTTGTCACGATTTCGAGATTATGGAGGAAACGCGGTGCGTTTAATCTCTGAAAATCTACCAGATCGCGTAGATCGAGCGGGAGACACACTCACGCGAGTACTTAATTAATGCCGTCGATCACCTTATCGAGGATCTTGCGCGACCCTTCGGCGCCGCCGTGATTATCTCGGCGACTGTTTAAATCGCGAGGACCGCGTACGTGTGTCGTCGATAAGCAATGCATTTCCGTCCGAGCCAAGGTTGCACTTGCAGGTCTTACAGCCCCAAGTACCTCGGTCTGCTCGTAATTTTCTCAGGAATGCGCGCTTCGACTGGAATTTCCGGCTCTTCTCCGACCGATCTCGATCATACTCGTGTTGTAAAGACATTTCTCGGAAATGTAGATTTTTTTATGGGAGTTTGAATTGTCGATTGATTTTATATATTAAATATTTTTTTTAAATATTAAATATTTTTAAATATTAAATATTTTTTTTAATATTAAATATATTTTTTTTAATATTAAATATATTTAAATATTAAATATTAAATATTTTCGATTATTTATGAAACATTGTGGTCTAGTACACGGACTCGAACTTGAGTCTACAGGATGATAGACTAAACATCTTACGTGTTACTCAAATTGTGATCTAGTATCTAAAAAATTAAAATACTTATATTTACAGAATACAGAAGAAGACCTTTGTAAGAACACACGACTGTCAATTTATTCTGACACTGGGGCGGATTTGGAATTTTCCAACTCGTAATGAAATATCATTTTTTCGTATCAAATTATAATTGAATATAGATGGAAATATCGGGTTTCGAACTGACACGTCGGCTTCGGTATCTTCGGGGGAGCTCGCGTAATCGCGGAAGTCGACCGTGGCCGCGGAGTCGTGAACGGAAACGGGCTCATCTAATTGGAATGTCGTCGCGCTACCTCTCCGCAGGAATGTCGCTGGGCTGCGCTAAAAGCGCATTGAGCTGCGCTGCACGGATTCCTGCGCTAACGCGTCATCGCGTATCTTCGAGAAGCGCGCAAGTCGAGACTAGAGAGTGTAAATTAAGATAAAAGTTAAGATTCTCTCTACCTTTTAGCACTCTCAAAGGCTCCCCGTTAATTCTGCGAAGATCTGACTGAAGAGTAGCGCGGGTTCTATTTTTCCCAAGAGAGCAAATAAAAACCGTAGCCTGTAAAAATGCAGAAAATGCGTCAAATGTAGAGATGAAATTCTATAAATTGTGTGGGAAAATGTACGGGATTTTTAGTTTCTGGGTAGAACGTGAATGCAATCGAGCGAAAGTGCGGCAAAAAATCATCCTTCCTTTTATAGCAAAAGGAAAAAATAATCGAGACACGTTGCTAAAAATAATACAGAAGAAAGATTTACATCATCAATATCTACATTTTATATCCATTCGTCAGCACAAATCTTTCACGAGGAAGACATTTCCCACAACGAGACAAATTTTTTAAAGTCGAAAAAAACAAATAAATAACTCCTTATACGCTACATTGTAAATAAATCGCGAAAAAAAAAAAGAAAAAAAGAAAAATGAAATCAATCGCCTTTAAACACCGAGAGCGAAGACGGAGAGGGGGAGATTTCGACAGAGTGGACGAAACGAAAGAAAGGGGATTTCTAAATCTCCCTCCCCCGCTTCTCTCTCGTCACCATCCCCCCCTCCCCCTCCCACCGAGCCGGTTTGGCGTAGACGTCCTTGAAATTGGCGAGATCAGAGAACAATCGGCCATAGGCCGTGCGGTTCACTGGCGCCGCGACCGTATTCTCTCCACCATCGTCGCCGCCTCTCCCCCTCCCCCTGCCCCCCCCCCGCCTTCCCTTCCCTCTCGTCTCCCATCATGGAGACGGCATGGTTCGTTTAGAGAACCCCACTACCATCGCCGTCGTCCATCTGTGGATCTCGTTTGAGGCCTCCTCCGCGCTACCGATGCGTCGGGCCTTGCCTGTCAAGGGCAGTTTAGTTCAGTGTCGGGTAAACGGGGGTCAGGCACGTAGACGAAAAGTTTCAAGGGCAGACGAAAGGAGAGGAGAGAATCTCTCTTTCTCTCTATCTCTCCCTCTTGCCGTTTTGCTGTCGCGTAAATCCCGTCTGGTCTTGTCTGCGGTTTGGGCCGATAGGAGACGCGGGATCAGGGGGATTTTATATCGCGGAATCCACTTGCGAGTTCTCTCCCGGCTCGATCAGCTGGAAGCTTCCGGCCGCTATCATTGCGTTTCACCTAGCGTTGTGCTTTCCGATTTGTTTCGAGAAACTTTGAGGTAGGTTCCGTCGGAGGCCCGTGTGAGAAATTTAAAAAATTGTAATTAAAAAGGATTTAATTTTTAAATATATCGGATAAATTTTACATCCTTTATTGCTCTTTATTGCTCTTATTTTTCTAAAAGTCTCCATACATTCCTTGGTGTATTATTCTAGTCCATTATTTCCTGCGCGTGTGTGATCTTCAAGTATTGTATAAAAATCGAAGCAATATCAAGGATTAGTAATTTCACATTAATATTCGAGAGAGATTAAAGAAGCCCGATTCCGCTCATATCGCGAAATCGCGAACGTGACACGACGGATCATTCAGACTCCGGGTATTTCACTATCTTTCGTCGTGATTTTCGAAGAATATCACTTGTTCTCGCGACGCTGACGTTAGTGCTTCGTGGACGACTTGTTTTTCACCGTAAGCTTAATTTCCCGGGAATACGAGAGTCGGAGCGACAAGCTCTTAAGCAGTGCCGCTTGATTAAAATTTAATTCGATTTTCCTCTATCGCGTTCCCAGTGATATCTCGACCTCGCGTTTTACCGATGATAAATTCAGGTGGAAGCGAGCTTTGTAAATTATAAAAATCATTAAACAGGACACGTCGTGTCGTATTCCCTTTAATTATTAATTTAATGCGAATATCTCTAAAACCAAGACCTCAATAATCTTGGGCTATTAATTTTTTATTAGAATGACGCGAAAACTTGACATGTCGCAAAATTATAGAAAAGTCTCGAGATTCGATTATAATAATTGAATAATTTTGCGCAAAGGCTTCGCAGCGTTTAACACAATTTAACGTGACGTTAATCTGAGCGTTAAAGCGATTACAGGATGACACGTATTTAGAGTCATCGGACAAGCTTTCATTCGCGCGAGACTAGGTATATTATATCCAGACGCGTCGTTTATTAAAGCTTGGCCCTTTTTTTTCCCAAAGACTTTTTTCCTCGAGCGACCATTTTGTACACGTGCCACGCCAGATGCATATTCTCGTCGGGAGCCGCTGCTCTCGGTGATGTCGGACATTAATGAAGCGCAAACGCGCGATATCGCGATCCCTTTCGTGGTGATTTGCATGGAAATAAGCGAACAATATACATGATATGCAATCTTCCGTCTTTCTCTTTTTCTCTTTTTAATCTCTGTACAAATTGTTCGCGCTCGAAATTCGCGTTATTAAAAAATAAGTATTTAATAATATATAATATTTTATTTAAATTTTTCTTATTGTTAATTTATATTTTTCTAAATTTTTTAAAAGTTTTAATTAATATATTTAATCAATATATTTTTTAAGCTTTAATTAATATTGAATTAATATATTTGAATATGAATAATTTATTTTATTAATAATAAATGCGATTATTCTTTCTCGACACGACGGAATCTTGATGACGAAAGTTTGATCTCTTGAGAGATATTGAGGGGATCTCGAGGAGTCTCGAGCAGGGGAAATTGCACCGGAAACTATACTTTACAAGAATCTGTCTTTAGCGGAGCGAATCAACCATATCAATTCTCGAATTGACTAAAGTTTGGCGACTCTGTTTTCGGGACACCGCGTATAACGTTGCCTCGGGCGAACCGCAGCTTCGAAATCATTGTCTGAACTTGACTCTTGCGATCCCCTTGAGCGGTCTTCGACGAGTTTGCGAAGATTCCGGGAGAGCGGGAGAGGGGAACGCATATGTGAGGAGGGAGCCGAGAGGGGTTGGTTATTTTTAGATGTCCGCCGGCTCTTTTTTCCGTTTCTTTTTTTCTTCTCCTACCGTTTCTGAAAATACATTTACGGCTGGCAATGCGCGCGTATCGAAATTTTGCGAAAGAAATATCGCGAATAGCTGCGGGAAAAATGTGACGTCTCGAGATATCGCGTCCTAAATAAATTATTAAAAATTCCATGCGTATTTTATGCCGTATTAAATTGCAAGTATAATAAAAGAGAAGTGACAACGAGATATATCGATACATTTATGTAATGCATTTGATTTGTACGCGCGTGTGATTAAATGTAAAACTTGCCCTATTATTCTGCCCAGGATTCTGCAATCTCTCGTAATCTACGAGGAAATTATCGTCGAAATCTCTACAAAAAAAATGCATCTAATAAATTCCACTCGTGCGTAGTCACGATATTATTCACAAACACGTTATATCGCTCGATGTACCGTTTAATTGCGCGTTTTATATAACTTTAATAAGCTCGTCCAACGTGATTTCATCCGCGGATTTTATCGCGAGAGTTTCCCCCGCGTTTTTCCCCCGGAAATTGGATGGATATATATTTACGATAGATATATTTACGTTGCTATCGCGAAATGTTTGTCAGAAATCTTACGACCGAGCGTTTATCAGGACGAGTGGATTTACGGAAATCTGATTAACCCACTTTCGTAGCGATTGATATCGACGTATCGAGGGAAATGAATCACTCGCCCCCTCGGCGATGCGTTTTCTAAATTGGATTGTAAATTGCAAAACCACACGGGGTACGTGAGAAATTTTCGCGTCGCGAAAAAGCGGCTCGTTCGCGAAACGACTCGCTTACATTCGGCCCAATCCGACGACTCGTCCGTATTGTCTGTATTCGAGAGCTCGGGGAATAAATGACATGTTAATCGTCCGCTTCACAAGTAGCACTTAACAGTTGCAGCAATTGCATTTAACCGCGTTGCAACTGCGCTTAAACGCCAATTGACGCTTAAACTATCGATGTTTCGATGCGTGCGGCGATTGTTCAAATTTACGAGCTCTCACGGCGTGTCGTTATCGCTCGATCGTTTTCCATCAGCTCGATCGGGGGAAGGAGGGGGGGGATATTTTATACACACCCGGGAGAAATTTAAACGCGCTTCGGAGTGCATCGTTAAATTGGAGTGCATTGATTTTCATTATAATCGCGTATCGCGTACGTTTATACGTCGTGTCGGGCGCGAAATTATTCTCGTTATCGGATATTTTCCCTCCTCGATCGTCTCCATCGCGATAATCGAATCGAACGGACCGGAGAAATAGCGCGAACCGCAAACCTCGCTCCCCGGTTTTCGAGTCCACACCAGCGTGTTTCTACCACGTTCTTCTCTACCAGCCCGCATTGCGGTGACCTAAAAATAAGAAGGCGATACCGCATACTCTCGGGGACGGTTGATTTCCTGCCAATTTCACACACACGCCCTGCGTCTCTTCCCGAAGGAACAATGGCTGTTGCCCGGCGCGAGTCATCGTATTCGAAATCATCGCTCCAATCTAGATTTTGACAAGTAAATACTGACGACAAATTTCTATTCTTCGCAGAGAAGCTATATCGATGCTCGGTGAACCTGTAATCTTTTATAAAAAATTTATAAAAATTTTATCAGAAATATAAAAAAAAATAATATTCTTATATTCTTATAAGCTACCCTAAGACATTTCTTGTGAATTTAGGATTTTTAAAATCAGAAATATACAAAAAAATAATCTTTTTATATTCTTATGAGCCACACTAAGACATTTCTTGTAAATTTAGAATTAAAAAAAAATTTTTTTAAATGCAAGATAAATTGGAGATTAATAAAAGAAATTCCGCAAAGTATTTTTGCAACGCGATGTTTCAACGAATCGAGTAACTCGTATCGATTCGACGAAGGCGTCGATGAATCGTCCGCATCCGGATTGCCATTTCCGGTCGATTCTCCGAATCGCCCATGGATGCTCTCTTCAGACAAGCGTCTTTACTATCATTAATATACGCGCAGCCTCTCATCAGCTGTCATCTTCGACAGAACCGACCGTCAAAATGGGCGTCGTTGTTGTATCTTGCAAATGTGAGAGGTGGTCGCGCGATCTCTTCCTCGACGGAATCTTGACTCATCTATCGCGCTCGCAGCGGAAGTTTCTTAATGGCCGTTACAGGCGGCCACGTTCGTCCCACCTTCGCGCTGGCCCCGCCATCGCGACTTCCGCCTTCGAGGAACGAACGTGCCAATGCATTTTTCATCGCGGTCCCTATAGAGAGCTGCTATTTCTATACATGGGAGCCTTGATAAATTCTTAGACGACTCGCTGAAAGTCCGAGGTGCAACGGACTCGATTATAATTTATTCCGACTCATCGTGGGCAAGAAAGAAAGCCACTTTCCGTATATTAATAGTATTTTTATTCGCAAGGTTAATATTTTTATATTCCTATGAACTATACTAAAACATTTCTTGTAAATTTAGAATTTTTCTTGTTAGAAATATACAAAAAAAATAATATTTTTATATTCTTATGAGTTATACTAAGACATTTCTTGTGAATTTAGAATCTTTTTTATCGGAAATATACAAACAAAATTATATTTTTATATTCTTATGAGCTACACTAAGACATTTCTTGTGAATTTAGGATTTTTAAAATCAGAAATATACAAAAAAATAATCTTTTTATATTCTTATGAGCCACACTAAGACATTTCTTGTAAATTTAGAACTTTTTTAATCAGAAATATACAAAAAAAAATAATATTTTTATATTCTTATGAGCTACACTAAGACATTTCTTGTGAATTTAGAACTTTTTTAATCAGAAATATACAAAAAAAATATTTTTATATTCTTATGAGCCACACTAAGATATTTCTTGTGAATTTAGAATTTTGTTATCAAAAATATAAAAAAAATAATATTTTTATATTCTTATGAGCTACATTAAGACATTTCTTGTGAATTTAGAACTTTTTTAATCAGAAACATAAAAAAAAAATAATATTTTTATATTCTTATGAGCCACACAGACATTTCTTGGGAATTTAGAATTTTTTTATCAGAAATATACAAAAAAATAATATTTTTATATTCTTATAAATTACACTAAGACATTTCTTGTAAATTTAGAATTTTTTTTATCAGAAATATAAAAAAAAAATATTTTTTTATTCTTATAAGCTACACTAGAACATTTCTTGTGAATTTAGAATTTTGTTATCAGAAATATACAAAAAAAAAATATTTTTATATTCTTATGAGCCACACTAAAACATTTCTTGTGAATTTAGAATCTTTTTTATCGGAAATATACAAACAAAATTATATTTTTATATTCTTATGAGCCACACTAAGAAATTTCTTGTGAATTTAGAACTTTTTTAATCAGAAATATACAAAAAAAAATTTTTTATATTCTTATGAGCTACACTAAGACATTTCTTGTGAATTTAGAATTCTTCATCAGAAATATACAAAAAAAATAATATTTTTATTTTCTTATGAGCTACACTAAGACATTTCTTGTGGATTTAGAATTTTTTTCATCAGAAATATACAAAAAAAATAATCTTTTTGTCATAAATGTTAAATATTCGGCTAGACTATTGAATTCATATTCTGTATTTATTCTGATTAGCGAAATTATAGTGTTGCTTATTGGAGAAGGGATATTTTAGACGCTTCTCTATCCTGTTTAAGAGCGTGCTTATTTTACTAAGGCGTCATCAAGAAGATAATTTACTTCAGTGAGGACCGGTAATAATAATTACGCTACATTAAAAGATATAAATTTTTTTTTTACATAATCTCAATCACGATGGCTCGAAGCAAGTTATGATTACCTCAATCCTCACGCAAATAAAATCGTCGCGCGCAAAAAAGAAGAAGAAAACTCGAGATTACGATCGAATCATCGACTTTCGACGCTCTCGACGAATGAATAATAGGTGTGTAAATATCTAGTTGATAACGGTACGCGGTAATTATACGATAAGGACTTCCCTTGGCATGATTTACTGGTCGCCAGTGATAATTTAATGACGGCCAAGGACGAAGGAACGGAGCAACATCGACGAAGGCTCCTCTTGGGTCGATTCGAGCAATAGTTATGGTGATTCGGCACTGGGTGGTACGGGTGGTAATCGCAAAGTTGGCCAAGTACAACTTTATTCGCGTCTTTATTTATTCAACGAAGCCGCTTAGAAAGGTGAAGGTGGAGTGTATAATGACAGCGAACGTATGACTCGAGTCTATCGATAAATTAACAGTTAAATGTTAAAAGTAATTC
The DNA here is from genome assembly GCF_025532165.1 of Camponotus vicinus. Taxonomy (NCBI): domain Eukaryota; kingdom Metazoa; phylum Arthropoda; class Insecta; order Hymenoptera; family Formicidae; genus Camponotus; species Camponotus vicinus. Next base: position 7,091,069 of record NW_028141949.1, read on the forward strand.
CATTGATTCGCGTATGTACATCGGAGTGAAGGAAGAGAAATCGCAACAAGAGAGACGCACAATATTGTCGTGTGAATCACGTGACTGGCGCACAAGGTTAATATTATATAATACGTAATGATCGAACAATGTTAAAGGGCAGCGCCCGGATGTCATCGCGTTCGATGACAGTTCACGCTTGCCCCGAATTATCGCTGTGCGAATCACTTATTGAACGTTTCGATGGGACAGAAAAACGAGAGGAAGATGTTTATTCGAGATAATTCTACATTATTTATGAGTACGTGAATAATTCTAATGACTAACGGTATCGGTTTCATGAATCATAAGAGATTATTCATCATGAGAATGACTGTCTTCTTTCTTCGTTAAACGCGAGGCAATGTCAGCGACACGAAGAGCGAGTACAATTGCAAAAGACAGCTTTTTTTTGCGAAGAAATCGGCAATTTCCTCCTTCCTCTCCTCTGTCTTCCCACAGTAGCACAAGCACTATTCGGTCCGCGAGATGCTCTGATATGTGCCTGCGTCAGATGATCTCGCGGAAATTCCGTTTCTCATTTTTCATCATCTCTGCTCCGACGCGTATTCGCGTTCACGACGACGTTTCATGTCATTTTAGCATACGTATATTCGGGAAACGTACATCACGTCGTTTGAAATTAAAATAGACATTAATAGCAGTAGATAATAGTCGACGGTTAGTCGTATTTAATCGCATTCAATCGCAGTGGACATTGAAAATTGTCTGTGTCAATGTCTGCGTTATTAATCGCACGTGTGTGTGTGTGTGTGTGTGTATGAATCTTTAAAAGAGATTGCTATTCAGATACCAAGATGTGCACGTCAACCGCTTGCTTTTCTTCTCGCTTTGTGCTTGCATTCCTGACAGTTGACAGATTTTATTTACATTCTGATGCCTGCATATTTAGGAAATAGCAGTGAATTTATATTTAATTCAAAGTTAAATATACAGGGTATTTTTTAATAAGTGCGAAAAATTTTACGAGATGATTTTTTGTCGAAAATTAAGGAAGGTTTTTCATATAAACATATACTTCTACATCCCTCCTATGGGGTTACACTCCTTCAAAAATGGAGGTTTTTATTTTTTTCTCAAATTTGGAACAAGTTAAAGAAATTAAATTAAGTGGATATTTTCTACTAGTAAAAAGGTTATTTATTAATATTTTTTTCAGGTTCCCGTATTATTATAAGAGGATGAAACTAGCAACCTCTATTCAATTTTTTATTAGAACTTTTTAATGAGCCGGAATATGATTATCTAAAAATATGCATTAAAAAGTTTGATTTATTTAGAAACTTTTTTATTTCTTTTATTTTTTTCATAAAATCAGTAGCTTTCAAGAAAAAAAATAAAATACGTTATCGTGCACAGCAACGATGCTAAATAGCATAGGTCTCGAATTACGAGAAGTTAAATTTTAAAATAAAAATAAAATTAGAGTAAATGTTGGGAAAATTGGAACAAAAACAAAATTATAATAAAAACCTAAAAACCTAATTTTTACCTCCATTTTTGGAGGAGTGTAATTTTCGACAAAGAATCATCTCCTAAAATTTGTCGCACTTATTAAGAAACACCCTATATACTTGAGTAATTAAACTATGCGCTTATTATACTATTATTTTCATTCAATATTTATTTAAAAAAATTTTGTGATAAAGTTTATGATAAAGTTTGTTATATATAGGGAAAGAAAAGAATTGGGATTATATCGGTGCGTTTGATACATCTCTCTGGGAAGCTCTATCTCTATTCCATGGACGAATTCTATGCCGCTCGATAGCGCGTCTCTCTCTTTCTCTCTCTTGCAACGTCAGTGATGTAATACACAGATGTTTCTATGTCATGGCGTTGTAAATGTGGCGCCATTGGCGCAGTCTCCCGGAGTATTAAATTTCCAGCTGCGCCTCTCTTACGTAAAGCCACGTGCTCGCGTGCGCGGATCCTTTTTTCCTCTATCTCTTTTTTTCTACACCAGCGGTTTATTTATTGTGTCACACATGCGTTATCGTTAGCCGAAATACGTCCGTATCTAGAAGGAAGTTTGGCCGCGAGGTACGCGATAAATATCGCGCGACATCGAACTAGCATGTCGCGAAAAAAGCACTCGTTTCGGTAAATACATATATATGTATTTATACGAGAGACGCCGCGATGATATTGATAAATGCGGAAAATTGCTGTGGAAATTAACGTCGCCGTATTTCACGCTCTTTGCCCGACATAATAACGCACAAATTACCTCGTGATTTTTTTCATATTATTTGGAATTACTTTGCGAAAAATTACAAAGAAGAGATAGCGATTAATCGGAAATAGTAGATCATAAGAAGATTATTTAGATTTTTCCATTTCTTTTAAGCTATTTTTTTGAAAAAAAAAGATATTGATCTAAAAACTACCATCGTTCGTTTCTAGCATCTAATACAAGTCAAGTACTTATTAAACATGATAATACTTTGTGACGTTAATATCTTCAGCGCGATCATCCCGAGCAATTATGTACATGCGCTTTCCCAATTCCGATCGCGAATTTATCACGTGTGTTTTTTTTTTTGCAAAAGATGAATCATCATTTAGCGTGTAATTTGTGCGAATCATTCTAGCGACGCTGGCGCGAGTGAAATTTGCACTTTGAACAGATAACGCGACGATAAGGAGCTTGACAAATGAGAAATGTTGACGTTATAGTCTATATTTAAAATAACGGAGTTAATTAGAAGCCCCTAATTATTGTCACACGAGATTTATATACGTCGCCGATAAATCTGAAGTTATCTCGATAATCTATCTTACATTTATATTTTTTCGTGAGAGAAAAAATGGTAAGGTGAACATAAAATCACGTAATAACATGAACGATCGATCATTGTATGTATGTACACAGAAAAAAAGGACATTCTTATTTTGAAAATATATTTAGTTTTAACATGGAAATCTTGAAATGAGGTTATATTGTGTTAATTAAAGAAAAATATAATTGCTTGAATAATTGCTTACTCTTGAATGAAGCCATTTTATATAGTTCAATCGAGAAAAATATATTCTTACGATTTAAGATTTAATTTTCTTGAATAGAAAAGAAACAATGTTGGATAGAAAATAACATTTTTAAATCAAAGATGATAATTTTCTTAAAGTAGCTCGCGGAAAAAAAGGACATTCATGTTTTGAAAATATATTTAGTTTTAACATGGAAATCTTGAAAAGAGATTATATCGCGTTAATTTAAGAAAAATATAATTGCTTGAATAATTGCTTACTTGAATGAAGCCATTTTATATAGTTCAATCGAGAAAAATATATTCTTACGATTTAAGATTTAATTTTCTTGAATAGAAAAGAAACAATGTTGGATAGAAAATAACATTTTTAAATCAAAGATTATAATTTTCTTAAAGTAGAATTAAATAATTATATATTCTTGAGGTGACAATTACAATATTAAAATAAGACGATAATATTGTTGAAATTTAAAATTATTAAATTCTTCTAAGAAGATTATAAATTGTTGCGTATATACGAAACAATGAACGCGTTAATTTAAGTATATAAGTTTTGATTTGACACTTATTTTTTTTCTGTGTAACAGCTTGAATTTGCGCGATCAACGTTATATTATGAAAAATCACACACCGATTCGTTTGCTCTGAAATTATTCCAATAATTTCCTGCTTCTTCGGGTTGCATGTCTCTTTATCCGATCTTGCAACGGAATTAAATATAACCTGATGGAATATGATTTATTATTAGCTAATAACAAAGTTATTTATGACGTTTGATACGGAACTAGGCTAAACGAATACTTTTTTCCTTCTGTCAACTAGTTTCTGTACAGATAAGTCAAATAAATCAACGTTAATTGCATAAAATTTCAAAAAATTCTCATTATGCATCTCTTTTAGGTATTTTTTTTTATTATCGAGAACTCTTTCTCTCGCTACATTATTTGAAATAAATAAATTCATGTGTGGAGTAGCGTGTGTACTTTGCTATCGCGTTCACTGATCAACCTCATTTACGTAATTTCGTGACAAGAAAAAATTTTCGCACATACAGTGCGTGTACGATGCATCTTTTCTAAATTGGAGCAGGAGATAGAGCTTTTAAGAGGAGGAGAGTCACAGAGTTTTAGTCAAAATGTAGATGTCAAATATAGTCGCGATAAACGATCGGCGATTATTGAGAGAGAAAAAGAAGAGGAAAAAAAAAAATATTCCGACTTATTTAATCCCGTCTCGGTCAAATAAATCAGCAGATCGCGCCTCGAGATATACGCGTAGCGGGATTATTTCTCGCGAAATGTCAGCGATTTATCGGCGATGCCGGAGAAAGTGGGTCGCCGCGATGTCATTTTTTTTCGTCTCTTTCAAGGTTGCCTCGTTCGGCATCGCAAAGAGAGCTACGCCGATAATTGCTTAATAACAACTTCTCTCCCCAGCCAAGTGAATTACAACGCGGCGTAAGCGTGATTTATCGATGGAAAGAAGGGGAGGGAGGCGGGGAAGGAGCAGGAAAGAAGAGAAACGAACAAAGCGTCGCGTATCGCATACCGATGTTTCCCGATAAGCGAACATAAGTGGCTCGAAAGAATCCGCCGATTCGCACTTTCCACAAACGAAACAAGGCCGATTAGAATCTTCAGATAATTCTGACGCGCGTAAATTGTAATCTTTATTATAAATTATATATTTATTAATTATTATTAAATTTATTAATTATTATTAAATTTATTAATAATTATAAATTTATTAATTACTATAAATTATAACCTTTTATTATAAATTATAACCGAACGGCGGCGAGATGTGATTTATCGTGCGAAAAACGGAGGAAACGCAAACGGATCATGTCTCGTCGGAGGAGAGATCATTAACGTAATCGTGCCTTAAAGAGATTTAGATAAGTCCGTTACTGTCATTGAAAATTATGTCTCATTGTCGTCGTTAGATCTCTGCTGCCTTTGCACGCGATTACGTATTTCTTGGTGAAAATTAACGATAGAATGTTACTTTGTTTGATCTGCAGTTTATACACATTGATAAGAGTCTATTTATTATAAATAAGCGTGGCGAAAACTATTTAAAAGCTAAATTAATTACATATTAATCGAGTATATTACACTTGAAACTGATCGTGTTTAAGACTTTTTGACACGAGCTCTTTTGTAACTGAATCTGAAAATTTTGCATTCTGCGGAAACTTAAAAATAAGAATAAAGATAAATTTATCTGAAAAATTCCCTTTGGATACAATAATAACATTACATAAAAATAAATAATAATAATACAAAAAAATACGAAAGCAAAGAATGATAAGCAACAGAGAGAGAGAGAGAGAAAAAACAAACTTGTAAACACAATTTTTTTATTATTTCTTACATCAAGGTTTTTAAATTTCTGCGATATATTTACCCACGCGTGATGGGATTCTCCTCTCTCAGGAATTCCGACGCGTTAACGAAGCGTGTAAAAAATCTCTGGAGAGAGACGGGCTTTCTAGAGACGGCGGAGAGGCGGATATACCCATCTCGCGGATGTAACGTTGAAAATCTCGTTACCTGGCTACGATGCAACATCTGCCGCTCGGGTTTGATAAACGAGCAAAAGGTGAGCCGGGGACGCCAGGGTCCATTGTCGGGTCTCTTGCGGTACTTTCCAACGGATTCTACGCGCGTCCCCCTCGTCTGGCTTCATCGGGGAAAACGGAATCGGCGGAAATTCAACCGCCGATCGCGCAGACACCTCCTTCTTTCTCCGCCTCGTCATCGGAAAGGAAATCGAGGGACCCGGTGGACTCTTCGCCAGCGTAATGTCTCCCTTGATTTTCCCCATGAATTATGCATTCGACATAAAATATATGTTTCGAGCTCTTTAGAAGAGTAACTTGGTAAGTGTCAAGATTGCGATCCGTAAATAATGCATCCATTCGGGATTTGGGTCAGTTTCTTTATTTTATATCTCGTGCGAGTTATTATTTAAAATACCATCGAGGGAATATTGTCGACTATTCTCTTGGGGCGAGTGAAAAAATCGTAAACTCTCGAGAGAGACGAAGCAGCATGCGAATGCGCGAATCGTTACGTTCGCACCGTTTATTAGTATTTAATTCCCGAGTCTGCGCAAAGTCTGACAATGAATAGGATACGTTACCAATCGTGGTAAAAGATCCCACAATCCCACGTTATGATCTTACTGATGAAACTTACGATATCGTAGCGAGTAACGAGTTCTTTTATTAACTTCAACGTGCGACTTTTGCGCGAAAATTGATTCAGGAGCAGAAGAGAGCATCCCTCGCAGCTGTAATCATCAGGATCCAGGAGACCATCGGCGAGATCCTGCTCTACTGGGACTGACTGGGGCTGCCTTTCTTCACTCAAACGTATCGTTCGCGACACGCGTTACTCGGGTACTTTAGGCTGTGCCAATTTAAAAGTCAGTCAGGTACCTGAAGTAGCGCGCGCTGCGGAGAAACGAACCGCGCCTTTTCAAGGGGACAGGAGGAGAAAGAGAAGAAGGTCGAGGAGGAAAAGGAGAAAGAGAGACAGAGAGGGTGGGAGGGAGGGGAGAGGGAGATAGGGAAAGAAGAACAGGGTCGGGGAAGAAGAGCGTGTGTGTGGAGGCTGCATGTTAATTGTACTTCATCAGGTGCTCTGGTGGATTCGATACCCGGCACCTGTTGGAGCGCAATTCATATGACTATGCCTTGCTGCCTTATATCGCGAGATCACGATTCTGTCCGTCTCCGAGGGTGATAAGCACGCGTGACTCTCATCATGCGTAATCGAAACCTTGATCTTGTCTGTTGGAACAAAGCTGCGCCAAGGTGTATAAAACCTGGAGTTCTCAGGGATTTTTGTTTCGACCTGGAAAATCAGGAAATTCTCATGGAATTTTATTAAGACTCGGGGAATTTTTTAGAAACTACTTCTTTGATAATTTTTTTTATATTGTAAGTGTAAACATTCGCTCTGTGTAGAATATCTTGAGCGACGGCAAGCGTCTATTGCAGAGCAAGAAGCACTTAAAAAAAGGAAGAACACTTTAGAGATGAAAAAATTAGAAAAGAAGCGTATAAGAATTTTAAAGAGTGCGAATGCTCTTGAAGAACAGATTCAAGTATTAAAAACATTGGTTTATATGTATTTGATAAATTTTTGTGTCGTCCAAATTTTATTAAAATATATTAAAATGTTTTTTTTTTAATTTATGTTAAAAGTTTACGATAAATAAACTTATTTTAAAATTATATTTATATTTACCTACAAATATTTTACTTTTACCTGGAATTTTAAACAAAAATACCTGGAAAATCATGGAAATTCTCAGAGAATTTAATTTCAAGATTTGAGTATGCACCCTGTGCGCGCAAGGATGGTATTGTAAGATCCTGTAAAGCGTGAAAAAGAATGTCGCTCGATTATATAATTTAGTCTATGATATTTTTATCCCTGCACTGAGAAAAATCGTTTGATTGTACCAACAAGACGTATATGATTGAAGGCATTTTGGTTAAATCAAACAAGAATTTCTAGTTATCATGATACGACTCGATTTTTTATAACTAGAACGTTTAATAGATTTTACTATAAGGATTTGGTTAGTATTTTCTGGTTGAATCTATAAAATTTCTTGTTACATTAACTTCTTTGCTTGCCGCTAGGCGACGACCCACTCTTAACTTAACTCGTATTCAATATTTGCCATGAAATGTATATAAAGAACTAGTATTAACATTAAATCCAAAGTATATTATTTTTCTCTTACGAGCAGTAGTGCCAGAAAGAGGACGCTAGCTCTCTGATTGTGTGTGTTTGCTGCATCCTCTTCTTGCATCACTGTTTATCAGTTTAATTTCTAACAAACTGAATTTCAAATAATTTATTCAATAATCTGGATTGAATTTATCCAATAATCTTGTTGGAATTCAGAATATTAAACAGACTTTTGAAATTAGATGGAAAAAATTTTAGACGACTTGGTGCTGGTGAGTTTAGTATTATTAACGAGAAAATTTGGTAAATTTAACAGAAAGAAATTAATCAGATTCATCTGGTAATTTCTACAAGAATTCTGATTCGTCCATTTTCCAACAGACATACTGGTTGAATCTACCAGAATTCTAATTAATGCAACCAGATTTTTTTCTCAGTGTGTAAGTACTTTAATAATACAGGTCTCATTTTTTCGTCCCTTGCGTACCCGTCATATCTGGTCCGTCGTGGCGATTCCACGGCGTGATGTTTAATCGGTAAATAAAATTAGAGTCGGCGTTGCCGGTAGCTATTGCGTGATCGTTACCACGGAAAGCTGTTAACTGTGTGCGTTTGTAGCCAACGTGAAGGAGACAGAGCCCCGTAGTCGCGTATCTCGTCGTCGACTAATGGGATAATGACGTTACATAGGGTCGCGTGGCCGGACGAAGGGAGAAGAAGAAGAAGAAGAAGAACAAGAAGAAGAAGAAGAAGCGATAGGGAAAGAGACGAAGAGCGAGGTGGACGGGGGGGGAAGGAGGAAGAAGGGAGAAAGGAGGTCGTATAACGCAATTATTCAGCTCCGTGCGCACATCGTCTTGATGGAGGAATCCGAGGGCGACTAAAAGCGACCGATAGACTCGTCGGGTTTCTTTCACTCGGAGTTAATTAATAATAATCGGCAGCATAGATCGATCGATGGGAAATGATACGTCAACGTCGTGCGCGCACTGAGAAAAATCGTTTGATTGTACCAATAAGACGTATATGATTGAAGGCATTTTGGTTAAATCAAACAAGAATTTCTAGTTATCATGATAAGACTTGATTTTTTATAACTAGAACGTTTAATAGATTTTACTATAAGGATCTGGTTAGTATTTTCTGGTTGAATCTATAAAATATCTTGTTACATTAACTTCTTTGCTTGCCGCTAGGCGGCGAGCCACTCTTAACTTAACTCGTATTCAATATTTGCCATGAAATGTATATAAATAACTAGTATTAACATTAAATCCAGGGTATATTTTTTTTCTCTTACGAGCAGTAGTGCCAGAAAGAGGGTGCTAGATCTCTGAGTGTGTTTGAGCTGCATCCTCTTCTTGCATCACTGTTTTATCAGTTTAATTTCTAACAAACTGAATTTAAAATAATTTATTCAATAATCTGGATTGAATTTATCCAATAATCTTGTTGGAATTCAGAATATTAAACAGACTTTTGAAATTAGATGAAAAAATTTTAGACGACTTGGTGCTGGTGAGTTTAGTATTATTAACAAGAAAATTTGATAAATTTAACAGGAAGAAATTAATCAGAATCATCTGGTAATTCCTACAAGAATTCTGGTTCGTCCATTTTCCAACAGACATACTGGTTGAATCTACCAGAATTCTAATTAATGCAACCAGATTTTTTTCTCAGTGCGTGCTTTTGCCTCTTTCACGGTTGTGGAGTATAGACATTGATTTCAGTCAAAGTATTTTTTTTTCTTCTTCTCCGTTCTCATTAAAGATGGAGAATTCATTTATTTGCAAACGAATAGACGGTTCGTTAATCAGGGATCGTTTCAGAGTCGGGGAGCTCTTTATGGAATATTTATCACGCGTTTGTTTATTCCATCCAGTAATAAATGTAAAATGCGGGTCTCGCCTCGTGGTAAACGTATGTCGGATCGTAATATATGTATACGAAATCATTAATCAGTCTGCTCGCCGGCTAATGTAAACGCGATGACGTCAACCTTGTAACATCGATGTACTCGTCGGGCGGACTCGATTTGCATCTACACGACTAGATAATATCTGATGGAAACTCGAGCTCTCTTTCTCTCCCTCTCTCTCTCTTTCTCTCTCTCTCAAACCCCTTGGCATGCATTAATACGAGACGCTTATTATTTTTCTTGTAAAGAGCGCGCGCGCCTATAAGTATTATAATTTCCAAGCATGTGCTTTATCGCTACGAACGCGATTAACTTAACCACAGTCTGTCTGTCTGTCTGTCTGTCTTACGATAGCGCTACCGCGAGAGATTGCTCTGTTACTCAACTTGGAAAGAATCGCGGGAATTAATATCAGATCCGCGTAATTCCCGGCTTAATTTCCTGACGCTTGTAATTCCAATCTATTTGACCACGCCCAGATATAATTGCGCGGAGAAAATGGACTATCGCTCTTTGTAAATCCTTCGCGTAAACGTCCTGACTTAAGGACTCCAGCTGCATAATCGACGTAACGAGAATAAAATTGAAAAAAGAACGAATATTTTTCATGAAAGTCTTTGGTGGAAATCGAAGTCTCTATATTTCATTCGATATCATTAAATTAAATTGTGGAACATTATCGGGGGGATGAAAAGGAATTTTCTAAAAAATCCTAAAATTGCTTCATTTTTAAATTTTTCATCTTAAAATCACATGTCAGAATAAAATTTTTCTTTAAATAAAATGACATACAGGGTGTCCCAGACTTAATGAGTCAGCCGTTAATGGTAGATTCCTGAGATCATTTGGAAACGAAAATCTTAATACCAAAATGTTGAGGAAGATGTAGTTTCGACGCTACAAAAGATTAAAGATTACCAATCGGCGCGTTACGTTCTCCTGTGCTCAGGGATAGCGCATCAAGGGACCCGCGTACAGCGCGATAATATCGATATCGATAGAGGGATCAATACAAAATAAAAAATAGGATTCTGCAGTAAGCGCGATTGTGTCCTCGATGCGACAGTAGTCAGTAGTTTGAACATTTTGGTATTAGAATTTTCGTCTCCAAATGATCTCAGGAATCTGCTATTAACGGCTGATTCGTAAGTCTGGGACACCCTGTATATAACGTCAAATAAACTAGTATCAGACTCGCGTTGCGCGGTTATAAATTTGAGTCGCCCGGTATAAGAAGCGTGCTTTATCCGTTATTCGAGGAGAGACGCTTCGATATTTTTCCACCTTACTATTACGCTAATTGATCGACGATTTTGCGCACCGTATACGTGCTCGACGCTTGTTTTTTTCGATAATACGTTCGAGAACGCCAGCATATGAGAAAGGAGAGCGAGCGAGGGAAAAAGGAGGCGAATGAGAAAAAGAGAAAGAAAAATAGACCGGTCTGCGCTCTCGCGTGAGTTATAATCCCCGAGCAGCATCTTCTGCTTCGAGAGAAATTAAAGTGGAATTACAAGTCAATCGGGCGCGTTTAATGACGCGCTTTAACGAGCGCTAAAAGGGGGCCTCGTATCGACCGAGTGGAATCGAACGTAACCCGGGGTTAATATCCGTGGAGGAATTTTATTTCATACCCTTATCGGGCGCCGCGAGTCTCAGCCCGCATGTTAATTGCACGCTAATATCGTTCTGCGAGATCACGACGACACTATGGAATAGCAAAAAGTGTAATATTGCTCGACGGAGAGAGTCTCATCTCGTGACAAAGTTTGATTTAGAGAAATTAAAATTATTAAAATTTTCAGGCATTTTTATCTCGCACTTTTCATGTTGGCGAGAATCAACCGCTGCTGTCGAAGCTTACAAGATACGAATTTTTGCCCGAATGATGACTCGACCTTTCGGCTACGTCGTCATGTTATAGTGGATAATAATATCGTCCGCGAAAAAAATCTCCTCGTGACTTTTGCAATCTTTTGCTGATAACTATATCAACATTCTGCCAAAACGGTGCAATCGTTTATCCATTTTCACTATCATCTATTTTTGCATATTGATGTTTACATGTTGACTGCATTTTAATCGATATTTTGGCAATAATAATTTTTTTTATTACGATGATTGCCATAGATGACGACCTCAAGATTGGCAATCAAGCCTCCTTTGCATTAAATTCTTCTTTTTTTCATTATTTCCATCGCTTTCATTGACATATGCACAATCTTATTGCGTGTAAAAATGTTATATCTAAAAAATGTTATATCTAAAAAAATATATCTTGTTAGTATAATTTTTTTTTACGGTGATTGCCACAGATGACGACCTCAAGATTAGCAATCAAGCTTTCTTTGCATTAAATTCTTTTACTTTTCATTATTTCCATCGCTTTCATTGGCATATGCACAATCTTATTGCGTGTAAAAATGTTATATCTAAAAAAATATATCTTGTTAGTATAATAAATATATATTATAATTTTTATTTATAATTGACACTATGTACACATGATTCTTTATATAATACAATACATTTTTGGGCGAGACACAATCTTGTCTCTTGATACAAAATACACTGATTCATCATCGCATCAATCCTTTAGACGCCAATCGCATAATTTTCAACATACTAATGTTATATGAAATGTATCATTGTTTTATTATTAATAAATATACACAAAAATATAAGAAAAAAATCTGTCTCGCTTCATCGGAGATGACGACACATCGGAAATGGATCGGAAATGATTATGGATTCATGTTGCACTTTATTCGACATATCGCGAGAAAATCTCGCGATACGCGACGATGATTACAGAAATTTGTATACGCAACACACGCTCACATTCGTCGCTCAAATATATATTTATATATATTTTATATATACAATCAAATATACAGGGTAGACCATTTTAATCAATACACGCGAATATTTCAGAAACACTGCATTAAATCGAAAAATGTTTCAGATATAAGTTGTATGGCTTGAAGGGGGACATAAGATGGTACCATTGGTTTGACCTTGGGTGGCGTTGTCAAGGTCAGGGCAAGGTCACTTTGGATTTTTTAAATGGAACTCCCTATTTTTTATTACATATTCTTGTAGCTCATCTCGAGAGCTTTCCAAAACACTATAATTAAGTTAGTTTTCAGTACTTTACGAGTTATGAGGCTTGAAATCATTTCTTAATTTTACATAAACTGTAAAATATCTTATAAAATATTCTTTTTTCGATTATCTTACCTTAATACTTTTATGTACAAAATAATGAGAGGAATCAATTGGTGTAAAGAAAACACATAATTGTTTCGAAAAAAAAAATGTAATTTGCAATTAATTACATTTTTTTTCTTAAAAATAACTATGTGTTTTCTTTACACCAATTGATTCTTTTCATTATTTTGTACATAAAAGTATTAAGGTAAGATAATCGAAAAAAAGAATATTTTACAAGATATTTTACGGTTTATATAATTAAGAAATGATTTCAAGCCTCATAACTCGGAAAGTACTTAATGAAAACTAACTTAATTATAGTGTTTTGGAAAGCTCTCGAGATGAGCTACAAGAATATGTAATAAAAAATAGGAAGTTCCATTAAAAAAATCCAAAGTGACCTTGCCCTGACCTTGACAACGCCACCCAAGGTCAAACCAATGATACCCTCTTATGTCCCCCTTCAAGCCATACAACTTATATCTGAAACATTTTTCGATTTAATGCAGTGTTTCTGAGATATTCGCGTGTATTGATTAAAATGGTCTACCCTGTATATATTTATATATATTTTATATATACAATCAAATATATATAACATTCAAATCTCTGCATTAACCCCCGACCGTTGAGCGAGGTCTTGATTATTATTTATTTATCTGTCACGCGTATTAAACTCATTCGCAATTTAAAGATAAATCACATCGCAGCACACGTGCGTTAACGATGTATAAATCATCGGGTAGAAAAATATGTCGATTACAACGACCGGTCGAGGGTTACGAGAAGCAGCTCGATAATGATCTACAAATGTATGGATCTCGAATCACGGAGATCGAAATCGACATCCGAACGAATAAACATTCCTTGCAAAAATATCAGTTATAAACTACGAGTCAACGAATTCCTCTCATTCGTTCGTAGAGATGCTTTCGTATAATATTACATTTTATTTTATTTATACGAAATTCTAGAGATTCACGAGAGGGATTTTACGATCTTATCGCGATGATAAATGCATAAATTGACTGAAAATCACGTGGGTTTCAATCTCCGTCAAACGATACACACCTTTAACACTCGCTTCGCGTTTTAGAGAGATACACGTTGCCTCGCTCGCCAATTTTTCGCAATGTTTTCGATAGTGTTTGACACCACGTCTAAGTTGAGCAAGTTTGCGAGCTACTCTGCGCATTGTCTACGGCGTAGCTCGGGCCGAAATAATCGGTATAAACCGGAAAGTTGGACGTTATAACGTTAACGGGTTAAAGTGCACCGTACAAAGCTAACAAGTTACAAGAGTTCCGACAGTTCTGGAAAGTATTAATTGGAATCGGCGCGGCTCGTTACAAGAGGGTCGGAATTGCGTTACATGTAATCGTCGCGCAAAGAGACCTCGTGCATTAAACAATTGTAGCGAAAAAATGGAAAGAATAATAGAATGCAATTTCTTTTCCAACTTATCGTTGGATTCATCTAACCGATAATTGAATGAGGACATTTTCAAAAGTAATCAAGCATATCTTTGTACAGCATTTCTAGAATCAATGATGGCAAAGTTATCGTAGTCTTCGTGCTATCTAGTTAATTATAAATAATTATTCTCTTTTGGCTACAACTAAAATAAAAAATTAAAAAAATCTGTTTTTCTTCTCGATACAACTAAAATAATCTCTCTCGATGATTCGATCAACGATCTACTTTCCGCGACAATTTTCAAAACTTTCCGGGAGGATCATCGGAATTTTTCATTCCTGATCATGTTTGACCATTCAAGTCGCCGGCAGCTGGTATCGCCATGTCCGGAGAGAGGCACAGAACGTATTTAAATTGAACTCGCGTATGTGACCTTGAATCGATACCTTTCGAGTTATTTTCACGTTGCTCGATGTCGTCGTCGAGACCGGTGGGCCTCCGCATCGTTGGCACATCTTTCTTTCTCTCTCTGTCCTGCAGCCAAGCATGCACCTTGGTAGACCGATCAATAACGTATCTCTCGTGCCTACGTCTTGCGGCCGCGGTGCAGTATAGTCGGATGTATTTTAACGGCGAAATTATTCCCCCAGCGCACGAATATTAAACGAGAAAATTTCCCGTTCGCTCCCTCGTTCCCATGTTTGTCATCAGTTATAAGGACAATTTAATGACGAATAATTAAACACACAAACCGCTTGAGATTCCGAATCGGCAAAGGCTTGAGAAATCGCGCAACCTACGAGATATTATTCCCTAGCGCGAGGGTCGTATACGTTGAATTATGACATTGACGTCACGGGTAGAATTCGAGGCGGGATCTCTGGCTGCAGAAAATATATTTTTCTCCCTTTCTTTTTTTTCCCCGACAAAATACTGTTCGTCGACGTCCCCTTTCGCGACCGGGAATTTTCGCCCGGGTGGTCCACCCGGTCCCGCGCATTCGACGCAATCTGATCGATGCGCCAGCGGTGCATTAACGCCGTTATGCAACTTACTGCACCAACGAGGTTGCGCCAATGAGAGAGATGCCAAGGTCGATGCACCAACGAACTCGGCGCAGCATCGACGCGGCAGCGAGAAGGAGCGCGGCTTACACAGAAAAAAAAGGACATTCTTGTTTTGAAAATATATTTAGTTTTAACATGGAAATCTTGAAGTGAGATTATATCGCGTTAATTAAAGAAAAATATAATTGCTTGAATAATTGCTTGCTTGAATGAAGCCATTTTATATAGTTCAATCGAGAAAAATATATTCTTATGATTGAAGATTTAATTTTCTTGAATGGAAAAGAAACAATGTTGGATAGAAAATAACATTTTTAAATCAAAGATTATAATTTTCTTAAAGTAGAATTAAATAATTATATATTCTTGAGAGGTGACAATTACAATATTAAAATAAGACGATAATATTGTTGAAATTTAAAATTATTAAATTCTTCTAAGAAGATTATAAATTGTTGCGTATATACGAAACAATGAACGCGTTAGTTTAAGTACATAAGTTTGGATTTGCCCCTTATTTTTTTTCTGTGTAACGTCGCCGGTTCAGGGATAGATGCCTCTTGAGGGAGTTTGTCCTTATGATGTAACCGGCGCATCCATCCGCAATTTTACTGCCGCAGGAAATACTAGTATTTTCGCATTTCGTTCTACTATCGAAATAAATATATTATACAAATCGATGCGCGTAAATTCAATCCGTAAATTCAATATTTACATATTCACGCGATATTCGATATTTAACCGCTCGAGAGCGAATCTCTCGTTACACATGATTCACGAACTTTACATTAATTAAAAAAGTATTTCACGCGTATTTAAAATTTTACTAAAATAGACTTTTTGATAATAATTCTTAAATAAAAGATTCTCTGTCACTTGATCGGGATTTACAATAGTGCAAAAGTGTTAACAACAATATCGAATGATATAAAACTTAATTATAAATGTCCAGGAAAATAGGCAGCTACAACGGAGGTCATAAAAACGTCATAAATAATCTTCGCACTTGCCTATCTTCATTTCAACTATAGAAAAAAAAATTTTTCAACGCTCTTAAAATTTTCTCGCTCGCTAATTGTTACGTCAGACGTTCTTCTTCTTCTTTCTTTTACGATTCGTGCTTACAAATTCGCCTTGGTAACGACACTCTTAAAATGCGGACAAGTTTCCCCTCTCTCTTGCGGCGAGCTTTAACGGTATCGTCGATAGAATGTGATATTCACCGTCGTTTCTTCGCATGCTTCGGAATGAAGGAGTCCCTAGAAGGATTTTCACGGCTCTTACCGAGTGTTATGGGCGTGAAATCTGTCCGTGTCGGCTTACGCGGTTTCCCTACGTCGCGAGAGTACGTTCCCGACGACGAGGACGACGGCAGGATCGACCAAGTCGCGCCTCTGAAGAGGGGAACCGAAGGGGGAGAGAAGGTGGCGCACTTCCAAGCTTCTGGCGGGTCTCAGTTCGAGGCGGAGGGCGTCTTGGGTGGCTGGAAGGGGTTCCATTTCAGACACTCCGGATCGATCTCTTTGTAGACGGGACCCCGTCTCTTCACCCTGTCCTTGTAGTCGTCGATCACGTCCTGAAATTATTTCAACGGTCCTTTTATCGCGGCAACCGCTCCGGGCGACGAGACGGCTTCGAACGGCTTGGAATCGATGAGGGATGGTTGTAATATCGACGGTGAAGGGTGGAACACGGTTCGAATTAGTCGAATGATAATTAGCCACATCCGAAATACTGCTTGCTCGAAACAATCGCGAAATCGGATCATCCCTCGTTGCGTCATAATCACATTAATCGGATAATTGGCAAAGCCATTGTCTATGCGAGATTTTTTTTCTTTTTACTAAGGTTTTTACCACAAAACTCTGTCATTAGACATGATAACACACGGGATTTTTTTACTATTCTGTCAGTTAAGTTTCATGTTGGATCAAAATGTATTTATTGGGAAAATAAAGTTCTAGCATTAAAATTATACCAATTGATGCATGATTATGTATATCTATAATAACATTAAAATATATTCTGTATAATATTTCAATTTGCTTTATATTATTGCTACATCTACTCTTGTCGCGTCTGATAAATGTAATGTAAATTTGCTAGATTTATCGAATGACGTTCCGTTGAGGCGATTCTCGACACTGTTATGCTTAAGTATCGCGAGTTGTGATAAATCCGACATGGTGACAAGCACGCTCGCGAGAAAGAATAGACGCTACACTCTCGTGAAACGAAGGGGAGCTTTGCACATATATATGCATGACAGGTTACAATAACAAAAGAATGCCTACCTGTTTCTTGAGAATGATATGCTTGCCCTTCCAGTACTTCATCATACCGAGGGCCTGCAAAGTGCTGACAATATCGTACGAGTCGATGGCCATTTCCTTGCTGATATCTGTGAAAGAGGAATAATCGAGCTTGTCTCTCGTACTAGTCGATAACGGTCTTTTTCTGCGATTCTCGTTGGAATTGAAAATTATTGTCGACGGAAAAGCTTCGATAATACTCAATCTTGTAGTAGAAATTTGTTCCTCAGTAAGACTAATAAAGTTACGAGACTAACGGGAAAATACACGATTAATAAAACACAGTAAATTTATTTCCAATTGATATTTTTTCGCGTGTGAAGCAATAAAAATATATACACAGAAAAAAAATAAGTGTCAAATCAAAACTTATATACTTAAATTAACGCGTTCATTGTTTCGTATATACGCAACAATTTATAATCTTCTTAGAAAAATGTAATAATTTTAAATTTCAACAATATTACAGTCTTATTTTAATATTGTAATTGTCACTTCAAGAATATATAATTATTTGATTCTACTTTAAGAAAATTATAATCTTTGATTTAAAAATGTTATTTTCTATCTAACATTGTTTCTTTTCCATTCGAGAAAATTAAATCTTAAATCATAAGAACATATTTTTCTTGATTGAATTATATAAAATGGCTTCATTCAAGTAAGCAATTATTCAAGCAATTATATTTTTCTTAAATTAACACAATATAATCTCATTTCAAGATTTCCATGTTAAAACTAAAAATATTTTCAAAACAAGAATGTCCTTTTTTTTCGTGAGCTTATACATAGAAAAAAAATAAGTGTCAAGTCAAAACTTATATACTTAAACTAACGCGTTCATTGATTCGTATATACGCAACAACTTATAATCTTCTTAGAAGAATTTAATAATTTTAAATTTCAACAATATTATAGTCTTATTTTAATATTGTAATTGTCACTTCAAGAATATATAATTATTTGATTCTACTTTAAGAAAATTATAATCTTTGATTTAAAAATGTTATTTTCTATCTAACATTGTTTCTTTTCCATTCGAGAAAATTAAATCTTAAATCATAAGAATATATTTTTCTCAATTGAATTATATAAAATGACTTCATTCAAGTAAGCAATTATTCAAGCAATTATATTTTTCTTTAATTAACGCAATATAATCTCATTTCAAGATTTCCATGTTAAAAGTAAATATATTTTCAAAACAAGAATGTCCTTTTTTTCTGTGTATCGTCAAAATAAAAAATTCTATCTCTTCTTTTAGTAGCCTCTTTAATTAGCCCCGCAAATCCAGTTTGAATCTATAAAAAATTTATTCTTGATATTTGTCCCATCCCGAGATTCGTTTAATATTGAATCCATTTAACTCGGTTTCGATAGAAATGATAATAAATTTAAATAAAGGTCTCTCTGCAGTTGCGAAAATGCGAAAATGATGAATCATATATAATCTGCTGCGGTTCTCGACAGGGAGTAGGGCGGTTTATCCTGCCCTCGTGGATACAATTATTCAACCGCTAAAACCAGTTACGCTGGGAAAACTTGACCATCAGATCAATAACAATACGATGTAAATCCCCCGTCGATGATTCCCTTGTCTCTCCGGAGACACAAAATAGAATCTACAACATCGATCGAGAGTAAATTACTATAGGTATATATATCTCGTGTGCATAAATTCCATCGACAAGATATAAATCCTGATGGGAGCAGCGAAAAATCGCGAAAATCGGGGAAAAAATCCTTCATCGATCCGACGCTATTAAGATAGTTTTAAGGATCCTTTTCGCAGGGAATTATGCAACGAATTTAAATTTTTTCCCCGAGAAAAAATTATACGGAACCATTTCGAAACCAAGCGTTGCATTAGTGGTTCAAAGAGGCAGGTCTGCGAGTCTGTCGCACTTTCATTTCGCGCATGAATATTTAAGTATCGCGAAGTGCCAAAAGTCCGTCGTTTCGACGGACTGACGGCAGAGCTCGGAGAGTAAAACTTGTCCACCTACCTTTGACGGAGATTTCCTTGCCGCCGAAATTGCAGAGGTACTGCAGCAGGACGTCCTTCCAGTAGCTGCGGTATGAGATCAGACCGAGATCCGATAACGGCTTCTCCGGCGAGCCGATCTTCTTCTCGACCCTCGTCAGCAAGTAACCTGCGCGGGCAGACAGGATAATTCAATTTTTATTTGTTACCTGCAGAGAATGCGGAATCTTCGATCTTGCGCGAGTGCGGTAAAATTTTATTTAATAAATAATATTATTAAATAAAATTTTTATATTATTAAATATAATATTATTTAATAAAGGAAAAGAAGTTTATTTAATAAATAAAAATTTATATTAATAAATTTAGAAATAATTAATATAATAAATAAAATAATGTAAAAATCGTGCCTCGATTAATAATTTCCGCGGAAAGAGATAGAAGAGCGACGAGAAATCTTTCCAACTGTCATCGCAAAGGAAAATGTATTTCGCTGATTTGCCATGATTCGGGCTACAAAAAATATGTGAATGACAATATTAATCTTCAAATTACAACCGATCGAAGCCGGAAAGATCTCTGCGAGCTCCCTAGGCTGAACATGTGCGTATAATCGGGCAACGAAATCCTATTATACACTTTAATTCGAGCGCAGACAAGTGGCTGATCGGGTCCGACAGAGGAACGGACCTGTCCGCTCCCGGTTGAACGTCCGTTCCGCCTCGTTTGCCCGAAATATTCTACGACGAGGCATCAAAGAAAAATATATGGACAGATGAGGGAGAGGAGAACAAGTGGGCAAGGGGGTGGGGGCCCAAGGGGGAGGAAAGGGATACCCTGAGGCGTTTCGTGCCGCGTCTGCCTGGTGAATCGGCGAAATCGTCCGTTGCGCGCATCCGTCTACGTCAATGGAATTATCCGATGGACCGGTTAAAAACCCGTTTTCAAAGATGGGGGAGAGGGACGACTTAAATGCCAGATCCAGATCTACCGCAACTCGGAGAGCGAATGGGAGAGATCAATAACGCCGGCCGCGTGCGTCCAAGTGCAATCGATAAGCGCCCTAATCAGCGAGCGACGCAGGTGAAATCCAAGAGCGAAACGTGCTTTAATTCGGATCTCGATCATTAAAAAAACTTCAAAAGTTCCCGAGTTCAAATGTGTAACGGGGCGAGAATGCGAGACCGCCGATTCTCATCATATATACGACAATGCGACGCGAATCTGGAAATTATCCATCTCCTACCATGACGGGGAGAACCTCGGTAAAGTGACACAAATCATCGAGAAACCGAGAAACAAGAGATTGGGATTGTACGAGATATCAAGAGTCTTAATATTATCTTGCCTTGTCTCCAATTTCGAGACAAGATTTTTAATTAATTATGAATATAATGCCAAGACTAAGATTCTGATATTGTCAAAATTATTGATTTTTTTTAAAAAAAAGCTGAAATATATATATATTTGTAAATTAGAGAAAAAACCTATATTATATACGAACTTAAACAATTTTAATTAAGAAAGGAAGTTATTTATTTAATAAATAAAAATTTATGTTAATAAATTTAGAAATAATTAATATATAATAAATAAAATAATGTAAAATTTTACACAATTATTTTCCTACACAAAATTTTGCGTATGCAATTTTCTGATTGCATGTGTATGAGCTACGTCTGCACATTTTAGCAATATTATGCAACTGTCTTTTTATAAAGACAACGAAATATTGTGTTTTGGGAAGTAAATAAATAACATAAACAATAATTATCTTAAATTATATTATAAAGATTATGTTAAATATTATTCTGAATAATTATTTCATCTCAAATTAAATATAAAAATTATTGAACATTACTGAAAATTATTTAAAATCTAAAACAAAACTTCTGCTACAAAGATTCACTCAAGATCAAGACAAGATGTAAGTTTTCGAACATTTTCAATGCAATACTTTTACAAATATTATCTGTCTTGTGCAATCTTAGACTGATCTGCATGACTCGAGATTTGAATACAAAAGTACAAGTGTCAAAATCATGACAGATAACGCCGAGGCTGGAATTTAATGGATCCGCGTTCGAGTTTGCACAGATTTCGCGAGTGCTTCTCGTTGGCCGAGTAAAACTGCACCTTGCATTATGTATAACCGATTCTGCTACATATCGCGAACGGCCACGGATTCGCGAGGATATATTAGCGAATGTCGTCCCGTCGCATACCCGAAAATTACGTCGACGGAGAGACCCGCCGGCAAGTTCAAAAGCTCCTTCATTAGCAAAGTGATCTCTCTCCTTGCCGTCTTTCGCCAACGAAATCTCGCCGTCCGGAAGACGTTTATTTAAAGTTCTCAATGCGCCGTTTTCGCGCGGCTAATGTATCAAAGAGCACGAGCTAATTAAGTGTTAAGAGATTAGTACCGACTGTATCGGGCGCATCACGAGAACGTTTTTGATCCATTTAATTTATTGTTCTATAAAGCCTTTATAATCTTGGATCATACTCTATTCATAATCGTTTTTCAATATTCAGAAATAAAAATTAATTTTCTTGTAATTAGAAAGAATAAAAAAAATTTTGGAAAGAGTAAAAAAATACTTGTAGCATTAATATTTTTTAGAAAAATTATTAATATGTGACGTTTAATTGTGAGGTCAGCGTTTCAATCTTAATTAAATTGGTTCAGAAAAAGGAGAGAGCCTATAATATTATTATTAACAAGAAAATAAAATTTTATTTTACATTCCAGTGTTTTTTTCATTTGAAGCCCTTACAATCTCGGATTATATTTTATTCATAATCGTTTTTCAATATTCACAAATAAAAATTAATTTTCTTGTAATTAGAAAGAATAGGAAAAATTTTGGAAAGGTAAAAAAAAACATTTGTAGCATTAATATTTTTTAGAAAAATTATTAATATGTGACGTTTAATTGTGAGGTCAGCGTTTCAATCTTAATTAAATTGGTTCAGAAAAAGGAGAGAGCCTATAATATTATTATTAACAAGAAAATAAAATTTTATTTTACATTCCAGTGTTTTTTTCATTTGAAGCCCTTACAATCTCGGATTATATTTTATTCATAATCGTTTTTCAATATTCAGAAATAAAAATTAATTTTCTTGTAATTAGAAAGAATAGGAAAAATTTTGGAAAGGTAAAAAAAACATTTGTAGCATTAATATTTTTTAGAAAAATTATTAATATGTGACGTTTAATCGTGAAGCCAGCGTTTCAATCTTAATTAAATTGGTTCCGAAAAAGGATAGAGAGCCTATAATATTATTATTAACAAGAAAGTAAAATTTTATCTTGCATTCCAGTGTTTCTTTCATTTGAAGCATTTACAACAATCTCGGATCATACTCTATTCATAATCGTTTTTCAATATTCAGAAATAAAAATTAATTTTCTTGTAATTAGAAGGAAAGAAAAAATTTTGGAAAGAGTAAAAAAATATTTGTAGCTTAATATTTTTTAGAAAAATTATTAATACGTGACGTTTAATCGTGAAGTCAGCGTTTCAATCTTAATTAAATCGGTTCCGAAAAAGGATAGAGAGTCTATAATATTATTATTAACAAGAAAGTAAAATTTTATCTTGCATTCCAGTGTTTCTTTCATTTGAAGCCTTTACAATCTCGGACCATACTCTATTCATAATCGTTTTTCAATATTCAGAAATAAAAATTAATTTTCTTGTAATTAGAAAGAATAGGAAAAATTTTGGAAAGGTAAAAAAAACATTTGTAGCATTAATATTTTTTAGGAAAATTATTAATATGTGACGTTTAATCGTGAAGCCAGCGTTTCAATCTTAATTAAATCGGTTCCGAAAAAGGATAGAGAGCCTATAATATTATTATTAACAAGAAAGTAAAATTTTATCTTGCATTCCAGTGTTTCTTTCATTTGAAGCCTTTACAATCTCGGATCATACTCTATTCATAATCGTTTTTCAATATTCAGAAATAAAAATTAATTTTCTTGTAATTAGAAAGAATAGGAAAAATTTTGGAAAGGTAAAAAAAACATTTGTAGCATTAATATTTTTTAGGAAAATTATTAATATGTGACGTTTAATCGTGAAGCCAACGTTTCAATCTTAATTAAATCGGTTCCGAAAAAGGAGAGCCTATAATATTATTATTAACAAGAAAATAAAATTTTATCTTACATTTCAATGTTATTTTCATTTAGTACTGTACAACGAAAAATATATACCGTATAATCTTTATATGGAGAATTGCCAAGGAGTCTTAATTCCCGACCCCAAATAATCTCCAAAACTCCTGTATGCATTTATTATGCATCTATTACGCGTCCGATCTCGTAGAGATCTCGTATACGACGTTTTCCCGTGTAAACTCGTTTTCTGCAAAAGGCAAGAGAGAAGAGCCTCGCCCTTTTCATCCCCGTCGCGAACAAGGATGGCGAGCGAGGAGACGTGTCCTCGCGAATATACCCGCACCGGGACACCGGGATCCTGCGTCCCGTTCCAGGGTGTTCCCGGCCGGCGAAGGGTTCAACGACCACATGCCGCCTCTCTCTCTCTCTCTTTCTGTCTCTCTTCCGTTTCATGCCGCACCATCTCCTTCACTTTCGCGGACCGTGTATCTCCGCTGGCAGAGAGGACACTTCTACCCTGTTCTCTCCCCCTCTCCCCCTCTACAGACTACCATTTCTCGTCGACGCTCCGCGGGTATTCACCGCCACCCCCGCCACATTTCTCCTTCTCACCACTGATTACTTTGGGAGGGCTGAACGCATTCATTACGCGTCCGTTCAGTTTGCAGACTTTCGGGAAAAGGGTGGGGCGCGAGGGAAGGAGAGGCGAAAGAGAATCGACGGAGGGGAGGAAATTCGACGGTGGAAATTCGAGAAAGAGGAAAACGGTGACTGTCGCGAAGTGGGAGAAAGGAAGATGGATCGGCGCGACGGAGGAAGGGCGCCGGAGAAGGAAGGGTACACGTCCCGGTCTCGGGCAGGGTCGGCTCGACGAGGGGTGCAGGGCCAATGAGGGATTCGCGAGCGATGAAATTGGGTACCGCCGCGAACAGTTCGTTGCCTCGTCGGAATCACTGACAAAGAAGATTTACGACTTGTCGAGGATATTTGTCTTTGGCGAAGCTTAATGGAGCAAGTGGTCGGAGCAAAAATCAGGATGCCCCGTTAATTTAATAGGAATATGCGATTATCAGTACAAGATGATCGTCAAATCAACATTTCAACTCTTAGCTAAAGTAGTCCTAAAAAAGAAATCGAACAGAAATTATAACATTATTAGCGAGTTCAATTATAAAAATATGCTTATATTTCTTTCTTTAGAGAAATAATATTTTTTCTCGATTAAGAGAATTTTATTAATTTTCTCCATTTCATCAAATTTATAATCGACGTATTATCTTTATTTACCTCCTCTTTAAAAAATATTTCCGTCCTCTAAAGATTCACTTTTAACAGGATGAATGGAAGGAGTTGGGTCACGGAAGCCATTCGTTCCGGTTACGTAAGATGTATTCATTCTATTGCAGTTAGGGGACAAATTCAACTTGTAATTTCTTTCAGCGGCAAAGACGATTTGTCTCCGAGATGTCGCGCGGCAGTCTTGAAAAACGGAGAGGAAGAGAAAAAAAAATACAAGCATCCCCGAAAGGGGAGAAAGCGCAGAGTCTATCCGTCTGGCGGCGAGACGCGCCGTGTATCCGCCCTTCGCCCTGACGAAGGCGAGAGATGCTGCACGCCGACCCTGCCCAGTCGCGGCAATGTTGCGGCGGTAACCCCTCCGTCCCGAGGCCCCCCGTCCCCTCCCACCCCCGGCCATCGTAAACTGGACGTAGGGAAAGGGCGTCGGTGACCCTGCCAATCCTACGTAGGGGTAGTGGAGCGAGGTCACGAGAGGTCATACGATTCCGAGCCCTTCGGGCGCCCTGCGGAGGGTGGGGGAGCGGGATGGAAAGAGAGGGGGGGAGGAGATGCGGCGGAACAGGGCAGGGCAGGCAGGTACGAGAGAGCTCGGCGGAGATCAAGGTGCGCGGAGAGAGCGCGGTCGCCCAGGAGAGGAGGACAGGAGCGTCGGGTGCGTGAGACAGGA
The DNA here is from genome assembly GCF_025532165.1 of Camponotus vicinus. Lineage (NCBI taxonomy): Eukaryota > Metazoa > Arthropoda > Insecta > Hymenoptera > Formicidae > Camponotus > Camponotus vicinus. The sequence continues at coordinate 7,116,824 of NW_028141949.1, forward strand.
AGCGCGGGTGTGCGTTGTAGGCGTGCAAGCCGCACGCGTGTCTGCACGCGGCGTGTACGCGACGTCGACGTCGACGTCGACGTCGGCGTCGGCGGCATCGGCGGCCGTGGGGGTCGATCGATGCGGCGAGACGCCGGGCGTCGCACTTTCCGCCGACCACTTCGCTCTCCAACCTACGCCACGCCATCGCCATCCGCGATATCGATACCAGCCCCGCTTCGGTTCCAAAGAGTTTTAGCGACGTGGAGAAAATATTGGGATCGCGCTGAATTAATGCCGCGGCCGGTCGATTAATAAATATTTTCAGAGTAAAATATATCGATAAGATATAATATGGAGTAATCAATATAAAACGAGGAAAAATAAAGTAAGGACGTGCCTTTCCGCAAAGTTCTTCAAGGAAAACTCATCATTGTGCGATTTTATAATTTTTGCAAAATAATTCACATTTTACTACGAAAAAATAAATGTCATTAAATTACATCAACCCGAGCGAGACTTTCGATGACTCGCGTAGGGGCGCGCGAATTCGTATCGCCGGCCTTGTACAGTCGAAATACAGCCGGCGGCGAAGTCGATGGCACCGACACTGGATGCAGAAGGATGGATGGAGCGAGGGAGGGCGGGGGGGGGGGAGGAAGCGTCTCGCTCGCGGAAAAGCCGGCGGGACTGTGAAAGCACCCCCCGGTCGACCGACCGACACACCACGACGGCACAGTACGTCGACCCTCGACCAACCAACCAACCAACCCCCTCGACACACCACCACCACCACCACCACCCCCCCTGTCCGTTTACCCTCCCTCCCCCGTCCTCCCCCTCCTACTACTACCTACGATGTAGTAGCGCCGCGATGCCCGCCCGACGCCGTCGACGCTCGCTCAGCATCAATGAAAATGACGTCACGGCAAAAAGCCCCGCGTTTAATTATCAACGCTACGCTTCGCACCGTGACGAGTGCGCGCGCGCGCGCGCGCATGTGTATGCGTGCGTGTGTATGATGTGTCGAGGACGGGAATTGGCACGAGGGGAGGAAAGAGAGAGAGAGAGAGAGAGAGAGGCGCGATTCCGCTTGCGAGAAAATCGATCGCGATCTCAGACACGCGAGGATGATACGTACGAGTAGTCGGCAGGAATAACGCGAACGCTGAGATATTTGCACGGTAAATTTAGGTACAAGATCGTCGAGATCGCTCGCTCGTCGGTTGGGGCTGAACGTACGGGGCTCTCGCGACGGGTGAGCGAATCCGTTTTTCTCTTTCTCCCCGAACGATCCGGGAGGCTTCGCGTCGCGTTTGGCGTTAACGCCGAAGCGAGGCTTTTTATACGGCCTTCCAGAGCGGTTCAACGGCCAACGACGATCGTATCGTCGGCGGTTGGCCGCAAACGCACGTCGAGACACGAGGCCTTTCCTCCGTCGTCATCGTCGTCTTCGTCACGAAACCGCGAAGGCGGACCCGCTCGAGCTCTCCTACTCCTAATTCGGTTATCCTTTCGGTTTCGACGGGCGGAAGGATGCCGTCATCGCCGTCCTTACTTTGGACCGAGCCAAGGTTAAATGGGAACCGGCAGGAAATGTTGTACACGCGTCATATCGATGTCGTATACTCACTGAAATCGATGAGGAGTCGGCCGTAGCCTTGCCTCTGGTAAGGCGGTAGCGTCAGGATGCAGGACACGTTGTAATTTAAGAAAGAGTTCTTCTCCTGAAATAGAAAGTGGAGTCCGGTTATTACATGTCATCGTCATTCGTAGTGCTTAGTTACAATTATTGGATGTAATATATTGTTAATGGAACTGAATCGCTCTTCCCTTTATCCAAGTATCTCATATCTTGTCGGTTATCCTTACGAGGAACAATTACGAAGTTAAATCGCAAGCCGTGTATGAATTTCGACATTAACGAGATAAGATTGCACATATTCCATTTCACATGCTATGTGCAAGTGAAACTTATATAAATTAAATATGCGATCGATGATATTCCGCTCATCAAGCGCACCAGACGCATTCCGCGAAATTCTGACGTTAATGCAACGATGATATATTTCTGCTTTTATAATGAAGAAGATAAGGGCAGTTAACCATGTTATTATGTAGAATAAATTATATAATATACAGGGTGTTTCTTAATAAGTGCGAAAAATTTTAGATGATTCTTTATCGAAAATTAAGAGGTTTTTCATATAAACATATACTCCTACATCCCTTCCTGTGGAGTTACACTTTTCTAAAAATGGGTGTAAAATTAGGTTTTTATTTTTTTTCTCAAATTTGAAACAAGTTAAAGAAATGAAATTAGATGGATATTTTCTACTAGTAAAAAGGTTATTTATTAATATTTTTTCAGCCTCCCGTATTGTTATTAGGGGATGAAACTAGCAACCTCTATTCAATTTTTTATTAAAACTTTTTAATGGGCCGGAATATGATCATCTAAAAATATGCATTAAAAAGTTTGATTTATTTAGAAACTTTTTTATTTCTTTTATTTTTTTCATAAAATCAGTAGTTTTCAAGAAAAAAAATCAAATACGTTATCGTGCACGATGCTAAATAGCATAGGTTTCGAATTACGAAAAGTTAAATTTTAAAATAAAAGTAAAATTATATAGAGTAAATGTTGGGAAAATTGGAACAAAAACAAAATTATAATAAAAATCTAAAAAATAAAAATCTAATTTTTACCCTCATTTTTGGAGGAGTGCAACTCTACAGGAAGGGATGTAGGAGTATATGTTTATATGAAAAATCTCCCTTAATTTTCGACAAAAAGTCATCTAAAATTTTTCGCACTTATTAAGAAACACTCTATATATGTATGTTGTATATATCTGTGAAATATGTCTTATTGAGTTTTCCGAAAGAGCGATCTTCCCTATCCATCATGTAGCTCGAAAAATTAATCAGAGATCATCTTGAGCCACCTGGAACGTTTCTCCTAAAGACCGTATCAATTTTTCAGCATCATAACTCGGGGAGTTCGCGGAGATTGTCGTGAAAGAATCATGGGGGAGTCGTGAGAGGAGAAAGACCGTCGCAATTCCGAAAGTCACATTCAAAAATAGAGCAAGCCAGGCTCTAATAAGAGACGAGGTTTTCGTATTTTTAACCACGACCGCAGTGGGCGGTGCGTGCTCATCGGGCCGAGCTCGAAGATTAGATAAATCCCTTTCCGGAGATTACGCCGGTATCAACTTTAAGCTAATCGTTTATTATGAAAGCGACAGTAAGTCAAATTTTTTAGGAATCCGTTAAATATATATATATTATATGTCACCTCGCGCTTGAACTCTTCATGTGGGTCTAAAGTCTCGTTTATCATGTTTGCAAAATAAATGTTTATAGGGTGTTATTACTGACTATCTCGGATATACAAGTTTTTTTAACGAAATTAATTATCTTTTAATAATTTTACACAATTATCATTTTTTTTGCTTTTGAGAGAATTAATATCGGTTCTCTGTTCCTGGAAAAAACTTGTGGTATCAAGAGCGAAGAGAAATCGGATAAATAATAAAGATGTTTCATTTGAGCGTTAATTTCAATTAATGGTCGAGAAGAAATATATTACGTTGCGAACACCCAGTATATATATCGTAGACACGAAAAATCAACGTCGGTTAAGCCAATCGGCGCGATGCAGCACCTTTTACGAAGACTCTTTCATAAGAGTCTCGCGTTTGAATTTCGCTGAACATAAACAATTTTTAACGATCAAGGGCAAAAATTACCATGTCCAATGCACAAACGTCGTGACAGCTACCACGATCGTCTAATGGGCTAACCGTTCTATTCAGCGAACAAGAAATCAAGAGAGATTAAAATCTCTTCATCTCTTTTTTTCATCGATGTTCTCCGTAATAAAGGGACTTTAATCACTCGGGAATGACGACTAATGTTCTGGAAACTATCATTTTTCGTTAAGTACCGCACGAATTCAGGGTACGTTTGAGGATATCTCGACGAGCGAAAGAGAAAGAAAAAGAGAGAGAGAGAGAGAGAGAGAGAAAAGAGGGATATTATGGAACCGCAGGTATTTTTCGAAAATAAATTCGCGTTCGAGCGGCGTGTTGAACGTGCGGTCTCTGAAAAATCAAGACTCATCGCGCACCTGGCGCAACCTTGTCTCTCTCTCTCTCTCCCTCCGCGTACGCGGAGATTCGTGCGAAATTGCGAAGGTAACCGTAACGCTCGAGACGAGCGGGAAGGTGAGGTGCACTCGTGAAAAGAGAATTAATAGGCCGGTTATTAAAATTTTTCACGCCTCGCAGGCAACGACGTTCCTCTTCTTCCAGCTCGAATCTCGTATCTCGCTTGAATCAGTAACGCTTCTTCGCAGCGGAATCCCGTCTCGATGATCGTAATATTCGGACACCCGGTATTTCCGGCCGTGTGGCGGCCGTGCTGTTGCTAACTGCCGAGCCAGCAACGGTCCGAAGGACACGAGCCGCGGTCGTTGTGTGCGGGTCGGCCCACGTGTGCGTATCGGCGTGTTAACTTGGCCAAGTGTACAAGACGAAGAAGAGAGGAGAGATAGAAATATATAGGAGATGTAGACGTGGAGAGAGAGAGAAAGGAGAAGACAGGCGTGCAGAGACGACGGGAAAAGAAAGGGGAGGTTTGGGCCCCAAGAGAGCAACCGTCCGAGGAACCCGTCTCCGCCAGAGGGGAGACTAACCGTTAAGAGGACCTAAGGGCGAAGTGCGGACAATTTCTACGCCAGAGTATTCTCTGGACGTTAACGATATTCGCAAAGTATCGATGCTTTAACAACGGGACAACGTCGGGCCAGAGATTTAGTACAAGAGAAGGACCATTTGACGGTCAGTGGAATTAGTGAGACAAATCGTCGGGTATGAAAATGAGTCAGCGTGCTAGGTCTTAAAAGCCGAGGGTCGTCCTCCGATTCCGTTCCTACTCCACTGTCATTCTTACAAAGAGACGTGAAATATACAAGGTGTCCTAAAATTATCGTCCTCGTGGTGAAAAATGTCATGGTCAATAACAAAGTTTCATCGAATATCTTGTCGTTTTCGTTACAATTAAGTGAAATTTTAATTCAGTCAAGTCCATTTACGGGAGGCCAAATAAGAGAGGGAATCACTGGGCTCTATGATTGTGGATAAAAAAATGCCTCGCGAGTCCCGCAGAGTGGAAAGCGTAGAGAGGGAAGGGAAGAGCGAAAAAAGAAGCAACAGAGGGGGAGAGAAGGAGAGAGAAAGAGGGAGAATCTGGGGCCCGCGACGTCCTTGGGCCCGGTAATCTCCACGTTGCTCTCAGGGACGTCTCGTCGTCCCCACTGACACCGCGATAGAGGAGGCCACACTTTTCCTTTCTCTTTCTTTCTTTTTCCCCGTCGCGCGATCTCTCTCCCTCCTTGGTCGCCCCATAACAAAAGGCATAAAGGTGACGAAGCGCCTTGTCAGCTCGACACGAAATCGATCGGGCGAGATTTTGCATTCCTGGGTTCATCTAGGGAGGAATCTCGAGAAATTTGATTTTATTCGCGGACGGGCACTTTCTATTTTGGTCTCGCGACACGCACGCATCAAGGACTCTCCGCACGAAATCCTAACTCGTGCGTCAATAATCACGGCGCGGTCGTGGGTTGTCCTGGCGTAGGAGGAAAGTGCAGTCCTCTCGCCCGAGAAGGCGAGGTACAGCTTCTTTCGCGGATATATAGTTCGCCGGAATCGATACCGACACTTCTCTCTCTCTCTCTCTCTGTCTCTCTTTTCTCTCCATCTTTCGTCCCCCTTCATCTCCGGAGCGCGGCAAGGTGGCGCATAGAGTAACGATCGCGGGCCGCAGCCGCGGCCCACCGCGCTCTACGTGCGAGAGAGGAATAAAACAGATCAATGATCGTAACGATATAGTTGCACATAGTTGTACGTTTCTCGGCGACCGATCCGCACCATCTGCGCCGTTGCTTGGAACGTTACACGTATACGTTCCCCGATTAGCACTTAGCCGACTTAACGAGAGGTTCAAATAGGTCCATCAAAGATGTATGGCGCGCAAACTCGTACGTGATCGCAAATTGTACCGCGTGACAAGCTAATTTCGACGATAAAATAACGAGGATCCGAGTCGAGATCAAGAATGAAAAAGGAAAAGAAGCTAGAATCGCAGGAAATAAAGATGATTAAAAACACCAGGTAAAGACCAGCCGAGATTCGAGGAAGGAGGTTTAAATGGAAGGAGGTAAAAATGCCGACTGAGAAAATAGAAACCTGTATAATAATTTATGCGCTCGTGAAAGCTCCCATTGTTGCTCCAACACGAGCTGTACCTTCGCATTAATCGATTGATTTTGAATAAAAATCGCGGCGAGAGTCCCACGCGCGCACACATTAGCCTTTCCGGCGCAAAATGTCACGGTGAGAACCGTCCTCTCATTATGCGAGAGCGATGGTATTCCGATTCAATTGTGCACCCGTGCACAACTCGTAGCTCCTCGCGAGTGCGATAACGAGTGGGCGTCAAATTTAATAGCGAGTGTCCTTTTTCGATCAATGGTGGCAGACAGTCGGCTCGTTATCACCGTTAAAGGTCTTCATGTAATGACGCAAATTCGCCATTTCTGAATTTCGCAATCTCAGAATGCGAAACCGACAATCATTCTTACACCCTCTATTATCTTTGTTGCAATTTATTTAGTATCATTTTATGTCATACGCTTTTTCAGTGAATAAGTCTGCTAGTCGCTAAAGAAAGAAGGTTGTTTGGATGTTATCCATCAGTTGCCAAGTCGATTTCGCTTAGAATTGCCAACTTTGACGAGTCATTTTTGTTTCTCATCTGCATCATAGACTGTAATTCGCATGAGAGAAGTCGGTTTTTCCAAATGACCGGTGCAGTCTCGAAGTCCGAAGGCGCATGCGAGCGAATCATCTTTCCGGCCGGTGCATCACGTCACCTCGGAATGCAGAAAGGACGTTCGCCATGGCCTGGCGTCGATCGTAAAAGGCTTCCAATCGGTCAGTATCCTTTTCTGCGTGCCATAAAGCGCGCACGCACACATGGTGCAACATGGGGAGAAAAGCGAGAGGAGAGAAGGAGCGAGGGAGAGAGGGAACGAGTGGCGAACCATTGGAACGCGGGTCAGCAGCAGGCCGGCATCCGTCGTACATACGTATATCTCCTTTGTCTCTATCTCTCTTTCTCGTCTCGCTCATAAACACGTCGCGACGATGTTGGTGTGTGTTCGCGTAGGTGAACGAACGTCTGCGAGCGAGAGAGAGAGGGAGAGAGACGGAGGACGTTCGCGGATAAGGCGAATCAAATAATTGTGTCCGACCGCGGGCGAGATTCGCGTCTGGACCGCCTCTATCCTTGTCTCTAACGATCGCTTTACAAGCACCTCTTTGAGAGACGCCCCGATGTCCCTGGACGAGAGGCAATTAATCAGAATTCTAGCCCTGCGCATCTCCAAGTGGAGAAGTAGCACGAGTACTTTGGAGAGTCTGAATCGTAGTCCGGATGAGTGCGTGGTTTCTTCAAGTATTTCAATCGAATACATCATCATTTCAGATACACCCTGTATATCAAATTTTAACCAAACGCGTTAGATTTTATTAGCTATTTTACGAAGCTCAGCGTTAGCAATATTTTTCACGATACTCCTTCCGCTTCCTCTTTGTTTCCCTACTATTTCTGATCCGTGAACTTTCCTCAAAGCACTTATCCCGGAGAGAATATAATAAATAACATCTCCATTTCCTCCCCTACCTTTCCTCCTCTTTCTCGCCTCCTATCTCTTGTAGGCGATGAGGCGCTCTCGTATTGTTGCGGGAGATGTTTGCGGAATGCGTAAGGCGATCTTTGCACGGCGACCTGCAACGATCGGAATTTTCGTAGACGCTTATTTACGGTGGCGCGGAAATGCCGCTCCTGTCATCGGGCTTGTCGAGGACCGGTCGCGGAATCGGCTTAAACGCAGACGACATAAATTTCCGCCTCGATAGTCGGCGGATATTTACGAGGTGGACTCGGTGGGCGTAAATGGAAATTAATTCCCAAAGCATCGGTTCCATTTCTTTTATTTCCTCCGGATAACTTTTTTTCGCACGACTTCTTCGTTTTCCTTTTTTTTCCAAAGACGACAAATGCATTGCAATAGGCGAATCTTGAATACGCATGGCCAGACTCCTCTCTCGGTTTCAGCGGCAGCAACAACCGATCGCCGATGATATTAAACATACTCGGTCGAGCGGAACGGCAGATAAAAAATTCATCGAACACTCTCCTGAACGATCGTAGCCTATCATCGACGTTACCGGATGTTTGCTACGTGCAAAAAAAAATCAGGGATAAATAACAGATTTTTACATAATTTTACAACGTTATCAAGGCACAGTTGAACGGTCCTATTTATAAAAAAAGAATTGCATTTTAAATCAATGAGAGAAATTGTTTCCATTATTTCTTTTCCCCTCACAATTACCTCGTCGTGTTAATATATTTAATAAGGAATTGATAAAAATTCAAGTCTCGTCGCTACTGAAAATGCGGTGAAATGCGTGTGAGCGTGACTTAATGGTCGACTGCAGCTCCTCGCGACAGTCACTTCTATATTTAGATGCACCGAGTTTCCTCCTCCGCTTTCTTTACGCCGAACAAAGCGTTCCTGTTAATGCACGGGGTATACGCAAAGTCTTATCGCGCGTTTTCCCCTTAAATTGCACGTTTACGAGTTATTGCTGCATCGAGGATTTTTCTCTCTCGCGAATCAGCATCTCTTCGCCTCCGAATCAAATCTTTCGTCATCATTTTACATTAGCACATTGCTCCACGCTCGAGCAAGGACACCGTGTAGAATAAATATCTAGCGTTTTTAAATCCATTAGAGTCCAATTAATTTGATGGGAGACTTTGAGGGAAAACATGAATTAATTTTTATCATTTTTAGAGAAACTATAGAGACTAGTTTGCGGCAATAAAGCATAAAGATGAGGGAGAAGGAGGGAAGAAAGGGGAAAATTATTATCTCGCGTATATGTAAAGGATTAACGTGACAAATTCTATTCATCCTCGGAGGGAAATTTTGCGACGAGACCATTCGAAGATACACGAAACCGTTCTGGAATTTTCGTTCCTGGTCTAAGCAGACAATGGGCTCTGTGTCCCACCAGACACACACACACACGCATAAGCGACCCTGCCATAGATATTTCGAAAAAAACGGCGGGTCGACTAAGGCTTCGGCTTATTCGTCGCGCGTTTTCGCCCTTCCGAAGCTGAACAGTTATTACCTGACCGTTCTCTCCTTTGTCCGGTCTGCAGGATCGGAGGGATCTATTAGTTACTGCCGTTTCGTTTCTCTCCTTTTTTTCATGCTGTGCTGAAGGAGACTGCGGTCCGTTTTTTCCTCGTATCGTAAGCTATGCGAATGGAAAAAAGCACAAAGAGCGGGATGCTGATTTGCGATTAGCGACTGGAACAAGTGTGACGTGATCTTGGAAACTATGCAGTTTCTTCTCTTTTGCCTTTTTTTTTCTTTCAAGACATTTTGTAAACGGCGGCCATCGAACCACAGGCGCTGTCCATTCATAAAAAGAATAGAAAAAAAAAACCAACAAAATTCGTCCGGTTCACCATAATATTTTAAATTGCCTTTGGAATTTTCGCAGTTTTACAGTAATATGCGTCTGATATTCAAAAATCAAGTGATCAAAAATAGACTTCCAAATTATCGCCTTGGTCAAATAAATTGCTCTGCAAAGAAAAGAAGAGAGCAAAAAATAAGTGATATCATTTTATACGACAAATATTAAAAAAAAATATGAGTGTTACATGTTGATGCAATTTTATTCATCATTTTGATTGACATAAATTTTATCGATGAACCTCCTTTAAGATTATCTCGCAAGTTTCTTAAATTTTGCTTCTTCATTTTATAACGTTTGGAAAATGTATGAAATCATTCTAAATACGAATCATTCGTAGGAATTTGCAATTTATATTACCTGGAAACTTATGTTAGAGCTTGATAAAATTTATTTAATCGATAAATAATGAATCATTGACGTAGTTTGGAATCAATTAATTCTGCAGATGAATCACTTGCACCACTCGAGATGTAGGCGCTCAGTTCACGAAGGATTACATATCACACGTACGCAATAAGAAGCAAAAAACCACCGCAGAATTTTCGTATTGTTATCGTAATCGATCAACACATCATCGAGCTAAAAAACGATTCTTATCAATAAGAGAAGTATAAGTTTCCCGTGCAAGTATGCTACCAAAGACTATCAGATTTTTTCATGGAAACCGAAAAAGTATTCGAAAAACATCGCCACAGATAGCAAAGACAGAGGAGGGGCAGAGATCACGGAAGCCCTCAGACCTTGTGGATGTGCATTCGGCGGGATATGGTCGCGCGAACAGCAGTACTGTCTGGCATCGATCGACCCCAGTCGGGGCGAGGTTTTGCTGGTTAAGGGAGAGAATAAACGAGAGGGAGAAAGAGCGAGAGAGAGAGAAGACGGAAGGGCGAACAGTGGGGGTGAAGAGCGGGGGTAGGGGGCACCCGGAGAGTTGAACGTAGGGCAGGATGGCGGCGGAGGGCGAGCCTACCCCAACCTCTTCTCGACGAAGCGAGGCGCGTATAGTATCGACGATCTCTACTACTACCACGCGTACTACTCTCTGACGGTACTACCCTACGTCATCCCTCCCCCGTATCCTCTTATCCCGCCTGTCTGCCTGCCTGCAATTCCCAGCAGCCGCCCTTAACGTCGCGTCTCCTCGCCCTCTTGGGCCACTGTCTGCGGGATATTTTTAAGGAAAATTGCCCGACCCTTCTCCATTCCTCCCGTGTCCTTCGTCCCCGCCAGCCTGTCTGCTCGCCTCGTCTACCGCCGCACTGTCGACCTTCTCTCTCTTTCACCCTTTTCGTCTCCTTCCTTTTGCGGCGGGTTCTTGCGCGCGACCCTTCCCTCGCTGATCCTTTTCTCCGTCCATCCGAGAATGTCTGTTCTTCCTTCGCCTCGGGAGCTCTCATCTCCTGGAAAATCCTTCTCTTCGCTTTTCCTCCCTTCCCGTCTACTGCGCCATGCCGTTTCACCAAGGACCAGGGTAGCTGCTCGAAGAATTCCCGACATTCTGCCCTTCCGTGATTCCGTCTGTCGGATTATGAAATTGCGAGAGAGATACTTCCGATCTTGGCGATCGATCTTGCTGTCTTGTCGGGCTGCAATTGTCCGTTTATTCCGAAACAGGTGAGTTTTATTACGGACCGAAACGAAGTTAAAGAAAGGGGTAACAGACGGTAAAGAAGGTTTAGTTGTTTCAGACATATTATCCCGATGAATAATACGATTCGAATGTTTGTAACGCTTCGCAGGTTGCCTTCACCCAAACAGAGAGAAAGGATTCAGCGAAAGGATCAGACGCAGTCCAAGGACCTCCGTTTACCGTCGTTCTGCCTTGCCTTTTTCCCAGTCTGCTTCTATCCTCTTCACATAAAGCGACATAAAGCGCGGGTATAAATGCCCGACTGAGAGAGGGACCCGTCTGTCTACTTATTATATTATATACGCTGGACGGTTCTTTTTCTCCCCCCTCCCTCCCTCTCTCTCTCTCATCAGATTCTTCATGGGTCCAGACCGCTGCTCTCATGAAGGGCGCAGGTACGTCGGTCCGATTCTTTCTCTCTCTCTCTCTCTCTCTCTCTTTTTCCTCTTAATCTTCTTTCCTCAGGTTCTTCGTCGTCCACTGATCTTGTTTCTCCTTCGCAGCCCTCCTTCTCGCTCCATCGCTCTCTATGCATTATTCAGGATATATAACGCGCGGAACCGTCCGTGACGGACTAACTGGCGCACCGCCGGAAGTTAGGCAAATGAGCCCTGAGCGACCGCGGATCGTCGCGTTTCCACGGAAACCACGTCCGCCGATTTTTCACGCCCTTTCTCACCCGAAGTGGAAACATCCTGTCGACGTTTTATCTCGCAACTTCCCCGTCGTTTGCTCGGGGATCAGGTAGTCTTCCCAACTATTTTAGAATCTTGATTAACTGGAAGGTACAACTGATACAATTCTTTCGCGAAAATTTCTCGCCAAATATTTTTGCACTTTGATGGTAGTAATTTAATCGTCATGGAGAATAACGTAATCTTACAAAACTCCTTTTTAATTCTTTTTAAGATTCAACTCAAGAAGAGACGGCCAAGATGTTGCAGCAAAAGCAGATAAATTTCTTAATGATCAATAAAGAGTTCTAATTAATTCCCTCTCGTTTAACGTTACGCGATAACCGCATTGGAGTAAACAAACATCGAACATAATTAATTTATCGCTGTAACTTGTAATCGAGTGGTGTCGGCTGCACACGATTCGTGATCGACGATGTTTTTGTCCGACGTTTATTTCCCTTCGTCGTTATCTCTGACGAGGAATTGAATTTCAACGAACTCCCATGTCGAAAAGATATCCTGTCCTTTTCCTTCTCTCTCTTCGGGACAGGTATCTCGGTTGCACCGAGGAAAATAATATCGCGTTGTACTTGCGTTTCGAATGCGATTCGCAAATATTGCTTCGGCTCAAATTTACTCAGATAACATGCAAGCTACGGTGTCGAAGGCAAACGCGTCAGTCGAGCGGATTAAAATTCATGCACGTCGAAGAAAGTCGCCATCTTCTTTTTAAAAAAATTCTTGAAAAAGCCTGCCCTTATAAGTAATCTGAAAGAAATATAAAGGGGATGATCTTTCCTATTTTTATACATATGAATTTTTTATAATAATTTTTTCTCGAATTATATGAAAATTATATATTTTTTATTTCTTCACGATTTTTGATGGTCTCCCTGCGGCTCTCTCGTGGTCTTTCGTGTCGAACTTTCAGCACTTTCACAGGACCCACCCGATTTCTCCTCGCTTCTGTAGCCACGGATCATAAAGTTTCAACAACGTACGGCGCGTTGCCATCGATGTTCGACATGCATGTCAGTCATCGTTCTCTTATTTTTCCCCCTTTCTCTTGCACCGTTTATGCCGCCTAGAATACCTGCGTAAGAGGATATGCCACCGTCTCGTTTACTCGAGACTCTTGTACGTTGCTGTGCTCTCTTCCTAGTCGTGTCGAATGCCCGGGCTACTGTGGAACCTAAGCCACGACTCGTTAGTCCTTTCCGGTTAAACATCGCAAAATTTCCCGGTATGTGAAACAAATTGTAAAGAAAAATTTATGAAAATTTGTATCTCATATGTGAATGTATGTGCATTAATTTATTTAGAAAGTATATTCCTACAAATCCTTATTATTTTTCAAAACTTTTGTAAAAAATTTATCATTTTTTTGATAGAATGCAAATATTTTTCGTTAAATCGTTTTCATTATAAACAAAATATATGTAATCAATTTCAATATTAATTGCATGCTAAAGGATATAATCTCTCATCGATTTTCGAATATGGAAAGTGAGAACCATGTCAACAAGAATTTGACAGAAAAGTCCGGCAATGTTAGAAGGAAAGAGAGAACCTCTCGATTCGATTCGATACTTGTCAATGATACAGAAATCGAAGGAGCAGATTGCCGAAAATTTCGTTCTACATTCGTCCTCGGTCAACGCGAGACGACGCAAGGATCAGAAAACGGACCCCGCACCATCTGGGGATCTACCGGTCCCCAGAACCGGTTTCATGCGTGACACGCGTTTCTCCTTTTCGGGATACTCGAAGGACCATGGTTTTTAAATATAGTCTGCATCTTATTAAAAGCCATAGTTGTTGTTGTTGACTTTTGGGAAAAGCAATCGCCTCTCAAGCGATGATATTATTAGAATCCAATAGTTCGCAATCTGCAGAAAAAATTAAATTTTAAATAAACAATCGATTGAAAACCTTCGCTGTTAATTCTTCTCGCATTCTTATTTTATATTGATTGATATAAAAATAATAAAGTCGACATATGACAATGCATTTGTATTCTTTTTGTCAGTAATTTTATAAAATGCTCTTTGTATCCACCTTAATAAATAATTTTTTACTTGCATTATTTAATAATATCCTATCTATCGGTGATTTTTAAATTATTCTTAATATGTATTGACTATCCCTACTTGGCAATCGCGAAAAAGCACATCACTTAATGCTGAGGACTGCAAGACGCAGTCAAAGAGTCTGTTTGTTCTCGAGAGCCTTTGAATGGCATAAGAATAGCTCGTCTTCCTGTCTCAATAAACACGGCGGAAGCTGCAAGCGTTCACGCCTCAATCCGACCCTCTTAATTTCTGCTCGGCTGCCTTGGAATTGATGAAAATTCCGTTTCACGCGCGAGGATAACGAGCGAGATGTGGGCGACGCGAAGGTGTTGGTGGCGCGAAAGGCGATAAAAATCGCGACCGCTCCTCTCATCTCCCGCGAGTCGATAATCCAACGGATTCACGCCGTCGTCCAAGGTGAAGAGCGCGATTTATTCAAGTTCAACGCCGGGGAATCTCCCGCCCCGGGGTCGACGACCGCGACGCTCGAGGTCAACGACCAAGTTAGCCGGGAGGGAAGGGGTCAACGACCGCGTCGTTCAAGGCCAATGTCCGAATCATCGGAGGTCAAGCTGCGGGAGGAAACTTTTACGACAGGGATATCGAAGCTTACGATCAACGATTCCGAGCTACTTTGAGAGATTCCTAGTCGTAGTTTCCACAAAAAGTGGCTCCGTAAAAGCTGCCGCGAATAGGAAAAGACGAAAATCGCTTGAAAATTCGCCCGGAAGCATGGTATCTTTCGTCAATCGGACTCGATCGCGGGTATTATGGATAATCAGCTTATGCATAATCATTACGTAACTATTCTGTGTGATTGCCATTTGTACTTTAATCTTACGTAATCTTGATAGATGACTATTTACTCGGGAAGTATCATCACTCGCTCGTTGGACGAAAAATAATTAAAAAATAATATATAAATTGTACAAAAATAATTAAAAAATATATAAATTGTACAAAAATAATTAAAAAATAATATATAAATTGTACAAAAATAATTAAAAAATAATACATAAATTGTACAAAAATAATTAAAAAATAATATATAAATTGTACAAAAATAATTAAAAAATAATATATAAATTGTACAAAAATAATTAAAAAATAATATATAAATTGTACAAAAATAATTAAAAAATAATATATAAATTGTACAAAATAATTAAAGAATCTCTAGATTGTGCAGAGGAAAAAATGTAAGCCGTCTCGATGGAAACGGTTGAAACTGAAATTTCCTCTTTATTTTACACGGACAGCTGTATAAACATTATCCCCCGTTAGTCCGTAAGAATCGGAAGGAAGACGAATAGCTTACGGTAATTCACAAACGTCGCGACGATGACGAATACCATCCCGGTTAATCCACATGTATGACGCTCGTGCGGTCGCGCGTAAATCCACTTCCGGTGTTGGAGCGCGGGCTGACTTGCGATATCCGGCCGTGGATTTCTGCTTCTCGAGAAGGAGAATCGGTGGACGGGAAGGGCAAGGGGAAAGGGACAGGAAAGAAGCAAAAACTGAGCGCGAACGCCAGCGTTATCCTGGAGGATCCCGGGAGATCCCGGGCTTCAGGGTGGTGGCCGCTTCGCAGCCACGTCAGGGTGAGGCGCCAACATTGCGGTTTAATGCGGCAACGACGAAGGCGACGGCGACGGCGACGAGAAGGACGGAAGAGCGAGGGGAGAGCAGAGGGATGAAATTCGACGCGGGGAAACGCGAGTAGGGAATGAGGTTGAAGCCGACGAGCCGATGGAACCGATCGGGGGAACGTTAGTCATGGAACGTTCAAAGACAAGCGAGCACTTGGAAATTCAATATCGACGCAATATTCATCGCGATCGGCGCGGATGTCGTATTAGGGAGTAAGATCGTTGATCCTTGAGACAGAAGACGGTGTGATCGTCGAATGGAGTCATACGAGAAATTACGAACTTGGATGTGCATCGATTGATTGATTGATTGATCTTTATTAGCTTTCTCAGCTATTTATGGTATACAATTTTAGATTACATTAAATAAAATATATTCCTTTAACATTCGCCTAAACGTTGATGATGGATATCTCGTTCGACAGACCGGCTCAAAAAATCGCGTTGACGTGTCACAGCTGATTCCTTGCACAATATTGTCGATATTCCGAAGCGGTATGATGAATAAACGAGCGAAACAATCGTCGAAAATGATGCATACGCGGTGAGAAAAATTGCGGAAAGGACGAAAAGGAGCGTAAGGAGACAAATGGAAACGCGAGGATAAAAGACACTGCGCTTACCCCTATCTAGGGGGAAAAAGAAAATGAGAGAGCGAACGTACATGCGTGAGCGATCGCGTCGAAGGAGAGATCGTGTCCTCGGAAATCGTGCGAATGCATACGAAGGATACGAAGATGGATCGAGGGAAGGGGAAGTAGTAGCGTGCTAAGATGAGGAAGCGTGTTAAGACGAGCCGAAGGACGGAATACGAGGGGGAGAGAAGAGGAACGACACTTGCAAGAGGAATCGGAAGGACGAGAAAGGAGCGACGGAGACGGTTGGATCGGTGCAAAGACATGCCGGAAAGTAAATGAGAAGGAGAAGGAGAAGAGGAGGAAAAGGAGGAGGAGGAGGGGGAGGAAATAATAACGACCCTGACGACGACGTCGCAGTGCCGCAGAAAGGTTGACGACCCGATGCGGCAGGCGACGCCCTCCTTCCCCTCCTGCGCCGACAACCCCCTTCTGCAGCAGCTACTACCACCTCCATCGCAACCACCGCCATCGGCCAACCGCCTAAACCACCCGACTATCCTCCCCCTGCGCTCCCCCTCCTCCCCCTGGTGTGCTGAAGCATAGCGCATGCATAGCGTACGCCAGCAGCAGGGCCACCCTTGTTCTCCCTCCCTCCCCCGCTTCTCTCTCTCTCTCTCTCTCGTACCTTTCATCCC
This sequence comes from Camponotus vicinus, assembly GCF_025532165.1. Classification (NCBI taxonomy): domain Eukaryota; kingdom Metazoa; phylum Arthropoda; class Insecta; order Hymenoptera; family Formicidae; genus Camponotus; species Camponotus vicinus. The sequence goes on from NW_028141949.1 coordinate 7,133,742, forward strand.
TCGTATCCCGGCCGTCGCCGCCACCACCACCGCCGGCGTTACCCTGCGACCGTCTGGCCAGGGTCGGGGTCATTGAACGTCTATAAAGATTTTGACTTCGCGCCGCCGCCGCCGCTGCGGATGCAGGAAGCGAGTTACGCCCTTTTATACAGAGTGTAACATAATTTGCCGGCCGTTCGAACCCGACAGAAAAGATGCGTCGGGAGAGATCGGTGTACCCCGATATTAATACCCCGGAACGAAAGCCAATGTCAATCTATTTTCGCAGATAAAAGGATCCGTCTCCGCGTATGTGTAACGCGCATTCATGGATTCACATCGCTGCTCGTCCTGGAGCCCAGATATTAATGCGATAGGGATTTTCAGGGTTCCTAATTAGGTTTCGTTATCGATCCAGGTGATGTGCGATTCGATTAGATCAAAAATAGGAGGGATGAGTACCTTTGAACTGTTTTTATCTTGGATTATTTCTATTTTTATATAGATATCGACTCTATATTTATTCACATCTCCGTATCTGCTTTAAAATTAACGGCATTTTAAAAAGCCAAGACACTATTTTAGGTTGCCTACGAAGCAAGTGGCTCATACGTGGGATTTATGCAGATTAATTTCGAGCGAAGGAATTACTTTGGGAATTTATATAACTGAATATTTCGGGACGAGACACGCCCTCTTTTACACAAGACATCAACTCAATTTGACACCCTCAACAGTAAAGACTAGCTGTTTCATATCATTTGTGCTCTCAAAATAATGCAACCTAAATCTTTGATCGACTATACATATTGAAAAACAAAAAAAAAAAATAAATGCATGCAATAATTTGCATGATGAAGTATATGATTTAAGGCACCTTGATCGTAATGGATATAATTAATTGTCACTAAGATCATTTTATCGCTCCTAATTAAATTGCGTAACCGATAAAAATTTTTTTAGAAAGTAAAAATTCTCTCTGCTCTTAAATTTGTCGGAAAAAAATTTCATCAGAAACGATAATTGGAAAAATAAACAATCAGTAAAATTTTTAATTATATTGTATAAATAAATTATATTGTATAAATTTTTAATTATATTGTATTTTAACGATACTTTTTAATCAATTTGAAATTGGCTAATTATTGCAAGAGTGTTTGCGTTGATTTTTATAAAAAACAATCATCTTCATTCATCGGCGATGAATGAAATAAAACGGTAAAATCGATTGAAGGAGAAGCACTAAAAATTTAACAAAGCGATCCACTTGTCAAGACACTGATGTAACAATTTGCAGAGAGGATAATCCCCTTTCTCGCTTTGCATTCTCTTGGATGGGGGCTTTTTACAGATAGGGAAGAAAAAGAGAAAACAACAGGTGAAGTAAAAGGATTTCCCAGACGGAGACGAGTTGGCCCCGATGAAAGGGTTGAAAAGACAAAGGAATTAAGGAGCACGAGAAGGTTTAAGTTGAATCTAGAGAAAATTTTCGTCACGTCTCCGAGAGAGGATTTTAGACGGGGATGGTTAAGAGCCTGGGACGTGTTTTGCCAACGCCAGGGTCAGAGGTCGTTGAACGTCGGTAAAGATTTCGACTCCCGCCGATGCTGCGTTTTGTGGTAAATAGGCGCGTGCGATCCCACCCTTGCTCGAGGCGACGCGTGTGTGCGTGCAACGCTTGGTCTGGCGGATTGATGGAGAAACGTCGGAGATACCAGACACCCTACCGAGGCGCACCCTTGTCGCGTAATCCGTGCACGTTACGTGGATGCCATTACGAAAGCCGGCTAAACCGCGAAAGGAATCGCGAAGAAGACGGAAGAACAGTAGAGCTTGTCGACTGTGTCGAATTTCAAGGACTTCAGGATTTCGTATGAATAGTTTTTCTGAAAGATGACATTTTTTCCAATTGCAATTTCAGCACCGAATAATAATAAAATAATTATAATTTGTTAATTATTGTTATAATAACAAAATAATTATTATTATAACAAATAATTATTATTTGTTTATTATTTTATTATTATAACGAAATTTTAAATATTTCTTTTTATCCTATTTTATTTTTATTCACAATCAGTCACGAATAAAAAAAATTAATGACAATCTAGATCGATATTATCGTAGATCAGATTGTGTTGTGAAATTTGAGAATAAATATGATACGAGAATTTTTCATAATACTAAAATAATAACTAGCGAAGAAATATCACATTGGCAAAAAAAAAAAAAAAAAAAATTTCGCATGATATGATAATTTAAAAGATATTACGATATTACACGTAAATTTAAAAAATGTCGCAATCATACACATTTCGTTCAGATCTAGATTTAAATTTGTTAGAGTGCTAATGTTAAAGAATGCGATACACATGCGATCACGTTACCTCGAAATTATCCTCATTTTAATCAATCGATAAATTCTTTCGAGTAATATATGATGCGCGTATCGTAGTTTTATTTCTCAATAGATATTCTTTTATGTTGTCCTGCGTGAAGCAACAGGATGCAGAGTTCGAATTCATGCATGAGTACTTTAGGGGTGAATATAGATGGGCGCATAATTGGTAGTAATAAGAAATATGGTACTCACTTTACTGAAGTAACCGACGGTATGGCAGCCTTCGGAATCGCCGATTGTCATGACGTAAAAGAGGAACGGCTCGACGTCGTAGTACAACGTTTTATGATCCAGGAAGAATTTGGCCAGCAAACAGAGATTCTGACAATACTGCTTATACCGCTTACCGTCCACTTCCCACACGCCTATCTTGTCCTTTCTGTAAGAAAGACAAGCATGCATGTGTTAATTTTAATTGTCAATGTACATCATTCAAGTTATGATAAGATACATACACATTATATAATCCTCTTCTTTATTTAAATTATATTTTAACAATATTTTATTAATATATTTTATTCATCTCTTGTTTATTTTTATAAATAAGAACTTCTCATAATAAAGAAGCAAAATATTGAGTGAAATGTACACTTACCTATATACTTCGTGTCCCGGTGGATGCCTCCACAAACATTTCTCTCTGTGCCTTCTCAGTACTTGACGACTCTTCGCGTATCTCAAGCAATATTCACAAAGGTAAAGTTTCGGAGCGCGACTATATTCCTCGGGATACGGGCTTTGATACCAAACTTCCATTTCCCATTTCCCCATTTCGACGACTCGCGTGCCACCGCCGTTTCTACCTTCGCCATCATAGTCCAATTCCTTTAATTCCTTCTCCTTAAATATTAAAAAAAATACACGTATATAGAGTGCTTATACAATAACTACTATTGTATTTGAAAAAATGCTAATCAAATTATGATGCTAAATATTATTGTGTAATCAACTGAGAAAAATGAGACTGAATATTTACGATTTTCTCGCTAGCTATTGCCTGAGCTTCCATAAATAGTTTCAAGTCATAATCGGGTGTGAGATTGTTCAGTCGAGGTTGCTTGTCCTTCTCGTTTCCCTGTAGTTCACCGCCGCTATCGCTTTCGTTACCATCACCGGTATTACCCTTCCATTTGTTCCTCATCTCTCGTACTTTAAGTTGATAATTGCGCTGCTCAGTAGTTTGATGAACACCCTTGGGTTTCTTGGCCAGATTCGTTATAGCCTTCTTGCGCTCGTCTTCCCGCTTTTTTCTCTCCTTATAAAATTCTCTGAAAAAATTAACATCGATCCTCTTTATCATGTGTGATAAATATTAAATATTAACGTATCCTTGATTATTAATATGATTAATTCAATTTTTGAAATGCAACTCACATGCAAGCTTGCGGCGTGGTATTGTGATATAGCGGACATGCTTCTAGGGTGAAGTGCGAGTCGAGCTTTCCAGAGAGATGACCTCGCGAATCACAGGACGCAGCCAATGGACATTCACGCTCCTTCGCAGTGCGTGCTCGATTGTAAGGAGTTTGATTTGTTCTGTTACCAGTAGTATTAGAAGCGATGCTGCTATTCTGCGTTGATCTGCCGGCTCCAGAGGTGGTTTGTCTGGCGGCAGCGGATGGTCCGGCACGTTTAACGGGCGATTTGCTCGTACTCCTCTTGCTCTCGGCTACTCTTGACAGATCACACCGAGTTAGCGCAATCTGTAGGATACGCTTACACGCTACCGTTTCCATACCTGAGAACCATACTGCCACCATAAGCAAAAAAGAAACCGTATCTGCACTTTAGAATAATTTTGCTTTCATTTTTATTTACGAAATGTTTTTGTATCATCGAACCATTGAAGTATAGAATGGTTTAGAATGCATACACATTTACACATACATTTTTCAATCCAAAAGCGCAAATACTGCTTTTTTGTGTTAAGGAGACAGCACAGACTTCCATTGCTCAAAGTAAATCTACTTATCTCGATTTGAATGCTCGAGAAAGAAATATTTATTTTATAATTATCCATTAGCACATGAGCAATGATGACTCGAACTAAACAAACGTAATTCGAGTTCACCTAAATATATAGAACTAGCAGCAAATGAAAAAGTTAAGATCATAGCATAAAGATATTACTAAACAGGAGAGATATAAACTAAATAGAATAATAAAGAAACTGAATTAGTCAAGTGCAAATTAATTATTGCTTTTTGCATACCTGTGTCAGATTCGGAATCGCTAACCGCCTTCGTTTGTAGTTGAAGCAATTTACTTCCTTTGCGCGTTTGCAACTTTCGTTTACCTTTCGCTACTGTTTTCGCAACCGATGTACCTTCGTCTTCTTTTTCACTCGCAGATGCATCTCCGTCATCATCGCTTTTTATAGCTCCTATTTATACACATTCTTTTTTTCTTTATCAATGTTATATGACGATACACGTTGATAAGAAATTGTATATTGACAAACCTTGTCGTTTAGTAACTGTTTTCTGCGATTTTACGGGAGCTACTGCCGCCGATGGTCTTTTAGGTGGCACGCTCGCTATAGGATTCGTATTGTTGGGCTGCGTTTCCTTCTTTTTCGGTTGCGGCTGAGAGCTGGTGATGCTTTCAGACGATTCCGAATCAGTGCTACTGTCTGTACTTCCCGAAGATGCTGAGCCGCCGGAACTCTTCGAGCTCGCGGAACTGTCCGATTTCTGCGGTTGCGCCGGTTTTGTAACTGCAAGTAATGTGCATCAGAAATTTCATTACGTTTAATATATTTCTCAGTTATATAAAAAAAAAATTCACGAAACGTTCGCGTTTCAGTAATATAATTATTTACCAAGTCTACTTGTTGCCGCAGTTTTTTGCTTGGTATCATTTAACTTTGCTTTAGCCGGAGAATTCTTGGTACATTTTGCAGAGGCACTCGTTGGTTTGACTGCGTTAACTTTCGGCAAGATACCGCTGTCGCTTTCGCTACTATTTTCAGGACTGAATATACTTTTCTTTTTTAATTTCTTCTGGACCGGTTCTGTTGATTTCCCAGATTTGTCAGGAGATTTGCCATTGGCACTCGTGGAACCTGAAAAGTTATCAATCATTATTTAAGAAAAAATTAAGATATATAAGAATATATAATTTATTATAGAATATAAAATAATGATGGAATTATGTAGCATATAAACACACCGACAAATTTGTTGGGTTTGCTATTGGCAGGTTTTAAAGCAGCTGCAGCTTTATGCTGTCCTGCTGGCGCTGGCACTGATTTCGTGGGAGATCTCTTAACGACTGGTGCTACAGTAGCAGTGGCTTTTGGTTTAGCTGGTGGTTTTCTTTTTTGTGGTGATTTTGCTTTGCTAGGTGATTCTTCCGATTCAGAAGAGTACACAACTGGTCTGGTTTTCTGTGGCTGTCTATCTTTATTCTTATTATCCAAAGGTGGCACAAAAGCCGTTTCTTTGGATTTGACATGACGAGTGGCTGCAAATGGTGCTTTCTTCTTGGCTCTCTCTGTATCAGATGCTTTCTGACTATTGGCGGAGCTACTGGAATTTTCAGAATCAGACGAGCTAGATTCGCTGCCTGAACTCGATGAGCTACTCGAGGAAGAACCTGAGCTAGTCGTTGACGTAGATTCTGAACTGGTTGTCTGCGATAACATTGTAAAACGATACTATAGAGTGATTGTATATAATTATTTGTTTTTTAATATAAAAAGCAATTAAAAACAAGCCAATTGAGTATCTAGGATCAATTATAAGTTATACTTTACTTACATATTTTTTATTTAAAGTAAAATAAATATATTTCCAAATTTTAAAGGCAGAAAAAGAAAGTGGAAATATAATGTCAAAAGGACGATCGATTCAAACAAACGAGATATTAAATAATGATAATACGAATAAAGGTAAAATACAAAAATTGTACGAAAGACTTGGACACTTTATGTTATAACCTTTAAATGGACCTACCTTTCGTTTAGGTGTCATTTTCGCGATGCTATCTTTTAACGAGTCGATAAACGATGCCAAGTATCATCTCCGCCAAAGTGCTCTTGAATCCTGTTGAATCTTTACTCACGAGAATCACTCATTTATCCTCGTTACATTACAAAAACACTATTTATCAAGCAACACATATCGTAAATATGACGTGATAAATATATGTGATGTGACGTATGACGCATGTGTTGTACGCGAGACGCTTTTTTCGCGCATGCGCATTGAATGTGGCCTTTAAGTATCAAATTTGTGGGAAAATTTATTTATTTATTTTATTTATTTTATTAATTTATTTTATTTTATTTATTTATTTATTTTATTAATTAATTAATTAATTTTATTAGTTTATTTTTTATTTTATTTTATTTATTTTTTTATTTTATTTATTTATTTATTTATTTCTACAAAATGACTTGAAAATGCTGTGAAAAACAATAAAAGAGAATATATATCGAAATATAAAATTAGATAATTGCAAACTTTTCTCTAGATTTATAATGTGTCGCTTTCTGCATTAAATATGTCAATAATATTCAAAACATTAAGATTTTCGCGATTATTTGCTAACATCTCTGGATTTTATTGCCATTATAATATCCATGCGTAAAAAAAGCAAAAAAAGTGTCTCCGAGACACGAATAGTTTTAGAGTGTGTTCGTAAATCTTATCGTAAGGTAAAGTAACGTTTCATCGACCAATCAAGACAAAGAACTCTTTTGTCTCCGCATATATGATTTTTGAACGAACCTTTGCACATGCGCGTTGTATTTAAAAATTTGTACGGTGTCGTGAAAAATCAAGAACAAGAACAGCTGATTTGCCGCAATCTGCCGGGAACATCGTTTTTTCGCGCATTTAAGGAAATATAGTCAAACATAGTCGAGGAAAGATGACTGCCTTCGAAGGTAAGATATTTATAACAAGGTCTTTGTAATTTTAGGTCGTGCAAAATATCAATTCAGAGATGTCAATAATTTGTGTAATAATTATTGCATCATATCTTGTATTATATCTTGTCGAAATCACATCATAGTTAATTTTCTCATGTTTTAGAAATGGGTGTTTTGCCAGAGATAGCAAAGGCAGTTGATGAGATAGACTGGACGTGAGTAAAATTGCGATGTAACTTGTTTTGAAAAAAATGTAACAGATCTAACAGAAAAATCTAACAGATAATTATATCTTAATATGACTATTTTCAAGAGATTATAAATTATAGATTGCCAACCGATGTTCAAGCTGAGGCCATTCCACTCATTCTGGGTGGTGGAGATGTATTGATGGCTGCGGAAACTGGTAGTGGAAAAACTGGTGCCTTCTGTTTGCCTATTTTACAAATAGTCTGGGAGACTCTCAAAGATTTTGAGTCTGGAAAAGGAAGTGGAGCTGTTGCACAGGCTCAACAACGTGTGTATTAAATTATGGCAGTTATTAAGTTATAAAATTCATTGTTAAAAGTGTAATACAAATACTTTGCCATCTTATAGCAACACATTGGGGATTGAGCCTGTTTGATAGAGGACAAGCCTTGGCAGTAACACCGGATGGTTTAAGATGTCAGAGTAGAGAGCAGAAAGAATGGCATGGTTGTCGTGCAAATAAAGGGATTTCAGGAAATGGCAAGTACTTTTTTGAGGCCATAGTTACTGACGAAGGTTTATGCCGAGTTGGTTGGTCTACATCACAGGCAAGTATTCTTATATAATTGTCACTGTTCTAAATTCATTAAATTATAATTCTAAGAATTTGGTTCTTGGAATAGGCTTCTTTGGATTTAGGAACAGATAAATTTGGTTATGGATTCGGCGGTACTGGAAAGAAATCGAATGCAAAGCAATTTGACAACTATGGGGAGGCCTTTGGGATGCACGATGTGATTGGATGCTTTCTTGACTTGGCAAGGGGTGAAATAAAATTTTCCAAAAACGGCGTAGACTTGGGCGTCGCGTTTACATTAAACGCGCAGCAAAAGTCGCAGACTTATTATCCGGCCGTCGTACTAAAAAATGCCGAGATGGCCTTCAATTTTGGAGCGCAACCATTTAAACACTCGCCTCCAAATGATTATGTGGCTGTATCATCGGCTCCGAAGGAATCCATCAAATATAATCCTGTCAGCAGCAATCAAAACCAATCAAAAGGTAGCGATAAACCGACAAATAATGCACCCCAAGCAATCATTATAGAACCTTCCCGCGAATTAGCTGAACAAACCTACAATCAAATTCAAAAGGTAAATGAGAATTTGAATAAATTTTGTTATTGAAATAGTATACATGATATTAATGCTTATCGTTTTTTCAGTTCAAAACGCACTTGAAGGATCCAACGATTAGAGAGTTACTCGTTATCGGTGGCGTGAACGTGAAAGAACAGATTGCCATCTTAAATTCTGGTGTGGATATAGTCGTCGGGACTCCTGGACGTCTAGAGGATCTTATACAAGGCGGTTACTTATTGTTAACGCATTGCAGGTAATTTGTCGCTCAATTACAAAAAAAAATAACAGAGATAAAAATAAGAAGAGATAAGAATAAAATAATATATTTCAAGGTTCTTTGTACTGGACGAAGCTGACGGATTATTGAAGCAGGGTTACACCGAACTTGTCGATCGCCTGCACAAACAGATCCCAAAAATCACGTCGGACGGCAAGAGACTGCAGATGATTGTGTGCTCGGCAACGTTACACGCATTCGAAGTTAAAAAGATGGCCGTAAGTTTGCATCGAGACATCTATCTATCTAACATTGACTAATATGTTATAAAAAGTAAATGAAAACACGATATCGAATTTTGAATATTTGTCATTTGTAGGAACGCTTAATGCATTTTCCAACTTGGGTAGATCTAAAGGGCGAAGACGCAGTGCCCGAGACTGTGCATCATGTCGTAGTAATGGTAGATCCGCAAAAGGACAAATCGTGGTATAATCTGCGAAATCACTTAGAAACTGATGGTGTACATGCGAGAGATAACGTGAGACCAGGAAACAGTACTGCCGGTTAGATAATATAACTATAATTAACTATAATGTTCATTCAACAAAAGTAACGAGATCGATTAATACTCACTCGCTCATCTTACAGAGACGTTGTCGGAGGCTGTAAAGATGCTGAAGGGAGAGTACTGCATACGTGCTATCAAGGAACACAGGATGGACCGGGCATTGATATTCTGCAGGACGAAACTCGATTGCGATAATCTCGAGAGATACCTGAAACAGGCCGGTGGACAGCAGTTCTCGTGTGTATGTCTGCATGGAGATAGGAAGCCCGGGGAGCGTAAAGCCAATCTAGAGAAATTCAAACGTCAGGAGGTGAAATTTTTAATCTGCACCGATGTGGCGGCCAGAGGATTAGATATCACCGGCCTGCCTTTTAGTAAGTAATTCAGTCGAGTGAAGTCTTTTCTGGAAAGATCACGTTACGTTATCTGTTTATATCATCTTTCCAGTGATAAACATAACTCTGCCCGATGAAAAGTCCAATTATGTGCATCGTATTGGACGAGTTGGCAGAGCTGAGAGAATGGGTTTGGCAATTTCTTTGGTCAGTAGTGTGCCGGAGAAGGTGTGGTATCATGGTGAATGGTGTCCTTCTCGTGGGAGAAATTGTCAAAACACCAATCTGACTAATCAAGGTGGTTGTTGTACGTGGTATAATGAGCCCCAGGTAAGTCTCTACAATCTATTTTTTGTCTTTCAATAGAGAAATAAATTCGAAATAAATTCTATATTTATATAAAACTTGATAACCAACTGAAATATCCATAGTATTTGGCGGAGATTGAGGATCATTTGAATGTGACAATTCAACAAGTCGGACCGGATATAAAAGTGCCGCTGAATGATTTTGATGGAAAAGTTACATATGGTGAAAAGAGAATGGCAATGGGTATGTAATATTGTTTTTCGTATTGCGTGTTACAACGAGGCTATTATTAAAACGACTCGTATGTTTCATAGGTTCCAATTACGAGAATCATGTCCAACAAATGGCTCCTATTGTGGCGGAATTGGCCGCATTAGAATCCAGAGCGCAGATCACATTCCTAAAGACTCATATAGCAGAGCGTTAGAAGCGAAATACGTGGATATTTAACTCATTCGTGGATATTTAACAATTAAAATTCTAATCGAATCTCGCAATATTATTTATGATGTTATTAATATTTGTAATGTGATATATTGTATTATATATATATATATATATATATATATATATATATATTTGCTCTTTCTTTTTTATATTTATGAAAATTTCTGGAGCTTCTTTCATATTTGTATAAAATCATGGCATTAAGTTCATATGTGCATAATGGAGATATATTTAAATGTAATAATATAAAAAAAAATTGTGTATTTCTCTTTATGTGATGCGTTCAAACGAGACGTACGATAAAATACACACACACATAGTGTTCCATTTTAAATAATGCACATAAATATCTTTGAAGGTGATGAAGGTGATATGGTGATTTGATGATATCAAAAAGTGTTTTAGAAGAATTGAATCATTTCAAAAGAGACATAATCTAATATCAAGTTTCTTTTTTCTAGAGCAAAATATAGAGCAAATATAAAAGTCAACTTCTTTTTTTTTAAATATACCTTGCATAATATATTTTCGTAATATACTTTGCATTAGTCAAATATATATATTTTTTAACTTTAATATATAATTACGAAAAGCTGTTATTATCAAACTATGTTCGAAACTTCAATTTTTGTATGCATCACTTTTCGATATCACTTATAGATTCAAAGATAGCGTATCATTTAAAATGAAATACTTTATATACACACACACGCCCTGTAAAAATTGGGCCCCACTGTTGATTGCCACAGAGGCGTCTGCCATTTATGTAAGACGGATGGTAAGTATTTATTGTATCGTTATTAATCTGCATAATCGTATCATTACTATTTTACTCAAACAAACGTATGATACAGTGGCTGTGTGCTACTGTAATTTCCTTATAATGTGTATCTGTGTGAAATGTAGCGTGCGTGTGCGCACGACATTGTGTGTGGCTGTGTTCTTTTCTCTATATTTCTTTTCTCTATATAATATATGATATACGCTTATAAGAAAATTTACTAAATGACTTCTGTTTAATTACACATAATAATTTATACACACATAACTCTTATATATTCTCGAAAGCAATGATAAACGACTAAAGTTATACAGTATACAAATCATACTGTTCTCTCTTCTCGCCGCAATTCGGATACAGCTGTGTTCTCGGTTTTTCTCTTTATCTTCTTTTTTTTTTCTTTTAACATATTAAAGTTCTATGTTTGCGCGCGATGTGTTTATCGTGTCCACTTCCTCTTCTTCTTCACACACGTAACGAACGAGAGACACATACACACGCATCTTCTTACGTCTATAAAGATTCATTTCTCCTTTTTCTCTTTCTCTCTCATTTGCGCAAGTTAGTACAACGACTGTTAATTAAATTTTTATTTGCTAAATCAATCGATTAATCCATTAGCCTTAAGACTTTATGTAAACATCTCTTATTCTCCTCTCGTCTCTTGTATTCAGTAGACAGTCATCACAGAATGAGAATGAAATATTTTCCTCGTAATCTAATAACATGTTTAATACACGCACGCAATCCCATACGCACATCGCTCATAATGTCATAATATATACGCAACGCACACTCGATCCGTGATTGATTCAATGAATTGTATTTATATATTTATATAATATTTATTTATATTTATTTATATATATATGTATATCTGTTATTATCCCCTATTTGTTCGTTCCACGATTCGCATTTCAATGGCACCGGCAGATGTACGTGCACGTTTAATTAATTATGCCTTCACCGTGTGTGTTTGATCGTTTTGCATACTTTATTTACGATAGCATAAAAAAAAATATATATATATATATGTATATGATATATATATGTATTTTTTATCTTTGTTAATTGCACTGTACGCGCGAGATACTAATCACCTCATCTTGTTTCTTTCTTCCTCTTCTTCTCTCTCTACACATCAATATAATTCTTTTCGGAATTACAAAGCCACGGTGACGAATATAATCGAAGTTGGTGGAAATCGTGGCACGAACAATATGAATTTGATTTCCTAACGAATGTCACGAGTTCATCACTCACTCACATCGCGTACTCTCATTCGATTTGCGTCACTCCTAAATTAATATAGCACTTATTAAATGTCACCATCAAAGATACCTTATATTTCACGCTTTCTCTCTCTCTCTCTCGCACTGATAATAATAATAATAATAAGAATAATTCATTTTTAAGTCTTCAACTAGACATCTTTCTAAGAGACACGCAATAACGAATGAATTGAAGATACGAGAGAAAATGGGGCACAAGAAGACATGATTGATCGTAATTTTTTTTTCTCTTCCTATTTTCTTCACGTTTACGTGAAATTATCAGCAATCTGTCGTTTTTTGTTGTCAAAACACAGTTTGGATTAAAGATGATTATCTTTATAAAATGACGTAGTGCACGCCAGTCGTCTCCAATTGTGATTCTTTGCATTTTAATATTTCGCAGTCGACCCTCCTATAATTTATTGAATGTAATTTTTTCTCTCTAGGATATGATAAATGAACCCCATGTCTCTCTTTCTCTCTCACACATATATTCTTTTTCTTTCTCTCTTTTTCTGTATATATATATATATATATATATATATATATATATATATATATATATATATATATATATATATATATATGTATATATATATTAGTGTAGCATTAAATTTAATACCGCGATGATTTATATTTAACGGCGATACTTTACGCTTTATAAAAATGTGGAGCCCAGCGAACCGCTATCGAAGACTAGAAAAAGTCAAATTCCAAATAGCACTGACGATCGTTCACCACACATATATCCTTATAGAAATGACATCATTTCGATTAATTACTTAATTTCTAGAACAGATGACGCGCTCGAGGCACAAGTAGCTTCTTTCTCTTGCTTCTCAAATTTTCTCCTAAAACGACGGAGCGACTTTACATTAAAAAATCATACATATTTATCTGCGAGATCACATACCGAGGGTATTTTCATCACAGAGGGCATAAGCCCAAAATTGCATTCTACAAGATCGAGAAAAAAATGTTTTAAAATTCGAATTTTATCATAAAAATTTCTCGATTGCAAAATATTAATTAATTTTAATTTTGATATTGAAATTAGGGATACACCGCCCTCTGATGAAATCCTCGATATAAATACAATCTTGTTACACACTGCAATGTAAAAAAGTGAAAAAAAAATAATTATGCAAATAATAATATATGTGCGTGTATTTTTTGATATTTTATAACATATCTAGGTAGGAATCAGATTTTTACACGTACGTATGATTAAATCTTATGATATACGACGAACGTAAGATCGCTCCACGTTTCTATAATTTACCTATCATGATCGAAAGGAATTGAATTTTCCGACAAATGACGAAGAACTAACGAAATGATTGAGAAAAGTACAGAAAGGCACGATTCACTATGGAACCATGGTGGAACCATGATATAGATACAAGATAATGGAACATTTCCTTTCCCTCTCCGCGACTGGAAGAGCGATAAGAGATAGTGCTGGCCCAGCTCCGAAAAATTTTATGCCACGTTTGAACGATTTCATCGAGATTCGAGCTGAAAGAGATTCGCATCTTCCAAGGGAGAACGTCAACTTGTCACATATTTCGATCAGCTGTCAAAGAATAACGCGCGCGCGAGTCGCATTCTTTTTTTTTGTTTAATAAAAATTTAATAATAATTGTTTAATAAAAATTTTAATAAATAAAACAAATATATATATATATGTACATATATTTATTCTTTTTCTCTTCCATATATATGTAACGCATCGGACCAAACGATAACATTTGTCGAATATGACGAACCGTTTCCGAATCCGCCGATGAAATCGTCCAAGAGCAAAGTGCATCTCTGGCATTGAATGGTAGCTCGTTATTTAAAACTAATTGTCAAATACAGTTTATTCGTGACAGATGGAATTGCAAGCGCGTGTGCTGTATAAATTTTATCTTAACGGAAACTCTCAGCATTCGCTTCTAACGCTCTCGACCGAATGAAAGACGCACTAGCTCGCGTAATAAAATTAAATTTTTGGTTTCAATTTTTCGAAAAATCGCAAAAAACTTTCTCAGGATTGAAAAAAAATATATATAACATGTAATATAAAACTAGAATATAAAATTTCACGAGATAAATCTCTTACAAAAGCAAAGTCGCGCTCGTCGGACGTCGATCAAACAATTTGACGACGAGTCTGTAAAGTTTCGAGATTTTTTGATGCATAATTTAATCCGATTCTGCAAATCTCTCGTTGACACGTAACGTGAAAAACTCGCGCAAGTCGCTACTTACAATAGGTCAGTCCCTAATAATGATTCACGACAATCGTCCGTCACGCGATGATACAATAATATATAATTAATGTTACAATGATACTATTCACACTTTTAATAAAATTTGCGACAATGCGAGGAGATTGTTTATTGAATAACAGCGTAACGACAATAATGATTCGCTCGTGATCTAATCTTAATCCGTGGCACACAGCATCCAGCCACGCACACGCGATCAGTAGACGTTTCGTGCTCTCATTGGAAATGCATAACGCTCTCGAATTCCAAAGCGAATCTCGACTTTTCAACTATCGCATCGCAGATTATCGCAGGCTCAGTTGTACTGATACAATCCGGATTAGCTATCTCTAACTTGTACAGCCAACACAATTTCTAAAAAAAAAATATACATATTTCTCTCATCATTTTAATATTTCAGACATCTGTTTAAATTTTTTTAAAATTTTGTATTATCTGGCCTAGTTCCTTCTTCTTCTTTTTAAGAATGGATTTATCGAAATCTGGTGATGACCGGGTTAATTAGTGCAACCGAGCCGCAGATCGTCGAATGCAAGGATAGTTAGCAATAGCCCAGCAATTATAGTTTTTTAATGGCGATTACTTCGAATTTTCCTCATGTCTCCCCGCTTTTCCGTTACGCTAATTCCAATTCCAACACACGTCTACTTTCACTTTCGCTATTTAAGGCTACATAATCTGCGACGTGGTCCACAAAGAATATTGCTAAGGACGAAACAATAATGCGCTTCGCGGACAACGTGTGCTGCATTTATTTCATTTTATTTTCTCTATCAACGATTGGCGTTTGTAGCATCGATTGCTTTCCTTTACGCGCCCCTCGTCAACTTAAATACATACTCGGTCGCTTTACAATCGCTGTTGTTTACCTCGCGCTGAATCGTCAACGAGTGACGGCGTTTCATCGGGATTTCGACGCGATCATCTCCCCTAGCGTTACTCTTATTCATATATAGCTTGTCCCTCGATTTAAATTAGATGAGATACGCAATCTTTTCAACGTCCACACATCAAAATCATAACGTCATTGCTTTTTGTCGCGATCACACGCGGAATCTGACAGTCATTAATTATTTACAAATAATAACGTATCTTCGCGCGCTCGCGAAATATTATACATATACATGTATATATAAATATACATATATATATAATAAATATATATATATTTTATAGATATTATATATGTTATATATAATATTATATGTATATATGTGTATATTGTATACATACATGTACATATTATGTATAATATGTATATATAGATATTTTCGCCGCCTTTTTACGCTTACGTACAGGAAAAAGAAAAGAAAAACTTGTGCGATCTCGGCGTATGTATACGTGTGAGTATGCGATTGTGTGTGTGTATGTATATGTCGCGCTACATAATCATGGGCCACGTAACTCGACTATTTACTCTTTATTCGGTACATCGCATTCCCTACGTCGTTTTAGCGTACACGCATGCACGCGCGCAGGCACACATATGCACATGAGCACACAAACGCTATGCCAACATTCTTCCTTTTTTTTCCTTATTTAGTCTAGATGAATAATAGCGTTCTTGCGCGCCTCACACATACACATACACGCACGTACTTTTTCTCCTTCTAACGTGGACAATAGAAATTCGTTATTACGTGACTTCGATTTGTCTCTTGCTCGCGCTAATTTCCGTTCGACGTCGCACTACGTAAACCTCTCGAAATCAGAAATCAGGGCGCATTTGGTGATTCGTATACTACGGAAAAAGGAAAAGAGGAAGGAGGGGAAAGGAGGGGAAATAGGAACGAGAATACCCGCGGCGAGATTACCGATTACTCTCGTTACACTCGCTTCTACTTGACTTTGTGCCGGGTGTGAACATTCAAGTTCCACGGAAGTTGTCGATACATAATAATCGAGCGAAGAAAGATTCTTCCCTCTGCTCGATCTCTTCTTTCACGCATCTCTTCTCTCTCTCTCTTTCTCTCCCTCTCAATCATATCAGTCACATTAGTCACATAGTAAAAATAACGTCTCGCGAAGTTATAAATAACGTTACAAACTATGGCTCTTGTGTGTCTATTATGTATTAGTACGATAGAGATGCAAGTGTACATAGTGACACGAACGAGGCGGCTGTATCACTTCCTCTCTCCGCCAAAGTGATTTGTATCGCTGCTTATTTATAGAGTCAGATTGGAATTTTTCAAATTTTAATTCTGCAACATCGGCGGACACTAAATGCGAAAACGGTACACATTTAATTTTATCTATCGCGCAAAAAGAGCAGAGAAGAATTTCGTTTGCGCGAAATGTTTTCCATCGCCTTATTCGTACCACTCTACGTATTTATACACGTACATCGATATATGAAATTACAGTTACGTAGTTGTGGACACGTCGGCGTGTGTAGAGGATACCAGTTATGTAATGCCCCGAAATTCCTATTCTCGTCGAGTCACGATGAAAAAAGTGCAAGAATCGCGCTTGAGGTAATTTAATTTAATAGATTAATTTACAAAACAGTGAATAAATCTCTAAGTAAAACGTCACTGAATGAAACGGCGACGACAAAGATCGAGTCGCGTAATCGTTTGTACAGATAATCGAAACGAAACTTCTCCGATACTCGAGTATTAAAAATACTTTTGCAGATCCAATGTAATATTAAGTCCAACATGTGGAATCACATATAGCCTCGTTACGACAGAAATATTAGATTATACAGGATTATATAGGAACGATTAACAATCAAAAAGAATAGGAATAACGGCCGAGTGTGTTACAATATGCTACACAAAACCTCGCTTATTTCACTCGCTTTTATTCCTGTAAAAAAATCATGGCGTATTGATTAACCCTTTGGCTGTAATATTTAAAAGTTTCTTTTTTTTTTTTTTTTAATCAGGATAGAAATGCGTTGCGATCAGTGTAAATATAAAATATCCACGTTTATTAAAATAGCTATACGATAAATAAAAAAAGCTTGAAAAATCATGAAAAGAAGATTAATCAAATATATCGGCTTAAAATTTTGCTGCAAATATTTCGAACCTTGCTAGATGCGCCTATACATGTAGCTAAAGGGTTAATCGAGCAAAAATGTGTGTATGTGTGTATGCGAATGTGCCCTATGTGCGCAATTATATGGAATTTTTTTTATTCTCGCTTTTGATCCCGCAGAATCTTTTATAGACGACAATCGCAATATACGATGGTATACATATGCAAAACATGGCGATGTGTCTATCGTATACGCATTATACCCTCGAAACACGAGCACACAATGATCCACGCACATAGATCAAGCATTCTCGATTTTTTAAAACAAGATCGAAATCGATAATTGACGGTATAAATGTGTGAAGATTTTCTTTAAAATCTTTCCTCCTTTTCAATGCATGATTGTTTTTTAATTTCAAGCTAGCAAGATGCATTATTCCTTAATATTATACGTTACATTTTGCTTTTTCTTCATCAGTAATTATATACAATGAATTCTTTTATAATACACAATGCTAAACTTTAAGACTTGCACATCGTTAAAATTTAGTTTTTCTCTTTAAATTATTATATAATAATTATAAATACGATCTTTAAATAAATACTATAGTAAAGAAATATTCGATTTCCACATTTTCGATAGAAAGATGGCTGGAATAAAGCAGCTGGCCAATTAGAGCTGGCCAATTAGATTAGTTGTCTCTTCAAATTTAAAGTGATGTACTTGATCTATGTGTACGTCATTGACGCGCAAGTATTTCGTTATCTTTTGATATAACGTCAACTAAAGTACGCAAAAGTTAAATTTAAAGGAAAAATTGATAAATAATTTACTAGATAGAAAATATTCAAGTAGCGACGAGGGAAGTGGATGCAATTATGACGGCGCGTGGGAGATGAAATTCTTGCACATCGGAGCCGGGGCATTCGCCGTAAGAATGATCCACATCGTGATTGACTGTCGGGTCAGTCGCGTAAAAATTTGTACACGTTACCATCAACGTATCATCGGGGCGCGACGATCTCTCCGAAAATGAGATGCGAATTCAGTGCCAAAGTAAAAACAATTAAATTTTTACACGAATTTAAAACGTTGTGCGTGCAACGTATCGCAAAATTATACTTGCATGCGCATGATAACGAAGAACTTGAACGTGGCACATTTCATTTACGTGGGCTAGAATGTACGCTAGACGGCTAGACGTTATTATTATTATTGTTGCGGTAGTGCGCGTGCCTAAGTACAGAAAAACTAAAAAGAAAAAAAAGTAACTTCATTTACAATATATATATGTATATTGTTGGTAGCGAAAAAAAAAAAAGAAAAAAAGGGGGAAAGTCCGTATCCGTGAGAGACCTCGATCGATAAGAAATGTACGTAAAAAACGATGAGAATCCGTGGACGGTCACCCTGTACATACTCGATACATATTTATATAATTAAAACGCTCTTCGAAATACTGTAAAATGTCACAAAATACTCTTCTCGTAAAAAGGGCGCGGCTGAGACACTTCTACGGGTCAGGCCAATGATAATAATAATAATAATAATAATAATAATAATAATAATAATAATAATAATAATAATAATAATAATAATAAAAGGAATTGAGATTCGAAATTCGAAAACTCAACGAAAGTAAAAGAAGAAAACGGGAGATAACAGAGATTCTAAGCGAGATGTAAGGAGCTAGGCAAGGGTAGTAGCGGAGATTCGAAAACGAGTAAAGGGGAGAAAGTTAAAAACGAATAAAAGTTTTTCTTCTTCTTTTTTTTTCTTTTCACCGGAGAGGTTCGCCTAAGTCTTAGGAAACATCCTTAACGCTAAGCTGATAACGATAATAATTCACGTCAAGAGTGTGTTGAACGAGAAGAGAATCGTCACTCGAATCACACCCGATGACGACGTTGGCCCACGTTTACGACAGGATCCGCGCGTTTCCTGAACGGAATTGCACGCAAATAGGAATAAAATTAACGGTAACGAGGTAAATGGTTCATACGCACGATCGAGCGCGAGAGTTTCGTTCCCGTCATCGTCGTTCGGACGACGACGACGACGAGTGTTCAGCACACTCTTTCATCTAACTCAAAAAGAGAGTCGAGTAACCGTTCGAGAATACGCCCACTGGAAGGGCCGCTCGTTCATTTTCGTCGAACGACTGCAAGACGACGCATCGACGCGCGGTTTACACGATTTTACGATTTATTCCATGCGAGAGGGAACGCTTCGTTCGCGAGAGACAGACTTCAGACGGTGAAACGAGAGATTCAGCAGCAGTATGTATCGGCGTATCGGTTCATCTTTCTGAATCTTGTCGGCGAAAAGAAATGGAGCGATCGATTTGCAGAGTCCCCTCTCTCTCTCTCTCTCTCTCTCTTTCTCTCTTTCTATGTCTGCTGGCGAGTTCTCGATGAACGCGGTCGTCCATCCCGCCGACTATGCTTCCGATCCCGGAGGAAGCCCTCGGCGCGCGCGTTACCTGATTGGCAGCGAATGCTTTCGCGACGAGTCTCGCGGGTCTTTGCTCATTCGCTTGCTCACAGTGATCGCAATTCGAGGCGCAGCACGAGCGTGACGGTCAGGTTAACGGATGATGACAGGAAACGTCGGCAGGAACGAAGTCACAAGAGCTCGTATTGACGCAGGTGCATCCGTTGGATGATGTCCCGGCAATCGTTGAACACTCTCTTGATGTTCTCCGTGTCAACGGCGCATGTGAAGTGCGGGTAACAGTAGTGCTTGCCATCACCGCTCGCCGTACTTATGCGCTAGAAAAACAAGCAACATCTTGAAGCGTCTCGGATATCAGTCGCCAACCGAAACTCTGCTACTCTCTACTATTTTATACTTACGAGAAACTCATCTCTGATAAAGTACTTGGCCCTTATGACATCAGGCGGTTCCGTGGGATCCGCGACCACCCCAGGTTCGACTGGGGTTTGGTAACGCGCAAATTCCGGAAAGTAATCCTCGAGTTTGTGCTTGCCTGCTTTGACTTTCTCCGCTAAGAGATCTTGCTTGTTTAGGAACAAGATCACAGAAATTGTCCGGAGCCATCTATAAAGAAAGAAGAGAAAAGATTGAGTGAATATTGGATTTATCGCGGTTTTTAAGAGTGAGATGAAAATTGAAGTTTGTGTACCGATTGTTCCAGATACTTTTGAAAAGGTCGAGACTCTCTCTGAGTCTCAGCTTCGTAGGATCTTCCCTGAGGACCATATTGTAACTACTACACGCCGTGACGAATATAATTGCCGTAACGTCATTAAAACACTGTATCCATTTTCTTCTTTCATCTCGCTGGCCACCAACGTCGAACATACTGTAAGAGAAACATACTCGATAAAATGATCAACCGTAACATCGCGCTTAATGATCCATTTTTATTACAATCCCTCCCTTATTTAGAAAAAAAATTAGGTACTTAGAGGAATAATATCACGAAACTATATAAATTGTATCATTGAATCTCCTTTTTGATTCTACAAATCTTGATTCAACAAGCCTCTAAGGGTAATTATTTGCCAACATATTGACTTTTTTGAACGAAAAGATACTCGGGCGTTTTAAAGCTACAAGTAGACAGATTTCTCGCGTTTGTTGAAGGAGCCTCGGATTCGTAAAGCCCGTGAAACGTCTATACGAGCGTGGAAGGCGAAGCAACAAAGAGATAGTGGGCCTATAGAGAATAATGTGGGGCGCCATACGTGACCTGCCTGCGAGTGAACGCAAAAAGGGAAAATGTTACAAAGTTGCGGAGGCGTTAACGCGGTTAACGGATTTCAGTTTACACGTTATAACACAGTGTAAGTCTTGCCGGCAGCGGGCGTAACAACATACAAGCAGAGGAGGCTAGGCTAAGATGCCGCCGCCACCGCCGCCGCCGCAGCTTTGCGTTTATATTTACCGTCGACCGATGTTACTGTAATATGTCGGCTATATATAGTCACACGACATTGGAGCAAAGCGTGTCGCACTAGGACTTACTGAAAGTTCACTTTGTCGACCTGAAACCGCGTCTCAAAAATGCCGGACGTGAGAACTCGACACCTCAAGATGTCCTGAAACAGAACGATACATGTTAGAACATGCGGTGTATCCATCTTTGTCAGGTATACAGAAAAAAAATAAGTGTCAAATCAAAACTTATATACTTAACTTAACGCGTTCATTGTTTCGTATATACGCAACAATTTATAATCTTCTTAGAAGAATTTAATAATTTTAAATTTCAACAATATTATAGTCTTATTTTAATATTGGAACTGTCACCTCAAGAATATATAATTATTTAATTCTACTTTAAGAAAATTATAATCTTTGATTTAAAAATGTTATTTTCTATCTAACATTGTTTATTTTCTATTCAAGAAAATTAAATCTGAAATCATAAGAATATATTTTTCTCGATTGAACTATATAAAATGGCTTCATTCAAGTAAGCAATTATTCAGGCAATTATATTTTTCTTTAATTAACGCAATATAATCTCATTTCATAATTTCCATGTTAAAACTAAATATATTTTCAAAACAAGAATGTCCTTTTTTTCCGTGAACTTATACACAGAAAAAAAAATAAGTGTCAAATCAAAACTTATATACTTAAACTAACGCGTTCATTGTTTCGTATATACGCAACAATTTATAATCTTCTTAGAAGAATTTAATAATTTTAAATTTCAACAATATTATAGTCTTATTTTAATATTGTAATTGTCACCTCAAGAATATATAATTATTTGATTCTACTTTAAGAAAATTATAATCTTTGATTTAAAAATGTTATTTTCTATCTAACATTGTTTCTTTTTCATTCAAGAAAATTAAATCTTCAATCATAAGAATATATTTTTCTTGATTCAACTATGTAAAATGGCTTCATTCAAGTAAGCAATTATTCAAGCAATTATATTTTTCTTTAATTAACGCAATATAATTTCATTTCAAGATTTCCATGTTAAAACTAAATATATTTTCAAAACAAGAATGTCCTTTTTTTTGTGTATTAATGAACGAATCGTAAACCCCGGAGTAATTTTCGGAGTATTTTTAAATTTTTTACCATTTTCTACAAATATATAGCGATAGAAAGATCCTTGAAAAATTTCATTCAGCAGAGATGCTCTACTGGCACTTGGGTATCTTCATAAAAAACAAGATTATGTGACGATTACCTGTTCTGTGGGCGTGTAATCCGGCTGTTTTACGATGGCTACCTTATCTAGAAAACTGAAACAGAAAAAAACAATAAGTATTAGTGAATAATTTCTAGCGATAATTTCTTTAATTATTCATTGCACACGAATATATTTATTCAATGTTTCAGTTTTTCAGCATTTTTCCTTCGTTGCGAAAAAACTTATATAGATATATATATTTTTTACAAATATTTATATTATAACAATAACCATGAGCCGTTGCGTCTATAATATTCTATGAATATTTCATGTTTTTCGTACTGATTAAAAGAGACAAAAAAACGTACATTTAATGCGTTTTTTATAAGCGACTTATTATCAATATCATTGCAAAGTTTCACATTTATTTTTCGGAAAAATACCCAATTTAATTTTACAAAATAAATACGTTGTATTTTGTACAATTTTTGGTTTCGAAAATATCATGGCAGGATATTTTATTTGCATTATACGTAATATCGGTGGATTTTCTTCTCAGATTATTTCCTCGGATATTCCAATAAATTTCTTAATCCACCAAACGGTGTATCAATCTACAAATCAAAAGAATGTAAAACGTATATATCGAATATCGGTGCCTTCAACGACACAAGCCAAACGAATTCGTCAAAATCATGTTGAACTAGTTTCGATCGATGCGGGACATCCGCGATAACAATCATTGTCAATCAACCGCATCGTTATCGTGAGAGCCACTCCACACATCCGTATATGGTCGAAACGTGTCTGTTTTATGTGATGTAGATGCGAATCAAGTTTTCGGGGATTCCAGTCCCACGTTCTCCAACATAAATAATCGCTGAAATTGCAAGAAACGTCGCACAGTGCTTATTATCGTAAGACTTTTATAAAGACATGCGCTGACAACTTTTCTTAAGATAATCGCATCGAGCTGTATTTTATCGAGATGCAGATCCAGTTTAAGTTGAGAAAAAATTTACATAGTGTAAAAAAATATAGATCAAAATTATCGAGGCAGGATGCGAATGTATTACATGAGAATTTATTTTTATCAATTTCTTGCAAAACGCATGTTACTTTTTACACCCTTT
This sequence comes from Camponotus vicinus, assembly GCF_025532165.1. NCBI lineage: Eukaryota > Metazoa > Arthropoda > Insecta > Hymenoptera > Formicidae > Camponotus > Camponotus vicinus. The sequence continues at coordinate 7,157,783 of NW_028141949.1, forward strand.
ATTATACATACTGGGAGTTTCTAAAATTTTAAACATTCGTATATCTTCAAAATAAAAAAAAAAAATGCACGTCATACGCGAGAAAAAAAGACGCGAGTCCGAAAAGAAGCTAATTCGATAATAAATCAATTTATTTTGATCATACCTTTTCCCTCAATTATTTGAATTAAACCTCGATATATTTCTTAAAAGTGTAATTTCAAAATTTTTTCGATATCGGATATAATAAAATGGTGCAGAAAAATTGTTACGAAAAATTGCACTGAATTTAAAAAAATTACAGACACATCTATTTGAATAAAAAATAAAAATAAAAGGCTCTCAAAAGTAACAAATTAAACTGAATAATCTGGTAAAAAGGCTATAAAGAGCCAACGCAGTTGTAAGGCGTGAAATTTTATGAGGACAGTCAATTCAAACGATCCTTTCTTCTTAAATACAAATGGTCTATTTGAGCTAAAACACTCATCAATCGCAATCGAGTGATATGAATGGGAAAATTTTGACGCGTTCGCGCTTTTAGGTCTCTTTGAGCGTCCGCTGGAGTTCATTTAGAATTTTTACGGGCCGCTTTTAGGGAGGCGGATAATAGCGGTGGCAAAAAAAAAGGGCACTCTCGGGAAGTGTGTTTAAAACGTGTCGCGCGTAAAATACATCTCTCCATCAATTTTTTTTTACTTTGAAGAATTATCGTTTTGTTTGATAGAATAAATTCGCGATCCGTATCATTAAAAACCATCGGTGGAGCTAGAGGACGAGACCTATTTCCAGATAAATAATAAAGCATATTATTAAGCAAGGATAAATGATATTATTATATTCACGCCGACTATTATTCGCGATACCATCGCGATTACAGCAGTCACAGACACACATATCGGTCATGTACACGTATCCTTATACGCGACGTATAACAGTGGGATAATAATAAACCATCGTTATTCGTATCGATCTTACGATTATTACTCGTGGTGTATGATATTCATCAGATTATATAATTATATCAGCTACACGACACCGCTCATATTATATATCTCCAATTCGCTGAAATAGAATTGCGGGGGATAATAATAAACCGTATTATCGCATTTGCATCGATTTCCCGTCCATGTCGCGATAGTGTACCGGGTATCGATAGTATATCTCGTTATATCCCTTCGTATAACCGAAATTGCCCAAATTATTTTCGTCGCATATTTATTGACTATCCGATTCTTTGAGGCGGGAGAATGTGTGTGTATGTGTACAGTTTTATCGATACAGAGGAGAGAAGGAAAAGCCCACGAATCGCGAATCATTGGACAGCTGTTTTTAGCTTAAATAGGCCAATAACGTTATTAGAAACCAGCCTAAAGGGTCCTTTTGGATGCAAAGTGTCAACTTTTCCCCTTTCGATCCAACTGGCGTTCCTAGGTCGGCTGGGCTGAGTTAGTTGCTCTCTCTCTCTCTCTCTCTCTCTCTCTCTCTCTCTCTTAGCGACGCTATTGCTTGAAGGAGTCTCCGACCGGGACACCGTAGGATGCCGCAGGATTCTACAGGAAGCGCGTCGACGTGAACGGAGAACGGAAGCGGATGCTGAAGAAGGGAATATCGCTAAGGGAGCTCTTCCCTTCTCCCTCTTTCCCTCTTGCCATTTCGTGCCTGGTGCTCCTGCTCGCTCTCGCCCTCCCTGTCTTCCCCCCCCCCGTATTTCTCCACTTCTATCACCCTTCCGGAGAGAACACTTATACACACGCATACGTGTACGTGTACGTGTCTGATTCTCTTTGCCTTTCTCCCATAGTCGCTCTCATTCACTCGCGCACGCTCCTCTCTTTATACCGGGATCCTCTCCCTTCGATCCGCGCCCCGAGGGCGGAGGGTGCCTACCAAGTGGGAAAATCGATCCTCGGCGATGTCCTACCCTAACCCCAACCCATCGGCCTCGCTGGGTGTGCATACACGCCCCTCCGGCACCCACTTTCCGATCCGGGTCATGGGTCACTGCCACCGCTCGCTTTGCGCTCGCCGTCAATCTGCGAGGGCTTAACGCCGCGTGCACGCTATTATAGCGCGAAAAACGTTAGAAAACACGTCCCTTTTTACGAGATAATTAAAGATTTCCGTGCAACAAATGGCAGAAAGAGAGAGGAAGGGGATGAGGGGGAAGAAGGTCGCATCGAATGATACAGATGCTAATTGAAAGCACCATGACTGCAATCGTGCAAGTATATTTATGTGGATAATAGTCTTCTTCTCTCAACAACACGGCTCTAATAATCCGAAATTACACTCGCATCAATCACGAAATTCTCGAAATATTTTTTCTCATACGTGCGAAGCATCTTTGTGAGAAAAAATACGTCGACAAATATTTTCGCAACCCCTATAGAGCCTTATTATTACGACAAACTGAGTGCTACACAACTGCTCCGACATAAATTGACTATTTGCGATTTAGAAAAGATAAGCTGTGAATTTCAATAGCGCTCGCGATGTAAAAAGGAAAAAAAAGATCCGCGTGTGTACATTTGTATGTGTGTGTGTGAGCAGCGTATAGGCTCGCGAGAAGGTAGGTCATGGAATTGGCGCGCTCCGACAGAATTGAGGTTATCGACCTCCAGAGAATTGAAAGAGGAAGGAGGTCGTGACCCACTGGCTCCGCTGCTGCAGAACAATTTTCTCGTTATCGCGCCCGTGTTAACCCTCCGCCGAGACCTTGAGGTGCGCAAACGTGACAACGTTGTTGTCTGACAGCACGATCCGTGCCAACCGTTCGTCATCCGAAACGTACATGTGCGATATGTTGAGATTTAATCTCGGGATCTTGACACACGAAATCGTTCCCCTCGCCAAACAATCGCGCATAAATTTTCTTATATATTGGAATAATATACGAGTAAAATGAATTGTATATAAATACAGAGTGTATCTGAAATGATGCACTAAACTTTAGGAACGTATTCTAGAGGTCAAAATAAGACTTTTTTCCCCTATGAATATGGGTCCGCAAATGAACCCCTCTCCGAGCTAGAGGCCCCTAAAGTTTGGGGAAAAAATTAAAAATTGGCTGTATTTAAGAAAAAAAAGGTTTTGACGTTACCTACACTGAGAAAAAATCTGGTTGCATTAATTAGAATTCTGGTAGATTCAACCAGTATGTCTGTTGGAAAGTGGACGAACCAGAATTCTTGTAGGAATTACCAGATGAATCTGATTAATTTCTTCCTGTTAAATTTACCAAATTTTTTCGTTAATAATACTAAACTCACCAGCACCAAGTCTAAAATGTCTTCCATCTAATTTCAAAAGTCTGTTTAATATTCTGAATTCCAACAAGATTATTGGATAAATTCAATCCAGATTATTGAATAAATTATTTTAAATTCAGTTTGTTAGAAATTAAACTGATAAACAGTGATGCAAGAAGAGGATGCAGCTCAAACACACACAATCAGAGAGCTAGTGTTCTCTTTCTGGCACTACTGCTCGTAGGAGAAAAAAAATATACTTTGGATTTAATGTTAATACTAGTTCTTTATATACATTTCATAGCAAATATTGAATACGAGTCAAGTTAAGATTGGTTCGCCGCCTAGCGGCAAGCAAAGAAGTTAATGTAACAAGAAATTTTATAGATTCAACCAGAAAATACTAACCAAATCCTTATAGTAAAATCTATTAAACGTTCTAGTTATAAAAAATCGAGTCTTATCATGATAACTAGAAATTCTTGTTTGATTTAACCAAAATCCCTTCAATCATATACGTCTTGTTGGTACAATCAAACGATTTTTCTCAGTGTATCACCCTCTCTTGAGAGATAAATAAATTTGCGTTGCGGGTGTTTGGTCAATTTCACACATTTTCGAATTTTAGCTCGGAGGGGGGTTCATTTGCGGACCCATGTTCATAAGAAAAAAAAGTCTTATTTTGACCTCTAGAATACGCTTCTAAAGTTTAGTGCATCATTTCAGATACACCCTGTGTATACAGGGTGTACCTAAATTGAGGACAAATATTTTAATGACAGATTCTTTGTGACATTTTGGGATGAAAATTCCAATACGAAAATGTCGAGGCTATGATAGTTTATTTTTGGAAAAATCGAGCCGCGCTGCAACGAGAATTGTCACGGAATCATATCATTTTATCGGAGCACCGGGTACGTGTGCCGCGGAAAAAAACTTGCAATGATCTTTCAATCGGACCTTTTACATTTCCGCCGCGTTCATTTAATTATTTCCTGTCAGTCTCCGTGTTTTCGTCGAACTGTGTCATTGTGCAAAATAGAGAGAGAGAGAGAGAGAGAGAGAGAGAGAGAGAGAAAGGAAGAGGAGAAAGAGAGAAGCTTTTCATCGGCAAAACGCCGCGTCGAATTTTTCAAGCGTTTCCGATTAAAGGTTAAACGCTCGACATTCGCTGGCGAGGAATTAATTCGCGACGACAAAGCGGGAAAACGATGAGAAAGCCGGATCGTGTGGGCGATAATAACGTGTATCGGACCTCGGACGACGCGAGTCCAAGGCGCGTTTGATGTCCTCGGGCAGCAACAGCTACCTGAAGCCCCTCCGCGTTAAACTCTGCTCGTGTTATTGAGCCTGGTGTAAAACACCACGTGCGCCTAAGTTCGTCTAAGGGGTGTTAATCTACAAGGAATCGATATACGCCCCGGATCATCATCAGGAGACTTTTCCGTCAACGGGAATAACTGGCCGCCATTCTTCTCAATCTTTGATGCGAATGCTCGGTAACTGCCTTTCGATCGATTCTGAATAAACTGTTGACTTATTTAGAGTCAATATATATTAATTCTCCAAATAAACTTAATAATAATAGACTTCATGACTAAGATTATTGATTGCGAGACCAATCAGAGCTCTCGAATGACATCAACCACTGACTGTTTATCCAACTCCTCTTGCTCTAATACGTACGTATGTATGTATATGCAACCCTCGAGACACCCCGTATGCAGGACCGGTGGTCGGAAAGCGGGAAACGGTTTAACTACTAGGTCTACATCAAACATGTAGATGTGTAGGGATGACGTATATAATCAGCATGCGGCTTATGCATCAAACCGCGCACGCGGCACGAATCCATCGCACTGTTCGATGTACGGGGTGTAGTTGCTCGCTTGAATCGATAACGTTACAACGAAATTTCCGCCAGTCATCGAGCACACAAAAAATCCCAGAATATATATATATACAGGGTGTTTCTTAACCAGTTCGAAAAATTTTCGGAGATGATTCTTTGTCGAAAATTAAGGGGGGTTTTTCATATAAACATATACTCCTACATCCCTCCCTGTGGAGTTGCACTTTTCCAAAAATGGGGGTAAAAATTAGGTTTTTATTTTTTAGTTTTTTATTATAATTTTGCTTTTGTTCCAATTTTCCCAACATTTACTCTAATTTTATTTTTATTTTAAAATTTAACTTCTCGTAATTCGAAACCTATGCTATTTAGCATCGTGCTGTGCACGATAACGTATTTGATTTTTTTTCTTGAAAGCTACTGGTTTTACGAAAAAAATAAAAGAAATAAAAAAGTTTCTAAATAAATCAAACTTTCTAATGCATATTTTTAGATGATCATATTCCGGCCCATTAAAAAGTTTGAATAAAAAATTGAATAGGGGTTGCTAGCTAGTTTCATCCCCTTATAACAATACGGGAGGCTGAAAAAATATTAATAAATAACCTCTTTACTAGTAGAAAATATCCACCTAATTTCATTTCTTTAACTTGTTCCAAATTTGAGAAAAAAATAAAAACCTAATTTTTGCCCGTATTTTTAGAGAAGTGTAATGTTTCTATGAAAAACCTCTCTTAATTTTCGACAAAGAATCATCTAAAATTTATCGCACTGATTAAGAAACACCCTGTATATTCTAGCTCGAGCTGGAAATTTTTCAAAATACATGCATATCCCCCAGGGGCAAAACACACACGCGTTCGACGAAAGAAGGATTCGAAAGCTTGGATTCGTCCAGACACATGGGACATTTCGTGACTCTTGGGTTCGAAAGAAAGAGACTGATTATGGGTTTCGCGATTCGTTGCTCGCCCGTTGCATCCTGACGGTTTGCGGATGATCGCCGATTTCCTTCGCCATGTAACAAATTGGAGCTCTGCGCGACCATTCGCTCGAATCGCAAATATTTGACGAACCTGGCAGTTCCAGCCGCCTAACGTCGCCGACGCGACGACAAACATTGAACGTTTCTCTCCTTGTCTTCTGTTCTCGGCCGATGCGAGAAACTGAATTTCTCTCTTCCGCTCGATCCAAAGAGAGAGCCTGATAATGTTGACCTTCGTCACTTGATTAAAAGCGTTAATTTTCCATTTTCTTCACTTCTCTCTCTGTCGGATTTTTCTCTTAACGTTTCCTTTCTTTCATCGATCGTCGCGGAAGAAAAAAATTCACCCAAGGGCGAAAAATTCCTATGAATTTCCATTGACGTTATTTGTTTTCATTAAAAAAAAAAATCACGGTTTGCTCTATAAATGTCTAATAAATAATTATGGTGACAATTAAACCGTCATGGATGCAAAAAATACGAGAAATAAAATATTTTGTTAGGATTGCGACGAGGGATAAACGAATACTATAAAAAATTTCATCTCTCCTTTCGGTCGAATTGAACGCGTAATCCAAATTTTTTAACATTTTGGCCGGTCGCGAGGCGTACGTTACGTTAGGCAATTCCATCATTTTGGCGGTGTTTATTTGAGATAAGATAAAAAAGAGAAAAGAATCTCACTTCTGCCGGCACAAGGCAACGTATCAACGGCGAGAGGCTTGCACGAGAACGGACTGTCTATCCAAACATTTAGCGGGTCGCGTATAAGCAGCATTATGTATAATCCGTGCGATATAGACCCGTGTATCTAAATATAGCGGCGTGTTTCCTTTTTTAAGACACGTCGGGGTGTGTTATCGCTGTAATTGAAACGTCGCTCTTATTGCTATAAACGAGACCTGGCCGGTTAAACACGACTGTCACAAACACGACATTACGTATCTCTCCCGAGTTTTTTTTTCCCGGTCTCTCGCGACAAATTCGCGATCCTTATTAAAGATCATCCAATCCGGAAGCGACTTCCGCCGAATCAACAATCGATAATTATACGTGACGGATAAATATTTATCCTCCGCACTGACTCAGATTGAAAATATTTTCGAGATACAAGTTTCATTCTCTCCGCCGTATTTAGTGCACATAAAGAGGTCGAATTTTTTTTCCTTTTCTACTCGTGTCACGCGCGCTTCTTCAAAGAGAATTCTCTTGCAAAGCAAGCGACGACCGCTCGAGTCTGAGGTAAAATTCAAAAGAGCGGCAGTGTCCTTCTATTAGATTATTCCTTCTCGAGGCGAAAATTCACTCGGACAATTCGCACGGTGTCTCCATTACAGCTAGTCTGAAATAATTCGCGGATTCGCAAAGCTGCGTGGATTTCGAGATATAATGAAATTCGTGCGTTCGTCCCCTTTCCATAAATTACATTCGCGAGTGTGTATCTCTGCGGAAGAGAGAGAAAGGGAGAGAGAGAAAGGACGATCGGGCGCAGTCGCAGAAATGCATCCGCAAGATTATAATCATCTTGCATCTCCCTCGTCTACGAATATGTCGGAGGCGCTATATCTCACCAGCGCCGAGCGCTGCCTAAAAATACGACGCGCTATTTTTAACGTCAACGCGATTCCCGCTGCACACGAGAGAGGACGGAAACCGCACCGCGTCTCACACCAGTGGGGAGAAAAAAGAGAGAGAGAGAGAGAGAACGCGAGAAATCCGCGATAATACGATTACAAGCTGCACGAAACATCGACAGGAGAGAGAAGGAGAGAGTCCCATTGTGAACGAGACGAATTTAGTCATATACCAAAGTTCAAGTGGAGAATTTTGCTCAAAAATATACGTGTATACACACCCATACATACATCCCTCCCTCTCTCTCTCCTCGTCCAAGTATTCTTGTAGAGTATATTATTATAAGAAATACAAAAGTCGTGTCGGAGTTTTTCCGTTCGATTCCGATTCTCTGCTCGATTATAATTTGTGATAATGAATAATTGAAATAAAAAATTTTCTCTAGAAAAAAATACACTTTTTTAATCGATTAAAATTACATCGAAAATTTTTAATCGATTAAAATTACACCGACGCAACTGATATTCTTGTGGTGATTTTACAAGAGCTTATTCCCGAATATAAACATTATTAATGTGGAAATTTATGTCTTTTTTCTTATACAAGCGTAAAATAATCTGGTGCAACATTGCAACATACGTATAATCCTCGTCTCTTCAACTTAGCAATCGCATTCGATCGACTGTTCGTTCCTCGAGTCGTCAGATATACGCTTGTAATCGTAATCCCATCGAATTACGCGACGAATTCGCTTTACGTAACTAAATCAACGCTCGCATAATCGAATTAGCGTTAGAAAAAAAAGCACCAGGCTGGGTCAATTCATCGGGAGAACCCCGTGAATAAACGAGTGGCCCCTATTAAAGCGATTACCTCGTTAAGACATTGTCTCCATTGGCATTAAATCGGTGTCACAAGCCTATGAATATACACGCGTACATATGTATATTTCGAGCGCGCGAATGGCTTTTCGAGAGAGAAACTTTGTTCCCGTACGTAAGAATAAAACTCTAAAAAGCCATAAATGACAAGAGAGTTTCTCGGAAACTATAAACAGATATATATGTGCAACATTACAGCCTCTATGTGCATCCTAAAAGCTTACTCAATTTTTAAATATTTGAATAAATATTTAAAAATTGAGTAAGCTCTTGTGTATTTTTATATATTTCTGACGTAAACGTGAAATATCATATTGCAAAAAAATTAGTGATAGAGACGACTGACAATTATAAATATATCCATGCGAAAAAATTGAATTTAAAAAAATATGTACACGTTTGAATACACTATTCATTGATGGCGAAGTAAAAGAATAAGACACGTTTATTAAACGAAATTTGTTTCAAAAAGAGATATGGCGAGCACAACGTCGACAGATTTGCACAGAGAAAAATGGTTTGATTGTATCAACAAGACATATATGATGGAAAGCATTTTGGTTAAATCAAACAGAATTTTTAGTTATTGTGATAAGACTCCATTTTTTATAACTAGAATGTTCAATTAATGTTCAATTAATGTTTTTTAATGTTTTTTCCTGTTATATTAACTAAACATGGACACAGTCATTTTTTTTTAAATTTAGTATTATTATTAAGAAAATTTGGTAAATTTTACAGGAAGAGAAATTAATCATGCTTTGATAATTCCTAAAAGAATTCTGATTCATCCATTTTCCAACAGACATACTGGTTGAATCTACTAGATTTCTAATTAATGCAATCAGATTTTTTTCTCAGTGTGTGATGCTATCGACGTGTAAACGTTATCTAAATTTTTTTATCATAATTATAATCTATACAATGTGTATACAAATCATCTCTGAACAGATTACAATAATTGTGCCTCGTATTCTTTGCACATAGAAAGATCCATCAATCGAACTAATCAATCAGTGAAAATCAATTAATAATAATTAATAAATTAATTAATAAATTAATAATCGCGAAAAAAGCGTGTATTAAATATATATTAAGAATATTTTTTTATTTGTTGTATAAACTTTTTTTATGTTTATTTTACGAGAGATTGTTACGGAAGTATACGTGTGTTTACATGAATAGATGGCACGGCATCAACACGGCTCATTGAGCGAGCCGGTTGCGCTATTTTAAATTATTCGCGACTTAATTTCGTACATGACGTCAAGCTCTCAGAAAAATGTATAGAATAAAATGACTTACTATTTGGCGCAGTCGATGAGCTGATACTCGTTACTCCTTTCGAAGCTCTGTTGAACGCCCCGATCTTTCCAAAGGGTTTCGACGATTTCGTAAAATTCCTGGAACCAAAACGATATTGGACGATATTAGGCTCAATTCTGCAAATTTTTCGATGAGAAAGATTTACTTGATCGAATCCGTCAATTTAAATTGTACACATCACTTTGATCGGAGAGACGTGTAAAAGGGACAGTGTCGTAAAGACAATTAAAGTTGTAATATTTTGGAGCTCATATTTATTATTCTCTTCTGTTTATGATCTGCCAAGAGAAGGGCAAATTTTAATATCAAAATTGCTTTTTATTTATCTTGTCTGTATTTGTAATAAAATTTGTTTGACAGAAAAAAGGTAAACATATCTCTTGTTGAAAAGTGCGTGCTCTTGAAAGCAACTTGACATTTTTTCATATCGCGAATATTTTTGAGAAATTTTCATAAAAGAGACGAATCATTCTCTTAATATACGATCTTACAATATACCATAATAAGTTTGTCTGAAAATTTTCTCATAAATCGCACAAACGATCCTCTCGACATTCTTCGCGCATTATTCATTCCGAAATACATGATCACGTTTCGGGCGAAAGGAGTGCAGCAGACAATAAACTATTATGAATGTTTCCGGTGCTGTGCAGGCCTAGATCGTCGGGGATAAGAATACATCTCGTAAATCTAAAGTTTCGGAATTCCGTGCAGGTATGCAACGGGTGAGCAACCGGCGAACGCACAATTTTCGCGATACAAAGCGAGGAAGACCCCGCTGACGAATCGAACGGCGCGAATCCCCGCAATAGACGACCTATTCAAGTATATTTATAGTACATTTATCGCCGTCTTTATTGCACGCCCGATCGCTGGACTGTTGTAATGTTTGACGTTTAATTCGTCGTTCAACTCGTCGAAAAACACGCCGCTCGTGAAATCCGCGACACTGAAGGATGAAGCTAAACACACGCAGATGCTGCGTGAATCGAAGCCTTTCGCGAAGGCACAATTTTTGTTGATTCATTGGCGAAAATCATATCAAGATAAATAAATAAATGAATTAAAAAATATCTCCGTCTTGTCCATTGACAATAATAAAATCTCTGAAACTTTATTCATTATTTACAACATTGCAATTTATATATTTTTATACAAAGTATCTTTTAATTAATTAATTACCTAAAGCTTTAAAAAATTCTCTCATCTTTAAAATTGACGGACTCTATTGTTCTTTTCTGAGAACGCGATACCTAGAATTCATTACGCATCTTATATTACGGTTTACATCCTGCCATTGCGTAAAACCGTCGCCATAGAAGGCACTAAAGGAGAGGAATGTAAAAGTGAATTAAAATTGCGACTTAAATCTTACGTAAATAACGATGGCCGCGCAAGGCTACGCGTTTCGCATTATCGGCGAAGGATGTTGAGCGCATTAATAATTTAGATGTTATTGTGTCGGGAAACTCGGTTTCTTGCAAGTGCGTAGGCAGTTTGACGCTTGGGCCGCGAATTTCCGTTCATAGAAATATTTAAGAATGACGGAGCGAAACGACGCGATACTACGACGTTCCGATTCAAATTATCGTGAGAATGTATTCGTGATCGAAAGTGAAACGTTTATTCCCAATACATGTTATCTGGGATGAATCCTCGTAAATATTCTGTCAAGAAAAATTGCGCTTAAATTTTAAAAATTAAATATTAAAATTAAATTAAAATTAAATTAAAATTAAATATTAAAATTAAATTAAAATTAAATTAAAATGAAATATTAAAATAAAATATTAAAATATTAAAATTAAAATAATTTAATTAGGTACCATTTGAATCTTGAGTTAGCAAATACTTCCGTTAAATACACAATAGGAATGTACAATACACAAATGTATATGCTATTAATTAAATTGATATTAATATTTTCTCGGATGTATAATATCGATAAATATTATCTCGCGAAAATTTTTCTAATCAGTGTGGTAAATTATCCGTAAACACTATTAATAGCGGCGCTATTTCAGTTAAGAATTTCATCGACGAATTTTCACCAACGACGCATTCTTGTAAGCGCGAATTAAAACTTGTCGAGTAATCGCGGTGCATGCATAAATCAACGTCGAAACAACGTAAAGTATTATTAATTATTTGAACCTCGCAGCTGCATCGCGCTTCTATCGCGCTGATATTTCTGGCGAAATACAAATGTGCGCGAATAACGAGACAGAGGGGAGTTTAGTTTATATACACGCATATATAGGGTGTTTCTTAATAAATGCAAAAAATTTTCGGAGATGATTCTTTGTCGAAAATTAAGGGGGGTTTTTCATATAAATATATACTCCTATATCCCTCCCTGTGGAGATACACTCCTCTAAAAATGGGGGTAAAAATTAGGTTTTTATTTTTCAGGTTTTTAGGTTTTTATTATAATTTTGTTTTTGTTCCAATTTTTCCAACATTTACTCTAATTTTATTTTTATTTTAAAATTTAACTTCTCGTAATTCGAAACATGCTATTTAGCATCGTGCTGTACACGTATTTTATTTTTTTTCTTGAAAACTGCTGATTTTATGAAAAAAATAAAAGAAATAAAAAAGTTTCTAAATAAATCAAACTTTTTAATGCATATTTTTAGATGATCATATTTCGGTCCATTAAAAAGTTCGAATAAAAAATTGAATAGGGGTTGCTAGTTTCATCCCCTTATAACAATACGGGAGGCTGAAAAAAATATTAATAAATAACCGTTTTACTAGTAGAAAATATCCACCTAATTTCATTTCTTTAACTTGTTCCAGATTTGAGAAAAAAATAAAAACCTAATTTTTACCCTCATTTTTGGAGGAGTGTAATTTCACAAGGAGAGATGTATAAGTATATGTTTATATGAAAAACTCCCTTAATTTTCCACAAAGAATCATCTCGTAAAATTTTTCGCACTTATTAAGAAACACCCTGTATATATGATAAATATTATAAATCGCGTATCTCGAAAAAAAATTTTTCCCCGCAGCCAAAGTGCTCTCGGAGATGGAAATTATTAATTCGAATAATCATCGACGGAAATTGCCGGAGGATTTCGTTTCGACTCGAAATAAACACCGATCCTTGCATGTCGAAAAAAAATACTTTAAAAACAAAACACCGAATAACGTTTATGACGTTGACGACGATAAAGCGATAATTAATTAGAGTAAAAAAATAATCCCTTCGCTGATATATACATTTATTTACGAATTAACGATCAGTACCACTGCATTACGTGTCGGTTCGTGGATCGGAAGAAACGAGAGAAACGATGTTCCCGAAAGGCATGTCCCGAAAGCCGCAACCCGAACCCGGGGTAAATTGGCAAGCGATGTAGAGTTCGTTCTCTCTCTTTCTCTCCCTCTCTCGTGCCCTTTCGTCGCCCCTAGTGTCACGGACGAACTTTGGCAGGACACGACGCGGCTCCTCGCGACAGCGAAAGTCCATTCCGTATCGAGGGGCTCGCCTTAATCGCGTTGCCTCGCAGGCTAACGACAAATCGCCGCTTGGCAATAAACGACACACGACGGTTATATTAATAAATTCTCCTGTCGATGCTATTTCCACGCTTCCAACGATCGATGGGACGGACGCATCGTGTGTCGATCCGTCCGTCTCCGCGCCAAGGATCGCCTATTACCGCGATTATGCACGTACTAATAATTTCGTCCAAACGCGTCATCTCTCCATGCCTAACCCTAAACGCTGCCACGCAAGGTATTTGTGCGTACTCGGCTAAAAATACAGGCGAAAATACAACACATGTCGCACATGGCGTGTCTTTGCAAAAAGGAGCGAGAGCGACTCTTGGACACTCAAAACGCGCGTAAATCGCGATTGAGAGATTCGCAGAGAGATTTATTTTAATCGGCGCACATTTTGGCATTTATATAATTTTAGTACATAATTTTTTATATAATTATATAATTTATAGTTTCTTATCATCGCTATATAATTTTTTATTATCGCGCGTTTCCGAAAATTCCTTATCGTATTATCGAATAATATAATGCTATAATAATATAATACGAATAATATAATATAATAATATAATATAATCGAATAAATAATATAATAGTTACTTCGATTTTTATCGCTCTCTCCTGAAAATATATTCGAGTGAATTATTTAATGTTTCAAGTGGTACACGCGTTCACGGCTCCATAATTCGCCTTCGTTACATTGTTTTCGCATCATCTCGATTATTCACGAGTTAGCGTAAGCCGATTATATATTCATCGCTCGAGTGAAATATCGCATCGATTTGTTTGTGTACCGAAATTTAGGCCTAGGATTTTCCGAAAATAAACTTCCGCATCCACTCTCGCCCGCCCGTTTTCCCTTTTCGTCTCACATATGTAAATACACATATATATATATATATGTAGAGAACCGGATGACAGTGACAAATTAGACGCGAATCGTAGAAGGCGTCGGCCGAAATTCGCGGGAAGTATTCTGGATATCTCTTTGTCTCTCCCAATTGCGAAAATAGCGCCGGCGATTTATCAGGTAAATTGCACACGCAACATTTGCAAGTGAGGCAAATTGTGCGCCTATTTATTTATTTATAATCGATACGATAAACACACAGTGGAAACCTTTCCATACACGATGCACGTTCTATTTTCTCTACGTAATAAATTGCCGATATAATTGAATAGGTCGATGTTGCAACAACGGCTCTTGTCTCGAGAGAACTCGAGAGAGGCGAGATTAATTCGACTGATTTCAAATTAAATGTTAATTTCCTTCGATTCTGGGAAAAGTGAATTAGATCGCGTACGCGCGATTATTCCGGATTTCCTTCGAGTTCCGATCTCGATCTGACATATCTCCGAAAAGTCTCGTTATGAGCGCGATAATCGTAAATATTGCGCGAATCATCAGAGGAAATCGCGAGATTAACGTTCGATGGCTCCAAATGATTTAGTTCAATTAATCCGGATACACATCATCGACTCGGAAAACGCGCCACGTGCGACGAATAATGGCCGATATAAAGGTGTACTATCATGTGTATGTGTGTGTATGTGTGTACATATTCGTCACGTTGAATGACGCAAAACGCGCGGACTATTTCGTCGCGCGACAATTTTATTTCGAGAGCCGGGGCGCGTCACTTTACGAGTCTGCGTTTGGCGCTTCCTGTCTCGACACCCCCGCGACTTTTGCAAGCCGGATGCTAAAGGGCTACCCCAAGATAGCCCTTTAAAATCTCCGGAACTTTAAAGCAGCATGAGCACCGCGAATTCTTCATTAATAGCGTCATTCAAATAGCAATTAATTTGATTCGATCACGATTTAATTTAAATTGGATTTATTAATTTAATAGCTACTTGTAATCATTCGATTACTTTTAAAAGAGCCACCCAATACATATTATTTTTTCAATGATTTTTTTTTTACTAGCACTGATAGGATCGCTTCTTATCAAGACTCGAGCAGTGAAATTCTTCAGGCGAGGGGGAAAAGAATCGATGTGAATTCCCATTACGTATACAGAGTGTATCTGAAATGATGCACTAAACTTTAGGAGCGTATTCTAGAGGTCAAAATAAGACTTTTTTTCTTATGAACATGGGTCCGCAAATGAACCCCCTCCGAGCTAAAATTCGAAAATGTGTGAAATTGACCAAACACCCGCAACGCAAATTTATTTATCTCTCAAGAGAGGGTGATAGGTAACGTCAAAATCTTTTTTTTTTCTGAAATACAGCCAATTTTTAATTTTTTCTCCAAACTTTAGGGGCCTCTAGCTCGGAGGGGGGTTCATTTGCGGACCCATGTTCATAGGAAAAAAAAGTCTTATTTTGACCTCTAGAATACGCTCCTAAAGTTTAGTGCATCATTTCAGATACACCCTGTATAAACGCACGAGTAAAATGATCGCATGAATTTGCGAGAGACACAATCGGACGACACCGTGTGTACGTACATACATACATGCGTGAGAAATGGCGCAGCACATCGTGGGGTACAGGGCACTATAGCGCGCTAACATGTGCGGTGGCTGTGTAAACATTGTAAACACTGATCGTGCTACGCGCAGTGGTTCTCATTGGCTGAGAGATCGCACTTATGTTTATGTTACGCAGATATCTGCATTATATTAATCCGCACAATTCCATGTATTCCATATATGATAAATTTCCCAATGATTAACGCATCCATTATTATCGATATAAACAATAAGAAATCTAAAATATTATAAATACGAAGATTGTGCGAGCCTTTTGCTGCAATAGCCGCCGCAAACTTTAGAGCGGGTTATTCCTTTCAGGCCAATCTTTTATGAAACTTATACGATATTAAATTTTTCGCTTACACACATTGCTTTTTATAATATTGCACTGTTTTGAACGAGTATTAGCAGAATTTATGATTACATAAAAAATATAATTTTGCTTTACGGCTACCGACAATTCGATCGAAGTCTTAATGATCCTCGCGTAAAATGTATCATCTCGAGTTTCTTTTCGCAGCGCGCTTAAGCTCGTAAATTTATGGGCATTTATGCCCTTAATTCTGCCTCAACTACTTTCGCCGAGATTGGAAAATCATTATTTTCATTATTTTCATCAAAATCGACCGATATTAATTTCATGAAATTTTTACGAACGAAGCTAATCGGGGATGAGAACAGTTCGATAGTCACGTTTTTGGACACGCGTTTTCGGCCAGAACAACGCGATCGATTCGCCGAAGGGGATTAAATGAAACTAACTCGCCGGAAAAAAAGCCCCAATGCGCTTTCATCGCTTTATTAATACACGCGATTATCGAAACTAATGATTTCTCGTACGATTGAATTATTATTGGATCATCAGTGTAATTACAATTATATTTTTAGCGTGCGACACGATAATCTAGACTTTGTGACATTTATGGATCCTTATACGTGGCGCACAAGCAAGATTCTGCAATTTAAAAACAAACGTTACGCAATCGCTGGGCGACCCAAGGGAATCGAGAGGAAAAAATAAAAATAATTTCGCGAAAATTGAGGCACGGATGATGTAAAGAGCAAACAGTCGTAGTGGGCGTGTACAGATGCAAATGCTATTCTTCAAGCAAAATCACGAGAAATAATTGAGATGACACACAGACTGAAATATCAAGTGGACGAATCCGTGTGTAAACATTGCAACGGGCAAAACTCGCGAAGGAAAAGGCCGGATTCGTCATGTTCTCTTTTCGTCTCGACGCAAAATCTTTGCGCGCGTGAAATTCAGACAGTCTATTCAGAAAGCAAAACTCGTGATGCAACCTGTCGCCCGAGGCGATTGTCCCGAAGACTTCTTCTGTATTTCGCGCGCGAGAAGGTCGATGAGTTATTCGCGAGCGCGAAGGTGAAGCCCGTTTCGTTTCGCGAACGTGTAACGCAAACAAGACGAGGAGAGGCTGACTCACCGAAGGATAATCGAAGTCTGGGGAAGACGAGACTTCCAGGACATAATCCATTCTACTCTGGTTCGCCGGGTCCTCCAGCGTAACGGGCGGCGTTAACGTACTCATCGCAGTGGTTATCGTCTGCAACAGAAATGATGTATTCATTTATGACATGGTGATGACACATGCTAGAATATGTCCACCTTTTTTTCCTCAAACATTTTTCCGCCGGATTTAAATAAATGTATAATTCAAATAATTAATTTTATTTGAAAGAATTTTTTTTGTATATATTGCAGGCAAAATATATATTGTTATATATATTGTTATATATATTGTTATAATGTAATATTGTTATAATATTGTTATAATATTATATTGTTATATATATTGTTATAATGTTATATTGTTATATATATTGTTATAACATTGTTATAATGTAATATTGTTATAATATTGTTATAATATTATATTGTTATATATATTGTTATAATGTTATATTGTTATATATATTGTTATAATATTGTTATAATGTTATATACAGGGTGTATCTGAAATGATGCACTAAACTTTAGGAGCGTATTCCAGAGGTCAAAATAAGACTTTTTTTTCTTATAAACATGGGTCCGCAAATGAACCCCCCTCCGAGCTAAAATTCGAAAATGTGTGAAATTGACCAAACCCGCAACGCAAATTTATTTATCTCTCAAGAGAGGGTGATAGGTAACATTAAAACATTTTTTTTCTGAAATACAGCCAATTTTCAATTTTTTCCCCAAACTTTAGGGGCCTCTAGCTCGGAGAGGGGTTCATTTGCGGACCCATGTTCATAGGAAAAAAAAGTCTTATTTTGATCTCTAGAACACGCTCCTAAAGTTTAGTGCATCATTTCAGATACACCCTGTATATTGTTATAATATTGTTATATATATTGTTATAATGTAATATTGTTATAATATTGTTATAATGTTATATTGTTATATATATTGCTATAATATTGTTATAATGTTATATATATTATAATATTGTTATTGTTATATATGTTATAATATTGTTATTGTTATATATATTGTTATAATGAAAACTGAAGATGAAATGTTATTTTTATGATCAATCTATGTATCCTTCGTGTTCCTCTCTTATGATTTCAAGTTTCTAATTTACGTAGTTAATAATATTCACTCGTACTGAGTATACATATATTGTGTAACAAGAATTACCGATTAACGTTACATTAGATGAGACAAGACAAGGATTAATTGTGACTTACGGTGCCTTTCATTTATAAGCGATAAAATTTATTGTACTTTACGGTGCTTCCCATTCATAAAAGCGATATAATTCAATAAAGATGTAAAAATGTATATCTCTTCATAAAGATATACCTCTGATATTCTTGCGCGAAGAGAGATCGTCTTAATTTTTTTATTACGCCGGTTCGTTTAGTAATTGCCATCACGTTGTTAATTACTTGGTAAGAATTTCGTATGCAAGGAATAATTGGACGTGCGGCGTAATTTGGTTTAATACAGTACAGCGTACGGAAGTGGCTGTATTTTGCATAGAGGTTACACATAATCGAGCGAACAGCTAAATGCGTATTCGGATGACAAATCGGTGACAATACTCCTCCGTTTCAATTTGATATCGCGAATTTGCGTGTCACGTAACGGTTACGTCGAGTTATTTCGAGCGCAACAATGTATACGTCTAATATAATTGGGTACGGAGCAAACGTGGAATTCGTAATGTGGCATTGACGAAAATTCGACTGCATTCAAACTACTGTATCGCCATGAAAAAAAGCCGAGAAACAGGTAAAAAACCTCATGAATTTTATATAATTTTGAATTAATAATTATATATAATAAATTATTATATATAATTATATAATATAATAATATAATAATCAATATTTCAGTATATAATTTATATATTAATATATAATATTATAGTTATATATATTATGTATTATTATCTATAAATTTTATATATAATTTTCTACTAAATATTTATTCTAAATTAAATTCTACTATATTATTATTATTACAAATATTGTCTTTTTTAATTTGAGTTTTGAGCAATAGATATGAAATTTTTACGCAAAAGCATAAAATTTAATATACGCTTACCAAGATGGCGTCCCTAATGTTCTTCTTAATGTCTTCGATCTTTTGCCGCTTCTCCCTGCGAACACGAGAACACGTCAGATATTAGTATCGTTAGAAACTCGGCGTCAATTCATTGTCGACTGCGTAATTAAATGTGACGATTAACAATGAATTGCACAGATGTAGCGTAAGATCGAGCAGTCGATGCGATCGAGTCACGTGCTGGATGAAAACGATGAAACAGCCGCGTGTGTTGCTTTTAACCGTATATTTTCAGAATAATTCGATAATTTTAGCAGCGATCGAGCGGCTACT
Source organism: Camponotus vicinus (assembly GCF_025532165.1). Classification (NCBI taxonomy): domain Eukaryota; kingdom Metazoa; phylum Arthropoda; class Insecta; order Hymenoptera; family Formicidae; genus Camponotus; species Camponotus vicinus. The sequence goes on from NW_028141949.1 coordinate 7,177,481, forward strand.
ACCATGTGTTTGGAAGAGCGCAACTTGAACTCATGGCCGATATGTGAAAACTGTATTTCTGGATCATTTTGTTTTCAGCAGACATTTCGACCAAGAGATAAACCTTTTTTTGTCCGGGATGCAAGCTAAAAGGGATCTGGCGAAAGAGCTCGTCGCCGAGTTGTAAAAAAAGGAGTCGCATCGGAGGTATTGATCGAGAAAGAAATCATCGCGAAATAAGGGACTTTCCACTGCGTTATCAGCATTTAACACAAAATTTACGACACACGCGAACCGAGTCGTTTGTTTACATATCGTTTTCATCATCTATTCAGTAGTCGCTGACACTCGTACATTTATAATAGGAACTCTAACAATAGTATCTCACCTCGAGAATACGAAAGTACATTATTGGTTTTTTTTGTTTTAACGCAGAGAAATTATTTTAACCGAATTTCGTAAAATTGATATGTGTATTTTATTTTATTTCGATGGACATATAGCAGAGAATCTTTGGTACCAACATCAGAAATACACGAATCCTTGAATTTGTATAAATAAAGTTCGTTGAACACGAAAGATTGGTTTTTTTTGTTTTAATGCAGAGAAATTATTTTAACCGAATTTCGTAAAATTGATATGTGTATTTTATTTTATTTCGATGGATATATCGGAGAGAATCTTTGGTACCAACATCAGAAATACACGAATCCTTGAATTTGTATAAATAAAGTTGAACACGAAAGATTGGTTTCTTTGGTTTTAACGCAGAGAAATTATTTTACCCGAATTTCGTAAAATTGATATGTGTATTTTATTTTATTTCGATGGATATATCGGAGAGAATCTTTGGTACCAACATCAGAAATACACGAATCCTTGAATTTGTATAAATAAAGTTGAACACGAAAGATTGGTTTCTTTGGTTTTAACGCAGAGAAATTATTTTACCCGAATTTCGTAAAATTGATATGTGTATTTTATTTTATTTCGATGGATATATCGGAGAGAATCTTTGGTACCAACATCAGAAATACACGAATCCTTGATTTTGTATAAATAAAGTTCGTTGAACACGAAAGATTGGATTTTTGTTTTAACGCAGAGAAATTATTTTAGCGGAATTTCGTAAAATTGATATATGTATTTTATTTTATTTCGACGGATATATCGGAGAATCTTTGGTACCAACATTAGAAATACACGAATCTTGAATTTGTATAAATAAAATTCGTTGAACACGAAAGATTGGATTTTTGTTTTAACGCAGAGAAATTATTTTAGTGGAATTTCGTAAAATTGATATATGTATTTTATTTTATTTCGATGGATATATCGGAAAGAATCTTTGGTACCAACATCAGAAATACACGAATCCTTGAATTTGTATAAGTTGAACACGAAAGATTAGTTTCTTTGGTTTTAACGCAGAGAAATTATTTTACCCGAATTTCGTAAAATTGATATATGTATTTTATTTTATTTCGACGGATATATCGGAGAGAATCTTTGGTACCAACATTAGAAATACACGAATCCTTGAATTTGTATAAATAAAGTTGAACACAAAAGATTGGTTTCTTTGGTTTTAACGCAGAGAAATTATTTTACCCGAATTTCGTAAAATTGATATATGTATTTTATTTTATTTCGATAGATATATCGGAAAGAATCTTTGGTACCAACATCAGAAATACACGAATCCTTGAATTTATATAAATAAAGTTTGTTGAACACGAAAGATCTACATCTTATCGTAAATTAGCAAAACAAGATATCCAATCATGTTATGATAATAATCATGAATCATTAATAAATTAACAATCTAAAAAAACGGCATAAATACAAATGTGAAAAAAAGTAATTACACTGAAGGAAAAAAACCGTCGAGAAATCACGCGAAAAGCTATATACCGGGTAAACAAAATCAAAGTTCTTCTTTAACGAGACAAGAGCAGTGTTCGATAAAATAATTTAAAGGATGTTTTTAACATCGTAACAGAGGTGTAAACGTTGGTTGTGACGAAAAGCGAAGATGGTAACCGCAAATAAATAACGCCAGACATAATAAGCACGTCTGGTGGAAAAATATGAAAGGAAAAAAAGCAATACTATAAAACTGCATCGGAGAACCACGTGTATATTTGTATGTCTACACAGAGAAAAAATGTATACTGTGTTCAAGTAAATATTATTTATTTTAAGTATATATCATAAGCTTGTATATCCGCAAATATATGATAAGTTCACCACAAGCATTAAATTTAATTAAATATATTCTGAATTTTAGTGACTGCAGTATTTTAGTCAAGAATATTAAATTGAAACAAAAATTTGGTTTGCTTATTGCATAGAGTTGGCGTAAAATAAGTTTGATTTTTCTTTAACACAACTTTACAATATTCTGAAGAAAAAATAAATTCTTCTTTTGAGCACACGATAATGAGATTTTTCTAGCACTTGTGTTGAGTATATTTTAAGACTATTATCAAGAATATATTCTTTGTTGAGAAGAACACTATTATTTAAAAAAATAAAAATAAACTGATTAATCGCTTTTCTTGCCAGTAGAATGATATTTTTCTCTGTGTATGATAGGCGCACGCGCTGATATCACTAATGCATCGTTTACGAAATGAATCATTCGCGCTGAAAAACTAATCATGCTAATTACATATTACGCTGCAGTTCGTGATTCGACTTCACGCAATTCATCCTCGATGCTCGATTCGAATCGCGAAAAAGAAAACGGAATGAATCTCGAGGAGGAGGATTAACGAATATTCGAAATCAGATAACTCTGAAGACAAACGTTGATGACAGATCCCGCGAATAGTCCCCCCTCTCGAGGACCATTTCATGATTCGATGATTAAATTCGATAGTGAAAGGAACATCTGGACGCGAAGATTCAATAAACATTCAGCGCCAATTTCGTGTCTCGTAAACGATCTAGGTGAGTACGATTGCATTCCGCTAACGCGATTTAATTGTAATGCGAGCACAGAACATTGTTGTAATATTACAGCAATATTGCTGCAATGTGACAACAATGTTCTGTGCTGTATGGGTTGTAATGAAAAAAAATGAAAAAAAAAGAAAAAAAGAAAAAAGAATCCTCAGGGAAAACAAAGGAGCGATTACCTTAGCTTTCAATGGGTTAACGACACATCGTCGGATTGGAACGGACGATGGGGACCTAACCGGACGCGACCGATCGCACGTGTTTATCGCCGCTTTTAAAAATAAAACTTACGCTTCGCTGAAACCATTGACGTGCAGTATCCTCATCTGTTTGACGATCGTGCTTTTGCCGGACTCTCCCGCTCCTGAAACAGGTGGCGAAAATCGTCAGTTCGTTAATTCCTCCCTTCTTTGCGTTTCTCGGTCTCCTCTCGCCGGCTCCGCAAAATTTGCGCGCGCGATGACAAGTGTGTGAAAAAAAAATGTATATATGTGTAAATAGATATCGTTGACCGCGAAATCGAGATTTCAGAAGCCGTGACATTATCGATCATCCGATAACGTAATCGGCGTGTCGCGACACATGGCAAACGCAGCGAGAATCGCACCATAATTTTCGCGTATAATTTATTGTGGGGTATAAATTCGCTGGCGCTGAAGGTCCATTTAAGACGGATCGAGAGAATTTTTCTGAATGTGACGCACAAAATCGTCACTTACATCGCGATTTATTTCCTAAATCCTTCGTTTCTCGAAGATTAAATATGTAATTTGCAATTGACAATTACATTTTTTTTTTTCGAAACAATTATGTGTTTTCTTTACACCAATCGATTCCTCTCATTATTTTGTACATAAAAGTATGAAGGTAAGATAATCGAAAAATGAATATTTTACTAGATATTTTATGATTTATGTAAAAATTGAGAAATTATTTCAAGCCTCATAACTCGAAAAGTATTCGATGAAAAAATATTTTATTATAGTGTTTTGAAAAGCTCTCGAGGTAAGCTACAAGAGCTTTTTTTTTGGCAACATATAGCCCTGACACCCTGTACAATTAAATTTGAAAAAAATGTTACACACCACTAATTATCCTTTTTTTTTTTATATGGCACTCGTGTTACTTTTCAACGTTAAATATCGTCGGCGTTCAACCCGTCAAAAACACACTCACCGCAAATCAAGCGAAAGAAAAAGTTTGCAAGTTTAATCTCAGAACTCTTGCAGTTTTCAACATTAATTACTCGACTAAGTGCAAACTCGATTAAAGGGAAAAAATCACGCGCAGAAATTGTATAAATATTACACAAGAGAGGAGCACATAAAAAAACTGCTCAAAGTTGAGTGTCCATATAATTAGACGTTTAATCTTACGTATAACGCCGATTATATGCTCATGTATGTGTTTGTACATTCATAGTTCATCAATGTAAATAAGATACACGTGAATGGGATGTATGTGAATCCCCTCTCGCCCTACATTTCAGATTTTTATAGAGACACTCGTCAGATTTGGGAGAATAATTTTTATGTATTTTTCAAAGTTTTTCAAATTTTGCATCTCCACCGCTCGACAACCTATCAATTCCAACTTTAAGAGCTTCTGAAAGCTTCATGGCCGAATCGCATGTGCAACAACACCCAACGGAGGCCAATCGGCCGCGCGTTTCGCGCGGCTTTAATGACACGCGAGGGGAGGGACAAACAATACGGCAACAGCTGTTGCTTCGTCGACGACGAGGACACGACGGCGACGACGATGACGGCGCGTTCGCATCGAATTAGAACGACGACCTACATAAACGCCGGATAATAGGAAGGCGATACGACGGGGCGCCGGGTTAAGCGTCGCGCTAAAGTAGCCACATCGTGTCGCGCACGCGTGTATCGCTATCGAGAAGTAGACATGTAGATGAAATGGGGAGAGAGACGGGGAGGAAATGTAGAGAGAGAGAAAAGAGAAAATGATACCTTTGGAGCTCGTAAAAATCGAGAGCAATCTGAAATTTGGCAAATTAATGAAATAAATCACGTTCTATTAAAAAATGTATTATATATATTTATTTATTTATTTATTATAACGTGTAAAAGAGGCTATATTATATAATCAACGATAAATCAATAAAGTATACCAGAGGAATAAAAAGCAAAAAAAATTGCAATGAATGAGATATGTGTGTGTATACAGGGTGTCCCAGACTTAACGAATCAGCCGTTAATAGCAGACTCCTGAGATCATTTGGAGACGAAAATTCTAATAGCAAAATGTTGAGGAAGACTTCATAAAAATGTTCAAACTACTGACTACTGTCGCATCAAAGACACAATCGCGCTCACTGCAGAATCCTATTTTTTACCTTATATTGATCCCTCTATCGATATCGATATTATCGCGCTGTACGCGGGCCCCTTGATGCGCTATCCCTGAGCACAGGAGAACGTAACGCGCTGATTGGTGGTATTTAATCTTTTGTAGCGCCGAAACTATACCTTCCTCAACATTTTGGTATTAAGATTTTCGTTTCCAAATGATCTCAGGAATCTACCATTAACGGCTGATTCGTCAAGTCTGGGACACCCTGTATGTATAGAAAAAAATATAAAAATACATATATGTAAATATTGTTCAAAATTAATCGTGACATCAAACAATCGAGTTTGTCAATAAGATAGACTATGAGAATAATCGTATAACTCTTAAACATGTTTATAAAAATAGACAGAGGAGAGAAGATGGGAGATATTTATTTTGCTCCATAATTTCTGGAGAAGAGGATAGCTTCCCTGAAAGTTATACAAGCCAAGGTGACTGACAATTTGATATAAGAACAGAATGTTTTTTTAGAGTTAAAAGACCACATGTACACGAGGCAAGCAAGAATGGAGGCAAGAGAAAAGGGAAGATGTATATATATATATATATATATATATATATACAATGTGTGAAAGAGACGAGGATCGGGAACGACGAAAAGGGTATAAACACGAGGCTGATGGATATTGGTGGATGCCTGCCTCGTACGATAATCGATAAAATTGAATCACGCACCGCTGAACATCGCGATAGTGCGGCTTGCCCTCGGCCTCGCGGAGGCTCTCTTTGTCCGAAACCGACGACCACCGGCCATCGGGCCCTTCCCGCGTTTAACGCGTCACGGTTCACCAACGCGATCGCCGCGCGACGAATGGAGAACACCCGGGGGATTATCTTCGGAGCGCACGAGCTGTATTCAAATCGACGAATACTTGAAAAAAAAAATCTCATCTCGAGAAGGAGAGCGAGATGAAAGGCGTCGTTAGATTCGAAAAGTGCCCGATATCGATTGCTTCTTTTGATTTCTAAATTTCCTGGCGACGAATTAAATTGTAGAAAGAAATCAATCAATGTTTGTCGTATCTAAAATATCGAAGGTGAAGCTGTCAAGCTGACGGGAATATATTTCAGAGTCGCTCGAAAGGTAAGAGAGGAGAGAAAGGGTTAAGCGACTCACCGAGCAAGAGTAACCTGTGAGTGGCCCGATAGACCTGCTTGTCCTTCTGCAGCTGCCTGGTGATGGCGTCGGATCGCCTCTTCTGATTCTTGCTGTCATCCTGGCTGGCCTTGCTGCTCTGGCTGCCGAAACACCCCATGACACACCACGGGAAGGACACGCGTGGCTCGCCCTCTCCGTTTTTCCCTTCCACGTCTACCGGTCCGTGCCCGTTACCTTCTCGGGTCGCGTTGGCGACGGCGTCGGCGGCGGCGTCGGCGGCGGCGGCGGCGGTGATGGTGGTGCCGGCGCCGGTGACGGCGTTGACCGAGAGGGAGGACGACCGGGATCCGGATCGGGACGGACGACGACGGCCCGCGATCGAGTTAGTCGCGAGGGCGAGGGCGGCCGTGCGACCGGCGCCGACGTCGACGTCCGCGACGTCGTCGTCCGCGACGTTGCTCTCGTCGTCGTTGTTTACGGGCCGGTCGCGGGTCCGTCGCGGTTCGAAAAGCGCCCCGTGTCCCGCCGCGGTAAGCTCGCTCCCGTTCCGCGAGTCCCGCCGTCCGCCGTCCTCCGGTTCCGCCGTTCCGTTCGTCTCGGCCGCTCTCGCTCGCTCTATCGGGTGTCCCGTTCGCACGCCCGCGCGCGCGCGCTACGTCCTACGTCCTCCGCTCGCCACCACGGCCGATTGACGTCCCTCTCGGGTGTCTCGTTCGCTCTCTCCCGCCCCCTCGCCTCTTCCCCCCGCGGCCGGCGATGGATTCTCCCTCGGTCCTCCTGTCAAAGGCGATCTCGTCTCGCTCTACTTCTCGCTCCTTCTCTCTCTCCTTCCCCTCGCCGACGAATTCACCGCTCCTCGTCCCTCTCGATTATACCCGATGCGCGGAAATCACTCGGAGCGACACTCACGAGCACACTTCACGGCTACCTCTATCACTGGCGGCCTCCACCAGCCGCGAAACCATCATAACCATCGCGCACCATGAGCTCGGCGCTCCGCTCGCCGGGCGACTGAGAGAGCCCCGTGTTGCGCTTCTCTCTCTCCCTCCCTCCCGCTGATGCGCGCCACCACCTCTCTCGCTCGCGCTCGCGTCGATGAAAGAGAGAGAGAGCGCGCGCGAGAGGACGGTGCCGTGAAAACGTCGGTGACGACGTACGATGACGACGATGACGGCGCGCGCCGCGACCGACGTCGACGTCGATGTCGATGCCGATGGCGACCGGGCCCGACGAGACCGAGGACGGCTACCCGGTGATGACGGCGCCGAGCGAGGCGCAGGCGAGCGTAACAATCGACGACGGCCGAGCAGCGGAGTCGCTTACTCCGCCACCGGCCAAGCGACACGGGACGCGACGTGGACAGCGGCACCGAGAGCGCCGGTCGCCGAGGTCGGACGAGGTCGCTCCCGTCACTGGCGCGCACTCGCGTCGGAAAAACACACGGGAAAACAATGCGTGTGTCGGCACTGCCTCTCCGTCGTTATCTGTCTGTCTGTCTATCTATCTCTCTCTTTCGTCGCGACGTCTCCGGCGATGCGGCCGGCGCGAGAGATACGGGAGAGCGAGAGCGAGAGCGAGAGAGAGAGAGAGAGAGGATCGAGCGAGCGAGACAGATATGTACACGCGAATTCGACTTGATGGATAGACTCGGTATAAGACACACGACTCGGCCTCTTCGACGTCGATGACGTTGATAGATCGAGTCCGCCTCTGCGAGGCTCGCGCTCGTCACCGGGTCGGTTCGCCAAACGGTAGTCGACTGCCGCGACCTGGACGACCTGGACGTTTACGCGCTGTTGCGCTGGCCACCCGATCTTCGCCGGCTACCTCTACCTCCTCCTCCTCCTCCTCCTCCTCCTCCTCCTCCTTCTCGCTCCCTCGCGTGGATCTTATTCGCGAGAAAGAAGGTTTCGCGACGATCGTCGTCCGCGAACGTTCTCCGGAGGAGAACTCGTCTTTCTCTCTCTCTCTCTCTTCCTCTCACTCTCTCTTTCACGGCGCCTCCTTCCTCAGCGCCCGTCGTAGGCTCCTCGCTTTTTCGAGGGCTCGCTGCACTCCGGGATCCCCTTCCTGCCTTCTCCTCTTCTTCCTCTTCCAGCACCGTCGTCTCCTTCTACCCCGGCGCCCCTCCTCTTCCTCGTCGACGACCGCGGCACGACAGGCAGCAGCAGCAGCAGCACTCAGGGAACCCGCACCCTCGCGTGCCTTCTCTCGCGCCGCTTTTACACATACGCAACCCTCCGGGAGGTCTCGCGCCCTCGCCGGCCTCTCTCTCGCCACCCGCGCTTCCCCCGAACCGAGTTCGCGTTCGACTATCCTCACTCAAGTATCCCCGAGGAAACTCGCGACCGAAACGTTCGAGGCGAGGTGCTCCCTGCAGCCAACATGTCGTCTGCTACACGACCACCAGCGCAGCGTTCACCGCGCTACAGACGGCCTCAGGTTCGTACTCGGAGCTGGAGATGCCCTCTTCCCCTTTTAACGTTGTCGTCGATCGCGAAAAGTTTGACGCTCGTAATAGGTGCAATTTGACAGTGCGATTGTCTTCTACAGCTTTAATCGCACCTCGGAATAATATATCTCCCGATGACGTATATCTTGCGGAAACTCCTTGACAGATGATTTTGAGAGAAATGTACGTCGAGTTGCCTGGAAACGCGGGAGAAAGATACGCCAGGGTGATTCTCGCACATTCTTGGCTTTGGAAAGAGGATGTAAGGTTCGGAGGATGTCGCGGGTCCTTTTCCGCGATACTCGGGGCTCGTCCACTCGGTGCGACGTTCATGCGCTCTACGAACGCCGGCCGAGGATCGATCGGGTCTCTTCGTCCGCGAGTATTGAAGCATACAGGTGCCGTCGATGATTCTCCCAATGTGTCACCAGCTCGTTCATCAGCGATTCCAAGTTACTCCGCACGAGCACCTTCGCTTTCGAGTCTTTCGAGCGAAGATGTATAAGATAAAAACATTCTAACAAGGATAATGGCAAAAGAACAATTACCCCGCTATTTTGTGTACAATTGCAAAATGTAAACAACACTCGATTCATCTCTTATCTTCCTCTTACTTGTATATAATTGCGTCAATATTGTTTACTTCTCTCATCTTAATCAACAATTATTTAACAAGATACGACATACTTGGAATTTACCCTTCCATTTTTGCTATAAAGCCAAGAAATTCAATCATATTCCTTCATTTCATCGTTTCAAAATTTACAAAGACCTTATATTTTATTTTTATTACATGTACATACAATGTTATATATGACGGTACTTTTTCATATCTTTGAAACTTTATCTCGGTAGACTTTTATTCTGATTTTATTTCTTCCACTTGTCTCTAAATTTCAGCTTGTGTCTCTCCAGTTTGTTACATATTAAATTTTTCCTTACATTTTATTGTAAAATATTTCTACTACTTCCTTCCACTTACGCATATATCTTTATCTTTTTTTTATTTTTTACAATTCTCCACAATGTTTATAATTTTATTTGACTATTTTTACTCAAGCTGTTAATCATATTTGATGTTATATCACTTCAAATATTATATACATTTATCTCAGATTTTCCAGTGAGTTTTATATACAAATTTATTTCTTCATTATTGATTAGATTAAACATTACATCAGGCTAGTTACAAGTCCTTTTTGTTGCAAATATGCATAAACATATAATATATAGACTTCGCAAAGTTGTACAAACTTTAGGAGACAACATGCTTTTGTGGAAAAGAAAGAAGTTACCACAAACATAAGCTCTCTCTTTCTAAATTTTCACGTTGCCGAAACCAAAGAGAAAGAGAAAACTATAAATCTATATATTATATGTCTATGCAAATGTGTTAAAATTGTCACATATTATTTACTGCACACTACTTTGTATAAAATAAAGATAAAATTGAAACGAGCCTAGAATTGACAATAATTCGGCCGCCTTTTGATTTAATTTATGCGTACTAAAATATCTTTGTATTAAGTTGATTATATATTGTTTTCTATAAATTGTTTTGTACAATTTAATCGTATTAATATAATAATGATAAAAAGATGATAAAAAGATGATTCATTTCAAATATATTTAGATATTTTTTCTCATGCAATATGCTTTTTGTATGTATCAATAATCGTGTGCATAAATGCCTTCATTTCCGTAAATAGATGCTTCCAGATCAAATGCATTCTGTTTAAATATTCACGCATCATAATTTTGAAAAAAAAAACCGGCAACTCGTTATCAGCGAATCCATCGAAATATCTAACGATTTGAAAACTGTTTGACACATGCCAGAAATGCCCATCTATGAAAATGAAGGTTCAAATATCTATTATATCTAGATATTAAAATTAAATTACAATTGTATACCATACTCCCAAATTATGCAAACGTAATTTGTTTTGGAAAGAAATCGAATTTGCTTAAAGTACTATATAAATATTGCAAAAATATATCGTTTTATAAATTGCATTTTATATAATTGTATAACGAGATAAAATAAATTTTATCTTGATAACATTTAGCAGATGTGGATGTTAAAATATTAATTTCTATATTCACCTATATATGATAAAAGCACATTTTGTAAGGTATACATTACAAAGATACAATGTTAAGTATAATAAATACATATTAGTACTTAATTCGTCCATCTTTTGTACTATTTAGATCAAAGATCGTAACATCTCTATTGGCTGATGATCAGCATGAATACTTTTGTACTCGATTTTATCATAAGACGACTTCTGCCCTATCTCTCGCTGTTATTAGCTGTCAATAAACTATAAATTTGATCGATGATTTCCGACGACGCTGCAACCCGGAAGGCTCGCATTCAGGGAAACGCTTTTCGCGTTTTAAATATTTTCCAATAAGTTTAAAGAGCACATCTTTCCAAGATAACTGCTCTTTCGATTAAACGAGCCCTTGCTTTCTCTTGTTTCAAATTCAATACCACGCTGATTTCTTCACGTGGTGCTTGCATCAGTTTACAGCTCGGCCGTAGTCGTCTTTAGCACATCTACCGTAGATTTATCTTCGGCCAGAAGAGAACTTAGATCTAGATCTTGAATGTTTATAGAGTGTTGACTGGAACCTAATAGTAAGAAATTATTCATTCACAGTATCTTTTACATATCTAAAATAAAATAAAATATTTTATATATCATATCTTTAAATAGACAACTTTTGTGTTGCTTTATTATTATGATAAATAATCTTGAAATTAAGATAAAATCGCAAAAATAATTTGGGGATACTCTACCAAAGATGTAGAAAAAATTAATAATAATTTGCCAATGATTTGCCTTACCTGCATGTGCAAGAAAGAGATCCTTGAGAAACCCTAGCTCCTTTGTAAGCATTTTAATCTTCTCCTCCAACAGTTCATTCTCCGTTTTCAGCTGATTTACTCGTTCTAATGTTTGTTGCGTGCGTAATTTACTCTTTACTCTGGATCGTTTTACGGCCTGCGAAATACGAAAATAACGATGACAGCACATGCGAATGATAATGTACGCGCAATTTACATGCGAAATCGATACACAACCTGGTTATTCCGATCCCGCCGCTTCCGATAGTCCTCGTCTCCTTCCTCCTCTACCTGCTTTTTTCGTTTGGCGTTATTTTCTTTATTTTTTGGCGCCATCTAAATGAAAGACAAATATATTCATCAATTTTATAAACAAAATTTGTCTAACAATTCAAGAATAAAATGTGAAGAATTAAAATTAAAATTACAAATAATTATGGATTATATTTGTTTTTTAAATAATAAAACACTTGACGGATTTAAACGAATAAAAGCTAAATTTTCCATGATTGAAGGAAGACGCAATTTTTTTTTTACTTTCTAGAATTACTGGCGTCGCGAAATTTTGGCTACGCACCGTTTTTGCGTGCAACTTAAGCCGGTGAATCACGATTGCTCAACAACGGTGCACTACTATTCCATCGAGGTAGACGCGTGACAAATATTTATATCGATGTTTCAATATCCGTCCACACACCGGCATCAGGACAGGTCGTTCTAGGCCGGTGGCGTCGTCGCGTAAAACGTTCTTCCAACCGTGTGTATTTACCCAATAAGACCTTGAGGTCGCGTTGTTGAGAAACCGGCCCTGACACCTTCGCGCGCAGCCTCGACTCGAAAACCGCGAACGGGATATTTAATTGTGACGCGCATCTCGCGGAAAAGAGAAAAAAGAAGAACGAGTCTCGGGACGAATTTAGCGAGGACGGCCGCTCGTAAAAATCGACAGTCATCATCGCGATTGTGGTCTCGTTAAATCGTATAATCTTCAAGGTCGGCCGCGGCAACAGTTCAACTTGACAGTTAATCCTACGTCGACGGTTCTCTTGGGATATTTCCGAATCGTGATCTCATCCACGAGATAAATCAACGAAAAAAAAAAAAAAAAAATGTACAGACGCGACATTTAGTTAATCACGATTAGCGCTAATTGTGTTCCCGTTGCAGCTACTGTGTAATAATTTTTAACGCGAGCGAGTAGTTGTAACATTTCTAAAATATTGCGACGTTATAATTAGCGAGAAAAAGATAGTATTATAATTTTTCAGCAATTTAGTGTAATTTTGATATGCTTCGAGCGTTTCTTAAAAATATTTACTTCGCATTCGTTACAATTGTTTCCGTGAATTGATAACGTTAAACTCTTATATAAATCTGACATCATCAGAGAGACCGCTCGTGTGCTATAAACTCAATCGCACGCACGTATACGAAAAACATCGAGCCGATATCCCCGCTAAGATATATATATGAGGAAACAGCTGCGTTAGAATTTCTCTATTTTTTTCTATTTTTCACACCATTTTTTATGCCACGCACGCAAACGAATTTTGCAATTTTATTCTATTTTTTTATATTATTTATTTGTTTTATTATATTTTTTTATATTATTTATTTATTTTATTATATTTTTTTATATTATTTATTTATTTTATTCTATTTTTTTATATTATTTATTTATTTTATTCTATTTTTTTATATTATTTATTTATTTTATTATATTTTTATTTTATAATGAAAGCAAAGCCTAGAGATTTCTTTCGCCTGCAGCATCGAAAACTCCATCCTGGTTTCGATGACACGTGATACAATCGTCGGGGAATTTTAAACAGACGCGTTTCCCGCCGGTTCTTCCCCTCCCTCCCTCGCGCGACGATAAAAGCGGAGCATTATTATTGATTCGATGCATCACCGCGATACTTTCCGCGTTATTAATCTATTTACACGACGATAATACGAATGCAAAGTCATCCGGACTCGTGACTCGTTCCCATCTCTAAGCAAAGTAGAGAGAGACAGCGTAATTAATGCGCGTCTCTCAGGGTCAATGTTTTCAGTAGAGCCATAACATCTCTCGTCCAATGACGGATTCAAAGGCCGTAACGTGAACAGGCTCCTCCCCCTACGCGCGATAATAAATTTGAAAAAAAAACAATGAACGAGATCCAAGTAGTTTCCTTTCGCAAGATTGCGACACCAAACTTGCAACGCGATTCCGATCTAGGTTCTATCCCACCAAATAACAGTTATATAACTGTTGGTTACAATTTCCCACTCAACAATATAACCGTTACATGTTATGTAACAGTTACATAACATGTAACGGTTATGATGGGTATGTTCCTTTTAGCTGCACTGCTACACTAGTGCAATAAGTTAGAAAGAGACAAACATACTTTCTTTCACTCTAACTAATTGCACTAGTGCAGCTAAAAAGAACAGGCCCATTGTTGAGTGAAAAATTATAACTAACGGTTATATAAATGTACTGTAATCCCAGCAAACACCAAATAAGTTATATAACTGTTAGTTACAATTTCCCACTCAACAATATAACTGTTACATGTTATGTAACAGTTATATTGTTGAGTGGGAAATTGTAACTAACAGTTATTTAGTGTTTGCTGGGATTACAGTAACATTTATATAACTGTTACATGTTATGTAACAGTTATATAACATGTTATATAACATGTAACAGTTATATTGCTGAGTGGGAAATTATAACAAACAGTTATATAAATGTTACTTGGTGTTTGCTGGGATTACACCTTCTGCACTCGAAGCGACATAATGTGTGTGTATCGCGACGAGGAAGAAAGAGAAAGAATGTAATTGAACCAGTCCTTGGGTAAATTTTCGAGGCTGTGCGATCGAGGTAGCGCGACGCACGAGTGACGTATCGTCGGAACGCGGAAAATTCGTCCACGTGGCCGAGCTCCTGACGCGCACCCACCGTGCCTTGCTACGTCTACTCACTTACCGTTCGTGCGACTGGACGACACGCTGATGCTGATGCTGATTCCGCTCACGCTCGTTCGCCGCTTGATTTCCGTACTGACCACCCGGACCCGGAGGATCGTACTCGGTGTAGAACGGAAGCGACATGTGCACCTCGCTGATACGATTCGATCGGTGCATGACGCAATGCACGAATGAATCGTCGTCGTGGATCGTGAATGGTATATGCGTCGTCCTCTAATTACGCTTTCGGGGACTGCATCGCGAAATTATGATACCGACAGGAAGTGTCATTTTACCTACCGAGCGAATGTCTTGTTTTCTTACATATTTTTATTTTATTTATTATATTTATATTCTATTTCTTACATATTTTATATATATATATATATATATATATATATATATATATGTATATTTATTTTAGTATTGATGAGGGGAGAGAAAAAAATAAGATAAAATAAGATAATAAAAAAATTCTCAAATCTCTTTGTAAGAGATAATTTCATTTATCCCTTCTCCTGCGTCTCTTCTAATTTTAATTTCTGTGATAAATGTGTATATTTAATATAAAAATAAATAAATAAATAAATATATATATGGCAAAAATTTTTACAATAATTTGTTTCGGAAACATACATATATATACATATGTATATAGGGTGCGCGAAAGATCCCGGAAATAGCCTAATATTTTGGAAAAGAAATATTTTACAAAAAAATGTTTTATATAAAAGTTGTAGGATTTAAAAATCTTTTTAGTGATCAGTAAATAAATCATTTTAAGCCCTATAACTTTTATATGAAACACTTTTTTGTAAAATGCTTCCTTTCCAAAATATTAGGCCGTTTCCGGGACTTTTCGCGTACCCTGTATATATAATTGTTAAAAAATAAATTTCTTACAAGAATATTTTCAATTGGAAAATGATTCCAGAACCAAATGCGTAATAAAAAAAAATGCTTTTCTTATAAATTTATTATTCTTTTTTTCAATCGTACCACCGAGCACTCGTACATTTTGTAAAACGCGTGTACGGTTCGTCTCAAAAAATGTCCACTCAAACAGCATCAGAGCAGTCTTGCTATTCATTCGGCGCTCTCCGAAATAAGCGGAATACTTTTCAAGTGCGATGATATAAACGAGTATTCGTCGAAGCGATGGTTCGAATGGAAGTGACCGACAAACCAGCAGAGTATTATCGATCACGCTTCTCGATTCACTCGCTTTCCGAGCCGCTTTCGCCGCTCGCGCTGGCGGAGCCGCTACCGCTACCAGTGGCGGATCTCGACCTCGATCGCGATCTGGACTTGGATCGCGAACTCGACCGAGATCTCGACGGTGACTTCGTAGGCGTTCCCGAGCGCGATCTCGACTTGGACCTAGATCGCGACGAATTCCTGGACTGAGGACTGCCGGATCTAGATCGCGATTTGCTGCGCGACTTGGACGGCGAACGCGACTGGGAGCGCGAGCGTGATCGAGAATGCGAGCGCGATCGAGACCGCGATCTGGATTTGGACGGTGAACGCGAGCGTGAGCGCGATCTCGATCTTGAGCCGGAATGAGATCGTGATTTGGATCGCGATTTCCTACTGGACGCTCGCGAGGATGCCCTGGACGAGGCGCGCGATTCACCCTCGTTCTCCGCTTCGGAACCTGGAGACAAATTTTCCATTTGTCAAAAATATTCCTATGATGACACAATAGCAAATATACAAAGCAAACCTCTAAGTAGCAAACCTTTGCCGTCGTTTTTCTCCACTTCTTGTTGAGTGTCCTGTTCTTCTTCCTCTTCCTCTTCCTCCTCTTCGTCCTCGTCCTCTTCTCCAGGCGGCTCCAATTGTTTCTCCCGGTATCTCTGCATTCTGAATTCATTGGCGTTCAGTGGTCGATGACGTACAATCAAGCGCGTGTTATTTGGCTGCTGTCCGACCTTCTGGCGCCGTTTGCTCAGTCGCACGCGTGTCTCCAGTTCGTTATAGTAAACCTATGGTACACAAGAAGATTAATGTGACGAGTCGTGAAATTGATAATGCATGTGTGATGTAACCATGTGTTGATGTAAATAAATACCCCGTCTTGTCTTATCACGAGGAAATAATTTTCCTCGTATCCCTTGGAGGCTTTGCTTTTGACATTCCAATTATACTCTCTCGCCATTTTGTACTCGTACTCCTCGTCGTCAGCGTAATCGATACCAGCAGTAAAATCCCGTCGCCGTTTCTCTAACGTTTCTTCCAACGGTAAAAAGTAAGCTACAAACTGCTCGCCACTCTCATCCATCACACCTCTGTAAAAAGCATTGTTTTCATAAAATCATCTCTAAATTAATTTTAATATGTTTTTCTCTCTTTTCTTCCTCATATTATATAAAATTACTATAGCATAAACTTACCTTATCATAGCTTGTGACATTTCCTCAATTTGCGCTGGTACAGATCGACCCGTTGGCGCAGGATCAGAATCAAATATGACTTGCGCACATGGATATTTCCATAACTAAATAAGATACATAGTCAAAGATTATTGATATAATGATGATATATTAATGTTTATACAAAATAATAACTGTTGCAATTTTAAGTACCTTAAAGTCTGGATATACTGGTAATACTTCTATAGGTACTACATTTGGTTTGCTGTAGTGTCTTTCAATTGGTTTCTTATTGTCTTCAAATGTCTTTTCTATAGCTTTTATTTGACTATCGCGGTCCATATACAGTGTTTCCTCCTGAAAATAATTAAAAATAATTTAAAAAATTTATATAAAAAAATATAGAAACATTGTACACATTACCTAATGCAGAAAATGTATCATACCTTGAAGTTCTTCTTGATGCTATAACCAACTTTGGCTTCAACCTTGTCCGCTGTTTGCGGCTGGAATCTAGTACTTTCTGTGGAAATATATTCTGTACGTCTAAGCCACGAAACGCTCTTAGCATGATGTCTAGATCGCTTAGAATCTTGTGGTGTAAGAACATCTTCCTCCAATAGTTTCTCATCAGCTGGATCCAACTGTGCATTTATATCTCCCGCGTATGTGTCCTTGTTTATCAGATCAATTTCAACACCTAAATCGTGTTCCGTCAATACTTCATACTTATAATTACGCTCCAAGGAGGTTGGATTATACTGAATGAACCTGCATTGTCAAAATCGCAAATTATTTAAAGCAAAAAAACGC
This sequence comes from Camponotus vicinus, assembly GCF_025532165.1. Taxonomy (NCBI): domain Eukaryota; kingdom Metazoa; phylum Arthropoda; class Insecta; order Hymenoptera; family Formicidae; genus Camponotus; species Camponotus vicinus. Next base: position 7,195,360 of record NW_028141949.1, read on the forward strand.
AAATACGATGCAGTTGGAGGCTTGTTTTTTACTTACCTAGTCGGTTCGAAAGGATATGTTATAAATTTCGGATCAAACGGAATATCCGGTAGCGTATTGCAATATTTAACTCGACATATGAGTTCAGATCTGAGGGAAAGTGAAAGTCAGATGTGGAAGTGTTTCGCACAGAAATTATACCATATCCCGCGCTTATTTACCTCTTTTCCGCTGGCCTAGTCGTACGTTTATCTCTGTCGGCTTGATTGCTGTTGGTTTGAATAGTGGGTGCCATTTTACATCATTATATCACACGTCAATCGTAGAACTCGAGATCATCAACTATCAACAGAGAGAAACCTGGGACCGGCCATCCCGCTTCAGCGGACGCATGATGCGCCCTCTGATAAAGTGGACATAAACTACGAGTTCGCTCGGTAACAGACGTAGTACATGGTTCATGTCCATGATAAACGAGAATCTAATAACTTTAATCAAATGTACACAAATTCATGCATAATCACTCTGTTTTTAATGGATTCTGATTCACATGCACAGTGTTTTTAGGAGAAACCGGTTTTCCACACTTTGAGACCATCATGAGTCTTGCAGACCTTCAATTAGAACTGTCGCCATTTTGTCGTTAATAGAAATTGTGATGGCGTTTATGCTGTCATATCCTCGTATTATTCAAAATGTTTCGAAAATCTCTCCTTTAAGTTTAATTTAATATTCCAATAATTTTAAAGATATATTCTCTTGACGATCAAGAATTTAATAAAATCAGATTTAAATATTTATGATGAATATTTCAGTGTCTTTGGCACATCTTACAAATATAAGCATGAAATAAATCAATAATATACATAAATCTGCGCTCGAAATCAAAGCTAATCAATCAATATTTGCGATATTTAATGATAAAATTATAAGATGAAATCATAAATAAAATTTGCCTTGGAGATTCGCGATATTAAAATTCCGTGAAACAATTAAATTTAAAATTATTAAAAAATTATTGCGACTCTTAATTTTCCATCACAAAGTTCCCAGCAAACACCAAATAACAGTTTTATAACTGTTAGTTATAATTTCCTACTCAACAATATAACTGTTACATGTTATATATCTGTTACGTGTTTAATAACAATTATATTGTTGAGTGGGAAATTATAACTAGCAATTACATAACTGTTACTTGGTGTTTGCTGGGTTATTTTAATTATTTTAAACGTCCTTCGTCTGAGTTTTCTTCGCTCAGCGAGATTGTCGGAATCTCCCATCAGTAAATTGGAATGATTACAAACGCGCGCGCTGTCGACCAATTTCCAGGCGTCCTAATTTCTTGCACGCAGGCGTTTCCGTCACCGCGTTATCGATTCGAATGCGCAAAACACCGTGTGCGATGATCGTCGATAGTATTCCCAGAAATGCGGACGTCGTTCGTCGTCTGAACCTCCGGCCAGCGTTTCTCGTTCGCAGGAGTCCAACGCAGGGTTTTCAAGTCTGGAGGGAAAGCCGCGCTGCCTGGAAGTGAGCCCCGAAGGACATGGTTGGACCCAACGTCTCCTTGTGACTAACCGTCCCGGAAGGTGCCGGAGCGATTGCTACGCAAGGTGCATCCTTCAGAACGCCTTCCGAACACGAGCGTATAAATACAGAACTCGCGACGCTGTGCAAGGTAAAAAAAAATGTTTTTTTAATTACAAATAATAGCTTTTATCACAATTATTCGCTGGAAAGGTAGCGAGAATTTTAGTAATGAAAAAATACGCCAGAAGAAAGATATAAATATAAAATAAATAAAAATTACGTGGACATTGTTTGGTATATATAATTTTAAATAATTCAATATTAAAAAAAGATATTATTTAATTTGTCATGTATTTTTTATCCTACTTACGGCAAAATTTTTATCTTGCATGATCTTATGTGTGTATTTTATAGGTGTATCCTGTGAGCCCTGTGGCAGGGCCTGGTGCGGCGCGATCCGTATGGGAACTAAGTCCCGATCCCGACATGGTCGGGCATCTACCGAACAATCTGATATCCAGCCATCAGAATCATGGCTCGGGCAAAAACACGCGGGAGAGGAACCGTCCCGATGACAACGTCTATGCCGATGAGGCTGCGACTGGTCAGAGTCCCACCAACGAGACCAAGCAAATCTTTGAGCTGCTCAGAGCCGGGTTAGATCATACATTTCCATTTTAAAAAGAGAGAAAAAAATCAAATTATGCCATAAAGAGCTGAAAGAAATAATTAAATAAGTCCAAAAATTTCGAAAAAAAGATATAATAGTGAAGAGAGAAGTGCAAAGACATCATTCATTGTTTTTATAGTGAAATCGAGGTGGTCGAGGAATTGGTGGAAGGGAACGGGTTGAACGTGCTCAGCGCGAGGGATGAATGGGGATATACGCCTGCTCATTGGGCCGCCTTGGATGGCAATATTGAAGTTAGTTTCTGAGGAAAAATTGTCATTATTTTTCAAAATTATTAAAGAGCTCTCATGGATATAAAATTTCTCCTTGCAACAGGTCATGAGATATTTGATAGAACGGAATGGTCCCGTCGATTTACCATGTCTCGGTACGCAAGGACCCAGACCGATACATTGGGCCTGTCGAAAAGGTCACAGTGCGATAGTGCAATTGCTATTAAAGGTACAAAGGTGGAAAAATGTCAAAGACTTAGCAAATGAACAGAGTCACGAGAAAACTTTCTTTTCAGGCGGGTGTCGCGGTCAACACAGCCGATTTTAAGGGCTTGACACCTCTGATGACCGCTTGTATGTTTGGCAAATTCGCGACAGCCGCCTTCTTACTAGGATCCGGTGCGCAAGGACACTTGACGGACATAAACGGCGACACCGCGTTGCATTGGGCCGCGTACAAGGGCCATGCCGAGCTGATCAAATTGTTGATCTACAGCGGCGTGGATTTACAGAAGCCTGATTACTTTGGCTCGACGCCGCTTCATCTGGCTTGCCTATCCGGCAATGTCAGCTGTGTCCGGATTCTCTGCGAGAAAAGTAAGATTGAGCTCGAGCCGCGCGATAAAAACGGTAAGACACCGTTGCAACTGGCCAAGAGTCACCGTCACTCGGAGATTGTGCGCATTCTGCAGGCAGAACAAAAACGCCGAGCTAGATGGATACCGCCCATCAACGAACTATGGTCTGCATACTTAGCGTGATATCTCGAAATTAAATCATTTATGAAACCTGTAAATAATTTGCATGTTTTCTTTTTTAAGGGCGCTATTGTTTGGCGGAGCGGGCAACAGCAAAGGACCGTTGTTACTGTTCATGATATCCGTCCTGCTATGGGGATACCCGATGTATCTATTAAAATGTATTCCGTTAACATGGAATCTCCTGCGCGGTAGCCATTACTGTTTCATTTACTGGAATATCCTCATGTGGATTTCCTGGATTGTAGCAAACAGAAGAGACCCTGGTTACGTACCGCAGAACAGCGATACCTATTACAGAGCGATAAAACAGGTATAATGAGTGGTGTCTGTAAAGCGATCGAATAGTTTATTAATATTTACATTTCGCGTCGTTTCAGATTCCATACTTCGATAAGTGGAAAAAGCGCAACGTTTTACTATCGCGATTATGTCACAGCTGTAGATGTTTCAGACCCCTTCGGGCTAAACATTGTAGAATCTGCAATAGATGCGTCACATATTTCGATCATCACTGTCCGTTTATATATAATTGCGTCGGCTTGAGGAACAGGTACGCAATCAATACAAATCATCCGTTTGTATATGTCAAAATTACAATTATTCAAATATTTTTAACACGTTTTGTTTGTTTTCAGAATGTGGTTCTTCCTGTTCGTCATGTGCGTGGCGATAAACTGCTCATTCACTTTATATTTCGCATGTTATTGTATCGCGATTGAAGGAATTCAATTGTTGTATGTTCTTGGTGTACTAGAAGCTCTCGTCTTTTGCGGACTTGGCTGGATTTTAACATGCACTTCGGTAAATGTGATATGCTTATATTGCTATTATATTATTGATGTACAATTTTCTATCATTTTTTTCTTTGAACAGGTCTTACATGCTTGTATGAATTTGACTACCAATGAAATGTTCAATTACAAGAGATACTCGTACTTGAGAGACAAAAGGGGCAAATACTTGAATCCTTTTAGTCGAGGACCCGTGCTCAATTTCATCGAGTTTTTCCTCTGCCCACCAGATCATCAAATAAATGATCCTCAACATTATCATATTCTTTCAGAGGATGTAATGTAACGTTACATAAAGGTCCTACAAATCTTTGATTAATTTGTCACGCACTCTCTTGCACAGAGAAGCGTCAAGCGCGACCACTATATTATACATATACACACACACACACATACATACATACATATATCTGTGTGTATATAATGATACACTATTTTTTCAAATTAACATATGTACATTTGCACATAAAATATATTATTGCCACTTATGAAATATTCACATTTCTCATAGTTTATATTGCTACATTCTGCTGCCAGAACACAAACTTGCATAAATGTAGTAAAAGTTTTATATATAAAAGTTAAAATTTAAATAAATTATCTGTAAAACTGAATTTCACACTTTATTCATTATACATTGTCTTTGTAATATATCTCATACAAGTTGGTATAAAACATTAATAATACAATTAAAAAGATGAAAATCTTATTGTATAAAAAATAAGCTATATAAAAAATCTTACTAAAATATCATGATTATGTACTATTAAAATTATTTGAGATTAATTAAATTATTATAAAAAGATTATCAACATGATTGTGTAATTATTCTATATGCGCGACTTCTATTCATAATGATATTTGTATATAAATAATTTCTAAAAACGAAATACATGTATAATAATTGTGTATAAAGATTAAAATATTTCTTTGGCAAGATGTATTGCTCTTGTACAATTAAAACATGCGACAAAAAATTACAGCTAAAAAATCTGAATCTACATCATAGTAATAAAATACAAAAAGATTACGAAAAAATATTTAAAAAATGATATATATGTATAAAGACCAAAATAATCAATATGTCTATCAAGTCAATATAATAGTGATATAAGCTTTATATGGCGGAAAGTGACTTACTATAATTCATAGCAGAAGTTTTTACTTTAGTTCATAACAGAAATCATAATTTGGCGGCGGTTCGGGGATTGCAGGTGGATCTTGTGGAATATCAATTCCTTCAGCATCTAGAAGCCGTAACTTGATGTCCATGGATAATAGAGTCTCCAAGTCTTTTTCAGCCTCCTTACTAGTCATTCTGTTTCCTAAAAAATAGTAAAGAAACAAAAATAAAAATTTCCATGTACATAATACTAATAAATGTAAATTGAATTTGCAACTTACCGAGTAAAGCATTAATGCCGTCGGTCCAATAATCGAAGACTTGTTCATCGGGAGCAACAAAATCGAGACTAGATACTTCGACGGAATCCAAGGCCAAAGAAAACGCCAACTGGTGTGTAGTTTTCCGTCTCTGCAAATCTTTCATGTGTGGACAATCTCTGCCAGTTATCAATCCTCGAATTTCTACTACCGCTAGTTTCGTAGGAAGTTCGTCTATTGTTGGCACCGATTTCTCGTCACAATCTCCGTAATGGAAGACTTTATGATTTGGCGACAAGCGGACGTACCAAAATTTATCTTTGATCCGCTGAAAATATCGAAGATTTCGTTAAAAATTTCATAAATCGTGCATCAAATATCGAATGTGTCCAATCAAAATATCCTCACTTGTCCTCTAGCACTGTATTTCATAAATCTGGTGCCTTGTACCAAAAATCCTAATCGCTGTTGTTGGATTAATTCTAAGATTTCAGGCGTAATTTGTTCTCTAAGTTCAACGATCGGCCTCGCATGGCTCTCCCATTCTTCTCTGCTTGTTCTCTCCTGCTGCCAAAGATTAGTGATGGTGGAATAAGTGAGCTGCTGCAACTTATTTTTAAACTTATCCAATCCTGTGGGTTTGCATTGAAGCGCCCTGGTAATTTGCTCTCGTACAACAGAAAAGACTTTGACGAAGTCTTCCGTGGTCGCTCTCATTTCCTTCCACGTCTTATTTAGCAAAACTATGCAGACACAGTAAAATTCTTCAAAAGGATGATCGTGCGTAAAGAACATTGGGTGATAAGATTGACCTTGTTCACTGGGTGCTTCACCAATGCGTAACACCTAATTAAAACAATATTCGTTTATTTTACATATCATGAGCAATATTAAACATTTATAAATTCTCTTAAATATATATCTTACCTCGCAAAGTAATTTAACGAGTTCTACACTTGTTCGACCGAAAGGACATTCATGCTCGTCTGCTCTACATGAATTCTCGAGAACGACCTTTGTATATGCTTCAGTATGATTACGCGCAAAGTATACCATACAGTCAAGAGCCAGCATACCCGGTGGTGTTTCAGTAAAATCAAGAGCTGGATTGATGTCATATTTAAAACCCAGTTTCTTATAATCCTTGGCAAAGAGCCCTTGCTTGCGAGCTGTTACATCCCCGCTGATCGCACCTTCTGTGTCAAAAGCAATCTTTCGAAGTTCCTTGATCTTATCATGCGCATCTTGATCCTGTGGATCCATTTTTGTCATCATCCGTTGTTCCAAAAGACTCAACATTAGTGTCTGCAATACATAGAGTTGATGCGCCATTTCTGCACCAACCTGTAAACGTATAGCAGAAATAGTAAAAAAAAATACTTACATTGAATAACATGATATTAGTCTGGAATGAAAATTGAAAATTGCAATGTGTGTTTTTGTTTAGTTTGAAATACATGTATACATTTATTAATGTAAACAAAAGTTTGATCTTCAAAATAAACTTTGTTTTGAAAATCAGGCTTAGTAATAAACAACCAACCGCTTCAAAATTTAATAAGCTTGGATATAAATAGTTTCAATTTTTTCAAATTAATCATATACAAGATGAAGAAAAAGGTAAAGAAGTGCTATTAATATTTTGTTAATTACATACCTGCCCAGTGGATTGTATAACGTTTGTCAAAAATACATTTCTGACTTGTTTGGATTGTAATGTGGCAGAAACTGCTCGTCTCTTGTACAAATCAGCTTTCAAAAACAGTGCGTTTATTAATGCTATCGCGTTTTGTTGAATTTGCGCATTCATACATTGCAAATGCATTACAAGGTTGGGGAAAGTAACTTCCTTTTCCACTTGTCCATATTTCCCTGTTGAATTCAGGACTATATTCTCTAGAATGCTTAGAGAAGCTTCCACTACATTGGTGTCCTGAGTTACCGACTGATTATTGACATAGCTCGCTACTTTATTAATAAACGGTGTTTCCAATATGTCCCATGACACAATTCCATGATCCATCAATTCCACAAATGACTGAAGAGAAAACGCAAGTGCATTTCCCTTGTACTTTCCACCCTCCACCTAAAAATTTAACAATTGGCAATTGTAATATTACATAAAAAACTTGAATTATCCAAATAGTTGCAGATTTATACTATGTAGAAAAAGTTCCATACTTGTGAAATGATTAATGCCAACCCTTTCTTGTTTATAAATTCCAGTGCAAAAGTCATATCTATGCTAAGCGTACTCAGCTTCTGCAAAGCCGTTACTTTCTCTTCCGTTGTTCCATTATTGAGCTTAGCCAGAATATCATTTGCCGTTTTCGATGGCGAAAATTCTAATCTGAGAATACTGCCATTTTTCACCTCATTCCTATTTTTCTCCGTAATGTAATTCTGATTGTTATTTTCCGAAAATTGTAACGAGTATGATTCCGCGTCAGGTAAATCCCATCCGTTGCACAATTCCTGTAATTAAAATAAAATATTAGTATTAATATTAATATTAAATATAAATACATGTTAATACATATTAATATTAAATATAAATACATGCAATATACATATTGTAGCGTTTTATAAATTACGAAATTACGCGATTAAAATTAATTGTACCTGAATAATTCCGGCCAAAGGTTGTTTCTGATTGAATTCTATGAGTTGTGGCACTTGATCGGTCATCTGAACGGCGATTTTCACGATATTCGAATCTTTCTGGACCGGCATCTTGATCGCCTGCGTGTACATAAAAGATGAAAATTAGGCCCGTATTATCAGATTCAGGGCAACGGTGTTCGGTGCACACCGATCCAGTTTGTTTGTAATCCGTTCAGGAACTTGACAGATCTCTTCTGTCATACAACAATCGTGACAGCCATCGCAGCCATGACAGATGCAACGGTCACGTGGCTGCAAGTTCCAAAATCTTACTAGTAAGATAGAGTAGTATTGAAATGATCAATCGGAATAAGGAAATTTTTGCTTCTCTTGTCCTGATTAATTAAATATTAATTTAATGTTGATTAAATATTTACCCCACAAGTGGAATTTTCGAGTGCATCCAAGCTAGGCGAGCCCACTTCCGGCCGATACCGGAAATGTACATTTGACGTTTTGCAGAACCGCCAAAAATAAATATGACACATGTTTATGTTGCGTATGTCAATTACATAATAATGCTAATTAAGAATCACAAATATTATATATAATAATATTTTTTATGATTATTATAATTTGTTTTCTAATATATATATATATATATATATATATATATATATATATATATATATATATATATATATATATATATATATATATATATATATATATAATATACAGGGTGTCCCAGACCACCCGTACACCCCTTTTAAAATGAAAATAAATGGCTTTTATCAAAAATCGCAAACAATTTTTAAGTAAATCGGGCACGCTCTATCAAATGGTGATATTTTCAACTTTTGATTCCGACCGGAAATACGCCATCCAGATCGGAAGTTGAATTTTTTTAAGGGAACATGGTACTTTTTATTACAGATTCGAATTGTACGTGAAAAAATAAGAAACTTTTGTATCAAACGTTTTTTCTAAAAGTGCCTCTGTCAATCTTAACATTTGAAGTTCATTATTTCATCACAGTTACTTTCAAGGTCAATTTTAAGATTGACAGAGGCACTTTTAGAAAAAACGTTTGATACAAAAGTTTCTTATTTTTTCACGTATAATTCGAATCTGTAATAAAAAGTACCATGTTCCCCTAAAAAAATTCAACTTCCGATCCGGATGGCGTATTTCCCGTCGGAATCAAAAGTTGAAAATATCATCATTTGATAGAGCGTATCCGATTTACTTAAAAATTGTTCGCGATTTTTGATAAAAGCCATTTATTTTCATTTTAAAAGGGGTGTACGGGTGGTCTGGGACACCCTGTATATAATATATATGTGTATAATATGTATGTTTATATGTTTTATTGTATGTGTGTGTGCCCAGCAAACACGATGACGTCTTAATAACGTTTTAATAACGTATAATACGTCATTAAGACATTTTTAGACATCATCATGTTTGCTGGGTGTGTAATACTTTAATAAATTCTTTTATCATACAATTAATGCGTGAAACTTCTTCGTTATTGTGTTAAATATGTCGGTTCTTTCATAAAGATGCACTCGAAATCTCATTTTCTCAGAATAGAAAAATAAATAAGACACAGAATGTTTTTCCTTCGATAAGATGGGTTGATTGAAACTGGGTATTGTAATGAAAAGCAATTTGCCGACGTAGAATAAACAAGGCGTAGGTTTCTTGATTAAATATATATCTTCTGTCACCTAGAGAAAACACGAAGAACGGCGCAAATGCGAGCAAAAAAACACCAATTGATCTTCGAATACGGGGATAAAGGCTTCCGTTCGTCCGCGAAAGGATTAATCCTTTCCGGTAGCGCGACGTTATTGTATTGTAAAATATGACAACTGATTCAGGAGAGTGTTTGCGAAATACATTTTTTCTTTGTCTCGCCATGTGCATCGTTTTTCGTATCAGCGATGCTGTCTTAAAAAGTAGAGTGATTATATTAAAAAGAGATTATATTAAAAAAGTGTTTAAATAAAAATTACATTTTAATAAAAATTAATTAAAAGGCTACAAGAACCAACGCAATGGTGGAATATATGCAAAAATAAAACGGTTATTACAATACAATAATCATATGAAAATGTTTATTTAATTTGAACATGACAAACGCCGCGTTTCAATCCAATTCGGATCCTTTTCAATGTCGAATAACAAAGTGAGTAATAAACATTAAGATAAAAGCAAAATTAACAGTCATAGGAGAAATGTAAATAAGTTTCGGAACAACGCAAAGTAAAAAAAAAGTCAAAAAATCGGAAGCAAATATATGTAAAATAAGCCTCAGTTCGACTCTGTTGATTGGAACGTTAAGTTGTGCTTAACTTGCTCTCCCTTTGTGTCGATTTTTTAATTTGAGATCACTTTCAAATTTAGAGACCGGTATGTGATTTTATTATATTAACTTTAGTCTTGCTTTATATGAAGGATTCTCTTAAGTAGTTTCCGGATTGTTTGTTAAATTATTGCTCTGTCTTGTTTTTTCTTTTTTAGATTGTCATACTTTTAAGCTTTTACTCGCACATATTTGGACCATCAAGTTTCCAACTGGTCATCGATTTATGCATCTTTGACTGTTTTTTCTTTTGGAAATGGGCATGGACTTGTATGTGGGATTTCCTTCCGGTTTTTGTTTTGGAGAGGATCAGCTCGTTCTTAACGGTACACTAAGGATATGCGGTACGAGTTGCTTTCGGTTTTTCTGTGGCGATACGTTAATACGATGCGTTCTTTCCTTTTTTGTGATTGACGGTTTAAATTTTCAGTTATTTTACATATATTTGCTTCCGATTTTTTGACTTTTTTTTGACTTTGCGTTGTTCCGAAACTTATTTACATTTCTCCTATGACTGTTAATTTTGCTTTTATCTTAATGTTTATTACTCACTTTGTTATTCGACATTGAAAAGGATCCGAATTGGATTGAAACGCGGCGTTTGTCATGTTCAAATTAAATAAACATTTTCATATGGTTATTGTATTGTAATAACCGTTTTATTTTTGCATATATTCCACCATTGCGTTGGTCCTTGTCGCCTTTTAACTAATTTTTATTGATTTTATCTAACGGATCTTTATTTCATTATAATAATTACATTTTAATTAGTCACGCTATCTTTATATCGCTCATAAGTTTGAATTTTTTTTACGCGAATATATCAAATAAATATTTAAATAATTCTGCAATTGTTTGATTCAGTCAACTATATGTTAGTTTATAATTCTTATAAAATTTTGATAATTTCTACTGTCACAGCGCAAGAGATTGATTATGGGATGCTCGACGATGAATTTGAGTTGCTGAATCGAGTAGTCGCTAATTTAGAGTGGCAAGCCCTTAAAAATCGTTCGATCGTACCGTTAGAAGTGTATACGCAAATTGTACAATTCAAGCTAAAGTGGAAAAACGAATGGTGCGCAAAACTTACGAATCTTCGAGATAACAAAGTATCCGTGAATAAAAAATTGCTGCGCTTTTTGTGCAAAGGACCAAAATATACCGATGAAATGGCAAGGTATGATGAAGAACCTGGTAATTAAAATTTCTTTATTAATATAAATTTAAAATATTAAAGATTTCGTTACATTTAAATCTCTAAATTTAATCGCGTCTTCCTTTTCTTGTTTATAAAATTAATCTTTCATTTATTATAGAAAGATTGCTGTTATTGAAGAATACTTGTCGTCCACATATGGCTCTGCGCAAATTTGCAAAATTGAAAATTATAAACGGAAATGTTATAATGATGAATTGGACGTAACAAGACTAATGGCGACTTCGAGGTATATTTCAATATATTATTTAAATTACTAAATAGATATATTTTATAGATTTTCATGACTTTTATCGAGTAGTTGAACACCTATATTTATTTAGAAATGAAAGAGAATTACGTTGGATTTGGACTGCTTGGAGAAATCGAATGAGTCATACGAAGGAACTTTTTAAACAATTAGTTGATCTTCAAAATACAGCTGCGCGAAATAATGGTATAATATACAGCAATACATAAATTTTAAAAACCAATATATAATATTAAAAAAATTAACTAAACTATTAACTAAATTAGCTAAATAATAAATTTATGTTTTTCTAAAAAAACATGCAGTATATATAATTTCAAAATTGCAGTAGTCAACTTACAAAGCAAAACATCAAAAATTAAACACAATGAAAAAATTGACTTCCTCTTGAAATAATATTTTAAAATTAAAACAATAAAAAATTGGACAACCGAAACAATGAAATTTTATTTTTATAATAATAATAAAATCTTACTGTCAGGCTACGCTGATATCGGAGAATATTGGAGGGAAGAGTTCGAGATTCCGGATTTGGAGAGTATGTTCGAAGAAATGTATCAGCGAATCGAGCCATTATATCGGCTTCTTCACGCTGTCGTGAGATTCCGACTCGCGAAATTGTATCCCGACGTTGTTGACGTGTCTCTACCAATTCCTGCTCATTTATTAGGTGAAGTGATTTTCGTCAATCAAAAGAACAGACATTTTTCTTAACCGATCATCATCTTTACAGGTAACTTGTGGTCGCAAAGTTGGGAAGCGTTGATCGACATAGTATTTCCAAATTATACCGCAATCATGCCGAACCTGACGAATTCGATGATACAAGAAAATTATAATGTCATTAAAATGATAGAAACGGTAGATGATTTTTACGTATCTCTCGGATTTCCGTCCTTGACGCCAGATTTTTGGAAGAACTCTGTCTTTAAAAAAGAAGTAGATAGGAGATCTAGCTGTCATGCAATTGCTGTTAACATGTACAATAAGGATGACTTCAGGTAAATTTCTAGAATAAATAAATATTGTAAAATTAACGCAATTAATTAATTAATTATGCCTTATTTTAGAATTATCGCATGTTTAGAGACGAAACCAGAAGATTTCAATGTTATTTATCACGAAATTGGTCATATACAATATTATATGGCGTATCAGAATCAATCTTCATTTTTTAAGGTACTAAAAAATTTCTGGAAAATCTCAAATATATATAATAAATATATAAAATCAATTATTTGTTATTTAGAATGGAATCAATAGTGCTTTCCACGAGTCGATAGGCGATGCCATCTCGTACGGTGCAACTTCCTTTCAACATATGCGGCGTCTGGGATTAATACGTACCCCATTCGCATCACTCGTCAATTCATTCGAAACCAACTCGCGTTCACAAGATTCATTAGAAATGGCTATTCTCCTAAGACAAGCTCTGCTTAAAATACCGCAACTGTCTAGTGGACTGATAATAGAAAAATGGAGATGGTCTGTCTTCTCGGGCAGGACAAAACCATCGAGATACAACACATCCTGGTGGACTTTGCATCGTCGATATATGGGTGTCGTACCACCGTCTTCGAGATCTGAGAAATTCTTCGATCCTATGGCAAAATTTCATGTCGCTCACAACATACCTTATGCTGGGTAAGTTCGAGTGACTTGATAAAAAACAATGTGTGTAATAGCAACGATAAATGAATTAATATTAATAGATATTTTCTGGGAAACTTTCTGCAAGTTCAATTATTCCAAGGAATGTGCAAAGCAGTCTTGAATCTGAGGGTTGATTCCATGACGTTTGATTTACCTCTTCACAAATGCGACATTTACAGATCAAAGGATGCGGGAAAGTTCTTGAGGTAAATAGCACCAATTCTTATGAAAAAATGATAACTTTAATTTTCCTTTCAAACAAAATAAAGTAGTAAAAAAAATAATTTTTCTATAATTTTTCTTCATTGAAGAACGTGAAAAAAAACGAATGTAAAGGAAGCGGTCTTAGCTTACTTTACTTCCAGGTCGACGATGAAACTTGGAAGTAGCGTGGATTGGAGACGCGCGCTACGCATGATAACGGGACATTCCGAGTATCGTGTGGAGCCGTTCTTAGCTTATTACGAGCCAGTCCGCGAATGGCTGCAACGCGAGGTCGAACGTCATAGGATTCCAGTTGGTTGGGATTGAGTTAAATGAACTGTTTCGAACTGTCTCAAATTATTTCTTCAGGCGTTCGCGTGTATCTAATCCATCTTTCCTCTGCAGATGTCTTCTATATTCGATAATAATGTGGCACCGATCGATTCGTTGTATTCCATATTCCAGTCTATAACTAGACAATTGCTTGTTTGCTCACACCTGGGTGTCAACTAGACGATTCCCTTAGACTTGATTGTTGCATCGAACCCAGACCTTCATTGGTGAAAATGTCGAATTCCTCTCGACTCATGAGAGCGTTACGGACATCGTTTAGCGTAATGACTTTGGGACATCTGTCAAACATCGAAAAAAGAATGTGCAAAATACAAGACAGATAATAACATCATGTAATATCATATAAGATATATAAAAAGATAATTACTCATTTCCGCTATTTCTCTCCCAAGCTTTTGCCAACGATGTTCGAGTTAGATCCTCCACAAAACATTTGACAACCTGGAAAGACATTATTTTAACAGCGACAACATAATATTATAATTTTATTCATTTTTAAAACATGAGCACAATTTGCATAAAAAAAGAATATTTACCCGCATCATTACGCGACTAGCTGCATTATATAAAACACCAGGAACAATCTCTTCTGGTCCGATCTTGATGCCGACATCTCGCGCGGTATCGCCCACGAAATTATGGAATGGCAACAAGCTTCCATCAAGTTCAAGCGGTATCAACTTAGAACCAGTTGAAGAATCGCTATCTCCATCATCGCCATTTTTTCTCCTATCAATCGTAATCCTACACGAGCTTTCCTCGACACTCTCGACATCAATCTCTTCGTCCTCGATACAAGTATCCATCAATTGACTAGACTCTTCCTGGCAGGTTTGCAGCCACTTTTGCAACGCGATTGATTCCGTGTATGTGGCCGAGGTTGCGGTGGGTGTTGTAGTGTCGGGTAGGCACTTCTTCGTGTCATTCATCGTGACCGTTTCCGATAAGCCGGAAGAGTTTCGACTCGGCGTGTAGCCGTGCAATTTCGCCCACACCATGATCTCCTTGACGCTCCACAAGCTATCAGACGGGACCTTCTTCATTCGCAGAAAGCACCTGATTGTCTTGGCACGATGCCACTCCAGCGCACGTTGTTTGCCGACGTTGTGCGCAAAGTACTCCTCCTCGCTGCAACACGCGTAAGGATGCATCAATTTGTACTCGGGATCACGGGCATCACGTGTGATGATCGGCAATCGGCGTACGATGAATCGTATTAACGCTTCTGTGTCGACGATGTTCGCAATGTCAATCGAGCGCAGAGTCGCTTCGTACAATTCCCTCTTGCTCTGTATCTTGTATTTGTCCTTGCCCAACGTGATTTTCACTCGCTGCGTGGCTGTCTTGTCCTCCGACCTCACGTATGGCATGATTGTTGATGTTTCCTGCTTGTCGGTCAAAGAGACGCCTTTCGTTGCCTCGGCAAGACTGTAATTATATCGCGAATCGCACGAATCTGCTATCTTCAGGATCGGCACATTCTCGTTGACATTCAGTAGGAGATTGTTGGAGTTTTTCAATATAAGTACAGCAGGCTTTTTATTGTCGCTGACAGTGTCCTCCAGTCCATCCAGTCGCGCGTTCTTAGCGTTGGGCGGTTTCTTTAGGACGCTCACGGTTTGAGGAATACGGACATTCAATTTCGCAATGTTACCGTCTCTCGCGATAGAAAGTTTCAGATCGCCATCCACGAGCTTTCTCGAGTTCTCGCTTGATTTCGATGAGAGGATATTTGTCATATCCACTGTAATCGATTTCATATCCTTCCAAACAAGCATACGTTTATTAGTCGACGATGCGAACATATTCGGTGACGGTATGGAGATTTGTAGAGGTTCTAAATGCGAATTAGTAGTATTTGAGACCTTCGTGGTTTCCTGCAAGCTGGTAAATCGATCGAATGAAGCGTCGGACGTTTTGTAAAAACCGTTAATCGTCATTGGTGTGTCTGTAGTCGTGATATTCCCTAAAATTTTAGAAGTATTGCTGTTTTTCGAGTTCTTTGCTTGTAAAGATTTATTTGCATCGGATGATGATAAGTTCTTTTGACTGTTTCTCTCTTGAAATATTGTGTTCACTTGTGAATTATTTTCCGCTGTATTCGAAGTGACCAAAGACTGACAACTATTGGAAGACTGAATATCACCGTTAAATCTATGTGATATAATTTGTACATTGTCGAGTTTCTCTCTCTTATCGTCACTTGCCGATGAATTGGTTGCAGGAATGCAATTACTTTCTAAAAAGTGTTTTATAGTTACATTTCCTTCTCTTTCAGAATAATGATTAGAATTGAAATGCCTGTCCACATAATTATGATCATGCTTAATGCAATAATTTATTTCATCTAGATTTGATTTATCATTAGATTCAATTTTTACTTTGATGTCTTCCAGTTTCTTGATTAAATCTAATGATAGATTAGATTGTTTGTGTACTTCTGAATTAATTATTTCTTCCTTCACTCGAATTTCTTCAGAAGTACTCGTCTGTAAAGGTTCTATAGGTTTTGTTGTACATTGTTTATGAATAAACTCAGAACTGTTATTATTAGATTCTACTTTTATAGATGCATCATTAGAAGGAGATTCAACAGATTCACTGCTATTGTTTTGCTCGAAATTACGTGTCTGTGTCGTATGAATCCATATGTCGACCAGGGTTTCCGAGCCCAATGTTTGCAATCCTGTATAAGTGCGATCCAATTTTAAATGGTGAATAATGTCTATGGGTTTGTCAAGAGCATTCTTGAAGTGTAACTGTACTCTAACAGGGAACTCGCCCCATCCACGTCTGCATAGATGAAAGGGATACGACGTGACCTCGACGACGTCGTTTGGACGGTAACTAGGGTGTAGGAAGAATCTCACTTTACTGACAAAAATGCTGATGTCGGCACTTTCGTCTTTGTCACTGCGCACGTATATCGTCCACTTATGACTAGACGCATCTTCTCGCCAATCCGGTGGGATCCATTTGGATATGTTACCGACAATAATACGCTTTCGAATTTTGTGACTGTTGCCGCGCGATGGACCCGTTTGCAGTGGCGTGCTGCTCTTCGGTGGTATATAACGGGGCATCTTGCGAGGTCGAGATTCTTCATCTGGCAGTTTTCTTTTCTCGCTTTGCAACGCAGTATCATGTTTATTAGCTTGTTGCTGTTTGTTTTCTTCGGTTTTAATCGCGCTAACCGTTGTAGTTTGTGCATATGACGCGAGAGCTTCATCATTGCACAAGAATCGAGGATCCGTAGATGTCGATGGCACTGCAAGATCGGTACATTGAACAGACTTAGGATACTTTCCGAGTAATGACTTAATCGCAGGATGAATTCTCGTTTGTTTCGTGTTCTCTGCAGCTTGAGGAATTTGACACTGTTTGCGATTGTAAAAATTTGTAATTATAACATAGCGCAAGAAATGAAAATTCTTTAGGGCTTTATGCAATGTCTCTTGTATTTGAAAAATTTCCTTCTCCTTCGATTCAATTTCCCGTGCAAATTCCTTCTCCACTATCGCAGTTATTTTTCTCGCAGTAGTGTTTCTTGCTAATAAAGAAAGAAAAATATATTAGATATAATTACTATGACAAATATATTATAAATATTCATAAGTTTATTAATGAATTTATTAAGAAATAAATTTTCTTATTCAATTATATTTATTAAATATTATTAAATAATATTTATTAATTAATTATGCTTATTAAATTATATTTATTAATTTATTGAGTGATGCAGAATCAATATATTTACCATTTTCCTCATAAATTTTCTGCTGAACTTGCTCGTTGGAAATTGAGGAGACATAATCAGGATCCTGATCGTTCAATGATTCTTCAGGAGCACTCATTTATCGTGTTTACACTTTTATGGAGAGAGCAAGAGTCATTTCAAATGTAAGGATATGTTTAATTAGGTTAGAGTCAATGCGGTATTTAAAAAACAGAAAAACGTTAAACGATATTACCTTGATATATACAAAATTAGGTTTAATATATCTCTCTCCTGTCACTCAATAACATTCACTGAGCATTCGCAGAATTGTTAAATATATAAATTCTCTCGCTTCTATAAAAACGTGTGTAAAAATGTCACTTGAAGAGGTTAGAGTCAACGTGGTTCCATTCGTGCTAAACATCAGGAAGCGATCGATGCTCGGACGACAAATTTCTCTTGAATAAAAAAAGTCACCAGCGTCCATCCGAGAATATTGAATAATATCTACGCGTTCGAAATATCAAAACCGATAGTAATAAAGTACGAAATACATCATTACAATCCAATCACAGATGAAACGCGGGCGTCGCGTGTCGCACCATATTGGACACCGCTGCTCCAAAAAAAGGTGTGTTTACATTGAAACGTTTACATGAGACACTCACAGATGTTTACAACATCTGATTTCAAAACGTCCTCTTCGAGGAAAATTTTAGTCGAAACTTTTTTTTTAACATGTTCGATATTGATTTCTTTTTGTTTTTAATTAATTTTATTATTCTTATTGATATATTATGTTTTTAAAAACTTTCTATCTAATAAAAATATATGATATAGATTTTCTAGAAAATATTATTGAAATATACAGGGTGTCAGGGCAATCTCTTCCCAAAAAAAGCGAAGAAAAAAATATGTAATTTGCAATTTTAACAATTACATATTTTTTTTTCGAAACAATTATGTGTTCCCATACAGCACAGAATATTGCAGCAATATTATTAATATTGTTGTAACATTGCAGCAACATTGCAATATTGCTGCAATATTACTGCAATGTTCTGTGCTGTATGGGTTTTCTTTACGCCAATTGATTCCTCTCATTATTTTGTACATAAAAGTATTAAGGTAAGATAATCGAAAATTGAATATTTTATTAGATATTTTATGATTTATGTAAAATTACGAGATTATTTCAAGCCTCGTAATTCGAAAAGTACTTGATGAAAAAATACTTTATTATTATATATTTATGTTTTGAAAAGCTCTCGAGGTAAGCTACAAGAGCTCTTTTTTGGCAACAGATAATCCTGTATATGCAATACATGTAGAAAAATTAATTAATATAATAAAAAATTAATTAACATAACGAAAATTCACAAGATTTAAAATGTACAAATATACGATTATTAAAGAGATTATAGATGTTCATTTTATTGACTGTATTTAATTTGAATTGCAAAATATAACACACATATAAATATATATATAATAAATCTTAAAATTCTTATTATTAATTATTTAGCCTTCATTGGAAGCTAATGTCCCTAGTTGAAAGTATACTACTTCAAGGTAGAAACTACAAATATAAATACTGTGATAAATATTAATTATATTTACAAGGAATAATAACACCAAATACTTATGAAAAAAATCTTGTTTGATGAAATCAAACAACATTGGACATGGTTTTGTATTTGAATGTGATCGTTTGGAAATATGTGATGTTGACATTCGTTTTTTTCTCTTTTAAAAAAGAAAAAAATTATAGAAATAAAAGCAGCGGGCGCTTAGACTGACTATGTGATTTAACGTTTTATGCAAATTTCTTTTTACATAACTCCTGTATAATCTATGCCGCACGCGACTGCGGTATTTAAGTCCGAGCTAAACTAAAGGATTCGATCAGTGTGCTTCCCGATGCGAACGCGTTAACATCTATGCGATAGAGTGACTGTACAATTCAGACTTTTCACATATACACGATAATGACGCAAGATTATGATCTGTCCCGTCATCGTTCGGCGCTCCTATTACTCCTTTGCTATGCCGCATTGTCGATCACGATTGCGCAATATTGCATGGAAAAAGACGTCAATCCGATTTGCGATGAAAGTATGTAAATGTAAAAACATGATTTTGTAGGTCATATTGAATTATGCAAAGGACTGTCGAGAGCTTATCGATCATTATGCGATGGATTATCATTATGCGATAGATTATTATTATTTTTTATTATACATAAATCTCTTTAAGAACTTTGTATTATGACATTTAACTCAATAGTAGCTATATTTGTTCATTATGTTCGCTGAAATTTGCCAAGTCTTAAAATATATATTACACAAATTGCAGAATAATACTAGCATAATTATACTTTACTATTATATAACTACAATAATAGTAAAGCGTGTATTCATGAATAACTTTTCTTGGAAAAAACAAAAGATTTAAAAGAAATAATATTGAATTATTATATAAATATGATTGATATATAAAGTTTAAAATTTTCTGTTTAAACTAAAAATAACGATTAATAAAATAGCATTAGTTCAGAATCTTGTTAATCGCTGACTTACTGTTATAACACACATAAATCAATCTTCTTTGTATGATTTTAGCTGCAACAAAATGCAGAAAAGAATTTAATTAATGTATGAGTAGTTCAGATATTAGTTTAATATTATAACATTTAGATAATATTTGCTTTTGTGGTATTAAAAAATTAAGTCTCAAAATATTCTTACCAGTCATTGACATAATATTTTTAAATATAAATTAATTGTAAATATAAATTAAATTTAAATTTCAAAATCTACTCTCAATAAAATAATTGGAAGACAAAATATAATAAAACAATTTAAATTTATAATTATCAAAATAATTTGCTGAATTCAAAGCCGTTATAAATTCAATTGATCGATCTGATCAGTCTCTAATCTCTAACATTATCATTCTGATTAAATATATATTAATACGTTTTATTATAATATACACATACACACATCTCTTATTAAAAATATTATCCATTATTATCATAGAAAAATGTGTATGTATCAAGGCGAATAATTCGTGTAGCGTTTTTTCACGAAATTCTCATCCGGATATCGAACTCTCGATTAAGACAGATAACGAGAGAATATCTTATAATATTTATAAATACATGTGTATTTCTCAATGTCATTAGCATATACAGTCTTACACAACTCCCGATCTCGATAAGCGCTCTCTCCTTTCATAATCCGAACCACGTATTTAGAGATCACTTTATTCTAGAAACATGCATCGCGTGCTTCTGCAGACATTTGTGCTGTTGCTAAAAGTATTTGTTTCCTTAGAGCAACCTGTGCTTCAATTGGAGTTGGTCCAAGTGGTAAGTAAACGTAAAGATTTATATGTATGAATTATTAGTACATAATTTTAATACACATGATAGTAGTACATGATATTAGTATCTTTATAAAAGTCTGTGATAATTATATTTTATAAAATTAAAGTATCTATACTATTTCATATATATATATAAAATATATAATAATATATATAGATATATATATATATATATATATATATATATATATATATATATATATATATCTATAATATATTGGGTTGGCCAATAAGTCCGTGCGGTTTTTGCCGATAGATGGCTCTAATGTTCTGAAAAGCAATTATATTCAATTCAAATCGTGAAAGCGCGCATTTCGTTCGATAGGTGATATTTCAACGTGCATTTAAAAAAAAACATAAAGATCAGTTGTGTTTTATGTGTTTAACATAATTCGAAAAATGGATAACAAAAACGAGCATTTTCGCCATATTATGTTGTTTTATTTTAACAAAGGCAAAAACGCGGCACAAACATCTAAAAAGATATGTGTGGTATATGGTAAGGATGTTGTGAAAGAACATGTGTGCCAGAAATGGTTTGCAAAATTTCGTTCCGGAAAAAAAAAATGGCAAAAATTATTGGAGCTGGGCTGGGATATCCTATCGCATCCTCCATATTCTCCAGACCTTGCTCCTTCGGACTATCACCTGTTTCGCTCCCTACAAAATTCCTTGAATGGACGGCGCTTTACTTCCGAAGGAGACATCAAACGGCACTTAAAACAGTTTTTCGACGAAAACGACAAAAAGTTCTACGAGCGAGGAATTATGAAGCTGCCTGAAAGATGGCAAAAGATAGTAGATCAAAAGGGCCAATACATTATTGATTAAAGGTATTGCCTTCTATGTAAAAATTATCCATCATTTACATGTAAAAAAACCGCACGGACTTATTGGCCAACCTAATATATATATATATATATATAGACACACACACACACACACACACACACGTGCGCGCGCGCGCGCCTATTTGTGAAATAACATACAATGTATAAAATTCTGATGCAAGGAATCAAATAAATTAAATCAGAAACGAGAGTAAAAAAGTAATAATGAAGAAATAATAAAATGAGAGAAGTTTCTTCTATTAGTTTGTTAGTTTAAAGATAATTATTGCTCTATCTTTTATTTAAATAACCATTTAATATAAAATATACTATTTTTTATATATATTATGTAAGTGATAGTAATATGATACAACATCAAATAATCGAAATAAATTGCGTATTCAGTTGATGAGACATGGAGAACGGACGCCGTTATTTAAAGAAACGTATCCTAAAGATCCATATAATAAATCAGCTTATGAACCATGGGGTATGGGCCAATTAACCAACGTAAGTAACGTGTACATTAATAATATATAATATCACATTTATTCACGTTTAAACAGCATTAATTTTAAAAAAGCAAACGTGCGTATTCTATAATATTATTATGTCACATATATATTTTTTATGATATATTATTATTTGTTTACGTTTAGATTTTGCTTTTTAAATCTATTATCTTTATTTATTTGGAGCAAGAAATCTGTGCATATGTATATGTATTATTTATATATTTTTAATATGTATGTATTATTTATATATTTTTTGATTATGATTATCAATTATTCAATTCATACAATTAATTTTGCGAAATTTACTTACATTTGAAAATTAATTTATTTCCTTCTCTCTTTTTGTCATACGTATTAAAAATTTTGAAAAATTTTATGTCTATATAATATTATATTAACACGAATATAAAATTTTGATTCGCAGACAATCAATTAAATATTATTATAGTGAAAATTAAGATTTGCCTCTCTTATTTACGATTATCTCATAAATTAATATTTTTATATCTTTATTATTAATATTATTTTATAAATATATTCAATATAAAAAATGCTCTTCTTTACTTCTGTATATTGTTGAGTTGTTTCTAATCACAGATATTACTGAGCGACTGTAAGAATTTGATAGATTGTCGATTAAATATAAAAAATAAATATACTAATGCTGAAATTTTTTAGCAAGGAAAATTGACGGAATATCGAATCGGTACAATGTTGAGACAACGTTACAGTCATTTCTTGGACTCGCTCTATCGTCCACATGATATTTACGCTGTTAGCACGGAAGCCGATCGCACAAAAATGTCTCTGCAATTGATGTTAGCAGGACTGTATCCTCCTGATACGAGACAAATGTGGAATTCGGATTTACCATGGCTTGCCATTCCTACACACTACGTGCCTAAAAGAGTGGATATGTTATTAAAGGCTGAAGGTTGTTCAATGTTAGTAACAAACCTTTATCACAAATTTTATTTATTAAAAATAGCATTTCATCAAATTTCTTCAATTTTTCGTTATAAATTTTTGAATCGCATGCATTGCTGAGAATTGAAAAATATCTTGCCTAAATTAATATTTTAATATTCGGAAATATTTTACATAAGAAGTATTTATTAATAAATACATTTTTTTAAATAGTTGTAAATTTCAATTTACAAACATAATGTTAAATAATCTGGACTTTCCTAGGAATCATTTTTTGTAATTATAATATTCTTTTTTAGATATACGACAGCTTTAGCAGAAGTAAAAAAAATAAAAGAAGTCCGCGATAAAATCGCAGTTTACAAAGATTTTTTTAAATTTTTAAGCGAAAAAACGGGATTAGTCATCGAAGAACCGCTGCCCGTTTATGAAGTTTACAATCTGCTAACAGCTCAAGTAAGCTGAATTTTTTTAGATGAATATATATTGCTTTATACAAAAAATATTTCACATGTTTACATTATCAATTTATATTAATAAGCACATCAATTTACCCTTTTTTGGAAAACTTTATTTCTCTTTTTCTCTGTCTTTCTTTTTATAATTAAAACGATTAAATTATCAACAATTATTTAAATTAAATTTATTTAAATATAAATTTATATATTTAATTATTTATATAATTTATATAATTTATATAATTTATATAATTTACATAATTTATATAATTTATATATTTATTTATCGAGCATTTTCAACTTCTGTAAATATTTAATAATAATAATATACTTTCCTGTATTTGATAATAATATACTTTCAGAAAACTATGAATTTAACTTTACCAGAATGGTGCACTGATGAAGTGTACCGAAAGATGCAAGATATAATCGTGCTAGAGTACGAGATCCGTTCGTATACGACTCAGTTAAAACGATTGAACGGTGGTATGTTGATTAAAAAATTCCTTGAAAATATGAATTTAAAGAACGAGAGTACGAATCCGCGCAAAATGTACGTATATAGCGGCCACGAAGTAAATCTCGCGGCATTCGCCAGAGCACATAATATCAGCGAGCCGAGATTACCAGATTACGGATCAATGTTTATATTCGAGAAGTTGCGGGATAAGGAAAACAATCTTTATATCAGGGTAATTATATTTGCAAATCTGCAATTAATTCGCGCACAATTAAAACAAATTAAATTAATATATAATTAAAAATTAATTTATATTTTAAATTGGAAATTATGTTATTCTGTTAACGTGTATTTTTTTGTTCAAAGCTTATTCTATGGACCGGTTCCACAGAAAAATTGATGACTATCAAGCTGGCAGATTGCGACGAAATATGCTCTTTGAAAACTTATTTAAATCTCGTTCGTGAAATAATACCTTCAGACGAGGAGACGAATTGCTTATGGGACAATATAACCAAAAAAGAACTGCTAGAACTTTTTGCTGAAAAATTAATACAAAATTAATAAAAAAAATTATATAGATAATGTTATATAGATTAAATAGAAATTACAGATTACATATTTTTATACGCATGAATAATGAAGTTTAGAAAATGAGTGAAAGATATAAAAGTATAATATATTAATTGCATTATTAAATTGCTTTTCTTTACAACACATTATTTTCATTGATATAAAGAAACTAGTTTATCAAAAGTGAGTAAAATTACAAAAAGAATTAAGTGTTTTGTTTTAATAAATAATAAGAGAACTAATCTTGATCTACAACTTATTAAAATCATAATTAGCAAAACAAATTTCTTTATTATGTTCTTATTGAATCGCTTAATGTTGCAGAGTCGATTAAAAATGATTCACTGACATTCAAATGATACATTTAAATAATGTAACAGTAAAATAAATAAATAAAGATAATTATTTTCGTAAAAAGTAACATTTGTAATAATTTCTCCATATGGAGTATAACTGAATTATTACACTCAATTATTCACGTATATTCTGTCAGAAATGTAACAATATAATTTTTTATTAAATTTAAATAAAAATTATGGATTTAAAATATTTTATGGATGTACAACATTTAATTAGCATTATGCGTTATTGCCATTTCGTTTTTTTCATTAAATTGATGTTTCTTTATTAAATTGTATGTTTCATACTCCAACGTGATAGGATATTCCGCGTTAGCATAATTCGAAGTCTGTCTCTTGTCGCAAATCATATCTTCGTCAGACGGAATCAAATCGTGAATTAGATACGAGAACTTGTCAAAAGGACAGAGCATTTCACAACCTGGGATCTGAAGCTCGTCAAAGACCGGCGGAATGCCTCGATAATATAGAAACTATAAAAGATTTATAAAATTATAAAATAATACTTATTGTTAATAAAACAAACGCGACATGAATAATTAAATTTATATCTTCATATATTAATGGATAATTTAATAATTGACACAGTCATCTCTCTTTGATTATTTAATATTCTTATTAAAAAATTAATTAAAAATTTTACAGAAAACAAGGATTGATAAATTAAAAATTATAATAATAATAAATAAGAGAAATAATATTAATTTTAATGAATTGATGGAAGTTTACATCGCAAAAGATATGATATATTCATCGATTTCAAGATATTCTATATATCTCGAGAAATCATAGATTGAATTAATATTGACGCGTAATTAAGCAGAGAAATAAAGAAATATTATGTTTGATAACATACTCACTTTCACGTAATACTGCTTGTTTTGCTCCAATAATTCTAAAATAACCGCACTAGAGTATTCAGGTATATGAGGTTTATACAATTTAAATGCGCGTAATATCGCCGCGATGTTAGATTCGTGACCACTATACAAATAAAGCTTTGTATTCGATTGATTTGGATTTTTCTCAGTTATCATATTGTTGAATATTGTACGAATCATCGGGCCTGAAGCAGAAAAGAATCCTCTTACAAGTATATATCGCGTAAAAAAAATCTATAAATAAAGTTATAAAGATAAAATTTTCTAGACATATCTTACCAGCTAAGAGCTTTCTCATTAAAGGAGTAAAACCGATAATATTATGTACGAGTATAGATGTATCGATCAGTGGTTCAGGAAAGTAATCGTGCACCCATTCGGGAAGGGTTAGATTCATGGACGACTCCGCTATGAAAGTATGATGCAAATAGTGCAAATCCTCAAGCTTCTCGATATTTTTACCGGTTAATTCCGTTAATTTGCTCATTATGTCCTTAAATCGGGACATTTCCTTTTTTATTTCGGGCAAATGCAATATACGATCGTACTCTTTGGGAAATCTGAAAAATCGCATCTTAGATATAAATCTATTTCTCTTTCACATGAATCTTTGAGTTTGAAAAAATATTTCTTTATCTTGACATTTATAATATTTAAAGTTGTTTTCTTAGAATATTTTTTTAAATTAATTTTCTATATATTATATTTTATCTTTATTTATTTCTTCGGAAATACATATATCAAACCATCTGTTATATATAGATAAAAAAAGATATTTCCATTTAAATAATAAATTTCTGTTTACGGTTTCATTTGACTTATGTCTGATAACATTAGTCAAACTTACTTTGGACATTCTTCACCAGAGTAAAAATTGTCGTCGATACGTGATATATATGTCACCGGAATTGGTTGCCAGTTTAAATCAGTGTTCCATCGTTGTCGATGATCCGTAGGCGGAAACAAAGCAGTAAGAACGAGCTGCAGGGACATCTTTGTTCGATCATAATCGGAACTGTGACCCACGACAAGCTTTGGTAGATACAGATCACCCAGAAAGTCTTTATATCTGCTGCGCAAAGCTCGTCCTAATTCATATTCACGTTTTTTGCCATTCTATAGAAATGCATAAATAATTGAATAGATTAATCGATTTTAAATTATTAAAAATGGATTAATTGATTTTCAAATTAACATTGAAGCGAATTTAATTTAATTTCAATTTAATACATTCTACATTAAAATAGATACCCAGCAAACACAGAATATTGTAGCAACATTGCTGCAATGTTGTAACATTGCCGCAATGTTGCCGTAATATTCTGTGTTTGCTGGGTAAAAATTCATTTCATAAAAAGTTTTATTTTTAAAAAACGGAAAGCATTAGCTTTATAATTTCTCAGCAAAAAAATTTAAAATAAATATTGTGCATGAAAATTTTGTGCACGTGTGTATGATTTTAGAAGATCGAAAATCACATACACACAAAATGTAAATATTCAATATTATAGATATTGGTTTATAACATTTCCATTAATTCATTCTTTTTACTATATCATTTTCTTTCAGAAAAAATATTAAAGTGAAATAAAATAAAGTTACATTATTTACATTGGTCAATTGACCGACACCTGTCGGAAAAAATGAATCATTTACGTATGGATCAGTCGGAAACGATTCATCTCCGTCATTACTGGGTGTTCGATCGCCATGTCTAAGCACCTATGTACAAAAGTTGAGTGAAAATAATTATTATTAATTATTTGCGGTCGGAAAGTTAAATAATCCGGAAAAAAAGAGAATTTGGTTAGGTTTAAATTTTATATATTTATATCTTATATAATTTTTATTTAATTTTAATCTTATTTTATATTTTATTTTAATATAAAATGCTAAATGTCATTTTATCTTAAATTAAAGAAGTCAACAACAATATCTTACCACATTAATTAATTTTAATTCAGGCTGTATACTTGCAGTCCAAATCGCGTTTAAACTGATGACTAGAGCTATCGACAAATAATTGTCGAGAATGCAGAACGACACCATGTTACTGATACCTAATCACCTACCTTTCACTGATGTGAAAATGTAATGTCATTCGATTTATAGTTAATTCCAATTCAAGAATGATAAATGTCGTGATAGCGATGCGGTGATAAAATCTTCTTTATATAAACAACTAAACTAAAAATGTGCAAACTATAATCTTATGTTTCTTTGTTCGAAATAAACTTGCGAATAATAGCATGCTTATGTAAACCGTAAAATGAATGCAAGATAAAGATAAGAAATAACCCACTAAACACATGATGGAATATTAAACATTTATTAAACGTAAAGTTAGTATAAATGTGGTATAAATATATACCACATTCATATATATCAGATAAACGTTTTAATTTTTATGATTTTTATACAATCGTATAATATACGATAATGATATCAGTTTTTATTACGTTTGCATAAAACAGAACGGATTTTATGCGTTGAAAAATATTATATAAGAATACGAAAAGAAATGTTTAATTTCTAGAATGTATTTGCGTCTATTTTATTTCTTAAAATCGTATATTTATGTAATCGAAGAAACATTTATTGAAAACGTATATAATTTATG
Source organism: Camponotus vicinus (assembly GCF_025532165.1). Taxonomy (NCBI): domain Eukaryota; kingdom Metazoa; phylum Arthropoda; class Insecta; order Hymenoptera; family Formicidae; genus Camponotus; species Camponotus vicinus. Next base: position 7,224,096 of record NW_028141949.1, read on the forward strand.
AGAAAAATCTCATTTATAAATGTTTACAAAATTCTATTCTATAAATGGTATAATCTAAGTCTATAAAACGTTAATAAATTGTTGCACGAATAATATATACACACCTGATTTTACAACTAAAATATTATACGACTAATAAACATTTTATTATTATATATATTTAACTCAAAATATGGTCAAATGTACGCACACACACACATACACACACTGATTGTTACAGTCATCGCGTATAGCAATCAGCTGATCGCGGCGAGTGCCCCCCGTAATCGCCTATATCGCGCCGTCCCTGCCTACCTCTTGTACAGCGTGTTTCAGCAACATACACATCATTAAGTCGGGTTGCCTATCTGCCCATTCAGGGGCATGCTTTACTGGGCTCGCAGAATAAGATCAAAATGAGAATAAGGAAAAAGGAATCTGTTTTTATCATTCTATTATAATGAACAGTTGTGAAATTTAATAATATAAATAAAATATTTATCTAATAATAAATAAAATAATAATAGATCAAATAACATAAATAAAATTTAATAAACAAATTTGGATAAATTATAATGAAAAATATATTTGATTTTTAAATATAATAAATTACAAAAACTCGATATAATCACTATTTTCTTCTAAACATAGAGCAATCCTGCTGAAAATGTCTCTCACTTGTTTTATCAGAAGAGTGATCTCAGCCCTTGGATCTTATGCCTATGGACTTTTTTATGTGGAACATCTTAAAAAATAAAATATATCACACTGCCGGAAAATGTAGAAATTTTTAAAAATAGAATTCGTAACACATGTGCGGAGATCACTTGATAAGTCGCGTGAAAGAGATCACTCTCATGATAAGTCGCGTGAAAGAAAATTTCATGCGCAAATTGCTTTATGTTTAGAAGAGGATGGTGGTTATATTGAACATTTATTATAATTTATTACATTTAAAGATCAAAAATATTTGTCATTATAAATACATTTTATTATATTTGTTTATTATATTTTTTACTATATTTGTTCAAATTTATTTATTAAGTTTACGTTATTAATATATGTTAATATATATTAATATTTATTATTAAATATCATAATTAAATGTTATAATGTGTTATTAAACAAATTTGTCAATTTATTAGAATTGAATATTTTATATATATTATTATTATCTATATTATTAAAAATATATTACATATAAATATATAATATATATTATTAAATATATATTTTATCTATATTATTAAATTTCGCAATTATTTACTATAATAAAATGATAAGATTTCCCTTTCCTTACTTCCCGTTGAATTCGCATTCTAATCTCATTCAGCGAGTCTAATAAAGTATGCTCCTGACGATGGGCATCCCAACTTAGTGATGTGTATGCGAAAACATCCTGTACTTGTTCCGTAAGTAGTTAACTATTTTCTTTTATAGTTTAAAAACTAAGCTCCGGGCAAAATTTTGCAAGAGGAAAAATCGTCTTAGAATTCATTCAAGAATTTGATATTTTAAAGACAAACGTTTGTTCAGAATCACCCTGTATACAATAATTATCTCTATAATATACGTGCATGTTATATTGACATGCATATTTTGAATTTTGATTATAGTATTTAATAATTTTATGAATATCTTCCTTCCCCTGAAACTAATGTGACACATAATTTTATTGTTAAAATAATAATAGTAACGAAATAATAACGTCTTTATTTAATCGAGTTATTACAGTAAAATGATATACTCATAAGTGTATATCAGTACAAATTTTACTCATTGACTCACATGCTGGTGAATACACATTCTAATACATATAATGACTGTTTTACAGTTTGATAAGATATATTATTGCATTAAAAGATAAATATTTTGACGATTTATAAAATATATTGCATAGCTTACATGCAATTACAGCTTATTGGAATAATCATTGCATTTTAATGTGTGTAAGTGTATTCTGAAGTATATATGTTTCATTTTCTGTGAAGAAAAATAAATTTATGGTTTAAGTGCATACACACACACATATATATATATTCAACGGTAAGTATTATATATAAATTTTAATATCAAAATATATTAAAATATTAATTTATTACTATACATACTATATAATATAAATTGTAAAGACGTCATTAAGATGTCTTTTATAGTATTATAACAGGTCTTTAAGATATCTTTAAAACGTCTTATGTTCCGTTTGTTTTGTTTGGAAGTATTGCCAGCATATGCAACAAAGAACGTTAATATTCGTCTTTTGTTAAAACAAACGCTTTCTCGACTCCGCGGTGAGCTGCTGCCGCGCCGTTGCTACATCACTTCACAGTGTCGACAGCTATGATTATAGATGTATATGTTATAAATTATATATATGTTAAACATATATTATACATCTATTACAATTTATATATAAAATATTCATTTGTATTATATTTACTTACATTTTTCCAGGATCTTACATCCTTCTTTTTTCCATCCGTTGACAGAGAATTTAAATAATCTGCTAAAGCTTCCCAACTGTCTTGCATATTTTCATTGGCATTCATTGTACTGAATTTTCCAGATGCCATATATGGATGTTGCTCTAAATGTGATATAAGAGCTTCAACTTCGTCGTCGATTTGCTCTTCCTTGACGACTTTTAGAAGTTTTCCTGAAAAATTTATGAATACACTTTGTTTACTTTACAGTCTATTATTATATTTTTCGATATTTTTAATATATTATACATATTTTGGATATTATATTATATACTTACTCTGCCATAATACCAAAATTATTAATAAACAAATTATTAACAAAGTAATATATCACACAGTATACAAGATTATTTTACACTGCGTTTTTTGTCGTTTAACCTCACTTATTCTTCTTTGTGTTCCTAAACTTATCAAAACAATTGTAAGAAAAACAGTGATTTTATTGGCTGAGAATACGTCAGCAAGAGTTACGTCTATGCGAGTATAATCGTTCCGTGTCGTTCTGTTAACGACGTCAGAATCATATTATGTACCGATATTTTTCGCTCATCTGAGTTACAGAATAGCTTTGTCGCTATACTATCGTTAGCGCAAACGACAAACGTCACTAGAGTAACGATAACGACATCGTCGTTACGCAGTTAGAGAATCGCCCTACTGCTTACCTATTCCGAAGCTAATACTCGCCTGGTCCGAAAGCTTAAAATCTTGTCGGATTTTAATATTTTACTTTAATTAATTATCGCGCAAATGTGTTTGTACGTTGATGGTGTTGTTGATCATTTCTTTTATTGACGATTCTGTGTGGCTTACAAAAATTGAATTTCGACAACGTTTTCAAAGGTAAAAATTTTATTATATTTTTATATTTTGTTTCTCTTCTTTTTTTTTATTCTTTGTGTAATTGCAGTAAAAATGTTTATACATTAGTATTTCATATTAACAATTATAATGGTTTTAAGGTTTTCATTGTATTACATAAGAGAGTTTTTTATAATTAATTTTTTTTAATAATTTGAAGATTTATTAGTTAGAAAGACTAAAATGTTTATTATGCGCATGTGCCATATTTGATTAAATTTTAAACATTAAAACACATTTACAAGTTCGCAAAAGATTAATGTAATAGTTTTTTTTCCTTTATCTTAAAATTATTGTGTTGCTTACAAATAATATGTAAATTGATTTTGTATTATTTACAGCTATATTATCTATAGTATTATATAGCTTTTCCTAAACAGTCTTGCTTATAATCGCGCTTTTATGGCCTCAATATATATAATTCTGTATTAATAATAGAGATTTTATATCTGCTCTTTTATTACATTTACTATTACATTTTGTTTTATTATAGGTATTTTAAAAATTGTTTAGAGACGTAAATGTTACATTAAAAAATATCAGATCTCTTATTTTCAATATTTTATAATTGTTATTCACCGTTACATAAATCATTAAAATTAAAATTAAAATGAAAATTAAAAATGTGTGAGAATACGAAGCTTCTGAGCAATCGACAGTTGCGTCGAAAGATAAATAATGCAGTGCAAAACATATTATTGTCTTCGTGCAAACAAATAATTCTAATTTAACTTTTACAAATACACAAAATTTATGTTCACCTACATGCTATACAATTGGGAATAATGAAAGTGTTGAAATCGCTGTAGATACAGTAAATGCTACTAATAAATCTCCTTCCACATCAATGCTCACAGAATTAAATTTTAATAACATAAATGATGAATATACATTATACATTGACGACAGTGACAATTCTAGTGCTGAGAATAATGAAAATCATAATGATAACGGTCTCATAACACATACATTTGTAGTAATTTCAGTCAATTTTACAAATAATTTGCGTAGGCTATCAATAATAATTTAACACACGCAGCGTTAAATATGATTTTAGAATTAATTAATCCAGCCTATCCATTTTTACCGCGTACTGCCAGAAATCTATTACGTACTCCTAGGAAATTGGAAACTATTTTTTTTGATAATGGCGAAATGTATTATTACGGTATTCAGAAATGTTTGACACGTAAATTACAGAATGGCGGATTGAGGGGCGAAGTTTCAATAATTAATTTAATTATAAACATTGATGGTTTACCCATATTCAAGAGTAGTAGAACTAATTTGTGGCCAATTTTAGCTCGTAGCGATGATATCGTAGATTCATGTCCATTTATGATTGCATGTTTTTGTGGCGAAGGAAAGCCAAAAAATCTTGAAAAATATCTAGAACTTTTCATTAAAGAAATAATTTCTTTACGAAAAAACGGGTTTCAATACAACGGGAAAATATTCTATGTTGAAATTGAGTGTTTTGCAGCTGATGCGCCCGCAAGAGCCATGCTAAAGATGATCAAAGGGCATACAAGTATGTACGGATGCGAAAGGTGTACTATTAAAAGAATAAAAAATCGAATTTTTTCCAATTAAAATAAGTAATTCAGTAATTTTGAGAACAAAACACGACTACATAGGTGAAGAGACTAATAATGATCATGTGACAGGAAAATCGCCATTACTTGCTTTAAATATAGATCTCGTAAAGCAATTTGTATTGGATCCTATGCATTTAATATATCTAGGTGTTACGAAGCGTTTGCTTGTGAAGTATTGGGTAGAAGGAGGGCGTCACTGTAAACTTTCTCGACATAATCTTGCAGCAATTGATTATAATATACAAATAATACGTAAATTCGTCACGTCTGATTTTTGTCGAAAACCTCGAGTTTTAGTAGACTTAAAAAAGTTTAAAGCAACTGAGTTTCAATTCATTCTTTTATATAGCGGCGTAATAATTTTTTACAATATTCTTGACGACGTAAAATATCGACACTTTTTACTATTTCACGTAGCAGTTACTATTTTATCTAGCGCACCTTTGATCAAGGCTTACATATATGTAGCTGAAGAAGCTATTAAAAAGTTTGTTCTCAAAGCTGCTGAAATATATGGTGAAGATTTCGTCGTGTATAATGTACATTTATTACTGCATCTTTGTGCAGACGTACAAACATACGGTCCATTAGAAAGATACAGTTGTTTTCCTTTCGAAAATTATCTTCAATCTCTAAAAAGAGAATTCACTCTAAAAAATTATCTTTGCAACAAGTGTGCAATCGAATTGCAGAAGAAGAGAATATTGATGTTAAGATTAAATCTTCTGTGACTCCAAATTACCTTCCTAAGCAACTTTTTCTCCCTAATCCAAATATCATTAATCATTTCACATGTGGAAAATTAATTTACAAAAATATGAAAATATCAGTTAAACTTCCCTATAATACTGTAGCAGTAGGCAATCAAATATATGTTATCAGAGAAATTATTTTCATTGACAATAAATATAAATGTATAAGAACTACATTTAAATACGTCGATAATTTATATCGAAATCCGATACATTCATCTAAACTGGGAATTTATTATGTAAAAAGTATTAACATTAATACTTCTACTGCATTTTTTGTTGATGACATATCTTATAAATGCCTTCGATTACCTTTTAAAGAAGGTTTCGCGGTTTTTTCTATTATTCATCAAGTAGCGTAATAATTTGTTAAAACTGTTATTATTATATATTCGTAATAAATTAATATAAATACTATTTAGTTTAATATTGTTAATAACAGTTCAAAGTATCAAATAAAACAGTGAACAATTTTTGAATATGAGTTAAATACAGCTTTATGTTACAGTCTTTGTATATGTAAAAAAGCGGAAAATTTTCTCGCAAATCAATAAAATTCTATTTCAGTTATTGTGCGGAATCTACAATGAGGAATTATTTTTACATTAAAATCGCATTTGATTAAAATGTATTTAAATAAAGAAAACCTTTTTTTAAGCCATTTATCGTATTTGTGTATAATCGAAAATTTGTTTAATGTGCTTTCTTATGAACAGCAAGTATTGCCGAAAAAAGTAAAATATGATTATATAGGTTAAGTTACAAAAAATCTATAGGAATTATGTCTCTAAACAATAAAAAAACATATGCCCTTGTGGAGTTTTTAAATGGTAAAAAGAAAGAAGATGTGCCGTCGTCCCATTGATTTGGCTAATAGATGATCGAATGAAATGCTATTGGCCAAAGACTAGATCTCAAGAAGTTTTTGATTCACTGATATTGGAAAATGAACCATATGACGCTACATGGATGAAATACAAAGTTCACCGAGTGTTAAAAGTTTCAGGTAAGGATTAGTGTAAAGGAGAAAAATATAGACTTAATCAATTTTTATTTTAATTTATATAAATTTATTCTAAGGAAATTCTGTATGTAACCGTTTATATCTCCTTTTTCTATATGCGTCTCTTTTATAATATGTGTATCTTACATCGATTCTTGCATCGTTTTCATATTTTTTGTACTTTTTGTTTACCAGATGCTGAAGATGGTCCAAATTTAACGACCGAAACGTACGAAATAAACCTGCTTTAACTCACATATCTCAATTTATTGCGCTCTACTTACCGCGCTCGGCTCTTTATTTGCCTGTTCTTTATTATTTATGGTTTGTCTATTAGAGTCTTTTTTCTTGCATCTTAATATATTAAAATGTTTAATTAAATATTATATTAATTAATTAAAAAAAAATGTATTAGCACATTTTATCTGCTAAATCTAAAATGTACAGCATTCATGCATTTTTAGAAAGAAACATTATTTTATGTACAGTTGGTTTTACGAATCTTGATTTATCAGTTTATCTTGTGAACTGTCGTATTACTTTGCAATAGAATTATATTTGATGATAACTTAATATGCAATTGTATTCAAAGTATATGTGTGTAGGTAAATCTTAAATGTGTAATAAAATTTTTTGTATCGATATTTTTTGTAGAAAACATCAGAATATCATTATTTAAATAAATGTAAAAATTGATATTGTAAATATTAGGAATCATAATAATTAATTATAATAATTAATCCTATCTTATTTTTTTATTTTTATGTAAAAAAATTAAACTGGTAGTAAAGTATATCAGTTTCGATTTAATGTAGATTGAGTTAGATATATATAGTTTATATATATATATATGTGTGTGTGTGTGTGTGTGTGTGTGTGTGTGTGTGTGTATATATTTAAGAGTTTATATATATATTATTTAAGAGATATATAAGTTTGTATAGTATTTATATATAAGTTATCTACGCACATATACTTTGAATACAATTGCATATTAAGTCATTATTAAATATAAGTCATTATTAAATATAATTCTATTATAAATACGACAGATATATCAAGATAAACTTATAAATCAAGATTTGTAAAACCAACTGTACATAAAATGTTTCTTTCTAAAAATTTCAGTAGAATATTTATTCCCTATTATAATCTGATATTGTTTTATAGGTTCGTTATCAAAAAATACGCAAAACGACGTTGAATTTAATGGACATACATCTTCAAGACTTGAAATAGGTGCAAGAACAACAATGTCACAACAACAATTTCAAAAATACGTAATAGAGCGAATGGAGAAGATAACAATTTTATGTGAGCAGAACAATGTCTGTACAAATCGACTTTTACAAACTATAATGATATCCTTAAATCCTACATCAAAACCGGATGGATTGCCTGAATTACCATTGAAAAACGATGATTTTAAAAAGTTAAAAGAACTGTTATCTATAAAAACAGTAGATGGAGGCCGAGAAATACCCGGACCTGCTTATACCTATCTGGTTTGGTTTAAAATTCTACTAAAAATTACGTCTACTTTTGTAATTTTAAAACAATTAAACTTGATTAATGTGCAATTATAATTTTTCATAGAAAGGACGTCTTTCCACTATTGGAGGTGCTGATCAAAGAGCCAGCGTAATGAATATGTTGAAATTTGTAATCACAAACAAGTTAGCAATGACGAATAACTGGAAAAGACAAAAGAAAAGAAGTTTCGAAACCACAAAATTACGGGAAGTTATTACAGGTACATATAATGCAGTCTTTTCAATGGATTGAAATAAGTTCATATTATAACACTATTTACAAACTATTTATCTCTATTTATCTATTATAAATCAATTATTATATTCTTTATTTCTTTTATCACAATAACTCTTTAGAAAATTGTAATATAATATATATACATGTGTGTGTATATATATGTATGTATGTATGTATGTATACAGGGTGTAACTGAAAAAAACATACATAGAGCACACTATCAAATTTTGTAGCGAATTTGGAAATAATTTTTTCTCAGCGAAAATGTCGAAGAAAAGGTCATTACTTTTTGCATGTTCCCAATTTTTGCCATCTTATATCTTTGTAACAAAGCTTTAAATTAAAATTCTATTAAAGTAAACTCTACCTGAAATTAACTGAAGAATGTAGTTTTGTTAATATTTTAATTCTACAAAGTTTAGTTTGTGAGAAGCTTTTCTTTTTCAATCATTGATGACGTATGATCTTGCAAGACTACGCGAGCCGGTACATCAAACGTACTTTTAATCCTACATTATATAATAATTGATTTATAATATAATAATACAATATATTATAAGAGATAAATAGTTTGTAATACAGTGTTCTTATATAAACTTATTTCAATGTCCAATCCATTGAATAGATTTATTATACACATACACACACACACACACACACACACACACACACACACACACACACACACATACGCACGCACGCACGCACGCACGCACGCACGCACGCACGCACGCACGCACCCGCGCGCACACACACACACACACTCTTATAATAACAAATTTTCATCAACTTTTTATTTCTCAACAAATAATATGTTTCTTGTAAGACTTTTTAAACTGAAAAAAATGGTTTGTAAAAAAATTTCATCACCTTTCAATTTTTATAAACTCCGACTTGTATTTTTTATGTAATAACGCTAATGAATAATATATGTAATAACTATAAAAAATGTAAATATTTTTTACAATATGGAAAAATAAATGTGATAATATAAAGCCCTTTTTATTGTTTATGTATGCAACATTTAAAATAATATATTTTAAAATTATAAAATTTATTGGGGCAATTTAATGTCAAAAAAATAGTGTATATGTATAGTACACACACGCACACATTTTTTTGACATTAAATATTGCCCCAATAAATTGTACAAAATTTAAAATATATTATTTTAAATTTTATTTATAATATATTATTTTAAATTTTGTATACGTAAACAATAAAAAGGGCTTTATATTATTACATTTATTTTTATATATTCTAAAAGAATATTTAAATTTTTTATAGTTATTACATATATTATGAATTTGCGTTATTACATAAAAAATTTAAATCGGAGTTTATAAAAATTGATGGAATTTTTTAAAAAGCATTCTTTTCTTTTATTCTTTTTTAGTGTGAAAAGTCCTACAAGAAACACATATTATTTAAGTGTAATCTTTATTAATCTTTTTAAAATACGTATATTTTTAATATATAAAAATTTTTATTTCTTGCAGATGCTGCTTCCGATCAATGCATTAAAGATGCTATACAATCGTGGCTAAAGTTGGCCAAAAGTCGCCACGTGTATAATGCAAACGCAAAAAAAATTAAAGAAGAAACTAATTTTTTCTTATTATATATTTTATATTATATATTTTTTCATATTATAATTACTTATTATATTATAATAAACAATAAAGTTTTTGAAGTAAATTAGTCTATAATAATACTAATTTTTTTATTAATTAAGTAACATATCTTCTAAAAAATAAAAGAAAATTACGATTGAAATTTGTTATTATTTTATTTTATATTTAGTGACATATATTCTTTGCACTCATCATAAATCTCATTACTTTTATTATTATTGTAGCTATACAAAGTGTCCCATTTTAACTTACCAGCACAATATTTCGGAAACTAAGATTTATCGACAAAAATGTTTCAAACAAAAGTTATAATGTTTTAAAATATCTTTTTATTGATTTTATTACTTTGATCTTGGATAGAGTTGTCAAAGTCAGGGCAAAATTATCTTAAATTTTTAAATGGAATCATATTTTTTTAATGTAAACTGATTACCCTATCCAAGGTCAAAGTGATAAGATCAATAAATAGATATTTTTAAATCCTACAACTTTTGTTTGAAACATTTTCTTCGATGAAGCTTAATCTTCGAGATATTTTGTTGTGTAAGTTAAAATGGGACAACCTGTATAATTATATATAATACGTTTATTTAAAAACAAAAATCATTTAAAAGTATAATAAAAATAACGTATTTTAAATAGTCATTGCAATACATATTTTAAATAGTAATTGCAATACGTATTTTAAATAGTCATTACAATACGTATTTTAAATAGTCATTGTAATACGTTTATATAGGTACTCGTAATTCGTAAAAATTATGTTTTCATAAAACGTAGTTTATTAGTTTATCAAATACAATTTTAATTGGTTTGAGAATAGCATTAAAAAACGAATAAATATAGTTTATGACAACGTATATCAGTCGGACATCACAACTAAAATTATACGCAATTGATATACGTTAAATCTATCACATTTAGACCTCCCGTAAATACTTGATTTAAACGTATAATATACCATCATGTGTTTATTGGGAAGTAGCAATAAAGAGCTTAAAACGTTTTTTAATATGCTGCAAGAGATAAAAGGCCTTATTTGACTGAAGAAGTACTAATATGTGCAGAGAGGTCCTACATTTGTATGTATATATATAATAAATTATATTAAATATAATAAATTATATATTAATATAGTAAATTATATTAAATATAATTTTCAAGGAGAAATTTGCTCGAGTCAGCCTTCTTTATGACTCACCTTTATGACCTAATCTTTTGATAAAAGATCCTTTATTTAACATCTTGATAGAAAATATCGTTGATATTTCGAAAACGATAAATATTTTGTATAATATATATATATATATATATATATATATATATATATATATATCTGACGATGAACATAATCGCAAACATTTTCCGGAAATCAATAATTGAATTAAAATATATTTTTGAATTTTCTATATAATATTCATTAAATTTTATTGCATATCGAAATATGAGGGATTTTGTAAAAATCTTTCTTATATTCCTATCTTTCTACATATTTCTTTGCATAAAGGATATTTTATTTGAAGTGCTGTAAATTAATTGCCAACGATACAAGGACAGACTTCAAAATTATTTATTAATTATGCGATGTGTAAATATAAAAAATAAAAAGAAAATGTTACATAAATTAAATTATTAATTTATCTTTATTTTTATAAAATATTATATATTATGTATTCTCAAATATCTAATAAAAAATCAATACAAAAACAACGAATCATAATTTTTTAAAGTGTATATTTCTACATAATAAATATATAATACACTTCGCTTTCTTCATGTAATCGAAATGAACACATATATTTATATATGTATATTTACATACATACACACACACACACACACACACACACACACACACACACACACACACACACACACACACGAAAATATAAAAAATGATTTAAATTTATAAAAACGATTTTCTATCAGTTTCCCATAACTCACCTTTTTACTAGATCGTTTAATTATAATTCAATAATCGTCGAGTTTATGTATATATTATACTAAATGAATGTTTAATATGATAATTGAATGAATTAATATGGGAAAAAATAAATGTTTTGCAAAAGATAACTTGACTGATGTACCATGATAAAGAAAATATAACTAATTTAATTAAAGTTTTATGTTTATACGATGCTTTTATCTCACATCTGATGTCAACACGATGTATGCATTATTACTTATACACTTCTACCTATTGCTGATGACTAATTAAATCGTACATGACTTTTTGCAATCTGACGGGATATTCTATGCTGGAAAATTTGATGTCTGTCTTTTATTGCAAATCATTTCGTTGTCGGATGAAATTAGATTTTCAATTAAATCCAAATACATATCGAAAAGACAAAACACATCATAACCTGGGATTTGCTTGATAGTTAGTGCAATGCCTCGATAATACAGCAGCTACGAGAATTCATACGAGTAATTAAATTTGCATTACGTTTCTTCGTTGAATGCTCCAACTATTGGTAGCACACATACTCACCTAAAATTCTTCATTAATCTCTTGTAATTCCATAATAATTGCGCTGGAATATTCAGGTACATGCGGCTCATACACGCCGAAAACACTCGTAACAAACTCACAACATCGGTCTCATGACCACTGTTATAAATAAATTTTAGTATCTGCCGAATTCACATTTCTCAGCGATCATATTGTCCGTCATAGCACGGATGAGATAATCTAAAACAAAGTAAAGATATAAATAAAGATCCTAATAATAATATTATTATAATATTATTACTTCTATTATTAAAGCAAAATCAAATTATATAGAATTTTAATTTAGAAGTAAAAAAATATTATTTAATTTAGAATTTTTTTAAATAAAATTTATTTTAATTTGATTATAATAGTTCTTTGCATAATTTTTTAAAATAAAATTTATCTTATTATAATGAATTCTTTGGCGATTAAATAAAATTTAGTTTTTTACATATATATGTATATAACTAAATGTTATTTAATCGTCAAAGTGTAAAAATTATGTTCTTAAATATATAAGAGTATTCAAGATTAACGATCGATATGAAAAATAAAGATAAAAATTTTAGAGAAAATCTTAGAGAATTTTAATAATAAAATATTTAATAATAAAATAAATATGAAAAGGGATACTATTTAAATTTTTATTAGTTTTTAGTGGGCTTGATGAATCTGATTGATAAATATATATATATATATATATATATATATATATATATATATATATATATATACAGGGTGACCCATTTTAACTTAGGCAGCCAAATAACTCGAAAAATAAGCAAGATAGAGAAAAATGTTTTAGACAAAAGTTGTATGGTTTCGAGGGGGCCATAAGATGGTATCATTGGTTTGACCTTGAAGAGTCATTTGAAGGTCACGTGAAGGTCACTTCAATTTTTTTAAATGGAATACCCTATATATTTTTGTACATTCTTGTAGCTTATTTCGAGAGCTTTCCAAAACACTATAATTAAGTACCTTTCCGTTAAGTACTTTTTGAGTTATGATGCTTGAAATAATTTCTTAATTTTACATAAACCGTAAAATATCTTGTAAAATATTCATTTTTCGATTATCTTACCTTAATACTTTTATGTACAAAATAATGAGAGGAATCAATTGGTGTAAAGAAAACACATAGTTGTTTTTAAGAAAAAATATGGAATTGTTAATTGCAAATTACATATTTTTTCTTCGAAACAACTATGTGTTTTCTTTACACCAATTGATTCCTCTCATTATTTTGTACATAAAACTATTAAGGTAAGGTAATCGAAAAATGAATATTTTACAAGATATTTTACGGTTTATGTAAAATTAAGAAATTATTTCAAGCCTCATAACTCAAAAAGTACTTAACGAAAATGTACTTAATTATAGTGTTTTGGAAAGCTCTCGAGATGAGCTACAAGAATGTACAAAAATATATAGGATGTTCCATTTAAAAAAATTGAAGTGACCTTCACGTGACCTTCAAATGACTCTTCAAGGTCAAACCAATGATACCATCTTATGGCCCCCTCGAAACCATACAACTTTTGTCTAAAACATTTTTCTCTATCTTGCTTATTTTTCGAGTTATTTGGCTGCCTAAGTTAAAATGGGTCACCCTGTATATATATAAAGAAATGTAATATTATATATAATTTATTATATTATAATATTACAATATATTATAATAATAAATGGTAAAATAAAATAAATTGAATAAAATCGATTTACAATGCTACATTATTAATTAAAAATTTTTCTCAAATTTATTGAATTGTTTATCAATATATGGAATTGTTAATTCTAAATTGAAAAAATGAAAAAACTATTCTGCAGAAATATGCGAATCGTTATTTCTTCTTTTTTGTACTTATTATATGCAACTGCTTAGCCGCTGTCTTTTCTTGTGGTCCTCTTTTCCTTTTGACAAAATTACTATTGAAATATGGTATCCATTTCCTATTGGATCGCCGATTGATACATATCTTCTACACCATACAAGTGTACTGTATTGTAAAAGTTGGACTTAATTTTATGTTGGCTTTAAATTGGCTGTTATGTGCGTTACGTTAAATTAAGTTACCGCGTACCGCGAAAGAGATACGTACGTGCGCACGCGTGAGAAGAGGACTGTGAGGGCACGGATGTACGAAAGCTCTCTCGCTCTCTCTCTGTGTGTGTAGAGAAAGAGAGGATGCTCTCGCAGTTGTTGTAAAAACAAGGAGAAAAAGAATATATATTGTTTGTGACACGACATTAATCTAAGATCGATACCCTCCTCAGCAACCCATTTAAATACATACACAACATTGGCCATATTGTTTTTATATTCATATGCAATATTAGAAATGTTATGTTTAAAATATAAAATGCGAGGAATAAAAGGCAGATAAATTCATGTATTAAGAAACATTAGAAAATAATCAAATAAGTAATTAAAAAACTCTATAACACCTAACTAAAAAACTCTTTAAAATACTCTTGTAAAATTGTATTCTAATAAATAAATATGGTAAATTTTAGATCTTTTTTACATATATTTATAATATATATTGCAAATATATTAATATGATTAATTTATTAATATTTTAATATAATAATATTAATATATTAGCTAATATATTAACATTATTAACATATTTTAATATAATAACATATAAGAAATAATAAAAATATAATTCATTTCTCGTAATTAGATATATGAATAAAATAAAACATACTGCGAAATATACTCTTCTCAAAACAAACATTATGATGGCATCAATGATTATTTTTGATGTCTTTCCAATTATTCGCGTATGTTATATTTTTATTAACAATTAATTATTTTTTATTATAATTCTCGCTTTCTAACGATATTTATTTAACTTTTATTTTATTATTATAGAAACAACCGATATGAGTATTATCATCTCAATGTATTTTTATGATAATCAGTGGATATCAAAGAGTATACATATATGACTGCTTGGACAGCTGATGATTTAAAGGAAAATGTAATTATAATAAAAATTGAAGTTTATCTCTTTTTATTTAGTACATTAATAATAAATTATAAATAATGTGAATTAGCATATTTTATATGAGCATAAAAGCTATATTTGTAGAATTATTTTGGTAAAAATTAATTTTTTATAATAAATTAATAATGATACTGTTACGATTTTAGAGTAAGCAAATTGGAATGGAAATATATAATGTACCATGGTTTGAAAAATCACAATATAAAGATATGTTTCATAATTCAAAGAAATCAAATATCATTTGAAATCAGTATAAGAGGTTTTCTATCAAACTTATTCCTTGAATATTTCGCTAAAGTATATCATATTTTTTATACCTTCTTTTATATAATAATATTATATAATAACACTTTAAGCATAATTGGAAATAGAAATAAAATAAAAAATTATGAATTATCTTTTTACAGTATCTTCTGACGACGTTATCTTATTATACAATAATGAGTAATTGGTGATTAAAATAAAAGAAAAGACAACTTACATATGTAGTATTTTCCACATTTATTAAACAATTACAAGCGCAATATAAATTAATAATTATATATTGATTTTTTATATATACTCAAATATATAATTAAAAATTATTATTTACTAAACATTACTATTTTAAATTTACTATTTACTATTTAAATTCTATATATAAAATGTAAATTTTATGGAAAAAGAGTTTGAACAAATGTTGCTTGGAGTAATTTTTAGGATAGGCAAACTTTTTTTCCATTTATTCACATATACATGTATACTCTATTATATACATGTATACATAGGACTGTTTTAAGCAGGTTTTCTGATTTATCATGAATATTTTAATATATCTTTTATTTTTAGAGAAAATATCTCTAAAAAAGAAATTGCTTTATTCGAATAAGCGAATAAACGAATAGTATGAAAACAATTTTCATTCGAGGTTTTCTCTCGAAATCATTTCGAAATCATTGTTATTTCTTAAAATTGAATTACATTTTTTGATTTGATGACATCAAAGCTTAAGACTTAAAAAGACTTCAAAATATGCTATCATGATTTTCAATATGAAAAATTAGGACGAATTTAGGTAAACTAAATATGACATTTATTTTTTAATGTATATTTAAAATAATAATTACGAAGATATCTGGATGCACTTTCGAACAAATAAATAATCGCAAAAACATTTTTTATTTCTTAACTCAAATCAGAATATGAATTTTGTAATATGTATCTACGTTTTTTTATATTATTCTATATTCTATATTATTGTAAAAATACGTTTCTGCAACGATTAATAATATGATATTAACATTACCAGCTGATAAAGCTTTGGGTTAGTTATGTTATTGTAAATAACACGTCCCTTAATTGTTCGATTAAAAGTAGTGAAAACACTTTCTTGTTAGCTCATTCATCAGATTTAATATTTAAATAACGTAACAATTAAATTGTTCTGTAAAAAAGATCTTAAAAAGTAATTTAAAACAACATATCGTTATAATATCAAATCCACATTTTCAATAAATTATTCCTGTAAACAGTGTTTTTTCAGTTAATTCCTAAGACATGTTTCCATACTTAGAAAAAGGAAAATATTCAAGATATTAATAATAAATGAAATAATTAATATGTAAAATTCGCGCGGGATTTGTTAATACGTGTGTATGCATTTTTAAAATCATTTACAGCATCTCTTAGAAGAAAATGAAAACTATCTACAAACTACTGATACACGGAGAAAATTTTATATTAATATGTAATACAATTTTATATCACATTTTACTATTTTTTGTATGATCGGTGGACCATCATGATTTTATAGAATAAATTACAGTACAACATAGTAAAATTTTAAACTAACACTTACATAACATGTTTTATTATTTGCCATAGTAAAAATTCGTAGGTGCTAAATTGTAATCTTTATTATGTATTATTGTAAAACATTATAATACTAAATCTCAACTTCGATAAATGTATTTTTTATTCTTTCTTTTATTACTTTTCTCCGGATTCTTCTTTTTTGCTTTTCTTCTTAATTTTACTTATAATTAATAATATTTCATTCATTATTGAACGGACACAATAAATAATATACAATTTTATTTAATCTAATAAAAATTTATTAAAGACAAATACAAAATGTATCTGTAAGTATTTATAATTGAATCTTATATCTAAGATCTCTTAAATATGATCAAACTATTATATGTGCTGTAAAGCTATTTTTCCCATACACTTTATTAATTAATTTAACAGCACTCAGAGATATTAATTATAAATAGATGAGATACATTAACAGAAAAATAATAGATAGAAAACGATAAATAAATATGTAATATAATAATAAAGATTGCAAATCGACTTATCGAAGAGATACTTACGCTTTCTTTTTCGTTTATCTTCACAGCATCTTTATTCACAACACTTTCTTTTAATCTTCTATAACGAATAAGAAAGACAATAAAATAAGCATTAAACAAAGCTCAACAAAACGCATATGTTATCGAGTTAACGATTGAATGCGACACGCGGTAGCTGCAACCAGAAGTGTACACTGTATAATAAAACAAGCTTCTGCGTGTTTCGGCTTATTCTTGCAGGCGACACCTATCGCTTTCCTCTTCTCTCCGATTTCTTAACAACTAGTACATGATTTTGACGTAACTTTTACTATGGCAACATTGTTTTTTATCACATAAGTAAAGTAATTTTTGTTAAACCGACACTCAAGCCATATTCTAAGGTGGGAAGTGTTAATTTTTACTATAGTATACAGTAAAAATTGACTTTGTATATATTTTTTATTTTTCTTTTCAATACTAACTTTTATCCAGCAAGTTTTGCTTTAAAACATAATAATTTCTACTATGAGAAAGTGTAAAAATTACGTTGCTTTCTTGTTTTTAAAATAATACTACTATAGCATTTAAGCTTATAAATTCTCGATGGTCCGCAGCTACTACCACATTATAGTAATCTTTGATATAAAATTTTCTCCGTGTAATGATATAAATATTTTGCAGAAATATATGAATTGTTATTTGCTAATATCAGCAGCAAATATTTTGTTGCTATTCTGTGTCAACAAAAGATGCTTTTTAAAAAGTTATTTAAATCTTGTTTGTGAAATAATATTTTCCGACGACTTGCTTATGGGATCAAGAAATGCACAATGTAATCAAGAAAGAATTGTTAAAACTCTTTACTAAAAAATTAACTCAAAATCAATAAAAAAATTTTATATAGATAATATTACATAGAAATTATATACATTTATACATGAATAATGAAGCTTAGAGAAATATATAAAATGAGTGAAAGATATAAAAGTATATATTAATTGCATTAGTAAATTGTTTTTATTCTTCATAACACATTATTTTCATTGATATAGAAAAACTAGTTTACCAAAAGTGAGTAAAATTACAAAAAGAATTAGGGTATTTTGTTTTAGTAGATGATAAGGAAATTCCAATCTTGATCTCCAATTTATTAAAATCATAATTAGCAAAACAAATTTCTTTATTATATTCTTTTTAAATAGCTCAATGTTGCAGTGTCGATTGAAAATGATTCACTGAGATTTAAATATGTAACAATAAAATAAATAAATAAAGATAATTGTTTTCGAAAAAAATAACATTTGTAATAACTTCTCCATGATGCATAATTGCTTTATTACACTCAATTATTCACGTATATTCTGTCAGAAATGTAACAATACAATTTTTTATTAAATTTAAATAAATATTATGGATTTAAAATATTTTATGGATGTATAACATTTTAATTAGCACTATGCGTTATTGCCATTTCGTTTTTCTTTCTTAAATTGATGTTCTTCTTTATTAAATTATATGTTTTGCTCTCCAACGTGATAGGATATTCCGTGTTAGCATATTTCGGAGTTTGCCTTTTGTCGCAAATCATATCTTCGTCAGATGGAATCAAATCGTGAATTAGATAGGAGAACTTGTCAAAAGGACAGAGCATTTCACAACCTGGGATCTGAAGCTCGTCAAAGATCGGTGGAATACCTCGATAATATAGAAACTATAAAAGATTTATAAAATTATAAAATAATTACTTATTGTTAATAATACTTATTGTTAATAAAACAAACGCGACATGAATAATTAAATTTATATTTTCATATATTAATGGATAATTTAATAATTGACACAGTCATCTCTCTTTAATTATTTAATATTTTTATTAAAAAACTAATTAAAAATTTTACAGAAAACAAGGATTGATGAATTAAAAATTATAATAATAACAAATAAGAAAAATAATATTAATTTTAATGAATTGACGGAAGTTTACATCGCAAAAGATATGATATACTCATCGATTTCAAGATATTCTATGTATATGTCTCGAGAAATCATAGATTGAATTAATATTGACGCGTAATTAATCAGAGAAATAAAGAAATATTATGTTTGATAACATACTCACTTTCACGTAATACTGCTTGTTTTGCTCTAATAATTCTAAAATAACCGCACTAGAGTATTCAGGTACGTGAGGTTTATACAATTTAAATGCTTGTAATATCGCCGCGATGTTAATGTCGTGACCGCTATACAAATAAAGCTTTGTATTCGATGGGATTGGATTTTTTCCAGTTATCATATTGTTGAGTATTGCGCGAATCATCGGGCCTGAAGCAGAAAAGTACTCTTATAAGTATTTATCGTAAAAAGTATCTATAAATATAATTATAAAGATAAAATTTTCGAGACATATCTTACCAGCTAAGACCTTTCTTATTAAAGGAGTAAAACCGGTAATATTATATGCGAATACAATTGTATCGAACAGTGGCCCATCAGGAAAGTAATCGTGCACCCATTCGGGAAGGGTTAGATTCATGGACGACTCCGTTACAAAAGTAGTATACAAATAGTATAAGTCCAAAGGTTTCTCGATATTCTTACCGGTTAATTCCGTCAACTTGCTCATTATGTCCTTAAATCGGGACATTTCCTTTTTTATTTCGGGCAAATTCATTATACGATCGTACTCTTCGAGATATCTGAAACGCATCTTTGATATAAATCTAATCCTCTTTCGCATGAATCTTTGAGTTTGAAGAAATATTTCTTTATCGTCATATTTATAATATTTGAAGTTGTTTTCTTAGAATATCTTTCTATTAATTGTCTATACATATATTGTATTTTATCTTTATTTATTTTTTCGGAAATAATACATATATCAAAAAATTTAATTTTAAGATATAGATAGATTATAACTTATAATAGATATTCTATTTAAACAATAAATTTCTGGTTTACAGGTTCTTCCATTTATGTCTCATAATATTAGTAAAACTTACTCTGGACAATTGTAACCCCAGTAAAAATTGTCGTCGATATGTGATATATATGTCACCGGAATTGGTTGCCAGTTTAAATCAGTGTTCCATCGTTGTCGATGATCCGTAGGCGGAAACAAAGCAGCAAGAACGAGTTGCAGGGACATCTTTGTTCTATCAAAATCGGAACTGTGACCCACGACAAGCTTTGGTAGATACAGATCACCCAGGAAGTCTTTATATCTGCTGCGCAAAGCTCGTCCTAATTCATATTCACGTTTTTTGCCATTCTATAGAAATGCATAAATAATTGAATAGATTAATCGATTTTAAATTGATTAAAAATAGATTAATTGATTTTCATATTAACATTGAAGCGAATTTAATTTAATTTTAAATTAATACATTCTACACTAAAATAGATAGAAATTCATTTTATAAAAAGTTTTGTTTTTAGAAAACGGAAAGCATTAGCTTTATAATTTCTCAGCAAAAAAATTTAAAATAAATATTGTGCATGAACATTTTGTGCACGTGTGTATGATTTTAGAAGATCGAAAATCACATACACACAAAATCTTCGTGAATATTCAATATTATAGATATTGGTTTATAACATTTCCATTAATTCATTTTTTTCACTATATTATTTCCTTTCAGAAAAAATATTAAAGTGAAATAAAATAAAGTTACATTATTTACATTGGTTAATTGACAGACACCTGTCGGAAAAAATGAATCATTTACGTATGGATCAGTCGGAAACGATTCATATCTGTCATTACTGGGTGTTCGATCGCCATGTCTAAGCACCTATAAAAGTTGAGTGAAAATAATTATTATTAATTATTTGCGTTCGGAAAGTTAAATAATCCGGAAAAAAGAGAATTTGGTTAGGTTTAAACTTTATATATTTATATCTTATATTTTTTTTATTTAATTTTAATCTTATTTTATATTTCATTTTAATATAAAATGCTAAATGTCATTTTATCTTAAATTAAAAAAGTGAACACTAATATCTTACCACATTAATTAATTTTAATTCAGGCTGTATACTTGCAGTCAGAATCGCGTTTAGACTGATGACTAGAATTATCGACAAATAATTGTCGAGAATGCATAACGACACCATGTTGCTGATACCTAATGTGAAAACGCAATGTCATTCGACTTATAGTTAATTCTAATTTGAGAGTGATAAATGTCATGATAGCGATAAAATTTATGATAAAAGCTGCTTTATAAACAACTGTAAAATTAGGCAAATTATAATCTTATGTTTCTTTGTTCGAAATAAACTTGCGAATGATAGCATGCTTATGTAAACCGTAAAATGAATGCAAGATAAAAATAAGAAATAAGTAGGAATAAAGAACTTAAAACATTTTTTAATATGCTGCAAGAGATAAAAGGTCATATTTGACTGAAGAAGCACTAATATGTGCAGAAAGGTCCTACATTTGTATGTATATATATAATAAATTAAATTATATATAATAAATTATACAGAGTGTCCCTGAGCATGTGCTCACGCATTTGTGAGGAGGTCGAGCGCAGTAAATAAAATAAAGAAATCCTATTCCATGTAACGATTTTTGTAATAATAATAGAAATATTAATTATTGAAAGTTCATCACAGTTACTTTCAAGGTCAATTTTAAGATTGACAGAGGCACTTTCAGAAAAAACGTTTGATACAAAAGTTTCTTATTTTTTCACGTACAATTCGAATCTGTAATAAAAAGTACCATGTTCCCCTAAAAAAATTCAACTTCCGATCCGGATGGCGTATTTCCGGTCGGAATCAAAAGTTGAAAATATCACCATTTGATAGAGCGTACCCGATTTACTTAAAAATTGTTCGCGATTTTTGACAAAAGCCATTTATTTTCATTTTAAAAGGGGTGTACGGGTGGTCTGGGACACCCTGTATAATAAATTATATTAAATAAATTAAATTATATATTAATATAGTAAATTATATTAAATACAATTTTCAAGGAGAAATTTGCTCGAGTCAGCCTTCTTTATGACTTACTTTTATGACTTAATCTTTTGATGAAAGATCTTTTATTTAACGGCTTGAGAGAGAATATCGTTGATATTTCAAAAACGATAAATATTTGGAATAATACATACACACATATATATATCTGACAATGAACATTAATCGCAAACACTTTTCGGAAATCAATAATTGAAATAAAATATAATTTTGTATTTCCTATATAACATTTATTATACCATTTTATTGCATATTGATATATGAGGGATCTTGTAAAAAATCTTTCTTATATTCCTATCTTTCTACATATTTCTTCGCATAAAGGATATTTTATTAGAAGTGACGCAAATTTATTGCCAACAATACAAGGAGAGACTTGGAAATTATTTATTAATTATGCGATGTGGAAACATAAAAAATAAAAAGAAAATGTTATATAAATTAAACTGTTAATTTATCTTTATTTTTTATAAGATATTATATGTTGTGTATTCTCAAATATCTCCTAAAAAATCAATACTAAAGCAACGAATCATAATTCTTTAAAGTGTATATTTTTACATTTGGTATACAATAAATATATAATACACTTCGCTTTCCTTATGTAATCGAAATGAACACATATATTTATATATGTATATATGTATATATATATTTACACACATACACATACACACGCAAAGATAAAAAAATGATTTAAATTTATAAGAACGATTTTCTATCAGTTTCCCATAACTCATCTTTTTACTAGATCGTTCAATTATAATTCAATAATCGTCGAGTTTTATGTATACACCAAACGAATGTTTAATATGATAATTGAATGAATTAATATGAAAAAAAAGAAATGTTTTGCAAAAGATAATTTGACTGTGACGTATGATGATAAAGAAAATATACCATAACTAATTTAATTATAGTTTTATGTTTATACGATGCTTTTATCTCGCATCTGATGTCAGCACGATTTATTATTACTTATACCCTTCTACGAATTGCCATGATGACTAATTAATTCGTACATGACTTTTTGCAATCTGACGGATATTCTATGTTGGAAAATTTGATGTCTGCCTTTTATTACAAATCATTTCGTTGTCAAATAAAATTAGATTTATAAAACATAACTAAAATACTTTTGTAAAATGATATCTAATAAACAAATATGGTAAATTTTAGATCTATTTTACATATATCTATTGTATTGCAAATATATCAATATGATCAATTTATTAATATTTTAATATAATAATATTAATATATTAGCTAATATATAAACATTATTAACATATTTTAATATAATAACATAAGAAATAATAAAAATATAATTCATTTTTCGTAATTAAATATATGAATGAAATAAAACATACTGAAATATATTCTTCTCAAAACAAACATTATGATGGCATCAATGATTATTTTTGGTGTTTTTCCAATTATTCCCGTATGTTATATTTTAATTAACATTTAATAATTTTTATAATTCTCGCTTTCTAACGATATTTATTTAACTTTCAATTTATTATTATGGAAACAACCGATATGAGTATCATTTCAATGTATTTTTATGATAATCAGTGGATATCAAAGAGTATACATATATGACTGCTTGGACAGCTGATGATTTAAAGGAAAATGTAATTATAATAAAAATTGAAGTTTATCTCTTTTTATTTAGTAAATTAATAATAAATTATAAATAATGTGAATTAGCATATTTTATATGAGCATAAAAGCTATTACATTTGTAGAATTATTTTGGCAAAAAGTAATTAATATTTTATAATAAATTAATAATGATACTGTTACGATTTTAGAGTAAACAAATTGGAATGGAAATATATGTGATGTACCATGGTTTGAAAAATCACAATATAAAGATATGTTGCGATGTGTCATATGTCGGCCAAACTAGCAGACAGTTAAAGAATCGAATTTCTGAACGCCGAAATCACATCCGACGAAATACGTCACAATTTTCGGTTTAAAACGGTAATTGTGCATAAAATGGGCCTTCTCTCCAATTTGCTTTATTTTCAAATATGTTATAGGGGAGATCTTCCCGAGTAATTTCGTATACAGAGTCTTCAAAAAGTTCCGGAACGCTAAAATATCTCGAAAACAATCAACTATAATGAAAAATATGTAAGGTACAAAGTTGTAGGACTAAATAAATTGTACCTAATGATGATAAGAATTTGACCTTGGATGAAGTACTCAAGGTCATATGAAGGTCAAGTTGATTTTTTTAAATGAAACTCCCTATTTTTTATTACATATTCTTATAGCTTATTTCAAGTGCTTTCCAAAACACTATAATTAAGTTAGTTTTCATTAAGTACTTTCCGAGTTATAAGGCTTGAAATCATTTCTTAATTTTACATAAACCGTAAAATATCTTGTAAAATATTCATTTTTCGATTATCTTACCTTAATACTTTTATGTACAAAATAATAAGAGGAATCTATTGGTGTGAAGAAAACACATAGTTATTTTTAAGAAAAAATATGTAATTGTTAATTGCAAATTACATATTTTTTCTTCGAAACAACTATGTGTTTTCTTTATACCAATTGATTCCTCTCATTATTTTGTACATAAAAGTATTAAGGTAAGATAATCGAAAAATGAATATTTTACAAGATATTTTACGGTTTATGTAAAATTAAGAAATGATTTCAAGCCTCATAACTCGGAAAGTACTTAATGAAAACTAACTTAATTATAGTGTTTTGGAAAGCTCTTGAAATAAGCTATAAGAATATGCAATAAAAATAGGGAGTTCCATTTAAAAAAATCAACTTGACCTTCATATGATTTTGAGTACTTCATCCTAGGTCAAATTCTTATCATCATTAGGTACATTTTATTTAGTCCTACAATTTTGTTCCTTACATATTTTACATTATAGTTGATCGTTTTCGAGATATTTTAGCGTTCCGGGACTTTTTGAAGACCCTGTATATATATATATATATATATATAAGGGTCGAACTCAAATAGTTTTGGAGATATAGGCTAAAAAAGGATAAAAATAATAAATGCAAAAATTCGCGTGGAAAGTCGCAAATAAATGTAGATATTATAATTTTACCATGTCATACATGTTTAATGAAATATATTTAATAGAATATATGTATTTGTAAACTTTGCTTTTTCTTGCAAAGTACATGCGGGTACATCGCATGTTCCGCCCCCCCCGTAGGAGGGGCTCCACTTTCAGAAGATATAACCCACCCTGTGTCTGAAGTGTAGAAAATATCTTGATATATGACATTTCGCTTTACATGGTTCATCTGGTTTATATAAGTTTGTAACTTTCTATGCGAAGCCAGATATATTCCACACTTCAGACACGGGTTGGATTAGGTTATATCGTCCGAAAGTGGTGCCCCCCCGTAGGGGAGGCGGTAAATGCGGTGTCTCCGCATGTACTTTGCAAGACAAAGCAAAGTTTACAAATATATATATTAAAATTAAAATTTAAAATTAAAATTATTTTTGAATTTATTATTTTTATCCTTTTTCAGCCTATATCTCCAAAACTATTTGAGTCCGATCCTTATATATATATATATATATATATATATATATATACGAAATTACTCGAGAATATCTCCCCTATAACATATTTAAAAATAATCGGAGAGGAGGCCCCTTTTATGCACAATTACCGTTATAACTAATCACAGACTGGAATTCGGTCATGATTTTAATTGGGAAGAATCTGAGATTTTGGACAGGGCGTCCTCGTTGGGCAAAAGGCTTGTCCCTGAAATGCAGTTTATCAAGCGCCAAAAAAATAGCTTGAACTTGCAGAGTAATACAGAGGGCTTGCATCATACGTTTGCGACAATAATCGATAATTTATCGAAAATATGAGGCGTTCATTCATCCGTCGGTATGTTTGTTATCGTTGAGTCAACTGCGCATGTCCTTGGTTGAGTCCATGTTTACGTCCTGACAACCGAGGACATATTTACACAGTTCGTCATCGAATCTCGAATCGACATGAGGCGCACAGCGGCATACTATATTATTAATTGTAAAAAGCGCGGAATCTGATGAGCCATGCTTCTAACTACTAATTTAAGCAAAAAAGCTCATTCACGTGTAATATCTTTCGGTATTTATTTTATTACTTTTACTCAACTTGTTAGATCTGCTGTGATGTCGCATAGCATAATTATAGTATATTTAATTGATTGTTGGAAGCAGCGCGCTTACTAGACCTCCGCGGGATGCAATTTAGCGTTACCTATGCGTCGAAAACAAATTCGTTTAAATCTCGTTTGTGAAATAATATTTTCTGACGAGGAGACGACTTGCGTATGGGACAATGTAATCAAGAAAGAATTGTTAAAACTCTTTACTAAAAAATTAACTCAAAATCAATAAAAAAATTTTATATAGATAATATTACATAGATTAAATAGAAATTATATACATTTATACGCATGAATAATGAAGCTTAGAAAATGAGTGAAGGATATAAAAGTATGATATATTAATTGCATTAATAAATTGCTTTTATTCTTTATAACACATTATTTTCATTGATACAGAGAAAATAGTTTACCAAAAGTGAGTAAAATTACAAAAAAAATTAGGGTATTTTGTTTTAGTAGATGATAAGGAAAGTCCAATCTTGAACTGCAATTTATTAAAATCATAATTAGCAAATTTCTTTATTATATTCTTTTTAAATCGTTTAATGTTACAGTGTCGATTGAAAATGATTTACTGAGATTTAGATATGTAACAATAAAATAAATAAATAAAGATAATTGTTTTCGAAAAAAATAACATTTGTAATAACTTCTCCATATGATGCATAACTGCATTATTACACTCAATTATTCACGTATATTCTGTCAGTTATGTAACAATATAATTATTTAAATGAAATTTAAATAAAATTTAAATTAAATTTAAATAAAAATTATGAATTTAAAATATTTTATATGGATGTATAACATTTTAATTAGCAGTATGCGTTATTGCCATTTCGTTTCTTTTTATTAAATTGACGTTCTTCTTTATTAAATTATATGTTTTGCTCTCCAACGTGATAGGATATTCCGTGTTAGCATAATCTGGTGTCTGTCTCTTGTCGCAAACTATATCTTCGTCAGATGGAATTAAATCGTGAATTAGATACGAGAACTTCTCAAAAGGACAGAGCATTTCACAACCTGGGATCTGAAGCTCGTCAAAGATCGGCGGAATGCCTCGATAATATAGAAACTATAAAAGATTTATAAAATTATAAAGTGATATTTATTGTTAATAAAACAAACGCGACATGAATAATTAAATTTATATCTTCATATATTAATGGATAATTTAATAATTGACACAGTCATCTCTCTTTAATTATTTAATATTTTTATTAAAAAACTAATTAAAAATTTTACAGAAAACAAGGATTGATGAATTAAAAATTATAATAATAACAAATAAGAAAAATAATATTAATTTTAATGAATTGACGGAAGTTTACATCGCAAAAGATATGATATACTCATCGATTTCAAGATATTCTATGTATATGTCTCGAGAAATCATAGATTGAATTAATATTGACGCGTAATTAATCAGAGAAATAAAGAAATATTATGTTTGATAACATACTCACTTTCACGTAATACTGCTTGTTTTGCTCCAATAATTCTAAAATAACCGCACTAGAGTATTCAGGTACGTGAGGTTTATACAATTTAAATGCTTCTAACGTCGCCGCGATGTTAATGTCGTCACCGCTATACAAATAAAGCTTTGTATTCGATGGGATTGGATTTTTTCCAGTTATCATATTGTTGAGTATTGCGCGAATCATCGGGCCTGAAGCAGAAAAGAACTCTTATAAGTATTTATCGTAAAAAGTATCTACAAACATAATTATAAAGATAAAATTTTCGAGACATATCTTACCAGCTAAGAGCTTTCGTATTAAAGGAGTAAAACCGGTAATATTATATGCGAATACAATTGTATCGAACAGTGGCCCATCAAGAAAGTAATCGTGCACCCATTCGGGAAGGGTTAGATTCATGGACGACTCCGTTACAAAAGTATTATGCAAATAGTGCAAATCCAAAGGCTTCTCGATATTTTTACCGGTTAATTCCGTCAACTTGCTCATTATGTCCTTAAATCGGGACAGTTCCTTTTTTATTTCGGGCAAATTCATTATACGATCGTACTCTTCGAGATATCTGAAACGTATCTTTGATATAAATCTAATCCTCTTTCGCATGAATCTTTGAGTTTGAAGAAATATTTCTTTATCGTCATATTTATAATATTTGAAGTTGTTTTCTTAGAATATCTTTTTATTAATTGTGTATACATATATTGTATTTTATCTTTATTTATTTTTTCGGAAATAATACATATATCAAAAAATTTAATTTTAAGATATAGATAGATTATAACTTATAATAGATATTCTATTTAAACAATAAATTTCTGGTTTACTGGTTCTTCCATTTATGTCTCATAATATTAGTAAAACTTACTCTGGACAATTGTAACCCCAGTAAAAATTGTCGTCGATATGTGATATATATGTCACCGGAATTGGTTGCCAGTTTAAATCAGTGTTCCATCGTTGTCGATGATCCGTAGGCGGAAACAAAGCAGCAAGAACGAGTTGCAGGGACATCTTTGTTCTATCATAATCGGAACTGTGACCCACGACAAGCTTTGGTAGATACAGATCACCCAGGAAGTCTTTATATCTGCTGCGCAAAGCTCGTCCTAATTCATATTCACGTTTTTTGCCATTCTATAGAAATGCATAAATAATTGAATAGATTAATCGATTTTAAATCATTAAAAATGGATTAATTGATTTTTATATTAACATTGAAGCGAATTTAATTTAATTTTAAATTAGTACATTCTACATTAAAATAGATAGAAATTCATTTTATAAAAAGTTTTGTTTTTAGAAAACGGAAAGCATTAGCTTTATAATTTCTCAGCAAAAAAATTTAAAATAAATATTGTGCATGAACATTTTGTGCACGTGTGTATGATTTTAGAAGATCGAAAATCACATACACACAAAATCTTCGTGAATATTCAATATTATAGATATTGGATTATAACATTTCCATTAATTCATTCTTTTCACTATAGCATTTTCTTTCGGAAAAAATATTAAAGTAAAATAAAATAAAGTTACATTATTTACATTGGTCAATTGACCGGCACCTGTCGGAGAAAATGAATCATTTACGTATGGATCAGTCGGAAACGATTCATCTCTGTCATTACTGGGTGTTCGATCGCCATGTCTAAGCACCTATGTACAAAAGTTGAGTGAAAATAATTATTATTAATTATTTGCGGTCGGAAAGTTAAATAATCCGGAAAAAAAGAGAATTTGGTTAGGTTTAAATTTTATATATTTATATCTTATATTTTTTTTATTTAATTTTAATCTTATTTTATATTTTATTTTAATATAAAATGCTAAATGTCATTTTATCTTAAATTAGAAAAGTAAACAATAATATTTTACCACATTAATTAATTTTAATTCAGGCTGTATACTTGCAGTCAGAATCGCGTTTAGACTGATGACTAGACTTATCGACAAATAATTGTCGAGAATGCATAACGACACCATGTTACTGATACCTAATGTGAAAATGTAATGTCATTCGATTTATAGTTAATTCCAATTCGAGAATGATAAATGTCGTGATAGCGATGTAGTGATAAAAGCTTCTTTATATAAATTACCTGTAAAAATGTGCGAACTATAATCTTATATTTCTTTGGTCGAAATAAACTTGCGAATAATAGCATGCTTACGTTAACCGTAAAATGAATGCAAAATAAAGATAAGAAGTAAGTAGAAATAAGGAGCTTAAAACGTTTTTCAATATGCTGCAAGAGATAAAAGGCCTTATTTGACTGAAGAATCATTAATATGTGCAGAAACGTTCTGCATTTATGTTGTGTTTGTATATATATATATATATATATATATATATATATATATATATATATATAGGGGAGACCGGGGACATAAGTAACAACGTCATAAAAGTAACAAGCCTCGTAAGAAACTACACAATATGTTATAATTTGTACTATATAGTCAAACGCGCTCCGATTCTCTTTCTTTTCAGTTAATTGTTGTAGAACGATCGCGCCGGTTGCACATGCAGGAATGAAATTTGTATTATTCAGCTAAGTATTTCTTGTTTTAGTTTTTTTATATCTATGCCTAATTAAAGTGTACATATTGACGTAATTATTGGCCGGTGTATTTTTCTAAAATGTATTCATAAGTTTTTATAGTTGATTTGGCTAAGTTTTGCATCATATTTAGGTTATAATGCTTTTATTCTAAAAAATATTTGGGGACGAAAGTAACACGACACTCTGTGGACGAAAGTAAAATGTTTCAATGCTTAAAGTATAAGGGCTGGTCCCATAATGATTGTACCAAAGGCGATTCTTATTACGTATGCCATAATTGTGATTCGGAATAGATACCAATCTCTTTTGTATAAGTAGTTATCATGCAATTTTTACACTATTATTTAGAATTAAACTATTATTTAGACTTAAAAAAGTACAAAACTGGTGTGATATTAAGTAATTATTATTTTATATGATATTTCTTATAATTATTTAATAAATATTAAGTAATAATTATTTTATGATATTTCTTATAATTATTTTGCTTAACGAAGATTCTTTTAAGTTTTTTAAAGATGATAAAAATAAATATTTATTTTATTTTTTATTTTAATATAATATAATACAAATTTATAATAAAAGTTATCTTGCTTAATAAAAGATTATAATAAAAGTTGCCTTAAATTGAAAAAAGGCATATTTATTTTATTCTCCCGAAAATAAGAACTGGTACTTTTATCCCCAGACTATGTTACTTTCGTTCCCGGCCCCCAAGACAAAAGTAACAATCAACGTACTTTCGAAAAACTATAGTAGCCCTTTAAATATCTATCATTTGAGATTGAAACATAGGTATAATAGAGCAATAAATGGAATTTTTTAACATATAATTTTTTCTTTTATATCTCTAACGATAATTAATTAATGACCTATAATACAAAATATGTTACTTTTGTCCCCGGTCTCCCCTATATAATACACTTCAACAAAAGTAATTTAAAACAACATATCGTTATAATATCAAATCTACATTCTCAATAAATTATTCCTGTAAACAGTGTTTTTTCAGTTAATTCCTAAGACATTTTTTCATATTTAGAACAAGGAAAATATTCAAGATATTTGTAATAAATGAAATAATTAATATGCGCAATTTGCGCGAGATTCGATAATATGCATTTTTAAAATCATTTACATCTCTTAGAAGAAATTGAAAACTATCACATAAGAATGATATAAATATTTTGCAGAAATATATGAATCGTTATTTGTTAATATCAGCAGCAAATATTTTATTGTTATTCTGTGTCAACAAAATATGCTCTTTAAAAAGTTATTTAAATCTCGTTTGTGAAATAATATTTTCCGACGACTTGCTTATGGGATCAAGAAATGCACAATGTAATCAAGAAAGAATTGTTAAAACTCTTTACTAAAAAATTAACTCAAAATCAATAAAAAAATTTTATATACATAATATTACATAGATTAAATAGAAATTATATACATTTATACATGAACAATGAAGCTTAGAAAATGAGTGAAAGGTATAAAAGTATGATATATTAATTGCATTAATAAATTGCTTTCATTCTTTATAACACATTATTTTCATTGATACAGAGAAACTAGTTTACCAAAAGTGAGTAAAATTACAAAAAGAATTAGGGTATTTTGTTTTAGTAGATGATAAGGAAATTCCAATCTTGATCTACAATTTATTAAAATCATAATTAGCAAAACAAATTTCTTTATTATATTCTTTTTAAATCGCTGAATGTTGCAATGTCGATTGAAAATGATTCACTAAGATTTAAATATGTAACAATAAAATAAATAAATAAAGATAATTGTTTTCGAAAAAAATAACATTTGTAATAACTTCTCCATATGATGCATAACTGCATCATACACTGCATTATTACACTCAATTATTCACGTATATTCTGTCAGAAATGTAACAATATAATTTTTTATTAAATTTAAATAAAAATTATGGATTTAAAATATTTTATGGATGTATAACATTTTAATTAGCACTATGCGTTATTGCCATTTCGTTTTTTTTTTAAATTGATGTTCTTCTTTATTAAATTATATATTTTGCTCTCCAACGTGATAGGATATTCCGTGTTAGCATAATTCGGAGTCTGCCTCTTGTCGCAAACTATATCTTCGTCAGATGGAATCAAATCGTGAATTAGATACGAGAACTTGTCAAAAGGACAGAGCATTTCACAACCTGGAATCTGAAGCTCGTCAAAGATCGGCGGAATGCCTCGATAATATAGAAACTATATGAAAGATTTATAAAATTATAAAATAATACTTATTGTTAGTAAAACAAATGCGACATGAATAATTAAATTTATATCTTCATATATTAATGGATAATTTAATAATTGACATAATCATCTTTCTGTAATTGTTTAATATTTTTATTAAAAAACTAATTAATAATTTCATAGAAAACAAGGATTGATAAATTAAAAATTATAATAAAAATTAAATTAAAAATTATAACAAATAAGAAAATAAGATTAATTTTAATATTGATTTACATCGCAAAAGATATGATATATTCATCGATTTCAAGATATTCTATATATCTCGAGAAATCATAGATTGAATTAATATTGACGCGTAATTAATCAGAGAAATAAAGAAATATTATGTTTGATAACATACTCACTTTCACGTAATACTGCTTGTTTTGCTCCAATAATTCTAAAATAACCGCACTAGAGTATTCAGGTACATGAGGTTTATACAATTTAAATGCTTGTAACATCGTCGCGATGTTAACGTCGTGACCGCTATACAAATAAAGCTTTGTATTCGATGGGATTGGATTTTTTTCAGTTATCATATTGTTGAATATTGTGCGAATCATCGGGCCTGAAGCAGAAAAGAACTCTTATAAGTATATATCGTAAAAAGTATCTACAAATAAAATTATAAAGATGAAAGTTTTTAGACATATCTTACCAGTTAAGAGCTTTCTTATTAAAGGAGTAAAACCGATGATATTATATGCGAATGCAATTGTATCGAACAGTGGCCCATCAGGAAAATAATCCTGCGTCCATTCGGAAAGGGTTAGATTCATAGTTGACTGCGCTATGAAAGTTTGATACAAAAAGTACAAATCATTAGGCTTCTCGATATTTTTACCGGTTAATTCCGTCAACTTGCTCATTATGTCCTTAAATCGGGACATTTCCTTTTTTATTTCGGGCAAATTCAATATACGATCGTACTCTTCGAGATATCTGAAACGCATCTTATATATAAATCTAAGGTAAATATACCGAATAAGGGACCCAGCCCCAACAACCTTGACCTTGACATATGTTTCAAGGTCACTGTCCTGAGTAACGTGCAAGAGGTTTTAGCCGTCGCTTGTTGTTTATTAAAAAGTTATTAACAAAAGAAGTTTTATAAATGGAACTTAATTTTCGGACACCATGTATAATAACAGACCTCTTGTCGCGTTGAAAGTTATAAACGTGAATAAACGTAAAGAAAAACACAAAAAAGGCAAATTAAAGGTAAATAAAAAAAAGGTAAACAATTTAAATTTATATAGCATTTAATACAATTTAATACAATTAAAAAATATCACAAATGTATGTGTACACATACATACACACACACACACACGCGCGCGCGCACGGGGGGTGCAACGGGGGGCCTTCGGCCCCTCCTCCCGCAACCACTCCGCCGGTAGGCAAGGTGGACCTCGCTTTACAACTTACAGCATATATCCATTGTGATTGAACTCTTCGCAATACGTCCCCTACCGGCGGGGTGGTTGCGGGAGGGGGGGCCGAAGGCCCCCCTTGCACCCCCCGCGTGTGTGTGTGTGTGTGTACACATACATTTGTGATATTTTTTAATTGTATTAAAAATAAAAGCATCATGTCACATACATCAATGTAAATATTTCTATGCAGAATGTATATGTACAACATATGTCTTGATTTCCACTCAAGAAGTACAGATTTAACGTACATAGTGTTCGAAAATTAAGTTCCATTTATAAAACTTCTTTTGTTAATAACTTTTTAATAAACAACGAACGACGGCTAAAACCTCCTGCACGTTATTCAGGACAGTGACCTTGACAACATATGTCAAGGTCAAGATTATTGAGGCTGGGTCCCCTATTCGGTATATTTACCAAATCTAATCCTCTTTCGCATGAATCTTTGAGTTTGAAAAAATATTTTTTATCTTCATATTTATAATATTTGGAGTTGTTTTCTTAGAATATCTTCCTATTAATTGTCTATACATATATTGTATTTTATCTTTATTTATTTTTTCGGAAATAATACATATATCAAAGAATTTAATTTTAAAATATAGATAAATAGATATTCTATTTAAACAATAAATTTCTGGTTTACAGTTTCTTTGATTTATGTCTCATAATATTAATAAAACTTACTCCGGACAATCGTAACCCCAGTAAAAATTGTCGTCGATACGTGATATATATGTCACCTGAATTGGTTGCCAGTTTAAATCAGCGTTCCATCGTTGTCGATGATCCGTAGGAGGAAACAAAGCAGCAAGAACGAGCTGCAGGGACATCTTTGTTCTATCAAAATCGGAACTGTGACCCACGACAAGCTTTGGTAGATACAGATCACCCAGGAAGTCTTTATATCTGCTGCGCAAAGCTTGTCCTAATTCATATTCACGTTTTTTGCCATTCTATAGAAATGCATAAATAATTGAATAGATTAATCGATTTTAAATCATTAAAAATAGATTAATTGATTTTCATATTAACATTGAAGCGAATTGAATTTAATTTTAAATTAATACATTCTACATTAAAATAGATAGAAATTCATTTTATAAAAAGTTTTGTTTTTAGAAAACGGAAAGCATTAGCTTTATAATTTCTCAGCAAAAAAATTTAAAATAAATATTGTGCATGAACATTTTGTGCACGTGTGTATGATATTAGAAGATCGAAAATCACATACACACAAAATGTAAATATTCAATATTATAAATATTGGTTTATAACATTTCCATTAATTCATTCTTTTCACTATATCATTTTCTTTCAGAAAAAATATTAAAGTAAAATAAAATAAAGTTACATTATTTACATTGGTTAACTGACCGACACCTGTCGGATAAAATGAATCATTTACGTATGGATCAGTCGGAAACGATTCATCTCTGTCATTACTGGGTGTTCGATCGCCATGTCTAAGCACCTATGTACAAAAGTTGAGTGAAAATAATTATTATTAATTATTTGCGGTTGTAAAGTTAAATTATCCGGAGAAAAGAGAATTTGGTTAGGTTTAAACTTTATATATTTATATCTTATATTTTTTTTATTTAATTTTAATCTTATTTTATATTTCAATTTAATATAAAATGCTAAATGTCATTTTATCTTAAATTAAAAAAGTGAACACTAATATCTTACCACATTAATTAATTTTAATTCAGGCTGTACACTTGCAGTCAGAATCGCGTTTAGACTGATGACTAGAATTATCGACAAATAATTGTCGAGAATGCATAACGACACCATGTTGCTGATACCTAATGTGAAAACGCAATGTCATTCGACTTATAGTTAATTCTAATTTGAGAGTGATAAATGTCATGATAGCGATAAAATTTATGATAAAAGCTGCTTTATAAACAACTGTAAAATTAGGCAAATTATAATCTTATGTTTCTTTGTTCGAAATAAACTTGCGAATGATAGCATGCTTATGTAAACCGTAAAATGAATGCAAGATAAAGATAAGAAATAAGTAGGAATAAAGAGCTTAAAACATTTTTTAAAATGCTGCAAGAGATAAAAGGCCTTATTTGACTGAAGAAGCACTAATATGTGCAGAAAGGTCCTACATTTGTATGTATATATATAATAAATTAAATTATATATAATAAATTATACAGGGTGTCCCTGAGCATGTGCCCACGCACTTGTGAGGAGGTAGAGCGCAGCAAATAAAATAAAGAAATCCTGTTCCATGTAACGATTTTTGTAATAATAATAGAAATATTAATTATTGAAAGTTCATCACAGTTACTTTCAAGGTCAATTTTAAGATTGACAGAGGCACTTTCAGAAAAAACGTTTGATACAAAAGTTTCTTATTTTTTCACGTACAATTTGAATCTGTAATAAAAAGTACCATGTTCCCCTAAAAAAATTCAACTTCCGATCCGGATGGCGTATTTCCGGTCGGAATCAAAAGTTGAAAATATCACCATTTGATAGAGCGTACCCGATTTACTTAAAAATTGTTCGCGATTTTTGACAAAAGCCATTTATTTTCATTTTAAAAGGGGTATACGGGTGGTCTGGGACACTCTGTATAATAAATTATATTAAATAAATTAAATTATATATTAATATAGTAAATTATATTAAATACAATTTTCAAGGAGAAATTTGCTCGAGTCAGCCTTCTTTATGACTTACCTTTATGACTTAATCTTTTGATGAAAGATCTTTTATTTAACGGCTTGAGAGAGAATATCGTTGATATTTCAAAAACGATAAATATTTGGAATAATACATACACACATATATATATCTGACAATGAACATTAATCGCAAACACTTTTCGGAAATCAATAATTGAAATAAAATATAATTTTGAATTTCCTATATAACATTTATTATACCATTTTATTGCATATTGAGGGATCTTGTAAGAAATCTTTCTTATATTCCTATCTTTCTACATATTTCTTCGCATAAAGGATATTTTATTAGAAGTGACGCAAATTTATTGCCAACAATACAAGGAGAGACTTGGAAATTATTTATTAATTATGCGATGTGGAAACATAAAAAATAAAAAGAAAATGTTATATAAATTAAACTGTTAATTTATCTTTATTTTTTATAAGATATTATATGTTGTGTATTCTCAAATATCTCCTAAAAAATCAATACTAAAGCAACGAATCATAATTCTTTAAAGTGTATATTTTTACATTTGGTATACAATAAATATATAATACACTTCGCTTTCCTTATGTAATCGAAATGAACACATATATTTATATATGTATATATATATATATTTACATACATACACATACACACGAAAAGATAAAAAAATGATTTAAATTTATAAAAACGATTTTCTATCAGTTTCCCATAACTCATCTTTTTACTAGATCGTTCAATTATAATTCAATAATCGTCGAGTTTTATGTATACACTAAACGAATGTTTAATATGATAATTGAATGAATTAATATGAAAAAAAAGAAATGTTTTGCAAAAGATAACTTGACTGTGATGTATGATGATAAAGAAAATATACCATAACTAATTTAATTAAAGTTTTATGTTTATACGATGCTTTTATCTCGCATCTGATGTCAGCACGATGTATTATTACTTATACCCTTCTACGAATTGCCATGATGACTAATTAATTCGTACATGACTTTTTGCAATCTGACGGATATCCTATGTTGGAAAATTTGATGTCTGCCTTTTATTACAAATCATTTCGTTGTCGAATGAAATTAGATTTATAAAACATAACTAAAATACTTTTGTAAAATGATATCTAATAAATAAATATGGTAAATTTTAGATCTATTTTACATATATCTATTGTATTGCAAATATATCAATATGATCAATTTATTAATATTTTAATATAATAATATTAATATATTAGCTAATATATAAACATTATTAACATATTTTAATATAATAACATAAGAAATAATAAAAATATAATTCATTTTTCGTAATTAGATATATGAATGAAATAAAACATACTACGAAATATATTCTTCTCGAAACAAACATTATGATGGCATCAATGATTATTTTTGGTGTTTTTCCAATTAATCGCGTATGTTATATTTTTATTAACATTTAATTATTTTTTATTATAATTCTCGCTTCCTAACGATATTAAAAACGATATTTATTAAACTTTCATTTTATTATTATAGAAACAACCGATATGAGTATCATCTCAATGTATTTTTATGATAATCAGTGGATATCAAAGAGTATACACATATGACTGCTTGGACAGCTAATGATTTAAAGGAAAATGTAATTATAATAAAAATTGAAGTTTATCTCTTTTTATTTAGTAAATTAATAATAAATTATAAATAATGTGAATTAGCATATTTTATATGAGCATAAAAGCTATTACATTTGTAGAATTATTTTGGCAAAAAGTAATTAATATTTTATAATAAATTAATAATGATACTGTTACGATTTTAGAGTAAGCAAATTGGAATGGAAATATATAATGTACCATGGTTTGAAAAATCACAATATAAAAATATGTTGCGATGCGTCATATGTCGGCCAAACTAGCAGACAGTTAAAGAAACGAATTTCTGAACACCGAAATCACATCCGACGAAATATGTACGTCACAACCTTCGGTTATAACGGTAATTGTGCATAAAAGGGGCCTCCTCTCCGATTTGCTTTATTTTTAAATATGATATAGGGGAGATCTTCCCGAGTAATTTTGTATATATATATATATATATATATATATATATATATATATATATATATATATATATATAAGGGTCGGACTCAAATAGTTTTGGAGATAGAGGCTGAAAAAGGATAAAAATAATAAATACAAAAATTCGCATGGAAAGTCGCAAATAAATGTAGATATTATAATTTTACCATGTCATATATGTTTAAGGAAATATATTTAATAGAATATATGTATTTGTAAACTTTGCTTTTTCTTGCAAAATACACGCGGGGACATCGCATGTTCCGCCCCTCCGTAGGGGGGGCTACAATTTTAGAAGATATAACCCAACCTGTGTCTGAAGTGTAGGAAATACCTTGATATATGACATTTCGCTTTACATGGTTCATATGGTTTATGTAAGTTTGTAACTTTCTATGCGAAGCCAGATATATTCCACACTTCAGACACGGGTTGGGTTAGATTATATCTTCCGAAAGTGGAGCCCCCCCGTAGGGGGGGGCGGAACATATGGTGTCTCTGCATGTACTTTGCAAGATAAAGCAAAGTTTACAAATACATATATTCTATTAAAATTATTTTTGAATTTATTATTTTTATCCTTTTTCAGCCTATATCTCCAAAACTATTTGAGTCCAACCCTTATATATATAGGGGAGAAGGGGGCACTTTAGGACAGGGGCAGTATAGGACATTTCGAATAAAAAACAAATTTGTCACTTTTTTTTCCGTTGAACGCATTTTGCGGTTAGCATTCAGTCAAGAGACAAATGTCACATGAGAGCTTCCGCGCTGTTAACTGTCAAACCTACAAACTATTAATAATTTTCGCTGACTGGTGTAATTATTTTGGCTCGCAAATGTAAGTACTTTACATTAAACTATTGCTCAAAAGGAATCTATTGGTATATTCTGGTTAAGATTATATGTTTTGCGTTGTAATGAGCGAAATACAACGATTAATAAAAGAGTTGGTATGATATATTACGTTTTTTTTTTCAAGTTAGAGTTGAGGCAGTATTGGACGAAATTTACATTTAAGACATGTCCCAATGTGCCCCGTAACTGTTGCTAAAATAAATTTTGTGTCATTTGTTGAGTCAGAGTTTGCATGTTGAAATATTTTTTTCTTTAGGTACATTTAAAGTATAAGAATGGTGCGAAATTACAAAAAGAAAAGAGCTACATCTGTCAACGAGGAAGACTTGAAGAAAGCCATGCAACATGTCTTGGATGACACTCAGAGGAGCTGCAAATGCTTTCGGAATTACAAAAAGCACACTAGGCTATCGCTTGAAAAATATTAAAAACAACAAAAAGTCTAAAAGTGAAGATTTTTCTTCCAAGTATTCAGTCTGCCAGATTTTTACTAATTTAGAAGAAAATATGTTAGAAAATTACATGCTGAAATGTTGTAAAATGAAGTACTTAACATATCGCCAAGCTAGAACCGTAAGCATATGAATATGCTAAGGCTTTGAAAAAATGCCCAGAATCATGGGAACAAAATCAACTTGCTGGAATTGAATGGATGAAAGGTTTCATGCGAAGGC
Organism: Camponotus vicinus; assembly: GCF_025532165.1. Lineage (NCBI taxonomy): Eukaryota > Metazoa > Arthropoda > Insecta > Hymenoptera > Formicidae > Camponotus > Camponotus vicinus. The sequence continues at coordinate 7,265,212 of NW_028141949.1, forward strand.
ATAAAAATCTTTCTTTGCGCAAACCAGAAAATACGAGCTTATCAAGAGCTACTAGCTTTAATCGGCATAATGTAACTGAATTTCAAAACAACTTAGAGAGAGCGCTTCAAAAGGCAACATTTACACCGGATCGCATATTCAACTTAGACAAGACCAATATTATGACCGTTGTGCAAGTCCCTAATATTATAGCTCAGCGTGGGCAAAAACAAATAGGACAAAGTGTCTCAGCCGAAAGAGGGCAACTCATAACAATGTGTGGAATTGTTAATGCTGCTGGAAATTCGATACCACCCGTTTTTATTTTTCCAAGAGCGAGATTCCATGAACATATGCTCACAGGAGGTCCAAATGATTGTATCGGCTTTGCTAATAGCCCCACTAGTGGGTGGATGACAGCGGCATTGTTTATAAAAGTGATGGAATACTTAAACAAGTACACAAGATGCAGCAAAGTAGACATGATCCTGTTATTACTAGATAATCATGAAAGCCATTGTACTATAGACGTTATAAATTTTTGCCGAGATAATGGCATTGTTCTGGTCACATTTCCACCGCATTGCACACATAGGCTTCAGCCTCTCGATGTTTCAGTCATGGGGCCTTTTAAACAGAAACTTTCTATCTCTCAAAACGATTGGCTGTTAAACCACCCGGGGAAGACCATAACAATTCATGATTTGGCCGGCATAGTGACACCTGCTTATAACGCATCATTCACTCCAAATAATATTACTTCAGGGTTTAGAAAACCTGGTATCTACCCTTTCTCTAGAAATGCTTTCACAAATGACGACTTCGAATGTGCAGAGGTAACAAATCGTGCCTTCAAACAAATTTCGAGGCACGAAACTACAGAAACTACTGTTACATTTGATCAAGCCTCTTCAGATTATAATGGTCCAAGCATTGTAGATGAGCAATCCTCAAATACCTCAAGTAATCCAACTCAAATGCGAATAGAACAACCGCCACCAGAAGCTAGTGCATCAGCTGTCCAAAATAGAGAGCCATCAACTTTAATTGAAAATGCTGCATTATCTAAATCGATTTGTTCACCTGAAATGATAAGACCTTTTCCTAAAGCACCTTTGCAAAAGGAAGGGTCAAGGGGTAGAAGAAAGGGAAGATCACGCATTTTGACGGATACACCTGAAAAAATAGCAATAGAAGCAGCATATGTAGAACGACAGAAAAGATTAGAAAAGTCAGGACTTAGAAAAATTAAGATATCTCAGCAAGGACAACAAAAATCGAAACCAAAGGAGCCAAAATTTCAAACAAAGATTCTAGTCCAGAAGATACGGAAGAAGAAAATTATTGTTCCTTTAATGACACTGCTTTGGAATTAACAGCTAAAGATGATGTTTTGTTAAATACAGAAGATTTTAACGTAGATAGTCTAAATCCTGGAGATTTTTGTTTAGTGAAATGTTCATCTGAAAAAAATATCTTGTCTTTGGTTTTTGTTGGCAAAGTAGAAGAAAAAATTTTAAACGGTTTTACTGTTAATTTTTTGAAAAAGAAACCAGGATTTTACAAATTTTTCTTTCCTGAAAAGAAGGATGAATGGCCAATGACTGCTACGGATATTTTAGCCAAATTGCCACCACCAAACGATGCAGGTGCACTTCGAGAACTGCAGAAATTATGACGTTTACATTTAATTTTTCTAGCTTTAAACTTGGCTGATTAATTTTAAGTTTATTACGATCTCAATTTTCTTTTGTTACGTAGAAAGTTATTTTTGAAAGTCTAAGAAAGTTATTTTTGTTAAATTTTAACTTTTTAATTTGTTACAAAATTAACCTTTTTAGTGCCAGCGGGCCGATATATCGGCCCTCGGTACTTGTGCGAAAAATGCCACGGACCGATGTATCGGCCTCGTTTGTTTACATTCAGATTATCATTCCTCTGAGTGTCAAGTGGCCTTCGCTATACTATTTTACTATACTAACATTGTATTCCATATCCTTTAAGTTTGAAAAGAATAAATAGTAAAATTTTCCTCCAGGAAATCGGCATTTTCTTCTTTATAAAGCTATTCATAGAAGCGCACATATCAAATCGGTCCGTGGCATTCTTCGCATGTACTGCGTAGATGGGCCTGGCACTAAAAGGGTTAATAATTTTAACTTAATACTTTAATTTTTTTAAAGAGAGTTGTTAGATATTTTATTATTTAAAAGAAAATGAGACTGATTCTTGCCTTAATTAAAGTTTTAATAGGTGGACACTTATGTTTATTTCATTGCGTAATACAAATTACCTATTGTTAAAGAAAAAATATATTAAAAAAGATTTAAGACTGTTGCCTAGTAAGAGATTTATTATTTTTAATAAATAAAGTGAGAAGAGAATTATCTCGATTTTTCATTATCGGTCCTAAACTGCCCCAGCAGCGTCCTAAACTTCCCCTTCAGGGAGGCAGATTAGGACAGAGAAAATACTTTTTTAAAAGATAAAAACAATGCACTACTTTCAAATGTGTTTCTTTTACCATACGTTTATATTGAACATTAACAATTAAATTAACTTATAATTGTAGCGGAGAATCAATTTCTTAACCTTTAGAGGGCCGGGATTTGAGATCTTAAAACTTCCTTTGAAAATGCCTCAAACTTGTGTCTTATATCATAGGTTTACTATATACAAAGTTCCGATCATGGGTCGAGCCGATATATCGGCTTTCCGGCCCGCTAGGGTAAGGAAAAATTTTTGAATTTTCAATTTTGCAAAAAAGGCTTGTATAAGGGTTTCCAGGGTTGCTGAATACAACGGTAATGTCAAATTTCGAAAATTTTCACTCCTAACCTCATTATTATCCCGAAAAATTCAAATATTACAACTCTCCTTTAGCGTTACCCGGAGCTAACGACGCGGACGTAGAGAGTTTATGTAGCTCCTTTATTTTTTTGTTTTTTGCAGGTTTTTTTATTTTTTTTTATTTTAATTTTTTAAATTTTTTTAAAATTTTGTTACTAAAAATTTTCGTTTTTTTAGAATTTTAAAATTATTTCCAATTTATTTCATATATTTATAAAGCATTTTTTATGGTAATGTACCTACTGCACTAGTGCAATTAGTTAGAGTGAAAGAAAGTATGTTTGTCTCTTTCTAACTTATTGCATTAGTGCAGCAGTGCAGCTGAAAAGAACAGACCCTTTGTGTGTATAAAAGTGTGTGTGCGTGTGTAAATGTGTGTTCATGTATGCTAGAGTGCTTGTATATGTCTTACATCTATGAGAAAATAATTTTCAGTTAGAGCCGATATATCGGTTTTCCGGCCCTCTAAAGGTTAATTGACTGTTCGAAGCAGAGCGCTTACTAGACCTCCGCGGGATGCAATTTAGCGTCACCTACGCGTCGAGAACAAATTCGTTTAAATCTCGTTTGTGAAATAATATTTTCTGACGAGGAGACGACTTGCTTATGGGACAATGTAATCAAGAAAGAATTGTTAAAACTCTTTACTAGAAAATTAACTCAATAAAATCAATAAAAAAGTTTTATATAGTTAATATTACATAGATTAAATAGAAATTATATACGCATGAATAATGAAGCTTAGAAAATAAGTAAAAGGTATAAAAGTATGATATGTTTATTGAATTAATAAATTGCTTTTATTCTTTATAACACATTATTTTCATTGATACAGAAAAACTAGTTTACCAAAAGTAAGTAAAATTACAAAAAGAATTAAGGTATTTTGTTTTAATAAATGATAAGGAAACTCCAATCTTGAACTGCAATTTATTAAAATCATAATTAGCAAATTTCTTTATTATATTCTTTTTAAATCGTTTAATGTTACAGTGTCGATTGAAAATGATTTACTGAGATTTAGATATGTAACAATAAAATAAATAAATAAAGATAATTGTTTTCGAAAAAAATAACATTTGTAATAACTTCTCCATATTATGCATAACTGCATTATTACACTCAATTATTCACGTATATTCTGTCAGAAATGTAACAATATAATTTTTATTAAATTTAAATAAAAATTATAGATTTAAAATATTTTATGGATGTATAACATTTTAATTAGCACTATGCGTTATTGCCATTTTGTTTTTTTTTATTAAATTAATGTTCTTCTTTATCAAATTATATGTTTTGCTCTCCAACATGATAGGATATTCCTTGTTAGCATATTTCGGAGTTTGCCTTTTGTCGCAAACCATATCTTCGTCAGACGGAATCAAATCGTGAATTAAGTATGAGAACTTGTCGAAAGGACAAAGCATTTCACAACCTGGTATCTGAAGCTCGTCAAAGATTGACGGAATGCCTCGATAATATAAAAACTATATAAAAGATTTATAAAATTATAAAATAATACTTATTGTTAGTAAAACAAACGCGACATGAATAATTAAATTTATATCTTCATATATTAATGGATAATTTAATTGACATAATCATCTTTCTTTAATTGTTTAATATTTTTATTAAAAAACTAATTAAAAATTTCATAGAAAACAAGGATTGATAAATTAAAAATTATAACAAATAAGAAAAATAATATTAATTTTAATATTGATTTACATCGCAAAAGATATGATATATTTTTGGATTTCAAGATATTCTATATATCTCGAGAAATCATAGATTGAATTAATATTGACGCGTAATTAATCAGAGAAATAAAGAAATATTATGTTTGATAACGTACTCACTTTCACGTAATACTGCTTGTTTTGCTCCAATAATTCTAAAATAACCGCACTAGAGTATTCAGGTACATGAGGTTTATACAAATTAAATGCTTGTAACATCGCCGCGATGTTAGTTTCGTGACCGCTATACAAATAAAGCTTTGTATTCGATGGGATTGGATTTTTTCCAGTTATCATATTGTTGAGTATTGCGCGAATCATCGGGCCTGAAGCAGAAAAGAACTCTTATAAGTATATATCGTAAAAAGTATCTACAAATATAATTATAAAGATAAAATTTTCTAGACATATCTTACCAGCTAAGAGCTTTCTTATTAAAGGAGTAAAACCGGCAATATTATATGCGAATACAATTGTATCGAACAGTGGCCCATCAGGAAAGTAATCGTGCACCCATTCGGGAAGAGTTAGATTCATGGATGACTCCGCTATGAAAGTATGATACAAAAAGTGCAAATCCAAAGGCTTCTCGATATTTCTACCGGATAATTCCGACAACTTGTCTATTATGTCCTTAAATCGGGACATCTTCTTTTTTATTTCGGGCAAATTCAATATACGATCGTACTCATCAAGATATCTGAAACGCATCTTAGATATAAATCTATTCCTCTTTCGTATAAATTTTTGAGTTTGAAAAAATATTTCTTTATCTTCATATTTATAATATTTAAAGTTGTTTTCTTAAAATATCTTTTTATTAATTGTCTATACATATATTGTATTTTATCTTTATTTATTTTTTCGGAAATACATATATCAAAGATTTTATTAGATATAGATAAATATTTCCAGTTAAACAATAAGTTTCTGTTTACGGTTTCCTTCGATTTATGTCTGATAACATTAGTCAAACTTACTTTGGACAATCATAACCCAAGTAAAAATTGTCGTCGATACGTGATATATATGTCACCGGAATTGGTTGCCAGTTTAAATCAGTGTTCCATCGTTGTCGATGATTCGTAGGCGGAAACAAAGCAGCAAGGACGAGCTGCAGGGACATCTTTGTTCGATCATAATCGGAACTGTGTCCCACGACGAGTTTTGGCAAATACAGATCACCCAGGAAGTCTTTATATCTAGCCCGCAAAGCTTGTCCCAAATCATATTCACGTTTTTTGCCATGCTATAGAAATTTATAAATAATTGAATGGTTTTATCAATTTTAAATCATTAAATATGCATTAGTTGATTTTCGATCAGATTAACATTGAACCGAATTTAATTTAATTTTAAATCAATATATTCTACTTTAAAATAGAAATTCATTTTATAAAAAGTTTTATTTTCTGAAAATAGATTAGCATGTGTTAGCTTTATAATTTCTCAGCAAAAGATTTTAAAATAAATTTTGTGCATGAAAATTTTGTGCACGTGTGTATGATTTTAGAAGATCGAAAATCACATACACACAAAATGTTCGTGAATATTCAATATTATAGATATTGGTTTATAACATTTCCATTAATTCATTCTTTTAGTTCTACTTTTCTTCAGAAAAAATATTAAAGTGAAATAAAATAAAGTTACATTATTTACATTGGTTAATTGACCGACACCTGTCGGAAAAAATGAATCATTTACGTATGGATCAGTCGGAAACGATTCATCTCTGTCATTACTGGGTGTTCGATCGCCATGTCTAAGCACCTATGTACAAAAGTTGAGTGAAAACAATTATTATTAATTATTTGCAGTCGGAAATTTAAATAATCCAAAAAAAGAGAATTTGGTTAGGTTTAAATTATATACAGGGTGTTTCATAAGTGGTGGGCAAAATTTCAGGAATGGATTCCTCATGCTTAGAGAAAAAAAAAAGTTAATCAACATAGGTCCGGAAATGATTAGTTTTTGAGTTATTAAGATTTTTGTAATACAAAATTTTGTCTCATTTCTCGTCTTAGAAGTCCTTTTACAGGCATCAACAATGTTTTTCAAGTTCGGCGGCCTATGTTTACGTTAGCGCGGTGTATTATTCTTATTCTTCTTTACAATTCCATACTTTTTTCATGTATACACGAACACTCTGCCGTATGTTAATAACTCAAAAACTAATCATTTCCGGATCTATGTTGATTAACTTTTTTTTCTTCTCTAAGCATAAGGAATCCATTCCTGAAATTTTGCCCACCACTTATGAAACACCCTGTTTATTATTATCTTATATTTTATTTAATTTTAATTTTATTTTATTTAATTTTAATTTTAATTTTAATTTTATATTTGATTTTAATATAAAGTGCTAAATGTTATCTTAAATTAAAAAAGTTAACAATAATATCTTACCACATTAATTAATTTTAATTCAGGCTGTATACTTGCAGTCAGAATCGCGTTTAGACTGATGACTAGAGTTATCGACAAATAATTGTCGAGAATGCAGAACGACACCATGTTACTGATACCTAATGTGAAAATGTAATGTCATTCGATTTATAGTTAATTCCAATTCGAGAATGATAAATGTCGTGATAGCGATACAGTGATAAAAGCTTCTTTATATAAACAACTGTAAAAATGTGCAAACTATAATCTTCGTTCTTTCTTTGTTTGAAATAAACTTGCGAATAATAGCATGCTTACGTTAACCGTAAAATGAGTGCAAGATAAAGATAAGAAATAAGTACGAATAAAGAGCTTAAAACATTTTTTAAAATGCTGCAAGAGATAAAAGGCCTTATTTGACTGAAGAAGCACTAATATGTGCAGAAAGGTCCTACATTTGTATGTATATATATAATAAATTAAATTATATATAATAAATTATACAGGGTGTCCCTGAGCATGTGCTCACGCACTTGTGAGGAGGTAGAGCGCAGTAAATAAAATAAAGAAATCCTATTCCATGTAACGATTTTTGTAATAATAATAGAAATATTAATTATTGAAAGTTCATCACAGTTACTTTCAAGGTCAATTTTAAGATTGACAGAGGCACTTTCAGAAAAAACGTTTGATACAAAAGTTTCTTATTTTTTCACGTACAATTCGAATCTGTAATAAAAAGTACCATGTTCCCCTAAAAAAATTCAACTTCCGATCCGGATGGCGTATTTCCGGTCGGAATCAAAAGTTGAAAATATCACCATTTGATAGAGCGTACCCGATTTACTTAAAAATTGTTCGCGATTTTTGACAAAAGCCATTCATTTTCATTTTAAAAGGGGTGTACGGGTGGTCTGGGACACCCTGTATAATAAATTATATTAAATAAATTAAATTATATATTAATATAGTAAATTATATTAAATACAATTTTCAAGGAGAAATTTGCTCGAGTCAGCCTTCTTTATGACTTACCTTTATGACTTAATCTTTTGATGAAAGATCTTTTATTTAACGGCTTGAGAGAAAATATCGTTGATATTTCAAAAACGATAAATATTTGGAATAATACATACACACATACACTTCTCGCAAAAATTAAGGGAGCAAAAAAAAATTCCAAATTTTTCGGTGATTTTTGACGGGCTGTATTTAGGTGAAAAATGGTCGTATCGAGGTCGTTAAAAAAGCATTTTGAAGCTCCAAGATTCTAGTTTTCAGATTTTTTGCTCAAAAATTTTTAGGAACAACAGTTTTCACGTGAACATAACAAATAGCGCGAAAAAAAATTTTTGCAAATTTTTTGCATCTTATTTTTCGGTCCACGGGCTTGGAAAAATTTTTTTGAGCTAAACCATTGCATGGATCAGATAGCCTGTTTATCCCGCTTTAATTTCTTTTTTTAATTTTTTCTCTACGTTGATTTCTCGCGGAGCTATCGGATTTTGAATGAAAAAGGATCCTTTTGTCTTCAACCACTGATATCTCAGCAACCAATGGGCGTATCGAAAATTGAAGGGCAGTTTTGAAATCTGGAATAAATTTCCTACAAGATTCCTCCACGACTTTTGGGAAAAAAAATTTTTTCTACCCTCGGTATTGAGTTGTAAAAAGTGAAAAAAAGTGACTTTTTCCCTTGTTTTGGTAAATCGACTGCATCTTTGCAAATATTGATGGAAAGGCTGATGTTTGAAGGAATTTTTACAGCTCAATATACCCCCAATAGCCCTGTAAATCGCCAGATCGATCCACTGAGCGGGTTTTCTGGACCGATTGATCAAAATTTCAGAAAAAATTAAAGGAGCAAGATTTTTGTTGCTAAACATCGTGTAATCTCCTTAAAAATGGAAAAATTGATTTTTTTTCGACTTTTCTCACAATTCTGCATCTGTTACTGGTTAATTTTGAAAAAAAAAAAATTTTTTTTAATTTTCAAAAAAAATTTTTTTATTATGACAAAATCAATTACTAAAGTTTTCTTGCGAAAATTTTGATTTGTTACTTATCAACCGCCGGCATTTGCGTTACCCAAAGCGTACCACGTGGAGGTTGCACGGTCGGATTTACGCTTCTTTTGTGCTTACGCACATGTGTGTGTGTGGTTCTTTAAGAAAAATGAGACCCCGTGGTTCGTCAGTTCCACAGTATTTTATGACTCCAAACTCATTCTCTGAAGAGAGTGTGTGTGTGTGTGTGTGTGTGTGTGTTTAGTATCTAGTGTTGCCGCCTCTACTCCGAATCACCGCTTGCAACCTTGCACGCATATTCGAAATGCAATTCCGGATCATCGACTGCGGAATCCTTCGCCAAGTTGCAATTAAGGCGCGCTCTAGAGCAGCCAAATTGTTTAAATTTGGGTAATTTTCACGCAATCGACGGCCCAGGACATCCCAGACGTGCTCAATAGGATTGAGATCAGGGCTCATCGCAGGATGCCTCAACAACGTAATGTCATGTCTCTGAAAAAACTGACGTGTTATGTTCGCTGTGTGAGGGCGAGCATTATCCTGCATAAAAATGAATCCTCTCGTGTTTTGTCTTCGAGGTAACACAAACAGTCTCAAGATTTGGTCGATGTAGCGCCTAGCATTAAGGTTTTCGCGGACAATAACCAAAGGAGTTCGCGATGACCGTGAAACTCCAGCCCAAACCATCACTGATCCTCCATTGTAAGCTGCAACGGGACGAATGAAGTTTTGTGCATAACGTTCTCCCTGACGACGCCAAACTCGGGGTCTTCTGTCGTTACCGTACAGACAAAACCGAGACTCGTCAGAGAACAGAACATTACTCCATTGCTACATGTTCCAGTTCATGTTGGCGAGCGTACGCTAGGCGAGCTCTGCAATGTGCGGGTGTTAACATTGGCCCCCGAGCAGCATTTCTGGCTCGCAATCCAGCTTCGCGAAGACGATTACCAACCGTTGATCTGGATATGTTTCGCGGTCGCCTTCGTTGTTGTTGCTGCTGTCGACGGTTTGGAAAATTCTGAGCGACAACGTTAGCTGGAACAAAAGATTCTTGACGTACACGTCGAACGATTGCCCGATCGTCCCGACGAGTCGTTACGCGATGTCGACCTTGTCCAGCTCGTCGCTCATATCCAGCAGTTTCCAAATAACGGTTGTAGGCACGAGACACAACCGAAGAACTAATGCCCAGTCTGTCACCAACCTCCCGATATCTGTACCCCTCTTGGACAAGAGTCACTAGCTGAGCGACTTCTGGTACAGATAAATGCCGCCTAGGCATGATGAAAAAATTAAAAAAAATTAAAGTTTACAAAAACTTTTCGTTAATTTTTTTTTATCGAGTTTTCAAAAAAATGATTAGTTTTGAAAAAAACTGTTGATTGGTTTTTTTTACCAAAGACGATGAGTTTTGAGAAACACTGTTTTTTTTTTTACACTTGTTAGCTTCGCAGAAAAAGTCGAGAATTTATTGCACGGAATTTCGTAGAACGAGTATTACTCGATTATGAAGCGAGTACTGACTCGATTTTGAAGAGATTGACCTTTTCAATACCTCAATTTTTCTTATTAAAATTTAATTGAATTAATAAAAAGTTGATATCCCCGAGGTGTACCCAGTACTCGTTAAAAAAAAATATGTAATTGTTAATTGCAAATTACATATTTTTTCTTCGAAACAACTATGTTTTTTCTTTACACCAATTGATTCCTCTCATTATTTTGTACATAAAAGTATTAAGGTAAGATAATCGAAAAATGAATATTTTACTAGATATCTTATGGTTTATGTAAAATTAAGAAATTATTTCAAGCCTCATAACTCGAAAAGTACTCAATGAAGAAATACTTTATTATAGTGTTTTGGAAAGCTCTCGAGATAAGCTACAAGAATAAGTAACAAAAAATAGGGGGTTACATTTAAGAAATTGAAGGTGACCTTCACGTGACCTTCAAACGATTTTTCAAGGTCAAACCAATGACGCTATCTTATGGCCCCCTTTAAGCCATACAACTTTTGTTTGAAACATTTCTTTCTAAAGTGCATAGTTTATGAAATATTCAACCGGTCCGGGACTTTTTGAACACCCTGTATATCTGACAATGAACATTAATCGCAAACACTTTTCGGAAATCAATAATTGAAATAAAATATAATTTTGAATTTCCTATATAACATTTATTATACCATTTTATTGCATATTGATATATGAGGGATCTTGTAAAAAATCTTTCTTATATTCCTATCTTTCTACATATTTCTTCGCATAAAGGATATTTTATTAGAAGTGACGCAAATTTATTGCCAACAATACAAGGAGAGACTTGGAAATTATTTATTAATTATGCGATGTGGAAACATAAAAAATAAAAAGAAAATGTTATATAAATTAAATTATTAATTTATTTTTATTTTTTATAAGATATTATATGTTGTGTATTCTCAAATATCTCCTAAAAAATCAATACTAAAGCAACGAATCATAATTCTTTAAAGTGTATATTTTTACATTTGGTATATAATAAATATATAATACACTTCGCTTTCCTTATGTAATCGAAATGAACACATATATTTATATATGTATATATATATATATATATTTACATACATACACATACACACGAAAAGATAAAAAAATGATTTAAATTTATAAAAACGATTTTCTATCAGTTTCCCATAACTCATCTTTTTACTAGATCGTTCAATTATAATTCAATAATCGTCGAGTTTTATGTATACACTAAACGAATGTTTAATATGATAATTGAATGAATTAATATGAAAAAAATGAAATGTTTTGCAAAAGATAACTTGACTGTGATGTATGATGATAAAGAAAATATACCATAACTAATTTAATTAAAGTTTTATGTTTATACGATGCTTTTATCTCGCATCTGATGTCAGCACGATGTATTATTACTTATACCCTTCTACGAATTGCCATGATGACTAATTAATTCGTACATGACTTTTTGCAATCTGACGGATATTCTATGTTGGGAAATTTGATGTCTGCCTTTTATTACAAATCATTTCGTTGTCGAATGAAATTAGATTTATAAAACATAACTAAAATATTTTTGTAAAATGATATCTAATAAATAAATATGGTAAATTTTAGATCTATTTTACATATATCTATTGTATTGCAAATATATCAATATGATCAATTTATTAATATTTTAATATAATAATATTAATATATTAACTACTATATAAGTAGTATACTAATATATAAACATTATTAACATATTTTAATATAATAACATAAGAAATAATAAAAATATAATTCATTTTTCGTAATTAAATATATGAATGAAATAAAACATACTGAAATATATTCTTCTCAAAACAAACATTATGATGGCATCAATGATTATTTTTGGTGTTTTTCCAATTATTCGCGTATGTTATATTTTAATTAACATTTAATAATTTTTATAATTCTCGCTTTCTAACGATATTTATTTAACTTTCAATTTCTTATTATAGAAACAACCGATATGAGTATCATCTCAATGTATTTTTATGATAATCAGTGGATATCAAAGAGTATACATATATGACTGCTTGGACAGCTGATGATTTAAAGGAAAATGTAATTATAATAAAAATTGAAGTTTATCTCTTTTTATTTAGTAAATTAATAATAAATTATAAATAATGTGAATTAGCATATTTTATATGAGCATAAAAGCTATTAAATTTGTAGAATTATTTTGGCAAAAAGTAATTAATATTTTATAATAAATTAATAATGATACTGTTACGATTTTAGAGTAAACAAATTGGAATGGAAATATATGTGATGTACCATGGTTTGAAAAATCACAATATAAAGATATGTTGCGATGTGTCATATGTCGGCCAAACTAGCAGACAGTTAAAGAATCGAATTTCTGAACGCCGAAATCACATCCGACGAAATACGTCACAATCTTCGGTTTAAAACGGTAATTGTGCATAAAATGGGCCTTCTCTCCAATTTGCTTTATTTTCAAATATGTTATAGGGGAGATCTTCCCGAGTAATTTCGTATACAGAGTCTTCAAAAAGTCCCGGAACGCTAAAATATCTCGAAAACAATCAACTATAATGAAAAATATGTAAGGTACAAAGTTGTAGGACTAAATAAATTGTACCTAATGATGATAAGAATTTGACCTTGGATGAAGTACTCAAGGTCATATGAAGGTCAAGTTGATTTTTTTAAATGAAACTCCCTATTTTTTATTACATATTCTTATAGCTTATTTCAAGTGCTTTCCAAAACACTATAATTAAGTTAGTTTTCATTAAGTACTTTCCGAGTTATAAGGCTTGAAATCATTTCTTAATTTTACATAAACCGTAAAATATCTTGTAAAATATTCATTTTTCGATTATCTTACCTTAATACTTTTATGTACAAAATAATAAGAGGAATCTATTGGTGTGAAGAAAACACATAGTTATTTTTAAGAAAAAATATGTAATTGTTAATTGCAAATTACATATTTTTTCTTCGAAACAACTATGTGTTTTCTTTATACCAATTGATTCCTCTCATTATTTTGTACATAAAAGTATTAAGGTAAGATAATCGAAAAATGAATATTTTACAAGATATTTTACGGTTTATGTAAAATTAAGAAATGATTTCAAGCCTCATAACTCGGAAAGTACTTAATGAAAACTAACTTAATTATAGTGTTTTGGAAAGCTCTTGAAATAAGCTATAAGAATATGCAATAAAAATGGGGAGTTCCATTTAAAAAAATCAACTTGACCTTCATATGATTTTGAGTACTTCATCCTAGGTCAAATTCTTATCATCATTAGGTACATTTTATTTAGTCCTACAATTTTGTTCCTTACATATTTTACATTATAGTTGATCGTTTTCGAGATATTTTAGCGTTCCGGGACTTTTTGAAGACCCTGTATATATATATATATATAAGGGTCGAACTCAAATAGTTTTGGAGATATAGGCTAAAAAAGGATAAAAATAATAAATGCAAAAATTCGCGTGGAAAGTCGCAAATAAATGTAGATATTATAATTTTACCATGTCATACATATTTAATGAAATATATTTAATAGAATATATGTATTTGTAAACTTTGCTTTTTCTTGCAAAGTACATGCGGGTACATCGCATGTTCCGCCCCCCCCGTAGGAGGGGCTCCACTTTCAGAAGATATAACCCACCCTGTGTCTGAAGTGTAAAAAATGCCTTGATATATGACATTTCGCTTTACATGGTTCATCTGGTTTATATAAGTTTGTAACTTTCTATGCGAAGCCAGATATATTCCACACTTCAGACACGGGTTGGATTAGGTTATATCGTCCGAAAGTGGTGCCCCCCCATAGGGGGGGCGGTACATGCGGTGTCTCCGCATGTACTTTGCAAGACAAAGCAAAGTTTACAAATATATACATTAAAATTTAAATTTAAAATTAAAATTATTTTTGAATTTATTATTTTTATCCTTTTTCAGTCTATATCTCCAAAACTATTTGAGTCCGATCCTTATATATACAGGGTGAGCTATTTTAATTAACGCACGCAATTATTTCGGAAACAAAGCATTTTAGAGAAAAATGTTTCAGACAAAAGTTTTATGGTTTCGAGGGGGCCATAAGATAGTGTCATTGGTTTGACCTTGAAGAGTTATTTGAAAGTCACATGAAGGTCACCTTCAATTTCTTAAATGGAACCTACTATTTGTCATTGCATATTCTTGTAGCTTATCTCGAGAGCTTTCCAAAACACTATAATTAAGTACTTTTTTGTTAAGTACTTTTTGAGTTATGAGGCTTGAAATCATTTCTTAATTTTACATAAACCGTAAAATATCTTGTAAAATATTCATTTTTCGATTATCTTACCTTAATACTTTTATGTACAAAATAATGAGAGGAATCAATTGGTGTAAAGAAAACACATAGTTGTTTTTAAGAAAAAATATGGAATTGTTAATTGCAAATTACATATTTTTTCTTCAAAACAACTATGTGTTTTTTTTACACCAGTTGATTCCTCTCATTATTTTGTACGTAAAAGTATTAAGGTAAGATAATCGAAAAATGAATATTTTACAAGATATTTTACGGTTTATGTAAAATTAAGAAATTATTTCAAGCCTCATAACTCAAAAAGTACTTAACGAAAAGGTACTTAATTATAGTGTTTTGGAAAGCTATCGAGATAAGCTATAAGAATATGCAATGACAAATAGTAGGTTCCATTTAAGAAATTGAAGGTGACCTTCATGTGACCTTCAAATAACTCTTCAAGGTCAAACCAATGATACCATCTTATGGCCCCCTCGAAACCAAACAACTTTTGTCTGAAACATTTTTCTCTAAAATGCTTTGTTTCCGAAATAATTGCGTGCGTTAATTAAAATGGCTCACCCTGTATATATATATATACGAAATTACTCGAGAAGATCTCCTCTATAACATATTTAAAAATAATCGGAGAGGAGGCCCCTTTTAGGCACAATTACCGTTATAACTAATCACAGACTGGAATTCGGTCATGATTTTAATTGGGAAGAATCTAAGATTTTGGACAGGGCGTCCTCGTTGGGCAAAAGGCTTGTCTCTGAAATGCTGTTTATCAAGCGCCAAAGAAATAGCTTGAACTTACAGAGTGATACAGAGGGCTTGCATCATATATTTGCGACGATAATCGATATTTTATCGAAAATATGAGGCGTTCATTCACCCGTCGGTATTTTTGTGATCGTTGAGTCAACTGCGCATGTCCTTGACATTTTGGTTGAGTCCATGTTTACGTCCTGACAACCGAGGACATATTTACACAGTTCGTCATCGAATCTCGAATCGACATGAGGCGCACAGCGGCATACTATATTATTAATTGTAAAAAGCGCGGAATCTGATGAGCCATGCTTCTAATTACTAATTTAAGCAAAAAAAGCTCATTCACGTGTAATATCTTTCGGTATTTATTTTATTACTTTTACTCAATTTGTTAGATCTGCTGTGACGTCGCATAGCATGTAACAAGTAATTATAATATTTGAACGGCCGCCTTTAAAGGCAAGGTTTCCCTCACTTTGACGCGAATATTCGACGGATACGACGCGCATGCCTATCGATCTATAATGATCGAGGTGTGAGAGCCTCGTCTCTGCTCGTCCTCTTTCGTTCTGGGGCGCTCGCACAGTCAACATCGAGGAATCGACTATCCTATTGACCTGCCCGATCGGGAAATAAAAAAGGAAATCGGAGAAGTACGAATATCGAGGAAGTGAGGTCTGGCCAACCCTTTCTGAATTCTCATCGTCTTCCTCACACAAGAGAAGGAATTTGAGGCCCCGGAACAGGTGAGAGAGCCAACGAGGGATAGAAAATAAGACGTCTCGAGGAGCAATGAGATAAGTGATTTGGCAAGAGATCTCACGAATTATTAATATATATTTTGTAATTCATTGTTGATTGATTCGACTGAACCTCTATCTATTGTCATCATTACCAAATAAAATAAAATTGTTATAAATTGACGCCCAACAAAAAGGGCACGGTATGGTAAAGGGTAAATTTATTGGTATCGTGAACTCGAACAAAAGAATAGGTGGTGTTGATGATGGAGGTGATGGTTCTTGTTTCTTAGAGTATGAATGTGAAGCGCGAATGTTAATTGTGTATGGATGATAATAGAGAAAATATTTATACGACAAAATCTGGCAGAAAAGCGAGACAAAAATTTACTAGTTATAATTTAACAGAAAATAAAAAAAGAAGGAAAATGCCGATCATTCCGGAAGGTCGTGAGATTGACATACAAGGAGCGAGTGTGCGCGTGAGAGAGGAAGAGAGAGAGAACCTAAACAAACTACGCGAAGAATTGGAACAAATGCGGCGAGACCTTGAAGCTATGCGTATGGTAAACATTCAACAGCAACAACATCAGAATGTCCTTCATCAGAATGTTAATGATAATGGACGAGAGCAGAACCACGTAAATATCGAGGAGGTTGCGACGATGATAAGTAATGTTCAAAATTTTAACTTAGATATTAAAATGCCAAAAATGAAAGATGAATTAACTTCGAATCCCATGGAATTTTTAGAGGAATTAGAAAAATATTTTAAAATAAAAAATGTTAAGGAAGATAGGAAAATATTGATAGTTGAGTATTCGTTAGAGGGAAGGGCGAGTTTGTGGTTTGAATTACAAAATAATATTCAAAATTATGAAGAATTTAAAAAACGATTTCTCGAGGAATTTTATTCGGTGCCAACTCGTGTTCAATTTAAAATTTCATGGATGGAAAGACGATATAATTCGTATAAAGAGTCTTTACAAACATACTATTATATGCAAATCAAAGAATCGAGATATTTTATCCCAAAATTGTCGGACTATGAAATAAATTATAAAATTATTCAACAATATCCTACTTGGGTTAAGGAAACGTTAGCGACGATTAATTATACTGACTCTAATTTAATTAGTCAAACTTTAGCCAATCTGGATAGTATTCGAAGAGAAAAGGAGCGCGGATATAAAAACAATAATCAACAGCAATACGCGAATCCGAGAATACGACAAATAAATATGTATAGAGCAATGCCGTGTGAAGAAAATCGCGAGTATTATAGAAATGGAAATCGTCACAAAAGATTTTACAATAGTTATAGGAATCAAGATAAGTATCATATAGGATATCAGAGAAATAACCGAACCGATTTGCAATCTTGATCTAGATTGCCGGATACCCGTTATCCTCCCCCATCTATTACACAAATGAATCAATATCAGGGAAATAGTTCAAACACAGGAATTAATAATAAATCCGATGAAAATAATTTAAACTAAAAATCGATGCGTTGAGAACCGGTCCGGCATCGCATCGTAATGACTTTGATTTTGTAGATGAAATAGCTAGCGAAATTGAAGGGAAAAAGGACCAAAATAGTGATAATCATTTAAATTTAATAGCAAAATGTCCACATATTCGAGTTGTTATAGCTGGACAACATTTAATGGCATTGCTTGATACAGGTAGCCAAGTTTCCGCGGTATCAGAGTCGTTCTATAAACAATTAGTAACGCAAAATCGGATAAAGGAACTCCCAGTTACAAGTCTCGTAGTATCAACTGCTATTGGTAAAAAATCGACACCTATTAAACGTCAAATTTTCATTAAAATAGAAATTGAAAATATAATGGTCGAGGATTCTTTTTTAGTAATACCTTTTCTAACATCAGACATAATTTTTGGTAATGATTGGTTGTTGAGAAATAACGGAATTATAAATTATAAACAAAATTATATTGAGGTAGGAGGAAAACGGTTAGATAAATCGTCGGTAATATTCGAATGGGGCGCGTTAGAAACACTTATTTGCACTCAAAGAAACGATATAGTGCAGGTTTATATAATAAGAGCGCATGAACTTGCTTGTGGAGAAAGTAATCGAATAATAGAGAATATTCAAGCTCCAAATAAAATAGTAATAGAAAGGGAAAAGGAACAAAATTTAGGTGGAAACAAGCAAATAAAAGATATAAGTAATTATGTAGGACAAAAAGGAAATATAAAGGATAGTCTTAAGAAAAATGATAAAACAAAAAATAATGAATTAACAGTACAAGAATTTTCAAAAGAAAGTGAAAAATTTTATAATGATATAAATGATCAGGATTTTCTTAATAAAAATAACAAAATTTCTGAAAATGAGAGATTTTCATCGGGAGATTTTTCGCAGATTATAAATGAATTGACTTTGCTTAAAGATGTACAAAAACAAATTTTCTATAAAGTGTTGGATAAATTTCGATTGCTTTTTTCGGAAAAGCCAGGTTATGCAAAAGGTTATGAACATCGTTTGAAAATCACAGTAGAACGACCCAGAATTTGTCATAATTATCCCATTCCATTGGCGTTGCGTGAGTCAACAAAGAAAGCGGTAGAAAAAATGATTCAAAATGGAGTTATAGAGAGGGGGATTAGTCAATACTGTAATCCATTGAGAATTATAAAGAAACAAGATGGAAGTGTTAGAGTTTGTTTAGATGCGAGATGGTTAAATAAAGTAATCGAAGATGATCAAGAGTCACCACCATTGATAAACGAATTAATACAAAAATATCATGGAGCGCAATGGTTTTCTAAGATAGATTTGACGCAGGGATATTGGCAAGTCTCATTAGATAAATATTCGCGACCGTTTACTGCGTTTTTATTTGATTCTAAAACGTATCAATTTTGTAGAGTTCCATTCGGATTAAAAACCGCGGGCAGTGGTTTTATGCGGGCATTGAGTTTTGCATTAAAAGATATTTGTAATGAGAATATGTCTTGTTATATCGATGATATATTAATTGGTACGAAAACCTTTGAGGAACATATATCGATTATGACTAAAATATTTCAAAAACTTATAGATCATAATTTTACGTTAAATTTATCAAAATGTATATTTTTTCAAAAAAAGATTTCATTCTTAGGATTTGAAATTTCAGCAAAAGGTTTTTCACCTGAACAAAAAGGACTTGAAATCATTAATAATTTTCAAGAACCAAAGAATAAAAGGCAACTCCAACAATTTTTGGGGATATGTAATTATTATAGACAATTTAATGTACGACACAGTATTTCAGTAGATGCGCTTCGAGAATTATTGAGAAAAGAGGTTGATTGGAATTGGACACAAGTCCATAATTCGGCATTTAAAACAATAAAGGAAGACTTTAGTCGATGTATTACATTAAAACACATCATTCCTGGAGTACCTTTCAGACTCCAAACAGATGCGAGTGATCATGGAATCGCGGGAATTTTATATCAAGTAGATGAAATAGGTGATCATAATGTGGTTGGCATAGTAAGTCGGTGCTTATCTCGTCTGGAAATGAAATATACTACGACGGAGAAAGAACTCTTAGCAGTTATATATTCAATAGGAAAATTTCGAGTTTATCTTATAGGAAGACATTTTGAAATAGTAACAGATCATAAAAGTTTAACATTTCTTCAGTCTGCAAGTTTTCAGAGTGGTAGAATTATGCGTTGGATTTTATTATTACAGCAGTATACTTTTTCAGTAACATATTGTCGCGGTATTGATAATGTTGTCGCTGATTTTTTCAGTCGCAATCCGGAGGGAAAATTTATAGAAGAGAATCATGAACAAATTGTTATCTCGTTGTTGCATCAATGTTTCCCGCTAATAAATGAAAATAAGGAACAAAAAGCACCAGTGATTATTACAGCTATGCTTTGTTACGATGCTAATTTTGCTCGGAGTTTCAAAAACCTGAGGGAGTTGCAACGTGATGATCCAAAAACAAAATCTAGCATTGATGCACACAACGAGATAGGGGGAGATGTCGTTTTCATGATACATAATGATATTCTATTTCATCGAGAAAAGAATGGCAGAAATTGGAGAATTGTGATACCTGAGAAAATACAGCGAATGTTGATTGATGCGATACATTCTAAATTAGGTCATCCGGGAGTATATAAGACTATTTCGTATTTAAAACAATTTTATTATTGGAGAGGTATGACGGCACATGTAAAAAAATTTATCTTATGTTGTGATTTATGCCAACGAGTAAAATATTTAACGATTCCAATGGAAGGAGAGTATCAGTTTGTAGATTCAGAAGGACCTAATGACCTTATTACAGTTGATTTCTATGGGCCTCTTCCAATGGCTCGTGGAGGAATACAATATATATTTGTTACATTAGATGCCTTTACTAAATATGTAAATTTATATCCAATGAAAAAAGCAACTGTTCGAATGAGTTTAAAAAAAATATTTGATATATTTATTCCAAAATTTGGAAAGCCGAAGCGCATTTTATCAGATCATGGTAGTCAATTTACGTCTGCCTTATGGAAAACACGTTTAAATGCTGAAAATATTAAAGTTTTATATAGTTCGATTAGGCACCCTCAATCTAATCCTACAGAACGGGTGATGCGCGAATTAGGTCGATTTTTTAGGACTTGGTGCGCGGAAAAGCATACAAAATGGGTTGAATTAGTTCCGACAATCGAGAATTTATTAAATGTAACGGTCCATCAGAGTACAGGTCTTACGCCTTATGAATTACACTTTGGTAAACCGGTTCAAGATGAGATCCTCAAGTTTGTTCAATTTCCGGAAAACGAAAAACCCTCTCACGAATATCTTATTACGATGGCTAGGGAGAACTTAAAAAGAAATTTTAAATATCGTAAAAAACAACAAGAGAATATTTCGAAGGTTAAATTATCAGTGGGAGATTTGGTTCTGTTAAGGGTAAGACATCTCTCCAATGCTTTTGATAAGGTAGTTGGCAAGTTTTTTCATCTTTTTGAAGGTCCGTATAAAATAATTCGGTGTATTGGTGAAAATGCGTTTTTATTAGTAGATCATCAAAACGAACAAACGGAAATAGGCATTTATAATCGTCGCAATCTCCGAAAATATTACAGTGATAAAGACAAGTTTCAAGAAAAGTAAGAAAGTGCGTATTTGGTTTCTCTCTCTATTAATTTTGAACTATTGTTAATGACGATTCCAGTAGGTGTGTGTGTGTGTATTTTTATTAATAATATTGATGTATATAGGTGTGAAAGGTATGAATGATATGTAGAATAAGGTAATGACGAAAATGTTTGTATAAAATGAGTTAAATTGTAAGCAATGTTTGACGTATATGTATGGACATAGCAATCCGCTAATTTGAATTAGTTATGGACGATTACTTTACGCTCCACACATCAATAGTGTGTTGCATAAAAGGGGGAGAATTGTAACAAGTAATTATAATATTTGAACGGCCGCCTTTAAAGGCAAGGTTTCCCTCACTTTGACGCGAATATTCGACGGATACGACGCGCATGCCTATCGATCTATAATGATCGAGGTGTGAGAGCCTCGTCTCTGCTCGTCCTCTTTCGTTCTGGGGCGCTCGCACAGTCAACATCGAGGAATCGACTATCCTATTGACCTGCCCGATCGGGAAATAAAAAAGGAAATCGGAGAAGTACGAATATCGAGGAAGTGAGGTCTGGCCAACCCTTTCTGAATTCTCATCGTCTTCCTCACACAAGAGAAGGAATTTGAGGCCCCGGAACAGGTGAGAGAGCCAACGAGGGATAGAAAATAAGACGTCTCGAGGAGCAATGAGATAAGTGATTTGGCAAGAGATCTCACGAATTATTAATATATATTTTGTAATTCATTGTTGATTGATTCGACTGAACCTCTATCTATTGTCATCATTACCAAATAAAATAAAATTGTTATAAGCATAACTATAGTATATTTAATTGACTGTTGGAAGCAGAGCGCTTACTAGACCTCCGCGGGATGCAATTTAGCGTCATCTACGCGTCGAGAACAAATTCGTTTAAATCTCGTTTGTGAAATAATATTTTCTGACGAGGAGACGACTTGCGTATGAGACAATGTAATCAAGAAAGTATTGTTAAAACTCTTTACTAAAACATTAACTCAAAATCAATAAAAAAATTTTATATAGATAATATTACATAGATTAAATAGAAATTATATACATTTATACATGAATAATGAAGCTTAGAAAATGAGTGAAAGGTATAAAAGTATGATATATTAATTGCATTAATAAATTGCTTTTATTCTTTATAACACATTATTTTCATTGATACAGAGAAACTAGTTTACCAAAAGTGAGTAAAATTACAAAAAGAATTAGGATATTTTGTTTTAGTAGATGATAAGGAAACTCCAATCTTGATTTGCAATTTATTAAAATTATAATTAGCAAAACAAATTTCTTTATTATATTCTTTTTAAATCGTTTAATGTTGCAGTGTCGATTGAGAATGATTCACTGAGATTTAAATATGTAACAATAAAATAAATAATTAAAGATAATTGTTTTCGAAAAAAATAACATTTGTAATAACTTCTCCATATGATGCATAACTGCATTATTACACTCAATTATTCACGTATATTCTGTCAGAAATGTAACAATATAATTTTTTATTAAATTTAAATAAAAATTATGGATTTAAAATATTTTATGGATGTATAACATTTTAATTAGCACTATGCATTTTTGTCACTTCGTTTTTTTTTATCAAATTGATGTTCTTCTTTATTAAATTATATGTCTTGCTCTCCAACGTGATAGGATATTCCGTGTTAGCATATTTCGGAGTCTGCCTCTTGTCGCAAACTATATCTTCGTCAGACGGAATCAAATCATGAATTAGGTATGAGAACTTGTCGAAAGGACAAAGCATTTCACAACCTGGTATCTGAAGCTCGTCAAAGATTGGCGGAATGCCTCGATAATATAGAAACTATATTAAAGATTTATAAAATTATAAAATAATACTTATTGTTAGTATACTTATTGTTAGGTTATAAATATATAATAATAAATAATAAATAATACTTATTGTTAGTAAAACAGACGCGACATGAATAATTAAATTTCTTCATATATTAGTGGATAATTTAATAATTGACATATTCATCTTTCTTTAATTGTTTAATATTTTTATTAAAAAACTAATTAAAAATTTCATAGAAAACAAGGATTGATAAATTAAAAATTATAACAAATAAGAAAAATAATATTAATTTTAATATTGATTTATATCACAAAAGATATGATATATTTATGGATTTCAAGATATTCTATATATCTCGAGAAATCATAGATTGAATTAATATTGACGCGTAATTAATCAGAGAAATAAAGAAATATTATGTTTTATAACATACTCACTTTCACGTAATACTGCTTGTTTTGCTCCAATAATTCTAAAATGACCGCACTAGAGTATTCAGGTACATGAGGTTTATACAATTTAAATGCTTGTAACATCGCCACGATATTAGTTTCATGACCACTATACAAATAAAGCTTTGTATTTGATGGGATTGAATGTTTTTCAGTTATTATATTGTTGAATATTGCGCGAATCATCGGGCCTGAAGCAGAAAAGAACCCTCTTACAAGTAGTCATATATCGCGTGAAAAGAGAATTCATAAATAAAATTATAAAGATAAAATTTTCTAACTATATCTTACCAGCGTAGAGCTTTCTTATTGAAGAAGTATAACTGGCAATATTATATGCGAGTACAATTGTATCGAACAGTGGACCATCAGGAAAGTAATCGTGCGCCCATTCGGGAAGAGTTAGATTCATGGACGACTCTGCTACGAAAGTATGATACAAATAGTATAAGTCCAAAGGTTTCTCGATATTCTTACCGGTTAATTCCGTCAACTTGCTCATTATGTCTTTAAATCGGGACATCTCTTTTTTTATTTCGGGCAAATTCAATATACGATCGTATTCTTTGAGAAATCTGAAAAATCGCATCTTAAATATAAATCTATTTCTCTTTCACATGAATCTTTGAGTTTTAAAAAATATTTCTTTATCTTTATATTTATAATATTTAAAGTTGTTTTCTTTGAATATTTTTTTACTCATTTTCTATATATTGTATTTTATCTTTATTTGTTTGAAAGTACATAATCAAAGGATCTGTTAGATATAGATAAATAGATATATCCATTTAAACAATAAATTTTTATTTTCCTTTGATTTATGTCTGATAACATTAGTCGGATTTACTTTGGACATTCATCACTCAAGTAAAAATTGTCGTCGATACGTGGTACATATGTCACCGGAATTGGTTGCCAATTTAAATCAGCGTTCCATCGTTGTCGACGATCCGTAGGCGGAAATAAAGCAGCAAGAACGAGTTGCAGGGATATCTTTGTTCGATCATAATCGGAACTGTGACCCACGACGAGCTTTGGCAGATATAGATCGCCGAGGAATTTTTTATATCTTCTACTCAAAGCTTGTCCCAATTCATATTCACGTTTTTTGCCATGCTATAAAATTGTATAAATAATTGTATGGATTAATCGATTTTAAATCAATAAATATAGATTAATTTAATATAGATAAAATATAGATTTTTATATTAACACTCAAGCAAATTTAATTTAATTTTAAATCACTATATTCTACATTAAAGTAGATAAAAATTTATTTTATAAAAAGTTTTATTTTTCGAAAACAGAAAAGTATGTGTGAGCTTTATAATTTCTCGGCAAAAAATTTTTAAAATAAATTTTGTGCTTGAAAATTTTGTGCACATGTGTATAATTTTCTAATATCACATATACACACGTATACACATAAAATTTTCGTGAATATTCAATTTTAGATATTGGCTTATAACACTTCCATATTGGCTTATAATTTATTATTTTCATTCTATCAGTTTCCTTAGAAAAAATATCAAAATAAAATTACATTACTTACATTAGTCAATTGGCCAAGACCTGTCGGGAAAAATGAATAATTTAGATATGGATCAATCGGAAACATTTCATATCCGTTATCGGATGTTCGATCGCCATGTCTAAAAACCTATGTACAAAAATTGAGTGAAAATAATTATTTTTAATCATTTGCAGTTCCAAATTTAAATAATCCGGAAAAAAAAGAATTTGGTTTAAATTTTATATAAAATGCCGAATGTTATTTTATCTTAAATTAAAAAAATTAACAACAATATCTTACCACATTAACTAATTTTAGTTCAGGCTGTGTACTTGCTGCCAGAATTGCGTTTAGGCTGATGAATAGAGCTATTGACAAATAATTGTTGAGAATGCAGAACGATACCATGTGGTTGATACCTAATTTGGATGTCATTTGACTTATAGTTAATTCCAATTAAAGAGTGATAAATGTCGTAATAGCGATATAATTGATGATAAAAGCTCCTTTATATAAACAACTGCAGAAATATGCAAACTATAAACTGTAAACTGTTCCTTTGTTCGTAATAAATTTGCAAATGATAGTATGCTTGCGTAAACCGTAAATTGAATGCAAAGTAAAGATAAGAAATAAGTAGGAATAAGGAGTTTAAAACGTTTTTTATATGTCGCAAGAGAAAAAAGGCCTTATTTGACTGAAGAAACGCTAATATGTGCAGTCCTACATTTATATGTGTATATATATATATATATATATATATATATATATATATAAATTTTAGATTTTAAAAAATTTGGTGAACTTGAGGAATATTGTAAACAACTTATAGGACCAGAGTTACTTGTATTAACTTTGAAATACTTCTTTCATTTAAAAAATATTTCATTAGAAAATATTATTTCATTTAGAAAATATTATTACTAGCTTTGTTCTTAAGAATTCTTCTTTAAGTTTAAAATACAATTATGTATATTTATTACTTATTTTATTTTATGGTATCTTGCGTTTCTTGGGAATGGTGCTTGCTGGTCCTGCTGCAGATCCAGCAGCTGTCGCCGGGCCAATCGCAACCCCAGCCCTGATCGCTGGCCCATCTGGTAGCATCGCTGCTAGACAAGTCGGATTAGATGGTATTATTCGTTGATTTGTTGGATATTAAGGCAGTGATAATTCATATTCGGCAATATGAATAAAGGACCCTCGCGCGATTGATTTCTTCAACATTCGCCAACACAATTACATCGCGATCTTCGTCATTCGGCGTATTTTTCGTTAAATATCATGTATTGCAGATTAGAAAAACAATATACAGTCCACACGTGGATTACATTAATAATAACAACGAGATGAATAGATGTATATATTGATATTTGTAAAAAACAAAATGTAGACTCACATTGATATATCGAAATTCTGTCAGTTTAAACTATTTCTGATTATACTTTTTCCCAAATTTTTTCTTATGTTTATTTATATAATTATTATTCATGTTAATGACTTTTTGTAAACTTAATTTTACGTATCTGCGCATTATATATATTTTTCTATAATATTTTTTTCTATAGTTTTCTCTATATATTTTTCATTATTGCATCATATAAAGTTTCAATATATTATTCAATGCGTGTAACTAAACTCTCGTTTAGAAATAGTAGAACACAAAAAGGACGAAGTAAATGCCATTGCTACTATAAGAAACAACTATATATACGATGTATAGTTTATAATATCACTAATAATCACATATTAATTGCTACTATTACGTTATGTAAGTAAAGTAAAATTATTTTATGGTCGAAAATTGCCAGAAAATTATCTATGAGTCATAAAAATGATAAGCAATTTTTTATGGCCTCGTATATTTGTAAAAAGAAATAACTTTATAATTTATATAGCAGATATTATAATATTGCTTTTCAAATAAAATTATGAAATAAATATTATGATAATATTATGATTTTAATTTTGATTATACATGTAATACATAATTAATAATCAAAATATGTGATCTTTCTTCAATAAATGGATAAAATATGATCGAGCTATCTTTCTTTATCAACAATAATTTCTATGTTATGATTTGGAAAAATTAATAGATATATAATATAAAAAGACAAAACAATATCATAGTATCTATACATTAAATCTATATATTAAATCTATATATTAAATGTAAAGAATCTTAGATAATAGAATAATCATAATAAGTAAAAAGAGAGCATTCACATATTTTTCAGCCCAATGCATAATTGCTAGAAAACACTAAGAGTGATATCATTCTTCATAGATCTACAGTTCCTAATAAAAATTAAAAGGAGCCATGCATTTTTTAATGTAAGGAATGCGGAAAAATATAATAAAAAAATTTTAAAAATTTATTTACGAATACATTATGTAATATTATTTTGCGTAAAAAGTCACTTATAAACACACATGATGATTCAATAATTTAAATAAGATATATTATTCCCATTCCACTAACATGGGACAATAATTATATATATAATTATTCTTATACTAATAATTTCTTCTATACTTGTTATTAACAGTAGTTGCGTATATTATTATATAAGTATTCCATCGTTATCGAACTACTTATGTGTTATTATTCTCCCAGTATACTACTTTAAGCAGAATGTAAGATATCTTAATTGTTGGATATCTAAATTACTGAAAAGTCTGAGTCATAATGTTTAAAGAACGCATTTTTATTTGTTCCTTTCTTATATTTAAGAAATTAATGAAATTATAATACGCACATAATAAATTCAATATGTTTGTTTTTAAAATAAATATTATAAACAAACTAAACAATTAAATTACATGGTTATATTGAAGTATTACGAAGTTTACAATATTTATTATTATTTAAGTGTTTTGAAATGGTAATAAATTTCGAAGCTATATTTATATTAACTGTAAAAGGTTATATTTTTGTTATCTTGTTATAACTTTATTGACGCATTTAATTATACGATTTCCTGCTTTACTTTTTTAATTTAAACTTTTAACTTCTTCATGAACGACATTTCTAAAAAGGAACGTAAATATATGTGTACATATAATATATATATATATATATCATCCCAGCAAACATAATGACGTCTAAAGATGTCTTAATAATGTTTAATAACGTTTTAATGATGTACAATATGTTTACTGGGATATTAATTATATTTATGAAGGATCAAGATTTTTACTATATGTCACAGTCTTACCTTTGCATAATTGATTCATACTGCATGTTATTAACGATCTTCCGCAAATTTGACAGCTATGCCATCAACTTCTTATTATTACGAATTAACTATGTAAAACCCGGTGGTAAATCAATGAAGCTTGGCTTCTTCGATCGAAAATATGCAGTGCTTGACAAGTATATATCACATTGTTCATTTTGAAATTACAAATTTCATATATCTAATAATAGAATTTTACTAATTATCCAAATTTTGCAAATTAGCGGTATTAGGAAATAATGATTACTTGTAAAAGCAACAATCTTGTATACTAATTTTTGTAAAAATTTCTTGACATCCTTTCTGTCTCTTTCTTTCTCTGACATATGATATAGATTTTTATGTCCCGCCGTAAAGGTAAAAACTTTGCATATTTAATCTGAAATATTGGACTCTCTGCAGAAACAACAGCGACGCCAAAGCTACAATTGCCAATAAAGTCTGATAAATTGAAATAATAAAATACCTCTGAGAAATGCAAACGACTTGGCAATATTTCGTCAATAGCAATCGCATATATTAATACTTCAAGCAAATGTCTATTCAACATAAGTTGAAGAAATTTTCTCCCATTTTATAATATTTTGATTAAATTAAAATTATGTTATGACAGTTATAAGATGTTATAAAGTGTAAAACTCAAACTTTTAAAATTATTTTCTACGCAACTTGTAAACTATATTTGTCAAATAAAGTTTCAACGTCTATCTGTTTTTAACAAATTTTTTTATTACATTTAACATTTATATAATCTAAACAATTCTGTTAATAATGTATATACAGGGTGTCCCATTTTAATTTCCACCCCAATTAACGTTCTTATTTTTAATTTTAGAAAAAGATATTTCAGACAAAAGTTGTATGGTTTCAAGGGGGGCATAAGGTGGTGTCATTAATTTGACCTTGAATAGTTACTTGAAGGTCACGTGAAGGCCACTTTTAATTTTTTAAATGGAATCGCCTACTTTTTATTACATATTCTTGCAGCTCATCCTGAGAGCTTTCCAAAACACTATAATTAAGTTAGTTTTCATTAAGTACTTTCCAAGT
Source organism: Camponotus vicinus (assembly GCF_025532165.1). Taxonomy (NCBI): domain Eukaryota; kingdom Metazoa; phylum Arthropoda; class Insecta; order Hymenoptera; family Formicidae; genus Camponotus; species Camponotus vicinus. Next base: position 7,294,783 of record NW_028141949.1, read on the forward strand.
TATGAGGCTTGAAATCATTTCTTAATTTTACATAAACCGTAAAATATCTTGTAAAATATTCTTTTTTCGATTATCTTACCATAATACTTTTATGTACAAAACAATGAGAGAAATCAATTGGTGTAAAGAAAACATACAATTATTTGTAAGAAAAAATATGTAATTGTTAATTGCAAATTCCATATTTTTTCTTAAAAACAACTATGTTTTTTCTTTACATCAATTGATTCCTCTCATTATTTTGTACATAAAAGTATTAAGGTAAGATAATCGAAAAATGAATATCTTACTAGATATTTTATGGTTTATGTAAAATTAAGAAATGATTTCAAGCCTCATAACTCGGAAAGTACTTAATGAAAACTAACTTAATTATAGTGTTTTGGAAAGCTCTCGACATAAGCTACAAGAATATGCAATAGAAAGTAAGGGGTTTCATTTAAAAAATTGAAGGTGACCTTTACGTGACCTTGAAGCAACTATTCAAGGTCAAACTAATGACACCACCTTATGTCCCCCTTGAAACCATACAACTTTTGTCCGAAACATCTTTTTCTAAAATTAAAAATAAGAAAGTTATTTGGGGTGGGACATTAAAATGAGACACCCTGTATATGTATATATGTATATGTATATAAATTATTATATATTATACGAGTATATGTGTAATTTTCATATTTCGCCTCATTCGTAATTATCACATTAAATTTTTAATTATTTTTACTATTTATTTTATTAATTTTAATCATTTTTACAAATTTATTTCTAAATTATAAGTTTACCTATCTAGTTGACATAAAATATCGTTTGCCCATACAGTTGTCGATGCAAAAGATTGTAAATTATGTTCGTTATCAAAAAATATTTATTATTTTTTAACACCTGCGTTTACAATTTGATTTAAAACATTGAATCATAAGTAAATAGTATAAATGTTATAACAATGAAAATGTATAGTTAACTTGTTCAGTAAAGACTGTTATTCGCAAAAATTTGTTCCATACAAAATTATCTAGAATTTTATATAAAATTTATTTATAACATTTGAAGAATAGAATTTCTCGTTTGATTTTTTGAAAAAATCAATTCTTACTATTCAAATTTGTGTGCAATATGTTACAATTACAATTTTACATAAAATTTTTCATTCATATTACATATAAATACGTATACAGAATTTCAACGCAAAATTTCAACATTTTGAAAAGCTATATCTCCACAAGTTATTATCCCATATCAGTAAGTAGCAAATTAAGCATGATGATAAAAATATATCCGTGACACGTGTAGTCAACTTCCAAAACGCTCTTCTCGGTCGAGACTGTCATCGCGATCATAATGAAAATTACTACCTAGAGAAAAGAAATACAAGAGATTCTTAATTTGAATTGAATAGCAAAGAAGAAAATAATATAAAAAATATGTTCGTTATGTATAAATAAATTTTATTCCTAATAATGGAAATATACAATTCTTATATAAAAGTTTGTAACAACAGATAAGTAATCCGTAATTTCGAACGTGTCATTAATGAAAGATTTTATGCTGTTGCCGTTATTTTGTTCTCTATAAAGTTTCTGAAGCTGAGAAAATCGACTGATGGATCTGTTACGTCCAGACCCTTGAATGGATGGACCGAAACAACATAACCTACTTACCCCGTGGCACACTTTATAAGGGCGTGTCTATGGATTGGATCGTGCGAACTATAAAGGCTTTACATAAGTCAGTGACCAAAATGGTCCCTATAACACTGCGTGTTTTTTTCTTTAGGCCAATCCGCTTGGCGGTCCCTTTTCCATAAAGGAACCTAATCTTTTTTACGCGGGATGAGTCCTAGTGCGATCTCGGAACTCAAGGAAGAGGACGGGTTAAATAATTAAATTATATATTAAATGAAAAATACAATATATTATTTAAAAAGATAAAGAAAGAATAAAAAAATATATAATGCGCTTATAACTATGTGTGTGTGTGTGTGTGTTATATTTCCGTGGGTATTACATTGGTTCGGAGGTTATCATTCAAAATATACAGGAAGAAATTTACGTTAAAAACTAGGTTCCGACTGTTATTATAATATATAATCAATAAAATACAAGAAATAAGCTAAAAATCAAATATGAAAGTGTAATAAGAATATGAGTAAAGCTTATTCATTAAAAGAAGTATAAAAATTCGTCGCTTACGCATATGTGTCATAATTAGAATTAATTTTTTAAATTCGCTGAAATACAGGTCTAATAATAAGTTGAAATACAATGATAAAATTAAGATAAGAGATTCGTCAAGTCTGAGCTCAAAAATTATTCATCTATTCCAACTGTTTCTCCAAAAAGTAATGATAATATAAAGGAAAATAATATAAAGGGAGAGAAAAAATAATATAAAGAAGATGTTAAATTAAAAGAAAATGAAAGGGAAAAAATAGAAATGGAGAGTTAAATAAGGAAAAGGCGAGAAACGAGATATAAAGATGGAAAACCACGAATTCTCTCACTAAATAAATCAGAAAAAGCAACTGAAGGGAAATAAGAATTAAGAAATAATAACGAATTTTTCTTCAGAAACTCGAAGCGAATAAAGAGGATATATTCGCATATTCCACTTCAGAAACCTAGAGCGAATAGAAAGTGAGGAATGCGCTAGAATAAACGATAAAAGGAATAAGACAAAGAATAAAGAAATGTAATAATTAACGGTAAATAAACGGTAAAGGATAAGGTGACCTATGTTGAAAAATAAAATAGGAATAAATCGTTTAGCAGGAATAAATAAATAAAAAAGAGGAAATGTTTCAATAGTTTATGTTTCATTAGTTAGCGTAATGCCTCGATAATACAGCAGATACGAGAATTCATACAAGTAATTAAATTTGCATTACGTTTCTTCATTGAATACTCCAACTATTGATAACACACATTCACCTTAAACTCTTCATTGATCTCTTATTCCATAATAATTGCGCTGGAATACTCGGGCACATGTGGCTCACATGCCGAAAACTCGTAACAAACTCGCAACGTCACCCTCATGACCACTGTCATAAATAAATCTTAGTGTCTAACGAATTCACATATCGCAGCGATCATATTATCCGTCATAGCACGAATGAGAGGATCTAAAACAAAGTAAGGATATATCGTAAATAAAGATATTATTATAATATTATTATTACTAGCAAAATTATTAAAACAAAATCAAATTATGTATAATTTTAATTTAGAAATAAATGAAAATATTATTTAATTTGGAATTTCTTAAAATAAAATTGATTTTAAATTGATAGTTAGGAATTTGGCTCAAATATAAATAAATAAAAGTTAAATCAAAATTGGCACATAAGAGTCACAGCGCGGTGGTTGAAGCGCAGGGAAGAAACACTTCCTTCTTATTAATTGTTGGTTTATTTCAAATTTAAAACTACAAAAATAACGGACGTAACGTTTCGGATCGTCTTTTGATCTTTCTCAGCGCAATTAACAGTATATTACAAACATTGTAAAAAAAAGGAAAGAAAAGTTTATCTCCTCCTCGACGGGCAGGTGACTCCAAACTGCATCGCGCGGAGATCTAGCAAGCGCGCTGCTTCCAAAAGTCGATCAAAGTTGGCTCTTGATATATTATATCCTGAATTCAATAAATATATTTAAACGTAAATTTGCGTATCACTATCCGCTTTTATACCTGAATTCGACCCATTGTTTGAATCTGAATCTTTTGTATGGATTTGAAACAATTGTTTCTACACCTGCACATGATTCTGTTCTTGAAACATTTTTGCAAGAAGCAAAACCATTATATAAAAAAATATAGGAAGATGTAAAATCCTAAAAGACAAAATATGTAATATCATAATAATTACCTTATTAAAATATGTTTTTCATTATTAGTATACAAAAAAATGCATGCAATAATTAAACGATAACTGAATAAAATTTATGTATATTTTTATACATTTTATTTATTAGTAATTTTAAAGGATCTTTCCCCCTTTTTTTCTAATCTTTTTCTGTGATCTTTTCAGGTGATGTTACCTATTAAAAATGATGACTTATGATTGTATATTAAAACATATTATATGCTTGAAAATAAATTTATTCATATATACCGTACATCGAAAAGATTGCTCAGACATTTAACAAGAATTGCAACATATTCCACGATACAGTGACATTTTGCACGTAGTCTCCTTAATCTTGGTTTTCGGTTTACGATCACAAATGCAAGACGTCATATTATAATGGAATAAATGCATCATAATCCGTCGTGTAGTTTTTCAGACTCCTCTGAACTCATGTTGTTCTATATTATTTGGCTTTCGTTTCTACGAAAACTTATGACCAAATCGTCCACATATATTATCATCTCAACAAGAACTCTTTTGCGTATTAAAGAAACATGGTTTTATGCAACAAGTAGTATGAATTCTTATAAAAGTGAATGGCATGTGTAAGTTGAAACCTTTGTATCGTCGTATCGCAAAATGGTAATGAGATGAAACATGTGATCAAACATGCGGAGAACACATTAATATAGGAGCAAAATTATTAAAAATATATTATTAATATGCGCAATAAGAACGGTATTGATTTCTTGATCTTTCGAGTATTCCAAGTTCCTTTAAATCCCTTAACTATCGTTAATTAATTTAGTTTACTAGACTTTAGGCAACTATAACGTAATACTTTTAGGACAGCAAGTTTCATTTTGATCACATATATTATACTGGTCAGTAATTCTCTGATATAACGTTAAACATTGAAACACTCTACACGAATAACGACTATAGTATTTAGTATGTCACTTGTTGACAAATTACATATTGTCATATATTTTTATGGATTGAATATCTTATTGTTGCTAATATGAGAATGTATCTAGAAAAGATGGAAACATACGTTAGGTGAATTGCAAAATTGGACTTAGCAACATCTGTGAAACACATGAGACAAATTCAGAAACTTATCGGCTATACTTTAGAAGCTGAGTCTTTTAATATATCATACGATACAAGTGGTACTTGAATTTGGTAAAATATACTTTGGTATGAGAGATATATTGTACCATGACGTTCTTTGGAAATAATTAGTGTAATAATTATTATGTAGGATGTGCAATAAAATTTAAAACAATACATTGCATTGATAAAACCCTTTATTGTTTTGTGTTTTTACAATGAATTGCAATTCAAAATCTGAAGTAATATTGATAACCCACCACCGAGTAAAGTTATAAGATTAGATATTATTTTATTATAGTAGAAGCAAACATTTTATTATAAATTTTCAATTAATAATTAGTAATTTTTCTAATTTTGATATTTTTTATTTTAATATTAGTAAGCTTGCATTGATTGTAAATTAAATGCAAAGATAAACTGAAAGATATTTTCAACTTCCAAGATATAATGCAAGATAAAGTCAAATTTGAAACTCAATTAGAATATAACAAGGATCCGCATCTAGATTCTATTGCAGAAGAATTTTCATTTTCCAATGAAATTTGCCATAGTTCGATTATATATTCCCGATTGTTATCCTTTGATTGTTGTCATCATTAACCTTTAAATTCATGATCCGTGATCTCTGTTAAAAGAATAAATCATGATCATCCGTGCATCATTTATATTTTTAAGATTTCATGAATGTAATTCACCCAACATACTAGGTGCGTATAGTTCCGAAGCTAATTTTGCGTCCGCACTTCTTTTATCTCTAATTGCATTTGCTGTTGAATCTATATCTTCATTTGTGACTGGACCAAGAGTTTCTTCTTGTTGTAGACTGTTGTTAGGTAACAGAAGCACCATTATGCAGGAAAGTAGAATCTATAATTTCCAGAGAAGCGCATTAATTTTTTAACGTTATTCGCATTATAGAAAGTGTATAACAGTTAAATAATGTCTGAATAAAACTTACGATGTATTTCATATTAGCCATCTTAAGGAATTTTTGCTTTGTGGTTTTTACGATCACCTTTTATTTTTGAAAATTCAAGTGTAGTTGTAGATTAATATGTCGAACGCACTTTTTCTCTTTCTCGTTTAGAAATAATAGGACACTAAGAGGACAAATGTTAATGCCATTGCTACTATGCGAAACAACTATATATACGATGTATAGTTTATGATATTACTAATAATCACATATTAATTGTTACTGTTACGTTATGTAAGTAAAGTGAAATTATTTTATGGTCGAAAATTGCCAGAAAATTATCTATGAGTCATAAAAATTAATGATAAGCAAATTTTTATGGCTTCGTATATTTGTAAAAAAAAATAAATTTATAATTTATATAGCAGATATTATAATATTGCTTTTCAAATAAATTTATTATGAAATAAATATTATGATAATATTATGATTTTAATTTTGATTATACATGTAATACATAATTAATAATCAAAATATGTGATCTTTCTTCAATAAATGGATAAAATATATGATCGAGCTATCTTTCTTTATCAACAATAATTTTTATGTTATGATTAGGAAAAATTAAAAGATATATAATAAAAAGACAAAACAATATCATAGTATCGATCTATACATTAAATCTATATATTAAATGTAAAGAATCTTAGATAATAGAATAATCATAATAAGTAAAAAGAGAGCATTCACATATTTTTCAGCCCAATGCATAATTGCTAGAAAACACTAAGAGTGATATCATTCTTCATAGATCTACAGTTCCTAATAAAAATTAAAAGGAGCCATGCATTTTTTAATGTAAGGAATGCGGAAAAATATAATAAAAAAATTTTAAAAATTTATTTACGAATACATTATGTAATATTATTTTGCGTAAAAAGTCACTTATAAACACACATGATGATTCAATAATTTAAATAAGATATATTATTCCCATTCCACTAACATGGGACAATAATTATATATATAATTATTCTTATACTAATAATTTCTTCTATACTTGTTATTAACAGTAGTTGCGTATATTATTATATAAGTATTCCATCGTTATCGAACTACTTATGTGTTATTATTCTCCCAGTATACTACTTTAAGCAGAATGTAAGATATCTTAATTGTTGCATATCTAAATTACTGAAAAGTCTGAGTCATAATGTTTAAAGAACGCATTTTTATTTGTTCCTTTCTTATATTTAAGAAATTAATGAAATTATAATACGCACATAATAAATTCAATATGTTTGTTTTTAAAATAAATATTATAAACAAACTAAACAATTAAATTACATGGTTATATTGAAGTATTACGAAGTTTACATATTTATTATTATTTAAATGTTTTGAAATGGTAATAAATTTCGAAGCTATTTTATATTAACTGTAAAAAAATTATATTTTTATTATCTTGTTATAACTTTATTGACGCATTTAATTATACGATTTCCTGCTTTACTTTTTTAATTTAAACTTTTAACTTCTTCATGAACGATTTCTAAAAAGGAACGAAAATATATGTGTACATATTTTATATATATATATATACAGGGTTGGGAAGTAACTCGTTACTTGTAATGAAGTTACAGTTATAGTTACTTTTTTTCGGTAACTCTAACTTAACTCGTTCCTTTTTTCCAATTTGTAACTGTAACTTAACTCAGTTACATATTTTCGGTAACTAGTAACTAATTTAATAATTACTTTAATAGTTACTTTATATATATATATATATATATATATATATATATATATATATATTATACATAAAGATATAAAATATATAATATATAAAGATTTAAAAAAAAAATATATATATATATATATTTTAAATCTTTGCAAATTGTATTGTACCGCCGTGCACTTGCGCATAAACGCTTTTATCGATACTTTATGATCCAATGCATATGCTCCCATTTCTTATTAATAAAAATTTTAAACATATTGAATCATTTAACATATCTTAGTATTTCATGATATGTGTTACATATGTATTAATCATTATAATATGAAGAGTATTTCATGTATGTTAAATATTATAATGTATAAATATTAAAAAAACTAACTAAAAAAATATAGTAATAAATATTTGTAATTTGGATTATTCGTGATGTATATATATACACATATATAAAAAATATAGTAAAAAAGATTAATTATATACATATACTATCTATCTCAAAATAATGAAATTATAAGAGCAATGCAATAAAATTATATTTTTTATAAGTTTTCTTTTACATTAAATAAAAATTTTTGTTTTTATTCAGCTGTTTTTAAATTAAAATAAAATGTATATTTCTCTCTTTAAAGTGAATGCCATTCTAAAATTCCCTATAATTTGCAAGAATTAAATTAATACTTTATAAGATTGTCATTAAATTTTTATTACTGCGTGCAGATTTAATATTTTTATTTCCATTCCAAGGAAGTAACTACAAAGTAACGACTCGTTACTTTTTAAGTAACTGTAACTGTAACGCGTTACTTTTCAGAATCGGTAACTTGTAACTGTAACTAATTACATATTTTACTAAAAAACTGTAACTGTAACTAATTACTTTTATAAAGTAACTTTCCCAACCTTTTATATATATATATATATATATATTCCCAGCAAACATAATGACATCTAAAGATGTCTTAGTAACGTTTTAATGATGTATAATATGTTTACTGGGATATTAATTATATCTATGAAGAATCAAGATTTTTACTATATGTCTTTACACAGTCTTGCCTTTGCATGATTGATTCATACTGCATGTTATTAACGATCTTCCGCAAATTTGACAGCTATGCCATCAACTTCTTATTATTACGGATCGTGACTATGTAAAACCCGGTGGTAAATCAATGAAGCTTGGCTTCTTCGATCGAAAATATGCAGTGCTTGGCAAGTGTATATCACATTGTTCATTTTGAAATTACAAATTTGATATATCCAACAATAGAATTTTACTAATTATCCAAATTTTGCAAATTAGCGGTATTAGGAAATAATGATTACTTGTAAAAGCAACAATCTTGTATACTAATTTTTGTAAAAATTTCTTGACATCTTTTCTGTCTCTTTCTTTCTCTGACATATGATATAGATTTTTATGTCTCGCCGTAAAAGTAAAAACTTTGCATATTTAATCTGAAATATTGGACTCTCTGCAGAAACAACAGCGACGCCAAAGCTGCAATTGCCAATAAAGTCTGATAAATTGAAATAATAAAATACCTCTGAGAAATGCAAACGACTTGGCAATATTTCGTCAATAGCAATCGCATATATTAATACTTCAAGCAAATGTCTATTCAACATAAGTTGAAGAAATTTTCTCCCATTTTATAATATTTTGATTAAATTAAAATTATGTTATGACAGTTATAAGATGTTATAAAGTGTAAAACTCAAACTTTTAAAATTATTTTCTACGCAACTTGTAAACTATATTTGTCGAATAAAGTTTCAACGTCTATCTGTTTTTAACAAATTTTTTTATTACATTTAACATTTATATAATCTAAACAATTCTGTTAATAATGTATATATATGTATATATGTATATGTATATAAATTATTATATATTATACGAGTATATGTGTAATTTTCATATTTCGCCTCATTCGTAATTATCACATTAAATTTTTAATTATTTTTACTATTTATTTTATTAATTTTAATCATTTTTACAAATTTATTTCTAAATTATAAGTTTACCTATCTAGTTGACATAAAATATCGTTTGCCTATACAGTTGTCGATGCAAAAGATTGTAAATTATGTACGTTATCAAAAAATATTTATTATTTTTTAACACCTGCGTTTACAATTTGATTTAAAACATTGAATCATAAGCAAATAGAATAAATGTTATAACAATGAAAATGTATAGTAGCTTGTTCAGTAAAGACTGTTATTCGCGAAAATTTGTTGCATACAAAATTATCTAGAATTTTATATGAAATTTATTTATAACATTTGAAGAATGGAATTTATCGTTTCATTTAAAAAAAAATCAAATATTACTATTCAAATTTGTGTGCAATATGTTACAATTACAATTTTACATAAAATTTTTCATTCATATTACATATAAATACGTATACAGAATTTCAACGCAAAATTTCAACATTTTGAAAAGCTATATCTCCACAAGTTATTATCCCATATCAGTAAGTAGCAAATTAAGCATGATGATAAAAATATATCCGTGACACGTGTAGTCAACTTCCAAAACGCTCTTCTCGGTCGAGACTGTCATCGCGATCATAATGAAAATTACTACCTAGAGAAAAGAAATATAAGAGATTCTTAATTTGAATTGAATAGCAAAGAAGAAAATAATATGAAAAATATGTTCGTTATGTATAAATAAATTTTATTCCTAATAATGGAAATATACAATTCTTATATAAAAGTTTGTAACAACAGATAAGTAATCCGTAATTTCGAACGTGTCATTAATGAAAGATTTCATGCTGTTGCCGTTATTTTGTTCTCTATAAAGTTTCTGAAGCTGAGAAAATCGACTGATGGATCTGTTACGTCCAGACCCTTGAATGGATGGACCGAAACAACATAACCTACTTACCCCGTGGCACACTTTATAAGGGCGTGTCTATGGATCGGATCGTGCGAACTATAAAGGGCTTTACATAAGTCAGTGACCAAAATGGTCCCTATAACACTGCGTGTTTTTTTCTTTAGGCCAATCCGCTTGGCGGTCCCTTTTCCATAAAGGAACCTAATCTTTTTTACGCGGGATGAGTCCTAGTGCGATCTCGGAACTCAAGGAAGAGGACGGGTTAAATAATTAAATTATATATTAAATGAAAAATATAATATATTATTTAAAAAGATAAAGAAAGAATAAAAAAATATATAATAGCGCTTATAACTATGTGTGAGTGTGTGTGTGTGTGTGTGTGTTATATTTCCGTGGGTATTACATTGGTTCGGAGGTTATCATTCAAAATATACAGGGAGAAATTTATGTTAAGAACAAGGTTCCGACTGGTTATTATAATATATAATCAATAAAATACAAGAAATAAGCTAAAAATCAAATATGGAAGTGTAATAAGAATATGAGTAAAGCTTATTCATTAAAAGAAGTATAAAAATTCGTCGCTTACGCATATGTGTCATAATTAGAATTAATTTTTTAAATTCGCTGAAATACAGGTCTAATAATAAGTTGAAATACAATGATAAAATTAAGATAAGAGATTCGTCAAGTCTGAGCTCAAAAATTATTCATCTATTCCAACTGTTTCTCCAAAAAGTAATGATAATATAAAGGAAAATAATATAAAGGGAGAGAAAAAATAATATAAGAAGATAGGAAATTAAAAGAAAATGAAAGGGAAAAAATAGAAATGGAGAGTTAAATAAGGAAAAAGCGAGAAACGAGATATAAAGATGGAAAACCACGAATTCTCTCGCTAAATAAATCAGAAAAAGCAACTGAAGGGAAATAAGAATTAAGAAATAATAACGAATTTTTCTTCAGAAACTCGAAGCGAATAAAGAGAATATATTCGCAGATTCCACTTCAGAAACCTAGAGCGAATAGAAAGTGAGGAATGCGCTAGAATAAATGATGAAAGGAATAAGACAAAGAATAAAGAAATGTAATAATTAACGGTAAATAAACAGTAAAGGATAAGGTGATCTATGTTGAAAAATAAAATAGGAATAAAACGTTTAGCAGGAATAATTAAATAAAAAAGAAGAAATGTTTCAATAGTTTATGTTTCATTAGTTAGCGTAATGCCTCGATAATACAGCAGCTACGCAACGTCACCCTCATGACCACTGTCATAAATAAATCTTAGTGTCTAACGAATTCACATATCGCAGCGATCATATTATCCGTCATAGCACGAATGAGAGGATCTAAAACAAAGTAAGGATATATCGTAAATAAAGATATTATTATAATATTATTATTACTAGCAAAATTATTAAAACAAAATCAAATTATGTATAATTTTAATTTAGAAATGAATGAAAATATTATTTAATTTGGAATTTCTTAAAATAAAATTTATTTTAAATTGATAGTTAGGAATTTGGCTCAAATATAAATAAATAAAAGTTAAATCAAAATTGGCACATAAGAGTCACAGCGCGGTGGTTGAAGCGCAGGGAAGAAACACTTCCTTCTTATTAATTGTTGGTTTATTTCAAATTTAAAACTACAAAAATAACGGACGTAACGTTTCGTCTTTTGATCTTTCTCAGCGCAATTAACAGTATATTACAAACATTGTAAAAAAAAGGAAAGAAAAGTTTATCTCCTCCTCGACGGGCAGGTGACTCCAAACTGCATCGCGCGGAGATCTAGCAAGCGCGCTGCTTCCAAAAGTCGATCAAAGTTGGCTCTTGATATATTATATCCTGAATTCAATAAATATATTTAAACGTAAATTTGCGTATCACTATCCGCTTTTATACCTGAATTCGACCCATTGTTTGAATCTGAATCTTTTATGGATTTGAAACAATTGTTTCTACACCTGCACATGATTCTGTTCTTGAAACATTTACAATTTTTGCAAGAAGCAAAACCATTATATAGGAAAATATAGGAAGATGTAAAGTCCTAAAAGACAAAATATGTAATATCATAATAATTACCTTATTAAAATATGTTTTTCATTATTAGTATATAAAAAAATGCATGCAATAATTAAACGATAACTGAATAAAATTTATATATATTTTTATACATTTTATTTATTAGTAATTTTAAAGGATCTTTTCCCCCTTTTTTTTTTCTAATCTTTTTCTGTGATCTTTTTAGGTGATGTTACCTATTAAAAATGATGACTTATGATTGTATATTAAAACATATTATATGCTTGAAAATAAATTTATTCATATATACCGTACATCGAAAAGATTGCTCAGACATTTAACAAGAATTGCAACATATTCCACGATACAGTGACATTTTGCACATAGTCTCCTTAATCTTGGTTTTCGGTTTACGATCACAAATGCAAGACGTCATATTATAATGGAATAAATGCATCATAATCCGTCGTGTAGTTTTTCAGACTCCTCTGAACTCGTGTTGTTCTATATTATTTGGTTTTCGTTTCTACGAAAACTTATGACTAAATCGTCCATATATATTATCATCTCAAAAAGAACTCTTTTGCGCATTAAAGAAACATGGTTTTATGCAACAAGTAGTATGAATTCTTATAAAAGTGAATGGCATGTGTAAGTTGAAACCTTTGTATCGTCGTATCGCAAAATGGTAATGAGATGAAGCATGTGATCAAACATGCGGAGAACACATTAATATAGGAGCAAAATTATTAAAAATATATTATTAATATGCGCAATAAGAACGGTATTGATTTCTTGATCTTTCGAGTATTCCAAGTTCCTTTAAATCCCTTAACTATCGTTAATTAATTTAGTTTACTAGACTTTAGGCAACTATAACGTAATACTTTTAGGACAGCAAGTTTCATTTTGATCACATATATTATACTGGTCAGTAATTCTCTGATATAACGTTAAACATTGAAACACTCTACACGAATAACGACTATAGTATTTAGTATGTCACTTGTTGACAAATTACATATTGTCATATATTTTTACGGATTGAATATCTTATTGTTGCTTATATGAGAATGTATCTAGAAAAGATGGAAACATACGTTAGGTGAATTGCAAAATTGGACTTAGCAACATCTGTGAAACACATGAGACAAATTCAGAAACTTATCGGCTATACTTTAGAAGCTGAGTCTTTTAATATATCATACGATACAAGTGGTACTTGAATTTGGTAAAATATACTTTGATATGAGAAATATATTGTACCATGACGTTCTTTGGAAATAATTAGTGTAATAATTATTATGTAGGATGTGCAATAAAATTTAAAACAATACATTGCATTGATAAAACCCTTTATTTTTTTGTGTTTTTACAATGAATTGCAATTCAAAATCTGAAGTAATATTGATAACCCGAGTAAAGTTATTGACCACCGAGTAAAGTTATAAGATTAGATATTATTTTATTATAGTAGAAGCAAACATTTTATTATAAATTTTCAATTAATAATTAGTAATTTTTCTAATTTTGATATTTTTTATTTTAATATTAGTAAGCTTGCATTGATTGTAAATTAAATGCAAAGATAAACTGAAAGATATTTTCAAGATATAATGCAAGATAAAGTCAAATTTGAAACTCAATTAGAATATAACAAGGATCCGCATCTAGATTCTATTGCAGAAGAATTTTCATTTTTCAATGAAATTTGCCATAGTTCGATTATATATTCCCGATTGTTATCCTTTGATTGTTGTCACCATTAACCTTTAAATTCATGATCCGTGATCTCTGTTAAAAGAATAAATCATGATCATCCGTGCATCATTTATATTTTTAAGATTTCATGAATGTAATTCACCCAACATACTAGGTGCGTATAGTTCCGAAGCTAATTTTGCGTCCGCACTTCTTTTATCTCTAATTGCATCTGCTGTTGAATCTATATCTTCATTTGTGACTGGACCAAGAGTTTCTTCTTGTTGTAGACTGTTGTTAGGTAACAGAAGCACCATTATGCAGGAAAGTAGAATCTATAATTTCCAGAGAAGCGCATTAATTTTTTAACGTTATTCTCATTATAGAAAGTGTATAACAGTTAAATAATGTCTGAATAAAACTTACGATGTATTTAATATTAGTCATCTTAAGGAATTTTTGCTTTGTGGTTTTTACGATCATCTTTTATTTTCGAAAATTCAAGTGTAGTTGTAGATTAATATGTCGAACGCACTTTTTCTCTTTCTCGTTTAGAAATAATAGGACACTAAGAGGACAAATGTTAATGCCATTGCTACTATACGAAACAACTATATATACGATGTATAGTTTATGATATCATTAATAATCACATATTAATTGTTACTGTTACGTTATGTAAGTAAAGTGAAATTATTTTATGGTCGAAAATTGCCAGAAAATTATCTATGAGTCATAAAAATTAATGATAAGCAAATTTTTATGGCCTCGTATATTTGTAAAAAAAAATAAATTTATAATTTATATAGCAGATATTATAATATTGCTTTTCAAATAAATTTATTATGAAATAAATATTATGATAATATTATGATTTTAATTTTGATTATACATGTAATACATAATTAATAATCAAAATATGTGATCTTTCTTCAATAAATGGATAAAATATATGATCGAGCTATCTTTCTTTATCAACAATAATTTCTATGTTATGATTAGGAAAAATTAAAAGATATATAATATAAAAAGACAAAACAATATCATAGTATCAAATCTATACATTAACTCTATATATTAAATGTATATATTGTTAGGTAATATAATAATCATAATAAGCAAGTAATACATAATCAAATTTGCTACACATTGTGTTTAAAAAACATATAGATGCAAATGCTGAACTACGCGATGTGTGTGCATCTCGATTTATAAAATTAAGTATATAAAATGAGTGGAACTTTTGATTGTAGCTCTTAAAGTATAGCCGTGTCTGTGAAGCTGGCACGACAATCTACGAATTTAAAAAAAATATAAAAAAATGCACAGTTGTTTTTAAGAAAAGATATGTAACTGTCAATTGGAAATTACAATATTTTTTCTTAAAAACAACTGTGCGTTTTTCTTGTAGCAATTGATTCCTCTCATTATTTTAAGCATAACAGTATTGAGGTAAGATTATCGAAAAATGAATATTTTATGAGATATATATTTTATAATTTATGTAAAATTAAGAAATTATTTCGAGTTTTATAACTCGAAAAGTATTTAATGAAAAATAACTTAATTATAGTATTTTGGAAAGCTCTCGGGCTAAACTACAAGAATATGTAATAAGAAATAAGAGTTTTCATTTAAAAAATTCAAGGTAACCTTCATGTAGTCTTGGCAACGTCACCTGTGATCATGCTGATAAGACTAATAAATAGATATTTTAGAGCCCTACAACTTTTGTATTTAACATTTTTCTCTGAAATGAAATCTCTCCAAGTTATTCAGGGGATTCCATACTTTTTGTACACCCTGTATAATTATTCTTATAATAATAGTTTCTTATATACTTGTTATTAAGTAGTTATGATAGTATTATACACATAGAAGTATATATACAAACAGTAGTACATATACGAATTATTATATAAGTGTTGCATCGTTATCGAACTACTTATGCATTATTATTCTCATTATTCTACTTTAAGTAGAATGTCATTATTCTACTTTAAGTAGAATGTAAGATATCTAAATTGTTCGATATCTAAATTACTGAAAAGTCTGAGTCATGAATGTTTAAAGAACGCAACATTATTTATTCCTTTCTTATATTTAAAAGATTAATAAAATTATAATACGCACATAACAAATTCAACATATTTTGTTTTTAAAATAAATATTATAAACAAACTAAACAATTAAATTATATAGTTATATTGCGGAATCTGTGATATTTATTATTTTTTAAATGTTTCGAAATGAAATTAAATTTCAAAGCTATAGTTGTATTAACTTATAGTTATACTTATATTAACTGTAAAAAAATTATATATTTGTAATCTTTGTAAAAACTGTGAATCTTGACATTTTTTCTCTTTCTCTGTCATATGATATAGATTTTTATGTCGTAGATATAAAACTTATTGAAATACGCAGCTGTTATACTTATGGCTTCTCCAGACACATGTAATGTTTTAATAATAAATCCAATTATTTAAGAATAATGCAAAAAATCGCTTAAAAAATTATATATATACTATAGGAATATTAAATAATATAAATGTTCGGCAACATAGAGGAAATTTAAGGGTGATTCTTCATGATAAAATAAAACGAAAATTAAGAATAAGAAAATTTCAATAGAGATTTCCTTTTTTAGTTATAAATGTTTGAAAATTCGCATAAAAGGCGCCTCAAGCACGGCAATTCGCCGGTCGCTATCAAAAATATACCGTGACGCATAAGTACAAAAGCTTACCTCGTAGCAGTTGATATAAAAATTTACGATATTCGGAGCGGTAGGCTTTGGCGACCACGACGAGCTTTGGCAGATACGGATCACCCAGGAAATCTTTATATCTGCTCCACAAAGCTTGTCCCAATTCATATTCACGTTTTTTGCCATGCTATAGAATTGCATAAATAATTGAGTGATTTAATCGATTTTAAATCATTAAAAATGGATTGATTTTCGATCATATTAACATTGAAGCGAATTTAATTTAATTTTAAATCAATATACTCTACATTAAGATAGAAATTCATTTTATAAAAAGTTTAAATTTCATGTGCATGTGTACAATAATATCATGTGTGCAATGTGTATATGCGCAATAATGTCATGTATGCAATCGTACTTTCGTATCTTCATTTTTTTCGTGTATACAATAATACATGTAGGCAATCGGGAATGTTGGCAAAAGAAGCTGTCGGCAAAATAGTGTGCGCAAACGAAGCAGTTGGCAGTCGGGAATGTAGGCAAACGGGACCCCTCCGAAATCTATCTTGAATCTCTCTGCAATTTATTAAAATCAAAATTAGCAAAACAAATTTCTTTATTACATTCTTTTTGAATCACTTAATATTGCAGTGTCGATTAAAATGATTCACTGACATTTAAATATATAACACTAAAATAAATAAATAAACATAATGTTTTCGAAAAAAGTAATATTTGTAAGAAACAAATTTCTTTATTAGCAAAACAAATTTCTTTATTACATTCTTTTTGAATCACTTAATATTGCAGTGTCGATTAAAATGATTCACTGACATTTAAATATATAACACTAAAATAAATAAATAAACATAATGTTTTCGAAAAAAGTAACATTTGTAAGAAACAAATTTCTTTATTATATTCTTTCTGAATTGTTTAATATAGCAAAGTCGATTAAAAATAATTTCCTGATATTTGAGTATATAATAGCAAAACAAATAAATAAAGATATATAAAATAACATTTATAATAACTTCTCCATATGGATCATAACTGCACTAGTACACTCAATTATTTATCACATATTTTGTCAGAAATATAATTTTTTAAAATTTAAGTATAAATTATGGATTTGACATATTTTATGGATATACAACATTTTAATTAGCACTATGCGTTATTGCAATTTCATTTTTTTATTAAATTGATGTTTCTTTATTAAATTGTATGTTTTTCTTTCCAACGTGATAGGATATTTCGTGTTAGCATAATCTGGAGTCTGCCTCTTGTCGCAAATCATATCTTCATCAGACGGAATCAAATCGTGAATTAGATACGAGAACTTGTCGAAAGGACAGAGCATTTCACAACCTGGGATCTGAAGCTCATCAAAGATTGGCGGAATGCCTCGATAATGTAGAAACTATATAAAAGATTTATAAAATTATAAAATAATACTTATTGTTAGTAAAACAAACGCGACATGAATAATTAAATTTATATCTTCATATATTAATGGATAATTTAATTTATATCTTCATATATTAATGAATAATTAAATTTATATCTTCATATATTAATGGATAATTTAATAAATTGACATAGTTATCTCTCACTTTGATCGTTTAACATTTTTATTCAAAAACTAATTAAAAATTTCCCAGAAAACAAAGATTGATAAATTAAAAATGATAATAACAAATAAGAGAAATAATATTAATTTTAATGAATTGAAGTTTACATCGCAAAAGATACGATATATTTATCATCGATTTCAAGATATTCTATATAACTCGAAAAAACATAGATTGAATTAATATTAACGCGAGATTAAGCAGAGAAACAAAGGAATATTGTTTGATAACATACTTACCTTCACGTAATATTGCTTATTCTGCTCCAATAATTCTAAAATGACCGCACTAGAGTATTCAGGTACATGAGGTTTATACAATTTAAATGCTTGTAACATCGCCACGATATTAGTTTCATGACCACTATACAAATAAAGCTTTGTATTTGATGGGATTGAATGTTTTTCAGTTATTATATTGTTGAATATTGCGCGAATCATCGGGCCTGAAGCAGAAAAGAACCCTCTTACAAGTAGTCATATATCGCGTGAAAAGAGAATTCATAAATAAAATTATAAAGATAAAATTTTCTAACTATATCTTACCAGCGTAGAGCTTTCTTATTGAAGAAGTATAACTGGCAATATTATATGCGAGTACAATTGTATCGAACAGTGGACCATCAGGAAAGTAATCGTGCGCCCATTCGGGAAGAGTTAGATTCATGGACGACTCTGCTACGAAAGTATGATACAAATAGTATAAGTCCAAAGGTTTCTCGATATTCTTACCGGTTAATTCCGTCAACTTGCTCATTATGTCTTTAAATCGGGACATCTCTTTTTTTATTTCGGGCAAATTCAATATACGATCGTATTCTTTGAGAAATCTGAAAAATCGCATCTTAAATATAAATCTATTTCTCTTTTACATGAATCTTTGAGTTTTAAAAAATATTTCTTTATCTTTATATTTATAATATTTAAAGTTGTTTTCTTTGAATATTTTTTTATTCATTTTCTATATATTGTATTTTATCTTTATTTGTTTGAAAGTACATAATCAAAGGATCTGTTAGATATAGATAAATAGATATATCCATTTAAACAATAAATTTTTATTTTCCTTTGATTTATGTCTGATAACATTAGTCGGACTTACTTTGGACATTCATCACTCAAGTAAAAATTGTCGTCGATACGTGGTACATATGTCACCGGAATTGGTTGCCAATTTAAATCAGCGTTCCATCGTTGTCGACGATCCGTAGGCGGAAATAAAGCAGCAAGAACGAGTTGCAGGGACATCTTTGTTCGATCATAATCGGAACTGTGACCCACGACGAGCTTTGGCAGATATAGATCGCCGAGGAATTTTTTATATCTTCTACTCAAAGCTTGTCCCAATTCATATTCACGTTTTTTGCCATGCTATAAAATTGTATAAATAATTGTATGGATTAATCGATTTTAAATCAATAAATATAGATTAATTTAATATAGATAAAATATAGATTTTTATATTAACACTCAAACAAATTTAATTTAATTTTAAATCACTATATTCTACATTAAAGTAGATAAAAATTTATTTTATAAAAAGTTTTATTTTTCGAAAACAGAAAAGTATGTGTGAGCTTTATAATTTCTCCGCAAAAAATTTTTAAAATAAATTTTGTGCTTGAAAATTTTGTGCACATGTGTATAATTTTCTAATATCACATATACACACGTATACACATAAAATTTTCGTGAATATTCAATTTTAGATATTGGCTTATAACACTTCCATATTGGCTTATAATTTATTATTTTCATTCTATCACTTTCCTTAGAAAAAATATTAAAATAAAATTACATTACTTACATTAGTCAATTGGCCAAGACCTGTCGGGAAAAATGAATAATTTAGATATGGATCAGTCGGAAACAATTCATATCCGTTGTTATCGGGTGTTCGATCGCCATGTCTAAATACCTATAAATAAAAGTTGAGTAAAAATAATTATTTTTAGTTATTTGCGGTTGCAAATTTAAATAATCCAGAGAAAAGAGAGTTTAGTTTAAATTTTATATAAAGCGCTAAATATTACTTTGTCTTAAATTTAAAATATTAACAATAATATCTTACCACATTAACTAATTTCAATTCAGGCTGTACACTTGCAATTAGAATTGCATTTAGACTAATGACTAGAGTTATCGACAAATAATTGTCGAGAATGCAGAACGACACCATGTTACTGATACCTAATCTCAAAATGTAATGTCATTCGACTTATACTTAATTCCAAATCAAAAGTGATAAATGTCGTAATAGCGATAAAATTGATAAAAACTGCTTTATATAAACAGCTGTAAAAATGTGTAACTATAAACTTATGTTCCTTTGTTCGATATAAATGTGCAAATGATAGCATGCTTACGTAAACCATAAAATAAATGTAAGATAAAGATAAGAAATATAAGTAAGAATAAAGAGCTTAAAACTTTTTCAATATGCTGCAAGAGATAAAAGGCCTTATTTGACTGAAGTAGCACTAATATGTACAGAAACGTCCTACACACACACACACACACACACACACACACACACACACACACACACACACACACACACACACACACACACACACACGCACGCACGCACGCACGCACGCACACACACACACACACACACACACACACACACACGCACACACGCGCACACACACACACACACACACACACACACACGCACGCACACACGCACGCACGCACGCACGCACACATATACTGTGTGTGTGTGTGTGTATATATATTAAATATAATATTATATTCAATATTAATTATTAAATATAATTTTTAACGAGACCTAAACTTACTCGAGTTAACTTTCTTCTTTATGACCTTTTGATAAAAGGTTTCTCATCCATTTAACGGAATGATGGGAAATATTTTTGATATTTTGAAAACGATAAATATTTCGAATAATTAATATATATATATCTGACGATGAACATTAATCGCGAACTTTCCCCGGAAATCAATAATTGAAATAAAATATATTTTTGAATTTTCTGTGTAATATTCATTAAATTTTATGGCATATCAAAATATGCGAAAAATCTTATAAAAAAATCTTTCTTATCAAGTAACGTGGTAGCGTTGCGATACATAAAAGAGTACATAAAAAACTGCATCCGAGTTGAGAGTCACTGTTGTCGATACGGCGCTATCAAGTAGCTTATCCGGAATTAAAATAAACTTTCAATCAAAATATCTCAAGAATTAAAGCTGTAATAAGAAATCTAACGGCACTTTTATGATAGAATATGAATACAAGCTTTCGATTGCCATCAGTTTGATGCAGTCAATCTTGAGAAATGATAATCGCATCAGAATTTTTATTTTTCATTTTTCTCCACAATAACATTCAGACTCATGTACATATGCGTGCAGCACACATGCAAAGCGATTTTGTCCCTCAAGCGGCGTTCACATCGCACATAGACGATTAGTCGCTTTGATATGCAAAATGCTTTAAGAGACAAAATCATACGTGTATATACGTACTTGTGATACGTGTATCTATACGTGTGAAAGATTAATTTATTGTATAGTAACAATTTTCAAAAACCATCCCTTTGGGGTGGAATTTAATATCTCAGAAACACAACACAATATGAACTTACTTTTGAATTTCAGCGTTGATTAGCGCAAAAAGTGCCACGGTCACCACGAAAAAGCGAATTTCTGGCAAATTTCATTCCATACATTGACATCTGAATAGATAGACGGAGCATCAGCTATCGATTAAGACGAGGGGAGGCTTTGATATTCGCGATAAGGAAGGACTCTATGAACTTCGGTTATTCCCGATAATGATCGATTAATAATTCGACTACAATCATTGACATCGAAGTTCAGCTCACATGTATTGTGTGAAGTTGTGTTGTGACTAATGTCATATTATTTTTATATTTATTATATTATTTTTAAATTTATATATATTATTTAATATGAAATAATATATGTCAATGTTTCTATACGTTGTGACTGGATATACAAAAAATAAATTGTATGCGACTACTAGAGCTCTCGTTTATCGACATGCGGCAGCGACATTCGAAACCGGGTTCCTATCGATCAATCGAATTTAAAAATATTTTGCTTAAAAATATTTTTTCTATAATTAGCACAAAATGTATTAAAATAAATTTTTAAACGTGTGCGTGGTTAATGAGAGAGCGATTAACGTTTCGAAAGAATAGATTGTTACGCCGACTAAATAGCTATGCAACAATGAAAATAGCAAATGACACTTTGCTCTCAAAAATTAGCATTCTAATTAGCAATAAGCTCATATCATCTGCTTTCACAATAAAATATATTATGCTGTTGAAAGGCACAATTATGTATTTATTATACAAATTATGCAAAAATTCATATTGATGACATGCGAGCTTTGTCGATTGAAAAGATTGATTAGAAAAGATTGAATTTTTATTCTTATTGAAGACTGTACAAATAATTAAAAAAATTCATGATAAAATATACAAAGCGATGTAACAAGTAAAAATTTTCTATGTATTTTGATAAATATTTGTTTGTATTTGAGACACAGCTAAGCATTTGAAAAAATTTTAATTTGTTTTACACCTTTTTCATTTACTCAAGTAAAAATTGTACACTCACTTTCCTCCTTTTGATCATTTTTATCTACATATATGTATCTCTTATATATAAAAGTTTTATAATTTGTATACATTTATATATTTATGAAATGTGAAATATGCCGTTACATACATTTATACTTATTCTATTATTTTATATACTTATCCTATCAATTATACTATCTATATAATAATATATAATTTAATAGATATGTGTATAATAATTTTATAATATAAAAATTGTATTTACTAAATGGAAAGATTAATACATATATATTCTCTAAAAAAGGTTTTATATTTTATTCGAGATATATAAATGACTGGGACACGCCAAGTTCATATCTTACATCGATCTGAAGGCTATTTATGCGATTTAAAATTTGAATAAAACTTTTTTTTTTAATTATATACATCATATAAAAAGTGCTTTAAGAATTAAACTAATCTTAACTCACTTAGTATCGATTACAAATTAATATCATATAATTTATTGTACTTGGCTAATTGTATTTGATCTCATATTAGTTTTTAAATTTTTCATTTTTATTATTTTTTTAGATTTATAAATTTTTTAAAGGCGTTATACATATTTCTTCGCATAAAGAATATTATATTTGAAGTGTGCCACAAATTAATTGCTAACAATACAAGGAGAGATTTCGAAATTATTTGTTAATTATGCGATGTGGAAACATGAAAAATAATACGAAAATGATACATAAATTAAATTAAAATTAAAAATGATATATAAATTAAAATAAATTAAATTAATTTTTTATAACATATTATATATTGTGTGTTCTCAAATATCTCATAAAAAATCAGTATTAAAGCAACTAATCACAATTCTTTAAAGTGTATATTTGATTCATAATAAATGTAATTCGTTTTTTGCATATAAATAAAATGAACACATATATTTATATATATTTATATACACACACACTCACTCACACACGCACATACACACACACACACACACACGCACGCACATAAAAAGATAAAAAAAATGATTAGATTTAGAGAATTTTCTATCAGTTTCTCATAACTCACTTTTTTACCAGATCGTTCAAATATAATTATATAATATTATATGATAATCGTCGAGTTTATGTATACGTTAAACAAATGTGTTAATACGATAATTGAATAAATTAATATGAAAAAAGGAAATATTTTGCAAACAATAACTTAATTGCGATATATTATGATAAAAAATGTAACTAATTTAACTATATTTTTATGTTTACGATGTTTTTATCTTACACTTTTACCTTACACTTGATGTCAGCATGATATGCATTATTTATACATTTTTATCTATTGCTGATGACTTAATTAAATCGTATATGACTTTTTGCAAACCGGCGGGATATTCTATGTTGGCAAAATCTGGTGTCTGCCTCTTGTCGCAAATCATTTCATCGTCGGACGGAATTAGATTTTCAATTAAGTCCAAGTACTTATCGAAAGGACAAAGCACATCGCAACCTGGGATTTGCAATTCCTTGATGGTGGGGGGGATGCCTCGATAATACAGCAGCTACAAGAATTCATCGCGATATAAAATAATTAAATTTACATTATGTTTGTTCATTGAATATTATTGATAGCACACACTTACCTTGACATAAAACTCTTGATTGATCTCTTGCAATTCCATAATAATCGCGCTAGAATACTCGGGTACATGCGGCTCATACACGCCGAAAGCTTGTAATAAACTCGCAATGTTGGTCTCATGGCCACTGTATAAATAAATCTTCGTATCCGAATTCACATTTTGCGCAGTGATCATATTGTCCGTCATGGCACGGATGAGAGGACCTAAAACAAAATAAGGATATATCGTAAATAAAGATGCTGATAATAATAATAATAATATAATATTATTATTACTAGCAAAATATTATTTTTAGGACAAAGTCAAATTATTTTAAATTATATATAATTTTGATTTAGAAATATTATAATACATATTATTAATTAATTTAGAATTTTTTAAAATAAAATTTATTTTAATTTGATTATAATGGGTTTTTTGCATAATTTTCTAAAATAAAATTTATTTTAATTTGACTATAATGAATTCTTTAATGATTATATATATATATATATATATATATATATATATATATATATATATATATAATCATTAAAGAATTCATTATAGTCAAATTAAAATAAATTTCATTTTAGAAAATTATGCAAAAAACCCATTATAATCAAATTAAAATAAATTTTATTTAATCACTAAAGAACCCATTATATAGTCAAAATGACATAAATTTTATTTTAAAAAATTATTCAAAGAACCCATTATAATCAAATTAAAATAAATTTTATTTAAAAAAATTGCAAATTAAATAATATAATTAAATAATATTATGTTTTGCTTCTAAATCAAAATTATATATAATTTAAAATAATTTTATTTTGCTTTAATAATGTATATATATATATGTATATGTGTGTGTGTGTGTGTGTGTGTGTGTTTGTATGTAACTTACCAGCAAATAGTCTCCTTAATAAAGGAGTGGAACTACTAATATCGTATGTAGCCACGATTGCGTCGAATAATGGGCCATAAGGGAAATAATCATATGCCCACTCGGGAAGCGGCAACCCTAAGAAAGACTCCGCAACAAAAGTGTGATAAAGAAAATACAAATCAAAAAGCGTCTGCATTTTCTTGCCAGTTAGCTTTGTCAAATTGCTCATTAAATCGTTGAATTGATATATCTTTGCTTGCACTTCAGGCAGAGTCAATACTCGATTATACTCATTGAGGTATCTGAAAGCAAATCAAAATATGAATTTCTTACTTTCTGATGAATAAGTCGTTAAGCGAAATATGAAAACTTATTTTTCTCTTATCTTATTTTTTATGTATCTTTCTTCACATTCTATCAACACTTGTAATTATTAAATTCTTTTTCTTATTTAAAAAAAGTATTAGCTTCGCAAATTTTATTTACTTATTCTTTAAATCTTGACACTCAGTCTCACAAGATTTATATTATCTTTTCTTAATATCATTTAATCTTAATTACCTCGAAAATTGAAAAAATAAAATTTCCTAATTCGTTTTTTATTTATTTGCGATTTGTCATACTTACTGCGGGCATTCGTCGGTCAAGATGAGGTTGTCATCGACACGTTGCATGTACGATGTTGGAATCGGTTGCCAATTTAAATGAGAATTCCATCGTTGAACACTTATCGGTGGAAACAAGCCAGCAAGAACAAGTTGTAAGGACATTTTTGTCCTCTCGAAATCCGAACTACGAGCTACAACGAGTTTTGACTTGTACAAACTGCCCAGGAAATCATTATATCTAAAGCGTAAGATTTGCCCCAACCTATGTTCGCGTCTCTTTCCCTCCTGAGCAAAGAAAGTTTACATATTTTCTATTAATTAATTATCAAAGCATTCCGTTAAAATTATTTTTAATTAATTTTAAAAATATACAAATTAGAAAAGATTGATGGGGATTTATTCGATAAAAGTATTTTAATTCTCATAAAAGAACTTACTTATCGTGTAAAATATCTTAAAATCTCACAACAAAGTTAAATTTTCTTAATTTACATTTTAATTCATATTTTTTATAATACTTTTATTTTATTTTTTAATGTTATGTTACTTACTATAGTCAATTGTCCAAGACCTGTTGGATAAAAAGAGTAATTTATGTATGGATCCTTCGGAAACATTTCACGACCATTATTATCGGGTGTTCGATCACCATGTCTGAATACCTGTAAAAATTAATAAATGAAAATAATTAATGGAATTAATTAAATCACTACATCAGAGAGAAATAATCTAAAAATAATTTGGTTCTTTTTATTTAAAATGCTTAATTGTTTCATTAAATTATAACGATATTAACGACAATATCTATAATTATACTTACCACATTTACTAATTTAAGCTCAGGTTGCACAGCTGTTATCAGAAGTGCATTTAAAATGATGACTAAAGCAACTGATAGATAATTTATGAAAACACGGCACGAGATCATGTTGCACCTAATTTAAAAATGTAATATCATTAGATTAAATTTTCAGTGAAAATAATTTTACAATATCGATAGATTAATAAGAATGTGCCTCAAGGTAAAACAGCTATTTTAGAGATTTGTCTTAATTACTATTATATTGTCAATATCTATAAATATTCGTTAATACGATAAATTCCAAGTTGAGAGAATTCAATTTGACATATATTCGTCTAGATATGTTTACGTATGGTACATAAAGTAAAATATAAATAGCTTATGTTATCCTCATAACAACAAATGTGATTTATTAAAAAGTTATTATTACGGTTAGTAATGTAACTAAAAAGGTCAATATTTCTTATATAAATAATTGCGATTCTATCTCAAAATATAAATATTTCGAAAATATATAAAATTTATTATAAAATTTATTATAAAATTTGACATACGTATTAATGATGTTCGAAGAGCGTTCTTCGGAAATCAACGGTGGGATTATTATGATTCTCAACGTTTAAATCGATGCCAGACTTGAACAAGGTCCTTATCAAACTACCGATTGTAAGGATTAATTGTAAACTGAGTCTTTCGTACGACACATAAGGCTTTTAAGGTGCAGGAACGTATACCCCACCATATCGTACTTCCTGTCTAAACTGTGCACGTCACGACATCGCGGGATTTTGTTTCTTAAAAAAGCAGAAGATTTTTATTTCTTATTATAAAATAATTTATTTCTATACAATAATAAAAAATTATGTTCTAAATAATAAGATTTATCTATATAATATATATCTATACAATTTATTTATATAATATTATTTATATTGAACACGAAAAACCTAAGAATCTACGAGAAATTTCAGGATTTCCCAAAGAAGGATATTCCGAAGCGTCACGAGCAAGCGAACTTCGAGGAAAACTGCGTTAAGAATCATGGAAAAGTTATTGTATTACACGTCATTGTATTTCATGAATGTTTTGAATAATGTTAGGTAAATTTATCCATTAAAACTTAATTATAGTTTTCCTCATATATTGTTGCGTCATAATATTAATCTTAAAATATCGCGGATTACGTATTTATTGTAATGAGAATAAAAACGAGTATCTGATTAAATAAAATGTAATTAGAATAATTTAAATATAAACCGAATTTTTATTATGAATCTTAAAAGTAAATTATAGAAAGTAAATTTACTTTTTTCTACATAATCTCTCTATAATTCTTTCTCTGTATTTGTTTAATCGTACACTTGAGTTTTTGAATATCTTTATTAAATTAAATATTGAGTCAAACTTTTATTTATTTATTGATTTATATATCCAATTAATCAGAAAATAAATATACGTTTTATAACAGAAACATAAACTCTCGTCTGTTCATTTTAGATGCCATTTTAACAAAAATAACTATTACATAGAATTATATCGTTACTTGGACAATTCTACAATATAATTCTTAATTGTAAAAATAAATCTAAATTTATATTTGAACTATTTTCTTCTGCATAAAGTAATACCTTCTTTCTACGGACATTGAGATGAATTTTACTCATAAATTTATAAACAAATCATGTAATCATGTTGGAATGTAATCATGTTGGAAATCATATTTTATGTCTCGAGAAGATTATTCAGACAAGCACTATTATATAATGCATGAAGCATGAATTAAAGGCGTCACATAGCATTTATATAATTTTCTTGAGATTTTCTTGCTTATGTGAACAATGTAATCATAGTATCATTTATATTTGTATTGATTATAATTTGTCCATGTTTTGACGAATATACACATATTTAGTATTCTCAGGACACTCTTGTGAGAGATTTCCACGTAATATAATGACAACGATTTTTCCGTAATTCCTAATGCAATTTTTTTAAAGTTTGAAATTAGTTCGTACTATTTTCACTATACATAAAGTAGCACAAATAGCAATATTAAGACAATAGTAAAAAATATTTACAGATTATGTCATATATATATTTAGTAATTGTACAAATTAATAATGAATAAATCGATAACATGTATTTCGAGTAAATTTGTTATACAAATAAAATATGCGATTAACATAAGATATGCATCAATGTGCATTAATATGCATCAGATAAATAGATATCAAAAACTGATTGAATAATAATCGTGAAGCAATAATTGAAGAAAAAAAATAAGTGAATATGAGTGGATATGAAAAAAGATTTCGGATTAAAAAATAAAAATATATAATCTCACTTAGAAGAGAAATATGTAAAATCAAATTGAATATTGTCGTCCCATTTCTATAATATTGATTAGCTCTTTCTGTATTTATTTCATATTATGAGCAGCTATTATCTTGACAATATAAATATTAAGAGAATTAGTCATTGCACGAGTGACTTTTTATCCATTATGAAAAATTTAAAAAGGACCGCTCATAAAATTCAATTTAACACTAACTAAATTTAACTTTACATGCTTTTTCAAACATACTCTTATATCTTATATAATTCAGTGGTAAATTATTAAATATATAATATAATATATTTTTATATTGATATAATTTTTGTTAATATTAGAAATCTATAAGATGTAAATACAAATTAAATAGTAGCGCGTCTATTGCTGTGTTATAAAAGTAATTTCACATTGATATAATTTTCGCATATTCAAACATTTCATGTATGTATTGAATAATATTTATGATTAATATATTCTAATAAGATATTTTAATATAATCTAAAAAATTACGTGTGTTTTTTTCAAAAGTATTTGACATACAATCTTCCTCTAAACTAGATCACACAAATGCGGTAGAGAATAACATTTAAATAATATATACTCGTTCTTTTCGTTACGGATTTGCAAAATTGACCGTAACAACATAGAACAATTGTCTTGTTTCCATACATATAATGATCATCCAATTACTTTTGCTTGCCTATTCAAAATCATTAGCATCTCATTATCTACAATAGTGCAATTGTTTGCAAGAATATCAAATTATTTACTATTATCCATATAAATTATTGTACTAATATGGTAGTCAAAGAAATCTGTTGCTTATTTTATTAAAAATTCTAGTAAAAATATACTGTAGAAAAATTTTATTAAAAATTTTATTAAAAATATACTGTAGAAAAAAATCTATTTTTCACAATTTGACTATTATAATCTTCGAATTCTACTTGCATTTATTCATATTAGACAGACTGATTATTAAGAGAATCTGATTCTTAAAATTATTTTGCGAAATCATCAGACTTTAAGATATTTAATAGATAAATTTGAAATAATTTGTTTATACATGTTTTAATCACTCATTGTTCATTTGTAATATGTAATTGCTACTTTGGAAGTCATTATTTCGCCTAATTATTTCAGGAACATAAAACGAATTAACAATTGTGAGAGATAATTTTTATAAAAATTAAGATAATTAAATAAGAATAATTTTGAGACATTTATATTATTTGCAATAGTATGTTTCTAAGCATGTATTCATAAATATGGAAACAATCCGCAGACCGCAATTAGATAACATTTAAAGGATGCAGATAAGTTTACATTTACATTTGTTATATAAATATGCGCCAAACCAAGCGTAAATCGATATAATTCAACTGATATAACTTTAACAGAAACAAATCAAACGACTTCACTTCAAAATTGCAATACATTTGCGTTCACGTTTGCGATCACAAATAGCTTTTTATCTTAGCGATATTAATATCACATATGCATCATATTATGTATTATATATTATATTATTTATGTATTTAATATTTGTATATTCATATGTATAAAATTTACTTTCTTCAAAAAAAAGAAAAATTAAAAAATTAATCGTTTCATCCTTGTCACTTTTTTTAACTATCATTAAAAAGTCATCCGTTTTTAATGTTAATCTATCATTTATGTCGTAGCAGTGATAATAATTTTCACACATAATTAATGTGTCATACATAATTGATGATACAATGATTAAAGTTGTTTAAATCACAATATATTTTAAGTCAAATATACAAACAATTATGTAAATATTTATTAAATATAATAATATTATAAATATAATAATAATATTATAAATATATATTATAAATATTATAAATATT
This sequence comes from Camponotus vicinus, assembly GCF_025532165.1. NCBI lineage: Eukaryota > Metazoa > Arthropoda > Insecta > Hymenoptera > Formicidae > Camponotus > Camponotus vicinus. The sequence continues at coordinate 7,326,040 of NW_028141949.1, forward strand.
ATAATAAATATAATAATAATATAATAAAACTATATATGAAAAGTGTTCATGCATAATAAAATTATATATGAAAAAGTGTTTAAAAAATGTATTTCACATCTATTTCACATTATGGACTTTAAGAAATCCATATGTGTGAAATCCATAATGTGAAATAGATGTGAAATAAATTTTTTAAGGATAATTTAATCTCAAGGATAATTTAGACTCAATTATTTCCTCATCAAAGATATATCGAGATGTGTATATAATAGCCTTCACGATACAAGCAATTAAATATGAGTGACTTTCAACGAAATATTCTTTATAATGAAAATGGAAGATTTTTGCTTTATGCTTCGTTAAGCATAAAGCAAAAATTACTTATCGAATCACGCAAACCGGGGATGTCCGATAGAATGATTTATTCGTGATTCTGATGCTTTTTCCACTATCATTCTGATGATAATATCATTCATTTAAACAACTAATTATTATGCGAGTGACGTTGATATTGTATAACATTTGTGACCTAATTTTGATGTTAAAATAATTCTGTATATATGTTTGAACACTTGCGATTCAATCGATAAAAAGAAAGAAGATTTTTATATACATATATATATCTTCATCTTGCTCGATATTTTCTCGTGAATCATGTCAAGTAGAAAAAATTTAAAACAAAACTTATAAAACGTCTTTGCTATAAGATATCATACTTATTCGTCTTATATTAGTCTCATTATCTTTCTTATTGTTACAATCAAACTCAATCATGATTAGCGATATTTTAGAAAATTATTTAATTTCCAGTGTATTATATATTTAGATATATCATTGATAATGTATAAGATGAGATAAGATTTATCAGTGTGAGATAAGAAATGTATATCATTGCTGATTTTATTATCTGCAAATATTATTACTATATAGATCCCAGGATGACAGTCGTAATTGTCACTATATATTAATTACTACTATATATCGGATAACAGTCAACAATTGTTAAATAGCGAAAAGATCTCCGATTGCTTTTATCTATTCAATATATTCTAAGATAAGATATATCATTGATACGATTTATATCTATCACGTATATATTTCATATATTTATACAGGGTGTCAGAAAAAATATGTAATTTGCAATTAACAATTACATATTTTTTTTTCGAAACAATTATGTGTTTTCTTTACACCAATTGATTCCTCTCATTATTTTGTACATAAAAGTATTAAGGTAAGATAATCGAAAAATGAATATTTTACTAGATATTTTATGGTTTATATAAAATTAAGAAATTATTTCAAGCCTCATAACTCGAAAAATACTCAATGAAGAAATACTTTATTATAGTGTTTTGGAAAGCTCTCGAGATAAGCTACAAGAATAAGTAATAAAAAATTGGGAATTCCATTTAAAAAATTGAAGGTGACCTTCACGTGACCTTCAAACGACTTTTCGAGGTCAAACCAATGACACCATCTTATGGCCCCCTTCAAGCCATACAACTTTTGTCTGAAACATTTCTTTCTTCAACGCTTCGTTTTTGAGATATTTCGCATTATCAACTTCAATGGTCCACTCTGTATATATATATATATATATATATATATATATATATATATATATATATATATATATATATATATATATATATATACAGAGTGGACCATTTAAGTTGATAATGCGAAATATCTCAAAAACGAAGCGTTGAAGAAAGAAATGTTTCAGACAAAAGTTGTATGGCTTGAAGGGGGCCATAAGATGGTGTCATTGGTTTGACCTCGAAAAGTCGTTTGAAGGTCACGTGAAGGTCACCTTCAATTTTTTAAATGGAATTATATATTATATATATATATTATATATATATATATATATATATATATATATATATATATATATACATATATATATATATGTACTTTTTAAAAAAATAAAAATTGATGGAAATATGCAGTATTGTAATGTTTCATCGCGACAATGATAAAATGCGATTGCAATATGCAAACAGCGTTATCGTTAAAGCGTTTAATTCTTTTGAAATATCTAAATTATTTTTGCCTTGACTGCGACTTTCGTAAGACATTAACACGTAGTATTATCATCCAATTGTAATCAACATCGTCGTCGTCAATCCCGCTTTTTTTACGCTTACGTATTTAGTGATGTAATCGCATATGCTATGTGCGGTATGTGTTACGGAGCGAATCACATGTGTTCACGGAGTAACATCAATACAGATAAAACGACGACATACCTACGTATGAATTAATATGTAAGCAGATATATATTCGTATATCATTATTATACAAGTATGGATCACATTATTATAAGAGAGAGTGTCATGAAATACTACGTATATAATTATTCAATTATATTTAATAATAATTTAGTTTGATGCTCCAATATGATCATGAAATATTTAATTTTTAATTAACTAATATATAATAAATAATTTATCAGTGCGATGTTTTTTTTCAAAAAGAGAAGAATATTGAAATTTTTATTAATTTTTAAAATTAAAAGAATCTTATTGTACTTATTTTGCACTCTCTTTCCTCAGGATATTAATGATTATCAAGATCACAAATAAGAAGCATGAATTTTATTGAAACTGCAAATTCTGCATTTTTTGCAAATGTATATAATTCGTATAATATGCAAAAGTATTGTAACTATACATTTTATATCTAACAGTCTATAACTCTAATCTATGTCTTTTTGTAATTATTATATTTATTTAATATTTGATTTTCATTATAACTATTAACAAAAAATTTTCATGACTCAAAATTTATTGTATAAATAGATATTCTCTCTCTTAAAAATATATGTGATTGTGCCTCTTATATTAGTATTATATACAAATTGTTAGTTATTTTAAAAAATTCTATCATTCCTTAATTTTATAATTCTTCGATTGTAAAATAATTAAATAATTATCTTTTGTATCTAAAATTATATTTGGGAACATTTATTATTAGTTATTTAAATTTAATATTGGAGCATTAAATTAAATTATTATTGGGAGTTATTCAAATTCTTTTAAGAAATTATTAAGCTTTGTTTATAGTTTTACGAGACAACTTATTTGAGAGTAATATATTGGCATATGTGTACGAATTTATCGTAATTCCTTGAATGTATCTTACTAAATTCCATTTTTCTGGATCGTAATTCGTGTTTATTAAATCGAATAAGTTCCAGTATTTATCTGGTGTCTCGGTCGAGTCATTTAATTGTTATCGTCATGCAAACATAAATGAAAGCAAATAGGATGATACGCAAAATCAAGAGGTAAGGTAGATTCGAATCACTTGGTGTTTATTCAGTTTCTTCAAGGAAAGGAAACGTGAAGAATCAAATGCTATCATTTAAATCGTGAGTTAACGAAGAGAAGTGCGTACAGTGATTTCTTTACGAGATCCTTTAAGTTGCTAATTTTTTCATTATAAATTCAAGTTTTTTAAATTAATGATTAATGTCTCAGATTTGCGTGTTTGTTTAAGTATCTTGCATGCAATGTGAAACTCGTTAATATTTCGATAATTTTTGTATTCGATTATCCATCTCCCCTCTCTCTCTCTCTCTCTCTCTCTCTCTCTCTCTCTCTCTCTCTCTCTCTCCAACATGTAAAATATATCAATCAAGTCTTATCAAATCGATTAGCAAAAAAAAAAATAAATAAATAAATAAATCGATAATTTAAAAAAATACTGTATTATCCACAAAAAAAGTAATAGTAAGTAAATAAATTATTAATTACACGTGCAATTTACAAAAATCTCAAATGTGGCTAATTAGATTAAAATAATCATGTTGTGCATGCAGTGACGATAAAGAAAGTGAAAGAAAATGTCATAAAAATCGCGTTAGTTTATCGCGTGTGTCTTAATTATTCATACGCGCTCTGATAACTCTACGTTTATCAGTCAGACGCGGATAAAAGCGGTCACGGTTACTCACACCCTTCGGAAGCATTGCGGAACAGGCCGATTGTCCTTACGGATGTGGACGTGAAGGAGGAAAATCCTTATCTCGAATTATATGACCACAAATACATCTTTGTGTCGTTCAGCCTTCATCTCTAAATATAATTATTCAAATAAAGAGGAAAAGTTATTAAAATAAAATAAGAACATACACATATGCCAATTCAAAATTCTCTATGAAATATTCCGAGAAAATAGGAGAGCTATCAATTTATTACGACTGAAATTCGACATGAGGATATCAAAAAAAAAAAGAGAAAGTAACTTTGCTTATTTCTGACTCGTAAACAAAGTTTAATTTGTTACTTACGATTCTTCTCGTTTACTCTTATATTTGTATCGTAGATATTTTACTTGATGATTGATTTACTTGCGAAATTCTTCAGACATAGGGTTCTTATGTTCGCGAGTCATATTCATCATTGTTGATAAACAATTCAGAGCTTCGCTTATCCGGCTGTCTTCTCTGTCAGATACGTATTGATCACTAGATTTATACAATTGCAAAATATTGTACACATATATATATATATATATCTACATCTTCCGAAAGAAGAGACGTGTAAAAATGAATGGGCTACATTTCGCCTGCGTTAAACTCGCATTATGCATCTTCGTAATTCCTAGTCTAGCTGTGCCAGAACTAAAATTGCTGCACGTTGTAAGTAAAAATTTTTGAGTGTAGAGATAATTAAAGACACAATAAGACCGATATGTTGTATGATCGCAGTTGTTCGCGCATAAATTGTATGCGCCAAGGGAAGATGAGGGGAGAAACGATATAGACATCCCGGAAATCTTGTCGTATAAATACTTTACTTCCGCCACGATGAACATGTCATTAGTACGTATGATAATAATTAATAATTTCCAATATATATATATGAATAGAATGCATATTTAATTAAAAAATTGATTATTGTTTGTGTTGTTCTTGAACAGAAGGCAAATCTCAACATGTATAATCTCGGGGTATATCTACGCGAGAGATACAATGAATTTTTAGGACACATGTATATGTCCGAGATTACAAAGATGCGCACGACAGAGTATGCATTATCAATATTATCCGCCCAACTTGTCAATGCCGGCTTGTGGCCACCCGCGACGAATCAAATATGGCTCGAAGGCCTCAATTGGCAGCCGATACCGAGCGGTTAGTAAATCAATCGAAAAGTTTCTCGCTAATTAGCACGAAATAATTTTTCAAATAAAAAATTAAAATACATATTTGCACATAATAAATTATTTTTTATACTCTTTTAAATTATCATATTTATTCTATTTATTTTATTATATAAAAAAGTGGAGTAATGTATATAAATAAATGATAATATGAAATACTGATTTGATTACTCCGAATTGAATATTTGTGTACTTAAAATACGGCTTATTATTATATAATAAATGACTAATTTTCGTAGAACTGAAGGAACTGAAGGACGACACGTTGCTCCTGGGTTTTCTGTGTCCAAATTTCACTTTAGAAATGGACCAAGTGTTGCGAAGAGCTGAAACGCAGAAGATGACTGAACAGTATCAACTTTTGTTCGATTATCTTTCCCGACATACTGAAAGAAATATTAGCACGCCAACGGACGTGGTACTCTTATATGCTGCTTTAGAAACTATGGTGAGAATGGACTATAAAATCAAATCAAAATTAGTGAATTTTTTTTAAGAAGTTGAACGAACCATGTATTTTCCTAAATAATACTTTTAATTATATTAACATCCTTTTAAATAATAATAATAAATAATGCTTCTTCAAACACTTAAATGATACCTTTTAAATAATATTTCACAAATAAAATTGCTAAGATTCTAACTTATTAATCTTAAAGGGAAAGATTTGTAAATTCTCTTTTTTTTTTACTATAAATTTTAATCTTCTAAAAATGTTAAAAATGTTAATACGTACAGAAGATAACTACATTATTGTAAATTACACTTTGTCAGTATAATACCGCGCGATTTTATATGATAATAAAAATTTCTTCTCAGGCTGATCAAAATAAAACATTGCCCAATTGGGCGAGAGATATATTTCCCGACGGTGCCATGTACGATATCACTTTACTAGAATATGACCTTTTTTCGACGACTCCTCTGCAAAAGCAGCTCAACGGTGGAACTTTTCTAAAAGAGATTATCGGCAATTTGTTAAAGTACAAAATAGGCGATTTATCAAAGGACCGAAAAATAATATTGTATAGCGGCGACGAAAGAAATATTGTTGGGGTTTTGAAGAATCTCAATCTCTGGTCGCCTCATATACCTAACGAAGCGGCAGCATTGATATTCGAATTATACTTCGATAACGAGACAGATATTTACGAAATTAAGGTAACACTTACACTTTATTCTCTTTTTACATATATTATTTATTATTTCATTTTACTTTTACTATTCCGCCGAATCAAGAATTTATCATTTTATTTCTAAATATGTAAGTGACAACAATTATTCTCGCGTAAATTTTAAATAATATTGAAATTATTTCAGATTAATTATTACACCGGTATCGATGGCACGACGATCTCTCTGATTCTACCAAACTGCACCGAGATATGCCCACTGCAGACCTTAATAAATATTGCTTTCGATTCGATACCGGAGAATTCAGTATCTTTATGCGGCTGGCCTGTCAAGAACCTTACGAAAATGGAAGACCAAGGAGAAAATAAAGAAACCGATACTTCGAATCATAGTGGATCCGCTTCCTGTGATAGCGAGAAATTAGTATTAAGTTTTATCTTATTATACTATATATGCGTTTTAACGTTTAGAGATAATTTCTACCTACAGTAGAAAGCTTTTACATAATATAACTTATTATTAAATTAATGATATATAATTAATTAATAATTATATAATTATTAATAATGATATAAAACTTTATAAAAGAATATAAAATAAATATTTTTTAATTGTTAAACTAGAAGAATATAAGAAGAAGAAACCAAATGTAACTCTTTAACACAACGAGTCGCACGTTAGAAGTATTATGTCATACTAATGTTAAGTTGAAATTAATATATCGTGATATAACGAGTACGAAACGTTGGTGAATTGTACCAAATGTTTCACGGACGTTTCTGTAAACGTTTTTAATACGTTCATCCATCGTTTCTCAGTAGCATCCAGATCGAAGCTGGCTTCCAGTTCCTCGTTTTCAATCCTATATCGCATCTTCCAAAGATCTCCGACGTAAAGTATCGCGTTTTCTGCACGTTGAAATTGTTTGTCCCTCGGTACTAATGTACGATATGTTCGTAGAGCTATATCTAGCGTATAACATACCAAGTATAACTGATCAATTTCGATTTCTACAGTTCGTTCGATTTCCATCGTTGCGTCGATCAGCACTTGTTGGAGCGCTTGTAACATTGCAATCAGATAATTGATTGTTTTGACGCATATCGACAACAGGCTGCGAAACTGTAGAATTATTTGTATGCGATATATCCATGTGAATGTCTAGAAAAAAGAATATTATTATTATTATTGTTATTTATTCTAATATATATAATATATATAATGCATATATGTATATGTGTACGTATTGCTTATTATAACATACCTGTACATATACAGGGTGTCCCAGACCACCCGTACACCCCTTTTAAAATGAAGATAAATGGCTTTTATCAAAATTCGCGAACAATTTTTAGATAAATCGGGTACGCTCTATCAAATGGTGATATTTTCAACTTTTGATTCCGACCGGAAATACGCAATCCGGATCGGAAGTTGAATTTTTTTAGGGGAACATGGTACTTTTTATTACAGATTCGAATTGTACATGAAAAAATAAGAAACTTTTGTATCAAACGTTTTTTCTGAAAGTGCCTCTGTCAATCTTAAAATTGAAAGTTCATTATTTCATCACAGTTACTTTCAAGGTCAATTTTAAGGTTGACAGAGGCACTTTTAGAAAAAACGTTTGATACAAAAGTTTCTTATTTTTTCACGTACAATTCGAATCTGTGATAAAAAGTACCATGTTCTCCTAAAAAAATTCAACTTCCGATCCGGATGGCGTATTTCCGGTCGGAATCAAAAATTGAAAATATCACCATTTGATAGAGCGTACCCGATTTATTTAAAAATTGTTCGCGATTTTTGATAAAAGCCATTTATTTTCATTTTAAAAGGGGTATACGGGTGGTCTGGGACACCCTGTATAAAGAAAGAATGCGTCAATATAATAGATACATACAATATGACGTACCTCATTTAATTCTAGACTTGTTATCATCTCATCCAAGGTTTCGATTATCGTCTTTTCGATTTCTTTTACGCATACATCAGGTTTCTTCTCCTTTCTAAGAACGTCCGCTACATTCAACACCGTGTTTATAGCTTGCTCTTCCAAACTATCCTTCCAACATCTATGTAAAGCGTATTTTTGCGCTGTTCTCTTGTCACAAAGCGTCAAAAGGATTACCTTGACTGATGTGAGAATTACATGTTCTGAATTCAACAATTCACTTTCTATAGTAAAGTTCAACAAATTGGCAGAGATCGTCCCATCTTTATTTTTCTTTTCTTTCTTTGTGAGATTCTTCGCAGGTTGCGACTTGCGTTTCTTTGACGAAGATTGTTTTTTGGCAGAAAGTCGTTCTTTACGTACCGGTTTCTGTATCACTGAAGGAGAGGCCGTTTTTTCTTTCTTCTTCTGAGATCGCAGATTATAATGATGCTCAATATTAGCAATTGATATGCACTTATTGGCGGTAGTGGATTTTGTTGTTATCGCGGTGTCGTAATTAAGTGTTTCAATTTTCAATGTATTGTATGCACTGTCATAATCCTCATAATCCTCTTTTCCAACAGCGCTGGAATCGCTCATCGATGTACATAAATTATTTTGATATTTAAAAACGTCGTCATTACAATCATGTAAAGTTTTCGATTGTACTCGATCGGTTTGAAAATTGTTCTTCTTTGTGAGATTCTTCGCAGATTGCGACTTGCGCTTCTTTGACGAAGAGTGCTTTTTAGCAGAAAGTCGTCTTTTACGTACCGATTTCTGTATCACTGAAGGAGAGGCCGTTTTTTCTTTCTTCTTCTGAGATCGCAGATTATAATGATGCTCAATATTAGCAATTGATATGCATTTATTGGCGGTCGTGGATTTTGTTGTTATCGCGGTGTCGTAATTAAGTGTTTCAATTTTCAATGTATTGTATGCACTGTCATAATCCTCATAATCCTCTTTTCCAACAGCGCTGGAATCGCTCATCGATGTACATAAATTATTTTGATATTTAAAAACGTCGTCATTACAATCATGTAAAGTTTTCGATTGTACTCGATCGGTTTGAAAATTGTTCTTCTTTGTGAGATTCTTCGCAGATTGCGACTTGCGCTTCTTTGACGAAGAGTGCTTTTTAGCAGAAAGTCGTCTTTTACGTACCGATTTCTGTATCACTGAAGGAGAGGCCGTTTTTTCTTTCTTCTTCTGAGATCGCAGATTATAATGATGCTCAATATTAGCAATTGATATGCATTTATTGGCGGTCGTGGATTTTGTTGTTATCGCGGTGTCGTAATTAAGTGTTTCAATTTTCAATGTATTGTATGCACTGTCATAATCCTCATAATCCTCTTTTCCAACAGCGCTGGAATCGCTCATCGATGTACATAAATTATTTTGATATTTAAAAACGTCGTCATTACAATCATGTAAAGTTTTCGATTGTACTCGATCGGTTTGAAAATTGTTCTTCTTTGTGAGATTCTTCGCAGATTGCGACTTGCGCTTCTTTGACGAAGAGTGCTTTTTAGCAGAAAGTCGTCTTTTACGTACCGATTTCTGTATCACTGAAGGAGAGGCCGTTTTTTCTTTCTTCTTCTGAGATCGCAGATTATAATGATGCTCAATATTAGCAATTGATATGCATTTATTGGCGGTCGTGGATTTTGTTGTTATCGCGGTGTCGTAATTAAGTGTTTCAATTTTCAATGTATTGTATGCACTGTCATAATCCTCATAATCCTCTTTTCCAACAGCGCTGGAATCGCTCATCGATGTACATAAATTATTTTGATATTTAAAAACGTCGTCATTACAATCATGTAAAGTTTTCGGTTGTACTTGATCGGTTTGAAAATTGTTGTTCTTTGTGAGATTCTTCGGAGATTGGAACTTGCGCTTCTTTGCCGAAGATTGTTTTTTAGCAGAAAGTCGTCTTTTACGTACCGGTTTCTGTATCACTGAAGGAGAGGCCGTATCTTTTTCCTTCTTGTGAGGTCGCAGATTATAATGATGCTCGATATTAGCAATTGATGTGCACTTATTGGCGGTAGTGGATTTTGTTGTTATCGCGATGTCGTAATTAAGTGTCTCAATTTTTGATGTACTGTATGCACTATCATAATCCTCATAATCCTCTTTTCCAACAGCGCTGGAATCGCTCATCGATGTACATAAATTATTACCATTTTGATATTTAAATACGTCGTCATTACAATCATGTAAAGTTTTCGGTTGTACTCGATCGGTTTGAAAATTGTTGTTCTTTGTAAGATTCTTCGCAGGTTGCGACTTGTGATTCTTTGGTGAAGAGTGCTTTTTAACAAAAAGTCGTCTTTTACATACCGATTTCTGTATCAATGAAGGAGAAGTTGTTTCTTTTTTCTTCTTGGGAGATTGCAGATTATAATGATGCCCAATATTAGCAACTGATATGCACTTATTAGTGGATTTTGTTGTTATTGCAGTATCATAATTAAGTGTCTCAATTTTTGATGTACTGTATGCACTATCATGATCCTCTTTTTCAGCAGTGCTGGAATCGCTCATCGATGTACACAAACTGTTATCATTTTGATATTTGAAAATGTCGTCATTACAATCATATAAAGTTTTCGATTGCACTCGATCAGTTTGAAAATTGTTGTTCTTTGTGAGATTCTTCGGAGATTGCAACTTGCGCTTTTTTGACGAAGATTGCTTTTTAGCAGAAAGTCGTCTTTTACGTACCGGTTTCTGTATCACTGAAGGAGAGGCCGTATCTTTTTTCTTCTTGTGAGGTCGCAGATTATAATGATGCTCGATATTAGCAATTGATATGCACTTATTGGCGGTAGTGGATTTTGTTGTTATCGCGGTGTCGTAATTAAGTGTCTCAATTTTTGATGTACTGTTTGCACTGTCATGATCCTCTTTTTCAGCAGTGCTAGAATCGCTCATCGTACATAGACTGTTATCGTCAATTTGATATTGGAAATTGTCGTCATTACAATCATGTAAAGCTTTCGATTGCACTCGATCGGTTTGAAGATTGTTGGCATTGTTCTGCTCCCGAGGTGTCTTACAGGAAACTGGAGAAATTATTTGAGAAAAATTTATGTTACTTAAATAGTTAGTAAAATTAGTGGAATTGTGTGAATCTGGCATCCCCATTTTGCCAATTACATCATATTGGCTTATTGGTAATGGTGTGCATTTCATATCATAATATTGAAAAATTGACTCGATGGATTGAGATCTTGCTGGTAAAACGGATCTATGTTCATTCGAAATGCCAGCATCATTCTTTGAAGTATTTTCGTCTTCGATAATTTCATTATTTACTCGTTTATTGGAATGTTTCGATGACGTCTCTTCGTATTCAAAACTTTGATGCTTTTGCACATCATCATATTCCTCAATTAAATCACTCAAATCTAGCAAGGAATCTTCACTTAAATCCAGAGTTATATAAGATTTTGATAAAGGTGTTTTCCTTTCTTCTTGATTTATCATGACATAATCAGTACCTGTTTCTAATTTCGAAAGCTCTGCGATTGACTCATTTCGATCTCTCGAAGAGGATACTAAGCTGACCGTTTCGCTTTGTGTATTTTCAGATTCGATATCTAATTTATATTTATCATAAATCACTGGAGATACAATATTACATGGGGAATCGAAAATACTCTTAAAACTCGACGATATGGATTCACTGTAGTTGAGCATCTCGTGTACTGATGGAGTTTTATTTACACGAGGTGTTAATGACAGTTCAACATGAACATCTTTGCTATCTTCATTTTTATCATAATTATAATTATCGCACATGTTGCGTTGCTTATCAAATAACTGTTGCAATTTCTCGACTGGTATTTGAGATATGCAAGTAGTAACGGATTTCAGCCAAACTATAGCCTGAATAAAACTCAATTCACACGTATGTTGTCCTATAAAACTGGGTACCTTCCTATAAAACGGTGGAAATATAGTCGACGGTATTTCTGAAAGATCTTTGCAACGACAGATATAATTATTGTGCGCAGAGCCTTCGTTGCCAATGTTCGTATGGACGGGCGTAGAATCTCCTTCTAGCAATGTCTGTTTCTTACTGTTGATGCGAGGCAGAGTACAGTCTAAAATAAGTGATGTTTTAATTATTCCTTTAATACGCACAGAAAATAATAATAATTTCTATTTCGAATAAAATTAATTCCTTTGCGTGCGGATATTTTTTTTTAAACTATCCGGGTCATTACCATGCGGGATTTGATCATCATTACGAGATTCCTCTACTGCTTTTTGAAACATACTCATCTCCTTTAGAAGAATCTGAATATCTGACTTTTTAATCTCTATAAAGGCAAGAGAAAATTGCTCAGTAAATTATATAATATATCGACAATGCGATTGCAAATACTTACCGTTTCAGTTTTCTGCTGATTTCTTCACTTCTCCTTCTCTCTTGCGCTTATCATCGCTCCTAATAATTTATCGCAATTTGAGATGTGAATTTAATCTATTTCAATCTTTCCGCGCTTGATTGACTCACCGAATCTTCTCTTTTAAAGGAAAAAGTAAAGTATAAGAACTCGAGAAATGGATTTGAATTTTGCAAATGGCGTCAAGCTTATAATTCAACTTCGGACTCAACAGTTGGGCAATATTACTAGATTTTCCGATGTAATTCGACGCTGATTGGCCGGGCCTGAAAGTAGAGACCAATCACGTTCGATTGCTGAATGCGGCCAATGGCTGACGTACAAGTTCTTTCCGCGCAATGCGATTGGATTGTTGTCAACCAATCACGTTCAAAAAAAAAATCACGCACGTTGCAATGAAGTATCGTTGTAAACGGGGCTCGAGGCACGTGTTCTCGCTTGTGTAGCGTAACCAGGGGGGTGAGGTTAGTGCGGTCCGTAAAGTCCTATGGGAGATAGTCGACGCAGGGCTCTCGTAAATTTTTTAATCTTGTCATTCGCGACATAACCCGGCGAAATTTCAAGAATGGACGCGCTGACGCCGGGAAATTTGACGGGCTCGCAGCGGGAAGAGCTGATGCAGCAAGTGAAACATCAAATGGCAATCGCCAATGCCCAGGAACTGCTCACGGTATCTCCATTACGCTTTTAAATATTTAATTTTTAAGTATTTTTTTTTTTTAAATTTGTCGATAGCAATGTCACATCAGGTGACATCGACTGACTGAATGTTGCATGTTTTTATTATTTGCTTATTTGCAGAGAATTACGGAAAAGTGTTTTAAAAAGTGCATAAGCAAGCCGGGCACCTCGCTGGATACCTCGGAACAGGTGAATTTTCAAAACGTCTGACTTCAGAAATATGATAAAAATCTTCACAAGAATAAGAATTCCTTTTAAATCCTCAGAATTAAATTCTCTAAATTTTGCGATGGTAGAGAGAATCATCATTTGTATTAGAAACTTATTATTTCTCTCTCTTGCAGTATGAATTTTTATCAATTCTTCCAAAACAATGTATCGATACAATTGATTCTTACTTAGACCAATGATATTTTTGTCGTTCTCTTACTTGCACTGAAACTGGCTGATTTGTTTACAGAAATGCATAGCAATGTGCATGGATCGATACATGGACTCTTTTAATCTCATATCAAAAACATATGGTGAGCGAATCCAAAGAGAGCGCAATAGATTGTAAATATAAAAATTCATGAAAATGTATTGTTATTTGGTATCCATACTGTCATTTAATGGCACAATCAATGGGTCATATAGTGTTCATTAGTTATTACATACTTTTTTTTATACGAAATTCATACAAAAAGTATGAAGTTCATGAACAGTGAAGCATAATACATTATCATTTTTCACATGAAAAATTGATATAATATACTACTGTAAATTATGTACGATACAATTAAAATACACTTGTAACATAATGTCGCTATCTGTAATTAAAAAAATGCAGAGAGAAAGAGAGAGAGAGAGAGGCTCAATTACTTTATTACAAAGTGTATAATTATATTACATATTTTATGTAGTAATAAAAATATCTTTGTTAAAATGCTGTAAAGAAATACACAGAATGCTTATTGTTATGACAACTATAATGGAACAAGCTGTCTTTGTAGGAGTGTAAATTAATGAAAAAAAAAAGTAGACAATTGCAAAAGAGAAAAATCTTTATAAAATAAATAACATATACATGTGTGTTGAATACATATTATTACATCATTACTTCAAAATCATAAATAAGTAACATAGGTGTTTTGTAAAACCCACAATATTCCACAGTATTCTTATATATTTTTGCATTCTTTATAATTATTTCATATACACTAAAAGGCACGGTATAGCTACCAATGTTTCAACGTGGTTACAAAATAATTATCTGCGACCATGATATTATAGAGAAATATAAAGCAGATTATATCATATATATTATTATTAATACTTTGTTTGCGTGAAATTTCAAACTGTAGATTATAAATAACTATGACTATAGTTACCTATTTATCTATCCCGAAAGTATCGAGCTTGTCACTCCATTAAATGTGCATTTAAACACCACTGTGTTTTATATCTGCATGCATTTTTCATAATAAAATTATTACTTCATTTAATGTATTACTTGTGTGTATCGGATATGTTTTTCTCATAAAAACTGTGTCAAATAACAGCATATCAAAAGAAGATTACTGATCCCCGAGTATAAATAAATACAGTTAAAAGCATATTATAGGAAGTATTGCAAATAGTTTGCATGTGTTAATAGCATCTTCCAAAATTTTAATCATAATCATAATACTTAAGCATTTTTTAGATATCTATGTTACAAATGAATCAGAGATGCAAAAAAAGAAAAAGAATTAAAAAAGAAAAAACAAGACAAAAAAATAAAGATGACAACAAAAGAGATATATAAGCAACATATAATCTAAATATACCGTCCTACAGTTAAACAAAGTCCTTAAGAGTCACATAAATAGAAATGTCCGCACATACCCTGCAATCAATTCCATTAATAATTTTAAAAATTTGTTGCATGTTTCTTTGAGAATTCAAGTAAAACCTCTGTAATTGTTCTTGCAGTGAATATATAAAATGCTCCTTAAATTACTCTTTCTTACAGTCTATGAGAAATACTTATACCTGTAAACGTGCTTGCTAATGGTAACAATGCAACGACTATCTTAGTAACAATGGAATGTATCTATCTTCTAGATTATAGAGTGTAGGAATGTTCAAATGCAGTCCTGAATCCCATTCTTTGTAAAATTATTGTGTATCGATAATAGAATGTAACCACGCTGATTGGCCACAGGAATACACCTCTGTTGGTTTTTTCTTTAATATATATTAATCGGGATAAATGGCAGTTCGAACTAAGCGATTCCGTTACCGTGTATGAGTGTGATCGCTATCAAAATAAACATTTATCTCGCAACATTTATGTCGAATGTGATAATTCATAAATATACATGTGTATATGTATATATGTATAGTGTAGAGCAATAATTAAATACAGTATTATACAGGTATGTAGTAAAAAATGCTGCAAGTACTTGAGCACAATATTTCTTTGATAATTCGTCATTAACATCTAAATTGTTATATGACGAATACTATTCAGTTTTGCTGAATTCAAAGTTATCTAAACGACGGAATTCCTTTGTTCGAACCAGACATAATTTTTTTAATAACGATAATATTACTAGCCGTCAATAAAAATTCTTTTGTATAAAGCTGGCTGGCTATATATTTTTTACAAAAAGATTTTGATTTGTCAAGCATTTAATTGATCCACCTTGAGTTGTACTTAGTTATTGCATTTTATATGGAGAAGTCACAAAATATCCATAAGTGTTTCTTTTTTTCTTTTCGATTGGAGTTGGAATTAATGTTCTAATGTCTTCTGAAAATTAGTGTTCTAATCTATAGCTTTCACTAATTATAATTTCCTGCGAATCATAGATGCAAGAAAATATATAAGCATCTAATCTTTTTTTCTTTTTCCTTAGATAATGTTAACTCTCATAAATAAGTTTTTAGTTTCAAACATTTAGCACCATTATGTTCGAAAAAATAATTTGATGGATTTTTTAGGCAATCCATTTCTAGACGGACGATTTCCTGATATTGTTACAATATCATATCTTTATATAAATGAGGTAATGGACGATGTTCAGTCATAAAATTAAGAATAAAGATATTTCAGTAAACACAACAAAATGCTAATAGAGATTTTCTAAAAAAAAAAGGAAAAAAAAAGGAGAAAAATATAACTAAGTTACTAAAGAAGCAGTAACTTCGCGTTTGACTCTTCTCTAATATTTAAATTATCATAACTTGTATAATATGCTTGTATGAGTAATAATACTAGGCATATTTTTTATATAACGTAGAAGGTAGCCTGTCTGAAGTTAAATGAAATAAATTTATTTCAACATATATTCAACATTGTCAATATTATTTTTTTTAGAAATATAAAATAAAAACTTTGATAAAATATTGCCATTTTTTTCTCTCATAATTGCATATATGTGACAATATAATTTCTCATATACTTTTCCGTTTTCTTTGTTAGCATGTTATAATAAATACTACAAAAGATATTCTCCTTTTACGTAATAAATAATTAAAAAATACATTTTATATATAAATGCTTATTTATAACTGATCATATTTCTTTTTCTCATTATGTAATATCTCAAATGATCTATGAAAAAAGATCAATGATGCTTGTTTGAATATACATATTTTATGAACTATGACAGTTTCGGAACATTGCTTAGTTTTACAAACTATACAAAAATATTGTATCGTCTGTATTGAAATGTGCATTCAGACATTTTCCTTCTACGTTCCTTTTTGCAGCGCAACTTATAAGTATTGAGCCACAGCTTGGCAGTGCCTTTGTCAGAAACTATAAATTCAATTCTACAAACTCTTACAGTAGACGGCGTGGATATTCGCGATGCCCTAATAATAGAGTATCAATCTCACCAATGTTACATATAAGAGTAACATCTTTTTACAGTTCTTACAAAGGATCTGTGTAGCGACGATTGAAAATTACATTTCTTCTATGTATAATCCGCGGTAATACCAGTCGTAAAGTTTGATATATTCTTATCCGTATTTGTATCTTCGAGCTAAAATATAACGATTCTATATGTATATAGTTATGTAATTCATGCGGGAGAAAAATATATATGTAGTTGCAATTGTAACAGTGTCATCCTCCCTTTTGTGATCGCGTCAATTTAAATTTTGTCTACTTACGCAGGAAGTACTACTTAAGATTTCGTCCACTTCTTCGATTTCCTCACTTAAATCTTCACTACGGGCACTTTGAGATTTTTCCTCTTTTTTCATTTGTAACTTGACTGGATTATCTGTCTTGTCTGGTTCCTTACAGGGACTTTGTTCGTTTGCACTACCTGATGCAGAGGACACAAAATCCTCTTCGTAATTATCTATAACATCTGCAGCTGCAAAAATGTATTTCTTTAATATTTTTGTAAAATTAGCATACTACATATTATATGAAAAAATATACATATATCTATTATTATATTTTTATAACTTACCAAGACTAATATCCATTAATTCCTTAAGATCATTGATGTTGGCCTTTTTACCATTCAATGGAGGTAAATCACCAAATATAGAATTAGTTTTTTGATTTATAGTTGGCAAGCTTTCTAAAAAAGGCTTGGCTTCATTCATTGTACTAACGATTTTGCGCTCACCATCGACGATAATCTCGTCAAAATATATAGTTTTGCTCAAGTTATTTCCCGCGTTAATCGGTCTCTTACTTTGTACATTATTCTCTATGCTTAACTCCAAACTATTTATACTGTTTTGTTTAGTTATATCTTTTTGATTTGCTTGTGTGTCGATCACTATAGAGTCATCAAACTTAATTAAGGACTCGGATTTATTGAATGGATTTATTCGATTTGATGTAACGGTATTATCAGTCTCCTGTGCATCGTTCATCGTCATGCATGCGTCGTGTAGACTTGTCGTGCTTTTATCAAAATTTACATTATTGTTCCTGTTACCTTCAATTCCATTATCAATGTCCGTTGTGTTCTCCCTGAGAGAAGATTGACGCTTATCACAATTCGACGTATCTGTTAAAACGTCGGCGTCAGTCGGCAGATCTTTGCATTTTTTGTCCGTTATTGTCACGTTTATTGGAACTTTCGGACTCTGTTCGGAGAAACTCTCCAACTTTTCGGAGAAATCATTATCGTTCGATGACGACACGGATTCATTGTGTATTATTTTGGGAACAGACACTTCAAACGTCGCATTTGCAAAATGTGTCGACGCTTCGTCTGTCTCATCGTGTTTTTTGCTACTTTTATTCTGTAAAAAAAAACCCGTAATAACAAAGTAACAAAAATATTATTAAGGTATTCAAGATAATTAAATATTACAAGATGAAATATTCTGCAATATTATAATTCATTATATCAAAATAATCAACTCGATTAAAAAGAAAATACCTTCTGTGAACTATTAAAGGCACCATTGATGCTATTTTTCAGTATTTCTCCCAGCAATGGCTCGGTTGAATCAATACCTAATTCTTCGCACAACTTATTTCTCCCTGCATAGTTATATTCCTTCCCTAAGTATGTCTCAGGATCATATACAGATATTGTATAATCAAGACCAAAGTATTCTAGGAACTCCCTAACCAAGGAAAACAATAATTTTCCTTCTGAATTAGACAGGTACTGTTTTACAGTTTTGTTGAGAAGTGGCTCAGGATTCTGAAACATTCAATTCAAATCTGTTAAATCATTCCTAATTTAATACATCAAATAATTAATGTGAATGAATATATTAATTATTAATAATGAATATATCAATCATTTAATATATCAAATGATTTTTCTTTTAAAAATTTCAAAAATTATAAATTTAATCTTTTTAATGATCTCGTGCATATCAATATATTTACACGAAATCTTCTAAGTAGTTAAATTTACTATTTTTGAAATTTATAAATATACATACTTATACTAAAAGTTAAAAAATATATTTTTGAATAATTAGATATAGTTCACAATTTATGAAAAATTGTAACGATTGTACAGTATTTGATGAAAAAAATAATACAATCTTTTTGTGCAAAATAAATGCAATAGGGGTAACACATACAACGTCCGTGTATTATTTATAAGTGAGACACCCTGCATGTATCTTGCACGCATGAAAACCCATTACGGTCGATCGAGCACAAAGAATTGTAAACAGGAAGCTCTCTTTTTACGCTTTATTGCGGCACGCTCGAACGACACCTACCATAACCGAATCCTGTTCCTCGAGTGCCAGGAACACGCTCGCCCTGAGTTCCGCCTGCGAACATTATAAAAGAGGCTCGATAAAGCGACGAAAAAGCGGAGGAGGATCGTGAATTAATCGCGATCGTTTTCGTCTACTCGTCGCAAGAAACACGCCTAACCTACAGAGTAACTCGTGTACATATATTTTTTTTTCACGCGACATAGCTTTCCCAGGACGCACCCGTATCTTGGCGAGGACGCCGTTATTCTCCAGGGTCTGGACCACCAGGTCCCGTAACTCCGTGTCCTCCTCCATCGAGATGTTCCCGTCTATCATGATTACAAATAAAAAAAAAATGCGCCAACGAACACTCAAGAGATGTAAATATTTACGCTTTCCATCGCGTGTCTACTTTTTCGCGGATGCGACTCTGCTTAGGGATCTTTTGCCGCCTCGCGATGTCTGGAGATTTTCTTCTCTTTAAGTCGGCGGATCTAGAGACCCTCTAATAAGAGACTGGCCACTTTTGATTGGTCCGCCATTTTTATGCAACTCCCGCTTATATTCAAATTTTAATAATCCTATTTTGAATATAAAGGATATTTATTAATAAATATTATAAATAATGAATATTATATATATATAGATAATATATAATAGATATATAATAGATAATATATAATATGTATAACAGATAATGTATAACAGATAATATATAATATATATATAGATATATAATAGATGATATATAATATATAAATATTATATAAATTATAATAATGAATTTTACTTAAATTAAAATATTAATATTATAAATAATAATTATTATAATGATATAAAGATGAGGGTCTTTAGGCGGATCGATTTGAAAAGATTACCATGAACACGTTTCACTTGACATTTGCAGTGTTCAAATCCTGCTTCCGCCATCGATCTCAACCAATCGCACTCAAGCGTAGCGTTGACAGAACAAATTCGAATGGATTGTTTTTCGCGCGTTTCACATATTATTTCTCGTACTTGTAAAAATAGAAAAAATAATATTATATGATGAGAAAAAAGATAAAATATATCTACAGATAATTTCAAATAAGAAAACGTGATTTCATACACATAATTTTAAATAAAAAAACTTAATATAGTACTCGACATATGTCGATTTCTATCTTTCAAGCTATTTTTCTGTAAAAATATACTTTATATAAAGAATGCAAAATAAGAAATTTATTAAGTATTTTAACCGGATATTTCAATTTATTGATTCTATGAAACCAATCTTATCAATTTACTTATGAAAATACATTTCTGATACTGTTTACACTTATTCCAGCATCTTATCGAAATTGAAATTCGAAAAGCAGCAAAAGTATTTTAATCAGATATTTAAATTTATTCCTATTGATTCTGAAAAACCAATCTTATTAATTTACTTATGAAAATACATCTCTGATACTGTTTTTAATATTGTTTACACTCATTTTATCGAAATTGAAATTTGAAAAACAGCAAAAGTATTTTAACCAAATATTTAAATTTATTCCTATTGATTCTAAAAAATCAATCTTATTAATTTACTTATGAAAATACATCTCTGATACTGTTTTTAATACTGTTTACACTTATTCCAGCATCTTATCGAAATTGAAATTCGAAAAGCAGCAAAATTCATTCGCCAAGTTGTTCCTGTGGCCTGGAGTAAAGTCACACCTTTTGACGTCCAATAATCTTTCTGCCAATTCTGTCATGACAGCTCCTACATGTGCAAAATTTTACTCACTCTTACATTGATACATAATTGGTATGCGATAAAAATTACAGAAATACAATTGTATATATACCTGTGCAGAGCACAATGTTTTTCTTCATCAAGAACTTTATCGTTATTGCTGTTTTAGTTAGACATTCGGCCGAAAGAAATGGTGGATCTGCTATGACCAAATCAAATTGACTAGACATACATTTAGGCACATTTAGAGGGGACTTGTAATCATACTGTATAAAATCCACACCAAATATTTTGAAACGACTGTCATATTCAAATAGTGTAACTGTAATCAAATATATATATATTTACACAAAAAAACTTCTCCACAAGTATCACTTACATTATACATTATGCACAGAATGCAAATACTTATCGTACTTTGTCTTTTATCGCATTCTTTCTTCAATTTGCTGTAAAGTGTTGGACAAGAAATTAAAGCAATTTTTCCATTTGCTGGTGTAGAATTTAATACACCTCTAACAAGAGCCTCTATTGTTTTGTCATCGTACCAAAATTGACTCAATTGCTGCAATATTAATTATATGTCAGTTTCTTCAGAGAATCAAGAATATTATTATGTTATGTGCTCATACATTATCATTGACTCACCCAATTCTCATCAAACAGAATATTCGATGGTATCTGACCTTCTTCAGATACAAGTTCCAGCAAATTCTGTTGCTCAAACCTTTCCTTGCAAAGAAATTCTTGCAATGCAGCAAGCGTGCTTGAGCTCAATTGTGGCTCTTCATCATCACTTTCATTCATAGTTTACAATAGTTCACAACGTAGAGATTATCTCTACGTAAAGGGCTACAAATAAAAATAATCACAGATTATTGATTGAAAAATTCTCGAATTAATAACAATCAAAAATTATCGTCACTATTTATTATATTTTTATACCACGTTACCGCTTATTAAAATAATCTTCCTCTTCTTTGATCTTTACTGACCAACGTATTAAGCTAATAAATTTTTTGCGTTATCATCAACTTGCGAAAATCAACCTGTGTGGTTTTTTATTTATAGATTGAATTTCTTGATCGTAGCTTTACCCCTCAAATGCACTTAATATTTCTTTGCAATAACAATTTTCCTTTCTTTTAAAATCTATTGACTCGTAATATATATATGATATATATATGTATCATACAAAGTGGAAATAATTTATTTTTTTTATTCTTGAACTAACTGCACTTTTCGTTTCTCCTCCTTTTCTAATTTTTAAATATAGATCTATCTCATTTTTATTGTATGTAAATTAGTACACATATGTAAATAGAAGCAATTTTATTACTATACCGGCAGAGAGAAAACTGAGAGGTGTCATGGCCTGCTTATAGGTGATCCCTGAAAGCGATACTTCCTCTATGAACATTGAAAACGTGGACATTAACTACAAAGCCAATGTCCATGAATGTTCTCAGAGGATAATATATAATGTGCACAATTTCTGGTTTTGTTCCGTGCTATGTGCACGAAATGCCGGTAGCACCAGACAATCATTATTTTGAAAATAATATATAAATATGATAAATAATAATTTTTATAAAAATAATTTTTATAAATTACTTACCTATATGTGTATGTATGTGTGCCCATACGTTGTCCAAATAATTTTAAATATAAGAATAGACTATATGAGTATTGGAGTATATTACCGCCGGTATAACTCTCAGGTTCATGAGAGTACTGAAAACTCTTCACCTAGTAAATGCCTTCGTTAAGGCGGAGATACAGGGGAGGAAAAATTGAGGAGGAAAAATTTTTTTATTTTTTTTTATTTTTTTTAACACAGTTTTTAAACAAAGAATATAATACATATAAAAAATATATATTACATAATTATAATATATACAACGTAAATTATAATTAATTTGCAATTACATAAAATGCACATTACAAATTATTAAATTATGTAATATAAAAATAATTACATTCGCGCGATTGCGAGATACGCATAATTTTTATAATATGATAATCGAAACCATCAATAGACACGCGTGCGATATAATTATTATCACACAAATGTTAACAAACGAAGATATTTTAGCAAACATTTGTGATCCGTATTGTTTATGAACATAAAATTCACCGACCGATTTACTTGCGAATTTTTATAAGATAAATCGCGATTTAAAATTCGCGATAAACCGCGACGAGTAAATAAATCGATAATATTCAAAATATTCAATTGCAGATACGCGAGTGACATACCGGTAATATCCGATAAAAAGAGGAGCGATCTTAAAAATGGAGAACGATTAACATCTTGTTTCTACATCAGATTTCGCAAGATCAATCTGCGAAGAAAAGTTAAGTGATCCATTAAACGTCGGGAATTTCACTGTAGGAGGGAACGAATCCTGGATCTTCCGGACTATTTCCGATAGCAATGATTTCAGTATTAAATCAAAGACAATTATCCCTCGTCATTATTTTCAACTCACGAAATTGATATTCACGTCAGAAAACATGTTCTTCCATTACTAAGAAATATATTTCTTTATTGAAAATTAAATGGATATAACCTTTGTTATTGAAATGTGATTACGAACGATTATATTTATAATTAATAAAATACATGCATTATTGGAGTTTGTGTTAAATGTGCGAACACATAATTTGGGGTACCGTCGCGCGCGAGACGAATCGAACCCGATAACAGCAAGATTTTAAAAATTTCAATTCGAATAGTGTTCAAAATAAAATAAATGAAATAATTTTAAATATATAATTAATTCTAGATTAATTATCTAGATTCTTATTCTTGTAACGTTTAAATTAATAATTTTTTTTTCTTTTAATGAATATCTTACTGATATAGGGGTACCCATTCGATTCGTCTCTAAATTTTTAAGTATTCGCACATTTTATGTAACATTCATGTATAATTTCGCGTATATATAATATATTATATTAACAA
This sequence comes from Camponotus vicinus, assembly GCF_025532165.1. Lineage (NCBI taxonomy): Eukaryota > Metazoa > Arthropoda > Insecta > Hymenoptera > Formicidae > Camponotus > Camponotus vicinus. Next base: position 7,350,240 of record NW_028141949.1, read on the forward strand.
AAATTATAAAAATATTTTAGATACGTTAATTTGTGCATGTATTTTAAATAATTTTTTCAAATTAATTAATAATTAATAAAATATATTCGTTCGTAATCATTTTTATCATAAAAATTAATTAAAATTAATTAAATTATGAAATTATTTAAAAAATTAAAATTTATACACAACGCTATATCCATATTTAATCTACTATTAAATCTTTCTGGCATTATATAGACAATAATGATATCAATCCTAATAATGAAGAACATTTTTTAACGAAGAAAAGAAAAGATACATTTCTCTCATCTAAATATATATTATTTAAATTAATTCGACGTTAAAGAAGCGTATCGTCGTTGAATTACTACCGAAATCATTGCTTTCGGAAATTGCCAGGAAAACCTGGGATTAGTTCCAATCTTACAATAAAAATTCCCAACTTTTAACAGGCCACCGAACTAGGCTCGCGAATGGATCTCACAAGAACCGGTGAGAAATAATTCTCCATGATGAAAATCGTTTCGACTCCTCGGCGGTACGAGCCACGCAATTTTTATTAACGTTTATTTAACGGAAGAAACAACGATAACTCTTTTATTAAAACGACAATCTCGTCTAAGAATGCGAAAAGAACGCGGCAAAAACACGGTGATTTCACAACCGTAATTTATTAATTTATTTATGAATATTTTCCGATACGAAATTCGTAAGTATAAATATAATTGAAAAAACAAATTATTAAATTCATAATAATTAACTCGCGATTCTATAATATCGAAGGTGATCGTTAAATTTTGTGAAGCTAATATTTAATCGTTGACTTATCACATCGAATCTTCACACTCTTATTCGATAATTCTTTATATTTAATTAGCAATATTTAGGAATATTATCTGACGAGAGGGACAGCGATAAAAATCTTTTGTTAAAACGATAATTTTGTATAAGAACTTATATTAAAAATTTTATATTTGATCGCGCGATGTATATACTTAATATGTATACCTATACATTAGACGGCTCTCCCGGTTTCGATACGAGCGAAAATCCCATTTCACTTATGAGAATCAACTTCGAGCCAACCGGTCGGGATTGCAACGATACAACGAGCAAGGACTAAGCCCAAACCGGAAAGAAGACGAAACGATTGACGGAAATAGAGGAAAATGAAGTTCACCAACTCTTTTTCGCGCATAATTATCCTATCTTGTATCGAACCTGGACCCGCTAAGCACGATTTCAGGTGCTCCGCCCGGACATATTATGCCTCCCGCGGTTGCTATATGCTACACCAGGCTAGTAGACGGCAAAAGAAGAGGATACCCACATTTTTTAAATGCTTACATTCAGCAATTTAGAAAATGGGGAGGCAACCCCTTTTACCGAGCGAAAATCGTGCCTAGGGGAATCCACTCGACTCCTCGACAGGGTTAACACACGCAGTGCGTGTGGCTGTAGACGAGCAAAGAGAAGGGACCCATTGACGACCATTCCGAGCAATCGATCGAGTTCTAACTAATTCGGGCCGAATCACTTGACGAAGCACGAAGCAAGAGTGTACGTTGCATAGCAACGTGTGCAAACTCGAAACATCCCAGTTAGTTGGCATCGGAAGTAGAGACTCGTGACAATAAATGAAATTGGGATTTTATATGAAAAGTCCAAAAGTTCCGCGAAAACGCGACGACGCGAGAATACTACAACGCGAAAACGCGGTAACGAAGCGCTTGCCGTCCGCGGCACCGACGACGCGAAAGGGTACTTAGCTTCCCATTCAGGCACCTTAAGATTTATCATAAATAGAAAAATTTAAGATAAACCTCAAGGCACCATCCAAGTACTAAGCCCTCCCACCGCGACAAGGTGTACCCCATGGGAGGGTTATATTATATAAAATTTTATATATAATATAATACATAATTTGAAATTTATTTTGTAATATAGTACATAAATTTAAATTCGCAAATATAAACAATAAATAAAAATATAAAGGATAAGAGAACATCTATTATACAAAGCCATGTTCAAAATAATTGATTTTAAACCTAATTATTGCGCGCAATTAATTTTTACATTTTTACTTTTAAATAGATATATTTTAATATTATAAACTGCGTAATTACAAAATAATTTATATTTCTTAGATATAAACTTTTAAAAATATGACAAATAAAAAAATTTCTATTTTTTTATATGTGAAATATTTAAATAAATATATTAATTTGAAATGTTTTATAAAATATAAAAGTATCTGAAAATATTAATTAATAAAAAATTTTATAAATGTTTTAATTATTTTAAAATAAAATGAAATATTTTTTATAAGTATATGTATTATATATGTTACAAATTAAAATCACTATTAAATCACAATCAAAGAAATAAAACGAAACGAGAAATATATATATTTTGAATATATATATTATTGATAAATAATTTATATATTGTTGCGTCCGCGGAACGCGGTATATATCGAACGCGATATATATCGAACGCGCGCGACACAATCGGCATACGCTGACGCTCGTGCACTCGTAAATAATAACGCGATTTAAGGTGCACAAGAATTTTAATAAATCGCGAGTAACATACAAGAATTCAGAATAATCGTAAAACGGATCACAAATAGACGCGCGTCCGCACAACTTGACAGCTGGGCTTAGACTCTCTGACAGTCGTTGTTTATAACAATATCTTGACAACGCGCGCGAAAACGATCTTCTTCGAATGAATTCAACGGGTGACGAATACATTCAGCGGGACGGGACGCGGGGACGCAACAATATAATAAATAATGAATGAGATAATTAATTTATATTAATGACTTACATCATATCTTATTGATCCATCCACTTCCAAAACCTCCTTTTTTCTTTTGCTTCCTTCGCTCTTTTCTCGTGGCACTTTAATCCTCGTTGCACTTACACTTATTCACGAAAAGTTCCTCGTTGCACTTACAATTGTGTTTAGAGAAAGAATTTGATAATATATGAAACGTCTCACATCACTACTTCACTGCTCAAGAGCCACTGAGCGAATGATCGTAAGTCAAGAACATTACCGCGGTACTGTTTATATCGCCAGGGTCGACTATGTAAAGAAAGAATTTGATAATATATGAAACGTCACTACTTTATTGCTTAAGGTTACTGTGCGAATGACCGTAAGTCAGAAACATTACCGCGGTACTGTTTATATCGCCAAGTTCGACTTATACTACGTTATTGTTATAATTCGTTGTTGAAATCTTCTATGAGTTATTGCCGATTAAGAAAATTTAAAGCATTGGCTGAAATTTATTTAATTTTAATAGATATCGTTAAGGAAATTATTATAATAAGCATTAATAATCGAAAGATCATAACAAAATTAATTCTTTTATCCCCTTTTATGTATCCCCTGTTTCAATTTTTATTTGCAGTAATTAATGATTGCGATGCGATAAAGATTTATCGTTGCGATACAGTTTGATGTCGTTTATTATAAGTTAATTAATTTTTAATTATTAATAATTATATCAAATCATGTTTCGATACTAATCGTAATCGTGTTTAGAAAAATATTCGACAATATGCGAAGCAAAATATGTAGTATAATTATAATATAATTTATAAATTGATGATGCTATCAACATCAAATAAATATATATTCGAATTTATTCAAATATTTTCAATAATACGAATAATTTGATGTTGCATGAGAGCATTATAACACACACGCTTGGACTTACAATAATATTATATATATGGAAAGAAAGAGAAAGAAAAGTCCGGAGAGTAAGATAATTTTTCGAAAAATGAAGATATTGCAAGATATATTTTCCATTCTTCGAGACTTTTATTCAAGATTTATTCTCTATTGTGAGTGTTATAAATAACTTTTACACATAGTTTTGTTATAATTTTCATAATAACTTGATATACATAATAAATTGTTATATAGAATATACCAGGTGTATGCATAAGTTTTTTCCGGTTTTTTGGTAAAAAAAAACACGCAATTTTCAAGGGAAATTAATTTTTTTTTTATTCAAAATATTGGCCATCGGCTTCTACACATTTCGCCCATCTTTCAGGTAATTTATGAATACCATGCCAGAAAAACTGTTTCTCTTTTGCGGCAAACCATTCGTCGAGCCATTTTCCAACTTCCTCGAAATTGCTGAAGTGCTGCTCTGCGAGCGCGTGCCCCATTGATGCGAAGAGGTGATAGTCAGATGGCGCCAGGTCTGGGGAGTACGGCGGGTGCGGAAGGATGTCCCATCCAAGCGATTTCAAAGTGTCTTTCACTGGTTTTGCTGTGTGAGACGGCGCATTGTCGTGTAACAAAATCACTTTGCCATGTCTTCTGGCCCATTCCGGTCGTCTTTCGATTAATGCGTGGTTTAAATTAATCATTTGTTGGCGATAGCGTTGTGTATTAACGGTTTCGCCGGGCTTCAAGAGTTCATAATACACAATACCGCTCTGGTCCCACCAGACATAGAGCATGGTCTTCTTGCCGAAGCGATTTGGCCTTGGTGTTGATGGACCGGCTTCGCCAGGTGAAAGCCACGATTTTTTCCGCTTCGGGTTTTCAAAATATATCCATTTTTCGTCACCCGTCACAATTCGATACAAAAATGATTTCCTTTCGTGGCGTTGAAGCAGCATTTCACATTTGATTTTGCGATTTTCCATTTGACGTTCATTCAAATCGTGTGGGACCCATTTACCGAGTTTATTGATCTTCCCCATTGCTCGTAAACGTCTGCTGATTGTTTCTTGTGACACATGTAATGCTTCTGCTAATTGCCGTTGAGTTTGAGTTGGGTCATCATCCAATAACTCCTGCAATTGCTCGTCTTCGCATTTTTGTGGTCTACCAGAGCGCTCACTGTCTTTCACATTGAAATCACCACTTTTAAATTGTCGAAACCATGTCTCACATGTTCTAATCGATGGAGCGTGTTCACCATATGTTTCTACCAGCAAACGATGACTTTCAACAGCCTTTTTCTTTTGATTAAATAAGAAAAGCAATGCGTGCCGCAAATGTTCTTTTTCAGGCACAAAACTCGACATGATCACTGAACGATAAAACAAAGACGCTAGTTTTTGGCGGACTCAACTTGTGTGTGTTTGTAGTTTTAAATGTCAGACGAACAAAATGACGTATGTGTCAAATTAATACGCTGCGTACTTTTCGCTGGCGCCATCTCTTAGTTAAACCGGAAAAAACTTATGCATACACCTGGTATACATAGAATATTTTATTATATTACACGAAAATATCAGAAATGCGTACAATGTAAAATTTATTAGAAATTTTTAGATTGGCATATATAGCTGATATAATCTATCGCAATCAAAAGAATCACTAATAAATTTATCGATTATGTCTTTCAATTAAGAAAGAGTACCCGGAATTTTAATGTATTTTGTAAGGTTTTCTAAAAGAAATATTATCGCGAAAAGATAAACTAAGTTTCGATGTTACCCAATGATTAAATGAGAAAAAAAATCGCGATTTAAATTTCACGAATATACATGACAAATAAATAAATTGACAGTAATAGTAATATTTAATTACAATCCGTGTAATTTTTATAATAATCGCAACACAACGTGCGCACACGCAATATAATTATTATCGTTTTATATGATAATAAAAAAGTATCAAGTAATTAATTTTTCTGTTGCATTTAACAGTTAACACTTAGCAATAAAACGATAATTTATTTTATTGTAATTTTTATAAGAATAATTATTTCTTTAACGATACTTAAAGATTATGTGTATTTTATTCGATGTTTTATCATTCAACTTTTTAACAATCTAAATACAATTCAAATTATTATTAATTTTAATTCTTGTCACACACTTCTATTTTTAAATCAATATGTCAAAAATCAAATTCAAATATAATCAATTAATATTCTTATAGATCTATTCTTTATAAAACTCAAAATAATTTATTTTGTAAAACTAATTATTACGCGCAATCAATTTTTTTATCTTTTAAGAAAGATTTATCTCTGATATTAAGACTTTAAATGTAAAACTAGCAAAAAAATGTTTCTTTATTATAAATTTTTGAAAAATATAATTATATAAAGAGAGTATGTTAATTTTCATATATGAAATATTTAAAGAATTATATTATTTTAAAAATATTTTATAAAATATTAAAATATTTATATATAAAAATATTAATTAATAACAAAAATATTATAAATGCTTTATTATAGATACTTTAAATGTGTTAAAATAAAACCTGGAATATTTTATACATGCATTATATTACGTAATAAAAAAATAATAAGCAATATGTCTATTTTCAAATTAATATATATTGTTGCTTCCGCGGAACGATATGTATCGAACGCGCGCGACACAATTGATCGGCACACGCTCGCACTCGCGCACTCGGAAATAATAATACGGTTCTTTGAAACACAAGAATCACGAAACATAGAACCACGAGAAACATACAAGAACTCAGACAATCCGTAAAACGAAACACAGATTTTAACGCGCGACCGCTCAGCTTAACAGCTGGGCTCAGACTCAGCTGACCGTCGTTGATGTTAAACAACCTCTTAACAACGCGCGCGGAGACGATCTTCTTCCATCGACGTACTTCCCGACAGAATAACGGATGGCGTATACATCCGCAGGAACGAGACGCGCGGACGCAACAATGTAAATAATAAATAATTTTTATAAATTACTCACCGCATATCTCTCTGGCTGCTTCAGGCTCTCTCACTGTTCTCTGGCTGTCCGATACTTTTCCAGATGTCCTTCTCCTTTCTTCATCCTTTGCTTGCACTCTCACAGCACTCATGTTCACTCGCGAACAAACAATTAATTATATTTAGTCATATGTAGAAACGATTACGAGACACTTTGCACGGCACTCCCGATCGCGAATAATTACGAGAAACACACTTTAATATATCTTTAGTATAAGGGATAAAGAAGTACGATTCGCTCGACGTTTTTATGAGATCAAATTAAATACTAATTCATTACAAATGTTGTTTTTATTATTGATATATGTATGCAATACATGTATATTAATACGAATTATAGTCAAAAGTTTAATATAATTGAAAGTCATGATACAATAATCATTTAATTAATAATTAATTTAAGAATATACGACGCATTTCGCACTACGATCTTTACTGCTCGAGTGTTGCCGTGTGAATGATACCAAGACCGTATGACTAGCGCGCTATTGTTTACATCGTCAAGGCCGAACACCGTGTTATTGTCCGTTCGTCATATCGAAATATATTGTATTATATTATATTATATTTTATATTATAATATAATATAATATAAATATGTTAAAGTACGTAAAATATATCGATGACGAACAGACAATAATACCGACCTTGGCGTAAACAATACATATATTTTATATTATATTATATTATATTATATTATATTTTACGTATTTTGATACAGCAAATAATTTGTCGATATTGATCGCGATCGCGTTTAGAAAAGGATTTAACGGAGCGCCTTGTACTACTACTTTACTCTTTGAGTGTCGTCGCGCGAATAATAATAGAGCCGAGAAAATTAGTCCGAAAGACCGTGTTATTATTATTTTTTTATCGAAACATTTTTCAAGACTATGGCATATAAACATTAGCGCGCTATTGTTTACGCCGCTAAGGTCGGTGTTATTGTCTTGTCATCGAAATATTTTACGTACTTTAGCATACACACACACACACACACACACACACACACACACACACACACACGCGCGCGCGCGCGCGCGCGCGCGTGTGTGTGTGTGTGTGTGTGTGTATATATATATATATATATATATATATATATATATATATATATATATATATATGGAATATATTAAAGTATATAGAAGTACTTTAGATTATATAGATTTTTTAATTATGTGATTATTTATTAAAAGATTGTATGATGTATCATGGAGCCTTACATTATATTAATTGTTTAGATCCACGATTCAATTATTTTACTGTGCGTCCTTATAATCCGAATTATATTTCATTGATTGAAAAATAAAACAATAAAACGTCGCAGACATATTATATTCGACTCTATAAATATCTATAAATATTAAAGAAATAATTTCTGCTCGTAAAAATCGATTTCATATCGAAATAATAATTTATTATTTTAGATTTCTGTTACTATATGATTCTTATTATAATTGATTAAATGAATAAATTACGAAATATGCGATTCGAGAATTTTCGTCGCGGTATGTATATAGATATTAATTATGTGTTATTTATAAAAGTTAATTAATCATATTGTTATAATAAATAATTTTCCGATGTTAATCGCGATCGTATCTAGAAAAGAAATTTAACGGCGTATCACTATATTACTCGTTAGAAAATATTAGACAATAACGTATGAAATTATATAAATCGTTTCGCAATCGACATGTAGATATTACAATGCTATCTGTATCTCATTTATATAATTTCATATGTTATTATCTAATATTTTCTCTAATGTGTTATATTAATTATTTTGTTTCAATTTTTAATCACGGTAATGAATGATTGCGATTCGATAAAGATTTATAGTTGCGATACAGTTTCATGTCGTGAATTAATTTTTAATTAATTAATTTATATTAATATTTAAAGTAAATTATGTTTCGATACTAATCGTAATCGTGTTTAGTAAAAAAATTACAATACAATACGAAACGTTTCTCACCACTACCTTATTACTCGAGAGTCACCATGCGAATGATGACAAAGCCGAAACATAGCGCGCTACTGTTTATATTTTATATTGCCAAAGTCGAACACCGTGTTATCAATAATTCGTTGCCAAAATATTTTATATATTATAAAATGTACATTAACGCGGAATATTAAATTAATGAAGTATTTTAATTTATTGATTAAAATTGATTATTTATTAAACAATTTATCCTTTCATTATACTAATTATTTGCATCTATAATTCGATTGATTTACTTCGTGTTCTCTCACAATCCAAATTACATTTAGATTGTCAAGTAGAACGATAAAGTAACACGGATGAAATATATTTGTGACTCTAAATATTATAATAATAATTATTGTCCGTAAAAATCGCAACGATCGAAGTAATTATTTAATATTTTGGATTTCTATCATTTAATCGATTTTCGATTAAATTGTATATTGTTTAATAACAAGGATTGAGAAAATTAAAACATTGGTCGAAATATAGTTAATTCTAATATTAAAGCTTTAACATAGCGCGCTACTGTTTATCTTTTGTATTGCCAAAGTCGAACACCGTGTTATCGATAATTCGTTGCCGAAATATTTTATATATTATAAAATATACGTTAACGCGGAATATTAAATTATAGAAGTATTTTCATTAATTAATTAAAATTGATTATTTATTAAATAACTTATCATGGAACCTTTCGTTATGCTAATTATTTGAATTTATTCGATTATTTTATTTTCAAAGTCAAATTCTATAATATTTAGTTTTGCATTTTAGAAGACTGACTTAGAGCGAGCTAAATAAATAAATAAATAAATAAATAAAAAATAAATAAATGATGTTGAGAAGAAAAAGAACACACATAAATAAATAATAGCGTGGAAAGAGAGAACATACTAATATTTTTATAATATAATAAATAACATACTAATATTTTTATAATATAATAAATTATTATTAATTAAATTATTTCTATTTTTATTTATATTATTTATATTATCAGAGAGACATATATGTTACCCTCTGAACATTCGTGAACATTGGCTTTGTAGTTCATGTTCACGTTTTTAATGTCCACAGAGGGAGTATCGCTTCCAAGGATCACCTAAAAGCGGGCCATGACATCTTTCAGTCTTCTCTCTGATACCGGCATCCTTTCATAGCCGGCACATTAATCGCTGCAAAAGCTTAGGCCGGTATTCATAGTCCGATCTTATATTTGAGATCGTCTTAAGTTCGAGCTTGAAATGCTACGCAGCCATTTGATTTTGATTGAATGAGGTCTTAAGTCAACCTCGGACCAGACTTAAGACAATCTTAAATATAAGATCGGACTATGAATACCGGCCTTTGAAATAAAATCAATTTACGAGCTAGAGTTGCATAGTAGAAGCATTTCGTTTCAAAATGGACCAATCAGAGGCAAAGATTCTTTACTTTGATTGGTCAATCAAATAGTCAAACTTCGAAACTTTCATAGCATCAAATAAAAAAACAAAAAAAATAATAATTAATAATAATAATAATAAAATTAATAAAAATTAAATAATAATTAAATAATAAAAATTAGAAATTAATAATTAAATAATAAAAATTAGAAATCAATAATAATTAAATAATAAAAGTTAGAAATTAATAATAATTAAATAATAAAAATTAGAAATTAATAATAATTAAATAATAAATAATAATAATATAATAAATAATTAGTAATAAATGATAATTATATAAATGATAATTAATAAAAGTTAATAATAATAAGAAATAATTTCCTATGTTTATTAAATGATAATGTCCCGAATATATCCGAGTTGTGCCTCTCTTCCTACAATCCTATCCCTACCCCTACCTTCCTCTTATGCTCCTATCATTCAAGAAGAGGCTATGAATGCACGTGCATGTGATCGCATGTGAATAGCATGAGTGGTACGATCGTGATCTATTCGATAGAGTTTTATTTTGCAAATAAGAAAAGATAAAATGCCGGCGGGAAACGAGAACGACGTGAAGCTATTTCAAACGATCGGCCTGAGCGAGCAGAAGGCTAAGGAAACTTTAAAAAATGGAAACGTCACGAAGAATCTCAAACTGGCCATAGATGAGGTTAGTAGACTGATTCGATCTTATAATAATTGAATCTTAAATTTTGCCTAGATTGTATTTTCTAAAATTAAATTGGAAAATAATAATAATAGGTGAATTCGAAAATATAAAACTCGTAAAATAAATTTAAAAAAATGAAATCCGTCGTATTCTTGCGTGTCTTGCATCATTGTTTTTTTATTCGACTTATAGTTGCGTCATATCTAAAGATTAAAATACTTTAATCTCTTAAAGCATACAAACATTTTAACGATATTTAGAAAACATGAAACATCTTTGAGATGCCTTTGAGGTGTTTTTTTACACACATGTGTTATCTGCATATATTTGTAACATTAACTATAAATTCTTTGTAAACATGTTTAATAAAAAATATGATATTTTTAAGATATTTTAGAGATTTTTTCTTTATCTGTATATATTTTTGTTATTTGCATACTTTTGTTCCTTTTCTCTTTTCATTTCATAGAAATTTTCATAGATTTGCATATTTTTTCAGGTTTTATAGATTTGCATTTTTTGCTTAATTTTTACTTTTATTCTATAGATCATTTTGAATACTATACTTCTTTGAAAATAATAAGTTATGCAATTTTATAATTAATAGAATAATTAATATATTAATTTATAATAAATTAACATATTCCATGCCAAATATATAACATATAATAAATATTATAAGCTATAAATTATAAACTAAATTATTTCTTTGGCAATATCAGATGCTTTGCAATTCATGTGGCATGAATGATTGTTTCGGCATGGAATGTGTTAACAAGAAAACATATGTATTAAAGATTTATTTAACACTTATAGGCAGCTAAACATGGTCCTGTTCCTCAAGATATTGGCGTTTTACTGTATCATCTAGCTTCCAAGATTAAAAATCAAATTGTAGATAAGATACCATTTATTACTAATTATATAGTTGAAAAGAAGCTGGATACTGTGCAGAGAATTGATGCTGCATTGAGTTATCTGCTGGCTAATGTGAATAATGCTCTTAATATAGCAGAATTTGAAGAATTTTGTGGTATAGGAGTGGTAGTTTCACCTGAACAAATAGAGGAGGAAGTAGAGAAAATCATAAAAGCACATGAAAAAGAGATAATAGAAAAGAGGTAAATAAAATATTTAAAAAATATATATTATTTAAGTTTAATTCTCCAATAACATGTATGCAATATATTTAAATGAAGAATTAAACATAAAAAAACAATGTTAAATTGCCATAAATAATTACAATATTTTGTGTTACATTTATATTTTAATAGGTACCGCTTTAATTCTGGTCCATTGATGCAACAAGTACGCAACATTCTAAAATGGGCAGATGGTAAAGCAGTAAAGAATGAATTCGATATTCAACTCCTCTATCTATTGGGCCCAAAAACTGATGCTGATCTTATACCAGTGTCTAAAATGAAACAGCCAAAAGACAAGCAAACAAAAGCTAAAAAATCTGAAATTGTAAAAGAAGGTGAACTATAAGCACTGCTTGTGTATCATATTTAAAAAATACTTGGAATATTTATTTCCAAGATTATGTAACTTCTCTATTTCAAAAATTGTTAAAAACTTTAGAACAGAAAGAAGTATCGAATGGAGAGAAGATAGAAGCACAAACTATAAGTGAACTCATGAAGACCAAGATTCACTTTCATAAACCCGGGGAAAATTATAAAACCGAGGGATATATCGTAACGCCAAACACGCATCGTCTATTGCAGGAACACTTGAAAGCAACTGGTGGTAAAGTGAGAACTAGGTTCCCACCAGAGCCTAATGGAATTTTACATATTGGACATGCAAAGGCTATTAACATCAATTTCGGGTATGTGACACTATATTTGATCTTGCACAAGTCGAATATATTCTGATATGTTAAAAAAATGAAACTCACAGGTATGCTGCTGCACATGATGGCATGTGTTATTTGCGATATGATGATACAAATCCTGAAAAGGAAGAGGAGAAATTTTTCACTGGGATACGAGAGATGGTAGAATGGCTCGGTTATAAACCGGCCGCGATCACGCATTCGTCGGACTATTTCCAGCAGTTGTACAAATGGGCTGTGGAACTTATAGAAAAAGGCTTAGCTTATGTTTGTCATCAATCGAGCGAGGAAATGAAGGGTTTCAATCCTCCGCCAAGTCCTTGGCGTAATAGGCCGATCGCAGAGAGTTTGCAACTATTTAATGTAATAATGAAATAGTTGTCTCGAATGTATTTTCTCGATTAGTCTTATATATTCATCTATCTTATTCTAAAAAAATAGGATATGAAAGATGGTTTGTTAGAAGAGGGAGAAGCAACCTTGCGCATGAAAGTGACTTTAGAGGAAGGCAAACAGGATCCTGTCGCATATAGAATAAAATATTCACCGCATCATCGAACCGGTGATCAATGGTGCATTTATCCCACTTATGATTACACTCATTGCTTGTGCGACAGTATTGAAAATATCACTCATTCTCTCTGCACGAAAGAATTCCAATCGCGAAGATCATCCTATTATTGGCTTTGCAATGCCTTGGACATTTATTGCCCTGTACAATGGGAATATGGGCGATTAAATGTTAATTATACTGTAATTTCTAAAAGAAAAATTGCCAAGTTAATAGAAGAGGGAATAGTATCAGATTGGGATGATCCCAGGTTCAGTATAAAATGAATAGTAATATATAGATTTCTAATAATATTCTATAGTATTAATGTATTTTACACACACACATAAACATATATATACTGTTCTTTTTACAGATTATTTACATTGAGTGCACTACGTAGACGTGGATTTCCGCCAGAAGCCATAAATAATTTCTGCGCTCAAATGGGTGTAACTGGTGCACAAGCGACCGTCGATCCAGCAGTGCTGGAAGCAGCTGTTAGGGATGTCCTAAATCTTACAGCTCCGCGATTTATGGTTGTTCTAGAGTCCATTAAATTGACTATAAGAAATTTCCCTCACAAAAAACCTCTAAAATTGACTGTACCCGATTTCCCTAACGAACCAGAGAGAGGGCATCATGAAATTACATTTAATGAAATCGTATACATAGAAACTTCGGACTTTAAAGAGGTATATTTGAATATTTTTGTTCGTAATTTTTTCTGGAAATTTCTCACATTTATAGTTTTATTTAAATACATGTTTGTGTGGTTGCAGATTGAAGAGAAAGGGTTTAGACGCTTGACGCCGAAACAACCTGTAGGTTTGAAGCACGTAGGCATCGTGGTGACGTTTGAAAATATCGAGAAAGATGCCAGTGGCAATATCATAAACATAACGGTTAGACAAGATCCTGTTTCAGAAAACAATAAACCAAAAGCGTTTATACATTGGGTGTCAAATCCAGTATTGGCATCTGTTAGACTATACGAGCGTTTGTGAGTAATATTTTTTAAATTATTAACTATGAGAATATTATGTGAATTCTGATGTGATTAAGATATTTTTAATTTTCCAGATTCAAACACAAAAATCCTGAAGATACAAATGAAGTACCCAATGGATTTTTAAGTGACATTAATCCTATCAGCAAAAAAGAAGTTGTAGCATATATGGATGAAAGTTTATCTAAAACGGCAAAAGTTTACGATAAGTTTCAATTCGAACGTATAGGTTTTTTCTCGGTCGATCCCGATACCAAGCCTAGAAAGGTAAATGTGTGTGTATGCAAAATTACATTTAGCATGCACATTGCATTAATATGCTTTTGTTTATTTCAGCTTGTTTTCAATCGCACTGTAACGTTAAAAGAAGATGCAGGAAAAATATAAATGTATTTTCAGAGAAAGTTTTATATTAAACTGAACACCAAAAGAGAACAATATTTGCTACTACTTTTGTCATTCTTTTTATACTGTTTATGAAATATGAGCCAAAAAGACCATATGCTCTAGTATATGATGATAAATAATTTTATTTCATAGATCTTGTTCTTTTTAGTTCTTTGAAATATATATATTATATATTTATATATAACACATATATATTTATATATAATCATGTTATTAGTTCAGTTTTTCAATTTCAAGCTGTAAACTGTTAATAATATGATAAATATTTTTGCAAGATATGTGATATATTTCCTTTCATTATATATCGTTTTATGTTCCTATATTATATATATAACTTGTCAAATTGAATTTTATATATGTATTTTCACTTTGTAATAATTTCCATTTACGAATATTGAATAAATTTAATATACTGATTGTAATGTTATTTTCTATTAAAATCCATGTCTATTTATTCATTATACAAGATTCATAGGTAGGGACCATATACTTGATATTTATGAAAGCATCTTCACCACCATATCTTTCCAGTACTTCAAGCGTTTCTTGTATAATATCCGCCGCATTCTCTCCTCTTTGTTGAGAATAATCAATACCCTCTCCAAGATTTACTAGAGAATCATCAGAGACTTCAGTTTTATTTTTATATATAAATGCAAGAGGAGAGTTAAAAGGATATACTCACCATTCCTGTCTTTGAGTAAATTAGGAATAGGTAAAATTTGTCTAAAATATGGAACTAAAGCTTCACCAACACAATCTGCCGAACGTACTAAACGTTGAAGTGCTTTCATGGTGGTGCAAATTATCTCGGGCATTCTCGTATTCAAAGCATCTAAAGTTTTTTTTTTCAATAATAGTATATATAATTTATCTTTTTTAGACAAAGTTTTGTTCACAGGACTTACTCTTGATAGGTATGATCAGTTGAGGAACAACGGGTAATATTTTTGGGCCACCATGTTCCAGCATATCTGATATACCCTGCTCCACTAGAAATTTATATGGTTGTTCCGTTTCGGTTAATCCATCGAAAAACATTGGTAGATAATGATGAAAATCCAAGTCTTCTATATCTACTTTCCAATTAATTTTTTGATCATAGCCGTCATTTTCCAAGGAGATAGGAAATACACCGCGTTTATAGAACTTGCGGAAAGTCGACGGTTTCGGTGGACGAGGTTTGTACAATCCGCATCGTGGTGGTTTTGCAACGACTGTATTTTCCTGCATTAAAATTGACATCGTGTATTATCGCGTGTTATATTCATCCTTATCACTTTATTAAGCATGTCACCTGCAGAGCTTGTATAGTGAATGCAGGGACGACCCGTGGCTTTCTCTTTTTATATCTCGGTATATCTTTCCGAATCTCCGTCCAAAATTCTTTCTCGTTTACCATTTCAATGATCACTTCGTTTTTTCAGTATTCAAATTACACATTAAATATTTATTTATACATTCAACATATACTCCAATATGACAAAAGATTATGAAAGTACAAATATGAAGCAGATTTAGATCAAACATATTGTCTCCTAGCAACAAAATTTCTATCGACATCTGTTCATCGTATCACAAGATTGAATTATATCTATTTACACTATGGAAAGATACATAACTCAAAAAGTATATAATACTTCTATAAGTTGCACAAATGAAATAATTATACATATTATATATAAATTAAACAACATTGCATCACAAAAATATAATTTCGTTTGTCTTATATATCAGTATCAAATCATAAAATTTAGTGACACATTGAACGTAAAAAAATTTGTCCTGCTACAGTAAATGTTTTTGTTTTTATAAAATATATTTTATGTGTACATCTTATTTTTACAATGCCTGCAATATTGGACGCGGTCGTGTTCGCACAAGTCGCTTTCCATAATGAACTTGCTTGTGAAATTGTGGATCATTAAATAGAAGTTCCCTCTTTTGTGGTTCAGATTTGTATGCTGTGTTTAATTATTAAGGAAAATAATGTATATATTAAACATTATACAAATGTGATATATATTCGAAGAAAAATAAATTAACTCTTCACACATATTATGAATAATATGAAAAGGATATTTTTGAAGTAATTTGAACATTCCTGTGCCCACTGGAATTGGAATGCCCATTATTATTGATTCCGATACACCACATATAGCATCTCTCTGTCCATAATATGCTGAATCAAATAGATGGTCAGCAGTTTTCTCAAACTGCAATAGACAACTCATTTGTAAAAGACGTTTTCTTTGAAATTCTATTTACATTATAAAATTAAAGAAGAACTAATGAAAGAACTTAAAATTTATTATATTAAAAAAAAGGCATATAAATATATCACAAAATGAAAGTGAAAAGTGAAAAATTTTACCGATGCTAAGTTTAAAACTGATTCTTTCATCTTGTCTAAGCCTTGTCTCGTAATACCAAGTACTTCTCCTCTACAGGTCATTAAATCTGCCAGAAGTATTAGATGTCGACGATCAACACTGATTCCGTGATTTTCCATTACCGATTTAATTTCTGCCATGATAGTTGTTCTTGCTGCTTCTATTCCGAGTGTTTTAAAGACCTAAAAAGTCATATAAATATGTTTTATTTAATACTGATTTTTCTAAAATTTGATTTCTCTTACTTCTAACGTATTATTCGACGTCGTCTTTTCGCCGAGGACGCCATATGTTGCCATAACGTCTCTAAAATTATCCCCTTCAACAAACAATTTCCATTTCGTTTTCCCATCAGATGTTTCATCATGTACAACCACTCTAGAAACTGATGGCATGCCCTGCAATAAATAAACATTTTAAGTATGTAAAATATAAAGATTCATTTTTTTAAAAAAAAAAAAAGGTTTTTGGAAAAATCTAAGTAATGTATTGTACAAGTATCAGAATGTTTGATGACTCATTTTAACTTAAATATTTCTTTGTATTTATCTTAAATATCTAAAATATTTTTTATACAATTTTATAGTGTGAAATATATATAATATAATAAGATTACATCACTGCATTTTATATATATAAAATATACACGCACGTACGCATACATTTTTACCTTCACTACAATTTTTGGAAGTGCATCCATTAGACGACGAAACGGAAAATTGGGATTCTCTTTTTGTTTAGTTGGTTGAATAGTAATAACTGAGTCACCTATCGCACGCACATTCTTTGAAGTTAGCTTCAATTTTGACGTACAGAGTCTAAAATTATAAATTATTTCTCATCACCCAGTCTAATATTAATATATGAAAGATTATTTTTTTCTAAAGAATGCATTATTAATGTAAATCTCCAACTAAATACTTACATATAACATATAGAATTGACATTCACTTCCAATTTCAACAATTTTATTTTTTCCATGTTCAATTTTATCCTAAGGAAATAATCCCCGCGTGTATATACTTGCTCGATACAGTCAACTATTTCTTTCAGTGTTGTTTTTTGAATTCTCGCTTTCACTCGCTCGGCACCTTCGAGATCTGTACCATCAACCTGTAAAAGAAAAGATTAAAAATAAATTAAAATAAAGATGCACATTTTACATAGGACAAACTTGCATAAGCTCGAAATAACACGTTTACCAATGTCGCTGTTATAATAGGAGTACTGATCTTCGGACTCGCATTGATAATTTCCTTAATACGCGGCACACCCTGGGTGATATTCATAGAAGCTACACCGGCAAAGTGGAATGTCTTAAGAGTCATCGAAGTTCCCGGTTCGCCGATACTTTGTGCGGCGAGCGCACCTACGGCAGTGCCAGGTTCTATCACGGCTCTCATATACTTCTCCTTGCAAGTGTGTATAAATTCTACCAATTGCGAGACGGTGAGACGTTCTAGCTGTAGAGTCACAGATGCTTTGGATTTAATGTTCTGCCGATAATGCGCTATCTTCTGTGCCACCGTTTTCATGAATTCACTGCGAAAAGAAGGATCGTATAATTTTCCAAATCTGCGATATTCGAAATTTGAGCGATTTATATTGCATACTCGTCGCACTTACACTAGTTCCTTTTTGAATTCTTCACTCAAGCAATCGTATTCCTCGGTAGATAGCATATCCTCTGTAGCGCTCATCACACTAACAGCATCTAAAGGCTCTTCGTTCTTATAAGGCAACTTTGCCCTTACATGATCATACACTCTCTTATAGTCCACGGGACAGTCTTTACCTATAAATGCAGAACAGCATATCATTATCTTGAACAGCATTCATTATCTTGTTACAAAGTTCGTGCAAAATATGTAGCAATGTTTGCAAACCTTCCATGTATGTGGGATCCAATTTGTCACCACCATAGCATATTTGTATGATATCGCGCATCGAATTACGTACTGTCATATCATAATGAACGCACAGATCTTCTAAACTCTTGATTAATCGTCTTTGCATGTATCCAGTATCTGCAGTCTTGACAGCTGTATCCGTCAGACCTTCCCGACCACCCATCGCGTGAAAATAAAACTCCTTCGAGCCCAATCCAGAATAAAATGAATTTTTCACAAAGCCTTTAACATCGGGTGTCCTCAACTGTGCTAAAACGTGAGGTAAAGCACGATTTTCGAATCCATTTGGCACTCTATGTCCATTAATAGCTTGTTGACCTACACAGCCTGTAAACAATTGTACACACACATAATGTTAGATATCAGGAAGGATTATTTATTTTATATTAATATATATGTTCATATTGTTTTTATTTAAACATACCGATCATTTGCGAAACGTTGATGTAACTACCCTTACTCCCACAGAGTGCCATAGTTAGAGGAGTATTGGTACGATGCAATTCCTTCAAGCATGCTTTACCAACGTTATCACGAATTACTGAAAGCTCGTTTAATATTTTCGTTTCCAGTGTTTCCTCTTCCGAACATCCAGGTTGACAGGCGAGTTGACCTTGTTCCATTAGTTGAATATATTCGTGGCATTTGGAATAACTTTAAGTAAATAAAATAATTTGAATTAGTTATTTATTTAAAGTATCGTCTACCGAATTAGACTTCAAATTATTCGTACTGAGTATTTAATATGCTTTCTCTGGCTTGAACAAGGCCTTGACTCGCTATGAGATCACTGAGACCGATAGAAATTCCTCTGTCAAAATTAAAATGATTTGTTAATCTTGTTAAGCGCCACATTGACGCAGTTGCATAATCTTCACCCCAATCACGCAGCAGAATATAAAATATATTTTGTTTCGATCCAGAACCCAATGTAGACACATCCATTGCTCCTGCCAAGAGCTCAGAATTTCGAATGATAACATCTGTGGATTTATTAATTCTTTATTTAATAAATATTTAATAAACGACTGCAGTAGAATCATTAGCATTGTAACTTACAAGAATCATTAATACAAAATTCTTCACCAGTAGTATAAGTTTTGCCCTTTGTCTTTAAATTTGCTTTAACAGGACATTCAGGACTTGGCCGAATAATCAGACTGAATATTTGTTTGCCAGTCCACAACTTAACTGGTTTCAGAATTGCGGGTATAGGAAGGGTTACAGTCAAAGACGCGTCTGCACCGGCCAAGAAACAAAGAGCCAATTTAACCTGTTCTCTATCAAAAAAGACATCCTTTTGAGTCAAAAGATATCCACCAGTGATGAAATCTTGTGTTGCAGCTATTAGCAAGTCGCCGTTGCGTGGCGTAACCAGATTGGATTTGTTCTATAAGCATAGCACATAAATAGATATAGTATATATTTAAAAATATTTATATAGACATAACTCGACAATTAATAATAATAAAATTAATTGTATTGAGAGAAACGCTATAATTTACCGCTAATAAAACCAGCGCTTCTGCTTTCGCTTCCTCGGTTTGTGGTAGATGCAGATTCATCTCGTCACCGTCAAAATCCGCATTGTAAGGTGCACAGCAACATTCATTAAATCTAAATGTTCGATGCTTTAATACTTTGGTTCTGTGAGCCATTATACTTAATTTATGCAAAGAGGGCTGCCGATTAAACAGCACCAAATCATTATCTTTGAGATGTCTTTCAACAATGTCACCATTCTGCAACATGTATGATGCAATTAAAAAAAAATACATAAGTTTGGGAAAAGAATCTCAAGATCATATTAATATATTACCTTCAAATCTTGGGCGGCTTTTATCCGATTGCCATACTGAAGGTATACTTTATTTTGAGAATTGTTATATTGTACATAATTCGCTCCAGGGTGTACATTTGGACCATTTCTAACTAATGCACGCATTAATTCAATGTTTGAGGAATTAACTCTTTCAGGATATGTTAAAATCATTGCAATTTGCATAGGTACACCAACCTGTGTAGAAAAATTCGACGTTGCAGATATCTTATATCATTATATTAGATATTATATTTTCTATGTTTCATAATACTTACTTGATCTATTCTAAGATTCGGATCTGGTGAAATTACTGTACGAGAAGAAAAATCAACACGTTTGCCGGACAAATTACCTCGGAAACGACCTTGTTTTCCCTTCAATCTCTGTACTATTCCTCTACCAAATTTTTTAGGCTAAAAGAGCATTAATGTATATATTATTGAAGAAAAGGTAACTGCAGATTTTTTTGGGTATTATTTATTAAAAGACTTACTTGCATGTGAGCAGGTATACCAGACATTTCGCTATTAATGTACAGACCACAATGTAACTGAAGATAATCCCATTGCTCCACATACTTATTGGCATTAACATTGGTTTGTTTACAAATAACATCATTAATAAGAGATATTTCTGATAATTTCATTGTTAGATAATCTTCATTTGTACCAGCCTTTATATCGGATAATGTACTAGGTCTAATACAAACAGGTGGTACAGGAATTCTCGATAATATTAAATCTGCTGGTACTGCACATTTAGGATTCATTAATAACAAACAGACATCACTTGCTGGAATTCTTGTGAAAAGTTCTAGAACCTTAAAGAATTAAGTTCGTGTAAATTACATACAAAAAAAGTATTGAAAAACTTAAAAAGAGTTTAAATTCATACCATGTTTGGAAATAGACATTGATCAAATACAGTTCTGTGATTTTGATCTACTATACTTTTAAGCTCTTTATCCTGCTCCATTAGTGGGGCTAACTCAGCTAATTTTTCTTGAATAAGAGGATCCGTTTTCTTTAAGTTCTTATACCTTTCATATACAATCTTGAGAAAACCTGCTTTTTTAACAGGACCATTGTTTTCTTTACAATTTGGACAGGTTGTCTTCTTCTTTGCTTTCTCCCAGATTTGTTTACGCAATCCTTTGCGCATCAAATATCCAAAATTTGGATTTTGTATTTTTTGCGAATAAAAGTTCCTTTCTTCAGTGGTTAATAAAAGATTAGCACAATTCTATAAAGATAACATAATTGATTAATATAAGAAGCAATTGTGCGATAAATCTTAGCAAATAATTGGACAACATTATCACCTTGCAAATCATTTGTAAAATCTGGATGATAGATCTGAAGTGGCCGACATGAAAGATTGGTAGTGCCAGATCTATATAACCAAAGTGTCCTACACAATCGTGCAATGTTTTGCCACATGTAGTACATTCAATCCCATTAGAGCTTATTCCCTACAAACAAAAGCAATGAATCTTATAAATTCTTTGTTTCTCTTAAAGCAAAGATAAAAAAGCAAATGTTATAATTTTTTTATACCATGCGCCTATCAAGTATTCCATGCATAATTGGCGTACGCTCCACATCTTCATTGTACAAGTTTCTAGTGATAACTTGCACACTGGATTGCATAAGCATATTCTGCGAGTTGTCCGCTTCGAAAGATATATGGGAGCTGAATAAAGAAAATGTATAAGTAAATAGAGCACGTATTACAAATTATATACAAAAAATAGCAAGTGATATAATTATCTAAGACTCGTGACATTCCTTAATTTCGTCAAAATAAATTGATTTACTTACATCTCGTTGGCGACATTCGTCTCCCTGAACTGTTCCTTCACCATGTTTATGCTTCTTTCTACACGCAAACGATTAACTGTATTAATAACTATTTTATTAAATTTTTATAATCTGCCTTGTTACCTGTTTTTACTTTTTAGAAAAGAGAAACCGATTGACGTCCTGGAAAAAATACTGCTGATATAACATGTGTAAATACACGTGTTCTAGCTCTAGCAGAGAGAAACCTGAGAGCAGCCTTGCCTTAAAGGCGCATTCATACCATTAGAAGAGCAAAAAGTATATGACTACCAGCGCGAGTTCTGATTGGCTTCTGCTTTTCTGTCAAGGTGTGAATGCGCCCTTATCCTATAGGTTGCGGGCGGATGGGAGTCCGATCGACCGCGTCGCCAATTGGCCAATTCAAAATAGGACTCTCTGATTGGTTAATCGTTGCTGGTTACCCCAAGCACAGGTCGATATAATTGGCTGTGATCAATCGCAACGTGAAATTGACCAATCAAGACAAGGACTTCGCTTCTTTTTTTTTTCTCTTTAGATATCAATATTTTCATGCTGGATTTATCTATCTATCCTATGTTTTACATCTATGGGTGTATCTTTGTCGCGTAATTTTTGTTACATATGAAAACGGAGCTTATCGATCGGAAAATTGTCGATACTACATAACAATTATATATAAATAAAACGCATGATCAAAGCATCTTGATATCGATAAAAATGCCGCGGGTATGTAAACGAGGAGAGTGAATGCTATTGGATTATTTCTTGTATGTTTATGTTGGATTTGACGTGTATACTTATCGTTATATACTTTTACAGGATATAAGATCTTACTTTACGCCGGTTGCGACTTCTCAGAAAAAAAATAGCGAGCCCGGTGCTTTAAAACCCCAAAAGAGGCGTGTAATTTCTTCGGACGAAGATGAGAAGTCAAAGTCACCTACAAAACGTTCCAAGGTATGCCATGTTACTGGCAGTATATTATGTGCATTATTTTATTCATAATATAATTTATAATAGTTATATTAAATTATTATTTATAATGTGATTATTATTTATAATAGTTCATATTATTCTTTTCATTGCTTGCAATAATATAAAGTTGTATGATTAATCAGATTGTACGAAAAAAAGCGACAAAAGTTTCTGTCTTCTCTGACTCCGATGATGATATAATTGTGGAAAATAATAAGGAAGATTTTACAAAATCAAGAGCAAACAAGAAAAATGAGAGTAAGAAGCCACGTAAAGAAATCTCTTCTAGCGAATTGTTTGGCAAAAAGCCAATAATGAGAATAGAGGAGACAAAAGTGAATCAAAAACTGCAGAAACTGGTAGATATTATATAAACAAAAATTAATAAATTAACAAGCGTTCTATAAATAATATTGGGATTTATAGGAATCTGAATTTCACAATGATGATAATTTTGATGCTGTACTTAAACAACTGGACACTTCGGAAGATATAATAATACTGGATACAAAAGAAGATAAAAATGGCATTGAAAATTCAAGTAATTCCAAAAATTCTGAAGCAGCAATTAAAACAGGTTTGTTGAATTATTAAGTAATTTTATTAAATGTTCACATAAATATTACTAAACAAATTTAACATAATAAAATATTCCAGAAATAGTTTCTAATAAAAGCAAGAAACATGATACTTCTTTGGAAAATAATCAAACAAAAATGAATACAAATACTAAAAAGATGAAAAAATCTCCTAGTAAAAATAAGATACATTCAAAACTTATTTCTCCTTCAAAAAAGAAATTAAAAATTAATAAAAATAACTCCAGCTCCAATGAAGATTTAGATACAAACAGTAAATATAATGATGACAAATTAAAAAAATTAAACTGGAACAACTTGACAATAAATACCTCGAAACAAGTTTCAGCTGCAAAAGAAAATGAAAGTACAAAGAAACAATCATCAGAAAGGAAGAAAATCGAAACGGATTTATTTGAAGAAAGGATAGAAAAAAAGAAGCAGCGTGCTGTAATGTATGAAAAATATCTTCAGAGAGGAGGCGCCAGAAATCCTGGTTCAAAGGAAGTTCCTATAGTAAGAAGGTTTACATTCATATACAATAATTGAAGATAATTGTGGAAGAAATATGTAGAAAACATTTTTTAATAAGATAAAAAAATCTTCGATATTTGTTTTATTATAGGGTGCACCAAACTGTTTAGCTGGTGTGAGTTTCTTACTCACTGGTGTTTTCGATTCACTGGAAAGAAATGAAGCTGAGGATTTAATACGGAAATACGGCGGTCGTACTGTGAATACTGTTTCGGGCAAACTTAATTATATCATAGTAGGAGATGAAGCTGGTCCATCAAAATTGGCAAAGGTACTTTTTTTTGCCTATAGATGCATATATGTTTAATATATTGCTATTTTTTGTTTATATGGATATTTTTAGGCCAATAGTTTGGGTATCAAACAAATATCTGAAGACGATCTCTTGGAAATGATTCGTACAAGACCGGAAGGTAAAACTGAAGGTGTTAAACCATTTATAATAAAGGCGAAATCAAACGCGAAAAAAATATTGAATAAATCTGAGGAAGATAAATCGCTATTATCAAAAGAAGGAAAATCAGCAACAACAGATTCGTATGATCTTTCTGAAAAGATAAATATACCGCCATGTTCATCTGTGAAAACGTCATTGATACCAAAGCAGACATTGGATGTAATTAATTATTCACAAGAGGTAAACTTAGACATCAATATCATAAAATATATGCATAAATGATATAATAATTAAATTAAATAAAATCTAATAAAGACTAAAATATGATAAATATGACTAAAATATAATAAAGATTAAAATACGATTCTCTTCTATTATTCTTTTTCTAGACTACAAGCATCGGTTCGCAACCGTTAGTTGAAAAGTATAGACCTAAAATCATGAAACAGATTATAGGACAGCAAGGAGATAAGAGCTGCGCACGCAATTTATATATGTGGTTGCGTGATTGGTATAAGAATCGCCAAAATTCGAAATTAAAAAACGGCAGTATGTCATAATGTGTATACGGACTTTAATATTAATATAGGTTTTACAGCAATTGTTATGTCTTTCATATCTTTTTTTCAATAACTATTTTCTTTTAGAAGATAATAATTGAAATAAAATAAGAAAATTAATCTGATTAATTTTGTTTCTATTTTAATAGATAGCAAACAAACCCATGGAGAAAGTTTCAAAGCTGCTTTGTTGTCGGGTCCCCCAGGCGTTGGTAAAACAACAACTGTGCAGGTTGTTTGTAAAGAATTGGGGTATGATCTTGTAGAATTCAATGCTTCTGACACAAGAAACAAGACCCTCCTGAAAGAAGAAGTCTCAGGATTATTATCCAATACTACGATGAAAGATTATGTCACTGGTGAGTATATAATATAAAATTTTAAAATAACTATATCATTCTTTCATTTGACGCAGTGAATATATGAACAGGTACTAAACAAAAGACCACAAGTAAGCATGTACTGTTGATGGACGAAGTCGATGGCATGGCTGGCAACGAAGATCGCGGAGGTTTACAAGAATTACTTACTTTAATAAAAAATACCGAAGTGCCAATTATCTGTATCTGCAATGACCGATTTAATACAAGAGTGAAGACTATTTCCACGCATAGCTACGATCTAAGATTTCACAAGCTCAGAGTGGAGCAAATCAGGGTATGGATAGTCTACAGAACTCCAACTTGAATAAAATGTTTCTTATCTGCAATTAATGTATCACTCTTCTCTAGAGTGCTATGCTGTCTCTATGCTATAATGAGAATATTAAGATATCGACGGAGGATCTTAATCGTCTAATCGAGTCGACAAATTCTGATATTCGACAAGTGATAAATCACCTCGAATTTCTCGGCAGTCGTACACCTCACGTGGAGGTGACCGACAAGAAGCATTCGAATAAAAACTTCAAACTCGGCCCGTTTGACGTTGTAAAAATGGCATTCAACGCGGAAGAGCAGAAAAATATGAGTTTAAACGATAAGATTGGTTTATATTTCCACGATTACAACATAGCACCTCTTTTCGTTCAAGAAAATTACCTGAGTGTCAGATCATCTCAAGTACCACTGTGAGTATATATCGCTATTTCTGTGTACGATAGCAAGAACTGCTGGACTTTTGCTACATTTGCAGTCTTCAGAAGCTGGATAAGATCGCTCAAGCGGCTGACAGTATATCCCAAGGAGATGTCATCGAGAAGGCAATGAGAAGCAATATGATGTGGAGTCTGCTTCCATTGCACGCTTGTTTCTCGTTTGTTATACCAACTAATGAAATGTCGGGGAATCTTGATGCGTTAGTGCGTTTTCCGGGTTGGTTCGGGCGAAACTCGAAGGCTACGAGATTTAATAGGTATCTATAACGCATAATTTTTATTAAATTCAGTAGCAGTTCTACTACTTTGGTCGCTATATAAGAATATATCATTTCTAGATTAATACAAGAATTAACGACCCATACGCGATTAACGACGGGCGCAAATAAAGATGCTCTGAATATGGATTATATGGTTCATATTCGAAATGCCATTATAAAACCTTTAATAGATAACGGTACGGATGGTATTGAAGCAGCGATAAACATCATGGGAAAATATCATTTAACAAGGTCTACATCTTGATTATATGAGATATTGGAAGAATACTAGAAGATATAACTGTTGATATTTAATTTTTTTTTTCTTTAGAGAGGATTTGGATTCAATGATAGAGATTTCTCTCTGGCCAGGAGTTCGCGATCCTACGAGTAATCTTGATAGCAAAGTATGTGCAAGCAATATTAATAAATGTCATATTAATTAAGTAATAATAGTTATATAAAATAATTATTACAACTTTGCATTATAAAATTAAAAGATGTGTAATTATATTTGAATATTTCAGGTGAAAGCAGCGTTTACACGAGCGTATCAAAAGAATTCTCCTATGCTGCCATATGCAATTAACAGCAATGTTACAGCAAAGAAAAGATCTTTGCAAGATGACGATTTTATAGAAGAGGAAAATAATGAAGAAGAGAATGACAATATTGAGTTCGACAAAATGATCAAGGTAGCGTTAAAAATTATTTCTACAATTTTGTTACAAGATATCAATTTTACAAAAACAAGTATGATTATGTAATTTAAAAATTGTAGGCAAAGAAACCTACTGCTAGTACTAGTAAAGCTGCTGTATCTACGAAAAGAAGCGGCGAACCAGCTAAAAAACGCGCAAAAAAGGGACGCGATAAACCCAAATAGGCGACATATAATATCAAGGAATGGAACGTAAATGTTATTTAAAGAAAAAATGTTATTTAAAGAAAAAATGTGGAAACACAGAATTGATTATTGTTAATATTCATTTGTTTGCTTAATCGTATCAATCGCAACGACACTTATATGTGAATATGGAATGATTTTTATATTTCACTTGTTAAATTTATTGTGCATTGATTTTACACAAAGTCTTATGTTCCCTGCTCTTACTTATTTCAAAATATAATTTTATTTTTCTATATCCATGGAGGAAATGTATTATTCAGAAGGTTCGTTGTTTCTAAGCTCTTCTCTTGTCTGTACGCATTCTAAAATGAAATAATTAAATTGCCATATATAAATATTTTGATATATATAAAATATAAATAATAAAATCCTTAATTATTGTATTTTCAGCTACAATACGTACTTCTATTACTTGATTTCCATCCAATATATTCGTTAGTTCTCTTATTTTCTTCAGTCAGCCAATCGGTCAAAGGTTTGAAATATTCCAAAAGTCCAGCAGAATCCATTTGTCTTTGACCTGCGATCTTTTCCATCGCGTCTGGCCATGGTTTTGAAGAACCCAATTCCAGCATAGATCTAATACAAATACGGTCATTATCTATATTGTCTCGAAAATTGTATCTTTATAATATTCAAACTTACTTTAGCAGGTTTCCGGCATCCTTGTTATCGTAAATATCACATTGTTGCAATGGATTGGCACTCGGATTTTTCGGATCGTATTGCTTCGCTTTGGTGCACAGCGCTTTATGGAATTGGAATTGTATCACGAAACTTACATAGTATCTTATATACTCAACGTCTGCGATTATGTGATATTTTGAGCCGGGATCGAAGTCCTCTTCTGATCTATCCACTGGTGGTTCAATGCCTTGATACTCTTCTGCAAGCGACCACCTTTGAAGTAACAAAAGTAGTTCTTAATTTACTCATTGAAAATTAATTTTTAAAAATTCGTTAAATATTTTTATCTTCAAAGAGAACAAATTATTCACGGAAGAAATGAACCAACCAATTACAGTTGTAATTGTCGGGCGTCACTTTTCCTTGGAATACATCCCAGCGCCATCGATCCATCATATAGGCGAACGGCAAGAAAGCAATCTTGTCAAGACTCTTCACGTAGAGATGATTCAGCAATGCTTCTCGGTCAGTTGAGTCGTCCTTCAAGAGTCCGATTTTCTTGAGATGACTGGGGGTGGACGCACTGAGAGAGATGACGTCACCGACCGCCTCGTGAAAGCCTGGATTCGCGCCCTCCTTGAAGACAGTGGGCTGATGCTTGTATTGCAAATAATACTCGACGTGACCCATTTCATGATGCGCCGTTAATAAGTCCTCCATGTTGATGCGCGTGCACTGCTTGATCCTGAAATCTTTGCTGTCATAAAAGTCCCATGCACTCGCGTGGCAGATCATGTTCACGTCCTTCTGCTTCAACAGGATTGACTTTTCCCAGAATGTGTCTGGCATAGCGGATAGATTGATCGATTTGAAAAAGTTCTCAGCAAGTCGGAATATGCTTGTCGCATTGTAACCTGTGTGAAGAAATATTTATAAAATATAACACACAAGACTGAATTATGGCAGAGCTCTTCAGAATCAAACGTAAACCTGCCTTGCTCGACTAAAGCGGCGCTAACATCCGGCAACTGCTTGCCAGGAAATGGTACGGTGAATTCCGCGATATTCGTCCATGTCTGAGCCCATGTGTTGCCCAATAAGTGTGCTGGAATCGGGCCATCCTTGGAAACGATGTTCTCGCCGTATTTCTTTCTGAGTTCGTGCCGGACATAAGCGTGCAGCTGCAGGTACAACGGTTTTAATTGTTGCCAGAGAGTCTCTGCAAAGATTCTCCATTTATTTCATGAACGCATCATCGTACAGACACAGATAATATTGTGCGAATCTTACCGATTTGTTCGGGAAAGTCATCGGCCTCGTAATCCTTCATCCAATAGGCCGCGTAGTCGGAAAAGTTGTTGAGCCTTG
Organism: Camponotus vicinus; assembly: GCF_025532165.1. Taxonomy (NCBI): domain Eukaryota; kingdom Metazoa; phylum Arthropoda; class Insecta; order Hymenoptera; family Formicidae; genus Camponotus; species Camponotus vicinus. Next base: position 7,380,114 of record NW_028141949.1, read on the forward strand.
CCGCGGTATTAGCCAACTCGACGTATTTGGGATACAAGGATTTGACCTGCTCACCCGAAGCTTTCCTCCACTCCACCCAGATGTGTTTCAACTCCTCGGGATCGCGGCTGTGCATCAAGATTTCGGTGATTTCCGGCTCAAGCGCGAGATCGCACCTGCTCCTATTCTTGTAGTCGCAGATCTTCGCAGTACTGTAAATATTCTCCATCTGACTGACGGTCGATTCGAATTCCTTGTAACTCTGTAATCAAGTTTCGCGATCAATGGTACTTTTCTAATTCTAATTCAGCGATCTAATTCTTATTTAATTAATCGATTAATATATCAATTGTTTAATCCAGATGTTAATTTTGAGAAAAATTGCTGTACGAAGAGGATAAAAAATAATAGAAACCCTTTTTCACTCTAATTTTTCACAAAAAAGGCTCCCATTATTATTAACAGATAAAGACAATTGATTTAGATTTCTCCTTATTATATTCTTACATCTTCAGGAAGCGCGGCGACGCCGAGTATACCGAGTTTGCTGAACTGCCTCTTGAGTTTCTCGTCCTCTAAGTTCCTCCAAGGAAAAGCATTCACTTCTTCAGCGATCTGCTTCATGACACGCGCAGCTGCCGTGGATACGTTTATCTTCTCCGCCAGGTTCTCGTCCGTGAGGTTCGATGCATAATTCCATCCAGCAAGGCTCTGTTTGTTGCTCCATTTCGCATATTCCGCGTCGATGCGGTTCAGGACAGCCTGAGCATTTTGCAATAGTTCCGCGGCAGCCTGCGAATTTTCGACGGGATCGACCGGATCCTCTGGCTTAGACGCTGCTAAACTTACGATTGCCGCTACCAAGACTCTGATGACATGATAATCACGCAATCAATAATCAATAATCGTTATATATGTATTATATAATAATCTCGAATAATTTACTATTTTTTTTATTACTGATAAATTGTTAATGATTGAAAGAAAACAATGTAAAATGTTTCTCAGTTTGAAGATGACATATTAAGCATCTCGAAAGTCGGTTATCACTCTAAACAATTACTTTATAAAACTTACAATCATATGATAAACATTTTTGACTTACAGTCATTTGATAAACATTTTTTTGCAACAATTTCTTTTTTTCTGTTCATTGTATTGTGTATTGTGATATATTTATTATAATCTTATCAATATACTGCCAATAGCAAATGAGAGACACTTCATGATAAATCAATCATTTACTGAAAGTAAATCAAATTAAAAATCTATACAAATATAATAATATATAATATAATAATTCTAATATAATTAATATATAATAATTATAATAATTATAATAAATGTAATAATATATAATATAATAATGTATAATATAATAATTTTAATATAATTAATATATAATAATTATATAATAATTATAATAATTTAATATAAAAAAATATATATTTAAAAAATTTATCAATTCCAAAAATATATAATCAATTTATCTTCTCTCATTCCTTTTGCACACATATTTCTCGTTTACATATATGATGTTCTATAATCTATGTCGGATGCTGAGAGATCAGAGTGCAAGTATAAACTACCTAGAACTGGAAAACATTATTTTTTGAGATCTCTTCGAGAGCGATTGTTCGAATGACATACAATGTAATGTTAAATGATATGACGAGGTCGAACAACAACGCGATTTCTAAGTCTCGTCCAGGAGCGTGACGCGAAGAGCACTCGCGTCCGGCATATTAACTCGTTAGATCGTGAATGATCGTCGCCATGCATCCGGGTATATTCGACGTAAATGCTGGCAACGATATCTCAAGTGTATCGGAAGTGGATAATCATCCTTCGCGAAATCAGCGGCACGAAATGATCAAGCGATATTAAATAAGTAGCTTGCAAAAGAGGCATTAATGTTAATTTTTCGAAAGAAGAGAATATCATGATCCATCCTAGCAAACACCAAGTAACATATATAATTGTTAATTATAATTTCCCACTCAACAATATAATTGTTATTTAACACATAACAGTTATATAGCATGTAACAGTTATATTGTTGAGTAGGAAATGATAACTAACAGTTATATAACTGTTACTTAGTATTTGCTTATGATATGATTAATAAAAAGGCTAGGATATGATTAATAAAAAAATGGTAGTATATTTATATATAAACAATTATATGCATGTGTAATATATACACAATTATACAACATATGTATATGTTATCTGACATTACATAAGATATTTTTAATTAGGGTTATCTCAATTATTATAAATCAAATCGTGTACTCTTCACCTTCATCTCGGTGGGACATTAATTTCCATAGGATTATCGAGCATCTTCGGATCAGGACAAACATTATGCTAATCAACTAACGGGATACTTACAGGCGCAGCATATCGGTTTGCCAGTCTCTTTCACGTTCTTGCGAAATAAGATCTTGCGGTTTTAGTGAAGAAATCCGAGCAACTTTCAATGAGAGTGTCTGTAACGTTCTCCACAGACGTGCACAATCGCCTCCCAACCATTGACTGACCTTCGTGAGTGAGACGCGTTATCTTTTATGCAACTTCCCCTCCTTCATCGACAGAATCCGATGGCGCTCCTGCGATCCCCGATAAATTCAAGCGTGATCCTGGTCTCGAGACTCGTCGTCCTTTATCGTCGTCAATTTATTTTTCGACTCGAATGATTGTGATCTTTTTCAATCTTCAGCATGTCGATTGTTTTTGAAGACCGAAGACGGGATCCGCAGCAAAGTAATATGTATCAGCATTCTGGAATCTGTAATTATGCGAATGAATTAAAAAAGCTTTTGTTTCAATATTCAAAATTACTATTCTTTTATTTATTATTAGAACAGGCATTTTTATTATTAGATACTTATTTTTTATTATCAGATATTAATATTCTTTTATTTATTATTAGAAATATTTATATTCTCATATCAAGGCAATCTCTTCCTAAAAAAAAGCTCTTGTAGCTTACCTCGAGAGCTTTTCAAAACACTATAATAAAATATTCACTAAAGTAAAAACACTAAATAAACATATAATTGTTTCGAAGAAAAAATATGTAATTTGCAATTAACAATTATATATTTTTTTCGAAAAAAAAATTTCTTTACACCAATTGATTCCTCTCATTATTTTGTACATAAAAGTATTAAGGTAAGATAATCGAAAAATGAATCTTTTACTAAATATTTTATGGTTTATGTAAAAATTAAGAAATTATTTCAAGCCTTAATAGTAACTCAAAAAGTACTCGATGACAAAATACTTTATTATAGTGTTTTGAAAAGCTCTCGAGGTAAACTACAAGAATTTTTTTGGGGGGAAGAGATTGCCCTGACACTCCGTATATATAACATTATATATCTAATATTTGAAAACTATCAGAATATGTATAAAATAATTTCTTTAAAATAATTTCTAGAATTTTGCACAATTTTATCGCGCGAGATTGTTTTACGTTTAAATCGCTATCCTATTGATAGCCTGATCATTTTGGCATTTAAAATAAAGTCCAGACTGTTGTATACACAGAAACAAAGGATATTCTTGTATTGAAAATATATTTAGTTTTAACATGGAAATCTTGAAATGAGATTATATTGCGTTAATTAAGGAAAAATATAATTGCTTGAATAATTGCTTACTTGAATGAAACCATTTTATATAGTTCAATCAAGAAAAATATATTCTTATGATTTAAGATTTAATTTTCTTGAATGAAAAAGAAACAATGTTACATAGAAAATAATATTTTTAAATCAAAGATTATAATTTTCTTAAAGTAGAATTAAATAATTATATATTCTTGAGGTGACAATTGCAATATTAAAATAAGACTATAATATTGTTGAAATTTAAAATTATTAAATTCTTCTAAGAAGATTATAAATTGTTGCGTATATACGAAACAATGAACGCGTTAGTTTAAGTATATAAGTTTTGATTTGACACTTATTTTTTTTCTGTGTAATAATGCATTTGACGATGAAAAATCGACAAACCTTGGAAAAACGACAGAATTACGACAGAAATTTTCGCAAGCCTCGCCACTTTCACTTTCTTTCGCCATTGTTTATCGCTGAAATAAACGGACCGATGGTTAGACAGACACATTAATAATTTCCAATATAAAAAACACATATCTTTACCTGGTCAACTTTACATTCTGAATTCGCAGGAGTGAGCGTCCTTGCTTCTTCTAACGTCCTCCGATTCTTTTCGCTTCATCGACGATACTTCTTCGAGAGTTGAGGCCACGTCTTGGACTCGATATCGATTCAAGGGCTTCCGTTACGATTGTGGAATAAAAAATTGCTCATTGTGTTAAATTTTCCGAGATAGGTACTTATTATACAATAAGTTTTAAGTTAAACTCCAAATCCGAGAAGCGCCTAAAACAAAATAATTAAAGCAAAATTAAAATATATTAAATATCAGAGAAAGAGAGAGAAAGAACAAAGTGGTATCTTTTGTCTGCAGAAAATTTAATGAAAATATTACGATCACTTCCGAAAATTGTCAGCTCTAAATTTCTACTTCAGAAGGAGTTGATTTTTTAAATATATTCTTGACGTAAATTTATATTTTTTTCTATATCTGTGTGCAAAAAAAGATCCAAATTTGTAAAAATAACAGGTAATGAAACTTTCGGTTTTCGACATTAGACGATGAAATTATAATAATGTAAAGTAAAATTTAAAAAACAATAGTAATAAATATGTTTAAAAAGAAAGATACGGTGACATATTAATGGAAAGATAACTTTTTAAAACAGGAATAACCGCATTGTTGTTGTGCACTCTTAAAAAGAATTAATCGAAGTATCAGATTCCATATAATATAGCAGAAGAATGCGTCGTAAAATAAATCCCCAAAAACTTACCTTTTTAAAAAAAGGTAAAAAAGGCGCCAAGTTCATGCACTAATTGTATCCAACTTTCATATTGTCTACAAAAATAGTGATATAAAAAAATTGCGCCAACCAACAATAAGAATAAAAATTTGTACAAGATAAATAGAAGTACAAGGAAGAAAACTTGTACAAGTTAAATAGAAATATTTTAATTGAAAATATTGTTATACAAAATAGTTGTTTTAATTTTCAAAAATAATAATATTAAAAAATTAAAAATTTATTAAAAATTGAAAACTGAAAATTAATAAAAACAAATTATTAATCATCAATAAGTATACAAAATATTCATATTAACAAATATAAAAACAAAATTATATATTAAAACTCATAAATTATTTAATATCGCTAGTCAATTAATCAAAGGATTGGAAATAATGTAATCGACCAAACTAGCCAGAATTTTTGTTTATTAATTACGACGTTTCGACCATATGGTTGTGGTCCTTTTCAAGTATATACTGGAATATGAAATTACAAATTAGATTTTCAACGGTTTGAATAAACAGAATACCCACGAATTAAATGTGAACAATATGAGTACATACAGATCAAGTGATGGATATAACACATAGTATTGTAAACTGCACAAGTCACATTTGCAAGATCATTACATCTTATTAAATTTAAAATCAAGAGATAAAAACGATGTGTCAGTGTGAGACTTCGTCAACGAACTAAATGTGTTAAATCAAAAAATAATAACGAACTACACGACCTTTATTATTTTGTCGTAGATGTTATTTAAACTATCCGTGTCTTCTGTAGGTTGATTAAATTGTTGAATTTCTTTATAAAAAACATTTCAGCAATTTCTCTCTTTCGTACATATTTTTCATTGTGTAAAATATTAGGTTTCGACCAGTCAAATTCATGTCCAGATTCCAATCTATGTTTATTTATGACGGAATGATTTGTTTCATGTAATTTTATATTACTAAAATGCTCTTTCACACGAGTACGTAGATGTCTTTTTGTTTGCCCAATATACGACACATTACAATTTTTGCAATTTAATTTATATACAACATTTGTTTCATCGTTGTTATGTAAAATATTCTTACCGCGTTTTATTAAAGTATTTAGTTTCTTAGTTATTTTGTAGACGACATTAAAGTCCACAACCTCGTAGTAGACGGCACAAGTCATGACTCACGTTTTCCACATATGGTAATGAAATAAAAGATGTCCTGTCAAAACGTGTAATATTTGCGTCAAGAGTATTGTTGTGGTCACGATTATTTAAAAAATTGATTCTTTTTTGTATGTGTCGTTTTATGATATGTTCCGGGAAACATTTTATTATCGAATGACAGTTTCCATCAAAGAAATATTGAGTTAGTACATGACACCTTACTTAATAACTGTTTCCCGGAACATATCATAAAACGACACATACAAAAAAGAATCAATTTTTTATCGTGATTTGCACATCATAATAATATTTAATTCAAAATATTCTGATTTGTGGACTATTAAATTTTATTTCAACATATTTGTAGATTATTATGTAGATTATTGAATTTTATTTTAACATTATTTTTTAAAGCTCAAGATAAAGTATACTTTTTATTATATATAAAATTTTTATATTATATATATAAATATGTTTAACAGAAATAAACACGATAATTTCAAGGTTATCTGATATTGCATTTCTTTGCATATAATCACATATAAGAAATCGTGCAAAAAATATTTTTTATTATTATTTTATTTAACATGGAAAATGAAATTGTTCTATTGTCACACTACTTTTTAAATTTTCAATAAAATTTTTTTTATAGAAAAGTACATACGCACACACATACATACATACATACATAAGACATACGCACATATATGTATATGTATCATACAGATTTTCATACAGATTTTTTATATGTTCTTATAATTTGCAATTTTCTATTCACGATGTAAAACTGTATGAAAAACTAATGTAAATATATTTATTAATATTATATTTATTAACAAACTGTTTTACTCGGATTTGTCTTGGACCTAAGAAAATTCTTAGTTAATATTCTTAGGAAATAGTCTTAGCTAATATTCTTAGCGAATTTATTGCAAAAACTAAGACTATATTTGTGATGCAGTAGCATTTCTAAAATTAAGCCTCAACTCTTTTAACTAATTGATTGATTGATTGATTTAATATTTCGTCTGTAGCAAAGTATATCGAAGCAAGTAAATAATTAAAAATAATACAAAAATATATCATTATAATAATAAATCATTATAATTATATTGAATAAAATAAATCATTATATTGAATTATATTAAATTATTATAAATTTGTGTGATTTTATGTCATGCTGATGAATTTTGTTAATAATAAATGGAAGAGCATAGTTATAAGTTATAAGTTTTTATCATTTTTATTAAAACTTAACAATATACATATTTCCATGTGTTAATATATATATATATATATATATATATATATATATATATATATACACACACACATCTATATATATTATTATTATTATTATGTTAATATATTTTTTAATTAAAATTATATAATTTAAGTTATGTTCTTTAATAAAAATACACCCTATTGTTAAGTTGTATTTTATATCTTAATATAATATAATTTAATCTTATCTAAATTTTGGAAGTTTTGGTTTAACTTTTTAAAAAACTATGTATCGAATGATATCGTGACGATTATATTCTGGGCAAACAAGAACCGAGCATACATTTCGCTACTTTCATTCAATCTGTATAAAAGAAACAATCTACGATCGTTCTCGCAGATTGTCCAATAATTGATTGTTCAATGACAAAAGATACCTGGTAATACAATTACCAATTCTATCTACCTGTGAAATTTTACTAAACTTTAGCAATTTAATATAAATAGCATGCATATGCACAATCTATCATGTTTTATTGTGAATATTGCATTGTGAAGAGTCACTAAAATTAAAGACCAAAAAACTCGTTTTTTCTTGCAAAATAAATGAGATTAATAACTTTTCATTTCTCTGCGAAGTGGCAGTTGTGATTTACTAATTTTAATTTTACTAACAGTGATTCAAATGATAAACAATATCCTAAATTAAATTTGACAATTCGATGATAAGAGATTAATATCAATCATACTAACTACAACATAGTGCGTAACATGGATATTTATTAATACAAAATATATAGTAATAATAAACAAACATAATTGCAAATTACTTATTTATTTTACATAATTTTTACATCAAAATATACATGGTTTTTATAATACCATGAATAATATTATTTCGCAATAATTGCATTATTTCGCATAAAATTCTGTCGAATTGTATCACTTATTACTGTTATCCCACAACCACTTAAACATGATCTTTTTATGCCAGAACTTATCTTATAAATGCGTTTTCGTTGCAAACATTATATATCAATTATATAATAGTGGAAAAATTCCCTTATCGGAGGTGGTAAAGTGGGAATTATTTTAGTAATTATTTTAATAATTTCAGTGCGAATTATTTTAATAATTTCAACAAATCCTTTTCCAAAAATAACCCTTTTCTGAAACGCAAAAAGAAATAAATTATTCTTACTTGCCAATTTTTAATTAGTTTTTTGATTATTATTATTTGAGCCAGTTTTATTTTAATTTTAAAAAGTAAATGTTATTTTTTACTTGATCTTTGTTTATATATATTTAAATATATAATAAAAATTGTTATATATCATATATCTTTATATAAGAAATATCTAACTTATAAACAAATTTAAAAGTTTACTCTTAGCATTTTGTACTATTCTATGAATTATTCTACACACACAATATATAATAATATTATTATAATTTTTAACAAAAAGAATCAGAAAATATACAATATTATTTGTTTTACTCGTATAATATTATGTAAATAGACGATTTATTAGTCGTTAATAATTATTAAATATTAATAATTAAGTGTATAAATATAAATTAATATCAATATAAAAGGCAATAGAGAGCATATAAACAAGTAATATTGCAATCAAAATGTAGGAAAGAATATAAAACAAATATAGTTAAAAATACAGTAATTTAATAAAGCAAAAAAAAAAAAAATACAAAAATAGAAATCGAATTATAACGGACGTTTCTGGCTCTTGTTTTGAGCCTTCTTCAGCGCAAAAAAAATTAAGCAATATAGGAAGTTACAAAGATAAAAACAGAAAAAAGAATGAATTAAGATCAATAATCTAATTTAGACGAGGTGTCAATAACGCATGAACGCAAAATTAATAGGCGTTTATCCAACCGTTGGCTCTCCAGATTAAAAGAATAACATTATTATTTGGCGGAAATGAAGAGTGCAGAATCAAGATTTGAAAACATTGACAAGTGCCTCAATAAATTGTTCTGCATTGAAATTGAGGCACTTGTCAATGTTTTCAAATCTTGATTCTGCACTCTTCATTTCCGCCAAATAATAATGTTATTCTTTTAATCTGGAGAGCCAACGGTTGGATAAACGCCTATTAATTTTGCGTTCATGCGTTATTGACACCTCGTCTAAATTAGATTATTGATCTTAATTCATTCTTTTTTCTGTTTTTATCTTTGTAACTTCCTATATTGCTTAATTTTTTTGCGCTGAAGAAGGCTCAAAACAAGAGCCAGAAACGTCCGTTATAATTCGATTTCTATTTTTGTATCTTTTTTTTTTTTTGCTTTATTAAATTACTGTATTTTTAACTATATTTGTTTTATATTCTTTCCTACATTTTGATTGCAATATTACTTGTTTATATGCTCTCTATTGCCTTTTATATTGATATTAATTGATTCTTCGAGAGCTTTTCTTTACGTTTATAAATATAAATATTAACAAATATAAAAACAAAATCATTTATTAAACAATTTTTATACCTTAGAATGTGAGATCGTAGTGGTGTGTATTTTAGTTGGATCATCAGCCATAACATCAGAAATCAAGATAACCGTAAAAACGGTAACGAATAGAAATAGATATATTTTGGTATTCATCGCTGCAAACTTATGAAAGTCTAATTCAAACTTTGGAATTCTACAGCTTTGGAATATACAGCTTAGTATCTCTATTTATATAACAAAAAATCGTGATTTGGACATAAATATGATTTAATTCAAAATGTGGTTTTATTTTTTATTGATAGATTATTGAATTTTATTTTTTAAAACTCAAGATAAAGTAATGTTTATTGAATATAAAATTCTTTAAAAAAAATAAAAATGACAATAAACACGATTATACTGTGATCGTTATACTGTTATTTGAACATTGCATTTGTCTAATAAAAGTTTTAGATATATAAATGCACGTATCTATACAGTATATGTATATATACAGGGTGTCCCATTTTAAATAATACGCTCAAATATCTCCGAAACGGTGTGTTAAATAAAAAAATGTTTCAGACAGAAGTTGTATGGCTTGAAGGGGGTCATCAGATGGTGGCAATGATTTGATCTTGGTGAGTCATTTGAAGATCACGTGAAGGTCACCGTCAATTTCTTAAATGGAACCTCCTATTTTTTATTACATATTCTTATAGCTTATCTCGAGGGATTTCCAAAACACTATAATAAAATATTTTTTCCTCAAGTACTTTTTGAGTTATAAGGCTTGAAATCATTTCTTAATTTTACATAAACCGTAAAATATCTTGTAAAATATTCATTTTTCGATTATCTTACCTTAATACTTTTATGTACAAAATAATGAGAGGAATCAATTGGTGTAAAGAAAACACAGTTGTTTTGAAGAAAAAATATGTAATTTGCAATTAACAATTACATATTTTTTCTTAAAAATAACTGTGTTTTCTTTACACCAATTGATTCCTCTCATTATTTTGTACATAAAAGTATTAAGGTAAGATAATCGAAAAATGAATATTTTACAAGATATTTTACGGTTTATGTAAAATTAAGAAATTATTTCAAGCCTCATAACTCAAAAAGTACTTGAGGAAAAAATATTTTATTATAGTGTTTTGGAAATCCCTCGAGATAAGCTATAAGAATATGTAATAAAAAATAGAAGGTTCCATTTAAGAAATTGACGGTGACCTTCACGTGATCTTCAAATGACTCACCAAGATCAAATCATTGCCACCATCTGATGACCCCCTTCAAGCCATACAACTTCTGTCTGAAACATTTTTTTATTTAACACACCGTTTCGGAGATATTTGAGCGTATTATTTAAAATGGGACACCCTGTATATATATATATATATTTTATTTTATTTTCTTTTTCATAAATTAATATTAAAAAAATTAATATTAATAAGATTTTACTTTTTATATCATAAATAAAAAAATATTAATATTAATATTAATTATTATTATTGTACATTAATTACAATTAATAAAGCGAGATTTTATTCGCATTTGAATTATTGATTTATATATATATTAATAATTTTATATGTTCAAAATTTTTTTTATTTGTCAGAGCGTCAGTCGTTTTCTAGCATCGAAAATTAATTACAAGTAATAAGGTCTGCATGATCTTATTACTTGTAGCTAATTTTCAATACTATCCCAAATAACTTCCAATACTGTTTTTTAATCAAGATACATATTTGGTATATGAAAAACTAGTACAAATTTATTAATAATAGATTTTTTTATTATTTATTACGTTGATTAACAGTGTTTATTAAATGTTTATTAACAGTGGAATATATCAATAACAATATATAACAGATAATTAATAATACTTATGTATATTACATATTTTAATGTGACATTGTGATAAATATAAGTTGATTTAAGAGAATTTAATTAAGACTTTTTTTAAAATAATATATACGTATATAATTGAAATATATATTATATATATATATATATATATATATATATATATATATATAATTTATTTATATACTCAAATAATTTATTCAAATATTCATTGTTTTTAATTTTTCGCTAATTAAACTTCGAAAAAATTTACTGAAAAGTAAATAAATTGCAAATCGAAAATTCTTTTTTTCCTCTCGCTTTTCGATCATTATCTTTCTATTGACACTTAACTAACAAACATAATTATACGATTGTGAGATAAATAAATCATCAAGATGTATTAAATTACAAAGAATGGCTACAAACAATAAATAATGATAATTATAAGTTTAGATATTATTACAACATGAAAAAAATCGTATCATTATTATAAAACGCCAAATAATAGAAATATATGTGTATATAGCAAGCTTTTTATTTATTTAGAATTAAAGATTTGTTTAAATAAAATTTTAAAATTTAAATAAATTTGTTATTACGAAACTAAATTACATAAATAGAATTCACTTTTGTGCGAAACGTATAAATGGTTACACATAATATCTCTTTCTCTCCAACTTACAAATTAATTTATTTTTCATTAGGATCGAAACGTACATTATATCCAAATATCGTAAATATTTAGCATTTGGCAAAAGTTTATGCAAGATATTAAAGTCTGACGCATCCGATATGATATAATACGTATCATTATGTTGAAAATGTTAAAATAATGTTGTGATGGTCAAATTCAGGATGGACGACATATGAGCTTCAACTTAATAATTAAATTGCTCATGTGTTTTATATTGCTTCGCTCAATTACAACCTGTACAAAAAAAACAATTTACGATTATTCATTCATAATTATTCGATAACGGAAGATGAGTGCTAACAATTTATTTATTCAATTTCTCAGTGTATTAAGTGTGTTTTATTGGTAGATTTTAAAAATTTGAAATGTATAATCGTATATATACGTGCAATTTACTATGTTTTATTGTAAAGAATCTTTCAAATAAAACCTTAAATTATATAGAAATTTTGTTTATAAGATTATTATAAATAAGACTAATACTTTGTTTCTGAGATGCATTGTGATTTTTTATTGCAATTTGAATTGCTATTTTATTAACGCGAAAGTAATAATTTATACAGTAATAAGAAATATTCTAAATTACATTTTAGGATTATTCAAAACAAAGAATTAATATAAATCTTAAAATATGTTTGTATAGCATAGAAGTTTATTGATACAAGATAATTTTTGATACATAATAGTAATATAATATAATTACATATTATATTTTTTATATAATCCTGATAGCAAAAAATATTACTTCATGAAATTTTTCACATAACATCGTAGACAATATTATTAAATGCTCGCAATAATTGAAAATTCTACCAAATATATTCATAATCATAATCATAATCATATTCGTAATCATTTACACATAATCATTTACGACATAATTCATTTTCAGTGCATTTTAGTCGTATATATTACAATCTAAGTAATTTTAAAATAATCTCCAAAAACTTACTTTTTTAAAAAAAAGGTAAAAGAGGGCGCCAAGTTCATGCACTAATTGTATCCAACTATCATATTGTCTACAAAAATAATGATATAAAAAAAAATTGCACCGACTAAGAATAAAAATTTGTACAAGATAAATAGAAGCACAAGGAAGAAAACTTGTACAAGTTAAATAGAAATATTATTTTAATTGAAAACATCGTTATATAAAATAGATGTTTTAATTTTCAAAAATAATAATATTAAAAGATTAAAAATTTATTTAAAAATTGAAAACTAAAAATTAATATAAAACAAAAAAGTAAAAAAATTTTAATTAAAAAAACTTGGCGCTGCCAATTTTAATATATTGTTCAGCTTAAAAGTCTAAATTTCCAAATGTAAATCAATATAAATTAATTAAAGAAATTAGGTCATTAAATTTAAATGTTAGACTAATAATTGGAATATGTTCCAATTTTTTAAATATATATTTAATTGGAATATTAATGTGCTAATTTTATTGGCAGCGCCAAGTTTTTTGTTATCGTGTCTCTTGATTATTAACTATGACTTTTAGGTTGAATATTTGTTCGAGTTCAGGTTATAGGCGTAAATATTCTCTCTTTTGGCCTAGACGTAGATAAGAATCGTGAAAGATTTTCAGTTTAAAAATACGAGATGCTAAAAAGCTAAGTCCATATAAGGAGAATATCTTGCTAGTTAGTTTAACCAATAAAATACTAAGATGGGAGAATAGGCTCATTTTGAGAAGAAGTCTCTTCAAATTAAACTCATGTGTTTTATCTGCTAAACTGATGATGCAAATGCTAGCAAATAGATTTGATTTGCAACAATCCTCTCCCTATTCCATTGAAAAAAAAATATTATAAATGTTAATAATATTATTAAATATTATAATTATTTCATTCCTTTAATGTTCGAAGCAATAGATATTAACTAGGAACTTTTTTACATAATTATTAAAATTAGAAAAGTATTAGACACTATTTGTATATTCTATTATTAAATTAAATTTGAACACATAATACGTCATTTTTTATGTTTTTGTCCTTTACTTCGCTGAAATTATTGCATTCATGAATTTGTCTGCGCCAAAAAACAAGGTTGCACTAGATTTCACGAAGATTAAAAATATATGATTTATAGAATTTACGTATGTGTCTGCGTTTTACACCTGATTTCCTATAACGCTTCGTTGATCTATTACGAGGCAATAAATCGGACAATCTAATTGTCGAGAATTGAGAGAGAGAGAGAGAGAAATCGGAGTACCTTGAATCGCGCTTCCGGCAAGATTTCCGGCAAATGCATATTAAAATAGATCATAATTATTTATAGTAAAAGAAAATTCATTGAGAATCCAATCTCGAAAGTAATTTAAGTATTTTTTGCAAATTTATAAGTAAATTATATATTAATAGTTTGGAATTTGGCTCAAAAATAAAAAAATTAATCAAATTTAATTTTAAATTATATGTATCATTAAAAAATATATATAATCGACCAAAACTAGCCAAAATTCTTGATTATTTATTAAAAATTACGACGTTTCGACCATATGGTTGTAGTCCTTTTCAAGTATACACTGGAATAATGAAATTGATAATTAGATTTTTGACGGTTTGAATAAAACAGCAATAGACATGACAGTTATTGAGTTAGTACATGATATTTTACTCAATAACTGTTTCCCTGTACATATCATAAAACGACACATACAAAAAAGAATTCATTTTTTAAGTAAGCGTGACCACAACAAGAACGTTAACGCAAATCTTATACATTTCGACAAGACATCTTTTATTTCATTACCATACGTTAAAGATGTGAGTCATGACTTGTGCCGTTTATTGCGAGGCAGTGGCTTTAACATCGTCTATAAAATAACAAAAAAACTAAATACCTTAATAAAACGTGGCAAGGATATTTTACATAATAACGATAAAACAAATGTTGTATATAAATTAAATTGCAAAAATTGTAATGTGTCATATATTGGGCAAACAAAAAGGCATTTACGTACTCGAGTGAAAGAGCATTCTAGTAATATAAAATAGCATGAAACGAATCATTCCGTTATAAGTAAACATAAATTAGAATCAGGACACGAATTTGACTGGACAAAACCTAATATATTACACAATGAGAAATACGTGCGAAAGAGAGAAATTGCTGAAATGTTTTATATTAAAAAATTCAATAATTCAATCAACCTACAGAAGGACACGGATAGCTTAAACAACATCTACGACAAAATAATAAAGGTCGTGTAGTTTATTATTTTTTGATTTAACATATTCAGTTTTTGACGAAGTCTCACACTGACACAACGTTTTATCTCTCTTTTTCAAATGTGGCAAGACGTTAATGATCTTGTAATTGTGATATGTGGAGTTTACAAAATTAAGATTTACATTATTATACTCTTTTATCTGAACCGTATGTACTCAAATTGTTCACAGTCAATTCATGTCTATTGCTGTTTTTATTCAAACCGTCAAAAATCTAATTATCAATTTCATTATTCCAGTGTATACTTGAAAAGGACCACAACCATATGGTCGAAACGTCGTAATTTTTAATAAATAAACAAGAACTTTGGCTAGTTTTGGTCGATTATATGTATTTTTTAATGATCCTTTGATTATTCTACTAGCGATATTAAGATAATTTAAGAAAAACTTTTTTAAATTATATATTTTAAATATTTTTAAATTATATTTAATAAATTAATTTAATAATTATATTTTAAATACGTATTTTAAATTATATATCATCGAGCACAGTTGCTTTACCTCGATCAGAAGCTATCTTAAAACGATCTTTAATAAAACCATCGATTAAAGTTGATATTAATCTTGACAAAGTAATGCTTTGATTGCGATAGATTAGATATCGGAAATTTTTTCGATACTTTTACATAAAAGAAAAAAAATGGAATTAACAAAGTCGAGATATCGAATCAGAAGTATAAAACTATTTCTTTCACAATTATTTTTTTCGCGGTAACATAATCATGTGCACGTCCATAGTTTGTCTATTGAGTAGATTAGAGCGAGGATTAAATCTCGAATCGTCGGGATTTATTCTTAGCACGCTCTGTTCTCTCTTTCTCTCTTTCTCTCCTCCTTTCCATGTATTTTTTTCTCGCCGAAAGAGGAATGAATTATTACGTGCGACATGCGTATAATACTTCGTTATATGTACGAATAAATTAAATGCCAATTGGCAATTTGTCCAAATATCTTAGGGCACAGTCACAGCCATGGTGACGTGAAGTTTAAACGCTTGTTTAAACGTTTCATTAGGTGAAAAAGAATGCGAGGAGGGTCTTTCTTGATGGAAATAAAGTTTTTCTTAGTTCAAGATTTTTTCTTTTGTGTTTTTCAACGTAATATAGATTCTTCAAGTGTCGTAGTACTTCGTACACCGAAGGAGTGTTCGTCTCATGTTAATACCCTGATTTGGCCATGAGCGAGTATTTTCAGGAGCAGTGCGAGGCATCGGGGATTTCCGACGTATGCCAAAAGCATCTCGGCAACTCGGAGAATGGCTACGAAGAAAACGATGATCTATAAGAAATAAAATTATGAAAATATTATTATTACTGTATTAATCGTAAACGCAGAATATATTTTAATCTACTTTTTATAAAAAGAAAATGATTCTTATTCAGAATATACTTCTTTTTAAACATGGAAATTACTCATTAATTATTTAAAGAAAAGGACTGATAAATCAATTGAAAGATTTAGGGGCAAAAAGATAATTCGTAAGATTCATTTTTCTTCATCAATTTCAGTTTTCAGCAGTCTAGCTCTACTTTCACAGTCTTGTTAAGGAATTAATTTAAAAAAAAATTATTTAAATTAGAAAGAATGCATAAAAATTTTTTATAACAAGTATACAGGGTGTTTCTTAATAAGTGCGACAAATTTTAGGAGATGATTCTTTGTCGAAAATTAAGGGGGATTTTTCATATAAACATATACTCCTACATCCCTCCCTGTGGAGTTACGCTCCTCCAAAAATGGGGGTAAAAATGAGGTTTTTATTTTTTTCTCAAATTTGGAACAAGTTAAAGAAATGAAATTAGGTGGATATTTTCTACTAGTGAAAAGGTTATTTATTAATTTATTTTTTTTATTATTTATTTATAATTATTATTTATAATTTATTTTTCTCAGCCTCCCGTATTGTTATAAGGGGATGAAACTAGCAACCCCTATTCAATTTTTTATTAGAACTATTTATTAAAATTTTTTATTAGATTTTTTATTTTTTATATATATTATATGAAAAAACCTGCTTAATTTTGGTCAAAGAATCATCTCCTAAAATGTTTCGCACTTATTAAGAAACACCCTGTATATTCGCTTTGGCATCTTTCAATCTCATTTTTGAAATTCTTTCACAAAAAATCAAACTATGTTAGCAAATTGCACTTTCCATCAATTAAACATCCTCCTCGATATCTAATCGCGAGATAGATTATCGTCCGTCGCCGGTAGACGAGGAGCAGATAACTGCAACGGGCGATCGGCAATGGTCCGCGTTAATGTCTAGATTAGGAGATGTCGAGCGTCCCGTGGGGATTTCCAAGAGAGAAAGCGAACAAGAAGAAGACGAGGAGGAGGAGAAGGAGGAGGAGGAGGCTGACGATGACGAGGAGTGACGCGTCGCGACGCCCGCGAGCGGCGTCGCCGCCGTTCTCGCCCAAAAGCTTCCTGGTCGTGTGTGCATCCACCACCCACTTCGTTCCTAGGCGCGAAGCGTGGGCAGCGTCGCTGGTCAGCCCTGGAGGCGTCCCGCGTGCCCATCTTCGGTAGCGTCGCGCATCGCGTCGCGGACGTTATATCTGGCGTCGCGACGCCCTCGGGCCTCAGCCGTTCCTCAGCCGCCCGCCGATTCACAACTCACCCCCACGGTTAGTAGCAAA
Source organism: Camponotus vicinus (assembly GCF_025532165.1). Lineage (NCBI taxonomy): Eukaryota > Metazoa > Arthropoda > Insecta > Hymenoptera > Formicidae > Camponotus > Camponotus vicinus. The sequence goes on from NW_028141949.1 coordinate 7,398,277, forward strand.
GATCGTTTTCGTTCTTCGTGCTTAAGCTCGTGGTCGGAAGTTTGCGCGCGAACTGTAGAAGCCAGAAGTGCAGGTGAAAAGATCTGTCCAAGGACCTCGAGAGAGAGGAAAAGTGGAAACGCGTATATCTGTGTATAAAGGGAAAAATTTTGAGCCGAAAGATGATTTTAATTGTGAGATCGCGTTTGCGTCAAATCGAGTAGTTTGAGGAAGAGATTGAATTGATTTCAGATTTTGAAGTGTAACGACTGAAACAACGTTGTGTTTTTATTTAATAGTAATGAAGAACATTGAGAGAGAAAATAAATTCTGCATATTATTAAAAAATAATTTATAATAAACAATTACAAGAAATAAATGTTGAATAATTGATACATTTAAATTAAATGGTACTTTGATTCGATACCTTGAATTTGATAGTGAATTTAAACAATGACGATGTTTCAATCGATTTTATAATTATTTTGTAGTAAAAATAATTCAGAATTCTTTAGAAAATATGAAAAATATCAGTTTAGTCTATTTAATTTGTTCACATTCGAAAAGAAGAAATAATCACTTTGTTGAAATTCTTATCATTTCTTAAAAAGCTTTTCTATAATATTCCTGAAAATTAAAATATAATTAATTTATATAATGAATGTCGGATTTTATATTTGTAAGAGATATATAATTGCAATTAAGATGTACTTATTTTCGCGTAGATCTCATTAAACGAAAATATATTATGAGATTATGTAAAACTATAAGCGGATATCTCAAGCTAAAAAAAAATTAATAAGATTATGCAAATATCACTATAAGTTTGAGTTAAAAAAACCGTTAATAAATCAATGACTTTTAATTAATTTCTATTAGATGAGCTCAACCTGAATCATACAATTTTTTTTACAGAGAAACTAAAGCAGCAGCAAGATGTGTGACGACGAAGTAGCCGCCCTTGTGGTAGATAATGGCTCCGGCATGTGCAAGGCCGGTTTTGCCGGAGATGACGCTCCTCGCGCCGTCTTCCCCTCGATTGTCGGTCGACCCCGTCATCAGGGTGTTATGGTCGGTATGGGTCAAAAGGACAGCTACGTAGGCGACGAGGCCCAGAGCAAAAGAGGTATCCTGACTTTGAAATACCCGATCGAGCACGGTATCATCACTAATTGGGATGACATGGAGAAGATCTGGCATCACACCTTCTACAATGAATTGCGTGTCGCTCCCGAGGAACACCCGGTCCTCCTTACCGAAGCACCTCTGAACCCGAAAGCTAACCGTGAAAAGATGACGCAGATTATGTTCGAAACCTTCAACAGCCCAGCTATGTACGTTGCCATTCAGGCCGTCCTCTCCCTATACGCCTCCGGTCGTACCACCGGTATCGTTTTGGACTCCGGTGACGGTGTCTCTCACACCGTACCCATCTATGAAGGTTACGCTCTTCCTCATGCCATCCTCCGTCTGGACTTGGCCGGACGCGATCTTACCGACTACCTCATGAAGATCCTCACCGAGAGAGGCTACAGCTTCACCACCACGGCTGAGCGAGAAATCGTCCGCGACATCAAGGAAAAGCTCTGCTATGTTGCCCTGGACTTTGAACAGGAAATGGCCACCGCTGCTGCCAGCACTTCTCTCGAGAAGAGCTACGAGTTGCCTGATGGTCAGGTCATCACCATCGGTAACGAGAGGTTCCGTACTCCCGAGGCCCTCTTCCAGCCTTCCTTCTTGGGTATGGAATCTTGCGGTATCCATGAGACCGTCTACAACTCCATCATGAAGTGCGACGTCGATATCCGTAAGGATCTCTATGCCAACAACGTCCTCTCTGGTGGTACCACCATGTATCCCGGTATCGCTGATCGTATGCAAAAGGAAATCACCGCCCTCGCGCCTTCGACCATTAAGATCAAGATCATCGCTCCACCCGAAAGGAAGTACTCCGTATGGATCGGCGGTTCCATCTTGGCCTCTTTGTCTACCTTCCAACAGATGTGGATCTCCAAACAAGAGTACGACGAGTCCGGCCCTGGCATTGTCCACCGCAAATGCTTCTAAGCGCGTCGTTACACAATCATCGACGCAACGGTGCAATCTTTGTCGAAAGAATATCGTCCTAATTCGGGGAGAACGCATGCCGTTCTGCCTCAAGCTGCTACGAGATACATCATCATCGACTCTCAATCATAAGGGGATCTCATCGAATCGTCATTGTCGTCGCCTCGCTCATCGTTGCGTAAATAACAACGGCCTGGCTGATCATCTCCGTCGTCGCAGTTTTTTATAAACCTGCGCACGACGACATCATCACTCACTTGGCATCATCATCACGGCCGAGGTAGCGGTCGGTGGTATTGACTCTCGTCACAGGACTTCGCTCGTTGTAGCCTGGACGTAGCCGGGTATGAGAAAGTCTTCTTGAAGGGATACGTGAAGGAGACCAGGTGCATCTTTCTATCGCGAAAGGAACATTCTGGACAGTAAGGATACGCAAGAGTCTTGACGGATTGTACTTGGCAACGAATTCGAGACTACTTCGGGAAGGTCGCGCTTTATTCACTGTCGCGCGAGTGTTCTACATCACCGTCCGAGAAATTAATTGTCTCTCAATACGTATTGCATATTAATTATGTCTAGTCTGCTAACTAAAGCAATTAAGTTCTATCAATGTGTACTTCTATACTTTAACTTATTTTGTAAATATTACACTATATTATTATAAATATTGTTATACGATGTCAAAGTCAAATCAAATATACATTATGTCACTCCACACTATTGTTATGTAATCTTTTACATTACCTCACGTACCTCGCATATTTGATTTATGTGGCATAGATATTTTTGGCGTAGCGTTCTCAGACTCCTCAGACAACCTCGGGCTCCCATTCATTTTCTCAAGTTCCCTTCCACATATCTGCCGTATAACCACACGAATTTAAATTAACTTACACCTGAAAACGTTACTTTTATTTTATCACTTGCAAAATTAAAACAAGAAAAAATATTGGTTGTTTTAGACATCCTAAGAATATATGATAAAGATGCAAAACTCTCTCACTTTTTACTTTCTTTATCCTTCCAATCACGATTAAAAAAAGGGAAGAAAATTTGCTTATAAACTATGCAAACTTTGCCACGAATATTACTTAACAATGTCGTTAAATTTAATTTTGTAACTTGGCATTTTTCCGTTTCCGCGATTATGTTAGTCTTCTCGCATCGCTCCAAATTTGTCTTTGATCGCGGCAAAGTAGAGATTTGAGGATTTTTAAAATAACTCTTATCGTACAATGTAATCGATGAGTAATCTTGGCTCGATCCACACAATTCATCCTATTTTAAGTTAATTTTCTACTGTATAATCTTTTCTTTTTCATTGCTAGACTCCTGCCATTACAAGAATTTTCTCCTACGTCGACTCGTTCATTTAAATCATCGATTAAATGTCGATTGCTCTAAAGAATGCGAAGGAAAACGTATGAATTTGTTTCCGATCGTTACGAATTATTAGACTCTTTTGTATCTACCGCCTCTAGAAATTTTTTATAGACACGTTTGAAGACTCATACATTGATATGTAGACATTAGGAGAGTGCGTACGATAAAAGCTCTCGCAAAGAAGATACAGTTTATTTCGGTCGCATCGCGTAATCTCAAAGTATTTCTGCTACCTCCCTGATATTCGTCAGAGCATAGTTCTTGCTTTTATCGAAACTTTTTCGACTCTTCCATTTTCCGTTCATTGATGTATAAACAATGTATTTAGTCTGCTGATTATTTTCCGGAAAAGTTTCATATAATTCGTTATAATTTTTTCATATAATTCGTATCGAATTATATATATGAAACTTCAAGTCTAATTTATAAATGAAATAATTTATAAATGAAAAGTAAGATAAAATAGTCTAATTTATAAATAAAAGATAAAAAAGATAAAAAAGTCTAATTTATAAATTAAATAATTTATAAAAAAAGTCTAATTTATAAATGAAATAATTTATAAATGAAATAATTTATAAATGAAAAGTAAGATAAAATAGTGTAAATCTGGAAGAGATTCTATATATTGCATTCTTATATCTTTTTCATATTTAAAAAAAATATAAAAAATATAAATATAAAGCTCACATATATATTGCATGATCGAAGAAAATTCTGCTTTGCTTTCGTAAAAATTGGTTTATCCAAAATAGGTATACAAGCATTTATCTTTACAAATAGATATGTATATTATTATATTATATGTATATTCAAGATATATATTATTCAGATACTTAAATGCAATATTAGACACAATAAAAATAATGAGATAACTTTTATGTAATAATTTGACGTATTAATTTCGAAAGTCGATCCGGAAATAAAATTTTGTTCATTATATTTTCGCGATACATATGTATTTCTTAATGTAATATATTAGTTTTATAACATTATAGCATACATCTTTGCGCTAAAAAAATTATGTTGTCACATGAATGAGATTTTTCGTGAAAATAAATAAAAGTGTCTCGATGCAATAATTAGCTGTGAATCAATTTTATCCATTCAATTGATATTCATCGAAGTGATGCCCCCTTTCTCCTTCCAGAGAGAAGGAAAACAATTAACCGACTCGGTTTAATTTTTATCGAAACGACCGGCATTCCAAAGCCCAAGAAGCGCAGAAACGCGCCACGGAGTATTTCCAAAGCGGCGAAGCGTACACGTCGATCCGCTTAGGGGCTGCGGCCGCCTAAGTTCGGCGAGCGTCGCGACGCCGAGCGAGGCGATGCCTTTTTCGTGCCTGTCGAGCAAGCACCATTCCACGAAAATGCGGGGGCGTCCAGACGAGAGCATATAATCGACGTCGCGACGCCGCCGAGGCACAGACGCCGCTCCACCTCTGTCCCGTGCACGGTACGTACACACGTAGTAAACTTTCGCACGAATTTCCGCTATATCGCCATCGGGATATTACACCTCCGCCTTCTCTGAAGGGCGCGATCGCTTCCTGTCCGCTCTATCGAAGACATTGATCTCATTGATACACTCGCGTGCTCTAGTGATTAGTAAACAAAAGTGATAAGCTGCCGTACCATAAAGGATTATTCGTGATAACCAGCAATTCTCAAAGTAACAGCTTTATTATTATTCTTTTATTTATGTTTAATCAAGATTTTAAAACTAAATTTACTGAACGAGCATTTAATACTGTTAAAGATCATACAGTTAGAAATAAATTTAATAATATTTAAAGCAAAGGTTTGGTCACGTTTTCAATTATTTTCAGAATCCAAATTATTTCTCGTTAAAATTATTTAAATTAAATTTAAATAGATTATTTATATTTTTTATATTTCTTATCTATTTCTCCTTATTTATTTTTAATTTCGATAAATAGAATCAAATCTGTGTTTAATGATTGGTTAAAGATCTCGAGATACAGATCTTATCTGGTTATATTTATTATCGTTATTTACCTAAGAAAGAATCTTCAGTTTGTTGTCCACTCCTTAAATGAAGTTCAAGTTCGCAGCATATCACTGTACTCATTGAGATCGAATCTTGGCGCATTGTCAAAACACTCGCATAATTGTTGTGTTGTATGGCACATCCATCATTCTGATAAGATGCAGTGAGCGAGACCTGTTCCGATCAAATTGATTTTAATCTTTAAATGCACAATATTTAATCAATTTTAACAGCAAAATATTACTCGTTAAATAATGTTTGAAAATATTAGAAATAACAAAGTTAAAAATATTCATTGATTAATTTTCTATAATTATAATATTAACATTTCTTTTCAAGCAAATTTAAACAGTTGAATTAACAGTTAAGAGAGAGAAAATATTTTTCAAGATAAATTGTGTTTAATTAATGTAATAATTTGCGGATAAATTATTTTTTTTGCAAAATTTTATAAAAAAGAAAAAATTTAGATATAAATAAAATTAATTTCGATGTAATGTATGTATAATTCTCCTGTTGTTTTCTTAGAATAGACCCAAGTAATGATAATATGATAAGTAAATACAGTTTTCGAGCATTAGTACACATGTGCTAGAAAATATTCGCAATATAATCTTTTTAATCTTTCTTTAAATCTTGCTCAGCCAATATTAGTTGCCCACTGCTGGCTGCAAAAATTCTAAGTAAAGATCAAAATTAGTTCCATTACGAAGATGAAATATTAAAAGAAGTATTTTGTGAATATTTACTAGCACGTGCACCAGAAGATATTTGCTTATTAAAATTAAATTTATCTAAAAATATGATTAAAAAAGAAATATTATTTTATAAATGCTTTCAAATGTAGAGGCTTGTACAAATCAAAATCTTATATTATGATAAAAATTATATAACACTTATATGCACACAATATTTAAAAAAAGTCGAGAAAGTATGTAATTTAAATTAACAAAATATCAAAATTATTTTATAACAATTGAAACATCTTTTAAAAATATTTTAATAGCTCACAAAATTGAATTACTTTTTACTAATTAATTTTCTTCACTTACTTGTGTTAAAAAATGTTTAATGAGCCATAAAACTACAGTTTCATATTTAATATCCTTCGCGACTGCTTCCATGCCCATCAAAGGACACATCATCTATGAATCGCACCCTCGTGTCTTCTTCTCTGGTTAAAATTACTCATTCCTCTAAGGAACAGTTTTCTCAATGTCGGTGAATTTTAAACATAGTTCACACTCATGTCTTTTTAGAATTACAATTAGCGGGATACGAGGGACGAGTTGGAAGCAGTGTTAATGTTAAACCAACATTGCTGCTGTCCTTGTCGTCGTGTTCATAATCATATAGTCGAGGTCTTCGGCCGTGCAACCACGTTGGTTCCTTTTCCGCGCGGGCGAGCATAATTTTGGCACGCTCGGCGTTGCCTCGCGGCGGGGCGTTATGTTTTATCCGTCGTCGTCGGCTGTGGCGGTGGCGGCGTCGACCACCATAATCGTCGCTTGAACTTATTAGGGAGCGTCCGTCGGCCGTACGTCTAAAGTTAGCGACGCGTCGAGCAAAAATAGCCCCGCGACGCTGGGACCGCCTAGCCTATCGCTTTATAGGCAACTGGGTCAATTCTGGCTTCACGAAATCGTGGAACAATTTTATCGAAGAACTCTTAAAGTTTGCCACTTCAGATAGCAAATTATTTTTTTAAAATAGAGCCAATTATCCCTCTTTCAAATTGAATCGATGTCCGTTTTTTCGACGCAACTTTTGTTAAAATTTTTATTCGTAAAGTATTATGCAACGTTTCCATCCACCGGGGAATTTCTGAAACCTGCAATTTATCATTATTAGTTATGAAATAATTTTTTTTACAATTTTATGATCGTTTTTGTTTTTTAAAAATTATCTTTAAAGTAAAATTTAAAAATACATTTGCGGGAAGAGAGAAAGAAAGAATTGAATAAATCTTATTCATCAAAGAATTATTCATTCAATTCATATTTTTTAATTATTTTTTAATTACGCAATTAATTTTGCCTTTGGTCCAATATTAAAGAACAAAAATACCAATATTTATTTTTCTTTAGATTATATAATTTTCAATTTTGATTTCATTTTGATTGGTATTATTGCTTATGTAATAGATTATTAATACTTTTTATATAATATCTCATATTTATATAATTCTAATTAAAATTCTTTTTTACGTATAAAAGTGCTAGTGACGTATAACGTGAATCTTTTCTGAAAAAAAGCGAGAATAACCTATGGTGTTAATCAATAATAAAAGTATATCAATAATAAAAGATAAAAAATGAGATTACAGATAGGTATCATAAGCGATTATCACATAAAACATCGATAATTGCAGACTGAGACATCAACATGATTTTTGTTGCAGAAAGTTGAAATCGAAAAAAAGCCACAATGTGTGACGACGAAGTAGCTGCCCTGGTCGTAGACAATGGCTCCGGTATGTGCAAGGCCGGTTTTGCCGGAGATGACGCTCCTCGCGCCGTCTTCCCCTCGATTGTCGGTCGACCCCGTCATCAGGGTGTTATGGTCGGTATGGGTCAAAAGGACAGCTACGTAGGCGACGAGGCTCAGAGCAAAAGAGGTATCCTGACTTTGAAATACCCGATCGAGCACGGTATCATCACTAATTGGGATGACATGGAGAAGATCTGGCATCACACCTTCTACAATGAATTGCGTGTCGCTCCCGAGGAACACCCGGTCCTCCTTACCGAAGCACCTCTGAACCCGAAAGCTAACCGTGAAAAGATGACGCAGATTATGTTCGAAACCTTCAACAGCCCGGCTATGTACGTTGCCATTCAGGCCGTCCTTTCCCTATACGCCTCCGGTCGTACCACCGGTATCGTTTTGGACTCCGGTGACGGTGTCTCTCACACCGTACCCATCTATGAAGGTTACGCTCTTCCTCATGCCATCCTCCGTCTGGACTTGGCTGGACGCGATCTTACCGACTACCTCATGAAGATCCTCACCGAGAGAGGCTACAGCTTCACCACCACGGCTGAGCGAGAAATCGTCCGCGACATCAAGGAAAAGCTCTGCTATGTCGCCCTGGACTTTGAACAAGAAATGGCCACCGCTGCCGCCAGCACTTCTCTCGAGAAGAGCTACGAGTTGCCTGATGGTCAGGTCATCACCATCGGTAACGAGAGGTTCCGTACACCCGAGGCCCTCTTCCAGCCTTCCTTCCTGGGTATGGAATCTTGCGGTATCCATGAGACCGTCTACAACTCCATCATGAAGTGCGACGTCGATATCCGTAAGGATCTCTATGCCAACAACGTTCTCTCTGGTGGTACCACCATGTATCCCGGTATCGCTGATCGTATGCAAAAGGAAATCACCGCTCTCGCACCTTCGACCATCAAGATCAAAATCATTGCTCCACCCGAAAGGAAATACTCCGTATGGATCGGCGGTTCTATTCTGGCCTCCCTGTCTACTTTCCAACAGATGTGGATTTCCAAACAAGAGTACGACGAGTCTGGCCCTGGCATCGTTCACCGCAAGTGCTTCTAAACAATTATGCTCGATGCTATTCACTATTATTATTGTTATTATTGCTACACCTTTCCCTAAGATGTATCGTTCACTGCCGCATCGCTTTGTCTAGTTGGATCTCTGTTAGTCGAATACTACTATCATTACTATTGATCCGTGGCAGCGAGTCTTTATCAACGACGAGTCATACGAGCATATACGTCATCTTTTGTATATAAGTTTACGTCTATGGAATAAATCAATCTTATATTCTTACAGCCGTTTAATTCGTAATTTTTCATTCTTCGACCCTTATATTTGAGCATGAGAATTAATTACCGATATCCAATTGAATGTTTTGCTTTAATTGCTATTTTTCGCGGAATATATTTTATTTCTTATTATTTAAAATATTCAAAAAATAATATGTTATGCATTGGTCTAATCTATTAATTAATTAAATTATTTAATCCGTTGAATGACAAAAATTAATATAATAATTCTATAACTCTTTCAGACATATGATGTTTAAGTATGAATTTTTTTATAAAATGAATTGATATATAAATAATAATAATACATGTGGAAATGCACAAGGATCACACAAATAAGATGTATTTAAGATTTTTATTTAGAATTCTCTAAATAATTTTGAAGAAAGATGTTAAAAACTATAAAAAATTACAGAGAGTTTATAAAATTACTGCATAATCAGATAAAATTATACAAGCTTATATGAAAACTTAAAAATGTTAGACCTGTGCATAACTAATTCGGTATTAATTAAGGGAACAATGCATGCAAAAAATACATTTTAAATTGCATTCATGGAGATTATTACAAACATCGTTACCTCTCACTGATACAGTAGCAATGTGGACATGTGATTCAGGCATATGCTTATCCAAACTCATCCCGCAAAATTTGTAATTCTGCAACAAGACGTATATGCGTGTAAATAGATGTGCATTATTAAAATTAATAAGTATGCAATTACAATGATATTACATGAAATTCGTAAAAGCTTAGTTAATATTACATAAAACGCGGACAAGAATGTCTCGAATGCCTGGCAATTTTCCAAAGTACATTTTGCGGTATCTCACATATTTTGTCGACAGAAATGATTTAATAGTACACCAAAGTTGTATTGTATGGCCAAAAATGCAACTAGGGAAAGGTGAATGTGTCACTTTAAATAAGTCTCAATAATACCAGATATTCGTACAAATTTAAACGATAACTACAAAGTTATTTCTGTAACCGATGTAGTAGCTGCCAAATTACTTTTTAATCGCATCAATTATAAATTCCTCTTTTTAGCTCTCACCAGAAATTAATAACAGATATGAAATCAAAAGTTGGCAAATAGAGGTGAAAACGTTCTAAATTTTGCCAATTGATGCGATTATAATTTTTCTAGCTAGTTTGAATTTTTTCGGAGTATCACTCCTGCTTTTTCGGGGGGAAAAATGAAAAACGAATATGAATTACCTTCGATACTCTCTTCGGCGAACGTCTGGATCCTCTGCACTCTCACTGAAGCTACCCTCACGATTACCCGGGACCGAACCATAGCGATGAGCGAGAGGTGCTCGACGACAAAGGATGCGCCCTTTCGGGGTTGAAACTCGGCAATGTGAATCGGTACCAGCATCGGCTTTGCCGGCAGTGCAAAAAGGTGGAGGGGATCTTTGCGATGGCTCGAGTGAGCGGGTCGCCCCGTGCATTTGTTAATTATAGCAAATTGTAAGCTGCAATTAACGAATAAGGCTGTTTTCCTCGATACCCGCAGTTGTTTCTTCTCTTATGAGTCGATATGATTAGATGTCATCCGATCCGGATGTCTCGTAAACGCGAACATAAATGACTCGATGATCCAAATCATCTAATGTCCTTCATTATCATAAAATAATGATTTAAAAAAAGAAAGTATTTATTTTTCAGATGAGCCATTGGATGTCCTTATTTCAAAAGAGAAGGACTTGTAACCATCATGCTTGAAGAACGCTGCTTCAAGATGTTCTTATCATGGCGACAATTAACCCTTTGAAGCTTATTTTCTTAGGATCTGATATTTTGGAGATTCGATCCTTCCCTTCATGCTTTTAAAAATCAGTCCTTCGAAATTTGTCTTTTCGAAATTATATATTTCTGAGAGGTTTAATCCTTCAAGAGTTGGTTTCGCGAATTCCTTTCTTGGAATCTACGTCCTTCGTATCTCGTTCAGGTCCTTATTGAATCCCACATTTACTTCAAACTCTCATCTTTCTTTCAAGATCCCTTCCTTTGATCCTTCCAAACTCTTTCCTTTAGAGTTTCACCCCTTCGTCGAGGCCCGCAGTGGCAGCCGACAGCCCTGGCTCGTGACGAGTCCTTATTTGGACCCAGGGGCCGTCGGCCACCACCGAGTTGTCATCGTATTTGCCGCGCGTCGACGTCTCGACGTCTTCCTCTCTCTCTCTCCCTCCACCAGCGCTCCTCTGTTTAGGGCGAACTAAGGACTAGGCCGACTCTAACGGGCAACGCGGGCTCCCGGCCCAACGTTAACGCAGACAGCAGATTTCCATGTAAGGGGCGGACCGCTATTTTCGGCCGCCGACCGATATGGATAAAGGGACCCCACGGAGCCGGCACTGCGCCACTCGCCGCTCTCGCCGGTCTCTTGCACGACGTACAAAACGCGATCCTGAGCGATCGTCCGCCGATCTCTCTCGTTCTCGGCTCTGCATCAGCAAACGGTAATAATCGCCGTGCTTAGTTGCACCCGCGAATCACAGCAACCCCTTCGATTTGGACGCACCATCTTTCAGAATCTCCTCTGATCTTCTTCGCTTCGTGATCGTAAAGATCCTCGATCGGGAAGTGATTCAAAAGAACGGTGTTATATTAAATATTTTCCGGAAATCCCCGGGGAGAAATGGTGCGAAGCGAATCTGAAGAGGTTTGCGTGATCGAACAAGGCGCGAAGTGATACCTGGTGAACGTGCACAAGTGAATGTTGATTACGATATAATTTTGAAATTTATTTAGCAGTCGATTATACCCCATCTCGATTCTTTGATTAAAATTAATTCTGTGAATATCTTCTACATCTCTTAAAAATCGTGAAAAATTAGCTTTTTTTGCATTAATTCGAATGCAATTTAATTAAAGATTAGTCGAATTAATTTAATGAATTATTTGATTACACAGAATTTTTCTAATTAATGATATAATAACTTACTTTATGAAATGTCTTTTCAACATGTGTTCTCAGAAAGGAAACTAACAGCTAATCAAGATGTGTGACGATGATGTTGCGGCATTAGTTGTGGACAATGGATCTGGTATGTGCAAGGCCGGATTCGCAGGGGATGATGCACCGCGTGCCGTGTTCCCTAGCATCGTCGGCCGCCCCCGTCATCAGGTTGGTCAGAGAAATATTTAGAAACCTATCTGGTCTTAATCTATCAACATATGACAAATATTATTATTATATTAACCGGCTGTTAAAATCTCATTTTAATTAGCGCACTACATGTATATATAACATTTTGAAAGGAATCATTCCAAGAACGATTAAAGATATCAAGCTTTGTTTCAAGCTTCTTACATTCATGTACATCTTCAATCGAAACTTAACAAAAATTAAAATTAATTTAATCGTAAAATTAATTTAATCGAAACTTAACAAAAATTAAAATTAATTTCCGGGGCGATTAAACCAAATTTGCTTCAGTCGAAAATGCTATTAGATTCATCAAATTCAGAAAATGATGGACATATATTGTTAACGTATCTTCTGAAACTTATGTAACATCAAATATCTCGTTCTTTAGGGCGTGATGGTCGGTATGGGTCAAAAAGACAGCTACGTTGGCGACGAGGCTCAGAGCAAGAGAGGTATATTGACGTTAAAGTATCCTATAGAACATGGTATCATCACCAATTGGGATGACATGGAGAAGATCTGGCATCACACCTTCTACAACGAATTGCGTGTCGCTCCCGAGGAACACCCGGTCCTCCTTACCGAAGCACCTCTGAACCCGAAAGCTAACCGTGAAAAGATGACGCAGATTATGTTCGAAACCTTCAACAGCCCGGCTATGTACGTTGCCATCCAGGCCGTCCTCTCCCTGTACGCTTCCGGTCGTACCACCGGTATCGTTTTGGACTCCGGTGACGGTGTCTCTCACACCGTACCCATCTATGAAGGTTACGCTCTTCCTCATGCCATCCTCCGTCTGGACTTGGCCGGACGCGATCTTACCGATTACCTCATGAAGATCCTTACCGAGAGAGGCTACAGCTTCACCACCACGGCCGAGCGAGAAATCGTCCGCGACATCAAGGAGAAGCTCTGCTATGTCGCCCTGGACTTTGAACAGGAAATGGCCACCGCCGCCGCCAGCACTTCTCTCGAGAAGAGCTACGAGTTGCCTGATGGTCAGGTCATCACCATCGGTAACGAGAGGTTCCGTTGCCCCGAAGCTCTGTTCCAGCCTTCCTTCCTGGGTATGGAATCTTGCGGTATCCATGAGACTGTCTACAACTCCATCATGAAGTGCGATGTCGACATCCGTAAAGATTTGTACGCTAATACCGTTCTCTCCGGTGGCACCACCATGTATCCCGGTATCGCTGATCGTATGCAAAAGGAAATCACCGCCCTCGCGCCCTCAACCATCAAGATCAAGATCATCGCTCCACCTGAGAGGAAATACTCCGTATGGATCGGCGGTTCTATCCTGGCCTCTCTGTCCACCTTCCAGCAAATGTGGATCTCCAAGCAAGAATACGACGAATCTGGCCCTGGCATCGTCCACCGCAAATGCTTCTAAAACAATACATCGTCGAGGATCAATCAAACGTCCATTCAAGCACCATAGCCGTGACTCTTTTCCTTCCCTTATCTATCTCCTTTTCGATACACTAGACCTGCACTTACAAATTATACAATATCCATCATCCAAAGATACGAGAAAAGGGAAGGAAAGGAGAGATAAAAAGAAAGAGAAAAAAGGAGAAAGATGAGAAAGGAAGATGAGATATGAGACGAGATCGCAGAAAAAACTTATTACTTTCTCTCTACTGCCTTTATGCTACACATTTACCATACTTAATAGTTTATACAACACGATTATTTGATTATGAATATTAATTAATTAATTTATCATCTTTTCGACAATCCGAGCAATGAGTCCTTCTCCGCCCACACGTGTAAACGTACGCATACATATCTACCACACAGACATACCCTCGCTGACGATCGCGTAAGTTTGACATTTGCGACACTCGTAACATGATTATCGACAGCAACAACGAGGGATACGAAGCACATCCGGCCACGTCGATGTCGGCCACGTCTAGCATGGCTGTCCGGCAAATCGCGTTCTTATTGTACCTTACGATTAATTAACAATGATAATAAAATCGTATGTTATGTAATAACTCCACGTTAGAGTATGATTTTTCACCAATGTTGTTCTCGCGATGACAGCTCTATTGGAATCTGCAAGAAAGAAACTCATCATCCTCGCGCAATCGTTAGAATATATCAAACTTTTGAATATAAGCAGGTGACATAATGCCACGTGCCATCTCGAATTTTTCGAAATCGAAAATATAAATATAAATATAAATATTCTAAAATATCCTAAAATTTAAATATTCTAAATATCAAATATAGACATTGATGACATTTGATATTCGAGATGCTGAAGAAGAGACCAGAATTAATGTAGACCAGAACAAGTCGATCTGTGCTCTTGCGAATTTTTTTACAGTTTCAAAATCGGAAACGACATATAATTCGAAAAAAAAAGCCGATACATAAAATTTATGATTTAAATTTACGATTTAAAATTGAAAAAGTATCCGCTTGCCATCGTCTACTCTTCTTTTCCTTTTCTCTTAAAGGAGATGTAACATTATCTTAGCCGCAAAGAGCGCGAGAGAGACAGGAAAATCGTGGAAACGAATAGGTAAGAATGTGAAATGCTCCTTCCCGGTGGAAGAAACGCTGTAAGAAGGGGAGGCAAATCGCACCTATATCGTTTTCAGGTCGCTTTAGACCATACATGAGCAACGGGCTACGCGTATTTTGGGCGACAGCCTCGTTATATTTGGCGCGCCATGTGTCGGCCACGTGCCGGGGATGCGCGTAACTCAATAGGATCGGCGAAATACAATAATATACGCGCGATACCCACGCGGATGAAGAAATAGCGAAAATAGAGCCCCTCCTAGAATCCCGGTTGCGGTCCTTACCTTAAAATCCCTCCCTTCTCGAGCACTAAAATTAGGGTGAGCGCGCACGTGAAGATGGAAGCGAGGGGAGAAAGAAATATATACGCTCCTCTTCCCCTCCCTCGTTTCCTCGGACCAATCGTTCGATTAATAACGGGCTTGTATGACGCAGATCTTATTGTTAGTTTGAATTAATACAATTAAGATTTTAGCTACTTGAATTACGCGAGCGAGAAAATGGATCCATACAGCACAGAATATTATTATATGTAACATTGCAGCAATATTACAATATTGCTGCAACATTGCTGCAATGTTACAATAATATAACAGTATTCTGTGTACGAGGAGTGGCTATTCAAGTTAACGTAACATGTAAGGAATGATTTTCGATATCGAAATATTATTTTCTCTAAATATAATCCTCTAAAAAAAACCTTATAAAGGTAAAAAAATACGCCAAGTACATAAAAAAAATCAAAAAATCTGAAAGTGATAAAAATAAAATATTTAAAAACCGATATGAGATTAATAGTATTAGCCAAGTACAATAAATTATGTGATATTAATTCGTAATCGATACTAAATGAGTCAAGTTTACTTTAATTCCTAAAGCATTTTTTATATGATGTATATAATTTAAAAAAGTTTCACACAAATTCTAAATCGCATAAGTGACCTTCAGGTCGAAGTAAGATATGAAAACTTGGCGTGCCTCGTATTTAAATCATATAGTTTAAAAAAAGGAAAAAGCTAGATTTTTTTGATGGGCCCAATGTAAAATTTAAAATTACACTACGGACCGCGTACGCGCGTAGCTAAATTTCGAACTTATATATCTTGTCTCCTCTGTATTACCTGGATCATCACATAGAGATTAGGCAAAGTGAAATCTCTTTTTTTATGAGTTTTTTTATTTTCTCTGTAAGTAAAGTTTAATTGTTGTAAGTCGGATTGAAAAGCTTCGCAGGTCGTTTCTGGCCCACAGGCTGCCTGTTGCATATTCGTAGTCTAAACCTTATTTTATAAAAATGTAAATTGTACTTACTAAATGAAAGAATTAACAAATATATATTGTATATATGTATATTGTATAATCAAATTTTTTATTTTATTCAATATATGTAAACGACGGAGCGGGAGGGGGGGCACGCCAAGTTTTCATATCTTACTTCGACCTGAAGATCATTTATGCGATTTAGAATTTGTGTGAAACTTTTTTAAATTATATACATCATATAAAAAATGCTTTAGGAATTAAAGTAATCTTAACTCATTTAGTATTGATTACAAATTAATATCACATAATTTATTGTACTTGGCTAATAGTATTGATCTCATATCGGTTTTTAAATATTTTATTTTTATCACTTTTTCAGATTTTTTGATTTTTTTTATGTACTTGGCGTATTTTTTTACCTTTATAAGGTTTTTTTTAGGGGATCTCACTGCTTTTTGTAAAAAATATTATTTCTACAGAAAATATATGTTAGATTTTTTAAAGATATTTTTTTATGTACTTGACGTATTTTATTTTATTGTTATAAGATTGTTTCTAAAGGGATATCACCACCTTTTTGTAAAAATTTATATTATTTCTGCAAAAAATATATACGCATTTTTAAAAATCTTTACTAAGGGTAAGTCGCGTATTTTTACAAGATTTTATTTTCTAGATATTAGAGTTCGCTCCCAAGGGGTGGTTTTTGAATGTTGTTATAACACGATAAATTAGTCTCCTTAGAAGTCTTATCTAAAGGCACAGTTTTTATATTTTTGTGATACCGTTTTCGAAATAGATTAGATTTTACCCCCAAGAGGTTTTTGAAAATTGTTATGCGATAAATTAATCTCTCACACGTATACACACACATATACACATATCACACGTATGCACACACATGTACATAAATGGTTTTGTTTCTTAAAGCATTTTTGCACACTAAAGCGAATAATCATATATACGCGATATGAACGCAGCTTGAGGGACAAAATCGCTTTGAATGTGTGCGTGCGAAGATACGTTCATGAGTCTGAACCTTATTATGAAGGAAAATGAAAAATGTCACAATTCTGACATGCGATTATCATTTCTCTGGATTGACTGCACCGATTTTATTCAAACTGGTCACAATCGAAAGCTTGTATTCACATTATATAAGAGAAATGCCGTTAGATTTTTAATTACGGCTTTAGTTTCTGAAATATTTCAATCGAAAGTTTATGTGACGTTATTTAACGTAAAATTCCGGATAAGCTACTTGATATCGCCGCGTCGAGAACAGTGATTCTCAATGCTCGGATCCAATTTTTTATCAGTTTCTTATGTACTTGGCGTCGCGACGCTACCGCGTCGCTTGATAGGAAATATCTGACAAAATATAACTGATCCCTGATTATATACACGGTGTCCCAGACCACCCGTACACCTCTTTTAAAATGAAAATAAATGGCTTTTATCAAAAATCGCGTAGAATTTTTAAGTAAATCGGGTACGCTCTATCAAATGGTGATATTTTCAACTTGTGATTCCGACCGGAAATACGCCATCCGGATCGGAAGTTGAATTTTTTTAGGGGAACATGGTACTTTTTATTATAGATTCGAATTGTACGTGAAAAAATAAGAAACTTTTGTATCAAACGTTTTTTCTGAAAGTGCCTCTATCAATCTTAAAATTGAAGTTTATTATTTCATCACAGTTACATTCAAGGTCAATTTTAAGATTGACAGAGGCACTTTTAGAAAAAACGTTTGATACAAAAGTTTCTTATCTTTTCACGTTCAATTCGAATCTGTAATAAAAAGTACCATGTTCCCCTAAAAAAATTCAATTTCCGATCCGGATGGCGTATTTCCGGTCGGAATCAAAAGTTGAAAATATCACCATTTGGTAGAGCGTACCCGATTTACTTAAAAATTGTTCGCGATTTTTGATAAAAGCCATTTACTTTCATTTTAAAAGGGGTGTACGGGTGGTCTGGGACACTGTACAGGGTGTCCTAGACCACCCGTACACCTCTTTTCTTTCAAAAACTAAGCATTTTAGAGAAAAACGTTTTCGACAAAAATTGTATGGTTTTGAGGGGAACATAAGATGGTGTCATTGGTTTGACCTTGGCATCGTTAAGGTGAGGTCAAGGACACCTTTAATTACTTAAATGGAACCACCTATTTTTTATTGCATATTCTTATAGCTTATGTCGAGAGCTTTCCAAAACACTATAATAAAGTATTTTTTCATCAAGTACTTTTCGAGTTATAAGGCTTGAAATAATTTCTTAATTTTACATAAACCATAAAATATCTAGTAAAATATTCATTTTTCGATTATCTTACCTTAATACTTTTATGTACAAAATAATGAGAGGAATCGATTGGTGTAAAGAAAACACAAAATTGTTTCGAAAAAAAAAATGTAATTTGCAATTAACAATTACATAATAATATCCAAAAATTGCGCCAACTAAGGATGAAAACTTGTACAAGTTTAAATACAAAATATTTCAATATTGAAAACTCTGTTATACAAAATGGTTGTTTTTAATAATTTCCAAAAATAATAATATTAAAAAATTAAAAATTTGTTTAAAAATTGAAGACTGAAAATTAATATAAAACTGAATTAAATAATTATATAATTAATTATATAATTAATTAATTAAATAATTAATTAATTATATAAAACTGAATTAATATAAGACTGAAAATTAATATAAAAGAAAAATAAAAAAAATTTAATTAAAAAAGCTTGGCGCCGCCAACAAGTTTCCGATACGAGATCAACTTCTCGATGAGCGCAGGTAATGCAGGTGAGCAGAGTTTCTATTGGAACGCCTAGATAAATGAGCGCGGTAGGTTGAGTAAAACGCGAGACGCGATTCGACCTCCAGGAATGAATCACGGCTGGTTATCTTACAAGGATGCCTGATCTATGATCGCGTCGTATAACGGGAATGTTGACGGAAGATCGCTACGCGAACGAATCAACGTAAAAAAAAAAGAGAGATCGCCGTGCAATACGGATATGTCATAACACACTGATAAAGCATGCACGAGCCTCTTCGCGATCCTTCAACTCGTTAACGTAACGAGGTTAACCTCTTCGCGAGGAAGCGTCAGGAATGGCAAACAGCTGCACGATAGAGAGAATGGACGCTTGGTAGGTTTCCAGAATTGTCAAATAAATGTGTGTCCGAATTCGTAGTATCCTATGTACATTACATAACTAAATTTGTTCGTTCTGTATATTTAATCCTATTTGTACATATATATATGTCATTCCACCTACTGTTCCAAAATACACATGTTTGATGTTGACTCACTAAATTGTTTTTCATTTGCTCACACACACACACACACACACTGGTCTCCTTTTGTTTTAAATAAATATATCGATTTTCCGATCGAGAGTATTCTATTTTTTTTTAATTTTATAGCTTGACATGATAGATACAGAGCATAACAAGTGGAGGATTAAGAGTGTCTTTTTTTTTTTTACAACAGGTTCTGGTTACTGTAACAAAAAATGTGAGGCTTAATTTATAGCTATTAATTAGAAGCACCAGCAAATGCAGAATGGAGAAAGTTATACCGATGAGTTGGTTGAACCAAATATTATTAGTTTCTAGTATAACGACTGCAGTATTGTCTTTAGTTGTAGAGGGATGGACAGATCTCGCACCTCTGCCGATATATGTTTCCATCTCCTGGGCTGTATTTATTACAATTTTATCAGTATGGCTGAGTTGTTGCTTATTACGTCTCACATTGAAAGCCAATAGTCCAATTGCTTTTGAGTTTATGAACAAATGGATCTGCAAGAGGCTAGTGAATTATCTAAATTTGGATTCTTTAATAGACAAGAATAAGAGTACAGAAATCATTTATGAAAGTGATAGTGAAGACCAAAAGAAGGATCCTTCACAAAAAGCTAGTGCTAAGTGCAATAATAATGCAATCTTGCGAGATTCTTGTAAGAACGACATTCCTTTAACAAAAAGAGAAAAGGCGAAGATAGTGGATACAATACGAGAAATTGATGTAAAGTGTATAGAAATTTGGTATAAAAATATAAGTACTGACAAGTCATTCCCTAATGAAGCGCAAGATTTGTTGGACAAGTTCTTGACAAGGCTTGTTTTGAAAGCTAATTTAATAGATAAAATAAAACTCGTCAATAAGTTGGCGAATATATTATTGTTACACTTAAAGGAATATCGTAGGTATGAATCCATCTATTAAGTTTTTTTTTGCAAGAATTCGTCGCTTATCAGTACGTTCCATAGGGCACTACGTCGAGTCGAAAAGGGCGCTGCATCCAGCGTGGAGGAAGCATATAAATATTTACATCCTGGTTCTCGCAGTGCGTCGATATTAGAACATATGTTGCATCATTTAGTCACTGTTCTAGCGCAAGAGTTTTTGCAATGGGAATTAACCAGCTCATCACCATGCAAACTTTTGTTATCCATTTTAGCAAAGAAGCTCTTAATAACAATAGACACAATAAGCTGCCCAGATTGGTTGATCAAGAATCTATTGCAATTATTGGAAACTCCTACAAATAATGCTGTCGCTACTCCAACTAAGCAAAATGTACACTATGATAATGCAAGTATCACGTTATGAAAATTAAAA
This sequence comes from Camponotus vicinus, assembly GCF_025532165.1. Lineage (NCBI taxonomy): Eukaryota > Metazoa > Arthropoda > Insecta > Hymenoptera > Formicidae > Camponotus > Camponotus vicinus. Next base: position 7,419,112 of record NW_028141949.1, read on the forward strand.
AACATATGTATAATTTAATCATTCCTTCAGGGTACTATAACTGTTGCTCTGAGCGATGGCATCGTATCCGCGACAGCGGCTGTGATCCCGCAACAGTTGCCAAAATCCGCACCTAAATCTAGTCCATCTGCAAATATTACAAGTAAAGATGAAAATGCAGCTACAATGGCAACTCCAGAAAGATCGTCTCTATGTTTAGAGGGTCTCTCCACTACAGAGCACAGAGGCCTCTGGGGAGATAGCATAACAGATCTGGAATTAGACGAGGATAAGATTTCGCCGGTGTATGAAGAACCAACGGATTTCGCCACGACTATTGCTAGGCTTAGAAATCTATTACAACAGAAATCTACAGCAACCACACCATTGTTAGTAAAAATGGCACTTCAGTATCAAATACATTAGGTATATATGTATCTGCAAATTTCAGGCATGCCGAAGAAAAATCTTATGTGATATATGAAGGATGCCCATTTACAAATTTATCAATTCCATGGACTGAATTTCATACCGCAACGGATGGTTCGCAACAATTATTCTATTGCATACAATTCGACGATGTCGAGCAGCATGGAGTATATTTATTTGAAACCACTACTGCTACTGTCAGGAGACAATATTCTGATTTTGTTCAATTGCACCTCAGTCTAGAAGAAGTAAGATATATATTTATAAGAAATAGAAAAATACTAAATATAACTTTACAGAAAAATAATCACTTCGACTAAATTAAATTTAATCATGTTTATAAATTCCAGATTCCATCATTAGCTAATATTATGTCCGACCTAGTGTTACCCGAGGGTGGGCGGATCGAACTGGAGATATATTTGAAGACACTGTGTACGCGATTAGCGAACGAGTGTCCGCCTCAATTGCGTCACTTTCTTCGGCCGAGCAGTAGCGCGGGCAAAAAAGCGGACGCAATAGCGCCTCGTTTGGACCGATTTTTGGCTAAGACTGTAACTGGTGTCTTCAATACATTGAAGACAGTTGTACCGGGCTTCGAAATGGATCACGAAGAAGAAGCTCCTCCTCTACCTACTCTAATGCCCTTGTCTGACATACCCTGGAGATTTGTCGAGAATATAAAATCGGTAATAGAAAATTGCAGCATGAACATACTAATTATTTAAATATATAACAATATAATATATGAACGACACATATTTGTAGTATATAATAATAATAATAATAATAATAATAATACATTATGCATGTAATAAAATATAAAAATATTCTTTGAAATGTCTATCTATTGTTGTAGAAAAGTCTAGCTTGTGAATTACAGCAATTGATCGCAGAAAGAACAGAATATTGTATGGTGGACACAGCTTACGAGGCGGTTGACTCGATGGAAACCAGTGGCAGTTCAGAGTTATTGGATTGTTGGTGGGAAACTATTAACGCTTCATACGATGGTAGCTATAGTAATAATAGTCTTTTTCCTTGCACTTATAAAATTATCTTTTATAATAGTAAAAAGTGAATTACATTTTCCAGATGAAATTGACGAGTTGGATTCTAATCTGACATTGACATGTACAACCATAGATCTGATTTGTGAGCTTCTGACAGGGATTGCTAGTAATAATACATTACAGCAAGAAGCAGTTGTTAGATGGACTAAATTGCTATTAGGAAACATTTCAGAGCCAATCTTGCAGGTGAGAAACTGAATCTAAAAAAAAAAGCATTGTATTTTTTATGAACTTCTTATAACTTTAATTTTATTTGCAGAAAATGATTCTTAGGTTATTTGACTCCTTGAGTAATTCTTCATTACTTTCCGATGTATCACATAACAATGTCACAAATGAAACCAATGCACAACTGAAAGACAAGTTGGTGCACACATTAAAAGAAAAAATCTCATACAGTGTAAAATTCATATTTGGTGAGGACAATGTACACAAAGCTCTGAATTATTTACTAAGTTCATATGAAATCAAGAAGATTAACATGGATTTAAACATGCAGATGTTAGATGCGTTAATATCAGAACTATTGGTTTCCTGTAAAACAAATCAAGACACCACTAATTAATTTTAATTCAATTTAAAATTAATTTTTATTCAATCCTTTAGACAAAAAATCATTTAGTAATTTGCAAGATTTGCACATTATTTTATTCTCTTAATGATACATGAAAGTCATTAAGATATATCAAAATATTTATGTAAAGAGAATTGATGTGTGCCATATATATATGTAGAATATGTGTTGACTGTTTACATTTCGCAAAAACTGACAGACTTTTTAAAATAAAGACTGTACCTGATTATACATTTACAATAAGATATGCCAAGTATTTGTTCCATTAGAGAATAATGGCTCATACCAATTAAATAAGGTAAAACGAGTCACTTGGAAGGCACTATATGCATTTCTGGATTTATACTAAGCATTTATATTTAATAATTAAGTTTTATACACACACACAAAGAAATTGCATTTTCTGCATTTTACAGAAAATGTATGCAAAACATATGGTGCATATATTGTACAAAGTATACAAATTATAACTTTATTTTACATTCCAAAGATCGTACGAAGTAATATGAAATCAAATTTAGACGTATACACAGACTTAATATTTAATTAATATATGTTTATTATGTAAGATAATAAGATTAAACGTATTAATATCTAATTAACTTTCCTTGGTTGTTTCACTTGCTTTCTGTTTCTCTAGTTGTGCTCTGAAAACAATTGTAGCACCTTATAAATTTTATATACAATAATTCTTAACTAGAGCAGAGTAAATATTTTGTTGGATCGCGTTTTAAATTTTGACAAAAATTTTTGCCGAAGTAATAGTACCTCAACTGTTGATTGAAATCGTCTTCAACATCATCGTCGTCCCAGTTATCCTCCCAAACGCTGATGTCCGCGCTGTCTTCGTCCTTCGCGGTCCAATCTAGTTAATGAATCAGCGATTTCGAGGTTAATATCACATGCAACAAAATACCAACAAATCTAGATGTGTACCTTCCGCAGGGAATTCCTCGAATTCGTCGTCTTCCTCGAGCAACCCAAGGTCCACTTTCGCCTTATCATTCTTGTTATCCGTCATATTTGCAAATTTTTTCGTGAACGACGATTTCTCAAACACTTCGAACAACTGTCAAATTTACGTCCGCACGCTCGCGTTTCACAAGGTTAGAAAATGAATTTGGCTACGTGATTCAAATCTTCAAAATGGATATAGATGGATATTAAACGAGACTTGACTTTCAAAAAATTCTGTCCAATTTATTCTGAATAAAAAAAAATTTAATCTGGAAAGTAAGGATATCCAGCAGATGCTGGAACTATTGACTGCTCAAAAAATTCTGAAGAACTTATAATAACAATATGAGCATGAATAAAATAATTTTTTTATTTATAGATTTTTCTGATAAATTATTCTTTATTTATACGAAATTGCAAAATTAATTTCATCCGAGCAATATCTATAAATGAAAAATTAAGGTTCCATTAAAGGTACAAAGAATGGCAGGAAAAGAATAATTTCTCAAAATAATTAAATAAATAAATAAATAAATTAATTAATTAATTAAATTAAATTAATAAATATTATATAAATATAATATAAATTTTATTCATTATTTTTATACAGCTATTTATAGAGAAATTAATTTATTTTCGATTGTAATAATCAAGTCTTTGGTATAATTTATTTTCATACAGTTGCTTACTTTGATAATTTCAAACACTCGTAAATTTTATTACACCTGATGTGCATAGAGAGATCTGTCATGAATAATGTAATGTGAGTTTCTTTGTCCCTTTGTTTCCCATTTTCAAATATAATAACGAGAGTCATTCTGGGATCAGTATTGTAGAAAGCATAAGTACACAAGTCCTGTGGACACACACTTGTAATTTATGATTTATAGAATTATTTTGTAACAATTGACGTACCTTTGTGCATTTATGATATATAACTTTGTCCATAGCAAGAAGTTCTGCTTGACGCTCCTTTATCTTAGTTTGAATTTTATCCAAATGTACTAGTGACTTTTGCATGAATGTCTGAAAAAAATATTTTTATTTTTATATACAACATATTATTAATTTATATTATTATTATTATTATATAAGACAACAGAATATTATATCTTGTATATATTACTTATGCAAGTAATAATACAATTATTACTGTGCAAGTAATAATACAATATTTTCTTTTTGCTCATAAGCACAAAGAAATTAAATTAATTAATAATATGTATAATTAATAAATTTATTATTTACGTTAGGATAACAAACAACAACAGGGAAATTCGGAAGTACATCTGCTCCTCTTCCTGGATGTTTATATCCCGAACCTGAATTTTCAGTTCCTCTGGAATCGAAAATTATCAGTATTGCTAGTATATCATGCTTTCGTTGAAAACTCTGTATCCTAAAAAAGATGTCTATTAGATAGATATTAGATATATATGATGTAAGCAATGGAATATTTATATTTTACTTGTGGTAATAATCCACACTTTGCTTGCTCATGATACTTCTCATTTCCCCTGGACTAGCTTGTTGACTTAAAGTAGTGTGAAAATACAAAGAACATTTAGCTAATATGGCACTGCGTAGTTTCACCAGCCATTGATACAATGCTGGTTGTTGATTGGCCTTGAGAAATGTTGCGCCAAAACCCAATTTCCAGGACTGAAAAATCTCAGATTAGAATACTAGAAAAGCTGTTTTGATATTCTCGATATATTGCTAACCTCCTTGCTTTGCAAAGTTCTTTCCCAAGCTGACATTCGCGCTTGTGCTCCATAAAGAGCCATTAGAGTCGGTAGAAACCTCCAGTTTTGAACTTCTACTTGCGCTTTCATTAATTGTACTAGTATCTCACATTCCAATCTGAACGAGAAAAATTATATTAAATTTCTTCATACATTATAAATCAAAGTTCATATTTTTAAGAAATGCAAGGATAATACTTACGTTAAACTTGTTTTAATAGCGGTTAATGCTAAATGAGAACAGGATAATAAATGGCACTCTACTATTCCTTCTATGCACTGCAGTAATTCTTGATGCTTCATAACTTTGCTATTTGTACTTATATTGTACATTCTCTCATAACTGTAATGTAAGAGTTACAAATATGAGATTAAAGACAGATAGATGAGATATTGATATACTGACAAATCTATCAGCTGGATTCTTGCCGTGATGAATTGGCAGAGTTGATTAGAAACATTTGCGACTGTTGCACCTATAGAGTTTGTTCCTCTCGTCATCTCCTCTAATCTCTTTAAATCAGCCTTTAAAGATTCGTATACAGTTTTTAGAGAATTCTGTAAATAATATCAACGTATAAAGTTTGGTAATTAAATTGTCAATTTAAATAATTGCTGGATACATACATCCTTCCTAAGGAAGCCTTTATTTTTAGTGTGAAGGAAACCTAAATCTGCATATGAACGCTCCGCTATAGCTATCTGTGGTAGATGCAGCAGAAGCATTCCCCATGGACCCATTTGCATCTGCTTGCATGATTCCCTTTCTTTTTCCTGAATTAAATTCATATATAAATATATTACTAGTACGTATAACAATTTAAATTTTTTTATCACAAATTTTATTTATTTATTTTTATTATCTTTACTCACAACTGTTTCCTTAGCCTTTTCAGAGCACAACTGAGCAACCTGAGTGAAGAAGACATTAAGGAATTCGTCCTCGTGATCCATTCTCTATTTTCATTTACAGGAAATGCAGGTAAACATATTCTATATCAACGAGGTTATATTGTGACATTTTATGTACAGATACTGGTTTTTAATTCTTGCTTCCTAAAGATAAGCAGATTTGTTTTTATTCTGTGAATTAATATTTTCATATACAGTTTTATCTAAGTAATTTGGTATTATTATTGAGATCGATTTACGCCGACTGTGCACATGTTTTTACAGCTGGATGTGTTGACTGTCATTGACTGTGTGCAACACATAAGCTCTAGCTACAGTTTTCTATCTTTCATACACGTGTACTTTGGAGGGAGAGAGAGAGAGAGAGAGAGAGAGTGAATGAGTGAGACAGAGAGAGAGAAGGAGGGAGAGAGAGAGAGAGAAATGGAAACAAAATTCTAACTAGTAATAATTATTATTTTTTGACAAATCTCTAATACTCTAATAAATTCAATTATTTTTTTTTAACATATGTATGTTTGTGTGTGTACAGAAAATATAATGAAAATGTATTGATTTATGCATTATGTATAAAAACCTATGTATTTATGCATATATATACATGTACAAAGTTCCTCAAGTTGTCAAAAATATTACAGATTCATAATTGCTCTTTTTACAGCCTTTTCCTTATTTCTTCTGACTTTGTTTTTGTATTCTTTACTCTTAGTGGCATCTCTGAAAAATTTGATTCCTTCTCGTTCTTCAAGAATGCGCTGTGTGTACATCATTCCATGCAAATTAAATCCAATAGTATCCTAAAAAATTATTAATTATTTTATTTAACAAATAACTAAGTACGTTCTTATAAGTCAATAAAAATTTTTAATTACCCTTAAAGTGGATATCCTTTCTACAGCAAGCTTCTTCACAATCTCTAATGTAGGCAAAAGATTTTGATTGGCTACTATTGGACCATGATATGCTTGTATTAAGCATAAAGCTAATCTAGCTAATAACTCTACATGATAATCCCTTTTCAATAAGTTAGGAAGTCTCTGCAAAATATCAGAGGCGGCAGAATACGGCAATAACAGTAATGTTTCTTCCAACTCACTGAAATATATTTTTTCAATTACATTTTTTTATGTAATCTATTTAACAATCTATTTATTGCATTTTACCTTGCCCTAACACGCTTAAAGGTTTCCAGTAAGAAGTCTTCTGTGCTTGTACAATTATAAGCTTGCATTAACAGAGGAAGAGATGGTGCTTTATCATCCGAAACAGCTGTACTCAATTCTGCTTCGTACTGTTTGGACACTTCCAAACATTCCAGGATCAATTCAGCCTAATATATAAGTAAAATGTATATATAATACATAAAATAGATATCTATCTTACAAAAATTATGTGTTTCAAAGTAATGCAACTTACAGCCTTTTCACTGTTAACAGTCTTTCTAGAAGGTAAAGCGTGTTGCTTTTGTCCTAATACTGTAGTAGTTTCCCCAGTGACTAGCTCGTTTTCCTGTTGTTCTCTTTCTTCTTCTGCTTCATCTTGCAATACTAATGATTCATTAGTCTTTTCATATAATCTAACTACCTTATCAGAACCGCATGAAGCGACAAAAACTCCATTTGGTGAAACGCAACAATTCCAACTTTCCCCAGCATGACCCTACAAAAAGATTGAGTTTATTATAATTGAGTCACCGATATGTAACTTTACAAAATGTAAAAGATTTATTACTTGTAATGTGACGATCTTTCGAAATATGTCGGCATCCCATTGTTTGATTTTTCCATCCTTTCCAGAGGTAAAGAAATAATGTGTCCCAGGTACGAACGAGAGACCTGTAACAGAATCGTCGTGCGCGAATATGGATTTGTGGCAATCGCCGAAATCCAAACCCCAGATTTTAATGTTGCGATCGGCAGAACCGGTTGCAATGAGAGTAGAGTCGCTGGATATATCCATACATAATACTGGTAGTTTATGTCCATAAAGCGATACAAAAAACTAGAATAAAAATATAAAATATTACACAAAAGAGGTAACATTTAAGAGATAACAAGATAATTATTATATAATACCTTAAATGTATCTAAGAAGAAGATTTTAATGGTAGAGTCCAATAGAGAAACGGCAACAAATCTGTTATTTGGGCTTATTCTTACACACAGTACACTTTCTTCAAGCTTAAGCGTTCTTGCATGTAAAACAGAAAGAACCTTCGCCTTTATCTGATTGTCGGAATCTTGAATGAGTTCAAAGTTCCAAAATTTCACCGTTTGATCACCGCCACCGCTAGCCACCCCTTTCTACTTGCACAATACCACACAAGTAAAATATATGTATAAAAAACAAATCAATTAGTTTCAAAATAAATAATTCCTATTAAAATATTTTTCTTCAAAAATATTACCAAATCAGGAAATAATGTCACGCTCCAAAGCTCTTTGGAATGCGCCGGCACTTCTTCCAAAATATCGCCAGATGCGATATCAATAATAAGCATTTTACCATCCTTTAAACCAACAATCAGATGTCTATCACCTGGTACAAATGTTACTGTCAAAGCGTAACCACACTGTACTGTGCGTAAACACGCCAATGTTGGCCTAAAAATGTAATGCGAGTTAAAAAAGAGCCTTAACATTTATTTTTTATTAAAAATATGTTTTATAATGTATGCTACCTATTCCATAATTTAATAGAATCACCGCTAACTGTGGCAAATGCCAAATTGTCGGAGCTAAAACAAATAGCTCGGACATCTGTACGATGTCCATGTGTCATTATTGAACGTAAACGCTTCACTTCGGGTTTTTTTTCTTCCGTATGTAAAGAATATAATTCAATTGAATTGTTATTATCTCCAATGCATATCTGCACAAAAGAAATAAAATATAATATAAATTTTTCGGATGATTTTGTGTATTTAATATTTATATTATTATACTAACTCTAAGCTCGTTTCCTTTACCCATAACTAAATCAAGTCCTCTTGGTTTACCAAGTATTTGAACAATAGGTAAACGTTTTATCTCATCTCTGAGAGCTGGTGCATTTGATAGCTCCTCTGTATCATTCCCTTCCCTATGGATGATAAGGAAACATGCATATGTAATTGAATCTTCTTAGAAATAGATTTCAAATATTAACATAAATTTTAACTCACTGCTGAGCTTGACGTCTTTCCTTCTTCAATCTTTTCGTAAATCTATTCTTTACTATGTCGTCGGGCAATAGATGGAATAATTCTATAGAATTCCCCGCTCCATGACATCCAAGAATTTTGCCGGTAGAGTCAACTTCCAAGGAGGTGACTCGGCCACCACCTGCTCTTAATATGCCTCCAATTTTCTTGCATCTTATAGGATATTTCTTTAAAAAATTAAAATAAACATTAATGTTATTTTACTTTGATCATATACAGACAAATAATGTTAGAAACTCAGTCTAGATATAATATATACAAACGTAAGTACATACCATATCCACATCCATTTCCATGCTTTCCCCATTTTCTTCATCAAGATCCAAAGCACTTACAGCAGTATCAAGTTCAATATTCTTGTTATCAAGAAAGGTTATTTTCCAAACATGCAATTCTTTATCGTTGCATCCTGTTATTAAATATTGATCATCTTTCACTAAGACAAAACTCCAAACCTGTTTAGTACAAACATATTAAGTTTTTCAATTAGATAGAGAAAAAGAGAGAATATAATTAATAAAAAATATAATAAGAACGTAATTAAACAGCTTACTTCTGATCTATGTCCAACAAGAGTTTTGAAGTTATGCTCTGTGTCTAAATCCCAAAACTTTACAAATGTATCTTTGCTACTGCTGATAATAATATTATGCTCTTTCATAAATGCTAATTTAGTTATGACACCTTTGTGCCCAATTAATCGACATATTCCTGTTTCAGCTACCACATCCCAGATAATGATATCTGTGTCCTGTTATATTAACAAAAAAAAAAAAAGAAGTATCACAAGTACTTAAAATTATATAATATTATAATTGTATCTGTAAAATATTCTTACCTTGGAACCAGTGGCTAATCTATGTCCTAAAGTGTCATATGCTAACGCTGTTATTTCAGATTTATGTCCTACAAATACACTGACATTTTCACTAGTGGTTAAATCAAAGATCTTCACTGTACCATCCGCATAACCGACAGCAATATGCCTTTTATTGGGCGATGCAGCTAGACGTGTTACACATATCTTCTCTCCAGATAATACTTGCGCCTGAAATTATATATTATATATTAAAATATATAAAGATATTATAATTATTTCTATATTAAATTCTTTTATTTTTCTGTCCTTACCTTTTCTCCAAGACGTAGATCCCAAATGTATACATGTTCACATGCGGCAGCAGCAACAAATCTACCTTCTTGACTTTCCAAAGTTACAAAGACAACATTACAACGTGGGCTTACAATTATATTCGCATTACCTGCTGGTACATATCTCAGATATTGTTTGGTTAAACCCATCTTATATGTTTAACTACAAATTAAATAGAAAAAAATTACATATATTTCTCTTGTTTTTTTTTTTTCAGATTTAACTAATTTGAGGTTACACACGCACGTGTATTATCATATGTTTGCATGCATACAAGTGAGAAATCAAACTTAAAAGTTGCCTAAACTGTCTAAAAGAATGGCGCATGCGCAATGTACGAGGGCTGTACAATAGTACCCGTCTTTAACGACTGATAGCACCACTGATTCAAAATCCAAAATTTCAGACAGATTTATCTAAAAAGGTGTTTTTAAGAAAAAATATGTATTGTTAACCCCTTCACTGTCAGTGACCCCTATAGGGGCCAAAAAAATTCGTGCCACTTTTGTTTCATGACCCCTATAGGGGCATCTTGAAAAAAACATGTTATTACTATTACGATTTGATTGTCCTTGGGTATTTTAAGGTTTCTGAGGTCGCTGAATTCGAATCTGAAATCAGAATTTCGAACTTCTAAATAGCGGATTAAAATTCAAAATAATTTTGGGTTTGAATAAAAAAGGGTTTCTTATCGTTTTTGGGGTCGCCGAATTCGAATCTAATATCAGATTTTTCAAATTAAAAATTGCAAATTTATGGCGGATGAGAACAAATAGTTGTCATCACGGTCTTACATACAGGTCTGGAAACTCCGGTGGTGGGGGAGGTCTCACTTAGTGTGTCCGTTTTTCGGAAGTTCACGGCTTGCCTGCTAGGTTCGCTGCGATCTAGAAGTCATTTTAGACATATGCTAGAGAGAGAACGACTACTGCCGTCTATCTCTGTCTCTCTCGCATAAAAGATGTACACTTTTTTCTTCAATTACTTATATAAATCCCGCTATCTGCCGAATTCAGAGTCATGAATTATCAAATCAAGCTGTTTGCACAGAAGTGGAAACATATACCAGTTTTCAAGAAATAAAAAAAATAAAAAAACGGAGTCAATAACCGCCACGTCCTCGATTCGTGACTCTGGGTCACGGTCTTACATACAGGTCTGGAAACTCCGGTGGTGGGGGAGGTCTCACTTAGTGTGTCCGTTTTTCGGAAGTTCACGGCTTGCCTGCTAGGTTCGCTGCGATCTAGAAGTCATTTTAGACGTATGTTAGAGAGAGAACGACTACTGCCGTCTATCTCTGTCTCTCTCGCTCGTATTGCGACTTCTAGTCGAAAAACGGACACACTAAGTGAGACCTCCCCCACCACTAAAAAAGGCCTGAGTTTCCAGACCTGTATGTAAGACCATGCTCTGGGTTCGACAGAGAGCGGGATTTAAAAATAATTGAAAAGAGAAATATACACCTTTTATGTATGTCAACTATTTGTTCGAACTCTGGTCCGCCATATTGGATTTGCCATTTTCAATTAGGAAAATCTGATATTAGGTTTGGATTTTGCAACCCCAAAAATGATACACATTTTTATTGAAATCCAAAATTATTTTGAATTTTGATCCGCCATATTGGATTCAGCATTTTGAATTTTGTAATTCTGGCTTCAAATGCGGATTCAACAAACTCAATAATATTTATACTGACGTATTCATGCAATTTTAAAAACTTTTTTCTTCAACACACTTTTGGCATGGAAAGTTTCTTTTCGCTTGACAGTGAAGGGGTTAATTGCAAATTACATATTTTTTCTTCGAAACAATTATGTGTTTTCTTTACACCAATCGATTCCTCTCATTATTTTGTACGTAAAAGTATTAAGGTAGGATAATCGAAAAATGAATATTTTACAAGATATTTTACGGTTTATGTAAAATTAAGAAATTATTTCAAGCCTCATAACTCAAAGAGTACTTAACGAAAAGGTACTTAATTATAGCGTTTTGGAAAGCCCTCGAGATAAACTACAAGAATATGTAATAAAAAATAGGGGATCTCATTTAAAAATTTCAAGTTGACCTTGAAATGACCCCTAAATTGGACTCCAAGGTCAGAGTCAAGGTTACCATCAGGTGTCCCCCTCTGAATCCTACAACTTTTGTATAAAACATTTTTTTCCATCTTGCTTACTTTACGAGATATTTGCGTGCGTCGATTAAAATAACTCACCCTGTATATATATATATATATATATATATATATATATATATATATATATATATATATATATATATATATATAAAAGCATTTCTAACAAACATTTTCACATCAACAATAAGATTTGTCCAGTTTGAGATGAATTGAACTAATTTGACATATAAAAAAGTAGAATAAAAATGACTGATAAGTTCAGAATAAAGTAACAGTCTCATAAATGAATAAATAAATAAATATATATATATACACGGTGAGTCATTTTACTCTATAATCCCAATTATCTCGTTGGCAAAGCATGACAGAGAAAAAATTTTCCCACAAAAGTTGTTTGTTTCTTTGGGGGCCATAAGATGGCACCATTGGTTTGACCTTGAAGAGTCACTTGAAGGTCACGTGAAGGTCACCTCAATTTTTTTAAATAGCACCCCCTATTTTTTATTACATATTCTTGTAGCTGACCTCGAGAGCTTTCCAAAACACTATAATTAAGTTAGTTTTTATTAAGTACTTTCCGAGTTATGAGGCTTGAAATCATTTCTTAATTTTACATAAACCGTAAAATATCTTGTAAAATATTCATTTTTCGATTATCTTACCTTAATACTTTTATGTACAAAATAATGAGAGGAATCAATTGGTGTAAAGAAAACACATAGTTGTTTTTAAGAAAAAATATGTAATTTGCAATTAACAATTCCATATTTTTTCTTAAAAACAACTATGTGTTTTCTTTACACCAATTGATTCCTCTCATTATTTTGTACGTAAAAGTATTAAGGTAGGATAATCGAAAAATGAATATTTTACAAGATATTTTACGGTTTATGTAAAATTAAGAAATTATTTCAAGCCTCATAACTCAAAGAGTACTTAACGAAAAGGTACTTAATTATAGTGTTTTGGAAAGCTCTCGAGATAAGCTACAAGAATATGTAATGAGAAAATGTAGGTTCCATTTAAGAAATTGAAGGTGACCTTCACGTGACCTTCAAATGACTCTTCAAGGTCAAACCAATGGTGCCATCTTATGGCCCCCAAAGAAACAAACTACTTTTGTGGGAAAATTTTTTCTCTGTCATGCTTTGCCAACGAGATAATTGGGATTATAGATTAAAATGATTCACCGTGTATATATATATATATATATATATATATATATGTATATGTATATGTATATATATATCAAAATATAAAATAATGTAACTTATAACAATAATAAGTCTCCAATAGTTGTAGTATATAAGAGTGTACATATTGTGTGAGATAAATATTTCATAATAGAACAATATATATCAACATTATAATTATACAAATTCATAATGTATGCAATAATTTTGTGAATAAGTGTGTTTATAAAAAATAGATAATATATATGTAATATCTATATGTTATAACACAATTTATTATTTATTACAAAGGAATTGTAGAAAGAAGTACATAATAATCTAACTGTACAAATAGCACAAGAGACAGTCAAACTTTCACCAGAATCATTCACTCATGTTCAAGTGCCATATGTATCAATGAATTCAGTCTGAGCGTTCGTTTTGTTGAACATTGAATAAAAGGCACTGGCAAGAATTGCTTCTCTTGTTTTTTCTAATATACAACTCCTATTCTTTCATCGTATCAACGTATCAGCTAAATTTATTTACACACTTAACATCAAAGAGTAACATTGTTACTTCTCGATGCACCTCTCTTTTACAATCAGAATAATTTTAGATATTCAAATAATCGTAATTAAACATCATGCAAATACTAAGAAAGTGTATCAATTTTTTTTGTCTGATTTATCTATTTTTTAATGTAACGTCATCTTTTTTTTAAACATAATGTAAATAAATTACATAATTCTTTTTTCATATCGAAAAGTATAACTATACTCGCGTTCGGCATTTATAAATATTATAAAATAGCTTCTTTTTATAACGCGAATTTAATTTGCTATTACTAACTTAAGTCTTGTACATATCAGAAATATTACATTGGCATAGCGGTAATTTTGCTGTTGCAATTTTATCGTTCCGCTTGTAAATTGTAAAGGAAGCATAAGTAAAGCACATTCAGATTGGTCGCTGTTATCAGTACCGTTCACGAAAGTCCTGAAAGTACATCCATAGCGGAAAACACAAGTTCTATCTATTATGCTGCGCTTGCGGTTCTACAATCTGTTCTCCATTGTGAACTGGTTGTGTCAATGTATTTTGAAACCACATCATCCAGTTGCTCAGGTAATGGCCGTCCAATTGATTTTCGGGATTGTCCCTTATCTGCACATCGTTCAATTCTTGAAAATTGCGAACGGTTCGGAGTTCCGTAAAATTATTGTTCACTGAATGGCCCCCATGCATCCTTACCTCTCTCTTTCTAAAGGCGTCCTTTACTAACCTTTGCCTACGCTCCTCTTCCGTCTCAATAGCGGATCTCGTGAATCTCATTTCCCTGGCCCTTAAAGCGTCCCTTCGCAATCTCTCCTTCCTCTCCTCTTCTGTCTCTTTAGCGTACTGATTCAATCGGGCCTCTCGTCTCTTTGCCGATTCTCTGTTAAGTCTTTCCCTTCTCTGTTCTGGTGTTTCGCTGGCATATAACGATAATCTCTTGATTCTTCTTCTCTCAGCCTCGCGGTCTAATCTCTTTCTTCTATCTTCTGGCGTTTCGTTATACATTCTATATTCTCTTTTTCGCGCTGCTTCAGCGTCGAGCCTTTTCCTTCGTTGCTCCGGTGTCTCGTAATACATTCTCATTTCGCGTCTTTTCGCCGCTTCCTTTGCCAACCTTTGCAAACGCTGCTCCTCGCTCTCTTGTTCGTACAGCTTTTTCCGTTTCTCTCTCATACACTCGGCCTTTTTCCTCAATCTTTCTTTGTAATCTTGATGTACGGTGGGTTTTATTCTAACGTGTTTTTTTGATCTTCTAGATAGTTTAGTTTTTTCCAAGGTATCTTTGCCGTCCGTTAATTGATTCTTACGTTTTGCTACTGCGATTACGCCAGTCAATGGATCAATATTAACAGGGACTTGTATATTCTGCTTAGCATCTTTCAAGACTCTTAATCGTATGCTAGTATCGTTATTGTCATCGCATAACCATTCCGCTGTATATAGGGTGCTGTGACCTTCATCATCCTCCTTTTTTATATTGATATTAAGCCCATCTAAGAACTCGTTCGGTATCGTCACTGTAGATATATTGTAATTGGTCGTTTGTTCATCGTTCCGAATAAACACTTCTGTTGCACTTGATTGTTTTTGGAACTCGATATTTATGGAATCGGAATCCAAGGTATCCAAGTAAATCGAATCTGTCAATACATTAGTAATGGCACTGCTGTCGCTACTTTGTACATTCCCTAAAGTAGAATCTGAAGTGCTTGATTCATTCACTTCGTTCTGGTCTTTATCAATCACTTTCTCATCGGTTACATGATAATTCTTGGTCTCTTTGATCTCAATAGCACAAAAATGTTGCGCTGCTGTAATTATCTCGACTTCATTAAGATCTGTATCAGGATCATCGCTCTTCCGCTTGTCACTGTACACTGAGATCAAGTCTGTCGGCTGATTTCTTATTTGTACATTATCTTCAGATATTTCCATGTCCCTTTAGAGATCAGATGATGACTGAACACTGAAATTATTTAACAATAATATATATAATTATACTATAAAAAACAATATTGATTTTAATTATAATATAACATACACACATACACAAACATTTAAGACATTTATATATATTTTTCAAAAATTATATAAAAGAATATTAAAACATAAAAAAATATTTATGGAAAAAAGATAAAAAAAGAGGATTTTAATAATTGTTTTCAAATGATCAATAGAGAATTATGATAATTAGATACCAGAGCCTGTCAGTCGAAATGTGCTCCATACCTGCGTATCGTCTGCTTGACAGCTGATTCAAGATGGCAACGCAAATGATACCTTGGAATCGTGCATTTTCGCGGTATCCCTAAGCAATACGCTCGATGCGTTCATCATTTTTATTCCCTTATGTCACATGATAACATAAATCATGCGTAAATGTAGCACTCGTCTTAATTAATTGGGCAACTCTATCCGAAATTCACCTGCATGTCGAGCAATGCTCCTCCAGCCACACGTTTTTCGTCATTGCTAGTGCAACGAGACTAGAGAGCGGACTCGGCAACATAATTTTGAACCGCGTTTCAAATAAAAAATGGCGCCAAGGATAATTTTACGTTGTAGAGTGCGGTATCGTCGATGATTCGTTCTCTTCGATTGGCTACAATATAATGGAAAGTATGTGAAATTATATCGTAGATGTAATTCTATTCTAATATTTATTTATAGGGATAAGATTGACAAGTTTTTGGCGGGTCTTGAATTGTCCACTGTCAGCTTTAATGTCTCGCTTCTCCCTCTTTGCCTGTTCACTTTCAACATTTTGACAATTTTGATATATAATTGATAAAATTGATTTTTACGCTCGCGAAGAGTCCTAGAAATATTAATATCACTTACAAAAGCAGAAAATCTATAAGACAAAATTTGTCAAAATTAATTGAAATAATAAATTAGTTTAAAATAATAAATTAATAAATAATAAATTAATAAATATAATTAATTAATTTGAAATAATAAATCAATAAATAACAAATTAATAAATATAATTAATTAATTTGAAATAATAAATTCATAAATAATAAATTAATAAATATAATTAATTAATTTGAAATAATAAATTAATAAGTAATAAATTAATAAATAATAAATTAATAAAAAATTAATAAATATAATTAATTTGAAATAATAAATTAATAAATAATAAATTAATAAATATAATTAATTAATTTGAAATAATAAATTAATAATAAATTAATATATATGATTAATTATTTTAAAGTAATAAAATATCGGAGAACGCTATATGTATGGCTAAGAAAAAAATTCTTTAACAAAATTCCAAACCATATCTTCCTCCCCCTTCCTCGTAAGATTTATGCCGAGGGTTCACTTAACAAAAGCTTGTGTCAATCAGCGTCCTTTGTATCCAATTACGCGGATGCTTAATAAATATGGGAGGACGCGTCTAAAAATGGTCATCGATTCTTCGATTCATCTTCGATATCGATAAACTCAAAAAATGCATACATGTGTGTATTGTGTGTGTGTGTGTGTATTCGCACTTTTTGCCAATTCGATCTGCGCTCCTTCCAGGAACATGACTCTCGATCATACACCATTAATTGCCGGCGTGATGCATAACGATTAGCTTTTTTCCGATCGTCGTCGCCGAAACACGCATATCCAGATTATCGCGATGCCAACCAACTCCAAATGGAAACGTCTTAATTATCGGAGCACGTATAATGTACCAGGGATGGGGCAATCCAGGCACGTCCAGAGGTAAAGGGGGAAGGAGGGAGAAGGGAGTAAAAACCGTCAACCGGCCCGCAAACGAATGACTTGAGACAATAAGGAAAGATATAGTGAACGGGAACATATACGCTATATAAGTCTATCGAACCGTTTCTCGTCCCGTCACCAAAAGAGACGTTTATCTCGTCGCGACGAGATAAAGAAACGTCCCGCAGAGATGTAATACGCCGATAAATCGCGGGAAAAAAATCCTTTATAGGCCCGGTCGCTCGTATCGATGGGATGGTCTTCAAGATCACACCTCTTGCGCGGCGCAAGATCGTAAGAATAATGTCTACGTCTGACATCATTAACGATAATATCTGAATACGAATCAAACAGAGAATAAAATGAAATGTTACATAACATGTACTGTTACATAACTGTTACATAACTGTTATATAACTGTTATATTGTTGGAAAATTATAACTAAGTTATATAATTGTTAGTTATAATTTCCCACTCAACAATATAACAGTTATATAACAGTTATGCAACAGTTATATAACTGTTATATTGTTCAGTGGGAAATTATAACTAACAGTTATATAACAGTTATAATTTTCCATTCAACAATATAACAGTTATATAAGTTATGTAACAGTTATGTAACAGTTATATAACTGTTATATAACTGTTATATTGTTCAGTGGGAAATTATAACTAACAGTTATATAACTTAGTTATAATTTTCCATTCAACAATATAACAGTTATATAACAGTTATGTAACAGTTATGTAACAGTTATGTAACATTTTATTTTATTCTCTGTTTGATTTTATTCAGAGCAAATAATATAATTACATCCATTTTTACATGATTTTCGAGGTAAAATGTCAGGTAAGTTTACAGTTGTTTTCTTTAATTTGACGATTTAATAATAATTGTCGAATTCGAGTGATGATTACCAAAGACAGGATTTCATCAGCGAATGTCGCGATCCGGTTTTGTTTTTTTTTTTTCCGCGACCGTTTGACAAAATCATTAGGGACTAAATCCAATAAAGGAGTCCGCGCGGGACTCGGTCGTAAGAAAACATTCCCGTCGAGAGGCGATCCCGGCAACATCGTAATCGGCATCAATGATACCTCCTTAATGTCCACGGTCTTCATTCAGCTCACGCCGTCCCGTTTTCCGCCGAAATATTCTTCTTGCTCTCGTCGCGCTATTAAATTAAGAGGATTAAAACCCTAAATAATTCTCGAGCGCGAGGCGACGAGGCTCTTTGGTGAGCCACGCGTCGAAACCGGTCTTTCCTAACATCGAAATAGCGAGTGGACGCGGTATATTAAAGTAATCGATGTATTAAATAAAATTAGAGTCGTTTATTGCCGCATCTTCAGCTTTGCGTAATTTTATACCGAGATAAGCTCTAGTAATTTGTGATTATCCTCGAAATAGTGAACATTTATGACTAATCTAAAAAATTTTTATACCCTTACGAAATATACCCGACAATGGAAATTTATTATTATGTTAAAAATGCCGCAAAGAAATAAAACTAACAAATAATTTAAATTAAAGGAAGAGAAACTCTAAATTATTTAGAATATTGTACAATTAATTTAGATAATATTAAGAATTGTTAACGCCTGACATTGATGCTATTATTAACAATGCTCGATGATTGAATTTTATTTCGTAAAACATTAATTCTTTAATAATGTAAAATCATCAATTCTTCAAAATTATAATATAAATTATTAAACAGGATAATTAAAATGCTATATATATATTAACAATTAATTCAGTTCATCTTTTGTCGGTAATAATATCGAGATATTATTGCAACAATATTTATTATTGCAAAATTGCCGCAACTCATTTCGTATAAATTGTGCGATTTTTTTAGGATTTACGCGCGTATATTTTTCTGGACGATGAATAACGCGATTGTATCCTTTCTAAGCGAAGGAGGTCCATGTTGACCGAGATTAATGCCATGTTGAATACGTCTGGCAAAACGTTTTCTATTAAGCCATTACAGACAAGATTTTCATTGAAAAGTAATTTAGAATATATATTTATATTTTTTTCACGATTAAGACTAACAGACTAACTAACTGAAAATTATGTATCGACTGTAACTCTTGTTGCAACCATATGGTCACAATAGTACTTAAAGGATTAAGCGCGTGGAAACATCAAATGCGCGGTTAGCTACGAAAGATAATTTAATAAAGTAGAGATAAAATATATGCAGCGAACAAACACATCGCCAGATCTTTGTGTCGCGTTAACATCGTCATGTTTAAATAATCATTTACTCAGTTTATGCCTGATTTTCTTAGCGCCTAGCATGACTATTCAGGATATAACTTTTTAAGAAATTACAAAAAAGAGCATTTATGTATTTAATTGTATTATTTTATGTATTATTGTATTATTATACTATATATATTTTATGTATTGTATTATTTTATTGTATTATTTAATTGTATGTATTTAATGAAATTTTATATGTAAAGTGTAAAAAAAATGATTAAAAAATCTGCATTTGTAAAATCGTGCAATATATATGTAAAAAAAAAATCAAATAAATTTTTATTTAATTTTTTATTTATCTTTATTTAATTTTTTAATTTGGACCTCTTATTTTTATTTCAAGACAGATAAGTTTCGAGGTGCGATTTCCTGTCTCGCAAGATTCCCTCCGTAAGTTCCAGCTTGCGTCGATTGCATTTTAATCGTCTTCTCGGGCGAGATCGTCGACGCGCGTAAATCGCGAACCGCGCTCGCTCGACGGAAGCTGGAACGAATGACGGTGGCAGACGACAGACACATACGTAGAAACATCCCGGGGAGAGACACGAGGACCCGGCAAAACACGCAGGACGCTCGTTCCGCGCGGAGAAAAAGCCACGGCGAGCATAATGGATATCTTTATTATCGGAGCCGAGACTTCGTGAGACTCTGGCGAAGTCTCGACGATGTCGCGGTCCCCGGAGCTGGCCCAATTGGTCCCCGACCGGCCCCCCTCGCGACATAAATATTGATGAAAACGATGCGTTTATACAAGTCCATCCGCGGTTAAAAAGCCGGAAGATTTATCGGGACGCGGCCTCCCGACGACAGCCATTTCCGAGCGGATCGTACATCAAGTCGAGTCCGCATCGGATCGGTTTCCGTTAAGTCTCGATATCATGAGCCGCGAACCTCTCATTTTTTATCATACATTTTTTATTTTCTTTTTTTATTATTTTCGAAAAATCTAATCGCAACACGTATCTCTCGCCTAAAACGCACGAGTGCCTTGTAATTTCTGTTGCAAACCGGTTTAAGATACGCGTCGGACCTTTCGCTTACATCAGCTCGAAAACTTGATGAAATTCGGAGGGATTTTTCGGCCAACTATTGTCCAGCGTATACCGCAACTTTGTTCGATGATAGAAACGCAGACCAATTACATCAACGTCCACAGTTGATGGCAAATGGTATATAAGTGCCTTATGACTATTCTTCCGTGATCCTCGTTCCTACAATCGCAAACGCTTAATCACGACATCGTGGCGAGGCTGGAGAATGACGTTACTATTGTAGCTCTCCCGCAGCAACTTTGCACAATTATAGGAACGCAAACGAATCAATACCTACAAAGGCCCCCCCTAGAAATTATTCGGGTCCTCCGCAGACATCCTACTGTCCTAAGCGAATCACGACAACGGGTCTCGAGACTTGAGGGTCCGCTCATCACCTAAGAGCCGCGTAAACGTCTTCCCTTCGGCCGGTTCCTTTCCTTCCTCCTCCTCTCCCAACCCCCCTGTTCAGGCAGCTCGACGCTACCGACAATGGACGCTCTCATCTGAATTTATAAACGAACGCTAGAGTAATTCAATTTTTTGAGATTGGCGCACAAATTAGAGGCTGCGCTCGAAGCTCGCCAATGGAAAGGCGCAGGGAGAAAGGACGACGGCAGGACGACACGGTGAATAGAGAGAAATACCGGCGTCGATCGTGCCAATCGTTGAAAGGGGTCTCGCGATTGCCGATGCATCGCTCGTGAGCGTTTTCATTTTTCTGCCGGCCTTCTGCGGCCTCCGGCCTCCCCTTCCCTCCTGCTCCCTCGTCGATGCCGTTGTCTATCTTATTTGAACGAGCACGCTTCCTTTCATCCCGGGCAGCCTCACCCCGGCACAATAATGCCCCCGGCATTAGAAGAGGATAATAATACGGCAGTATCACTCGACACCCTGGACGAAGGGCGACTAAGAGAAATCTCTCCTTTCCTCTCCTTTCGTGATCTCTCCTTCGGCCTCTCTTCATTTTTTTCTCTCTCTTCCTCTTCTATTTCGTCCTCCCGACCCTGTCGGTCGCGGGGTCCGTCGTCATCGGGCTCTCACGCCTCGTCGTTCCTTTTTCGGTCTCGTCACGCGTCCCGCGTGCGGTTTCGTCCTCCTCTTGTATTTGGCGGGCCGTCGTCACGGTGGTTTCCGAGATAATTCTCGATACACACGGCACACGGATCTGCCATAATTCCCGCGTTTCATTCGCCGCCTCTTCTCGCCTCGGCCCCTTCTTTTTCGGGGCTCGCGACGTACATTTTGTTTGTTTAAGGACCGCGCAGTGGGCAGCCAAGCGTGCGGTCGAGGTGACGAGAGGTCTCTCCTCCAAAGGTAGAGAGTTAATTCCGGCCCGAGTCCTCGGCGATCGTCGGATATGATTAGAGGTCTTCGCGTGATATAATGGCGTTATATTATGAATACAGTGCGTACATGAGAGCACGTGTCCCTGCTGCAATTTAGTTGCGATGGCGAGTCGCCTAATTTAAAGTCGAGAAAGCTCGTTCAGATCTGGGTATCATTAGTCTTCTGACGGGCATCAATAAATATTGTGCGTAAAAATAAAAATGTATCAAATAAAAAAAAAACCTCATGCTCGATTTTGGTCGACAATTTTCAAATAATCCTTATAATAAATTAATACCCTGCTTAAAAAAGAGACAGGATTAAATTCATATATATGCGCGAAAAAAATCCTTTTTGAATTTGCAGAATTTGCTATAGTAATTTTCTTGTTATATTTCGTTTTTTTATTTTTTCCTTTCTTACTCTTCGAGTATGGCAAAAAAATTCAGGACCACCGCGCACGCGAATTAATTTACCGAGCCATTTCGTTTCGCCGCGAATGTTGGGGAATAATCGCGAATAAAACGCGCGTTCCTCGCGAAGCGACGGCAAATCTGATTTCACACTGGTTCGCAGTTGGTTGCAGGATTAAATTATTTAAGTCACACGCATCTCTTCATCCATTCCGCGGTGACTCGCGCTTTGACAATAACAGTCGTCGTTATTAATTGTATCAAGATCGCCGAGGATCTAATAATCAGAAACCACAGAATCTGCTTCTTATGGAAATTATTTAATTAAAGATATACTAAACAAGAAGAGAGAGAATCATATAATTTCATATATTAAATTGTTTAGTAAATAGTTTTGCATTCAATTTGCTTTAAATAAACGCAAACATAAATTTATTATTATTTAATAATTTATTATTGAATATTATCATTTAATAATTTATTACTATTAAATTTATTATTATTATTAACATATTGTCTCGTGCATTCAGTTTTTTACGAAAAATGGTATTTCGTGATCGTCAATAATTGCATTGATATAAAAATAATTGATTTAGGCTAATTTAAATCGACAAGATTAGTCTTTTTTTTTTTTATTCGATCATTTCTACTCCGACCCTGAATTAAGCGACCACCTCTGTACCGGTGGACTTACACGCGGATTTACAAGCATCATCGGACAAACATCGCCGAGTTGTATAACGGCCGTAAATACTCTTAATCGCGCGTGGCTTATCCGCGTGAAACCGAAGAAGCCATCCCCGGCGGGACGTCACGGTTAAACCCGCCAAGAAACCACACGTGGATGTGGACGAGTGTTAATGAGTTATGGCTGGATATGTTGCTGGTTTTTTTCGCGTCGTAATATGACAATATAATTACTGGAGCCGGCTATTTCTCGCGCTGGTTATTAAAATAAATAATTCAAAGTTGCTTGATTTCTCTTGGATGAAGTGATTTTCGAGGTGTCTTTTTACTTTTGATAAATAAATTGATATATATAATGTAAATATAATATAAATATATAATGATATATTATAATAAATAATAATAATAATATATTATAATAAATTAAATATAAAATTTATTATAATAAATTATAATAAGTTAAATAATATAAATAAATAATAAATATATAATAAATTAAATAATTAAATAATATAAATAAATAATAATATATTATAATAAATTAAAATCAAAATTTTCTCTAAGAAAAGGCCATATCTCTGAAAAATACATTATCGAAACTTAAAGTTAGAATTTTAGTTTCATAATTCTACAATTATTCTACGATTAATAAATAACTGGTGCCATTTTGTTTATTCTAAAGCTATTAATTGAACAATCACTGTATTACGCGAGTAATAATTACAGAAGCTATTACACGAAAGAATTGTTGTGTTGACTCATTGTCAGTTCTATTACATAAGGTCTCGCGTAAAACTAATCTTGTAAAAAAAAAAACGTATTATCAGATCTCTCGGATGATGCTTCGATGAAATGACATTTTTCGATGAAGATTACGGGAAGGATAATTTACAGCGTTTTGTTCGGAAACGAAAGACGTAACGGCATCTTTGACAATAACGGTCGTGGATATCAGTTGTGCGATTACTTTTGCATCGTTCACACACACATCGGTCCGTCTGTAATCTGTGAGAATCGTTCGAGCTGTTGCCCTAATCACCCTTCGAACTATCCTTAATTGCCCATATATTTCATATATACCCTTTAACAGGCAGAAAGCGTGACAGCTCGACTTATCTAAATAATTATTGGCAAATAACGGGACGCTCGCTTTTCGCAACGTCATTCGACGTGCATGATATTTCCAGTGATAGTTTAGGATGCTTCTGAATAGCCTCTCGAGTTACCTTCGTCATCATCTCTCTCTCTGTCACACGGATAATATGTGATTTATTTTAAAAATTACACATCTCTAGAATTTTTTTCTTATTCTTTCATACCTTTTGTATGCTATATACTTATTATATTTCATTTTTATTCTCTTCTTTTTAATATTTAAAAATGAAGCATTTATTCGATTTTGAAATCTATTTGTTCGAAGAGACAAAATAGAGCGCGAATGAAGAATGAGCCATTGACAAAGAGGGGGGGTTTTATTAATACTGGTCGATATTTCAATAAGTGATTCGTAAGTGCATGTATTATTGCGAAATTTCGCAATATATAACCGCTTTCATAAATTATCGGAACAATGCTTTCATATGATTATAAGTAGTTATTATTTTGCTCTCTACCATCGGCTCCTCGTCCTTCTTACGATCAAAGCATAATCTATGTATATTATGGATACCATACATGCATATCAAACTGCATCAATTTTATTATTCGATCTAAAAGATGAAACATTCTCGCGCGATCAGCAACAAGAATTTAACAGCGTATGGCGTCCAATTAAATAGAAAATATAATAAGCATCGCGCTGATTTTTATCATTTCTTTTATATGTTTCTTTATTATATTGATCGAGATTACATATGCAAGACTATCAAGATATATTTTGTTTTTTTTTATAACGCGTTTATTTCAAAATTTGAAAATTTAGATAAATAGACTTTTTTAAAAAATTTATGACTTTATACATATATGCTTTTCCAAATTATTATTAAAAAATTACTGAATAATTCCTACGACATTTCATTAGATAATAATATAGATAAATTTATATAAATTTCCTGCGCTTATTTCTAATTTTGATAAATTGTTACAAATTTAGAATTTAAATAATAATATAAATTTATATTAAATCTCTTTTCTTTTTTTTATCTTTCTCGCTTATTTTCTGATTTCAATACGTTGTAAATAGAAAATATAATAAGTATCATGCTGATTTTTATCATTCTTTTATATGTTTCTTTATTATATTGATCAAGATTACATATGCAAGTCTATCAAGATATATTTTGTTTTTTTTATAACGCATTTATTTCAAAATTTGAAAATTTAGATAAATAGATTTCCTTAAAAAATTTATGACTTTATACATATCATATGCTTTTCCAAATTATTATTAAAAAATTACTGAATAATTCCTGCGACATTTCATTAGCTAATAATATAGATAATAATATAGATAATAATATAGATAAATTTATATAAATTTCTTGCGCTTATTTCTAATTTTTATAAATTTTTACAAATTTAGAATTTAAATAATAATATAAATTTATATTAAGCTCTTCTCTTTTTTTATCTTTCTTGCTTATTTTCAATACGTTCTCGCAAATTTATCGAACGACCCCTCTGTTTTTTTTCGCAACAAACAATCAAATCTCTCTATGGATCTTTTCTTTTAGCAATGAGACGCAAAGATATGACAAGCTAATACAGGAGGTGCAGAAAATAAACGAAGAGTATGAGAGAAAGAGAGAGAAAGAGGGGGGAGGGGAATGGGGGAAATATATCTTGTTTCGGACAAGATACAACGCACCTGCGTCGAAATAAATTATGGAGTTATCGCAATAGTTAATCCGTCAGTTGAGTGCGCCGACCTTACGCTGTCTTTCGTCGCAAATCACCGAGCGGGACATACCCTTAATCGATTTTACATACGGGGGAAAATTAACAAATGGAATGTTGTTGGCGCGAACGGGAGAGCCGTGTGGTCTTTTGTGCGTACATCTTGTACTTATTTTCAAATAATAGTTTCTACGATGCGCGCGATAATGCTGGCCGAAGAGGTAATTACCAAGGTAATCAGTGAAAAGTCACTGGGACAAGAGAACAGCCTTTACACCTTTAACGAGATTTCCATTACTGCTAAATCCTTCGATAGGACTTAAATAGAATGCGCGGTTTTTGAGCATCCTAGATATTCGTTTATTCGGAGGAATATCGAGTGAAATCGAGGTCATTATCATAACATGAGCATTGAAAAATTCGTTATTTTTAACAATATATCATGTCAATATTTTTACGTAGAATTTAGATAATAATATAGATAAATTTATATAAATTTCCTGCGCTTATTTCTAATTTTGATAAATCGTCACAAATTTAGAATTTAAATAATAATATGAATTTGTATTAAATCTCTTCTCTTTCTCTCTCTATCTTTCTCGCTTATTTTCTGATTTCGATACGTTGTCGCAAATTTATCGAACGACTCCTCTGCTTTTTTCGCAATAAAGCCTTAATGATCGTCGTTAATAATTACATCGTCGGCCGGTTCTTTCTCTCCCCCCTCGTCATTTTCCCTGCGCGACTACGTATAACTCATCCAGCGGGTAGCAGGGCGGGGATGCAATGCTAGAAACATGAATCATTGTCTGACGTAGGTACTGTTATCACTTTATTTCTACCGTGTGTTAATTAATGCCCGGCAATCCCGCGAAATCATTGTCGGGGCAACAGCCTTGCAGCCTTACTCGCTTCATCACTGTTTCGTCGGTTTTTAACGTCGTCAGAATTCGATTTAATCGTATTAATAAGAAAAAAAAGAAGCGTCTCTTAATCTAGCGTCTCATTTTTACACGTTTATCTCCGAAAAGACGCTCGACGACGAAATTTATATAAAGTTTTGTAACATCATAATTTATATAACAGTTATACAACAGTTATATAACAGTTATGTAACAGTTACATAACATGTAACAGTTATATTGTCGAGTGAGAAATTACAGCTAACAATTATATAAATGTTACTTGGTGTTTGCTGGGTAAAAATAAAGTATAAAATATTATTCGTATAATAAATTGCGAATAATACATACTCAGAGCTTTTCTAAAAATTATACGCATACACTAATTGTAAATTAAAAGTATTGTACGAAAAGCGTATAAAATTTTTCGTTCCCCACCTTCCTTCTCAGATATGTTGTTTTCGTGAAGGAAGCTACTCTTCGTCGGGGAAAAAAGTTCCATGCGCAATAGCGTTGAGGGGTTGCAGTACATCAGACTGTTGACGCTCGTAATACTCGCAGAAAATACGTCCGGGTTCGCCGAGTCATATATCACGAGCGGCTAGCTCTCGTAAGCAGGCACAAGAAGCACGACGAAGGTGAGTAAACGTGGCCTTTTACAACGTTACGTATTTTCTTTGCCTCCTGAGAAGTGTCGTTGCCGCGATGTTGCACGCAGCAAGCCCTTACATCTAATTCTTAAATTTTTTTCGCTATTTATACGCTTCAGATAATACTTAATTAAATTAATATAATTAAATAGAATGTAATTAAATATTTAATAATATTTTTTTAATAATATTTAATTATATAATATTTAATAATATTTTTTAATAATATTTAATTAAATTAATATAATTAAATTAATATATAATTAATATATAATTAAATTAATATAAATTAATATATGATATTAAATTAATATAATTAAATAGATAATTAAGTAGAAACGTGATAAAATAATTAAACGAAAAGAAACGAATCATTAATATTGGCATTTTATTATTTCAATGTTATTGTAGTTTTTTTTAATTACAAAAAAAATTCACGTTTTTCTGCGCGGCATAAGATCACCAAGTCCAAGTTCGCGAGACGCCGGTGGTACGAGACGAATTTCGGGTTCGGGGTTCGCACATGTGCGGACAATGATCATTACCGTCGTGTAACGACGGGACCGATAATCGATCGGGGGGCCCGCGATCGATCGGCAAACAGCACCGTGCGCGCTCGCACCCTCCGCGATGCGATGCACCCACCACCGGTCGTTAAGGCTAAATTAAGTGGTTTACACTTTGTTTGATCGGGGCCCTACGGAGGCCCGAATTAAGTTGTTATCGCGAATTAGCTGATTATACCGGGCGGCGGTGCGAGGTGTCGGTTTGATTTGTTGGGTTTCGCGAAACACCCCCCCCTCCCCCCTCGCGCTGCTTTGTTTATGCGCCACGCCTCGCGCGCGGCTTCCAGGTCGCTTATGGCTTGACCCCGAAAATAAGCCGCGCCGATCGCAGGATCGATTCTGACCCGGTCCCGCTCCACCTTGTGACCCTTTGCCCGCAGCTTTCGCCACTTTCGCGCGAAGCCCTTAATTGGGACGGATTTTAATAGCGAGCGATCATAACGAATTATCCGAGCGCCCGGGTATCATCCACGGTCAAACCGACGGACGTGCAAAATTGACGTTGCGTGCCCGATGTTTTCGCGTGGATAAATCAGAATTTTTCTCCCATCCACAATCACAGGACGACCCAGGAGAGATTTCGAAAAATTTCACCTCTTCATTTCTCGTTTCCATTAGATATTAATTTTATTGCGATTTTTAATCAACATATATATTAAGAAATATATATTTATAATAGATTTTTTTTAATCTCTCTCTTTGTCTTTTCATAAGAATTATAATTTTTACATTATTATAAAAATCATTTATAAGTAATTATTCTTTATTAATTATTCAATAAAAAATAATTAATAAAGTTTCATTAAATACATATTAATTAAATACATACAATGTATAAGAAAATTAAATTATTTAATTATTATTAAATTATTTAATTAATTAAATATAATTTTTTGCAAGTAGGGAAGACCGGGGACAAAAGTAACAGCGTCGTGAAAGTAACAAGCCTCCTACTAAACTATACAATATGTTGAATAATTTGTACTTTATAGTCAAACGCGTACGCTCCGATTCTCTTCCTTTTCTAATTGTTGTAGAACGATCGCGCCGGTTGCACATGCAGGAGTGAAATTAGTGTATTTGCATTATTCATCTAAGTATTTCTTGTTTTAATTTTTTTGTATCTATGCCTAATTAAAATGTATATATTGACGTAATTATTTGCCAGTGTATTCTTCTAAAATGTATTCATAAATTTTTATAGTTGATTTGGCTAAGTCTTGCATCATATTTAGGTTATAATGCTTTTATTCTAAAAAATGTGTTTGGGGACAAAAGTAACACGACACTCTGTGGACGAAAGTAACATGTTTCAATGCTTAAAGTATAAGGGCTGGTCCCATAATAACTGTACCAAAGGCGATTCTTATTACGTATGCCATAATTGTGATTCGGAATAGATACCAATCTCTTTTGTATAAGTAATTATCATACAATTTTCACACTATTATTTAGAATTAAATTATTATTTAGACTTAAAAAAGTATCAAATTGGTGTGATATTAAGTATAATTATTTTATGATATTACTTATAATTATTTTGCTTAACGAAGATTATTTCTTTCAAGTTTTTCAAAGATGATAAAAATAAATATTTATTTTATTTTTTATTTTAATATAATATAATACAAATTTATAATAAAAGTTATCTTGCTTAATAAAAGATTATAATAAAAGTTGCCTTAAATTGAAAAAAGGCATATTTATTTTATTTTCCCGAAAATAAGAACTGGTACTTTTATCCCCAGACTATGTTACTTTCGTCCCAGGCCCCCAGGACAAAAGTAATAATCAACGTATTTGCGAAAAGCTATAATAACTCTTTAAATATTTATCATTTGAGATTGAAAATAGGTATAATAATAGAACAATAAATAGAGTTTTTTAACATATAATCTTTTTTGTTATATCTCTAACGATAATTAATTAGTGACTTATAATACAAAAAATATTACTTTTGTCCTCGGTCTCCCCTACAGATATCTTATAAAAATTATAAATTTTTCCAAGAACTTTTAGTATCATTTGATAAGACAAACAATCTTTTCGAGATACATCGGATACTCTATTCGTTTGACAAATAGTGTATTTTACAGAATTCTGTAAAATCAAATACATATATATTATATAATCTCGCGACGTGTATTCCATGTAGAACTATTACCGAGGGTATTGATACAACGGAATCTCTCTCGAGTTAACGAACCATCGCAGATCCGAGATAAGCAAGAAGAGGGGAGAACGAGGTACGAGGCCGAAGAAGGGGGTGGGAAGGAGCCGTCGCGAAAGAGACGCGAGAAGAGGCGAGGAAGGATAAGGACGTTCGCGCGAGGAATGGAAAGAGAGGTCCCACGCTATTTTCCACGAAAATTATAGCCATCTATGCGCGTAATCCCCTTTATAGCCGCGTTGCATCAAATTATAACTGCAGCGGCGCGCGCGCGCGCTCCCTCCCCCTCTTGTCCCCTCGCCTCCCACGTTCGGTTCTCGTCTCGAGGCCTCGGTCTCGTCTCCCCGACACCCCGACAACCACCTCTCACGACGCTCGTTTTCCTCTTTTTTCACCTGCTCTCTCTCGTCGTCCCCGAAGCCTCGTAAAACGGCGCGCAACATTCCGCCAATCATCGCACCGGCGAGACGCGTGACCCCCGCGACCCCCGGGCCGCGACCTAACCGAACCCGACCCGACTTCAGCTTCTCAGATCCACGTGGACACGGTGATAAATCGATAAGTCATTGATACAGTCCGCTTGATACTATCAAGCGATATTTCTCTCGCGGAAAAATTGTATTTAAAAAAATTAAGTCCCCCTTCGACATAATTAATAAATTAAATTAAAAAATCTGTAAAATAAAAATAATTAATAAGTTAAAATAAATATCTGTAAAATAATTAATAAATTAAAATAAATATCTGTAAAATGAAAATAGTTAATAAATTAAAATAAATACCTGTAAAATGAAAATAATTAATAAATTAAAAAAAGTATCTGTAAAATAAAAATAATTAATAAATTAAAATAAATATCTGTAAAATAAAAATAGTTAATAAATTAAAATAAATATCTGTAAAATAAAAATGGTTAATAAATTAAAATAAATATCTGTAAAATGAAAATAATTAATAAATTAAAATAAATATCTGTAAAATAAAAATATTTAATAAATTAAAATAAATATCTGTAAAATGAAAATAATTAATAAATTAAAATAAATATCTGTAAAATAAAAATAATTAATAAATTAAAATAAATATCTGTATAAAATAAAAATAATTAATAAATTAAAATAAATATCTGTATCTTTGAGAAACGACGAGGAGATTAACGCTGAAATGAGGTTTGTCGTTCATCTGAAAAAAAAAGTAATTTTTTAACGCGAAATTTGTGTAAAATCGAGATATTCAAAATCATCAGATTTAACAAGAGATTCTTTTCACTTCTATATCATAAAGATGGTATCGTAAAAAGAAAAAAATCGATTACATTGCGATGAGTTGATCAATCTTAACGAATATGACTTCACGTAACTGTGTCAAGTGGTTTCACATCGAGTGTGAAATTAATTTGCGAACAGCCAGTGTAATAAAAGACATGGAATTAATTGCTCTACGTCGAACAGTGTGTTATTGTAAAACTCCTAGCGTCGTCAAACTTGGTAGCAACTCGAAGTCAAATTGACCTCCCTGCGAATGATTCATCATTTTAATCTCTACTGTTAATAGCGGCATTTTATGAGTGCTTATAAATAATACGGTGATAATTTGAATTACAAGAAAATGTTAAAACTAATAGAAAGTTTAACCAGAGGCAAAGCAACAAATTAAGCACTTATCACTCAATCTCAGAAAATCTAAAAAAAGTCACATTTTTATTTTAATAGAAGACTAAATAATTCTTAAACAAAAGTTTCTCATATATATTTCTTTTTTCATATGTATAATATCTGGTAATAATGAAAAAATCGAATGAGATTTATTTTGAAATCATCGAAGAGCCACGCATTTATCCCATGTAAACGTGATTTTAGACGCTATGATCATCAAGGTCGCTCCAGTACTTCAAGGTTGGTGCCATTCTCACGATATCAGTCCACGTGGATCGATCGATCGATCGATCGATCGATCGATCGATCGGTCGGATGGATGAACGGCTGATCGACGGACAGTGGCGGCACTTCAGCGATGGATTAACGGGATAACAGGAAGCGTGAATAATCGCGGAAACTAATTACGGATAATTGGATGGGATGTAGATAGGTATTAGATACGTGCTCGTGAGCGGAACTTTTTTTTTGGCGGGCTCGAGGCTCAAGGAAAGAGAAGGTTCTCTCGCTATCTCGGCGAGTGATGATCTCGCGGGGAGGATTGCACGGTGTCGTAAAGCGCCGCTAGAAAAATCGCCTTTATGCGAATATCGACACATACGTCGATACCATGAAACGTGCGTGTCTTTATGTGTGCGGTAACGTCGTAAAGCATTTACGAGATTCCGCGATTTTCGCGGTCCGCGAACCCCGTCTCCCGGCAATTATTTCCATCGCGTACGAGGAATATTACATATGAAGAAAATTACATTCGTACTTGAATGATATCGTAAAACCATCTCCCTGTGATAGCGATAACCAATACTAATGTTTCTAATTACTACGTTCTAATTAAGCTTCTCCCTCTAATATCTGTATGTTATAGTCTCTTTCTCGATTTCCGACTTCGAGAGTCTGATTTAATTACTTCAAGCTTCAGAAATTCCGTTACCGCGATCATCTACATTCAATGATCAACGCGTTACAGTTTCCTCCATATTTAAATTTACTAACATATAATTGCAGAAATGGTAACCAGGCTCCGAGACTTGAATGCTTTTAGTCTGCAGCAGCTCTCGGTGGATTAATTAGTATGGATAGAGCAACTCCGGTGAAAGAAAATAGCGCGGGATTATCTGGGGTGATAATCGGCTTGACCGATCGCGTAAGAGATAAATCTTTAAAAGCAGGCATCCGCTGTGATAATCGTTAACCTTGAGCAGTGTTATTATTCGTGGCAGTAAAGGCGTGGTCGTGCTAGACGTTTACAATCTTACCAAGAAATTCCTAAGAAATATTGCTATTGCGTCGCGGGAAAGTGTTCGATGATAACTCTCCCGAAAGCCATTTTATTTTTTTCTCTCTTTTAATTAATTCAAACGCGCGCTTGAGCGATTAATTTGTTTAAAATTCGACGGATCTCGTAAAATAATTATTGCATCTCTTTATTAATAATTTATTATTATTAATTATTATTATTAATTTATTATTATTAATAAATAATTATTATTAATAATAATTATTAATTATTATTATTAATAAATATTAATTATTAATTATTATTATTAATAATTTATAAATAAATCTCGTAAGGAAAAGATATTTAAAAACTTTATATAAATTCAAGGTTCGAAATTTATTTACTCATTACAAAACTTAATTAATTATATCATAATTCAAAACTTTAAAAAAAGTATATATTTCGAGTCTTATATATTTTTAATAATTTTAAAAAAAGTGTCAGGAATATCTTAAGAGAGATTTAAAGGGTTTTTAAAAAATGCCTTTAAATATTCTTACATTAATACGCTTCTTAGTATTTTTTGTATCTAATGAAATCAGCAAAATCTCCTGTTGATCTCCCTTAAATTGATATTCTTATTAATCTCCCTTAAATTGATATTCTTATTAATCTCCCTTAAATTGATATTCGTTCAATCCAGAATAATTATTGATTTCTTTTCGCTTTTTTTCTCGCAGTTTATGGGAACAAATTACGATTTCTAAGTGTATTCGGATTTAATTCGAGAGATTCTCGCCTCTTCTTTCCTTCTCTCTTTTCCTTCTCCGTTTCTATCTTTCGTACCGTGAAAGGAGCTGCCCTAGTAAGGCATTCTTCGCCATCGGAATCTCAGGGTGCAGAAGAAGCCGCGACGACGGACCGCGAGGACGTGCCAACCTGTAATTGTTCGATGTAATTGCTCGCTCTTGCACCGATCCGGTCCACGCAACATTCTCCAGAGAATCTGGAAACCCGTGCCCCATCGCAATCGCGCTTAATCGCGGAGCCAAGTTCTCACTGACAGATTAACTGTCATTCTCCTCTTGCATGCATATGTTTGCCCTGTTTAAAAATATAAAAGGGTGGTAAATATAACTTGGAACTTTAATCGTCGGGGAATTTTGTTATCGAAAAAGTCGAGTATCCAATCTTCTTGGATTGCGAAAAGTTCAGATTCCTCGAGGATCTCGAATTTTTTTTAATAATTGGAACAGAGGCGCCGTCCAATAGGTTCCAGAAGGAACGCGGGGTAAAAATTCTTCCACGAGAAAAGAAGGATTCGCGAGGGAAGAAGTGGTGAGATCGATCTCTTATGGAGGGAATCGAAGTCGTGGAATAAGGACCGGGAACATAATTATTCGACGAGTCAAGAAATCCAAAGATCGCGAGAAAGAGGGAGATAAAGGGAAACGATGGAGTGAAAGAAGTGGAGGGGGGAGGGGGTTCATTCTTCGGTGCGACTGGAATCCGAAATGTTCGGAGGGCGCGTTATCTTCTTGCGTCGTTCCTCGACAGTGCCACTCGCGGATTCCACGATACGACATGAGTCTGTATGGGTGCGTACCTGTACAAGTTTAAATAAGCAAGCGCACGTGCGCGAGATGATATACCTTCGCATCTCTTCTACGAGCGTGATGTGAAAAAGTACTTGAGAAAAGGCGAACAAGAAACACTCGCATTCGTTTTTTTATGTGTATATATATTTTTAGTCTTATAAAATATTATTCTTGATATATTTTCTTCATGTGTACAATTTCTACGACATTCTATTTTACGCTAATTGAAATTACTATCGTTTCACTATCGTTTATATCAGAGTAAGTTAAATTTAGAGAGATCTGTTATTAATAGTTATAATGTTTATTTTGAAAAATTTTTTAAGATAATATAGATTAAGGTAATTATTATAATAAATAATTATAATAATTATTATCTTAATCTATTTAATTATAATAATAAATTTTTTGAGATAATATAGATTTTTTCAAGATAATAAATTATATTTTAATATATTTTATATTATATTTTTATTATATTTTTAATATATTATATTTCAATATATATATTTAATATTTTCGAAAGAGTTTTTTTATACAATAATCAGTGTTTTCCTTTCTTTCCGATATGCTACAAGCTCTAATAGTTATATTTCTTAAGAACCATTTTTCATATAATTTGAAAATTTGGCAAAAATCGAATTTATAGCGCGAGCTTCAACATTTAATTGTCTCTTATTCGAAGAATGGTAAAAAGTGTCAAGACTTGTATTCTGCTTCGTGTTAAAATATTCCAGGCATACCATAGGATCAGAGATTAGACCACTTGATTTTTTTTTATTCCTGATTATGACGATGGAACGAGAAATTAAAATGTACAGCGCTAATTAAGAGAGAATTTGGTTTTTTTCATACTTATAATTAGCTATATATGTTGCATTACATACTTTGTAAAAAATGCGATATTATTTCAAACTTCTAATTCTGGAATATAATTTAAAAAAAATCGATGAGTATAGAAGGATATATATTTCTATATTATATGTATGATCTTTATAAAATTTAAGAAATTTTGATTGTCTCTAGAAAGAATTAAAGTTGATTGATATTGATAAGCTTTTACTACAAGTCAATCAATTTGTAAAGATCAACTTGCGAGCTTTGAGATGCGTGTATCGCACGACCAGAAAACTATAATCTAGAA
Organism: Camponotus vicinus; assembly: GCF_025532165.1. Taxonomy (NCBI): domain Eukaryota; kingdom Metazoa; phylum Arthropoda; class Insecta; order Hymenoptera; family Formicidae; genus Camponotus; species Camponotus vicinus. Next base: position 7,455,213 of record NW_028141949.1, read on the forward strand.
TTTGATCGAATTCACGTACAATCAGGAGTCGCAGAGAAGGTGGAAGGCAAAGAGAGAGAAAGAGAGAGAGGGAGAGAAGAAAGAGTGCGCCTCATCCCGTAGCGGTAACGAGTCGAGACGGCCCGAGAACATCGGCGGTGCCACTTCAAAGCGGGAATCCCGCGCAATCAGGCCCCCTGCCCTTCCGAGGCATGCTTGAAAAACCGAGCACGAGGGTACCATCGTGCCGTCCCCCGCCCCCTCGCCTCTCGCGAGCCCTCGCGCAGCTTCGCGCTCTCGGTCCAGAGCGACTAAAGTCACCGGGAAGATCATCGCCGCGCGAGAGAGAGAGTAGCCTCGGAGACATCGATGCTGGCCGACAGTATCGTGCACTCTCTTTCTCCCTTCCTCTTTTGTTGCTAACAATAAGAAAATTACTCGGGCTTTCGTCCCCTTCATTATATGTTATTATGGCTCGTTGTGAAAAAATTGTTAAATAATGAAATTTTAATTGGAAAACTTTAGTTTTTTTTAAATTTATTCAAATGATATTAAACTGAAATAATTAATAAATATAAATAATTCTGTCAAAAAATAAAAATAAATTGTTAAAAAATACTACATATATTATTTATAAAAGTTAGACACATATTTATAATATATTTAATAATTATATAAATTTTAACTGGAAAACTAGTTCTTTTTTTAATTTATTCAAATGATATTAAACTGAAATAATTAATAAATATAAATACGGTCAAAATAAAAATAAATTATTAAAAAATACTATATATATTATTTATAAAAGTTAAACATACTTATAATATATTTAATAATTATAAAAATTGATATTAGAGTTTCTCATGGACGAGTATTCTTTTGCAAAATTAATTACGAGACACAGATAGACAGGAAATTAATCCCGAGACGCGTAAAGTATCATTAGAAAAGACGTGAAAATGTATTAATTAGCCGGATCGTATATATGGCTCGCACGCGCCGTAGTACATTAATAAATTACTTTCCATTCTCTTCTTTTTCATTTGCACTACTCTGCTATAACTGTAAATGCGGAACGACGTCATTAGTGGCCACCGCGATGCACGCGCGATGCGTAGGTCCACGCTTTTTTAATTGCTGTTTTCGGTCACGTGTGTCTAGGAAAATATCCAAGAGCCAAGACAGTTACGAGTAATTACATCCGTATAAAATATTACCGCCGTATTAATGCGAAATGTGAGTGCTTGGATATAATTTAATGCATTTCTACCGTCGACGTAATAAATCCCCGCTTTAATATCCTTTTCTTCCTCGCGAATAAAATTCTCTCTAGCCCCTCTAATCGTAAGCTTTGCGAGCAAAGCTTTGATTAGATTAACGTAATTCTCGAAGGACACTATTGAAAAATTGCGCTAATTTATTTATCATTATTTTTTTATGAGAAGGAAAATCAAAACTTTTTTTTTACTATAAGATTAATTTAATTCGATTGCTCGACAGTCGTGATGAAATCATTGGATCGATACGTATTTTGTCAGAAACTACTTAATAGACTGAATGATGAGCTATCATTGTCATAAAAGCGCAAAATGTCAATTTCTTAAGTCACGAGCAAGATTGCAAAAATTAAATTAATTCATTGTTTCATCAAAATTCGTTTGGATGGCGTACGTAATAATTAACACAAATATTAGAGAAATATTTAACAATAAGTACAAATTATTTTCATTCTTTTAGACTCGTGCAAAAATTTACATTCGTGCTTTCGTTTAATTTTGTGCGAGCAATTTTGCCTCTATTCGCATTCTTCGACGATGACTGAAGATGAAAACTAGAAGCGAGCGTCTATCGACGTTAGAGAGAAAGGGAGAGAAAGAGGCAATAAATACCTCGGAGAGAACGATCCGTGCATGTGCGATAACGTCGTGAAGAAGACGATCCTGACCATCTATCGCGCCGCAAAACGCAGATTACTAGATACTAACGACGATATGAATAGTTGCTCACGATAATTGGTTTGTTTTTTCGTCATGATTTTCAGCGGACTAGATTCCATTAAATGCGTGCTTTATTCGCTGCCGTCAATTCGGACTTTCTTTCGCGACATAATCGCCCGTAAAATGCAAATGCAAATGTTCGTTCCAGCTGATTAACGGTAGCGTTACTGTCGTGAAAGTACAGGTGTCGTCTGTCTCTTTTTACGATCTCCGCGAATAAATTAATTATGTACTCGGAAATTATGACACAGAGCATCGATTTTCGATTTATGAATCGTATAAATCTGTCGTATAAATCTGGATATGCGTAAATCAAGCTAGCACGTCGCGAGAAAACCGCTTTTTTTTTTCAAATGTCTTGTATGCAGATTAATTTATAATAAATTATCAATAAATTCTTGTTGTTAAGATCTTAATATATTATTTTTAAAATAATTTATATTCTAATAGAATAAGAACGATGTTATGTATTAATATATTTAACCATGTTAAGTATCAGTCGTTAGTTTTAATCACTCATTTGTTGATTACATTTTTCATCATTTATATTGCTTGTTGTAGAACTAATTAATGTTCTTTACAAGACTTTGAAATTCTCGTTGTGTCACAAAACTGGTTATAATAGACCTTCGTAATGACAATTAAAACACGAGATATCATCAAAGTCGGAAAAATAAGAAATAAAAATTGCAATCTACGACTGACAAGGTCGTCAAAATAATTAAAAAAATTGTTTTAAAATTTTCATGATCATATTTAGATATTTATTGAAATTAGTTAAACGTAGCATAATAATAAGCGAATATTTCAAAAGGGTAATATCGTAAATATATTTCCGATAGACAATAAAAACGACGAATGCGCGTCGCATATAGTTTCGAATTGCGAGATAAGATAAGATCTAGCGATCGCAAAAAATAGCGTGCAGATCGTCACAGAGACGAGACATTGTAATTACACCGCTGCATATTTGACGAATTTGATGCGTCAAATCCTGTCGCAAATTACGCAAAAAGCGCGATTACGATCGAAATCGCGTTACTTCCTGTCGACGATGGTCTTGTTGTTTTTTTCCGCATTTGGACACATAAACACGTCGCAAATTATGACACCTATATAAAAGCGAAGAAGAAAAATTTCTGCTGACTAGTGTGCATAGTGCATCAAGTTAAGCACGATGATTAAACTATTCTTCATTACTTTACTTTGCGTGACGCTGGTGGTAAGAAATTTCACAAAAATAATTCATTTGTAATCTCAAGACAAAGTAACGTATGAATTATGCCGATTGTGTTGATATTTCGTGTCGATATAAATATGATAAATTAAATATAAAAAGTTAGAATTTTTTAAATATAATAATAATAATAATATGAAGGAAAAAGTATAGATATAAGAATAAATTTTTATGACTTATATTATTGAAAAAATAAATGTAAATAATATACTTCTCAAAATATTTTTATTTATTTTCAAATAATTTTTTGAAACATTTGAATCGCTTGACGCATGCAATTCCATCACACGTTAAATAGTACCGATTATTCAAAGATATTAGTATTTTAGTTTTAAAGAATAATATTGTTTATATTTTAATATCAATTAAATTCTAAGACGTTATATCTGTAAATTAAAAAAATTTAATTGCTTTTTTAGTTCGCCGAGTCGCTGCTACACTCTCGAGATGTAAGTATATTACATGTCTAAATGGCTTATACATATATGTATTTATAATGTTATGCTTTATTTCAATAAAATTTTTTTCTATTCGACAAAATTTGAAGCATAAAAAACAATGTAATAATTTCTTTCATATTTTTATTGGATTTATATTTATTATCAAATAATATTTATTTAAAGGCACTGGACAAACCAATGACAGGATTACATAATGCCGATAACTTTATGAATGGTGGTGCGAAATTAGTGCGACGATCAGCACAAGGTCCACCAGGAGGAGAAGCGGGAGCAGGAATGGGAGGAGGATTTGGTAAATCTTTAACTTTAACTTACCTACTAGCAATGACTTTGATCTTGACATATGTTGTCAAAGCCACTATTCTGAGTGATCCTCAAAAAGTTTTCGCTCGTTATTTTTAAAAAAATTATAAATAAAAAAAGTTTTACGAATTTCACGTAATTTTCGGACATATACGTTTCATAAAATAAATTTCTACCTGATTCATTCATTCATGTGTAGTAAGTGAACCGTGTGGGCTTCGCCCCTCTCCCTACATACCCCCATTAAAAAAAAAAAAAAGATTAAATGTAGAGTGAACTTAATTTCGTCTTGTAAAAAACGTGGTAAATGTTTACTTTACGTCACACAGCTCGAAAAATTTTTATTTTCACATATGTTGTAGAGGATACATTCCTAAGTAATACACCGTTTGAATTTTGTGGCGCTCTCTCTTCGTTCCTGAGATATGCAATTTTGAAGTTTCATACTTTCATGTCATCTTTTCGTTATATCCTATTTATGTGTTTACATTTTTTGTTTACATTTGCTCAACACGGTTTCATATTATATTTTCCTTGTGTGTTTATATTTTTTTGTTTACGTTTGCTCGTTGTGACTTCCATGTCGCTAAGCTATAGAAATATCAGAAATGTATGTGTACACACACACACACACACACGGGGGGGGTGCAAGGGGGGCCTTTGGCCCCCCTCCCGCAACCACCCCGCCAGTAGTCAAGGTGGACCTCGCTTTACAACTTACACATATATCCATTGTGATTGAACTCTTCGCAATGCGTCCCCTACCGGCGGGGTGGTTGCGGGAGGGGGGGCCTTTGGCCCCCCCTTGCACCCCCCGCGTGTGTGTTTGTGTATATGTGCCTATATTTCTTCTTAAACATACATGATGTGGTAAAATTATATTGTATTCTTGAAACTTTTTTTGTTAATAACTATTTAATAAATAACAATAAGCGGCTAAAACCTTCTGAAAGTTATTCAGAAAGATGACCTCAGGAAATATAAACATATTTAGAAAGTAACGAAAAGATGATACAAGTAAGTATAAAATTTCAAAATTGCATATCTCAGGAACGAAGAGAGAGCGCCACAAAATTCAAACGGTGTATTACTTAGGAATGTATCCTCTACAACATATGTGAAAATAAAAATTTTTCGAGCTATGTGACGTAAAGTAAACATTTACCAAAAACGTGAATACAATAGGTTCAAGCCCTCCTTACAGAGGGTTCCACTTCCGTAAAATATAACTTAAACCTATTTCTGGTTTGAGTTACTTTATACATATAATTAAAATTTTTTGTACCGTGCTTTCAAATTGTACAAAATGGAAACTTTTTTTCGAAGGGATAAAGAGAAAGGGAACCCTTCCTCTACTCACGCATTTCACTTACTACACATAAATGAATGAATCAGGTAGAGATTTATTTTGTGAAATGTACAAAATGTCCGAAAATTACGTGAAACACTTTGATTATAACTTTAAAAAAAAAATAACGGTTAAAAATTTTTGGGGATCACTCAGGGAAGTGACAATATATGTCAAGATCAAAGTCATTAGATAAGTTAAAATAAATATTTACCCAGGATTTGGTGCGACCGCCGGAGGAGGATTTGGTAAATATTTACTTCAACCTACCAGCAATGACTTTAATCTTGACATATGTTGTCAAAGCCACTACCTTGAGTGACCTCCAAAGTTTTCGCTCGTTGTTTATTAAAAAATTATAAACAAAAAAGTTTCATGAATTTCACGTAATTTTTGATCATATACGTTCATAAAATGAATTTCTACCTGATTCATTCATTCATGTGTAATAAATGAAATACGTGGGCTTTGCCCCTCTCTCTGCATCCCCAACTCGAAAAAGACTAATCTAACACAAAGCTATTTTTTATTTAAAATCGAAATTAGGTTTGGGTTAGAGTATATTTTCCGGAAGGTGACCTCCCCCGTAGAAAGGGACCTACTGTGTTCACGTATTTTCCAAAACAAAGCAAAGTTCATTTGCAGCAAGAATCAAGATTATATGTAGAGTAAACTTTACTTCGTCTTGCAAAGAACATGCGTAGATACAATGGGTTCCGACCTCTCTTAGGGGCGGGCTCCACTTCCAGAAGATGTAACCTAAATCTGTTTCCGATATATAATTAAAATTTGTTTTAGGTTACTTTATGTAATTCAAATTTTTGCATCGTGATTTCAAATAGTACAACACAACGGAACTTTTTTTCGAAGGGGTGAAGAGCAAGGGACGGACCCTTCCTCTACTGACGCGTTTCACTTACTACACATAAACGAATGAATCAGGTAGAGTTTCATTTTGTGAAATGTACATAATGTTCGAAAATTACGTGAAATTCATGAAATCTTTCTATTTATTATAACTTTGTAATAAACAAGGATTAAATTTTCTGTGGGCTACTCAGGATAGTGATCTTGACAATATATGTCAAGATCAAAGCCATTAGGTAAGTTAAAATAAATACTTACTCAGGATTTATGGGGGAAATAGGAGGGAAAGTAGGAGGGGGAGCAGACGGGGGAGCAGGAGGGGAAGCAGGAGGGGAAGCAGGTTTTGGAGTAGGATTTGGTAAATATTTACTTTAACTTACCCACCAGCAATGACTTTGATCTTGACACATGTTATCAAAGCCACTATCCTGAGTGACCTCCAAAAAATTTTCGCTCGTTGTTTATTAAAAAATTATACACAAAAAAAGTTTCATGAATTTCACGTAATTTTTGATCATATACGTTCATAATTTCTACCTGATTCATTCATTCATGTGTAGTAAGTGAAGTGGCTTCATTCCTTTCTCTCCATCCCCATCCCAAAAAAGACTAATCTAACCCAAAGCTACTTTTTATTTAAAATCAAAATTAAATTTGGGTTACATTATATCTTCTGGAAGTAGACCTCCCCCGTAGGGAAAAGAGAACCTATTGTGTCCACGCATGTATTTTCCAAAACGAAGTTCATTCTTAGCAAGAGTCAAGATTATAGAGTAAATTTCGCTTCTTGCAAAAAACATGTGTAGATAAAATGAGTTCCGGCCCCCCTTACGAGGGGCTCCACTTTCAGAAGATATAACCTAACTTAAACCTTATAACCTAAGATATAACCTTATTATTTCTGATTTACAATTAAAATTTTTGGTTTGGGTTATTTTATATAATTCAAATCTTTTACATCGTACTTTCAAATTGTACAAAACGAAAACTTTTTTTCGAAGGGGTGGAGAGAAAGGGACAGAGCCTCTCTTCTACTCACGCGTTTTACGTACTACACATAAACGAATGAATTAGGTAGAGATTCATTTTGTGAAATGTACATACATGTTCGAAAATTATGTGAAATTCGTGAAACTTTTTTGTTTATAACTTTTTAATAAATAACGATCGATGATTAAAACTTCTTAAGAGTCATTCAGAGTAGTGACAACATATGTCAAGATCAAAATCGTTAGGTAAGTTAAAGTAAATATTCACCCACGATTTAATATAGGAGCACAAATGGGTGGAAAAGGAGGAATGGGCACCGGATAATGATCATGAGAATCGTAAGGATCATCGTACAATGAATAGTTTACGCTCTTCAACAGGTAAATATATTACGCTCTTTGGCAGGTAAACATTCCTTAAACTGTAGTGCGATTCGTTAGTGGATTATGAAGTTTATGAATTTTATAAGTCGCGCTTAACAGTTTATTTGTTATATGTATATATTTTGTATTTAAGAAAATTATGCGGTTTTACTTCAATAATTATTTAATAATTAAATAATATAAATAATATTATCAACAAAATAATTAATAACAATAAAATTATATAGTTGATATGTAGCTTCTTATTACATTTTTACTTCAATAATAGTAATTGTAATATGAATCGTATGAAATATTTGGCAGTTTATATCATGTAACATTTGGTATTTTATATATAAATCATGAGAGGAAATATATATACACATCACAATATATATAGTATAAAATCAAGTATAATCACAATGTATACATATTATACATATATTTACACATGCGTACATGTATATATGTATGTATACATAGAATACAGAGTATATAAATATATGTGAACGATATATAATTAATAAATAAGTTTAACATTTAAGAAAATATGCTTATTAAAAATAAATTACAACAGATTTATATTAATTTAATTTGTTAATTAATTTTGTATCTATTTCGTAGGTCTCTGGATAGATATGGATATTGAAGCCTACCATTATAAGATAGATAAAAATGATTTAGATTTCACTTGGCACTCTGACACGTCTTATTAGATTACTTTGCACACTCAAGAACCCCGATGATTTTAGAATAAACCTTAGCACTATGCAAAATACTTATTCTTATTTATTGTTTTTATTTCATTCAATCCCAATCATATCCTTAACAAAACCGAAACAAATCATGAAAGCTTTTTAATTTTGATGTATATTCGTATAAAGTGTTTTTCGTTATTAAATTTTCTTGATTTTTACTAAAAAAATAATTGTTTATATATTAAAATAATTACAGAGCACATGTATATTTAACGTGTTTCTAACGTATTTTTTATTTTTATTCCTTTCGGGGTAGCTACCTCTTCAAAAATCTTAAATGGCAATAGGGGTTAAGTCATATATCATTTTAAAGATCTTTTAATGCTCTGTACAACTCTCTCTTTTTTTATTTAAATGAATATTTTTCGAGAAATCGCATTTAAAAGTTTTAAATAGTTTAAGTTTTTTTAAAGTGGTCAAAAAAATCGTCAAAAAAGAAAGATAGGACAGCCAATCTCTGTCACTTTCTATTCGAGGCTTAGAAAGAAAGAGAAATGACGTCTTCACAATCTATCTTTTTCAATATTTTCCTAATCATGTTTAGTACACTGTTTAAGTACATTGTTTAATTACGGATAGCGCAGTCCATACTTTATATCGATGGAAAAAACGAAATTTTGAGAATTATATTTAAAATAATTTTTAGGAGAAAGTAAAAAAGAAAGAGAAAGGGAAAAATCATAATTTTTAATAAAATTATAAACAATTATTTTTTAGATATTTAAATAACATATTTAAATTCAAAAATATAAATTATTAATTATTATTAAATAAATTATCAGTTTTAAAATTTTCAAACATACCTAAAATATTTGCGAGTTTATTTACATCTCGAGTTGAATAATATTTTTCAAGTTCTTATGTTCATAATCTTTCAAATTAAACAATATTGCGTTAATATTTTGTTAGTATTAGTTTTTATATTGAAAAGGAAATAATTATAAACTGCTCTATAATCATGTTTAATAAATAAAAAAGAATCTAAGAAGTAAAATCTTTTAAAACTAAGTCATCCATAAAATTATTCAATAGTTCTTATATTTATGATATATAAAGTCAAGTATAAAGTATTTCAAACTTTTCAATAAACTTTATTTTATCTTTAATTATTTAAAGTTAAAAATATTTAATTGTAGCCGCGTCTTCGACTAACACGTCTACATTAAGATATTTTTTGTTAGCTGATAACGAAGGAGAAGACGAAATAATCGGAGATGTAATTTTAGTAATAAAACAGTTTATTTAAATGTTCATTCCGATGTCGCGGACCGACTGAGTACATGCAAGATCTCGAAAAGCGGTGATTAGAATCGGATTTTTGTTAAAGAACCTGGCGAGCGTATCGTTTGTGCCGCGAGGTATATTCGATGAAATTCGATTTTTCCGAAATTCAAAATTTTATCTGATATAAAAAATCAAAATAATTGATTTAAAAAACATCATTTTATTCCTCTTCTTTTACTTTTGTCCAAATGAGCTTCTAGGAAAATTTCTCAAAGGAAGAACTAACCACGGTTATAAGATAACAACTTATCATAAGTACATTCTTACAACAAAAGACACTGTACTTCGAAATTATTCATCTATCTATTTTGCGATTAATTTATGAATTACATGCGAAAATTTTTTTTCAATGTCTACCACAACAGTATCGATTATTGCGAGAGATATCGCTTGTCATAGAACGTTCAAATTCATTAAGTATCATTCAAGGACAAGTCGATTATGCGTGCGCTCGGTGGTTGTATGCAATTCCTTGCAATAAAATTTCAATTTGAAAGCCGACCATAATCATAACCGTAATTAAATAACTGAAAAGAAAGTAATTCTTTATTTATTTATATTTATAAATAGAAAGAAGAATAGAATATGCGGATTTATGCATATTATTTCGATATTTTTATTAATTATTACGCAACATTGATTGCGTCCAGACTCCAATGGCCCTTTTTTATTCTTTTTATGATTAATTATTATTTATGAACCTCGTTTTCTTTTCTTTTAGTATCTGTGAAATTGGCACGACAATCTACGAATTTCAAAAAGTACTAAGAGTTCTGGTAGCACTTTTCATAATTTTACAGTTCCTGATAAAAATTAAAAAGAGTTCCGTATTTCTTATATTAAAAAAACGAAATCGAAAAAACGTCGTGCTAACTTGGCGAATCTAGAACGACATCCTTACCTATAAAGTATCTAACCGCATTGAATATCTTTATTTTTAGCAAGAGTTCCCGATAGTTCTGCTCAAGTTCAGCCTATGTATGAAATTTCAGATCGATATTCCAAAAATTAATAATTTTTCGTCAATTTTTAATGTCCTCGACACTTAATGAAAATATGACATGCCGATGATTTTCCGCAGTTCTCGAACGATAGTTCTCGACAGTTCTAAAAGTTCTAAAAGTTCTAAAAGTTTCTAAAAGTTCTGTCATTTTGAGACATTTTTACGTAAAATTCCGACCGTTTACTATTTTTAAAACAATTTTTTACAATTATCCAACACACTCTCCTCTAAAGTACTAAAACGCGTTGAAAATTATTATTTTTGATAACAGTTCTTGATATTCCTGTTCAAATTCAAATATACAGGGTGTCCCATTTTAACTTGGACAGTAAAATATCTCAAAAACTAAGCCCAACAAATAAAAATGTTTCAGACAAAAGTTGTATGGTTTCGAGGGGGCCATAAGATGGTACCATTGGTTTGACCTTGAAGAGTCATTTGAAGGTCACGTGAAGGTCACTTCAATTTTTTTTAATCGAACATCCTATATATTTTTGCACATTCTTGTAGCTTATCTCGAGAGCTTTCTAAAACACTATAATTAAGTACCTTTTCGTTAAGTACTTTTTGAGTTATGAGGCTTGAAATAATTTCTTAATTTTACATAAACCGTAAAATATCTTGTAAAATATTCATTTTTCGACTATCTTACCTTAATACTTTTATGTACAAAATAATGAGAGGAATCATCAATTGGTGTAAAGAAAACACATAGTTGTTTTTAAGAAAAAATATGGAATTGTTAATTGCAAATTACTTATTTTTTCTTCAAAACAACTATGTGTTTTCTTTACACCAATTGATTCCTCTCATTATTTTGTACGTAAAAGTATTAGGTAAGATAATCGAAAAATGAATATTTTACAAGATATTTTACGGTTTATGTAAAATTAAGAAATTATTTCAAGCCTCATAACTAAAAAAGTACTTAACGAAAAGGTACTTAATTATAGTGTTTTGGAAAGCTCTCGAGATAAGCTACAAGAATATGCAATGACAAATAGTAGGTTCCATTTAAGAAATTGAAGGTGACCTTCATGTGATCTTCAAATAACTCTTCAAGGTCAAACCAATGGTACCATCTTATGGCCCCCTCGAAACCATACAACTTTTGTCTGAAACATTTTTGTTTGCTGGGCTTAGTTTTTGAGATATTTTACTGTCCAAGTTAAAATGGGACACCCTGTATATATATATATATATATATATATATATGTAATTATATCGATAATTAAGTCTAAAATTGCATATATATACGCTGAACTTGAACAGAAATATCAAGAACTGTTATCAAAAATAATCATTTTCAACGCGTTTTAGTACTTTAGAAGGAAGCGTGTCGTGTTAGATTCGCGAAGTTAGCACGACATTTTTTCGATTTCGATTTTTTAATATAAGGAATGCGGAAATCTTTTTAATTTTTATCAGGAACTGTAGAACTATGAAAAGTGCTATCAGAGCTCTTATTATTTTTTTGAAAATCCTAGACTGTCGTGCTTGCTTCACAGACACTTTCTTTTATCTATTTCGATATTTTGATTTGCATGTAGAAAACTGATTAATTTCTATTTTAATTGTAAGAATATAGAAACGTTGACCATAATTTTATGTAATACTGAAATATATGAACTACTCATATAAATTGATAAACATATAAATATATAAGAATATAAACATATAAGTATGTAAGTATATAAGTATAGAAGTATATAAATATATAAGTATATAAGTATGTAAGTATATAAGTATATAAGCATATAAGTATATAAAAGTTAAATGTGAGATTCAGACTGCAAAATTTTAGACTTATATTGTAATAAAGTCATATTATAGTAAAGTCAGTGATTATAATAATGCATATTTCATGCAACTTTTGCTCTTAAATTCTTCGTAAATTAAATGATAATTAAAAACAATGTGATAAATATTAAGGTGTTTAAAGTATTTCGACAATGTTTTTATATTTATATTATAGTTTTAATTTATACGAATTTACGTTGTTTAAACTTAGATATTCGGTAGTTACATAAAATATTATTTATATTTTACTTATTTATATATTTATTTATAGTTTAACACATCGCATTTAATATAAGTTTTCTTTATATTATGGAAGTGAGAAAAAAAAAGTTTATAACTTGTCATTAGAGCGTTTCAACTATGTTTTATCATGCGATAAGTATTGGTTCCATTATATGTTAGTCATGTTTGATAGTTTCATGGGTGCCATTGTAGTTATCATGATAATGTTGCTAATAATAAATATTATTAAGCATTATTATTATTAGGCAATATTCTTTATATCATAATTCTTTTTTATTTTATATGTTAAATTATGTAATAATTATATTGATCAATTCTTATGTGTTTTTTATATTATTTTGAATTAAACAATTTCTAATAAAAAATATTTTTTTCTATATATTCTTTATAAGTATTTACAATTATTTTTAAAACTCATAAAAAGGTATTATATATGGTATTTTAAAATTTAATTGCATAAAAATGCATTATTTGCAGATAGTCTATTGCAAAAGTTGCAATTAGTTGGAAATAGTTTGTTGCGAAAGAATTTAATATATGCAATTTTATATAATTATTTGACTGTTTTATAAATGCGCAACTGAACATTGTATGCCATTATGTAACAAAATTTTACAGTGTGTACAATTTTTCACTGAAAAACTTGAAATTTGCGTTACAAATTTCTCGAAAAAGGATTAAAAGTAAGTATCAAATAGATCAATTATATACGTTGAATTGTATTAGATGATTTTAACTTAAATGTGTACTTTTTTAAACAAAATAATGATTTTTTTCAATAAAATAATTCTAATATAAATAATTCTTTTTAAAAATAATATAGAAAATAAGAACAAAGATACGATCATAAACTATTCCGAATCATAAACTATTTATCACACAATACCTATTTAACCTAATCAATAAACTACCTAATCCACTACCTAATCAATAAACTATCTATTAAAATATCTTATTCTTTATATATATATATCTTTTTTTACGCGCCCCCCCCCACACGCACGCACACGCACGCACGCATATATATATATATATATATATATATATATATATATATACATGCATATATACATATACATATGTGTTTCATTTCAATCGCTTTAGGTAAATATTTCAAAAGAGAAAGAATATTAAACAATTTATTTGTATGTGGCTGTCCTTATTTGTCTAAACTTGGTTTAATAAAATTTTGAATTTCGAGTTCATTTATATACTCCTGGACAAAATTAACGCATAATTTTGTCCAGGAGTATATATGCTTTTTTTTGTGTGCATTTCATACTTAATGTTTGAGAATATTTACATTTGTTTAGTTTTACTGATTGAATGTTTTACCAATTAGTAACATACTTTACTTATATATATATTTTTTACTTATATATGGTAAATCTTATTCTTACCGCTTGATTTTTATTTTTATGTCGCCACCGTCAACTCAGAGTATCGTGGCGAATCTCAGGAGCCTTAAGCATGATGATTAAACTATTCTTCATTACTTTACTTTGCGTGACGTTGGTGGTAAGAAATTCGTGAAAATAATTCATTTACAATCTCAAAACAAAGTAACATATAAATTATGTTGATTATATCGATATTGTGTGTCGATATATAAATGGTAAATTAAATATAAAAAGTAGAATCTTTTAAATATACTAATAATAATAATATCAAGAAGAAAGCACATATATAATAAAAAAAGTTTTTTAGAAAAAAAAGTACTCCCGACTGCTGCCAACAAAAAGTATAAGATAAAAAAACAAAAATAAACAAAAAATCTAAAATAAAAAATTAAATAAATTAAAAGAAAAATTATATAAAAAAATAAAGACAGAACGAAAAAGTAAATAAAAAGGAATAAAATAAAAACAAAAATAAAAAAGTAAATAATAAAAAACAAGAATTTAACAAATATTTAATAATAAAAAATGTAAGATTAAAAAAGTTTGAAATAACATTTATATCTATTTGTAAGTACTAATAATTAATAATTAACTTCAAATTAATATTAAATATTACATTTAAAAAATTATACATGAGGGAAGTAATAATTATTATTATTTCAATTTATTCATATTTGAATTTACTCTTTCCACATATAATTTATTATTATTAATTCCACATTTTACAAGAGCAGTCGGGAGACGCCGCGTTAAAGCTCTAAAACATATTTAAAGTTTGTCAAAATTTGTGATCGTACTAACTGATACTTCTCTTGTAAGTGTGTTCCGTATGTGTACATGAGTGTATGCATGTATGTGCGTATGTTTTAAATCTAGCGCGGCGTCTCCCGACTGCTCTTGTAAAATGTGAAATTAATAATAATAAATTATATGTGGAAAGAGTAAATTCAAATATGAATAAATTGAAATAATAATAATTATTACTTCCCTCATATATAATTTTTTAAATGTAATATTTAATATTAATTTGAAGTTAATTATTAATTATTAGTACTTACAAATAGATATAAATATTATTTCAAATTTTTTTAATCTTACATTTTTTATTATTAAATATTTGTTAAATTCTTGTTTTTTATTATTTACTTTTTTGTTTTTGTTTTTATTTTATTCCTTTTTCGTTCTGTCTTTATTTTTTTATATAATTTTTCTTTTAATTTATTTAATTTTTTATTTTAGATTTTTTGTTTATTTTTGTTTTTTTATCTTAAACTTTTTCCCTTTCATATTATACAAAAACATATATATGTCCTTTTGTACATCCCAGAAAAGGTCTTTGAATTAATTCCAGTGAAAGCAAATGAAATAGCTTTCGCTTAGAATTAATTCAAAGATCTTTTCTGGCTATGTACAAAGGTAAATTATAAGTTAATATACAGTAACAGATAACAGTATAGTTATATTATAATATAATAATGCAACAAGTAATATAGCTGCTATATAACTTTTATATATTTTATTTGTTATCTGTTATATTTATGTTATACAACTGTAATAATCCATGAGTGGGAAATTTCAACTAACACTTCTAACATTTACGTTACATGTACCGTATACGTTATATTATCTGTTATATTTCGTTATATAGTAACAACATGATAGTTATATATCTGTGTTTGCTGAGGATATTCCGTGTTAACATAATCTGGAGTCTGCCTCTTGTCGCAAATCATATCTTCGTCAGACGGAATCAAATCGTGAATTAGATACGAGAACTTGTCGAAAGGACAGAGCATTTCACAACCTGGGATCTGAAGCTTATCAAAGATTGGCGGAATGCCTCGATAATGTAGAAACTATATAAAAGATTTATAAAATTATAAAATAATACTTATTGTTAGTAAAACAAACGCGACATGAATAATTAAATTTATATCTTCATATATTAATGGATAATTTAATTTATATCTTCATATATTAATGAATAATTAAATTTATAGCCTGGCGAAAATAAATATCGGAGCGTAAGTCGAATGTAAAGAAAGAGTAACAGAAGTGTAAACGAAGCTTCTAAGAGGCGTAAATTGAAACAACGAAACGTAAACGAAGCGTTAATACTTCGTTTACGTTTCGTTCTGTTTACACTCTTTCTTTACATTCGACTTACGCTCCGATATTTATTTTCGCCAGGGTATCTTCATATATTAATGGATAATTTAATAAATTGACATAGTTATCTCTCACTTCGATCGTTTAACATTTTTATTCAAAAACTAATTAAAAATTTCCCAGAAAACAAAGATTGATAAATTAAAAATAATAATAACAAATAAGAGAAATAATATTAATTTTAATGAATTGAAGTTTACATCGCAAAATATACGATATATTTATCATCGATTTCAAGATATTCTATATAACTCGAAAAATCATAGATTGAATTAACATTAACGTGTAATTAATCAGAGAAACAAAGAAATATTGTTTGATAACATACTTACCTTCACGTAATACTGCTTATTCTGCTCCAATAATTCTAAAATAACCGCACTAGAATATTCAGGTACATGAGGTTTATACAATTTAAATGCTTGTAACATCGCCACGATGTTAGATTCATGACCACTATACAAATAAAGCTTTGTATTCGATGGGATTGGATTTTTTTCAATTATCATATTGTTGAATATTATGCGAATCATCGGACCTGAAGCAGAAAAGAATCCATAAATAAAATTATAAAGATAAACTTTTTAACTATATCTTACCAGCGTAGAGCTTTCTTATTGAAGAAGTATAACTGGCAATATTATATGCGAGTACAATTGCATCGAACAGTGGACCATCAGGAAAGTAATCGTGCGCCCATTCGGGAAGAGTTAGATTCATGGACGACTCTGTTACGAAAGTATGATACAAATAATATAAGTCCAAAGGTTTCTCGATATTCTTACCGGTTAATTCCGTCAACTTGCTCATTATGTCTTTAAATCGGGACATCTCTTTTTTTATTTCAGGCAAATTCAATATACGATCGTACTCTTTGAGAAATCTGAAAAATCGCATCTTAGATATAAATCTATTTCTCTTTTACATGAATCTTTGAGTTTTAAAAAATATTTCTTTATCTTTAAATTTATAATATTTAAAGTTGTTTTCTTTGAATATTTTTTTATTAATTTTCTATATATTGTATTTTATCTTTATTTATTTGTTCGAAAGTACATAATCAAAACATCTGTTAGATATAGATAAATAGATATATCCATTTAAACAATAAATTTTTATTTTCCTTTGATTTATGTCTGATAACATTAGTCGGACTTACTTTGGACATTCATCACTCAAGTAAAAATTGTCGATACGTGATACATATGTCACCGGAATTGGTTGCCAATTTAAATCAGTGTTCCATCGTTGTCGACGATCCGCAGGCGGAAATAAAGCAGCAAGAACGAGTTGCAGGGACATCTTTGTTCGATCATAATCGGAACTGTGACCCACGACGAGCTTTGGCAGATATAGATCGCCGAGGAATTTTTTATATCTTCTACTCAAAGCTTGTCCCAATTCATATTCACGTTTTTTGCCATGCTATAAAATTGTATAAATAATTGTATGAATTAATCGATTTTAAATCAATAAATATAGATTAATTTAATATAGATAAAATATAGATTTTTATATTAACATTCAAGCAAATTTAATTTAATTTTAAATCAATATATTCTACATTAAAGTAGATAAAAATTTATTTTATAAAAAGTTGTATTTTTCGAAAAGTATGTGTGAACTTTATAATTTCTCGGCAAAAAATTTTTAAAATAAATTTTATGCTTGAAAATTTTGTGCACATGTGTATAATTTTCTAATATCACATATACACACGTATACACATAAAATTTTTGTGAATATTCAATTTTAGATATTGGCTTATAACACTTCCATATTGGCTTATAATTTATTATTTTCATTCTATCACTTTCCTTAGAAAAAATATCAAAATAAAATTACATTACTTACATTAGTCAATTGGCCAAGACCTGTCGGGAAAAATGAATAATTTAGATATGGATCAGTCGGAAACATTTCATATCCGTTGTTATCGGGTGTTCGATCGCCATGTCTAAATACCTATAAATAAAAGTTGAGTAAAAATAATTATTTTTAGTTATTTGCGGTTGCAAATTTAAATAATCCAGAGAAAAGAGAGTTTAGTTTAAATTTTAATAAGCGCTAAATAATTTTATAAAGCGCTAAATATTACTTTGTCTTAAATTTAAAATATTAACAATAATATCTTACCACATTAACTAATTTCAATTGAGGCTGTACACTTGCAATTAGAATTGCATTTAGACTGATGACTAGAGTTATCGACAAATAATTGTCGAGGATGCAGAACGACACCATGTTATTGATACCTAATCTCAAAATGTAATGTCATTCGACTTATACTTAATTCCAAATCAAAAGTGATAAATGTCGTAATAGCGATAAAATTAATAAAAACTGCTTTATATAAACAGCTTTAAAAATGTGTAACTATAAACTTATGTTCCTTTGTTCGATATAAATGTGCAAATGATAGCATGCTTACGTAAATCATAAAATAAATGTAAGATAAATATAAGAAATATAAGTAAGAATAAAGAGCTTAAAACGTTTTTGAATATGCTGCAAGAGATAAAAGGCCTTATTTGACTGAGTAGCACTAATATGTACAGAAACGTCCTACACATACACACACACACACACACACACACACACACACACACACACACACACATATATATATATATATATTAAATATAATATTATATTCAATATTAATTATTAAATATAATTTTTAACGAGACCTAAACTTACTCGAGTTAACTTTCTTCTTTATGACCTTTTGATAAAAGGTTTCTCATCCATTTAACGGAATGATGGAAAATATTTTTGATATTTTGAAAACGATAAATATTTCGAATAATTAATATATATATATCTGACGATGAACATTAATCGCGAACTTTCCCCGGAAATCAATAATTGAAATAAAATATATTTTTGAATTTTCTGTGTAATATTCATTAAATTTTATGGCATATCAAAATATGCGAAAAATCTTATAAAAAAATCTTTCTTATCAAGTAACGTGGTAGCGTTGCGATACATAAAAGAGTACATAAAAAACTGCATCCGAGCATTGAGAGTCACTGTTGTCGATACGGCGCTATCAAGTATTCTCTAAATTTCTTAGAGTGAAATCTAACTCCAAACGAGTGAATATTCACTCCAAGTGATAGTGAAAATACTGCCACTCGTAATTAGTGAATATTCACTTTTCACAAAAGTGAACTGCTTAACTCTGAACGTAAAGTGAATGTGTCACTCGGTTCGAAGTGAATAATTCACTCAATCAGAGTGGAGTCATCACTTTCGTCAAGTTATTTTTCACTCAATTACGAGTGAACAGATTCACTCTTAGGAAGTGAGATTCTAAGCCGTTTTTCACTAATAATAAGATAACACGTTACGTATATGACGTGAAGCTTCGATTAGTTGAAATGAGAAGCAATCATTGCTTTTTACTTGAATTAATCGAAGCTGAACATCGCACACAGCATGTTATCTCATTGTTGGTGTAAAAGCCGATTAACCTTCTTTTTCCTTGTCACAGCTATATAAATATATTTAACGTTACACACAAAAAAATATGTTTACACTCGTTCGAAATATGTTAAAATAAAAAGATATATCCCTAAGAAGTTACTTTAATATGTCTTGTATACCAAGTACACGTGCAACGAGTTGGTAACGTCGCGAGACAACGATACGACAGTGTTGCTAATGGCGGACTCATGCGCGCTTCACATGCGCTTTACTCACTCTTCATGAGTAATAAAATAAAAACAAAAACAAAAAAGTAAATAATAAAAAACAAGAATTTAACAAATATTTAATAATAAAAAATGTAAGATTAAAAAAGTTTGAAATAACATTTATATCTATTTGTAAGTACTAATAATTAATAATTAACTTCAAATTAATATTAAATATTACATTTAAAAAATTATACATGAGGGAAGTAATAATTATTATTATTTCAATTTATTCATATTTGAATTTACTCTTTCCACATATAATTTATTTTTATTAATTCCACATTTTACAAGAGCAGTCGGGAGACGCCGCGCTAGATTAAAACATACGCACATACATGCATACACTCATGTATACACATACGGAACACACTTAGGCTGCGTTCGGAAACATCACCCGAGTGCCCCCGGGTATCATTTTATCCTTGTTTAACATTCGGTGAACAACAAGGATAAAATGATACCCGGGGGCACTCGGGTGATGTTTCCGAACGCAGCCTTACAAGAGGAATATCAGGTAGTGCGATCACCAATTTTGACAAACTTTAAATATGTTTTAGAGCTTTAACGCGGCGTCTCCCGACTGCTCTTGTAAAATGTGGAATTAATAATAATAAATTATATGTGGAAAGAGCAAATTCAAATATGAATAAATTGAAATAATAATAATTATTACTTCCCTCATGTATAATTTTTTAAATGTAATATTTAATATTAATTTGAAGTTAATTATTAATTATTAGTACTTACAAATAGATATAAATGTTATTTCAGGAGTACTTTTTTTTCTAAAAAACTTTTTTTATTTCATTCTTTTAAAAGCTGTAGTTTATTTACTTCTTTACTTGTTTTTATTTTATTATCTTTTTAATTAATTTTTATTATTTTGAATTATGTTTCTTATTTTATACCTTTTTTTTATTTATTATTTTATTTATCATTATTATTATTTTTGTTTGTTCTATTTTATACTTTTTTTATTTATTATTTATATATATTATTATTACTTTTTTATTATTTCACAATTATATTTTTTACATTTTGTTTTTGTTATTAAATAATATGCATGTAATAATTTGTATCTAATAATGTAACATAATGCGAGACAGAATCTTCTACATAGTCACATAATTATGATTATATAGTATTTCTACAATCATAGAAGTTTATATATTTGTTGCATAGCCAAGAATGTGATTGTAGAAATATCATACCATCATAATCATATCATCATTTATGGCTTCGCAAAAGGTTCCTCTCACATTATGTTATATTATTGTTGTATTACTTATTAATAATAATTATTTTATTTGCAGCATAGTCATAATAATAAATAATATAATATAACATAATGAGAGAAAATAATCTTCTGCGTAGCCATATAATTATGATTATATGATATTTCTGCAATCATTCTTGGCTACGCACCAAATATATAAACTTCTATGATTGCAGAAATACTATATAATCATAATTATGTGGCTATGCAAAAGATTCTCTCTCACATTATGTTATATTATTGTTGTATTATTTATTATTATGACTACGCTACAAATATATAAACTTTTACATAAATAATATAACATAATGCAAGAGTAAATAATCTTCTGTGTAGCCATATAATTGATTGAAAATGATTATATAATATTTTTACAATCATTCTTGGCTACGCAACAAATATATAAACTTCTATGATTGCAGAAATACTATATAATCATAATTATATGGCTATGCAGAAGATTATTTTCTCTCATTATGTTATATTATATTATTATTATGACTTTGTGTTATATTATATTATTATTATGATTTTGGTGTAAATATAATTATTATTAATAATAGAAAGAGAGAAAAGCTTACCTGTTTAGGAACACTTGCTTCAGATATATCCATATTATCCATGCTGATTTTTAAATAACTTTACAATTTTTCACAATTTATTATCATTAATCAACAATAATAATTTGACATGTAGGGTTATGTCAATTATTATTGCCGCCAATACTTCGAGATGTCTCCAATTATATTTTTCCCTATACGGATGCTTAGAACGAATCTTATTGGTGAATCATTTTTGCTTCTTAGTTTCGCTCGCAGCCAATGAGAGAACGTATCGGCGAAATAATATTGTTTTTCCGCTTTTTATTAATAGAATAAAGAATAATAATTATATGTTTTAAACCATCCTTGGTTAATAATAATAATTATATGTTTTAAACCATCCTTGGTTAATAAAAAACTGATGTGCAACAGATGACACCGAACTATGTTATTGTTATCGAGAAAAGCTGTGAGTACCGATCCCAGCTCGGTGAAACGCATACTCCCTCCGTCTTTTGCCAACCGTAGGTTGGCAGCAGTCGGGAGTAAAAATACATTTTAATGGTTTATATTATAGAAAAAATAAATGTAAATATATTTCTCAAAATATTTTTATTTATTTTCAAGTAATTTTTTGAAACCTTTGAATCGCTTGAGGCATGCAATTTCATGACAAGTTATATAGTACCGATTATTCAGAGTTATTAGCATTTTAGTATTAGAGAATAATTAATATTGTTTATATTTTAATATCAATTAAATTTTAAGAAGTTATATCTGTAAATTTAAAAAATTTAATTGCTCTTTTAATTCGCTGAGTCGTCGCTAAATGACTTTCGAGATGTAAGTAAGATGCATGTCTAAATGGCTTATACATATATGTACTTATAATGTTAAGCTTTATTTCAATGAAATTTTCTTCTATTCGAAAAAATTTAAAACAAAAAAGCTATGTATAATTTTTTTCGTATTTTTACCGGATTTATATATATTTATTATAAAATAATATTTATTTAAAGAAGCAATCAGTGAACGGATTTCTTAGTATGACCGATCACTTTAAGGATCGTAGTAATTTAGTGCGACGATCGGTATAATCAGGAAATTCAACAGGAGAAACAGAAACAGAATTATTATTTGGTAAATATTTACTTTAACTTATCAGCAATGACTTTGATCTTGACATGTATTGTCAAAGCCACTACTCTGAGTGACCAAAAAAATTTTCGATTATTATTTATTAAAAAATTATAAACAAAAAAGTTTCACGAATTTCATGTAATTTTTGAACATTATATACGTTTTAATAAAAAGTAAAAATAAATTTCTACCTGATTCATTCATTTATGTGTAGTAAGTGAAACGCGTGGGCAAGGGAAGGGCTCCTCTCCCTGCACCCCCATCCCGAAAGAGACTAATCTAACCCAAAGCTATTTTTTATTTAAAATCGAAATTACGTTTGAATTAGGTTATATCTTCCGGAAGTTGACCTCTCTGGTAGAGAAAAGGGAGGTATTTCTTCATTTCGTAAAGAACATGCGTTCTGATTTAAAATCAAAATTAGGTTTTGGGTTAGGTTACTTCTTTCGGAAGAGCAGTCTCCCAGGGGAGAAGGTAGAGCCCACTATGTCTACGCATGTACTTTACAAAACGAAGCCAAGTTCATTCTCAGCAAGAGTCAAGATTATACGTAGAGTGAACTTTGCTTCGTCTTGCAAAGAATATACGTGGATACAATAGGTTCCGGCTTTCGGCCCTTCTTACGGAGGGCTCCACTTTCGAAAGATATAACCTACTTAAATTTATTTCTGATTTACAACTAAAATTTGGTTTGGATTATTTTATAAAATTCAAATTTTTTGCATCGTACTTTCAAATTGTACAAAACGGAAACTATTTTTCGAAGGGATGGAGAGGAAAGGACAGAACCCTTCCTCTACTCACGCCTTTCACTTACTACACATAAACGAATGAGTCAGGTAGAAATTCATTTTGTAAAATGTCCGAAAATTACGTGAAATTCATGAAACCTTTTTTATTTTTTGTAACTTTTTAATAAACAACGAAGGACGGTTTGGCAGTCACTCAAGATAGCAACTTTGACAATATATGTCAAGATCAAAGATATTAGATTAAAATAAATATTTACCCAGGATCTAGAACGAAAGCTGGACTGGGAACAGGAATAGGTGCGAACGCTCTAGGATTGAAAATTTTATGCTATGTATTTAACTAAAACTTAGATTGCTGAGTGCGATTCATTAGTGGATTATGAAATTAATTTTATAAGTCGCGCTTGACAGTTTATTTACTATATATGTATATATTTTGTATTTAAGAAAATCATGCGGTTTTACTTCAATAGTTATTTAATCATTAATTATTAATAACAAAATAATTAATAACAATAAAATCATATAGTTGATATGTAGCTTTTTATTACATTTTTACTTCCTTAATAGTAATTGTAATATGAATCGTATGAAAAATTTGTAGTTTATATCATGTACTATCTGTATTTCATATATAACTCATGAGAGAAAATATATATACACACCACAATATACATATATGATATAAAATCAAGTATAATCACTATATACATTCGTATATTATATGTTTACACATGTGTGCATATATATATATATATATATATATATATACAGGGTGTGTCTTAAGTGATGCAGCTGAATATTTCTTAAAGTAAAAGAGATTGGGAAAAATGTTTCAGACAATAGTTGTATGGTTTCGGGGGGGACATAAGACGGTGCCATTTGACCTTGAAGAGTCAGCTGAAGGTCACGTGAAGGTCACCTCCAACTTTTTAAATGGGATACCCTATATACTTTTGCATATTCTTATAGCTCATCTCGAGAGCTTTCCAAAACACTATAATTAAGTTAGTTTTCATTAAGTACTTTCCGAGTTATGAGGCTTGAAATAATTTCTTAATTTTACATAAACTGTAAAATATCTTGTAAAATATTCATTTTTCGATTATCTTACCTTAATACTTTTATGTACAAAATAATGAGAGGAATCAATTGTTGTAAAGAAAACACATAGTTATTTTTAAGAAAAAAAATGTAATTGTTACTTGCAAATTACATTTTTTTTTCGAAACAATTATGTGTTTTCTTTACATCAATTGATTCCTCTCATTATTTTGTACATAAAAGTATTAAGGTAAGATAACCGAAAAATAAATATTTTACAAGATATTTTACAGTTATATATATATATATATATATATATATATATATATATATATATATGATTACATAGAATATAAAGTATATAAATATTTTTTTGATTATATATCTACATATAGACAAGTTTAACATTTAAATTTAACATTTACTAAAAAAAAAATTACAACAGATTTATATTAATTTAATTTGTTATTAATTTTCTATATATTTCGTAGGTTTCTGAAGAAATGAGGATATTGAAATCTGTCATTGTAAGATAGATAAAAATGATTTAGATTTCACTCGGCACTCTGACACGTCTTATTAGATTACTTTGCACACTCAAGAAACCCCGATGATTTTAGAATAAAACTTAGCACTGTGCAAGATATTTATCATTATTTTATTCGATTCCATTCATATCCTTAAGAAAATCGAAATAAACCATGAAAGCTTTTTAATTTTGATGTATATATGTATAACGTATTTTTCATTATTAAACTTCTTCGTTTTTTACTAATAAAAATAATTTTTTCATATATTAAAATAAATACAGAGCATGAGTATATTTAACGTGTTTCTAACGTATTTTGATAAATATGATTTGGATTATATCCCGTATATTTTACTGTTGAGTAAGCAGTTTAAAAAATGCAACAGTACATGTGTATTTACGTACATTTGACATAAATTGTCGAAGGATAAAAGTTACGCAATTCTTCGTATAATTTTATTATTCTTTTAAATTTTCGACATTTCTCAAAAAAATTTCAGAAGATTAAGAACATATTTATCAGAGAGAGAATATTTGTCGCGTTACTGACTTTAATGATCTTATACATAATTTTACACGTAACGCACATATTAGCAATAATAAACGCAATGTAAGCGAATAAAAGATGAAAAAAATGTACTCACATGAACGACGTTTTGTCATTGTTATCCTGTTCCATCGCCTTTAATCACATCGTCGAATCTGTTCCATCGCCTTTAGTCACATCGTCGAATCCGTTCCATCGCCTTTAGTCACGTCGTTGAATCCATTTCATTCATTCTTTTTTTACACACTCACCAGGTTATATCGCGACACAAGACACGCGCGAAAACAGGTAAAGAACAATTACGAAACATAATTATCAAACTCCCACATTTCAACACTTATGACTTCATTAAATTGTCGAAAATGTAGGTCTAAAGTTATTTGTTGGCTCAAATTTTTTGGTTAGAGAGAAAATTCTCGCGTAGAAAGTTTCGTGTACACCGCTTGTTTCGCATTCGTCGGATTATACCGAGCGTCAGGTTTCTCGAGAGATAATCGAGAGATTATGTGACAGTAAGAGACGAGGAAGTCACGTGCCGCGAGACGTAAGTGACAGGTACGTTTCGGCGAAGATACGTCGGTGCGAAATTCACTTCTAAAATTCACTATATTACCCGAGAATCTTCAAAATTGATGCACACATTTACATAACGTTAAGTATTCTTAATATAAGATATTCAATTTTTAGGTCAAAACAAAATCTTTGTTTGAACTTTCATGTAGCTTCAGCGTACAAATGATTGTCGGGAATATCAAATTAATTGACGATAATTAATCGATTTAATTCGGCTAAATAATGCGATATTTTCCGTGTTAAATCGGTAGCATTAATGGATTAATAATCTGAAATTTACTTGTAATTGATCGTGTTTAATGCCTCTTAATATTTATCGGGATATTTTGTAAAATAATTTTCCGAAATCGTGACAAATATTAGAAAATGTCAAATGTGATTAATTACAGATTATTTGTGCAATCAATTAATTAATTAACAATGTGATTAACAATTCGTAAACATATCGAGGCAATTGTTATTGATTTGATTTGAAAATCTTGTTATTATTTCGACTTTAAATTAAATTTGTTGCATAGTACATTTCTAGTAATTTATTACCAGGTTAAAAACTAGTTAGTAAAAGCAAAAAATTACAGCATGCGATCGCAACGACATGATTAGATTGCCGCTAATATAAGTTTGACATTTTAATTTTTTTCTTTATTTAAGAGACGTCAATTATTATAATTTCGAACAGTTGATTTGCTATTTTTTTTCGCAGATATCGGTGTCTTACTTTGCTTTATCATAGTAATTATTTATACGGAATGTCTCAGGCCAATCGCACAATTGTTCCAAACACAATATGTATAATACACACACACATATATATATATATATGTATATACATATATATATATATATATATATATACATATATGCAAAATAATGAGAGGAATCAATTGGTGTAAAAAAAAACATAGTTGTTTTTAAGAAAAAATATGTAATTCTTAATTGCAAATTACATTTTTTTTTAAAAACAACTATGTTTTTTCTTTACACCAATTGATTCCTCTCATTGTTTTGTATATAAAAGTATTAAGGTAAGATAATCGAAAAATGAATATTTTACTAGATATTTTATGGTTTATGTAAAATTAAGAAATTATTTCAAGCCTCATAACTCGAAAAGTACTCAATAAAGAAATACTTTATTATAGTGTTTTGGAAAGCTCTCGAGATAAGCTATAAGAATACATAATAAAAAATAGGGGGTTCCATTTAAAAAATTAAAGGTAACCTTCATTTTTGCTTATTACTTAATAATTATTGCGAATTTTGCAAAATGGTAGAGGACTTTTCTTCTTAGTTTGACCCAATCTATCATCACTTTTCGTTTGGTTCCTCACGAATCGGACACCCTGTATATATATATACAGGGCCGTACACTCCTTTTAAAATGAAAATAAATAGCTTTTATCAAAAATCGCGAACAATTTTTAAGTAAATCGGGTACGCTCTATCAAATGGTGATATTTTCAACTTTTGATTCTGACCGAAAATACGCCATCCGGATCGGAAGTTGAATTTTTTTAGGGGAACATGGTACTTTTTATTACAGATTCGAATTGTACATGAAAAAATAAGAAACTTTTGTATCAAACGTTTTTTTCTGAAAGTGCCTCTGTCAATCTTAAAATTGAAAGTTCATTATTTCATCACAGTTACTTTCAAGGTCAATTTTAAGGTTGACAGAGGCACTTTTAGAAAAAACGTTTGATACAAAAGTTTCTTATTTTTTCACGTACAATTCGAATCTGTGATAAAAAGTACTATGTTCTCCTAAAAAAATTCAACTTCCGATCCGGATGGCGTATTTCCGGTCGGAATCAAAAGTTGAAAATATCACCATTTGATAGAGCGTACCCGATTTACTTAAAAATTGTTCGCGATTTTTGATAAAAGCCATTTAATTTCATTTTAAAAGAGGTGTACGGGTGGTCAGGGACACCCTGTATGTATGTATATATATATATATATATATATATATATATATATATATATTGCTTTACATATTGATCCTATTTAAATATTTGCTTCGCAATTAATTGGACAATAATATAACATAATATTTAAAATTCAAAGTTCTCAGTCTATGAAATACTCCGTATATTTGAAAGCTGCGAATGTTCGCTTCATGCATAATTAAATAAAAGGAACAAGAGCTCGACGCGCACGATTGAGGAGAATTGTCGGTTTTATTCAACGATAAATATACGTGTTTGGTATCGCGCGAATTCACGGCACTCGCGACGCGCGTTCGAACAAATCGAATGGCACTCGGCGCGCGATTATCCTTAATCGCCGATCCGTCGAGCGTTTCTCTCGAGCGTTGCCCGAAAGAGAGAGAGAGAGAGAGAGAGAGAAAGAGAGAGAGAGAGAGAGAGAGAGAGAGAGAGAGAAAGATGGAGAGAGAGACAGAGAAGAGTATGAAAAGAGGCGAGATTCGATTTGCGGATAATCGATGAGGCGGCATGAGTGACGCATCTGCCGATGGCTTCGCGATCGGACATCGCGAGAAGCGTCGCGTTGTCGTCGATAAATAACGACGACACACGACAATGATGACGACGACGATGATGAGGGGTAGACGAACGGCATCGGCTATGAATATTGCCTTGGGCCGCATGCGAGAGTATTGCCCATCTCCCTCTCTCTCCCTCACCCTCTCCCGCCTTCCTCCTTCCTCGCTCGTAAGGGCCCCTCGTCGCATTTTCCTCTCTTTTTATCTCGTTACGAGCGAATAAATCGGCGAGGTCGACGCCGAGGCCGGGTTCTATGGTCGCCGATAGGAGGTCAGCTGATTCACTATTATCGTGCGGGATACGCGCGGACGTCGACTCCTGGGTGGTAATTAGTTCCAATCCTGGTAACGGCGTCGTATATCTCGCGGCAATTTTTACAGGCGAATTCACCGTCTCCGTTCGCTACTTTTATGTTATTCAGATTTTATGCTCCGTCCATTCCCGCCGATTACGCGGTGTCTCCCTCGAGTGTACTCCGTGTGATTTAAAAGGGGGTTGTAGATAAAAAAAAATATCCACTCGCGCATTTCTTGTCTGTTCTACTTTTTTTTCGAGAAATTACGCGCGTCAAACGATGAGAACGCGATCCATTCTGCAATACAAATATTTTATATTCAATGGACAAATTATTCGAACTATAAAATATAACTCGTATAAACTTATTGAATTTTGTGATTTATTAAATTTATTATTTATTAATTATTTATTATTTATTTATTATTAAATTTATTATTTATTAATTATTAATTATTTATTATTTAATTTATTATTTATTAAATTTTTTACAATCTGATTTATTTTTTTTAAAAGCTTTTATTAACAAAAACTACAAAATTCCAGATGTCAAAACATGAAACAAAAAATTATATTCTAGTAAATTGTGGGAACGCGCGTAGAATTATTACCGGATCTTCGCAGGAGGAAAGGGAGGAAGAGTGCGTGGGAGGAGTCGCGAGAACGGGAAGGAAACCTAAATTTCGATGAAGATGTTAGAAAAAGGGGTAGCAAAAAAGAGGAAAGGTCGACCCATATGTTATTCAAGTAACAGGTGTTTAATTGTTATTTGTCGATCATTGAATATTAAGATCTTAAGTGTCAGCCTTTGACCGTCCCTTCTCTCCCGATCGCTTCATTTATATAGATTGATTCCACCGTTATTAAGCGATAGAGGAAGTGTACGTTCTATCGAGTCTTCCGCTTTTTTGCCTACGTTTCTTATGAGAGAAATCTGATGACTAGTTTCACTAGTATCGTTTGTAAACCATGATCGAATCTTTTTTTCTATCTATGCTATAGTGGATTAAAATTTCGAGAAAGATGGATAATTAAATGAACTATAATTGTAGCCAATTAAAATTATTATTAAATTTAATAGAAAAATGTGTTTTTAATTTTCCATCGCTGACCTTTGTTCAATTTCTTATTTTTTTCATTTATGATGCATATAATAAATTTTTTACGAAATATTGTACATCGGATATGGATTACGTCACCCTTATTGCCCGAATAAAAAAATCAGCTGATATAAAAATATCAGCTTTTCAGCAAATTTTAATATTTTAATATTTCTCAGACATCTCGCGCGCAGTTTTAATCGTCTAGGCGACTGCGAGATTGTTTAATTTTCACAGCGCAGCGGCGATTCGATTCGTGCACGATCACGATGCGCGATTGGCGGCATTGCTCGTGATTGGGATGACTTGGCGGGAAAGTGTCTTTCATAGAACGCGTCTCGTTTCCGTCCCTCCATTCTTCCTTTTCCCGCGGAAGAAAGCCATCGCGCGCGATGCTGCCATTCGGTAACTTCTTCAGGTATTGTGAGCGTGTCGGTGGAATATCGTCGGCGAGTTCGGTCGTATAATGAACTTCCTACTTCCACGAGTGACAATGGGAACGGACAGTCTTAGGTGCTCCTCAACCTCTCTTCTCCTCAAAACGAAATTAGTGTGACTGCTGGCCGTCCTCGATGATTCGAATACACGCTACCGTGCATTGTGCGCCTTTCCCGAATTCTCTCTGAATTTTCCGTGGGGGGAAAAATTAGGAAACCGTAAAGACCACCGTAGATGGATGAATCCAAAGATGATTACTTTTGAAAGATAATGAGCAGAACGGACAGTCGAAATCATTACGTGAATTTCATTACGTGAACGTTGATTGATAGTCGAAGACTGGCATTTGGCGATTCGGAACAAATATCATTCAGAATTAATCTTTTTGTTTATCTTGTATAAATATATTTATTGATGTAAAAAAAATTCTAGCATATTATATCCAGCTTGCATCGATTTGCTTGAACATGAAAATTAATAGTAATGCTAAAATAAAAATTTTAATTATACACAGAAAAGAAATAAGTGTCAAGTCAAAACTTATATACTTAAACTAACGCGTTCATTGTTTCGTATATACGCAACAATTTATAATCTCCTTAGAAGAATTTAATAATTTTTAAATTTCAACTATATTATAGTTTTATTTTAATATTGCAATTGTCACTTCAAGAATATATAATTATTTAATTCTACTTTAAGAAAATTATAATCTTTGATTTAAAAATGTTATTTTCTATCTAACATTGTTTCTTTTCCATTCAAGAAAATTAAATCTTAAATCATAAGAATATATTTTTCTTGATTGAACTATATAAAATGGCTTCATTCAAGTAAGCAATTATTCAAGCAATTATATTTTTCTTTAATTAACGCAATATAATCTCATTTCAAGATTTTCATATTAAAACTAAATATATTTTCAAAACAAGAATGTCCTTTTTTCTGTGTAATATTCGCGTTAATAATTTCACGGTTGCGTTCAAAATTAATAAATAATTTAGGGGTTGAATATTAGAGTTTACGTCATTTTGCAGCGCATCGAATTGAACGACATGAAAATTAATAGTAGTGCTAAAATAAAAATTTCAATTATAATATTCGCGTGAATAATTTCACGGTTGCGTTCAAAATTAAAAAATAATTTAGGGGTTGAATATTAGAGTTTACGTCATTTTGCAGCGCATCGAATTGAACGACCGCTTTCTTTCAAAATTTAAAACCAGAGAAAAAGAGAGAAAGAGAGAAAGAGATGACTCTTAAGGAAAGCGACGATGTTATTGAATTGCCATCGATGATTTTCCCGCCACCCAATATTATTAATCGCGCTATTCGACACCCAATTTTGGCCGTATCCATACATGATAGGCGTCAACGAACCATTGTTCTTAATTTATTTAATATCCTGTTCTTTCTTTCTATCATCGACGCTTTTATGGTGGCCGTTCTTTTCTGCGGGCGTTGCTTTATCGCCGCATAATTTCGAACAAGAAAGCATTTCTCGGGACACGGAGGGTGAAAACAGGCGATAAACGATCCTTAACATCCGTTGCTTTTCTTCAATTTAGTTTTCATCGTGCACGGATAATAATTTACATTATGCGAGATCACATTTAAAAAAAAGAAGAAAAATGTCCCTTAAAGTCTATCTCGCTTTATGATCTATTTTATTTTAAATATTTTTAAAAATAATTAAATTTTATTTTAAATAATTATTTTAAAAATAATTAAATTTTATTTTAAATAATTATTTTAAAAATAATTAAATTTTATTTTAAATAAATATCCGGAACAATTACTTATCAATTACTTTTTAATTTTCTTCTCAAAATGTGGAAATAATTTATATTAAGAGGATCAGAGATTTACACGAGAGTCATATTTTACATTTTCTGTCTACGGTTAATTTCGAAAAATTTTTATCATCGAAAGGTATTTTTCGCGCACATATTCACGTACTTTGTCACGCCAACGTTTCGCGAGGTTCCGGGGGTCATTGATGTACCGTTGCTGAGTTTATTGACAGATTTCTTAGTCGATGTACAAGCTTCGTGTCGTTGTCAATACGTCTTCATAAATCACAACACGGTAATCGGGGACAAAGACTTCGCGTAGACAGTTAATCGAACGGGCGAGGAGTCACCATAGGATCAACGAGAAATTTTTAATAAGTTATAAATTAAAAGTTCTCTCTCTCTCTCTTTGTATATTTGCTGTTATTTTCTTTGTAGACAATCAATGCGCGCTTTTACGTCGACGATTTTACACGTATTACTACATTGAAAACTGTCCATAAATATGACAAGTAGTTTTAAATTAAGCAAATAAAGCTAAGAATGCGAATGTTAAACGGTATTCCAGTGAGAATGATTTAATGAATGTAAAATCATGTCGACCGTGAAAATCTAGAAACACATATTAATAAGGAATTATTAAAATACCATGATGTAATTACCACTAGTTCTGTTGTTTCATCCTCTTTATGTTGTTACATATATATATTACATTACCGTTACATTAAAGAAAAGTACGTGAACCGGTACAATTTCTACGCGATTAATCCTTTCATAGATGTAACATATATTTCCATCAGCCTCGCGGAAATTGGATCACGCAGCAGGCCGTTGCACACGTGCTCCTCCGATTATGTTCGGGATCGTAGCACGGGTCAAATCTATATAAGGCAAGAACTTTCTTTTTAAATGAAAGCGATCGCGCGCGGGATACCTGGGCGAGAGGGCGAGAAATAGCGGCTCGTTCCATTCTTCCGCTATTTCCAAATCTTATAGGCGCATTGTGACTTAATTCGCCTTCCTCGCTACGGCCGCGATGGGTGGTCGGTACGGATTTCTCCTGAATTTCTCACGAAGGCACACCCCGTTGAGAGAAGTCACGGTGCGAGAGAGCCACAAAGGGAAACGCCGCGCTCAGCCGCGTAATTTATTTGAAACCGATGTCGAACTCGTTACGCGAGACTTACATTTACTTACTCGCGGCACAAGACAAGTAATTTCTTACTTAAGTTACCACGACATTTATTTTTGAAATCCATAATATTTTTGAATTCGATAAAGATATTCGAATTAATTTTTAATAATAAAATTGTTTTAAAAAATTTATCGAAAAATAATGAAACTAAATTTTCGCATATTTAGGAAAGATTTATCTTGAAAACAGTTTATTTTTAAAATCCATAATATTTTTGAATTCGATAAAGATATTCAAATTAATTTTTAATAATAAAATTGTTTTAAAAAATTCATCGAAAAATAATGAAACTAAATTTTCGCATTTGTAGGAAAGATTTATTTTGAAAACAGTTTATTTTTGAAATCCATAATATTTTTGAATTCGATAAAGATATTCGAATTAATTTTTAATAATAAAATTGTTTTAAAAAATTTATCGAAAAATAATGAAACTAAATTTTCGCATATGTAGGAAAGATTTATTTTGAAAACAGTTTATTTTTAAAATCCATAATATTTTTGAATTCGATAAAGATATTCGAATTAATTTTTAATAATAAAATTGTTTTAAAAAATTCATCAAACAATAATGGAACTAAATTTTCGCATTTGTAGGAAAGATTTATTTTAAAATCCATAATATTTTTGAATTCGATAAAGATATTCCAATTAATTTTTAATAATAAAATTGTTTTAAAAAATTCATCGAAAAATAATGGAATTAAATTTTCGTATTTGTAGGAAAGATTTATTTTGAAAACAATTTTATCGTAAAAAATTGTCAAGATCGGTTGTGCTCAATCTAAATTCGTGCTTGTTCTTAAATTTTTTAAACAATTAAATAAAACGTGATAGCGTGTTATCATAATTACAAGGCTGACCGCTAATTGCACGGTACAAAAGTGAAAATGAGAAGACGTGGCAGGCATAAATCACTCGAAATATTCTATAAAACCTTGGACTCTTTCCGGCTTTGATCGTCACGCTTACTGTTTTATAAATTTATTCTAATGTGAATCGCCAATGTATGTATATGGCTAGTAATTCGATGATAAAGACTGTTATTTTCAGGAATCAATCGCACGCGATGCATATATCCACGCTAATACGTTTCAATCAAACAACATAATTATGTAAATTTATTTATATTTCAGAGTTTTTTATTTATATTTTCTATAATCTAATTTTTCTAATATTATTTTCTATCTATTTAAATGTGAATTTGATAAAACTTATTTTACAATGATTCCAAAAAATGTTTAAAAAGTGCAAAAGAGGATAAAATGATTCGATAAAATTTATTAAATTATATTTACACTGTGCATTGCATTAATCGTAAATGACGAAATTGGTGTGTATCAATCATTGGAGGACTTTTAATACATTTTATTATACGTGTTCGTGAATCGACCTACCTGAAATAAAAGTTATTTTTACACACGCAACTTTACTACGGTCAGCGACCTATTCCTTTATCATTTGCATAATCATTCAAAAGACGTAGCCATATTAGGAATGTACGAGCTATGATTTATCATGAAAATATCACTATAAATTATAACGGAGATTCAAAGTAATTAGTTAAAATTTACGATGGTGATTAATCAATTTAAAAAGACAGCACAGTGAATTTCTTATTTCATGCGACCAAATAACTCTTTCGGTAGTTTTTAAATAATAAAGATGTTTGAAATGCGGATAAAAGATAAATTATATATGTATATGATCCGCAATATATTTTTTACACAAAGAAAATATTGATACAATTTGTGTGATAAATAAACAAATGATTAAAAAACAAATTGCTCTCGATATATTTTTATTTTTTTTTTTAAATAAAAATCGCTCTATTTCGCTAGACAAAATAATTCCCGTTCGCTCACCTCACTTTTGCTCCGTGCTGTCAAGTTTAGTAAAGTCATTGCAATATATTGGCAAATATTGGTATTTCAAAGAGACTCTGAATGATCCTTCAAACGTCGATGTCGAATAACATTCTATCACTACATGACACATCCTCTCCCGCGTCGTCCAAAGTGTTTTATAGAGATCGCGGTTCCGTATCGAATGGTCATTATGTTACCACGATGAGGGGTGGCTCGCGTGAGAGCCGGCAACACAACACGAAACGCCTTTCTCGATCGCGCCTTTATCGGATCGATCGGTTCTCTTGTACATCTCGCCACGTGGGTGGTGTGTAACTATAGCGTATTACACGGGCCTTTAGGACAGTTTAGATGGCCCTACACCGGACGCGCCGTTAGACAATGGCGGATTCTCTTCGCCCGGAAAAAGCATCCTTTCAAACCGCGCGAACACCTACCAGGACCTTTAATGACGAACTCGACGCACCGGCGTATCTCTCTTTTCTTTCGTCGGGCTTTCGCGTGTAAACGTCTTCATCTCCCGGCGCCGAGTTCCCTTTTCTCTCTCCTCTTCATCTCCCTCTTCTTTCTACCCTCTATTTCATCTCGCTGCAGTCGCCACGTCGATTTCGATTCTAGATCGAGCCATGACTAGCATCTCTCCAGATGCGTCGCCGATTTAACTTCCCTTCTTCTCGTGCCTGAGAAAAACCCCGCGATTCGCGTCTTGGAGCGAAATTTAAAATTCTCACGGGAAAAGGGAGACGATGATTTTTTTTTAAATGAATTGTCAGTTTCTTATTTTGTCGCGACACTCGAATAAATGACACGGGTGCAGTTTCGCGATTCGGGCCTCGCGACGCAATCTCAGGTGTTACTTCGAGGCACGCACGTGGTGCGAAGTCACTGACACTTGTTTCGGGAGGAGGAATCGCCCGTATCATTTCGGCGTAATCTTCGCCGCGGCTGTTGAACACGGCAAGTTCAAAGTCGGATGCTGCTGAAAATTAACGAGCGGGATCGCGGGCAATTGCCGTCGGACGTTTCCCGAATCCTTTCTCCGGTCGAGGACCGATTGCCGAGAATCGTTCCGTTCTCATACTGTGTCGAATAATCAGCCGACGGGGGGACAGGAGACGGAGGAATCGGAAGGAGCCACCGCCCGAGTCCGGTCCTATAGCGTGTAATCACTGTCCTTTCTTCTTGTGGCGCGTTTTCGCGTTATGGTACCCTGTACTTTAAGAGAAACGACACATTGTATTTGCCACGCGGACGGTCCGGCCGAAATCTCGTCATACGTCGGCGTTTTCGATTTTTGCGGAAGTCAACCACCGACGTCAATGTTATATATATGTTGAATGCATACACATATGTGTATTTTCAGGGTCGGAACCAGTCCAAGCAACTATAATATATATAAACAGAAATATTTATTTTTCATTAAATACACTGCATATTTAATATTTATCTGTATAATAAAAAATACATATTGTACACTATATATTTAATTATTTATATTTAATATATTTAATATATTTAATATATATTATATTTAATTATATTTAATTATTTAATATTTAATTATTTATATTTAATTATTTTTAAAATTAATATACAGTCTCGTAGTGTTAAAAATGATTTCGCAATCATTGCAAAATTTTATTTTGCTGCACAATTTTGTAGCTACATCTTTATTGTAAATAAAATTTACGATAAATTACCGGTAAATTAATTTTATATATAAAAAATGAAATTCTTGTCACGAGAGTAAATTTAAAAAATCTTTAGAGAGTAATTAGGTGTGAGGATAAATGTACGGCCCTGAGCGACTACCGGTTTCATCTCGACAATTTGTGATTCAAAGACCAGACTCTCTCTTTTTCTCTCTTTCTCTCTGAGAGATGGGGGAGAGAGAAAAAGGGAGAAAGGAAGGAAGAGAGCGAGAGTTACGAGTACGGTCGCACGCGTATTTTAACTACGGACGACAATATTGCGTGCCACGCCAAACGCATGCGTGGCGCATGCGGGGGGTTCTTCAAGTACCCCGATAATTATGTTATTGTAACAAGAGGAAGATGTAAGACTTTACGGCGGCGTTTCTGGAAACTGATTCCCGAAATACATCTCGTATCTGTTTCGGACCCGTTCGCGTGCGAAATACTGCGCGATTGATTGTTTAAATGTCTCGTTGTCTCGCGATAAAAAAGATGAGAATATTTAAATAATTTAAGATTTATGTGAATTCTCTTTATTAAAAATAATTTAATTAATAATTTAAGATTTATGTGAACTCTCTTTGGCTTTGACAATAATTCTAAATCGATATATTGCATCAAATTATATCCGATATAGTATTATATAAGATCAATTTTTTTTGTTCTTCAAGAATTAATTTGAGAATTAATTGTGTATTTTGTTATTTATTAATTTGAAAATTAATTGTGTATTTTGTTATTTGTTAATTTAAAAATTAATTGTGTATTTTGTTATTTATTAATTTGAAAATTAATTGTGTATTTTGTTATTTATTAATTTGAAAATTAATTGTGTACTTTGTTATTTATTAATTTGAAAATTAATTGTGTATTTTGTTATTTATTAATTTGAAAATTAATTGTGTATTTTGTTATTTGTTAATTTAAAAATTAATTGTGTATTTTGTTATTTATTAATTTGAAAATTAATTGTGTATTTTGTTATTTGTTAATTTAAAAATTAATTGTTTACTTTGTTATTTATTAATTTGAAAATTAATTATGTATTTTGTTATTTATTAATTTAAAAATTAATTGTGTATTTTGTTATTTATTAATTTGAAAATTAATTGTGTATTTTGTTATTTATTAATTTGATAATTAATTGTGTATTTTGTTATTTATTAATTTGAAAATTAATTGTGTATTTTGTTATTTATTAATTTAAAAATTAATTGTGTATTTTGTTATTTATTAATTTAAAAATTAATTGTGTATTTTGTTATTTATTAATTCGAGAATTAATTGTGTATTTTGTTATTTATTGAATATCTTATTTTGATTTTGACTAGAAGTGAGTGTATCGATAATATATAATGCAAGTCAATATTTTCAAAAGTTGTAATTTCCCGTATTAGAATACGCAAGTAAACTTGCGTTCCCTCACCTTCCCAGTCCATTTCCCACAACGGCAACATTGACATGTCTTCAGGTCTTTGCATCCCTGAATAAAGATCCGGTGAAACAAAAAGACGGCCGCGTGCGTTTCCGTTTACGCAACATCCTTCCGGTACTTGTTTACTGCTCTCGTTGTCCGAACTGGAAGTCGTGGAAGTGGACCGCAGTCATTCGAATTTGTCGCATGATGGCCAAAGCCTCTCGCTTTCAAAGACCGGAGGTTCGCTTACAATAGCAAGAACGAAGAGAAAACGTAACTCGTGACAATTAATTCTCTCGCCACGAAACAGTCTGACGGGAAAAAAACTCGTATGCTAAATTGATCCAACAATAAGTCATGGTTACTTATAAACAGAAAATGAGAGAACATTTATTTGGCTAATTTTTCTCTATCATTATGTTTTAAAAAAATATACTTTTTTGCAAATAAATATTTTGCAGATTTTACATGTATTATTATTCCGAACATTATTTAATATTTTAAAAGTGAAAATAAAGAGATGAATTAATATAATAATTAAAGATGAAGAGCAGTAGAGATAAACTAAAATAGTCGAATCGACAGTCGATCGGCTTTCATTTTATCGGGGTAAGAACGCATTGCGATACCGCAAGGAAACATCCGTTCTGCAATATTGGCCGGATGTCCGGTGGTTTTGTGTGTGCCGAACACAGTGAGGTATTTATAAAGAGGGAGGGCTCTTTGAAAAAAAAAAAGAAGAAATTCTTTCGTAATACGTACGTCTGTGCGTCCGTTGTTTTCTTTTCCTTTCTCGGCGAAGACTCGCGCATATGAAAATTGCATTTCTTTTTCGCAGAAAGAGTACAAAGAGAAGGAAGAATAGCGCATAATATAATTTTTCTTTATCTTAATATTTTTTAAAAACGCTAAAAAGCTAGAATCTTGTCAATATATAATTTAATTTAATTTAATTATATATAAATTAAATATAATTTAATTAAATTAAATTATATATAAATTAAATATAATATAATTTAATTAAATTATATAATTTAATTTAATTTAATTATATATAAATTAAATATAATTTAATTTAATCCCGCAATTAATATAATTTGTAATCAAATTATTATAATTATAATTTCGAGTTGTAACATTATTTTCTTTTTTTTAATTTTTTTCTTGAATATGTTTAGTTCATTAAAGTAGGCTTAAACGTCTCTCCGAAAGGTCCGTGAGAAATTCGCGGCGGTCTTGGCCGGTACCCGATGTAACGAGAGAGAGACGCGAAAAGGGGACTCTTAGTTTCGCGCATGCATCTCCAAAGTCGAGATTAATTCGCGCCGCTTAGTCGCGTCTAAGCCGTCGCAGTTCGAAAGGAGCGTTTAAACCATTTAGAGACGCGCTTCATTGGGAAATCCGACAATTACTAATTCGCCGGTCGCTCGACCGCGAGAAATCGCGATAAATCTCTTATTATCCTCGGTCTATCGCGCGGCGTGAATGCGCATGCGCGGATAAATTCACGCACGTGTATCGCGCGCACGCGCACGGTGTACCGCGGGATCCACGCGGAAATGCTTAGCTTATGAACTCTCGGGGGGAACGACTGAATAGAAACGTCTCTGCGGATCGAGGTGTACGCGCGGATCCACAGATTGGATCCCCGGCCGTTTCCTGGATCATTGCCAAGGTGAAATCATCGGTACGTCGCAGTAGTAGTGGCCGCGCGGCAGGCCAGATGATTAATGATCATTCGACGACGAGCGGATCGGTGCTCGCGTTAAGAGACTCAAACTTCTTCTCGCGATCTGACCGGGATCTCTCTCTCTCTCTCTCTTTCTCTCGTCGGGCAGCTACCGATCATTGCGATACCATGGGTCTCGATCTACAATATTTGTCTCTGTTTAGGGCATGTTATGCTGATAATATGAAGAATATTTTATAATAAAACGAAAATTAAACAATAATAATACTAAATCTGCTCGTGTGTTGCAAAGCAATAATCAAAAAATAAAAATTAAAAATTCTAGGGCCAATAATACGAGCTAATTACTAAGGTCTAAATAACATAAATACAAATAATCATAAATTCGTTTAATTGAAAAATAACAAAAACGTCTCGACTTTACTTAGTCTTCTTCAGTAAGAAATATAACAAAATCAGCGAAGTGAAATGATCCGTATTCATTGACAAATGTTTTTCGTATGTCGCATAGAAAGAAAGAAATCATAAGTAATATTTTATAATTTTTTGAATCATTACAGAGATATTCTTGTAACATTGCAGCAATATTTCGGCAATATTACAATGTTGCTGCAATATTGCTGCAATGTTACAACAACATTCTGTGCTGTATGGGTAGATTCGCCGTCGAAGATTAGTACTTTGTTATTGCTTCATAAATATTACTCTATTAATATTAAGCGTTATTAAATTAATTGACTGTTGTTTTTTTGCGTGGTATTTTATTCTATTCTGAGACTCGCGGAGTTCACGATTATCGAATGTAGAAAAAAAAGTCACAAAGGTCTTCTCGATATTTATATCCGTTATTACAAATGAAGCGCGAAAAGAATAAAATAAAAAAAAAATTCGCGTATAATTACGATAATTACATGGATCGACTCGATTTAAGCGAGTGTGCACGTGTATGTGGAATAATTAATGGAATGAATTATGTCGATATGGGGGATCGAGAGGGGGGGGATCGCGGCGCGAGATTGCTATAAATTAATGTGTAATTGCATCTAGACTAAGCGGATATAAAAACCGTATTTTCGTCGTGCTTACAAAGACTTCTATATCGTAACTTGACGTTGCCTTGTCTTGAAAAGACGAGAAGGCGAGAGAATGAACAGCGTGTGTCTGCTGGTAAAAAATAATGCGATAAATTGCCGTCATTTCTTCTAGATGACTCGGCAATAAAATAAACGCTCTAAGCATCAATAGCGTCAAAATGAGAATAAGATAAATATATATATACTGGATATTTATATACACGGTCCATTTTGCCGGAATTGATTGGGACCTGAAAAGAGGATTAACGGCGAATCCTCGATGTGCAAAGACGATCCTCTCCCAGAGTCTTCTCTATCGCGTCCACCACCTCATTACGATCTGGATCCTAGTTCGCCTAGTCGCTCTCGACTCTCGGGACTCTTCAGGAGCCGTCGTTCGCAGAGGTCAGTCGTTAACGCGTCACGAAAAGATGGACGAGCCGCTGCCGGTGTCCGCGGGCGCACAATGGCATATTAATGGCTGTCGGTAGCG
Source organism: Camponotus vicinus (assembly GCF_025532165.1). Classification (NCBI taxonomy): domain Eukaryota; kingdom Metazoa; phylum Arthropoda; class Insecta; order Hymenoptera; family Formicidae; genus Camponotus; species Camponotus vicinus. The sequence continues at coordinate 7,497,082 of NW_028141949.1, forward strand.
GTGATAAATTCCTAGGTTGAACCCGCTCTCTAGCTCTCTTTCTCTCTTCCTCCCTCTCTCCCTCTCTCTGGGCGCTTTTGCGTTCGTTCCTCGCTTCCCTTCCTCCTGTCTCTCCCTGCTTTTCTACCCCGGGGACAGGGACGGGAGTTCGGTGCGGCGACAATGAGCGCGAATAACTCAACGCGCGATAAAAAGACGAGAGAAAGAGACGAGAGTTATGCGCGCACAGGTGAAATGAGAGGAGAGAGAGACGGAGAGAGAAAGAGACAGGAAGAGAAATGCTCGCTACGGTTAATTGCCTCTCCTAGATGCTAGAGATCAACGCTAGTTAACCCGCCTTGCCCCCCTCGAGCTACCCTGTCCTGTCGCGAGGTGCATTATCTTCCTCAGGATGGCAGATAGCGTTGATGGCTCGTCATCACGCGCGCGAGATGGAACGGATAATATGGTCCCGAGGAGTCCGTGGGATTTTGGATTACGCGAAACAAAGCAATGAGAAACGAGGAAATGGAGATGTCGTCGTAATATCATAATAATTATATATTATACAGGGTGTCCCAATTTAATGTCCCACCCCAAATAACTTTCTTATTTTTAATTTTAGACAAAGATGTTTCAGACAAAAGTTGTATAGTTTCAAGGGGGACATAAGGTGGTGTCATTAGTTTGACCTTGAATAGTTACTTGAAGGTCACGTGAAGGCCACTTTCAATTTTTTAAATGGAATCGCCTACTTTTTATTACATATTCTTGCAGCTCATCTCGAGAGCTTTCCAAAACACTATAATTAAGTTAGTTTTCATTAAGTACTTTCCAAGTTATGAGGCTTGAAATCATTTCTTAATTTTACATAAACCGTAAAATATCTTGTAAAATATTCTTTTTTCGATTATCTTACCATAATACTTTTATGTACAAAATAATGAGAGAAATCAATTGGTGTAAAGAAAACACATAATTGTTTCGAAAAAAAAAATGTAATTGTTAATTGCAAATTACATTTTTTCTTTCGAAACAATTATGTGTTTTCTTTACACCAATTGATTCCTCTCATTATTTTGTACATAAAAGTATTAAGGTAAGATAATCGAAAAATGAATATTTTACTAGATATTTTATGGTTTATGTAAAATTAAGAAATGATTTCAAGCCTCATAACTCGGAAAGTACTTAATGAAAACTAACTTAATTATAGTGTTTTGGAAAGCTCTCGAAATAAGCTACAAGAATATGCAATAGAAAGTAAGGGGTTTCATTTAAAAAATTGAAGGTGACCTTTACGTGACTTTGAAGCAACTATTCAAGGTCAAACTAATGACACCACCTTATGTCCCCCTTAAAACCATACAACTTTTGTCTGAAACATCTTTTTCTAAAATTAAAAATAAGAAAGTTATTTGGGGTGGGACATTAAAATGGGACACCCTGTATATCATAACAATTATATGTTATATAATAATTATATAATTATTATATAATTATTATATAATAAATATATCGTAATCATTTTGTCAGCACACTTTTACTGTCACACGAGATGGTAAAAGCGTATTCTTTAACGCGATATTCATATAATCAGAAATATAATACACGCGATTATGATTGTTAGACGTTGTTAAAACAGCATTAGCGGCGGGATCGGTGAAATTATCGAGAAAGCGTAATTCTCGAGAGTAATTCGTAGCTTAACGAGCGGTGAAAAGTTTGCGAGTGTAGAAGCGCATATGTGCCGATTGATTCCGCTGATACGTCGACTTTCGGACGTGCAACGTTTGGTAATTAACTGATTCAACGATAACCCGGGTCTATCAGAGGCTGAGTGAATTATACGGGACAGGAAGAATAGGAAATTGTAAATATTACGCGAGAGCATTTAAGAGACTATTCCAGGGGAAGAGGAAGTCACCGAGAAAGCGAGTCGGATCTTACGTTCACTGATTGAAAACGCGGAAAGAGATGCGACGTTGATATCCGGAAGCTTCTCTACGTCGACGTGAGCGGTTGCTAGCATCAATTTCCGATTTAAAGCGTTTATAAAAAATATTCATAATGCGCGGTATATTTTGAGAAGCATCTTCCTGTATCTCTCCTTTCGCGACGACCGTGACAGAACGACTTGAACGACTTCTCGGGATCTTCGACTGGACTGAAGAAGCTGTCATTAAGTTGTTTACGCTGGTGCAGCCTCCGTCAATTAAATCGACCTTTCGGATCTAGTGCAACGACACGGCACGAAATTGATCATCTTAACCGAATCTCCGGCATCCTCTTGTTTTTTCTTCATGGAAATCTCGGGAAGACGCGCCCGAGAAGCGCCAGTTAAAAGAGCGCGCTTCCGGCGAGCCCTCTTAACCCTTGCACAACACGTCCCCCGGGACGTTTCCGTGATGGCTTACGGCCATTTATTAGGAAAGATTTATTCAATCTCATCCCCGGCGCGTGTGCCTTCCTCGAGGCACCGGGATGACGATTCTCGGGTTTTTGACCGCTCTAGGAATTCGATCGAATGTTCTTAAAACCCATCGTCCTCCTCCGCCATTGCTTATGGCGTCGATTAACGTCTGGAATGCGAAAGTGTTATCTCTCTTATTAAAATGCCGGTTACAAACGTTTTTATTGGGACACTGTATTAAAGACTCGTGATTTCTCTCAGTAGGAATACGCAATGATGAATGCAAAAATTGATTTCTTCTTGCCATTTCATACAAACACATATCGGTGACCCAAAAATTAACAATAACAGAATTATTTCTGAGATTAAGTGCAATATCGATTTTTTTCGACGTATATCGATGAAATATTTATGTTTCACGGTGACGTGAGAAGAAAGTAACGGTTTGCAACCGAAACGGTAAATTTCAACACGTCTAGACGATTCAATGACCGAGTTCTTAATTTTAATTCTGAATTATCTGCCATTACCACGTGATAAATGATAGGATGTCGAAACGTTCCTTACTAGTTTCACATTCTTCGTCTCGTAGAACGGAAATGTTTCTACGATAATCGATTATTTATTCTCTCTCACGAGGATGCTTCTAGTTATGTTCGGACTTGTACGCCGGTTAAAGAGCACGTTAAACTACCTGTTCAATTTTAATGACGAAATATACGCTGATACCGGATTCGCTGTACGTGAAAAGAAAAGAATGGAGTCGCGCACGTGTAGAAATTCCATTCTCGGTATCCTTGAGTAATACGTTTTCTAATGGCTGTATTCATACGCGTGACGTACTCGTTAATCAAACGCGAACTAATGCATTTAGAATCATCGCTGCGAGCGGGAAACGTCGCGCGCCATTAACTGCGAATCGCTCGCGGAGCGAAAAAAGGAGCGGTTTGCAGATTAAATAAATAAATCGGCGAGAAAACGCCGCGGTTAAATCTGGGCAAAATCTGACGCGAGGCGTCAGAGTAATGTATCGCATCGTACTATAACGGTTCAAGCGGATAGAGTTATCAAACGCCATTGAGATTGAATAAATTCCGATTCGGTGTTGAAAATAACACAAGCCGGCAAAATTTAGACCCAGAAACCAGAATATACTTTTCCTAAGGTTTTTGACGCGCTGAATTCGAATCCGAGGTCAGAATTTCTCTGGTAGCTCCGGTTTTCGAGATATTCTAACCTAAAAGTGCCAAAATCACGGTTTTTCGAGATATTTAAGGTTATGTTACATCGCAAGGTAATTTTTTTTCATAAAACCATTAATGGGGTCCGAAAGAACTACTCTTCCTCTTTAAAAAACATTTTGATTTGTCCGGATATCTTTTTTTATCTTTGAGAAATTGAATGTTCAAATTAAGTAGTTTGACATTTTTGATATTTGGAAATTGAATAGCATCAGGTAAGTACAATATAATGTATGTACACGAAATATACATTTTTAAAGGGTTTAGATGCACGCTGATTCGAAATTTGACATTATTTTTGCAATAGTTTGTTTAAACAAATTGTTTAAACAAATTGTTTAGACAAATTAAATTTGCAAAACTAATGTCAAATTTCGAATCAGCGTACATCAAAACCCTTTAAAAATGTATATTTCGTGTACATACATTATATTGTATTTACCTGATGCTATTCAATTTCCAAATATCAAAAATGTCAAATTACTTAATTTGAACATTCAATTTCTCAAAGATAAAAAAAGATATCCGGACAAATCAAAATGTTTTTTAAAGAGGAAGAGTAGTTCTTTCGGACCCCATTAATGGTTTTATGAAAAAAAATTACCTTGCGATGTAACATAACCTCAAATATCTCGAAAAACCGTGATTTTGGCACTTTTAGGTTAGAATATCTCGAAAACCGGAGCTACCAGAGAAATTCTGACCTCGGATTCGAACTCAGCGCGTCGAAAACCTTCGGAAAAGTATATTCTGGTTTCTGGGTTTGAGGTTTGGCCAAATTTTGTCGGCCTATGTAATTCACGCGTGCGTCGAAGCCGAAAAAATTTAAGAAGGAAAATATATAATTTTATTTTGTGGGAATTTTTTTATTATATACATTTATATTTTATTATATTTTATTATATATTATATTTTTATTATATACATTTATATTTTATTATATTTTATTATATACATTTTTGTTATATACATTATTATATACATTTCCTTTTTCGTGCAGCAAATATCTCATTAAGAATAAACACTTAAATAAATCTAATATTTTAAAATTGCTATTTTAAAGTTTCTATCGAGCGTGCACCGCGATTTCGTTGATTCGTTTAGATTTAGCGTGACACATATCGAAAGCTAACAAATACACATACACACACACACACACACACTTGTATAACGTCACTCACCACCTTACACGAGACATCTGGCAGGAGGTATCTTTTTGGGCCTTTTATCCCTATCTTTCTCTCTCGCCTTCGCGTCGTGGATCCTCTTCCCCGAAAACGTCTCGCCGGATTCGAAAAGACAATCCACCCCTTCTCTCTCCCCCTTCTTCCTGCATTTTATTTTATGGCGCTCGGTGTAAATTGCCGAAGGATTGGAAGAGCAGCTCTGCGTGCTGCGCGCCTCCGGGCGATGAATTATTATTGTCTCGTGCCTCACGCAGCCGCGGCCTCACGTTATACGAGGCCTCTCGAGGGCCCGGCCTCGAAAAGCCCAAATAGCGAAAAATAATATCGCTCTGGATGGCGAGGGAGAAAATAACAGGATGGGTGGTGGCGGCGGCGGCGGCGATGTTGCTGGTATTTGTTGGTGGGGTCCTCGCGCAAAAAGGACCCGCTGTATTAATGCCCTTCGATACATTGTGGCCGTCGATCGGTCCAGAAATCGCCACGCACCGATTGTTCCAGTACCGGTTATCCTCAGCACCGATTATCTCGACGATCTCTCGGATTGTAATCGAGGTTTTAATCTCCCGCGACGATTGTCGGCTTGGATTGGTTATTCTTAGCATCTTCTCGCTTTCGCGGTTTCCTCGAACACGCGTTGCAGCAAATATATGATGATATGCATGAGAAACAGGGAACCGCGAAAGAGAGTCTCGCGGTTTCTCAAAGTCTTTCGAACAGGATAACTGAGTGACAAGAACTAAACTTATTTTTTAACATTTTCCGTGTGTTCAAGAGAGAGATGGCGTACAAAGGATAGAGCTTAAATCACCATCTTCTTGGTAATAATAAGTTTAATTCGTTGATAACAACGCTGCGATCAATAATATTCGAATTGAGAGAAGCAAGAAGACATAAATTATGTGAATGTGTATTTCTAGCACGGTCTCTTTCTCTTTCTTTCTCCCTCTCTTTCGCTCGCATTTCACGATATCGATTCGCCAGTGATTGTTTCACGCTGGCCGCAATTACGCGAACGCAGTGTCGCCCGGGGTTTCGATTTCATGAAGACGTATTCGCGCGCGCGCGCGATCCCGACACCCACGTGTGCGCTCGCAACAATACGTCAACGCGCACCCACATTCATTGTACGCGAGGCAGGGTGATTTCTCATTGTAGGTGGAGGAGGCACGGTATGAGAGTTATTGACTCGTTTGATCCTGGGTTACGCCCCGACCTACCTTAACTCTAAGTTACTATCTTGCTGCGAGAGAGCCTCGCGTCCCACGATCTCGCGGATCCAGTAACGATCCCCGAGAATCTGTCGACTTGTCCGCGAGGGAAAACTATTTTTAAATTCGAATCAACATGAGAAAGTAAAAAGAGAAATTGCAAGTGATTAATCTGATTTATATTATTATGGTAAACTTAATTCCTGCCGTTTTCGTCTCTAAAATTGATTTGTTTCGAAGATGAATAAACCTTAATCAAAGTAATTTCCTCCATTTTCTACTACTTTTTCCCATCTCTCCAGCGTTTGAGCTGGATTCTCATCGAGCAATTCTTGCAGTTCAACATCTTCAAGTTTTTTCGGTTGTCTAGGAAGTTCTTTGTCTCTTACGTCAAAATCACCGTTTCGAAAGCGTTCAAATCAAACTCTACATGTTCTTTCCGATGGAGTTTCATCATCAGCACATGTCGGAAAAACAGCTCATCGTGGTTCATTTTCAATCGATTGGAAAATCTCTTTGGCGTCGAGAAATCTAACCTGTGAGGACTGAATCACTTTCAGCAATGTCTAAACTACAAAAGACATGCGACTTTACCGTCGAAACTCGCCAGCGTTGGAGCCAGCACCCTCTAATAGCGAGCGGCAGGAATTAAGTTTACCACCTAAAACATTATAATTTCGCGAAGTAGAACAACCGTAATTTCTTGCCGATAATTTCTCTTCAATTAATATACGAGAGTTTTTAGAGACAGAAATTTTGAATTAGATTATTGAGTAAATGATTATTGAATAAATATAAGTGATAATATACTCGAAGAAATATTTGTCGAGGAAAAATTCGATCACTCGGGAATTTTTCATCGAGAGAGAAAGCGCGATGTGTCTGAGACTCTCTGCACACGACGATTACCGGGTTGCATCGTCGTCAATTCAATCGTCAATGCAAACGATAAGGGTCGTGCGTGGCTGCCGGGTGCCATTTAACAATGAACTCGGTAACTTGGCCTGCTCGCCTACCGATTCGCCGATCGGCGATATAAATCGCTGGCTTCGTTAGTGAAATCAGCGCCACGGGACCGCCGGCGCTTTAAATGCACGCCGTGAATGAAAGAATGATGGCGCTACGCTAAGTGAAGAGAAACGGGGCACTCGGGGCCCGAAAGAGAAATGGACCGGGCTTGGCTGAAGGCATTGGCGCGATGTACAATACATTATACTCGGATCGTTTCGATAATCCGATATGCCGATCCCTCGCGTCCTTTCGTCGCGAGAGGAAAGGAAAAATCGGAGGGGATTTTTACAAATCCCACAAGCTTCAAACTCGTTGCTAATAGTCGCAAACTTGTACTCGTTACCACTATTTGCCGCGAGAGATTCACGGTGAGAGAAGCCTCTTCTCGAATTCTCTTAAATCACTCGCGTATCTCGATAAACGAGCTATACTGTTGCCGGTAACATCGACGTGCTCGCATATCGCGCTCGATATTAAACTTTGCGAGCGATATATGCAAGCGTGTACAACTTACATCACCGGTACTGTCCTCGCGATATTCGCAATCGAGAAGGAAAGAAAGATCGAAACGAGACAGAGAGAGAGAGAGAGAGAGAGAGAGGGACTTTTGATGCGCAGCCTATGTGTGTACAATAAAAGGAGTATCTATACACGCGGTTAATTGGCGCCTCTTTAATATTGCAAAACGGCGTGATAATTCATCGGATGGACCGTGCAATTAGGCATGATAAGTCACGGCGGTTCCAGTAGGCGCGAGCGAAGAAATTCCGCCTAGTGCAGAGAGATCGATAATAATTTGCATTCCCAGGGGCGATCAAGGTGCGAGAGAAGAGAACAGGACGCGAGAGAGTAGCCCGATTAGCAGTCGGGCGAATAGAAAAAAATAGGAAAAGAAAGACAGGAGGGGGAGGCAGAGATTCGCGCAGAATGCGTCCCTTCGCGAATCAGTTTCGGTAGATCCGCCACTGCTCTTCGATCGTCCTGTCGGCGAATCTGCGCCCAGTTTTCGCGCATTCATCACGCGGCTTAACTAGGCGTGTCTCGCGTATCGGCTCCGGGCGTCAATTCTAAGGATCCGATGCACCGGCAGTCCTAGATAATTCCGTCGAGAATCCTAAGAGAGGATAAGGCAGGTGTGGCCGCACCCTTAACGTCGCGATCTCCGATCTCGCGATCAGATTCATCGATATCTCGAGTGTATCGTGCGAGATGTGCGGATTTTCTTACCTCATAATCATGTCATATTGACAGATTCGGGCAGATATTTTTGATAGAGCCTCGCGTATCGGCTCCGGGCGCCAATTCTGAGGATCTGAGGCACCGGCAGTCCTAAATAATTCTGTCGGGAATCCTAGTAGAGGATAAGGCAGGTGCGGCTGCATCCTTAACATTGTGATCTCGCGATCGGATTCATCGATATCTCGCGTGCGAAATGTGGCGGATTTTCTTACCTAATCATGTCATATTGACAGATTCGGGCAGGTATTTTTGATAGCGATTTATAATACATCGAGCTAATATATCGATATTCATTAGCTTTGATATATTCGATATAAAATTGAATCCATATTTTAATTAATACTTAATTTGAAACGCGTCATCTTCGATATATTTTTTCCTTGTATATTTTTATTATTATCTAAAATATATAAGTGATGTTAAAGAATAATTTAATTATTATAAATAATTTATTAATTAAATTAATTAATAAATTAATTTAATTAATAATTTATTAATTAAATTATGGAATAAAAAAATTTGATGTACGATTGAAAAACTTATAAAGTGAATCCCGATACCTCGATTAAGGGAGACAAATCCGACTGGCTGCACTCAAGGATGCAAGACGCACTTTCCATCCGTAGACCAGTCTCGGATTAGACGCGTGAATCGGCGGCTCGGCTATTTAATTATCGGCGCGCGATCGAGAGAGCGGTCGTATATCCGCGATACGGATCGACGGTAAATCCGCGCGCGCGCCGCGATCTGTTATTACGTGCGTGCGCGATCTTTCTCTCCTTTGCGAGGACTATTTATAGGCGAGATATATAGAGCAGGAGAAACGCGACGGAGAGAGAGCGCGATGCCGCGTCGCGATACGAGGATACCAAAGTCGAAGTCGCATCGTGTCGTTACCGAACCGTTGACGCTGATTATTAGCCAATGATACCGATTTCGAAAAAGGACGACACCCCCGGGCTCTTATTACCATACCGTCTATTCCGATCGTGACGCACTCGACCTCGTCTCGGCAAGTATCCATACAGCATGACCACAGACCATTGTTGTCACATTGCAGCAATATTGCAGCAACATTGCAATATTGCAGCAACATTGCAATATTGCAGCAACATTGCAACATTGCAGCAACATTGCAATTTGCAGTAATATTGCAACAATATTGTAGTAACATTGCAATATTGCCGCAATATTGCAACAATATTGCAGCAACATTGCAATATTGCAGCAACATTGCAATTTGCAGCAATATTGCAACAATATTGCAGTAACATTGCAATATTGCCGCAATATTGCAACAATATTGCAGCAACATTGCAATATTGCTGCAATGTAACAATAATGGTCTGTGCGCGAGGAATAAAATATATAAGCGATTTTAAGATTTTTTTGTGTGGCGGAATAACATGTCGATCAATATATCGTGTAAGTACGTTGATCGATATAATAACGCGTAATTAAATTTAATACTTTCTCCTGATTTACGATCTCTTTCCGTCGTCAAAAATTAGGACGTGAGCCTCTTAAGGTATACGTGCGAAATTTCACGAGGCGAGAAGTTGTAAAACAGACAAAGAGATTATATTTAATTTAACGATATTTGTACCGATGACAGCTTTAATCGGTACAGACTAAAAAAAAAAAAAGGAAATGAAGCGAATCATCGCACGTGGCTCGAACGCGCGGATATTTTCGAGGTACATCGATGAATAAACTTATTCCTTTTTTTTTACGCGGAGCCGTAAAGCCCGTCGTTAAAGCTGTTCAATTTATACGAGCCGTAAAACTTTTATACCGCGATATCGGTACTTTCAGAACGCGAATGAAGCATCCGTTATTAACTACAATGAGTTATCATTCGATGATCATCCTTCCAACAATCACCGGATTAAGCGGAGTTTGATTGAACACCAATAAGTAAGTGTCAGCAAAGCTAACCTGCTCTTTCGTTACCCACATTATTTCTAAAATAAATAATTACGCGGACAAAGGTCCTCTTAAATTGATATAATTCAAGACTCCAATTTTGGTGATGTATGAAAAAAATTTAAGCAAACATTTAACCGCGTTTTTTACTTTATCCTATTTGTAATATCTTTAGGCACAGTTACGTTTGACAAGTGCCAAAAAATGTTGGCAAGTTTCAAAAGGCCAAGTTGATACCGCGAGATTATTTTAAGCCACTGAAGATGATAATCACAAATGAAGAGATAAATTCGCGAGAGGAAGAAATAATGTACACCTCTCGTCGCACTTTAGGACGCTCGTTTATATCGCGATTCCGGCTGAGAAACCGTGGCGAACGTTTGGGTTTTGCTCGTCTACCGGCCATTAACGCGGGCCTCGGTCTCGAACGCGCAAAAAGACCTGTTCGCGATCGGCGAGAGAAACTTACCGTTGCTCCTTTCCGGGGAACATTTCTCCTGCATTTATCCGTGCCGAATTTCTACATGGGGAAGAAACCGAGGACGAATCTCGTCCTTCTCTTTCGTTGTCACTCGTCCCTTTCTGAATCTCCAAGTGACGAACAAATTGTCGTGAGATTCGTAAGAAGTATCGTGGAAGAAGGTCAAGTTTTATTCGATACGGATTTCGAACGATTCTCTCGAGTACAATGGAAATCTGAAATTTTTTCAGCGGTATAAATCTCTGAAAGCTATTAAATAAAATGGGTTATTAAGTTGTAAGTAATTGAGTTATGATAACATTCTTCAGTGATAATAGTTATGATTTGTTTACCACTGTTTTAATGATGATTACAATTGACAGATATTTCAGCTTCAAAAAGTATTCCACTGTGTCTCGGTTTACTTTGGCAATTTTAATTAAGTTATAAATGAATCGTAAATTATATGCAAAACGAGAACATCGGAATTTTCAAATAGAGCATCACATTTGAAGTACTTTCTCTAATGGAGACGCTCTCTCTTTCCGACGTTTCTGATGTTCGATAACGCGATCGCGCGATGAAATGTCGCGATAACAAGCGAACTGATAATTATGCCGACGCATTTAAAGCGGCAGGAAGGAGAGGAAAGAAGTCGCGAGAGAGGAGCATCGGCAAACGGCGAGGCCGATGAAGAGAAGGACCGATCGTAAAACAGCTTCCGCGTTGCGAAGGATTTCTGCGAGCGAACTTGAATTAATGACGCGACCGTGTATTATTGTCCCTCCTGATTCCCTACCCCCCTCCCCCTTCTTCCCCCTCGCGCCCCGATGACGGGCATTACGGCAACGGTTACGCGGTGACAGTGCGAAAACGCACGCACGCGGTCAATGAATCGGAGACGGACGGTCGGTCGGACGTGGATGACGCGCGCGAAAGAAGACGCGCGCGAGAGCTGAACGCTTCTCCATTAAATTATAGCGCGGTCCACACGCACCGCGTGGCAACCGTCGAACCGTTAAATCGATGAATCCCGCGATGGAATTCGCGCCGAGGCGCGCGAAGTACTCGAGTCGAGTCCTCGCGAGTCGACGTCGAGCTTTTTCCCTCCGTCCCGGCTTTTCCCTCCGCTTGTCCGCCGTGGCGAATCGTCCTGAGAGAAACGGGGGTCCTTCGAGGATTCTGCCGCGCGCCTCGGACGAGTAGAAGAACTACTAGGAGCCGCTGGAATCCGGAACTCGATTCGCGCAACGAGATCGTCCTTTTTTTCCTCTTCCTCTCGCGAACCAATTGTTCGAAGTATCTCTGCGTCAAAGATGAGAATTTCAGGATGGAAATCAAGATGTATGAGGGACAATTTTCCTTCTGAGCACACTTGTTTTGCAGAAAAGGAATTTCTATCTTTCTTCTCAGTCCTAATTCGATTTTGAATGTGATCTCTCTCTTTTTTTCTCTCTCTCTCTTTCATATACATGTGTTACGCACTCAGATTATCATACATATATGGGACCTACAGTTTAATTTAAGCCGATTCCGAATTCGGCTACAGAGATGTTCTTGGCAAGATTTTTCAGTGCCATTGCCTTCCGAGATATGAGCGAGCGTATACAATTTTTCGGTTCTATCGGCGGGAATCGAACCCGGGACCTTTGACTTTGTAGACCAGTGCGCTGTCTACTGTGCCACGCTTCGCTTAATTTGTATCTTTACACAAATTATTATTACTATTTATTTAATTCATATTTATTTAATTTTTGAACGAAGGATGACCGGTTTAACGTCGAAAAAAATTTTGACGCAAGAGAAATTTTCTGACGAGTGATAGTAGAGATGGAAGCTGTAGATTTAAATGCCCACCGATTAATGAAACCGAAGCGCTTTAATATCGTTGCGTTCGAAAACTAATAATGACTTCGCTAACGCGAGTTGACGCGACAGGATGAGATTGGTACGTATTGTGGACGATTGTTCTGGGACATTTTGCTCGATGACGGTCGATGAACGCTCGACAACGCTTTACAGCTCCCGCTGGGATGTCCGAATTTCCCATCCGTCAAGTCCTGAAGCGCGTTTCCGAGCGCAACGCCTTTACGAGCGCGATGCGCGCCAAGTGGAACGAAAAATTAAGCGCGCTCCTTTTTCCCTCGCAACGTTATTACGCTGTTATGTGTGGATTTTGTCGTTCTCTGCGCGGCTTTCACGACGAATCGCATTCGCGCTCGAGACGAATTAAGTCGTCTTTCATTACATCGCATGCGCGCGCTGCGAATTGCACCGAATTGAACGATGCGTAAAATTTACTTTGAGAATTTACTCTATTCGGTTTCCCAGAAAAAAAGAATATTTCTTGCAGAAATGTGTCAAAAAAATATAGCAGATAAAAATGTGATAATAAAATATTTTTAAATGTGCGATGTCACATTAAGAAATATCAAATTTTATAGCTATCTTGTTTGCAAGAATAAAGTTCATTCAATCAAATTTAATTTAATTTAATTTTTTGTTTGAAATTATTTTTTTCACAATTTTTGCGAAGACATATTAGTAAAGGAACTCCAAGAATAATCTTCTTAATCAACTCTTTGCAAGCGTTAAACATTTAGTCTCTTCTTGATTTTGTTGAAGGAGTTGGATGAGACGCCAATTTACTCTTGCACAGACACACACACGAGATGATGACGTTTATGAGTAATCGTTGCAGAGTAATAGAGCTAATACGCTCATTTAATAGCGTAAACTGCCATTATTGCAATTACTATTATTATTGCAATTATAACGATTGCCCAGTGGCGGAGCGACAATCTACTTGGAATATTCGATCCGACACCCGAGATGAACTTTGTATGAATGCGCGAAGATTATACCCGTAGCATTCGCGTGCAATTTATTTCGCGATGCGGTAGCGGTAATTTCTATGTTATTATTTATTTATTTTGGATTTTTATTTATACATGTGAAGCGTGATTCTCGTTTAATTAAAACGAGACACGGAAATCATGAAAATTATATAAAGTATGTTTAGCAAGGAAATGATTTAATAATTTAATATATAATTTAATATATATAATAAAATATAAATAATTTGATATACAATAAAATATAATAAAAAATAATATAAACAGTTTTGCGTGAATCATTTTCAAATTTTATAGCGTTAAATTTTATTAGGTACTTTACGATTTATATACACATTAAATTGATGTTCATTTACGATTTATATATAAATTTATATCAGTTTGATATTTATTTATGAAATACATTTCGCGGTGTATTTTATCGTGAAATTAGAATACTGCAAGAGTTAATAAAGTACAAACGTTGTGTTTTACATCCCCAGGTTCAAATGAAATGGTGGTGTAGGTAAAGGACGTCGCGTGTGGCCGCAATTTTGGTGCTTTGTTATCGATGCCCGCGTCGTCTTGCGCCAGTTACATCGGTCCAGAAATCCTTACGTGCATCGTGCATATACGTCTGCGTGTTCGAGACTGTTTATTTACTGTATGCACGAGGAAGCCGCGTTGCAAGTATCGATAATTGCCGATACGTTCGTAAATTATCCATCGTGACGGAGACAACGTCAATCCGCGAATATTCGCGTTGCGTTCTGTCTCAAAATGTCACTTTTGTCTACATCGCCGGTATACAAAATACAATCGATCACTTTCTAATTAAGATGCATAAATATATATCTATATATGTGTGTGTACATGTTTAATAATTTATTAAAAGTTGTTATTAATTTTGCGAAATTTTCGAAAACTATAGGGAAAAATTAAAAGATGACACTAGATAAGATTGGAAAATATATATCGCGTTGCTATAAAAATTTGTGCTATAAGCAACTTGTCTATTAATAATTGTCTCTAATTGTATTGATAATCATAGGAAATTTTTGAAAACTACAGGGAATTAAAAAAAATGATTAAATGAGATAAGAAAATATATATCGCGTTGCTATAAAAATTTGTATTATAAGCAACTTGTTTATTTTATTAATAATTGTCTTCATAATCGTAGGAAATTTTTGAAAACTACAGAGAATTAAAAAAAGTGATTAAGTAAGATAAGAAAATATATATCGCGTTGCTATAAAAATTTGTACTATAAGCAACTTGTCTATTAATAATTGTCTCTAATTGCCTTGATAATCGTACGAAATTTTCGAAAACTGCAGGGATTTAAAAAAAGTGATTAAGTAAGATAAGAAAATATATATCGCGTTGCTGTAAAAATTTGAGCTATAAGCAACTTGTCTATTAATTGTCTTGACGATAAAATTTGTGATTCCTGAAAATTCGCTAATATGAGTAACTATTCTTATGAGTAACTCGTCCATTTTATTATGGGGGATACTAATAATCGCCTTTAATTGTCTCGACGATAATAATTTGATCGTGCCTCGAAGCCGCAAAGGGGTCTCGGGAAGGTTCACTGGCGGCTTTATACGCGTCACAGTCACACAGTTAAACGGAGATGAGTTTTCTCTCCTTCTCTCTCTCTCCGTCTCTTTCTCAGCGGCCCTGACCGTTCTCACTGGCGGCGTATCGAGGTCTGGGAGTTATGCGCTCGTACCTACAGGCACGTAAGGCATACGTATATTCCCCCTCCCCTCTTTCTCCCCTGTACACAGTCGGAAAAAGATAGGGAGAGTGAGTGCGTTGCCTGGTATCAATTTGTCTGGCGTGGTAGCAGGTTCGGCCGGCCGGTCCCGAAGGTCGCTTTGTGCGCGAGCCGCTATCCGACATTCTATCAAACCAAACAGCATCCGCCGTCCGATCGATTTATTCTCTCAGCGCGGCCGCGTAAGATACCAATTACCCTCGCGGCAACGTAAGGAACGAGAAGGAGAGAGAAAGAGTCGCGAATGGAAATCGAAAGTCGAACGTCGTTTGGTGGCCGCGACTGACACCTGAATCTCGACGATTAGCGATCTTTTTACTCCCAACTGCTGCCAATCTACGGTTGGCAAAAAACGGAGGGAGTATGCGTTTCACCGAGTTCGAATCGGTTGTTATCGCTATTCTCGATAACAATAATGCAGTTCGGTGTCATCTTTTGCACATCAGTTTTTTATTAACCAAGGATGGTTTTTAATTATTCCCGACTGTTGCCAATCTACGGTTGGCAAAAAACGGAGCGAGTATGCGTTTCACCGAGCTCGAATCGGTTGTTACCGCTATTCTCGATAACAATAATGCAGTTCGGTGTCATCTTTTGCACATCAGTTTTTTATTAACCAAGGATGGTTTTTAATTATTCCCGACTGCTGCCAATCTACGGTTGGCAAAAAACGGAGCGAGTATGCGTTTCACCGAGCTCGAATCGGTTGTTACCGCTATTCTCGATAACAATAATGTACTTCGGTGTCATCTTTTGCACATCAGTTTTTTATTAACCAAGAATGGTTTTTAAATAAAATCGAAGAGACCAAGCGGGTTCCTCCGTCCTTCTTATTTTCTCCTCTTTTCGCGCACGGAAGTCGCGCGATTCGTCGTTGACTGAATTTTCGAGAACAGCTTACGCCCGTCTCGATCACGGATATTTGTGATAAATGCCTAGGTAGCCCGCGGTCGCGGTAAACGTTGGGCGCAGCAACATTTACGGGCAGTTATATCCTAGACTTCCTAGAAAAAGGTGATGGCCTCGAGGAACAGTTTTAGATGCCTGCCTCCTGCGCGGTGCCCAAAATCGAGGACGGAATATGCATCTCGGCCGTGCATCCCGTTCTAGTCTCGTCTCGTCGATCGGCTCCATCAGTCTCGCGACCAGATAGAAATTACAGCAGGGCCGAGCCGATTTTCAGATAATTTCCGAGACTCGATATTATACTTACGAGTGTTGCCCACGATGATGATCCAGTCGAAACGCAGCGCGCGGCATCTGCATAATTATCTGCCGTGCCGCCGACGAACGACGAGACCTTTCGTCTCTCGTGACAAGATACGGCGCAGCAGCACGCGCAATTTTTTTTTTCAATTTACGCAATAAAAAAATTGTGCCCGCACGACTGCTTGAGATAGATGAAAAAAGGTGAATGCGACACAAGTACTTTCCAGAGAAATCTTTTCTTTATTAACATTGCACATTCTTAAATACATTTGGTCTTGATCGAGGAACATTATTGGTGGGAATTTATTTCGTTAATCCTACAGAGGGAACGCTTAGAGCTAATTCTTATCGTCTAACTCTCGCGTATCTAGGTACAAAAAAAAAACAATCTATTTACAAAGGTACTTGGCGGCAGTGCTAACAGCGCAAAATACAGTCTTCGAAAAAAGTTCCCCTTTCGTGCGCGAGATTGCCGTGAAGAGGAAAATTATCTTTCTTCTCGTGCCTAGGGGAGGCACAAAAGAGATCATTGTACAACAGGTAGATCGCGATCGCAGAGTTTATCCTTTTTACGCAGTTACCGCTCGATTATCGTTTCAAGTATGATTAATCACTGGCGGCGCAAAAACTTGGCGTTAAACGCAGAAGAAATCTCACGCTAAAACGCTCCGTTCTCGTAATTCGCGTAAATACATAAGCTGTCCCTTAAACCGTTTACAAGAGCAAAATATAATTATCGTAATCAACTGTAATTTGTCCCTTTCTCCGGGAGAAAATCGCTGCTTAAATCGCCAAATAAAATTCGCAAAAAGTCGCGAAAGAAGCTGAGATACTAAGTAATAAAGCCGTGTTCGCTGTTATTTGCCCTAACCAAACAGATTGTTGCAATAAGAGCCGGCTTGTTCCGTCGCAACTTCAATTTCCCGCTTCCAGGCTCGGCCGCGGGACTTCGTCCTTGAGGCTTTGGCCTTGGAGCCGCATTAAACCGCGACGGAAGACAAATCGCGCTGATAGAGGGACGAGAGGCGCGCGTCTGATGCGCGTCCGCAGTAGATGAAGACGTTGCGCGTCGACTGATTAGCGTTCGCATGTATTGTTGTATCGCGCTCACAGGCTCGGGCTATGGGGGGCCCACACATGTGGGTCCGATTCGCCATCAGCCATTAGTATCCGACCTCCTCGCACTTTGATATTACTTAAGATATTTCCTTCTTTCGCGTCGACATCCTTCCTCTCTCTTTGCCTGTCTTCATCGGTTTGTGTCGCTCCTCGTTTCACCCTTCGTGGGGCCCCACCGCGAATGAGCCGATGAATAATTAGCCCGCCAGCCCCCTTCGATTTTTCCCCTCGACGTCGCTCGATCGACGCGCGAATCGAATAAATCTCTATCGTCTTAATTGAGGAAGCCGCCGCGGAAAATACATTCGCGCGATGGACAAAGGCCCCGTTGTTTATAACGAAATTAATTGGCGTTCGTGCGTCGTTTCGCCGTTAATTACGCGTGATTTATCCGCGACGGTAGCGGTGCCAATTGAATGATAATGTCCCGCGAGGTACCGTGCCTCCTCCCCTCGAGTGCCAGCTCCCCCCGTGAGACGTGCGAAGACGCGAAATCGTGGGCAATTTAATCCCGCGATTTGATTACCGAGCAGGTGGATGAGCGCGACTTATCGTCTCCTTTTATAACGCTACTATTACAACGCGGAGTTTCTATAATGGGACGCGGAATGTGGCGACTATAAAGTGTTATATTGCAACGACGGATGCGTAGATTTTTTCTTTCGTTACGTCATATTTTTCAAAATACAAAAATCTGTACAGAAAAATTATTTCTGAAATTATGTATATTTTTCGAGCAATAATATATATTATGTAAAATTTCAAGTAAAATTTATTCGCGCGTGATGCTTTCAAAATACAAAAATATTTTTCAAAATACAAAAATCTGCAAAGAAAAATTATTTCTGAAATTATGTGTATATTTTTCGAGCAATAATATATATTATATATGTAAAGTTTCAAGAGAGATTTATTCGCGCGTGATGCTTTCAAAATACAAAAATATTTTTCAAAATACAAAAACCTACAAAGAAAAATTATTTCTGAAATTATGTGTATATTTTTCGAGCAATAATATATATTATATATGTAAAATTTCAAGAGAAATTTATTCGCGCGTGATGCTTTCAAAATACGAAAATATTTTTCAAAATACAAAAACCTATAAGGAAAAATTATTTCTGAAATTATGTGTATATTTTTCGAGCAATAATATATATTATATATGTAAAATTTCAAGAGAAATTTATTCGCGCGTGATGCTTTCAAAATACGAAAATATTTTTCAAAATACAAAAACCTATAAAGAAAAATTATTTCTGAAATTATGTGTATATTTTTCGAGCAATAATATATATTATATATGTAAAATTTCAAGAGAAATTTATTCGCGCGTGATGCTTTCAAAATACAAAAATATTTTTCAAAATACAAAAATCTGCAAAGAAAAATGATTTCTGAAATTATGTATATTTTTCGAGCAATAATATATATTATATATGTAAAGTTTCAAGAGAGATTTATTCGCGCGTGATGCTTTCAAAATACAAAAATATTTTTCAAAATACAAAAATCTGCAAAGAAAAATTATTTCTGAAATTATGTATATTTTTCGAGCAATAATATATATTATATATGTAAAATTTCAAGAGAAATTTATTCGCGTGTGATGCTTTACCTCTACTTGCGATTTTTATTTATGTAAACTTTATAAGAATGGAGAATAATGTTGCAATGATGGTAGGCGGCTTATCATCGCGAATAATCATCGCGCTTTATTTCGAGGCGCGCGTAACTAATCTGCGATTCTAAACGGCGCTGCCATAATGACCGCGGTTATAGAAGAGAGAATGAGCTCTTCTCCATCCCTCGCCCCCTCTCGTCTCATTCTCCGCGTTCCGATCGATATAAATTACCGCTGCTCCGCGCAAAGATCAGATCCTCATCTTCAACAGATGGAGAGGATTAGCGATATTAGCGAGAGAAATCGGCCTCGCAGTGGCGCTATCATCAGCTCCCGACTTACTTCTCTCTCTGTGTTTTCATTCTTCCTCGGAGAGGAAGAGCTTTCTCACATCGAGAATGGAAGAAAGACTGTTTCTCCGCTTTTCTCTCTTCATCCTCCTCGTCCCGCTTCTCTCTCTCTCTTTCTCTCTCTCGTCTCTCTCCGTCGCTCTCGCGTCTTCTCACGTCTGGCCGGCACCATCTATCATTCTGTCAGCTAGGAGATTTCAATTTGCTCTCTTTTTGCGCCATTACCGGGCCCCGCGGTCCGCGCAAAATTGTATTTAATTGTGATTGACTGCTAAGTGGAGGTGGCCGGCCGCCGCCATTTGTCCCGTGATTTTTGCATATCTTTAATTGCGAGAGGCGCGTCGCGACTTGAATCGCGACCGAATGAGATTATTCCAGTCACGCGTCCCGCCTCGCGCTCGAGGCGAAAGAAGCGTCGCGACGGTCGATCCGAGCGAGAACCGATTGTGATTCGCGAATATCTGATCCCTGGCTCGACGATGCTGCTGATAGTCTGCTCGTATCTCGATGGATATATCGAGATAACTAGGTGTTATATAATTGTTGCGGCTGATTGTCATCGTTATTATGCACGCTGATAATGATTCGCGATTTGTCGATCATTGTAATTAATATCGAATTGACGGCTAGATGTATAAACGGCATCGGTGCGAATAAATAGCGATGAATTGGCTCTATCGTTTTTCCACCTGTTCTATTTTTCGTTTCTCTAATTGGCGCGTTACGAGCGCTTTCTTGCGCCAAGCGTGAGATTTCTCGCATTTAAGGCGATTAAAAGTAGAACCACAATCGCTTTCGAGATAATGTGTAATTATCTAAAATTATCCTAATCACTGTCATTGAGCAGTAGAGCTACAGAAGAATACTCAGGTAACACGAGGCGGACGTAATGCTAGACAAATTGAAAAATTATATGGAGTTCACTCGAAAAGGAAAAAAATATTGCTAATCATTTTTTTCGACTTCCATTTATAATAAACTTTTTTTCTTTTAGCAATTATTTTTTAAGATTAAAATTGACAATTAGGAATTTGGCTCAAATAAATAAATAAAAATTAAATCAAAATTGTGGTTCTTATGCTAATTTTGATTTAATTTTATTATTTTTAAGATTATTCTCCAAAAAAATATGATTTTTTTTAAATACTTTGTTCTTGTCTGAATTAATATTTACGCGCCCTTTTAGGGTGAACTCCTCAATCGATATTTATCGCCGACTCTCGTGGCATCAATGAACGATCGCGCGCATGCGCACGTATGCGCGAGCGGATACTGCTGCCCCCGCAATGCACGCATATAATACGTACGTATCTATGTACAAAATCACCTATACAGCCTCGCAATAAGTTAAACGCGTCTCGAATCAGATATTTACACGGTGCCCTGCACGGACGACAATGTACGATGGTGTACCTATTTACAATTAAACTCGAGGCGAATACGCCCCCGCCGTTCTAGCTCGGTGTGACGGGAGGATGTGGGGGAGGGTTGGAAACAAAGCTGCTCTCGGTATTACAGTCGATGCGTCGCATTTTATGCGCCCTGACCTGCCCATTTGCCCATAATGGTGTTCTCTGTCAGGGAAGATTTTTAGTATAATTATTGAAAAATTATTAAATTTTAAATTCGAAATGTCCCTTTAACGCTAATGATACTTATCAATAATTCAAAATATATCGATCGATATGAAATTCTATTCCAATCTTCTATTCTATCGCGATCTTTGAGGCTGGTGCTCTCTTCCAGGAGGATCCTGGGACCGGTCGCTCGCGCCTTTTTCCGCTCTTCGCTTCGATCCTATCACGACCGATTGGAAAAAACGTCCCGGAATCCCGCAACGATGCTGGGATAAGTATCAACGATGAATTACCGTGCAACGTTAAACTTACGCGCTCGATTAAGTACAACCTGTACAATTAAAAGCGGCTTTTTACCCGTCAACTTCGTAATCAGTTTTGATATCGTATATTTTTTTGATATCCCCAGTGACAGATAAATCTGATTTTTTTAAGAATTGGAAAAATAATTTAATTTACTTACATAAAGAGATATATGTGTTTAATCTTTAAAGAAAAATATATATTTGAAGAATAGAAAAATTATTTTAGATAGATAAAAATATTATGTAATAATAATAAAATTAATTCTTTTCGTCAAAGAACATTATTGATGGCTCATCCGATTTTGAATGTTTCATATTGAATCTTAAAGATAATGCATTATACATCAGCAATGATAGTAAAAAGGGAAAGGGCGATTTTTCGACATTTTTTGACATGTCAATCGAGCTTGTAACGAGCGAACCTCCTGAAAACTTTGACCGCGATAACAACGCCGGTATTGTGTTTTTCTGCTTACGTACTTCTGCTCTCCGTTTACGGTCGATGCCGCCGTGGTTGAGTGACTCATTTACAAGTTAATGAAGTCGCGATTCCCAGTTTGCTCGTTAATTCTCATGCTTTCCGCGAGCGAGCCGTCTCCTTCTCGGTATCCCGGCAATTCGTCATTACCTGCAGTCAACGTTGAAGTCTGTCTCGAAGGAAGGACGGGTCTTGAAGGCTCGATCTTTCAATCAGCATCTTGAACGGTGGAAACTCAAACGGGAAGCACCCCTGCAGAATCCCACGAAGACGATGTCCGATCTAGTTAACTTTGATACTCGAGATTTTCGTCAACCTTTTCAAGAACGTGGATTACCTCTAAGTCCCATATTCGATATTTCGCGAGCTTTAAGGATTCATCACGATGACATCGAGTGATACGCTCTTTTCAAAGAAGAGAATTTTTGTCATGAAACTCGTGTTTATTCGCGCTGGAGCAGTTCATAAAGCGCGGCGATATAAGTTTGCGCCATTTGTAGGGTCTCGAACTTGCTGAGCTTTCTGTCGTTTCCCAGACTGGGCACGACATCTCGCAGTCTGTCGAAAGCGTCGTTCAAGCTGTTCATTCTTCTTCTTTCTCTGGCGTTCGCCGCCAGTCGCCTTTTCCTCAGTACTTCGATGCCGGGCGTGCTGTTCTTAATCTTCTGCACCGCCGGTTCCTTGGACTTTTGCCCGATGTATTCTGCTGGCAGAACGTGGAGACTCTCGTTTCTCTGATGGTACCTCGACTGATCGCATTTGCCCGGCTGACCGTTCGCTAAGTTTGCTTCATTCCTCGGCACATTATAAGCGGCGCCTAGGTAAAGAACATCCGTTCTCTGAGTATAAGGGTGACTTTCATTCCTCGGATGATAGATACCGTTTTTTACGTAGCTTTTCGTGGCGAAAATTGCCTCCTGACTCTGACCAAAGTCGGTTCTGGAACTCGCAAACATCCCTGGATGATGGTCCATTTTTTGAACGTATCCCGCGGGCTCTTGCTTGTTTACGCTACTCTCGTTGAAAGTCATCCTGGACGTTGCATCGTCGTAAGACATGCACTGCTCGTTCATTCTGTAAGTCATCTTGGGGTGATGATCTTTGATATTTCTGACGCTGTTCAACGTTGACTGATGCTCGTTCCGACAGCCACTCTCCTGATAATAGCCTTCGTAGAAGTCGCCAAAGTTGAAGCCAGCTGTCACGTGGAGGCTGCCATTTGGGACGCTACCGATCTCTTGGTACTCCTGCTGGTGGTGACTGTCTACGGAGCTGACGCTGCCGCAGCTGCTGCCCCTGGATCGCGGCGGCTGCGGGTAGATCTCCTGGTGATGCCAATTGCCACGCGGATTCGATTCCGGGCTACTCGCCGATCCGTAGCCTTCGGAGTCCAGGAGATCGTATTGTTGGAAGGCCGCGTACGTTGTCATTCTCGTGTCTGCGCGTACCGGATGATTGATCCTCGGTTCTACCGGCGACCTTATATCATAATCTTCCGAGAGACTGATCTCCAAGTCGCCTCAACCGATTGTCATCGCCTTTTTCGTAAAATTTCTGCAACGTTTAATCGATGCCAATGTTCGATGCTGTTAGGGATGACTTTGAAGATGTAAGACGTAGGATATTTGGAGAACGTATGAGACTACGTTCGTCAGCTTTCACGTCCGGCTTCCGTCTGAGACCTTCCGCCGTGTATGCTTCGTGTACGGAAGCGTTGCGTAAACTGACTTTACCTGACGATCTCGTGGTCTGGACCATGCCGTCCGGTTTTCTTGGGGCCCCGCTGGTAGGGGAAACGACGAGACGGACGGACGTGGAGTCCCGAGGCCCACGTGGAAGGGGATCCCCGAGGAGGTGGAAGGAGTCCACTGGGAAGTGGGCATCTCTTTGTAGAAGCCGCGCGACCGGACACGCCCCTCGTCTTCCTTCGTCTTCTCTTCGCTGGGGGCTCCTCTCGGGGCCCTGTTTGCGTCCGGAGTCAAAAGGCGATCGCGGCGAGAAAAAAAGGAAGGAAGGCGCCCCGATCGAGTGGCACGCACGGTCACGGGATCGCGTTCTTGACATTGGAGATACGTCTGTGCCGTCGAGCTACGGTTTCACATCCCCGTATTTTTCGCCCCCCCCCCCTATTCTCGCGCTAATTGGATTTTATTTATCCTCTTCTGTTCTTCCCCGACTCTCGCAAATCGGTGACATTCTAATTTCTTTTAAAATTCTACGACGACGTATGAGTTCTATTTAATATTTCGCGTATTTTAATAATTATTTTTGCTCCTATCGGCTCATTATCTATAATATTTATTAATTATTTATATTAATTTATATTAATATAAATAATAATTTATATATTAATAATATAAATATTATAAATAATAATTTATATTAATAATATAAATATTATAAATAATAATTTATATTAATAATATAAATATTAATTTATATGAATTATTGCTATTTCTTAATAGTAATTATGAAACTAGGGAAAAAGATTAAAAAAAAAGAAATGTAACATTTTTCTTATTTTTACCTGTCAATATATTATATACACACAATAAGGACACAGATGTTATATTAATGGATATGTGGTACGCACGTGGAATACAATACGTTTCGCAAGATAGAAGCGAAAATCATTTTCTTGCGAAACTTTCCAGGTCGCTGATGTCAAATGCGAACTAGGGAAAGCGTTTGGCACGTCTAGTAAAAAGCTATTAAAACTCGCATGGATATTATAAATGATATTGCTAGTAAAACTTTCTTAATGTAGGTCTTTATTCAATATTACACGGATACGTATAAAAATAAACGTAGCTAACTGACATTAATTGATAGCGCAACCATTAAAATTCGAATGTTACGGTTGACAACGAGAGAGAAGATTGACAAGCTAAAATTATTAATAGCCTCAAAATATGTACTTTAAAAATTCATGGCAAAGTGTAAAATATCTGAATTTTAAGATACACAGTGATGTAATGTATCATTGCTGGAGGTGCATGTTGGCAAAATATTTTCTCGTAGCTTCAATTGGTCTCTGTTTACCTGAAGCCGTCAGCTTCTATTTCTTTTTGTCCCGTGCCGTGCTTTACAAGATTGTCAGACCGAAAAAGTGTGAACAGCTTTGACAGTTTTACAAGATTCACACGTATTCTTTGAGATTTTTCTTTAAACAAAAATCGTGTGGTACAATTTTGAGACTCGGAAAAATCAAAGATATCTTCGATATAAATTTATGAAATTTTAACAACAGATGTAGCCTATGATTTAATTAATATTCAATGCCGATATTTCTTTTTACAAATAATAATATTTTGTGTTACTATCTTTGTAAAAATATCTCTAATATTATTTTCGGAAAAATATCTACTTTAAAATATATAAAAAAATGTGGAGTAAAATATAATGAAATTTCACAAAGTTTATGACAACACTTATTACGAGATTTTTTATTATACATACAATTGCGAGACATTTCGTAAGTCGAGTTTACGCGTTCGATAAATAGTATAAAGTAAATACATGACGAATGACGTCTTTGAGACGGCACCGGCTCTCGGAATTATCGATAATCAGGCTATATTGTGGTGCAATTTAGCGTATTTGCAACGCTGATTAAACGCACCGTGTCAATATCGCGTACCAGAGGTCGTGCAAAAACATCTTTATTGACGAATCTTATTTAGAGCTATCTATTTTTGATATTGATAAGATTAGTCATGATGTGTTTTGACGTTTCACGTGGAGCCACGCGATCAGTTTTTCGAATTGTCACAACGCAATATGTCACATGGCACTCAACCGCAACGTACACGTGGGTGTACATTAATTATCGAATATTTACACTTGGCTTTTATAATACAGACGATAATTTTATGTTTTGTGAGAATCTGTGCGACTTAACTTAACCCGTTTGTTCTTGAAGAAAAAGCGGATTCTGTTCTAGGAGAGAATTTCAGGGCGTATTTCCATTTGTCTTCTCTCGTTTTTCGGGAATTCGGAGTCATTCTCGCAAAAGGCGGCGAGCAGCCTCGAAAAGTTCATTATCCTCCACTAATACGCACCAAATGAAAGCCGGCCCCAAAGAGGAAAAGGAACGGTCGCGTCCCGATGAATTCGAAGGGTTTACGCCCACTGGCGGATTTTAATTTACCGAAAACTCTTTGCGGCTTCGTGCAACACAGACTGTTAATTGCCAGGAAAACTTGAGTTTTCATAAAATGTACTTTAATATTTTTTTAATTAAAAATTTCACATTTAGTTAATTTGTAAATTTCGTAAAGTGACTAATTTTTTTCAATAAATCTAGAACAGAATTTTAATTTTAATTTTAATTTTGTCGAACACATAATTTAAAGTAACGATTATCGATCTGTGTCTATCACAATGTCATATACGATCGTAAATAATGATGGATTAAGGATTTCAATTAATTTCGAATAAGAGTAAAAGGCACAAATTATGACAAAATTAGAAATATTATAAATCATGAAAGTGACATTTCCATTATCGTGATAAAGCATTAAAATAATAATAATAATAACATTGGCTGGTAAAAAGACGCGGCTAACATATTTACATTCACTATTCATTTTCGCGATGACTCCCAGCCATCAAAAATGAGGTCCTCGCAATCAAATTGCCATTATGTAATTATATAACAAAGACTAATGAGTCTCGATGATTTCGTATCCAACAAACCCGCGCGTAATTGCGCCGGATCGCCGGATCGCAGGATCATCAATCGATCGATCCATCGACACCATCGCGTTGTCCATCAAACGCGATATTACATCTCGCGCGAAGAAGGCGACAAACGTATGCGTCACCCGATATTGTATCAGTGTGTGCGAGGTTCGCGTGATCTAGGGATCTATTTATAGGTCTCTCTACCGCGCAGATTCGATCGATCCAGGATCGGACTCAGAGTCGGTAAGAGATCTCGTATATTTTATTGTTGAATTTTTTTTTTATAAATCGATGAGTACCCATGTCGTCTTTTCTGATGACGTGAGTAAAATTCGGAAAATTCATTTTATTCACTTTTCGGGTCTATAATTGATGCCTTTTTGTCGCGAGCTGCGAGATCTCTTCTTCTCATCCGATCCTGAAGCGATCCAGCCTAGCATAAGCTAACGCGGTGACGGCTGCGGCTAATAACAAATTTATTGCGGTCGATGAAGTGCATAAATTGATTATTACTAGCCGGGCAACGCATCTCGCCACCGCTGGAGTTCCAGTTCAGACAATCACCGATGATTTACAACATAATAGCACGCGTTTGACTGACGCGGACTCACTCTCGCGCGACTATTCGCGGCCTCGGCTGACTTGCGTACGGTTACCTGCCTCCGGCCGCAGGTTGCGACGATTCCCAAGACGCGCGAGATTTTCCCCGAGCTCTCGTCTCGACGAGGGATGCCCTGCATCGTCGGTTGCGCAACAACACACGCCGAAGGCGACGAATAATTCGAGTATCTACACAAGTGGAGAAGGGAAAGTCGCGCGTAAAATCATTGTATGAACAATGCGATGTATTCTGTATCCCCCCTCGCTTCGCACACATTCTTTTTTAACATCAATATTTTATCAATATTTTATCATATTTTTTATATCAATTTTTTATATCAATATTTTTAATATCAATATTATATCTTCATTTTTTATATCAATATTTTTAATATCAATATTATATCATCATATTTTTTTGATAAATTTTAAATCAATTTCTCCTCTCATACTTTCCTTCGCCTCTATCGGAATCTCTCTTACATTTTAATCTATAAAATTCGTTTCTATTGGTTTTGTCGGTTATATTAATCATTTTCTTTTTCTTTTTTGACAACGTTTATTGTCTGGCCGATCGATTATATGGTGGCCGTGGGTGATTTGATTTTCTAAACGACCCCAAGATTCGATTTCTCTGGGTTCATCCAAACATGATCCTCGTAAGAGTCGGAGATTTATGAAGAGCTAAGGCCCTTAATTAGAGTCGCACCCAAGGTGTCCTAATTACAGGTTAGACTCTGGCGCTTACTCGGCTCGTCAAAGCTGCACCCACGGCGCAAAACGGCGCGAATCGCGCCAATTTCTGGCTGTTTACCGACAGGTCGTTAATTGTAGGAAAAACGGACGGCAACCGGTGTGGGCGGCGATCGTTTTCGAATTTACATTTCAGATTAACTGCCCGGGGTTTTTCTCAAGATTACCTGCCGCGTATCCTTCCTCTCTCTTACCTTTTCTTTCGTTTCTCTTTCGCAGGAAAAAATATCTCATTTACATCTTTATATCGATTTAATTAATTAATTAATTAAATATTTACGATATTGTCATCGCGTCGATCGGCTTCCGCATTCGGAATAAATTATACGCGCCTGTCCGTTCGTCCATTTACCAAGGAAATCATTCGTCCTTAATCACGCAACTTGTAATCCGACGTGCCGGGAAATTCGCGTCTTCTAAATCTTGGTTGTGATTTTTTCGCGAATGTGACACGCGGAAACGTACGTTTTAGGCTGATAAACGTCCTGTAAAATAATGGTGATTTACGTCGGCGTATCGACGCCACTTCCTGTCACCTGTCCGTCCGTAATATACGATCGATTAAGCTCGCGGAATTTTCTTTCGATCGCGCCGCGTTGTTGTTACCTGTCTGCGTGTGCGCGATCTTTGCCTTACTCGTTAAACGGTCTTCCGCAAAAGTCCTGCTGACGAGCGTCTCTCGCTGCGTTATGGTGGTTTTACCAAGGGACGAGAGCGCGATTAAAATAAGAGGCGGGTCTGCGATTTTTAGATTTTATTTACCAGTTAACAGATTATTATAGCCGTCAACTGCTTATGCGGCGATAATGTCCAGCTCGGGAACGTGTGAAGCATAATTAATTATAAAATACCGCATTAATTATATTTTTTTGCAATATTAGTTTAATTCTATTAATATATCGATTCGATTAAAAAAATTTTCATATGCAATTTACTCATTTAATATTCCTTTTTAAATTATTGAATTTTTTTGATTCGATTGATGAGTTAATATCGCATCTATCATGTTGGTAAAATATCTGGAATGAATTTCTAAGGAAAGGATTGTTTATTTTGGAAATAATTTAGTTTCAAGACATGGAAAGAGATTAATTGTTGCGTAATAAAAGTCGCAATAAAGAGACAAAACAGTGTCTTAATGATTCGAAAGATTAATGTTAATTAATAATTTAAGATAATATTACAGAGATTAATGCTTAATATCGATGCAATCGAAAAAATTTTCATATACAAGTTCTTTATTTAATATTCCTTTTTAAATTATCAAATTCTTCGATTTGATTGGTGAGTTAATATCGTATCTATCATGTTGGTAAAACATCTGGAATAAATTTCTGAGGAAAGAATTGTTTATTTTGGAAATAATTTAGTTCCAAGACATGGAAGGAGATTAATTGTTGCGTAATAAAAGTCGCAAAAAAGAGACAAAATAGTGTGTTAATGATTTGAAAGATTAATGTTAATTAGGATAATATTACAGAGATTAATGCATAATATCGATGCAATCGAAAAAATTTTCATATACAAATTACTTATTTAATATTCCTTTCTAAATTATTGAATTCTTCGATTCGATTGATGAGCTAATATCGTATCTATCATGTTGGTAAAATATCTGAAATGAATTTCTGGGGAAAGAATTGTTTATTTTGGAAATAATTTAGTTCCAAGACATGGAAGGAGATTAATTGTTGCGTAATAAAAGTCGCAATAAAAAGACAAAATAGTGTCTTAATGATTCGAAAAATTAATGTTAATTAGGATAATATTACAGAGATTAATGCATAATATCGATACAATCGAAAAAATTTTCATATACAATTTCTTTATTTAATATTCCTTTTTAAATTATTGAATTTTTTTGATTCGATTGATGAGTTAATATCGCATCTATCATGTTGGTAAAATATCTGGAATGAATTTCTGAGGAAAGAATTGTTTATTTTGGAAATAATTTAGTTCCAAGACATGGAAGGAGATTAATTGTTACGTAATAAAAGTCGCAATAAAGAGACAAAATAGTGTCTTAATAATTCGAAAGATTAATGTTAATTAAGATAATATTACAGAGATTAACTCTTAATATCGATGCAATCGAAAAAATTTTCATATACAATTTACTTATTTAATATTTCTTTTTAAATTATTGAATTCTTCGATTCGATTGATGAGCTAATATCGTATCTATCATGTTGGTAAAATATCTGGAATGAATTTCTGAGGAAAGGATTGTTTATTTTGGAAATAATTTAGTTTCAAGACATGGAAAGAGATTAATTGTTGCGTAATAAAAGTCGCAATAAAGAGACAAAACAGTGTGTTAATGATTCGAAAGATTAATGTTAAATAAAATAATATTACAGAGATTAATATCGATGCAATCGAAAAAATTTTCATATACAATTTACTTTTTAATATTCCTTTTTAAATTATTGAATTCTTCGATTCGATTGATGAGCTAATATCGTATCTATCATGTTGATAAAATATCTAGAATGAATTTCTGGGGAAAGAATTGTTTATTTTGAAAATAATTTAGTTCCAAGACATGGAAGGAGATTAATTGTTGCGTAATAAAAGTCGCAATAAAAAGACAAAATAGTGTGTTAATGATTCGAAAGATTAATGTTAAATAAAATAATATTACAGAGATTAATATCGATGCAATCAAAAAAATTTTCATATACAATTTACTTTTTAATATTCCTTTTTAAATTATTGAATTCTTCGATTCGATTGATGAGCTAATATCGTATCTATCATGTTGATAAAATATCTGGAATGAATTTTTGAGGAATTGTTTATTTTGAAAATAATTTAGTTCCAAGACATGGAAGGAGATGAATTGTTGCGTAATGAAAGTCGCAATAAAGAGACAAAATAATGTCTTAATGATTCAAAAGATAAATGTTAAATAAAATAATATTACAGAGATTAATATCGATGCAATCGAAAAAATTTTCATATACAATTTACTTTTTAATATTCCTTTTTAAATTATTGAATTCTTCGATTCGATTGATGAGCTAATATCGTATCTATCATGTTGATAAAATATCTAGAATGAATTTCTGGGGAAAGAATTGTTTATTTTGAAAATAATTTAGTTCCAAGACATGGAAGGAGATTAATTGTTGCGTAATAAAAGTCGCAATAAAAAGACAAAAAGTGTGTTAATGATTCGAAAGATTAATGTTAAATAAAATAATATTACAGAGATTAATATCGATGCAATCAAAAAAATTTTCATATACAATTTACTTTTTAATATTCCTTTTTAAATTATTGAATTCTTCGATTCGATTGATGAGCTAATATCGTATCTATCATGTTGATAAAATATCTGGAATGAATTTTTGAGGAATTGTTTATTTTGAAAATAATTTAGTTCCAAGACATGGAAGGAGATGAATTGTTGCGTAATGAAAGTCGCAATAAAGAGACAAAATAATGTCTTAATGATTCGAAAGATAAATGTTAAATAAAATAATATTACAGAGATTAATATCGATGCAATCGAAAAAATTTTCATATACAATTTACTTTTTAATATTCCTTTTTAAATTATTGAATTCTTCGATTCGATTGATGAGCTAATATCGTATCTATCATGTTGATAAAATATCTAGAATGAATTTCTGGGGAAAGAATTGTTTATTTTGAAAATAATTTAGTTCCAAGACATGGAAGGAGATTTATTGTTGCGTAATAAAAGTCGCAATAAAAAGACAAAATAGTGTGTTAATGATTCGAAAGATTAATGTTAATTAAGATAATATTACAGAGATTAATGCTAGCGAATGCTGAATGTAATATACTTTTAGGCCATTGCTTAATGCGTGGTACACGTGCTTTATTCTCGGACCACCAGCGTTTCGCGGCATCATTGCAGATGCCTTGATACTTAACGATACGCGAACCGTTGACTCAACGTAACACGTGCCGGTAATAGCGATAATTACTTATTTACTGGCAGTGCCATTCTAAAGATTCAGCGATGTTCAATAGAGCCGCTCGTGTCTTTCTGCGCGTGAAAGCCTTTGAATAATAATTATCGGAGCATTAATACAAATTACTGTTCGTATTCTCGTGTACGATATGTAGCCGGGTCGGTGAATTATTCAAGTTGTATCGGAGCAAAATCACGACGGGTTAGTTTGGCCGGGCCGCTCGTGTCGCAAATCGATTTCGAACGGCTGGAACCGCGGCGAATTATTAGAAATCCCGCCGCTTTAATGAGATGTCAATATTAATGGACGGACGATCATTCACTAGTTAAGTAACTTACATAAGCAATCTTCGCTTAATGTCGATGTAGAAGTTATGCCGAAAGTTTAAGTATAGATTATCAAGTCAGATATAACGCGCGCGCGTCGAAAGATTAATTAACGCTGTCGTGACTTATTCGTTATGACTGACATTAAATCCGAATATAATGTTATATCAATAATATAACGAACGTAAAAACGAAACATAAAAAAAAGATAACGATGATTTCGCGTAAGAATTTAATTTAATTCGTATAAAAGAAATAATTGCAGAAAGTTTTTAATAACATTAGTAATAATGATAAATAAATTATCGGCGTATAATTTATATTAATTCTATAATTATGCTAATATAATTACATATACTATTAATTACTTAATTACGTGCGGTATTAATTGCATGCAATTACACGTAATTTGCAGCTTATTTAATTATCGTGTTTATCGACTTTTACGGTTCAGGGAGAATCATCTTGGGCGCACAATAGGACGTACGTTCAACGGCAATTGCCGACCTCTCTCCACCTCGACTACCGGTAGTAACCGAGATGAGGTCGGAGTCAAGCTCGCGGTTTACTGACAGTCACTGCACCGGTCTGTGATATACCGAGCAATCGTGAGGTCTCTTGGCGTACACGACACGTACAGCTCGCACACGTAGATACGTCTAGGATCACGCAAAGAGCAGGGCCGCGATCGCGATCGCGGAACTTGTAATCGCGGACCTCTCTCTTCTCTCGCTTCCATTGTCGACGCATACTTAAGTGTGCACGTCTCTTCTTTACCGCCATTATAGCCGAGCGTATTCGCTGCCGCTGCGTGTCGATTTTGCGTAGAAATCCGCCTATGATAATCGCGCGTGGAAGGTCGAGGAATCCTCTGACAACCTTCCTCTTTCATCCCGACGCTGCCGTAATAATCTGTCAAAACCGCGCGGCGGTGTAATTTCCAACGACGCGACAACCATGCGGTCATTAGCTTACAGATTAGGCTATTCGCGTCTCGTGCCTTCGCAGTTGCAGCCCTGCGCGAGAATCCGAGATCTACTCTGCCTCTCCTCCTGCGTCCGTGACTTCCACCTGCGTCTCGGTGACTTACACTGTTGCTCGCGCGGGATAGTTTGCAAGCATGACGAAGCTTCGCCGGCGAATCGTTAGTCGAGTATTCTCTATTCTGTAAGAATATACAGCGGGAACTAGAGAAGGAAAACGGATAAGAGAAAGAGAGGACGGGAGAGCCGGCGACGTTTGCGGTAGCTTTAGAAATTCGACGGAGACCACCAACGATCGCGCGACCAGCGTCACCGCAAGTTGCCCTGACAATGCATCGATTGGAATCAAACACACGCGATGTCCCTAATTTCGATCAGAAATTGTGCGATTTTTTGTGTAGAAAGTGAGTAGTTACGTAGTGTACGATATTCTACTATCTATCACAAATATTTTTCATTATTTAAGTCAGAATAATATGTAAGCTTCGTCTTATATACAAGGTGTCTCGAATTTACATGCCAAAATTTTAGGAGCGTGAGAAGAATCGATAAAGAAAGGTTAGATTCTTAGAGATTTTATTTCGTTTTGGAGAAAATTGCGAAAAGGTTTTCATTTTTTCTTATTTATTTATTGTTTAGGTTAGGTTAGGTTAGGTTTACTTATTTATATTTTCTTACTGAAGATGGCTTCTTACGAAGCCAGACACTAGTCTGACATTTGATGGACCACGAGCTGTTTCTCTCGAGTCAAGGAATCCTCGATAAATGTTATAATTTTAACATTATTTTATATTTTTTGGTAAAAACTGTTTCGGTGAAAACTTGTTTATTTTTTGCGATTTTATTCAAAATAAAATAAAGACGAAAGACTTTAAAGACTTTTTTTTCGTTTATCGATCTTTCACGTGTTTCCGAAGATTTGACATTTAAATTCGGAGCACCTTGTATGTAGCGGAGCAAAAAATCGCGATTAATATCACCGTCGTGTAACCGTCGTTTGAACTTGGGAGCTAATAACCTCGAGACACCGCAGGTGTGACATAGCTCGTCGACTTCTCTCCCATTCTTTTCCACACGCATCACCACCACTGACGCATAAGTGGCGGCGGGCGCGTACGTAGGTCGAGGCCACCGCTAATTTAAATCCCTATTCCCTCTTTCGTGTTTGTCCGCCCTCCCCTCTCCCCTTTCTTCGTAAACACGGGCTGCGGCGGCTCCCGTGCCCCGCGGCTACGCGAAACCGGCCGGGCAAAAAGCTACCAACGGCAACGGTAGCCGGTGCAAATCGGCATGCAAATCGGCGCGTCGCTTTTTCACTTTGTTTATTTACATTTACGTATTCATGTGCACCGGGGGTCCTATGTAAATACGCGCGCATCGCGTATTTATGGCGATCGAACCAGACAGGCGAGCGACCCCGCCGATAAGTGCCTCCTCCCCGATGATCCGTTTTCAAGGAGCCACGCGGAAGGCGACGTCGAGAACGATCGGACGTGAAAGCATCCGAGTAGGCATCGCACCGTAAGCTACATCAGTCGGGTTGACATTGTTGATTGTTTATTCTAGCGATCGAAGAAATTATTTTCCGCAAATAATCGTCTCTTTCTGTAAATAAGATAAATTTTGTTTATTTATTTATTATTAAATTTCATTTATTTTATTTTGCAATATAATATATGTATGTAATGAATATATTATGTTACGTTAGAATATTAATGAAACTTGTATTTTTCTATTATAAAATAATTGTATAGGCTTCACATTGCATGTTCTACGTTTATTTGTAATCATATTTCGATATCATTATTCCATTTCCTTTAATATTATTTTCACGGAAGATTATATTTATTATTAAAGAATAAAATAATGCAATATATACAAAAAAGCTTATGAATATAAGATGAAGAATATATATAGGGTGTTTCTTAATAAGTGTGAAAAATTTTAAGAGATGATTGTCGAAAATTAAGGGAGGTTTTTCATATAAACATATACTTCTACATCCCTCCTTGTGGAGTTACACTCTTCCAAAAATGGAGATAAAAATTAGGTTTTTATTTTTTAGGTTTTTATTATAATTTTGTTTTTGTTCCAATTTTCCCAACATTTACTCTAATTTTATTTTTATTTTAAAATTTAACTTCTCGTAATTCGAAACCTATGCTATTTAGCATCGTGCTGTGCACGATAACGTATTTGATTTTTCTTTCTTGGAAACTACTGATTTTATGAAAAAAATAAAAGAAATAAAAAAGTTTCTAAATAAATCAAACTTTTTAATGCATATTTTTAGATGATCACATTCTGGCCCATTAAAAAGTTCTAATAAATAATTGAATAGGGGTTGCTAGTTTCAACCCTTTATAACAATACAGGAGGCTGAAAAAAATATTAATAAATAACTTTTTACTAGTAGAAAATATCCATCTAATTTCATTTCCTTAACTTGTTCCAAATTTGAGAAAAAAATAATAACCTAATTTTTACCCCCACTTTTGGAGGAGTGTAACTCCACAGGGAAAGATGTAGGAGTATATGTTTATATGAAAAACTCCCCTTAATTTTCGACAAAGAATCATCTCCTAAAATTTGTCGCACTTATTAAGAAACACCCTGTATATAGATAAGTGCAATAGGATTTCGAATTTATTTAGAGAAAAAAATAATATTATTAATGTATGCTTTTTTACAAGACATGGAGATACATTTCATTATTATTCTAATAGAACGCGATAGAGAGGATTTTGATAGAGGAACGTTCCCATCGATAGACGGGAAATCAAAGCAAGAAGAGATCTTCCATCGCCATTATCCTTCGACATTTCGCGAGACGCATTAAATCGCTTCGAGCCGGCGCAATTTATTAAATTGGACTTTCTACAAGCGCAACGCAACGAAACGCGGATTAATTGCAAGTCAGCGTCGATTAGGTGCATCGCGTTTCGCGGATAGAAACCGGTGCCGCACAATCACGGACAGTGGTATCATCGCGCGCGCGCGAGAGAAAGAAGATTAGGGCACGCGAAGAAAGAGGGTACGGGACGGGGAGGCGGAGGGGGAGGTCGGTGGCACGGCACCGGCGTGTTAATCGGAGAATCATAGGACCAACAACGTTATCCCGGTCCGTGGATAACGGCTGGCCAGATGTTGCCGACAACATCGCCACCGAGGAAGTGGCCGCGCGCGTTTCTGACACCTGCCTCGTCATCCTGCCGCTCGCGAAAAGAAGAGGCGAATAGAATCCGCGAGGCGAGGAGGCTCGCGCGGCTCTCCAATTTGTGCCTCATTTGTAGTCGTTTCGATCGGGCGTCGATTGATAATTATATGCGACCGGCGATCGATTTATTTTATCTATTACTCGACGAATTTATAATTTTCTGTGCGCGAGAACGAATCATCAATCAATCGTATTTTAAATTATTGTTACATCTATCAACGGACGCACACGCATACATTCGAGACTTGTCGTTAAATATGTGTAAAGGATTATTTTATCACCATTGTTAATTATTATACTGAAGCGTACTGTCTGTGCAGAAATATGCGCAGGAAGAGGGGTAAAGTGATAAAATAAATTAGCTCGTGCGGTATAATTGACCGCAAGGTGGGTGCACGTATGCGTGAAGATAGACATTCTGATTAATTAGGGCTTAGACCGATTGCTGATATAATACCGCATGATAAGTAAAAACGCCTAAGGATGCTGTTTAAAATTATCAATATAGTGTGTGCAATCTTAATTCTGCATTATCTTCCTCTCATGTATTATGATTATTTTATCAGACTTGATTAGCGAATAAATTCAATTATGGGAGACTACTGTACCTCTCTGTCGCGAGCGAAAAATATTCCTGCGATCGATATTCTGAAAAATCCGTGAAACCGAGGTTGCGCTCATCAACTTTCATATGTGCATCTCCATAAAATTTCACTCGGAGCTTCTCAAATTGCGGCTCGCCCATCTGATCGCGATCAAATCGATCGGGGATTATTTTTCAATAATCGTCGCACGGCTAGGATCCTCCCTTCTCCCTCCTTCCAGCCGCTCGTGTTACGGAAAATTGAATGATGATGAGCCGGCGAAAGGTACTCCTGCTCTCATAGTGGGCCGAACCAATTTACGGCTCATTAAACATGGCCGAGTACCATATTGAAATTGATCCACCTCGAGTGGCTCTGGTTGACGCGATCGCTCCCTCGACTGACCGTCAAGAGAGCCGTCTCTCTTCCTCTTTCTCTCACTTCGACATCTCTCTCTGTCTCTCCCGGCGTGCGGGGTGCGTGTCTAATTTCTGCGTAACTAATTTCTGCCGGTCGGGCCACGCGCCACGGATAGGCTACGATAGCCGATTTAGCACGGCTCAATTTGGCACGCTGCTCGTCGTTAAAGCGCGAAGAGTAAACCGCGGAAATAGTAATAGTTTTGCCTCCTCTCCGAGACAATAGCCGATTCCGCATGTTGTCATCGTGCTACAATGTGGCATCATAGAGAGCTATAATCTATGTTTGGTGGCGGAGAGATTCAACCAACGACAGAGAGAGAGAGATTGATTGATTGATTGATCTTTATTAGCTTTCTCAGCTATTTGTGGTATACAATTTTAAATTACATTAAATAACATTAAATAATATATATTCCTTTAACATTCGTTTAAATGGTTCGATCCTATCACAATGTTTCATTTTGGCTGGTAAATCATTATATAATTTTACTCCTTCATAAAACATACTCTTTTGCGCACTTCTTGTTCTGCGAAATTGTATTGCAATATCTCCGGCCTGTCGCGTTTGTCTTTCACTTACATTTCCTACTATTTCTAATCTATTTCGTAGCTGCTTTGTCAGCAAATTCCTTACAATCTTAAAAATAAATAAACATACATTATAGTATAGTCTCTGTCTTACGGACATGAACTGCAACGCTTGCAGCATATGTTCCACTTTGGTATACCTATCACACTGTAATATAACCCTCATTGCCCGATTTTGCGCTACTTGCAATTTATCCAGCTGTGTTTCTCCCATATCCATTAACAACTTTGCACAATATTCGAAGTGAGGTGCTATGATTGTCTTATATACAATACATCTAGTATATGCCGATATACAATTTCCTATTCCATTTAAAAAACTCGTCTTCTTTCCTATCTTTTTTAACATATAGTCGCAATGATCTTTAAATCGAAGTTTATCATCAATAATTATTCCTAGGTATTTCATTATCTCTACTCGTTCTATCTCAGTTCCGTCCAAGCATTTCAATACAATATTTCCTTTCAGTTCCTTTCTTACACTCCTAACTATCATATATTTCGTTTTTCCTGCATTCATTTTCAATTTATTCCTATTCATCCATTTTTCTACCATATTAAATGCCATATTCATTTCTGACTCTAACTGCTCACTACTTTCACCAGGTACATATATTAATGTATCATCCGCAAACATTTTTATACTACATCCTTCAGGGCAAATTTTAATTATATCATTAATACATACAATAAACAACAAGGGTCCTAGTACAGATCCTTGCGGCACTCCATATTCAGTGGCAATTAATTTAGACCATTTATCGTTGAAACGAACCTGCTGCGTTCTATTATTTAAGTATGATTTTAAACATTCTAAAACCATCCCTTTCATTCCATATTGATATAATTTTTCTATTAATCTTTTTCTATCTATTGTTTCGAAAGCTCGCTTAAGATCCATAAATATTACTCCAACCATTTTTCCTTCGCTAACTATTAATTTCCATTCGTCAACAACAGTTTGAATTGCCGTTTCACACGAATACTGTTTTCTAAAACCTGATTGATGTTCTGTTATAATACTATTAGATTCTAGATACATTTCAATTTGCTTCTTTACCACTAATTCTAACATTTTCTCATATATTGGTAGCATATTAATAGGTCTATATTCACTTGCTTTTTTAACTTTTTCTATTTTTGGAATCGGTATTATCGTTGATGTTTTCCAACTCTCTGGACAGCAACCTTCCCTCAAAGAATTATTTATTACTTCAACAAACTCTTCTTTTATTACATTAAACGTTGACTTTAATACATCGCTAGTTATTCCTTCTTCCGTCCCTTTCTTTTTTGGTAATCTCATAACAATTTCCTCTATAAATCCTCTACATTAATCATCTCAAAGTTTTCTACAATTCCCGTATTGTCAATAGCATAAACAATTCTTCTACCCGTATCTCTAGACTTATCAATATTTATAGATTTCACTATGTTACTAATACTTTGTACGTAATATATGTTGAATTTATCAGCTATATTACATCCGTTAATGTCGTCTATTATCTCAAAATCTATATTATCTATATCTTTTGTACCCCTTGATTCTCCTCTAATTAATTCTTTCAAAGTTTTCCACATTTTCGTAGGGTTTTCTTTATTACTATCTATCATATCTTCATAGTATTCCTTCTTCTTCTCCTGTTCTTTCTCTCCAAGAGAGAGAGAGAGAGAGAGAGAGAGAGAGAGAGAGAGAGAGAGAGAGATCTTTATTAGCTTTCTCAGCTATTTGTAGTATACAATTTTAGATTACATTGAATAATATATATTCTTTTAACATTCGTTTAAACGGTTCGAGAGAGAGAGGGGGAGAGAGAGAGAGAGGGAGAGAGAGAGAGAGAGAGAGTTTTACAAATAATTTCGGAAAATTACAAGACATTGCCCATACAGCACAGAACATTGTTGTTACATTGCAGCAATATTGCGGCAATATTACAATATTGCTGTAATGTTACAATAATGTTCTGTGCTGTATGGGTGTTTGTCGATTGCATATCTGTGGAAAGAAGGTGGATACAGCTTGGAAAGGATGGGAAAGCATATGTTTTTCTCTCTTTAATTGGCGCATATGTATATAGAGATATCAAGTAAGTAACGGAGTTTGGAGTTTAAAGATATAACGGTGATTACGGATTACGTGTATACATGCACGATTGTGCGTCTAATAGTGGCGTTATAGTTGCCGCCTGTTTCAAGATTAACGACTCATCTGAAGTTAACGGAGTTCCGCGAGCGTAATCTCCAAAGTCCAATGTCCTTAAATGTACAATATTACTGGGCTACCGGATGTAAGAGCCATAATGTTTCTCGATCTGCAGGCATAAAGCAGATAATGCATTATAATTTCTGCCTGATCACTTGAATCTCACCGTTAGATCACGGATGAATTGCCAGTTCGTTATTCAATTTTAGTGTATACATTACTTGCACTTCGTAAAACATCATGCGGGATAGTACTTATTATCCAATTATTAAAATGTGATTATAATTGATTTATTTAACAGATACCCATTGAATTTATCTCGCAGTCAAAAGATTGTGTCGGCAGAAATTTTCAAACATCTGTAGTTTGTTATTTTAGAGACACTTATTACACTTGGTATAATAGTTAATAGATCCAAAGAACACAATCGTCCATTAGATACTCTCAATAGACAACAATATTAAGACTTACTGTATGATGCACGTCGGTTTCTCTTTGTTTGAGGTCGTCTTCACGCTTGGCAAGTCGTCGCACACCTTTTTGGCGGGAGATTTCATAGATAACTAAGAGAGCACGGCTACTTTCCAGGCTGCAACGGTCGAAATGCATGAGGTTCGTTGGTATCTACATGAGCAGACTGTAAATAGGGCGCTTCTCCATCGGGTTACCCTCTTCTTTTTCGTGCTTCCACGGCTCGTTACCCACGACTACACCGATCGCGATGAATCAAAGGGTGGCGGCTCTAAATTGCACTGTTATTTATAAATGTTATTGAAATGAGATCCATCGTTATTTAGAAATTAATATGCAGTGCGTTTAATTTTTTTTAATACTTGAAAATAATTTTCACAAAGAGTTTTCTCCTTCCGCTCCCTGTTGGACATTTTGGTTTTTGTTTAGCATAAGAGAGCAATATGTGTCTTTTAATCAGGTCTTTAAATGTGATCCAATTTAAAACGTTTATTGTGCGATAAAGAGGATAAGGCAAGAGAGTGGGAAGTTATTTTATCGCTTTATGTGTATTTTATGTGTCAATTTTCCAGAGCGACTCTTCACCCTTCGATAATTTGTCGAAATATATGGAGAAGTTGGGAGCATTGGATGCCTTTGTACAGGGTGTCCTAGACTACCCGTACACCCTTTTTTTTCAAAAACTAAGCATTTTAGAGAAAAACGTTTTCGACAAAAATTGTATGGTTTTGAGGGGAACATAAGATGGTGTCATTGGTTTGACCTTGGATGGCATCGTTAAGGTGAGGTCAAGGACACCTTTAATTTCTTAAATGGAACCACCTATTTTTTATTGCATATTCTTATAGCTTATGTCGAGAGCTTTCCAAAACACTATAATAAAGTATTTTTGCATCAAGTACTTTTCGAGTTATAAGGCTTGAAATAATTTCTTAATTTTACATAAACCATAAAATATCTAGTAAAATATTCATTTTTCGATTATCTTACCTTAATACTTTTATGTACAAAATAATGAGAGGAATCGATTGGTGTAAAGAAAACACAAAATTGTTTCGAAAAAAAAAATGTAATTGGCAATTAACTATTACATTTTTTTTTTCGAAACAATTTTGTGTTTTCTTTACACCAATCGATTCCTCTCATTATTTTGTACATAAAAGTATTAAGGTAAGATAATCGAAAAATGAATATTTTACTAGATATTTTATGGTTTATGTAAAATTAAGAAATTATTTCAAGCCTTATAACTCGAAAAGTACTTGATGAAAAAATACTTTATTATAGTGTTTTGGAAAGCTCTCGACATAAGCTATAAGAATATGCAATAAAAAATAGGTGGTTCCATTTAAGAAATTAAAGGTGTCCTTGACCTCACCTTAACGATGCCATCCAAGGTCAAACCAATGACACCATCTTATGTTCCCTTCAAAACCATACAATTTTTGTCGAGAACGTTTTTCTCTAAAATGCTTAGTTTTTGAAAGAAAAGGGGTGTACGGATGGTCTAGGACACCCTGTATAATAACGGAAGCAGATGGGACTGTAATTCTCTCGCTGTGCATGATTTTGCTGTAATATCAGCTGCATCATAAAGCTCGGTGCGCCATAAATTGAACAATTTACGAAGCGTTATACGGTGCGATAGTCTTCGACGCGGAAAGCTAACATTTATATTAATGTTGAACGACAAGAGACGATGTAATTAGCTGGGCTACTAGGAAGTATTACTTTCTGCCATGTGTAATTATTATAATTCCCTCCCAAGATTCTGCGTTTAATTAAATTCAATTGAAGTTTGTGGAGGTGAGCTTGGCTTTATAATGAAGGAGATCAAATGTGGAAATTCAAATTTCCTACTTTCTCCACTGTTCGCGCGGTCGTGTAAATCCGAAAAAATCGGAAAATATAGGCACCGATGCGCCTCTGGTACCTGAAGATAATCTGATGCCATTATCGCGACCGCAAATAAATCTCCTGCCTGCTTCCTGATTGGACACTGCGTTCGTACAATGGTTGCTATATGTATAAAACGTCGTTATTATTTCGATAGATATACGCGTATAAACATATATATGCTAAAGTGGCAGCACCGTTACCTGGAATCGGCTCTCGTACGGTCGAGTACCTGCGTCGGCCAGGTACCTCGTATTGGTACCTGGTGCGCGCGAATGCTCGAGTACCGTGCCAGCGCCATTAGGGATTTCTATTTAGTTATCGGTCTTTTATGATCGTTATCTTTTATGGACAGATATAATCGGGACGCGCAACGTCCTCTCGTCTCGTAACTGTGTTTAATACGTCGTCTTTAACGCGTTTACGATCGCATCGATTGCT
Source organism: Camponotus vicinus (assembly GCF_025532165.1). Lineage (NCBI taxonomy): Eukaryota > Metazoa > Arthropoda > Insecta > Hymenoptera > Formicidae > Camponotus > Camponotus vicinus. The sequence goes on from NW_028141949.1 coordinate 7,540,148, forward strand.
TCCCTCCCGAGGAGACTGAATGTCAAATCGAGACCTCGTCTATCTTTTCGGCTTAATTAATTGCTTATTTTACCTATTTTGTTAAATCGTTCTACATCAGTCTTGATCGCGTAAAATAATCTTTATCGGATATCAGTAGACATTTTTACACGATAAATGTTTTTTCTCTTCGCTTTACGGTTTATGGCGCAATATTGAAACCGAATATCCATTTAAATTTACCTCGTGGAATTAAGGGAATTTCGCGTAATAAGTGGTATCGACTTTCTTTCTCGTCAACACGAGTCTCTTTCTCCCTCGCGAAGGGGAAAGATCGGCGTTAACTCGTTATTCGAACGATTAGCATCAAATCGATGTTTGCATACGTGACATTAGCGTGGGTGTAAGAATGTAAATTGTGAGCCAACAATACCTCGATCGCGAGACGAACGTCGCGAATGCATAGAAAGAGGGAGAGAGAGAGAAAGAGAGAGAGATGGCAGATGATACTTATGATAATCGTACGGTCATCATCTTCCCGTTATATACGATAAATTCTAAACGTAGAACAACGGCTACGTAATTTCGTCCAGTCACGTTGCCATGGCGTACATATACGGTTAACCGAGAAAATTTTCTCAAAAAACGCTCTAACGAACGGATAGCCGTAACCTCCCGATGAAAAAGATTGCAAAATTCTCAGTGAAATCGATTAGGTACATTCCGATTTGATTCGGTTCATCGGTTAACGTAAGAGCACAATTTTTAAATTATTAGACGTAAAACTTTTTTCGTGATAACTGTTGGTCAGAATTATACTTATATCACTTTAAGGAGATCCTAAAGTCGTCTGTTTTATCGACAAAAACGCCGTAATTTTCGGAAGTGTGCCATTTTTTATTGCCTGTATAGAATTAAAAATCCTTCTCCAGAATTTAAGTATACACGCAAACGGACACGTGAAAACTCTATACAGTATGAGATTTTATATTGAGAAAGAAAATAAGTATAAAATTACATTTTTATTTATCGACTTCTTAAATCAACATGGCGTCAGAGCTGTCAACTTGTATAAATATTAGCTTCTTATAAAAGTTTATAGCTTTTATGCATAAAACAGTAACTTTCACGATTGTGTACTGCACCGTAGAACATTGTCGAACTATAAAAACTGAATTTAATTGCCTAATTAATAAATGGCATTCTTCCGAAAATTTCAGTCCGTACATGAAATATTGGTAAAGTAAAGTGGAAAAAGCAATGCATCTTCTTTATGAATAACGTGATAGAGAGAGATACGGGATGAGGATTAGATGAGGACGCTGTAATCGTGTAACAGTTCGCCGTTCAGTTTAGGATCCTCTTAAGACAGTCTTCCAACAAATTAAAGAGCATATATGACAGTCAATAAAAAATGCAGACAATATTTTTTTAAGATTAATCGTCACGAAAAGAAAGAATAGAAAAGTCTAAATTAATTAATTCTAAATTAATTAATTCTAAATTATTTCCAAAACTTCATTTTTATTATAGAAACATAGAAATCAGCTGATTATATCGCAGAGTGGTCTCTCATCGATCTAATATTAATAAAATTTGATATAATTTCCTTACAAGACGCTAACTATCTCGAATCTTTAATGTCACGGGGAGAATCAATTTTGATCGCGAAGGAAGATTAAATGAACCGGGAGCCGCTGAAGAATGAATCCGTCAAATCTTCGGCCAGAGTCCTCGGCCGCGAAATGCATTCGACATGCCCGACCGAGGGCGTCCGGGCGAGGAAGATGCATCGCGAGGAAGAGAAGGGTGAATGCCGATGAGGAAAGGGGTGGTGGGGGTGGAAGGGAGAATCGTCGTCGTCGGGCCGCGTGCCGTCGCGCTCCGTCGCGTCGGCAACGGCGATTTCTCGCACATGACTCACCGGAATACGACATTATGCGCGGTATTAAAGCCACACGAACAGGAGACGACGTGCCTGACGTTCGACAGTCGCTCGCATGGCACGGCTGACGAGCCACACGACCGGCACGTGAGGTGTAATTGTAGGATAGAAAGAGAGACAGAGAGAGAAAAAGAGAGAATCCACACCCCGGTGAGGCCAGCGGGGCTTACCCTTCTTCAATAGCATGTTGTGTCGCGCCCTGTATTTCAGATGCACTGTACCATAACGTGGGTTATGATCTCTTCTGATGCCGATCAATCGTAAAAGCTTTATGGATAGATAGATTTATTTATTTCTTGCCTTTCAGCATTGAAAGGGGTTTTACATAAAATGTACATTGCAGACTTTATAATATGCTTAACTTATATAATATTGTTTCTTATTCTAAATAATTTTAATTACTTCTAGATTATCTTTAATAAAATTAATAAATTTTCTTTGGTTTTATTCTCTTTTCTTAACCTTAGAATTATTTTCATCCAACTAATACCCTTTCCCTTTTCTCCTAAAATTGGACTCATTCTTTTAGTATTCCTCGTATCTTCTGTACAATTTGTTGCTAAATGCTCTAATGTTTCTACTTCCTTCTGATATATTCTACACAGTTTCTTCTTCTGTTCACGCAAGATTTATTCCGGAGTTCTTCGTTTCCACATCTAAATCTCGCTATAATCTTTTGAAAATCTTTCTGACCTTGTTTTCTTAAATGTTCTGGATTCTCTACATCTCTTTCGCTTAGTTTCTGTATTACTTTGAAACTTTCCTCTTTTAATCTTTTAATTTCTATTCCTGACATTCCATTTCTTCGAAAATATATTTCTCTATTTCCCACCTGTTTTGGGTTTCCTTATTTTTCTCTACTTCCCTAAAATATTCTATCAATATCTTATTGTTCGATTTCTCCCTATTTTTTTCTTCAAAACTAACAGCTCTTTTACCCGTCTCTATTCTTAAAAGTTGTCCTTTTGTTTCTTCCCTAACAATATAACTTGGAGTGTTCCAGTCTAATCCTAGCGTCCATTTTATATACTTATCCTGGCACCTTCGTAAAGGCTTTATATAAAAGTTCTTCTGAAACAAGAAAAGAAATTAGATTAATTATAGAAATCGATTAATTTTTTGTCGGAGAGGAAGACAAAATTTAGCTTTGAATTAACGTCACAAATAATTGATAGCTCAAAAACTGCCATTGATGATGATGAAAGCAGTGATCATATATCGCGGACGCAGTCATCGATAATTATCGATTTCGATCTGTGAAAGCCAGCGGGAGAATGAGAGACAGATAAATGGTCATTCTACAGTAACACTTGGCAGCTCAACACAGCACTTTACTTAGTCTAGGTCGTTTGTCGGAGCCTTGAAGTCGAGGATAGCGGTATTTTATGATCGGCGCGATCAGGCGACTGCAAATTACTCGTCAAATCGTTGGACCATTATCGGAGGGCAACGAGACAGGGACAAGAGGTTACCTGTCATCGCGATATACCCTCGTGGCAATAGTCGCAACCGAACGGAAGAAAAAAAGGGAACGGATCTCTTCATAAATTTTCATCGGCCAGTCCGTTAATGGATCTATTCTGTCGAACGTCGACAAATCGTCGTGTAGGCGCGAACGTTACGAGAAAGTGCCGACAGACGAATCGCGAGGCTTTAAAAGATCGGCAGAGTTTACGGTATTTTACCAAATAGCTTGGGATGACATCAATTCTTACAACTCGGGAGATAAATCTTTTCAAATCTCTACTGATCAACGAACGCACCTTTGTTTAAAAAAAAATTATTTTTAGAATAGGGGAAACCGGGGACAAAAGTAACAACGTCATGAAAGTAACAAGCCTCGTAATAAACTACACAATATGTTGAATAATTTGTACTATATAGTCAAACGCGTATGCCCCGATTCTCTTCCTTTTCAGTTAATTGTTGTAGAACGATCGCGCCGGTTGCACATGCAGAAGTGAAATTAGTGTATTTGCATTATTCACCTAAGTATTTCTTGTTTTAGTTTTTTTGTATCTATGCCTAATTAAAGTGTATATATTGACATAATTATTGGCCGGTGTATTCTTCTAAAATGTATTCATAAGTTTTTATAGTTGATTTGGCTAAGTCTTGCATCATATTTAGATTATAATGCTTTTATTCTAAAAAATGTGTTTGGGGACAAAAGTAACACGACACTCTGTGGACGAAAGTAACATGTTTCAATGCTTAAAGTAAGGGCTGGTCCCATAATAACTGTACCAAAGGCGATTCTTATTACATATGCCATAATTGTGATTTGGAATAGATACCAATCTCTTTTGTATAAGTAGTTATCATGCAATTTTTACACTATTATTTAGAATTAAACTTATTTAGACTTAAAAAAGTACAAGACTAGTGTGATATTACTTATAATTATTTTGCTTAACGAAGATTATTTCTTTTAAGTTTTTCAAAGATGATAAAAAAATAAATATTTATTTTATTTTTTATTTTAATATAATATAATACAAATTTATAAAAAAGTTATCTTGCTTAATAAAAGATTATAATAAAAGTTGCCTTAAATTGAAAAAAGTCATATTTATTTTATTTTTCCGAAAATAAGAACTGGTACTTTTATCCCCAGACTATGTTACTTTCGTCCCAGGCTCCCAGGATAAAAGTAACAATTAACGTACTTGCGAAAAATTATAGTAGCTCTAAATATCTATCATTTGAGATTGAAACATAGGTATGATAATAGAGCAATAAATGGAGTTTTTTAACATATAATCTTTTTTTTATATCTCTAACTATAATTAATTAGTGACCTAAAATACAAAAAATGTTACTTTTGTCCCCGGTCTCCCCTAAGTGAAGCTACTTTTCAGAAAATCAAGAAAATTTTCACGGTATTTCAAGAGAAATCTTTTTCCCTATTAATTACATAATTACAGATTATAATTTTATTGTTGCGCGTTATTTTAAAATAATACTTTTTAAATAGAATATATCTCTTTTTTTAAATAAAGTGTGTTAAAACTTTATTTAAAAAGGAATTATGCTCTATCTCAGACACTGTAGAAATCGGAATACTCTTTAGAAGCTTGATTAACTAAAGCTTAAATACTTAAATAGGATCCGGTATCGATCGAATACTCGGAAAATATTAGAATGAGTTAAGTCTTGATGTGATCGTAAATTAGGCGTACCGATGACACGTCGTCGTTCGGGGCGATCGTTTCGTGTGGACGAGGGGGATCGCCACATGGCACGAGCCGACTGGCCGAGGAGCAATAAATGAACGGGGGGCTCCCGTGCCCGTCATGATATGAGGATAGGGCAATCGAAAAGTCAGTGTCATCTGTTGCATCGGTTACATCCTGACCGGCGAGGCATGACAGCAGCAGTGTCGGCGGTGGTCGGCCACCGTAAACGAGGGTGCGCGCACGGGGCTAACTACCCCCTAATTGCCAGGCCCGATAACAACGAGTATACCCCCTCTAACAATCATTTAATGACAGGTTAGATCGGTCCCGGTTAGATGCCGATCGCTCATTTTCGAACTTATTGAAAAGTCCGTGGTCGAGATGCGATTAAAAAAATGCAGAGACAAAATTGATTCGTATATAATTTACTATTTTCGATTTCTAAAAAATTTTGCAGTTCAATATTTTCTAAAAATTGCCATTTTAAGTATTAATTTTTTTTTCTATAGATTGCAATTCTATTGGACAGGAATTGATATCAGACCCTGGCTGGAGCGTGTCTGACGACTGCCCGACCGCGATGAATCCTCGCCAAGATGTCCTTTTGCCAATCTGTCCCAGCAGAAGATGAGCGGCGTGCCGCCGATCGGTCCTTTGGGATTCATCGTGAATACTCGGCGCGCGAGGGGTATTCATCATAGTGGTCATCTGTGCGCCATGTTTCGGACAGGGCGCGTGCCGATAATATGGCGTCCGCGAACGCAATAATTTAGGCAGTCGCGGCCGTGCGGAGTGTGACACGAGTTCAGAGACACGGCGGCGGTAATGCCAGGGCGTACGAATGCCAAGGTAATAATTTATACCGATCGAGACGTAATTGCAACGATATCGCGCACGGCATATGGCAATGTGGCGTGGCTTGTCACGGATGATTAGAACCGCGAGAGGATCCTCGGAGCTTTTTTTCTTATTAATATGAATATCGGCGAAATGGATCTTCGATCGACGAAAACATTTTTCTGGATCTGAAGTTAATTTTTTTCATTGCAACCACTTTTATTCTCGACAATCTTGCAAAATAAATTGAATATTCGATCGAGGAAAACATCTTTCTAGATCTGAAGTTAATTTTTTTCACTACCACTTTTATTCTCGACAATCTTGCAAAATAAATTGAATATTTCTTAGGTATGTATATTTTTTAAATGTATATTTTGTCAGAAAATGTCGCTTGCAAATAATTGCACAGCAAGTTGATGTGAAATATGTATTCTGAATATCGATAGATATCGACATCACGTTTCTCAAGCTATCAATGTCATTTAATATAATATGAGAGAAGAAAAGACTATACATTTCTATCATTTTTATACGAGAGAAAAATATATCTCTACTTAAATTTAAATTTTATTAATTTTCATATAGATTTGCCTCTATAAGAAGAGATTTTCGGCTTGATTAGAGCGATATATAGATCTCCTGGTACGTTAATCTATTGATTATTTTATTCCTTGCAACTGACAATAATAAAAATAATAAAAAAAAGTCCTCACCTAATTTAACATATAGAGCGCTCGGTCGGGCGCTGAATAGCTCGTGAACTGATGGTGAGTTTAGTAATATATGGTTTCTCCTTAACCCTTTCCTTTTTACTTCTCACTTGCGTACCACGCGCCATTATATTATTCCTATAATTTCTGGCAGATCTGCGTGACGCGACTCATCTTCGACGCGACTCTTCTTTCTTTTCATCTCGTATATATATATGGCGTTTTTCTATCGTCTCGAGCGACTTCTTTTTCTATGTGCCTTATATGGATAATTATAAGATTACTTTTATATTACATATAAGGAATGCATCCAGTGAGAAATGTCGATGTTTAATACAATTTCGATGACATCTGTCAACAAACATTGATTGAACATTTGTTCAATCGCGTAAATTATAATATTTATTATTATATAATTATTTTTATATATTATATAATTATTTTTATTATTATACAATTATTATTGTATATTACATAATTATTTTTTTTCAAAGATGTCTCTTCGATTTCTAATGAGAAATTCGCAAATTTGCTGTATGAAATGAATTAAAGTGAGAAATTAATTTTATTGCACACAAAATCAAATCCCACAAGTGTTTCGAGAGGATAGAAGCATTTATTTCACATTAATCGACAAATTTTTGCAAATATATATATGTTGAGAAATATTTTCGGCAGATTGATGGAACACACTTATCGCCTGTCAAAAGTATTAACGCGTTAAAGTGATGAGAGACGTAAATCAATTTCTGTCAGATTTTTAATATTTAATATTTTAACGAGAAAATTATATTTTATTTTTTTAGGAAAATTATATATATATTTTTTGAGGGAAAATTTTTATAAATTATTTTTAGGGACTTTTTTTATTAAACGTTTTATTGTATACAAGGTGGAATATTTTTTATGTGCTTGGCGTATTTTTTTTACCTTTGTAAGGTTTTTTTAGAGGGATTTTATTATATATAAAGAATATTTGATCGAGCCCAATGTTCGGCCGAATGGCGATCGAAAACCGGCTATCTCGTGCAGTTTCTGGCTGAGCAACGAGTTTCTTTGAACGCACCTCCTCCGGGGACATCTTTACCGAGAACTCAGATTATTATATCGGCGATATAGAGCAATACTTATGATTTATCAGATTGCTCTCGCTTGAGGGTATTTTTTCTTTTTCTTTTCTCTTTCTTTCCTTTGACTCTTTGTTGAGAATCGATTAAACATGTTAATTGCATACTTGAGTACTTTTCGTTCATTTTACTTGACGTTATTGTCGCCAATAAGCAAGGAAAACGCACAATCACGTTTCGACGAGTTTTCCCGAGGACTAATTTAATAACTAGCGAGCAAAACTAATCAGTCGGTGTATCAAAGCGCTCGTTTATTTTTCAGCACGCTTTTCCTTAATGAAAGGCATGAAGTTAAGTGACTAAGCAGATCGATACGGAGATTACAGACTGCTCATTAAAACGTCCATCGGCTCATATACACGTTATTCTAGCTTTATTTTTTTTTTCAAATAAAATGTTTTTATATTTAATGCTTGTCAATACGATAAATATTAAGATATCCTTAAAGGTCGCTTAAAGCATCCAGTTGAATGAAATTTATAACTGGTCCTATAAATTGGTCAAAGCTATAATAAAAAGTATAATAATATTCAATTTAAATCCAAAATTTATAGCAGTTAATCAGTTAAGTTAAAAATTGACCACTAACGATATTGTAAACAATTAGTAATTTCTTTCTTAGAAAGAGAGAGTTATTTTTAAAAGAGAGTTTCCTGGGATATTTTTAATAAGATTTAATTTTTACTCTCTTTCTTAGAGAGTTACTTTTAAAGAAATAGATTATTTGAAGACGTAGTCACTGAAAAATCCATGAGAGTTAATCAATTAAATTAAAAAATGGTTACTAACGATATCGTAATATTTCCTTTCTTAGAAAGAGAGAGAATTATTTTTAAGAGAGAGTTTTCTGTGAGATTTAATAAGATTTAAGATTTTTTTACTCTCTTTCTTTATTTTTAAAGAAATAGATTATTTGAAGACGTAGTCACTGAAAAATCCATGAGAGTTAATCAATTAAATTAAAAAATGGCCACTAACGATATCGTAATATTTCCTTTCTTAGAAAGAGAGAGAATTATTTTTAAGAGAGAGTTTTCTGTGAGATTTAATAAGATTTAAGATTTTTTTTACTCTCTTTCTTAGAGAGTTATTTTTAAAGAAATAGATTATTTCAAGACGTAGTCACTGAAAAATCCATGAGAGTTAATCAATTAAATTAAAAAATAACCACTAACGATATCGTAAATAAGTAATTCCTTTCTTAGAAAGAGAGAGAATTATTTTTAAGAGAGAGTTTTCTGTGAGATTTTTTAATAAGATTAAATTTTCTGTGAGATTTAATAAGATTTAAGATCTTTTTTACTCTCTTTATTTTTAAAGAAATAGATTATTTGAAGACGTAGTCACAGAAAAATCCACGAGACGAATTTCGACGCGATTCTCCAAACGAGTTAGACTGATTCTAGTAATTGGTTCCGCGCGTCCTCTTGTTAGTCAACGATCGTTCTCCGATCGTCGAAAGGATTAACGAGTTTACGGATTCACATCGTAGATGATGGAAAAATTCGTCCGACACGGAGTCAGATGGCTATAAAATTGATCTCGTCCGGGGTGCCGACTTTGACACCATAAGGGTAACGAAAGGTGTCCCGGGGAACTTTTGGTTCCCGGCTCGTCTTCTTCGGCTGTACCTGCAGCCTGGAACGAATCGCATCGTCTCCCACGGGACGCGGGATGGACGTTGCGATCTAAATTTGATTTCAAGATAATAATCATCGGGGCCTCTCGACGTACTTTTAACGTACATCCATTTGAATTTTGGCACAATCCACGGAATATCGATATGGACGAGCGGGAACGCGAGGAAAATGAAGAAAAAGGATAATCGAATCTCTCGAGTCAATTTGTTTTCCCGGTCGAAAGGGCGCGATCGGCGCAAATTGTGCCTGAAATCGATTTTCAGCGATCCTTTCGATGCTTGACCGTTTCTGGTCACGCCCTACAGCCTAGTGACCACTCGGTCAAAATCTGTCTCGCAGTCTTTTTCCCTGCTGTCTCTTTGGGAACATATCCGCGCCCTTCTTTCTAACGGGATATTAGCTTTTCTCCTCGGATAGGCTTAGTTAAAAACTATATGTCAATCTATCATTATATCGCAATATAAATTTTATTGATATCGAAGTCATTATTTCTCCTTCTCTTTTTAGCTTATTTTGTTATTACTATTAAAATAATATTTTTAAATTTAATTTTTAAATTTTAATTATTTTTTTACTTATTTCACAATGAAATGATGCACGAGATTTGATAAAAAAGTGTTAAATTGTCACGGAATATGTTTTTAGATTTAATTATATATAATGTATTCTCCTCCTCCCAAGAATGAAAAATCTCTTATGTTTAAATTACCTTAGCGTTTAGTAGATATATCGGAGATCTTTCTCTTTCTCTTTCTCTCTCAGTAACTGCGCCGAACGCTGGTCCGTTCGTTCAGGTAATTAATGATCGCTAATTACTGGACATCTGGTGCTGGAAGGGATCCTTATTTACGACAGGAAGGTGGACGTCTATCTAGAGAAAGAAACGAAAAAGGAAATCATACGAAATCGCTAACGAGCTCTATTGTGGGGCACGTGCCGCTGTCCGCCTACGTATCTCGAAACTTTTTTTCTTCTCGATTTTGCCAATCCAACGGAAGGAAAGGGCTCAATCGAGGGACTTTGTATTTCGATCCGTCTACTTCCCTTCTTTCCGCGGATTGACTTGGACAGCTCGTTCCATCTTCATCTTTCATATCGAAACGGAAACATCGAATTTAGGACGTTGAAACTTTAGAAACTTTCGTCTGTCATTTTTCTAGATTTGTATCAACGAGATAATCGCTCGCTATAAATATTTATTCAATTATTATCCTCTCTTTGCGCTACATTTCCCAAAAATGGAGGAAAAAATTTCAGCTCTTTTTATCGACGATACAAAGAACTATCTGTTGACGTGCGTTGCCTACTTTTTATTTCCGATCTTTTTTTACCTCGCGTCGAAGACGGACAGCCAAAAGACCCCGGGACTCGAGAGAGAGTTCGCGTATAAAGACACATCGAGCTGATCACCGGCACCAGCGCGATAACCGATCCGACGAGAGCATTCGACGTGCGTTAATTGACCATTCGACCGGATCAATCAAAGAGTATAAGCGAACGCCTTTTAAGGACGCCGCGTCATATTCTCACGCGTGCACATCACTCTGACGTCTCACTGTGTCGTTTCACGTCCGCACGTTCCCTTCTCGTTCTCTCGATGGCTCTTATCGCCTTCTTAGGGCCATCGTCGAGATCGTCGTAAGGAATGTTGTCCGCTCGCCCCCGGACGTTGTTCGACAAGCATCCGGGTACGAGTGACATTCCCTTTCTGAAATTCGATGGTCATTTAAGAAAGGGAGCATTATTTTTATTTCGTTTTGATATCGTAGATTAGTATCACGACGAATATCACACATTGAAAAGCAATAATAATAATAATAATAATATTAATATTACGGGATAATTATTATATTTTAAAAATTATTATTATTTTTTTTAGTTTGATACAATATATAAATATGAATAGAAATATGATTTATTATAAATGAAAAAAAGAGATTATTACGAATTATTGCATTTTCTCTTCTTCATGTGTAATGCATTCATTTTGGAAAAAGAACATTTCGAGAATTTGACTTAGCTATAATTTTATACACATAATACATGACATAATACATCATTGATTCAATGACAAATAAATCTTTTTTTGATGGAATATACAGCTGTTAAATAAATAAATAATAAATAAATAAATAATAAATAAATAAATAAATAATAAATAAAAAAATAATAAATAAATAAATAAATAAATAATAAATAAATAATAAATAAATAATAAATAAATAAATAATAAATAAATAATAAATAAATAATAAATAAATAATAAATAAATAATAAATAAATAAATAAATAAATAAATAATAAATAAATAAATAAATAAATAAATAATATACATGTATGTAGTTTATATTTACACATGCTGCGAGAACAATGTACCCGAGTAGTATCAGCAACAGCTGTCGGTTGTCATATGCGCAACGTTACATTAATTTGCGTTCGTCTGTTCAGTCGTTTCGGAAATGAAGAAAGCACACACACAATCGAAGAATAATAAACAGAACGCAAATAATTAGAGCAAAATTATATACGGGATAGCGTCTACGCAATGGCAAGGAATTCTCACGGTATCGAAAAGACACATTTTGCAATAAATACATGTCATCCGCGACTTATACATACCAAAGAGAAAGTAACCGCTGTCGAAGGCGGTATGCGATGACAAAACTGAAAATAACGAAGGCGAATATTCGAGGCAAGTGCGCGGGAATCGCTCGTATCCGGAAGGAAGGGAGAGAGAGGGGACTTTCAAAGGGAAAGGTGAGCAACAAGTGCGTGTGCCGGTCACGCGCCCGCGTGCAGCACCGGAAAATCGACGTTTATGCACGAGATGACCGGAAGTGTATGCGGTATGACATCGTGCGATTCACTCTGCTTAATTAGTCGACACAATTCGTGTGGCTTAAAAAATTGATGAAATAAAATAAAACCATCCATTATAATTGAATTCTTTTCCTTTAATTTTAAACATACAGATCGATATCATTATTAATCACATTAGATTCGGGAAATATTTTTTTATCTATAATTATATTTTTTTTCTTTTTTAATACTTTATTGTGCGATCGATATTTTACAGTATTTATTTTACGTTATTAGTGACGGAACAAAGTTCTATTATGATGAAATAAAATTCTGTTACAACTCTGTGATGGAATTTATATCATTGCAAAAAATTATATTATTGTAGAACGAAAAAAAATGTTTTGCGCAAATAATGAAAGTATCTTCTTCGCAGATATTTTCCATGTATAACACAAGATGGCGACTGCTCATAGATCTTTTATCTGATTAATCTTTTATCTGAAATTCTGATATTTTGCAGAAAATGTCAATTATTAATTATATTTTAATCTGATTTTTCTTGCATAGGTTTTTATTTACAATAGTGTACAAAATCATACAAAATCATGTTATTTATTACAATTAACATCTTATGATTATCTCTGTATTCTATAAATCTAATAAATCAATTGTCTTACGAGATACATGTAATGACATATCTGCTTATTTAATACATTTATAACGCTTCTTATTTATTTATAAAAATCTTTGGTCGATTATACAATAACTCTTTGAATACAATTTTTTGCCATTATTATTCTTTACAATGTCCTTGCTCTTTTAAATTTCTTTGGCGTTTTAGATATTATTAAAGTTGATAATCGTAATAATCTCTTGACTAGATACAATAGTAATAATAAATTTACAATGAACGATTTACAAGTTTTATGACTCGTCAAAGAGAATAGCACAATAATCTTATACATAAAAACTTTCCTTAGCTAGAGAAATATTTTTATAAGAACTAATATAATAAGAGAGAGAAATTATAGTTTAATTTTGCCTAATATCATCGAAAAATAATAAAAAAATTACATTTTTTAAGCTTTAGTGAAATTGAAATATTAATAGAGTAATAAATTAGCTATATATCTTACAATTAAATCTAATACATTTTTAAACTGTCGCTTACTCTTTGGATCTTTAGCTGTTTCGTCTTCTTAAAATATAATATATATCATAAAATACAAACGCACATATTTACCTAAAAAAAGAACTAGTTATTTTTGATGTTTCAATTTAATATGAAAATTAGAAATATTCCAAATTATAAGAGATTATAAAAAATATATATTTTTTGCAAAAATTTGTAGCATATCATATTGTATATTAAAAATATAATTAAACACAAATATAATTAAATTATCGCCACTTATCGCATGATAATGATAGTTATTAGTAAAATCACTCACAAATTATTGTTTATGATGATATGGCTAACTATGCAATTTTCAGTCTTATTACAATATATGCCGTAAATGGCTTGTCACATTTTTGGATATTTATTGAAATATAATCTGTGCGTTTTGATTTATATTCTAAAGTTATATAATAAATTAATGATTAGTAACTACATATTTATCGCTTTCTACAATTAATTAACTATTCATAAAACATTGGCTGTTCGTAAAACGTATTAAACTTCTATGACTGGCTTTTCAATTCTAGAATAGTTCACAATTCAACAATAGTCTAATCCATCTGTTTAGAACCTTGGGGGAAAATTATTTTTAAAGTTAAGAAAATTATTAAAAAATTGTATTCAGATTTTCTTATAAAAAAGGAACAGTTGATTAGATTATTGTTATACATAAGACTTTTTTCTCGAAGATGAGATTCAAGTAATCAAATATTCATCTTCGATGACATGAAATTAGAGCAAACAGAGGATAAAACATACATATAATGGTACTTGCGTTTTCCATTCTATCTCTTGCTATCGTGCCTCTGCAGAAGATCGCACAAGGCGGCTATGTAGCTCTGTGCCATCTGTAGAGTCTCGAACTTGCTGAGCTTGTGATCGGTCCCAAGGCTCGGCACGACCTCGCGCAACTTGTCGAAGGCGTCGTTCAGTCCGTTCATGCGTCGTCTTTCACGTGCATTTGCGGCCAGACGACGACGTTTGAGTACCGTTGGCGACGGTGGGACGTCGCGCGATCTTCGCCGACCTTTTCGCGGGCTCACCGGCGGTGTCGTCGGCATTTTCTGGAAAAAGTTCGCGGTTCGAGCAAATGAATCGCATGTACTTGGCATATATTTTCAATTATTGCTTAATCACTATAAATGTTGTCTTATATAATACTTAATTCAAGGCAATAAAATTGGGCATTCTATTAAATTTTATTTCGAATTAATTGTTTATAAAATAGTTAAGGCTAATGAATATGATTAAGCTTTCAAATATTTTACTCTTGAAGTATGAACAGATGCTGAGTCAATTTTGACTTGTAATAAAATTTCTTTTATATCGCAAAATATTTATATAATTTTATATAATTTTATATAATTTATATAATTTATATAATTTTATATAATTATATATATAATAATATATTATATATAATAAATTTATAAATTTATATAATTTTATATAATTTATATAATTTTAGTTTTATATAATTTTAATTTCATATATATATTATATTCTTAAAATTATATTTTTTTCTTTTTAAAAAATTACTTGTATATAATAATCAAAAAAGAAGAAAAAGTATTTTTAAAATAAAAATTATTGATATTATTATATTTTTGTACAATGCACATATGAAATATTTTTATTCGATTATTATAAAATAGTGTTTAAAATCCAGTGACTGATGTCTTTATTAGCGAAAAATTAATTACTAGTTCCTATCAGAATGACATAATTGATCGTTTTATTAAGTTTTATAATTTGAATTAATAAATTAATAAATTAATAGTTACCTGTGTCGAGATGATGGGTTCCCAGCAACTGGCGCGAGATTCTACGATCGTGATGATTGGTTTGCTATTCTCCAGGGGCTGATACCTCGGTTCCTGCGGAGGAGTCTCGTAGCAGTAGGATGGGGTATGATAGTTCATCGAACTTTCCTCGTACAACATCGATCGCGGCGATTTTGTCTGATCCATCGAATGCGGCGGCTCGTATCTAATAAATTTCCGAGAGAATGACGATTTCTGCACTAAATTTCCTCTCCTAACAAAACTCCTGATAAAGTCTACAGTGATTACCTCTGCGGCGTGACGGGCGTCAGGACGCCATAAGGTCCTCGATCGTATCCCTCCGGGGTCTTCGTGTATTCCGACACTACGTCCTTGGTGTAATCCAACGTCTCGACCTCCCTTCGCGGCGTAAGTTCGTTCTCGTGCGTGCAGTTATCTCTATACGCGATTCTGGTGGAATCATAGCTCGGAGAGTTGTACGGTGATGGATACAGGGGGTCGTAGCTCCCCGCTGAATTGGCGTACGTGGGTGTCAGCATCTCGGACTGGGTGTTCTGGTAATTGCAGTGATGATTCGACAGCAGGGCCATGATTGTAGATTGGTGTTTTAAATCGATTCAGCGAGAATGCTTCGTCAAAGTTGTTTCATTAAATGGGTTTTGTAGCAAAAGGCGAGGAAATACCTTTCACATGAGCGAATTTTCATGATATTTCTGCAATCTTCAAATTTTCTTGATGTCACGCTGAGGAAAGAATTAGAGCACCATCCATCACTGCTGATTCACATTCTATTGAATTTTTAACGCAACCAAGTAATGGTATTTAGGTATCATCAAAATATGTTTCTAGTGCTAGTGTTAATATACATTGCAGTAAATAATTTCACATTTATTTGGTCTTTCTCTTTGGCCTTTTATCGCAAAATTATTGTCGTATTTGCTCGTCCAATTAAATTATAATTGTATATCTAATGAGATATGAATAGTATAAATGTCAAATGTCAAATTTATTATCTGGCACATCACCTCCTACGTGAAACCCGATCGATTTCTCTCGCGTTAATCTCTTCATCGATAATCTTCCTCCGTCCACTTCCAATTTTTTTATCCCGCGGGTCTCGTGAAAAAGAAGCGTCGAGAGTGAACTGTCAGAGACGCTCGTCGAGTTGGATCGGTAAAAGGGCACCAGGGTGGACACCGGTAGGTCCGATCCTCGCGGTGTAAAGGCTCGAGTTTGAGTGCGCTCGGCGCGTGCCGGAGCGTCCGTCAGCAGATCAACATATGGTACCCACCTTGTTTTCTACCTATCCATATAAACGATGCGTACACCTGGCAGCGGCTCATTCGGCTTCCTTCTGCACCCCTCTTCTCCTCAGGTTGTCCGATGACCGCTTCACAGACACGCCCGCGCTGCGAGCCACCGCGGTTCGCCAAAAAGCGGTCGGTGGCCTTAAACAAAAAGGAGAAAAAATGCGCCGATTTTAAAATATATTCTATTTATTATCGCTATAGTAAAGATGTAAGAAGAGCGAAAATTGACAAAATAATATCGATAATTTTTTATTTTTATGCGATGTTGATTAGAAGTTGATTGAGAAGCGTGTCGAGTTTTTCATCCGAAAATAATTGTTACGAACTTGTCGAATACTTACGCGGATGATGAGTCCATTACAATATCGCGGATACTCCTTATGAGTTTTCCGACGTTGATCCGATGACAAAGTAATGCGGCGATATGTAATTAATTTTTAATTTCCGATTTCCCGCCTTTTTTCTTCCTCCGTTGTCAGCGTTCGGTTCGTCACGACGACCGATGGCGGAACGACAGATGCCTTCACAATAGAAACCACGCCACGTGTAATAACTATATGTGTATTATATTCGCCACATTTGTGTGTAGGCAGTATGAAAAGAACAACGAAGATGAACCGCGACGGGAAGAGGAAACCGGGCATCACGATCCTCGCAAACGCGGTTTCTCTCGTCCTTTATAATCTGAAAATATATAGACTAAAATAGCGTACGATTGCAGGTTTTAAATTCAATTACGATCCATTGCTAATCAAGATTTTTCTTTTCAAATGATCGCATGGATCGATAAATCGATATTACATAAAAATGTATTCTAGCGTTAGAATTTTTGATTCGTACAGGAAACTTAGATAGATATTAAAGTGATAAAAAAACAATTTTATGTATTTTCGTCTCGATTTATTTGAATTTATTATTTCTAAGAAAGATAGGATTAATATCCTATTAAATAAAAATATTAGATTCTATCCATTATTTCGAAATTGTATAATATTGTCATATCAGATAGAATCGAATTTTTCAAAATCACCGATGTTTCCTCAAGTTTTTATCGCAAAATCAAAAAGGCAGCGACAAGTAAAAAGAGAGAGGATATTTTGATAGAATTGAATAGTTTTTAAATTCCGAAAGTTGAGATAAAATATGAACAGCTGATATACAGGGTGTTTCATTTTAATCGCCCCAGGCAAATATCTCGAAAAATATGGAAATTATGAAAAAATGTTTCGGACAAAAGTTGTATGGTTTCGAGGAGGCCATAAGATAGTACCATTGGTTTGACCTTGAAGAGTCATTTGAAGGTCATGTGAAGGTCACTTCAATTTTTTTAAATAGAACATCCTATATATTTTTGCACATTCTTGTAGCTTATCTCGAGAGCTTTCCAAAACACTATAATTAAGTACCTTTTCGTTAAGTACTTTTTGAGTTATGAGGCTTGAAATAATTTCTTAATTTTACATAAAGCATAAAATATCTTGTAAAATATTCATTTTTCGATTATCTTACCTTAATACTTTTACGTACAAAATAATGAGAGGAATCAATTGGTGTAAAGAAAACATATAATTGTTTCGAAAAAAAAAATGTAATTGTTAATTGCAAATTACATTTTTTTTTTCGAAACAATTATATGTTTTCTTTACACCAATTGATTCCTCTCATTATTTTGTACGTAAAAGTATTAAGGTAAGATAATCGAAAAATGAATATTTTACAAGATATTTTACGCTTTATGTAAAATTAAGAAATTATTTCAAGCCTCATAACTCAAAAAGTACTTAACGAAAAGGTACTTAATTATAGTGTTTTGGAAAGCTCTGGAGATAAGCTACAAGAATATGCAATGACAAATAGTAGGTTCCATTTAAGAAATTTAAGGTGACCTTTATGTGACCTTCAAATGACTGTTCAAGGTCAAACCAATGTTACTGTCTTATGGCCCCCTCAAAACCATACAACTTTTGTCCGAAACATTTTTTCATAATTTCCATATTTTTCGAGATATTTGCCTGGGGCGATTAAAATGAAACACCCTGTATATACATAAAGGATGTTTCATTTTTATCAAAATTTCGAATTTTAAAATGAAAATTATGTCGGTATATAATTCTTATTTTGCACGATTTTAAATAATATATCATTGAATAATTTAATGTACGTTTTTTTCTTCTTATAATCATTATTTATTTTCAATTTCATTTATTCTGGATTATTGTCAATTATTTTTATCATAATACATGACACATGGCGATATAATGCGTTCATAAAATATCAAGAATATCTGAGTATCTCACATGATCAATCACTATCGATACGCGATCGATTGAACATCTTGTAGATAGAGGAATTGTAAAAGCGGATGATGCGAATAGAAGATCGACAGAAGAAGGAAAGGGAGGGAAAAGACAGTAGAATACAACGGTCGCGTGCTGCTACCATCACAAGGCCCACTCGCCTTGAGACAATTAGCGATATCCATCTCCCTCGGGGACCTACCCCTCGGAACGGAACGGAACGGAACGGGCCCAGACTCGGCGCGCGTGGCATCCGTCTACGAAAGCATAACGAGAGGAGCCGCAAGGTGCCGACCAACCGAGGGCGGGAGATTTCGGGATAAAGATGCGCACGGCGCCGGAAGGAAGCTCTCCAAGAGATTGCATCCGAAACAAAATCTTCATGTTCGATTTTCTATCATAAGATTGAGATGTGCCAACGTCAGCAGCAAGATCCGAAGATAGAATGATTCCAAACTTCAAATTTTTATTCTTAAACTAGAGTAAAAAATAATAACATAAGAACGTCTCAAACATTTTAGAAAAGTTCCTGAAAGTGTGATTTTTATTTATAGATAATTAATAGCATAAGATAATTAAATTATATTTATAGATAATTAATAGCATAAGATAATTAAATTATAAGATAATTAATAGCAGAGACAAGGAAATATAGAAAGCATCAATAAGAAGCTTATGATGACGAAATCTGACAGAAAATGAAATATTTTTTTACTCGAAGAACGATGCGTACAGCTGTCTTTCGATTTCTTCGTTGCAAATGAAATAAAAGCGACGTTGGATGAAAATTAATTACACATGTCTCTCTCTTTATCTCTCACGTACGCACGTGCGCGTTTGCGATGTCGTTGATAGAGGATTTTTAATAATTCTATATGAATCGCGATACAGTTTGGGGGAAGGTGTAAGGTGTTGGTGAGGCGGGAGATTTCGTGATAAAGTCGAGGGGAAGGGAACTCGAGTGCACTCGAGGAGAAACACACCTTGCAATCGGACGAGCAAAGTAATTTAATCGATACCGAATGGACATTTAAACATGTCCGACAAACAATATGCGATTTTTTTCGAAAGATATATTGCGAACTATTTAGTTATAAATATATATTGAAAAAGAAATTCTATGCACGTATATTTTTCCGTGATAGCGGATAAATTTTTAAAACTTCAACCATGATTAAAAGTACCCTCGTCATACAATCATTAACCTTTCGTCAGCTTTCTATTTAATTCCACATCCAATTAAAAACTTTATCCATAGGGTGGAGTGCGTGACGAGCGCGTGATAGATCGACTATTGCTGTTTTCAGTTTCGACACTTTCGGGAACAAATCGTTCTCGAAAGCCATATGGCACTATAACCACGTGGAAAAATCCTGAACCTATTAAAATTTCGTTATGATATTCGAATTGCGTCGCACATTATTTGCGGTACATTTTACGGAGTAATTATATATAATTATATATAATATTTAAAACGCACATATGTGTGTGTGTGTTTAAAAAAATATTATTTTAAGAGTTTTTCGAAAATAATATAATGATACATTGATTGTAGATGTATATGTATGTTATACATATAATATACAGGGTGTCTGATAACTTTTTGCAGTCCCGAAGTGTGAACGTAGATTGGTTCAAATTAAGAAGGAAGGTCCTCCCAGAAATATGTATTTTACATATATATGTAAAATACAGAGATAATTTTTGAAATGCGAAGCTAGATTAACAAACTAAAAAGAAAGGTCCTATATCATTTTGTAAAATTCGCAAAAAAGTGGGATATAAAGAGGAAGAGGACATCCACACACACGCACACAATCAGAGCGATCTGTCTTAGACCTTTAAATATGTACTTACGTACAAGAGTAGCGTAAAACTCTGCTATTGTTGACACCCTGTATAACATCACACGGAATGTATATAACAACATAAATATATAACAATAATAATATAACAATATAACATACGATAACATAACATTGCTTTATTTAATTCGATATTTGATAATTATATTATTTATATTATAATTTTTTTTTTAATTTATATATATAATTCTTTTAAATTTATATATTTATATTTTTATATATTCTTATAGAAATAATTATACATACTAAATTGCAATTTCCCATATCCATGTCGCGACATTTGACATTCTTCATCAGACATTTTTTTCTACAAATTTTCCTTATGCAAAAAAGCAAAGCCTTTGCTCATGTATCGTCGTTACTTGACAATAATGGATATATTGATTAAGTGTTTTCGGTTTTGCTCTTTCTATATGTTCTTCAGTTCATCGATGCGTAATAAAGAAAGAGATTCAAGACAATATCAGATGAAGAAACATCCTGAAAATTGATACTTTCAATTTAAATGATGAGTAATAGAGACAAAGTGATAGGAAATTTTGATGATTTTATTTTACATAAACGAACGTCAAACTACAGTATTAGCTATATTCAGCAATCATTTGCATTGGCTATAAGTATAATTGGCAGAATGGTTGCAAAAGTCGAGCTACATAAAGAATTGTTAACATAGTAAGATATGACTAGTGGACATGGTAGGGATCAAAGGGCTCCTATGATGCTTTCTCTCTCAATGCTCTAACTTAAGGAAAATGGATTTCTTCGATGGTCGTAACTACAGAGTGAATAAAATTTTGCTGTCAGCAATTGGCCAATGGCCTTACCAATCGTCCAAGACGAACTATATTATAACTATTGTCATAACGACTATAGCCTGTTCGCAACTTCTTACGAAGGTATAGTAACGATTAATGTTGTACAGCTTTTATTTCGGAAAAATAAATCCGTAAACCATCACTATCTCATTTATCTGCTTGTATTGGATTTAATTTTATTTAATTACTTTACTTATTTAATTACTTTATTATTATTTTATTATTTGGATTTAATTTAATTATTTTCCGTCCTCGTAATCGCATTGATTACTTCGTTTAAGTTTTGCAGTATGTTCTCCTATATTCACGACATGGAAATCGTAATCGAGTGCCTTACTCCGATAATGATTGACATATCAGGTATAACGAAAATAATGAATTCCATGTTATGTGTGAATGAGGTAGGTGCTATTATCATGTACTTCTCTCGGAATCGCTTTTATTCCTGTAATACAGGGTGTCCTAGACCACCCGTACACCCCTTTTCTTTCAAAAACTAAGCATTTTAGAGAAAAACGTTTTCGACAAAAATTGTATGGTTTTGAGGGGAACATAAGATGGTGTCATTGGTTTGACCTTGGATGGCATCGTTAAGGTGAGGTCAAGGACACCTTTAATTTCTTAAATGGAAGCACCTATTTTTTATTGCATATTCTTATAGCATATGTCGAGAGCTTTCCAAAACACTATAATAAAGTATTTTTTCATCAAGTACTTTTCGAGTTATAAGGCTTGAAATAATTTCTTAATTTTACATAAACCATAAAATATCTAGTAAAATATTCATTTTTCGATTATCTTACCTTAATACTTTTATGTACAAAATAATGAGAGGAATCGATTGGTGTAAAGAAAACACAAAATTGTTTCGAAAAAAAAAATGTAATTTGCAATTAACAATTACATTTTTTTTTCGAAACAATTATGTGTTTTCTTTACACCAATCGATTCCTCTCATTATTTTGTACATAAAAGTATTAAGGTAAGATAATCGAAAAATGAATATTTTAATAGATATTTTATGGTTTATGTAAAATTAAGAAATTATTTCAAGCCTTATAACTCGAAAAGTACTTGATGAAAAAATACTTTATTATAGTGTTTTGGAAAGCTCTCGACATAAGCTATAAGAATATGCAATAAAAAATAGGTGGTTCCATTTAAGAAATTAAAGGTGTCCTTGACCTCACCTTAACGATGCCATCCAAGGTCAAACCAATGACACCATCTTATGTTCCCCTCAAAACCATACAATTTTTGTCGAAAACGTTTTTCTCTAAAATGCTTAGTTTTTGAAAGAAAAGGGGTGTACGGGTGGTCTAGGACACCCTGTATATTCCAAACATACTGTCAACACAAATCTTTCACTCAAAAATAATTTACACAATTGTAAATTTATACAGATGAGAACATTGCTTGATCAAATACAAGCTGATTTTCGCTCGTTAAGAAACTCTAGCGATATAAAAATTCTTCAAAAGTATGCGGACAGCGGCAGAAAATTCTCGATTATTTACATTTGTCAGTAAATGACGATATAAAAAATTTTTGATATTTATTTAATCAATCAACAATTGTCTATATTTTTGTCTACATTTTCTTTCTAGATACGTTATATATAATAATGGTAATATTTATGTTGACGCCTTTGCCGGCGTTAATTCTTCACGTTGCTAATGAAACTCGACCAATGTTGCACAGAGTCGAATATTACGTCGATATGGATAAATATTACTTTCCGATTTTAATTCACGGGTATCTCACCGCTTTAATCTGCGTCACTTCCATCATCGCGACCGATGCCATGTTAGTGATATTTGTGCAACACGCTTGCGGAATGTTTATCATAACCGGGTGAGTAATTGTCTTCTTTAGAAAGAGAGATTTGGTGAAAGAGTTGTCTCTTAGATTGATCATCGTTATTCTAATAGTTCACGAATAAAACGAGCGTTACAAGGGGAATTGACAGACGCCAATCTTTCGGTTGTGGAGGATAAGGCATATCGAAATATGATACAATGTGTTCATGATCATAGAGCTGCTATAAGGTTTGTATCATTTGTATACATTTGTTTTGCGATTTTTATTTTCCCTTGAATATTTCCTCGAACGACGAAATCTGGGTCAATTTTGACTTCTGACAAAAGTTTTGTTATACATGCTGTAGAATAATATTTATAATGGATTTTAATTATAATAATATTTATACATTATTATTTTATATGTCTTTACCTTTAAAAAAATACTATCAATATAATTAATATAATAATATTTATGATAATTAAAAAATACTATTTATATAAAAAATACTATTAATTAAAAATTAATTATAATACTATTTATTAAAAAATACTATTTATATAATTAATATAATAATATTTATGACAATTAAAAGAAAAAGAAAAAGTATTTTTCAAATAAAATTAATTGATATTTCTGTAGATAAAATACATAACACAGGTAAAATATTTGTTTCGACTATCGAACATGAGTTTTACAAAATAATTTTAAAATATTCTTTTAAATTTGTCATTAGTGACAAATGTCCCAATGTCCGACGAGGAATCAAATGCTTCGTTTGTTTCTAAATATTAAAACAAATAAATAATCCCACGAATATTCTTAATTGGTCAATTTTTATAATATCGAGTGTGTCACATTTTTCTTATATTTGAATCAAGGCTCGTCGATCTCATAGAAGCTGCATATTCCAAATATATTTTGTTTCATACTGGACTTAATATGATAGCTATAAGCATCACGGGTGTTGGGGTATGTGTGTGTCTCATATTTATTATTATGGTAATATTATTATTATTATTATTACATTATGGTAATTTATTATTATGGTAATCAATCAATAATGAATATCGTCAATTAATTTAGCAATAGATCGTTAAATATAAACAATTGGATAAATAATATCGCGAATCCACGATTTATTTATATATGTATATTAAAGGCACATAAACTCTCTTTCCATCGCATATAGTATAATTAAATATCATTATTCGATTTATTACATATGTTAAATTATTATTTAGATATTTATAATATTATTTTTGAGATAGAATGTTTACTCAGTTTCTATTTGCAAAATATAATTATTGTTTAGGCTGTGACAAAATTGAACGATCCGTCTGAACTTTTTAAATTAATAGCAGTGTCGTGGGCGCTACTATTCCATCTATGCTTGGAATGTTTGAATGCTCAGAAATTAATGGATTATAGCGGATATCTCCTTCATACTAGTCTGTACGTATATTATACGTAAAAAAATAAGATACTTACTATTAAATTCTGTGAACGGGAAATGATACTTATAACGCATGAGGATAACAATTGGAAATTTGAATGGCTCAGTAAAGCTGTTAGAAAATTTTTCTATAATTGCAGAGTAAATTTAAACTGGTACGATGCATCTCCTAGAACGAAAAAGCTCGTTCTTTTCATGATGATGAAGACTCATTCGCCTTGTGTATTAACGGCCGGCGGTATGTTTGTTTTATGCATGGAAACATACGCTACGGTAAGATAATTCGTTTCGAGCTTGTAATTAGACGACACAGGATATATAATAATATTTATATAATATAATAATATTCATTAAAATATTCGGAAAAATTAATTACATTTTATATCCGTTCTTCGATATAATTAAAATACATTTCTTGAGATCAATTTTTAATTTTATATATAATCGGTCAATTTTATATTTTAATTTTTTGTACTTACAACGTCGATCGTTTTTCTCTTCAAGATTGTGAAAACTGCTGTATCATATTTCACTTTCCTACGCTCGGCGCAATAATGGATTCTCCCTTTTGAAGGTTGACAATGTTGAAATATCAATAATATCAAGAAACAGCAATTAACGACCATGAGCTAAAAAATTTAATCTGAAATGAAAAGCAATCGCTTTAATAAATTATTTGTCAAAATTGTATATCAAGATTATTAAATAAATGCGAATTGTATAACAAATCATTGCATTTACATCACTATATCGCATATGCATAAATATAGTTTTTTATAAAATACCATTATTTTCAATAAGCATTTTTATATCTGTGTCGTAATAATTAGTCTTATGCGTTATCTGATTATTCAAAATAATTCAAGTCTGACATAGATAGATGATATATTTCCATCTCTCAAAAATCGAGTTGCGAATGATTCTTTTAACTTTACATGTATCATGCAGCAAGTATTAATCGGAGCATTATCGTGTAAAGCGTATTCCACGAAAAAACGCAAAAAGGTAGCAGGACAAATTGAATAGAACAATCTTATGACGATAGGAAGTGAATTAAAGCGAAATTCGCATTGACCTCTGCTTGTACGAGGAACAATCGCGAGATTCAAGCGAAACGTTGTGTATGCACTTTTAACTTTCCGCGGAATAGAATTTTTAACTCGACCCCTTGTATCGTACTCGATTACAAAAAAGAATATGACGTACGGTGCGCCGAGAATTTATCTCCCCCTTTAAGTATATGTTACGATGTGTATCGATCCCATTCCGCGTCTGCGGTACTATTTTTCTCAATTACGCGTCGTGTCCAAACGGAATGCCTAATGAGGCTTCTGCCCCCTTTTGCGCCTTTTTTGTCCGATCGCAAGTGCAGTGCAGTGTCATACTTGCTACGGAGTAGTCGACATGGATAGTGTTCAAGGCCAGTATATGCGTATCAATCAGATGTTAATGTGCTTCATCGGCCAGTGGCCGTATCAGGAGATTTGGGAAAAATTTCTGATCCAAAGCATTTTCGTACCCGCGGTTTTCTCTCAGGCTGTTGTTCAGGTAAATCCTTGTCACCTCCTAAACTTCTTAAGAATAAAAATATTAAATATATAACGAAATAACATACACAAAGAGTATAGATTATAAATTGCATTAATTAATAATACATCTATAAAAAGGTGAACCAAAAAATGTTTCTCTCTCTCTCCAAATCAGAAATTATATTTAAAAAAATTATATTTAAAAATCCAATTAATTATATAATAATTATATATTAATTATATACTAATAATATATTAATTATATATTAATTATATACTAATTATATATTAATTATATATTAATTATATAATAATTATGCTTACTTCAAAATTTTAAATTAGTGCGAATTATTATTTTCGAGGACAATGTGATGGATGGATTTTTTGATGAATTTAAAATTGCAAAAAATATACGTATTGTATTTTCAAAGAGATTTTCCGAATTTATCTTTTTGCAAGATCTTAAATAAATATTAAATGTAGAGAGTCCCAACTTTGAGAAATTTTGCAGGGCGGTGGCATGATCGCCGCGTGGTTCGCAAGTGATACCGATGCGTTTATGGAAGGTTCGTCGCCTTTCGTAATTAGTTTAATGTGCATCTGTAAACACATTAACTATGTATACAATCATGAACAGGTATGTTTCTTTCCGAAGACTCGACGTCATTCATATGCCTCGTTATACGGTATTTAAGCATAAGTATTCGTAAATATAGATGAAAAGACTCGTGATTATAATGGCGGAGGATTGGAATATTTACTCAAAATATAGCTACGAGTACGATATCCTGTGTAAAAGTTACGCGATGGGCAGAAAAGTCACGATTGCTTACGCAGGTAAAAATCACATCGAAAATTCCACGACATTATTTCGAGATTCCAGAATCACATTTCGATCGATTATATGCGAGTATAGAATTTATGCATAAAAAAATAATTGACTTTTAAATATTTTAAATAGAATTGACTTTTAAATATTTTAAATAGAAAAAATAAAATATAAATAAAAAATATATCGCGTATATCCTTTAAGCAGATCGACACGAGTCGTAGGGTGCGACCCTTGATTGATGCATTATTTACAGTCTCCTTGTACGGATCGATGACTCCCTTTCTGGTTGTACCGGTGATAATAAACACTGCCAGTTATATGGGTCTGTACAACATTTCCGATAAGCCTCTGATGTTTCGTACGGAATACTTTATAGATTCGCAGAAGTATTACTATCCGTTACTGGTGCACTCGTACATCGGCACCCTCGGTTTCGTCACGATCGTCGTAGCGATCGATTCGATGTTGGTGTTTCACGTACAGCACGAGTGCGGGATGTGCGAGATCTTAGGGTAACTCCGCAATAATGGCACACTTTGTAAGACCGAACAGCATTCTCATCCGAAGTGCATTTCATACTTCGAGAAATTTGCATCTAAATATCTCTCTGCGAGAAATTCCGACGATGTTTATCTCATCTCGTGTGAGAAACACGCGTTTCTTATCCTTTATATAAATTTTTTATATAATATATAGGAGCAATACATTTTCTCGTCATGTAAGTCGGTTGAATGAGGGAGAAAGAGATTGTGTAATAAACATCTATCATTATCCATAGAATGTCTTATTAATGCGTACGTTCCTCAAATTCATCTCATCCAGTACGGTATCAGTAGATTAACATAAAATTACAATCACGAGAATAAGCGATATTAAAGTTTTTAATGTTTTAAGGCTATCTTTATGATTAAATTTCAACATCTTTGGACTCGGTTATACCTAAGATACGTTCATTAATGAGCATTTTTTAGATATCGACTAACACGGATTGTTGATACAGCCTCCTTAAGCACAGAATTGCATCCGAGCAAAGAGGCTTCATCGTATAGAAATGTGAGAAATTGTGTAATCCTGCACAACCACATAATAGAGTTAGTATATCTTTGAACTATGCTTTATATATTTCTTCGTTTTTTATTTCATATTTTTTATATAAATAAATATATAAAGCTATAAATATATAAATATATAAATTTATATAAATAAATATAAATAAATATATTTTTTTAAATAAATAAATATAAATAAATATATTTTAAATATATTTATTTATATTTATTTACTTGAAAAAATATATTTATTTATATATATTTTAATTAATATAATTTAATATTTTATAATTTATTTACTTATATTTATTTATTTAAAAAAATATTTATTTAAATATATTTTAATTCATATAAATAAATATATATTTTTTTAAATAAACAAATAAATATATTTTTTTTGTTTCTTACACGCATATGTGTAAATGTATGTGAAAATAGAAATTTATAAATTTACATATATGAATAGATTAATATTATCTGCTTTGTTTAATTAATTATGATCTAATCTAATTTCTCTTTCTGATATAAATATTGTTCAGGATTAATACATATGTTTGATTTATATTTTAAATTCACATACGTTCTTATATAAATTTATATAAATTGTATTAATTTTTCTCTTACATTAAGGTACGCTAAGCGTGTCGAAAAAGCGAATACGACATCATATTTTTTTCAACTAGGTTTTAACATGATGGGCATGACTTTCACAATATTCCAGGTTAGTGCTGGAAACAGTACAAACTCTCGCAAACATAATTACTGATCAATTGAAAAATTTTAGATTTAAATATTATCTTTTTAAGATTGCACTATCTTGCTCAAGATAAAATATTTATAATTATATTAATATATGTAAATATGATAAAAAAGTTCTTATTACGAGTTAGGCAGTGGTAAAGTTAACCGATCTAAAGGAGGCTTTGCGATTCATGTCGTTCACGGTATGCTTGTTTTCCGTTCTTTTTCTCGAAAGCTGGCCGGGTCAACAACTATCAGACTATACCGATAAAATTTTTGCATACACGTGAGTATCGCTGTAAACACAATTGCGCTCTTTGTAGCTAAAAGCGATTTGGCTGTAACTAACATTGTTATTCATTATATTAATTTTATAATTAATTAATAAATTAATTTATATTAGATTAATTTTATGTTATTTTATATTATGTTATTCATTATAATAATTTTATAATTAATTAATAAATAAATTAATATTATATTAATTTTATAATAATTAATTAATTATATTAATTACATTATATTTTAAAAGCAATCGAAATCTGTGAGGGTGCACTATGTATCCAGACTAGTATACTCGATTTATAGTATTGCATTACAAAAACACAGACTTGCTAGAATGATTCAAATAAAATAGATCGTTTATAAAATAAAAAAAAAAACATTATTTGACACGTCGATATTTCAGGACCGACGGAAAATGGTATCAATCTTCACTAAGAGTGAAGAAGGTGATTGCTATTATGTTATTGAAGAGTTGCATGCCGATTAGGATAACTGCAGGCAAATTGTACACTCTGAACTTGGAGAACTTCGCTGCAGTAAGCGAGTTTCTTCGAATAAAATTTAACGCTACAAATCTTAATTTATTATCTTTTCTTTATTTTTAAGGTCGTACGATCATCGTTCTCTTACTTTACCGTCCTCTGTTCTATGCAGTGAGCGTTGCAGCTAGAAAACTTTATCTATTACTATTATCAATGATGACAGTTGCAAGCAATATCCGTTTGCTCGACAATTACGTGAGTTACAGCTGTATAATTAATAAATTAGAACTCGGAGAGGGATTACCTGTGTGAGAAAGATGCGCGACAATCGAAGTATCTAACTTAAACACTTAGATAATCTAAATATTGTTGGCCAGATTAGTATTAATATCTAGGAAAGAAAAGGCATATAATTTAGCTACATAAAATATTTGTATGGAAGAAAGTTTATAATAAGATACATATCTTCTAATGAATGAATGAATTATTAAATCATGTTGGCCGCTAATATGTCTCCTAAATTGTCTATCACGATTACATTTTTATTGCACAGACCGTAGAAGCGTAAAATATGAGAAAGCTGTACGCATTACCTTAAATAAAATTTCATATTATTGAGATAGAAAGAGGGATTTTTCTTGCAAACTCACCGTGTTAAAGGTTACATAGGACAACACGATAAGTTTTCCTGCAGTTATCGTCAGTGGCTTTTTGCTTCTCATCATGATCATTATCAAAAGCTTTTGCGATACTACAGGCATTCTGTACCATTGTAATTTGTATCTGCAAACATAAACTGCGTTATTGTCCATCTATTCTAAAAGATTTCAAGTTAAATATATTTTTGATGGATGCATTGGTGCGAAAGATAAATTGATACTTCATACAGTTTCTACGATATACAGGGTGTCTGATAACTTTGTGCAATCCCGAAGTGTGAAGGTAGATTGGCTTAAATTAAGAAGGAAAGTCCTCTACTGTTTTGCGATATTCGCAATAATTAACGAAAAATTAATTAAAGAAGATCAGCCAATCCATGCGAGTATAAGCGCGCGGCGAGAAAGGCCGTCCCACTGTAACTTGATACTAGGCGCTCGGCGTTTCAGCGTTACGTTTAGTGAGTAAGCTCCGCCCACGGCTTCGCCACGCGCTTATACTCGCATGGATTGGCTGATCTTCTTTAATTAATTTTTCGTTAATTATTGCGAATATCGCAAAACAGTAAAGGATCTTTCTTCTTAATTTGAGCCAATCTACCTTCACACCTCGGGATTGCAAAAAGTTACCAGACATCCTGTATAAATTTAATTTATTCGCGTATCTACACTATCTATATTTGTAACGAACACAATACGATTTATAATCTTTACTGAAAAAAATGTACTCCGGATATTATATCAAACGTACGCGGATTCATGCACCTTTTCGTTGCAGTCTATGATCTTCTGACCTTGCCAATTTTCAAAAAACGTATTAAGCATAAGCGCGTTGAGATAACTAGCGTATGGCAAAAGACGATTGATGTTTTCCTTATTTGTCATTAGCTAGAAATTTTTTTATCACATACATGTGATTGTATATATTTGTGAATTCACACATAGTTATTAAATATAAATTACCTGAAATCCTACGATACTTAACAATGACCCATTAACTACCATGTGTATGAAAAATGGTAATCTGTAGAGTGATTCTATAGCAGTGGCGAATCTAGCGTAATGCGCAGACACGTCAATTTTTTATTATTGATTATTTATGAAAATGATTTGAATTATCACATATACAAGTGTATACTAACTCTATCGCTTCTGTGTGCCTTCGAACGCTGTACACGATATTCGAATAACATTTATTCCGCGCGAATGCCGTTATTAAATTGTTATCAATATCATTGTCTTCAAATTCGAAGGCCCTTTCCAAACGATATCTAAAATTCAATATCGTGCACAAATGTTGAAAAATCGATGCTTTATAATTATGACTACATAAATTTTATTTAAATACATTAAATGAGTACATAAATTTTATTTAAATACATTAAATGAGTACATGAATTTTATTTAAATGAATTTGAGAATCTTGAGAAAAGAGAATTTAATATTTTCGCGGATCCATCAAACTTACCTCAGAGCTGCAAACAATCCACAGCAATGCTGAACGCACGCCAAATACAAGACGTTGAACGCAGTCAGTAATATCGTGTAATATACCTCGCATATGGAGCATTGTATGAGAAGTGGGATGTAGTGCATTTGTAAATCAAGCATGTAGTTGATGCGATAGGTAGATTGTGCCTCCTGCGTCTGATTTGACGCGTCGATCGTTCCAATGGATGTCTCGTAGAAAAATCTAGTTATCAAAGGCGTCAGTGCGAAAATCACGGCATGGCCAACTATAGTACCTGATAGGTATGAAAACATTAAAGAGATTTCTAGACTTTAATAAATGATTATCGTTGGGGGATGGAAATAAAACATATATTTATTATAACGTATCGTTTTATCGATATATTAAAAGATGTTCTACGAGAAGTGAAATATTTAAAAAATTGAATATCGAGTAATTTTCTGGAATTAATTACTACAGAACGTAAGTGCAAAATTACACAAAGTTTTTTAAAAGATATATTTTTAAAATTCTATGTGTAGAGTCCATTAAAAATAAAAAAATACTTTTTCAAATTTACATTTTACGTTTTGCTTCTGATCAGATTTAATTTGTATTATTATTGTTATATTATTGAATTAATGAATTTACCTGCATAAATGTAGCTAAACTTTCGCGCAAATAGTAAGTACGAACGCAAGATTTTAGTTTCCTGGTCCGTCTTCGGAGAACACCAATGCTCTTGTATTTTCATCAGAAGCATCTTGATCTGAAGCTCGAAGTCAATTTAAATACGATGTCACTCGATAACGTTCTATTGTTATCTTAATTGTGCTTCAATTTTTTAATTAAAATGACGAAAGCACCGCCTTTATTTACACACCTTAGGTAATTTATAAACTGTGTAGATCAATTTAAACGTTGATGTTATGGAGTAAAATAGCATCGACAGACAGTCGAACACTTCGAAAAAATCAGGCCAGACTTTGAACAAACATAGCAGCTGTGTTTGCCACAAATATATTAGAATTTCGGAGATTAATATAATTTCGATTTCGTACAGTAATGTGTACAAAGTGTAAAAAATCGTCGCATTTCCTCGGTTGAATTTTTAATTCCCATTTCATATAAAAATATTTAAAAAAGAAAAAAATTATCTCTCGCGCAAAATATTACAAGGAAGCTGAAGTGCACATTTATTTGAGAAAATTGCGACTGATATTTTTTTACAATCTGTGCACAATTCTTTGAAATAATGAAACACTCGCCCCTTCTTTTTTCTTTTTTTTTCTCCCGATGTACCTCGAATATCATCACGGATACGAATAGAAACGTAAATCCGATGTACATCGCGCAACGTTTACGTAGCTCTTGAAAGGGCCATACACCACAAATAGTTAACAGAATGCGGAGATTGTTGTAGTTCGACTGACAGAAGAAATCGTTGACATTACACATGTTACTCTTTTTTGCCGCTGACAGTTTGATGCGAGTGAAATTCATTTAACTTATGCGGAGGTCTGGATTAGGTTTGTCTCTCATAAAAAATTCCGTTTAATGTTGATTGCCATGTGTATGCGACATGCACATGTTGTCAACACATTCGCGCTGGGAAACAAGCTGTTAGGGGCTATTTGCGATCGATTGCGAAATTATGTGCAGTTGGCTATATTTAAAGGTATCGAGGATTAAAGTATTTCTTTTGCAGATTGCGAAACAATACAAACATTGATT
Organism: Camponotus vicinus; assembly: GCF_025532165.1. Taxonomy (NCBI): domain Eukaryota; kingdom Metazoa; phylum Arthropoda; class Insecta; order Hymenoptera; family Formicidae; genus Camponotus; species Camponotus vicinus. Next base: position 7,573,635 of record NW_028141949.1, read on the forward strand.
GCATTAAATAAAAGACAGAATTTTGAGATTAAAAGGAACTCTTATCGATTCTCTCTATATCTTGGTACCGTTGCAAGTAGATTTTCAATAAACTCTATGAAAGAGAATCGTATGAATTGAAAATTATAGAAAAGATTATTCTACAAATTTCTTTTAGCAGATTTTAATTTTTCTCATGCCTTGAAAGAAATGACATCGTGTGATAAAAGTGAAAAGTATTTCAATTAGTTTATTTTATTGCTGTTAATAAAAGTTTTCGAGTCTATTGCATGCAGTCTTAGTTATTCAAGTATTACATCTTCTACATGTGACTTATATAGTTTCATCATGAATTATTGCTAAATATTAATATTATTTATTAAAATTTTATAACTTATAAAAAAATTACTGATAAATAGTAATAGTAATTATGAAAAATTGCTCATGTCAATAAATATTTGTATGACAATTTTCAAAAAGTTAAATTAGTTTCTTGTTTTAAAAAAACTTTTTTTATTGGAAAAATTATATAACAATTGTTTCAGGATTTTATTAAATTATTTACATAAACTGTAATATCTCCTCAGTTATTAAAGCATTAATATAAATATGAATTGTATTTGAAATGTTTATTGTAGAGAGCGCAATAGCATGAAGTATGATGATGATGTGCGTATTACCTTAAACAATTTCTTTTATTATTATAAAGCACGTGTTTTGCATGAAATAATTATACTTACCGCGTTAAAAGTTATGTATGACAATGCGAAGAGTTTACCAATAGTGAGTTTCAATGGTTTTTTACTTGTCATCATTATCATTATAAGAAGCTTTTGTGTCGCTATTGGCATATTGTACCATTTTGTGTTATATCTGCAAATTTCGCAAGATTTCCATGGTTTATTCCATGTATTTATTTATAATTCCATATATTTATTTGACGACTTTACTATACATTTTTACATTTTCATTGCAGTCTGAGGCGCGATTTTATAAAAAAATATTATAAAAGCTATTACTAGATGTTGTATAAAACGTACACGGATTGAAATACTTTCTCGCTGGAATCTATGATTTTTTGACCTTGCCAATTTTCAAAAAATACATTGATTAATAATCCATTCATATAACTATAATGTTTTATAAAATTATTTATATTTTCCGTGTTTGTTATCATCTAAAAAAAGATAGCATAATATGAATAATATATATATGATAATATTATATATTCAATTTTAAATTAATTGTATTGTATAATTTATATTAAATAATTTTTGTGCATGATGTAAAATTATATGTAAAACGTGTCATAGAAATTTCATCAAACGTATATACCTGAAATCCTACAACGCTTAAACATATTACAAGAGACCCCACGTGTACAAAGAAAGGTAAGGTGTATATCGATTCCATAATAGCAATAAATCTAATGCGTGAAGATATTATTTGAGATTATTATTATTCGATCGAAATATTAATACCTATTTAAATATACTCACTGCATCGTTTCGGTGTGTTTTCGAATACAGTATACGATATTTGAATAAGATGTATTCTGTGTTAATATCAAACCACCATTGTTTTCGAAGTCGAATGCATTCTCTAATCTATATCTGAAATTTAATATTGTCCAAGTATTTAAAAAATACATTAACAAAATTTAAATAAAATTTTCTTTGGTTTAAAGCAAATACTTTGTTGCAAATAAACATTTGATTATTCATGCACATAATATGTACAATTTTCGCAAGATGTCGTACATCTGTGATTTTATAATGCAAGATTCATTATATGTATATTTACCTCAAGCTTTCGAATAATCCACAACAGTATTCAACCAATGTTACATACAGGATATCAAATGTAGCTATTAGGAACACATAAGACATTTCGCATACAGCCGTATGTATGAAAATTGGAACGTAATATGTGTCTACATCGATCATATAATTTATGGGATAAGATATTCCCGTTTGGATTCCTTGCGTTGTATTTGACGACGTATCCTTCTCTTTGGGTTTTGTGTTGATAAGCTTGGTCAATAATGTTACAGATTGGAACATGATGGCGTGACCGACTAACAAAGCTAATTTATATAAAACGCCAAATTTTTATGATTATTATTGAATAAATATACCATTATTATAAAAAGTCGAATGCCTTTTGAAAAATATCGATAATTATTATAAATTATATATGTGTCAATAATTATTATAAATTATATATGTATGTATATATATGTATATGTATAAGTACAGAAAAACAATAATAAAGATTTAAATAGATTTTCATATATAAATATATTTTACATAAACTTTAAAATTATTTAGAAGACTGAAATTATATAAAAATCTATTTAAATCTATTTAAAAAGCTATTTAAATTTTTATTATAGCAATTAAATTTTTATATTGTTTTTCTGCACTATATTATTGTGCACTGCACTATTAAACTCACTTATATAAATATATCCAAATTTTCGTCCATATAACCCGTGCGAATTATATATTTTAGTCTCCTCATCCAACTTTGAGGAAAGACAATATTCTTGCATATTTATTAGAAGTAGTTTTATCTATACAAGGAAAATTTACGATCAAAAACCATATATGTTACTATCTGTACTTTTATTATTAGCATTCATCACTTTTGTTTACCTACTTTTGGTAACGTATATACTGCATAAATCATTTTAACTATGGTCACTATACCGAGAAATAATATTGGCAGGGCATCGATTAGTTCAAAGGTATCATGCCAAATACCCATTAATCCTAATATCTATATTTCTCATGTGTTTATATCAAGCAAATGTATAATAATCATATATAACACATTGTAATAACATGTAATGTTAATTGAACATGACAATATAATTTACAATCGGACAATTAACATTACATGTTAATTGTCCGATTGTAAATTATGTTGTTAAATATATTTAAAATAGAATATATAATCGATATGTAAATCTATCTATACATATATTCTAGTATAAATGTCGTTAATTAGCAGTATAATTATTACTGTAATATTTAAATTCAATAATTTTTGATAGACAGTAGACATAAGCAAAAATTATAAAGTATACAAAATTTGAAAATGTGACAAAACATTTGTCTTTAATTTACCTCAAATGTAAATCCAGATCCGAGTACGAGTATCATTGCGAGGTATATCACCCAGCGTCTTCTTAACGTATGAAAAGGCCATAGACCGCTAATACTTAGTATCAGGCGAATAACGTCGTAATGCGAATTTTTAAAGAATTGGTCAAATTGGTCGATATTATCCATGCTGTCTTTTATCTATCGCTGCTATTGCAAGAATGACGCATAGATAGCAAATATCTCATCAAAAATTCTGTTTAACTTTGATTGTCGCAGACAATCAATAGGTAGTCTGTATTAAGAATTCGGCTTAAAATGCAATTGCCGTACATCACGCAAAACGCGTGTCACTAACATATTTGTGCCACAAGACCGATATAGACTATTCAAGACTAATTCTTAAAATTGCAAAATCATGTTTGTAAATTACGTAATTATACAAGAGACATAATCCAAATGACTATTTGGATTGAAATTATTGTCGTAGTGTATTTGACTCAAATAAAAGAGACATGAAAATTTTACTTATATGTAGAAAAAGTCACATTATATATATGAGTCGAAATAGTACAATCGTTTAATGCTGATTGCTTTGAAGAATAATGCTTTTTCTTTCATAGAGAGGATATTTAGGTTTTTATTGTTGAAGATTTCCTGGATGTTCGTTAGTCACGACAACTAAACATGTTTTATCAGAATCGAAGCGCATAAGTTAATCCTAATTTATAATTGTTTTTGCATAAATATATTTTATCCTTACTTAGACAACATAATGTTAAACATTCTTATAGAATCCAATAATAATATTATACTTATATAATCCTCTTATATAATCCAATAATAATATTATACCTCTCCAAAAAATTTCCAATTATTGTACAGATCTAAAGACGGTGAAATACGAAGCAGACGCACGCACAATCTAGAAAATGGAAATTCGCAAAATATTCTGGTCAATAAATAGAAAAATTGTTATGTAGATTAAATTGAATATATATTTTACCGCACTGAAACTCGGAAGAGAAAGGACCATGATTTTACCAACAGTTAACGTGCAAGGTAAAGTGCTTCTTAGCATCATTACGTTCAAAAGTTTTCTGGATTTCGGTGGTGATTCGTACCATTCGCCTCGATAGCTAATATTAAGACGTACAAAATTTGTATTTTAATATTAAAAATCTTATTAATACATTTTTTAAATTGAAATGAGAACTTTTTACATTTTATTTATTCTTTTACTGTTGCATTTAATTGTGACATTAAAAAACTTTTTATGAACGGAAATTTTACATTCTGGCTTACATCGATGTGTATACACGACTGCTATGATCAATCACTTGTTGTCCTAACCAGCATGCGATGTATAAATGCAGTAATTGAGCAGTTATGTAACCACCATGTCGAAGGGCGAGTTCTGGAGTGAGGCTATCAATGGATGCCTAAAAGTTTCGAAGCGATTTTAACCATAACTAGAACTTACAAAATCGCACATTATGTTATCACAACGTGCTCACAATATATATATAAATATATATATATATATATATATATATATATATATATTTCTTTTTTTCTCAGCACCAACCTGTAGAGCTGACAAACTCATAACCCCTATAATTAAACCGACTTCTATGAAAAACGCTTTTGAATAAGCAGTTTCCAAAAGGTTGGCGAACCTTATTCAAAGAAAAGTTTTAATAATTATCTCTTTTTAATATATATAAATTGAGAAGTTTTAAATTCTCCTTTATTATCGAACGATTACTAATAATTAATTACTGATTAAATACTAATTAATTAATTACTAATTAATTATTAATTATTAATTATTCAATTACTAACTGCAAGGCATCTTCGTGTTTTCGAATGCAGTAAGCAAAATTCTTGTAAATCTTATCATCTTCCTCGAGCATAGCGAGTTCTTTATCCTGTTCGATAGATTTCCGTATATGCTCCAGTCGATATCTAATAAACGAAATAAAGAAAAAATTCATCATTCATTTTCAAAGAAATTCAGAAAGGAAGAAATTCATTTTGCCTAGTCAATTTATATTATCAAATACGTACCTGACGATTGAAAACAGTGCGCAGCAATGTTGTACCAGAATAGCCACGTAGCTATCGGATGCGACTATGATAGTCAGCCGAATGGCGGTGGCTAAATAATTATGAATCAGCACGGGATAATAATACTTATCGAGATCTACGAAATATTCGACATGGTATGGAAATCCTACTGGTCGCGTCGAATAGTTGGAAACCACGTTTTTGTCGATAATCTTCGGAATTATCGCCATTAACGGAAATAGGCTGCCGAATGCATACATGCCACCTATATTTAAGCAATGCTTAGAAAAAAATTATGTTCGGATTTTTAACGCACTAAAAATTAAATTAAGAGCATTTGAAAATAATCCTTCTGAGAAATAAATTATATTTGAAGCATATATTTAAATTAATTTTTAATAAGTATCTCAATTTTTTTGACAATTATTACATGAGTCTGCGCATAAAAATTAATTGTTATTAGTTTAACTATCAGCGAAGCTTTTTTCATTGTGATTGTGCTATTAATTTCAAAACACAATGTAATAGTGATTTCCATATATCTTACTAGCATAGCCGATTGTTATGCTTCTTCCAGTTTCCGCAAATTTATACAGAATTTCGAATTCGCTTTGGATAGTCCACGATTGCCAGTCCCTTTGTATATTTATAAGAAGTATTTTGATCTATGGCTTGAAATTTCATTCATTTAGAAACGTGAAATTAGCGCGTTTAATATACCGATTGTATGCATACCTTTCTCATATTGCATATTAAATTTATCACTTTAACGATGCAAACAACATCTACTATGAGGGGTGGTATACATTCAAGCGTTGCGATTAAATCGTCACGTAATGTTACTAAAGCGAATACCTTGAATTCAATAATTTGTGTCAAGATCAAGAAAAGATATCGATGCAAAACGTACATTTTACGAAAAATATAAACGCAGAATTAATTTAATAATTTTCAACATAACCCTTTTAAATAAATTAATAAAATTTAAATTTATTAATAATAAAATTAATTAATAAAATTATATGCTTTGTATAAATCTACATATATATATTTTTTGTAAAAATATCTTTACGATATGTCAATGAAATAATAGAAAATATTTTCCTCCACAAATATATAAAAATGATTTGCGGGTGATTATAAACTAGAATCACAGCAGAATAGAATGATTACCTGTGTGATGGCTTGCGTTATACCAAGAAACGACATCGTAACGAAGATAACTCGCCTATGTCTATCCTGTTGAAAAGGCCACTGTCCCAGTAATGAAAGCAGCACACGATTAAGTCTATATAATCGAGACTGAAAGATATCACTCGGTGAATCCATCTTCAGCACTGGTTGGAGACTACTGTATCGCCGACATTGCCTCACGATTTTTCAGATTAATAAAAAATTCTCTCACAGATGAAAAATAATGGATATAGCGAGCGAAATATAATCACGAGAAAAATTGCCAACGCTTATATACCGAATTGACGATTCTACTAGATGAAAGGTTTGAAGCGATCGAACACTAATCATAGGGATATCTGTAATGCTCTTTTATGATTGATTTTATACAGTTATGATGTTATAGTCCGTACTTACATTTTGTAATAAGAATTTTGGTATTATCGGTATATTGTCGAGTTCAACGCATCACAACTATGACTATATTTCATTGAATCATGATTATTATCTTAGAAATCTAGCGTTAGAAACATGGTAATGTTTTATCAAAATAATAAGATACACGCATATGTTAATATGCTTCGGTTATTTTATCATAAATGTGAGTAGAACTTTATTTATCATTATTTAAATAACAGAGTATTATACATATTTTTACATCGACAATTTTACACCTTTCAGAAAAGAAATTTTCAAAATTTTATACTTTATTGTACAGATTGTAGGACTGTAAAATACGAAGCAGATGCACGTACGACCTGGAAAAGTATTTTTGTTAAAAGGAAGATCATTATATAAAGTAAATCATGATATCTCTTATCGCGCTGAAACTGGGAAGAGAAAGGACCATGATTTTTCCAACAGTCAATGTATAAGGTGAGATGCTCCTCAACATTATCATGTTTAAAAGTTTTTTAGACTTGGATGATGATTCATACCATTTGCCTCGATAACTAATGTTAAAAATTTTATTAATATTGTGATTTATTTCTGTTACATTATTATATATTTCTAATTTGCATCTTAAAAAATTTAGTAGACAGAAAATCTATATTCCGGCTTACATTGCTGTATATACATGATCGCTATGATCGATTATTTGTTGCCCTAACCAACATACAGTAAATAAGTGTATTAATTGAGCCATTATATATCCGCCATGTCGAACAGCGACCTGTGGTGTGAGGGTATCATTGGTCGCCTATATGTTTCGAAACGGATGGAATTTAATAAATAAATTCACAAAATTGCGCGGATTTATACAGGGTGTCTGATAACTTTTTGCAATCCCGAAGTGTGAAGGTACATTAGCTTAAATTAAAAAGAAAGGTCCTCTACTGTTTTGCGATATTCGCAATAATTAACGAAAAATTAATTGAAAATGATCAGCCAATCCGTGCGAGTATAAGCGCGCGGCGAGAAAGACCGTCCCACTGTAACTTGATACTAGGCGCGCGGCGTTTCAGCGTTATATTTAGTGAGTAAGCTCCGCCCACCATTTCGTCGAGTGCCTAGTATCAAGTTACAGTAGGACGGCCTTTCTCGCCGCGCGCTTATACTCGCACGGATTGGCTGAACTTCTTTAATTAATTTTTCGTTAATTATTGCAAATATCGTAAAACAGTAGATCTTCCTTCTTAATTTGAACCAATCTACCTTCACACTTCGGGATCGCGAAAAGTTTTCAGACACCCTGTATATTTACCTCAAGCTTTCGAATAATCCACAACAGTATTCAACCAATGTTACATACAGGATATCGAATGTAGCTATTAGAAACACATAAGACATTTCGCATACAGCCGTATGTATGAAAATTGAAACGTAATATGTGTCTACATGGATCATATAATTTACGGGATAAGATATTCCCGTTTGGATTCCTTGCGTTGTATTTGACGACGTATCCTTCTCTTTGGATTTTGTGTTGATAAACTTGGTCAATAATGTTACAGATTGGAACATGATGACGTGACTGACTAGCAAAGCTAATTTATATAAAACGTCAAATTTTTGATGATTATTATCGAATAAATATATTATTATTATAAAAAGTCGAATGCCTTTTCAAAAATATCGATAATTATTATAAATTATATATGTATGTATGTATATATATGTATGTGTATAAGTACAGAAAAACAATAATAAAGATTTAAATAGATTTTTTTTTTTTTTTGAAGAAACGAAAAGGGAGGCCGACCCACGCAGAGCATCTCGGAAGACAAAGGGCTAACAGTTTCGAATCGATAGTTGACTCGTTTAAGAGGAAGAGGGAAGAAGAGGAAGACAGGATAAGAGCAGAGAAGGAACTCCTTGAAAAGTTTCAAAAAACAAGAGCGGTGAGCAGGTCACCCCCAACTAAAAGAATAGAAAAAGCAGCAGATGCAGAAAGGACGCAAGAGGAGAAGAGTATAAAAAACGAAGAAGGGCTAGACATGGACAAAATAGATAAATTAATGGAAATTATACTAACAATTAAGAATGATACAGAAGAGATAAAAAAAAGAAAATAAGATAATAAGACTAGAATTACAAGACTTAAGAGATGAATGGAAAAAGAAACAAGAGGAGTGGGAGAGAGAAAGGGGGATAATGGAAAACAGATTGAAGGAACTGGAAACCAAAGAAGAACAATTAGAGAAGAAAATGACAAGAATGATACAACTGGAAGAGAAAGAGGAGGCAAGAGAGAGAAGAGAAAGAAGGAACAATATCACTCTGAAAGGAGAGGATTTACCGAGAGAAGGTTCACCCAAGAGAACGACAGAACATATAATGAGACACGAACTGCAGGTAGAGGCGGACGTGGAGGACGCGTACTGGATAAGAAGAGAGCAGCGAGGAGGAATGCTTATAGCGAAACTAAAAAGCTGGCAACAGAAAAAAGAAATACTGGCAAAGAAAAGTAAGTTGAAAGGTAAGAAACTGTACATTGACAACGACTTAACAAAGAAGGAAAGAGATGTGCAAAAAAGATAGCAGAAATTGCGAAAATGAAGAGAGAGCGAGGAGACCAAGTGAAGATAGGCTACAAGAAACTAATGGTCAACGAAAGAACTTTCATATGGAAGGAAGAGGAAGGACTGAGAGAGTTTTTTCAGAACAGGCAAAGTCCTGCAAACCCAATAAAACAATAACGGCCTGGCATAATATAAATGAATGCAAAGTCGGTAAGGAAATACAAATAGAGATTAAGGCAATGTTTTGGAACACGGCAGGAATCGCAAAAAAAGACGAAGAGTTTTGGAACTATGTACGAGAATTTGACATAATTAACTTCACGGAAACATGGATAGAAGAGAAAGGATGGAAAAAAATGGAAGCCCTGATGCCAAAAGAATACAACTGGGTAATACAGTACGCAGTAAGAGACAAAAAGAAGGGCAGAGGAGCAGGAGGTATGATAACAGGAGTGAAGAAAAACATCAGGATGGAAGAAGTACAAATAGAAACACAAGGAATAATCAGTTACAGTGTAGAAATCAACGGAGAAAAATGGAAAATTATCTCAATCTACAATAGAGAAGGAAAGAAGAAGACACTAGAGGAACTGGAAGAAATAATTGAAGGTGAAGGATGGAAGAAAATGATAGTGGGAGGAGATTTCAACGCTAGAACAGCAGAGAAAGGAGAACTAGTATGGGATGGAGAAGAAGAAGGAAGTAAGAGGTACTCGAAGGATAAAATAAGGAACAAACAAGGAATTGACCTATTGGAAAAAATAGAGAAGATGGGACTAGGTTTACTAAATGGAAACAAGGAAGGCGACGATCAGGGAGAATGGACATTCACAGGAGCAAAAGGAAGTTCAGTAATAGACTATGCAATTTGCAATGCGGAAACATGGGAAGAAATAAAAAACTTCAGGATAGGAGAAAGGACAGAATCAGACCACCAACCGTTAGAGATAGAACTGAAGGCGACAACAGAGGAGACAAGAAATAGAGAAGAAGTAAAAGAGATAGAGATAGAAGATTGGACAGAAGAGGGAATAAGAATATACCAAGAAAATCTCAAGAAGAGGAAAGCATGAAAAGAAGAAATCCAAGAAGAATGGGAAGAACTGGCAGAAGAAATCCGAAAAGCAATAAACAAAAAGAAGGGCAAGAACAAAACGCAAAATATAGGAAAGAAACCTTGGTGGGACAAGGACTGCAGAAACAGCAAAACGAAACTGAATCGATCTCTCAGACAAAAGGAAACATAGAGAGAACAGAATACATAGAAGAAAAACAAAGACACAATAAGCTCTGCGAAACGAAAAAGAAAGAAGAAAGAGAGAGAGAGCAGACCAAAATCGCAGAGATACAAAATGAAACAGAAATATGGAGATACATAAAGAAGGAGAGAGGTCGACGAGAAAAGCCAGATGACAGCATTGAGGAACAACAATGGAAAAGACACTTTATGGAATTACTGGAGGGAAGAGAAACGAGAGGAAACAACGATACACGAAACGAGCAAGAAGCAGGAGACAACCATGAAGTACCACGAGAGGAAGAAACAAAGGAAGAGGGAGAGGGAATCACAGAAGAAGAGATGGAAAACGCAGTAAGAAGAATCAAGAAAAAGAAAGCAACAGGTGAAGATAGACTCAAAAACGAAGTGTGGATAAACGCAGACGAGGAAACAAAAGAAAAACTGAGAAAAATAATAGGAAAAATATGGAACGAAGAGAAACTGCCAAGAGGATGGAAAGTAGGCATAATATACCCAATACACAAAAAAGGAGACAGGAAAGAAGTGAAAAACTACAGAGGAGTAACATTACTAGACACGGCGTACAAAATCTATGCAATAATCCTGGAAGAAAAACTGAGGAAGGAAGTTGAAAGACTAAAGCTGCTCCCAGAAACGCAAGCAGGTTTCAGAAAAAGGAGAAGTAGACAACATATTTGCACTGAAAATAATAGCAGAAAAAACGATAACGAAAAAGAAGGGAAAACTCTACGTCTTCTTTGCAGACTTGAAGGCAGCGTTCGATAAGGTAAACAGAAAGAAGCTATGGACAGTTCTGGAGGAACGCGGTATAAATAGGAAACTAATCGACAGAATAAAAGATATTTATGAGGAAACGATCAACAGAGTAATCGTAGAAGACAAATGCACAGAAGAGTTCTGGACAGAGGGAGGGCTGAGGCAAGGATGTCCATTGAGCCCACTCCTGTTCATAACATTTATCGCGGACGTGGAGGACTTTCTAAAGAAAAGGCAGAATGGAGGCGTGAAACTGGGAAGAAGGAGAATATATATTTTGGCGTACGCAGACGACCTAGCGATGATGGCGGAAACGGAAAGAGAAATGAAGAAAATGCTGAAAAGCCTAGAAAGATATTTAGAGGAAAAGGAACTGACTTTAAATGCAGATAAATAAAAAATGTTGGTTTTTTGTAAGAAAGAGAGAATTAAGCAAGAAAGGAACTGGAAATGGAAGGATAACAAGATAGAAGAAGTCAAGGAGTTCAAATATCTGGGATTTACATTTAAGAAATGCAACACCGATGAAGCATACATAAAAGATATAGTAAGAAAAGCAGCAGCAGCCATGGCACAGATTTGGGGGATAGGTGAAAGGAAATTTGGAGGAGACTTCGACAGGAGAATGATGATGTTTAATGTCATGGTCAAAAGCATACTCTTATACGGAGTCGAAATATGGGGATGGAAGGAATGGAAGGAGATTGAAGCACTTCAAGAAAGATACATAAGATGGATACTAGGCTTAGATAGATGCACGCCAGGCTATATAATCAGAGAAGAAACAAAGATAGAACAAATCAGTATAGAAGCTGGAGGAAGAGCACTAAAATACCAAGAAAAAATAAAAGGAATGACTGACAACGAAATACTGAGAGAATGCAGAAGTGAAATTAGCAATATAGAATGGGAGGGGACACAATGGGGCAGAAGGATGCAGACGTTTTACGAGGAGGGTAGATTAAACCAGTGGACAAGAGAAGCAAGAGAGGAACAGGGAAAATACACGACAGAAGAATGGACAACCAACTACAAAGAGAAAAAATTGGAAGAGAGAGAAAGGAAGATGGAGAGATCGAAATCAACGAAAGAATACAACAGGTGGAAAACAAGTGAAAGAGCGAAATATTTGGAGTGGAAAGGAAAAGGCACAAAGATGAAAACAATCGCAAGATTCAGATGCGGAAACGAATGGAAAGGTAATAGATACTGGGAGGAGGAAGGCAAGAAAATGTGCAGGTTGTGTGAAGAAAGAGAGAAATCATGGCATCATATACTAAGAGAATGCCCGGAATCAAGAGCAGCCAATCCGAGCGAAGAATTTATAATGGCAGAAGACGGAAAAGGAATAGAATGGATGCTGAAGTTGTGCAATAAAAGGAAAGAGAGAGAAAAACTGAAGAGACAAGAAATAAGTGTATAAATTAATATAGAAAAGGTGTAGATGTAAAACATGATTTAAGCAAAACACAGAACATGTATCCCGAGAAGGGAATCATTATCCTAAATAAATAAATAAATATATTTTTTTGTATAAATATATTTTATATAAATTTTAAAATTATTTAGAAGACTGAATTTATATAAAAATCTATTTAAATCTATTTAAAAAGCTATTTAAATTTTTATTATAGCTATTAAATTTTTATATTGTTTTTCTGCACTATATTATTGTGCACTGCACTATTAAACTCACTTATATAAATATATCCAAATTTTCGTCCATATAACCCGTGCGAATTATATATTTTAGTCTCCTCATCCAACTTTGAGGAAAGACAATATTCTTGCATATTTATTAGAAGTAGTTTTATCTATACAAGGAAAATTTACGATCAAAAACCATATATGTTACTATCTGTACTTTTATTATTAGCATTCATCACTTTTGTTTACCTACTTTTGGTAACGTATATACTGCATAAATCATTTTAACTATGGTCACTATACCGAGAAATAATATTGGCAGGACATCGATTAGTTCAAAGGTATCATGCCAAATACCCATTAATCCTAATATCTATATTTCTCATGTGATTTATATCAAGCAAATGTATAATAATCATATATAACACATTGTAATAACATGTAATGTTAATTGAACATGACAATATAATTTACAATCGGACAATTAACATTACATGTTAATTGTCCGATTGTAAATTATGTTGTCAAGTATATTTAAAATAGATTATAAAATCGATATGTAAATCTATCTATACATATATTCTAGTATAAATGTCGTTAATTAGCAGTATAATTATTACTGTAATATTTAAATTCAATAATTTTTGATAGACAGTAGACATAAGCAAAAATTAAAAAGTGTACAAAACTTGAAAATGTGACAAAACATTTGTCTTTAATTTACCTCAAATGTAAATCCAGATCCGAGTACGAGTATCATTGCGAGGTATATCACCCAGCGTCCTTTTAACGTATGAAAAGGCCATAGACCGCTAATACTTAGTATCAGGCGAATAACGTCGTAATGCGAATTTTTGAAGAATTGGTCAAATTGGTCGATATTATCCATGCTGTCTTTTATCTATCGCTGCTATTGCAAGAATGACGCATAGATTGCAAATATCTCATCAAGAATCTTGTTTAACTTCGATTGTCGCAGACAATTAATAGGTAGTCTATATCAATAATTCCGCTTAAATTGCAATTGCCGTACATCACGCAAAACTCGTGTCACTAACATATTTGTGCCACAAGACCGATATAGACTAATCAAGACTAATTCTTAAAATTGCAAAATCATGTTTGTAAATTACGTAATTATACAAGAGACATAATCCAAATGACTATTTGGATTGAAATTATTATCGTAGTATATTTGACTCAAATAAAAGGAACATGAAAATTTTACTCATATGTAGAAAAAGTCACATTATATATATGAGTCGAAATAGTACAGTCGTTTAATGCTGATTGCTTTGAAGAATAATGCTTTTTATTTCATAGAGAGGATATTTAGGTTTTTATTGTTGAAGATTTCCTGGATGTTCGTTAGTCACGACAACTATACATGTTTTATCAGAATCGAAGCGCGTAAATTAATCCTAATTTATTGTTTTCACATAAATATATTTATATAACACATAACACATAATTATAATTTAGACAACATAATGTTAAACATTCTTATATAATCCAATAATAATATTATACTTATATAATCCTCTTATATAATCCAATAATAATATTATACCTCCCAAAAAAATTTCCAATTATTGTACAGATCTAAAGACGGTGAAATATGAAGCGGACGCACGCACAATCTAGAAAATGCAAATTCGCAAAATATTCTGGTCAATAAATAGAAAAATTGTTATGTAGATTAAATTGAATATATATCCTACCGCACTGAAACTCGGAAGAGAAAGGACCATGATTTTTCCAACAGTTAACGTGCAAGGTAAAGTGCTTCTTAGCATCATCACGTTCAAAAGTTTTCTGGATTTCGGTGGTGATTCGTACCATTCGCCTCGATAGCTAATATTAAGACGTACAAAATTTGTATTTTAATATTAAAAATCTTATTTAATATATTTTTTAAATTGTAATGAGAACTTTTTACATTTTATTTATTCTTTTACTGTTGCATTTAATTGTGACATTAAAAAACTTTTTGTGAACGGAAATTTTACATTCTAGCTTACATCGATGTGTATACACGACTGCTATGATCAATCACTTGTTGTCCTAACCAGCATGCGATGTATAAATGCAGTAATTGAGCAGTTATGTAACCACCATGTCGAAGGGCGAGTTCTGGAGTGAGGCTATCAATGGATGCCTAAAAGTTTCGAAGCGATTTTAACCATAACTAGAACTTACAAAATCGCACATTATGTTATCACAACGTGCTCACAATATATATATATATATATATATATATATATATATATATTTCTTTTTTTCTCAACACAAACCTGTAGAGCTGACAAACTCATAGCCCCTATAATTAAACCGACTTCTATGAAAAACACCTTTGAATAAGCAGTTTCCAAAAGGTTGGCGAACCTTATTCATAGAAAAATTTCAATAATTATCTCTTTTTAAAATATGTAAATTGAGAAGTTTTAAATTCTCCTTTATTATTGGACGATTACTAATAATTAAATACTAATTATTACTAATTAAATACTAATTATTACTAATTAAATACTAATTATTACTAATTAAATACTAATTATTAATTATTCAATTACTAACTGCAAGGCATCTTCGTGTTTTCGAATGCAGTAAGCAAAATTCTTGTAAATCTTATCATCTTCCTCGAACATAGCGAGTTCTTTATCCTGTTCGATAGATTTCCGTATATGCTCCAGTCGATATCTAATAAACGAAATAAAGAAGAAATTCATCATTCATTTTCAGAGAAATTCAGAAAAGAAGAAATTCATTTTGCTTAGTCAATTTATATTATCAAATACGTACCTGACGATTGAAAACAGTGCGCAGCAATGTTGTACCAGAATAGCCACGTAGCTATCGGATGCGACTATGATAGTCAGTCGAATGGCGGTGGCTAAATAATTATGAATCAGCACGGGATAATAATACTTATCGAGATCTATGAAATATTCGACATGGTATGGATATCCTACTGGTCGCGTCGAATAGTTGGAAACCACGTTTTTGTCGATAATCTTCGGAATTATCGCCATTAGCGGAAATAGGCTGCCGAATGCATACATGCCACCTATATTTAAGCAATGCTTAGAAAAAAATTATGTTCGGATTTTTAACGCACTAAAAATTAAATTAAGAGCATTTGAAAATAATCCTTCTGAGAAATAAATTATATTTGAAGCATATATTTAAATTAATTTTTAATAAGTATCTCAATTTTTTTGACAATTATTACATGAGTCTGCGCATAAAAATTAATTGTTATTAGTTTAACTATCAGCGAAGCTTTTTTCATTGTGATTGTGCTATTAATTTCAAAATACATGTAATAGTGATTTCCATATATCTTACTAGCATAGCCGATTGTTATGCTTCTTCCAGTTTCCGCAAATTTATACAGAATTTCGAATTCGCTTTGGATAGTCCACGATTGCCAGTCCCTTTGTATACTTATAAGAAGTATTTTGATCTATGGCTTGAAATTTCATTCATTTAGAAACGTGAAATTAGCGCGTTTAATATACCGATTGTATGCATACCTTTCTCATATTGCATATTAAATTTATCACTTTAACGATGCAAGCAACATCTACCATGAGGGGTGGTATACATTCAAGCGTTGCGTTTAAATCGTCACGTAATGTTACTAAAGCGAATACCTTGAATTCAATAATTTGTGTCAAGATCAAGAAAAGATATCGATGCAAAACGTACATTTTACGAAAAATATAAACGCAGAATTAATTTAATAATTTTCAACATAATCCTTTTAAATAAATTAATAAAATTTAAATTTATTAATAATAAAATTAATTAATAAAATTATATGCTTTGTATAAATCTATATATATATATATATATATTTTTTTTTTGTAAAAATATCTTTACGATATGTCAATGAAATAATAGAAAATATTTTTCTGCACAAATATATAAAAATGATTTGCGGGTGATTATAAACTAGTATCACAGCAGAATAGAATGATTACCTGCGAGATGACTTGCGTTATACCAAGAAACGACATCGTAACGAAGATAACTCGCCTATGTCTATCCTGTTGAAAAGGCCACTGTCCCAGTAATGAAAGCAGTACACGATTAAGTCTATATAATCGAGACTGAAAGATATCACTCGGTGAATCCATCTTCAGCACTGGTTGGAGACTACTGTATCGCCGACATTGCCTCACGATTTTTCAGATTAATAAAAAATTCTCTCACAGATGAAAAATAATGGATATAGCGAGTGAAATATAATCACTAGAAAAATTGTCAACGCTTATATACCGAATTGACGATTCTACTAGATGAAAGCGATCGAACACTAATCATAGGGATATCTGTAATGTTCTTTTATGATTGATTTTATACAGTTATGATGTTATAGATAGATAGTCAGATAGATTTCTATCCCTACTCCGTCTAATAGAGCATTGAGACTCGGAACTCGCTCGTTCTCGAGCCTCTATTCTCGATAACAGCGCTCCCGATAATCTGAGTCTCGAGAATCCAGTCTCGCTGTCGGGAACGAGCGGGAGTGAGAGCAGATTTGCACGCCTCTAGTTATAGGCCGTACTTACATTTTGTAATAAGAATTTTGGTATTATCGGTATATTGTCGAGTTCAACGCATCACAACTATGACTATATTTCATTGAATCATAATTATTATCTTAGAAATCTAGCGTTAGAAACATGGTAATGTTTTATCAAAATAATAAGATACACGCATATATTAATATTCTTCGGTTATTTTATCATAAATGTGAGTAGCACTTTATTTATCATCATTTAAATAACAGAGTATTATACATATTTTTACATCGACAATTTTACACCTTTCAGAAAAGAAATTTTCAAAATTTTATACTTTACTGTACAGATTGTAGGACTGTAAAATACGAAGCAGATGCACGTACGACCTGGAAAAAGAAAGTATTTTTGTTAAAAGGAAGATCATTATATAAAGTAAATCATGATATCTCTTACCGCGCTGAAACTGGGAAGAGAAAGGACCATGATTTTTCCAACAGTCAATGTACAAGGTGAGATGCTCCTCAACATTATCATGTTTAAAAGTTTTTTAGACTTGGATGATGATTCATACCATTCGCCTCGATAACTAATGTTAAAAATTTTATTAATATTGTGATTTACTTCTGTTACATTATTATATATTTATAATTTGCATCTTAAAAAATTTAGTAGACAGAAAATCTATATTCCGGCTTACATTGCTGTATATACATGATCGCTATGATCGATTATTTGTTGCCCTAACCAACATACAGTAAATAAGTGTATTAATTGAGCCATTATATATCCGCCATGTCGAACAGCGACCTGTGGTGTGAGGGTATCATTGGTCGCCTATATGTTTCGAAACGGATGGAATTTAATAAATAAATTCACAAAATTGCGCGGATTTATACAGGGTGTCTGATAACTTCTTGCAATCCCGAAGTGTGAAGGTACATTAGCTTAAATTAAAAAAAAAGATCCTCTACTGTTTTGCGATATTCGCAATAATTAACGAAAAGTTAATTAAAAAAGATCAGCCAATCCGTGCGAGGATAAGCGCGCGGTGAGAAAGATCGTCCCACTGTAACTTGATACTAGGCGCGCGGCGTTTCAGCGTTATATTTAGTGAGTAAGCTCTGCCCACCACTTCGTCGAGCGCCTTGTATCAAGTTACAGTAGGACGGCCTTTCTCGCCGCGCGCTTATACTTGCACGGATTGGTTGAACTTCTTTAATTAATTTTTCGTTAATTATTGCGAATATCGCAAAACAGTAGAGGACCTTTCTTCTTAATTTAAGCTAATCTACCTTCACACTTCGGGACAGGGATGCAAGATCTTCTCCACAAGCAACATGCCACGCGTAGTGGAGAGGGTAACGGAGATGTGAGCGTAAGCGTACGTGTGAGCTCGGCGCTTCGGCGAGCTTCGGATAGAAGAAGAGGAGAATACAGTTTTCTGTCTCTTTCTTACCAAGCAGGCACGAAAGCGACGAGCGACGCGCGACGTGGGACGCTGCTCGCTCTTCGATATCTCAATATGTTTCTCTCTCACAGCTTTTCTTTATGTTTTATATTTTTGTTACAAATATATATAAATATGTACATACATAAACGTATAATATATTTATAATATATATATTACGTATATATACACACACATACACAAACGTTTTGTAATATATTATATATAATTAATTTTTTTATATATTTAAAATATGAAATTAAGAAAAATAATGAGTGCCGACTTTCCACACCACCCATGAGGTATCACCAATGGCGCGTTAGGTTTTTTATGTGGACCTTCGCCTGAAGCCCTATTATACCACATTGTTTTATAATATATTTTAGGAGGAAAAAAGGATAAAGGAAGAAAGTATGGGAAAGTAAAAATAAATACTCCCTGAATTATTTTTTGTTAGTTATTTAATAATTATGAAAATATTTAATATAATTTATAATTTAATAATAATAGTAATTTTTAATAATGGTCGGGCCTCCTCGACCTCGGCCGCCTCCTCGGCCTCGGTCGCCTCCTCGGCCTCGGTCGCCTCCTCGGCCTCGGCCGCCTCTTCGGCCTCGTCCGCCTCCCCTGCCTCGATTATTTCGGGCGACGCCCCATCCGCCCCTGGTGCCCTGGTTCCGCCGGGCATACCACCGGGCACGGGACTGGCCGCCTCCTCTTTTTTTTTGGATTATTTTCTGAAAAAAATTAATAAATTATAATAATGCATATATATATATATATATATATATATATATATATATAATTTGATAAAATATAATTTAAATATATAAAAAAATAATATACTATTTTGCTGCTGCGGCGACTGCAGCGGCTGCGATGGCTGCGGCGGCTGCGGCGGCTGCTGCTGTTGTTGCTGCTGCTGTTGCTGCATATTTGGCTCTTGGAGAGCGAGCACGCCCATTTCTGCATTGATTTCCTCTAAAATTTAGAAAAATTAAAAAGATGAGTTTCTTAGTATTTTTTTATACAGTAAAACATTTTGTGTTAAATTTAACATGTCCCAATTTATTCACTCTAATTTTAATGTTAATTTAACAGAAGGCAAATATGTAAATAAATAACACAAGTAATATGTAAAAAATTAACACAAAAATGTAACATTTGAACGTTATTGTGTTGTTTTAACTCTTAGAAACGGTGAATATTAATTCAATGCAGAAAAGTCAAAATAACACAACGACAATATGTTACATTAACATAAGAGTATGTTAAAAATTTAACACAAAAATTTCTACACAAGAAAAATCTACAGAAATACAAAATGTTTTTTACCGTGTACAAATATATAATGATTTACTTACGAGCCATTATGTTGACGTTCAGTCCAAATCCGTTTATCGCCGTCCTTTCGTGTACTAAGAATGAGGCACACTCGGCATTTGTTCATTTGTTTATATACGTGCCTTGTGAAACCTTGGTGTTCAAGAGACTATCACGATCCCGATTGTGAGTAATTATTTAAAATTTCTATATATCTTTATCCTTTTGACTCTTTATCTTCTTTTATTCACTCTTCTTTAATTCTTTGTTTCTGCCTATTTTTTATTTCATAAAAATGTGCGATGAATTAAAAAAAAATCTAAGCGAAGCTTTTCAGAGTACTGGCTCAATGATGAGCGAATTAAATGTTGGAGAAATGTCCAGAGAAAGATAGGGATGTATGTGGGAGGAGGTCGGACGTGTCTTTACGCCCATTTGATCAACGAGCGACAGAATCCATCCGTGGCAACGGCATTGACGCATATCCTGTGAAGAGAGCATTCACACATTTTTCAGCCTAACGAATAATTGCTAGAAAACAATATTCGCAGACTAGAAAAATATGTGAGGCGCAAGTGGCTGGATCGGGAATCGAACCCGAGTCTTTCGCTTTCCGGGCAACTGCTCTAGACCAGAGCTGTCCACGTTTTGCACTTTTCGGCCGATTTCCGTGAGTCAACGCCTATTGCCCCCTCCTTACGTCTCGAGACCTTAGCAACGAGCCATCTAACAACCGTAACCAAGACCGCGCGTCTTGGTTACGGTTGTTAGATGGCTAGTTGCTAAGGTCTCGAGACGTAAGGAGGGGGTGATAGGCGTTGACTCACGGAAATCGGCCGAAAAGTGCAAAACGTGGACAGCTCTGCTCTAGACCACTGAGCTATCCAGACCTCACACCTAATGCTGCTTTTTAACACAGTGATATGCGACTCCAGAGCGATGTTGGTATCTCACTCGATGGATGCAATGCCGATTGCATGATGTTGTTGGATACGCAAAGTATCTTTTGATGAGAGCTTGTATCATTGTACAATATGTAATAAAAATATTTCGTGCAATACACATGTTTTGAGACATGCGAATTCTGTGAGTCATAAAAATAATATTAAAGAAAATACTTCATCTTTAAATACTGATAATAACAATTCAGATAAAAAAACATCAGAAAAATGTAAATTTAAAAAACAATGGCTAGATATTGAATTATTTAAGCCATGGCTACGCAAAGTGTCACATGACGTAAATTTATTTTTTTGTTCATTTTGTGATAAATCCATGGTTAGGATTTGTCGAAAATTTATTGTCACGCAGAATCCAAAGCACATATAGAAAGCACATAAACATATGTAAAATTAAAACAGAAACAAAGAATACGAACGAAAATGTAAACGTAGTAGATGATTCACTTTTGTCGTTTGAAGAGCGAAAGAAAATAGCAGAAATTCGGTATGCTGCATTAATTGCTGATAAAAATATTTCGCATCAAACTGTAAAAGAAATCCTCAGTTTTTTTCAACGTATAGGAGAAGATCCTAATGTGTTAAAAAGCATGAGCATGAGCCGAACAAAATGTAAAAACATTATTACAAATGTTTTGTGCCCGGTCGAAACAGATCGTGTCGTCAATAAGCTTAAAAATACAAAATTTACAATTTTTATTGACGAAACATCTGATGTAACAAATAATAAATGGATGACTTTTCTTGTTCGATACGTTGATCCAGAGACATTAGATATTCACTCACAATTAGTTAAATTAATCGATATTGGTGCCAAAGATTCAAGCGCAGAAAAGTTGTTTGAGGCATTTAAATGTGAAATGTGGAAATTACAGATACCGTTTTTAAATATCGTAGCCTTATCATGCGATAATGCATCTGTTATGACAGAAAAACATTTATCGTTTAAAAAAAAATTGGAAGAAATATGTCCACATTTATTAACATTTTCATGCCCATGCCATTCTTCTGCATTAGCAGCGCATGCTGCTTGTTCTAAAATGCCTGCATATTGCGAGGAATTTCTAAAAAAAATTGCTACTTATCTCAATAGCAGTCCAAAACGTACAGCTATTTTTCGGGAATTTTGTGAGTGTTTCCAAGAAACAAATCGCAAAATATTGAAATTATGTGATACACGCTGGCTTTCGCATTATTTATGCATCGAAAGGCTTCTTGAATCTTGGGATACAATTAAATACTTTCTTACTGAAATGGTAAGAAAGGAACTACCTACTTACTGAATGTAAGTGAAAAAACAAATTCTGGAGAATATCTATTGTCTATGATGGACAACGTAGAGATGAAAGCTTATTTCCTGTTTTTAAAATACGTTTTAAATTTCTTTAATGCATTTAATGCATTCTTTCAAGCATTAGAAACAAGGATTCATTTATTACATCCAAAATCTAGAAACTTTCTTTTCCAAATCTGTCGAAATTTTTTAAAAGAAAAATATTTAAAACCATTTTCTACAAATATTATATTCTCACTAAAAGAAAATCAAAAAGTTATAAATGAAATTATTTTGAGATCAGAATGTGAAGAATATCTAAACGAATTAACACTTAAAGGTCACATAAACATAGTTAGAATTGTTCAAGAGAACTGTTTAACATTTTATGTGACTGCTGCGGAAGAAATTCGTAAAAGATTACCTATAAATAATATGTTTTTATCAAAGTTACAAGTTTTTTGACCATACATAACTTTATTTGATAATAATAGAGAAACATCATTCAATGATGTTTCTTTTATAGCTAAAACTATTGCGGTTTTGATGAAAATGGTTTAAAAAAAGGATGGATTGCTTTACCATTAGATTTTACAATGGAAGAAAAACAAAGCTTTTCTAAATTAAATTTCGACAGCATGTGGAAAAAAATTTTACAAAATCGACACAATAATTTTACTAAATATCCTAATTTAACAAATGTTATAAGTACTATAAGATCTCTTCCAAATTCAAATGCCGATCCAGAAAGAATGTTTTCTTTTTTAAATAATTTAAAAACGAAAAACCGTAACAAGTTTTCGTCAACTACTGTTAATGCTATTTGTGTATTTAAATCGGCATTAAAAACGAGGGGCAAAACAGCTATAAAAATGAAAATTGACAAAAAGCATTTATCTCTTACGTCAACGGACAAATTATATGCTCCCGCTGCTAAGAAAAGTAAAAGTATTTTAAGGATACATGCTGCAGATACTGACATAGCTGGCCCCTCATCTCAATAATAAATTTATTAAAGACATTACGCTTGTAAAAAACATCTTGTCTGTCTAACAGACACCATACTTGTAAGAAGCAAGAATATAAAATATATCTTGTCTGTATAACAGACACCATATTTGTAAAAGCAAGAATATAAAAAACATCTTGTGTGTGTGTGTGTGTGTGTGTGTGTGTGTGTGTGTCTGTCTGTATAACAGACACCCAGATACTTGAATAAACTAAAGTATAAAAAATATTTTGTCTGTATAACAGACACCATACTTGTAAATGACAAAATAATGCAATGTGGTATAATAGGGCTCCAGGCGAAGGTCCACATAAAAAACCTAACGCGCCATTGGTGATACCTCATGGATGGTGTGGAAAGTCGGCACTCATTATTTTTCTTAATTTCATATTTTAAATATATAAAAAAATTAATTACATTTAATATATTACAAAACGTGTGTGTATGTGTGTGTATATATATGTAATATATATATTATAAATATATTATACGTTTATGTATGTACATATTTATATATATTTGTAACAAAAATATAAAACATAAAGAAAAGCTGTGAGAGAGAAACATATTGAGATATCGAAGAGCGAGCAGCATCCCGCGTCGCGCGTCGCTCGTCGCTTTCGTTGCCTGCTTGGTAAGAAAGAGACAGAAAACTGTATTCTGTCCTCTTCTTCTATCCGAAGCTCGCCGAAGCGCCGAGCTCACACGTACGCTTACGCTCACATCTCCGTTACCCTTTCCACTACGCGTGGCATGTTGCTTGCGGAGAAGATCTTGCATCCCTGCTTCGGGATTGCAAAAAGTTATCAGACACCCTGTATACATATATTTAATACAAACCTGTAGAGCTGATAAGCTCATCATTGATACAATCAAACCGACTTCCACAAAGAGCGCCTGTTTGTAAATAGCCTCCAAGCAATTCGCGAATCTTATTAAAAAAGAAAATATTTAGCAAATTTGATAAATTTGTCTCCTCAGCCCGCCCCCCTCCCCTCCTTATTCTTTAATGTTATAATATTTAAATAAAAAGTTACGATTGTTTTTCATGCAATTATATAAACATATATATGAGTACTAACTGTATGGCATCCTCGTGTTTTCGAATGCAATATATGAAATTCTTGTAAACCTTATCATCTTCCTCGAGAAAAACGAATTGCTTGTCTTCTTTAACGACCTTTCGTATATGTTCCATACGATATCTAATGAAACGAAGACTATAAATTTCTTTCATTTTGATCAAATTCGTTTATATCGTTTATATCATACCTGATGATTGAAAACAATGCACAACAATGTTGAACCAAAATAATCACGCAAGTATCGGATGCGACTATGATAGTGAGTCGAATGGCGGTGGCTAAATAATTATGAATCAGCACGGGATAATAATACTTATCGAGATCTACGAAATATTCGACATGATATGGAAATCCTACTGGCCGCGTCGAATAGTTGGAAGTTACATTTTTGCCAATTATCTTCGGAATTATTGCCAAGAACGGGAATAGGCTGCCGAAAGCACACATGCCACCTAAACTCCATGCATTATTATTTAGAAGAATTATATTTGAAAAAATTTTGAATGTTTGAAATTAAGTTTGAATACTTAATCTGCTACTTAATGATTTTAATAAAAAAAAACAAATTCAATAAATAAATATATTTATATTTCTCTCTTGTTTTTAAAAATGTAATTTTATATAATTAATAGTTTTATATTAAGGATATATATTTTCAAAGATATATTATTAAGATATATTATTAAGGATATGAATTTTCAAAAAAAGAAGAGATACTAAAAAAATATATATATTAGAAAAATATACATATAATAAAAAATAATATTTTTATATTTTACAGATATGTTTATATTTCTCTCTTGTTTTTAAAAATGTAATTTTATATAATTAATAGTTTTATATTAAGGATATATATTTTCAAAGATATATTATTAAGATATATTATTAAGGATATGAATTTTCAAAAAAAGAAGAGATACTAAAAAAATATATATATTAGAAAAATATACATATAATAAAAAATAAATATAATAAATAAATAAATAAATAAATAAATATATATATATATATATTTTTTTTTAAATATAGACAAATATTATTAAAAGAATTTTTAATAAATATCTAAATTGTGTGTGCTAACTGCATATACCACGAAATATATTATTAATATAACTATTTAATATAACTATTATCTAAACTTTTTTTATCACTATTAATTTCTACCATCTGATTTTAATATGTAGCAAAATTAGTAGTTATTATTATTTCTTACTGGCATAACCGATTGTAATGCTTCTTCCACTTTCGGCGAATCTATACAAAATTTTAAATTCGCTGTCAATGTTCCACGATTGCCAATCTCCTTGTATGTGCATAAGAAGTATCTTGATCTACGGCTTGAAATATCCTTTCTTTAATAATGTAATTGTATATATATTATATGTAACTATCGAGAACAATATATCGCGAGATCTTCTACATACCCCCTTCATATTGCAAAACAAATTTGTTAATTTAACGACGCAAAGGCAATTTACTAAAAGCGGTGCTACGCATTCGAGTGTTGCATCTAGATCACCGTGTAACGTCACTAAAGCGAGTATCTTGAATTTAAGCCAGATAAAAACATCGTTAATAATAATCCTCAATATTTTTATATTTTACAGATATGTTTATATTTCTCTCTTGTTTTTAAAAATGTAATTTTATATAATTAATAGTTTTATATTAAGGATATATATTTTCAAAGATATATTATTAACATATATTATTAAGGATATGAATTTTCAAAAAAAGAAGAGATACTAAAAAAATATATATATTAAAAAAATATACATATAATAAAAAATAAATATAATAAATAAATAAATAAATAAATAAATATATATATATATATATTTTTTTTTAAATCGACAAAAATAATGTAAAAATCGCAATATGCGATTGTACCTGAGAGATGAACTGCGTTATGCCAATAAATGACACGGCAAGAAAGACAATCCACCTGTCTCTTTTCTTTTGAAAGGGCCATTGCCCCAGTAATGAAAGTAATATACGATTGTATTTGTATTGTCGAGACTGAAAGATATTATTTGGTGTATCCATTTTCACCGCTCGATTACGACTGCTGTATTGCCGATATCGTCCGTAAATTTTAATCTAATCAAAAATTCTCTCAAAGGGAATAAAGTAGACATAGTCCGTGAAATATATAGTCACGAGAAATTGCAGATATTTACAGGACTGATTACCCTTGCTAGAATGATGAAAGACTTAGGCGCGATCGAATATTCATTGTACCAATATATCTCTGATGTTTATGTCGCGATTGATTTTAGAGAGTCAGTGACATCTTATAGTTTGCATCTATACTTTGTAATAAGAATATTCTCTCCTTTATTCTTTTTTGTCGTTATCGAAAAATTGTTCAATTTATATAGTTCCTTATGATAGTATCGCGATTCAGTCATGTGTTTATTCAAATCACGTTTTCGTTAAAGAATTTATGACAAATTTTATATTTTCGAGAACCTGATATTCCTGAGGAGATAGCTTCTCACAAAATGCACTTGATTTACAAACGGACGTAGTATTTTTGAATTTATTACTAATTTATTATAAAATGAATATAAGAGATAGAAAGATCAGAAAGATTATATAATATAATAATGTAAAAATATTTCATAATTTTAAAAATACTCCCATAAAATTGAAATTGTACCTGCAGGATTTTGAGCAAAGCAATTGCTATAAAACTCTTCACATTTTCACGAATATATTGGTAGTACGTATTATAACTGCTGAAAATTCAGATTTAGCGGAAATATAAAAAAATCGATAAAAAATCCAGGTTATTCTTATCAATATATATTTTAATTCTTGTCTTTTATTTCTTGTCTATATTTTAATTCTTTTCTTTACTGGTTTATTTACTATACTCTTGAAGTTTGTACGTCAAATTTATTGCATTAATCAAAACCATTGATGGATCATTCAGGGTATCAAGTGCACTTGGAAACGAAAGCATCAAATGGAGAATATTTATGTGTGTATGTGTGTAATATGATATGTTTTACAATATGACATATATACAGGGTGTCCCGAAACTACCGCGAGATATTTTAAAGGCAGATTCTCTGGCCAATTTAAAAACGATTTTACCTCAACGAAAATGTCGCGGCACTAATAGTTTTCGAGTTATAAACGATTGAAAATAAAGAGTTTTTCGCAAACTAAGCCTTATGGGAATAAAATATTAATAAAGTCACATTCTTTAGTTAATTTTAGGTAGAGTTTACTTTAATAGAATTTTAATTTAAGGCTTAGTTAGAAAGATACATGATGACAAAAATTGGGAATATGCAAAAAATAATGATCTCCCTCGACATTTTTGCTGAGGAAAAATCGTTTTTAAATTGGCCAGAGAATCTGCCTTTAAAATATCTCGCGGTAGTTTCAGGACACCCTGTATATTTTTTTTTCAATGTGAAAAATTTTGATTTACGCGCATCTTCCAATACCTCGGTGTTCTAATTTCTTATTTATTAAATAAGTTTAAAAATATTATACATGCACTCTCACGCTTATTAATCTTCACAATTTGTTTTAAGCAATTATGTTAATTGTTGATAATTGCAATACTTGTATACATATATATTTATATTATCTATTGTATTAAGCTCGTATTTTATATAAAAATAAATTGATATCAGCATAAAATTTACAAGTTTTTAAAAAATATGTTTGATTATAACGCATTAAAAAGACTCCATCATATATAATTATATTATACAATTATTATTGCAATGATGTGAGCACCGCGACATAAGACATGCAGGCTCGTATGATCTGAAAAGAATATCGCAAAAACAGTTGTATTTTATGAGAAATAATTATTTAAATAATATTACGTACCGAGCTGAAATTCTCCATTGACATTACGAACATTTTGCCAGCTTTGATTTGGCACGGTTTAGAAGCTCGCAATAACGTAAACCTCAATAGTTTTTTGGATCTCAGTGAAATCTTGTACCAGTTGCAGCTGTAACTGTTAATGCATTCCACAAATTAATTTCTTATACAATTATCATGTATTTATCAAATAGTAACATTAATTCATAAATCATATGAATAAATGTATGTAAGTAATTATGAAATATATGCATA
Source organism: Camponotus vicinus (assembly GCF_025532165.1). Taxonomy (NCBI): domain Eukaryota; kingdom Metazoa; phylum Arthropoda; class Insecta; order Hymenoptera; family Formicidae; genus Camponotus; species Camponotus vicinus. Next base: position 7,602,326 of record NW_028141949.1, read on the forward strand.
TCATAATAGCAAGTGCATTTTACTTTCATATTTTTTTTAAATAACGCAATTCCCTTGTGTGTGTTTTTTGATATTTCAATAGTTATTTTATATGCATACATTACTTCACGAAATCTGCTGCTATGATCAGTCATTCGTTGAGACATCAGGCTTAGGTAAAATATATGTAGCAATAATGCAATGTTACAAGAGACGATTCTGATAATTTCATCCAATTGAAGATCCGCTATTATCAACTTGAACAGTACACAGCTTTATTAATCGTACTAAATGGAAACGCGAATAGTATTAAGCTTCATGTAAAATTTATCGAAAAATTACCTCAGCCGCGCTGAAGCTACTAGCTATTACTACGTTTCCTAATAGAAAAAGAAAATATGTTGCGTAGGTAGATGAAAGCAGCTCGGAAAATCTTCATGTAAAATAAGGAAATATATATAAATATTTTGATTTATTTAAATATTGTTAAATGTTGTTAAACTTGTATGTGTTTAACATAAAATTATATACATATACATATGTATATACATATACAGGGTGTCCCAGATCCATCCGTACACTCCTTTTAAAATAAAAATAAATGGCTTTTATAAAAAATCGCGAACAATTTTTAAGTAAATCGGGTACGCTCTATCAAATGGTGATATTTTCAACTTTTGATTCCGACCGGAAATACGCCATCCGGATTGGAAGTTGAATTTTTTTTGGGGGAACATGGTACTTTTTATTACAGATTCGAATTGTACGTGAAAAAATAAGAAACTTTTGTATCAAACGTTTTTTTTCTGAAAGTGCCTTCGTCAATCTTAAAATTGACCTTGAATGTAACTGTGATGAAACTCAATTTTACTTTAATTTTAAGATTGACAGAGGCACTTTTAGAAAAAACGTTTGATACAAAAGTTTCTTATTTTTTCACGTACAATTCGAATCTGTAATAAAAAGTACTATGTTCCCCTAAAAAAATTCACTTCCGATCCGGATTTACTTAAAAATTGTTCGCGATTGTTGGTAAAAGCCATTTATTTTCATTTTAAAAGGGGTGTACGGATGGTTTGGGACATCCTGTATATATATATCTTTGTGTGTGTGTATTTGTGTATTATGTGTATACAAAGATGGCATGTATAAATTAGGCTGGACACATAAAGTAGCAAAGCAATTAATATTACATAAAAATTCTGTATTCTACGATTTCTTGCATCAAATGGCACGTATCTCTACATTTAAAGATGTCACCTAACTTTAAGGCACGTCTGTATGATTTGATGCAATCAATTATGACATGATACGCTTCATCGTCTGCTCTATTTGGTTCGGCCATCACAAAATCCGAGCCTCGTATGCGCTGCATATTGTACCTATTTAATAGAAATTTAATTCTGTTTAGGATCTCTTTTGGCACATTATAATTTTATTCGGTTTACGACTTACCGTATACTGTCGAATAATGCGCAGACATGCTGCGTACAAAGTATGAACATACCATCAGCAGCTATCCACACCGATACTATGAAGAATACACTGATAAATCCATAAAGCATCAATAGGTTAAAGTACTTGTCCACGTCGAGAATGTGTTCCAAGCGAAATAGATACCTAGCCGTGTAGGTTTCGTTCGTAGGTAAAAGTAAGTACAATCCACTGACAATGATAGGCATCATAGTGTAAAAAATAGTCAACGTATAAATTATAGCTGCAACGAGATATTTTTTCTTGTTCCAAAATAACGATATTTTAGTAAAAAAAAAGAAAAAATTTTTTCATACATTGAAGGTCAATACAAAGGCAATTTGTTAGCGCGATTATTAAGAGTAGAAACTATTTTAATTATTTAAATATTTAATTATTTAAATATCTCCTTTATAACGATTTAAAAAAAACATCAAAATAGAAAAAATTTAATGACCATTTTAAAATATAAATATCTCTAATGACATTAAAAAGTATCGTACATCGACTTTCAATATATCGCTGTAATATTTATTTAATATGATCAAAAAAATTCTTGCAAAGATTACTCACATGCATATCTTATTATTAATGTTCTGTTTTGTTCTGCATAATTTTGTAATATTTTATTCTTCGGTCCTACTTGTGTCCTTTTCCAGGTCTCTTTGATGTGCTCCAAAAGATTTTTCATCTGTAGCTCGGAGAAATCGCACGATTCAAAATTACAACCGATTAACTTCGCACGACAGAAAGTAATATACAAACTTTATTTTTATTGCATAAACAATTAATTAGCTTCATGAAAATGATACTGTTTATTAGTAATGGCGAAGCAATTTCCATGATAATACTTAGATTACCTATCCCAGCTATCAAACCCCAAAGCTACAGTATTAGGAACAAATAGTCAGTTTCAATTCTAATGTATTGCTATTGTATGTATCTAGTAGATCTTAAGCACCTCTAAGACAGTCAGACTGCAAGTGAAAAATAACACAATGACGAGTATTATGTTACTTTCCAGTCGAGATTGAAACGGCCATTGGCCGATGAGAGATAGTAACGTTTTATTGATGTAATAGTAGCGATTGTCGTAGAAAGACATTTTGCATTATCAAACCACCAAAGGAAAATACAGACGGTTAAATATCTCGTCGAATATTCAGTCGCTTATTCGCGTAATTTATCGTGTGTTTCTTTGGATCAAAAAGGAAACTAACATAACGAAAAAGCCGCAAGAAAATACATAATAATGCACATGATATCGCGAAGCAAAGCATTACATATGTATAAATAATGAGTCATTTTCCTCAATCAATCGCGCAACTCTTTGTGATTGGCGAAATATGTCTGTTGAATAAAGTTATATATCCTTTGCTTCAGAAAGTAACCAAAGTTCGTAAAATTTAAACGAGGGATGGTAAGAGATATAGTTACGTTAGCTTTGTCAAATTGTTTATTTTTCTTCTTAAAACGTTTAATATTATACAAATTGATTAATATTATACAAAACTCTGATTCTATCGCGTCTAGAATTTTTCTGTAATATTAATAATTAATTAACTAAATTCTTTTCTATCGAATATTATGTAAAGTTAATATAGATGCAGAACGTAAATTTTATCGTATATAGTTATTCCTGATAACGTAATGAAAATTTAAAATAAAGAAATACATGTTAATTATTGCAAAAGTTTGTCTTAATTTATGTTTTAATTTTATATTTAAAAATATTGTATTATAGCATCTTAAAATAGGTATAAATTTTATTTTTCATTTGAATGCAATCAATTTATTAATATTTTTAAAATGATTAATTTTAATATAATTTATAATATTTTCTAAGAATCTTTTATATAATATATCGATTTAAAGAAATTTAATATATTAACCGAAGTAATACCTTAATTTAAGGATAAGATTTTATTAAAGTAACTCTAGAGAAAAATTAATGTAACAAAAAAGTTTTAGTTTGTCATTGTGATATGTACTAACAATTTAGAAAATACTTCGCATAATGCTACTTTTCAAAACGTTTGATCAACCATTCAAGATATTAAGTCAAACTTGAAAGTGAAAATACTATCAAATAAAGCGCACTTATGTGTGTATATGTGTGTATGTAATATGATATATATGTGTGTATATATATATATATATATATATATATATTCATTAAGAAAATGTTCACATATCTTACACAGTAAAATCTTCCGCAACACTATAATGTTTTAATTTGTTAATTGGTTTAAGCAATTATGTCAATTATTGATAATTGCAGTAATGAAATGCTTATATGTATATTTATGTTATTTATTATATTAAAAAAAGTATTTTGCATAAAAATAAATTGATATCGGCATAAAATGTGCAACTTTTTGAAGAATATATTTGGTTATAGCACATTAGAAAAACTACTATATAATTATTTATTATACAATTATTATTGCAATGATGTGAGCACCGCGACATAAGACATGCAGGCTCGTATGATCTGAAAAGGATATCGCAAAAACAGTTGTATTTTATGACGAATAATTATTTAAATAATACTACGTACCGTGCTGAAATTCTCCATTGACATTACGAACATTTTGCCAGCTTTTATTTGACACGGTTTAGAAGCTCGCAATAACGTGAACCTCAATAGTTTTTTGGATCTCTGTGAAATCTTGTACCAGTTACAGCTGTAACTATTAATGCATCCCACAGATTAATTACTCATATTATTGCTATTTGTTTAACAACTAGTGGCATTTATTTGCAAATCTTATGTGCAAATAAATGTATAAAATTCGTTATTCGCAAATGTGTTTAACTTTCATACATTTGTTTTAAATTAATGCAATTTGCTCATTTTTCAACATTTCAATAATTATTTTATATGCGTACATTACTTCTTGAAATTTGTCGCTATAATCAATTATTCGTTGAGCCATCAAGCTTAGATAAAATATATGTAAGAGTAATCCGATATTACAAGCGGTGAGTCGGACAGTTTCATCCAATGGAATATCCATCATTATTAACTTAAACAATATGCGACTTTATTAATTGTACTGAACGAAAATGCAAATAGAATTAAGATTTATTGAACAATTACCTCAGCTACGCTGAAGCTTACAGCTACGACTACGTTTCCTAGCAAAAAAAGAAAATGTGTTGCGTAGGTGGATGAGAGCAGCTCGGAAAATCTTCATATAAAACAATGAAACAAATATATATTGATTTATTTAAGTGAATGCAACGTCTCGTTAACCTTGTTTCGCATTAAAAAAATATATATCTCCATACATAATTATAATTAAAACAAGATGTAAAAGTTGATTACATAATTACAAAAAAAAAACGTATAAATTAAGCTATGTATAAAACAGCAAAACAATTAACATTATGCAGAAGTTTTATATGTTTTCTCTTTAACTTCTCATTAAATTAAACGGCACGTATTTCTGTTTAAAGATGTTACTAAAACTAACTTTAATGCATATTTGTATGATTTGATACAACTAATTATAACGTGATACGCTTCATCGTCCGTTATATTCGGCTCGTCTATAACAAAATCCGAGCCTTGTATGCGCTTCACATTGTACCTATTTAATTGAAATTTAATTCTGTTTATAGACACTTTTTTCGCGTATTGCAATTTTATTCGCGGTATTCGACTTACTGAACAGCCTCGAATAATGCGCAGACATGCTGAGTGCAAAGTATGAACATACCATCGGCAGCTATCCACACCGACATTAAGAAGAGTATACCGAGGATTCCATTAAGCATCAATAGATTGAAGTACTTGTCCACGTCGAGAACATGATCCAAGCGAAATAGAAACCTGGTCGTGTAAGTTTCATTCGTAGGTAAAAGCGAGTGCAGTGCTTTAACGACGACGGGCATTGTAGAATAAAGGACACTCAGGATATATAATGTAGCTGCAACGAGTAATTTTTTTTCTCCACATTTTGCTCCAGAAATAATGATATTTTAAAGAAAATGTAAAAAATTTTAAAGAGAAATGTAAGAAAAAAAGAATTTTTTCATTAAATTCTTTCACTGAAAGCTAATACAAAAAAAATTTAATTTCTAAAGCACGAAAACTATTAAAACTGAAGACTTTCAAATATTTCAATCTTTTACCATCATTAGAGAAAATAACAAAAAGGAAAAGAATTAGTTGATGATGTAGTAAATGTTTTGATTGAAATATAAATATCCAGTAAAAAAAGTTGACATTAAGAAATATCATAGACTTTTGATATAATACTCTAATATATTTATTTATTACCATAAAAATTCTTCAAAGATTACTCACATGCATATTTTATTATTAACGTTCTGTTTTGTTCTGCGTGATTTTGCAATATTTTATTCTCTGGTCCTATTTGTATCCTTTTCCAGGTCTCTTCGATACGTTTTAAAAGATGTTTCATCTGTAGCTCGAAGAAATCGCACGATTCAAAATTACAACCCGATTAATTTCGCACGACAGAAAGTAATATACAAACTTTATCCTTATTACATAAACAATTAATTAGCTTCAAGAAAACGAGAATGCTTATAAATAATGGTGAAGCAGTCTCCATGATAATATTTAAATCCCTTATCCCAGCTATCAAACCCCAAATCTATATCGGAAACAGACAGTCAATCTCGATTCTAATGTATCGCTTTCGTGTTTATCTGGTATATTTTAAATACCTGCAAGGACGTGAAACTGCAACTGAGAAACAATGTTATAACAAGCATTACGTTACTCTCCATTCGAGATTGAAACGGCCATTGGCCGACGAGAGATAGTAACATTTTATTGATGTAATAATAGCGATTGTCGTAGAAAGACATTTTGTATTATCAAGCCACCAAAAAAAAATACTATGTGACAGAGGGTTAAATATCTCGTCGAATATTCAATCGCTTATTCGCGTAATTTATCGTGTGGTCCTTTGAATAGTTTCAAAAAGGAACCTAGCACTGTAGAGAAGACCGCGAGAAAATATATAAGGATGTGCGATTCTGCGAAGCACAAGGCATTACATATGTATAAATAATAAATTGTTTTTGCAATCAATCCCGCAACTCTTTGTAATCGGCAAAATACGACCGCGAATGAAATTATATACCTTTCGCTTTACAAAGCGAAGACATTCATAAAATTTAAATGAACATGTAGGACGAGGAATAATCAAAGGGGTGATACGGTAGATATTTGCAAGTGAAGTTCAAAATATTTACTTATATCTCCTTAACCCTTTCGTGACAGAATTAATTTTTATTTCCTGTGTTACTGTAATAACTGTTTTATCGTTTCTAGCACACTGCCGTTCCAGTGAACTTGGAGAAGCAAAATAGTGTGCATGTGGGGCATATATTATATATTCCACTGGTCACGAAAGGGTTAAAAATAAAGCGTTTGATGAATCTATCAAGGTAAAGAATCCAGGTAAAGAATTATTTCGAAAATATTGTCAAACAGAGACCTTAAAATAGTTGATATACATCAATGACAAACTAAAATTTTTTTATTATAATAAGTTTTATTATAATAAATTTTTTTAATATAACTTTTGAAAATAAAAAATTTTTTTCTTAATTTAAAATATTATTTTTGATTAATATAATATATTAACATATTTTTTGTTTATATCGATTATATAATTAAAAAAGGAGAAATTGTTAAATTCTTTAAAAAATATTAAATTTTACTATTTCTGATTTAATTAATTCTAAAAAATATTATTAAATCGATTGTGCATTCAATTGAATCGGAAAACAATATATTTAACAGAATGTTACAATATAATACATTTTTAATTTATATATGCTAGGCTCAAAGATTGAAAACGTTGAGTGAAAAAACCGATGACAACGCGGTTTGACTTCTCAGATTCAGCCACAATAACGCGAAATTCGTGTCGTGGCACTTTCAAAAACGCGTTTTGGCACACTCAAAAAGATCATAAAGCGAAATTTGCGTTGTAGTTCTTTTGATAATCGAACAAAACGCGTTCTGGAAATGTGAAAATGCTTATTGATGCGCAATATGTAACCTAACCCAAATCTAATTTCGATTCTGAATATTTTTTTTCATATATAGGTATCAAGGATTCATAAAATAAAACAATTGACAACAATTTGTCTTCTTGATTGAGAATTATAAAAAAATAAACAGTTTTATTAATACTATAATTACTTTAATCATACACTCGTCAACAAAATTATCGCATAGGTAATTTCATGTCAAATTTTCGCATAACTTCAAATAAGTATAACTCCGTCAAAAATGGTCGTATTTGAAAATTTTTTTTTCATTTTCAAGCTTAAAGCCTCTATTTTGAAAATCATTTGTCAGATTTAGAATTTATCCTCCCCTCCTCTCGTCATCTCCTCAAAAGTAAGGACGTGTTACATCTCCAAAAAATTGCATACTTTGACGCATTCCACGGGGTGGAATAAATTTTTTTCGCAAATTTCATGATAATTATCGTAAAATATGGACTTTTATGTGTGAATTAAAAAAAAAATTTTTTTGTACGATCTTTTTTCGCGGAATTACGACATATCAAAGTTACCTATACATGTTTGTTCTTTTACCGCCAGCATTAGCATTACCCGATGCGCACCACGAGGAGGTTGCTAGTCGGATTTGGCGCAAAAATGTATAGGTAACTTTGATATGTCGTAACTCCGCGAAAAAAAATCGTACAAAAAAAATTTTTTTTTTAATTCACACATAAAAGTCCATATTTTACGATGATTATCATGAAATTTGCGAAAAAAATTTATTCCACCCCGTGGAATGCGTCAAAGCATGCAATTTTTTGGAGATGTAACACGTTCTTACTTTTGAGGAGATGACGAGAGGGGGGGAGGATAAATTCTAAATCTGACAAATGATTTTCAAAATAGAGGCTTTAAGCTTGAAAATGAAAAAAAAATTTTCAAATACGACCATTTTTGACGGAGTTATACTTATTTGAAGTTATGCGAAAATTTGACATGAAATTACCTATGCGATAATTTTGTTGACGAGTATATAAAGTATTCCCAGACAGCACAAGAAGGCCAAAAGATGTCTTAAAGACGTCTAGAGGACTTTAAGACGTCTTTAAGTCGTCTTTTAAATGTCTTTTGGACATGTGTGTTGTCTGGGTTGTGATAGGAACTTTAATAATCAGAAATTGTTGTTGATAATAGGTTGCTATTTGTCTTAAATTGCGTCGTGGCTACATCAATAAGCATCCACAACGCGTTGCGGTATTTTCACATTGCCAGAACGCATTTTGATCGATTATCAAAAAACTTTAAAACAAATTTCGCTTTGTAGTCTTTTTGAATGTGCCAAAAAACGTCGTGAGCGTTTTTGAAAACGTCACGACACGAATTTCGCGTTGTGACGGAATCTGAGAAGCCAAACCGCGTTGTGGTCGGTTTTTCCACTTATTGTTAGTGAGCGTTTTCGATTTTTGAGCCTGACATATATATAGAATTAAAGCATAGATTAAGGCGAACTCTTGCGGTAATTTATATCTTTATTTCAATTTTCGTATTATATTAGTGCGAATATAACTACATACGGTAAAACTTACGTTATCTATCTATGTCACATACTGTGTGTGTGAATGATTTATTATACTAACTGATGCTACAAGCGTTTACGCCTGTATATTGATGGAGAAATGAAATTTACGATGTCTTGAAAATATTTTATATACATATGTAAAAAGATTTTAAATAAATTTATTTAAATTTTATATAATTATCTTATCACTATGTTCGGACACGAACAAAAGGACTAAGAAGAAGAAGATCTTATCAATTTGTTCGATAATCTCTTTATATAATACAAGTATATGTAAATTATAAATTTATATATATTAATATTCATTAAATATATATTAATTAAATATGGAAGCATATATACAAATAAATATTTTCTATTTTATTTTTGCAAATAAATTATTAAGTTTTTAATTAAATATACGAGAGAGATGAGATATTATAAAATTGTCTAAATGAATCTTTGGATTCAGTTTATTAAAAGAAATATTAGTATAATAGCATAACTATAACTCTGTTTATTTAATAGAATTGAAAAAATTGCTTCATTCTCTTATTTTTATCAATATTTTATTATGTGTTAGGATTCTAATTATTAATAATTGTGACGAAATGTTGAGATACACATATACATTTGTCATTCATTAAGATCATAATTTATATAAAAGTAGTAGCTAATATCATTTAAATTAATAAATTAAAAATTTTTTTTAATAATGCATTTTAATAATGCAATTTTTTGTAATAATGCATTAAATTAGACTAGTGTTTAAATTAACTATTATTAAATAATTAAACTTGCATAGACGTAAGCATAGTGAAGTAAGACATAGAAACTTGTAATATCTGAAAATAATATAAAAAAGACTTTGCATTTTTGTCAAAATAGTGATCGTCAAACGTTTGTAATAATGTGTACGTACCGAGCTAAAGTTTTCCAGTGACATTACGTACATTTTACCAGCTTTTATGTAACATGGTTTAATAGCTCTCATTAACATGAATCTCAATAGATGTCTGGATCTTAGGGATAATTTGTACCAATCGCAGCTATAACTGTTAATATATTTGATACATTAATTTACTATTTATTTTCCATTCGCTTAAATGATGATACTAATTTATAAATCATTCAAATTTGTGTATAATAATATACATGTATAATACACACAGATACACAGAGTATAAAATTATAAAATATTATATATTATTGAAAAATATTTCTACTTTTTCGCATTTTTTTTTCTTCAACTTTTTCTTTTAAATAAATTTTTTTTTTTAAATAAATATAAGATTTGTTTTAATATTCTCACTTCTCCTTTTAATATTTCTTTTAATATTATTGATTAACTTATGCATACATTGCTTCCTGAAGTTTGCTGCTGTGATCGATCAGTCGTTGAGAAATTAAATTCAAGTAAAATATATGCATCAGTTGTGCCACATTAGAAGCCATGATGCTGAGAATTATATCTAACTGATTGGCCATCATTATTAACTTAAATAATACGTGATTTTATTAGATATTGCAAAATAGAAAGAATGTATTATTCAAAGTTTTCAAATTTATGAAGTATTTACCTCAGCTGCACTGAAGCTTAAAGATACTATCACGTTTCCTAATAAGAAAAAGTTGCATGTCGTGTAGGTAGATGATAGAAGATCGGAAAATCTTTTGTAAAACAATGACGCAAAAATATATCAGTTTACTTATAAACTTATAATTAAACTTATAATTAGTTTAATTTAACTCACACACAGATACACAGAGATACACGCACATATATACAGGGTGGCCCATTTTAATCCATCCAGTCGAATATCTCGAAAACCAAGCCCGGGAGAGAAAAATGTTTCAGACAAAAGTTGTTTGGTTTCAAGGGGGCCATAAGATGGTACCATTGGTTTGATCTTGAAGAGTCATTTGAAGGTCACGTGAAGATCACTTCAATTTTTTTAAATGGAATACCCTATATATTTTTGCACATTCTTGTAGCTTATCTCGAGAGCTTTCCAAAACACTATAATTAAGTACCTTTTCGTTAAGTACTTTTTAAAGTATGAGGCTTGAAATAATTTCTTAATTTTACATAAACCGTAAAATATCTAATAAAATATTCATTTTTCGAATATCTTACCTTAATACTTTTATGTACAAAATAATGAGAGGAATCAATTGGTGTAAAGAAAAAACAGTTGTTTTAAGAGAAAATATGGAATTGTTAATTGCAAATTACATATTTTTTCTTCAAAACAACTATGTGTTTTCTTTACACCAATTGATTCCTCTCATTATTTTGTACGTAAAAGTATTAAGGTAAGATAATCGAAAAATGAATATTTTACAAGATATTTTACGGTTTATGTAAAATTAAGAAATTATTTCAAGCCTCATAACTCAAAAAGTACTTAACGAAAAGGTACTTAATTATAGTGTTTTGGAAAGCTCTCGAGGTCAATTACAAGAATATGTAATAAAAAATAGGGAGTGCCGTTTAAAAAAATTGAGGTGACCTTCACGTGACCTTCAAATGACTCTTCAAGGTCAAACCAATGGTACCAACTTATGGCCCCTTTGAAACCAAACAACTTTTGTCTGAAACATTTTTCTCTCCCGAGCTTGGTTTTCGAGATATTCGACTGGATGGATTAAAATGGGCCACCCTGTATAATATTCTATGTAGAATTATTTAAGCATTTAAAGCTATTGTGAAAGCTGCATTCATTTCTTACAAAAGAAGTTCGGCAAGTCGAAAATTCAAAAAAATCTGAAACTTGGCATAATTTTATAGTAATATATCCTAACAACGAAACCATTTTTTGTTGGTGCTAAAAAACGGGTTTAGGGGTATAACCAACCGCTAGAAAATCGATTTTTGCGTTCCGAAGCGAATATCATCGAAACGAATAGAAATATAAAAGATTTCTATGTTCAAACAAATGTTTTATGGCTTTAAATGTACTTTACAATTGCGTACTTGGATTTTTTAAAAATTATAAAATTTTTCAAAATACCCCTACCACTCAATAAGATAAGTCGTTATGAAACAGCGAACAAATAAGTGTAGTAGGCAAGTAGCGTGCGTCTTTATTTTATTTCTCAAGAACTAATTTCCGCAACATAACTATAATATTCATGGTTGAATTTGGCGTAACACATAAGCTTTAAAATATATATAATTTAAAAATGTTTTCAAAATATAAAAAATATTGAGTGGTGGGGGTATTTTGAAAAATTTTATCATTTTTAAAAAATCCAAGTACGCAATTGTAAAGTACATTTAAAGCCATAAAATTGTAAACATTTGTTTGAACATAGAAATCTTTTATATTTCTATTCGTTTCGATGATATTCGCTTCGGAACGCAAAAATCGATTTTCTAGCGGTTGGTTATACCCCTAAACCCGTTTTTTAGCACCAACAAAAAATGGTTTCGTTATTAGGATATATTACTCTAAAATTATGCCAAGTTTCAGATTTTTTTGAATTTTCGACTTGCCGAACTTCCCTTGTTAGTAAAAAAAAAATTGGTGCTAACTTTAAAGCATATTTATAGGATTTGACGTATTTAATTATAATATGATAGGCTTCATCATTGGCTATATCCGGCTTAAGCATCCCAAAATCTGAGCTTCGTATATTCTTCATGTTGCTATTTAATCAGAAGATAATTTAGTTTGCACAAAAAATTTAATTATAACTTTTTTTGCAACTTTATTCACAGACTGGACATACCATATATTTTTAAATAATGCGCAGATATGTTGAACGTAAAGTATAAACATGGTATCAATAGCAATCGGTATCGACACTATATAAAATACACTAATAATTCCATGAAGCATCAAAAGGTTGAAATACTTGTCCACGTCGAGAACATGTTCCAAACGAAATAGAAATTTAACTGGGTATGTTTCATTTGAAGGTAAAAGCAAATGTATTCCTTTGATGACAAATGGCATTGTAGAGTAAGATATCCACATTGCATAAATTATGACTGAAACAAATCACTTCTCTTTCTTCAAATTTTTTTAGAGAAAAATTCCAAATATTACATTAATAAAAAGATTTTTTAATATGTAGAAGACCAATGTGTAAAGTATTGTAACGTGATAAAACTGTTGTATTCCATAAAATATTCCAAATCGATTCAGATGTATTATAATGATTTGAGAAAAAGAAAATTGAAAGAGATAATGATCTTTATAAGCAAATTTATAATAAAACTTATATACAGCAATATCGATAAATAATATTAAATTTTTATTATTGAATATTCAACTACAATATAATAAATATTTGTTAAATTTTTATAAAGTTAATTACTCACTTGCATATTGTATTGTCAACGTTTTGGTTTGTTCCGCATAACTTTCTAGTATTTTTCTTTCTGGTCCAGTTTGCGTCATTTTCCAAGTTTTTTCGATGTGTTCAAGGAGATCTTTCATCTGCAGCTCGAAGAAATCATTCGATTTATAATTATAAATAACAATTATATTAACTTTATGCAGTAGAATGTAATGTACGAACTTTGTACTTATTATACAAAGAGTTGATTAGCTTTATAAAAACGCTGCTGTTCACCAGTAACGGCGAAACATTCTCTATGATGACACTTAAATCTGTTATTCCGGCTATTAGGCCCCATAACTACAAAAAGTTATGAAGAAACAATCAGTCTCAAATTTAACTTGTATCGCCACCGTATAGATTAGATGCATCTTGAACACCTCTAAGATAGTCAGACTGCAAGTGAAAAACAACGTAATGACGAGCATTATGTTACCCTCGAGTCGAGATTGAAATGGCCATTGACCGATGAGAGACAGTAACATTTTATTGATGTAATAGTAGTGATTGTCGTAGAAAGACATTTCGTATTATCATATTATCAAAGGAAAATATTGTAACGGACGGTCAAATGTCTCGTCGAATATTCAATCGCGGCGTAATTTATCGTTTATTTCTTTGGAAATAGATCAAAAAGAAACCTAGCACGACGAAAAATCGCGAGGAAATACTGTATGTAATAATGTATACCGCGAAGCACAAAAGAGCATTACATATGTATGAGTAATGAATCGTTTCTTATAGTCGCGCAACTCTTTGTGCAGCAACATGTGATTGCAAAAGAAATTATATTTGTCTTGCTTTCTAAAGTAAGCGAAATTCGTAAAGTTTAAACGAACATGTGGAATGAGAGATAGTAAGAGAAGTGCAAGCTTTGCAGTTGGAGGTCGAACCGTTTACTTATCTTTTTAAACGATTAAATATTAATTAATTTTAACTATAATCAACATCATAGGAAACTTTGAATTATTGAAACTTTTTCTCTATTAAATGTAATATTTTCCTGTAATATTAATTAGCTAACTATATTCATTGGGGTATCATTATAGATATTATTTGCAGGAAAGAGGAAAAAAATAAAAAGACGATATAGGTATGTAAGATAGAAGGTATGTAACTTTTCGTATCTTGTAAAATATTATTAAGTTTATAAAAATCAATAATAAGATTTTATAAATTTATTTTTTCTAAATTTTATTTAAATTTTAAATTTTATGTATGTAAAAAGGTTCGTGCACTTCGCGAAAGCAAAAATAGTATTAAATGGAGTATATTTTAAATTGTTTTCTATATATACAGGGTGTTTCATTTTAATCCGACCAGTCGAATATCTCGAAAACCAAGCCCGGGAGAGAAAAATATTTCAGACAAAAGTTGTTTGGTTTCGAGGGGGCCATAAGATGGTATCATTGGTTTGACCTTGAAGAGTCATTTGAAGGTCACGTGAAGGTCACTTCAATTTTTTTAAATAGAACACCCTATATATTTTTGCACACTCTTGTAGCTTATCTCGAGAGCTTTCCAAAACACTATCATTAAGTACCTTTTCGTTAAGTACTTTTTGAGTTATGAGGGTTGAAATAATTTCTTAATTTTACATAAACCGTAAAATATCTTGTAAAATATTCACTTTTCGATTATCTTACCTTAATACTTTTATGTACAAAATAATGAGAGGAATCAATTGGTGTAAAAAAAACACATAGTTGTTTTTAAGAAAAAATATGGAATTGTTAATTGCAAATTACATATTTTTTCTTCAAAACAACTATGTGTTTTCTTTACACCAATTGATTCCTCTCATTATTTTGTACGTAAAAGTATTAAGGTAAGATAATCGAAAAATGAATATTTTACTAGATATTTTACGGTTTATGTAGAATTAAGAAATTATTTCAAGCCTCATAACTCAAAAAGTACTTAACGAAAAGGTACTTAATTATAGTGTTTTGGAAAGCTCTCGATGTCAGCTACAAGAATGTGCAAAAATATATAGGGTATTCCATTTAAGAAATTTAAGGTGACCTTTATGTGACCTTCAAATGACTGTTCAAGGTCAAATCATTGTCACCATCTTATGGCCCCCTCGAAACCAAACAATTTTTGTCTGAAATATTTTTCTCTCCCGGGCTTGGTTTTCGAGGTATTCGACTGGTCGGATTAAAATGAAACACCCTGTATATATGTGTGTGCATATATGTATATGTAATTATTTAAATTTATTATAATAAAAAAAATTTAATTTTTCACTAATATATATATATATATATCTTTTGTTATAATATTTTTTTAATTTTTATAGTAAATTTTATTACTTTTAAAAATTTTAAATATTTTTTAGAAAATATTAAATTTTATTTAAACTTTAACTTTATATATATCTTTTAAATTTTATTGAAACTTTACAAAATAAAGTTAATATAAATTTAATTAATTTCTCAGTAAAAGTTAATTAATTTTAAAAAATATTTTGTACATCAATTGATTAAGTTATATATAAGAATTGGTTTGAATAGAAATGAAAAATAATAAATTTAACGAAGTGCTATAATATTTTTGTAAATTTACAGTTAAAGCATAAATTAAGATAAACTTTTGCTGCAATTTATTTCCTTATTTTAATTTTTGTATTACATGACTACAAATATAACTGCATATGGTAAAACCTATGTTATCTATCTATGTCATATACTGTGTGTGATTTATTATACCAACTGATGCTACAAGCATACCTGTCTATAAATTAATAAAAAAAATAATTGTTAATTGCAAATTACATATTTTTTCTTAGAAACAATTATATGTTTTCTTTACACCAATTGATTCCTCTCATTATTTTGCACATAGAAGTATTAAGGTAAGGTAATTGAAAAATGATTATTTTACTAGATATTTTACGGTTTATGTAAAATTAAGAAATTATTTTTATAAGCCTCATAACTCGAAAAATACTTTATTATAATGTTTTGGAAAGCTCTCGAGATAAACTATAAGAATAAGTAATAAAAAATAAGAGGTTTCATTTAAAAAATTAAAGGTCACCTTCATGTGACCTTCAAACAATTATTCAAGGTCAAATCAATGGCATCTTATGTTTCCCTTCGAGTCAAACAACTTCTGTCTAAAACATTTTTCCATATTTAAAGCCGTTTCCGAGATCCAGGAGTGGGATCGGACTTTAGAGATACCCTGTACATGTATATTCATTGAAGATTTTTTTTTGTAGTTTACACATAGTAAAACCTTCCGCAACATTATAACGTTTTAATTTTTTAATTGGTTTAAACATAATTATGTCAATTGCAGTAATGAAATGCTTATGTGTATATTTACATTATTTATTGTATTAAAAAAAAGTATTTTGCATAAAAATAAATTGATATCGGCATAAAATTTACAACTTTTTAAAGAATATATTTCATTATAGCACAATAGAAAATCTACTATATAACTATATTATACAATAATTATTGCAACGATGTGAGCACCGCGACATAAGACATGGAGGCTTGTACGATCTGAAAAGGATATTGCAAAAATAGTTGTATTTTATAACAAATAATTATTTAAATAATACTACGTACCGAGCTGAAATTCTCCATTGACATTACGTACATTTTGCCAGCTTTTATTTGACACGGCTTAGAAGCTCGTAATAACGTAAACCTCAATAGTTTTTTGGATCTCTGTGAAATCTTGTACCAGTTACAGCTGTAACTATTAATGCATCCCACAGATTAATTACTCATATTATTGCCATTTGTTTAACAATTAGTGGCATTTATTTGCAAATCTTATATGTAAATAAATATATGAAATTCGTTATTCGCAAATGTGTTTAACTTTTATACATTTATTTTAAATTAATGCAATTTGCTCATTTTTCAACATTTTAATGATTATTTTATATGCGTACATTACTTCTTGAAATTTGTCGCTATAATCGATTATTCGTTGAGCCATCAAGCTTAGATAAAATATATGTAATAATAATCCGACATTACAAGCGATGAGTCTGACAGTTTCATCCAATTGAATATCCCTCATTATTAACTTAACAATATAAACAATATGCGACTTTATTCATTGTACTGAATGGAAATGCAAATAGTGATTTATTGAAAAATTACCTCAGCTATGCTGAAGCTTACAGCTACAACTACGTTTCCTAGCAAAAAAAGAAAATGTGTTGCGTAGGTGGATGAGAGCAGCTCAAAAAATCTTCATATAAAACAATGAAACAAATATATATTGATTTATTTAAGTGAATGCAACGTCTCGTTAATCTCGTTTCGCATTAAAAAAATATATATATACATAATTATAATTAAAACAAGATATAAAAGATGATTACATAATTACAAAAATACATATCGTAAGCTATGTATAAAACAGCAAAACAATTAACATTGTATGGAAGTATTGTATGTTTTCACTTTAATTTCTCATTAAATTAAATGGCACGTATTTCTATTTAAAGATGTTACTGAAACTAACTTTAATGCATATTTGTATGATTTGATACAACTAATTATAACGTGATACGCTTCATCGTCCGTTATATTCGGCTCGTCTATAACAAAATCCGAGCCTTGTATGCGCTTCACATTGTACCTATTTAATTGAAATTTAATTCTGTTTATAGACATTTTTTTCGCGTATTGCAATTTTATTCGCGGTATTCGACTTACTGTACAGCCTCGAATAATGCGCAGACATGCTGAGTGCAAAGTATGAACATACCATCGGCAGCTATCCACACCGACATTAAGAAGAGTATACCGAGGATTCCATTAAGCATCAATAGATTGAAGTACTTGTCCACGTCGAGAACATGATCCAAGCGAAATAGAAACCTGGTCGCGTAAGTTTCATTCGTAGGTAAAAACCAGTACAGTGCTTTAACAATGATGGGCATTGCAGAGTAAAGGACACCCAACATGTATAATATTGCTATAACGAGTAATTTTTTCTTCACATTTTGCTCCAAAAATAACAATATTTTAAAGAAAAAGTAAGAATTTTTAAAGAGAAATGTAAGAAAAAAAGAAATTTTTTATTAAATTTTTTCACTGAAAGCCAATACAAAAAAAAATTTAATTTCTAAAGCACGAAAACTATTAAAACTGAAGACTTTCAAATATTTCAATCTTTTACAATCATTAGAGAAAATAACAGAGGAAAAGAATTAGTTGATAATGTAGTAGAAGATGTTTTGATTGAAATATAAATATCCAGTAAAAGTTGACATTAAGAAATATCATAGACTTTTGATATAATACTCCAATATTTATTTAATACTATAAAAATTCTTCAAACATTACTCACATGCATATCTTATTATTAACGTTCTGTTTTGTTCTGCGTGATTTTGTAATATCTTATTCTCTGGTCCTACTTGTATCCTCTTCCAGGTCTCTTCGATATGTTCCAAAAGATGTTTCATCTATAGCTCGAAGAAATCGCACGATTCAAAATTACAACCCGATTAATTTCGCACGACAGAAAGTAATATACGAACTTTATCCTTATTGTATAAACAATTAATTAGCTTCATGAAAATGAAAACGTCTATAAATAATGGTGAAGCATTTTCCATGATAATATTTAAATCCTTTATCCCAGCTATCAAACCCCAAATCTATATCGGAAACAGATAGTCAATCTCGAATCTAATGTATCGCTTTCGTGTGTATCTGGTATATTTTAAACACCTGCAAGGACGTGAAACTGCAACTGAGAAACAATGTTATAACAAGCATGACGATTCCCTCCATTCGGGATTGAAACGGCCATTGGCCGACGAGAGATAGTAACATTTTATTGATATAATAATAGCGATTGTCGTAGAAAGACATTTTGTTTTATCAAACCATCAAAGAAAAGTACTATATGACAGAGGGTTAAATATCTTGTCATATATTCAATCGCTTATTCGCGTAATTTATCGTGTGTTTCTTTGGATAGTTTCAAAAAGGAATCTGGCACTGTGTAGACAAACCGCGAGAGAATATATTATGATGTGCGATTCTGCGAAGCACAAGGCATTACATATGTATAAATAATAAATTGTTTTTGCAATCAATCGCGCAATTCTTTGTAATCGGCAAAATACGATTGCGATTGAAATTATATATCTTTTGCTTTACAAAACGAAGATATTCATAAAATTTAAATGAACATGGGGAACGAGGAATAATCAAAGAGGTAATACGATAGATATTTGTGCAAGTAAAGTTCGAACTATTTACTTATATCTTCTTAAAGATGAAGCGTTTGATGGATCAATCAAGATAGAGTCAGGGTAAAGAATAATTTCCAAAATATTGTCAGAGTACATCTTAAATAGTTGATATATATCAACGACAAATTAAAACTTTTTTATCGTAGTAAATTTATTTAATATAACTTTTGAAAATAAAAAGTCTTGTTCTTAACTCAAAATATTATTTTTCACTAATATAATATATTAACATATTATTTTGTTTATATCGATTATAATTAAAAAAATAAGAAATTATTAAATATTTTAAAAAATGTTAAATATATTAATTAATTCTAAAAATTATTATTAAATCGATTGTGCATTCAGTTGAATCGAAAAGCAATACATTTAACAAGATGTCACAATATAATACATTTTTAATTTATATATGTCACGGTCAAAGATCGAAAACACTCACTGAGCGGAAAAATCGACCACAACGCGATTTGACTTTTCAGATTTTTGTCGGTTTTTTCGCTCAGTAAGTGTTTTCGATCTTAGAACCTAACATATATATATATATATATCAAGCGACGCAGTAGCGTCGCGACGCTAAGTACATAAAAAACTGATAAAAAATTGAATCCGAGCATTGAGAGGCACTATTCTCGACGCGGCGCTACCAAGTAGCTTATCCGGAATTTTACGTTAAATGACGTCACATAAACTTTCGATTGAAATATTTCAGAAACTAAAGCCGTAATTAAAAATCTAACGGCATTTTTCTTATTGTATAATGTGAATACAAGCTTTCGATTGTGACCAGTTTGAATAAAATTGGTGCAGTCAATCCCGAGAAATGATAATCGCATGTCAGAATTGTGACATTTTTCATTTTCCTTCATAATAAGGTTCAGACTCATGAACATATCTTCGCACGCACACATTCAAAGCGATTTTGTCCCTCAAGCTGCGTTCATACCGCGCATATATGATTATTCGCTTTAGTGTGCAAAAATGCTTTAAGAAACAAAACCATTTATGTACATGTGTGTGCATACGTGTGATATGTGTATATGTGTGTGTATACGTGTGAGAGATTAATTTATCGCATAACAATTTTCAAAAACCTCTTGGGGGTAAAATCTAATCTATCTCGAAAACGGTATCACAAAAATATAAAAACTGTGCGGTTAGATAAGACTTCTAAAGAGACTAATTTATCGTATTATAACAATATTCAAAAATCACCCCTTGAAAGTGAACTCTAATATCTAGAAAATGAAACCTTGTAAAAATACGCGACTTACCTTTAGTAAAGATTTTTAAAAATGCGTATATATTTTTTGCAGAAATAATATAAATTTTTACAAAAAGGTGGTGATATCCCTCTAGAAACAACCTTATAACGGTAAAATAAAATACGTCAAGTACATAAAAAAATATCTTTAAAAAATCTAACATATATTTTCTGTAGAAATAATATAAATTTTTACAAAAAGCAGTGAGATCCCCTAAAAAAACCTTATAAAGGTAAAAAAATACGCCAAGTACATAAAAAAATCAAAAAATCTAAAAGAGTGATAAAAATAAAATATTTAAAAACCGATATGAGATCAATACTATTAGCCAAGTACAATAAATTATGTGATATTAATTCGTAATCGATACTAAATGAGTTAAGATTACTTTAATTCCTAAAGCATTTTTTATATGATGTATATAATTTAAAAAAGTTTTACACAAATTCTAAATCGGATAAATGACCTTCAGATCGAAGTAAGATATGTAAACTTGACGTGCCCCCCTTCCCGCTCCGTCGTTTACATATCTTGAATAAAATAAAAAAATTTGATTATACAATATACATATATACAATATATATTTGTTAATCCTTTCATTTAGTAAGTACAATTTACATTTTTATAAAATAAGCTTTAGACTACGAATATGCAACAGGCAGCCTGTGGACCAGAAACTATCTACGAAGCTTTTCAATCCGACTTACAACAATTAAACTTTACTTGCAGAGAAAATAAAAAAACTCATAAAAAAAGAGATTTCACTTTGCCTAATCTCTATGTGATGATTTCCAGGTAATACAGAGGAGACAAGATATATAAGTTCGAAATTTAGCTACGCGCGTGCGCGATCCGTAGTGTAATTTTAAATTTTACATTGGGCCCATCAAAAATCTAGCTTTTTCCTGTTTTAAACTATATGATTTAAATACGGGGCACGTCAAGTTTTCATATCTTACTTCGATCTGAAGGTCATTTATGCGATTTAGAATTTATGTAAAACTTTTTTAAATTATATACATCATATAAAAAATGTTTTAGGAATTAAAGTAATCTTAATTCATTTAGTATCGATTACGAATTAATATCACATAATTTATTGTATTTGGCTAATAGTATTGATCTCATATCGGTTTTTAAATATTTTATTTTTATCATTCTTTTAGATTTTTTGATTTTTTTTATGTACTTGGCGTATTTTTTTACCTTTATAAGGTTTTTTTAGGGTTTCCTTATTTCAATTTTTGTATTACATGACTACAAATATAACTGCATATGGTAAAACTTATGTTATCTATCGGGGGAGTCCCGTTTGCCTACATTCCCGATTGCCAACTGCTTCGTTTGCGCACAACATTTTGCCGACAGTTTCTTTTGCCAATATTCCCGATTGCCTACATGTATTATTGCACACACGAAAAAAATAAAGAAACGAAAGTACTATTGCACACATGACATTATTGCGCACGTACACATTGCACACATGACATTATTGTTCACATGCACATTACACACATGACATTATTGCACACATAAAATAAGAAAATCATATTAACACTTTCCACACACTTTATTGCACACATGCTCATTGAACACATGAAATTATTGCACACATACAGATTGCACACATGATATTATTGTACACATGCACATTGCACACATGATATTATTTCATGTAGAAAATAAAAGTATAATTGGATGCTTTGGGCAAGATTTTCGTATGCAATCCATCTCCGAATTTGATCAATTTTTACAGACATATAGTACGTACTAAATGAAGTCGAATGCCACAAATGCAAATAGGCAGAAACGTTTTTTGTTCTTAAGGTATTCAAATTTTATTTTTATATTATGTTATTTATATTATGTTGAATTTTTCGATTGTGTAAGCACAAGGTTCTCGATTCTTTGGAGGACTGAGTGGATCACTCAGAATATAGTGCGACCCGAAATGAAGTCTATAATTTTCCTGTTCACATGGGTTTTCGACTTCCACGCGAAGCGAGATTCGTTTTTATTTCAAAGTATAGTCCTAGGTCCAAAATATTTTTGAATTCTAATATTTCTTTCTAAATGGAAATTTTAAATATTATTCATTTAAGAAGATAATTAAAATTAAAATATCAAAAATAAACGTTTCTGCACATTCGCTCTTATAGCATTCGACTTTATTTAGTACTATATGCTTAAATAAAAGTTCATCGAATTCGAAAGTAAGTCGCATACGGAAATCCTATCATCCAATTGATTAAAGATTTTAAGATGGGATTCTGTGAGCAATCCAATATCAGTCTGCACTTTTAATCGTGGATTCTAATTATGCTAAGTCATTTTCTTACTTTATGTGTGCAATGTATTTGTATGTGTTCAATATCATATGTGTATTAAGATTATGTGCAATGTGCATGTGTACAATAATATCATGTGTGCAATCTGTATGTGTACAATAATTTCATGTGTGCAATAAAGTCGTGTGTGGAAAGTGTTAATGATTTTCTTATTTTATGTGTTCAATAATGTCATGTGTGCAATGTGTATGTGAACAATAATGTCATGTGTGCAATGTGTATGTGTGCAATAATGTCATGTGCGCAATAATATCATGTGTGCAATCGTATTTTCGTTTCTTTATTTTTTTCGTGTGTGCAATAATACATGTAGGCAATTGGGAATGTTGGCAAAAGAAGCTGTCGGCAAAATGTTGTGCGCAAACGAAGCAGTTGGCAATCGGGAATGTAGGCAACTGAAGCCCTCCCTTATCTATCTATGTCATATACTGTGTGTGATTTATTATATCAACTGATGCTACACAAGTATGCGTGTCTGTAAATTAATAAAAAAATGAAAATTACGAGATGCTGAAGATATGCATATATGTGTATGTATTAAAAAGATTTAAATAAATTTATATAATTATATAAATTTTATATAATAATTTAAATTGTTTTTTTTTTGATAATCTTTATTCTATATGTTATGTAAATGAATTTAAATGAATTTGAAACAAATTTCACGAATTTAAATAAATTACATAATACTAGTGGAATATATCTAATTTTTTCCAGATCCAAAAAGAACTTTCGAATATGGTGAATCTTTTCTATTTCATTTAGACACACACAGGATTGACATCAATATAACATCGAGCATCAGTGCAATAAATAATGATGTTAAATAAAAATTATATTGTGTCTATTAAAATCCATTTTAATAAATAAACATTAATTTTATAGGATAACATTTTATTGATTTAATTACTTGATAAAGATACGCTATTTTATGTTTATTAATCTTTTATTATTTATTATATGGTTGTTATTGTATATGATTACGCCAATTATTAATAATTATGACAGCAAGATAATGAGATACATGCATATTTATCATTCATTGTATTAAAATCACACTTTGTATAAAAGTAGAAACGAACATCAATTTAAAATTTAATATTTTTTTAATAATGTATTATATTGTGCATTATACCAGTGCTTAAGTTATCCATTATATTAAATAATTAAGCATGCAATCAATATCTTTAATACATTTCCATATTATATTATATTACTTCAAACGATTATTATTGTATAGAAGTGAGCATGGTAAAGTAAGACATGGAAACTTGTAGTATCTGAAAATAATATGAAAAAGATTTTGCATGTTATCGCCAAAATATATGTTTACAATAATATGTACGTACCGAACTAAAGTTTTCCAGTGACATTACATACAGCTTAGCTTTTATTTGACATGGTTTAATAGCTCGCATTAACGTGAATCTCAACAGTTGTCTGGATCTTAATGAAATTTTGTACCACTCACAGCTATAACTGTTAATCCATAAATTTGATACATTAATTTACCTTTTATTCCTCATTCGCTCAAATGATGATACTAATTTATAAATCGTAAATTTAAATATGTTGAAGTATTCATGATAGACATATAGATACATGTAATTATAAAATATTTCTATT
Organism: Camponotus vicinus; assembly: GCF_025532165.1. Lineage (NCBI taxonomy): Eukaryota > Metazoa > Arthropoda > Insecta > Hymenoptera > Formicidae > Camponotus > Camponotus vicinus. The sequence continues at coordinate 7,627,169 of NW_028141949.1, forward strand.
TTCACACATTTCTATTATTGCAAAATATTTTACACATTTCTTTTCTTTCAATTTTTTTAAATTATTTAAAAAATAGCCACTTTGTTTCAATATTCTTAATATTCAATATTCTTAATATTAGTGATCAACTTATGCATACATTGCTTCTTGTAGTTCGCTGCTGTGATCGATCAATCGTTGAGACGTCAAACTCAAGTAAAATATATGTGTCAATAGTCCCATAATAGCAGAAACAACTCTGATAGTTTCATCCAACTGATTATTCACCATTATCAACTTAAACATTATCTTTGTTACATATATATATCCCAAATAAAATGGCCAGTATTGTTTAAAGCTTTCAAATTTATTGAATATTTACCTCAGCCGCATTGAAGCTTAAGCTTAAGATTGCAGTTCCTAATAAAAAGAAAAAAGATGTTGCGTAAGCGGATGAGAGTAGATCTGAAAATCTGTAAAACAATAAAATAAATATATTAGATAATTTAAAAATATTTCATAATTTAAAAATATTTTAATTGTAATTTGTTTAATTTAACTTAAAGTAAAAAGAAGGGAAACGATATAAAGATACTTAATTTATCGCAGGAAGCTGTAAGTTATATAAAAATCGTATAAAATAATCAGTAAATCATATATATAATAATCATACAATAATCTTTATAAGTTCTATCTCTTAAGTTAAAGATGTTTATATCTAAAAACACTAGGAGCATTAACTTTAAGGCATGTTTGTACGATTTTATGCAATCAATTATGACATGATATGCTTCATCATCCACTATATTTGGCTTGAGTATCACAAAATCGGAGCCTCGTATACGATTTATCTTGTACCTATTTCGTGAGAATATTACTCGGTCAGAAATTCTTTCGACACGTTATATTTTTAAGCAAAGAGTCTCGGACTTACTTTATACTCTCAAACAATGCACAGACATGTTGAATGCATAGGACATACATGCAATCGATAGCTATCGGTACCGACACTATATAAAATATACTAATAATTCCATGAAGCATCAGGAGATTGAAATATTTGTCCACGTCGAGAACATGTTCTAAGCGATATAGAAATCTGGCTGTGTAGTTTTCATTCGTTGGTAAAAACGAGTATATTCCACTTACGACGATCGGCATCGTGGAATAAAAGATCCCCGAAGAATAAAGAGCAACTGAAATGAATTATTCCTCTTTTTCTACAAATTTCTTTCCATGTTACTTTAATTTAATAGAGACAAGGGAGACAATTTAATAGAGATAATATTATTTAATTCGAAACAAAAGGTTACATATTTCCGAAACATATAAAATAATTTAATATAAAATAAATAATATAAAATTATATAAATGATTATATAATAATTAATATATATATAATAAATTAATATAAAATAAATAATATAAAATAATTTAATATAAAATAATTTAATATAAAATAAATAATATAAAATAATTTAACATAAAATAAATAATATAAAATAATTTAATATAAAATAAATAATATAAAATAATTTAATATAAAATAAATAATATAAAATAATTTAATATAAAATGAAGTAAAAGAAAGAAAAAAAATATTTATAATATTTCAGTTGAAAAATCACTCAATAAAAGTTAGCGGTGATATTAAGAATAATTCCTATATGTTATTCAGTATCCAGCTGATACGACAAAAATTCTTAGTATTTATAAGATTAAAATTACACTTACATGCATATTGTATCGTTAATATTCTGTTTTGCTCCGCATAATTCCGTAATATTTTACTTTCTGGTCCGATTGGTGTCATCTTCCAAGTCTCTTCGATATTCTCTAGAAGATCCCTCATCTGTAGCTCGAAGAAATCGTTCGGTTTATAATCGCAGAACGACTCGATTAACTTTACGCGGCAAAATGTAACATACGAACTTTATGCTTATTACAGAAAGAGTTGATTAGCTTTACGAACATGAGACTGTTGATGAATAACGGCGATGAATTCTCCATGACGATGTTCAAATTCGTTATTCCGGCTATCAGGCCCAATAACTACAGCGTATGAGAAGACAATCAGTTTCAGTTCGAATTCTTATCGCTATTATATATATCATGATACATTTCTGACACCTCTAAAGCTGTCAAACTGCAAATGAACAATATTGTAATGGCGAACATCACGTTACCCTCCAGTCGCGATTGAAATGGCCATTGGCCGAGAATGGACAGGAATGTTTTATTGAGATAATAGTAGCGATTGTCGTAGAAAGACATTTTGCATTATTAGACTACAGCAAAAATGTCAGAAAAAAATCGGGTAACTTGTTGGATATTTACATCTAACCGTAACTTATCGTTTATTCACTTTGAAATATATTCAAAAGGAGAAAACTCTCTGGCACGTTTATTCACTTTGAAATATATTCAAAAAGAAAACGGAACCTAGAGAACGAGTGACGTTCAAATACGTGGTAATCTATGCGAGATGGAGCATTATATATTTACGAGTAATGAGCTGTGTTTTTTCTTTGTGCATAATACTTCTTATGATCGATTTGTTGAGATATATCTGTTGTTGACGTTACTCGCGCTCTATCGCTTTACTAATCAAATAAAATTTGTAAAACTGTGAAACAAGGAAGACTTCAAGAAATATGTGCTTAGAATAACGTTTTAACTTAATTATATTTAAATTTATATACATTTGGATTTATCTTCGTAAAACGATTAAAACTAATCCATTAATGGTTAATCAGATTAATCATTCCTATCAAAAGTTAGATATTTACTAGTTATCTACAGAGAACATGGACCTTATATTTATCTTTTGATTAATTTGTATAACATTTTATGGTTAAGGCTTTTTAACATTTATCTTTTAAAAATTATTAAATTAAGTACGTATTAGCACATAAAAAATATTTTGAATAATATATAATGCAATATTATTTTAAAATGTGAATTAAGATTACAAAAATAATTCGAATAATTTTAATTAAACTTTTTGTTTCTACTTGTTTACAAAATATATTATTGCGGTATAAAATTTATTATAATATACGATAAAATCTATTCGCTTGTCTTTTACCTTGTGATAAAATGTATGCCTTAAGCACTAGTCTCTGGATTACATGATGACGTGATACTAGTTTTAAGTAAATATTTATTTAATTATATAAATTATATATATATAGTTTGTGATATATTTAGATCTTTAATCAATTTTCTATCAATAATTAAAAACTATATTGAAAATATTAATATATTAATTAAATTAAAATTTATAGAAATCATATTTCTTTATGCACAAAAATTCAGAATATTATAAAATTGTAACTATTATAAAATTAAAATTTGACAATTATATTTTATAAGATATTTATTCATCGAAATATTTATTCACAATTTCTTTCTATATTTGACGCATAAATCGCAAAATTCCAGATGATAGACGATTATATATCACCCGAATTTAACGATACCATTAACGTAATATAGGAGACAGATGTTTTCATGATCTTAAAAACGTAACACAATGTTAAGTAAGAACATTATTATATACATAAGTTTATTATAAAGATAAGTTTTCAAAGGTTAGTTTAATTTCTTGCGTATATATTTTAAATCTTATAATAGAGAAAGATTATTTATAACTTATTATATAAATGACATATATTTCAATATTTATTATATATATTTATGTATATTACTATATATAAATATATATATTTATATACAGGGTGGACCATTTTAACGTTTAATGGAGAATAACTCGAAAACCAAGCCCGGGAGAGAAAAATGTTTCAGACAAAAGTTGTTTGGTTTCGAGGGGGCCATAAGATGGTATTATTGGTTTGATCTTGAAGAGTTATTTGAAGGTCACATGAAGGTCACCTTCAATTTCTTAAATGGAATCTACTATTTGTCATTGCATATTCTTATAGCTTATCTCGAGAGCTTTCCAAAACACTATAATTAAGTACCTTTTCGTTAAGTACTTTTTGAGTTATGAGGCTTGAAATAATTTCTTAATTTTACATAAACCGTAAAATATCTTGTAAAATATTCATTTTTCGATTATCTTACCTTAATACTTTTACGTACAAAATAATGAGAGGAATCAACTGGTGTAAAGAAAACACATAGTTGTTTTGAAGAAAAAATATGTAATTTGCAATTAACAATTCCATATTTTTTCTTAAAAACAACTATGTGTTTTCTTTACACCAATTGATTCCTCTCATTATTTTGTACATAAAAGTATTAAGGTAAGATAATCGAAAAATGAATATTTTACAAGAAATTTTACGATTTATGTAAAATTAAGAAATTATTTCAAGCCTCATAACTCAAAAAGTACTTAACGAAAAGGTACTTAATTATAGTGTTTTAGAAAGCTCTCGAGATAAGCTATAAGAATATGCAATGACAAATAGTAGATTCCATTTAAGAAATTGAAGGTGACCTTCATGTGACCTTCAAATAACTCTTCAAGGTCAAACCAATGATACCATCTTATGGCCCCCTCGAAACCAAACAACTTTTGTCTGAAACATTTTTCTCTCCCGGGCTTGGTTTTCGAGTTATTCTCCATTAAACGTTAAAATGGTCCACCCTGTATATTAATATATATATATATATATATATATATATATATATATATATATTAATATATATATATTTATATATATTTATAATATTTATTTATATATATTAAATTTCGACATACCATAGTGTAACCTTCCAAACTGATTACATATAATTTGGCCATAGTTATGCGATACGGTTTTTGAGATTTCATTAGTAGAAACAAGAACATTTTTTTTACTTTCAGAGATGTTTGGTACCACATTCCATTATATCTGAAAGTATATTATTAGTTGTTAAGTATATCATAAAATGTTATTAATTCATTAAATTGACAACTTACGCTGCGATAGGAATCTGAGAACTGTGATCTATTATTTCCTGTCCTATCCAGCTATTTAAAAAAAATCGAGAATTTTGAAGGAGCACAAGTTGACCGTATCTCATTATCTCCATAGTATTCATATGAGTTACGATCTGCACAATAATGCATAATTATGCGATCTATGGTTTTAAATCAAGTTTAAACTAACGAATGAGAGAATACTTTATGTTGCAATATTTTAATATGAAGTAATAATTTATTAAGTAAATATTACATATTTATTACCATCACGCACGCGGTACATTGAAATATAACTCCTAAACCAACATCGATAATAAGACACATTGCAAACGTTGACTCAATTAATTGGATCAATCTATTAATAATAGATAAAAAAGCAGTAATATTTTTATTGTACAAAAAATTTTTCAATAAACTTCAATACTCCTCGTGAATTTATATGAACCTTTCTATTCTGACTTGTAGCTGTATGCATTGTATTATATTTTCAACGTCTTTATCCCACTTAGATATGCCATTACAATCGACGCAATTCGATTTGTTGTTTATAATACAATTTTCCAAACGATGACTGCAAATACATGTGTATGTGTTTTCTCTCATACAGGGTGTCTGAAAACTTTTCGCGGTCCCGAAGTGTGAAAGTAGATTAGCTCAAATTAAGAAGAAAGGTCCTCTAGTGTTTTGCGATATTCGCAATAATTAACGAAAAATTAATTAAAGAAGATCGGCCAATGCGCGTGGCTAGAAGCGCGCAGCGGTGAAGGCGGTCTCACTGTAACGTAATGGCGGCGCGCGGTGAAGCGGTGATTGGGGAGGGAAGGAGCGATGAGTGTGTAGGCGAAGGCTCCTCCCCTCCCCAATCACCACTTCGCCGCGCGCATTGGCTGATCTTCTTTAATTAATTTTTCGTTAATTATTGCGAATATCGCAAAACAGTAGAGGACCTTCCTTCTTAATTTGAGCCAATCTACCTTCACACTTCGGGACTGCAAAAAGTTTTCAGACACCCTGTATAAATAAAATCAATTCAGCGTTTTACATTTTACTTACCTTAATACGGCCAACATACCACAGCTATGTTGCAACAATGCGAAATAGATGGTATCGATCGCGATCACTGACGTGCAGGATATATAATATCCTAGGCACGTAATCGCGAAGAGAATATAATAATACTTTTCTAGATCCACGAAGAACTCGCCCGAATGCGGCAGTTTTTTTGGTCTCGTCACGTTCGACGCCAGGATAATGTCGAGCATCGGTACCGTAAGCGGTGCTGTGATATAACTAGTCGCTGTCGTGCTGATAAAAACTGGAAAGAAAATTGTCTCTTTTCACATGATTGCTCGAAGAAACAATCAGATTATTATGATATACTTAAATAGGTCATTGTGAACACTCGACTCCTCTCGAGGTATTCCTTTAGAATTCGGAAATTCTCGTGATTCTCTAATAGACGGCAGTCGTATTGCACATGTTGAATAAGCGTTCTAAACTGAAGATACGATAATGAGAATGGGAACTGATTCTCTAGTCGATATGGGTGGATTTACACTCTTACTTTGTTAAAGTTATGAAACAAACTAATCACTTTCATGAGACATATACATGCGCCAGTGAGAGGTGGTAGCACATCGTAAAAGTCGTTCACACTTGTCGCATGTTTGAACAAATATGCGATCTGTTGATAAAGCACTGCGTAATATATTTGAAGATAGTTGTATAATTTTGGATATAATTTCGGGGAAAAATTCGAACGGGGAAGATTGAAATAAAAATTGCAAGAAACTCATACTGGAGATATGTCACTTAGTTCTTTTACGAGTCCCTAGTTAAAATATATTAATTTGTGAGATACCTGCGGCAACGCTAAAGTCAATATACCGACTATTGTACAATAGAGAATTATGTTCTTGTTAGACGACGATTTAAGCGGCCACAAGCCGACATGTGATAGCAATAGCTTGTTAATACGAAAATATCTAGTGTCAAAGGCGTCCATTGATAGCCTATGGTGGTTAAAGAGGAATTTTTTAATAACTCGTCGCCAAAGAAAAGTTTCCGTGTCTGCGGCTCATTTCGTATTCCCTTGGAACATACGTTGTATTGGCAAAGAAGCGTTATACGTTATATGTTAAACCCCGATTTAAATAGAATTGCTAATAGGATGGATATTCCCTATAGTTGAAGAATACGCGGAAAGAATGTTACAATTTTAATTTCATATTATCAATAAAATAAAAGTGACGACGTGTTTAGTTTCGCGTGACACGCGATTTATACATTAACTATAGTTTCAACAGATGAAACGGCGATCGTATATTGCGTGATATAATTCGTTGCTGTCGATTATATATGACATTGAAATTTGCCATTATTTATTTCTTGGTATTATCAATATCGAGAGTCAACATTTCCTGACAATACAAGGCTTTCCTACTTTAATAAATAATCAATAATATGTATAATATATAATTTTGTTGTATATCAAAGAAATTTTTTTATTAATGTATTTATTTTTATGTGCAGATGAACACATAGAATCAAGTGTCGGATATCGAAGAAGATACATCTTTCTACTCTAAATAATCTCATGTTCTTTAAATGGTAACGTATAAATTACATTTATGTAAATATTTATCCCTCTAAAAAAACCTTACAAAGGTAAAAAAAATACGTCAAGTACATAAAAAATATTCTATCCCACATACATCCCTATCTTTTCTGGAGGCTTGCCACAGCCCTATTTAGGATCCATCCGCCACTGCTATTTGGCACAGTGGGGATTTTAGTATTTACTAGAGGGATCTTGGGGGATGTGGTCACTCTACGGCGTTGTGCTCGCCGGTGCCGTTTCTTACGAAAGGCCAGTCGGAAGCTAGCATGCAGTGCACGCGAATACCTCCACCGGCACTTATTTGGTCAGCGAGCGACCTTTTCAAGGATCCTCCATGGCAATCGGCATTGCATCCATCGAGCAAGATACCAACATCGCTCTGGAGTCGCATATCACTGTGTTAAAAAGCAGCATTAGGTGTGAGGTCTGGATAACTCAGTGGTCTAGAGCAGTTGGTCGGAAAGCGAAAGACTCGGGTTCGATTCCCGATCCAGCCACTTGCACCTCACATATTTTTCTAGTCTGCGAATATTGTTTTCTAGCAATTATTCGTTGGGCTGAAAAATGTGTGAATGCTCTCTCCACATGATATGTGTCCATGCCGTTGCCATGGATGGATTCTGTTGCTCGTTGATCAAATGAGCGTATAGACACGTCCGACCTCCTCCCACATACATCCCTATCTTTTCTGGAGTCTTTAAATCGAAGTAAGTTATGAAAACTTAGCGTGCCCAGATCATCATATTTTTTATGTACTTGACGTATTTTTTTTACCTTTTATATATATATATATATATATATATATATATATATATTACTATATTATATATATTTATATTTAGCTTGTAAAATAGATATATTTATTTACCTTGTGCTCCAATTATCATACCTTACTGGCTCTCGCGAATTTTTAATTAACTATTTAATTATTATATTATTTAATATTATATTATTTAACTTGCACTTTATTACTTATCACTCAAAATGCGGTTAATGATACATGTCACTAATGACACATGTCATTAATATCGCAAAGCGTCGCTAGCGCAATCTTCTGTCGAGAGTAGGAAATGTACGTTTTCTCTTTCTATGTGTTGTGTACATGTGCGTTGATGATGGTGACGATGATAAAGACGTTTCTTAATTAAAAATTTTCATATTTCAATTTTGCGTTATAATATCTTTGTTTATAGATCACGCAGCACAAAAATAAAGATACTTTCTTTATATTATTCAAACTCGCTCTATCGATTAAGGCTAGTAAGAATTCGATTCGTTCAGCCGTTATTGAAATCCGATAATTTGAGTTATTCTCATCTGTCCGACTCGCGTATAGATACATGGAGTGCCGCGCTAATGCTTCGCATGAACTTGGCACGAGACACTATCATATCTCTTGATAATATATAATATATTATTATTATATTATTATTATTATTATTATATATTATTATTATTATTATTATTATTATTATTATTATTATTATTATTACACAGGCCCACAAAAAAAAAAGTTTGCAGTACTTTTGACCAGACATACTTTTTCTTTCGTATTTTTTGACGCTGAATCCGAATCTGCAATAAAAATGTAGCCTTCTCCTGCATATTTTTAACTTTCCTTAGAAAAACCCCATTTTTTACGTTTTTTTCGTGGTTTTTTAAAATTAAAAAAAAATGGAAGAAAGATACGATTAATTTGACTTCAGAATTGAATTCTACGGTAAAAAATACATCAAAAACCATGTCTTGAATATTTTTTTAATGAGATTTCAACCCCTCATACGGCGTTGAAAAGGCTAAAGAACCAGAAAAAGCCAACATTCATTCCAAATTTGATTAAAACGCGATTAAAATTTGATTCTACAACTTTGAAAGAGTTTATAGGCATTATAAATACTACTCTGGGGATTTTTGAGGTTGCTGATCATGAATTTGATGTCAGATTTTTTAAAAGACCACTCCCAGGAGACGTTAGTGGATAGCATACGGGATAAATTAATTAGTTTTTGATAGTACCACTATTGAGTACTAATACTTGTTTGAGATATCATAATACGTCTCGAATACAAGTGACAATTGTGATTGGGCTTCTTTCACCCCAACTTGAGCTTCAGATTAAACTAACACTTTATGTTTAAGATGGCAAAGATCTATTCCTATCGGTTATGCTGATAAAAATCGAGCAGAAGAATATTTAGATTTACTTAAAACTTATTTTTCAAATAAAGAATTGTATTCGGTAAAACATATTTCAGAAAGAGAGAGAGAGAGAGAGAGAGAGAGGGGGAGAAAGAGAGAGAGAAAGCGTTGACACCTAGTATCCGTCACCTCGCCACTGAAATTCAGATTTGTTAGCAAGTATTGCATTATCTCAATTACAGTATCATTAAAAGTATGAGACACTTTCTTGAAATTAGCTGAAAATACTATACCGGGGTTTATTAGCGTCGCTGATCATGAATTTCAAATCCAATTCACAATTAACAGTCCAAATAAACCTTGTTTTCATGAACCATGTTATGGAAAACCGCCAAAATAGTATTTGAAACATCGATTTTCAGAAAAACCAATTAATTTATCTCGTATGCTATCCACTAACGTCTCCTGGGAGTGGTCTTTTAAAAAATCTGACATCAAATTCATGATCAGCGACCTCAAAAATCCCCAGAGTAGTATTTATAATGCCTATAAACTCTTTCAAAGTTGTAGAATCAAATTTTAATCGCGTTTTAATCAAATTTGGAATGAATGTTGGCTTTTTCTGGTTCTTTAGCCTTTTCAACGCCGTATGAGGGGTTGAAATCTCATTAAAAAAATATTCAAGACATGGTTTTTGATGTATTTTTTACCGTAGAATTCAATTCTGAAGTCAAATTAATCGTATCTTTCTTCCATTTTTTTTTAATTTTAAAAAACCACGAAAAAAACGTAAAAAATGGGGTTTTTCTAAGGAAAGTTAAAAATATGCAGGAGAAGGCTACATTTTTATTGCAGATTCGGATTCAGCGTCAAAAAATACGAAAGAAAAAGTATGTCTGGTCAAAAGTACTGCAAACTTTTTTTTTTTGTGGGCCTGTGTTATTATTATTATCATTATTATTATCATTATTATTATTATTATTATTATTATTATTATTATTATTATTATTATTATTATTATTATTATTATTATTATTATTATTATTATTATTTAAACCATTATTAAATAATAAGACATAATAATACATAATTAATGAAATACTATAATTATATAATTAATTAATAGGAATTATTATGAATTAATATATAGTCAATATGTAATAATAATAAATTCTTAAAGAATTATAAATTCCATCCTCTTTTATATATTATAACTTACTTAGCATTTTGTATATAATAACTTTAGTACAAATAATAATAATAAAATAAATTATAACACGTGTAATGAAACATGTGTCCAACAAGTATGTGCAAACATAGAGCGATAAGGTAAATTAACAAAAAATTAAAAAATTGAATAGAATGTGCCATAACTATTATATAACTTTCAAACTTTTTTTTTTTAATTGAATAAAGTAATTAAAAATAATAGAGAAATGTGAATACAATAATGAATGATGGAGCACAACGAACACTTGCATAAAAATTGAACGACCTGTTTTTGCAATGATACCATTGATAACATTGTTATTTAAATTTAGAACGTGATATTAAAATAGATAATGATATAAATATAATATTTATTTACCTATCTAAATTTATATAATGAATACAAGATACACCCTACATCAAACACCTGAGTTCTTGACGTTTGCAAAATTAGAAGAGAGAGAACGTATGATTGAAATCTCATAAAAAGTTACTTATTTTTACACAGACATTTCGCGTAGCGAAATTATTACCGTGCAGTAGGACACTGATGTTTTCATTACCTTAAAAAAATATTTATTTCCTCTGTACAATATTATTTTCAGCACAATAAAGCGTACGAATAGTCAATAGTGTTTATGTTTCTATATGTCAATATTTTTGCATTATTACCTTACTAAAACTTTCCAGATTGATGACATATAATTTGGCGATCGTTATTCGGGAAGGCTTCTGGCTTCTCGCGATCAACAATATTAGACATTTTTGCACCTCTATGGGTGCATTGTACCACATTCCATTGTAACTATAAAAACAGACATTTTCACAAAGATTATATACTTGCGATTTCTCTCTCTTTCTCTCGAAATGACTTACGCTGCCATAGAAATTCCGGCGCTATGATCGGTCACTTCTTGCCCGGCCCAACTGTTGAAAAATAACCGGCAACTTTGTAGAAGCACGAGAGCCACGTACCGCAAAATCTCAACCGATCGTCCCATACGAACTACGAACTACAAAAGATATCATTGACATGTTTCAAAAATTTTGACATTAATTAACAATGGAGAAAAATATATTTAGATTTTATTGCGATTCGAAAATAATTAAAGTTTGGAAAGATTATTACCATCACACACGATGAAGTATGCAATATAAATCCTAATCCAACATCGAAAAGGAGAAATAACGCGAACGTGGACTCCATCATCTCTATAAATCTAAATTGATAGCTATTATTATATATGTTTAGTAAGTTAATAAAAGTCTAGAGAAAACATTTAAATGGAAATACATAATCAAAATGTGTTATACTTGAAATATTATCACACCAACAATCTTATTTTTTCATGCAGTTGAATGCAGCGTCGTATGCGTTGACCGATTTTGTCATGTCCGTATACATGATTATCGTGGATCCATTCTAGTTCATCGTGTGTTATTAAATTCTCCAGGCGATAACTGAAGAAAAAAAATACTTTCATTTATTTCTATTACAAAATCTATAATTCTCTGCACGTAAATTTCCTAATTATAATGATTAGATTGACTATACAGGGTGTCTGAAAACTATTCGCGGTCCCGAAGTGTGAAGGTAGATTGGCTCAAATTAAGAAGGAAGGTCCTCTAGTGTTTGGCGATATTTGCAATGATTAACGAAAAATTAATTAAAGAAGATCGGCCAATGCGCGTGGCTAGAAGCGCGCGGCGGCGAAGGCGGTCTCACTGTAACATAATGGCGGCGCGTGGTGAAGCGGTGATTGGGGAGGGGAGGAGCCTTCGCCGCGCGCCTACACACTCATCGCTCCTCCCCTCCCCAATCACCGTTTCACCGCGCGCCGCCATTATGTTACAGTGAAACCGCCTTCGCCGCCGCGCGCTTCTAGCCATGCGTATTGGCCGATCTTTTTTAATTAATTTTTCGTTAATTATTGCAAATATCGCCAAACAGTAGAGGAGTTTCCTTCTTAATTTGAGCCAATCTACCTTCACACTTCGGGGCCGCGAAAAGTTTTCAGACACCCTGCATATAATTGAAATTAATTACCACAGTATGTCATACATTCCACAAATATGTTCTACCAGAGTAACGTATATAGTATCGGCGGCCACTGCGATCGAGACGCATGCAACGTAACCCATATATGTGTTTAGCAAAAGCACATAATAATACTTGTCTTGATTCACGAAGAATTCTGCTGCATGCGGCATTTTTTTCGGTCTCGATTCATTTAGAGGCGAGATGATGTCTAGTACAGGCGCGGTGAGAGGTAACATGGCATAGCAAAATACAAATCCTATTATGGAAACTAGACAAAGATAGAACGATTTATATCATGAAGAATAATATTCATTATTTTTTTATTTATTTATTTAAAAAGAAACATGAGGAAGCAAAACATTCTATTAAATTTTAATCACGGTTATAAATTACAACTTATATTAATGTGCTAACGATTATTCATTCATAATTTTATCATTTTAGCATTTCTATTTTATCTTTAATTCGCACATATCTATTAAAATACAATTTTTTGTTCTTTCTTTATCAAAAGGAAAAATTCAACTGATATTGTTAACAATATTCTTTAATCGATATTCATAGCAAAGATCGAAAAAATCCAGTAATTAAAAAAACTATGATAAATTCCGATTTTTACTGTTGGACTTTATCCAACGGAATAAACCGGCAAAAACTATAAAAATAATATGTATATAACACTAACATATATTTATATAACTTTATACAAAGAGCTACTTTTGCTTTAATTAATAAAATATATTAATCACTACATATTAAAAAATTAAAATTCAATTAATAACACAATCTTTTTTAATTAAAATTAATATGTGAAATTTTCAAAATAAAAACTTTGAAGATATAAATGTTACTAAATTTCATATTAATTTTTAGTTTAATAAAAAAATGTAATAATAATAGAATTAAAAATTTTCACCAATATCTAATTCGTATTTATTATTCAATATCTTGTAATAAAAAACTAATTTATTTTCCATGTCGCTTCTTAATTTTGATTTCATTTTAGATAAAAATTAGAAAGCATTTTAAATTAGATAACACTTTCAATTAATGAATATCGATAAAAAGATTTTCTATTTATTTCAACGTTTTTAATAGAAAAAAGACCAATTTTTGGACCGAAAAATACGGATTTTTACAAATAATATAGATTTTATCCAAAAATGTGGAATTTGCCAACTCTGATTCACAGATACATTTAATTCGTACTTGAATAGACTAATGTAAACTTTCGAGCATTATCGGCATAACGCGTTAAAATCTGCGTTTCTTGGCTCGTTAGCAGATCACGCCAATCCTCGTATATCTGTCGCAGAAGCACCTTAAACTGAAGCGATGTATATTCAAAAACGAATTCACAAGCTCGATGCAATTGTCATACATACTTTTCCAGAATTACGAGTCAAGCTAATAATTTTCACAGCGCATATTAATGCACCAGATGTGGTTGGCATAAGCTCGAAAATACCATCTAGATCTAAATTATCCAAATGTTTCAGCAAATATGCGATCTGACAATAAATAATACATTTGTGGTATTAATTATATTTCACATATACTTGAATACAACATGTACTCTAGATTGCTTCTGTGATGCAAAAAGATATGACTCTTTATTATTGCGATTATTATTCTTTCACAATAAACTTCTCTTTTATATTTATTCTTTAAATTTTTTTAACGATCAATATATATTATTATCTTAAGAATATCCACCTGTGGCCAGCTCATTATTGTAACACCGGATATGGCAAATGACAGAGTTAGAATTTTCATAAATGACGTTTGGTATGGCCATAAACCTATGAAAGACAAGAAAAGTTTGTTAATTCTGAAATAACGTGTGTCAAAGAAATCCATGACTTTACTACACTGAATAGGAATTCATAAATACTTACTAGTAGAGTAGTGCTAATGTCATATGATCTATAGTTACTTTAATATTCCGTTAAATCTTTGTTTCGACGAGCAAATTTTAAGACGAATAATATAAGCGTGACATCAATGAAAGATACTCCGATATATTTTATTCACAAAACATATGAAACGAATATATAAAATTTATAATAGCACCTCCTTTTCTGTATGGCTTAAAGCTTTGATGATATTTTACGCATGATTATTTCATGTCCTATATCAGAATACGCGACTATATATATGCTATCGATTAACACTTCAAATGTCCTTTGTCTCTTTAAGAAACATTGTGTATGCATGATATATACATACAACACACTTCCTATCAAAGAAATCTATGACTTTGTAACATTGAAAAAAAATTCGTAACTTCGTTGTCAGTGCAATACTGCTTTTTTGCTGCACTTAATTTTTTTAATATTCTGAAAAAATTTTGTTTTAGCAAGCATGTAAGACACACAGCGTATGAGAGTAAAAAAATATTATAAAATATGTTCAGAAAAGATGTGAAACGCTTATTGTGTAGAATTTATAAAAATACTGTTTTTTATTGGCTGAAAACTAGGAATAAAATATTTATTTCATATTTCGTGTCGAAAAGCACGATTAAAAATCATATCGATTAAATAAAATCGATAAAATCATATCGATCAACGTCTTAAATATTTTTTGTTTCCATATGAATTTAAATATTGATACATATCGTATATCAATTATATTGAATGATTACTTTGATAATAAAAACGAACTATGCATTCTTAATATGTGAAACACACATATTAATATTTATTATAACGATTTCAAATATATTCTATAACAATAATATATAATAATAATAAAAATTAACAGTCTAGATAAACGTGATTATTTTATGGAAGTTTATATGCCTAGTTGATTGACAAAAAGGTTGTGAAATATGACATGGCCGTTTGCATCACCTTAAAAGAAGGCACTAATATTGTGATAATATTATAAGAATTATTATACAAGAGATCTATCACGCGTGTTCTAAAAAAGGCGTACATAGCGAACTAAACGTAGTCATCGACATAACATACATATTTGCAGCCGACAACGTGCAAGGTACCAAACTTCTATATAGGAGTATACTCAATAACTTTCTTGTTTTTAGCGAGAACATGTACCATTGTGCACTATATCTACATGATAAAAATATTTTGTGTGATAAAATTAGCTACTGCAGGGATGAAATTATACATTCGTTCAATCGATCATATAGTGTTGTTGCGGAATAATAATTAATTTATAGTAATTAATGTAATTAATTAATGTAATTTAAATTAAAGCATGATTTGGATACTTGCGCTTTATCAAACACGTCTATACTTCTGTCCAGGAGTAGTTGTCCAGTTGTAAACATATGCTCAAAAGATGAGTGATCGATCCTACAGCTATGCATCCAAATCTTATCACTTCTTGAGTTTGTCCTAATTTGTTAATAAGCTGGAAGATATATGAATTTCATAATTTTGTATATACAGGGTGTCCCATTTTAGAAAACGCACCTCGATAATTCTTCAACGAAGCATTTTCAGCAAAAATGTTTCAGACAAAAGTTATATGATTTTAAGGGGGACATAAGACGGTGTCATTAATTTGACCTTGAATAGTTACTTGAAGGTCACGTGAAGGTCACCTTCAATTTTTTAAATGGAACTGCCTACTTTTTATTACATATTCTTGCAGCTCATCTCGAGAACTTTCCAAAACACTATAATTAAGTTAGTTTTCATTAAGTACTTTCCGAGTTATGAGGCTTGAAATAATTTCTTAATTTTACATAAACCGTAAAATATCTTGTACAATATTCATTTTTCGATTATCTCACCTTAATACTTTTATGTACAAAATAATGAGAAGAATCAATTGATATAAAGAAAACACATAGTTGTTTCGAAGAAAAAATATGTAATTTGCAATTAACAATTACCATTAAATAACACATAACAAATAACACATTACCTGTGTTACAAAAGTAGATACCTCGGCAGCTACTAAAAAAGACGGTAGCAGTATCTTTATCACCGTAGACTGATAAGGCCAAATACCCATCTGCGACAAGAAAATTTGATTTCTAGAATAGTATCTTAGCATGTCCCCTTGCATGTTGCAAGACGAAACTGATCACACCCTTATTAGATTATAGGGAAAGTATAGAGCGGACGCAGTAACGAGAAGAATATATCATTACGATAATTTCGGGTTGTCATAAAGCATATGGAAATGTTTGCGCGTCGCGAAAAGTAAGTATTTAATATCGATCTATGGAGTATTATTATGATTAAATATTCATTTTTCGAATAAACGGTTCTTGACAACCCGAAATTGTCATGATAATATATTTCTTTCATTGTATATTTCGTTTATATTCGAATATAATAAAGAATGATCAGTTTCAGCTTGTTTTACAATACTAAAAATGAAATCTTTTCATAACAAACGTTTGATCTTATTTTAACCTAAAACTTTATGTATAAAGAGAAATAATGTAAATTATAAAATTATAAATTTTTATTACATTAAAACTTAAAATATAATACGTTTAGTTGGCAAATGATTATAGAAATCTTCTACAATAACATTCATAAAATACTGAAAAAATAAAAAATATATTCGCTTTAATATAAAATTAAATATCGTTTTATTATGGTTATTACAAATGTTCTTATTTTAATAAATGATTAATAATTAACTTAAATATACTGATTTTGTGAAAAGATGTGTAAATAACCATTTCTCGTTTATGTAAGTGATAATGTTATCATTGCATTATAAAATTAGAAATATCATTTCTAATTCTCTACAATATTATGTAAAAGATATAATTATAAAACATACAAGGCTTTCCACGAGAAGTTGTTGAAATTAATCAGCTATCATTTTTAAACACATATATAAAGAGCAGATAAAATAAAATATTTTCTAATAAAGGATTTTGGCAGTTATATTTACATATAGATTAAAGATAATTGAAGATATTTTTTTTTATTTAATAAAAAAATTATTAAAAAATGTCGAAAATTTTAATGATATAATATATTTTCGAACTAAGATTTTTTCAAAAACTATAAAAACCTTTATGTAATATTTTTATTATATATCATTCATCACGAAAAAGACTTGATATCTGTTTCAATTTTGACAGTGTAGAAGACATTGAAAATATCTTTGAAAATTTTTTACAATGTCGGAAAGCACGGTTGAATATTATACATTAATTATTAATAAATGTACGTCGTAAATGTTTTTTGCTTCCATACGAATATAGATATTGATACATATATAGGGTTTCAGGGCAATTTCTCGCCAAAGAAAAGTTTTTGTAGCTTACCTCAAGATTTTTTTTCGAAACAATTATGTGTTTTTTTTACAATTGATTTTTCTTTACACCAATTGATTCCTTATTTTGTACATAAAAGTATTAAGATAAGATAATTAAAAAATGAATATTTTACTAGATATTTTATGGTTTATGTAAAATTAAGAAATTATTTCAAGCCTCATAACTCGAAAAGTACTCCATGAAAAAATACTTTATTATAATGTTTTGAAAAGCTCTTGAGGTAAGCTACAAGAGCTTTTTTTTGGCGAGAGATTGCTCTGACATCCTGTAAAACGACTTTGATACTAAAAATGAAATACGCACTCTTAATAATGTAAAGTACATATTAACATTTATTATAATAATTTTAAATATATTCTATAACAATAATATATAACAATCAAAACACTCTTCCTATATAACGCTTTTCATAAGTGCAACTATTTTACGCAAGTTTACATATCTAGTTGACTGATAAAAAGGTTGTAAAATATGACATGGCTGTTTGCATCACCTTAAAAGGGAGAATTAACATGTTATAACATTATAAAGGCTACCATACGAAATATTTCTCACAAATAAAACAAACGTACTGAACTGAACGTAGTCATCGACATAATGTACATGTTTGCAGCCGACAATGTGCAAGGTATCAGACTTCTATGTAGAAGTATGCTCAATAACTTTGTCGTTTTCAGTGAAAACATATACCATTGTGCATTATACCTACACGACAAAAATATTTTATGTGACAACATTTTTAATTACTGTGGAAACGAAATTATATATTCAATCGATCATACAGTGTTATTGTTCCGAAATAATTATTATTTATAGTAATATTTATAGTAATTAATATTTATATCCATATAGCACAGAATATTGCAACAATAGTATTAATATTGTTCTAACCTTGTAACAACATTGCAATATTGCCGCAATATTGCTGCAATATCCTGTGCTGTATAAGTAGTAATTAATATTTATAGTATAATTAATATTTACTTATTTAGTAATTATAATAATTAATGTAACTTAAATTTAAGCATTTGGTTTGGATACTTGCGCTTTATCGAACACTTCTAAACTTCTATCCAAAAGTAATTGTCCAGGTAAACATATGCTCAAGAGATGAGTAACCGATCCTATGACTAAGCATGCAAATCTTATTACTTCTTGTATTTGTCCGAATTTGTTGATAAGCTACAACGTAAATGAATTTAAAAATTTTTGTGTTTTCTATTTTTTTTTCTATACTTTTTCCTTCACAAAATAATACGAATATTGACGATAGAGACAATACCAATTTATATTTTTTTATTATAGGTTACTATTATGTATTATTTTATTACATATTACTTTATAACCATATATTTACTTTATACATATACAGGGTGTTCTAAAAAGGTATGTCAAAAATTTAAGGAGATATTCCTCATACCTGAAGGATGAAAAAATGTTATATGGACATAGGTGCGGAAATGCTTATTTCAGGAGTTATGTTGAAAATACTGTTAGCTGTATTACTTACACAAGGAAAAATTTAGGATTAATTATTGTAGACGACAATCGTTTAATTAGGCTTATTTACATTTGGTCTTAATGTGACCTTGAGTATACTACAATAAATATTGAAAATATTCACCATTTTCCTGAATTTTAAATTTTTTACATACCTTTTTAGAACACCCTGTGTGTGTGTGTGTGAGTGTGTGAGTGTGTGTGAGTGTGTGTGAGTGTGTGTGAGTGTGTGTGAGTGTGTGAGAGTGTGTGTGAGTGTGTGTGAGTGTGTGTGAGTGTGTGTGAGTGTGTGTGAGTGTGTGTGAGTGTGTGAGAGTGTGTGTGAGTGTGTGTGAGTGTGTGAGTGTGAGTGAGTGTGTGTGAGTGTGTGTGAGTGTGTGTGAGTGTGTGTGAGTGTGAGTGTGTGTGTGTGAGTGTGAGTGTGTGTGTGTGTGCGTGCGTGTGTGTGTGCGTGTGTGTGCGTGTGTGTGCGTGTGTGCGTGCGTGCGTGCGTGCGTGCGTGCGTGCGTGCGTGCGTGCGTGCGTGCGTGCGTGCGTGCGTGCGTGCGTGCGTGCGTGCGTGCGTGCGTGCGTGCGTGCGTGCGTGCGTGCGTGCGTGCGTGCGTGCGTGCGTGCGTGCGTGCGTGCGTGCGTGCGTGCGTGCGTGCGTGCGTGCGTGCGTGCGTGCGTGTGTGTGTGTGTGTGTGTGTGTGTGTGTGTGTACGTACGTATATATGTCTGAATAAATAAATATACGTATATATAAATTTATGTTCGCTAAATATAATTTTGACAAGACTACAGTACGTCAAGAACTATATCAAATTTTGCAGAACACGGAATTTTTTTAGTAATTTCTATAAACATTTTTAATAATTAACACAATAATTTACTTGTAATCCAACCAGACTTAGGATCATTACATTTAAAGTCAAGATGACAAATGTCGCGTTTCGAAATGTACAGTCTAAGAAGTTAATGAATCTAAAAATAATAAAAATGTTACTAATTATAAAGAAATTACACTACATATATATAAAATTTAATATATAATATATGGTAATCATAACTGAATGATATAAATAAAATTATTATTAATGATAAAATTTTTCCGTAATACGAACTCTATCGCAAGTTGATGTTTTTTTAAGCATGCAATCATTTCGTGATAATCTTCAGAATCATATTCTTTTATTATTGAGTGTTTTTTATTCATTTGTATCTCGTTTTTTACAAGTTTAACTTTATCGAATATATTTTCAAGACGGGTGCTTGAAAAAATATATTAAATATTGTCAAAATCGCAGACAATCTGCATGAAGATATTTTTCAAGCTGGAATAACTATCTAATAACTATATTACAAATAAAGTAATTATATATTTAACATATATCTTACAATCTCGATTACTTACCCGATAGCATTAAATAAACTACAACCGTGTAATACACATGCTATATACATAGTATCTACGTTCACCATACATCTAGTACTAATTATAACTGCAAGATAGGAATGCAGCAAGATTGGATAATAATATTTTTCTTTGTCTACTCCCCAATCTCCTGCTACCACATATATAGATGGTCGTGACTCATTCAATGGTATTATGACATCTAGAATTTTTGGCATTAACGGTATTGACATAAACGTTGCAACGAATATGTTAATGTACACTGCAAAAAGACATTTCTACAATAACCTTACTATTTTTCATATTACATTGTTGCAATAATTTTACTTATTTTTTATTATTTTCCATAATATACAAATTTATTTCCAAATTTGATTTATCTTTGTGCACTAATATACAGATTTATAGTAATTGACTGTTAAATTATTGGAATCTATATAACGCACTTTAAAAATAATTATCCGGTTACCTGAGTAATATTTTGTCAATGTTTGGGCAATGTTAGCATAATATCTCAAAATATGAAGCTCGCACTCACTATGAAAAAGTCGCCAATGTTCATCCATCAGTTCTAACAAATATTTCAACTTGCAATAATAAAGAAGAGAATTATTGAGAGAATTATATGTAACGAAGTAATAAATATTTTTATTATTTATGAATACAATGGATGCATCTAAATTCAGTAGTACACAAAATATAAAAATTGAAGCTCACGTGTGTCGAATTATATATACGATTTTTTATGTGTACTATAGAAAACACTAGAATGATCAACCTATATACCTGTATGTGTATGAAATTGTATTTAGTATCATATTTTTTTATACAAATAAATTTTATTATCATATTTTATTATCATATATATAAAATAAATAAATTATAAATAAATAAAAAAGTTAAAAATAAATTAATTAAAAATACAATTCTGTCAGAAATTGGAGATCATCTAAAATATATTTTTTGACATTCATCATTGATAAAAAAAATCATATATGCGATTTATGTATTACACATATATCCCACATATCACATGTATTACTCACTGAGATCGAGAATTACCTTTTTATTATTTATAACAATATTCAGTAATTTCGTAGTGGCACCAGTGAGAAGAATAATGTTAACTATACCTTCGACAGCCATACTCAAGTCGTTCGAAGCATTACACAGCAAAAGTACCTGTAAAGGGTGGTAACACAATATCGATCAGTAAAACTGAGAGAAAGAAAGAAGTGTATTGCGAATATATATTGCATTAAAAATCGAATCATGTTGAACAATATTTCTTAGCTAATTGCGTTTGCTATAATGACACAATTATACAATTGTATGCATAACGCGCTCGTGCGCATTACCTGAGTTGGAAAAATAGACGCTTCGGAGAATACTAAAAAACACGGTAGCAATATCTTTAACACCTTAGACTGATAAGGCCAAAGACCCATCTGCGACAAGAAGATTTGATTTCTATAGTAATATCTTAACATGTCCCCTTGCATATCGCCGACGATTACAAGATTGCAGAATAAGAATAATCACTCTCTTGTTAAACATTTGGCTATAGGAAAATGTAGGGGGGATATAGTGACGAGAAAGATATATCATTATGATCATTTCCGGTTGTCGTGAAATATTTCCGCGTCGTGAAAAGTAGACATTTATTATCGATTTATAAAGGGGGGATCCCTATTTGTGTATAGTGTGATTAAAAATTCATTTTTCGCATTTTTCTCGTAAATGTTTTCCGACAACCCGGAATTATCATAATGATACAGCTTTCTTGTTATTTTGTTTTATATTTTTTTTTACAAATACTTAACAAGAGAGATCAGTTTCTCAACTGTTTTACAACATGTATGGGTACGTACAAATTACGCGATATTACTTAAAAACAAATTCCTCTCATCATAAATATTATTTGATCTTAACAATCTAGACTTTTTCGAATAAAAAAAATTTATGTAAATTATAAAGTACGAAAAATTATAAATTTTCACTAGAGTAAACTACAAAATATAATGTATAGTTGCTATGATTACAGCGATCTTGTTCTTTAACATTCAAAAACAAAAAATTTCAAAAATATAAAATATATACGCTTGATGTTTAATAAGACACATGTCGTTTTATTAAAAATTAAAAATAATAAAAACAAGCTAATTTTCGAACCAAAACAGTTATTAAACTAGCATACGATTATGTATTAAATTCTAAGAAAATGTTTTATATACATAAATTGTAAATAAGACCATTGATAAAAGAAAGAGAAAGAGAGAGAGAGAGAGAAAGTTTCAGAATGTGTTATAAAAATAAAAATATAATTAAAGTTATAATATAAATAGAGATGTCAGAAACCATCATATTAAGTTAAAATGAAAGATCAAAGTCAAATCATAAGACAGAACACGTATACAGGGATGATTCAAAATAACCCTATTGTCCGTGAAATGACACATTCTTGAATCAATTCTAAGACGATTTTTCCTTTGGCAAAATTTCGTCCGACGCTTAATTTTTGAATTATTAAAGGAAGTAATTAACTTATAAAGGGTCGGATACAAGAGGCAGGCAAGGGTGGCGCGATTCACCGTCAGACGCGGGTGCTTACGCGGGGCGCCTGCTGCAATCATCTGATCGCTACATACACACACATGCGAATACATACATTCTCATTCTCTCTCTCTCTCTCTCTTTCTCTCTCTCTCTCTCTCTCTCTCTCTCTCATTTGCTTACTCACTTGGTTATTATTACTTTTACTTAAATTATTATTTACTTTTTATTATTATACATTTTCACTTTAATTATTATTATTTTTTTATATTGTAGTTTTTTTTTTACGAGAGAGGGTAAAATGCATTTTATGCATACTCACAGGCCGGTCCGGTGAGTTATGGGACTCGAGTACCAAGTCGAATTACCAACTCGATACTCCCTACCCACTAAAAACCCCTCTCTTTCGCGAATTTTCTCTAATACTGTTTATTTGACATCCCAAAATCTGTTTTCACACAACACCAAAGAATAGTTATTATTACCTTATTCGATGCATTGCTGTAATTTCTTGAGAGATGAATTTTCCGACAAATCGTACTTTCACTCAAATTGAACGTAGATATCACGTTCTAAGGGACAGAGATCCACTCTAAATAATTAATCGAAAGTTCTTTTTTCTTTTATAAACTGTATTCTTTTATAAACTTCAACATAATCACATTCATTCACTCACTCGATAAGATGAGAAATTTACCAATGACTCTATCACTAATCAATCACTGTCGAATAATCACTGTTGGCAATTAAAAACCACTCGATTAAAGAAACACACGCGCACATACGTTACAGAGAGAAGAATGAGAGGTGTCATGGCCCGCTTTTAGGTGATCCCTGAAAGCGATACGCCCTCTGTGGACCTTAAAAACGTGCACCTAAACTACGAAGCCAAGGTGCACGAATGTTCTCAGAGGGTAACATATAAGGTGCACAATTTCTGGTTCTGTTCCGTGCTATGTGCACAAAATGACGGTAGCACCAGTGCTGTATAGCAAGACGCTTACGTATATTAAATAAATTTTAATGAATTTTGTATGACTCTCTCTCTCTCTCTCATATATATATATATATAGAAATTTATTCATTATATGATTACAACACTTGAAAATAAGATATTTTATTAGGCTATTAATAAATAATTTATATATTTACAGAGAGAAAGTTTGATATTATTTTTAATGTAAAACGCGTACACATTTCTTAAGAATAAAAGTTCTAAATAATAAAGATGTATGTGTGTATATATATATATATATATATATATATATATATATATATATATATATATATATGTGGGTGGGGGTATGTGTGGTATGTACGTATGTATGTACGTATATATGCATAAAAGCGATGCGAGAGTTACGTGAGGAAGCGAGAAGGACGAGTGAAATAAGAGCGAACGAGATAGAAATAGCACGAGCAACGAGGACTCGAGCTCGAGAATCAGATTTTTCTTGCGCGCTATTATTTTCCTCTCGCTCGCATCTATTACTGTCTCGTTCGCTCCTATTACTGTCTCGCTCACTCCTATTACTGTCTCGCTCACTCCTATTATTGTCTCGCTCGTTCTTGTTACTGTTTCGCTCGCTCTCGATTCTTGGGTCCGCTTATCTTTCCGAGCTGTCTATCACGATTGTCAAGTGTGACAGAGAAAGTAAGACCATGAGTAGAGAGCGAGCGAGATGACCTATCATCAAAGAGTTCCGAAGTCTCTTACAATCGGTTTCTTCGCTTCCTCTCCATTCGCAATTCACGAAAATGTAAACATCTTATAAAATAAAAATTGAAACTTTTATTTTTAATTTCATCGGTTTGAAAGTAATTTTAATGAATTAAAGAGATTTTTGCGATTAAAATGATATCAAACACGACGTAAATCGGGTAATTTTTAATTAGTCTGATAATAAAAATTTTATAATTATATTTTATAATTATATTTAACTAAATTTATGCGATTTATATCGTGTTTGATATTATTTTAATCTTAAAATTCTCATTATTCAATTAAAATTACTTTCAAATGAATAAAAAATGCATTTAATTTTTTGACATATATTCGTGAATATTATAAATGAAGTCTCATGTAAGAAACTTCGGAATCTGCGACATCGGGAATTTTTTCATTATTTATAATAATACACGACTTTAAATTGCCATAAAATAAAAACTAAAGCTTTGATATTTTATTTGATCTTTTTGATTAAAAGGGATTAATGAAATTTTTAAAATTGAAAATTATTCTAATAAAATATTGGGTTTAATGTGATTTCAATCGTAAAAATCAATGTGTACATGTATATAATAAAACTCTTAATTTCTCATAATTATAGTTTTATTTTAATAAATTAATAGTGTCTAATTTAAACTATAATTTTGAAAATAAGACTACATTGTATAAAATGTTGCATTGTACTTTACTTAATTTATCTTACTGAACATAACTTTAGAATTAATTTGATTTTTACGATTGAAATCACATTAAACTCAATATTTTATTAGAATAATTTTCAATTTCAAAAATTTCATTAATCCCTTTTAATCAAAAAGATCAAATAAAATATCAAAGCTTTAGTTTTTATTTTATGGCAATTTAAAGTCGTAAATTATTATAAATAATGAAAAAATTCCCGATGTCGCAGATTCCGAAGTTTCTTACACGAGACTTCATTTATAATATTCACGAATATATGTCAAAAAATTAAATGCATTTTTTATTCATTTGAAAGTAATTT
Organism: Camponotus vicinus; assembly: GCF_025532165.1. Taxonomy (NCBI): domain Eukaryota; kingdom Metazoa; phylum Arthropoda; class Insecta; order Hymenoptera; family Formicidae; genus Camponotus; species Camponotus vicinus. The sequence continues at coordinate 7,653,549 of NW_028141949.1, forward strand.
TAATGGAATAATGAGAATTTTGAGATTAAAATAATATCAAACACGATATAAATCGCATAAATTTAGTTAAATATAATTATAAAATTTGTATTATCAGACTAATTAAAAATTACCCGATTTACGTCGTGTTTGATATCATTTTAATCGCAAAAATCTCTTTAATTCATTAAAATTACTTTCAAACCGATGAAATTAAAAATAAAAGTTTCAATTTTTATTTTATAAGATGTTTACATTTTCGTGAATTGCGAATGGATAGAGGAAGCGAAGAAACCGATTGTAAGAGACTTCGGAACTCTTTGATGATAGGTCATCTCGCTCGCTCTCTACTCATGGTCTTGCTTTCTCTGTCACACTTGGCAGTCGTGATAGATAGCCCGGAATGATAAGCGGACCCAAGAATCGAGAGCGAGCGAAACAGCAACAAGAACGAGCGAGACAATAATAGGAACGAGCGAGACAGTAATAGGAGCGAGCGAGAGGAAAATAATAGCGCGCAAGAAAAATCCGATTCTCGAGCTCGAGTCCTCGTTGCTCGTACTATTTCTATCTTGCTCGCTCCTATTACTATCTCGCTCGCTCCTATTACTATCTCGCTCGCTTCTGTTATTGTTTCACTCGCTCTTACGTACTCATATACTGTCATGTTCATCTCGTTATCAAGCCTGCCGCTGGCAAGCGGCCGATGGCAAATTGTGACAAATAAATAAGTTAATCATTTTAAGATATATTTATAAGGGTATGCGAGTAATTTTAATGGAATAATGAAAATTTTGCGATTAAAATAACATCAAACACGGTATCAATCGGATAAATGTATTTAAATATATATAATCAAAATGTTTATTATCAGACTAATTAAAAATTATCCGATTTACGTCGTGTTTGATATCATTTTAATCGCAAAAATCTCAATAATTCATTAAAATTACTTTCATATCGATAAAATAAAAAATAAAAGTTTCAGTTTTTACTTTATAATCTCGTAAATTGCGAATGGATAGAGGAAGTGAAGAAGCCGATTGTAAGAGACTTCGGAATTCTTTGATGATAGGTCATCTCGCTCGCTCTCGACTCGCGGTTTCGCTGTCGCTCTCGCACTTGACAGGTCGTAAAGATAAGCGGACTCGGCTTCCTCGCGAATGTAAACATCTTATAAAATAAAAACTGAAACTCCTAATTTTTATTTTATCCATTTGAAAGTAATTTTAATGAATTATTGAGATTTTTGCGATTAAAATGATATCAAACACGACGTAAATCGGATAATTTTTAATTGGTCTGATAATAAAAATTTTGATTATATATTTAACTACGTTTATCCGATTGATACCGTGTTTGTTATTTTAATCGCAAAATTTTCATTATTCCATTAAAATTATTTCTATACCCTTATAAATATATCTTAAAATAATTAACTTATTTATTTGTCATAATTTGTCATCGGCCGCTTGCCAGCGGCAGATTTGATAACGAGATGAGCATGACAGTATATGAGTACGTAAGAGCGAGTGAAACAATAACAGAAGCGAGCGAGATAGTAATAGGAGCGAGCGAGAGAGAAATAGTATGCCAGGCTGCAAGAAAGACTCTATTTCCAAGTCTTCGTTGCTCGTGCTATTGCTATCTCGTTCGCTCTTATTGCCATTTCGCTTTCTCTTATTACCTTCTCGCTTGCTCACATAACTCGTATACGCTATACACGCACACACACACACACAAACACGCGCGCGCGCGCGCGCGCACACACACACACACACACACACACATATATGTATATAAAACTTTGCTCACTTGAAATATCTACGCTATTTTTACAGATATGAAAAAATTGTAATTACGAAAATTGTACGATTAAAAGGACCATGATATGCTAGTAATATTGTTTTCGTAAGTGGAAGCGTTTTAGAAATTTTAAGATTATCTTCATATTTTTTAATGGAACCATCCTAATTTTTTTATATAAATCGATTCTTCGCAATATTCTGTGTAAAAAGTTATAAAGATAGTATAGTCAAAAATTGAACAGTTAACGAGATATTTGATTCTTTAAGTTGACATAATTTTATATAAATTATAAAATATCTGATAAAATGTTCATTTTTCGATTATTTTACTTTAATAATTTTATGCATAGAATAATAAGAGGAATCAGTTAATGTAAAAAAAACATATAATTGTTCTTAAGAAAAAATATGTCGCTGCTCATTGCAAATTCATATATCAAAAAAAAAAATTATATATATATATATATATATATATATATATATATATATATATAGAGAGAGAGAGAGAGAGAGAGAGAGAGAGAGAGAGAGAGTGTGAGAGGATCGCAAATTCGTCATTTCTCATTTATATTAAAATTTATTTGATATTGTAAGCACCTTGCTATACAGCACTGGTGCTACCGACATTTTGTGCACATAGCACGGAATAGAACCAAAAATTGTGCACCTTATATGTTACCCTCTGAGAACATTCGTGCACCTTGGCTTCGTAGTTTAGGTGCACGTTTTTAAGGTCCACAGAGGGCGTATCGCTTTCAGGGATCACCTAAAAGCGGGCCATGACACCTCTCATTCTTCTCTCTGTACGTTATTACACGACGCGACGACGCGACAACGCGACGATATTTACCCGGCGACAGCAAATAGTTTTTGGTTATGATAAGTTACGGTAGGTTCTTCAATCAAACACATGTTCACGTTCGACAGTGCTGTTAGTACCTTAACCTACCGTAACTTACCATAACCAAAAACTATTTGTTGTCGCCGGGTAAATATCGTCGCGTTGTCGCGTCGTCGCGTCGTGTAATAACGTATGTGCGCGTGTGTTTCTTTAAGAGGATGCCGGAGTCGCCGCCAAACTCCGACGGGTAGACGCCCTCATTTTAACATAACTAAAAGTGTCGGTACATTACCAACACTTATAGTTATGTTACCGACAGTATTGTCTAGAATAAAAAGACATGCATATTTTAGAAAGAGCAATGTAAAAGCTTTTCTTTACATTGTGTTTAATTGTGTTTATTGGAACAAAAAATATGTTGCATTTTCACTGCTCTATCGTCTCGCACAAGCAACGATTTTAGAGCATAGATCTGTTTTTATTGCGTACATATTAAACATAATTCTAATATCATTGCTCTCATTTAGCTATGTCTCTTTATATATATAATAAAAATATATTGTGAAAATATTTATAAATATTATATACTTATAAATTTTACGAATACGATATTACATCAAACAATTTGCATAAAACATTTTATATTGTTAGCTTTTGATTATATCGATTTAACAAATGTCGTGCATAAATTGAAATTTGTAGAAAGTTATATGCAAATATCCTTTTTATTGTATATACAGAGTGTCGCAGAGTACTATACATATATAAGCGTTTGTGAGGAGCGTAGTAAATTGAAGAAAAAAGTCCCATAACATTTTACGATTTTTGCAATAATAGAAATTATAAAATAAATAAATTATATAATAATATTAAATAAAATCGAACGAATGTGTGTATCTGCGTGTGTTTGTGTGTTGTGAGAGAGAGAGAGAAACGCTCGGCCGTTCGAGCTGTTGCATGGTCCAGCGTGTTAGGCATTTCGTCGGCACGTGGCAAGGGGAAGAACAGCGGGACATGCCGTTGTCATTCGTTACAACGTCATCGCCGCGCCGCGCTGTCCCTCCCCTTGCCGCGCGCCGACAAAATGCCAAACACACTGGATCATGCGATAGCTCGAACGGCCGAGCGCTTCTCTCTCTCTCTCTCTCTCACACACACACACACACAAACACACACGTAGATACACATTCGTTCGATTTTATTTAATATTATTATATAATTTATTTATTTTATAATTTCTATTATTGCGAAAATCGTAAAATGCTATGGGACTTGTTTCTTCAATTTACTGCGCTCCTCACAAGCGCTTATACAAGGCGATCCCGAAAAACGATCCGTCTATAAAATGACGTATTCCTGACACCATTCTAAGACAATTTTTCCTTTACCAAAATTTAATTTGAAGCGTAGTTTTTGAATTATTAAAGGTAGTAGTTAACGTATGACGGGTCGAATACAAGAGGCAGGCAAGGGTGGCGCGATTCACCGTCAGACGCGGGTGCTTACGCGGGGCGCCTGCTGCGATCAGCTGGTCGCTATACACATACAGACACACATGCGAACACATACATTCTCTCTCTCTCTGTCTCTCTCTCTCTCTCTCTCTCTCTCTCTCTCTCTCTCTCTCTCTCTCTCTCTCTCTCTCTCATTCGCTCACTCACCTGTAATTTTTTTTTTTTTTTTTTTACGAGAGAGGGGAAAATGCATTTTATGCATACCCACCAGTCGATCCAGTGAGTTATGTGGGACTCGAGTACCAAGTCGAATTACCAACTCGGTACTCCCTACCCACTAAAAACCCCTCTCTTTCCACGAATTTCCTTTGACACACTGTCCCTCTGACTTCCCGAGATCTGTTTTCACATAACGTCAAAAAATAGTTATCATTACCTTGTTCGATGACTTTTGATGTATTGCTGTAATTGCTTGAAGGAGAAATGAATTTTCCGATAGATCGTACGTTCTCAAATTTAACGTAGATATCACGTTGCAAAAGACAAGAAATCCACACTAAATTATTAACTGAAAGTTTTTCTTCTTTCATGAACTGTATTCTTTTATAAACTTTAACGTAATCACATTTATTTACTCACTCGATGAGACGAGAAATTTACTAATGACTCTATCACTAATCACTATTAATCACTGTCGAATAATAACTGTTGGCGATTAAAAATCACTCGATGAAAGAAACACGCGCGGACACATTACTACACGACGCGACGACGCGACAATGCGACGATAATTATTCGGCGACTGCAAGCAGTTTTTTGTCATGGTAGGTTGCGGTAGGTTAATGTACTACTGGCGCTATCGAACGCGATCATGTGTTCGATTGAAGAATGCGGTAAACATAATAAACATTTAACATATTAATATTATTACTATTATGAATGTGTGTGATATCCATACATCGTATGATATCTATTTAAAAATTAATTAGATTAAATAAGTGTTTTTAAAATATTTATTACTTTTACTATTATCATATAAAATATTAATATTAAATATTTATTTAACTATTTTATCTATTCATTTATTTATTTATCTATTTCACCTATTTATTTTTAACTATTTATTATCAATGATCGAAAATCGGAGGGAGAGAGAGAGAGAGAGAGAGAGAGAGAGAGAGAGAGAGAGAGAGAGAGAGAGAGAGAGAGAGAGAGAGAGAGAGAGAGAGAGAGAGAGAGAGACAGACAGGCAGACAGACAGACAGACAGACAGACAGACAGACAGACAGACTGACAGACAGACAGAGAGAGAATGTATGTGTTCGCATGTGTGTCTGTATGTGTATAGCTACCAGCTGATCACAGCAGGCGCCCCGCGTAAGCATCCGCGTCTGACGGTGAATCGCGCCACCCTTGCCTGCCTCTTGTATTCGACTCGTCATACGTTAACTACTTCCTTTAATAATTCAAAAACTACGCTTCAAATCAAATTTTGGTAAAGGAAAAATTGTCTTAGAATGGTGTCAGGAATACGTCATTTTATAGACGGATCGTTTTTCGGGATCGCCCTGTATATGTATAGTACTCTGCGACATTCTGTATATACAATAAAAAAGATATTTGCATATAACTATCTACAAATTACAATTTATGCACGACATTTGTTAAATCGATATAATCAAAAGCTAACAATATAAAATGTTTTATGCAAATTGATGTAATGTAAAATTTATAAATAATATAAATATTTTCATAATTAAAAAACGAATAAATAGTTTAAGGTTCAGTATTTTCATAATACATTCTTTGTCTCAAAAGCATCGAAATGATAGATTTATATCGATAATATAATAGGTTTCATCGTCCATTTCCAGACGCAACCATAATATATATTTTTTTCGTTTCTTCGATATATGCAAATAAGATATTTGTACTGAGGCGTCTTTTTCTAACGATATTCATTGGAATATCGTGATCAGATATGATAAATGTAAGATATATGAATAATTTATCACTTTGGAAAAGACAATTTACTTTCTGCTATAATTTAAAAAAAAATATTGCTTTGTACATTTCACATTATTGAAATATTTTTCCTTACAAGGATTTCCTTCTAAGGCTATAGTTTATAGTAGTATAGTGAAAGCCGCAGCATAAATTTCACAGCATATGCTATCAAGTCGAAGCTTTTCAAATATTATATTATTTGTAGGCAACGGCAATGAAAGTAATTTTTTTTTAGGCACCAATAGACACCACATAGCCGGGTAGGCTATCGTACATTCGAAGCTTGGTGTCATAAAAAAAAATCGCCAGCGATCAGTATAATTTGCTCCAATAATTTGTTAGCTTTTGTCGCTATATGACATGCTACAATTATATAAGAATTATCGCAATATATAGCACACTTTCAAAATAAGAATCCTCTTATAACGTGTAAAAATCGGTTCAATGATTCATTTTATCTGGATTTTTATTCTTATCAAATATGCCTTTTAGTTGAGGCAGTGTCCTTATGATCTCTGAATTAAATTTCGTTTAAATTTTGCTTTCAGAATGCACATGCAAATCGTATCTGATGTAAAACATTTTTGAAAGTAACCAGCACACAAATTAAGATCGTTTCTCGAATTTTTTTTGAATAATCAACATACAAATTAGATCGACTCTAGATTTTTTTTGAATAACCAGCACACGAATTAAATCGCCTCTGGAATACTTTTCGAATAGCCAGCATCAAAATTAAATCACCTCTGGGTTTTTCTTAAACCAGCATACGAATTAGATCGTCTCTGGATTTTTTTTTAATAATCAGCTCACGAATAGATCGCCTCTGAAATAAATATTTTAAATAACCAAAGCGCACATGCAAACCGCATCTGATATGAAATATTTCTAAAAACAACCAGCCTACGAATAAATTGCCTCTGGATTTTTTTGAATAATCAGCACACGAATTAAATCGCCTCTGGATTTTTTTTAAACCAGCACACAAATTAGATCGCCTCTGGATTTTTTTTCAATAACCAGCACACGAATTAAATCGCCTCTGGGTTTTTTTAAACCAGCACACGAATTAGATCGCCTCTGGAATTTTTTTTAATAATCAGCTCACGAATAGATCGCCTCTGAAATAAATATTTTAAATAACCAAAGCGCACATGCAAACCGCATCTGGTATGAAACATTTCTAAAAACAACCAGCACACGAATTAAATCGCCTCTGGATTTTTTTTGAATAACCAGCACACGAATTAAATCGCCTCTGGAATTTTTTTTAATAATCAGCTCACGAATAGATCGCCTCTGAAATAAATATTTTAATAACCAGAGCGCACATGCAAACCGCATCTGGTATGAAACATTTCTAAAAACAATCAGCACACGAATTAAATCGCCTCTGGATTTTTTTTGAATAATCAGCACACGAATTAGATCGCCTCTGGAATTTTTTTTAATAATCAGCTCACGAATAGATCGCCTCTGAAATAAATATTTTAATAACCAGAGCGCACATGCAAACCGCATCTGGTACGAAATATTTCTAAAATCCACCAGTCCACGAATAAATCGTCTCTGGGATAAATATTTTTTAAAAAGTATTTTTTAATCAATAACTAGAGCGCACATGCAAACCGCATCTAGTAAAATATATAATCTGTACGTGTATATCTATATGTGTGTGTGCGTGTGGGTGGGTGTGAGTGTGGGTGTGTGTATGTATGGACGTATGTATGTATAAAAGTGATGCGAGAGTTACATGAGGAAGCGAGGTAATAAGAAGCGAAATAACAATAAGAGCGAACGAGATAGAAATAGCACGAGCAACGAGGACTCGAGCTCGAGAATCGGATCTTTCTTTCACACTATTATTTTCCTCTCGCTCGCTCCTATTATTGTCTCGCTCGCATCTATTACTGTCTCATACTCGCTCTCGATTCTTGGGTCCACTTATCTTTTCGAGCTGTCTATCACGATTGTTAAGTGTGACGGAGAAAGCAAGACCATGAGTAGAGAGCGAGTGAGATGACCTATCATCAAAGAGTTCCGAAGTCTCTTACAATCGGTTTCTTCGCTTCCTCTATCCATTCCGAATTCATGAAAATGTAAACATCTTATAAAATAAAATTTGAAACTTTTATTTTTAATTTCATCAGTTTGAAAAAAATTTTAATAAATTAATGAGATTTTTGCGATTAAAATGATATCAAACACGGTGTAAATCGGGTAATTTTTAATTAGTCTGATAATACAAGTTTTATAATTATATATTTAACTAAATTTATGCCACTTATATCGTGTTTGATATTATTTTAATTGTAACATTCTCATTATTCTATTAAAATTACTTTCAAATGAATAAAAAATGCATTTTATTTTCTGACATATATTCGTGAATATTATAAATAAAGTCTCATGTAAGAGACTTCGCAATGTTCGACATCGGGAACTTTTTCGTTTTTTATTTATAATGGCATCTGACGGTGAATTGCCTGCCTCTTGGATCCGACCCGTTATAAGTTAATTACTTCCTTTAATAATTCGAAAACTAAGCGTCGGACGAAATTTGCCAAAGAAAAAATCGTCTTAGAATTGACTCAAGAATGTGTCATTTCACGGACAATAGAGTTATTTTGAATCACCCTGTATGACATGTAAATGTTTTATTGTAAATAGCTAATGATTCCCCTAAATGTAATAATTTTGTAAAATACTATATATATTACCAATCTTATTTCTCTTTTATATGATAATATGAAATATTGACATAAATTTTACCATAAAATTAGAGATGAATCTGCTGCAATATTATGTAAATGATATTATTAAAAGATATTTATATTTCAGCCATTGAGAACTACATATAATCATTGATGTAACAAATATTTCTAGATGAAAGTATATAAAAAATTTCAGAGAAGATATTCTTAATAATCTTTTGTTTTTTTTATAGATAATGTATATGTATATTATTAGTAAATCATATTGAATTTAATCACAGACTTGAAACACAAAAAGAGTTATGTATTCTTAAAATACGTCTTAGAAATCGTCTAAAGAAATACGTCTTAAAATACGTCTAAAGAAATCTATGACTCTATTATTGAAAATGAATTCATAACTGTGTTGTCAGTGTTGTGCTGCTATTATTTGCTGGATATAATTTTTTTTAATCTATAATTTTTTTAATACTCTATAAAAAATTTGTTACGGCAAATATATTATAAAATGTAGAGCGTAGTATAATGTAAGTAAAAAATATTGCAGTACATACATATATTCAGAAAGATATAAAACGTTTGAATAAAATTTATAATAACATTGTTTTCTATAGCTGAAAATTTAGCATAAAACATTTATTTTATGTTTCGCATGCCGCAAAACATGATTGAGTATTACTTCGATTAAAGTCTTAAATATTACTTTGCTTCCATATGAATCTAAATGAATCTAAATATAGATATATATGATTGACTGGACTTTGATAATAAAAAAGAAATACGCATTTTTAATACATGAAACATTAACATTTATTATAATGATTTTAAATACATATTTTATAACAGTAATATATAATAATAAAAATTAACGCTTTCTATAAATGCAGTATTTTAGTTTACATGTTTAGCTTACTGATAAAAAGGTAGTGAAGTATGACATGGCTGTTTGCATCACCTTAAACAGGGACATTAATATATTATAATATTAATGTATATATTATAACGGTTATTATATAAAAGATTTTCCACGCGTGTCCTAATAAAGTGGACGTACGGAACTAAATGTAGTCATCGACATAATATACATGTTTGCAGCCGATAACGTGCAAGGCACCAGACTTCTATGTAGCAGTATACTCAATAGCTTTTTTGTTTTTAGTGAAAACATATACCATTGTGCACTATACCTACACGATAAAAATATTTTGTGTGATAGAATTATTAGAGATACTACAGAGACAAAATTAAACATTCATTCAACCGATCATATAGTTTCCGAAATAATTATAACAATTAACATTTATAGTAATTATAATAATTAATGTAATTTAAATTAAAACACGGTTTGGATACTTGCGCTTTGTCGAAAATTTCTATACTTCTATCCAAAAGTAATTGTCCAGGTAAACACATGCTCAAGAGGTGAGTGATCGATCCCATAACTATGCATCCAAATCTTATCACTTCCTGAGTTTGTCCAAATTTGTTGATTAGCTATAATGGATTTGAATTTCGAAATTTCTATAAACATTCGAGTTTTTAGTTTTTTATGATTTTTATTTAAAAAAAAAATTTGAAAACTTAAAGAAACATAAACTTTTCTCATTTGAATATATTATAATTCTTTTTATATATGTATATGTGCAAAAATTTTCTATAAGCATGAAACAATTAAAAACTAAACTTTTTTTCGGTACTTCTAGGTACTTTTAATAATTGACTAAAGTTGTTATTTACTTGTATTCCGACTAAACTCAGAATCATTACGTTCAAAAATAAGATGAGAAATGTCGCATGTTTGAATGTAGAATCTAGCATGTAAATGTATCTAAAAGACAGTAGAAAAAATTTTTAAATATGGGATCTTCTATGTAAAATGTGTAATAATTTTAATCGAATAATATTAATAAAATTATCATTTATAACATTTCCATTTTTAAATTTTTCATAATAATACAAACTTTATTGCAAGTTGATGTTTTTTTAAGCACGCAATCATCTCATGATAATCTTCAGAATAATATTCTTTTATTACTACATGTTCTAAGCTCATTATTTGCTTATGTTGCATAAGTTTAGCCTTAGACAAGATATTTTCAAGACGAATGCTTGGAAAAATGTAAAAGATAGTATTAAAATTATAAACAAGCTGCATCGAGATATATTTTAAGTCGGAATAACTATTTAATAACTTATGAAAATGAAGTAATAAAATATCTCTTTTGCTTTACTTACCCGATAGCATTAAATAAACTACAACCATGCAACACACACACCACATACATAGTATCAATATTCACCAAACATCTAGTACCAACTATAAGTGCAAGATAGCAATGCAACATAATTGGATAATAATATTTTTCTTTGTCTACTCCCCAGTCTCCTTCAAGCACATATATAGATGGCCGTGACTGATTCAACGGTATTACGACATCTAGAATTTTTGGTATCAACGGTATTGACAAGAATATTACTACGAATATGTTAATGTATACTGCAAAAAAACATACATTGCTATAATAATCTTACTATTCTTAATTATTTTTTATGATATAAAAATTTTCTGCACAACTTAATGTATCTTTGAACACTAATCAATAGATTTAAAGCAATTAACTATTAAATTATTATAAAATTTGTTTTGCGACTTAAAACTAATTATCCAATTACCTGAGTAATATTTTGTTATTAGTTGGCCAATGTCAGCATAACGCTTTAAAATATGAAGCTCGCACTTGCCATGAAAGAGCCGCCAATGTTCGTCCATTACTTGTAACAAATATTGTAACTGACAATAAAAAAGATAAAAATTAAATAGAGAAACATTATACAGGGTGTCTCCGTAAATAAACTAAATATTAAATTAGTAACTAAAAATAATAATTAATAACCGTTAAAAACGAAATAAAATTAAATCATCGAAAAAAAACGATTTAATTTTATTTAGTTCATTTATTAAAACCATATAAGTTTATTTCTCTCTTAAAAATCTGAAAAGACAAGAAAAATAATAATGATAATAAATTAATGTTCACAAATATTTTGTTTGATTAAAAAGAAATGTATCTTGTTATTTAAATGAAAATATTAGATTTTATAATTCTATTTAAATGTGATAATTAATCAACTATTTAAATTTTTATTTAAAAATCAGTTAAATTTTCCATATGTTATTTATAATTCGTTAACTAATTAATCGCCATAATGCATGTAACATGTACATACATAAAACACACGCACGTAAGAAACGACAAAATAAGATCAGTTGTGCAGTAAAAATCAATATCACCTGACTTGAAAAAAATCAATAACATATGACAGATCGTGTGTATTTGTCGATACGGGTCTGAGCGCGCGAATTTTACGCGATATCTTCGCAAGTTTTGATCGCTTATAAATTGGAAACTATTGTAGCTTCAATATTCTTGTATTAGAATTTTTGACTCTATTTTATCTCTAGAATATTCTATTAAATTATTTCACGAGGTGGAGATTGTGAAACACCCTGTATATAATGAAAGTGAGGATTATACATAACGAAGTAATAATTTTTTTTATTTGTGAATACACGTAAATGTACGGAAAATTCAATAGCATAAAATATAAAAATTAAAGCTCACTCTTTGATCACGTATATTTGTGATTTTCTGTGTGTGTTTATGCATACTACAAAAAACACTTGAATGATCATCATACATGTATGATTTAAAATTGCATTTATAATTTTGTATGTAATAACATTGTACTTATCATTTTATCTTTATTATTTTATAGCATATGCTATAAAATTATGAATATAATTCTGTACCAAAAATTAGAATTTATTTAAAATATGCTTTTATTCTAAAATATGCTTTCGCTGTGAAACAAAAATCGTATATGCACAATTTACACATTACACGTATCAAAGTCAAACTTCTTCGAACCTTTTTGTTATTCGTAACAATGTTAACTAATTTCGTTGTAGCGCCAGTGGCAAGGATAATATTAACTATACCTTCGACAGTCATATTCATATCACCCCAGCTGTTGTACAGCAAAAGCGCCTATTAATAATAATGAGATAGTAATAATATCGATTAGTTATACTGAGAGAAAGAAAATATTGTATGAAAAATATATATTGTATGAAAAATATATATTGTATGAAAAATATATATTGTATATTGTATGAAAAATATTTTATTAGAAAGAAGTCGGACTGTTCGATAATATTTAGCTGACATTATATGATTTACATTCACCATGATAATACAATTATATGCAATAAAAAGCGTGCATATTACCTGGGGTGCAAGAATAGATAATAAGCTGCTTATTATGAAACACGGTAGCAATATCTTTATCATCTTAGACTGATAAGGCCAAATACCTATCTGCGACAAGAAGAATTGATTTCTAGAATAATATCTTAGCATGTTTCCTTGCATGTTGCAAAACGATAGTCATCACTCTTTTGTTGGATATTCGATTGTAGAGATAATATAGAGCGGGACGCTGTGACGAGAGAATAATATATTATCATGATAATTTCAGGTTGTCAAACATTTGGAAATGTTTGCGCGTCGCGAGAAATATATATATTTAATATTGATCTATGGAAAGCATCCTTGTTTGAGATTAAATATTCATTTTTCACAACGAGCAAATATTTTTCGACAACCCGAAATTATCATGATGATATATCTTTATTGTCGTTACATCTACTACAGTGCTGTCAATTATTTGCAACTTTCGGCCGGATTTCTTAGTTCACGCTTACCGCTCTCCTCTCACCGCGCGCGCCTTAGCAACCGCGCCACCGAACGCTCGTAACTAAGGAGCGCGGCGGTAACCTCAGGCACGTGCGCGTCACAAATGTAATGTAGCGATCTAATAACAAAAAATTATATAAAAAATAATATATAAAAAATTATATAAATAAATTATATAAAAAATTATATAAATAAATTATACAAATAATAATAATAAAATTATATAAAAAATAATATATAAAAAATTACATAAATAAATTATATAAATAATAATAATAATAAAATTACATAAAATATAATATATAAAAAATTATATAAATAATATAATAAGGAGAATAGGTTTTCACATTACCCATGAAGTACTATTGTTGATGCGTTTTTTTTTAAATGGTTTCCCTAGTAGGCCTATTCCACTAGAGTCTAGTGGAGTTTTAAAAATTTTTTGAATAAATATAATAAATAATATAATAAATAATAAAATATGTATTAAATATTTCTATTTTTTTAATGATTTTTCTTTCACAGTGCAAAAAGATACTACTAAACCGATATTAATTTATATTTTCTTATCGTATATTATTACCATACACATTATATATTTTATTACATATTACTTTATAACTGCATATTTTTATAAATTATTGTAAATTATATAAATATAAATTTACTTCATTATTTTTTATATATATTCACATGCACTAGAAATAATATTGACAAAACCGTAGCACGTAAAGAACTATACGAAACTTTGCAAAAACTGAAATTTTCTTAGGGGTTTCTATAAATACTTTTAATAAAATTATTTTGACATATATGATAGTTTACTTGTAATCCAATCAGACTCAGAACCATTACGTTCAGAAACAAGATAAGAAACGTCGCATTTTTGAATGTAGAATCTAGCAAGTGAATGTATCTAAAAAATAGTAAAAAATTATTGTATCACATGTAGTGAAAATTTAATGTAACATATATCGTGAATCATAATTAAATAATATTAATGAATTTATTTTTAATGACAAAATTTTCCATAATACGAACTCTATTATGACTTGATGTTTTTTTCAAGCATTCAATCATCTCGCGATAATCTTCGGAATCATGTTCTTTTATTATTGAGTGTTTTTTGTTCATTAATTTTTTGTCTTTTAGCTCAGTGTTATCGAAGATATTTTCAAGACGGATGCTTAAAAAAAGTGTATAAGATAAAAAAAATCGCAGATAATTTGTGAGATTTTTAAGCTGGAATAACTTTCTAATAACAAGATTGAAAATAAAATAAATATGTATTTATTCTAAATCTTACAATCTCGATTACTTACCTGATAGCACTAAATAAACTACAACCATGTAGGGTAAGGTTGCTCAAGTCGTACCACTGCCTAAATCGTACCTTTTAAATATTGGACGTAATATCGCGGCAACAGCGCCACTAGCGGCAAAAAGATTTACTTTTTAGTCAACCATACTGATTCACATATTGTTCGTGTGTCACCGATACCGTGGAAACGTAATCTCTCATCAAAAAGAGTTTATGGGTATTTGTTATAATTTTCTACATATGTTTGGTAGTTAATCTTGCAAGTAAGTTGTTGGTAAAATCAAATTTTTTTATTAAACATAAGTTCTGTAGCATTTACAGAATCGTTTGTACGAAACGATATTAAATTTAATCAGTGTGAAGTTATGATTATTTTACATATGAATTGAGTAGTGTTTTAAGTCGTACCCATGCGAGATTCCTAAGTCGTACTGGTATGATTCATAAAATTACTTCTTGCTTTTACCGACTTTCATTTCTTATTGTTTTCATTCTTGTTTTTTGTGATTTTATAGGCCATAATTATGTCAAAGCGAATTTATAATAGTTGGAAAAAAGAAGATATGGATGAGGCGTTATCCAAATTATCGCAAGGTGTTATTGGTTTCAATGAAAAAAAAAAATATGTGTGTGATGAGTGCACTCATTGAATATGAGACATGCATACATATTACTTATAAAATACGTTATAATTATTATTGTTGCTTAATTGTATTCTTAGGTACGACTTAAGATTTTAGGTGGTACCACTTAGGAGACTGGTTTCTTTAGTCGTACCGTTATAAGTTTTTGAAGATTTAGTTTATTTGATGTGACAACATATAGATTTTTTCATTTTGTTATAATAAATGAAAACAATGTTTACACAAGTTTTGAATAACACATTTAGGTTCTATTTATTTGATAAATCCTCACTTTTATACGGTTTTTTTCTTAAGGGGTACGACTTGAGCAACCTTACCCTAACACACACACACCATATACATAGTATCAATATTCATCAAACATCGGCTACTAATTATAAATGCAAGATAACATTGCAACAAGATTGGGTAATAATATTTCTCTTTATCTATTTTCCATTATCCTTCAATCACATATGTATATAGCTGGCCGAGATTCATTCAATGGTATTATGACATATAGAATTTTTGGCATTAACGGTATTGTCAAAAACATTACTAGGACAATGTTAAAGTACACTGCAAAGAAAACATAACATGCTACAATAATCCTATTATTTTTAATTATTTTTATAATATAGAAATTTTTTCGTCCAAACTTGTATTTTTGTAAATACTGATCAATAGATTCAAAGAAATGTAATGCGATTTAAAAATAATTACCTGAGTAATATTTTGTCACTTTTTGTCCAATGTTAGCATAATACTTTAAAATATAAAACTCGCGCTTGCTATGAAAGAGCCGCCAATGTTCATTCATCAGTTCTAACAAATATTTTACCTTGTAATAATAAAGAGGAGAATTATTGAGAGAATTATATGTAATGAAGTAATAAATATTTTTATTATTCATGAATACAATGGACGCATCTAAATTCAATAGTACACGAAATATAAAAATTAAAGCTCACGTGTGTCGAATTATATTTACGATTTTTTATGTGTACTATAGAAAACACTAGAATGATCAACCTATATATGTGTATGAAATTGTATTTAGTATCATATTTTTTTATTATACAAATAAATGTTATTATCATATTTTATTATCATATATATAAAATAAATAAATTATAAATAAATAAACAAGTTAAAAATAAATAAATTATAAATACAATTTTGTCAGAAATTGAAGATCATCTAAAATATATTTTTTGACATTCATCATTGATAAAAAAATCATATATGCTATTTATGTATTACACATATATCCCACATATCACATGTATTACTCACTGAGATCGAGAATTACCTTTTTATTAATTATAACAATATTCAGTAATTTCGTAGTGGCACCAGTGAGAAGAATAGTGTTAACTATACCTTCGACAGCCATACTCATAGCTCCCCAAGTATTGTGTAACAAAAGCACCTATAAGTTAAGGGTGATAACAATATTTATCAGTGACATAGAAAAAGAAAGAAAAGCATATTATGAAAATATTTCATTAAAAAGTAGAATCGTGTCACACTATTTTTTGATTGATTGCGTTCGCTTTAATGACGCAATCGCATAATTATGTGCATAAATAATAACGTGCATTACCTGAGTTGCAAAAATAGACATTTCGGCGGCTACTAAGAAACACGGTAGCAATATCTTTATCACCCTAGGCTGATAAGGCCAGATACCTATCTGCGACAAGAAGAATTGATTTTTAGAATAGTATCATAGCATGTATCCTTGCATATCGCAAAACGAGACTGATCACCCTCTTGTTAG
This sequence comes from Camponotus vicinus, assembly GCF_025532165.1. NCBI lineage: Eukaryota > Metazoa > Arthropoda > Insecta > Hymenoptera > Formicidae > Camponotus > Camponotus vicinus. The sequence goes on from NW_028141949.1 coordinate 7,670,836, forward strand.
ATATTCGATTGCAGAGAAAATGTAGAGTGGAAGCATTGACGAGAGAGAAAAATATATCATCACAATAATTTCGGATTGTCATGAAACATTTGGAAATGTTAGAGCGTCGCAAAAAGTCGATATTTAATAACGATCTACAGAGAGCTCTCTGCGATTAAAAATTCATCTTTCACAACGATTACATTTCTTTATAATTCAAAACTATCATAATGATATATCTTTTTCGTCATTATATCCGTTTTATATTTTTTACATTCGAATTTTTTACACTTAACAACAGAGTGATCTCTCGGTCTCACAATTGTTTCGTGATACTACTTAAAGATAAATTCCTTTCACAACAGATGTTTGATTTTATTTAAAAATTTTTCGTATAAAAAAAATTATGTAAATTATAAAATATTAGAAATTATGAATTTGCACTAGAGAACTCTAAAATATAATGCGTTTCGATAACAAGCGGTTCCAGTAATTTTATTTTATAATATTTGTAAAATATTGAGAAAAACTAATATATATGCTAAATATTTTATTCGAAATATATTTTATTATGGAGATGATAAATGTTTTTTTTGTAAATAGATAATGAGTTACCTGAATATAATAATTTTGTAAAAGTGTGTGTATATTATCATCTCATTTCTCTTTTATGCGGGCAATAATCAAGCGACACGGTAGCGTCGTGACGCCAAGTACTTAAGAGTACATAAAAAAAAAAAAAAAACGGGATCCGAGCATTGAGAGTCACTGTTCTCGACGCGGCGCTATCAAGTAGCATATCCGGAATTTTGAGTCTAATAAACTTTCAATTAAGATATTTCAGAAACTAAAGCCGTAATCAAAATTCCAATGGCACTTTTATTATATAATATGAATACGAGCTTTTGATTGTGACCAGTTTGAATAAAATCGGTGCAGTCAATCCTGAAAAATGATGATCGAACGTCAGAATTGTGACATTCTTCGCCCTTCTCCATTTCCAAGCTCACGTACGTAGGATCGCACGCACACAAGCAAAGCGAGTTTGTCCCTCAAGGCGCGTTTGCAACGCTCATGTGCGATTATTCGAGAATGCAAATACGCCTTAAGAGACAAAATCATACGTGTGTATGCGCGTGTTTCTGAAATATTAGATTTCACCCCCAAGGAGTGGTTTTTAAGAATTGTTATTATACGCTTAATTAGTCTTTCTACAAGTCATAACTAACAGTACAGGTTTGATATTTTTGTGGCACATCGTTTCTGAGATATTAGATTTCACCCCCAAGAGGTGGTTTTTAAAAATTATTATTATATGGTAAATTAGTCTTTGTAAGAAACCTTAATTAACGGCATGAGTCCCATATTTCTGCGACGCATCATTTTCGAGATATTATTTTTCATCCTCAAGGGATGGTTTTTGAAAATTGTTACTATACGATAAATTACTTCTTTTTTAAATTGTATTTAACAGCAGATGTCCCGTATTTTTACGGATCCGTTTCTAACAATAAGATATTAAATTCCACCCCGAAGGGGTAGTTTTGAAAATAGTTACGATAAATTAATCTCTTAAACGTACGTACACACATACATACACATATCACATGTATGTGTGTACGTACGTTTGGTACAACCACTCCTTGGGGGTGAAATCTAATATTTCAGAAACGGTGCACCACAGAAATATAAAACATGTGCCGTTAGATAAGACTTATAGAAAGACTAATTTACTGTACAGTAACAATTTTCAAAAATAAAAAGGTATCCCTTAAAATAATTTACAAATATTTTCTCCCAAAAAATAATTTGCAGAAAGGATATAAAATTTTACAAAAAGGTATGAAATCCCTCTAAAAAGAAACTTAAAAAAAAAAAAAATACGCAAAGTGCATAAAAAATATTCTACGTTGTATGCATGTTTAATAAAAAAATTCCTTAAAAATAATTTACAGTAATTTTTCCTCAAAAAATCATTTTTCTAAAAAACAAAATCTCAACAAATAATTTTCATCAAAAAATATTAAAAATAAGATATTAAAGCTAAATATGAAATCAACAATTACTATTAGCCAAGTACTTAAGAGCAATTTATAAATTTGATATAATATTTGCCATGAAATCAATTTTATACTGTAGAAATATTATACATAAATTCTCCCTAAGAAATTAAAACGCATTTTATATTTATTCAGAGAAAATTGATGTTTAAAATATTTAATGAGAATTAGGATTCTTTTAATTCTTAAAACATTTTTTATATAATGTATATAATTTAAACAAAAAGTTTTACGCAAGTTTTAAATCGCACAGACTTCAAATCGAAGTAAGTTATGAAAACTTGGCGTGCCCGGATCGTTATCAAATACAGATTAAATATTGAATTACATAATGTCTAATATTTTACATTTTATTGGAGATATATTTGTTTATAATATAAACAATCCGTCAAGTTTTCATAACTTACTTCGATTTGAAGTCTGTGCGATTTAAAACTTGCGTAAAACTTTTTGTTTAAATTATATACATTATATAAAAAATGTTTTAAGAAATAAAAGAATCCGAATTCTTATTAAATATTTTAAACATCAATTTTCTCTGAATAAATATAAAATGCGTTTTAATTTCTTAGGGGGAATTTATATATAATATTTCTACAGTATAAAATTGATTTCATGGCAAATATTATATCTTTAGAAATTGCTCTTAAATACTTGGCTTTCTCTTTCTATGTGTTGTGTACATGTGCGTTGATGATGGTGACGATGATAAAGACGTTTCTTAATTGAAAATTTTCATATTTCGAATTTGCGTTATAATATCTTCGTTTCTAGATCACGCAGCACAAAAATAAAGATTCTTTCTTTATATAATTCAAACTCGATCTATCGATTAAGGCTAGTAAGAATTCGATCCGTTCAGCCGTTATTGAAATCCGATAATTTGAGTTACTCTCATCTGTCCGACTCGCGTATAGATACACGGAGTGCCGCGCTAATGCTTCGCATGAACTTGGCGCGAGACACTACCGTGTCTCTTGAATAGATACATGGAGTGCCGCGCTAATGCTTCGCATGAACTTGGCGCGAGGCAATACCGTGTCTCTTGATGACAACTATTATTAACAAAACTCTTGTACAATTGTAATATTTTAGAATTATATTGTTTATTTTGCGCAATTTCATAATTTATATTATATTTCGACTTAATAATAGGTGAGTTCTTGGTGTTTTAATATAACATTTGTCAAAAGTTTTATATAACATGATATTTAACGAAAGTTTTATATATTCTAAATATTACACACATTATACAATTTATGTATTTTTATCTAATCGTCAGATATTGTTGCAGTTATAGCGGCATCATGCGGGTAATATTTCGCCAGCATTTTGTTTGGCACATAATGCGCGTCTTCCTTCCAAATGCCATTTGCTGCGGCATAACCATTAAAGTGTTATTACACCATTCTAATTTTATAAGTATTTCTAGCATCTCCAGCAGTATCTGAAAAAAAAGATGTAACATGTGAACAGAGCTCCTATTACAAACAGAAAAGGACAAATTACATATTTTTCTGCCTATATAAAGTGTTTCATTGGCTTATATCTTTGTCAAGGTGTTACAAGTTTAATAAATTAATTAGAGTTAAATTTATAGAAAAATCATATCATATGAGTAATACCTCGTTAGCTGTTACTGCAATAGGTTCTCTAGAACACCGTTGCTTGACGAGACAATCCGGGAATGTGTTAAAACTTATGTTAAAACATCTTACATCTTCTAAACTACTCGTGGCACTATAAACAATAAAACAAATTACATATGTGTCCGTGTGTATGTATGATAAGAAGAAAATACCGACAAACTCGGATAACTATTAATCTAATATTATACTTACTATTTTGGTTTCCAAAACATACGTCTACGGGAGCGATATGGCAACTTTCCTATATCGCAACGTAGGCCAAGTCTCCTCGCCACACTATGATATATTATTAATAAAACTATTTCTTGGCCATATTTATTTTCTAAGACCTGTGTCAGTAATTACAATACAATAAATTAATTACAGAGAAAAAGAGAGAGAAGGTGTGCTTTTAACGTAATAATATGAATATATGGTCATGTTTACGGCATAATTGGGCATAATTTCAATGTATTATAATATAAATCTTTAATAACTTACATTATCTATACACATGTATTCCAAATATGTGTTTTTCGATTTGCTTGGTCTGAAGTTTAATTTGTCAAATATATATTCCTCGAGTGTATCCATAATTTGCCTTCCTTCCATTTCATTCCAATGATTATCGTCGATGTTGTTGTTTTTCCAGTAAGCAAAATTTTCAGCAGACGTCGAAAATATTGAATGGTCGGGGTGTTTCTCTCTGAGGCAATTCAGTACTTCTAATGCGATATTATCTAGTGACGCTTTTACAAACGAATAACATACATCCTTTAGGGGTTGGAACCATTGTGCTAGAATAGTAGCACCCCGTTCCAAAAGCTGCTCTGTGTGAGATTGTTCTTTAAATCTCTCCCACTTCTCTCGCACCGAACGTTGCCTCAGGTAATGAAACAATTTCATGTTGCAATATCTTTCTGCTTCTTCTTTTAGATCGCAATCCGCTTTTCTGAAAATTTATATACATACATATATGTATATATATATGTGTGTGTGTGTGTGTGTGTGTGTGTGTGTGTGTGTGTGTGTGTGTGTGTGTGTGTGTGTGTGTGTGTGTGTGTGTGTGTGTGTGTGTGTGTGTGTGTGTGTGTGTGTGTGTGTGTGTGTGTGTGTGTGTGTGTGTGTGTGTGTGTGTGTGTGTGTGTGTGTGTGTATTAATTTATATACATATATTATTTATATATATGTTATATATATATACAGGGTGACCCATTTTAACTTAGGCAGCCAAATAACTCGAAAAATAAGCAAGATAGAGAAAAATGTTTTAGACAAAAGTTGTATGGTTTCGAGGGGGCCATAAGATGGTATCATTGGTTTGACCTTGAAGAGTCATTTGAAGGTCACGTGAAGGTCACTTCAATTTTTTTAAACGGAACATCCTATATATTTTTGTACATTCTTGTAGCTCATCTCGAGAGCTTTCCAAAACACTATAATTAAGTACATTTTCGTTAAGTACTTTTTGAGTTATGAGGCTTGAAATAATTTCTTAATTTTACATAAACCGTAAAATATCTTGTAAAATATTCATTTTTCGATTACCTTACCTTAATAGTTTTATGTACAAAATAATGAGAGGAATCAATTGGTGTAAAGAAAACACATAGTTGTTTCGAAGAAAAAATATGTAATTTGCAATTAACAATTCCATATTTTTTCTTAAAAACAACTATGTGTTATCTTTACACCAATTGATTCCTCTCATTATTTTGTACGTAAAAGTATTAAGGTAAGATAATCGAAAAATGAATATTTTACAAGATATTTTACGGTTTATGTAAAATTAAGAAATTATTTCAAGCATCATAACTCAAAAAGTACTTAACGGAAAGGTACTTAATTATAGTGTTTTGGAAAGCTCTCGAAATAAGCTACAAGAATGTACAAAAATATATAGGGTATTCCATTTAAAAAAATTGAAGTGACCTTCACGTGACCTTCAAATAACTCTTCAAGGTCAAACCAATGATACCATCTTATGACCCCCTCGAAACCATACAACTTTTGTCTAAAACATTTTTCTCTATCTTGCTTATTTTTCGAGTTATTTGGCTGCCTAAGTTAAAATGGGTCAACCTGTATACAGGGTGTCCCATTTTAAAAGTTCCACCCTCATTACTTTTCAGGATCAACGTTTGAAGGAAAACAACTTGAATAAAAGTTGTAGGGAACATAGGGGGCTATCTAATAGTGACCTTGGATTCGACATTAAAGGTCATTTGAAGGTCAACTTCCGTTTTTTAAATGGGAACCCCTATTTTTTATTACTTATTCTTGTAGCTTATCTCGAGAGCTTTCCAAAACACTATAATAAAGTATTTCTTCATTTAGTACTTTTCGAGTTATGAGGCTTGAAATAATTTCTTAATTTTATATAAACCATAAAATATCTAGTAAAATATTCATTTTTCGATTATCGTACCTTAATACTTTTATGTACAAAATAATGAGAGGAATCAATTGGTATAAAGAAAACATACAGTTGTTTTTAAGAAAAAATATGGAATTGTTAATTGCAATTTACATATTTTTTCTTAAAAACAACTATGTCTTCTCTTCACACCAATTGATTCCTCTCATTATTTTGTAGATAAAAGTATTAAGGTAAGATAATCGAAAAATGAATATTTTACTAGATATTTTATGGTTTATATAAAATTAAGAAATTATTTCAAGCCTTATAACTCGAAAAGTACTGAATGAAGAAATACTTTATTATAGTGTCTTGGAAAGCTCTCGAGATAAGCTACAAGAATAATTAATAAAAAATAGGGGTTCCCATTTAAAAAACGGAAGTTGACCTTCAAATGACCTCGAAAATGACCCTTGATGTCGAATCCAAGGTCACTATTAGATAGCCCCCTTTGTTCCCTACAACTTTTATCCGAGTCGTTTTCCTTCAAACGTTGATCCTGAAAAGTTATGAAGGTGGAACTTTTAAAATGAGACGCTCTGTATATATATATATATATATATATATATATATATATATATATATATATATTAACTATGTAGTAAGTATATTAGTCTACAATATTAAAAGCAATTTAATTTATATTGCACCTACCGTGGAGATTGCGCAAGCAAGCTTTTAAGCTCATCCATAAAGAAAGAATTATTTACAAAATTATCAGGCCTACAAATTATTTCATTTAAATGTTCATCCAAATAAAATATTTGTTCAAAATTTGTGAAATTATCTATTGAAGCATTGAAGGTATAGTGATCATGAATTATTTGAGACACGTAATTCCGTAATTGTCTCGCACAATTAATGCCTGTTTCCATAAAGTTTAAACTTTTTTTATTCTTCTGTGCGTTCTTTTCTGATTCCTTTTGCTCATTTTCTTTAGATATCTCGTCACAAAGTTTCTTCGCAGAAGGCCACCTAAAATTAGAACGAAATATACTTTAATGAACTTTTGAAAATCATATCAAACAGTGCTATTGCATCAATAATAAATGTTCAGAGAAATAAATATTTTGAAATATTCAAAGTATCAATTAAAAAATCAATCTTCTTGTCTCATTACATAAAAAACATAAATATGCAGAAAAATATATATTATATTTATAAGCTTCATTAATTTTAAATTAGAATTAAACTTTACACTAAGAATGTACATAATAATAGTAAATATATATAATGAACAATACAAAGCAGTATTTACATTACTCCATTATCTAAACCTTATTACCTAATTATTATATAAAAAATTACATAGCGCTCTCCCTCACACACACACACACACACACACACACACACACATTATTCTATATTCATAAAATAGGTTACTATGTTAAAATTAATAAAACAAAAAATAATTAAATTAACAAAATAAACTTGTAAAATTTGTAATTATCAAGATTTAATTTCTCCTTATTATTATATAGTTAGTATATTACATTTATTATATGTATTATATTATATACTCAAGTGATACATTGCGCGATTAATGGAATGAAGTTACAAAAAAAGCGTAAAACAAAATATTACCTCTGAGAAAATTTTTTTTCCCAATACTTGTCGTATTTGGCTGCCCACTCGAATTGTTTGCACGTGCATCTGAAGTTAATGATATCCTCAACACTGATATCATTATAGCTAAGAATATGAACTATCAACTCTTCAGGTAAGCACATTATCGTAGCCATTACGAAAAGAATTCAGTACGAAACACTGCGAAAAAGTGTAATTTAAGATAATTACAATTATATATTCTCGTATATAATTAATTCTCTATGCGAAAGCGCACACGAAATTTACTGCAGTACAGTTGCTACGAAAGTTCTCCACACTTTGTCCACCCTCACTCTGGACTGTATATCTGTAGGTTTGGAAATTTTCAGCTTTCCCCCACCATAATTGTCACGTGACCATGCTTATGGAAAAAAACCGAAAAGACACGGAAGACGACACTTTCATTCTGCACATGCACTTTTAAGATAATAAAAAAAGGAAAAAAAGGGAACACATTTTCTCGAAATCTATTTTCAGAAATCGACATTTCCTTGCGATAAAATATTTGATCATTGATTCTTTTGTTTCGATATCAACTATCTCTAAAACTCACGTGTAACACATATAGGATTCTAAGAAAATTCAACTTTTACAAAATGTACGCATAAAGTAAACGGTTTCTAGACAAAATAATTTTAAAAAGAACTTTCTCTTTTATGGACATAAGATTTCTTTCGAACTAAAAGGAAGGGAGAGGTGCTTCGAATGACGCACATAAGTCTATTGTTTAATACATCTGTTTTTGCCATAGAGGTTCACCGTAATATTTTTTACCTGCATGCAAGATAGAAGATAATCTTAAATATTTTTAGGATACGATAAGGGTAAAATATGTAAGATAGAGGATTATCTTAAACATTAGGAAATAAATAGGAAACGAACTATTTACTTTACGCAATCTAATCGTTATCTTTGTGCGCTCTATAAAAGCTTGTTCAATACATATGTTCTTGCCATAGAGGGACAACGCACAGAGATAATGATTAGATTCAGTAAAGTAAATAGTTCGTTTCCTATTTATTTCCTAATATTTAAGATAATCCTCTATCTTACATATTTTACCCTTATCGTATCCTAAAAATATTTAAGATTATCTTCTATCTTGCATGCAGGTAAAAAATATTATGTTGAACCTCTATGGCAAAAACAGATGTATTGAACAAAAGAGTTATGTGCGTCATCCGAATGACCTCTCCCTTCCTCTTAGTTCAAAAGAAATTTTATGTCCATAAAAGAGAAAGTTCTTTTTAAAATTATTTTTTCTAGATACCGCTTACTTTATGCGTACATTTTGTAAAAGTTGAATTTTCTTAGAATCCTAAATGCGTTACACGTGAGTTTTAGTTGATATCGAAACAAAAGAATCAATGATCAAATATTTTATCGCAAGGAAATGTCGATTTCTTCAAATAGATTTCGAGAAAATGTGTTCCCTTTTTTCCCATCTTTTATTATCTTAAAAGTGCATGTGCAGAATGAAAGTGTCGTCTTCCGTGTCTTTTCGGTTTTTTTCCATAAGCATGGTCACGTGACAATAATGGTGGGGGAAAGCTGATAATTTCCAAACCTACAGGTATACAGTCCAGTGTGAGGGTGGACAAAGTGTGGAGAACGATTCGTAGCAACTGTACTGCAGTAAATTTCGTGTGCGCTTTCACATAAAGAATTAATTATATACGAAAATAATTGTGATTATCTTAAATTACACTTTTTCGCAGTGTTTCGTACTGAATTCTTTTCGTAATGGCTACGATAATGTGCTTACCTGAAGAGTTGATAGCTCATATTCTTAGCTATAATGATATCAGTGTTGAGGATATCATTAACTTCAGATGCACGTGCAAACAATTCAAGTGGGCAGCCAAATACGACAAGTATTGGGAAAAAAAATTTTCTCAGAGGTAATTTTTTGTTTTATGATTTTTTTGTAACTTTATTCCATTAATCGCGCAATGTATCACTTGAGTATACAATATAATAAATATAATAAATGTAATATACTAACTATATAATAATAAGGAGAAATTAAATTTTGATAATTACATATTTTACAAGTTTATTTTGTTAATTTAATTATTTTTTGTTTTAATAATTTTAATATAGTAACCTATTTTATGAATATAGAATAATGTGTGTGTATGAGTGTATGTGTGTGCGCGTGTGTGTGTGTGTGTGTGTGTGAGAGGGAGAGCGCTAAGTAATTCTTTATATAATAATTACGTAATAAGGGTTAGATAATGGAATAATGTAAATACTGCTTTGTATTGTTCATTATATTTACTATTATTATGTACATTCTTAGTGTAAAGTTTAATTATAATTTAAATTAATGAAGCTTATAAATATATTATATATTTTTCTGCATATTTATGTTTTCTATGTAAAGAGACAAGAAGATTGATTTTTTAATTGATACTTTGAATATTTTAAAAAATTTATTTCTCTGAACATTTATTATTGATGCAATAGCTGTTTGATATGATTTTCAAAAGTTTATTAAAGTATATTTCATTCTAATTTTAGGTGGCCTTCTGCGAAGAAACTTTGTGACAAGATATCTAAAGAAAATGAGCAAAAGGAATCAGAAAAGAATGAACAGAAGGATAAAAAAAGTTTAAACTTTATGGAAACAGGCATTAATTGTGCGAGACAATTACGGAATTACGTGTCTCCAATAATGCATGATTACTATAACTTCAATGCTTCAATAGATAATTTCGCAAATTTTGAACAAATATTTTATTTGGATGAACATTTAAATGAAATAATTTGTAGGCCTGATAATTTTATAAATAATTCTTTCTTTATGGATGAGCTTAAATGCTTGCTTGCGCAATCTTCACGGTAGGTACAATATAAATTAAATTGCTTTTAATATCGTAGACTAATATACTTACTACATAGTCAATATATATATATATATATATAAAACACATATATAAATAATATATGTATATAAATTAATACACACACACACACACACACACACACACACACACACACACACACACGTGTGAGTGTGTGTGTGTGTGTGTGTGTGTGTGTGTGTGTGTGTGTGTGTGTGTGTGTGTGTGTGTGTGTGTGTGTGTGTGTGTGTGTGTGTGTGTGTGTGTGTGTATTAATTTATATACATATATTATTTATATCACATATATATATATATATATATATATATGTATATAAATTTTCAGAGGAGCGGATTGCGATCTAAAAGAAGAAGCGGAAAGATATTGCAACATGAAATTGTTTCATTACCTGAGGCAACGTTCGGTGAGAGAGAAGTGGGAGAGATTTAAAGAACTATCTCACCGAGAGCAGCTTTTGGAACGGGGTGCTACTATTGTAGCACAATGGTTCCAACCCCAAAAGGATGTATTTTATTCGATGGTAAAAGCGTCACTAGATAATATCGCATTAGAAGTATTGAATTGCCTCAGAGAAAAACACCCCGACCATTCAATATTTTCGACGTCTGCTGCAAATTTTGCCTACTGGAAAAACAACAACATCGACGATAATCATTGGGATGAAATGGAAGGAAAGCAAATTATGGATACACTCGAGGAATATATATTTGACAAATTAAACTTTAGACCAAACAAATCGGAAAACACATATTTGGAATACATGTGTATAGATAATGTAAGTTATTAAAGATTTATATTATAATACATTGAAATTATGCCCAATTATGCCGTAAACATGACCATATATTCATATTATTACGTTAAAAGCACACCTTCTCTCTCTTTTTCATTGTAATTAATTTATTGTATTGTAATTACTGTCACAGGTATTAAAAAATAAAATTGGCCAAGAAATAGTTTTATTAATAATATATCATAGTGTGGCGAGGAGACTTGGCCTACGTTGCGATATAGGAAAGTTGCCATATCGCTCCCGTAGACGTATCTTTTGGAAACCAAAATAGTAAGTATAATATTAGATTAATACTTATCCGAGTTTGTCGGTATTTTCTTCTTATCATACATACACACGCACACATATGTAATTTGTTTTATTGTTTATAGTGCCACGAGTAGTTTAGAAGATGTAAGATGTTTTAACATAAGTTTTAACACATTCCCGGATTGTCTCGTCAAGCAACGGTGTTCTAGAGAACCTATTGCAGTAACAGCTAACGAGGTATTACTCATATGATATGATTTTTCTATAAATTTAACTCTAATTAATTTATTAAACTTGTAACACCTTGACAAAGATATAAGCCAATGAAACACTTTATATAGGCAGAAAAATATGCAATTTGTCCTTTTCTATTTGTAATAGGAGCTCTGTTCACATGTTACATCTTTTTTTTCAGATACTGCTGGAGATGCTAGAAATACTTGTAAATATAGATTGGTGTAATAACACTTTAATGGTTATGCCGCAGGAAATGGCATTTGGAAGGAAGACACGCATTATGTGCCAAACGCAATGCTGGCGAGATATTACCCGCATGATGCCGCTATAACTGCAACAATATCTGACGATTAGATAAAAATACATAAATTGTATAATGTGTGTAATATTTAGAGTATATGAAACTTTCGTTAAATATCATGTTATATAAAACTTTTGACAAATGTTATATTAAAACACCAAGAACTCACCTATTATTAAGTGAAAATATAATATGAAATTATGTGAAAATATAATATGAAATATAATTATGAAATTGCGCAAAATAAACAATATAATTTTAAAATATTACAATTGTACAAGAGTTTTGTTAAAAAAGTTGTCCTCAAGAGACACGGTAGTGCCCCGCGCCAAGTTCATGCGAAGCATTAGCGCGGCACTCCGTGTATCTATTCAAGAGACACGGTAGTTTCTCGCGCCAAGTTTATGCGAAGCATTAGCGCGGCACTCCGTGTATCTATACGCGAGTCGGACAGATGAGAGTAACTCAAATTATCGGATTTCAATAACGGCTGAACGGATCGAATTCTTACTAGCCTTAATCGATAGAACGAGTTTGAATTATATAAAGAAAGTATCTTTATTTTTGTGCTGCGTGATCTAGAAACGAAGATATTATAACGCAAAGTCGAAATATGAAAATTTTCAATTATGAAACGTCTTTATCATCGTCACCATCATCAACGCACATGTACACAACACATAGAAAGAGAAAGCCAAGTACTTAAGAGCAATTTGTAAATTTGATATAATATTTGCCATGAAACCAATTTTATACTGTAGAAATATTATATATAAGTTCTTCCTAAGAAATTAAAACGCATTTTATATTTATTCAGAGAAAATTGATGTTTAAAATATTTAATTAGAATTAGGATTCTTTCAATTCTTAAAACATTTTTTATATAATGTATATAATTAAAAAAAAAAGTTTTACGCAAGTTTGAAATCGCACAGTCTTTAAATCGAAATAAGTTATGAAAACTTGGCGTGCCCGGATTGTTTACATTATAAACAAATATATCTCCAATAAAATGTAAAATATTAGACATTATGTAATTTAATATTTAATCTGTATTTGATAACAATCTGGGCACGCCAAGTTTTCATAACTTATTTCGATTTAAAAACTGCGATTTAAAACTTGCGTGAAACTTTCTTTTAAATTATATACATTATATAAAAAATGTTTTAAGAATTAAAAGAATCCTAATTCTCATTAAATATTTTAAACATCAATTTTCTTTGAATAAATGTAAAATGCGTTTTAATTTCTTAGGGAATTTATGTATAATATTTCTACAGTATAAAATTGATTTCATGGCAAATATTATATCAAATTTATAAATTGCTCTTAAGTACTTGGCTAATAGTAATTATTGATTTCATATTTAGTTTTAATATTTTATTTTTTAATATTTTTTGATGAAAATTATTTGTTGAGATTTTGTTTCTTAGAAAAATGATTTTTTTAGGAAAAATTACTGTAAATTATTTTTAAGGAATTTTTTTATTAAACATGGTAGAATATTACAAGGTAGAATATTTTTTATGTACTTGACGTATTTTTTTACTTTTGTAAGGTTTTTCTTTAAAGGTATATATTAAATAAATCTCATCATAAAATTGAAAATATTAATTCACTACAACGTTATAAGATATTAAAAGATATTAAAAAATATTTATATCTCAACCACACGTCATTGATATGAATTTTTCCAGTTACGAGTATATAAAAATCTTCTGTGAAGATATATTCTTAATAATCTTTCTTTTTTATCTATATATATCAGATTTGATGCGCCCACAGGTCTTAAAGACAGAAAGAGTTAAAATATCTTTTATTAAAAAAATCTCAGACTATATAACATTGAATAACAAAAGTCGCCGTCAAAGCATGTTGCTATTTTTTTTTGCTGAATCTATAATTTCTTTAATTAATATTTTAAAAACTTTGTTCAAACATATTGTAAGATTCTGCAGAGAATATTGTGGTATATATGCTCAGAAAATATTTAAAACATTTAAATAAGTAGAATATGAATGTGTGTAGATCTGTAAAGTTAGCACTTTGAAATATGAATTTTCACAAAATTGATATGGCTTTTGAGTTTCACATTTGTCCACATATTCATAAATAATTGTGTTTTATCCATAAAAATTTATTAAAAAAATTAAAAACAAAAGAAATTGAAATTTTATCATTAACAGTGTACTTTAAAAAATAGTACATATAAAACGTACAAACAAATCATATATGATCATATATATATATGTTATTTATATATGAAACACACATATTAATATTTATTATAAGGATTTTAAATTTCTATTTCATAACATATATAATAATAAAAATTAATAGCCTCGATAATCGCGATTATTTTACGCAAACTTATGTCTAACTGACTGATAAAAAGGTTGTGAAGTATGACATGGCTGTTTGCATCACCTTAAAAAAGAGTATTAACATGTTATATAACATTATAAGAGTTGTTACAAGAAATTTTTCACGCGTTTTTTCTAATAAAGCTGACGTACCGAACTGAACGTAGTCATTGACATAATATACATGTTCGCAGCCGACAACGTACAAGGCACGAGACTTCTATAAATGAGTATGCTTAATAATTTTGTCGTTTTCAGCGAGATCATGTACCATTGTGCATTATACCTACATAAAAATATTTTTATGTGATAGAGTTCTGAGTTACTGAGGAGACAAAATTATATAGGGTGTTTCTAAATCTATGTTAGAGATTTTAAGGGCATATCCTAGGAGGTCAAAATAAGAAAGAAAGTTCTTATAAACATGAGTCCAAAAATGCTTTCCCTCCGAGTTATAGCCCCCTAAAGTTGATGAAAAAAATCGCAAAATGTATTGAAAAAATAAAGGTCACTATTAATTATTACGCCGTGCAAAATTTCAATGTTCTGTGAAAAAGTCTCCGAGAGCTACAATATATTTTGCGATTTTTTCCACCAATTTTAAGGGGTAACTCGGAGGGAAAGCATTTTTGGACCCATGTTTATAAGAACTTTTTTTCTTATTTTGACCCCTAGAATACACCCTTAAAATCTCTGAAATAGGTTTTGAAACACCCTGTATATTCATTCAACCAATCGTATAGTGTTGTTGTTCCGAAATAATGAATTATAGTAATTCATATTTATATTAATTATAATAATTAATGTAATTTAAATTAAAGCATGATTTGAATACTTGCGCTTTGTCGAACACTTCTATATTTCTATCCAGAAGTAGTTGTCCGGGTAAACACATGCTCAAAAGATGAGTGACCGATCCCATAGCTATGCATACAAATCTTATCACCTCTTGCGTTTGCCCGAATTTGTTGATAAGCTAGAATGTATTTGAGAGTTTCTAAATTTCTATAAATATTCCTTTCTTTCATTTTTTTATATTAATGGGGACAAAATATTGTATTGATGGAATAATATATAAGAAATAATTATAAGGTATAAACTTAATTATATATTGCTTTACAACTTTTTTATATGTAAGTGCTGTGTGTTATGAAATATTAAAAAATTTTCTTTCTTTGATTCTTATGAATATTTTTTTAAATAATTGACTCATGTCGTAATTTACTTGTAGTCCAATTAGACTCAGAATCATTATATTCAAAAATAAGATAAGAAATGTCGCACTTCTAAATGTAGAGTCTAGCATGTGAGTGTATCTAAAAAATTGGAAAAAAATATTACTAAATGAAAACTTTTATATAAAATGTGTGATAATCTAATTGAATAATATCGATAAAATTATTTATAATAAAATTTTCCATAATACAAACTTTATTGCGAGTTGATGTTTTCTTAAGCATGCAATTATCTCGCAATAATCTTGAGAATCATATTCTTTTATTACTGCCTGTTCTATGCTCATTATTTCCTCGTCTTGCACAAGTTTAGTCTTACACAAAATATTTTCAAGACGCATGCTTGGAAAAAATATAAAAGATATTATTAAAATCTCAAACAATTTGTATGGAGATATATTTTAAGGGGATCCCTCGATCTATCTGTTTTATCGACAAAATACTGCAATTTTTGGGCATGTGCCATTTCGATTGTCTACATAAAATTAAAAATTCTTTTCTACGGTTGAAGTATAGATGCAAACGGACACGAGGAAGCCGATTATGTACTGAGAAAGAAAAAAAAGTATAAAATTATATATTTATTTATCAACTTCTTAGATCAATATGGCGTCTAAAGCTATCACCTCATAAAGACATTAGCCTTGTATAAATGTTTTGTAGCTTTTACGCACAAAACAATAACATACCCAATAGCGGACTGCACAATAAAAACTTGAGGAACTGTGAAAATTGAGTTTAGTAGTCTAATTAATAAATGGCACATGCCCAAAAATTTCGGTCCGTATGTACCTGAAATGTTGGTAAAGTAGAGTAGAAAAAGCAGTGCATCTTCTTTATAAATAATGTGATACAGAGAGATACGGGATGAGGATTAGATGAGGGCGCTGTAATCGTGTAAGAGTTCGCCGTTCAATGAGGGATCCCCTTAAGCCGGAATAACTATTTAATAATTTAAAGTGAAAATAAAATTATATCTTTTTTATTTTATTTACCCGATAGCGTTAAATAAACTACAACCGTGTAACACACACACCATATACATAGTATCAACGTTCACCATACATCTGGTACTAATCACAGCTGCAAGATAGCAATGCAATAAAATTGGAAAATAATATTTGTCTTTGTCTACTCCCCAATCTCCTTCAAGCACATATATAACCGGCTGTGACTCATTCAATGGTATTATGACATCTAGAATTTTTGGCATTAACGGTATTGTCAAAAACATTACTAGGACAATGTTAAAGTGCACTGCAAAGAAAACATAACATGCTACAATAATCCTATTATTTTTAATTATTTTTATAATATAGAAATTTTTTCGTCCAAACTTGTATTTTTGTAAATACTGATCAATAGATTCAAAGAAATGTAATGCGATTTAAAAATAATTACCTGAGTAATATTTTGTCACTTTTTGTCCAATGTTAGCATAATACCTCAAAATATAAAACTCACGCTTGCTATGAAAGAGCCGCCAATGTTCATCCATCAGTTCTAACAAATATTTCAACTTGCAATAATAAAGAGCAGAATTATTGAGAGAATTATATGTAATGAAGTAATAAATATTTTTATTATTTATGAATACAATGGACGCATCTAAATTCAATAGTACACGAAATATAAAAATTAAAGCTCACGTGTGTCGAATTATATTTACGATTTTTTATGTGTACTATAGAAAACACTAGAATGATCAACCTATATATGTGTATGAAATTGTATTTAGTATCATATTTTTTTATTATACAAATAAATGTTATTATCATATTTTATTATCATATATATAAAATAAATAAATTATAAATAAATAAACAAGTTAAAAATAAATAAATTATAAATACAATTCTGTCAGAAATTGGAGATCATCTAAAATATATTTTTTGACATTCATCATTGATAAAAAAATCATATATGCGATTTATGTATTACACATATATCCCACATATCACATGTATTACTCACTGAGATCGAGAATTACCTTTTTATTATTTATAACAATATTCAGTAATTTCGTAGTGGCACCAGTGAGAAGAATAGTGTTAACTATACCTTCGACAGCCATACTCATATCTCCCAAAGTATTGTGCAACAAAAGCACCTATAAGTTAAGGGTGATAACAATATTTATCAGTGACATAGAAAAAGAAAGAAAAGCATATTATGAAAATATTTCATTAAAAAGTAGAATCGTGTCACACTATTTCTTGATTGATTGCGTTCGCTTTAATGACGCAATCGCATAATTATGTGCATGAATAATAACGTGCATTACCTGAGTTGCAAGAATAGACATTTCGGCGGCTACTAAGAAACACGGTAGCAATATCTTTATCACCCTAGGCTGATAAGGCCAGATACCTATCTGCGACAAGAAGAATTGATTTTTAGAATAGTATCGTAGCATGTATCCTTGCATATCGCAAAACGAGACTGATCACCCTCTTGTTAGATATTCGATTGTAGAGAAAATGTAGAGTGGAAGCATTGACGAGAGAGAAAAATATATCATCACAATAATTTCGGATTGTCATGAAACATTTGGAAATGTTAGAGCGTCGCAAAAATTCGATATTTAATAACGATCTACAGAGAGCTCTCTGCGATTAAAAATTCATCTTTCACAACGAGTACATTTCTTTATAATTCAAAACTATCATAATGATATATCTTTTTCATTATATCCGTCATTATATCCGTTTTATATTTTTTACATTTGAATTTTTTACACTTAACAAGAGAGTGATCTCTCGGTCTCACAATTGTTTCGTGATACTACTTAAAGATAAATTCCTTTCACAACAGATGTTTGATTTTATTTAAAAATTTTTCGTATAAAAAAAATTATGTAAATTATAAAATATTAGAAATTATGAATTTGCACTAGAGAACTCTAAAATATAATGCGTTTCGATAACAAGCGGTTCCAGTAATTTTATTTTATAATATTTGTAAAATATTGAGAAAAACTAATAAAAGTGTGTATATTAAAACTTAGTAACTTGTAAAAGTGTGTGTATATTATCATCTCATTTCTCTTTTATGCGGGCAATAATCAAGCGACACGGTAATCCGGAATTTTGAGTCTAATAAACTTTCAATTAAGATATTTCAGAAACTAAAGCCGTAATCAAAAATCCAATGGCACTTTTATTATATAATATGAATACGAGCTTTTGATTGTGACCAGTTTGTTAAAATCGGTGCAGTCAATCCTGAAAAATGATGATCGAACGTCAGAATTGTGACATTCTTCGTCCTTCTCCATTTCCAAGCTCACGTACGTAGGATCGCACGCACACAAGCAAAGCGAGTTTGTCCCTCAAGGCGCGTTTGCAACGCTCATGTGCGATTATTCGAGAATGCAAATACGCCTTAAGAGACAAAATCATACGTGTGTATGCGCGTACATACACACGTGTGATATGTGTATGTATGTGTGTACGTACGTTTAAGAGATTAATTTATCGTAACTATTTTCAAAACTACCCCTTCGGGGTGGAATTTAATATCTTATTGTTAGAAACGGAGCCGTAAAAATACGGGACATCTGCTGTTAAATACAATTTAAAAAAGAAGTAATTTATCGTATAGTAACAATTTTCAAAAACCATCCCTTGAGGATGAAAAATAATATATCTCGAAAATGATGCGTCGCAGAAATATGGGACTCATGCCGTTAATTAAGGTTTCTTACAAAGACTAATTTACCATATAATAATAATTTTTAAAAACCACCTTTTGGGGGTGAAATCTAATATCTCAGAAACGATGTGCCACAAAAATATCAAACCTGTACTGTTAGTTATGACTTGTAGAAAGACTAATTAAGCGTATAATAACAATTCTTAAAAACCACTCCTTGGGGGTAAAATCTAATATTTCAGAAACGGTGCACCACAGAAATATAAAACATGTGCCGTTAGATAAGACTTATAGAAAGACTAAACTGTACAGTAACAATTTTCAAAAATAAAAAAGTATCCCTTAAAATAATTTACAAATATTTTCTCCAAAAAAATAATTTGCAGAAAGGATATAAAATTTTACAAAAAGGTGTGAAATCCCTCTAAAAAGAAACTTAAGAAGAAAAAAAAATACGCAAAGTGCATAAAAAATATTCTACCTTGTATGCATGTTTAATAAAAAAAATTCCTTAAAAATAATTTACAGTAATTTTTCCTCAAAAAATCATTTTTCTAAAAAACAAAATCTCAACAAATAATTTTCATCAAAAAATATTAAAAAATAAGATATTAAAGCTAAATATGAAATCAACAATTACTATTAGCCAAGTACTTAAGAGCAATTTATAAATTTGATATAATATTTGCCATGAAATCAATTTTATACTGTAGAAATATTATACATAAATTCTCCCTAAGAAATTAAAACGCATTTTATATTTATTCAGAGGAAATTGATGTTTAAAATATTAGTAGATATGGGCCACTATGGTGCGTCAAAACAAACCCCCACCACTCGGCCCCTGGCGCCGTGGGCGTGGCCAGGTGAAGTGGAGGGAGGCGTTCTGATTGGTGGAAACAATGCCCCACCTCCCGAAGTCTCGATTTTGATTGGCTTGCACCATAGTGGCCCAGAGTTTGATTGGCTTGCACCATAGTGGTCCAGAGTTTGATTGGCTCGCACCATAGTGGCCCAGAGCTGCGATTGGTCGACGCCGGCTGTGTCGCCGATTTATCAAATTTTTATTTCCCTACCTCCGCGGTACTAGACTCGAAGAAGCAATCCTCCTCCCACTCCAGCCCTGGCCCACCTGTATAGGGTTCCGAGTCAAATTCCCGTTACCTAGCCCTTAGTCGCTCTCGCTACGTCTTGGCAGAACGAACCCCCCCCACCTACCGACTTTCGGAGGGTAGCCGGCGGTATACCATATGTCTCGAGGAAACAATCCTTACCTCCCCACTCCGTCTCGGGGCCCGCTATGGAATATCGAAACAAGCCCCCTCCGCTCGAACGGTTCATGACGCACTTTATCGGAAAAAGAGACAAAGCATCTCAGTAGGAGACAATAATTATTATAATTATTATAATTATTATAATTAGACTACATTGCACTACAGAGGTAAAAAGATGAACATGCGGATGATTGAACGCGAGGCGGGGGTGTTATAAAGGAAGAAGGGAAAAGTTAAAAGTATTAAACACGAATTAAGATAAAAAATTTTCACATTTATTAATATACCCGCATACAATTCGTAGTACTTCGCAAACATTTTTTTTATATCTTCTTACAATTAAACACGCTATTAATTAACATTATATTTTTCATGTTTTTTTTCGCGAAGAAAAATTTTATGAAATAATTCTACGATTAAATGATCGTTATATTTGCAATTTTCGGAAAAAAGACTAAGAAATCCATCGAGATCGTAACCGCTGCACATATAATATAAAAATACACAACTGTAGAGTCCGCAGGTTTGAGAGAAAAGCCCTTGTAGTTGTTCGGTATTCCATCGATAAATGTTGGAATTTCGCCGGAGACGTAGGAAAAAACCCGGATACAAGGGCGGTATTCCGTAGCTATCGAAGTATGTCCCTGTACTGTCTTCGTCGAGGAAGAAAGCGATCCAGTGTTCTCCAGGGCGATTATGATTGTCCGTATTAGCGACGATGGCCGTCGACCTCGTCCACGCCATCGGCAATCTGTCGGCAGGATAGACTCCCACATGTTTGACATCTAGCTGGCGCAATGCTTGCAGAATTTCGCGAGAGTCCATTTGTTTGCAGCGAAGACGAGCGAACAAGCGGTATTTGAATAATTTCTTTTGGTGGCTTGTTTTCGGGTTGTACAGCTAACGGATTTTCTGTTTGCGCGGGGCGGTTAATAGCCGCACGTTCGATTTTTTGCAGATTTTTCTTCTCTATTTTATTATTTGATTGTGCTTTAATATTTTCATTTTCATCGTCGTCGTCGTCGTCGCTCACTATCAAAATTTCGGGAGAACTGCAAGTCGTTTGAGTAATGCTGTCTCCGTCGCTGCTGAAATTATTTTGCGCAACAATCCAGCTTTTTAATTTGTAAGCGTTGCGTAATGCACAATGAAAGATTCCGAATTTTCGAAATCCGTGATGTCCGCACTCTTCTTCTACCGTCAGATTTTTGAATGCCGGTGAGATGCCTTCCAAATTATATATATTTCTAGAAAGTAGATTCCTCAAATAACTCGCTTTCTCGTTTCCTCTAACATAAATGTGACGCACGCATCTTGTAATTTGCCGCAGTTGCGATGTAAAATATTTCGGATTAGTTTCGCCATCGAACCATTCAATGCCGTGATGATTTCGCGTGAGCCAGTTGTTTTCTTGTCTTATTTTTTCAGGTAATTCGGCAAACGAATGCGTCGGTATCATAATCCAATGATCGACGATTGGAGCGTCAATCGCTACAACAGCAACCTCCTTAGGGATAAACTTTTTCTTCGCATCGCGGAAACCCTGAATATCGACGATTATATCCATCTTACGAAAAAAACTTATGTGATTCGACGCGAGGCTCTATGTAAAACAACGACGCCGAGCGTGTCTCCAACGAAACTGAATATTTTTCGAAACGTTGCGCACTGATGTCGGAGTTTTGAGCGAAGTAGAGGGGGAACAATTTTAAGCGTCTATAAAAAATTTACCCCGAAAAATCGACGATGACCTGACGAGACGAGTCGATTTCTATGACATTATCGAATTCGGCATAGATAATACAATTAATCGTCTCGGAAAGTGCTCTTACGAATCGCACTTCTAATCGTAAACTACCATGTTTGACGAGATTCCAATGTCCAGCGCAATTAGCGGATAGATCGGGAGTAAGATCAAAAGCGAATAAAGTATACCCTTTGAAATAGTCGTCTCTGCTTATAGAATTTCCCTCGTTCAAAAAATGAATACCTGTTCCCGAGAAAAGCGTTTGATAAGCTTCGATGTAAAGCGGTTCCTCCTCGGAGAAAGCTGGTTGCAAAGGCCTACTGGGGATTTGCGTGCCATCGACGTACAGCGAGAAGAAATTTATTCCATAGTTCTTGAAATTAAACGGATTTAATTTTCTGTCACCGTTAAACGCTTTATTACTAACGAAACCGACTATTACTCGCTTCGGTAATTGACCGAGTATTACATTATCTAACGATTCACCCATAACGCCGCTATGAATCGTGAATGTTTTAACCTCGACTCTCGTGAGCGGATACTTGGCTGTAACTTTACTCATCATTCTAGCATGCGCGAGTAACAAACCCGAGCTTATTTTCGCCCTTCTAACGAGCAAGGCGTCGAGAATGTGAATTTTCGATGTTCCGCTACTTTCCATGAGACAGAACGAATCTTTCGAACGAACGAATCTCAACCGTACTTCTACACCGTTAATTGAAAATTTGTCTTGATTGAAAACGTCGCAATGGAGATGTCCTACGAGATCTAACGCCTTTCCTCCGGAAATGTAACGAGCGCGTCTCGCGAGAGCGGGATTGCCGGGATTTGTTTCCAACAGATCGTCCATGTGTCCGGGTGCATCCATGTCCCATAGACAGGAAGTTAGATGGGAAGTTTTTGCGGGTGAAGAATAATTTAACAACGCCTCTATGTACGCTCGGTACGCGTAAGCGTTGTTTGGAGGCGACACGAGCTTTTGATTGAAATACACGTCGATTTGATTGAAGATAGAATGAAGCAAATGATTTACAGAGCCTACGGCTATTCTTTCGGCGCTTGTTCCTGAAGCCTGTCTCGCGGAATCGGCGTTTGTTTCTACACGTAGACGAAGACTCAGCATGGTGTGCGTGAGATCTAAATATTCTTCTCCGTGTCCGGGGATGACGAATTCTATCGGCGAGTCGTCCGAGAGAGAGGTCACGGGTTTGTAATGAATCCATTGCGAATTTTCGATGCTAGTTTGCGTAGGTGGTAGAGAGAAGAGATCTAGTTCGCTCTTTAAACACTCGCTCGAATGCGTGTGAAGAAAAGACATATTTCTTTATCGCAAATTGCTCGCTGTCGTCCGTCGCTCGCCACCGTCGTTAAATTAGAATGCTCCGAATATAACCGCTTAAGAAAATATATCGGATACGGTACGTTTTTTAACGATTTTACGTCGTTTCGCAGACGTCTTAAGTCTTTTTTTCACAACCGTACGACTTTTCTTCTTCTTTTTATTTCTCTGCGCTTTTGTACTCGTTCTTTTTTTCCCAACCGCTTTGATTTTCTTACTCGTCCGTCGTCGCTTGCGAGCCGATGTTATTGCGGATCGTGCGATGTGATTATCAAGCCCGACAAAAGGGAACTGAGCTACATGCATTTTCGCATCAGACTTATATCCCGAACCCTTCATTAGACTACTTATTTTTTCTTTGGCTTTTCTCTTGAGTTTGTCTCGCGATTCTTCAAAACGGTGTTTGGCCACTACCTTAAATGGCGTATTGTTTTCGACGTCTTCGATTACATTAACGCCAGCCCGTAAAGCTTCTTTTCCCACAGCTCGCGCGGCTTTACCTAAATATGGTAGTACGCGTCTGAATAATCCCCCGAGAAAACTGCCGATTCCGTGACCGCGCTGATAGGGCGATCCGACGAAAACTCGTGGGATTCCGCCGCCGCGACCGCCTCCGTTCTGTAATTCGTCGCGATATACCGAGTAATAGTCCATTAATAATAATAATAATAATGAACGGTCAAATGCGTTTTTCTCTTTCGCGTATTCCGTGTATTTTATAATATTTAATCGATACACCTAAAATGCAAAGTTACCGTCAACGTTCCGAATTCGAATGGTATGCTCTTCCCCAGCTGATCTCTTATATCTATTTCGATCGTACGGAAACTCGTTCGCCGCAGCGCGATGTATTGCGCGGGCGAAAAATGCTTTATCTGAGTGGATGCAAACGGATAATCGTTTCGTGCATCGTGCGCGACTATTCGAAGAAGAGGCGATTGTACATCGCCCGTAATATAAGGTTCGCAAATGTCGCAGTAGACGAAAAGTTTGTCTGGAATACCTCGCAACAAACTAGCTGGTATGTCGGCTATTATATAGTCGTCACCCGTGAGTACAAAAGGAAATTTTGGAAAAGCAATGCTCGAAGAAGGAGGAATGTCAGGATTGTAGTAGATCGGTAGTAGATCGTTCGAACTTCCACAGCGTGAATCAAAACCGAGCATACGACAAAGCTTGTCGGAAAAATGCACATGATGTTCCATATCGCATTTCCTCTCTTTGCAGGAAAGTCTCATAACAACTTTACCACCAGCTTTTAATTCCCAAACGACATGGGCTTTTACGGGTTTGCACGCGTCATTCATTGTCTCTATAATATCGCGTACGCTCGAATAAACGCCTGGTGATACTTCGACATCCGCATGAGAAAACGCATCGATGCTCTTATTAATATCGATAAATTTTATTGTTCCTTCTCCAGGGCGTATATGTAAAAAGCTACACGGAAACTGGATCTCCGTGAGCGCTACTTCCCAACGACCGCTTAAGTCTATACGCTGAGGTAATTCGGTGGTGAAACACGTTGTTTTATTTTCCGGAAAGTAGCGCATGCTACTATTACTCGGGAGGATTATGTGAAATTCTTCCCCTCTCATTTTGATATTAAACTCGAGGCTGATATCCAAGAATCGAATTTAGAAGGATATCCCCGCCAACTAACTAGTAATTGTTTATTGTCGCCCCGTCCCTTGGTTTTTATCACGTGGTCTACGATAAATTCTCCCTCTCGTAAGTCTTTAATAACTTGCGTTAATTCCTGCTCGTAAAAAATCCCGTCTATAACCTCGCCCTGTAAATCGCTTAGTTCGTATACAGGAGGTCTTCTCCATTCGAGAACGCGATGAATTCGAAATATTTCTTCACTCCATCCCGCCTCGTATCCTTTCTCAAACGCTGCTTTTGCTCTACTAATGCGTACGAGCTCGCCCGCTCTGTATTTACACTTTTGTTTGCGCCCGCGATTTTTTCTTCCTTCAGCATCTTCGGCATTGATATTCCAACGTCGATTCATATTTTCTCGCGCGATACGCGCATTTTCCAACGTAACGATCGCTGGTTGCATTTTAATGCTAGAATGACGAGTATGATTGTAAGCGTGAACAATATCCTGCAAAATATCGATATAACGGCGAGTATTTTTATGTGTAAAATAGCGCCACATCCTCTCCTTAAGTGTTCTATTGAAACGTTCGACTATAGCTGCTTTGATATCGGGATTTCGCGCTACACGAAATCGGATGTTTTTTTCTTTTAAGAATTTTTGTACAGCGCTCGCGATAAATTCTTTACCTTTGTCGGTTTGTAGGTAAACGGGTAAACGTTTTTTGTTTCTCGAGAATATGTTCTGAAAGGCCTTTATCACGCACGCCGAAGTTTTATCGCGCAAAGGTTCTACCCAAGCAAATTTGCTAAGTACATCGATAACCACCAGTAGATAGGAATATCCGTCGTTATAACTCTTAAGATTACGAAGATCGATTAAATCAGCCTCCCATAAATCATCGATATTTGTCACGTTATAATGTAAACGCGGAAATTTTCGTCGTACTGGACGATGCAGCGTGTACGCGTCTTGCGATTTAAGCCAGTCGACAACCTCGTTACGCGAGAAATTCGGCTTAGCCGCTCGTGATAAATTGACCGTCGCTGAATAACCCGCGTAGTGCGAAGGATCGTAATATAATTTTTCGAGTTCCATCTTATTAGAATTTGCTCCAACCGAATAAACCTCTTGCTTTCTTCGTCGGGGAATTCTCGTCCTTACTTGCTAATGTTTTATCGGCCTCATCCTCATCCTCATCGGCAGATATAAATACCGTATCTCCTTCAATATACAACTGTCTCGTTTAACCTGCTGCGTGAACGACGAGTTTTCGGAGTGGAAGTAACAGCTGCTAATTCGCTGCTTTTAATACGACGAGCTATTTTGCCTACGTGTAAAAAACTACGATTTCCTATGAGACTGGAAGGTGTATTTATGTCCTGCAGTAATCGCGCAAATTGAACTCTTCCGATTGCTTTTACTGTTTATCTCTCGCGTATCGCGTCATTTATGAGATCGCTAATATTCGAACCCGTTACAACCGCACCGTTTATAGTCACGAGTCCTTGTCTATCCCAACCGATCTTTGACGACGGAGCATCGAGTAAATATTTCAATAGCGTGTGAGCTTTGTAGCGATAAGTTTTCGGCACACCTTCGATTATATTTTTAATCATTTCCGCCGATTGATCGCGTTTTTTTCCGAAACTATTAGCGTCACCTCCTCCTCCATCTTCAACGCTACTAATTAAAGTACGCGTAAATTCTTCGGTATCGTCATCTTCCAAGTACATGTCCTCGTCTTGCTCAGTTTTATCATCGGCGTCGCCGTTTAAAGCCCCACGCGAATCTTTGCGAAAACGCTTTTTTGCATCCCGAACAAAGTAAAGATAACGTTGAAGTACTTCTTTATACATTTTCCATCTTTCACCCTCGTCGGCGGGAGTCGAGAGATTGAGAATACGACACATCTCCGCATCGAGTCGCGATAAAGGGGTTCCCGGTGTCCGTACAGATTTATTATTATCATTTTCCGTATTATTAACATTTTCCGACTGTTGATTTTGCTGCTGCTGCTGCTGCATTCGTTGCATTTTTTCGAGATTTTTCGTAGAAATTAAAACCATTTTTTTAGCCTTTTCCATTTTTAATACTTTTCCAAATATTATTATTTTTCCTCACAAAGAATATAAAGAATTGTATTTCTTTTCACTCGCCGATAATCCGTGATAATAAAGCTCCGAGTATAGGACCGATAATATAGGGTAAAAATCCTCCGCGTTGTACCAATAGTTTTCTTTTAGTCTTCAAATTACCCCGCTTTGCCGCGATGCGCCGTAAAGTCGTTTTATGCTTGGACAAGCGCTTTTTTTCGCTAGATTCGAGCGGTACGTTACCTTCGAGCGTATTGAAAATACACTCCTGAATACACTTTACAAATTTATTGTCGGCATCGCGTAAGAACGCCGCTCTTTGATTTTTTTTCAAATAGCATAGAGTTTTTAAGAGACACAGGTTCCTCTCTCCGATGCAACGTTTTGCAGTCTTTATTGCGCTATTCGGTAAATTCCTCGCTGTCGCTGTCGATGATGTTTTGTTAGGGTCTGCTTTTTTCACCATTGCGTCGTAATCGCACAACTACAACTCGCGGCTGCGAATACCTTTCTTTTATACGCTTCCGGCTCTAATGACAGATTTACGTGGTATGTAGACGTAATGTAGAGTATCCTCCGGAAAGATACACGTGCGAAATCGGTATTCGTCTGGAGTCGATTGTTTCAAATCGAGCAATAAATATCCATGCGGCTTCGAGATAGCGTCGTAGTACGCTTCTTCCATAAATTTTGGATCGTCGGGATATACCTGACGCGCTAAATGACGAATTTGCGCACGATCGCGCGGATTTTTGAAAACTACTATATAATTCGCGTTGAGAGATATGTCGCGCTGTCCACGTCCCTGATAGAAAAGATTTTGCGAAATGAGTATAACGCTGAGATTCTTATGATGACTTCCTTTCGTAAATAGATCCACGATAGCGTCGCACGAAGACGATTCCCTCATAAGATCGTCGATTATCACCAATTTCGGAGAAAGCGCATCGTTAGAATAATCCTCCGGACGCGGTAACCCTTCGCGAAATTCGATTATATTTTTCCTCGATTTTATTAAAGCATTATCGCTATATTTGCTCTCGCTTTTCTCTTCTTCTCTCTCTCCCGTGTCGCAATGTAAGCACTGATACGCATCTTGCCACTCGGCGTAATAAAATAAAATTCTCTCGAATCGGACATCGGACATGCGGGATAAATGTCGAAGAAATGTTTTCACGAAAATTGTTTTCCCGCATCCCGTAGGACCGCAGACGATCGACGTCCAAGGATGTTTCCAGCGCACGTCCATTACACAAAATAATCGATTTCGCGTTTAGGAACAATCTCATAAATAAAAAAGTAAACGACGATATTTAACAACAATAATCTAAGAAAGAAAAAAATGCGCATGCTCCTCGAATATTATACAGGAATGGAAAATAAGCTTATTCGCATGGGGCCCCATCCGCGCCGGCCACGTGCTCGCGCTAGCGTTCTCTGTTACGCGTGCGAGCGGAAAGCACCGCTGATTAGATGATACACGACGCGCGACCGCGAGTAAGCGTATTCGCGCGAGGGTAGGCTCGCATCGGCGACTTTCGCGAGCACCAACGCTAATGAGCTTATAATTGATTCTCCATATACGCTTATAGTAAAAATAAAATGCTTAAATTCTGGAAAATATATTTTAAATCGATGTATCGCCTAAATTACAAAATACCTGTACATACTCGTATTTTATGAATCAACCGATAGCTGACTCAGACAAACACTATCCCCCCGTGATATAATAATAATATCTAGAGATTCTTAAAACCCTAAACACACGTTAAAAAACTAGAGACATTCAATAAAATAATCTTATCTTAAGATAACCGTCAATGGTTTTCATTTTAAAATAACCCCGCTATATTTGCAATAGTGATTAAGAAAACAATTCTGTTTCCAAATAATTTAGGAAGATATGGAAAATCTTTCTCACCTTGAATCTACCCTAGCGAAACCCTCATCCTAAATCCTCAACCTATTTTTTTCTCATGCTGAAACAGCATATATACCGTATCGACTAAGAAATCTGATAAGATTTCACATTTATTTTAAATTAAACATTCAGATATACCCCCGCCCGTAATATCTAAAAATTTATCATTCGAATCTTCCTTAATAAAACATCCCCTAAATATTTTTCCCGTGGTGAATCACTCGAGATATAGCTTAGAGAAAATTTTTAGAAGTTTCTAGAAACGTTTATAGAAGTTTCTCGATATTTTTCTTTGATTATTGTAAAATATTTTGTTTGAATACGCATTTATGCTCACTTCTGCCCATATTATTTCCCCCCACTCTTTTTGTTTAGATTTTTTTTAGGTGGCAGAAGCAGTAATATAAGCGCGAGGACAAACCGTGTATTCATTCGTATTTCGTCGTTAACAGAAGTTAAGTCTCGAGCGAAGAAGAAAAATTCTACGCAAATACGCTAACGTTGTTGTTGTGATTATTTTTTGCACAGTACATTTTTCGACTTTGTTTCGAGTGGTTAATAGTAATGGCTGGAACGACGGAAATAGCCAGTTTTGTGAAATCCTCGCATATTTGCGATATTAAGGAGCCGGGAAATGGAGACAATAAAATCGGCAACGGTGGAAGAAACCGACATTTGTTGCTATCAACAACATACGGACTTAATTCATCCTTCACTAAGAAGATACAAGTGGGATTGCAATCGACGAAGGAAGACTGTTTTGTTCCAATTGTTAAATTAACGAGCAATAATGCCGATGGGATTTGTCTCGACTCCGACACGTGGCAGCAATTTCAATCCTGCATGGAACATATGAGACAGTATTTGAACGACGATCAAAAAAGAACGGGAGGAATAAATCCGATTATTATTAACAATATCACCATCAACTTTACCAGCGCTTATGGCTCGAGGGCTATTCTAGTGGCATACAAGGAAACCAACGAATATTCCGCGAGTAATGTCGTGAAGGAAGAACAACCTCCGTCGAAGAAACGAAAAACTTATAACACCGCTATCGTGATGCAGAAAGTTACTTTCCTCGGCTTGGAAAATATTATAAAATGCATAGATACGCATTTGTCGCAATTAATTAATATCGTTGATACTGTCAATACATGTGCTAACTATATAATAAACGAAATAGAATTCAAACTTCCCTCATCGTACATAGATTGCGAAATTATAAAACTCACAATTAAAGGAAATTATGAACAAATCGAACAAAGTGTTCGAACTCAAATTAATAATTTAACATTTTTAGATGTATATTTCAGCATTATATTTGTAGAGATACTTTCGCTTAAATTTAATGAAATTTCTCGTGCGATTTTACAAAAACGAAAATTTTATGAAAACCAATAAATAAATGTACATCGATAAAATATAATAAATAACATAACAAGTTTTTCTTAAAAAAAAATTCACAGAGTACTTTTTACTACGTTTTCAACATATTTCCCGATATCTCCTTCTGTCCTTTACTGCGAACACGCAGCAACACGTCGTGTATTATTATTATTATTAGCATTAAACGTGTATTTTTTCTTATAAAGAAACAAATAATTTTAAAAATTTATTATATTCGAGCAATAGCTATGGTCGACGCAAAATAAAAATCTTTGACAAATAAAATAATTACAAATTTTTTTTTATTACGCCTAGTTTTTAAGAAATCATATGCGTAAACCATTACTTAATTAAGGTAATTAGCAAAATGTTTAGCGTCAGTTGCTTTCTCGAAAAACAAAATAAGAAATAAAATAGATTATTCGCGCTACGGTGAAAAATATAATTACAATACGGTATATACGACTACAAGAAATTTCAAACTTCTACACTTTTTATGGACTTCTCCGTGCGCTGATAAAGGTTTGTTTGATTTTTCTTTTTGAGTGGGGAGGAAAATATATAAAATGGACAACGCTTAACCGAATATAAGCATTTTCGAGATTTTCTTTGCCCGAGGAAACTTGTACGATTTTCACTCACGTGTTATTCCTTTAAGAAAAAAAATGGCGTGTAATAAAAATTTGATATCGAGTTGTGCAAAGTTGGCTGCGAGTTTATCTCCAAAGATAAATTCCGCGAGCTACATTTCCAAATTAACGGAAACAAGTGAACATAATTACAGCGTATTTTCGAATTTCGCGTGTGCCTGCTCCGATACATTGCTTGCAATTTTATATAAATTGGGGCATTTCGGCGGCGACGCGAAATTACTAAATATTGCCGGCGAAATAATTAGTGCACGAAGAGCCTTGAGCGAAGATGAAAAATATGAAGAAGAGGAAGATGTAGGTGGACATATAACCTACCTACTTCAAAACTACAGTAGGATCCAGTCGACGGGTAATTATTTTACTTATTTTATTTATTTTTGCTTTCAAAGAAAAAATACGAAAAATCGCGATTATAAAGTTAAATATTTAATTACTAATTAATCACAGGAAACAATAATCTCGCGAGAACAGCGATAGTGTGACCTTCACGTAGATGCCGCGCAGAGGAAGAACCCGAGGCAGGTCCTTCGCGTAAGTTTTGCACGTAATGAAAACGAGTGCTAATTTTTCTCGGATAGAATGTTCGGTAGTAATAAAAATAATCAATACTAATAAAAAATATTCTACATTTCAGGAAGACCGCGATTACTCGAGGAAAATCCGGCGATTCCCGTTGTCGTTCTTGACGACGACGACGACGAGGAAAACATGAACGCTGACGACATCACATATGCAATCAGTAGCCCTGATAGCGAAGTGTTCTCGCCGGGTAAAGATGATGATTATGTAAAAAATAGGCTAAAACGAAAATTCAAATATAAAAATAATTTTAGAACTGTTTTAAATTTTGTTTCTATAATATTAAATATTCGAATCTTAAAATATTATTAGAATTTCCGCGAGAGATGGAGGAGCGCGAGAGAGTGGAGATTAACGAAGAAGAGCCAGAAGAGAGTGGGGAAGAAGAAGAAGAAGTGCAGGAAGAGGAAGAAGTGATAGTGCTGGAAGAAGAAGAAGAAGAAGAAGAAGAGACTGTGAGAGAGGAAGAAGAGGAAAATATATACGCTCCCTCCAGAGAAGGTAACTTTAATAATTTATTTCTCGATATATTTTTATGCTCGAATTTAATCCAAATTCTTAATTTTTCTTTAGAAACTCGTCGCTGGGGGATTAGCTATTCCCCAGAATATTAGTAGCGGAATAAAAAACAACAAATATTGCTAAAAAGGTGAGATTATTTCGTTGTATTATAATATTTATAGTACGGATTACATTCGAGTATAAAAATATTAAAATAATAAAAATAACAAAAATAGTATTTATAATTTATACGGTTTTTTAACAGTACAATACGGAGGTGGTGTTGACGGCCAACAAAATTCAGCGCTCTCCCACACCAATGAGGAAGAAGAAGCGGAAGAGGATGAGACTGAGGGGGAGGTAGCCGAGTTACCCCGCTCGGAAAATATTTCATCCGAGACCGAGGAGGGTGAAGAGGACGAGGAGGAGGAGCATGAGTACCAGCAGCAACAGCAACAACAACAACAGCAACAACAACAGCAACATCAGCAGCAGCAGCAACAACTTCACCAACAGGTCGGAAATAATAATTTTAATTTTGTAAATTTAATATCGGAAAATGCGCGACAATTTAGAAGATTCCGGGTAATCGGTAGAGAAGCGAGTTTCGCGATACGTCCGTTGACTGAAGGCAACGATATATATCACTCGTTAGAAAACGCGTTTCGCGAAATTCACGCGTATGCGTTAAATTCATGTGAACCGGGCGATTACGTAGGATTATCGTTTGATTCACCGAATTTATCGCATGGTCCTGCGGGTATATCTTTTCGTCCGGCGCGTGATTTGAGTTACGAGGACATTTGGAGACTTGTGAGTTCGTTAGCACAGAGCGCCAGTGGTCTCGATATCGCCGACCAATTTAACATACGGGTTTATAATGTCTCGATGCCTTCGGGTCGCGGTCGCGTCACGTTAACACGGGAGGATGTCGCGAAACGTTCGATAGTCGAAATTAATAATTCCGATAACCTGTGCTTCCCTCGAGCTCTCGTAGTAGCTCAAACTTATAGCGAGCGCGGTAATATCCGTACGGGTGAGCTGCATGAGAAATGGAACGCGATAAGATATCAGCATTCTTCGTTACAACGCGAATGTGCATTGCAATTAACGAGAAATGCCGGTGTCGCAATACCGGAAGAGGGTTGTGGAATTCGTGAAATCGAACGTTTCCAGCGTTATTTCGCCGCCGACAATATCGCGATTATTGTGTATAATTTTAATACTTTCGGTCGCGGCGAAAAACCGATGTATGACGGTGCCGAAATACTCGCTTCTCTCGGACGCGAGTCCTCGCGGCGATTAAATATCATGTATTACGAGGATTCGCGACATTATAATCCTATTTTAAATTTAAAAGCCGCCGCTGGTACTCGCGATTATTGCGTAGCGTGTAATGTAGGCTTCCGAAACGATAGACCCAATAGTCACCGGTGCTTAAATAAATGCCCGCGATGCTTATCCGCACCACCGTGCGATTCCACTTACGCCGAAATAAAATGCGACGCGTGCAATCGGCTATTTTACGGTGCAAGGTGTTTCGAGCGTCATCGTAGCGAGAAATCGTACGACGGTAGAACACGCGCTAATGTTTGTAGCATCGTGCGATTTTGCGATAGTTGCGGGCGTATCGTTAAATCGAATTTAAAACACGAATGCGGCGTTTCTTATTGCAAATTATGCCGTTCACAACAACCGCGCAATCATATGTGTTATATGCAACCTCTTCGACAACGTGTCGATATTTCCTCTGCCGGGCCATCTTCATCAGCGATGGTACCGGATGAGGTAGATATATCTAGCACGAGAGAAGAAGCACGGAACATATGTGATAACGCGGAAAAGAACGAACGTGCATATGAACGCGGAAAGGGACGTGTGGCTTTCGTATTTTACGATTTCGAAACGCGGCAGGACGAGACGGTCGAAGGAACGGGAAATATAAAAAAACATATTCCGACGCTATGCATCGCGTAACAGATTTGTGAAGCATGCGTGGGGGAAAATAACATGTCCGTGTGGTGTCGTTGGTGCGGAGTGCGAGAGTTCGTATTTCAACGCGATCCGGTTAAACAGTTTGTAGATTTCGTTACGCGTCCGGTAAAATATTTTAAACACATAATTTGTATAGCGCATAATGCGAAAGCGTTCGACGCGCAATTTATTTTGAAATATATCGTGGAAAATTGTAGGGATATTGAACCGAAAGTAATTTTAAACGGCACAAAAATTATTCTTTTAACCGCGGGACATACAAAATTCATCGATAGCGTTAATTATATGCCGATGCGCTTATCCGAATTACCTAAGGCTTTCGGGCTAAAGGATACTGAGGATAAGGGCATTTTTCCGCATTTATTTAATACTATCGAAAATCAAACGTACGTCGGACCGTTACCCGATGTACAATATTATTCTCCGGATAACATGAAATCGCAAGAGCGCGAATGCTTTCTCACATGGCATACCGAAATGAGGGAAAAAAATACCGTGTTCGACTTCCAACGCGAGATAGTGCGCTATTGTCGTAACGATGTTGATATTCTTCGACGAGCGTGCGTAGCGTTTAGAAAAATTTTCCTAGATCGCGGAAATGTATGCCCGTTCGAGGAATGTACAACTATTGCTTCGACCTGCATGACGGTTTTCCGGAAAAACTTTTTGCAAGCCGATACGATAGGCATTATTCCTACGGGGGGATACAGATGCGCGAGCAATCATTCGCGTAAAGCCTTACAATGGCTGATATGGATGGAGCGCGAACTCGACCGCCGTATAAATCACGCGGGGCGTGCGCGGGAATATCGCACGATCGAGGGTACGCTCGTCGATGGTTATTTCGAAACGTCTGTTGCGGGAAGGACGC
Organism: Camponotus vicinus; assembly: GCF_025532165.1. NCBI lineage: Eukaryota > Metazoa > Arthropoda > Insecta > Hymenoptera > Formicidae > Camponotus > Camponotus vicinus. Next base: position 7,706,200 of record NW_028141949.1, read on the forward strand.
AGCGTCACGTGTTGCAATTTCACGGTTGCTTTTGGCACGGATGTCCAACTTGTTTCCCTGTAAATCGCGATAAAGCGCTTTCGTCGGGGGAGGATCGCGGAGATACATTAAATTCGCGATATGAACGAACTCTCGCAGTTTCATGGCGCCTTCGTCAGCGGGGATACATAGTGTCGGAAAAGTCGGAGTGCGCCTTCGACCAAGAAATGCGCGACAATCGCGTAATGTATGATTTTCTCGCGAACCATCCGATGGTAGAAACACCACCGCTCGATCCTCGCGACGCGTTTTTCGGTGGGCGTACGGGAAATATCGCAACTCAATACGAAGTCACAGGTACAGAGAAAATACGCTACGTCGACGTATGCTCATTATACCCGTTTGTATTGAAGACGGGCGCTTTTCCGATCGGTCATCCGGAAATTTACGTCGGCGATGAATGTAGCGCGTTAGTCGGAAGGTCACCGAATTATAATTTCGACTCGCTCGAAGGCCTCATACGCTGTAGAGTACTCCCTCCTCGTGATTTATTTCACCCCGTACTTCCGCATCGCGTACGAGGAAAATTACTCTTCGCGTTATGTCGTAGTTGCTGCGAAACATTTTCTCAGACACCGTGCACTCATAATGATAGCGAGCGTGAATTCGAGGGTACCTGGGTAACCTGCGAATCACGCAAGGCCGTCGAGAAAGGTTATCTCGTAACGTCGGTAAGCGAAATTTGGCAATATAGAGTTAGCCAATACGATCGTGCGTCGCGGCAAGGTGGATTGTTCGCCGAATATATTAATACGTTTTTACAGCTTAAACAGGAAGCCAGTGGTTGGCCGAGCGAATGCGGGGAAAACGACGATGAGGCAAAAGAGCGATACTTGAGGGAATATGAAAAAACTGAGGGTATCGTTCTTGATAAGCGAAACATCGCGCGGAATCCTGGTTTACGCTCGGTTGCGAAACTGTGCTTAAATTTATTCTGGGGAAAATTCGGCCAACGATCCAATTTGCCGACTACCGAAATCGTAAAAACACAACAACGTTTCGCGACATTACTAACGAGCGCCGAATACGAGATAACCGACATATTACCCGTGAATGACGAGGTAATGTATGTTTCGTGGCGACTGCGACAAGAGGCTCTCGTTCCCTCGCCGATAACAAACGTCGTGATAGCAGCGTATACGACTGCACTAGCGCGTTTAAAATTGTACGAGTACCTAGAACGTTTAGATCGTCGTGTATTATATTACGATACGGATTCGTGTATTTTTATAAGCACCGGTGATTCGAACGAATACATGCCGCCTACGGGAAATTTTCTAGGCGACATGACGGATGAACTCGAAAGCTACGGCCGCGGTAGCTATATCGAGGCGTTCGTGTCCGGGGGCCCGAAATTTTACGCCTACATCGTGCGAACACCGGAGGGTAATACTCACGAAACTTGTAAAGTTAAGGGTATTACTCTCAATTACGAGAACTCACGACGAATTAATTTTAATGCTATAAAAAAGCTACTATTAGCGAGAGAAAAACACACACAGGAAAACGAAGAAGAAGAAAATAACGAAACTTCGATAAATCTACGCTTTAATGCGATTCGACGTACGGCGTTTCATGAAATTGTTACGCGAAGTGAAACAAAAATATGTGCGCCGGTATTAGTAAAGCATAGATTTATCAATAGCAGATATTCGCTACCATACGGATATGTGGCGGTATAACAATATTCTTATTTCTTGGGTGACTTTTTCTTTTTTAAATAAAAGTCGCGCATTTTCCGATTTTATTTTAAAAAATAGAATTATAAATATTGTAAGTAGCATAAGAAAAATGTAAAATTTATAACAATATAAATATAATTCTTCTTTGTATATATTTCTGTATATTAATAATAAGCAAAAATTTTATTAAAAAATGGCTGGTTTTGAAAAATATTAATAAATGTAAAAATTTTTTATCTTAATTCGAGTTTAATACTTTTAACTTTTCCCTTCTTCCTTTATAACACCCCCGCCTCGCGTTCAATCATCCGCATGTTCATCTTTTTACCTCTGTAGTGCAATGTAGTCTAATTATAATAATTATAATAATTATAATAATTATTGTCTCCTACTGAGATGCTTTGTCTCTTTTTCTGATAAAGTGCGTCATGAACCGTTCGAGCGGAGGGGGCTTGTTTCGATATTCCATAGCGGGCCCCGAGACGGAGTGGGGAGGTAAGGATTGTTTCCTCGAGACATATACCGCCGGCTACCCTCCGAAAGTCGGTAGGTGAGGGGGGTTCGTTCTGCCAAGACGTAGCGAGAGCGACTAAGGGCTAGGTAACGGGAATTTGACTCGGAACCCTATACAGGTGGGCCAGGGCTGGAGTGGGAGGAGGATTGCTTCTTCGAGTCTAGTACCGCGGAGGTAGGGAAATAAAAATTTGATAAATCGGCGACACAGCCGGCGTCGACCAATCGCAGCTCTGGGCCACTATGGTGCGAGCCAATCAAACTCTGGACCACTATGGTGCAAGCCAATCAAACTCTGGGCCACTATGGTGCAAGCCAATCAAAATCGAGACTTCGGGAGGTGGGGCATTGTTTCCACCAATCAGAACGCCTCCCTCCACTTCACCTGGCCACGCCCACGGCGCCAGGTGCCGAGTGGTGGGGGTTTGTTTTGACGCACCATAGTGGCCCATATCTACTAGGATGAAAAATAATATCTCGAAAATGATGCGTCGCAGAAATATAGGACTCATGCCGTTAATTAAGGTTTCTTACAAAGACTAATTTACCATATAATAATAATTTTTAAAAACCACCTCTTGGGGGTGAAATCTAATATCTCAGAAACGATGTGCCACAAAAATATCAAACCTGTACTGTTAGGTATGACTTGTAGAAAGACTAATTAAGCGTATAATAACAATTTTTAAAAACCACTCCTTGGGGGTGAAATCTAATATTTCAGAAACGGTGCACCACAGAAATATAAAACATGTGCCGTTAGATAAGACTTATAGAAAGACTAATTTACTGTACAGTAACAATTTTCAAAAATAAAAAAGTATCCCTTAAAATAATTTACAAATATTTTCTCCCAAAAAATAATTTGCAGAAAGGATATAAAATTTTACAAAAAGGTGTGAAATCCCACTAAAAAGAAACTTAAAAAGAAAAAAAAATACGCAAAGTGCATAAAAAGTATTCTACCTTGCATGCATGTTTAATAAAAAAATTCCTTAAAAATAATTTACAGTAATTTTTCCTCAAAAAATCATTTTTCTAAAAAACAAAATCTCAACAAATAATTTTCATCAAAAAATATTAAAAAATAAGATATTAAAGCTAAATATGAAATCAACAATTACTATTAGCCAAGTATTTAAGAGCAATTTATAAATTTGATATAATATTTGCCATGAAATCAATTTTATACTGTAGAAATATTATACATAAATTTTCCCTAAGAAATTAAAACGCATTTTATATTTATTCAGAGAAAATTGATGTTTAAAATATTTAATGAGAATTAGGATTCTTTTAATTCTTAAAACATTTTTTATATAATGTATATAATTTAAACAAAAAGTTTTACGCAAGTTTTAAATCGCACAGACTTCAAATCGAAGTAAGTTATGAAAACTTGGCGTGCCCGGATCGTTATCAAATACAGATTAAATATTGAATTACATAATGTCTAATATTTTACATTTCATTGGAGATATATTTGTTTATAATATAAACAATCCGCCAAGTTTTCATAACTTATTTCGATTTAAAGACTGTGCGATTTAAAACTTGCCTAAAACTTCCCAGACAGCACAAAAAGGCCAAAAGATGTCTTAAAGACGTCTAGAGGACCTTAAGACGTCTTTAAGTCGTCTTTTAGATGTCTTTTGGACATGTGTGCTGTCTGGGTTTTTTTTTAATTATATACATTATATAAAAAATGTTTTAAGAATTAAAAGAATCCTAATTCTCATTAAATATTTCAAACATCAATTTTCTCTGAATATATATAAAATGCGTTTTAATTTCTTAGGGAGAATTTATATATAATATTTCTACAGTATAAAATTGATTTCATGGCAAATATTATATCTTTACAAATTGCTCTTAAGTACTTGGCTTTCTCTTTCTATGTGTTGTGTACATGTGCGTTGATGACGGTGACGATGATAAAGACGTTTCTTAATTGAAAATTTTCATATTTCGATTTTGCGTTATAATATCTTCGTTTCTAGATCACACAGCACAAAAATAAAGATACTTTCTTTATATAATTCAAACTCGATCTATCGATTAAGGCTAGTAAGAATTCGATCCGTTCAGCCGTTATTGAAATCCGATAATTTGAGTTACACTCATCTGTCCGACTCGCGTATAGATACACGGAGTGCCGCGCTAATGCTTCGCATGAACTTGGCGCGAGACACTACCGTGTCTCTTGCATAGACATATAACAATAGACTGCGCGTTCCGTGAGAGGAGCTGAAGCAGGAACTAAAAAGAGAGAGCAATAGCGTAAGTCGTTGTGTCTTTCTCTACACGCGAGTTGGTGGGGATGTAAAGAGAGGAAGAACTGGGGAAACGTTCTAACCTATGGTGACGGTTCGTGATGTAGAAAAATGGTTAACGCTGCACAGGTTCTGCTCAGTGTCAACACGAGAAGAAAAAGAAGAAGAAAAATGGTTAACTTGTGTTGTGTTTGTAAGTTAGAAGCTGGTATTATTGCGGATGTTTCTTTCCATAGGCAAGTATTTTGACAAATATTGATTTATAAATATAAGCAGTTTAATATTATATATAATATTATATTTTTCTGCTTGCTTTGAATTTGATAAAAACTTTTTTTGACAGTACAAAACTATTATAAAATTATAATTATATTTTAGAATTCCCAAAAAAGAAGAAATCAAAAACAAGTGGTTTACAAATATAGGTAGAAAAGTTCATAAATATGCAACAGTTTGTAGCAAACATTTTGAGCAGGAAGATTTTTATTATAAAGAAATTAATCATATTATGAAAAGATTTTTAGTACCTACAGCTGTTCCATCTGTATTTATTTCTAACTGGTATATTTTTCTTTTAAATATTTTAATACTCAAAATTTTCAATTACTATTTAATGAAGTATATATATATATATATATATATATATATATATATATTTATTTATTTACAATTAACAAATTCAATAATAAAACAGTAATCTACAAATATTACTTAAAATTGTTAAGAAATTAATTTTATACTTTTCTAATATTTTTATTTAAAGTTAATTGCATAACTGTACTTATATATTTTCAATGAACAGCAATGATTGTATGCAGCCATCGGTTTCAAGTAATGTACCATGTAATACTGATACTACAACAAATGAAGTCGTTCAACGCAATAAATGCTTGACTGTTAGAAATCCAAACGCAGAAAATGGTGCAAATAACTTTAATTTTAATAAAAATATTGGAGAATTTGAATTAAATGATTTAAAATTTAGTACTAATTCCACAGAAAATACTCAGAAATCAACATTAAAAAGGTTTGTTGTTAAATATTATTTTTTAGAATAAAGTAAGAAGTGGTATTGTAATATATCAAATGATGTATGTATATGGATAAATACTATTATTTCAGGAAAGTAGATGAGCCAAATATAAGTGTAAAACGATATTGTGTTCCGCGATTCATAGGGGATTTACGCAGAGAAAACTTTACTTCTAAAACTAGCTGGAAAATCGTTAATGATTATGTTATTAAGTCAAAAAGAAACAAAAAAATTTCAAAGCAAAAAATCAATCGCTTACAAAAAAAGGTAAAAAATTTGCAAGGATTGTTATATCACTTGAAACAAAATGGATTAATTTCGAATGATGCTTGTAACGCTGTAAATGTGAGTCATTTGTTTGATTAAAATAATTACATCAATGGCTGCTTTCGCGACAGAATCAAAATGATCCTGCGCTGTGATTGATTAAATCTGAAGTTTTATTGAATTTTATTTAATAAAATTTCAGATTTGATCAAACAACGTAGGATCATTTTAATCTGGATCATTTTGATTCTGTCGCGAAAGCAACCAATATATTATTAAATCAATTTTTATATTTAAAGTACTTGGCTTGTTATATTGTACAATAAAGGAATTATATGAGACTCTTTATATTGAAAATACAAGTTTGACTTTAAATAGGCCGTAAGAGCTGAACGCGGATGGTGATGCGTGAGTTTCAACTAGAATGAAGTTTTCGTTGAAACTGATGTATGTGCTCTGGGCACAACTTTTACTTGGTACGATACTAAGGAATTTAAATAATTCTCTTGTTATATTGTAATCATGATATAGATTTGTATTTACTTATATTACATTTAATTACTTATACTTTGATATGTATTAATATTTTTAGGAGTATGAATTATTAATTGTACATAGATACATGACACATATTTATTACTTTTACTAATCTGTAATTTTACCTTTTTCGACAGATTAAACGAATATCTTATATCAAATTATTTTTTAACTATTTCAATTTTAATTTTATTTACAGTTTTTTACGTCTCCTGTAATAGCCGAAATTATTCGAAATCTTTTAACCACAAAAAAAAAGAGCCCTTATCCTCCTGCCTTAAGAGAATTTTCCTGCAGTTTATTATTTCATTCAACAGCTGCATACAATTATGTTAGAAATACTTTCTTGAAAAAATTACCTCATCCTCAGACAATACGGAAGTGGTATTCGAATATTGATTTTAGTCCTGGCATTAGCAAACTGATTTTAGACAATTTAAAAAACATGATTGACGAAAATACTGCAAAGGGTTTAAAATTACAATTTGGATTACAAGTGGATGAGATGTCCATAAAAAAATCAGTCGAGTGGGATGGTAAGAAATATCATGGACAGGTAGATTTAGGTCTGGAAAATGAAGAATCTGAAGAAGCAACTTATGCTTTAGTATACATGATTGTAAGTTTAAATGGATATTTTAAAACTCCAATAGCTTACTACTTCATACGAAGTTTGACTGCTGACGTAAGAGCGAATATTACTAATCAAATTTTAACAGTTTTGCATGATAATGGAATAACAGACATCAGATCAATGACATTCGATGGTGCTGCAACAAATTTGGGTGTGGTAAAGCATCTTGGCGCCAACATACAAAATTTTGAAGATTGTTTTTTTAAGCATCCAATAACCAAATCATGTATTGTTGTTGTGCCTGATTCTTGTCATATGCTAAAGTTAGTTCGAAATACAACATCTGAGTTTGATTTAATTGACAAAAACGGTAATCACATTCAATGGCGTTATTTAGAGAAACTTGTCGAACACCAAGAAAATGAACATTTACACTTAGGCACCAAAATTCGTCGTCGGCACATACAGTATCAAAAAGAAAAAATGAAAGTGAAACTTGCAGCCCAAATTTTTAGCAATAGAGTTTCAGATGCACTGCTGTTTCTGAAAGATAATTTTCCTGATAAATTTACAGGTACAGAAGCAACTGCAACATATCGCAAAAAAAATAAATGATATTTTTGATCTCTTAAATTCAAGAAGGAAGTTCGAAAAATATTCAATGCAAAACTGTATAACAATAGAAAATCTTACAGAGACAGAAAATAGAGTAAACGAGTATATCGATTATATAAAAAATTTAAAAATCGTCGAAGACAAAGTTTCAAATAAAGTTACACCCATTTTAATGAGCAAACGCAGAACAGGATTTTGGGGATTGATAATCGGTATGAAAAGCGCTGTAAAACTTGCACGCTACGTTTTCGAACAAAAATTGATGACGTATCTTTTGACTTTTAAATTATCTCAAGATCATCTTGAAACTTTTTTTTCATGTATTAGAAGAATGGGTGGGTTTAATAATAACCCAACTTGTCGACAATTTAGGTCAAGTTATAAGAAGCTTGTTACTCATGTAAATTCTATTATACCAGATAACGCGAATTGCATACAGCAAGATAATACTAAATTGTTGAAATGTGCAAATTTAGATCTTAAATATAATGATAATTCTATAAATGAAGAAGAATTAGTTAGTATAGCATTTGAACATGATTACGTAGGCTGTAATGGTTGGGCATGGAATGAATATAATAGCGAAATTGTTACGTATATATCAGGCTTTATTGTAAGGTTTATGAAGAAAAAGATCAAATGTGAAATATGTCTTCAACAGTTAGAAAAAGATACTATTACTTCTAAACTCATAAAATTAAAAAATCGAATACCTGAAAGAAACACCGAAATTACAAATCAAATCAATTTCACAAAGCAAAAAGGAAGGCTTGATATCACCAAGCGACGACGTTGTTACTGTATGCAAAATTGCAGAAAAAGTTATTAGAAGTACGCCAAATTTATTTTCTATGAAAAATGTGCTTGAAAAGCTTATTATTCATGCGAAAAAATTATTATCTTCTTTGAATTTGTTTCCAAAGCTAGATTTACTGCCAGAAAAAGCAGCTGATTCTAGTCATAAGTTAGATTTAATAAATCTAATTTTAAAAAAATATTTTGATATTAGATTGAGACACGAGGCTAAATGTTCACAAGATACGATTCAAAGAATCAGACAGTTTCATACCAAATTAGTTTTATTTCAAAATCAATGAAAATATTAATAAATAGATTAATATTTATATTAAATTATATAATAACTTAATCAAAGTATTAGATGTATAAGCGCATATATAATAAGTTTTAAAAGTAATATTTTAAAGATATATATAATAATAATTAGTTTTATTTAATAAGGTAAAAATAATAAGTATGTTTTATATGTTTTTATGTTTTGAATATATATAATAAGTTTTATGTTATAAATTTTATGTATACGAGTAAATCATCAAGTATGTTTTGCGTTTTTATGTTTTATAATTAGTACATTATAATAAAGTTTTATGTGATAAATTTTATGTAATACAAGTAAAAAATAAATTTTCAAACCTTGATTAATGCAATAATTTATTGTATTGAAAACTATTATTGAATTATTATCATCGTTATTTAATTTTTTTTTCATAATTGAAATAATCAACCAACTTTTAGATTTTTTAATTCATCGCATTTTAATCTTTTTTATATATATAGCATAACATTAATTATTTTAATACATGTTTTGAATTTCATAAACCATTCCGAATTATGCAAGTGTAAAGTGATCATTTTCACTTTTTTCCCCTCATCGCCTGCTATGCGTCTCCTCTCCGTACTCCTCCCCACTCTCTATGGTGTGCGAGAGAGAGAGCACGACTTACGGACTATCTCTGTCCTTCAGTTTGTGCTTCAGCTCTTCTCACGGAACGCGCAATCTATTGTTATATGTCTATGGTCTCTTGAATAGATACACGGAGTGCCGCGCTAATGCTTCGCATGAACTTGCCGCGAGGCAATACCGTGTCTCTTGATGACAACTTTTTTTAACAAAACTCTTGTACAATTGTAATATTTTAGAATTATATTGTTTATTTTGCGCAATTTCATAATTTATATTATATTTGGCTTAATAATAGGTGAGTTCTTGGTGTTTTAATATAACATTTGTCAAAAGTTTTATATAACATGATATTTAACGAAAGTTTTATATATTCTAAGTATTACACACATTATACAATTTATGTATAATGTGTGTAATAATGTATATATTTAATTTTATCAAATCGTCAGATATTGTTGCAGTTATAGCGGCATCATGCGGGTAATATTTCGCCAGCATTTCGTTTGGCACATAATGCGTGTCTTCCTTCCAAATGTCATTTCCTGCGGAATAACCATTAAAGTGTTATTACACCATTCTAAATTTATAAGTATTTCTAGCATCTCCAGCAGTATCTGAGAAAAAAGATGTAACATGTGAACAGAGCTTCTATTACAAACAGAAAAGGACAAATTGCATATTTTTCTGCCTATATAAAGTGTTTCATTGGCTTATATCTTTGTCAAGGTGTTACAAGTTTAATAAATTAATTAGAGTTAAATTTATAGAAAAATCATATCATATGAGTAATACCTCGTTAGCTGTTACTGCAATAGGTTCTCTAGAACACCGTTGCTTGACGAGACAATCCGGGAATGTGTTAAAACTTATGTTAAAACATCTTACATCTTCTAAACTACTCGTGGCACTATAAACAATAAAACAAATTACATATGTGTGTGTGTGTATGTATGATAAGAAGAAAATACGGACAAACTCGGATAACTATTAATCTAATATTATACTTACTATTTTGGTTTCCAAAATATACGTCTACGGGAGCGATATGGCAACTTTCCTATATCGCAACGTAGGCCAAGTCTCCTCGCCACACTATGATATATTATTAATAAAACTATTTCTTGGCCATATTTATTTTCTAAGACCTGTGTCAGTAATTACAATACAATAAATTAATTACAGAGAAAAAGAGAGAGAAGGTGTGCTTTTAACGTAATAATATGAATATATTATTACGTTATCATGTTTACGGCATAATTGGGCATAATTTCAATATATTATAATATAAATCCTTAATAACTTACATTATCTATATACATGTATTCCAAATCTGTGTTTTTCGATTTGTTTGGTCTGAAGTTTAATTTGTCAAATATATATTCCTCGAGTGTATCCATAATTTGCCTTCCTTCCATTTCATTCCAATGATTATCGTCGATGTTGTTGTTTTTCCAGTAGGCAAAATTTTCAGCAGACGTCGAAAATATTGAATGGTCGGGGTGTTTTTCTCTGAGGCAATTCAGTACTTCTAATGCGATATTATCTAGTGACGCTTTTACAAACGAATAACATACATCCTTTAGGGGTTGGAACCATTGTGCTACAATAGTAGCACCCCGTTCCAAAAGCTGCTCTCTGTGAGATTGTTCTTTAAATCTCTCCCACTTCTCTCTCACCGAACGTTGCCTCAGGTAATGAAACAATTTCATGTTGCAATATCTTTCTGCTTCTTCTTTTAGATCGCAATCCTCTTTTCTGAAAATTTATATACATACATATATGTATATATATATATATATATGTGTGTGTGTGTGTGTGTGTGTGTGTGTGTGTGTGTGTGTGTGTGTGTGTGTGTGTGTGTGTGTGTGTGTGTGTGTGTGTGTGTGTGTGTGTGTGTGTGTATGTCAATTTATATACATATATTATTTGTATATATGATATATATATATATACAGGGTGTCCCATTTTAGAAGTTCCACCCTTATAACTTTTCAGGATCAACGTTTGAAGGAAAACAACTCGAATAAAAGTTGTAGGGAACATAGGGGGCTATCTAATAGTGACCTTGGATTCGACATTAAAGGTCATTTGAAGGTCAACTTCCGTTTTTTAAATGGGAACCCCTATTTTTTATTACTTATTCTTGTAGCTTATCTCGAGAGTTTTCCAAAACACTATAATGTATATATATATATATATATATATATATATATATATATATATATACATATATATATATTAACTATGTAGTAAGTATATTAGTCTACGATATTAAAAGCAATTTAATTTATATTGCACCTACCGTGGAGATTGCGCAAGCAAGCTTTTAAGCTCATCCATAAAAAAAGAATTATTTACAAAATTATCAGGCCTACAAATTATTTCATTTAAATGTTCATCCAAATAAAATATTTGTTCAAAATTTGTGAAATTATCTATTGAAGCATTTAAGGTATAGTGATCATGAATTATTTGAGACACGTAATTCCGTAATTGTCTCGCACAATTAATGCCTGTTTCCATAAAGTTTAAACTTTTTTTATCCTTCTGTGCGTTCTTTTCTGATTCCTTTTGCTCATTTTCTTTAGATATCTCGTCACAAAGTTTTTTCGCAGAAGGCCATCTAAAATTAGAACGAAATATACTTTAATAAACTTTTGAAAATCATATCAAACAGTGCTATTGCATCAATAATAAATGTTCAGAGAAATAAATATTTTGAAATATTCAAAGTATCAATTAAAAAATCAATCTTCTTGTCTCTTTACATAGAAAACATAAATATGCAGAAAAATATATATTATATTCATAAGCTTCATTAATTTTAAATTATAATTAAACTTTACACTAAGAATGTACATAATAACAGTAAATATATACAGGGTGCGCCAAAAGTCTGGATACACCTAAATATCTCACAAACGGTGCATTTTAGAAAAAAATGTTTCAGGCAAAAGTTGTATGGTTTCAAGGGGGACATAAGGTGGTACCATTGGTTTGACCTTGAAGAGTCATTTGAAGGTCACGTGAGGGTCAATTCAATTTTTTTAAATGGAACACCCTATATATTTTTGCACACTCTTGTAGCTTATTTCGAGAGCTTTCCAAAACACTATCATTAAGTACCTTTTCGTTAAGTACTTTTTAAGTTATGAGGCTTGAAATAATTTCTTAATTTTACATAAACCGTAAAAAATATCTTGTAAAATATTCATTTTTCGATTATCTTACCTTAATACTTTTATGTAGAAAATAATGAGAGGAATCAATTGGTGTAAAGAAAACACATAGTTGTTTTTAAGAAAAAATATGGAATTGTTAATTGCAAATTACATATTTTTTCTTCAAAAATATTTAAGATTATCTTCTATTTTGCATGCAGGTAAAAAATATTATGTTGAACCTCTATGGCAAAAACAGATGTATTGAACAAAAGAGTCATGTGCGTCATCCGAAGGACCTCTCCCTTCCATTTAGTTCGAAAGAAATTTTGTGTCCAAGAAAGGCAAAGTTCTTTTTAAAATTATTTTTCCTAGAAATCTCTCGTTTACTTTATGCGTACATTTATGGCAAAAACAGATGTATTGAACAAAAGACTTATGTGCGTCATCCGAAGGACCTCTCCCTTCCTTTTAGTTCAAAAGAAATTTTATGTCCATAAAAGAGAAAGTTCTATTTAAAATTATTTTTTCTAGAAACCGTTTACTTTATGCGTACATTTTGTAAAAGTTGAATTTTCTTAGAATCCTATATGTGTTACACGTGAGTTTTAGAGATAATTGATATCGAAACAAAAGAATCAATGATCAAATATTTTATCGCAAGGAAATGTCGATTTCTGAAAATAGATTTCGAGAAAATGTGTTCCCTTTTTTCCCTTCTTTTATTATCTTAAAAGTGCATGTGCAGAATGAAAGTGTCGTCTTCCGTGTCTTTTCGGTTTTTTTCCATAAGCATGGTCACGTGACAATTATGGTGGGGGAAAGCTGAAAATTTTCAAACCTACAGGTATACAGTCCAGAGTGAGGGTGGACAAAGTGTGGAGAACTTTCGTAGCAACTGTACTGCAGTAAATTTCGTGTGCGCGTTCGCATAAAGAATCAATTATATACGAAAATAATTGTGATTATCTTAAATTACACTTTTTCGCAGTATTTCGTACTGAATTCTTTTCGTAATGGCTACGATAATGTGCTTACCTGAAGAGTTGATAGCTCATATTCTTAGCTATAATGATATCAGTGTTGAGGATATCATTAACTTCAGATGCACGTGCAAACAATTCAAGTGGGCAGCCAAATACGACAAGTATTGGGAAAAAAAATTTTCTCAGAGGTAATTTTTTGTTTTACGCTTTTTTTGTAACTTTATTCCATTAATCGCGCAATGTATCACTTGAGTATATAATATAATAAATATAATAAGTTTAATATACTAACTATATAATAATAAGGAGAAATTAAATCATGATAATTACATATTTTACAAGTTTATTTTGTTAATTTAATTATTCTTTGTTTTATTAATTTTGATATAGTAACCCATTTTATGAATATAGAATAATGTGTGTGTATGAGTGTATGTGTGTGTGTGTGTGCGCGCGCGTGTGTGTGTGTGAGAGAGGGAGAGCGCTAAGTAATTCTTTATATAATAATTACGTAATAAGGTTTAGATAATGGAATAATGTAAATACTGCTTTGAATTGTTCATTATATTTACTATTATTATGTACATTCTTAATTATAATTTAAAATTAATAAAGCTTATAAATATATTATATATTTTTCAGCATATTTATGTTTTCTATGTAAAGAGACAAGGAGATTGATTTTTTAATTGATACTTTGAATATTTCAAAATATTTATTTCTCTGAACATTTATTATTGATGCAATAGCACTGTTTGATATGATTTTCAAAAGTTTATTAAAGTATATTTCGTTCTAATTTTAGGTGGCCTTCTGCGAAGAAACTTTGTGACAAGATATCTAAAGAAAATGAGCAAAAGGAATCAGAAAAGAACGCACAGAAGGATAAAAAAAGTTTAAACTTTATGGAAACAGGCATTAATTGTGCGAGACAATTACGGAATTACGTGTCTCCAATAATGCATGATTACTATAACTTCAATGCTTCAATAGATAATTTCGCAAATTTTGAACAAATATTTTATTTGGATGAACATTTAAATGAAATAATTTGTAGGCCTGATAATTTTGTAAATAATTCTTTCTTTATGGATGAGCTTAAATGCTTGCTTGCGCAATCTTCACGGTAGGTACAATATAAATTAAATTGCTTTTAATATCGTAGACTAATATACTTACTACATAGTCAATATATATATATATATATATATATATATATATATATATATATATATATATATATATATATATATATATATATATATATATATATATATATAAAACACATATATAAATAATATATGTATATAAATTATTACACACACACACACACACACACACACACACACACACACACACACACACACACACACACACACACACACACACACACACACACACACATATATATATATATATATATAAATTTTCAGAGGAGCGGATTGCGATCTAAAAGAAGAAGCGGAAAGATATTGCAACATGAAATTGTTTCATTACCTGAGGCAACGTTCGGTGAGAGAGAAGTGGGAGAGATTTAAAGAACTATCTCACCGAGAGCAGCTTTTGGAACGGGGTGCTACTATTGTAGCACAATGGTTCCAACCCCAAAAGGATGTATTTTATTCGATGGTAAAAGCGTCACTAGATAATATCGCATTAGAAGTATTGAATTGCCTCAGAGAAAAACACCCCGACCATTCAATATTTTCGACGTCTGCTGAAAATTTTGCCTACTGGAAAAACAACAACATCGACGATAATCATTGGAATGAAATGGAAGGAAGGCAAATTATGGATACACTCGAGGAATATATATTTGACAAATTAAACTTCAGACCAAGCAAATCGAAAAACACAGATTTGGAATACATGTGTATAGATAATGTAAGTTATTAGAGATTTATATTATAATACATTGAAATTATGCCCAATTATGCCGTAAACATGACCATATATTCATATTATTACGTTAAAAGCACACCTTCTCTCTCTTTTTCTTTGTAATTAATTTATTGTATTGTAATTACTGTCACAGGTCTTAGAAAATAAAAATGGCCAAGAAATAGTTTTATTAATAATATATCATAGTGTGGCGAGGAGACTTGGCCTACGTTGCGATATAGGAAAGTTGCCATATCGCTCGCGTAGACGTATATTTTGGAAACCAAAATAGTAAGTATAATATTAGATTAATAGTTATCCGAGTTTGTCGGTATTTTCTTCTTATCATACATACACACACACACATATGTAATTTGTTTTATTGTTTATAGTGCCACGAGTAGTTTAGAAGATGTAAGATGTTTTAACATAAGTTTTAACACATTCCCGGATTGTCTCGTCAAGCAACGATGTTCTAGAGAACCTATTGCAGTAACAGCTAACGAGGTATTACTCATATGATATGATTTTTCCATAAATTTAACTCTAATTAATTTATTAAACTTGTAACACCTTGACAAAGATATAAGCCAATGAAACACTTTATATAGGCAGAAAAATATGCAATTTGTCCTTTTCTATTTGTAATAGGAGCTCTGTTCACATGTTACATCTTTTTTTCAGATACTGCTGGAGATGCTAGAAATACTTGTAAATTTAGATTGGTGTAATAATACTTTAATGGTGTTATGCCGCAGGAAATGGCATTTGGAAGGAAGACACGCATTATGTGCCAAACGCAATGCTGCCGAGATATTACCCGCATGATGCCGCTATAACTGCAACAATATCTGACGATTAGATAAAAGTACATAAATTGTATAATGTGTGTAATATTTAGAGTATATGAAACTTTCGTTAAATATCATGTTATATAAAACTTTTGACAAATGTTATATTAAAACACCAAGAACTCACCTATTATTAAGTGAAAATATAATATAAATTATGAAATTGCGCAAAATAAACAATATAATTTTAAAATATTACAATTGTACAAGAGTTTTGTTAAAAAAGTTGTCATCAAGAGACACGGTAGTGCCCCGCGCCAAGTTCATGCGAAGCATTAGCGCGGCACTCCGTGTATCTATTCAAGAGACACGGTAGTTTCTCGCGCCAAGTTTATGCGAAGCATTAGCACGGCACTCCGTGTATCTATACGCGAGTCGGACAGATGAGAGTAACTCAAATTATCGGATTTCAATAACGGCTGAACGGAACGAATTCTTACTAGCCTTAATCGATAGAGCGAGTTTGAATTATATAAAGAAAGTATCTTTATTTTTGTGCTGCATGATCTAGAAACGAAGATATTATAACGCAAAGTCGAAATATGAAAATTTTCAATTAAGAAACGTCTTTATCATCGTCACCATCATCAACGCACATGTACACAACACATAGAAAGAGAAAGCCAAGTACTTAATAGCAATTTGTAAATTTGATATAATATTTGCCATGAAATCAATTTTATACTGTAGAAATATTATATATAAGTTCTTCCTAAGAAATTAAAACGCATTTTATATATATTCAGAGAAAATTGATGTTTGAAATATTTAATGAGAATTAGGATTCTTTTAATTCTTAAAACATTTTTTATATAATGTATATAATTTAAAAAAAAAAGTTTTACGCATGTTTGAAATCGCACAGTCTTTAAATCGAAATAAGTTATGAAAACTTGGCGTGCCCGGATTGTTTACATTATAAACAAATATATCTCCAATAAAATGTAAAATATTAGACATTATGTAATTTAATATTTAATCTGTATTTGATAACGATCCGGGCACGCCAAGTTTTCATAACTTATTTCGATTTAATGACTGCGATTTAAAACTTGCGTGAAACTTTCTTTTAAATTATATACATTATATAAAAAATGTTTTAAGAATTAAAAGAATCCTAATTCTCATTAAATATTTTAAACATCAATTTTCTTTGAATAAATGTAAAATGCGTTTTAATTTCTTAAGGAATTTATGTATAATATTTCTACAGTATAAAATTGATTTCATGGCAAATATTATATCAAATTTATAAATTGCTCTTAAGTACTTGGCTAATAGTAATTATTGATTTCATATTTAGTTTTAATATTTTATTTTTTAATATTTTTTGATGAAAATTATTTGTTGAGATTTTGTTTTTTAGAAAAATGATTTTTTGAGGAAAAATTACTGTAAATTATTTTTATGATTTTTTTATTAAACATGCATACAAGGTAGAATATTTTTTATGTACTTGACGTATTTTTTTACTTTTGTAAGGTTTTTCTTTAAAGGTATATATTATCATAAATCTCATCATAAAATTGAAAATATTAATTCCCTACAACGTTATAAGATATTAAAAGATATTAAAAAATATTTATATCTCAACCACACGTCATTGATATGAATTTTTCCAGTTACGAGTATATAAAAATCTTCTGTGAAGATATATTCTTAATAATCTTTCTTTTTTATCTATGTATATCAAATTTGATGCGCCCACAGGTCTGAAAGACAGAAAGAGTTAAAATATCTTTTATTAAAAAAATCTCAGACTATATAACATTGAATAACAAAAGTCGCCGTCAAAGCAATGCTGCAATTTTTTGCTGAATCTATAATTTCTTTAATTAATATTTTAAAAACTTTATTCAAACATATTGTAAGATTCTGCAGAGAATATTGTGGTATATATACTCAGAAAATATTTAAATCATTTAAATAAGTAGAATATGAATGTGTGTAGATCTGTAACGTTAGCATTTTGAAATATGAATTTTCACAAAATTGATATGGCGTTTGAGTCTCACATTTGTTCACATATTCATAAATAATCGTGTTTTATCCATAAAAATTTATTAAAAAAATTAAAAACAAAAGAAATTGAAATTTTATCATGAACAGTGTACTTTAAAAAATAGTACATATAAAACGTACAAACAAATCATATATGATCATATATACATATGTTATTCATATATGAAACACACATATTAATATTTATTATAACGATTTTAAATTTCTATTTCATAACATATATAATAATAAAAATTAATAGCCTCGATAATCGCGATTATTTTACGCAAACTTATGTCTAACTGACTGATAAAAAGGTTGTGAAGTATGACATGACTGTTCTCATCACCCTAAAAAGGAGCATTAACATATTATAACATTATAAGAGTTGTTACAAGAAATTTTTCACGCGTTTTCTAATAAAGTTGATGTACCGAACTGAACGTAGTCATTGACATAATATACATGTTTGCAGCCGACAACGTGCAAGGCACGAGACTTCTATATAGGAGTATACTCAATAGTTTTGTTGTTTTTAGCGAGAACATGTGCCATTGTGCACTATACCTACACGTTAAAAATATTTTGCGCGATAGAGTTATTAGTGATACTACAGAGACAACATTATACATTCATTCAACCGATCATATAGTTTCCGAAATAATTATAACAATTAACATTTATAGTAATTATAATAATTAATGGAATTTAAATTAAAGCACGGTTTGGATACTTGCGCTTTGTCGAACACTTCAATACTTTTATCCAGAAGTAATTGTCCAGGTAAACACATGCTCAAGAGGTGAGTGATCGATCCCATAACTATGCATCCAAATCTTATCACTTCCTGAATTTGTCCAAATTTGTTGATTAACTATAATGGATTTGAATTTTGAAATTTCTATAAATATTCGAGTCCTTAGTTTTCTTATGATTTTTATTTCAATGAAAAATCGAGTTTTATTGACGAAGAAAATATAAACTTATATCTGAATATCGCTTTATAACTCTTTCTATATACGTATACGTGCAAAAACTTTCTACATGTACGCATGAAATGTTAAAAAACTAATAAATTAAACTTTTAAGTAAAACTAATAAATTAAACTTTTTTGTTTCTAACATAAGTATTTTTAATAATTGATACTCAAGTTGTTATTTACTTGTAATCCGACTAAATTCAGAAGAATTACGTTCAAACACAAGATGAGAAATGTCGCATGTTTAAATGTAGATTCCAGCATGTGAATGTATTTAAAAGACAGTAGAAAAAATTTTTAAATATGGGATCTTCTATGTAAAATGTGTGATAATTTTAACCGAATAATATTAATAAAATTATCATTTATAACATTTCCATTTTTAAATTTTACATAATACAAACTTTATAAGTTGATGTTTTTTCAAACATACAATCATCTCACAATAATCTTCAGAATCATATTTTTTTACTACACATTCATTATTCATTATTTTCTCGCCTTGCATAAATTTATCTTTCGAAGAAATATTTTCAAGACAAATGCTTGGGAAAAAGTAAAAGATATTAAAATCATAAACAATCTACATCAAGATATATATATATATATTTTAAGTCAGAAACGCTATTTGATAATGTAAATGGAAATAAAAAAATTATCTCTTTTGCTTTACTTACCCGATAGCGTTAAATAAACTACAACCATGCAACATACACACCATATACATAGTATCTACGTTCACCAAACATCTGGTACCAATTATAATTACAATAGAACAATGTAATAAGATTGGATAAAAATATTTATCTTTGTCTATTCCCCATTCTCCTTCAATCACATATATATGTGGCCGTGACTCATTCAATGGTATTATTACATCTAGAATTTTTGGCATTAACGGTATTGACAAAAACGTTGCTACGAATATGTTAATATACACTGCAAAAAGAATATAAATTGCTACAATAATCTTAATATTTCCAATTATATTTTATAACACAAATTTTTCTCACAACTTGATATATCTTTATATCTTCTATTTAATATACAAGGTGTCTAAAAACTTTTTGCGGTCCCGAAGTGTGAAGGTAGATTGGCTCAAATTAAGAAGGAAGGTCTTCTACTGTTTGGCGATATTTGCAATAATTAACGAAATATTAATTAAAAAAGATCGGCCAATGCGCGTGGCTAGAAGCGCGCGGCGGCGAAGGCGGTCTCACTGTAACATAAAGGCGGCGCGCGGTGAAGGGGATTGGAGAGGGGAGGAGCGATGAGTGTGTAGACGCGCGGCGAAGGCTCCTCCCCTCCCCAATTACCCAAGCCACGCGCGTTGGTCGATCTTCTTTAATTAATTTTTCGTTAATTATTGCAAATATCGCCAAACAGTAGAGAACCTTCCTTCTTAATTTGAGCCAATCTACCTTCACACTTCGGGACCACGAAAGGTTTTCAGACACCCTGTATTTTCTAGTAGAATGTCTAATAGATTCAAAGCAACTGATCATTAAATTATATTTATTATAAAATTTGATGCATTTATGCGACTTGAAACTAATTATCCAATTACCTGAGTAATATTTTGTTACTAGTTGGCCAATGCTAGCATAATGCTTTAAAATATGAAGCTCACACTCGCCATGAAAGAGCCGCCAATGTTCATCCATTACTCGTAACAAATGTTGTAACTAACAATGAAAAAGAGAAAAATTAAATGAAGAAACTGTATATATAAAGTGAAGATTATATACTATGATGAAGTAATAATTTTTCTCGATTTTTTTCTTGTAAATACACATAATAAAATTCAGTAATGCATGAAATATAAAAATTAAAGCTCACTCTTTGATCGTGTTATATTTATGATTTTGTGTGTATGTTTACTACAAAAAAAACATTTGAATGATGATCATATATCTATGATATAAATTTACATTTATAATTTTGTATGTATTAGGTGCGCAACTAAGTTCTCGCTGTTTTTTTTATGAAAATGCAACTTTATTGTGAAAAAATGGTTACAAATGAATCATTCAAAGTATTGCCCATCGCTAGCTACAACTTTTTCCCATCTTTCTGGCAGAGCTCGAATACCGTTACGGTAAAAGTGTTCATCTTTTGAGGCTATCCACGAATCAAGCCATTTTTTGATGTCTTCATATGAGCGGAACTGCTGATCAGCCAGACTATGTGCCATCGAACGGAACAAGTAATAATCGGACGGCGCAATATCTGGGGAATATGGCGGGTGGGGTAGGACTTCCCATTTGAGCGTTTCCAGGTAGGTTTTAACGGGTTTGGCAACGTGAGGCCGAGCGTTGTCATGCTGTAGAATCACTTTTTCGTGCCTCTGCTCGTATTGTGGCCGTTTTTCGCGCAGTGTTCGACTCAATCGCATCAATTGAAGTCGATACCGTTCCCCAGTGATGGTTTCGTTCGGTTTCAACAGCTCATAATAAATAACACCGACCTGGTCCTACCAAATACACAGCATAACTTTCGCAGCGTGAATATTCGGCCGAGCCGACGACGTAGAAGCATGACCGGGCAGTCCCCATGACTTTCTTTTCTTTGGGTTGCTGTAATGAATCCATTTTTCATCACTCGTCACGATGCGATGAAGAAAACCCTTCCTTTTTTGCCGCTGGAGCAGTTGTTCACAGGCGAAAAAACGACGCTCAACGTCCCTTGGCTTCAAATCATAAGGAACCCAAGTTCCTTGCGGGTAACTCCTAATGCTGATGAAAGCTCTTGTTGCGTTTGGCATGGATCCTCATCGAGCAATGCCTCCAATTCAGCGTCTTCGAAGGTTTTTGGCCTTCCTTCACGCGGACGGTCGTCAACATCGAAATCACCGTCTTTGAAGCGACGGAACCAATCACGGCACGTTGTTTCACTTAGAGCAGCATCTCTGTAAACTTTGTGGAGCTCTCGATGCGCTTCAGCCGCCGTTTTCTTCGAATGAAAGAAGAAAATCAACACTTCCCGCAAATGACGATTATTTAGCACAAAATCAGACATTTTCACACAACCAAAAGTATATGACGCCAAAACAAAATCACTACTGTGTCAAAACGGTTTGTTTACCATATGTCTAAGCTTGGTTCATGACGTTTTGGATATGTCGAAATCGACCAACACTTATTGGTGGCGCAATCTATTGACAAACAGCGGGAACTTAGTTGCGCACCTAATAATAAGATTGCACTTATCATTTTATGGCATATGCTATAATATTTTGAATGCAATTCTACTAAAAATTAGGGCTTATCTAAAATATGTTTTTTGTCTAAAATATGTTTTCGTTGTGAAACAAAAATCGTATAAGCAATTTACACATTACGCATACAAAGAAGAAATTTTTCGAACCTTTTTGTTATTCATAACAATGTTAACTAGTTTCGTTGCGACAAGAATGCCAAGGATAATATTAACTATACCTTCAGCAGTCATACTCATGTCACCCCAACTGTTATACAACAATAACATCTTAATAATAATGAGATAGTAATAATATCGATTAGTTATAATGAGAGAAGGAAAATATATGGTGTGAAAAATATTTCATTAGAAAGAAATCGAACCGTTCGATAATATTTAGCTGATTACATTCACCATGATAATACAATTATATGTATAAAAAGCATGTATATTACCTGAGTTGCAATTAGAGATATTATGCCAGCTACTAAGAAACACGGTAGCAATATTTTCAATCAATTCTTCTTGACGCAGTTAGGTATTTGGCCTTATCATCTTAGGCTGATAAGGCCAAATACCTAACTGCGTCAAGATGAATTGATTTCTGGAGTAATATCGTAGCATGTATCCTTGCATATCGCAAAACGAGACTGATCATTCTTTTGTTAAATATTCGATTATGGAGGTAATATAAAGCGGGACGTTGTGACGAGAGAATAATATATTATCATGATAATTTCAGGTTGTCAAACACTTGGAAAAGTTTGGGGGAGGGAGCGAAAAGTATATATATTTAATATTGATCTACGGAAAGCATCCTCGTTTGCGATTAAACATTTTTTTGTTCGAATAAATATTTTTCGACAATCCGAAATCATGATGATATATCTTTATTGTCATTGCATCTACTATATTTCGTTTACAATCGAATACTTGATAAGAGGGTGATCGGTCTCACAATTGTTGAGTCCTACTACTTAAAGATAAATTCTTCTCATAAGATGTTTCAGCTTATTTCAAAATTTTTCGTATAAAAAAATTATGTAAATTATAAAATATTAGAAATTATGAATTTGCACTAGAGAACTCTAAAATATAATACATTTAGATGACAAGCGGTTCCAGTGATTTTATTCTATAATATTTGTAAAATATTGAAAAAAAATAATATATATGTTAAATATTTTATTTGAGACATGTTTTATTATGGAGATGACAAACGTTTTTTTTGTAAGTAGATAATGAGTTACCTAAATATAATAATTTTGTAAAAGTGTGTGTATATTACCATCTCATCTCTCTTTTATTGTAGACAATAATATATATTATCACAAATCTCATATCATAAAATTGAAAATATTAGTTTACTACAACGATATAAGATATCAAAAGATATTAAAAAATATTTATATCTCAGTCACACATAGTCATTGATATGAATTTTTCCAGTTGCAAA
Source organism: Camponotus vicinus (assembly GCF_025532165.1). NCBI lineage: Eukaryota > Metazoa > Arthropoda > Insecta > Hymenoptera > Formicidae > Camponotus > Camponotus vicinus. The sequence continues at coordinate 7,729,949 of NW_028141949.1, forward strand.
TATATAAAGGATTTCTGTGAAGATATATTCTTAGTAATTTTTGTTTTTTATGTATGTATATCACATTTGATGCGCTCATAGGTCTGAAAGACAACAAGAATTAAAATATCTATTAAAAAAATTTATGACTTTACAACATTGAATAACAAAAGTCGTTAAAGAAGTGCTGCAATTTTTTGCTGGATCTATAATTTCTTTAATATTCTGTAAAGACGTTGTTCAAGCAAACATATTGTAAGATTCTGCAGAGAATATTGTGGTATATATATTCAGAAAAGATATATAAAATAGATATATAAAACATTTGAATAAGTAGAATATGAATAATGTGTAGATCTGTAAAAAGTTAGCATCTCGAAATATGAATTTTTATAAAATTGATATGGCATTCGAATGTTACATTTGTCCACATTGTCCATAGATAATGTTTTGTAGCCTTTACAAAAAAAAGTTAAAAACAAAAAAATTTCATCATGAGCATCTCTAAGTGTGTTTTTAAAAAAGAGTACATATAGAATGTAAAAATGAATCATGTGTCATTAATATGTGAAACGCATATTACTATTTATTATAACGATTTTAAATTTCTATTTTATAACATATATAATAATAAAATATATAATAATAAAAACTAATAGCCTCGATAATCGCGATTATTTTACGCAAAGTTATGTCTAACTGACTAATAAAAAGGTTGTGAAGTATGACATGGCCGTTTGCATCACCTTAAAAAAGAGTATTAACATGTTATATAACATTATAAGAGTTGTTACAAGAAATTTTTCACGCGTTTTTTCTAATAAAGCTGACGTACCGAACTGAACGTAATCATTGACATAATATACAAGTTCGCAGCCGACAACGTACAAGGCACGAGACTTCTATAAAGGAGTATGCTTAATAATTTTGTCGTTTTCAGCGAGAACATGTACCATTGTGCATTATACCTACATAAAAATATTTTTATGTGATAGAGTTCTTAGTTACTGAGGAGACAAAATTATACAGGGTGTTTCTAAATCTATGTCAGAGATTTTAAAGGCGGATTCTAGGGGTCAAAATAAGAAAAAAAGTTCTTATAAACATGAGTCCAAAAATGCTTTCCCTCCGAGTTATAGCCCCCTAAAGTTGGTGAAAAAAATCGCAAAATGTATTGAAAAAATAAAGGTCACTATTAATTATTGCAGTGCAAAATTTCAACGTTCTGTGAAAAAGTCTCCGAGAACTACAACACATTTTGTGATTTTTTCCACCAATTTTAAGGGGCTGTAACTCGGAGGGAAAGCATTTTTGGACCCATGTTTATAAGAACTTTTTTCTTATTTTGACCCCTAGAATACACCCTTAAAATCTCTGAAATAGGTTTAGAAACACCCTGTATATTCATTCAACCATCATATAGTGTTGTTGTTCCGAAATAATAAATTATAGTAATTCATATTATATTAATTATAATAATTAATGTAATTTAAATTAAAGCATGATTTGAATACTTGCGCTTTGTCGAACACTTCTATACTTCTATCCAGAAGTAGTTGTCCGGGTAAACACATGCTCAAAAGATGAGTGACCGATCCCATAGCTATGCATCCAAATCTTATCACCTCTTGCGTTTGCCCGAATTTGTTGATAAGCTAGAATGTATTTGAGAGTTTCTAAATTTCTATAAATATTCCTTTCTTTCATTCTTTATATTAATGGGGACAAAATATTGTATTGATGGAATAATATATAAGAAATAATTATAAGGTATAAACTTAATTATATATTGCTTTACAACTTTTTTATATGTAAGTGCTGCGTGTTATGAAATATTAAAAAACTTGTAAGGTGTCTGTTGGATTGTCTTTATTTAAGAATTGACACAATGTATAAAGGTAAAAGGCGCGCAGACATCGGCGACCGGCCGAGAAACCGTCTTGGTCGAGAGCTAACGTACGACTTTGCCCTTACGGCTGCATAACGCCTGCATAAGGCATAAGACAGCTCGAGACGTATCAGGCTCAAGTACCGGCGACGTGTCCGCCTGGCGCCAAAGCCTTACAGTTCGGCCAGCCTGACCATTAATCGTCCCGATTAATAGAGCGCCGTAACTTACGTAAACTAAAGTATTTCTAACTGCGATGAGGCGCATAACTAAACACAATACAAGTATTATTTCTATAATCAGATGCGATATATATACGCATGCAAATACGCACCATTAGTTATTAAAAATAATTTCTGCTTAAAAGTAATACATGTTTAAAATAACTTCTAGATGAAATCAAATACATAACTTAGTAACATAATCAAATACAAAACTTTATTAGCTTAAACTTATTCTAGTTTGGTGTCCATGGCCGTATATTCGGCGCCTCCCACGTGCCGCGGTATGGGGTTTGTGACAACTGGAAACCCTCAACATCCTTTATTACATACCGATCGTTTCTAAGCACGCGGTCAATCTGATACGGTCCTTTGAATTTCGGCACTAGTTTTTGTGAGATGCCCGGCGAATTAGTAAAGTTCCTTATCATTACCTTATCGCCTACTTGGTACTTGTGCGCGGGTTTATGTTTGCGGTCGTAAACGCGCTTATTCGTATCTTGATTTTTCTGGATCTGTTTATTGGCTCGTTGACGCAAACTCGGTAAATCGCGAGATTCCTCGATTTGTCCATTGATTTCTAATGCGTCTCTTAATTCATCAATAACGTTGCCACGCTGGGACACTCCGAAAAGCAGCTTGCTAGGACTTTCGTTCGTGGCTTTAGACACGGTATTATTACAAGTAAATTCTGTGTCTCGAAGAACGTTATACCACGGCGTATTCCGCTCGTCCGCTACTTTCGCTATCATCGGTAAAATAGTGCGGTTAATTCGCTCGACCTGACCATTCGCTTGAGGTGAAGCGGTGGCGATCTTTACATGCTGTATGTTTTGTTCGTTCAGAAATTCTTCAAATTCGCGCGACGTGAAACAACTGCCGCGATCCGAAATGAGACGTAACGGCCGACCATAATGCTCGAAATAGGACTTAAGACATTTTATGACCTTCGTGGCGTTCGTGCTCTTAGTGGCGTATAGTTTTGCATACTTAGTGAACGCGTCGACGACTAAGAAAATATATCGACCCTTGTGGGAACTTGATCTGGAGGCAGGCGCCAAATGGTCGACGTGTATCGTAACGAACGGTAGATCTCCTTTCAGGATATTATGCAGAAATCCTTCGGGTTTCCCTGAGTTCGGCGTAAACGCGATACATTTCAAGCAGCTCTTAATATGCTATCTTAATTTCTACTTTCGGTTTCATCTCTGGGAACCAATAACTATTCAAAATATTTCGAATTGTTTTTTCCGTACCGACATGACTCATTTCATTATGATATTTTTGAATAATGTTTGTTTCTAACGCCGCTGGAACGTAAAATAAAATTTGTCCCTGCTGTTTTTTGTATACAAGACCGTTCCTCATTTCGAAATTCTTACTCTCGGCTTGCTCTAACTCTTCTCGGATCTTCTTAACCCCTTCACAGTCCAGCGAAAAGAAACTTTCCGTGCCAAAAGTGTGTTGAAGAAAAAAGTTTTTAAAATTGCATGAATACGTCAGCATAAATATTATTGAGGTCGCCGAATCCGAATCTGAAGCCAAAATTACAAAATTCAAAATGGTGAGTTTAATATGGCGGATCAAAATTCAAAATAATTTTGGATTTCAATAAAAATGTGTATCATTTTTGAGGTTGCAAAATCCAAACCTAATATCAGATTTTCCAAATTGAAAATGGCAAATCCAATATGGCGGACCAGAGTTCGAACAAATAGTTGACATACATAAAGGTTGTATATTTTTCTCTTCAATTATTTTTAAATCCCGCTCTCTGCCGAACCCAGAGTCACGAATCGAGGACGTGGCGGTTATTGACTCCGTTTTTTTATTTTTTTTTATTTCTTGAAAACTGGTATACGTTTCCACTTCTGTGCAAACAGCTTGATTTGATAATTCGTGACTCTGGATTCAGCAGATAGCGGGATTTATAAGTAATTGAAGAAAAAAGTGTACATCTTTTATGTATGGCAACTATTTGTTCTGGTCCGCCATATTAAATTTGCAATTTTTAATTTGGAAAATCTGATATTAGATTCAAATTCGGCGACCCCAAAAACGATAAGAAACCCATTTTTATTCAAACCCAAAATTATTTTGAATTTTGATCCGCCATTTTGAAGTTCGAAATTCTGATTTCAGATTCGAATTTAGCGACCTCAGAAACCTTAAAATACTCAAGGACAATCAAATCGTAACAGTAATAACATGTTTTTTTCAAGATGCCCCTATAGAGGTCCCTGCTATGAAGCAAAAGTGGCACGAATTTTTTTGGCCCCTATAGAGGTCCCTGACAGTGAAGGAGTTAATCACCGGATCGTCGTTCTGACGTAACGCGAGATTCCTGTCGAAGGAGTTGTCCTCGACTACAAATATCTGCCGACTTAATGCATCTACATGTAACATTCGCGAACCTGCTCTATGCTCAAGTGTATAATCATAATTTTGCATTTCTAAAACCCACCGTGCGATACGAGGGTTGGTCTCCTTTTTATTTAGCGTTAAACTTAATGCTTGGCAGTCTGTGACGATTTTGAATTTTAACCCGAGCAAATACGTTCTAAACCGGCGGAGTGCATAAATTATCGCCAAAGTTTCGAGCTCGAAGCTATGATATTTTGACTCGACTTCGGTCGTCCTCTTAGAAAAGTAAAATACTGGATGCAGCTTCCGATCTGCCTTCTTTTGCAAGAGTATCGCTCCGAAACCCGCTGCACTCGTCACAATGGAGCTCCGTTTCGTCTCGCGGGGAGTATAGATTCAGAATAGGTGCGTCTATTAATCGATCTTTAAGGGGGGAAGACCCTCCAGACAACAGGTTTTTCAATAATTTTTTACAAAAAACTGAGAGTATTTATTACATTGAATGAAATTACATATTGACATTGATGTTCAAATGTATACACACAAATTTTTTTATAAGAAAAAAAAACAAAATGGAGGCGCTACAGCTGCTCAAACTTGGCTCTTTCAATTTGCGCTGTGGAATGCCCAGCCCCTTGTAGTCAACTGAAATCAACCAATCAAAAGTTTTTCATTAAAATAAGTTATTTCGCTTTGTATGTACCTATTTTTAACGAAAAAAAAAAAATGAAAATTTGAACACAAAAGAAAAAAATTACACTTTTTTTTTATAAACAAATTGTTAAAAACAATATTTTTAGTAATAATTATTACTAAAAATATTGTTTTTAACAATTTAATTTTTTTCTTTGTGTTCAAATTTTCATTTTTTTTTTTTTTCGTTAAAAATAGGTACATACAAAGCGAAATAACTTATTTTAATGAAAAACTTTTGATTGGTTGATTTCAGTTGACTACAAGGGGCTGGGCATTCCACAGCGCAAATTGAAGGAGCCAAGTTTGAGCAGCTGTAGCGCCGCCATTTTGTTTTTTTTTCTTATAAAAAGATTTGTGTGTATACATTTGAACATCAATGTCAATATGTAATTTCATTCAATGTAATAAATACTCTCAGTTTTTTGTAAAAAATTATTGAAAAACCTGTTGTCTGGAGGGTCTTCCCCCCTTAAGCGTCTCGAACGCTTGTCTTTCCGTTTCTTCAAACTTGAAGACGGCATCTTTTCTCGTCAGATCGTACAAAGGCTTCGCTATTATTGAAAAATTTTCAACAAACTTTCTGAAATACGAGCATAATCCTAAGAAGCTCTGTACGTCTCGGATGTTTCGCGGGGCTGGAAATTTTGTTATTGCTTTAAGGCCTTGATCCGTCGGTCCCTTCCTTAGTTATCGTGTAACCTAAATAATCTAATTTTTCTGAAGGAATCGACACTTATCCAGACGTAGTTCCAGAAGATTCGCAGTGAGGAGCTTAAATACCTTTCTAATACCCGAAGATGATGCTCTATTGTTTCGGTCGCGATGAGAAAGTCGTCCAAATAAACAGATATTTCCCCTGCGGCAATTTGATCTTTAAAGACCTGCACAACATAACGCTGAAACTTGAGAGGGGCGCTTTTTAACCCGAAGGGCATTCTCACGTATTCATACTGCCCTAACGGTGTGACGAATGAAGTATATTTTATAGAATCTTCATGCATTTTTATGTGAAAAAATCCATCTTTTAAATCTAATGTTGTAAAATATTTTTTTCCTTCTAATAAATCCAATTGGTCTTCAATTAACGGGAGTGGAAAATTATCGCGAGTTGTTATCGCGTTAAGCGCTCGAAAATCAATGCACATTCTTGTTTCTCCGTTCTTCTTTTTCATTAAAACGACTGGCGAGGCATACTCTGACGTACTCTCTCGGATGATGCCCTTAGCTGTCAGGTCGTCTAAAATACGTCTCAATTTGGACTTTTCATCGTACGAAAGTCTACGCGGCGTACACGAAAACGGTTTGTTATTCGTAAGCGTAAGTTTCATGGTGTTCTCTACCGCGGGATTCGACGATTTTTGCGCGTTAGCGTAATATTTCTCGAATAAATCACGCGCTCGCGTTTTCACCCCAGTCGGAAGGTCCTCGTTAATACGCATATCTTGTGACGTTACGCGAACGTCTTACGCCTATTTCAATATTCATAATATCGACGATCTCTTTTTCATCGCTCAATGACAATTTTGCTAATCTCATAAAGTCACGTCCTAACACTATCGAACTCCGCATCGTTTTATCGGGAACGACGCGTAACATAACGGTATATTTCTCGTGATCAAATATAATTGTCGCTTCTATAAGGCCTAATGTTTTTAATCCGCTACCGTTAATACCGCAATATCGATCGCGTCCTGAATCGCGAATTATATATTTCTGCGGAATATAACGCTCTGCAACAAAACAAATAGATTCCCCGAATCGACCAACGCGTTAAATTTCATCGCAAAATTACTGTCTTTATCGCTTAGCTGTAGCTCTATCGCCCGTCGGAAATCATCGTCTTCTTGTTGCTCCTGCGCCACGTAATTGACGTCTTCCTTCGGTGTGCTGCATTGACTCGCCCGATGACCAAATTGTCCGCACTTGAAGCAAGATCCTCGCTCCCTTTTCGACTTGCTGCAGTCCGCTGCGAAGTGTCCAGTCTCGTTGCAGTTATAGCACTTCCGCGGATTCGCTCCCTTGATTTTATTCTGCTCTTTGCCTTGCTGCTGCTTATTTTTCTCCGGCGTCGACGAATCTCCCCGAGGTTGCGTAGAGGATCGATGAAACGTTCCCTTTGGCGACGGAACATCTGCGAATGCGGTCAGCATAGCGTCCACCGACTCGTAACGTTGCACTTTTGCTTGTGTGCGTAATTCTTGACTCGGAACGCCTTCAATAATATAACTAATAATCTCCGTGTCTGAGATAGGCACCCGATTTGCCAGCGTCACCTTGTCGTGCAAATAATCAGCAAATGTTTCTCCGGCGTTCCAAACTCTTGCCTCGAATTCACGCCGTAAAATTAATTGATCGGGTCGCTGCCCATACATCCTTCTTAATTCCCGCAAAAGATCGCCGCAACTTAAATCGACGCAGTCGACTCTCGAATGATACCACTTCAGCGCCTTGCCTGTCAATCTGCTGCATATTAGCGCTTCCCCTCGGTGGTCATCCAAATCATAAGAGGAGAGTAGTTTATTTATCTGTTTCTCCCAGCGATCAAAATCTAAGTGTTGTTGTCGCTAAATTCGCCGACTAAGTCCTTGAGCTCTTGCCACTTTCTAACGCCGGCTCGAACGGGCGTATCTTCTGACCGTGGCGTCATTCTCAGCAGCTCTAATTCTCTCCTCAGCAACTCGGCCTCACGTGCAGCTAAATCTCTTTCCTTCCGCAAAAGCTCAATTTCGCGGAGAGTAGGGACGTCGACCTGAGTGCTCGTCCCTGGCGGAGGTTCGGCCGATGCCTCAGATTCTTCTTCTGCGTGCGCCATCGTAGGCGAATCCTCGGGTTGGAATCCTGCTTCCAACAACCGCTTTACTAGTTCTGCCTTCGTGCCCATTGTCGGCAAACCTCTGTTCTTCAATTTCTCCTTAAGGTCGGCTGCCGTAAGCGCATTCATAATAACATTTTCTCTCTCGAGTCTATCAACCTGTCGTAATTGTTCGTAAAATTTCTGCTCGTACGCAGATAGTGACGCACAGTCTTAAGAATGTAGCCAACCGTTGAGATTCGCAACACACATAAATCAGACTTAAAACACGAAATCTGAACGGCTGCGGTAAAAGGCGTTACTGTTCCATAAACATAACACAATAAGGGTTCATAAGTTCATAAGTTTGCGCGAACCGGACACATAAGATTCCATAAGTCGGACGCACAACATAAACGATTTTCTCTTAATTCGTTCGCGGTTTCACAAACATAACTTTTCGCGACTTCGTAAATCGGACACATAAACATAAACGATTTCTTCTTAATACGTTCGCGGCTTCACAAACATAATTTTCCGCGACTTCGTAAATCGGACACATAAATGATTTCTCCTTAACTTAATGCCGGATTCAACGCCGATGGAATCCCGCTTCTGAATTTGTAAGGTGTCTGTTGGATTGTCTTTATTTAAGAATTGACACAATGTATAAAGGTAAAAGGCGCGCAGACATCGGCGACCGGCCGGGAAACCGTCTTGGTCGAGAGCTAACGTACGACTCTGCCCTTACGGCTGCATAACGCCTGCATAAGGCATAAGACAGCTCGAGACGTATCAGGTTCAAGTACCGGCGACGTGTCCGCCTTGCGCCAAAGCCTTACATATACGCTAAATATTTTATTCGAAATATATTTTATTATGGAGATGATAAATGTTTTTTTTTGTAAATAGATAATGAGTTACCTAAATAAAATAATTTTGTAAAAGTGTGTGTATATTATCATCTCATTTCTCTTTTATGTGGGCAATAATCAAGCGACGCGGTAGCGTCGTGACGCCAAGTACTTAAGAGTACATAAAAAAAAAAAAAAAAAAACGGGATCTGAGCATTGAGAGTCACTGTTCTTGACGCGGCGCTACCAAGTAGCTTATCCGGAATTTTGAGTCTAATAAACTTACAATTAAGATAATTCAGAAACTAAAGCCGTAATCAAAAATCTAATGGCACTATTATTATATAATATGAATACGAGCTTTCGATTGTGACCAGTTTGAATAAAATCGGTGCAGTCAATCCTGAAAAATGATGATTGAACGTCAGAATTGTGACATTCTTCGTTCTTCTCCATTTCCAAGTTCACGTACGTAGGATCGCACGCACACACGCAAAGCGAGTTTGTCCCTCAAGGCGCGTTTGCAACGCTCATGTGCGATTATTCGAGAATACAAATACGCCTTAAGAGACAAAATCATACGTGTGTATGCGCGTACATACACACGTGTGGTATGTGTATGTATGTGTAACGTACGTTTAAGAGATTAATTTATCGTAACTATTTCCAAAACTACCCCTTCGGGGTGGAATTTAATATCTTATTGTTAGAAACGGAGCCGTAAAAATACGGGACATCTGCTGTTAAATAAAATTTAAAAAAGAAGTAATTTATCGTATAGTAATAATTTTCAAAAACCATCCCTTGAGGATGAAAAATAATATCTCGAAAATGATGCGTCGCAGAAATATGGGACTCATGCCGTTAATTAAGGTTTCTTACAAAGACTAATTTACCATGTAATAATAATTTTTAAAAACTACCTCTTGGGGGTGAAATCTAATATTTCAGAAACGGTGCACTACAAAAATATAAAACATGTACTGTTAGTTATGCCTTGTAGAAAGACTAATTAAGCGTATAACAATAATTTTTAAAAATCACCCCTTGAAGGGTGAAATTTAATATTTTAGAAACGGTGCTTCACAAAAATATAAAACGTGTGTCGTTAGTTAAGGTTTCTACAAAGACTAATTTAGCGTATAATAATAATTTTTAAAATCACCTCTTGGGAGTGAAATCTAATATTTCAGAAACGGTGCACCACAGAAATATAAAACATGTGCCGTTAGATAAGACTTATAGAAAGACTAATTTACTGCACAGTAACAATTTTCAAAAATAAAAAAGTATCCCTCAAAATAATTTACAAATATTTTCCCCCAAAAAATAATTTGCAGAAAGGACATAAAATTTTACAAAAAGGTGTGAAATCTCTCTAAAAAAAATTTTACAAAGCAAACAAAATACGCCAAGTACATAAAAAATATTCTACCTTGTATGCATGTTTAATAAAAAAAATTCCTTAAAAATAATTTACAGTAATTTTTCCTCAAAAAATCACTTTTCTAAAAAACAAAACCTCAACAAATAATTTTCATCAAAAAATATTATAAAATAAAATATTAAACTAAATATGAAATCAATAATTACTATTAGCCAAGTACTTAAGAGCAATTTATAAATTTGATATAATATTTGCCATGAAATCAATTTTGTACTGTAGAAATATTATACATAAATTCTCCCTAAGAAATTAAAACGCATTTTATATTTATTCAGAGAAAATTGATGTTTAAAATATTTAATGAGAATTAGGATTCATTTAATTCTTAAAACATTTTTTACATAATGTATATAATAAAAAAAAAAGTGTCTCTTGAATAGATACACGGAGTGCCGCGCTAATGCTTCGCATGAACTTGGCGCGAGGTACTACCGTGTCTCTTGATGACAACTTTTTTTAACAAAACTCTTGTAAAATTGTAATATTTTAGAATTATATTGTTTATTTTGCGCAATTTCATAATTTATATTATATTATATGACTTAATAATAGGTGAGTTCTTGGTGTTTTAATATAACATTTGTCAAAAGATTTATATAACATGATATTTAACGAAAGTTTTATATATTCTAAATATTACACACATTATACAATTTATGTATTTTTATCTAATCGTCAGATGTTGTTGCAGTTATAGCGGCATCATGCGGGTAATATTTCGCCAGCATTTCGTTTGGCACATAATGCGTGTCTTCCTTCCAAATGCCATTTCCTGCGGCATAACCATTAAAGTGTTATTACACCATTCTAACTTTATAAGTATTTCTAGCATCTCCAGCAGTATCTGAAAAAAAAGATGTAACATGTGAACAGAGTTCCTATTACAAACAGAAAAGGACAAATTGCATATTTTTCTGCCTATATAAAGTGTTTCATTGGCTTATATCTTTGTCAAGGTGTTACAAGTTTAATAAATTAATTAGAGTTAAATTTATAGAAAAATCATATCATATGAGTAATACCTCGTTAGCTGTTACTGCAATAGGTTCTCTAGAACACCGTTGCTTGACGAGACAATCCGGGAATGCGTTAAAACTTATGTTAAAACATCTTACATCTTCTAAACTACTCGTGGCACTATAAACAATAAAACAAATTACATATGTGTGCGTGTGTATGTATGAAAAGAAGAAAATACCGACAAACTCGGATAACTATTAATCTAATATTATACTTACTATTTTGGTTTCCAAAACATACGTCTACGGGAGCGATATGGCAACTTTCCTATATCGCAACGTAGGCCAAGTCTCCTCGCCACACTATGATATATTATTAATAAAACTATTTCTTGGCCATATTTATTTTCTAAGACCTGTGCCAGTAATTACAATACAATAAATTAATTACAGAGAAAAAGAGAGAGGTGTGCTTTTAACGTAATAATATGAATATATGGTCATGTTTACGGCATAATTGGGCATAATTTCAATGTATTATAATATAAATCTTTAATAACTTACATTATCTATACACATGTATTCCAAATCCGTGTTTTTCGATTTGCTTGGTCTGAAGTTTAATTTGTCAAATATATATTCCTCGAGTGTATCCATAATTTGCCTTCCTTCCATTTCATTCCAATGATTATCGTCGATGTTGTTATTTTTCCAGTAGGCAAAATTTTCAGCAGACGTCGAAAATATTGAATGGTCGGGGTGTTTTTCTCTGAGGCAATTCAATACTTCTAATGCGATATTATCTAGTGACGCTTTTACCATCGAATAAAATACATCCTTTTGGGGTTGGAACCATTGTGCTACAATAGTAGCACCCCGTTCCAAAAGCTGCTCTCGGTGAGATTGTTCTTTAAATCTCTCCCACTTCTCTCTCACCGAACGTTGCCTCAGGTAATGAAACAATTTCATGTTGCAATATCTTTCCGCTTCTTCTTTTAGATCGCAATCCGCTCTTCTGAAAATTTATATACATATATATATATGTGTGTGTGTGTGTGTGTGTGTGTGTGTGTGTGTGTGTGTGTGTGTGTGTGTGTGTGTGTGTGTGTGTGTGTGCGTGTGTGTGTGTGTGTGTTAATTTATATACATATATTATTTATATATATGTTATATATATATATATATATATACTGGGTGTCCCATTTTAAAAGTTCCACCCTCATAACTTTTCAGGATCAACGTTTGAAGGAAAACAACTTGAATAAAAGTTGTAGGGAACATAGGGGCCTATCTAACAGTGACCTTGGATTCGACATTAAAGGTCACTTGAAGGTCAACTTCCGTTTTTTAAATGGGGACCCCTATTTTTTATTACTTATTCTTGTAGCTTATCTCGAGAGCTTTCCAAAACACTATAATAAATTATTTCTTCATTCAGTACTTTTCGAGTTATGAGGCTTGAAATAATTTCTTAATTTTATATAAACCATAAAATATCTAGTAAAATATTCATTTTTCGATTATCGTACCTTAATACTTTTATGTACAAAATAATGAGAGGAATCAATTGGTGTAAAGAAAACATACAGTTGTTTTTAAGAAAAAATATGGAATTGTTAATTGCAATTTACATATTTTTTCTTAAAAACAACTATGTTTTCTCTTCACACCAATTGATTCCTCTCATTATTTTGTAGATAAAAGTATTAAGGTAAGATAATCGAAAAATGAATATTTTACTAGATATTTTATGGTTTATATAAAATTAAGAAATTATTTCAAGCCTTATAACTCGAAAAGTACTGAATAAAGAAATACTTTATTATAGTGTTTTGGAAAGCTCTCGAGATAAGCTACAAGAATAAGTAATAAAAAATAGGGGTTCCCATTTAAAAAACGGAAGTTGACCTACAAATGACCTCGAAAATGACCTTTGATGTCGAATCCAAGGTCACTATTAGATAGCCCCCTTTGTTCCCTACAACTTTTATCGTAGTCGTTTCCCTTCAAACGTTGATCCTGAAAAGTTATGAAGGTGGAACTTTTAAAATGGGACGCCCTGTATATATATATATATATATATATATATATATATATATATATATTAACTATGTAGTAAGTATATTAGTCTACGATATTAAAAGCAATTTAATTTATATTGCACCTACCGTGAAGATTGCGCAAGCAAGCTTTTAAGCTCATCCATAAAGAAAGAATTATTTACAAAATTATCAGGCCTACAAATTATTTCATTTAAATGTTCATCCAAATAAAATATTTGTTCAAAATTTGTGAAATTATCTATTGAAGCATTGAAGGTATAGTGATCATGAATTATTTGAGACACGTAATTCCGTAATTGTCTCGCACAATTAATGCCTGTTTCCATAAAGTTTAAACTTTTTTTATCCTTCTGTTCGTTCTTTTCTGATTCCTTTTGCTGATTTTCTTTAGATATCTTGTCACAAAGTTTCTTCGCAGAAGGCCACCTAAAATTAGAACGAAATATACTTTAATAAACTTGTGAAAATCATATCAAACAGTGCTATTGCATCAATAATAAATGTTCAGAGAAATAAATATTTTGAAATATTCAAAGTATCAATTAAAAAATCAATCTCCTTGTCTCTTTACATAGAAAACATAAATATGCTGAAAAATATATAATATATTTATAAGCTTCATTAATTTTAAATTATAATTAAACTTTACACTAAGAATGTACATAATAATAGTAAATATAATGAACAATACAAAGCAGTATTTACATTACTCCATTATCTAAACCTCATTACGTAATTATTATATAAAAAATTACTTAGCGCTCTCCCTCTCTCACACACACACACACTCACACGCACGCACGCACGCACGCACACACACACACACACATACACTCATACACACACACATTATTTTATATTCATAAAATAGGTTACTATATTAATATTAATAAAACAAAAAATAACTAAATTAACAAAATAAACTTGTAAAATTTGTAATTATCAAGATTTAATTTCTCCTTATTATTATATAGTTAGTATATTACATTTATTATATTTATTAAATTATATACTCAAGTGATACATTACGCGATTAATGGAATAAAGTTACAAAAATAGTGTAAAACAAAAAATTACCTCTGAGAAAATTTTCTTTCCCAATACTTGTCGTATTTGGCTGCCCACTTGAATTGTTTGCACGTGCATCTGAAGTTAATGATATCCTCAACACTGATATCCTTATAGCTAAGAATATGAGCTATCAACTCTTCAGGTAAGCACATTATCGTAGCCATTACGAAAAGAATTCAGTAAAACACTGCGAAAAAGTGTAATTTAAGATAATCACAATTATATATATATTCTCGTATATAATTAATTCTTTATGCGAAAGCGCACACGAAATTTACTGCAGTACAGTTGCTACGAAAGTTCTCCACACTTTGTCCACCCTCACTCTGGACTGTATATCTGTAGGTTTGGGAATTTTCAGCTTTCCCCCACCATAATTGTCACGTGAGCATGCTTATGGAAAAAACCGAAAAGATACGGAAGACGACGCTTTCATTCTGCACATGCACCTTTAAGATAATAAAAGAAGGGAAAAAAGGGAACACATTTTCAGAAATCGACATTTCCTTGCGATAAAATATTTGATCATTGATTCTTTTGTTTCGATATCAACTATCTCTAAAACTCACGTGTAACACATATAGGATTCTAAGAAAATTCAACTTTTACAAAATGTACGCATAAAGGAAACGTTTTCTAGAAAAAATAATTTTAAAAAGAACTTTCTCTTTTATAGACATAAAATTTTTTTCGAACTAAAAGGAAGGGAGAGGTCCTTCGAATGACGCACATAAGTCTTTTGTTCAATACATCTGTTTTTGCCGTAGAGGTTCAACGTAATATTTTTTACCTGTATGCAAGATAGAAGATAATCTTAAATATTTTTAGGATACAATAAGGGTAAAATATGTAAGATAGAGGATTATCTTAAACATTAGGAAATAAATAGGAAACGAACTATTTACTTTACGCAATCTAATCGTTATCTTTGTACGCTGTATAAAAGCTTGTTCAATACATATATTCTTGCCATAGAGGGACAACGCACAGAGATAATGATTAGATTGAGTAAAGTAAATAGTTCGTTTCCTATTTATTTCCTAATATTTAAGATAATCCTCTATCTTACATATTTTACCCTTATCGTATCCTAAAAATATTTAAGATTATCTTCTATCTTGCATGCAGGTAAAAAATATTATGTTGAACCTCTATGGCAAAAACAGATGTATTGAACAAAAGAGTTATGTGCGTCATCCGAAGAACTTCTCCCTTCCTCTTAGTTCAAAAGAAATTTTATGTCCATAAAAGAGAAAGTTCTTTTTAAAATTATTTTTTCTAGATACCGCTTACTTTATGCGTACATTTTGTAAAAGTTGAATTTTCTTAGAATCCTAAATGTGTTACACGTGAGTTTTAGTTGATATCGAAACAAAAGAATCAATGATAAAATATTTTATCGCAAGGAAATGTCGATTTTTGAAAATAGATTTCGAGAAAATGTGTTCCCTTTTTTCCCATCTTTTATTATCTTAAAAGTGCATGTGCAGAATGAAAGTGTCGTCTTCCGTGTCTTTCCGGTTTTTTTCCATAAGCATGGTCACGTGACAATTATGGTGGGGGAAAGCTGATAATTTCCAAACCTACAGGTATACAGTCCAGAGTGAGGGTGGACAAAGTGTGGCGAACTTTCGTAGCAACTGTACTGCAGTAAATTTCGTGTGCGCTTTCGCATAAAGAATTAGTTATATACGAAAATAATTGTGATTATCTTAAATTACACTTTTTCGCAGTGTTTCGTACTGAATTATTTTCGTAATGGCTACGATAATGTGCTTACCTGAAGAGTTGATAGCTCATATTCTTAGCTATAATGATATCAGTATTGAGGATATCATTAACTTCAGATGCACGTGCAAACAATTCAAGTGGGCAGCCAAATACGACAAGTATTGGGAAAAAAAATTTTCTCAGAGGTAATTTTTTGTTTTATGCTTTTTTTGTAACTTTATTCCATTAATCGCGCAATGTATCACGTGAGTATATTATTATTATATATTATTACTATTATTATGTACATTCTTAGTGTAAAGTTTAATTATAACTTAAAATTAATGAAGCTTATAAATATATTATATATTTTTCTGCATATTTATGTTTTCTATGTAAAGAGACAAGAAGATTGATTTTTTAATTGATACTTTGAATATTTTAAAAAATTTATTTCTCTGAACATTTATTATTGATGCAATAGCTGTTTGATATGATTTTCAAAAGTATATTTCATTCTAATTTTAGGTGGCCTTCTGCGAAGAAACTTTGTGACAAGATATCTAAAGAAAATGAGCAAAAGGAATCAGAAAAGAACGAACAGAAGGATAAAAAAAGTTTAAACTTTATGGAAACAGGCATTAATTGTGTGAGACAATTACGGAATTACGTGTCTCCAATAATGCATGATTACTATAACTTCAATGCTTCAATAGATAATTTCGCAAATTTTGAACAAATATTTTATTTGGATGAACATTTAAATGAAATAATTTGTAGGCCTGATAATTTTGTAAATAATTTTTTCTTTATGGATGGTCTTAAAAGCTTTGCTTGCGCAATCTTCACGGTAGGTACAATATAAATTAAATTGCTTTTAATATCGTAGACTAATATACTTACTACATAGTCTATATATATATATATATATATATATATATATATATATAAAACATATATATATATATAATATATGTATATAAATTAATACACACACACACATATAGATATAGATATATATATATATATATATAAATTTTCAGAAGAGCGGATTGCGATCTAAAAGAAGAAGCGGAAAGATATTGCAACATGAAATTGTTTCATTACCTGAGGCAACGTTCGGTGAGAGAGAAGTGGGAGAGATTTAAAGAACAATCTCACCGAGAGCAGCTTTTGGAACGGGGTGCTACTATTGTAGCACAATGGTTCCAACACCAAAAGGATGTATTTTATTCGATGGTAAAAGCGTCACTAGATAATATCGCATTAGAAGTATTGAATTGCCTCAGAGAAAAACACCCCGACCATTCAATATTTTCGACGTCTGCTGAAAATTTTGCCTACTGGAAAAACAACAACATCGACGATAATCATTGGGATGAAATGGAAGGAAAGCAAATTATGGATACACTCGAGGAATATATATTTGACAAATTAAACTTCAGACCAAACAAATCGGAAAACACAGATTTGGAATACATGTGTATAGATAATGTAAGTTATTAGAGATTTATATTATAATACATTGAAATTATGCCCAATTATGCCGTAAACATGACCATATATTCATATTATTACGTTAAAAGCACACCTTCTCTCTCTTTTTCTTTGTAATTAATTTATTGTATTCTAATTACTGTCACAGGTCTTAAAAAATAAAAATGGCCAAGAAATAGTTTTATTAATAATATATCATAGTGTGGCGAGGAGACTTGGCCTACGTTGCGATATAGGAAAGTTGCCATATCGCTCCCGTAGACGTATATTTTGGAAACCAAAATAGTAAGTATAATATTAGATTAATAGTTATCCGAGTTTGTCGGTATTTTCTTCTTATCATACATACACACACACACATATGTAATTTGTTTTATTGTTTATAGTGCCACGAGTAGTTTAGAAGATGTAAGATGTTTTAACATAAGTTTTAACACATTCCCGGATTGTCTCGTCAAGCAACGGTGTTCTAGAGAACCTTTTGCAGTAACAGCTAACGAGGTATTACTCATATGATATGATTTTTCTATAAATTTAACTCTATTTAATTTATTAAACTTGTAACACCTTGACAAAGATATAAGCCAATGAAACACTTTATATAGGCAGAAAAATATGCAATTTGTCCTTTTCTATTTGTAATAGGAGCTCTGTTCACATGTTACATCTTTTTTTTCAGATACTACTGGAGATGCTAGAAATACTTGTAAATTTAGATTGGCGTAATAACACTTTAATGGTTATGCCGCAGAAAATGGCATTTGGAAGGAAGACACGCATTATGTGTCAAACGCAATGCTGGCGAGATATTACCCGCATGATGCCGCTATAACTGCAACAATATCTGACGATTAGATAAAAATACATAAATTGTATAATGTGTGTAATATTTAGAGTATATGAAACTTTCGTTAAATATCATGTTATATAAAACTTTTGACAAATGTTATATTAAAACACCAAGAACTCACCTATTATTAAGTGAAAATATAATATAAATTATGAAATTGCGCAAAATAAACAATATAATTTTAAAATATTACAATTGTACAAGAGTTTTGTTAAAAAAGTTGTCATCAAGAGACACGGTAGTGCCCCGCGTCAAGTTCATGCGAAGCATTAGCGCGGCACTCCGTGTATCTATTCAAGAGACACGGTAGTTTCTCGCGCCAAGTTTATGCGAAGCATTAGCGCGGCACTCCGTGTATCTATACGCGAGTCGGACAGATGAGAGTAACTCAAATTATCGGATTTCAATAACGGCTGAACGGATCGAATTCTTACTAGCCTTAATCGATAGAGCGAGTTTGAATTATATAAAGAAAGTATCTTTATTTTTGTGCTGCGTGATCTAGAAACGAAGATATTATAACGCAATGTCGAAATATGAAAATTTTCAATTAAGAAACGTCTTTCATCATCGTCACCATCATCAACGCACCTGTACACAACACATAGAAAGAGAAAGCCAAGTACTTAAGAGCAATTTGTAAATTTGATATAATATTTGCCATGAAATCAATTTTATACTGTAGAAATATTATATATAAGTTCTTCCTAAGAAATTAAAACGCATTTTATATTTATTCAGAGAAAATTGATGTTTAAAATTTTTAATGAGAATTAGGATTCTTTTAATTCTTAAAACATTTTTTATATAATGTATATAATTTAAAAAAAAAAGTTTTACGCAAGTTTGAAATAGCACAGTCTTTAAATCGAAATAAGTTATGAAAACTTGGCGTGCCCGGATTGTTTACATTATAAACAAATATATCTCCAATAAAATGTAAAATATTAGACATTATGTAATTTAATATTTAATCTGTATTTGATAACGATCCGGGCACGCCAAGTTTTCATAACTTATTTCGATTTAAAGACTGCGATTTAAAACTTGCGTGAAACTTTCTTTTAAATTATATACATTATATAAAAAATGTTTTAAGAATTAAAAGAATCCTAATTCTCATTAAATATTTTAAACATCAATTTTCTTTGAATAAATGTAAAATGCGTTTTAATTTCTTAGGGAATTTATATATGATATTTCTACAGTATAAAATTGATTTCATGGCAAATATTATATCAAAGTTATAAATTGCTCTTAAGTACTTGGCTAATATTAATTATTGATTTCATATTTAGTTTTAATATTTTATTTTTTAATATTTTTTGATGAAAATTATTTGTTGAGATTTTTTTTCTTAGAAAAATGATTTTTTGAGGAAAAATTACTGTAAATTATTTTTAGGAATTTTTTTATTAAACATGCATACAAGGTAGAATATTTTTTATGTACTTGACGTATTTTTTTACTTTTGTAAGGCTTTTCTTTAAAGGTATATATTATCATAAATCTCATCATAAAATGGAAAATATTAGTTCACTACAACGTTATAAGATATTAAAAGATATTAAAATATATTTATATCTCAACCACACGTCATTGATATGAATTTTTCCAGTTACGAGTATATAAAAATCTTCTGTGAAGATTTATTCTTAATAATCTTTCTTTTTTATCTATGTATATCAGATTTGATGCGCCCACAGGTCTGAAAGACAGAAAGAGTTAAAATATCTTTTATTAAAGAAATCTCAGACTATATAACATTGAATAACAAAAGTCGCCGTCAAAGCATGTTGCTATTTTTTTTTGCTGAATCTATAATTTCTTTAATTAATATTTTAAAAACTTTGTTCAAACATATTGTAAGATTCTGCAGAGAATATTGTGGTATATATGCTCAGAAAATATTTAAATCATTTAAATAAGTAGAATATGAATGTGTGTAGATCTGTAACGTTAGCACTTTGAAATATGAATTTTCACAAAATTGATATGGCGTTTGAGTCTCACATTTGTCCACATATTCATAAATAATCGTGTTTTATCCATAAAAATTTATTTAAAAAATTAAAAACAAAAGAGATTGAAATTTTATCATGAATAGTGTACTTTAAAAAATAGTACATATAAACTTACAAACAAATCATATATGATCATATATACATATGTTATTCATATATGAAACACACATATTAATATTTATTATAACGATTTTAAATTTCTATTTCATAACATATATAATAATAAAAATTAATAGCCTCGATAATCGCGATTATTTTACGCAAACTTATGTCTAACTGACTGATAAAAAGGTTGTGAAGTATGACATGGCTGTTCTCATCACCCTAAAAAGGAGCATTAACATATTATAACATTATAAGAGTTGTTACAAGAAATTTTTCACGCGTTTTCTAATAAAGTTGATGTACCGAACTGAACGTAGTCATTGACATAATATACATGTTTGCAGCCGACAACGTGCAAGGCACGAGACTTCTATATAGGAGTATACTCAATAGTTTTGTTGTTTTTAGCGAGAACATGTGCCATTGTGCACTATACCTACACGTTAAAAATATTTTGCGCGATAGAGTTATTAGTGATACTACAGAGACAACATTATACATTCATTCAACCGATCATATAGTTTCCGAAATAATTATAACAATTAACATTTATAGTAATTATAATAATTAATGGAATTTAAATTAAAGCACGGTTTGGATACTTGCGCTTTGTCGAACACTTCAATACTTTTATCCAGAAGTAATTGTCCAGGTAAACACATGCTCAAGAGGTGAGTGATCGATCCCATAACTATGCATCCAAATCTTATCACTTCCTGAATTTGTCCAAATTTGTTGATTAACTATAATGGATTTGAATTTTGAAATTTCTATAAATATTCGAGTCCTTAGTTTTCTTATGATTTTTATTTCAATGAAAAATCGAGTTTTATTGACGAAGAAAATATAAACTTATATCTGAATATCGCTTTATAACTCTTTCTATATACGTATACGTGCAAAAACTTTCTACATGTACGCATGAAATGTTAAAAAACTAATAAATTAAACTTTTAAGTAAAACTAATAAATTAAACTTTTTTGTTTCTAACATAAGTATTTTTAATAATTGATACTCAAGTTGTTATTTACTTGTAATCCGACTAAATTCAGAAGAATTACGTTCAAACACAAGATGAGAAATGTCGCATGTTTAAATGTAGATTCCAGCATGTGAATGTATTTAAAAGACAGTAGAAAAAATTTTTAAATATGGGATCTTCTATGTAAAATGTGTGATAATTTTAACCGAATAATATTAATAAAATTATCATTTATAACATTTCCATTTTTAAATTTTACATAATACAAACTTTATAAGTTGATGTTTTTTCAAACATACAATCATCTCACAATAATCTTCAGAATCATATTTTTTTACTACACATTCATTATTCATTATTTTCTCGCCTTGCATAAATTTATCTTTCGAAGAAATATTTTCAAGACAAATGCTTGGGAAAAAGTCTAAGATATTAAAATCATAAACAATCATATATCAATCATACAACTTTTGTCCGAAACAACAATCATACAACTTTTGTCCGAAACATTTTTTCATAATTTCCATATTTTTCGAGATATTTGCCTGGGGCGATTAAAATGAAACACGCTGTATATGTTAAATATTTTATTTGAGACATGTTTTATTATGGAGATGACAAACGTTTTTTTTGTAAGTAGATAATGAGTTACCTAAATATAATAATTTTGTAAAAGTGTGTGTATATTACCATCTCATCTCTCTTTTATTGTAGACAATAATATATATTATCACAAATCTCATATCATAAAATTGAAAATATTAGTTTACTACAACGTTATAAGATTAAAAGATATTAAAAAATATTTATATCTCAGTCACACATAGTCATTGATATGAATTTTTCCAGTTGCAAATATATAAAGGATTTCTGTGAAGATATATTCATAGTAATCTTTGTTTCTTATGTATGTATATCACATTTGATGCGCTCATAGGTCTGAAAGACAACAAGAATTAAAATATCTATTAAAAAAATTTACGACTTTACAACATTGAATAACAAAAGTCGCCGTCAAAGCAATGCTGCAATTTTTTGCTGGATCTATAATTTCTTTAATATTCTGTAAAGACGTTGTTCAAGCAAACATATTGCAAGATTCTGCAGAGAATATTGTGGTATATATATTCAGAAAAGATATATAAAATAGATATATAAAACATTTGAATAAGTAGAATATGAATAATGTGTAGATCTATAAAAAGTTAGCATCTCGAAATATGAATTTTTATAAAATTGATATGGCATTCGAATGTAACATTTGTCCACATTGTCCATAGATAATGTTTTGTACCCTTTACAAAAAAAAATTAAAAACAAAAAAATTTCATCATGAGCACCTCTAAGTGTGTTTTTAAAAAAGAGTACATATAGAATGTAAAAATGAATCATGTGTCATTAATATGTGAAACGCATATTAATATTTATTATAACGATTTTAAATTTCTATTTTATAACATATATAATAATAAAATATATAATAATAAAAACTAATAGCCTCGATAATCGCGATTATTTTACGCAAACTTATGTCTAACTGACTGATAAAAAGGTTGTGAAGTATGACATGGCCGTTTGCATCACCTTAAAAAAGAGTATTAACATGTTATATAACATTATAAGAGTTGTTACAAGAAATTTTTCACGCGTTTTTTCTTATAAAGCTGACGTACCGAACTGAACGTAGTCATTGACATAATATACATGTTCGCAGCCGACAACGTACAAGGCACGAGACTTCTGTGAAGGAGTATGCTTAATAATTTTGTCGTTTTCAGCGAGAATATGTACCATTGTGCATTATACCTACATAAAAATATTTTTATGTGATAGAGTTCTTAGTTACTGAGGAGACAAAATTATACAGGGTGTTTCTAAATCTATGTCAGAGATTTTAAGGGCGTATCCTAGGAGGTCAAAATAAGAAAGAAAGTTCTTATAAACATGAGTCCAAAAATGCTTTCCCTCCGAGTTATAGCCCCCTAAAGTTGGTGAAAAAAATCGCAAAATGTATTGAAAAAATAAAGGTCACTATTAATTATTACGCCGTGCAAAATTTCAACGTTCTGTGAAAAAGTCTCCGAGAGCTACAATACATTTTGCGATTTTTTCCACCAATTTTAAGGAGCTGTAACTCGGAGGGAAAGCATTTTTGGACCCATGTTTATGAGAACCTTTTTCTTATTTTGACCCCTAGAATACACCCTTAACATCTCTGAAATAGGTTTAGAAACACCCTGTATATTCATTCAACCAATCATATAGTGTTGTTGTTCCGAAATAATAAATTATAGTAATTCATATTTATATTAATTATAATAATTAATGTAATTTCAATTAAAGCATGATTTGAATACTTGCGCTTTGTCGAACACTTCTATACTTCTATCCAGAAGTAGTTGTCCGGGTAAACACATGCTCAAAAGATGAGTGACCGATCCCATAGCTATGCATCCAAATCTTATCACCTCTTGCGTTTGCCCGAATTTGTTGATAAGCTAGAATGTATTTGAGAGTTTCTAAATTTCTATAAATATTCCTTTCTTTCATTTTTTATATTAATGGGGACAAAATATTGTATTGATGGAATAATATATAAGAAATAATTATAAGGTATAAACTTAATTATATATTGCTTTACAACTTTTTTATATGTAAGTGCTGCGTGTTATGAAATATTAAAAAACTTGAAACTTTCTTTGATTCTTATGAATATTTTTTTAAATAATTGACTCATGTCGTAATTTACTTGTAGTCCAATTAGACTCAGAATCATTATGTTCAAAAATAAGATAAGAAATGTCGCACTTCTAAATGTAGAGTCTAGCATGTGAGTATATCTAAAAAATTGGAAAAAAATATTATTAAATGAAAACTTTTATATAAAATGTGTGATAATCTAATTGAATAATATCGATAATATTATTTAGAATAAAATTTTCCATAATACAAACTTTATTGCGAGTTGATGTTTTTTTAAGCATGCAATCATCTCGCAATAATCTTGAGAATCATATTCTTTTATTACTGCCTGTTCTATGCTCATTATTTCCTCGTTTTGCACAAGTTTAGTCTTACACAAAATATTTTCAAGACGCATGCTTGGAAAAAATATAAAAGATATTATTAAAATCTCAAGCAATTTGTATGGAGATATATTTTAAGGGGATCCCTCAATCTATCTGTTTTATCGACAAAATACTGTAATTTTTGGGCATGTGCCATTTTTTATTGTCTACATAAAATTAAAAATCCTTTTCTACGGTTGAAGTATAGATGCAAACGGACACGAGGAAGCCGATTATGTACTGAAAAAGAAAAAAAGTATAAAATTATATATTTATTTATCAACTTCTTAGATCAACATGGCGTCTACCCTGGCAAAAATGAGACGTTTGTTTGGCGTTTACATGAACGTTTGTGGAAGTTCGTCGAGAGTTTAAAAACGATTAGTAAAGAGTTTGTAGAACAAAAATTGCAACACTGCAGCGTTTGATAAGCATTCAAAACCCAACAGCGTTATGTAAGTGCTCTTACAAAGTTTGAAAAGCATATAAACTCTCAGAAAACCCTCACTCAACGGTTGTTAACGCTTTATAAAGTTTCTTATTTTCGCCAGGGTAAAGCTATCACCTCATAAAGACATTAGCCTTGTATAAATGTTTTGTAGCTTTTACGCACAAAACAATAACATACCCAATAGCGAACTGCACAATAAAAACTTGAGGAACTGTAAAAATTGAGTTTAGTAGTCTAATTAATAAATGGCACATGCCCAAAAATTTCGGTCCATATGTACCTGAAATGTTGGTAAAGTAGAGTAGAAAAAGCAGTGCATCTTCTTTATAAATAATGTGATAGAGAGAGATACGGGATGAGGATTAGATGAGGGCGCTGTAATCGTGTAAGAGTTCGCCGTTCAATGAGGGATCCCCTTAAGCCGGAATAACTATTTAATAATTTAAAGAGAAAATAAAGTAATATCTTTTTTATTTTATTTACCCGATAGCGTTAAATAAACTACAACCGTGTAACACACACACCATATACATAGTATCAACGTTCACCATACATCTGGTACTAATCACAGCTGCAAGATAGCAATGCAATAAAATTGGAAAATAATATTTGTCTTTATCTACTCCCCAGTCTCCTTCAAGCACATATATAACCGGCCGTGACTCATTCAACGGTATTATGACATCTAGAATTTTTGGCATTAACGGTATTAACATAAACATTACTACGAATATGTTAATATACACTGCAAAAAGAGAACATATATTGCTACAATAATCCTAATTTTTTTTAATCATTTTTCACAATGTAGCAATTTCTTCCTTTGATCTTTGACTGTTAATTATCGGATTTAAAGCAATTAACTATTAAATATTATTAGAGATTATATAATTAAAAATAATTATCCAGTTACCTGAATAATATTTTGTCACTTTTTGTCCAATGCTAGCATAATACCTCAAAATATGAAGCTCGCGCTCGCTATGAAAGAACCGCCAATGTTCGTTCATCACTTGTAACAAATATTGTAACTATAAATAACGAAAAAGAAAATAATATTAATGAGCAATAGTGAAATAACCATTTTTTTAAATTATTTGCGAATACGCGTGGATAGATGCATATAAAATTCAGTTGTGTAAGAAATATAACAATTAAAGCTCACTTTGATCTCGTTATATTTATGATTTTCTATGTGTTTGTGCATATTATAAAAACACTTGAATGATTATCATATATATATATATATATATATATATATATATATATATATATATATATATATATATATGTATGTATGTATGTATGTATATATATATATATATATACATATATATAAAATTGCATTTATAATTTTGTATATATAAATTTGTATTTATAATCCTAAAGTATATCCTATAATACTATATAAATGCAATTTTAAAAAAATTACAAAAATTAGGGATTGTCTAAAACAGTGCTGTCAATTATTTGCAACTTTCGGCCGGATTTCTTAGTTCATGCTTACCGCTCTCCTCTCACCGCGCGCGCCTTAGCAACCGCGCCGCCGAACGCTCGTAACTAAGGAGCGCGGCGGTAACCTCAGGCACGTGCGCGTCACAAATGTAATGTAGCGATCTAATAACAAAAAATTATATAAAAAATAATATATAAAAAATTATATAAATAAATTATATAAAAAATTATATAAATAAATTATATAAATAATAATAATAAAATTATATAAAATATAATATATAAAAAATTATATAAATAATATGATAAGGAGAATAGGTTTTCACATTACCCATGAGATACTATTGTTGATGCGTTTTTTTTTAAATGGTTTCCCCAGTAGGCCTATTCCACTAGACTCTAGTGGAATAGGCCTACTGGGGAAACCATTTAAAAAAAAACGCATCAACAATAGTACCTCATGGGTAATGTGAAAACCTATTCTCCTTATTATATTATTTATATAATTTTTTATATATTATATTTTATGTAATTTTATTATTATTATTATTTATATAATTTATTTGTGTAATTTTTTATATATTATTTTTTATATAATTTTATTATTATTATTTATATAATTTATTTATATAATTTTTTATATATTATTTTTTATATAATTTTATTAATATTATTTATATAATTTATTTATATAATTTTTTATATAATTTATTTATATAATTTTTTATATATTTTTTTTTTATATAATTTTTTGTTATTAGATCGCTACATTACATTTGTGACGCGCACGTGCCTGAGGTTACCGCCGCGCTCCTTAGTTACGAGCGTTCGGCGGTGTGGTTGCTAAGGCGCGCGCGGTGAGAGGAGAGCGGTAGGCGTGAACTAAGAAATCCGGTCGAAAGTTGCAAATAATTGACAGCACTGTTTTACAAGATATTTTACGGTTTATGTAAAATTAAGAAATGATTTCAAGTCTTATAACTCAAAAAGTACTTGAGGGAAAAATATTTTATTATAGTGTTTTGGAAAGCCCTCGAGATAAGCTACAAGAATATGTAATAAAAAATAGGAGGTTCCATTTAGAAAATTGACGGTGACCTTCACGTGACCTTGAAGCAACTATTCAAGGTCAAACTAATGACACCACCTTATGTCCCCCTTGAAACCATACAACTTTTGTCTGAAACATCTTTTTCTAAAATTAAAAATAAGAAAGTTATTTGGGGTGGGATATTAAAATGGGACACCCTGTATATATATATATATATATATATATATATATAAAATTGCATTTATAATTTTGTATATATAAATTTGTATTTATAATCCTAAAGTATATCCTATAATACTATATAAATGCAATTTTAAAAAATTTACAAAAATTAGGGATTGTCTAAAATATCCTTTTTGCATTGAACATAAATCCGTCTATTTACCGTGCGATTTACATGTTACATAAACACATACACATCGAAATCAAACTACCTTTTTGTTATTCGTAACAATATTAACTAATTTCGTAGTGGCACCAACAAGAAGAATAGAGGTGATTATACCTTCGATAGTCATGCTCAAGTCTCCCCAAGTATTATACAGCAAAAGTATCTATACATTAAGGATGGTAATAATATCGATCGGTGACACTAAGAGGAAGAAAGAAAGAGAGAGAGAGAGAGAGAGAGAGGGAGAAAGAGAAAAATATTGCGAATATAATTCGTTAAAAATAAATCGAATCGTATTCAAAACAATATTTCTTAGTTGATTGCATTTGTGATGACAATTATACAATTATTTACATCAATATAACAGTCTTGTGCAATATTACCTGAGTTGCAAAAACAGACATCTCAGCGCCTACTAGGAAACATGGTAACAATATCTTTATCATCCTAGGCTGATAAGGCCAAATACCCATTTGCGACAAAAAATATTGATTTCTGGAATAATATTTTAGCATGTTCCCTTCCATATCGCGAAACAAGACTGTTACTTTCTTGTTAGATATTCGATTATACGAAAATGAAGGGTGGAATATAGCGAGAACAATATATCATTATCGTAATTTCTGGTTGTCATGAAATGCGTCGCGAAAAGTAGATATTTATTATCGATCTATGAACAGATGTAGTACAAATAAAAATTCATCTTTCGTAGCGAACAAATGCTTCCTGACAACCCGAAATTATTATGATGATACATCTTTCACGTCATTATTTTCGTTTTATATTTTTTTTACAATCAAATATTTCACAGAAATTGATCACAAACTACTAACCGACTATTAAGAATACGGTAGTCATATCTTTATCATCTTAGGCTGATAAGATCAAACATTCATCTGTGACAAGAGGAATTAGATTTTAGAATAATATTATAACATCCTTGCATATGTCGTAAAATGTTTGCCAGTTATCGTCCTCTTGCTAGATATTCGATTGTAGAAAAAAAAATTGTAAAGTAAATGAAGTGGCGAGAAGGACATATTATTTCGATAATTTTGAATTGTTAGAAAACGTTTAAAATATTATAAACATTTAAATTATTATAGAGCTAGATGGATGGTTAGTCAATTGATCTATGAAAAGCAACGCCGTTTGTTATTAATATTTAATATTTATTTTTCGTGGCGAAAAATATTTTTAAATATTTCCCAACAACCTGAAATTATTACACAGATCTTTGGTGAAAGAAAATTATGTAAATTATAGATCACGAAATTGTAAATTTTCTGTAGAATAAAGTGAAATACACTGTTCAGTTGATAAACAATTGCAACGATTTTCTTTTATAACATTAGCAGGATATTGAAAAATATAATACACTCGTATTTTATATTATTATTAGATATATCGTTTTATTATGATATTACAAATATTCTTTCGTTGATAATATAATAGCTTTACGCTAACTTTTTCTAAATATGATGATTTTGCAGAGATAAAGACGTCATATATATTATAACTGTGTCTCTATTTCAGGGATCCTAAGGTAGTAAAATACGACATGGCAGTTTGCATCACCTTAAAATGGAATATGATTAATTCTTCGCAGCGTTGTGTAATAAACATTGTAAAAAGTTATATTCAAACCAAACGTACCGAGCTGCACATAGTCATTGACATAACAAACATCTTTCCAGCCGTGAGTGTGCAAGGAACGAGACTTCTGTAAAGAAGTATTTTTAATAATCTTCTGCTTTTTATGGAGAATGTATACCACTGCGAACAGTACCTAAAAGACAAAATAGAAAGACAAATAAAAGACAAAATCTCTAAAAAATAACAAAATATCTTCAAGATGCCTTCCTGGCGACTATCGAATCGTTTATAAGACGATAACTTTGGGTGAGATAACATTAAAATAATAAAAACATCGATATCAAAAATAGTTGCAATAATGCCTATCAAATAAAATTATGCTTTTATTTAGCAAGGATTGTATGCATCAGAGAAAATTGAATTTTTTACAGTAAAATCGAGTAAAATTTTAAATAATCAATTATAGGATTTCTCAATATTAAGGCTTTTCGTTATAAATTTATGATATTATTATTTATGATAGAAATATAAAGTATTAAATCTGGAGTCTTTTATTATATTATTTAATTATATTATTTTATATTTCATATTATTTCATATTATTTCAGTTATAATTGCAATGCAATTCTAGCTTATTCGATAAGGCTGCTTATGCCGCAATTAAAGAGCAATTATAGAATTATATTTCTTACGCCTTCTCGAAAATTTCTGCACTTCTGTCTATCAGCAACTGTCCGGGAAAGCACATGCATACAAGATGAGTAAATGCACCTACTGTTACGCAAATGTATCTTATAACTTCTTCTGTATGTCCTAGTTTATTGATAAGCTGCAACAATTATATTACACAAAACATAAATTATTCTAAAAAAAATTATTCTAAAATTATCGAGTCTTGTTTTAGATTATTTGATTAATTTAGAATTAATTCTCTTCCTTAATAAAAATTAAGATAAGGAGAAATCATTTATTATAATTTTTTAATTTTTTATATTATACATGTATGTATCTTTGTAATTAAACTTTGAATTCTGTTAAAGTAAACTGTATTTGAAGTGATAATTGAAAAATATGTGTTTTGTTTATTTTTTTCAAAATTCAATTTGCGAAAATTTTTTTTCAATTGTCTATAAATAGAAAATTTTTTGATGTCTCGACATTTTTAAAAAAATCTATTGCAAACTGGCCATTCTTCGTTGAAAGAATATTTGGCAGCTTTGAACATCTTGCTACGAAATATATTTTTCAATGGAAACATATGTATTTTTTTAATTCTTACCTGTAATCCAATTACGCTCATAATCAGCACATTCAGAGATAGAAGAATAAACATCGCGTGTGTGAATGTAGAATCTAGTATCCGAACATGTCTAAGAGAGATTGGGAATAATTTAATATTAAAAATCGAATAAAATAGTCTCATCGGTCAAGCAACTTTGTTAAAATCATTAGAATCGTTAATATGACTTTATTATCTATGATAAAATTACTCTAATGCGAGTTGATGTTTTCTCAAGCATATCATCAATTCATGATAGTCCTCATTTATAGAATCGTATCTTTCTATTGATAAATGATAGTGCGTTCTTGTGCGTATTTGTTCATTATCATCAGTCTTAACATCTGTCTGGCCAACAATATTTTCAAGACGGTGGCTTAGAAATAAAATGATGTAAATTAGGATAATCTATATCGACAAATTTTCTAAATATATATGTTAAGAGTAAAGAAAATTTCAGAAATATAATAAGTTTTTTTTTAATAAATTTAGAGGAACACGATATGTCAAGTAATTTTTTGATATCACTTACCTAATAGCTGTGAATAAACTGCAAGCATGTAACACACATATTATATACATAGTATCGATAGATAATACGATCCCGACAGTGATCACACTCGACATATAAGCATGAAATAAAATCGGATAATAATATTTATCTTTGTCCACTCTGTACTCGGCTTGATATACGTATTTCAATGGTCGTGATTCGTTCAATGGTATTACAATATCTAAGATTCTTGGACTTAATGGAATAAGTAAATACAGCACCAAAATTGTACAACAATATACTGTGAAAAAAGCATATATCGCTTACGAACTTTATATTGTATTAAAAATATTATATAAAAAAATAGAATTTTTTTATTATATTATTATATTATATTATTTTTAGTATTTTTAGTATTTTTATTTTTATCATATTATATTATGTATTTTTATTATGTGTTTTTTTATGTTATAATTTTGTAAATTAGAATTCATAAAATGAAAATCTCTGATTTAATTTGAATTTAATTTGCAACTTTTAAAGAGAAAAGAGAGAAAGAGAATTTATATTTAATTTATATGTAATATGTTTAATGATAAGATTGAATAGACTTATATTTAGCGTTTATTTTGTTTATAGCGCGCTACACATCGCAAAAACAGGGCAATTTCGTGACACATTGTATACATTGTATATGTATATCACATTATGTGTTGTGTTTCCACGCTCGTGTTGTCATTGGTGCGAGACAACAAAAAAAGGTAGCGGCGCGCTCTGCTCCATATGTCGTCACATTACTCCTTGATACGCGATCGCGACAAGTACTACGAGAAGCTACACGCAATTGTTCGTTATGATTTTCACAATTAACAGCATTAGTTTGCTTTTAATTAATTAGTGCTAATAATTTATCGCGTTTTTTTCGCGAGTGAACACGAGTGCCATAAAGGATATAAAACGTATAAGAAAAGGGGTCGAGAAATCATCAGACGAACAATTACAAGATGAGTACAATTTATAATATTAAAGTTGAATTTCTAAAAAAATGTTGCAAATTAGCTGTTAGCGAATATATCAATATATTATTAAAATTTTATGGATTTTACTCCTTTCCACGACAGATGTTAAGCTTACTCGAAAATATACCTATATTAAGATAATTTTAAAGCTATATTAAGATAATTTTAAAGTTATGTTAATCTATTTTAAAATGTGTCTAAAGATGATTTGTGATTACATTATTGATTTTATTACATTTCGTGATTAAGTATGTAGGATATATTAAACATATCGATAATAATAATTATCTAAAACTTATTTGATGCCTTCTGAGCATATCAGTGACATGTGTTAATTTTGATAGCTTTGACGAAAAATCGTAAAGTTTTTGGCTGAGTTTCTAGATTACAAAATTACCATGTAATTTTCCATTGTTTTCTAAAAATTAATATATGAATAATGATTGTGCTCAGATTACTCAAAATGGACCACAAATTCTTTCGAATAGGAAGTGTTTTTTAATTACACTAAAAAGCCAAAATATCAACTTTGCCATAATGTTACGTGAATTTCTTTTCCGATTGTTATTTAAAAGTATTATTCATTACCTGCGTAATATTTCGTCACTTTTCGGCCGATATTAGCATAATATTTCAAAATATAACGTTCAGATTCACTATTAAAAATACTCCAATGTTCGTTCATGAGTCGCAATAAATGTCGAAACTGATGAACGTTATAAAAAGAAAAAATTAACAGCAAATATATACACATTGTTAATATGTATTTAAAAATTTACCTTATCATTATTTACAACGATATTAATCAATTTTGTACTGGCACCAACAATGGGAGTGATGATAATTACACTTTCGACAGCTATATCTACATTACCCCAGGTATCATGTAATAAAATTATCTATGAATCAAAGATACATCGATCAACAATAAAATAAATATGTAAAAAAATACCTAATAAATGTATATTTTTATTTGGAAACTTGATATATTACTTAATTAATTTGATTTACCAACGAGTCTGCATTATTAGTGCGATACGTTACCTCAGTTGCGATGACGGAATATTGTACTATTGTTAAGAAACACGGTAACAAAATCTTGAGTACTTTATGCTGATACGGCCAAGCACCAATTCGCGACAAGAAGAATTTATTTATGAAATAGTAGTCTTCCATCTCCGCATGCATTGTGTCGTAGGCAGTTCTTGTGCGAATATCTTGTCGCGAATCGGCTTTCTTTTTATTAAATATCCGACATATGAGGAAGAAATGACGTGGACAACAAAAACAATATAGTTACGATAATACCGGATTGTCAAACATTGTACACGAGTCGTGAAAGGTATATATTTAATTAATCGATATGAGATGTCATCCCTGTATTTTAGCAATTTACAGAAGATCTTGAGTGTTTCAGCTAGAAATTGCAAGCTGTCTATGAGATGATAGAGAGATACTCATTGTCAGAAATTTTCTCAGCAAAAAAAGATATAGTCGCCTCAGATAAGTGCGCGAAGGAAAAAATCGAATAATTTTAAATTATTTCAACTTGTCCTTAAAGCACACATTTTAAAGCACAGATATTTTTTGTTGTCTATTTTTTACAGGTTAGCTTGTTACTTAATATTTATTATATAATATTCTATTTATATTTATAATATACAAGGTGTCTTAAAATTGGATATATTTTTAATAACAGATTCTCTGCAGAATAACAAATTCTTTTAAATCTGGGAATCATTTTTCCTTGGTGAAAATATTAATGCGTTAATTTGGGTTATAAATAATTGAAAAAGAATGATTTTTCGAAGAAACGTTTCTCAAACTAAATTTTGTCGATTTAAAAAATTAACAAGACTACCTTTCACAGTTAATTTCTAGTGGAATTTATTTTAAGAATCCAGTGGTCTTGGGGCACTCTTCATAATTTTTATCGATTACTCGATCTTTAATAATTTACGTCATCTTCCATGAAAATACGAGAATTAAAAAATATATGATATATTTTTGCAAAACACATTTTGTACATCACGTTAATTCATTAAAAAGATAGTAAAGCTTCGATAAGTAAAATTTCAATACATAAAATTACAAAACATTTTATACATAATTTTAAGAATATTTAAAAATTTATTTCCATTTATTTCTATCAGTATAATGCTACAAAAAATATTTTATTAGAATAAGTGTACGGCTAGCGTAATTATTTTAAAGAGGAGAATGTCATGAAGTAAGACATAGCAGTCTGTACCACCTTAAAAGGGAAACATCACTATTTTAGTGCGACATGCTATAAAAACGAAGCCTTATAAACGAAGCGTTATAAATATATAGTTTGTAACACACACACACACACACACACACACACACACACACACACACACACACACACACACACAGCTCTTACCATGCTATAATTCGCCATTGACATCACATATATTTTACCGGCACTTAACGTGCACGCTACGTTACTTCTGTAGAGCAATATCCGGAACAGTCTTTTGCTTTCTAAAGAAAATGTATACCAATGCGATCTACAACTGAGAGATTTTTTTGATTAAGATAGAGCTATTGAATTTTCTACATATTAATATATACGGTACCGGCCATATATCATCTTTATGTTTTTTGAGGATAACTTAATTCACAGTGCATATGTTTCTATCTAGTCACATGTTTTAATAGTAAATATATAGGTTACTAAACAATAGACTTTTCACTCAATAATAAGAAAACTTAAGAAAACTAAATAATAAGCAACGTAAGAAAAATTAATTAAATATGTGCACTTTTTTAAATTAATTATCCTCAAAAAACATAAAGGTTATATTTTTGGCTGGTATTGTGTGTATATATATATATATATATATATATATATATATATATATATATATATATTAATAATATATAGTGTGTTCTATAATTATCGAATGTCTTCATAATAGCTTTCTAGCTAATCTGGATTTTTTGTTAATGAAAGAGATTATTTTTTGCCAATTTTTTCCATTTTTGTTAATTAAGTTTCAAATTTTAAAAATTTTTATCAAAGTAAACTTTGCCTGAAATTAATTGAATAATGTAATTTTGTTAACGTCATAAGTTATGACAAATTCTTCTTTTACAATCGCTTATAATTCGGAAATTAATGATGTTTAGACATTTTTGATTAAGAAAAAATTGCCTCCGAATTGATTAATGATTTACTATTAAAAAGGTATCCGATGGTTTTATCGCATTAAGTAAATTAAAATATATAAATATATATTTTATGTTAATATAGTTTTTCTAATAAGAAATATCTTAAAAGTGCAATATTTTAAGATACAAAGTTTGACAGGTCAGAAAATGCAAGGGTTACTATATACCATTGAAAATTTTGTTATCTAGCAAAAAATAAAAAAATACAAAATCATAAAATATTTAATAACTGTTGTAAATACTATATTTTATATATATTAAATATTTATAGTATTCACACAACATACATATATAGTTTCCTAATGATATTTTTCTTAAATTTTCTATCTATCAAATAATTTATTCTATTATTTTTACGCTTTATCAAATATTTTCATGCTGTGATCCATCAATCTCTGCCCCGGCAAAGACATCCACAAAAGATGGAAAAATGCTCCTGCGCACAAGGAGACGTATCTAATTAAATCCTCGGTACTATCAAGATTAGTTATTACCTAAATAAATATAATTACTATAAAAAAATGCAACACTGTATACTCTGATAAAAAAATAAATCTTTCATCTCTTCTTCTTTAAAACACTTAATTATATACTTGCTTGAATTCCTATAAGGCTCAAGGCGAGCATATTACATGACAGTTGGATACCTGTCGATAACATGAACGAAGATTCCAATAAGCGGGCATATCTGACGATGAAGATATAATTTAGGAATATATTCGATAGTTTCTTGCGAAACTCTTTTTTGCGAATCAACTTCTAGGTAAGTTAATAC
This sequence comes from Camponotus vicinus, assembly GCF_025532165.1. NCBI lineage: Eukaryota > Metazoa > Arthropoda > Insecta > Hymenoptera > Formicidae > Camponotus > Camponotus vicinus. Next base: position 7,766,227 of record NW_028141949.1, read on the forward strand.
AGGGTGTATCTGGAATGATGCACTAAACTTTAGGAGCGTATTCTAGAGGTCAAAATAAGACTTTTTTTTCCTATGAACATGGGTCCGCAAATGAACCCCCCTCCGAGCTAGAGGCCCCTAAAGTTTGGGGAAAAAATTAAAAATTGGCTGTATTTCAGAAAAAAAAAGGTTTTGACGTTACCTGTCACCCTCTTGAGAGATAAATAAATTTGCGTTGCGGGTGTTTGGTCAATTTCACATATTTTCGAATTTTAGCTCGGAGGGGGGGTTCATTTGCAGACCCATGTTCATAAGAGAAAAAAGTCTTATTTTGACCTCTAGAATACGCTCCTAAAGTTTAGTCCATCATTTCAGATACACCCTGTATAGCTTCATGTGAGCGCATGCGATGACATATATTGCAATAATTAAAAAAGCAGTACAAACTGTATTGCCAGTTGATGTTTTCGCAAACAGATGACTAATTCGCGATAAACTCTCTGCTGATTGACATAAATATCGTCGACTTCCATGTCTCGACATTTTCTTTCTTCATTATCCGTAAGATAGTTCGTCTGACTGAGTTCGTATTCTTTCGAAACTATATGTTCTAATCGATATCTAAAACAAATATTAAATTTCAACAGAGATTCAGGTTTTTTCGAGAATTATATTACGATTATACAAAAAAAAAAACAATTCTTTAACAACATAATAGGTATTAAACTTTCAAAAATTTCTCTATCGAAGTATTTTTCAGTACACCCTAACAATATTATTTATATAAACATAGAATTCTAAGTATGAAAATTATCAGCTTGCGTATTTTAATATTAATAATATAATATTAATAATATAATAATAAATATTAGTAATTTTAATATTATTATAATATTAATATAATATGAAAATTATCACCTTACGTATAATTTTAATATTATTATAATAATATTATTTTATTGCACCGTGGTAAATATTAAAATCGTATTTACCCGATGGCTGCAAATAAACTGCAGCCATGTTGCACGTACGCTATGTAAGTAGTGTCTGCGCACACCACAATCGACATGACCCCTATAACCGCCACATACGAATGGAACAAGATGAGATAATAGTACTTCTCTCGATCTATGCGATACTCGACTTCGAACAGAAACTTTCGCGGACGACTCTCATTGAGAGGCATCATAATGTCCAGAATCTGCGGCGACATTGGCATTAGCAGGTACAATATCGTCGACACATAAACGTAAACTGTGAACAACGATTGGCACTGTGCATCGTTCGACTTATATAATATTTACAATGGCAGCTGTTTGCATGAATAAAATTTGCATAAATAAATTTATGATTTTTAATATAATTGAATAAAAGTGCTAAGGGAGACTGCCTTACTTGCGTAAAATAATACCACTTTTCTACCGAATATAACGTAATTCTGTAAGATCTCGACGTCCGTAGAACTGTTAAACACTTGCCAATGATATTCGATTAGAGAAAATAGGTACCGCATCTAGATGATTTATATAGAAAAGTAAAGAAAAAATTTATATATGATGTAATGACTACTTGTGCGCACGTGTACCTCATTAATTCTAAAGCTGAGATTGAATAGCTTTGTAAAACAGGCAAGTACAATTATAGACGAAATTATACATTCAACTGCAATATCGACATCACCCCAAGTATCAAACATTCGTATCATCTGGGAAAATGAGACGTAAGAATTCAAATATCTCTCTTGGAGAAATGATTATATGATAATTATATAGTTATTATAGTAATATAATTATATATATTATAATAGTAGGGGAGACCGGGGACAAAAATAACATTTTTTGTATTATAGGTCACTAATTAATTATCGTTAGAGATATAAAAAAAAAAGATTATATGTTAAAAAACTCCATTTATTGCTCTATTATTATACCTATGTTTCAATCTCAAATGATAGATATTTAAAGAGCTACTACAGCTTTTCGCAAGTACGTTGATTGTTACTTTTATCCTGGGGGCCTGGGACGAAAGTAACATAGTCTGGGGATAAAAGTACCAGTTCTTATTTTCGGGAAAATAAAATAAATATGACTTTTTTCAATTTAAGGCAACTTTTATTATAATCTTTTATTAAGCAAGATAACTTTTATTATAAATTTGTATTATATTATATTAAAATAAAAAATAAAATAAATATTTATTTTTATCATCTTTGAAAAACTTAAAAGAAATAATCTTCGTTAAGCAAAATAATTATAAGTAATATCATAAAATAATTATACTTAATCACACCAGTTTTGTACTTTTTTAAGTCTAAATAATAGTTTAATTCTAAATAATAATGTAAAAATTTTATGATAACTACTTATACAAAAGAGATTGGTATCTATTCCGAATCACAATTATGGCATACGTAATAAGAATCGCCTTTGGTACAGTTATTATGGGACCAGCCCTTATACTTTAAGCATTGAAACATGTTACTTTCGTCCACAGAGTGTCGTGTTACTTTCGTCCCCAAACACATTTTTTAGAATAAAAGCATTATAACCTAAATATGATGCAAGACTTAGCCAAATCAACTATAAAAACTTATGAATATATTTTAGAAGAATACACCGGCAAATAATTACGTCAATATATACACTTTAATTAGGCATAGATACAAAAAAACTAAAACAAAAAATACTTAGGTGAATAATGCAAATACACTAATTTCACTCGTGCATGTGCAACCGGCGCGATCGTTCTACAACAATTAGCTGAAAAGGAAGAGAATCGGGGCGTACGCGTTTGACTATATAGTATAAATTATTCAACATATTGTGTAGTTTAGTAGGAGGCTTGTTACTTTCATGACGCTGTTACTTTTCCCCGGTCTCCCCTATATTATAATAGTAATGTAATAAAATTGCAATATTTTTTTCCGATGATAATTGATAGCTAATATTTTTAAAAAATTAGCTGAAACTAGGGAAATTTATAAACTAGGGAAAGTCTCGATATGATTGATTTACTCTTATATCGATAATATTTTTACAAGCATAGATTCAGAACAAATCTATCATGAAAAGATGTATGAAAAAGACATACATATCACGAACAGTGAGATCGATTAATTACCTCTGCTGCAACATAGCTGATGTCGATGAACGCTAGCGCGGTTGGTATTAATATCCTCATGGTCCTATTTTGATAAGGCCAAGTGCCGATTTGCGACATAAAAGTCTTGTTAACACGATAGTAACGCAGTATATCCGGTTGCATGGTGTATCTATCCGTCGCGATGGACGATCGGTAAATGATATAACGAGCGAATATTTTATACAGGATGTATTGTAGTACTAAAGATGTATAGTAAAAATACGAGATGGATATTTATCATAATGTCACGTTGTCAGTTATACTATTCGTCAGGTACCTATTTCTTTAACGTAACGGTCGTGTTATCGATCTGAAAGTGCAAATGATTGACAAGTTCTCAATGCGACAGTTTAATTGAAGATTTCGATAAAGGAATAAAGACCAAGTTTCGTGCTGTCATATTTTGAAAAAACGAGGAAAAAAATATATCAGAAATATAGTAAATAATTGTCTTCCTCTATGCAATGTACAAGTTGTTCAGTTTGCAACCACTGTGATATAATCTTCTTACTTCATATTTATATATACAATAAGATAAAACAAAAATATATACAATATATAATATAAAGAAATAATGTAAAAAAGTTCAAATTTCAATTAGACAATAATTTCAATTATAAGAAAAAAATATATAGTATATATATGTATATAAAATTTTTATGTCATATTATTTTTATTTATATTGCATGATTTTATATTGCTTCTTTCTCCATTTATTTACCTATATTGTAAGATTTTCAATTATTTAAATCAATGCTTATGTAAGAATCATGAAACACCATAAGGTAATAATTGTATATACATATATGTTAAATATATCAATTTAAATACGTTAACATAAATATTGAATAAATTAATAAATATTTTATTTAATTAATATTGTTTATTATATGAAATTACGTAAGGCGTTCATTACAAATACTTATAATGAAATAAGCTTGCAATGAAATCTTTAATATATAGATCAGTGCTGTCAATTATTTGCAACTTTCGACCGGATTTCTTAGTTCACGCCTACCGCTCTCCTCTCACCGCGCGCGCCTTAGCAACCACGCCGCCGAACGCTCGTAACTAAGGAGGACTAGAGTCTAGTGGAATAGGCCTACTAGGGAAACCATTTAAAAAAAAACGCATCAACAATAGTACCTCATGGGTAATGTGAAAACCTATTCTCCTTATTATATTATTTATATAATTTTTTATATATTATATTTTATGTAATTTTATTATTATTATTATTTATATAATTTATTTATGTAATTTTTTATATATTATTTTTTATATAATTTTATTATTATTATTTATATAATTTATTTATATAATTTTTTATATATTATTTTTTATATAATTTTATTATTATTATTTATATAATTTATTTATATAATTTTTATATATTATTTTTTATATAATTTTTTGTTATTAGATCGCTACATTACATTTGTGACGCGCACGTGCCTGAGGTTACCGCCGCGCTCCTTAGTTACGAGCGTTCGGCGGCGCGGTTGCTAAGGCGCGCGCGGTGAGAGGAGAGCGGTAGGCGTGAACTAAGAAATCCGGCCGAAAGTTGCAAATAATTGACAGCACTGATATAGATAAACTTATCGATAGATATATTTATCGAGAGAATGCTAAAATTGTGAAGTAAAATCGCCGTCCACACTTTCTAAAAACAAAAGGATATAGGTAATCAAATTGTATAAATATAAATATAATATAAATTTAAATGTAAGATTCGAAACACAACGATACGAATTTGATTGCGATCGTATCTAATTTTTCAGATATTATATAATAGTTTTCTCAAGCCACTGACTTGCACAATATACGCGATGTCTTATTAGTTTAATTCGTTTGATATCCCATATAGGATTTTACTAACGGTCCTATTCTGGCCCAAAATTGGTTGCCAAGTCACCAATATTGGCGCGATAATGGCGCCTATAACTGGCCCAGCAATGGGACTTCTCTGGAATGATAACTTCGGTCCAGCAATAGGTAACAATGTACGGCCAAACATGGTAACCAATGATGGGCCATTAATAGTCAATATATCTTGCCAATATTAAGCCATTAATGGTCAATATATCTTGCCAATATTTTGCCATTAATGGCTAATCTATTATGCCAATACTTGGCTAATAATATCGTTCTTACGATGCTCGACTTAGCCAAATTATTTTTTTTTTATTGCTCTACCGTGTTAATACATTTTTACAAATATACATTTATCAAAATATATTTTACTAAAAATTTTTTCCCTTTTTATTAAGAATACTTATATATAATTATTATATGTTAATGTATTTTTAATAAAAATTCGAAAAATATCCAATAAACTATTTTATAAGTATATATTTATAATAATTTATTTCTGCAACAAAGCAATAAAAAACATTTACTCGGACTCAAGCGATTGCTGCAAAATTCCTGCGAAAAAAAAGATATGCTGTGCGACAACGAATTTAGAGCGGTTACGGACTGCGCAGAGGATTTCTTTCGTTGGCTATTTTATATCCGCCAAGTTTCTAGAATTTTCTGACAAATTTGAAAATGCCAGGCATGGGCGAATACAGTAAGCCAAGTATTGGCCAATCATTGGTCACCGTATATCGGGCCAAGCATTGGCGTTGTAGCAAAGTGTAGTTTTCTTATGTAAATGGCACCCAATTATTCCCCAAGCATGGGCCAACATAGAATACCAAGTATCGACTAATCATCGGTTACCATATATCGGGCCAAGCATTGGCCCTGTTGTCAAGTCTGGCTATTCCTATATGGGATAAGCACGTTATATCAAAATTATAAATATTTAAAAAGTCCATTTTTATATACAATGTATCCTAATAATCACATTTTTCATTCACGTATAATGTGACAATTGTCTCTAGAGTGATTAAATGTTTAAATAATTAAAAATAAAATTATGGAAGTATTTAATTTCTTCTTCCCGTTAAAAGAAGGAGAAAAAAGAAATGTAAGCTAATGTTAATTAAATTAATGTTAATTTTACAAAATATTACTTATATATAATATATTATAATATTATAACATTATAGTATATATTGTTAATTTAAAATTCAATTTTTATAACATATAAAATATATTATGAATTTAAAATTTAATTTTTCTAGTGGAACTTTTAAGATCAATTATTAGACAATAAAACGTACAAAATATTTTTTCATCTTTATATATCTTTATTTTAATGAATCTTTTTCATTTTAAAAACATCTATTATGTATAAATAATCTAAATATACAGGGTGTCCCATTTTATTTTTGTCAGTCAAATATCTCGATATTACTTAGAGTTAGAAAAAAATGTTTCAAACAAAAGTTGTATGGCTTGAAGGCGAACACCTCCACCGGCACTTATTTGGTCAGCGAGCGACCTTTTCAAAGATCCTCCATGGCAATCGGCATTGCATCCATCGAGTAAGATACCAACATCGCTCTGGAGTCGCATATCACTGTGTTAAAAAGCAGCATTAGGTGTAAGGTCTGGTTAGCTCAGTGGTCTAGAGCAGTTGCCCGGAAAGCGAAAGACTCGGGTTCGATTCCCGATCCAACCACTTGCACCTCACATATTTTTCTAGTCTGCGAATATTGTTTTCTAGCAATTATTCGTTGGGCTGAAAAATGTGTGAATGCTCTCTCCACAGAATATGCGTCGATGCCGTTGCCACGGATGGATTCTGTCGCTCGTTGATCAAATGGGTGTATAGACACGTGTATTTGTTATTCAAAGTATTCCCCTTCCGCATCTATACACTTTTCACAGCGACTCAATAGCGATTCAAATGAGAACAAATTCCACATTATTTCAAGGACTTTCTGGATTTGAGAGGGAAATTGTCTTCTTGATTTGAAAAAAAATGTAATTTGCAATTAACAATTACATTTTTTTTTCCAAACAATTATGTGTTTTCTTTACACCAATTGATTCCTCTCATTATTTTGTACATAAAAGTATTAAGGTAAAATAATCGAAATATGAATATTTTACAAGATATTTTACGGTTTATGTAAAATTAAGAAATGATTTCAAGCCTCATAACTCGGAAAGTACTTAATAAAAACTAACTTAATATATATATATAATATATATGATATATAAACTTAATATATATATATATAATTATAGTGTTTTGGAAAGCTCTTGAGATGAGCTACAAGAATATGCAAAAGCATATAGGGTGTCCCGTTGAAAAAGTTGGAGGTGACCTTCACGTAACCTTCAGGTGACTCTTCAAGGTCAAACTAATGGCACCATCTTATGTCCCCTTCGAAACCATACAACTTTTGTCTGAAACATTTTTTCGTATCTTTTAGACTTTACGAGATATTTCGATGGCAAAGTTAAAATAGAACACCCTGTATATATATATATATATATATATATATATATATATATATATATATATATATATGTATATTTTATCTTGAAAATATTTAAAACAGTGAAATAAATAAATAATAAATAAATAATTGAAATATTGCAGTTAAAATTAATAAATCTATTCTTCTTCTCATAATAAAATACGATATTCTTTTCAATAGGAATATTTTATATTTATAACAAAAATTATTAATTGTCGCTATTTTGCATCTGTCAGTTAATTAAAATGTCAAATGATTAATCAATAAAAATGTAACATAATTAAATTAAATAAATATCTGTATTTTGTCTTCATCCATTCATATTTGCTCACTTCTATTATAATTTATAACTTCCATGAGTGTTGTCAATTTATAAAATGAAGCATTCATTTTTAAATTTTCACTAAATTTTAAACTTCTATACGATATAATAGCATTACACATAAATCTCATCGAAAAAAACAAATATATTTTTTATGCAATCGAATTCAATAATAATGTTATATTAATGACAAATTTCCAATGTAATAACATATATGTTATTTCTTGTGTTCACGATATTGCTTCGAGCACGAAACAGATATTGTCTTTGCATATGTTGTACAAATGAATTCGCAAATCATTCAAGCAATAGAATATGCTATTGCTGTGAAAGAGTCAATTATCTATCTAACAAAGTATTACGGTGAAAAGCAACGATAAAGAAGGTTGTAGTGTGTGCAAATAATTACGCGCTATGCTACGATGACGTAATTACAGCCGTGCACAAGGAATTGTTAATAATGTCCCTATGCGTCACTTAATAGACAACATTCACAAGATATCGTTTGATAGTTTGCGCTCTTAGTATTTCTGAACATGATCGAGGGAAGGGATATTTGGCAAAGTCGATATTACGCTATTCCTAGATTCTACATGACTTTAGCAGGATTATGGCCATATCATTCGATTCGCAATAGATATCTACATTTTGTGCCGATATTTACGATCTGTTTTGTTATTTTCATACCTCAGGCATGATTAAACATATATTAATTAGATAATATTTTATTAAATTTCAAGACACAGTTTTTACTTGTGTATAAAAATTGATATGTGTTATATAAATTTTTTTATATATTTTATATATTTTTATGAACAAATTTGCAGTCTTAGAAAGCATTTAAAATGCTGTTTTCATATCAGCAATTTTGTACAATATACATACACGGTGAGTCATTTTAATCTATAATCCCAATTACCTCGTTGGCAAAGCATGACAGAGAAAAAATTTTCCCACAAAAGTTGTTTGTTTCTTTGGGGGCCATAAGATGGTATCATTGGTTTGACCTTGAAGAGTTATTTGAAGGTCACATGAAGGTCACCTCCAATTTCTTAAATGGAACCTATTATTTGTCATTGCATATTCTTGTAGCTTATCTCGAGAGCTTTCCGAAACACTATAATTAAGTACCTTTTCGTTAAGTACTTTTTGAGTTATGAGGCTTGAAATAATTTCTTAATTTTACATAAACCGTAAAATATCTTGTAAAATATTCATTTTTCGATTATCTTACCTTAATACTTTTATGTACAAAATAATGAGAGGAATCAATTGGTGTAAAGAAAACACATAGTCGTTTAAGAAAAAATATGGAATTGTTAATTGCAAATTACATATTTTTTCTTCAAAACAACTATGTGTTTTCTTTACACCAGTTGATTCCTCTCATTATTTTGTACGTAAAAGTATTAAGGTAAGATAATCGAAAAATGAATATTTTACAAGATATTTTACGGTTTATGTAAAATTAAGAAATTATTTCAAGCCTCATAACTCAAAAAGTACTTAACGAAAAGGTACTTAATTATAGTGTTTTGGAAAGCTCTCGAGATAAGCTACAAGAATATGTAATGAGAAAATGTAGGTTCCATTTAAGAAATTGAAGGTGACCTTCACGTGACCTTCAAATGACTCTTCAAGGGCAAACCAATGGTGCCTTCTTATGGCCCTTAAAGAAACAAACAACTTTTGTGGGAAAATTTTTTCTCTGTCATGCTTTGCCAACGAGATAATTGGGATTATAGATTAAAATGACTCACCGTGTATATATATATATTTTTTCGCGATATATATAATGTATTTTTTTATTACACATATCTACACATGTTTTTTTTATATATTTTTTATGCAAATATTTCAAAATTCAATTTGTAAACATATACAAGAGATTATTATATTACTATTAATATCTTGTAACATTTTGATATCTCAATATTTTATAATACAGTTATTATATATGCACATTGCATTGACGGATCTCGATGATCTCTTCGAATGTATTCCAACAATGTTGATCACGATAATATTTAGTTTTAAATTAGCGAGCTTTATGGCAAATAGTAAGAAAGTAAGTATCGATAATTTACAATTTCATTAGCGGGATTAATTTGTATAATCAAATTTATTATATAATTTGTAATCAAATTATATATAATTTAATTATTATATAATTTGTAAATTATTATATAATTTGTAATCAAATTTATTATATAATATTAATATAATTATAATCAAATTTATTATATAATTTGTAATCAAATTTATTATATAATTTGTAATCAAATTTATTATATAATATTAATATAATTATAATCAAATTTATTATATAATTTGTAATCAAATTTATTATATAATTACTATTTAATAATAATAAATAATAACAAAATCGTCCAAAATATCCTTGTTTTATATTTATAGATAAAAAGCTGTCTTAAAACGATAGAGAACGATTGGTTGTCATTAAATACGGATAACGAGAAGGCTATTCTGCAACGACAGACTGCATACGGCCGATATCTGACGATATTTTACGCAAGTATGTTGTAAAAAGACGTAAATTTTGGCGGGAAATTTTCGGCGAGAGATAGAAAAGAAATTTTTTCCCATAATTTGATCGATTTTTTAAAGCGATTCTCTCTGTAATGCATATATTTCTAGTCTTTATGCAGCTGACAGGATTCCTCTACATACTCAAGTCGGTTGTATTGATAATGATAGATGATACCTCAAATTCGACCAAACTGGCCGTAACGAAATTACCATTTCGCGTGGAATACGGCCACAAAATAGATCAATATTTCTATTTGATATTGACCCATAATTATCTAACTGTTTTCTCTCATGTGACCGCTACAGTCGCGACTGATACCTTCTACTTTATCCTGATCCAACATGCCTGCGGGATGTTTTCGGTTGTCGGGTAAGATAATCATATTCGAGAATGACATTTCACGAGAATTAAGATAATTTTCACAAAAGTGTGACTAATGTTAAAAGCATATTATTGTTTTTCAAGATTGAGTTTCGATCTTTCTGATTCTTTTTTTTGACATTGACGATTTTATAAAATTTTTATAAAATTAATTTTTATAAAATTATATTTTTATAAAATTATTTATATTATAAATTATAAAATTAGATTTTTATAAAATTATCCGAGATCTGAAAATAAAAAATGTTCCAAGAGTGTTATTATTTTAGCGATTTCCAGACATTCGTTGGAACGTATTGGCAAAGATAGCAATAACAGTTTCGATTTAAAGCCCGACAAGATCAATGATGTTAATTACTATAAGGTTCTGGATTGTTTACGCAAGCATCTGCACGTGATAGAGTGCGTATTATAATGTATAACGAAACTATATTCAATCGTAATTATTTTTCATATTTCATTTGACCACATTAAGTTTTGCGATTTAGCAGATTCGCGGAATTAATCGAGTCTACGTTCGCGGATATACTTCTGATCAGTATTAGTCTAAATATGATTGGTGGCAGCATATGCGGTATACAGGTGTGCATCAAATTCTCTACGATGAAGCAAAAAGAATTTTTTTTAATTTAGCGCAGACACTTAGCCTTGAAATTATTGACGCACAACTCTTTTAATATAATTAATAATATAAAATTATTTTAAAATTATTTTAAAATTATTTTAAAATTATTTTAAAATTATTTTAAAATTATTTTAAAATTATTTTAAAATTATTTTAAAATTGTTTTAAAATTATTTTAAAATTGTTTTAAAATTGTTTTAAAATTGTTTTAAAATTGTTTTAAAATTAATTTAAAATTGTTTTAAAATTATTTTAAAATTGTTTTAAAATTATTTTAAAATAAAATTTGCTTTTTCCAGGTGTTGATAAATTTAAATGACGCAAAAGATATAATAGCACCTCTCGCTATTTACGTCGCTCAACTTACTCATATGTTCCTACAATTTTGGCAGGCTCAATTTTTACTTGATTACAGTGTTCTTCCGTATGAGTCAATGTAAGAAATCATTTTTCTAAACTGAATCAAAAGCATTTGTGTCATCTTCTGGAACGCTATCGTTCGATTATAAGTGTAGCAAATGTGCAAACGAATATTTTCAATTTTTATCTGCATATTAATCGTGTCTTTTGTTTCAGTTGCAAGGCGAATTGGTATTATACCTCGGAGAGATGTAGAAAACTTCTACTTTTGATCATGAACAGAACAATATTACCGTGCAGAATTACTGCTGGCAGAGTGGTCACTTTATCCATCGAAAGTTTCGGCGTAGTAAGTAAAAATATTATTGTTTTTTTAACTTACTCTGCGACTGTAATATATTTAAGATCGATGATGGTGGATTTTCTCGTTTCTCCAAAGGTTCTGAAAACGTCGATGTCATATTTCACGATGCTGCGTTCCTTCCATTAACAATTTCAACGCGAGGAATCTGCTAAGAAAATTTTAAGAGTCACGTTTACATGCATCATAATAATTTTACGCGGCGATAGATTTAGATAGTTTTAATTGTCAAAAATATACCGAAAATATACGATGAAAAAATTTTAGACCAACAAATTTCCTACCTTTTACCGCAATCGAAAATCATTGCACGTCATATCCATCGTCGGGACAGTTGATTCTTTTTTCTAAAAAATATTAAAATACTATAAAAATAGAATCTTCACAATTGCCATTTGAAAACTCAATTCGTTCAATACGAACAGTATATCGATTGCAAACAATGTAGCGAGACATAATTAATTCTGGAAAAGCCGAGGTCAAAAGACCAAAACGGCAAGAAGGAGAGGTGAGACACAGGGTTGTACTTTTGCGGGGAAATAATTGCGTATTAATTCTGTAATGACATAACTACTGTATAACGCGCGATCTCGCAAGTACTACGACACACAGGGAATTGATAATAACGTGCCTTGCCAAGTGGCGTTTACAAGGAATCATTGATAGTTCTTAGTTATTCTTGAAGATGACTGAGCGAAGAGACATTTGGCAAAATCGTTGTTACATAATTCCCAGAGTATATATGAGCTTGATAGGAATATGGCCCTATCATGCGTTTCGCGATAGATGCTTGCTCTTTGTGCCGATGTTTACATTCTCTCTCACCATCCTTGTGCCCCAGGTATCTGCAGTTTATCGATTTATTTCCAAAGGAAATTATAATTACACATTATTTTCTTTTCGTATATTTTATAATTATATATTAGCCATCTAAAAATAAATAATTATATATAATAACATTAATTTTGACGTAGCTATTGTACCTGCTAATCACCGCGACGAATCTTGACGATGTATTCTCGTGTACCCCGTCGATGTGGATCACCATAATATTTAGCTTCAAATTAGGGAGCCTGATGATAAACAATAAGAAAGTATGCGACAATCGCGCGTATGAATTCCATACGAAATGCGATCGATGCACGATAGATGTTAAGCTCTTAATTCATAAAGATAAATTGGAGCCTCGGAAAATATGCGTGCTTTTATTTCTAGTTGAAAACTTGCCTTGAGACAATAGAGGACGATTGGTCCTCGTTGAGTAGCGATGTGGAAAGAGCTGTTCTACAAAGACACAGTGCTTACGGGCAATATATCACGATGACATACGGAGGTACGTCTTTGAGAAGAGTAGAAATTTTAAAATGGAAGACTTTGTTTCGATTTCTGGTGATGTAACATACATACATATCGATTTCTACCCAGTCTTCATGCAGCTTGTGGGAGTTCTCCTCATATTGAAGTCGCTCTTGGTGATACTGATAGAAGATACGTCGGACGCGACGATAACTTCCCTGGCAGCGGAATCGAAGCTACCGTTTCGCGTGGAATACGGTGAAAAATTCGGCCGATACCTGTACCCGATGGCGATACACTGTTATCTAGCCGTATTCGCTCATATCAGCATCACAATCGCGGTCGACACCTTCTACATTGCTCTAGTTTGGCATGTGTGCGGGATGTTCGCGATTGTCGGGTAAGGATAAATCCGTAAGAATGACGATTATAAAATTGAGATACGATGTATATTCGTGTGTGAATTTCCGTAATACGTCTTTCGTCTTCAAATCTCGAGCTAGTCCGAATAGACTGCGACTGGTTTCGATCTCGCCAGGAGGAGCGTTATCATTTGAGCGGTTTCCAGAAACACGCTGGAACATATCGGCAAGGATAGCGACAACAATTTTGACCTGAAACCCGACAAGATCGTGGATGGCAATTACAGCAAAGCTCTGGAATGCTTACGCAAGCATCTGCATGTGATACAGTTGGGTTAACGTTAATGTTTTTGGACGTGAAGGTATCATATACAGGGTTTACCAAAAGTGTGGAAACCCCTTAATATTTCGAAAAATACGCATTTTTAAAAAAAATGTTTCATACAAAAGTTATAGGGTTTTATGTGGCGCATTACACAGCAACATTATTATGACCTCAAATAGCGTTGTCAAGGTTATGTGAAGGTCACCTCCAACTTTTTAAATGGGACACCCTATATGCTTTTGCATATTCTTGTAGCTTATCTCGAGAGCTTTCCAAAACACTATAATTAAGTTAGTTTTCATTAAGTACTTTCCGAGTTATGAGGCTTGAAGTCATTTCTTAATTTTACATAAACCATAAAATATCTAGTAAAATATTCATTTTTCGATTATCTTACCTTAATACTTTTATGTACAAAATAATGAGAGGAATCAATTGGTGTAAAGAAAAAACATAGTTGTTTTTAAAAAAAAATATGTAATTGTTAATTGCATTGCATTAAGGGGTTTCCACACTTTTGGTAAACCCTGTATATCGTCGTACATTTTGATTTCGTGCTTTCATAGATTCGCAGAGCTGATCGAGTCTACATTCTCGAACATATTCCTGGTCAGCGTTTGTCTGAACATGATTGGTGGCAGTATGATTGGTATACAGGTATATATATCAATTTTTATGTAAACTTTACGATAATATCTTCCGACGAAAAGATTTCTATAACATGCTAATAATTAATATTTGATAAAAATAACAGTTGCAATAAGTAATCGGACAGGATTCACAGATCCAAGATTTTCAAGGAAAGAGAATTTGGAAATAGGATGTAGTGAAACATATATTTCAGGTGATTTTGAATTTGAACGACGCGAAGGATATCGTAGGTCCCCTCGCCATCTATATCGCTCAACTCATTCACCTCTTCCTGCAGTTCTGGCCGGCTCAATTTCTGTTAGATTACAGTATCGTTCCTTACCAGTCAATGTAAGAATATGCTTCCTCTTTCAATTTAGTGTGTTTTAAATTATTTTAAGAATATATCAAGAGACACGATAGTGTCTTACGTCTTTATCATCTTCATCAACACACATGCACACAACACATAGACAGAAAAAACGTACAATTCCTACTCTCAGAAGATTACGCTAGCGATGCTATGCAATATTAATAACATGTGTCAATAGTGACATATGTCATTAACTGCATTTTGAGTAGTGACACGTAATAAAGTGCAAGTTAAATAATAAATAATTAAAATATTAATTAAAAATTGGCAAATAAGAGCCAATAAGGTATGATAATTGGAGCGCAAGATAAATAATAAATATCTGTTTTACAAGCTAAATATAAATATATATAATACAATAAAAATATACATATTATATATATATATATATATATATATATATATATATATATATATATATATACACTTATTCTATATATATTTTTATATAATTTGATTATATATTAAAAAAAATATATATATACAGGGCGGCCCACGTAAAGTGTTACAAATTTATATCTCGGAAACGAAGCAATTTAGAGAAAAATGTTTCAGACAAAAGTTGTATGGTTTCAAGGGGGACATAAGATGGTGCCATTAGTTTGACCTTCAAGAGTCACCTGAAGGTCACGTGAAGGTCACTTCCAACTTTTTAAATAGGATACCCTATATGCTTTTGCATATTTTTGTAGCTCATCTCGAGAACTTTCCAAAACACTATAATTAAGTTAGTTTTCATTAAGTACTTTCCGAGTTATGAGGCTTGAAATCATTTCTTAATTTTACATAAACCGTAAAATATCTTATAAAATATTCATTTTTCGATTATCTTACCTTAATACTTTTATGTACAAAATAATGAGAGGAATCAATTGGTGTAAAGAAAACACAAAATTGTTTCGAAAAAAAAATGTAATTTGCAATTAACAATTACATTTTTCTTTTCGAAACAATTATGTAAAAGTATTAAGGTAAGATAATCGAAAAATGAATATTTTACTAGATATTTTATGATTTATATAAAATTAAGAAATTATTTCAAGCCTTATAACTCGAAAAGTACTTGATGAAAAAATACTTTATTATAGTGTTTTGGAAAGCTCTCGACATAAGCTATAAGAATATGCAATAAAAAATAGGTGGTTCCATTTAAGAAATTAAAGGTCTCCTTGACCTCACCTTAACGATGCCATCCAAGGTCAAACCAATGACACCATCTTATGTTCCCCTCAAAACCATACAATTTTTGTCGAAAACGTTTTTCTCTAAAATGCTTAGTTTTTGAAAGAAAAGGGGTGTACGGGTGGTCTAGGACACCCTGTATATATATGTATATACATATGTATGTACAAGTCTTGTACAAATTTTTATCCTTAGTTGGTACAATTTTTATATCACTATTTTTGTAGACAAGACGACAGTTAGATACAATTATTACATATTACAATAAAATTATATAATTCTTACTGCTATATTTCTTTATACTTACGATCATTTAAAATCTTGATTTTCATGTTTTTTAGTCACCAACTACAACGCGATAACTGCGAGACTAAATTCCTAATTTTTATTTCTTTTTTCTTATTCAGAATTGACATTGATCTTTCGAATTGTAGTTGCAGGTCAAATTGGTATTACACTTCGAAGAGATGTCGAAAACTTCTTTTCTTAATCATGAATAGAAGCGTGTTACCGTGTAGAATTACTGCTGGCAAGATCGTAGCTTTATCCATTGAAAGCTTTGGCGCGGTAAGTAAAATTATACTATTGCTCTCTGTTAATACAGACACTATTTTAATATAATATATTAATATTATATAAATATAATATTTTATTATAATAAAAAATTATAATAAAATTATAATATTATAATATTATAATATTATAATATTTTAAGAAGATTATAATATTTTAAGAAGATAATTAGCGATGGTTTTATTCTTTGAAGGTTCTCAAAACATCGATGTCTTACTTCACGATGCTGCGCTCCTTCAATTGATTATACCAACATCATGTGTGCAATCCAGCAGCTTGTTAATTAAATTTTAAAATTTACGCGAGATTATTACTATCATGACAGAGTTTCTATCAATTTGGAATTAATTTAAAAATATCGAAAATATATTATAGTATATGGAAGGTTTTAATTAAATTTCAAAACTCATACCTTTCACTGCAAATTCATAATAATAGTTCAGGAAACACTTGCGTGTTCTGTTTTCACGACTTAATTGTTTAAGGACGAAATCTTTGCTAATTAGAAATTCAGTTTGTTCAGTTCTCAAAACGGCTGCAAGGCTTTAGACGAGTAATAGTAACGAAGAGGAGGAGAAAGAAGAGGGCACGATATGGGAGAATAATTGCGCGTTCATTATTATAATGACAGGAGGGATATACGTGTCATATACCCGCCGCAACACAAGGAATTGTTAATAATGTCTCCGCGCGTTTCTCACACTGAATTCACAAACAATCGTTGAATGTTTGTCTAGTATTCCCGACGATGACCACCGCACAAAGAAGCATTTGGCAAAGTCGCTATTATATGGTAGTGAGGATGTACATGACGTTGGTGGGAATATGGCCATATAACACGATCGGCACTAGGTATCTGCGTTTCGTGACAACGTTAACGTTCTCCATCGGTATCGCTGTACCCCAGGTATTCCAATGCATCTCCAATATATCGCGTCCTCTCGAAGCATTTATTACACGTAAAGAATTTATTCAAGTCATCTCACGAAGAAATTAAAACTACATTTTTTCATTTCCTGATATTATCGATGTATTCCACAATACTGATTTAAAAATAGATTCTATATCTGCTAAACGCTTCGATCGACATTGATGATGTGTTCGAATCCGTGCCGTCAATATCAATCGCTATATTGTTCAGCTTAAAATTAGTGAACATGATGATACACAGTGAAAAAGTAGGTATATTGAGATTACGCGTGAACTCAGTGGTGCGATTAACATCACGTAATTACTTGACGAAATTCAATACAAGGAAAAAAATACTTATATTTATAGGTAAAAGTCTGTTTTAAAACGATGGAGGAGGACTGGCTATCGCTGAAGACGGATGTCGAAAAGGCTATTTTGCGACAACACACCGAATACGGACAATATATGTCGACTTTGTATGCGAGTACGTATTAATAAAATTATTCATGAGGATTTTGCAATTTATCAATTGCAATTTATCAATTGATAAGATTACATTTTTTGGAAAGACGCCTTTTGTGTCCTACAGAGATATGATTTATTTTTAATTAAATGCTTCAATATTGAGTATAAAAATATCTAGAAAAAATATGAAAAAATATGAAGAAATTCACAGAAAATTTTCTTTCCTTGTTCTCGTCTTTTTATATTGCACATATATTCTCTTTAAAAGAATGCTTTTGATGTATTTAATATATCATGGTAACTTTAATTATTTATTAAAGGGAGAATTCATTTATATATAGAATATATTATTCGTGTAAATTTTTAGTAATCATGCTTCTCCCGGCGTTGTTTCACTTACTTAAGCCTATCATCACGACGCTAATGAAAAACGATATCGAGAACATAACAAAATCATCGATATCAAGAGCATCGAAATTGCCCTTTCGCGTCGAATATGGCGAAAAATTGGATCAATATTTTTATTTAATAATGATCCACTGTTGTCTAGCTGTATTCGCTCATCTTGTCGTGACGGTCGCGGTTGATAGCTTTTATTATACTGTTATCCAGCATGCCTGCGGAATGTTTTCGATTATCGGGTAAAAATATCAGGCATATTAAGGATGACTTAAAATTTGAGATAAAAATATTTTCCCTCAACGCTTTTGTACGCTTTCAGACACATGCTGGAGAATATTGGTAAAAATGATGACGCCAATTTAGAGAAAAACAATATAAAAGACAACAATTACGCTATAGCACTGGAATGTTTACGTAGACATCTTCACGTATTAGAGTGACGTATTACGTGTTAATGACATAATCTGCTTGTCTCTCTCTTTTCCTTCTACTGTTAACCATTTTCTTAAGCAAATAATATCCTTTATAAAAATTGGTATTTTCGATTATATTATGTATAAATGCGTTAAGATTCGTGATTTTGCAGATTTGCCGGACTAATCGAGTCTATATTTACGAATATGTTTTTGTTAAGTGTAAGTTGTAATATGATGGTGGGCAGTTTATCTGGTATACAGGTATGAATCGGTATTTTTCTTTGCAGCAACCAAAGAAATTTTATAATTTAATTATGATCCATAGAGTTGATAAGAAGGCAGAAAGACAGTATTTCAATCTGCAATTTCGAGCAGATTTTTTTCGGGACATTGTTATATATACAGGGTGTCCCATTTTAAATAAGACCTCAAATATCTCCCAAATAATACGTTTTACAGAAAAATGTTTCAGACAAAAGTTGTATGGTTTCGAGGGGGCCATAAGATGGTACCATTGGTTTGACCTTGAAGAGTCACCTGAAGATTACGTGAAGGTCACCTCCAACTTTTTAAACGGGACACCCTATATATTTTTGCACATTCATGTAGCTCATCTTGAGAACTTTCCAAAACACTATAATTAAGTTAGTTTTCATTAAGTACTTTCCGAGTTATGAGGCTTGAAATAATTTCTTAATTTTACATAAACCGTAAAATATCTTGTAAAATATTCATTTTTCGATTATCTTACCTTAATACTTTTATGTACAAAATAATGAGAGGAATCAATTGGTGTAAAGAAAACACATAATTGTTTCGAAAGAAAAAATAATTTGCAATTAACACTTACATTCTTTTTTTCGAAAGAATTATGTGTTTTCTTTACACCAATTGATTCCTCTCATTATTTTGTACATAAAAGTATTAAGGTAAGATAATCGAAAAATGAATATTTTACAAGATATTTTACGGTTTATGTAAAATTAAGAAATTATTTCAAGCCTCATAATTCGGAAAGTATTTAATGAAAACTAACTTAATTATAGTGTTTTGAAAAGCTCTCGAGATGAGCTACAAGAATGTGCAAAAATATATAGGGTGTTCCATTTAAAAAAATTGAAGTGACCTTCAAATGACTCTTCGAGGTCAAACCAATGGTACCATCTTATGGCCCACTCGACACCATACAACTTTTATCTGAAACTTTTTTCTGTAAAACGTATTATTCGGGAGATATTTGAGGTCGTTATTTAAAATGGGACACCCTGTATATATATTCCATATGAAAATTTATTAATCCTAATTGAAATCACGAAATGTTTCGATTTAAGAAGTTAAGTTTGTCTTCCAGGTGATAATGAATTTAAATAGTGCGGGCAATATTGGAACACCTCTGTCTGTCTATTTTGCGCAACTCACTCATCTCTTTCTACAATTCTGGCAGGGCCAATTTCTATTGAACTTCAGCGATGTTCCATATGAATCTATGTTAGTTTTTTGAACTATGTGATACTATTTATTTTTAATCAATTCTTTCGTGTTTTATATGTAATATAGGCACTCGCACACATACACTACGATTCAATTTTGTATTAAATCATTTCTTGTATTAATCATTTTGTATTAAATCAGACAATTCTTTTATCACCAAATATAAATATTACACATATAAATGTTTTTATCACTAGTTGTCATCTAGAATAACATGGATCTTGTTTTGTGTTACAGTTGCAGAGCAAGATGGTATTGTACTTCACGAAAGTGTAAGAAGATCCTTTTATTAATTATGAGCAGAACTATGTCACCCTGCAAAATAACTGCCGGCAAGGTCGTGACTTTATCAATCGAGAGTTTTAGCGCGGTAAAGTAAAATTGTACACTTGTATTTATTTTTTATAATTATTTACATATATACATAACACTTTGAATAATTATATAAAGAAGTATACGGCGAGAGATTTGATATTTTTTGAAGGTCCTCAAAACGTCGATGTCTTATTTTACGGTACTACGTTCCTTCCAGTGATAATATTATCATCTCGAGAGATAGTTGTTAGTAATAAATTTTTCTAGTGTAATAAAATTATATACATTGGATTTCTCCTTGTCTTTTCTTACTGTCTTTCTGAAAATGAACATCAGACTGATGATGAGATATGATCCACAAATCATGTATTTATGAATATTCTAGAATTCACAGTTCATCGGCAATACATCTCATGTGCGTTAATTTTAATAACGTAGTATTAAATTTGATGGACTTAAATTTCAGAGACATCCAAATATATTAATGCTAATTGTTTCATATTTTCACATCCATTTGCTCTATTGCATCCATTTCTTCTATTTTCTTTTGTATTAACATATTCGTACATATTTGTATTAACATATTCGTTATTTATGTAGTGTTTAGATTTCAAATAAACAACAATCAATAAGAAGGAAGTGTTGTATTTTTCCCTGCGCCCCAACTATCACGCTGTGGCACAATTTTTATTTAATTTTTCTTCTATTATTCTGTTATTATTATCATTATTTTATTATTACTTTTCTAATTGTTTCAAAAGCAAAGTTTCCAAAAACGGAATTATTCGATATTAAAAATCTTGCCTGAAAATTAATTCATGTACATGTTACTGATAACAAAGGAAAGAAAGTATAAATCTTCGCGGAGAGAGTTATAATGAGAAGTTATGAAAATGCAGACACAAAAGGAAATACAGGCAGGAAAAAACATATTTATGTTCTTCTCACGATTAATTAATCTCATATAAAAATAAATAATTATATATTATAATAATTTTGACATAGCTATTGTACTTGCTAATCACCGCGACGAATTTTGACGTATTCTCGTGTATTCCGTCGATGTGGATCACCATTTAGCTTCAAATTAGGGAGCTTGATGATAAACAATAATAAAGTATGCGACAATTGGGCGTATGAATTTCGTGCGAAATACGATCGATGCACAACAGATGTTAAGCTCTTAATTTATAAAGATAGGTGCCGTAGAAAATATACGTGCTTATATTTCTAATTGAAAACTTGCCTTGAGACGATAAAGGACAATTGGTCCTCGTTGAGTAGCGATACGGAAAGAGTTGTTCTACGAAAACACAGTGCTTACGGGCAATATATCACGATGACATACGGAGGTACGTCTTTGAGAGGAGCAGAAATTTTGAAATGGAAGACTTTGTTTCGATTTCTGGTGACATAACATACATACATATCGATTTCTATCCAGTCTTCATGCAGTTTGTGGGAGTTCTCCTCATATTGAAGTCGCTCTTGATGATACTGATAGAAGATACGTCGGACGCGACGATAACTTCCTTGGCAGCGGAATCGAAGCTACCGTTTCGCGTGGAATATGGTGAAAAATTCGGCCGATACCTGTACCCGATGACGATACACTGTTATCTAGTCGTATTCGCTCATATCAGTATCACAATCGCGGTCGACACCTTCTACATTGCTCTAGTTTGGCACGCGTGCGGGATGTTCGCGATTGTCGGATAAGGATAAATCCGTAAGAATAACGATTATAAAATTGAGATACGATGTATATTCGTGTGTGAATTTCCGTAATACGTCTTTCGTCTTCAAATCTCGAGCTAGTTCGAATAGACTGCGACTGGTTTCGATCTCGCCAAGAGGAGCGTTATCATTTGAACGGTTTCCAGAAACATGCAGGAACATATCGGCAAGGATAGGGACAACAATTTTGACCTGAAACCCGACAAGATCGTAGATGGCAATTACAGCAAAGCTCTGGAATGCTTACGCAAGCATCTGCATGTGATACAGTTGGGTTAACGTTAATGTTTTTGGACGTGAAGGTATCATATATATCGTCGTATATTTTGATTTCGTGCTTTCATAGATTCGCGGAGCTGATCGAGTCTACATTCTCGAACATATTCCTGGTCAGCGTTTGTCTGAACATGATTGGTGGCAGTATGATTGGTATACAGGTATATATATTTTATGTAAACTTTACGATAATATCTTCCGACGAAAAGATTTCTATAACATGTTAATAATTAATATTTGATAAAAATAACAGTTGCAATAAGTAATCCGACAGGATTCACAGATCCAAGATTTTCAGGGAAAGAGAATTTTGAAAACAGGAATTAGTCAAACATATATTTCAGGTGATTTTGAATTTGAACGATGCGAAGGATATCGTAGGTCCCCTCGCTATCTATATCGCTCAACTCATTCACTTCTTCCTACAGTTCTGGCCGGCTCAATTTCTGTTAGATTAGAGTATCGTTCCTTACCAGTCAATGTAAGAATATGCTTCCTCTTTCAATTTAGTGTGAAATTATTCTAACAAGGAGATGCACGAATGTGTCTCCCTCCGATTTTAATGAACTTTCAATATGTTGTTTTCTAGATAAAAATAAGAGACACGTATTTTTTATACGTGCGCATACGCATGTTTAGGGGGTAAAAAAATACCCCTTTGAAAAAAATCGATTTTTTTCTTTCGAGACGAATATCTCTGAAACTATAAGAGATAAAAAAATTTTTTTAAAGTTAAATAGTTTCAAGAGTACTTTACAACAGTGACAAAACATTTTGTTATTTATTTTTAATTTTTCAAAATCCCCCACCACTAAACCTTTTTTTCCAATTTTGAAATTTCTTTATCATCAAATGAAAGGTTATTTTCTTGCAAATCGAACTATATATGATTATTGATTAAGTTATGTTTCGAAAAATCATTTTCCAGGATTAATTATAAGTCTCTCTATAAATACGCTATTTATGTTTGTCCATGTGCTCGATTCTTCGCGCAATACATCCTGTATTTCTGTAATAGAAGGTAACTAGCAGATACATTTGAAGACATATTTTATGTAATTATCGTAATTTTTATCGTAGACATTTATAACTCTAAACATAACATTTGAATATATAATAAATATTATACATCAAGATATATAAGAAATATTGTTTTGATTCTTTAAATAACAAGAATATATCGTATTTCATATCTTCTTTTGAAATTTCCTCGTTCACCGTGAGAAGCTTCTTCAATAAAAAGACGGAAATTTTATGTTATGTGTGAATGACGTCTGTGTTTTTTTCACAAAAGTAAAACAATTTCTTCAATACTCTAAAAAAGTAAAAATTTGTCATAATTGTGATTTTACAAAGGCATAAAAGTAAAATCGTAAGAGAAATATAAATTAATAGACATATTTAAAATATCAATAAATATTAAGTGGTAAATTTAATTCCTGTCGGTTTTTAGTCTCCAAAATTGATTTGTTTCGAAGAGAAGATGAATAAACCTTAATCAAAGTAATTTCCTCCATTTTCTACTACTATTTCCCATCTCTCCGACAAAAGGGTAATCCCACGATGGTAGAACGCGGTGGGACGTTCTTTGTCTCTCACGTCAAAATCACCGCTTCGAAAGCGTTCAAACCAAACTCCACATGTTCTTTCCGATGGAGTTTCATCACCATATACTTCGGATAATAAGCGATGCGTTTCAGCTGCGGTTTTCTTGAGGTCGAAGTAGTGAAGAAGCACATATCGGAAAAACAGCTTATCGCGGTTCATTTTCAATCGATTGGAAAATCTCTTTAGCGTCGAGAAATCTAACCTGTGAGGACTGTATCACTTTCAGCAATGTCTAAACTACAAAAGACATGCGACTTCACCGTCAAAACTCGCCAGCGTTGGAGTCGACACCCTCTAATAGCGAGCGAATAGTTCAGAAAACACTTGCGTGTTTTCACGACTTAATTTAAGGACGAAACCCTCGCTAATTAGAAATTCAGTTTGTTCAGTTATCAGAAGGGCTGCAAGACTTTAGACGTGTAACAGTAACGAGGAGGAGGAGAAAGAAGAGGGCACGATAGGGGAGAATAATTGCGCGTTCATTATTATAATGACAGGAGAAATATACGCGTCATATACGCAACACAAGGAATTGTTAATAATGTCTCCGCGCGTTTTTTACACTGAATTCACAAATAATCGTTGAATGTTTGCCTAGTATTCCCGACGATGATCATCGCGCAAAGAAGCATTTGCCAAAGTCGCTATTATATGGTAGTCAGGATATACATGACGTTGGTGGGAATATGGCCATATAACACGATTGGCACTAGGTATCTGCTTTTCGTGACGATGTTAACGTTCTCCATCGGTATCGTTGTACCCCAGGTATCCCAATGCATCTCCAATATATCGCGTCCTCTCGAAGCATTTATTACGCGTAAAGAATTGATTCAAGTTATCTCACGAAGAAATTAAAACTATACATTTTTTCACTTCCCGATATTATCGATATATTCCACGATACTGATTTAAAAATAGATTCTATATCTGGTAAACGGTTCGATCGACATTGATGATGTGTTCGAATGCGTGCCGTCAATAACAATCGCTATAATGTTCAGCTTAAAATTAGTGAACGTGATGATACACAGTGAAAAAGTAGGTATATTGAGATTACGCGTGAATTCAGTGGTGCGATTAACATCACGTAATTAAATACTTGACGAAATTCAATACAGGAAGAAAAATACGTATATTTATAGATAAAAGTCTGTTTTAAAACGATAGAGGAGGACTGGCTGTCGCTGAAAACGGATGTCGAAAAGGCTATTTTGCGACAACACACCGAATACGGACAGTATATGTCGACTTTGTATGCGAGTACGTATTAATAAAATTATTCATGAGATAATTATTCATAAGATTTTGCAATTTATATCAATTGATAAGATTACACTTTTGGAAAGACGTCTTTTGTGTCCTACAGAGAAATGATTTTTTTTTAATGTTTCAATATTGAGTATAAAAATATCTAGAAAAAATATGAAAAGATATGAAGAAATTCACAAAAAATTTTCTTTCCTTGTACTTGTATTTTTATATTGCACATATATTCTCTTTAAAAGAATGCTTTTGATGTATTTAATATATCATGGTAACTTTAATTATTTATTAAAGAGAGAATTTACTTATATATAAAATATATTGTTCGTATAAATTTTTAGTAATCATACTTGTCCCGGCATTGTTTCACTTACTTAAGCCTATCATCACGACGCTAATGGAAAACGATATCGAGAACATAACAAAATCATCGATATCAAGAGCATCGAAATTGCCCTTTCTCGTCGAATATGGCGAAAAATTGGATCAATATTTTTATTTAATAATGATCCACTGTTGTCTAGCTGTATTCGCTCATCTTGTCGCGACAGTCGCGGTTGATAGCTTTTATTATACTGTTATCCAGCATGCCTGCGGAATGTTTTCGATTATCGGGTAAAAATATCAGGCATATTAAGGATGACTTAAAATTTGAGATAAAAATATTTTCCCTCAACGCTTTTGTACGCTTTCAGACACATGCTGGAGAATATTGGTAAAAATGATGACGCCAATTTAGAGAAAAACAATATAAAAGACAACAATTACGGTATAGCACTGGAATGTTTACGTAGACATCTTCACGTATTAGAGTGACGTATTACGTGTTAATGACATAATCTGCTTCTCTCTCTCTTTTCCTTCTACTGTTAACCATTTTCTTAAGCAAATAATATACTTTATAAAAATCGGTATTTTCGATTATGTTATGTATAAATGCGTTAAGATTCGTGATTTTGCAGATTTGCCGAACTAATCGAGTCTATATTTACGAATATGTTTTTGTTCACTATAAGTTGTAATATGGTGCTGGGCAGTTTCTCTGGTGTACAGGTATGAATCGGTATTTTTCTTTGCAGCAACCAAAGGAATTTTATAACTTAATTACGATCAATAGTTGATAAAAAGAGAGAAAGACAGTATTTCAATCCGCAATTTCGAGCAGATTTTTTTCGGAACATTGCTATATATATGTGTATATATATATATATATATATATATATATATATATATATATTTATGTATATACAGGGTGTCCCATACCACCCGTATACCCCTTTTAAAATGAAAATAAATGGCTTGTATCAAAAATCGCGAACAATTTTTAAGTAAATCGGGTACGCTCTATCAAATGGTTATATTTTCAACTTTTGATTCCGATCGGAAATACACCATCCGGATCGGAAGTTGAATTTTTTCAGGGGAACATGGTACTTTTTATTACAGATTCGAATTGTACGTGAAGAAATAAGAAACTTTTGTATCAAACGTTTTTTTTGAAAGTGCCTCTGTCAATCTTAAAATTGACCTTGAAAGTAACTGTGATGAAATAATGAACTTCAAATGTTAAGATTGACAGAGGCACTTTCAGAAAAAACGTTTGATACAAAACTTTCTTATTTTTTCACATACAATTCGAATCTGTAATAAAAAGTACCATGTTCCCCTAAAAAAATTCAACTTCCGATCCGGATGGCGTATTTCCGGTCGGAATCAAAAGTTGAAAATATCACCATTTGATAGAGCGTACCCGATTTACTTAAAAATTGTTCGCGATTTTTGATACAAGCTATTTATTTTCATTTTAAAAGGAGTGTACGGGTGGTCTGGGACACCCTGTATATATATATATATATGTATATATGTTCCATATGAAAATCAATTAATCCTTATTGAAATCAAGAAATGTTTCGATTTAAGAAGTTAAGTTTGTCTTCCAGGTGATAATGAATTTAAACGGGGCGGGCAATATTGCAACACCTCTGTCTGTCTATATTGCGCAACTCACTATTCTCTTTCTACAATTCTGGCAGGGCCAATTTCTATTGAACTCCAGTGATGTTCCATACGAATCTATGTTAGTTCTTTGAACTATGTGATACTATTTATTTTCAATCAATTCTTTCGTGTTTTATATGTAATATAGGCACTCGCACACATACACTACGATTCAATTTTGTATTAAATCATTTTTTGTATTAATCATTTTGTATTAAATCAGACAATTCTTTTATCACAAAACGTAAATGTTATACATATAAATGTTTTTGTTACTAGTTGTCATCCAGAATAACATGAATCTTGCTTTATGTTACAGTTGTAGAGCAAGATGGTATTGTACTTCACGAAAATGTAGGAAGATCCTTTTGTTAATTATGAGCAGAACTATGTTACCATGCAAAATAACTGCCGGCAAGATCGTGACTTTATCAATCGAGAGTTTTAGCGCGGTAAAATAAAATTGTACACTTGTATTTATTTTTTATAATTATTTATATACATAACACTTTGAATAATTATATAAAAATGTATACGGCGAGAGATTTGATATTTTTTAAAGGTTCTCAGAATGTCGATGTCTTATTTAACGGTACTACGTTCCTTCCAGTGATAATATTATCATCTCGAGAGGTAGTTGTTAGTAATAAATTTTTTTAGTATAATAAAATTGTATATATGGAATCTCTTTGTCTTTTTTTCTTACTGTCTTTCTGAAAATGAACATCGGACTGTGATTGAGATATGGTCCATAAATCATGTATTTATGAATATTGTAGAATTCAGAGTTCATCGGCAATACATCTTATGTGCATTAATTTTAATAACGTAGTATTAATTTGAACTTAAATTTCAGAGACATCGAAATATATTAAAACTAGTTGTTTCATATTCTCCTCACATCCATTTGCTGCATTTCTTCTATTATTCTTTCATTACTATTATTATTTTATTATTATTTTTCTAATTGTTTGAAAAGCATAAAGTTTCCGAAAATGGAATTATCCGATATTAAAAATCTTGTCTGAAAATTGATTCACGTACATGTTACTGATAACAAAGAAAAAAAGTATAAATCTTCGCGGAGAGAATTATAATGAGAAATTATGAAAATGCAGACACAAAAGGAAATACAGGCAGGTAAAAAATATATTTATCTTCTCGCGATTACTGTGTTGTATCTATGCTGATTGAGTTGAAAGAAAAATGTATAAATAGTTGCATCTATATATAGTTCGTCTAAAGAAGAATCATTGAAAAATCTGCAATCATTGAAAAAATCTGCAATCATCATTTTCTCATTGCAATCATCTGCAATATTTAGAGAGCTACCGATTTCTGTCAAACTCCACTTTTCCGCTAAACTATAGCGTTCGAATCTACACAATGTGACAATTTTCCACCCAGAATTTAAATCTCCTGCCTAAACGCGTGGCGCTATTTGTCGAAACTATATATCGTTAGAAAGGTGGGAATGTCTTCTATACGTCAAGCGAAGTTTGAACGCTGTGCCATGTAAGATGGCTGAGTTATGACATTTCACGTGACAGCCCAAAAAAATTGTGTCGGAAAATTATAATGGAACAACGTGTTATCCATTCAAAAGAAATGATTAGCTTCGCTGCAAACAACCCCAACTTCACAAAATCTATAATAACTGGAGACGAGACATGGTGCTTTCAATATGATCCCGAAACAAAGCGCCAAAGTACCTGGAAGTCACCCGGAGAACCGAAAGTCCAAAAAACACGTCAAACACCATCAAAAATCAAAGTAATGCTGATCGCCTTCTACGATAGCAAGGGTCTGGTGCATCATGAGTTTCTTCCAAGTGGCCAAACAGTAACGGGAACATTCTACCTTGAAGTTCTACGGCGTTTGGTTGCAAGAATTCGACGTGTTCGGCCAGAATACAAAGATCCGGACAGTTAGTGCTTGTTGCACGACAACGCACCATCTCACAATGCCATCATTGTACGCCAATTTCTAGCGAAAAATCAGATCTGCGTGCTTGACCAACCGTCGTATTCGCCGGATTTGGCCGTGTGACTTCTTTCTGTTCCCGAAACTGAAATTAGTACTTAAGAGTTGTTTTTTCGAGGATGTAGATACCATCAAAGCTGCGGCGACGCGATAACTAAAGGCAGTACCGGTCAAGGACATGTACTCATTTGAATCGCTATTGAGTCGCTGTCAAAAGTGTATAGATGCGGAAGGGAAATACTTTGAATAACAAATAAAGAGTTTTAAAAATTATTGAATTGTTTGGATTTTATGAGGAAAGTCTGGGTGGAAAATTGTCACACTGTGTATGTAAGAATACATATGCCGTTATCATATTAGTATTTTCATAATCTAATATAATAAATAATATTTTTCTAATTCTTTTTTTTTTATTTTGAAACATTGAAGAAATCCGCAATGAATCGAAAAATTTGGCACTTCATTATATTTTTTATGGCGTGATTTTGACGTAATTTACTGAATTGATATCAATAATTGTACACATGTAACTTGCATTTTGATTTTGCTTCTCTCTCTCTCTCTCTCTCTCATTAATTTTTCTTTTATCATAATTACTCCATATATGTATATGAAATGTGCAAGAGAAATCAAAAATAATTTTTCTATTCTTTTTATTTTATGATTTTTGATGAAGTAAAAACGTAATAAATGTGAAGACAAATACTATATTTTGGTTTCTCACTATTCGTTTAAATCAAAATTAATCTTGTTTCTCTTAATTGCAGAATAAATTGATATTACACTTCGAAAAGACATCAAAAAGTCCTTCTCTTAGTCATGAATAAACCAGTGTCATCATACAGAATAACTGCTGGTTCAGAATATCGCAGCTCCGTCCATCGAAAGCTTTGATGCAGTAAGTAAAACTATTTTATTATGTTCATTATATTCATTTTTTTATCATCGCAATTTTTAATCGCAATTTCAATGATTAATGTTTTATTTTTCAAAAGTCCTGAAAATCTTTCCATCTTATTTCACTACCTTTCTCATTCTTTTGATAGATGATCATATATATGCAATCACTTATTAGCAATATTTTTTAATAAAATAAAACAAATCTATATTTTGAGGTGAATGATAAATGTTTTTAATATAAATTTGATAAATAATTTAATAAAAATTTGATAAAAATTAAATATAATTTAATAAAAATTTGTGTGCTGCCTCTCTCTCTCTCTTTCTTTTTCTGTTTAGAATTAAAAGAAAATGGTAGACATATTTGTATTACACTGCACATTTACACTTAAATTGTATTAACGTGCTATGTATATCTTGAGGAAAAGTGCGTTGAAGAAAACGCATGATAATTTTATGGATCGATCAGAAGCGAAAACGTACGAAGAAATAATTTGCAATTATAGTTCATAATTTGCGTGACAATGCGCGGAATTATGTAAATAATGTATATTATTACGCACAGGAAAGAGGGAATAGTTTCTTGGATATCGACGGCTATCTTCGCAAATGCGTATTCGAATAAGATGGAAAAAATAGAACGATTTTCTCTTTGGGTTCGAAACATAAAAAAAGATGTATTGTGATGATTTTATGTATATCGAATACATACAAAAACGCTACTAGGTGCTATTTCCGAATTATTTACGAATTGTTTGTCTCATATACTTTTCAGCAGCATACAAATCGATATGCCTGATTGTATGACCTTGAAAGAAAAGTCGCAGTGACATTATCGAGGAAAGGGAGAACATTTTATAATCGTGGATATATCGCCGATATTGCTTACCATTGCGAAAGTTTCTAAACTCAGGGTATATATACTGTATGAATTAATGGAAACCGTTCGCATACATCTTATCATAACGAATAACATAATTTTTTGCTTCCACACAGACATATTGTGCCATTTTCCGCAATATCTACGAGATTTACGTTGATTAAAGCGTATTTTTTTATATGTTTATATGTATATAAATATTTTTCGTTTCATAAAATATCGCGCGTGAAACGAGCGCGAAAAAATGTGCGTGTACATATATTGATCAATATATTAAAATTGTGCGAAATATTCACGCGTTTTTCGCGATACTCACATCTTCGTGGACATCTCGGTACTTGTGTCAATTATATGCTGACCCATATAACTAAACATAAGCAGATAAAATAATTGTCCGACGATGAAAGCTATAGATCTAATTGGCCGATCTGATAATCCGGATAATTTAATTATCTAAACAACAACGTTCGACTACACTGATTTGTCTTTTATCGCTTCTTCTCGAAGTTCTTTTTTTCTCAAATTGCAAGTTAATTTCGTTTAACGATTTTACTTACACGCGCGTACGGAGAAAATTATAGATTAATTAATTTAGTGTGTAGAACACTCACTTGTACCAGTGTCAGGCCTATCACAATCATAAAGAATAAATATTCACCCAAGAGGCTAAAGCTGTAGCTCGATCGAATAATGTCCACAAACCTTAGTAACGCAAAAACGTTGGCGGATTAATAAAATGTGATCAAGTCTTAGTCTCGATAAGAAAAATTGGTACTTGCAGTGTGTCATATATTTACTCGGCGTAGAACGTACCTGTGAAAGAGAAACGAGAAGAGATCTCTCTCATTTTATCATTATCACTTTGTATTCATCTTGTACACATCAACAATACTGTAAAGAGATTACTAACTGTATAACGTTGCGATGATCCTCGACAAAGAGAACAATGTTCCTGTATTCTTTTTCAGTTCTACGGATGGATCGCCCAACCTTGGAGGAACGTTCGCTAAATAACTTTTCTGCGCGGCACCTACAAGACAATACATTTTCAATACGTAATTCTAAGTAAAGGATTCAATGCAAGAGAGATGCAAGATGAGATAAATACATGTTTTAGAAAATCTATCTTTTTTTAATGCAATGTAATTATATTAATATATTTAAAATAAACATATAACGGATACGAGCGGATTTATCTTCCTGGATTGAATCCTTCACATCTGTGAGCATGTTCATCTTTTCAGTATGTTTTCTGATTGATCACCATACTTCTTTGTTCAACATTAACTTATACAGGGTGTCCCATTTTAATGTCCCACCCCAAATAACTTTCTTATTTTTAATTTTAGAAAAAGATGTTTCAGACAAAAGTTGTATGGTTTCAAGGGGGACATAAGGTGGTGTCATTAGTTTGACCTTGAATAGTTGCTTCAAAGTCACGTAAAGGTCACCTTCAATTTTTTAAATGAAACCCCTTACTTTCTATTGCATATTCTTGTAGCTTATTTCGAGAGCTTTCCAAAACACTATAATTAAGTACCTTTTCGTTCAGTACTTTTTGAGTTATGAGGCTAGAAATAATTTCTTAATTTTACATAAACCGTAAAATATCTTGTAAAATATTCATTTTTCGATTATCTTACCTTAATACTTTTACGTACAAAATAATGAGAGGAATCAATTGGTGTGAAGAGAAGACATAGTTGTTTTGAAGAAAAAATATGTAATTTGCAATTAACAATTCCATATTTTTTCTTAAAAACAACTATGTGTTTTCTTTACACCAATTGATTCCTCTCATTATTTTGTACATAAAAGTATTAAGGTAAGATAATCGAAAAATGAATATTTTACAAGATATTTTACGGTTTATGTAAAATTAAGAAATTATTTCTAGCCTCATAACTCAAAAAGTACTGAACGAAAAGGTACTTAATTATAGTGTTTTGGAAAGTTCTCGAAATAAGCTACAAGAATATGCAATAGAAAGTAAGGGGTTTCATTTAAAAAATTGAAGGTGAACCTTTACGTGACCTTGAAGCAACTATTCAAGGTCAAACTAATGATACCACCTTATGTCCCCCTTGAAACCATACAACTTTTGTCTGAAACATCTTTTTCTAAAATTAAAAATAAGAAAGTTATTTGGGGTGGGACATTAAAATGGGACACCCTGTATGTATATAATTATATATTTTTTTAAATTATTGTTATATATTATATATTCTAGTGCTGTATATTTTCATATAATTAATGAATATGATAAAATAATTATGCATTTAGTGATCATGCACAGTAGTTATTTCTCACAATTAAAAACTGATCAAAAGCTAAGCACGATCGCAAATTATATTAAATGTTGAGCAATGTTAATATAAGAAAAATCACATTTTATAAATATTAAAAATGTATAGAAGAAAGCGCAGTACCCTAGTATGGTAAACATTCCACTGGCATGTCGCGTGTAAACAACGAATATAGTCCCGTTGGCAAGGGCTGTTCCTATTATTAATACTATTATAAAATACATTTGAATTCGAATAAGATAAAAGAACTTCTCTTCATCTATGAAGAACTCCATCTGAAATGGATGTTCGCGCGAGCGTGTCTCGTTCAATGGTAGAAATACATCGAGAATTTGCGGGAGGGTCGTGATAAAGATATACACACTTATACCCATCATTACATAAACTGAAAAACATAAAGTCAATTAAAATTCATCAATTACGTATCGGCAAAAAATCTAAAAACAATTATCCTTTGAATAAAATATCAGAAACGATAATAATTATAGATAATAATATTATGAAATATCAATTTCTTGAATATTATATGAAATCCTCATTTAGTGTTAATTTTAAATATTTTAAAAATCAAGTTTCTCTGAATAAATATAAAATGCGTTTTAATTTCTTAGGGAGAATTTATGTGTAATATTTCTACAATGTAAAATTGATTTCAAATATTATATCAAATATTATATCAAATTTACAAATTACTCTTAAGTACTTGGCTAATAATATTGATTTCATATTTAGTTTTGATATTTTATTTTTTAATGTTATATATTTGTATTATATATTTTTATTATATATTTTAATATATATATATATTTTTTAGGAAAATTATTTGTTTTGTTTTTTAGAAAAATGATTTTGTGAGGGAAAATTACTGTAAATTATTTTTAAGGACTTTTTTTATTAAACATTTTGTTGCATGATTCTTTTGCACTCTGCAATTCTCAGACCATGATTCCACTTACACGAAAATAATATTGTGATTAATCTTGCGCTCGCGGCATATTTTCGCATAATTTTAATATCATTCCGAGAGCGGGTGCGTTCCCAATCGGCTTTAATATGGTCGAGTAAACTTTTCAGCTGCAAATTAAAACACTCATTCCATTCGCAAGTCATATTGTAACGAGAAAAAACGATATTATTTATTATATCACATTTTGTTCAGTTACACAGAAACATTCATATTAAATAATATTTCTTACTTTGTCATTAATCATTATACGATCAATAAATTGCAATAGTATACCAATAGTAGGGATGAGAATAGGCAAACAATCGAGTGTAAAATCCATAGTTAATTCTGACATACACATCTTAGCTATCTAGAAAAGCATCTATTTTCCATTACTTATTCTTTGTTTTATAAGAAAGTCATTGTAGGACAAATAGAAATTTATGTCTATCGATTAAATTAAGATATGAATATTCAAGTGAATAAAATTCAATAAAAGATTCAAAACGTTAAAAATACAGTACGGATTTTTTATATCAACCGATATACCTGACCGATTATGCCCCAGATCATAAACAAAATTGCGAACACTCGTTGGATCCAAGCGTTTGTTGCACTTTGATAGGGCCATAGTCCGATTACGGACAACAGCAGGCGATTCAACTTGTAATACCGATCTAAGGAGAATTCCATCTACTTTGGGGGTCCGACGACGACTGAGAAAAGTCAGGGATACGCGAAAAAATATGTCATAATTGCCTCCCTCTCCGTTGCTATATTTCACGCGAAAAAATTTTCTCACTTCCCTCAGTGAAGGGAGAATAAAAGTGTCGCAAATTGCTCTCTTATTTGCCATACGCATATTCACACTTTCCGTACGCAATTGTATTAAATTGCTAATAGCATCGATCCACCTCTTTGAGTATTATACCCATGAGAAAAACGCAGACGAACACAAAGAATTGATATAACGCAATTTTCCTTTTCCCGGAAATCAGGAAATTATTATAATGAATTTTCTAACTTTTCGCTATTTCCCAGACTTTTCTCTGCCTGAAAATTCTTTTTTATTTCTCGAATGACATTGCGGCATGAATATTATTTTTATAGAAGATAATGTGATAATGTGCTATATTGTGGAAGCAGCAGTGTAAAAGATACCTCACTTCTTTATAATGAATTTTCTGACTTTTAAGAAAACTAGAGAGTTATGTGAAAATATTTTCTTTTCCTTTTACGCCCCAATTGTTTTATTATAATAATTTTTCAATTCTATAAAAAAGATCATACTGAATACCTAGGAAAGATATATTTTAATGTATAATAGCGATGAAAATGTGCATTCGAAAATTGTCGAATATTATTTACAAGTGGGATGGATATAAACGAAGTAATATTCGAAAGTGCGTTTTTTTTATTAGTCAACTCAGCTCGTTCGTCGTGTAAAGTTGATAAACGGTCTTACTGATGGTAGACCCGAGCTGCCGTTTTTTATCACCGACTTGAATGTTCGCCAATAATTGCTCACCATTAGTAGAATTTTCTAAAGCTGTGATCAGAATCTGTGGCGAGGGATAACGTTCTACAATTGCTGTTGCTCTGTCTATAGACATGCCTTTCAGTTGTAATAGATGGCGAATAAACATTTCGCTAACTTTAAATTTCTGAAAAAAGAATATCAATAGAATATCAATAGAAAATCATAGGAAAAAAGAGAGAGAGAAGGAAAGAGAGAAAGAGAGAGAAAATTTTTTTTACGTTACTTTGAAAATTTCTAATACTTACTCTTTGTTTTGAAGATGCTTTATTGAATTCTTTGAATTCCATAAGGCGTGTTGTGCTATCTAAATTATTAGTCTGAAGAAGACGTTCTTTTTTACATCCAACAAGTTTCTTATCCTAAAATAAAATTATAATTTTATTATATTGATATATATGTGCAATACAATTATATAATGTTTCTTACATACCTTGTAGATTTTAATTAGAGTCTTTGTCACACATGATAAATATGACATAGAATCTTTATGATTTCTTGTATATTTTACAGTAAAACCATCTTGTATTAAACAATTTACAGAAGCTTGTAACAATGATGGAAGTGGTATAGAAAATCGGGAATTCTTGTCAATATTTTCCACTATATACATAAGATTCTCAATCCCAGATTGCTTCAATCGAAACTGGAAATATGGAATTAACAAATAGATAATTAAATCTGCAGAAACAAGGGTACAAAAAGGTAATTATATTCCTAAAATACCTTTTGTTCATGAAACCTCCCATCTGTAATACTCGCACTTAAATCATCCATTCGTTTTCTCTCTATTATATAAGGTATAACCAACTCATCTTGCATTTTTCTACATCTGGCAATCCACATAAAATCGCCAATCTTCAAACGACGCACTTCAAATAATACACCAAGCTGTGTCAATTCCATAAGCGTAGCATCATGTTGAGGCTTTGTTTTTCCACTGAAACAAACCGCATATAGCTAAAAGCTTTTTATAGATAGCGTAAGTTGACTATATTATAATTACTCACCCACAAGTTTCTTGAGTATCCACCAATAATATAATATCGAAAGCATTAGATTCTAAATAAATTTGTCTGTTGTTTTCCTTTGATGCAATTTCATCTATATTTGCCAATTTTTTCGGTGCGCTCTGTTTCGTGTTCCTAGCTTGTCTGACTTTTGCTGTTTTCTCCTGCGTTTCAACAACCTTATCATCCAGAGGTTGCTTCCTGGAGGCAGTAATACAGTCCGCATTATCGATAGCTTTAGCGGATTCATGTCTTCTTTGCTCTTCCAATTTTTTGTCCAACATCGAGCACAATTTCGTGCCGAAATGTTGCAAGATTATGCATTCTTTGCCGGATTCCAACGGAAGCGGGTATCGCTTGAGCGAATCCAAAGCCTTCGTGAACTGACCGCACAGCTCGGAGTTTCGAAGCATCGCATGGTCCCTCCATTCTTCCAACCAGGTCTCGAACAGACGATTCGGCCTATCCGGCACGATTTTGATCCTCTTCATGATGTATGCAAATTGGACGAATTAACGAAATTCATATTTGTTTACTAATAATGACACCGAATTGTTAACCTCGGAAACAGACATGCCAATGACATTTGTCAAATATATCGCAAGATACATCATCTAGACACGTGCGTTATACATACATCATTATCGGACTTTTTAATTAGGCTGCGAATTTTTCTCTCTTTTTTTTTTATTTTTTTTAAATCAAATGCAGTTGTATATTTTCTTCTTTGCACGTGTACACTCGATATATCGATATCCGTGGACCTGCGCGATACGTTCGATATTCTCTGCTAGTTTGTAAATAAATGAATGGGGGCGTGGGCCACGTGTGTGTTTGGATCCACTGTGCCTGCTCGTATTCGTAGCATCAATTGAGAGAAAAATGACGGATCCGGATCAGGACAGTCGAGGTGGGTTGCGAAGTGATGGTAGACGGGCGTTAGAATTGAGACAGATCCGCGTGCGAATGGGAGTGTTTGGTCAAGCTGACGGCAGTGCCTACATCGAGCATGGCAACACGAAAGTTTTGGCCGCTGTGTATGGTCCTCATCAGGTTTGAACTAATCTAAAATGCATATAATTGTATTTGGAGAAGCGCGTTAACTATTAAATGTGT
This sequence comes from Camponotus vicinus, assembly GCF_025532165.1. Taxonomy (NCBI): domain Eukaryota; kingdom Metazoa; phylum Arthropoda; class Insecta; order Hymenoptera; family Formicidae; genus Camponotus; species Camponotus vicinus. Next base: position 7,804,631 of record NW_028141949.1, read on the forward strand.
GACATTTCAGTTAAGTTATAAGTGCACACTTAAAAACGTACGTTTCAGAAGACTTATACCAATATGACAAGTAGATTTTCTGCTGCACTCTCTCTCTCTTTTGTACTCTTTCCTCTCTCCAATATAAAACATGAATATAGTTCTTCAAAATCGTTTTACATAGTTGTTAAACTGTATAATATTCATATATTTCTACTATATTCTTGATTTAGCCAAAAAGCAACGTATCAAGAAGTAGTACAAAAGCTTTCGTAAATTGCCAGTACAGTATGGCTGTGTTTAGTTTTACCTCTGGGGAACGGAAGCGAAGACCCAGGGGGGATTGGAAGTCTCAAGAGAGATCGGCTCAGTTACGCCACGCGATGGAAGCTATAATACACTTGGAGTTATATCCACGCTCTCAAATTGATATTTTTGTAGAAGTTTTACAAGTAGACGGTAGTGATTATTGTGCATCGGTGAATGCATCAACGCTTGCGTTGATTGATGCTGGAATTCCAATTAAGGTTGATATCTAAAAAAATATATTCGCTTTTTTAAAGAATACAAACTTTATATTACTATTTACAAAATAAATTTCTTATTACAGAATTATGCTGTAGGCTGTACCGTATCTCTTATTAACAAACTGACAACAGAAGAAGAAGAAGATAAGACACTAGCCACAGGAGTATTAGACGCGAATTTTGTAGAGGAATGTTCATCGGGAGTTACCTTGTCTGTTGTAGCTCTACCAGAAACAAATAACGAAGTTGAAGTAGATGGAAGTGGTTTGATAGTGGTAGCACATGGAGCAGGACAGAGATTACATTTATCACGTTTGGAAGCGCTCAAGAAACGCGCATTACAAGGTTGCCAGGATATAAAGGAAATACTGGATGGTGGTGTGAGGCATCATCTGACTGCAAATCTACTGCCTTCTTTTCTACATAACTCACTCGAGTAGCAGGAAAGGAGCAATATATCTCACACTGTAACATTTTACAATTTAATTTATCTATTGTATATATAAACAATTTATTACAAAATTATTTTCCTACAAAATCTGTAACAATACTGGATGATCACTTATATATTATTCTCTCCAGTAAAAAAATATTTTTTCCTTAAGAATTTTTGTTTTTTATATGTTTAGACATCAGTTTCATTTTTTTAAAAACCAGATCAAATTGTAGCACCAGGATATCTTTCCATGATCATACCAACTCCCTACGAAATTGAATATTAACAAATATAAAAAGTAAAAAAAATTTATAATACAAAAATTACTTTATATTATGCATAAATTTTTAATTTACCTGTCCACCAGCAGCACAGGCCGCGATGAGTCCGAATTGTTGATCCTCTTTGATAAGTCGATTCGCAGTATGCGTCGCTAATCTTACTCCCGTAGCAGCAAACGGATGACCGATCGATAAAGATCCGCCCCAAGCATTCCATTTATTCAGATCTGGTATTCCAACTTTTGAACTCCTATTCAAATATTTTTGCGCGAATAAATCTGAATCTAACGCTCTCAGATTAGCACAGATTTGACCGGCGAATGCTTCGTGTACCTCCCATACTCCTATATCTTTTATACCTAATTTTGCTTTATCCAAAACCTGTAATTTATTTATTTTTATTACAAATCTTATTTTATGAGATATTTTATTAATAATTTTATATATAATGATATATATATAGGGTGTATCTGAAATGATGCACTAAACTTTAGGAGCGTATTCTAGAGGTCAAAATAAGACTTTTTTTCTTATGAACATGGATCCGCAAATGAACCCCCCTCCAAGCTAAAATTCGAAAATGTGTGAAATTGACCAAACACCCGCAACGCAAATTTATTTATCTCTCAAGAGAGGGTGACAGGTAACGTCAAAACCTTTTTTTTCTGAAATACAGCCAATTTTTAATTTTTTCCCCAAACTTTAGGGGCCTCTAGCTCGGAGGGGGATTCATTTGCGGACCCATGTTCATAGGAAAAAAAAGTCTTATTTTGACCTCTAGAATACGCTCCTAAAGTTTAGTGCATTATTTCAGATACACCTTGTATATGTATATATGTACATTTATTAATTGAAATTAATAATTGTTTACCTTCGGTATTGCATATGTCGGTCCCAGAAGCAACTGATCGATTGGATCTTGGGATACATAGGTGAAATTTCGCAGATATGCTTTGGGTTTTAAACCAAGTTGGAGAGCCCTGTCCTCGCTCATTATTAACGCTGCGGATGCACCATCGGTCAAGAAAGACGCGTTGGCCGCAGTGACACTTCCGTAAGGTTTAACGAATGCGGGTTTTAGTTTTGCCAACTGTTCCTCTGTAGATACGCGAATACCATTGTCTTTATCGACAACTTCGGCAACGTTCGGTACTGAAAGAAAATTAAATACGATATATATATATATATATATATATATATATATATATATATATATATATATATATATATATATATATATATATATACACATTTGAAGTTCATTATTTCATCACAGTTACTTCAAGGTCAATTTTAAGATTGACAGAGGCACTTTCAGAAAAAACGTTTGATACAAAAGTTTCTTATTTTTTCACGTACAATTCGAATCTGTAATAAACAGTACCATGTTCCTCTAAAAAATTCAACTTCCGATCCGGATGGCGTATTTCCGGTCGGAATCAAAAGTTGAAAATATCACCATTTGATAGAGCGTACCCGATTTATTTAAAAATTGTTCGCGATTTTTGATAAAAGCTATTTATTTTCATTTTAAAAAAGGTGAACGGGTGGTCTGGGACACCCTGTATGTATGTATGTATATGTATGTATGTATGTATATATATATATATATATATATATATATATATATATATATATATATATAATATTGAAAGAATTAAACGAGAAAAAATATTAATGTTAAGCACCTTTATAAGGTGCTACATCCGACAAAAGCCCTTGCTGTTGAGCTCGCGCGGCTAAAGTATGAGAACGCAATGCATAATCATCTTGTTCTTTACGTGTCACACCAAACGCTGCAGCTAAACGATCCCCACTGTGTCCCATAGTTTCACCAGTTGAAAATTCTGCCACAGCTGGAAGCTATATAGAAGTAAATTGTTATAAAAAGAACATTTATAAGACGAGAAAGGTTGTATTAATTTTATAATAAATATACTTTTATTATAAAACGTGCAACATTATAATCTCGCATTATTTTCTTGAGAAAGAAAGATACAACTTACATCTGGTATAAAATAGGTTGGTCTAATGCTTGCTAAAAGAGCTAATTTGTTTCCTATAGTTTTCGCCTTGTTAGCATTCAGCATCAAAGATCTCATGCGTCGACTATGTCGAATGGGAATATCCGACATGAATTCAACTCCACCTGCCACAACTGCATCAAAAACACCGCAAGCGATTAAACCCATGCCAGTAGTGATAGCCTGGTTACTGCTAATGCACGCCATTGTTACTGTATGCGCAGGAGTATGTTCGCTGTATCCTGCAGTTAGAGCAGCTTCTCTTCCAATATTGGAAGTTCGGACTTCTTGCATTACTGTGCCATACACAATGTAATCGACTATTTCTTTAGGGAACCCGATTTTCTGTTGCAAGCTCCTAAAATAGTAAATAATAATTTTTATTAAAATAGTAAGTAATAATTTTTATTATTCTTATAGTTGGAATAAACATAAACAATAAAAGAAAATAAAATACAGGTGTAAAACTGTTTTTTGAAGACAATATATAAATGATGTATTATTGGATTTTAACTTACACCAGTGAATGTCTTGCGAGCTCATATGCCAGAAGATTCTTGTATTGAGTTCCAGACTGTAAAAATGGAGTCCGAACTCCATCGATGAATACAATATTTTTTGAGCCATCACTTTTTGTAGAATAAGTCTTATTTATGAAAATTCCAGAATAACGGGTAAGGGTTTCTGCTAAAAATATCAAAGATACAATTAAAAATCTTAAAGCAATAATATACGAATCAGGATAATAAACATTACACTAATTCAAACATATGAAATATTTAAGTTTGCCAGATGTAATGTAAATATTGTATGATTATATCATATGTATAATATACAAAAATGCATGATAAAAATAAACATCGCATAATTTTGTGCTCCAAGGAAAAAATAATTATTTCGTATGATTATAAAAATATAGTCGCAATATATATCCATTCTCTGTCACGTATACGGACTTTGTACTAATCATATAGTAATAATCATATAGTCTATTTTCTCATTTATTTTAATTAATTATATTTAATGAAGTACTAAAACAAAATTATTTTCCATACCATAATTTACTCCTTGTTTTGCCAGTACGCAATTTTTCACGAGAGAAAGCATTTTGTTTACGTGTATGACACTTCTTTTTCTCAGTCAAACTTGATACGTCAATTACTAGCCAACATCTCGAAGAAATTAGTCAAGTCGAAATATTGGACTTTGACCTGTATATGACATGTGTATAATGGCCATCACACATAAAATTCCATAAGCACGTAAAACGTAAACGTAAGGCCGTAATTACACTACAGCCGGTTAAAGCCGATTATACAATAGCTGTCGTAAGTCGGGTGTCGTAAGAGTTAACCAATCACAGTTGATTTTAGAGAAGAATAATCGAATACGATTGGTCAACTCTTACGACACCCGACTTACGACAGCTATTGTATAACCGCTGTAAGCCGGTTATAAGCGTCGTCTACAATGGCCGCAGCATAAGGTTCTAAGGCCGTAGTCGTAAGAAATTGACCAATCACAGTTGATTATTCTCCTGAACTTCAACTGGGATTGGTCAATTTCTTACGACTACGGCCTTACAACCTTATGCTACGGCCATTGTAGACGACGCTATACAATAGCTGTCGTAAGTCGGGTGTCGTAAGAGTTGACCAATCGTATTCGATTATTCTTCTCTAAAATCAACTGTGATTGGTTAACTCTTACGACACCCGACTTACGACAGCTATTGTATAATGCGTCGTCTACAATGAGATTTTAAGGAGATTTAAGGCGTAAGATTTAAGAAATTGACCAATTACAGTCGAGTATTCTCTTAATACTTGACTGTGATTGGTCAATTTCTTAAGTCTTACGCCTTAAGTCTCCTTAAAATCTCATTGTAGACGACGCTTAACCGGCTTAACCGGCTTAAGGGTTGCAGGCTCGGTTGCGGTTGGAATTGACCAATCAGAGTAGCCGGCCGACAAATTGCTTTGTTCTGATTGGTCAATTTCAACCGCAACCGAGCCCGCAACCCGTAGTGTGATTACGGCTTAAGGAAATCGACCAATCACGGTCGAGTATTGGCCCCTTGGAGGGGCCAATACTCGATCGTGATTGGTCGATTTCCTTACGCTTACGTTTTACGTGCCTATGGAATTTTATATGTGATGACCATAACTCTAAACTTTATAGAAAGAGAACCTACTGATTGTCTGCAAAAACCTATTTAAAAAAATTCTCTATCCGATAGCCAATCAGTGCATCTGCTAATTTCGTAAAAATTTGTAGAGCTATATTTATTTAAAGTTAAATAATAAATACGTAGAGAAAAAATAAATAATAAATGTAGCAATAAGAAATTACTGGATTTTTCCAATAAAAGATCAAGTTAAATGTTTTTAAGAAAAAGAAAAATTAAATTTGCAAAACGCCGAATTTAGTCGAATTTCATTGGCCATCGATTAGGGATTTTTAGAAATTTCTTGTACTTGATCTATCTTTCTCGAATTTACAAACTCTATGGTTGTAACCTAAATTTCAGGAAATGTGTCTTCTCGCTCATTTTCGTGGCAATAATACGAAGCGAGAAAGAGTAATAAACTGACTGAAATTGTGAATGTTTATTGTAATTAACCTGAACTGACTAATGTCAAGGAGCAGTCAACATTATTGGCGGCATCGTCTAAAGATTTACGAAGTATACTTGATATAATTATTTCATTATATAATATGCACATATTCTGTCAGAATCAATTTTTAATCGTTGATCGAATCATTGCAGAGAATATATGGAACTTGAAATGTACATAAGCAGTGAATTGTTTAATAATTTTGTATAAAAGGGAATGATACATAACGAAAATCTCGATTTAAATACATATACAGTGTATACTTTTGGAAATAAAAATCAAGAATTTGGTCTAACAACAGCCCAAAATATATTAGAACATTGATTCATCTAGATTATGCGATTATAATATTTCTAACTTTGCTAGTAAGATGCTAAATCAACAACATCCTCTCTTGAGCACTATAGATTCATATATAGAGCCGCTTTTGAAGCGTGTTTTGCAAACTAAAAGACTCGGTAAGTTTATAACATTGACCTTTGTTATATCTTAATTACATTCAATAATTAAGTTTAGTTTTTTCATCATAATAGTATGTTTTTTATATTTTTTCAAGGAGTATGTTGTGGTCTGATAAAATTGGATTCCGTCTCATCGAGTTGTAATAAAAGCAAAAATGATTGCTTCAAGTTATCAATTCCCTATGCTGGAGAACATCTCGTCTGGAGCGTATTATTCGATGCACAATATCCTGAGATGGGCCCAGACTTTATATTTAACGATCAAAATTTCCTAGCAGATCCAGATATTAACACTTTATCTACTTGGATACCTAGTCTTACTAAATGGAATCCTAACGACACCGATGCATTACTCAATGTGCTGAGTGAATTATTATTGTATTACAAAGAACATCAGGTAAGCAATAATTATCATTATATAGTTTTCATTGGTCTGTGAATATATATGCATTTTCAAATGGCAAAAAAATTCAATATATGTTATTTCGATCTTATAAGAATTTGTGATATTTAATTATCTGAACAAACTCTTTTTTTTTTTCATTTCCAGCTACATTTACTTGGAAAGCAGGGAGATCGTTTGCAATTTGAATACAGCACACTTGTTGGTGAAACAGAGATATCTAGAGAAGATATAGAAGTGATAATGTTACCATTAGGAACAAAACCTACAGAAGCAAGATTTTTGATTCGCATAGCTATGGATTATTCTCGATTACCTCCACGTATTAATAAATCACAGAATGACGAAGCTATGCTCATTATCACGTTTTACGGGCCAGATTGGAATCGTATTATACCACAACTTTATCTATCTAAGACCTTAGAAGATATTTTCGGTGGGCCCGAATCATTGCATATTCCACCATTTCCATCTAGTAAATATCTAATGGATTATGTCCCTGAAGTAAAGAAATTTATAGACGAGAAGGTATAAAACTATAGGTGTATATATTGTAAAAGATTATACAGTTTACAGGAAATATTTATATATATGCCTTTCATTGCAGATACACAATGTAGTTCAAAGTTTTGAGAGCAGGAAAAGCTTTATTACAGTTTTAATTGTATCGCAACGTGGGAGCATACTGGAATATGATGCAATAGAATTTAATTGGATTAGTATGCTATTGGAGCACCGAGACTTTCATTTTCTCATACATTTTCATCTCCCATCAACATTTCCAAAAGAGAAGCCACAAATCACATTGCAATCAGTATATCACATGACATCACAAGGTAGCTTGTACAAAGAAGTGTTGGATGATACACCGTATAGTCCTAGGTGGCAGATAATACTGATGGTTGATAAATTGTTGACATACATAATGGAGAATGCAGTTCAAAAGTTTCAGGCAAATTCGATGAAAAATCGTTTTTAATAATTTATTCTGAAAGTATATTTTATTACAGAATGTATATATTTAATAGTTGATATTGTGGAATAAAATTAATTAATGACAATGCACAAAGATATTTCTTACAATTTTCTAATTAGAAATTTGCATTTTTAATGTTTCTTTTTTTTCTTTTTTTTTTTAAGTTTCTTAACTAGTACACAATTATGTGCTACAAATATAATCCTTAATTTTCCGTTGTGTGTGTGTTATGAATGTATAAATGATACATATTCTAAGCATTAATCAAATGTAAAATCAAAAGTTGCAGCAAGTGTCATTAATATCTTCCACTTGTCAAGATTTTCAAATCAAAATCAATTCATTAGGATTATCGATCAAGAGAAGTTCAAAACTATACATTTTTCTCAATTTCTCGAATATTATACATCATTTCTTTCTTTTTACTTATAAGAAAGTTTTTTTTATTTAAAGAAAAAATACTAAACATTGTAAAATTAAAAAAACAAGACCCATTCTCAAGCAAATCTCTCAAGGCCCGTACATGGAAAGCGACAAAACCATACGAGAGCTAGAGTCCCTAGAATATAGAGTCTGGCCACTCGATTAGTTTTGAAAAAACATGGCAGCAATATATATATGAGCGTATCTAGAAGTTTTGAAAAAACATGGTGGCAGTTTATGAATGACATATCTCAAAATGCCAATGTATATTTATTTTTTTATCATTTATCATCTCTTAAAATATAATTTTCAACTATAGAAGTAATGAAATTTTTAAATTTATTATTGAAAGTTAATTTTTTAATTTTTTAATTTTTTATTTTTTAAAAATTGATAAAAAGAGAGTACAATTGTTATAATTTTCTTATTTAAATAAATAAAAATTGTTTGTGATTTTCTTGTCCCACTTCTTTTTCAAATATTAAACTTCCTTATAACAATAACAATTCCCAATAACAGTTCTAATAAGCTGTCTAATATAACAATTTCTATTGGTTCCGCCATTTTTTTACAAATTTCGTTTCGACGAATAAGATGAGACACGTACCGTGGCCAGACTCTATATTCTAGGGACTCTAACGAGAGCCAATCACCCGCTCCTCTCTCCGGAAACTGATTGGCCTAGGCCGGTATTCATAGTCCGTTCTTATATTTAAGATCGTCTTAAGAACCCATTCAACCAATCAAATAGCTGCAATGCGGTCATTGATTGGTTGAATGGGTTCTTAAGACGATCTTAAATATAAGAACGGACTATGAATACCGGCCCTAGAGTATTAGGGTGCAGTCCCACGTAGAAGAAAAAGCGGAACGGAAAAGAAGTGTAGTGGGGGTAACCAATCAGAACGTTTCTCCAAAAGACATCATACCTAGCGTTCTCGTATGTATGTACATACCTAGCATATCTAGTCTTTCTTATTCATAAATAAAATTTATAAATTTATTTTTATATAAAATAATAATGTCATCGGTAAATTTTTTTATTATAATATAAAATATGTGTGTGTGTGTTTTATTTTCAGATATATATATTAAATTTTGTAACAATTTATTACACTTAACATTAAATTAGGTGAAAATATATTATTCTGAATAAAATATTTATTACAATATAAAATGTAATTTTATCATTGTTTCATATAAATAGTTTAGTTTAATTTTATATTTTCACAAAATATAAAAACATAACAAAATTACACTAAAATAATATATTTCTCTTGTTAAATTTATATTATTATAAAGTTCTTTATTCCATTCCGCTTTTATATGACTGGGTTCCCCATGGAATATATTTTACGCAAAAACGGAAAAAATTCCAACCTAAAATTTACAATAATTCTGAATTAGCTTTGTTTTTTCGTAAATTATATTCCATTGGAATTTTCCATTTATTATAAAAAGATATTTTTTTACAAAATTTATTATTCTTGTTAACTATAATTCATAAAAAATAATTTTTTACTCTTACTTATTTCCGCTTTTTCCGGTACATGGGGAACCCGGTTATTCAAAATCGGAACAGATATATCTTTTGGAGAAACGTTCTGATTGGTTACCCCCACTATACTTCTTTTCCGTTCCGCTTTTTCTTCTACGTGGGACTGCACTCTTACGCTATTATTCCCTAGCGTTATTCCCCACGGAACCTCCCCGGCGTCCGGGGAACGCGCCTGGCAGCACTGCGTACGTGCGCAGCGCGAAGAGCGTGCGCAAAACAGGCTCGTCTCAAAAGTGTCCGGCCGCCGTCACCTGTCCCGCGAGTCTCAAGGTAAGTGTCCGTTTCCCAAGCGCCGGCTTTATCAAGGAAAAGGTCCGCGGGATCGCGGCGCGAGCGCGCGACGCGCTGACGCGTCGCGCGAAACTGTCCCCGGGCGCGAACTGTCATACATATCGATACGCGCCGCGCGGCTGGCAAATATGTTCGCGGCTACCGACCTGTCGCGTCGCGACTTCCGCAACCGCGTCGTCATCGTCGCTGCCGTTGTCGTCGTCGTCGCGGGGCTCCGCGACCCGGTGACTTCGCACGCGACTCCCCTTCTGTCAAGGGGAAAATTCGTCGCGAACGCGAATCTCTCTCTCTCTCTCTCTCTCTCTCTCGCCTCGTCTCTCGTGGTTATGGCGCGGATTTCTCGCGGATTCACGCGACAGCTTTGCGCGTTTTCACGCGCCTTGTCGTCGCCCTCGTGACTCCTCGAGCGTACGCGCGGTTCGCGCGCGCGATCCCTCGCGATTGTAATATACGAATATGCGCGTCATGTGTACGGTTGTGTCATATGTACCGCGCGTGAAGCGTCGCAGGTATCATCTGTCATGGCGCATGCCGCCGCCGTTATCATACGGTTGGCTCGAGCCATGGTATATAACACGTCAGGTCTGTTCGCGCTTCGACCGCGCTTTGTACTTTATGAATTTTCTCCGTATTTTCGCCCTCGATATTTCGGAGAGAGGTGACGCTCGACAGTTGCGTACATTTATTTCATTTGCATTTAATGATAGGATAGCGCGATGTCTACAATGCGGCTAAAAAGAACAGAACCTCTCCTCTCATCTGGATTGTCAACCGTAATCTAACCTAACCTAACCCCTAACTCTAACCTACCTATCTATCTTTAGCCGCACGGATGATTTGAAGTTAACAGTTAAGAGTTTAAATTTAAAGCATTAAAGTTTAACCGTTTGCCTTTCTTAACATTTTTTTTCACCAATTTTTAACGCTAATACATACTTTCTCAATAATTTATTCATTATTATTACAATTTAGCTTTGTTTTACTTTTGTCGAGCGGTTTATACTTGAAGATAGCCTCCCCCTCCTATTCATATATAAGTTTAATTTAAAAAAAAAGAAAAAAAAGATCCTACATCTCTAGGAACGATTCGAAAAAATTGCGCAGCGATTAATATTTGCGCAACGAAGATGATGTTGACGAATTCTGTCAGTTTTACATGCTGTTGACCATATGAGAACGTAGATTGGCGGGAGGGGGAAGGGGGAGAGAGAGGGGAATGAGGGCCACGATGGCGTCCGCCACGCGCCATGTCGCGGCCACGCTCGTACACGTCCTTTCGCCCGTACACCCCCTTCGATTCCCCTTTCGTCGTCCTGTCGTACGCCGTCAACTTTGTGCGCGATGAGGGGAAAGCGCATTAGCATTTTTCTTCGCATGCGCACGCGCAATCGCAACGCATTGAACGCCAATTCTTTCCCACGAAGGGGCTAATTTCTGCGATGGGTCATTGAAGAAATTAATCTTAAAGGATATATATATATATATATATATATATATATATATAGGGTGAGCCATTTTAAGTTACCCACCCCAATAACTTTTTATTTTTGAATGTACAACAAAATGTTTCAAATAAAAGCTGCTTGACTTCGAGGGGAACAGAAGATGGTGGCAAAAATTTGACCTTGGATAGTCATTTGAAGGTCACATAAAGATCACCTTCAATTTCTTAAATGGAACCTACTATTTTTCATTGCATATTCTTGTAGCTTATCTCGAGAGCTTTCCAAAACACTATAAGTACCTTTTCGTTAAGTACTTTTTGAGTTATGAGGCTTGAAATAATTTCTTAATTTTACATAAACCGTAAAATATTTTGTAAAATTCATTTTCCGATTATCTTACCTTAATACTTTTATGTACAAAATAATGAGAGGAATCAATTGGTGTAAAGAAAACACATAATTGTTTCGAAAAAAAAAATGTAATTGTTAATTGCAAATTACATTTTTTTCAAAAATAAAAAAGTTATTGGGGTGGGTAAGTTAAAATGGTTCACCTTGTATATATATATATATATCCTTTAAAATTAATTTAAAAAGATATAAAATTAATTTTAAAGGAGATATATATATGTATATATAAGAGATGCATAGTGTATTAGAGAGACAGATGCATCAATTTTTGTCGAAAACTCTGAGTAAACACAACACGTGCCGTTTTATTTTACCTCTAAATATTGGAAATTATTTATTTCCAGATTTCCAGATTATTTATTTCTCAATTTTAATCAAGATAAGATATAGTTCATTATACCTGTAAATCTGTTGGAGATTCTTAGTTTATCTATAATGACTTTAATAAATATCGGAATACACCAGAACATGAAGAAAAACGTATATGCTTTGCAATTCTTTAATTAATGATGAGAGTATTTCTTTTATGGATATATCTGTTTCGTTTTTAAAAGATACAGCACCACTTTCTTTCTATTTTCTTTTCTAATTTTTTGAATTTTAAAAATAGTGTATAATCATTAATAGTTTACGATATCATATAATAATTAGCGCAAGTTTCTCGATATTTGTTAATAATCACAATAGACTATTTCAATAGACACGTAGACACTCTTGGAATATCAACTTTCGTTAATCGATAAAGGACATTAGAGATTATCAAATCTGTCAAATTAAAAATCTGTGAACCAAAAATCTATAAAATTCAACCGAAACTTCAGAATCACGGATTTATGAGATCCAGCAATATAATCTTACAATACAGTTAATTTGAAGCGATTTAATTTGATAAGAATTTGCAGCGAAAACCGGTAAAAGCAAGCGAGGGAGGGAAAGAAGAAATGAAGTGCGCAATGTAGAAAACAGCGATGCCATGTCGACAAAACATGGATGAGCTAAAAATAGCACAAAGCACAAAACAGAGTGCAACGTGCGAATTATTATGTGAGGCGCTGCGCGTTCTCAAAATAACGCTGTTTTATTATTATTATTTTTTTTTTTTTTTACATACGTTTATCCACATTTTCTTTCGGCAAAATTTCTCGTGTAACCAAAGCTATGAACTCGAAAATTCACAAAATCGATATTTAAGATGTAGAAGTAAATATAAACACATACATAAGTGAATTACAATTTTAAAAATATTAAATATATAAATTCTAAAAATATATACATTATTTTTAGAATTATCCGTATAAAAATTTCGCGATAAAAATAAAGATTCGCGCATATGTAAATAAATAATTAATTAGTAGCTATCAGTAATTTAATACGAATTCCCTTATCTTACAATGAGATACATGCAATCGTATGTTGCACCATTATCAACGATGGGCTTCGAGAGATCGGTCAGCCTTGATTAACGATCGAAAATACAGCTCGCAGTAAACAAAGCTCCTAAAAATCGCGCATTTTTTCATTGCTAAATTGGATTAAATCAAATTATAAAATCAAAAAAGAATCTGTATAAAAATAATATTTATTCGGACCATCGCATCGGCTATCCTTTTCCAACCAAAGTGTTGGTCCACATTTTTTGGAGTCTGAGAATAATTCTGGGATGTATATTACATTTATATAACTTTTACGTTTTTATAACTTTGGATACTCTTGACTTTATAACTCGGATACTCTGAAATTACGAAATTTTCGTAGATCTCATTTAAAAAAAAAAAGAAAAAAGAAAAATAGACCATGATCTGAAATCTTTTACATTCTGGAGCAATAAAAGCGAATCTTTTATTTGCGAGAGTACTTGTCGGTACTCTAACCTTGTCATTCGAAAGTGTTTCGTTAGCAAACGATGGATACGTGAACGAGTGCACGTGCGCACTCGTCAGTTCCGAAGGAGAACGAGTTTGTTGGGAGTGCATGTCTACATCTCTCTCTCTCGATCTCTCGCTGTCGGCCAATCGAGATCGTGAATTCGGTCACACCTTCCGCTCGGCCTCTTTGCCTATTGGCTGCTCGTTTGATCGTGACGTCGCTGACCCGCTTTTAAAATTCGGTAAACAACATCTCGCGAGAGCTCGGCAAACCGCTTGGCGATAATACATGTGCGATAAATGAATGAAAATGTTCAAATCATTTCATATAAATTGCTAAATGCCATTAAAACAGACATTTCTACGTGTCGCGTAACTTTCGAGCACTCATACTTTTTTTTTTAGACGACGATATCGAAAGTGTTTTAGCTTGGAAGGGATAGGAAGTGATAGCGGATGGAACGTCATCAATAAAGATGGATTTTCGAATATGAAACATAAATTGTTTAAATATTCCTCGAACTAGATAAATCGATATTTACGAGTACGCGAGCGAGTAAAACTTTTGTCCTCTCAGATCGACGAGCAAACTTCACGCTGTAGGAACAGCGCAGAGTAAAGTTTAACAGATAACTTCGTTCTGTCAAATTGAGGGAACTTCAAGTCATGCTTTGACTCGCGCGAAATGATAAGCGAAATGACAGAGCAAAGAGAAGAGGGAATTTGGCGACAATGTCGAGTGAAGTTTAACCGAGATGTTATGTTAATGGTTTTGGAATCGCTCGAGGGGAAGTCGAGACCCTCCCAAGGCAAGACCCTCGCAAGGGGGACAGGTAACACGCAAAATACAGCGTTTACAATTACGTAGTTAAAGTGTTCGACGAGGATATGGAACGGGAGAGGGGGGGAGTAGCGATGCGCTTGCGCAAGTGTGACGAGCGTGGAGGGGGAACGAAGGACGCGCATGCGCGCGCCGCTTGGTGACGCTACCCGGTGCGTGGATAGAATAGCCACGCTTCTTGCACGTCGTCGCGGCTGTCGAGAGAGCGTATCATCGATATCGTAAACAAGCGTCTGTGTGTTTATCTAAAAATATTACGTTACATGTTAAACAAGTCTGCGATTATTGCCACCTTAAATAAGGTGGAAGGAAAAGCGGCGAGTGTTAGGAAAGTGGATAAGTGCTGCTCTGTCAAGACAGCGAGAGACGATTTGCAGATTTTTTTCTTCCATTTTGGAAGAACAAGTGGCCGAGTCGAGAATCGGCGTTATTTCTGGAACACTTGTTTAAAGTGATTTTTTTGTTTCGATATCGACGGTGTTAATTAAAACGTAGAGTTATTGAGAAAAGAGCGTTGCTTGTATCCCAAAGGGACAGAGATATCCATGTATATTTTGGAAGAATAAGTGGTCGGATTAAAACGGCGTCATTTTTATACTCGACAATTTATACAAATTTTTACACATCTTCGACGTAAATTATAATAGTTAATTTTGAAAGAAGATTAAGAAGGTGAAAAAGCGTCGAAAGGAACAGATATTCTTATTTTGGAAGGAGACACACGTGTAATCGTGTTCGGCGTCACTTTTGATACATTTGGATAACGATTACGATTTACGTCGACATTGTGGCAGTTGCTTCCATTAACTTCGAGAAGTTCGAATCTCGACTTTTTTTGCGTTTCTTCGACGAAACATGAAGCTAATCGTAAACGCGCTCAATGAAATTAGTGATTATCGTGATAAATTTTATACAGACTTAATGTTATTTTCGTGTTTATTACTACGATCAGATTTTTTGGGCAATTCTACGTCTTCATTACTTCGTGAACTTCAGGCACGTCTAACATATTGTGCAATTATATTTAGATTACTATAAAATTTTGGATTTGTAGAAAAATAGGTCAAATTTTAATATTTTATTTTATTTTCAATTTTTTCATATATATCTCTTATAAATTAATTCTTTATTAAAATTCTTTATTAAATTAATTCTTTATTGCAAATGAGAATATTCTTGATATACATGTATACCATGAAAGCTATAAACACAATTTATAAACAATTATTCTTATAAATTAATTTACATTCAAGTTGAATCTTAATTTCTGTTATTTCGTGCATGTATATTTTTACTTTTAACAATTTTTTATTTTGATATTTGTTTTAATTTTTGGAATATTTATACTGTGTAAAAAAAGATTTAAACAGATATAACAAATTATATTTTGATGAATAATGCATATTTAAATTTTTAATATAATAAAATCAGTAAAAGAAAACAGCTCGTAAATTTTATTAAATAAAATTTAATTGTTTATATTATTATAAATATAATATATTTACATATATGTTGTTTAAATTACAGAAACGATAGTAATTCATATAGCAGACAGGATGTTCAGTTTTCACAAACCAAAGGTGTACCGATCTAGTACAGGCTGCTGCATTTGTAAAGCCAAGTCTAGCAGGTAGAGAAACATTGCTAAAGTCATATCTGTGTGTTTATATTATAATAATAACAAATTTGTAATAAATTATAGTAATTATAATATTTTTAATTTTAAATTATATTAAAATAACTATATATATATTTTAAATATTGATGTTATTTTAGTATAATTTAATAATATATTATTATTTTAATACACACATACACATACATACATACATACATATATACACACATTTATATATTATAAATTCTTATAAATCTTGTTACAGTTCAAGATTTACAGACAGTAAAAAATATGAGGATGACTTTATGCCATGTTTTCAACTTGAGGAGAGGCGTAGTGGTGAAATATGCAATGCATGTGTGCTTCTAGTTAAGAGATTCAAAAAGCTACCTTCAGGAAGTAATCGCAACTGGAAACATGTTAGTATCTTGTAATCAATCCTGACAAACTATTATATTAATTGATATTAATATTAATAGTAAATTTAAATTCAAGATTATATGAATATATTATTTTTCAGTAAATATTTTACTAAATTTTAATCAGTTAAAATATTACAAACACTTTAATATTATTTTTTGAATACTTTATAATAAGAGAATACACATTATTTATATTAATTCTTTTTTAAATTGTATTATGTGCATCTCTTGTTGCTATAAAAAATATTAAAAAAATTATATAATAAAGTTATTTCTAAACTTGAAGACATAATCCTCTAATGTTAGATTATCATTTTTTTTCTCAAAAATAAAAATTTGTTTGTACAGGTTGTGGATGCGCGTGCCGGTCCCGGTATTAAGTCGCTGACAAAATTTAAAGCAAAAAATAAAAAGAAGCTTAAGGATAAAGTTGATAAGCTCGTTAAAAAAAAACATATTTACATCAAAACAGAGGGAGATCGAGAACAAAGTCCGGCGATGAGTGACGATTTAACCGGTTAGTTACACAATTTTTTGTTAGTTACAAATTAGAAACAAGATTTTGTTTATATATTTTATTTATACACTAATATAAAAAATTCAATATATTTTTTAATATAATTACATAATTCTATATTAGATTCATTATTTAGAATTTATTTTTAATCAAAATTAATTAATCTAATAAATATTGTTAGATTATAGAAAAAAAGTGTATATATTAATTTTTTAAATTCATTTTTAATATATAGTTCAACAATGAAAAAATGGGAAATTTTCTATCCAAATAATACTTGCTAATATTTGCATATCTTAATGTTCCCATTTATTGTTGCAGAAGATTACAGATTAACGGATGGCAAAACTTCAAGTAGATCAGAAAGCGCTTCCGACGACGACGATATTAATGCTAATGAAAAACAACTGGATCTCTCTTCTGAAGATCAAGATATTGAGAAAGATAATGTTAATTTCATCGATTTATCATACTACAAAAGGTAATATATTCATATCACATTTCAAAATTTTTTGTTTTTTGTAGATTTGTAGACATTATTATAATTTTGTAGATATTATTATAAAGAGTTTTAAAAATACTACAAATATTCTCATATTATAGATATATATTTTTATACATTTGCATTTACTTGGTATTTTTAATAATTTGTTGTGATAGCATCTTTAAAGATGTCAATAACGAGAAGGCATAATGTACTTATTATGGATTTTTTTCTATTTAGGGAAGTAATTTGTTGTGGTAACATCTTCAAAGGTGCCAATGGTGAGGTTATAATGTACCCTTCTTTCCTCAAACCTTGCATAAGCTGTTTTACCAGGCGGCAGCTTACTGCTTCTTTGGCATCCGTCAGTCCTACTCACAGTTCAGCATCTGTTAGTCCTGCTCATAGCGTTGAATCTACATCATCATCAAATACAGAGACTAATTCCAAACAAAGTACCAAGACATTCAGTGATTCGTCATCTGATTCCGGTTATGACGAGTCTTCCAATCAGTATGAAAGCAAGATGGCAAAAAATGTTCAGATCAAGGAAGATGTAGAGATGGAAGAACCTGTAAGGTCCATAGAGCTTGAACAATTATCGAATTGTAAATCTTTGCAAACTATCAATGTCAGTAATCAGTCACTCCAGTCGGTCTCCAATTAATGTCGGCCCTTCGGTTAGAAGGTTAATTTATTCCTTTACTTATGAAAAAATACGCATAAATATGTACATACTTATATTATACATATACAGGGTATCCATATGAATCATTAAATAATTTTTTACTCAGGTTTCAATTCATAGGTGAAATCTCAATTTAGAATATTTTTATAATTGAAAGATTTTCAATTTAGAAAAGGAACTTTTTCTTTATAATGAAAAATTTTACTTTTTAATTCTGAGATATATAGGCTAATTTTTGACATTCAACTCTTGCAATATTTATTTTTCTTTTGAAAAGGTTATTTTAGATTACAAAAAAATTCTTAAACTTTTCTTAAATTCTTAAACTATTCTTTGAATTTCAATTTCAAGACGATTTTTCCTTGTGAAGAATATTCGAATTTTAACTTTACGTAATATAAATAAGATTTTTGATCTTAGCATTTAAATAATTTTCTCTTATTAAACATTATTAATTCGGAAATGCTGAGTAAATAACAAAAACTTATTTTCTCATTTATATAAAAATAATTTATATAAACTAATATTTTACATAAAAAATAAGAATAAATATATTTATTGTTTTAATGCAATAAAAGAATCTTTTCAAGGTTTTAAAGGAATATTCTGTAATTCTAAAATATTAAAGAATAACATATAATAAAAGAACACTGAATGACTATGAAAATGTTCAATCCTTGAAAGTAGCATCATTTATGAGGAAAATATCTCATAACTACTAAACTTTCTCTGTCTTTTCAAATCTAAAGATTTTTCATTTAAAACATCTTTTTGAAATTAGCATATCTTGAGATGTTAATTTAGGGCAATACATATGGGTTACCCTGTATATGTAGGTAGATTTAAGCTTAAGTTAATTAAATGCACTATTCCCGGGCAGCAAAATGGCTCTGAAAGGATTTTAATCTTCACTTTGAAGATTCAAATGCCATTTGGATGCAATTTATCATGTTAAGAATAATAAGTTAAGCGATGGACTGACGTAAACCGCCATTTTTCGAGCTGATAATCTTTAAGTCTTAAGGTTTAGCAATATAAACACACATCAAAGTACTGTGATGATATTGTAAAGTAAGAGACGCTCAGATTTCTTACACCGAACAGGTTCGAATTGGTGGTTTGCGCTCTCGCCTTTCTACACTCAAGTGCCACTGCTTAAAAATGTACACAAGATGTGCTAGAACAACCAAAGCCAACAATCCTGATAAAAGATTATAAAACTAATATTTATCTATGAAAGTCTAACTTAAAACAAGTTATTTATTGTATTTATAAAATGTTGCGTTTTAAAATTTTCAACTTTTTAAATATAATTTCAGCTCTATAGATACTTGTGTAAGAAATTTGCTCTTAAAAATTTCTTGAATTCTTAAAGTTTTTAAGGTTCTTTGTAAAATTAATCGTTTTTCCTTTTATTTCTAAATTTCCTACATTTAATTAAGGTGAGATTATGAAAATGATTTCTCATTATATGAGAAATGTCAAAATCGTAAGAATCTTTATCCATTATATTCCTTATAAATTATGTGAAAATTTTGTTAATATAAAAATAAGATTTTTCATATACGACTTAATAATTTAAAATTTAATTACAAATATATGTAGGGTGAAAAATTCATAGAATTTCGACATTTTTTATCGAAACAAAAATAATCTAAATTAACTAATAGAGTTGATTTTTTAGAAGGATATTTGATAGTTGTTTTAGGACACCTTGTACAAGCTCCAAGCTGCCAATCTATTCTCGCCCGGGTCCAAAAATGTGAAAATAAGAAAAAAAGAAACGGGTTTTTGCATTTACTTTCAAGTTACGACGCGACGCTCCATGACGTAAATTAATAAATAGCGGTTACATTGATGACCCAAATCGATAGCAATAAATAAAGACAAACATACAGCAGGGCGATTGACAAAGTCTGTATTTAGACAGTATTAGTAAAAAAAAAATGACAGAGGAAAAAAGGAGATAGATCTAGATAGACAAATTGAAAGTGGCAATCAGATTGGCAAACTGGACCAGCGAATTTTTTGATAGGTAATTTTAGAGAATATGATACTTAGAGATATTTCTATAGAGAAAGAAGAGAGAGAGAGAGAGACACAAAAGGAGGGAAAAGAGGAGTAAATAAGTAAAAACTGTTAGTTCCTAGTTAATAAAGAAAAGATGGGCACATTTTAATTACATGTTTAGCGAAAAATTTGTTCAATACTGATTTTATAGAAGGTCTTCCAGATTGCCTTTCATCATCTGTAGATTTTTTTTTACCGATTTGTAATCAATTTTTTATTAATGAAAATGAAAGATTGATTCCAAGCTGATCACAAAATCAATAAATGATGATAACTGTACAAATCTTTATTGAACAAAAGAAGATAGTCGGAAATGTCAAGTCAGAGTCATTTAATATAAAAATAGTTCTAATAATTTCTGACTATTCTCTTGATATTGAACGCTAAACCTGAGAAAAAAAAACGGGCTAAAGAATGTACAAGCCGAGTACCTGCTGAGGACAAGTCGCAACTGTGATCATGGGGTTGTTTTCAGGTTTTTTTTGTTTAATTACACGCACAAAAAGAAGAAAAAAACTGATGATATGCAATAGTTTGAAATAATATATGTCTGTTGCAATGAATGAAAATAATTGAAATCTGTTTGATATATGAAGTTGATGAAAAAATTTGTTTATTTGTTTTATCACTTTATAAGAAAATTTCGAACAATCAACTTAATATTTAAACAGATTCAATAAAGTCAAGATTTATGTATCTATAGACCCAAGAATCAATGCATCGAGAATTAATTAAATTAAGAATTGATAACCAATTGAAAATCCAAAAATCTGTGGAATTAAGCGCCAATTTTTCAAAACTTATCAAGAATTTTATTGTATTTAATCATTTCTTAAAGAGTGTGATACATATCGCATATGCGATGATAAAATATCTAAATACTCAAAAAATAAAATATATTTTCTCTGTCTCACATTTTGGATATAGAGAACCACATGATCTGTCAATCATTACATATTTGAGAAGAAAAGTTAAATATAATGACTCTCGGCTTAAAGTGTTTGGATTTGATCTATTATAAAAATAAGAAATGTGCAATAGACATTATCGGTCCCGTCCAGTGCTACGCGAGTCATTATTTTTTATCTTGTGCAAGAAAAGAATTGGAACTAGAGCTAATTGTAAAATTCTTCCAAATAGTAATCAAAATTATTGAGATTTGAGGTTTCATTATAATGAAAACACGAAAAATATATTTATTTTATAAAATTAAATTAAAATTTTATAGTATCAAAACAAATTAAAAATTTAATAAAATTATATATTAACATCAATATTATATAAATTAACTAAAATTAAAACATAAATTTTAATTAAAAAATATATATAATTGCCGGCAATTATATATAATTATTTATATATTACAAAGTTTCCTGAAATGCAAAGTTCTCGGTCTCGAATTTTTCGATCCGCCATTAAATCGCAAAAACATTGAAAAATCGAGGAAAAAAGCTCGTTTAAATTGC
Organism: Camponotus vicinus; assembly: GCF_025532165.1. Taxonomy (NCBI): domain Eukaryota; kingdom Metazoa; phylum Arthropoda; class Insecta; order Hymenoptera; family Formicidae; genus Camponotus; species Camponotus vicinus. Next base: position 7,826,435 of record NW_028141949.1, read on the forward strand.
CCATCGAAATATATTTGCGAAAACTCACCGACAATCGTAATAACCAGGAAGCGATAACAGTTTTTTCATAATCAAACATCGAAAAGTTTGATCTATCAAAGGATAACATCAAATCACATTTTTCCGCGATAGATCACAATTGTACATTTCTTGTATGATCTCTTATTATTTCTTTACTGTGAAATATATAATACTGATAATTATTATATCGTCTCCCCATGATTATGATTTATCGTAGTTAATATTTGTGATAATCGAGACTGAATCACATATAGCTCACAAACTTAAATATAAGTTTATATTTAAAATGAAAATTTAGCACTTAATATTTTTATTAAAAAATATTTAAGTCTAAATTTACATTTTTAAATTAAATTTAACATTTAATGTTTTATAAAGCTAAAAAGAACTGCTATGATTCCGTCTGGATTATATATATATATTGTTTTATTTATTTATTTGATAAGCCGACTCTCGCAATTAAATTTAATATTCCTTTTCTATGTAATTTATATACATAAATTGTGTAGACATACATATTTTTATACGAATCAGTAAAGTTGCTTCATGATTTCTATAGAATATAATTGTTTTTAACATATAAACAAAAAATATGATTAAGAGATAATAGAGATGATAATAATTATCAACACATGGTGAAAATTGTGCATTTTTGTATTATTAAGTAATCAATTGATATAATGTTAGAGCTATTAAATTGATATTGATTAATTATATTAGTAAATATATATATATATATATATATATATATATATATATATATATATATATATATATATATATATATATATTGATATGTGATATATTAATTGATTGATATTAATTAGCTAATATTATATTAATAATAATTTTATCAATGATATTAATTAAAAGAAAGAATTGCAAAATAATTATATAAATATGGCGTTATAAATGGCGTATCAATATAATAATAGAAAAATATTCGAGTATTTAAGAAAATACTCGAGTTTTCACAATAGTGGAGAAGAATAAATTAAAATTAAAATTCTATTGTGATGAGAAAGATATGAAGATATATTGTGTATATACACGCAAAAGAGTACAGGATACAAAGATTTACTTAATAAATCAACTTTTTATTAAATTAGTAATTTAATAAAAAATTAAAAATGAATAAAATATACATAATATATAAAGATACAATAACTTTAAAATTACATACAAAGATTGTGAAGACAATTGTAAAAGGAGCAAAAAATCAACGAAGTTATTTAAATAAAGAACGCTCTTTTAATATCATATTACAAAAATTCTGTAATTCTAAAAAAATTAGAGACAAAATTATAAAATTATTGTATACATCATAATTGTATATGTAATTTTACAGTAAAAATGAAATTTTATGATCAAAGTATTTTAGAAAAATCAATAATGTGATTTTACAGTTAAAAAAATAATTATACTTTAAACTTATTATAAAATTGTGCAACAAAAAATATTATTTTCTCTTTGGATTATGATTCTAAAACGCTATTTTTCTTATTCATAATAAGAAAAATATACGGAATCCATAAAATAAATTGGAAATCATGTATCAGCCCTTTATATCATTGGTTCTATTGACAATATCGTCAATGTAATGTTCGCGATTTTATGTGTAATTTTTACTTCATCAACAGATTATTGATATCATGATAACAAACATTTAATTTTTATATACTTGTATAATTAATAATTAGCGAGAACACGCGATAATAATGTTTAAAAAAAAAAAAGAATTTTTTAATTCAAATTGATTATATAACTTTGTATTATATATTTTGTTTTATTTTCAAAACTAATTAGAAATTTTACACACACACACACATACATATATATATATATATATATATATATATATATATATATGTATGTATGTATAAAATATATAATAAATTATAATTGTTCTAATAAAAGTTGATGGGAGTTGTTGGAAAAAAAAAATTAAAAAAAAAAAAATATATATATATATATATATATATATATATATATATATATACACACACACACGCATATATATATATATATATATATATATATATATGCGTGTGTGTGTATATATGTATAGATACATATATGCATTTTTTAATAAATATTTGTAAAAACTGCATATATATATATATATATATATATATATAGTAGCATAATAAAATGTTCACTATAATAAAAGCGCGTGTTCTCGCGTATTACAATTTAATTGATAAAAAATCTAAAGAGAATTTAATTATTGAATGTCCGCACAAATCCGTTATATAGTTTACATCGCTCATATTCTTTAAAGCCTTTTGGAGATTTTGAAAAATTTTTATATTAAACTTCAATAATAAAAATATAATATATTACATACATACATACAAAAAATAGCTTTATATATATATATATATATATATATATATATATATATATATATATATGTAATTCTTTTATAAATATATATCTGTCAAAATAACTAAAAATTTCAAAATTTCATAAACTTTTCTGAAAAATTTAAGCAATTATTGAACGTAAAATTTCGCAAAAACAAAAAATATCTAAAATAACGATTGTGAGACTGACCAATATATCTGAATAACTTTTTACGCTGAGATATGTATATGTGTATGTATATATATATGCACATACACACATGTGCATATCTTATGCGTATATGTATAAGGGCGAGATTACTCCATTAATTGATCGTTTGTGCAAATATATTATAAAATTTTAATAACAAAACTGACGACTGCCGTAAAATTAATATATTTATGTATTATGTTGATCAAAGAAATTCATTCGTTTTTTTCTACACAGTTTTGATAAAGTTAAATGGAAACATTAAATTAATATACTATATTAATAAATTAAAACGAATGAATTTTTTAATCAATTTAATATTATATTTGTTATATATTATTATTATTACGTCGTTATATTTATAGTTATTACATTACATATATATGTATAAAGTAATTCCAATTATTGTGTATATTTATAGGGAATATTATTATTATATCGTCGACGATAATCTCGTCGGTTCTCATTGACCGGAATATTGTGCAACAGACGGGACGATCGATCCTTTTTATATAATAAGAAAGAAATGCGCCACCTTGTATCCATGTACAACTTTGTAATAAATCAATTTATTTATAAATTGATCGTTCCTTTAATTTGTATCTCTAATTTAATCTTTAAATTTAATTTTATTCTCTGCTTAAAACATTTTGCTTTAATTTATTTGATTATGAATTAAAAAAAAGATATCGTTATGAAAACGAAATTTTCTTAATATAGGGAGAAATATAACATTTTTTTTAGATTGATTAAAAAATTGTTTTATTTTTTTCTTTACTAAAGTTAGTTAAAATTTAGTCTCTTATAAATAGAAGTAATAGCGATAAAACAAGATAAAGAAACAATTCTCTCCATATTGATATAACAAGTTTTTTAGTAAAATAAGGGCAAAATTACTCCATTTTAATCGATCTCGTTTGTGCAAATATATAAAATTTTAATGATAAAACTATAATGACTGCTGTAAAATTAATATATTTATATATTATGTTGATCAGAGAAATTCATAATAAAATAAAAAATATAAAAGGACGTATGTAAATGAATTTTAATATATTATCAAATGTGTTTAAATGCAGTTAAATATATATATTTGAGCGTTAGAGAGAGAGAGAAAAAGAGCACTGTAGAGCAGAGTAGAAAGTGTAAGCAATATGAACATCTAGGTACTTTTATGTCTATGATGATAACACTGCATCAACAGAGATCGATAACCGGACTTAAGTCTTCATCGCCAGATATCACTGGCATCTCCGTCTGTGAGTTGTGTATACGAGTATATATTACATATTTGCGGCTGCAACTTGTGTGCCTTTAGCTCTTATCTGTGTATGAAGTGTTTTCAAATTATTGAGAATCATCTGAAATTTATTAAGAATATGATTAATCGTATTCGGCCTCGTCTTGTGACCTTCGACGTGACCGACACGTTGTTGATGACGAAGATCGAAGAGCATTACAGCGAAATTGGTTCTCAGCATGGTTTACTCGTCGAGCCCAAAAAATTAGCGCGAAGTTTCAAAACCAATTTCGTGCAACTTAGCAAGGAACACCCGATATATGGCAAGCACACTGGTTTGGGATGGGAGAATTGGTGGAGAACAATTGTGTATAATGTATTTAGAGATCAGCATGCCTCTGTATCAAAGGACAAATTGAACAAGGTAGTATAAACGATTATTATAAAAAGATACAATGATACACATATGAATTTGTAACAATTGTAAAATAAATAAATATATATATATATATATATATATATATATATATATATATATAAATATATCTTCTATCTTTAAAATATTTGTTTTATTTTCTCTATACTTTTTATTTATTCTTGATATATATTATTCTATTACTCTAATTTTAATGCAAATGGAAATCAATGAAATCTTAGCCTAATATTACATTTGTCGTACGACAAATTTTTTAAGCATATATTATTGATTGCATAAGCATTATTGATTGCCTGCGGGATAATAATTTTTTGAATCTTTAGAAGTTTTCTATCCCTCAGCCAATCATTGTGCTTAAAAAATTTGTCGTACAACAAATGTAATATTAGCCTTACACATACATTTTTATTATCTATTTTAATTTAATATAATTATTATAATTTTATTTATAAACATATGTATATATATTTTATTTATAAACGTATGTATTTATATATTAAATATTTAATCTCAAAATTTTTATTTTCTTTATGATCATTGACACTATTTATTATTTTCTTTTCCAGGTTGCCGACAGTCTGATAAGTTGCTACAGCACCGGCAAATGCTGGCACAAATATCCTGGTACCATTGATTTACTTAGTTTCCTGCAGAAAAAGAATATCATTCTGGGTATTATCTCGAATTTTGATGAACAATTAGAATCAATTCTCAAGGATGCTCAAATTCACCAATATTTTACTTTTGTTTTGACCTCATATAATCTCGGTGTGGAAAAGCCGAGCTTACAAATATTCGAGGAAGCGTTAAAATTAGTGAAGCATCTTCGAGAAGAGGAAATATCGCCTCAGGAAGCAATGCATATTGGTGATAAACTGGACAATGATTACTTTGGAGCGAAAAATGCTGGTTGGAATGCTTTATTGATTAAACATGAGAATGAGATTGACGAGATCAATATACCCAAAGAAGATGTTTTTAGAAATTTAAAGGAGCTTCAAGAACATTTTCAGAAGACATTTGAAACAAATTACATAGTGCAATGATAATATTATCTATTATTTGAATAATAAATTTATCTTTTATTTTGGAATAGTTTTATTTTACTTAGATTTATTTTAGAATAGTTGTACAGCATAGAATTCTTTCACTTATATTTTATATTTGATAACAATTTACATACAAAAACAATTTGATCAGAAAAATTGAATACGCAAATTTGATCTTTCTTTATCTTGTATTAAAAAAAAATCTTTGTATATATTTATATATTTAAACGTAACATTTAAACATTTAAACGTAAATATGTGATAAATGTGATATATGGTAAATTATATACTTATTAAAATAATTAAGAAGAATCTGGTTTCAATTTATTTTATAAATCTGGTTTTAATTTATTTTAAAATAATTAAGAATCTGGTTTTAATTTATTTTATTAATAATTATTAAGTAATTATATAGGAAAAAAACAACTCTATTATACAAGATAAATTTTTTTTTGTATAAATGTTATAATTATATTAGATTTTAATCTACAAGAGATCTCTAGTAATGATATATAAGCTATTCAGATTAAAAAAAAAGGAAGATAGATTTTCCTTCGTAAGATAGAAATTGAATAATTGACAAAATACATAACGTTATATATTAAACATGTGGGTGGTATCACGATATCGCTCTTTCCGGGTACAACGATATATATCTGCGAGATATATCCGATTCTGCTCTGCGTCGGAACATCTTTATATAAAATTTATAATATAAAATAATCATCCCCCCCTCACACATAATCATCGCAACTTATTATATTTAATCCACATTTTTTTTTAATAAAGGAAATAAGTTTCTCTCGAAAAAGAACATTTATATATATATATATATATACAATAAAAATGTTCTTTTTCGAGGGAAACTTATTTCTTTTATTAAAAAAAAATGAATTAAATTTTTAATATATATATATGATGAATTAAAATTCTTAATATATATATATATATATATATATATATATATATATATATATATATATATATGATGAATTTAAAATTAATTTTTAAATTTTCTTTGCGTTTATATTGAAAATTAAAAAGTTGCTTACAATTACTTAAAAGAAATATCAGTTTGCTATCAAAAACAAAATCATTAATAAATCACTTTGCGAAGCGTTAGCAAATACATATATAGCATTAATAGAGCGTTCTGTGTGAAAGAACATAACAAATGAAAAATTTAAACGTATTCTGAGAGGTCAAGTGAAGAGCATCCACAATTATAAACATCCCCTAAAAAAAAAAAAAAATATACCAACTCATAATAAGACGTACACGCGATGCGTGCTGTATCTTTTCTTTCAGAATGAGAGGTACATGTATTTTCTATGTTGAATATACATAATTCGCGGCTAGAGCGTAGGCGGGATACGCGATGTGACCCACGTCCAGGGCGACACTTGAGGGGATGGGGATGGCGAGGGGAGGGGAGGGGAGGGGGCTGAGTCGCGTGCGAGCGACGCGCCGTTACTCGTCGGTGGTCCACGGCGAAGTGAGCTCGCGCGTCGTCCAGCATCCCGATCCTCCTGGAGAAAATTACTGGGAGATGCACGATCGATAACGCGATCGTTCGACGGTCGTGGTGATCCTCGTCGATGGACGCGCTGGCTAACCTCAAAAAGATACTTTGATTCCCATTGGATTTCGTGAACGGTCGCGAGAATCGGGTTCGGTGGGTGTCCGGACAGAAAGAGAGAGAAAGAGATATATCTTTCTTCGAGGATAAGATGAGAGCGTGCGCGATATGGGGTCCTCTGTTGCTCGTGGGAAGCTGCGTCGTCCTGGCCGATCCCGAGGCCGATCCATCCGAGGAGCTATTCAATCGGTTGCAGCAACCCAAAAATCGCAATGAGGACAAGTGTTATGATGAGAACGGCAGACCGCAGGTTTCTACATTTTGTTTATATTAAAAATAAAAAGAAAAGTATTTGCAAGATTTTGTAAAAATTAACAATGATTTTGATTAAAAATAGACAAATTTTTGTAGGAGTAAATGTTGTATGATAAAGAAAAATATTGCTCTTTCTTTATTCATTAAGAGAAAATGCATTCTCTAATGGAAAAAAAACTTTGCACTAATATATATTTTTATTTTTTATATTACATTATATTTTTTATAGTATTTTACATGTTATATTTTTATATAATATGATTTTATTTTTTATTTTATATATTTTATATTATAAAATATATAATATAAAATTATGATATAAATTAAATAAAATTATCCCTAAGAGAAATACAGAAAAAGACATGCAAATATTTTTTACAATTGTATATATAACAGATATATTTTTTTAAATATGTATAAATAATTATATATATATGTAATATATATATATATATATATATATATATATATATATATAATATTATTTTTCTATATATAATTTATTATCATTACAATATAACATACATTCATTAACTTTTTATATAACATTCATTATTTTTTTAAAAATATACAGCTATCACAATTATTTCTCGAATCATATTAATTAAATCGGTATCATTTCGGTAGCTCTGGATTTTCGGAGGATGTTAAGGTTATCACGGGGTTATTCTCGAAGTTACTCGAACTTACAGATAATTATATAAATGAAATGATATAGATGGATAAAGATATCATTCTCGACTCCATACGATATATATATATATATATATATATATATATATATATATATATATATATATAATATACAGAGTGGACCCAAACGTTCCAGCCAGACTTTGAGATTTTATAGGAAATTTAATTCTGAACAAAAAGTTTCCTATAAACATGGATTGAAAAATGCTCCTTTAAAAAGCTAATGCTTAAAAATCTCTGAAATCAGTTGTAGAAATTTAAATTATCTTTCATCAAGTGTTTTCGGCTATCGACGGTAGAGCCTTTTAAAAATACTCTTTCCACCTATGGTGATTGGTTCAAATAATGCAGAAAAAATATAAAATCTTTTTAGTGGAATTATTAACTAACAAGCAAGATAAATATTAAAGAGCTAACGCCATAACTATCATAAATGAAGAGTATTTTTAAAAAGCTCTTCTATCGTTAATAGCCGACAAAACACTTTTTTGAAACTGGTTATCTCAAAGCCTATGGAACGTACTACTATCATATTAATCTCATTTGAAAGATAATTTAAATCTCTACAACTTTTGTTTCGGTACTTTTTGTGAAAAAACACATACTTTTCTTGATATTTATAAAAATGTATAAAATAACCGTGATTTTTTAGAGGTTTTTGGGCCCTACTTTTTAAAAAAGCATTTTTCGACCTTTTTTTTTATCGGAAAAAAAACTTTGTTTAGAATTAAATTTTCTACAAAACCTCAAAATCTGCTAATGTTTAGGCTTATTCCGTATAATTCGAAAAAATCCAATTTAACAGAAATTAAATTAAATCCCTTTTTACAGAAATTAAATTAAAGAGAAAAAGAAATACAGGAGAGAGCATTATTCTATAATATATCGATATAAAAAATTTTTTTTAAAACAATATATATATACAATAAAAGTTATTATATACTATGCATCGCAATATATGTACATCTTGTAATTTATTTTTTTTACTTTTATTTCATACAAATTTAATTTTAATTTTGATTTAAGTCAAATGATGGTAATAAATTTATGTCATTATATTTAAGACACTAATACAATGCTGTTTGAACATATTTATTAAAATTTAATGAAATATAAAAAATTAAATTAATTCAAATTAAAATGATAATAAATTGTTAATTTGTTTAATATGTATTCACATATGCTAGCTCAAATAAATATTCCGAATTGAACAATTAGAAAATAATATAATTTTATTTAATTAAATAATTTATTTAATTAAATAAAATTAATTTTTTGGGAAAAACCAAAATTAGTCGAAAAATTGTTAGAGCGCAAAAAGTTATATAAAAAATTTACGCAATTTAATAAATACATGTGTGTGCGCGCGCACGTAATTATTCTTCATTTCATAAAATTAATTTTTTTTTTTACATATGCATAAGTATAACTACAAAAGGAACTGTAAAATAATTCATCGCAAAATTAAATTAATCTAAAATGTTATACGTTTGACGTATTTTAGAGATGCATACCGCCGTTCGAAAACGCGGCTTTCAACGTGTTGATGGAGGCAACCAACACATGCGGCGAGGACCATCCTATCGAATTCTGCAAGCAAACGGGCGTACAGAAGAAGTCATGCGAAATTTGTCGGCGTGGCGATCACTCAGCTTCCTTCCTCACTGATCATGACAATAATGACAATGCCACTTGGTGGCAATCGGACACCATGTACGAGGGCATCGAATATCCTAATCAGGTCAATCTCACCCTTCATCTAGGTACGTTCTCGTAAGATTTGAGAGACGCTTCATAAAAGATTTTTATATTACCGAGAAACGTCCATTTATATTTGTGCTATCTTTCTCTCTCTCCTTTCCTCTCTGTTTTCATTCACACACGTGTGCATACATATTCTCTTTCTCTCTCTCTTTCATCCTATTTCGTTATCTACGAGGATGTATGCGCGATGAGATAAATCATTCAGTGTGTAGCGGATGATGGGGAAATCACAGACGACCTCTCGAAAACTTTAGAAGCGAGTTTATTCTTCTTCTGAATTGATTTAAAGTTTTAATTTAGGAGTTAGGAAAAATATTTTAATTTAAAAATGATCGGATTTTTTAATTAAATCGTAAAATTTTTCGACTTATTTTGGTTTTTTTCCAAATAAATTATTTAATTATTTAATTAAATAAAATAATATTTTTTTCTAATTATTCAATTTATAACAATATTTTTATGTGGGCTAGAATATGTGTATTCATATTAAACAATTTAGCAATTTATTATCATTTTAATTTAATTTAATTAATTTTATTTTATTTTATTTCAATTTAAAAAAATATATAGGAATTTTATTTGGATCGATTGTATATACCAATTGATTAATTCCAATTGTTTTCTTGAGAAACGCCGAAAAAAAAAAAAACGATTAAAATTTTGTAATCTGTGCGTCATATGTTTAAAGCATTCGCTTTCTTTTGCATTTTTTTCTTGTGTCTTATATATACAATTATATTATTTTACTAGTCTTAGAAAACAACTTTCTTGCAATAGAAATTTATGTGATATATTAATTTTAATGATAATTCTTAAAAATTTAATTATATTATTAATCTATTGACGCATCTATATAAAGATATATATAATATCAAAAGATTATTTTATGATAATAAATATGATAATGAATAATTAAATAAATAAATATATATATATATATATATAAAATTTGTATATATTTTATTGTGTGTATTTAGGCAAGACATTCGATATAACATATGTTAGAGTGCTATTCGAGTCACCACGGCCGGAAAGTTGGGGCATCTACAAACGGAAGAACGAGAAATCGCCGTGGGAGCCTTATCAATTTTATTCAGCAACGTGTCGAGATACATATGAGCTGCCTGAGTCTAAAGAAACCATTCGCGGTGACGATACCCGCGTACTATGCACCTCGGAATTCTCTGATATCTCCCCACTTACCAAAGGGATCGTCGCTTTTTCGACTTTGGAGGGGCGACCGTCTGCTTATTATTTCGAAACTAACCCCGAACTTCAGGTAATTAACAACAATTTAAAATACATATATATATATATTTTTTTTTTCATTTAAATTTATAAAATCTGAAAAAAAAAACTTTTTATAATTTTTAAATTAAATTATGAATTAAATTTTTTTAAATTATATTATTTCTAAATTAAAAATTTATTGGAAATTAATTTCTTCTTCTTGAGAATAAGAAATTATTTAACTGATTAAATCGAAGAATTCTTAATTTTTTCATAGTTTGTCTTTATTTATCATATTTATTGTCTAATGTGCGATATAACAGACGCGGTTCTTTTTTGTTATAGGAATGGGTGCAAGCGACAGACTTGAGGATTACTTTGGACAGGTTGAATACATTCGGTGATGAAGTTTTTGGCGACGCACAAGTGTTAAAATCTTATTACTATGCAATAGCCGATGTAGCGGTCGGTGCGAGATGCGCTTGCAACGGTCATGCCGGAGAATGTGTAAACAGTACCAGTGTTGATGGTAGAACTCGCAGAGTTTGTCGGTAATAATTTCTATCTCTTTTAACAATAATCTAATATATTTAGATTTCTTTCTTTCTTTTTATTTTTTTAAATTTTAATTATTACAAAAATTTTTACGAGATTTTTATATATCTAATGTTATGATATTATGAAATTTTGTAAGGAAATTTTATATTAATTACATTCTGTGTATAAAACAAATAGGCAATAATCAAAATTAGAATCTAAAATTAATTTAAGTAAAACTGAAATATGTTTAAATGATATTAAAGTTTATAAAATATATTTAAGTGATATTAAAGTTATTATAGTAAGTTTATAAAATATATTTAAGTGAAACTAAAATATCTTCAATACAATACTGAATATAGTAATGATTTTCACTTTCTTATTGCTATTTTTGAAATTCTGAATAACGCTAAATTACAGTTAGAAATTAAATCTTTTGCAGATGTGAGCATAATACTGCTGGTCCAGACTGCAACGAGTGCTTACCCTTTTACAATGACGCTCCTTGGGGTCGTGCCACAACAACAGATGCACATGAATGCAAACGTAAGTATTTATTAAACATTTTATAATAATCTCTATTTAAATATTTTTTATGAAAATTAATCCTAAAAGTCAATTTAAATCTTTAATATATTTCTATTTACTTGACACTATGTCTTTACATGACGTTATGTCATATTTAATTTTCATAATTAACATGTATATATATTTTAATATATCTATATTAACAAGAATAACAATCAGTATAAGGAATAGGTTTTGTACATTAATGTTTATGTATCTTGAAGATCAATATTAAATATTAATATTTAAAAAGAACGATTAAATATTAAATATTAAATATTAAATATTAATACTTAAAAAGAACTATTCAATTTTAATTTAAATCTTAGCAAGTTACGGAAGAGGATTTAAAATATGAAGCAAGTATAATATTTTATACATTAATTGTCAGTTTTCAGACGTTGTTATTGTGACTATTTAACATAATATTTATGTATTTATACATAATAGAACATTTATCAAAAATCTATATTATCAAAAATATCAAAAATATGAGAAAATAATTTTATTTTTAACTTAACACTAATACATATAGAATTTTATCTTTAATTGTTTTTTTTTCATAAAATAATTGTATATGTATATACATGTGTCAAATCTGTGCATTGTAGAATAAAATCTCTTTCGCACAACGTAGTACAATCGTAATTCAACCGAGAACATGGTGCGCGTTACAAAAACCATAAGCGCGACTGCACCTTCACCAGTATTACCAGCTTTACCTTTTACGTGCATCTCTCGCTCGAGTGGGGATGTAGAGCTTGCGGAGAAGGTGCACAGCTGCTCAATGCATGTTTGTCCGCATTCAAGGGACCACAATGAGAGATAGATTCTCGAAGAATATATCGAGGAAATGTAATCTCAAACGAGATGATCGTAACGTTTAAAGTGACAGTGACTTAAAATGCGTAATTTAAAATAATAACATATGATTCGACAATTATATATAATCAAACAATTGTGTAATTAAATATAAAAGTTATATAATCAAATAATTATAATTAATTTACACTAATAAAAGTAATAATAATAAAAGTTAAATTATAAAAACAATATATATAAAAATGAGACTGATCGTGTTATTAATGATAGCGGATTGTATATCAATAGACATGCCACGGAATGGAATACTCCCTTGGTATTCGAAATCTAGTAATTAATTTTTACATCAGATTTACATATGTTAAGAAAATATAGTTATTTATTATAAATATTATTATTTTCAACATCAATATTATTTATCATTCATGGAGCTCATTATTATTTCTCTAACTACATTAGTTGTGTTGAGAAGGCGCATTTCTTGTGTTCCTTTTTTACATTATTTTATTCCTCAGCTTTGTTTATTTATTAATCTCCTTTATCGATTCTTATAGCTTGCAACTGCAATGGATACTCGGACAGATGTTACTTCGACAAGGAACTATATAAGGCGATGGGTCACGGAGGTCATTGTTTGGATTGTCGAGCGAATCGCGATGGTGCCAATTGCGAGCGGTGTCGGGAAAATTACTATCAACGTCCCGAAGACGATTATTGCGTCGCGTGCAACTGCAACGAGATTGGTAAATATCAGGATTAATATTTATTTACTTGTAAATAAATACTCTAAAATAATACATAATATATAATGATAAACAATATATAATAAAATATCTTTATAATAGCAAAACTTATTCATCAAAATTTATTAATAGTTATATTTTGTAAATTGGAATTTACATCAAAATTTGCATACATTTGTGTTTGGAGACTTAAAATTTAAATTATATTAAGGTTTCCACCAAAACAGAAAGGTAGAAAGAGAAGATCCGTTTTATATTTATATAGCCTTTAGAATCGAGATTATAATTAAATTATAATATAATAAGCTTATATTAAAAATAAATTGTAATAAATAATGTATAAAATTCAAATTAATTCTTTTTTAAAATTTAAATTGTGTAATAATATAATAATAAATTGAAATGTATAATAAATTGCAGGTTCAAGAAGCCTGCAGTGCAATAGCGAGGGTAAATGTCAGTGTAAACCTGGCGTGACAGGGGATAAATGTGATCGTTGCGCGGCCAACTTTTACAATTTCGGCTCGCTGGGTTGTACTTCGTGCGAATGCAGCCTAGCGGGTTCAGCAGGCAACGTTCCCAACTGCGATTCTATCTCTGGAGTTTGTGTTTGCAAGGAAAACGTCGAGGGAAAACGTTGTAGAGAGTAAGTATTGTATGTTATGCTATTTAAATCAGTTTTTTTTCCCCAAAAAAATATATATATAAATTATATTTTTGGCATATATATAATATATAATATAATAATCGCGATTCTTCTTAATTAATAAAACAAATTTATTTTTATTTTTTATTTATTTTAATTTTGAAGAATTGATTTTTAATAAGAATCTATTTTTTATTTATTATTTATTATTTATTTTAATTTTGAAGAATTGATTTTTAATAAAAATTTAATTTCCTAGCCTTTATTTAAATCTGATTTGTTTGCTTCTAAAAAAAAGTCGAACATAAAATAGATCGAATTTCGAAATTTGCTAGGTGTCGACCAGGTTTCTTCAATCTAGCAGTGGACAACGAGTTCGGCTGCACCCCTTGTTTCTGCTACGGCCATTCCTCGGTCTGTCGTCCGGCGACCGGTTACTCAAAGCTATTCATCGAAAATATGTTTGTGCGAGGAAATGAGCGCTGGTCTGCATCCGTGGCTGGTAATCCGATTCCATTGCATTATGATGCATTGACTCAGACAATCTCCGTCACCGCGCTCGATCGCGACAACGTGTATTTCCTCGCGCCCGATAGATTTTTGGGAGATCAGCGAGCATCGTACAATCAAGATTTATCGTTTACACTAAGAATAGGAGAAACCGGTCCGGCTCCTACAGCTCGCGACGTAATTTTGGAAGGTGGAAACGGCGAGCAGATCACACAACCAATCTTCGGTCAGGGTAATCGCTTACCGACGGTCACGGTAAGTATTTTTTTATTGTTTTTTTATTTTCTTCTCTTTTATACGCACGTAATATACATGTTTATTTGTCAAATGTATATTTAGGCATTTCTTATAATTTCAAGGTATATACAATATAATACAAATATTAATGTAAATTTTATTTTTGCAGCCTCAGGAGTATCATTTCAGATTGCATGAGGATTCCAGCTACGGTTGGCAACCTCGATTGTCTTCTCGGGCCTTCATGTCGATTTTGTCAAACTTGACCGCCATAAAGATCCGCGGAACGTATACTCATCAGGGTCGAGGATTTTTAGACGACGTAAAATTGGAGACGGCTCATCGCGGTGCAGCCGGTGAACCAGCTGATTGGGTGGAGCACTGCCAATGTCCTCACGGCTATGTCGGTCAATTTTGTGAGTCGTGTGCACCCGGATTCCATCATGATCCGCCAAACGGTGGTCCATTTGCTCTTTGCGTTCCTTGCAACTGCAATGGCCACGCCGACATTTGCGAAGCCGAGACAGGTATTTAGATTTTATCATCTTTTCTACTTTATATTTAATTTTTATATTATTATAATTCTCGATATTTATTATCTTTATCATACAAAAGACACTTTTGAATTAATCTGATTGTAACATATAAACTAACTTATTTGATTTGCTTGTAAATATTTATATATTTTTATGATTAAATAATTTCTAAAGTCAGAGAAATTGATAAAGCATGATAGTTTTATTTAGTCCATTACAATTTGCTAAATTTAAATAAACTGTGCTTAATTGCGTGAACTATAGTTATAGCTTCATAATAATTTCTACAATGTATTCTATAATAATAAGGGTAATATTTATCAAATATTATATTTATATTTAATATGAATAATATTTATATTTAATATGAATAATATGAATATTTAATATGAATAATTTATATTTAATAAAATATTTTTTATACATTTTTTTAGGACAATGCATCTGTCAGCATAATACTGCAGGCAGTAATTGTGAATTATGTAGTAGGGGATATTATGGTTATCCATTAAAAGGAACTCCAGATGATTGTAAACCATGTCCTTGTCCCGATAATGGACCTTGCATTCTTCTCGGCAACAATCCTGATCCTATCTGCTCAGAATGTCCTATTGGTAGAACTGGTAAGTGTTTATATCATTTTATATGTATTCGATTAACTTTCCTTTATAAATTTATTAAAAATATTTGTTTTCTTCCTTGTAGGACCTAGATGTGAAACATGCTCTGATGGTTATTATGGGAATCCTGAAAGAGGTCTGGCTTGTCGTCCTTGCGATTGCAATAACAATATCGACTTAAATGCAGTTAGAAATTGTAATCACGAAACGGGAGAATGTCTCAAGTGTGTCAACAACACAGCAGGCTTCCATTGTGAAGAATGCTTATCTGGTAAGTAAATCTAAAAATATATATAGTATAAAAGATATTAAAGAGAAAGAGAGATATCTGTCATATAAAAAATATTCTAAAGATTATATTTATTATAAATAAGGAGATTAAAAAGAAAAAAAATATAATTGTTATTATTTTACATTATTATTAATTAGATATTTATTTATGTCAGGATATTATGGAGATGCATTATCGGATCGCAAGGAAGATGGATGTAAATTATGTCAATGTTATCCACCGGGAACTTTGGAACTTGACGATGGAAGAATTGTGCCTTGCGATCAATTGACAGGACATTGTGCTTGCAAGCCACATGTCGTAGGTCGTAATTGTGACAAGTGCGAGGAAGGTTACTATCATATCATGAGCGGAGAGGTAAAGTCTATTAAATTAGTAGAATAATTATTTTTGAATGAAATGAGCGATATTAAATTCATTGTTATTTTGAAACTGTATTTTATATTAATTTCTATTTAATTATTCTCATTTATGGAATGTATATAACACCCAAGAGAATTTCTAAGGTTAATATATGTATTGTTATAAATATATGAAATATTAAAGTCTCGTTATATTGCAAATTTACTTAACACTTTTGTTTCTGCAATAATTGAATATATAACAGTATTATCATTGCAATAATTGAATATGCAATAATATTATCATGTTAAATAATATTAAGTTACTGAATTTATTAAATAACTGAAATTAAATAATACTTTTATTAAGATATATATATATATATATATATATATATATATATATACTTCATAAATAAAATATAAAATATTTCATTTATCTTTTTTATTAAAATATTTTCAAATTGTACACATGAAGAAAATTATTTTATTATATCTTTATTTTACAGGGTTGCACAGCTTGTAATTGTGATCTTGAAGGTTCTTATAATCGAACCTGTAATCCAATAACGGGTCAATGCCAATGCCGACCCGGAGTCACAGGTCAACATTGCGATGCTTGCGAACCATATCAGTACGGATTTAGTCGTGAAGGCTGTAAATCTTGCGATTGTGACAGCATTGGTTCCCAGGATCTACAGTGCGATGCAAATGGACAATGTCCTGTAAGTCTATAAATCTATTTATATCTATCTATATATTTCTAAAACTGGATTAATATATTGTATAAATAAATTGTGCAATGCAATGATTATGTATGATTATATTATATATATATATGATAAATAAGATTTATATTTTTAGACTACATTTTTCTTACTTGCTACAAATACAATAAAACTAAGAAAAGAAATTTTTAAAGAAATTAGAAAAATTTAAAAATTATGTGAAATTATATCTTTTTAATCCTCATTTATCATTGATTCTCGGCAGAATGTAGATTTTTAGAAATATGTTTTCTCTCTATTATTTTTTATTAGTTGTTTCAATAAAATTGTTTTTTTTATTATTATAATATTTTTGACTATGATTGATAGTGTTTGACGAACGTTGAGGGCAGACGTTGCGATCGTTGTAAAGAGAACAAGCACAATCGTCAGCACGGCTGCATTGATTGTCCCGATTGTTATAATCTTGTACAATCGGCAGTCAATGATCACCGACGACGATTAGCTGAACTCGAGGATACCCTCAATAAGATCAATAGCAGTCCTACTGTTATCAAGGATTCGGACTTCGAAAAAGAGCTCAAAAATGTCCAGGATAGAGTAAAAGCATTATTAACTAGTGCCAAGGAAGGATCTAATAGTAAATATAATTATTATTTTTATTATCTAAATATCGGCATCTAAAACTATTTGAATATTAACTGAATATAACTATTTGAAAATTAATTATTATAGAAAATATAAATTAAGGAAAATATAACAATTAATAATTAAACAAGAATAATTTAATAAATATAATAATATTATATAAGTATTAAATAATTATAATACTTAAATAAATAATTATAATTATAATACTGAGATAATTAATTAAAGAAATTTTTATTAGAAATGATATCAAATAAATTTATTAGAATATTATTACTAATTTTAATGATTAATAGTATATCGCGTTAAAAAAACCTATTTATTATATAATAATTATTTATTACATCATAAAAATATTATGAAGATTTAATATTTTTTTTATATTTTGTATTTTTTTTATTATTTTTTAGTTATATTATCGTAAACATAAAAACTGATATCTTTTTCAGTCGAGAATAAAACGTTGGCGGAGCAGCTGGACGAGCTTCGTGAACAATTAAATACAATTGACAAGATCTATCAGACCGTGGATGTGACAGCAAGTGATGCGCGTGATATAACAGAAGAAGGTTTGACGAATATGGATGAGGCGGAAAAGGTTTTGGATATAATCTTCGACCAATTAAAGGTAAATAAAACTTTGTTTCTATTATTTATAGTGACTAAATAGAAATCGATATTATATATTGATATGGAATATTTTAAAAATTTCTCAAAAATTACATGTTAATATGAATTGTAAAACTTTTTAAATATATCTATTCTATTCTTTCCTTCTTCTTTACTATATAAAAAAGTATGGAATTTTTAAAACAATTTTATAAATAATTGCATATTAATTATTAAATTAAAGGATATATATATATGTGTAATTTTATAATAAATATTAGGAAGCGGAAAATTACTTGGCTACGGATGGAGCTAATGCTTTGGCTGCAGCGAAATTGCGTGCCGAACAAGTCGGCCAGCAAAATCAGCAAATGACATCTATTGCACAGGAAGCTCGTGTACTTGCTGAGGTGTATGTATTTTATATAAATTTGTAATCTATTATATATATATAAAATAATTAAATTCTGAGGACTTTTCTTTAAAGTTAGAAAGATAAAAAAAGTCTATCAAATTATCATTAAACAAATTTCTTTAAACTATGTGCATATAATTTTAATTTTTGATGATTATAGTGTAATATAGTTGTAGTATAGATCATTATTTTTTTAATATTATGAGAGTGTATCATTTTTTTAGTAATACCAATGAAGCCAAAAAACTCCATATGCTAGCGGAACAAGCGCGAAATACGACATTAGAGGCTTACAATCTTGCAAAGCAAACAATATCAAAATATTCTAATATAACGTAAGTAATATTTTCTTCTTTCTCTTGATTTTCTTAATTATATTAATTCACACGTGATATGTATTTAATATATAATGTGCATATAATTAATAATTTCATGCATTTAATCAGAGTTGGGAAAGTTACTTTATAAAAGTAATTAGTTACAGTTACAGTTTTTTTAGTAAAAAATGTAATTAGTTACAGTTACAAGTTACCGATTCTGAAAAGTAACGCGTTACAGTTACAGTTACTTAAAAAGTAACGAGTCGTTACTTTGTAGTTACTTTCTTGGAATGGAAATAAAAATATTAAATCTGCACGCAGTAATAAAAATTTAATGACAATCTTATAAGGTATTAATTTAATTCTTGCAAATTATAGGGAATTTTAGAATGGCATTCACTTTAAAGAGAGAAATATATATTTTATTTTAATTTAAAAACAGCTGAATAAAAACAAAAATTTTTATTTAATGTAAAAGAAAACTTATAAAAAATATAATTTTATTGCATCGCTCTTATAATTTCATTATTTTAAGATAGATAGTATATGTATATAATTAATCTTTACTTTTTTACTATATTTTTTATATATGTGTATATATATACATCACGAATAATCCAAATTACAAATATTTATTACTATATTTTTTTAGTTAGTTTTTTTAATATTTATAACATACATGAAATACTCTACATATTTATAATGATTAATACATATATAACACATTGGGAGCATATGCATTGGATCATAAAGTATCGATAAAAGCGTTTATGCGCAAGTGCAAGGCGGTCCAATACGATTTGCAAAGATTTAAAAAATACATATATATATATATATATATTTTAAATCTTTACATATTATATATTTTATATCTATTATATATTTTATATCTTTATATATTATATATTTTATATCTTTATATATATATATATATATATATATATATATATATATATATATATATATATATAAAGTAACTATTAAAGTAATTATTAAATTAGTTACTAGTTACCGAAAATATGTAACTGAGTTAAGTTACAGTTACAAATTGAAAAAAAAGGAACGAGTTAAGTTAGAGTTACCGAAAAAAAGTAACTATAACTGTAACTTCGTTACAAGTAACGAGTTACTTCCCAACCCTGCATTTAATCAATTAATTTAATTAATTAATAATCTAATTGGAAAAATAATTAATAATTTAATTTTTATCTTCCACATCTTAATTTATCTTAATTTAATCTTCAACATATAATTCTGTTATTTTAATATGTAATTTAATAGATAATTTCTTTCATTTCTCTCTATTCTAAATAATTCTTTTATTTTTCTCTCTTCTGTAGTAATATTATTATATAATATTCGTAACCTTTTATAAACACGCGATGTCCTATGTGCATTGAAAAACAAAATGATCTTGTACAGGGATGAAATTAGAGATTTGGAAAATAAATTGGCACAACTGGAGGATCGTATGGACGAAGTGAGGAATCTGACTGCTATCGCAGCTGCTAAATCTTCTGCTGTCTCGCAGGAAGCATTAGATTTACTAATTCTTGATTTAACACTTCCTACAGTCGATCTCGAGCAATTACGACAACAAGTAGAAACTGTCAGTAATGAGGTAATTACAATATTATAAATAAATAGATAGAATACAATATTATAAATAAATAGATGTTAAAATATTTTAATTATATATAAAATTCTCTCTCTCTCTCCCCTTCCCTCCTTCTCTCTCTCTCTCTCTCTGTGTGTGTGTGTGTGCGCGCGCGTGTGTGTACACATACATAGATATGTTAATATAAGATTTAACTAATGTATATGTTTCTGTCAAGGGTTTAAGGATAAAAGAGCAGGCACAACTATTACTGGAACAGAATGAAAATTTTATTAAAGAAATGTCCGAAAAAGTTAAAAATAGCGAAGAACTTTTAGATCGAGCCCAAGATCAACAAGCTGCAACGGCCGAGCTCTTAGCAGAGTTAGACGAAGCCAACGAAACGGCAAATGATGCCGTTAAACGTGGCGATCAGACTCTGAAAGAAGCTCAGGAAACCTTAAAGAAATTAGGAGGTATGATTCATGGAAAAAACCTTCACACAAAATTGTTAAAAAAAATTCTTTATTTTAATTTCTATTCTATTTGGTTTTAGAATTTGATGCTGAGGTGCAACGCGAACGTATTAAAGCTCAGGATGCTTTGCAGGATATTGATGATATTGAAAAATTGATTGATACTGCTAGTATGCAAGCTAAAGAAGTGGAGAGAGTATTAAACGGATCAGAGGGTAACGCTAAAAGCGCACGCGAAATAGCACAAAATGCTCAGGCAAGAGAGATTATTCAAACCTATTATTAGAAAAAATTTTTTAATTATAATTTATCTTTATTGCAAAAATTAAAGCGATGCCATTTTTTTTATTTCATCTTTTGCGATTTATTTTCTGACAATTATATATATGTATATATATATATATATATTTTTTTTTAATTACCTTAATTACCTTCATTATGTATAAATAATTTCTATCATTATCTATTACTTGTTATTCCAGACTTATGCAGATAAAGCAAGCGCTAATGCGAATAACATTCGAATGGAGGCAAATAAGACAAAAATTGCAGTTCTACGGCTTGGAAACGAAGCCGAGAAGCTACATCTCAGAGTTGATACCACAGATTCGATAATGAAGCAATATGAGATCCAAATGACTAAGGATGCCAATGTCACCGCTGAGGTAAGAATTTAATTAAATACTAATGATATATCGAAGATAAGCAATTAATAGATAATTAATAAATGTTTTAAATGTTAAAACAAAAATTACAAGGAATACATTGAATTAAGTAAATAAAATTTTTTAAAGAAAAAAATATTTCCTAAAATGAAACAAATAGACGTTCATAACACACTGAGCTATCTTTTTCTTATTCGGATATCTTTTATCTAAAACGGATGTAAATCACACAATATCTAATATTCTTATTTTTAGGCGAACCATAAAGTGGGTCAAGCAAAAACCAATGTTACTCTCGCGTCGCAACAAGTTGACAAGGCCTTATCTGATGTAGCCTCAATTATTAGAGAACTCGAGAATTTACCAGAAATTGGTAAATTTTTTTTTGTTCCTATCTCGCTTTTTGAATTTTTAAATTTTAAATTCATTTATTTCTAGAAAAAAATCTATTTTTAAATTTTATGTACATATACATAATATTGGCTCATTACATATTTCATTTAACTTATTTATGTGTATATGTTTGTTTGCAACATGTGGAATATGTGTTAAAACGATTTCTGAACGATTAATCTAGAAAAAGAAAAAAAATTGAAACATTCTAAGAAACTCACATTTTCTATACTTTTGGATCTTAAATAATTTTAATTTGTATATTCTGTGATTTCTGTATATGAATTTTAATTTTAATTTAGATGACGTCGATTTGAATCGCCTAGAAGAACGCCTAGTCGCTGCCGAGACAGAAATTAAAGCCGCAAATTTAGATCAACGGATCCGTGCCTTGACAGAAGCAAAAAATCTGCAGACACAATGGGTTAAAAATTATGAAGATGAAGTTAGCAGACTGCGAATCGAAGTAGAAAACATCGATGATATTCGAAAGGCTTTACCAACTGATTGTTATCAGCGTGTTCGTCTAGAGCCTTGAAATTAATCTTTTTACACCGTATCACACATTTTTGCGTAAGTTTTTAAAAATATATTAAGTCATATAAAACATTTTTTAAATCCTGTGTATTTTTAGTATTAAGAATCAAAAATCTTTAGCTAGATCGTTAAAAGTCATTTCTTTTTTGTTTAGAAAGGATATTATTAGGATTTTATGACTCCATAAAAAATTATTTGTAAAAATATCACAGATTCTTGAATCTTCAGCAACAAGTTCTTTAAGTAATCTCAATTTTAAATACTCGATGATAATTAATATAGATTCTTATAAAGATTTTTGTAAAAGAATCTTATAAAGATTTTTGTAAAAGAATATTATTAGAAAACTTTTCAAAAATTGTTTAATATACTTATATTTTCATATATTTCGAATAGATTTCTGTTTTTTATAATTTGAAATTGTAGTCTTTTGATCTACTTAAATCATCTACTTAATAATTAAAAAGCATTTTACATATTAGCCTAGACAAATTTTGTGCATAACTATACATGCACATAATGGCAATAATAAATGCGTTTTATACCAAAGATTTTTTATATTATATACATTGGGACTTAT
Organism: Camponotus vicinus; assembly: GCF_025532165.1. NCBI lineage: Eukaryota > Metazoa > Arthropoda > Insecta > Hymenoptera > Formicidae > Camponotus > Camponotus vicinus. The sequence continues at coordinate 7,850,140 of NW_028141949.1, forward strand.
ATCGTCATTTATCGTTCGATTAGCATATGTTGTATTTGTTATAATTGATTACTTTATCATGTATAAATATGTATATAGATCTGTATACATTTATAACACATAACTGCCATGTTACATTATCTAGGATGATCTAGAATTTAAGAGACCAATGTCAGGTGCATATGTCAATTTTAAGTGTTCTTTGGGTTTTTTGAAAGTAATAAAATATTTTAGAATAGAAAATATTCATGAATATAACAAAAATAATTTAAAAAATGTATAAAATAATGAGGAAATTACAAATAAGAAAATTATTAACCAATTTGAGAAATAATGAAGGAAAATGAAATTAAAATATATTTTTATTAAAAGGCTAAAATAATAGGAAATTCCATTTTCTCTATATCACTCGTTGAAAAATGCTGAATGATATGCTGAAAATATATTTACATGATTATTAAAATTATATCATTTTTTATAACACTTTTTATTATCAACTATTATCCATAGCTAAATTTTGAGATTCATAATCAAATTAGCTGGTGACAATCATAATTTTGCATATGGACAATATAGTTAAGATAAAAGAGCATTTTTATATGAATTTTGAATGTTGTAAACTGTATCATTTGAAGGCAATAAATATCTTAAAAACATAGTAGTAGTTAAAAATATTATCTCATTTGTTATATATTATACATAGGAACAGTGTTATAAAATATTTTTTTGTTGCTATGAGTAATTTCATGAAATTATTGCATATTCTCATATTGCAAAAATAAAAAAGATGTCTATGATTGGAGACTTTTTAAAGGGAAGAAACAATTGTAATATATTACAAAACATATAACACACATTTATTGCACATAATAAATGATAATGATAAAAAATTAGCAATCAAAAATTTTATATAAGATCATTATTAGTAAATCTGCATCTACTATTGATGTGAGAGATATTTAAAAAGAGGCCGTCATAGAATTATTTTATAATTAACTGTTTATTTTTTTATTCATAAAATCTCACCATATTAATAATATTTAAATATGTCAAACGGGACTTAGATTACATTTAAAGCTAAAGAGGATCTGGTATATTCTTATCGTGTAAAGGAAGAGAAGAGAGAAGAAGCTGGAAAAGGCGGGAGATGATTCATTTAATTATGAATAAAATTATTAAAAACACCAATATAGCAGTCAACACTCCAATGGCTACCCATTGTCTCCGATCTAAAACAAACGGAAAGTAACATCACATGCATCACTCGTGATTCTTTACGATATTAATGTCATTTACGAAATCAGGTTATGGATTTATAAAAATGTTCATATTAGAATTAATGATAATTAACCTGGTAATATAAAAATACATTGTGATGCTGGAATTCTTAATATTTATATTATTCTTAATACTTATTTATTTCGAAATTGTTTATGAAGCAGAAAATATTCTTTGTTTATTTAACATTAAAAGCACGACATAATTATACAAATAAAATTAAAATTATCCAAAATCTATAATATACAGAGAACATATCATTACCAATCATAACTTATACAATTACTCATAAAAATTATTGATCAAATGTATTAAAAATTTTTAAATCTTCTTAAAAATATAATTGTATATAAATATAGTGTTTCATTTTAAATTATACGTGCGATTACTAATGATGACATTGAACAATTTTTCAGGCAAAAATTGAATAATTTTGAGCAGGACATGGTCTGATGTCAAATTTTTTTAGATAATGTAAAGAAAACATCAAAATCAACTGTTTTGAAAAATTATATATTTGTGAATATATTAATTTATATATTTTCACTGTGAAGAAATACTATGTTGTTTATTAATATTTGTTTTTATAATTTTTTTATATTTGTATCGAGAAACCATTAATTAAACAGATATTTTTATTTTAATGTTGTAGAATAGATAAATTCTGATAGACTAAAATTTTTTAAATATTTTAGAATTATGTGTATAAAATAATTTTAAAAACATTTGATTAATTTTATGAGTAACCGTAGATATAATTTTAAATAAAAAATAGCGAGGAAATAGGAGTATTTATAATTATTTTCAGTTCACAATACACAAATTGGTTCTCATATTTTATTCACTGTATTCTATTCTTTCTTTTTTCACACAATTGGTCGTCGGCGAGAGAAAGAAATAACAATAAAACTACATTTTTAATTACATTTACAATCTACGCTCTTCTCGATTCACACAGATATATTCCTTAACTTTGTCAAGCGATCTGTCTTTCTTTAATGAAGAAATTCAATTTTTTAATTTGATTTCTTCACAATTCCTGAATTTAATTCTTCAATGCTTGAATTTCCAAATTATGTATAAAGACTTAAATCCTTAAATCATATTAGATATCTGGTTTTATATACTCGTCGATTTTTCAATCCTAAGATTCTAAAACTTTTTGCTTTATAAATTTTTGAATTTTCTCATTTCTTTGCTTTTTAGATAAATATAAGAATTATAATCTTTAAAATCAGTTTTCAAATATCTAAATCTGTCTTTAATATGTCATTTAGCTTTTTTTTTAAATTCTTAAGTTCTTTTTATGTTTTTCTCATATTATGTTCTTAAATCTTTTTATTTTTCATACATCATTTATTTATTAATCTATTTTTTCAATTTTTTCCAAAAAGAATTAAATATATGCAACTTTTAGAATGATCTATACATTCTTTCAGTACTTAAAAATTATATTCAACAACTGCACTATATTTTGTAATATATGATTTTACTAAGAATATTCCTTCAGGAATATGTCTAACTGGTCCGTCCTGATTTCGACACTATACTCGCGATTTCTGAACAAGACTCGATATTCTTTCGTAATTATAACAAACTACATAATCTCTGATGTAGCAGCCATTAAACTTAACTAATTAGATTTTTATTTTCTCCTTTTCTAAAAAGAGTTTGCAGATATAATATATTCATTATATTTATCAATTCTACACTCTAAAATATTACTCGTTTGCATCTAATTAAAGAATCTTAATTTTTCCTTATTTTCATCTTTATTTTATTCTTAATCTTTATTTTATTTCTACTTATAATTAGTGCTAATCATAATTAGTGAGGGATAACAAAAATGCAAAATGTGATTAACACATCACTATACATTAGAACAGAAAATAATAATAGTTAATAATGGTTTAAAACGTTTAGGTTTAGGTTAGATAAATTATTTTTTATTAGTAACAATTATTTATAAGATTAGTTAATTATTTACTAAATTTCTGTCTAAGTTATTTTTAAATATTATAACTAAAGAGGCAAGTTAAATTAGTTTTAATTATTAAAAATAATATGTACATAATTATATGTACATATAATTACATATTAATTATTAACTAGCCAATTATTTTCTAAAAGTCATTTTAAATTGTTTCTAATAAATTGTAAACAAAATTTGAAAGAAAAAAAGAAAATTATTAAATTATTTTTTAATATTAAAGTATTTCAGTAAATAATATAATTATGTAATATATTGATAATATAAAGTATAATTAATAGTATAATTATTAATGCAGTTGATAAATTATATATATATAAAATTTCTTTTTAAAAATAATTTAGGCATAATTTAATAAATAATTATCTAGGACAAAGATTCTAGTCCAGATTATACAACAACTAATTCTTTGTGATAATATATTACATATAATATGTAGGCTGTATTTGCAATATCATCCTTTGTCTTTAGCATACAATAGAATTTTTAAAGAAATTTAAAACTGATATATATTTTATAATTTAATAGATCTTTGTAACTTTAAATTTCTAAACATTCCTAATTGTGATTAATATGCAAGATAAACTTGTCTTAAATTTGTAGATCAAAGTGTACTCTTTTGAGATTTTAAACAATCACTCTCTGTAGCTAAATAATTTTACAAAGGACAATTGAATTGTTAAAGAACAATTCAATGGCATCAATAAAAAGTATTGTAATTATAAAACTAATTTTTCAAGAAAATTATTTTTTATTTGTACTTTCTTAAAATATGCTAATGAAATATTTAATTAAAAAAATTGTAATTACAATATTTCTCATTGATGCCTTTGGGTTATCTAAAAATGCATAACAATTAATTATTAGAACATAGGAAACAATTGGTAATTGTGGTAGATAAAGAGGAGAGAGAGGAGGGCTTGTTATCAGAGATGAGATCGGTGACACTGGATGTCACTGGGGTAGTGGGAGCAGGAATGTAATTGTTATAGTTACCATTACTCATGTGCAGCACTTTGGCCATCTTTTTCATGGTAGCATCCAGTTTAGAATCTGTCGTTTCCAGTTCATTCCCAAATTCATCCAACATCCTACAAAAAATGTATCTTGAAATCTCATAATATAATAAAGACATAATGAACAAAAGAAAGATATGATACAGATAATGGAAAAAAAATGAGAAAATTTTATTTACACAGCTTGCTCATCTAGTTCACTGTTGATTTGTCTAGACACTGTTTTTAATGTGCCAACTGTTTCCCCAATCATGTCTAATTGTTCGTCCTGTTGCATTATCATGGTGTTCTGTTGTAATGTGTCACTTAGGAATTGCCTATTTGGACTATCAATTTCATTTTCTAACTTGCTGTATTTAGTGGTGCCATGATTGGTTGGTACTCGCGCCGGGCTGTTGTCCAGAAGCGGCTGAACATATATAAATACAAATTATTGTAGATATATAACATATGATTAATGTTATGGAAATAATAAATTATATTTATTATTTAATATTATTATATTTATTTGTTTATTTGAATATAAAATATATATTTAACACACATCTAGAGATATAATAATTAAAAATTAAATAAAAGACTTGATAATTGTTCAGATATTAATAAAATACAAATAAAAATATAGAAAAAAATAAAATAATAAAAAAACAGATAAGTGATTCAATCAAAATTCATACAATTTATCATTCATTTTAAATATAACATGTAAGATATAAAAATTTTCGAGAACTTCTAGATAAGTAATCGTCTCTTAGATAGACGTTAGAGAGAATATATAATTTAGTTTCATGTTTCACAAGGAAAAATTTTTGAATACCGTGTATACCATTGTCGTTTGCGAGAACCGATCAATAGATCTGTCAATTTTACAACGTGTGAATTGTCAAAATAACACCAATTAAGATCGACATGCTAAATCACGACTTTCAGGTTAGAGATCACCGAATGAACTGAAATGTCATAGACCAATCGCGGAGTGAGATCGTTCAATAATGAGTGGACGAGCTACCGATAGATGTCACTGTCCTCGCCGCACAAAGCAGAGGGAAATTACAAATTGTATTTGCTTATAAACAATTTATAAATTTTGCTTTAATTTATAATAAAAATAATTAGATATACTGTGTATATATTTGTAATATATAAAGGAGTAAGTATGAATAAAAGGAGAAGAAAAATAAAAATGTAAATAAATAATATAAATAAAATATAATAAATGCTTTAAAAATGTAAATTTAAATACAATTTTAAATTTGAAGTTTTCTGCAGCACATTTCAAGTATTTTCCTAATGTAAAACAAGACAAGCAAATGTTGATATAATAAAAAGAAAAGCATATATTTTATATTCATTTTTCTCATAATTATTAATTAAGATTATTTTCTTAAATCCTTACTAAAAAATTCATACAAAATTATGAAATTGTTTAAGTATGCTTTTTCTTTTTTTCGCGTTGTTCATCTTTTATCTCCCCTTTTTATTTGTTTTTATTCTCTTACTTATTTTTGCTTATCTCACGTTTTCTTTTATTACTATGTATATATTGTATAACTTAATACTTTTTAGCATGCCGTAAAATATATAATATAATATATTATAATATAAATATATTGTAAATATATAACATAAATATTATAATATAATAAAGTATTTAATTAAAATATGATTTATACAAACCTGTCTAGCTGTATTGTCACGATCCCGACTTCTGCTCAAGTTCAATTTGTCCTTCATGATCTGTGGAATATTTAATAAATGAATAGTGTATATCAAAAGTTGGCGTTAATTTTGCGAATAACAATATTTTTATAAATGTATCTCACGAGAAGCAATTGTTTTTAAATTAAAGACAGCAAATGATGGTGAAATAATCAGTGATTATAACGCATTGTTATTTTATAATAAATTATTCACAATTAATTACCTTAACTTCTTCTCGTGCTTGCTCGATGAAACTGCGTTGAACGGTCAACTCCTTGTTATCGATCTTGAATTTTGTCGGATTTTTCTCAACGATACGTATGTACGAGTTAAGGACAATGCAGGTAGTTCAAATTAAAAACCATTTCAATTCCATAAAAAAAATTTGATACAATTTTCTTCAAATTCATATTTCTATTCAATTCAAATTTTAATTTTAAATCCTCATATAATTTTAAATCCATCAAATTCAAATTTTCACACAATTTCAAATTTAAAATTCAACTACAGGATCAAGTTTAGACAGAATATGTGTACATTCAGCATGATTAATCATATTGATTAATCACGTTGATTAATATGATTAACAATATCGTCTCGTTGCCAACAACTGTATTATCGCATTAATACAATTATACTATGATATATTATACAATTGCACTATTTATTCAACAATTGTTGGCGACGCGATCTCGCAGAGACAATTGACTGTCTGCTTCAACCGAGTAGAAATTCATGCGGAATTTGATTGTAATTCTTCGGATTGAGGGGAAAAGGATATAGATAGTGTCCTCGAGGTCGTCGAGGTCCCACTCGATGGAACGCAGGGCCTTTCGCAGCTCGGTGGTGGTCCAGTCGAGCTCGTCCGTTCGCGAGATCGGCGGTGCCGTGGCCGAGCCGCTCATCGGGGCACCGCCGCCGATCGGCGACGTGATCCCGGCATCCTGCAGCTCGCTCCAACGGCCGTACAAGCCGCGGTTCTTGTTCAACGCCTTGCACACCTCGCTGAAACACGACAAGCCATGTCGAGCGCGCGAGCCAATTAAGTCGCAATACTTATCTAGACAAAGTCGCAGAGACGTTCGCCTGGTGATCAATCAATATGACACCTCCAATCTCGGGGGATACACGTGGCAGCTCGGAAATTTACGTTCACGCTCGATCTTAAGTCGTAAATAGGAGAATTTCAGAATTTATGTATTTTTTTTTTTTGAAATTAATAATTTAAATTTTCAAATTCGAAGTTACATATTTTCAAATTTAAAATCAACCCCAGATTCGTATATTTTGACGTTAGACATGATTCGTCTCTACAGATATATATTTTTATGCTTATAAAATAATTTCTATTTTTTTTTTTAGATATAATCACGACTCTCTGTACTAAAATTATTAGGTAATTACATTTCGTAATTAATTTCTCTTTCTCTTTTGTTTAGAGAAAATATTTTTTCTCGTGTAATTTTCCGTGTCTTTTTGAATTCAAAATGTCGTATCACGCATCGATGTAATTATATGTAATAATGTAATTATTAAATGATGATATCTCTCTGTTAATCCTATGTAATAATATCATAATCGTACTGTTATCAATTAGCTGGCGAGTATTTCGCATTAAATCTCTACAAAAGAGGTTATGTTCTCTTAGATATCGCGCATGTTCGAAAATTGTTTAGAAAACGACCATATGTTTTTCGTATATTTTACATCGAAATACATGAGAAGAAAATAAGAAATGTTTGATATTAATAATATAAAATTATTTACATCAATTTGTTAAAAAAAAAAAAAACGAACAATATAATTTTGACTTTTTAAAAACCGTATGACTTTGAAAGAAAATTCTTATCATAAAATTCATCCCCTTTAAAAGAATTTCTCCTTAGATTCCTTCTTTGAATACATATTCTAATGTCTCGAAAATATAATAGAGATATTCAAAAAACAATATGCTCCATACAAAACGAATCGTTAAATTATATTTAATAATTAAAGAAAATTATTTCACGAATTTACAATATACGTCGATTTATAACTCGATCCTAAATATTTACAGTCTTCAAATAAGAGTCTCCGACTTAAGGCTCGCAAATCATTCATTTCATTAAAATTCAAATCTGTCAAAGACGCAACATCGTGCAACATTCATCCTACAAAGCCCATGCACCTCGCTCTGTCAAACGGCGACGAGCATCGCTCTTATTGAAGCGATGTGTCAACTCGAGATAACGCGCGCTTCGAGATACGCTGTTCTTAAAAAAAAAGGCGATAAAACGTTTGAGCAATCGGTCATCGCATCATCAGCTTAATTCGCGATATCGCACCTCTTATCGGCCGCGCATGTTATCAGCATGTTTGCAAACGTTCCTGTCATACGCGCTCTCTCGCTCCCCTGTCATCCCTCCTCCTCCCCCCCTGCGGGGAAAAATCCCCATGACAATCCCCATGATACGCACGAGATCTACGCTCGAATCACCGTCCTCTTTTTTATTCCTTCTCCCTTTCGGGCTCGAGACGCGCACGGATGTCATGCATACGTGCATACGTATGCGTCGATCGCGCGAGGAAAATCGATTTCTCGCCCGCGATTACTCACTCTTTGACGACAAAGAACGGGTTCTCCAGCGTCATTCCTCCTCGTCTCTTTGAATTTAAAGCCTGGGCCGCGGCCTGTCTCGCCGCGACGGTCGCGCGGCACCCTCGGTGAAAGCGCGATCGCGCCCCGGCCGCGCGCTCATCGGTGGGATGAGATTCCGGAGGCTGCTTTAGGTACGGTGCGCCCGTTGGCGGGTGATAAAGAGCCCGCCCCCTTATATCCCTGTCCCTTGTCCGGAGGCGGCGAGGGGAGGATAGAAAAAAGTGCGGACGTGAATCGCGAATCGCGCGAGTCAGCGACGAGTTATCGGCACCCGCGTCACTCGCGGCTGGCTGTCGGTCGTCGTGTAACGTCTGCTCCGGCTCCGGCGTCGCTCGCCACTATTTATTCGATTTTCAGGGTCGCGCGCGCCCCGGCGCGGCGCGCCGCGACGCCACGCGGCGGCGGCCGCCGACAATTTATTGATTCCGTGCCGCGGGTATGAGGTGGCGTTCATACGAACCGCCCGGTGTTCGACGGAAGGATTACCGGCCATTGAATAGAGAATTTATCGAGTTACGAAAATTTTTCCAATTTTTCACCACAGATAAGCGTGGGAAAACAAGTGTCATCTCTTGCAATTTGCGCGCGAAATTTAAATCGTCTACATTTTTCCAAATCTTTTTGTATTTTATTTATTTGATTGATAGTAAATATGTAGAATATATATATATATATATATATATATATATATATATATATATATATATATATATATATATACAGGGTGTTTCATTTTAATCCGACCAGTCGAATATCTCGAAAACCAAGCCCGGGAGAGAAAAATATTTCAGACAAAAGTTGTTTGGTTTCGAGGGGGCCATAAGATGGTATCATTGGTTTGACCTTGAAGAGTCATTTGAAGGTCACGTGAAGGTCACTTCAATTTTTTTAAATGGAACACCCTATATATTTTTGCACACTCTTGTAGCTTATCTCGAGAGCTTTCCAAAACACTATCATTAAGTACCTTTTCGTTAAGTACTTTTTGAGTTATGAGGGTTGAAATAATTTCTTAATTTTACATAAACCGTAAAATATCTTGTAAAATATTCACTTTTCGATTATCTTACCTTAATACTTTTATGTACAAAATAATGAGAGGAATCAATTGGTGTAAAAAAAACACATAGTTGTTTTTAAGAAAAAATATGGAATTGTTAATTGCAAATTACATATTTTTTCTTCAAAACAACTATGTGTTTTCTTTACACCAATTGATTCCTCTCATTATTTTGTACGTAAAAGTATTAAGGTAAGATAATCAAAAAATGAATATTTTACTAGATATTTTACGGTTTATGTAGAATTAAGAAATTATTTCAAGCCTCATAACTCAAAAAGTACTTAACGAAAAGGTACTTAATTATAGTGTTTTGGAAAGCTCTCGATGTCAGCTACAAGAATGTGCAAAAATATATAGGGTATTCCATTTAAGAAATTTAAGGTGACCTTTATGTGACCTTCAAATGACTGTTCAAGGTCAAATCATTGTCACCATCTTATGGCCCCCTCGAAACCAAACAACTTTTGTCTGAAATATTTTTCTCTCCCGGGCTTGGTTTTCGAGATATTCGACTGGTCGGATTAAAATGAAACACCCTGTATATATATATATGTATATATATATATATATATATATATATATATATATATAGTTAATAAATAAATAATAAAAATATATAAAATAATAAATAAAAAATATATTTTAATAAAAATATAATAATAATAAATATAATATAATAATATAATAAATAGAATATAATATAAATATAAATATAATAATAAAAAATATAAAATAATATAAAAATATAATAAATAAATAATATAAAAGCATCTTAAAAAAATATAACAAATAATTTGAGATCGCCGATATTCAACGGACGCGATTAACCATGAAATGGAAAATTTTTTTGGTCCTGAAAATTTTTGCAGTCCTTTGACATTTTATTTACGTGTAGTTTCTCGCGAAAATATTATACGTGCGTATGTCAAATTAATAATTACAACGTTTGTGACGCAATAAATTTATTAATCGCGAATATACGAATGATCGATCAATCATATTTTGCAATATAACAAAATAAGGGTGCAGTTCCACGTAGAAGAAAAAGCGGAACGGAAAAGAAGTGTAGTGGGGGTAACCAATCAGAACGTTTCTCCAAAAGACATCATACCTAGCGTTCTCGTATGTATGTACATACCTAGCATATCTAGTCTTTCTTATTCATAAATAAAATTTATAAATTTATTTTTATATAAAATAATAATGTCATCGGTAAATTTTTTTATTATAATATAAAATATGTGTGTGTGTGTGTTTTATTTTCAGAGATATATATTAAATTTTGTAACAATTTATTACACTTAACATTAAATTAGCTGAAAATATATTATTCTGAATAAAATATTTGTTACAATATAAAATGTAATTTTATCATTGTTTCATATAAATAGTTTAGTTTAATTTTATATTTTCACAAAATATAAAAACATAACAAAATTACACTAAAATAATATATTTCTCTTGTTAAATTTATATTATTATAAAGTTCTTTATTCCATTCCGCTTTTATATGACTGGGTTCCCCATGGAATATATTTTACGCAAAAACGGAAAAAATTCCAACCTAAAATTTACAATAATTCTGAATTAGCTTTGTTTTTTCGTAAATTATATTCTATTGGAATTTTCCATTTATTATAAAAAGATATTTTTTTACAAAATTGATTATTTTTGTTAACTATAATTCATAAAAAATAATTTTTTACTCTTACTTATTTCCGCTTTTTCCGGTACATGGGGAACCCGGTTATTTAAAATCGGAACAGATATGTCTTTTGGAGAAACGTTCTGATTGGTTACCCCCACTATACTTTTTTCCGTTCCGCTTTTTCTTCTACGTGGGACTGCACTCTTACGAAAATTTTTCCAATTTTTCACCACAGATAAGCGTGGGAAAACAAGTGTCATCTCTTGCAATTTGCGCGCGAAATTTAAATCGTCTACATTTTTCCAAATCTTTTTGTATTTTATTTGATTGATAGTAAATATGTAGAATATAGTTAATAAATAAATAATAAAAATATATAAAATAATAAATAAAAAATATATTTTAATAAAAATATAATAATAACAAATATAATATAATAATATAATAAATAGAATATAATATAAATATAAATATAATAATAAAAAATATAAAATAATATAAAAATATAATAAATAAATAATATAAAAGAATCTTAAAAAATATAACAAATAATTTGAGATCGCCGATATTCAACGGACGCGATTAACCATGAAATGGAAAATTTTTGCAGTCCTTTGACATTTTATTTACGTGTAGTTTCTCGCGAAAATATTATACGTGCGTATGTCAAATTAATAATTACAACGTTTGTGACGCAATAAATTTATTAATCGCGAATATACGAATGATTGATCAATCATATTTTGCAATATAACAAAATTAGGAGGGAGTATCCCGTTTGACCACGTCGCGATTGACCACAGCCAATTATATCGACCTTTGCCCTAGGTCTGCCTAGGGTAGCAACGATTAACCAATCAGAGATCCTATTTTGAATTGGCCAATTGGCGACGTGATCAATCGGATACCCTCCAAATTAGGACAAGAGGCAAATATTTCTTTTTCGTGATTGGTCAATCAAACATTTCGCTCTTTTACCGAGCAGTCCACCTTCTATCATCTTCTATGATTACTTTCAATTCACAACAATCGCGCCATTTTCGTTCAGTTTTGAACAACAACAATTTGGAGTTCGTAAACCGTCTCGCGAATTATAAAGTCGATAACGTGTGATGTGATGTGATTTGATTGTTTGCGACTTTTAAATTCTGAGGAAAATCCAACGCTGCTTCGGGATAAATCCTGCACTTATCTGATTCCGTGTATTTTCAGCTTCGGTAAGTATTGTTTGATGTTTTGCATCAGTCGATTTTTTTAGCTGTCATATCTCTTCTTCTAGTTCTTTGTTTTAACTATTAATTATATATATTTGTTTCGTTTTTGATGCCCAAAATATAACACGTTATAATTTAAAGAAATAGACTCTTGTCACGTGAGATCGACAAACATAACCTATTTGATTATTATGAATTCCTTAACTTTACATAAGGAAATCGATTATGAAATATCTTATTTTATCCAGGACGCATTTTAAAGTTGCGAATGAAATATCAACATCAGGGTGTATTTTTGTGTTTTTTTTTTAAACTCTCAGAATCATATAACAGTTCAGTATAATGATCGCTAAGGTAGTGCTGAAAAACTAAATATACATTTTTTTCTTTGAGGAATGTTTCACTTTTTAAGTAAAATATGTACAATACATTAGCTAATTACTAATTAAAAATATCGAGATATTTAATAAAAAAAAGAATATATATATACATATAATGCATAAAAATAAATATAAAATATATATTTAAAATATTTATAGCATAACTATGTACAAGATGTCTCATCAGAAAACTGAATTTTGAATTTAGTCTTTGTAGTTGTGATAATATAAAAACAATATTCCAGATTTAATATTCATAGCTTTTAAAAAAAATAATAAAAATAAATTTAAAATCTTTCTCTGTATCATTGCACAGATAGGTGTTTCTGGTGACACATTATGTAAAGTCTTCCAAGAAAAATATATTTTCTTGTATATATGGAATTTTAGTTGTTCTTATATTAAATCTTGTAATCTTTCAATAATTCTGTAGCTACTAATAGATTAAGTTTGTGAAATATAAAAAAAAACAAAAAGAAACAAAAAAACAAAAAAAACAAAAGACAAAATTAGAATGTGAAAGAAATATTTATCATCTTGATTTCAGCGTCTCATTCTAATAATTTTAGAAGTTGAAAGATAAATTTTCTGTTAAAACCGATAATGTGCTTTCGATATACATGCAAGCGTTACACTTAACAGTTTACTCGAGCAATAGAGAATTCTTTACATCTAAAAACGATTAACACAGGCCTCCCTCGTATTCGTCGTCTTCTTCCTCCTCCTTTTGCGCTGGTTGCGATTGTGACGGTGGTGCAACTTCCGGTTTCTTTTCAGCCACTTTTTTCGTTGCCTGACTAGTTGCGTCGTTCTTTTCCTAGAAAATCAATGTCATTGATATAATAGTGAAATAATGAATAATCAGATAGTGTAATAAAATAATATGTGCGAATGATAATAAAAAATATAGCAATGAGACACATATTAACTTCTGCTTCGGCGGGTTTAGACACATTGGGAGAAACGTAAGATTCCGCGGCGTTAGCCCTTATTCCAGCGGGTGGAACTGCATATTCTTGCTGTGGCAAGGGCAACCCTCGCGCTAGCTTGGCATATTCTACATCCATATGCTTGATAAAAGGGCTATTAAGGGCTGCCCGAGCCGCGTTTGCATCCTCGTTGTCGTATGCCTGTAGCAACGTCTCCAATGTTTGCACCTGAATTAGAAAATCATATTCCTTAATTTAATGAAGAAAGATTACATTAATTGATTATATTGCAGTAAAATTAGATTATGTTATAAATGCATTATACAATAAATGATTATTGTAATATAATTAGGGATATATATTTTTATTTATATAAATGAATAATTATATATAATTATATATTATATGCACATATCTTCAAACTTTTAACAGATTATTAACATATTGATTGCTAAGAAATTTTTGACAGAACAATAAATTATGTTTAGTCATTTAATATTTTCTTTCTTTTTTTTTGCACAGAATATTTTCACATATTTAACACAGTATAAAATGATTTTACTAATAATTTTTTTCATGTATTTTTATTAATAAATTAAATAATTGTATAATTCTTTTGACATACTTCGGGAGGTTCGCAGTAGTTTCCCCATTCTTTGAAGGCTTTCTCGGCCGCCACTTGATCGCCCCGCGCCAATTGCACCAGCACCAGGGCTACAGTGAGCCTCCCAAGTGATTGCCAATGCTTAATTTCTTGATACATGCCAATCTCACGACGTACCGCATCCGCCGCCTCATCATACATTTGCAGCTTCACTAGTAATCTCGCGGCTTTGCTCATATATTCTGCTGCGTGTCGCGGACTATCCTCACCCTGAACAAATATTTTCCATCTTCTTTCAAACCTTTTAAAGCTTCTTATGATTTTATATAATTTTATATAATTTTAATTAAAAATTCTTTTTAGAATCTTTTAGCATTTTCAAAATTTTTGAATTTTTAGAATTTAAAAAAATTTTTTATTTTTAAGATTTTTTACTTTTTAAAATTCTCAACATTTTTCTCTCGTTAAATTTTACAAATTTTTAAAATTATACATCTATATAAATGAATTTTATACAATCTTCTTTTTCCATGTAATCGAGTTTTTTACAAATTTATATTATATTTAACTAAATTTATTTATTATTTATTTCTGCTTTTTGTGTATTTATAATTATACATGTATATCTGTATTAATTTAAATTAGTTGCATACCATGATTATGTCAGCTGCACGTTTAAACAATTCTAGAGCCTGTTGAGGCTGTGTAGCTTCTAGCATTTTGGCCGCCTTATCGAGGGCATTTACGGCAGATTCAGGAGAACCATGCTGCTGAAAAAGACTGCAGGCACTGTGAGCTAGTTTTGATACCTCTGAAAGATCTCTCATTTCTTTGCAGATGAGCAGAGCTTGTTCGATGCTCCTGAAAACATTGCATTTATATAATACCGAAATATATTGCACAATAAGATTTCAATTTTTTTAATACATACTTTGCTGCATGGAACCATCTATATTATGATTAAATTGAAGTTAAGGAGAATTAAAGAAAATGTAATATCATGGAAATTATACTTTCTTGATTTAGGAGAAAGTTAAAAAAAATATTAAGTGGATAAAAAACAATTTTTTATTTTTGTTTTTACATAACTTTCGCTCTTATAAATAAAATTATATTATAAAATATTATATAACAAAATAAATCAAGTAAAATAAAATAACAATTCTATATTGAATATAATAAATTAATGCTTTATTAAAATAATGATAAAACAAAAAATGTAACAAATGAAAATTTTTTGAATCTAATATATTAATAGTATTTACCAAGTATTTACAAAATTTGCGAAATTTGGAATGTTTGTTTATACTTCAAAGGATACGCTTTCATCTGTTTATAACAATCAGCTGCTTTCACCAAACAGTCTTTGCTTTGTGCATATGATTTGGCTATTCGAAAGCATGTTGCTAGTGGAAAAATTGAAAAAATGTAATTTTAGTTGCAAAATCTTTAATACAAAATTTTTAAACAATTATCTCATTTGCAAAATTTTGATACAATTGATTTAATTTTCAAATGTAATGCATTACATGTAATGTAATGCATTTTGCATATTTAAGTTATTTGATTTCTTAAAATTTACTCGAAAAAAATTGAGTTAAATCCTAAAAAATTTAATACATATTTTAGTATTATTTTATTGTAATTGAATTTTTTTATTTTTACAATTACAATATTTGTCATACCTGCATGTGAGTATTCATCAGCTGCTACCTCATAATCAGGTCGCCATTTCAAAAGAGTAGGCTTTAAGCTACAAAAAAATTATTTAATATTTAATCCTCCAAATGTTGCATGATTTGATTACATTTCGGAACACGTAATCTTGTAAAAATATTGTGTCAAAATCGGTGAAATAATTCTTATGCATTTGTGCATTGTTTCTTTCTCACATTATTTTTGTTATATTAGATTTATAATTGCCAATATAATCTAATCTAATCAAGAAACGCCTATATATATATATGTATTTGAAAATTTATAATTTTAAGACTGCGAAGCGTGCGATTCCAGAAACGTCAAAAAAGGTAGCGATGAGGGAGATGAAAATATTCGCGAGAGAAAGAGAGCGAGAGCGCTTACGCTTTCTCAGCCTGCCGTATATGTTCGTTCGCCTCTTCGATTTTTGACATTTTTCTCCGTATGGTGCTTCGTTTTCGTCCAGTCTGACACAACGACGACGAAATTATGCGTCGCGATCTCGAAATTATGCGTACGTCAGTCCTGGAGCACGAATTATTCACGCTCTTCCGTCAAGGCACTGTATGTATTTCATGCAATACAGTCGCCGAAACTAATCTTTACACTTACCGTTCATAAAGACGACGTTTTCGAGATTGCGAAGCGCATAATCAATTATCTGTCGTAGTTGTGTAACCTAACCTTACCTAACCTTACCTAACCTGCTCCGTGTATCGCGAACCGTGATTGGTTCTTGCCGTTAGATTCGGCGAATTAGCTTCAGGTATTGCAAGACGAGTGCATCCACTGCATCGAATTGCTGAAAATTCGTACTACATCACGCCGTCTTCGTTCGATCATTCCGCGTCTGGTTTTTTTTGTGTCCGTCGTATTATTTATTTAAATTTTTCCGGGCGTATTTTGTGCATTCGATAAAAATGTAACTATTGCATCTTTTGCCCTTCTGCGAATATATCTCTTAATTTTGTCAGGTTTAATCTCACGTTAATTCCTTCTATATTTTTGTACAGTGAAAACTGTTTTGTTCTTTGTACAAACTGTTATCTTTTCATCGAGCTCGCTGGCGGGAAAGATCTAACCTCTGACAGATAAATTCTGATACATTGTAAAGTCAAGGTAAAAATAACAATTTCTATCATACTTCCTTTTTACATTTTTTATAACTATTATTTTATAAATTTGTTTGTGTAATTTTTTTTAATGCTTTTATACATTTTATTGTCGCTTGTATAAAGTAACTTAAAAAAACTAATTTCACTTAATTATTTCTCATTTTTGTTACTGTTTTTATTATATTTGCGTTGTATCTTACAAGTGTTTTGTAGAACAATAGTTTACAAATGTAAAATAATTTACATCTTGCATTGTAATCTAATGTAATTTTATTACATTATATAGGTTTTACCTTAAATTGAATCCTTTTGGTTGCATTTTCAAATATTACAATAGTTGCACATATTTATAAAATTGCAATATCTTATAATGTTAAGTTTATAAAATTTAAAATATGTATGAATAATAATCAGATGGCCGAGCGATTAGAAGATCTGAACCTGCCCAATGCAGTTGTGACGAGAATCATCAAGGAAGCTTTACCAGATGGAGTGACAGTTGGGAAAGACGCTAGAACAGCGGTGGCAAAGGCTGCATCCATTTTTATACTCTATCTCACATCATCTGCTAATATAATAGCCAAGAAAGGCAATCGCAAAACCATCAGTGGGCAAGATGTGATTCAAGCGATGGTGGATATTGAATTTGATCAATTTGTTGATCCCTTACAAGAATCTCTAGAGAACTTTAGAAAAGTTCAAAAAGAAAAAAAGGATGCGACATCAAAAAAGAAGCAACAAAAGAAAGATGAAGATGATATAAATGGTGAAGATGAGGAAGCAGGGAGAGAAATTATTACAGTTTTCTAAGAATTAGATTTATTATAATGTTTATAAGTAAACTTATTATTAGTTTAATTTAATAATAATAATTTGATATTTATAAAAGAAATTAAGTATTTTCAAACATAAAAAAAGATAAAAAATAAATACAGTAAAACAAAAAAAAATTAATATTTATTTCTATTAGTATTTATTAAAATTAATATTTATTTGTTTGATAAGTTTATATATAGATGCATATATATATATATATATATATATATATATATATATATATATATATATATATATATATATATATATATATATATATACATACATACATACATACATACATACAGGGTGGCCCACGTAAAGTGTTACAAATTTATATCTCGGAAACGAAGCAATTTAGAAAAAAATGCTTCAGACAAAAGTTGTATGGTTTCGAGGAGGACATAAGATGGTGCCATTAGTTTGACCTTGAAGAGTCACTTGAAGATCACGTGAAGGTCACCTCCAACCTTTTAAATGGGACACCCTATATGCTTTTGCATATTCTTGTAGCTAATCTCGAGAGCTTTCCAAAACACTATAATTAGTTTTCGATTACATAATTGTTTAAAAAAAAATGTAATTGTTAATTGCAAATTACATTTTATTTTTCGAAACAATTATGTGTTTTCTTTACACCAATTGATTCCTCTCATTATTTTGTACATAAAAGTATTAAGGTAAGATAATCGAAAAATGAATATTTTACAAGATATTTTTTACGGTTTATGTAAAATTAAGAAATGATTTCAAGCCTCATAACTCGGAAAGTACTTAACGAAAACTAACTTAATTATAGTGTTTTGGAAAGCTCTCGAGATGAGCTACAAGAATATGCAAAAGTATATAGGGTGTCCCGTTTAAAAAGTTGGAGGTGACCTTCAGGTGACTTTTCAAGGTCAAACTAATGGCACCATCTTATGTCCCTCTCGAAACCATACAACTTTTGTCTGAAGCATTTTTCTCTAAATTGCTTCGTTTCCGAGATATAAATTTGTAACACTTTACATGGGCCACCCTATATATATATATATATAAATTTTTAACGACTAGGATAATTATCATATAATTAATTATATAATTATAATTAATAGCTCAAAATATTTATAAAAAGGGGAAATTGGGTTATTTAGTTAAAAATTGCAAAGAAAAACAATGATTTGCATAAACGAGTTTTATTATATTATTTAACAGGAATTTTTTTCATGACCAAAATTGTGACAATGCTAATATTTGCACAGAAAGATGGAATTTAAATTGCATTGATTCAAAACTGTTCCCACATAGAAATAATTACACATTTATATCAAAATTTCGTCGTAAAAATTATTTATTATAAAAGCCTGTTATATGCTCTAGAGTTTTATTCTTTTTCTTGCATTCAATTACTAACAAGTTTTATACTTCATCCTTGCTCAAATATATATTTTTTTATATCTTCTGTACTCTACAAGGATATGTTCACGATTTATATAAAGTAGCTATACTGTATAAAATATGTCAAGTATATTATGAATGCAAAATATGCCTAAGTCCCTTTAAGATAAAATTTTTTCTTTATAATTGAAAGTTATATTTAAAATCAAATACTTTATTTCATGTATATATTTTAAATTATATGCAAGTATAGGTTTGGCTAAATTTGTAATTTTTTGCCTAGCTACTTATGATTTTTTAAATTAATCTATATAATAGATTTATGACAGATCAATAAAAGAAGTACAGAAATATATGCATTGAATCTATGATGCATAGAGGTTTTCTGATACATTAAATTTAAAAAAGTAGTATGCTTTTTTTTGTTCTTAGTAATATAAATAAAATAAAGGAATAAATTGTTTATTATTTTAATAAGATTTATGAGTGGATAAAGTTAATTTACTAGTATCTGATTACTTTTTAAATAATCAATAAAATGTATGTAACAAGATTATGCTGAAGTATAACAAATTTGTGATAACTTGCGAAATGTTATTTTGATTAACTTATTAAGAAAAAAGGTGAATATTGAGCTGGTCAAGTCTCTTGCAGCAAATAATTGGACTTTATGTCTAAAAATCTAATTACTCACGAAATTGATCAAATATTTAAAAAATTTTCTTATCATGAAAAAAAAAAATACACATATAAAAACAAACAAATTATACATTAAGAACTTATTAAAAACAAATTATTAAAATTTACTGTTTCTAGATTATTTTTTGAAACATTAATTTTTTTTCTTCATTTTAAATATATTTTTAAAATGTTAAAAACAATCGAACAATTTTGTGAGTTACTATATATAATGTTGGTATGTTTTCTATATATATACACATACAAAGTATTCCATTTTATTGGTAACAGTTGCATATTTTGTAAACTTGACGTTTTATACTTATGTTCCAATAAAATGAGATATTTGTGTGTATATATGGAATCGACGTTTACATGAGCATTATATACCAATATATTTACCAATGGTAAATATAATTGTTGTGCGCATTATAAATAGCTATTATCGAAATATTTCGTTTGCGCGCGCGTGTATAATCACAGTTTAGGAAGAATAGTGCATCATTTTCATACCTTTGAAGAGCATTGAATTGAATTCACGAATAAACTGAATACAATTGAATTTCGCAAATTTAAGGCTGCACAATTCGAACTTTACGGTCTATTGAACTCCTGCACATTGGACATCCTGCAGAAACTTTGTCCGCACAAGTGGAACAACAGCAGAGATGTCCACAAGGTAGAAAAATGACCTCACACTACAAAAAGAGATATAATAATAGAATATAACAATATAATATTAATAATTATAATGATGAAGTTTTTTAGTAATGTCTTAAAATTATACATATAAAATATACAATTTCTTACGCTAATGCATGAAATTATATATTTTATATATATATACAATTTGAGAAAAACATACTTGCAAATCGAGGCAAATTACGCATTCCATCATATTAATGTTCTGAGTGAAATTGCAGTCCTGATTACTGGATGACGCTTCTTCAGGAGGCGCAGAAGCTATTATGGGTGATGTAGATTCATTTAGTTTCATCTCTGCCAAATAATTCTCAACTGCTAGCATTATAGCGGCACGATCTCTATCGCAACTTATGCCTATCTGCAAAACAAAAATTAAAATGTATAATGAATTTTGTTAAGTTTTATGTTTATAAGGTATTATAAATAAACATGAAAATTCTCTTTTAAAATTTCTCTTCTAAAGTTTACCTTATATTTTATACAAAATTATTCAAATTCAAAAATTTAATAATCTGACAATTTTAAAATAAAAATATTAAATCAAGATTATTCAAATTTGAAAAGTTTGTAAATCAAATGTTAAAAATCCAAATCTAATCTTATAAATATCATAGTTTGTGATAAACCTTAAAGTTTAATTTTAATTTAATAGAAGAATTTAAATTTAAAAGATGGAATATATTTCTAAATTCCTTGATTTTTATGTTTAAAAAATTTATTTTTAAGTACATTATTATATTGTAAATTATAGATTATCCTTTATAATATTAATGGAATTTTTACGTACATCTTTTAACTGTTCATCATTGATGTCTGGTAACAAAGACGGCAATGTGGCCAGGAATGGAAGGCAGTGCAAAGCTCCTGCTATTGCTACATGCCGAACTAGCATAGGTTCCAACATTTCCAGCAATCCTTGTGGTCGTGCTTCCATTAGAGATTGATACTGCATTAACCAGAACAAACTGCCTCGTCTTGCGTTCTATCAAAATTTATTAAATATTTTTTAATGGAAGCTTATCCTCAATTAATATTTTTTTTAATCTTATGAAAGAAAGAATAGGTTTGGAATTTGTGGAAATTAAACGACCTCTCTATCAGAATATAAAAACAATAAATAAATAAATAAATATAAGCTATTTTTTTGTAAAATATTTTCACAAAAAAAAATCTGTGTTGTCAAGAACTTAGAAAACAAAAAACATACAGAGATGCATCGCTGTTGCTCTATCGCATTGATTGTCTCTAGTAGTTGATCTCTCCTGTTCTTTTGCTGTTCCAATAAATCAATTAGAATAGCTGTTAGAGCCACACGTCTATCAGCGATCTCGTTCTAAAAAAAATAACTTATTTATATAAATTTTATATAAATTTTTATAAATTATAATATTGTCATAATTAAATTTTATTATATTTATGAATTCAAGAAATTTAAAGATTTTCTTCAATTCTCTTTAATTCTTAATTAATGGTAAATTAGAAGCTATACACTTACAAGCTGCTGATTAATCTCCAATTTTCTCCTCTCAAGCTCGATATTTGTCAGCGCGGCTAATTGTGATTGAACCAGATTCACTTGTTGAACAATGCTCCAACAACGCGCATCACTACGTTCCAATAATGCGGCAACGGCCGCTTTCTGCAAAACTTCATCCTGCCGCAATCTATCAACGAGATCTTGCCTATTTTTTTCTTGATCTTGCACTATTTGTGCCAAATGATCGTTGTTCCTTACCTCCCTGAAATAATTTTCCTGAATCTTATTTTTAATCATAAATATAAATTTTCATTTTTTTCTTATATAATACTTTCATATAATTAATTCTTAGAATAAAACAAAATGAACAGAGATATAATAAATTAAGATTTTATTTTTGCTTATTAATTGTGCTGTTCATTCTTGAAAATGTGAAGAAAAACTTTTATAAAAAAGAGAATTATATTGAAGTTTATACTGACAGTGTAAGTAGAGATTGCGCTGTGTAATCTCTATATTTAGTATACTCTTCCAGTTTCCTCGCCTTGCACATTTCCTCTTCCAACAATTTCTCCATTTCAACTGCAAAAGCAAATTTGTCATACATGTACAATATATGTTGGATGATTTGAATTTCATGTATTTTTATATATTTAATATTTACAGAGAGTATCTTTCATGCGTAGCATGAATTGTTCCGAGTGACAAGAACTTAACAATTGCATTTCTTCTTGCTTCTCCCGTTCTAGTAATTCAGCTTGACTTTGCCTTTCTTCTTCACTATTTTTTAGAAATTCTTTAATTACGTTATCAGCTTCTTTTTCAGCTAAAAAGAAAAATTTATTTAATATTTACTTTTTTCATATTTAATAAATTAATCACAATACAAGTGTACAATAAATTATACATTTAGTGCAAAATTTAAAAGAATTAAGGACTGAAAGATAAAATTGTACCATTATAAATGTATGAAAGTAAACGCGCTCTGTTCGTATCTCTTTCTTGCTGTACTTTCTCAAGCTCTTGTTCCAATTGTATTTGTTGTGATGCTAGATCCTCCAAAAGCTAAAAAACACAAAGAAAATATTCAAATGTTCTGAATTTTTTTATATCTGTATTTATCTAGATAATATTTAATAATCATAAAAGCATGTACAGCATGTAACATTTCAATTTCTGGTTTAATGATATTTTAATTACCTTCTTTCTATGAACTTTCAGCATGGATTGCAGTTCCATTTCATATTCTTGCTGCTGTTTTATGTTTTTCTCTACTTCCAACAAAGCATTTTGTCGCTGTTCCTGTTGGGAATAATTTTTATTATCACAATATTATAGTATGAAATTATGTATTGAGTTGATAAAATAATATATTCGCTTTTTTACATACATTTTTTACGTACATATAAGTTTACACATATATAAGTTTTTATTTAAGTAAAGTGAAACAGAAAAGCGAATAAATTTTTTTATCAATCTAATATAATTAAGATTTTTATGGATTTATAATAATGAACTTCTTTTAATACTCATTTAAAAGAAATAATTAAAGAAAAAAGAACTGAAAAATGAGAAAATGTACATATTGTAGAATAGTGCACAAAATATTCAGAAAAGATAGTATAAAAAGCATAAATGAGAATGTAATTAACATTTTAGCAATGCAATTAATAATTGAGCCTATAAATAAGATGTTCAGTGCATTCATAAAAAAAATAGAAATAATTAAATCATGATTTTCTTTTGTTATAATGAATTATGCTATATATGAATCTTTCTTATTCAAGTTTTTTTTTTTATTCAATTAATTTATTTACTTTTTATTGGATTGTTATTGCACTGAGCGTTTTTCAAAAATCAACTTATTAATAAATAATAATAAAATAGATGGTGAGAAGCATACGAAACTCAAAGTAGCATCCAACATGCCTTCATTTTGTCTAGCTTCTGTAATGCTGCCTAAAAGAGAGAGAAAAAAAAGAAAAGGTGATTATGCACAAACAGCAAAAGCACATTGTGAATTAATTATAAGTACTCACAAAATTGATTAACTTTTATAAAATTTTTTAAATATATGTCAAGAAGGAAAAAATGAGAAAATATAACATAAAAAAAACATTTATATATATTATATATATATATATATATATATATATATATATATATATATATATATATATATATATATATATATATACAGGGTGGGCCATTTTAATACGTCCACGGGAATATCTTCTCAGGTAGGAGCGATAGCGGAAAATGCCTCAGACAAAAGTTGTATGGCTTGAAGGGGGCCATAAGATAGTGTCATTGATTTGACCTTGAAAAGTCGTTTGAAGGTCACGTGAAGATCACCTTCAATTTTTTAAATGGAAACCCCTATTTTTTATTACTTATTCTTGTAGCTTATCTCGAGAGCTTTCCAAAACATTATAATAAAGTATTTTTTCATTGAGTATTTTTCGAGTTATGAGGCTTGAAATGATATCTTAATTTTACATAAACCGTAAAATATATCTAGTAAAATATTCATTTTTCGATTATCTTACCTTAATACTTTTATGCACAAAATAATATGAGAAATCGATTGGTGTAAAAACAACTATGTTTTTTCTTTACACCAATTGATTCTTTTCCTTATTTTGCACATAAAAGTATTAAGGTAAGATAATCGAAAAATGAATATTTTACTAGATATTTTATGGTTTATGTAAAATTAAGAAATTATTTCAAGCCTCATAACTCGAAAAGTACTCAATGAAGAAATACTTTATTATAGTGTTTTGGAAAGCCCTCGAGATAAGCTACAAGAATAAGTAATAAAAAATAGGGGGTTCCATTTAAAAAATTGAAGGTGACCTTCACGTGACCGTCAAACGACTTTTCAAGGTAAAACCAATGACACCATCTTATGGCCCCCTTCAAGCCATACAACTTTTGTCTGAGGCATTTTCCGCTACCGCCCCTACCTGAGGAGATATTCCCGTGGACGGATTAAAATGGCCCACCCTGTGTGTGTGTGTGTGTGTGTGTGTGTATGTATATATATATTTCTCTAAAGTAATATTTCTAAAATAAATTTCTATATATCTTATAATTTCTTTATATCTTTGAGGTAATTCTTGATCAATTAAGTGAGTTACTGCATATCTAATAACAATAATGTAGCCAACAAAACATGAACAATTATTACATATATACATATATAATTATTATAATTTTATTATAATAATGAAATTTATATGTATTATTTTTTACTACAATACCTGAACATCATTATTCTTATTGTGATGTACTATCTGCATATCTTCTGAACTTATGTCCCTCGAAATATCAGTCTCTGATATCGGAGTCTCTGGCGAGTAGTCGATGCCATTCTCGTTAGCCAAAAATGCGATAATCACTATTGTGCCACCATCTAAAATATCTTGAGGTGGATATGACAAATTTAAATCATCAATATTTAAATTTGTCAATTGCTGAGCATAGCCCAGAGATTTGGGCAGCTTTTGGAGTGATTTATTATAACTGATATTGAGAGTAGTTAGTTGTTTCTGCATTTGTCCAATACCATTAGGCAGTTGTTTCAGGTTGTTCCTCGAAATATTAAGAATTGTTAAGTTACTCAAGTAAGTTATTTCATTGGGCAGTTTGCGGATGCTGTTGTCTTGCAAATAGAGCTCCTAAAAAAAAATCACTATATTTTAGTATCACTTATATCATATACAATATATTATTTTGTATTGTCATAAGGATTCTACACAATATTCTCTTTTTTTATATATAAAAGTTGTATAGGGAACAAACGATAAAACTTTCTGCTCAATCTAATAAATATACCTTAAGGGAAGAGAGACACATAATATCAGGGGGTAATGTGGTAAACTCGTTTCCATGAAGGTCTAAAATAGTCAGCAGCGACAAGTCACTTAAGGCACCTCCGCCTGAGAGCGAGCTCAGCTTGTTGTCGTACATCAGTAAGATTTTCTTCCGAAACACCTTGCAAAGTGAATAGATACCCGACGGCACATGCTTCAAGGCACATTCCGACACGTCAAATATTGGCTCTGGATTTTCTCTGGCCTTTAAATTATAATATACATAAAAGAAATATTTAATGTCTTAAAGAACCAATATGATGCCTTAATCTTTGCACGATTAAAGCTGCAAAAACTTGCCCTTAAAACATGCATCCATAATTATATCACTAACAATTAATGTTATAATTGTGAATGCATATTTTAAGAACAATATAATTATATATATATTATATATTATATATATATATATATAATATATGTATATATGTATATATAATATATTTATATATATATATATATTAAATAATTATATATTAAATATATATTAAATATATGTTATATAATTAAATCTGTTACATATCATTATCATTATTGTAATAATGATATTAAATATAAAATAAGAAAAATTTAAAAAATAAAGAAAGTATATACCAAATAAAAAAAATTATATATATTGTTAATATATATATTGTATATATATATTGTAAATATTATATATATTGTAAATATATATATTGTTTTTCATATATTGTTTTCATTTAAAGTTTTGTAATTCTATTAATTTCAAATTCCTCTTTTAACCACATTTACAAATTATATTTTATTCGTAATACTATTGTTACTTAAATATCTGCTATTTATTATGTAATGATACTTATATAATCAGTAATAAACGAACACTATTTAATTAATGAATTATCAAGGTGCTCCTAATTGGTTATTTGATCCGAACTACTGTGACCATCCTAACCTAAATTCGTAGATACATACGTACCAAGTACAATTTATACTCGAGCCGCGCCTTGTAGTCGATATTAGCCTTACTCCCGTGCTTCCTCGACATCCTTGCTCGCATCCGTTGTCATGACAAGGAGGCGGGTAAGGATCTCATTTCGCGGGACCGACACGGTAATAAGCGATGATAACATCAACCACACAATTTCACACGATAAGAGTACATTCGGAAATTTTACCCGTGAGATAGAGTAACGTTTGATCAACCAATCAGGACAACGAGACCTTTGCTCCTCTTATCCTGATTGCTCCAAGTATGGCCCAATCGGTAATCACGATGACATAAGCACAGCTGACACCTTCGTATGCGCATCTACGTTCGCGCAGGTGCATGGCGATTGGGCAATTCGTACTTTGACTTTGAACTTTGCTTAGGAAAAGAGTGATAATTGCATCCCGATGTAAGGGCAGAAATTTTTTATATCTACGTTCATTGTGAAACGAGGATATTAACGATATCATATTCGCAACTTTACATCGAGTTTGTTGCCATTCATGGACGGGAGCAAAGGCAACGTGTTATAGTGCGTGTCCTTGGTTCCAATTTTTGTGCGTGTTGATCTAACAATATAATAAGATCAAAGAAATCAATTGATGGCCGTACGGTTGATTCTACCTTATCCTCTAGTCCGAAACAAGAAGAAAAAAAATAACTTTATAGCAAGGAAAGGAAGTTCAAAATTCGCTTTTAATCGGTGAGCATTGATTGTTTTTGACATTCATTTTGCGTTAATTATAGCGATCTTGTGTCTTAAGTACTACACTTTTCGTTCTTTGAATTTAATTGCATATATGTATTCATGTATGTTTGTGTGTGTATATTTGTTTATATACTTACAAGAGAAAATATTCCCATATTTCAAAATAATCAAAATTTTGTATGAAACGATAGATTTTGTTCTTTTGCACCTCCTGTATTTTTCTCATTTCTTTCTCTCTTTTTTTCTAATAGCTAAATACATATTTATCTTATTATTAATACATAATGTGCACAATTAAAAGAACAGATAATTTCTTTGACTTTATGTGTAATACACATTGCTATATTTTTATATATTAAAAGTATTTTAATACTATTTGGAATAGTTTAAAAATAATTCAAAGAGAAAGAAAAGAGAGAGAGAGAGAAAATAGTAAGAAAAAGATTATGCAACTTCATGGAAAACTTAATAGGAATGATTTAATATCAAATAATTCCAGTACGCCTATTTTTTTATCATTATTTTTTGAATATGTAATTTCTTATAATTATTAATTATTATTATTAAGACATCACTTATTCGATTTTAATAATAATTTATAGTCTATCTGATTATTCCAGTTATTTTAATTTTATGTGTAATTTCTATACACATTTTTTTAATCGTAAAAGTATAATTAATTTACAATTAATAAATTATATATAACAATTATAATGTATGTTAATAATGTATGTTATTATAATGTATGTTGTGATGATATATTCAATTTATTTATTATAATTTTAACAAAATTATATAACATCCAAATAACAATTTTCTATATGTAAATTATATATAAAAATTAGTAAAATATTTTTCTTAAATTATCTTAATATCGCTAGTAGAATAATCAAAGGATCATTAGAAAATATAATCGACCAAAACTAGCCAAAATTCTTGTTTATTTATTAAAAATTACGACGTTTCGACCATATGGTTGTGGTCCTTTTCAAGTATACACTGGAATAATGAAATTGATAATTAGATTTTTGACGGTTTGAATAAAAACAGCAATAGACATGAATTGACTGTGAACAATTTGAGTACATACGGTTCAGATAAAAGAGTATAACAATGTAAATCTTAATTTTGTAAACTCAACATATCACAGTTAGAAGATCATTAACGTCTTGCCACATTTGAAAAAGAGAGATAAAACGTTGTGTCAGTGTGAGACTTCGTCAAAAACTGAATATGTTAAATCAAAAAATAATAAACTACACGACCTTTATTATTTTGTCGTAGATGTTGTTTAAGCTATCCATGTCCTTCTGTAGGTTGATTGAATTATTGAATTTTTTAATATAAAACATTTTAGCAATTTCTTTCTTTCGCACGTATTTCCCATTGTGTAATATATTAGATTTCGTCCAGTCAAATTCGTGTCCTGATTCTAATTTATGTTTACTTATAACGGAATGATTCGTTTCATGCAATTTTATATTACTAGAATGCTCTTTCACTCGAGTACGTAAATGCCTTTTTGTTTGCCCAATATATGACACATTACAATTTTTGCAATTTAATTGATATACATTTGTTTTATCGTTATTATGTAAAATATCCTTGCCACGTTTTATTAAGGTATTTAGTTTTTTTGTTATTTTATAGACGACGTTAAAGCCACTGCCTCGCAACAAACGGCACAAGTCATGACTCACATCTTTAACGTATGGTAATGAAATAAAAGATGTCCTGTCGAAGTGTATAAGATTTGCGTCAACGTTCTTGTTCTTGTAAACCACCATTCCAACCACCCGTTGAAATATAAAATTAATACTATTTATAATTTGGTTGACCATGCAATTTTATTATCTAATGACAGTTTCCAACAAAAAAACATTGAGTTAGTACATGATATTTGACTCAATAACTGTTTCCCTGAACATATCATAAAACGACACATACAAAAAAGAATTAATTTTTTAAATAAGCGTGACCACAACAAGAACGTTGACGCAAATCTTATACATTTCAACAGGACATCTTTTATTTCATTACCATACGTTAAAGATGTGAGTCATGACTTGTGCCGTTTGTTGCGAGGCAGTGGCTTTAACGTCGTCTATAAAATAACAAAAAAACTAAATATCTTAATAAAACGTGGCAAGGATATTTTACATAATAACGATAAAACAAATGTATATCAATTAAATTGCAAAAATTGTAATGTGTCATATATTGGGCAAACAAAAAGGCATTTACGTACTCGAGTGAAAGAGCATTCTAGTAATATAAAATTGCATGAAACGAATCATTTCGTTATAAGTAAACATAAATTAGAATCAGGACACGAATTTGACTGGACGAAATCTAATATATTACACAATGGGAAATACGTGCGAAAGAAAGAAATTGCTGAAATGTTTTATATTAAAAAATTCAATAATTCAATCAACCTACAGAAGGACACGGATAGCTTAAACAACATCTACGACAAAATAATAAAGGTCGTGTAGTTTATTATTTTTTGATTTAACATATTCAGTTTTTGACGAAGTCTCACACTGACACAACGTTTTATCTCTCTTTTTCAAATGTGGCAAGACGTTAATGATCTTCTAACTGTGATATGTTGAGTTTACAAAATTAAGATTTACATTGTTATACTCTTTTATCTGAACCGTATGTACTCAAATTGTTCACAGTCAATTCATGTCTATTGCTGTTTTTATTCAAACCGTCAAAAATCTAATTATCAATTTCATTATTCCAGTGTATACTTGAAAAGGACCACAACCATATGGTCGAAACGTCGTAATTTTTAATAAATAAACAAGAATTTTGGCTAGTTTGATCGATTATATATATTTTTTAATGATCCTTTAGTAAAATATAATTAAGAATTAATAAATTATATATATACAAGTTATAATTTATTAATTATAATTAATATAAATTACACTTATATAAATTATATAGGTTTTTTCTAGTAATATTACGTTTTGTTTCTATCGTCTCCGGATAACTGACTGATTCAAGAAAGTAAAAATAATCTCGGTTATATATAATTAAAAAAGTATCTAAACATTATAACAAAACAATCTCATGTTTTTACTAATTTTATTGTAAATCTTGTGAATATTCTTTTTGTCGTAATCGATATTCCGTTGGTGTCAGCATACCTCTGAAAAATATTTTCCCAATTATTTATAAGTGCCCATAGATTACAAAAGTTTAATAAATTGATATCAAAATGTGATAGTTTACAATTTTCTGAATTTATTATTTGCATTTTATTCTATATTTGAATTAAATAAATTGTATTTTGACTCAAATGATAATAATTAAAAATTAAATCGATATTTATCTATATTTATCTATATTTGAAGTTTGAATCATTCTATATTATTGAAATATTTTTGAAATTTCTAAGTATCTCTCTCTTTAAATAAATCTTAAATAAATTTCTTATTATTCCTTATTCTTTTATTTTGATTATTGTTATATAAAAAATTATAATATAAAAGTGATATATTATACTATTTATTATTAATTATTTAAAATTTATATTTTTAATTAATTGAAATTTATTACATTTTTAATCCGATTGATAATTATCCATTACCTTAAAACAGTGTCGAAAGACACGCACACTCCCTTATCGCACATTCGTCTGTAGAGATGCCAGCATTCTTTTTCCTTTGTCGTTTGAAAGTGCGGCTCCGAAGGCATCATCTCTCGCGGTGTTTCTTTCGCCGGCAATGTTTCTTTAGAAAAGTGTTCAACCTGGTATATTCGCATAATAATAATATAATAGTATTAATAATATTATAGTATTAGTAATATAAAATAATATTATATTAAATTCGCTTTAATTTGATAGGGAATTAACTCCTTTACCTTTGAAAGCGGAATATCAATTGGCGGAATTGGAACCGCGACGAGATCAATTCGCGACATCGCGAGACAGGACCTCTGCTCTTTCGTTTCCATCGGTACATTATTCGTCGATTCCGTTATTCTGCGAACATCGAAATAAATTTCTTTTTTAGGTTTACCCAAGATATCAAAGCAATCAAAACATATTAATCGTATCAAAAAGGATCCACCAAGCTTCGCTTAAAAGAATTCCTGATATCAAGATTGTTCAAGTTGATTGTCGATGAAAATAGAACAAATTTGTATCTAGCAAAAACGAAGAAAGAGTCTTAGACTCGTAAAATTTGCAAACTTTAGTTGGTTCAGTCTTCTAATTTTATATAAGCGAGCAATGTATACGCGTTCGCGCGGAAGACATCAAATATGATGATCGAAGTTTGACGGAGGCACCAATCGAAGGACGTACCACCATCCACGGGATGCAAACATTCACGGCCGTACCAGTCCGTTACAAACCAACCTTCTTCTCTCCCTCTCCCATTACCCGTTACATCACGTTATCCACTTTATTTTTTCCACGTCAATATCATAAATCGTCGGCCAATCGAACTTTTTCTCCCTCCTCCTCCTCCCCCAACGCTTTGTATACAGATTAAGATACGACAGTGGGACTTGACTACACCACTCGCGCCAATCGATCATCTACTTCACTTGCTTTCGCTATTTCTCTTCTAGAGAGCTTCTAGAGAGCTTCTATTATTCTGCAGCATTGTGTAATACTTTCGTTGTCGAGAGAATAACTCCTAGAGTAGTAGAGTTTCCGTCATCAATAAATTAAATAATTACCAACTAATGAACCCCGACTTAAAATAACGTAATTCAAAATGATTCGAATATATTACACAATCACTAGTCGTAGAAAGTTTTATTATATTATGATTATTTTATTTTAGAATTAGCCTCGCTCACGTCGGACGACTCGGAATACTCCGTGTTCGCAGCAGCTTCCGTTTCTTGTCGTGCAGATCGCCGATCGGCACCGCCAGACATCTCTTCTCGCGATCGGTCAATGGTGCCTCTGGCACCGCTTTCTCGGCATCCTGCGAAATTAAGAGCGCGGGAACGGCTGTCAGCGTCGGCGACGCGACGACATCGTCGACGGCTAAATCCTGTTCCGATGAATCCTTGCAGCCGGTTCCGTGCGCGACGTTAAGAGCGAAGCCGAAGTAAGAAGGTTGAACATTATTGGCGACCCGCTTCTCGTCCTTCGTCGGCTCCTCGTCAAAGGAGTCTCTCTGAAAGGAGACTATCCATGCGATTTAATACAAGAAAGTCATCAATTCCTAGACTGTAAATTGGAATTTTTTGGGAGAATAATTTTCAGAGAATTTACTTGATTCATCAAAATTTAATTGTGACAAATAATATTTAACATAGATAATTTCTCTCTTTTTTCTCTCCTGCGAAAGTGAATCAATGATGAACGATATTCGTCAATGGGGTAGAATCAGGTTATTCGGCTATTGTAAAAAGCCTAAATTCGATTGTACGCGGTAGTCTATTAATCCCAACAAAATCAATCACGATATCTCCACGATGCACCGCATTAACCGCAC
Organism: Camponotus vicinus; assembly: GCF_025532165.1. Taxonomy (NCBI): domain Eukaryota; kingdom Metazoa; phylum Arthropoda; class Insecta; order Hymenoptera; family Formicidae; genus Camponotus; species Camponotus vicinus. The sequence continues at coordinate 7,883,459 of NW_028141949.1, forward strand.
GACCGCATTTAGGGTGAGTCGTTATTAATAATAGAAATTGTGAGGTAAATTGAGATAATTTTTTTATTAACAAGATTTCACGGAGATCGATTTCGAAAGATGGAAAGATTAATGATATATCTTTGTTATTTTTTTAAAGCTTTTACTTAAGTCTTTTTTAACTAATTTTTATATATAATTATCTTGCGCTGCATAAATGATAGCAATAATAAAGTCACTCTAATTACAAAGCGAACGCGTATTGTGCAGAAAAGCTGGTGTCTGGGAATTCTAGCTATGTGCTGTTCGCGTGTCTCGTGTCTCTCTTAATTAGTCGGTTCAATTATAGTTCTACGCCTCTTCGCCTTGCTTGTTGCCGCACGCGTATACGTTATCGAATGTTATCTCAGCACGATCAGCTAAATAAATATAAATTTAAGAGGCTATGAAAACCCATTTTATTCGTGGCCCAATGATACAGATTTCTCAAAACGAAAAACCGTTTTTCAGAAGCCCAGAAGAGAAAAACTTGACAAAAGTTCAGATTATTCCGTATTTTACAAACACATAAAAAAAATTCATTATTTAATTAATCGAAATTTTTATATAAAATTTATTGTATTTATTTATTTGCTAAGAATTTACATTTACATAATTTATATAAAATGCTTAATTTATGTAAAAATATTTCAATTTATACAAAAAAATCAGATAAAAGGCATCATACCTGACTTGATAGGTTTCCTCAATATGGTGGGGTTGGGGTTGAGGGACGTTTTAATGATGGGGGTGGTGGGTAGCTTGCTGCGAAGCTCGTTGATGAGCTTATCGTCGCCTGGTGAGTTTTCCGCGTCGCTGTCGCTATCAGCCGAGCTGACCAACGACACCATGGTAATCACGTCGCTCGTTCTGGGATCCATGGAACTTTTTCCCCGTCCTCCGCGATCCTCGTCCTTGCCCGAAGCGAGAAGGCGCCTCTTCGCGCTCCTCGATCTCTTCTTCAGAGGCGCCGATCTTGTCGAGCGCTCGCCTCGCGATATCTAGAAGATGGTTCGTGCGATTCGTATCTTTATTCACTTATTTATTTTTATTTATACTCTTTATATTATCCTTTTCTCTTATATATATTTACATAATTTTTATATCGAATATAATTTGTATAATTTATATCCTCTTGATTATATGTGATGCGTAAAGTAATAAATAGATCTCCTAAATTTTTAAATACACTTTTCAGGACTTTAAGGAAAATTCGGGCAATCCTTCCTACCTTCGTCGAAGCTTCCTCGAGTTTCTCCACAGCGTCTTTTTCATCCTGCATTTTTCCGCAAATGGCCGACTTGTCTTCGGCGAGACCAGGCGCGTCGATCACGATATTTACTTGAACGCGCGTCCCAGATGCGGCATTTCTTCTTTGCGGAGGCGCGGAATTCGTCCTCCTCGTCTTCTCCAAGCTCGTCGTGGACGAACTTCTGGCGAGGACGATGTTCCTGTCGACCGGCGATCTCGTCGCGGCCGAGGCGCATCTGATCTCGATCGATTTCGCCGATGCGATCTTATCCTTCGCTTCCGTGATCTCCTTCGGAGTTTTCTCTGTCATCGGTATCAGAAAGGCACGATTGGTACCGTTCTGAAAACTCGCGCGCTTCTGCTTCGCCGACGAGAAATTGTCGTTGGTCTTCGCTGTTTCCGCGTTTTCCAGTTTTAGGGACGGGAAGGTAACTGAAGGATGTGACTGATTGCTTGCAGAAAGATGAAGATTCGTGCAATCGATGTTTATCCTCGTCTTCTTTTTTCTCTCATCGACGTCCGAATTAATTTGCGTGTTTGTCATTTTCTGAAAAGATCGATAATATTCTCCGATTAATTTTTTAAATAGAAAATAATGATATTTATATTTATCTTTGAAAAGAAATCTACATATTATAATGTAAAGATAATTATAAAAATTAGATTCTTTTATTTAAAAAAAATTGTAGAAAAATCCTATCATATTTTTCATATTTTATGGAAGAAGAATTTTTTTGTACATTTCAAAATTTAATAAATTTATGAAAAGACCAAAAATATGTTATGCTATATTAAATTTATAGAATTTCACTAACTGTGTGTATATACTCAAAATAATGAAGAAATGAAACAAAATTGATATCATTAATCGTAGAAATTAAGTAATTATATTGTTTATATATTAATAATTATTGAACGATATAATTACTTATCTAGATACATACCTCGTTCTCCGTTTCCTTTTTTTCCACACTCTTCGTCACATTTTCATCTTTGTTTGTCAAGTTGTTTTCCATAATCCCAGAGGTAATCTCCAGCTTCCCCTCGCGTTCTCTCTCATCTTCGTGATCGATTTTACGCGTTTTCTTTCCTCGATCTCCTAAATTGCCAGATATTTTCAGATTTCGCGGGCTCCTTTCTTCATCTTGCATAAGATCAGCCTCCTCTCTGGAGAGCGGAGTTGGCGGAGTGGACATTGACAATCCAGATTCGCAGCGCTCCTCTACGGCCACGTTATGCGCCAAGAAAATGTCAATGTTCGCTTTGTTCTGCTCGCGATGCTTCCACGCGAGCCGCAGCCTCTCGGCCAGCTCCTGCCGCGAGTAGAGAATCGACGCCTTCTCCGTGGCATAAGACCTGCTAGATCGGCCTGTAGTTGGTCTAGATCGGCTCGGGATCTGCCGAGCCACCACCTCCACCTGGGCCAGACCATCACACCCGCGACGATCGTCGCCCCAGGCGACTCGTACCTGCCAATTATAATAGATACAGATATACAGGGTGTCCCAGACCACCCGTACACTCCTTTTAAAATGAAAATAAATGGCTTTTATCAAAAATCGCGAACAATTTTTAAGTAAATCGGGTACGCTCTATCAAATGGTGATATTTTCAATTTTTGATTCCGACCGGAAATACGCCATCCGGATCGGAAGTTGAATTTTTTTAGGGGAACATGGGACTTTTTATTACAGATTCGAATTGTACGTGAAAAAATAAGAAACTTTTGTATTAAACGTTTTTGCTAAAAGTGCCTCTGTCAATCTTAAAATTGACCTTGAAAGTAACCATGACGAAATAATGAACTTCAATTTTAAGATTGATATCATTAAATGATATCTAAAAAAATTCAACTTCCGATCCGGATGGCGTATTTCCGGTCGGAATCAAAAGTTGAAAATATCATCATTTGATAGAGCGTGCCCGATTTACTTAAAAATTGTTCGCGATTTTTTATAAAAGCCATTTATTTTCATTTTAAAAGGGGTGTATGGGTGGTCTGGGACATCCTGTATACCCAGCAAACACCAAGTAACTTTTATATAATTGTTAGTTGTAATTTCCTATTCAACAATATAACTGTTACATGTTATATAACTGTTACATAATATGTAATAGTAATATTGTTGAGTGGGAAATTGCAACTAACAGTTATATAACTGTTATTTGGTGTTTGCTGGGTAGTAATAATGTAAGATTATAAGTAATAAAGTATATTGAGAGATAATATACAGGACATTGTAATTTTTCAGAATGGTGAAATGATAACATTCTAACGATTAAGAGATTCCTCAACAATCGCACCTTGGGCTTGTCCGTCGCATTTGTGGCTAGTCTATCGCGCGCGATCGGATTCGCGTAGATCTGCAAGGATTTGCTACAATCATCCTCCGCCGATTTCTGTCGTCTAATGTGCTGCCGACGCGGCGCAGGTTGCTGCAACGACAGTTGTCTGACGGGTCTCGTCGCTCTTTTACCGCTAGACATTTCCGAGCAATCATCAGTGCATCTTCTCAACAGAATTGCCAGAATCGCTCTTCAAGTAGAACTTATCGATTGATTGATTGATTTAGTTGGTATATCGTTTCCTCATCTATAATATAAATTGCTTTCACTTCACTAAAGAAAAAAGTGGTACTACCTGCCAATAGCATTACTAAATTAAATGTATCATCTGAAGAATAGCAAACGCAGCTCTAAAGTATTTTTAAGAGGGAAAGGATCATGAAAACTATAAGCCTTACGTGTGTCTATCAAATCCTAAGGATTTGTAGCTTAAAAAGGTAGGCGCAAATTTGCCAAACTATGAAACTACTAATCCTACGCGTGAAAATTCGTGCCAACGGTTTTCACAAATGCGTATAAATATACTTACTTAGTTTTTGCAAACATATACTTGAAGAGCTCTCTTTATTCTTTTTTCGATCCTCGAGCGAAGAGCGCACCGAGGAACGTTGTCGACGCCGCGACCGGGCGCCGACTGACTGACTACCTTCATCCATTGCCATCACCCTCCACCCACCCTCCGATGTGTACCAAATCCAAGCCCGGTTCACCACCACGCCTGTCAAGCACAGATGTATCGCTATCCCCGTCCCTTTCTTTCTCTGTCTACTTTGAACGGCGGCCAACACACTAATACTACGATTGTACTAGTACCATTAACCCCCGTCATTACGATCACTGTCAGCGCTGCCAGGGTGGTCGAACTCCTCGCTGACTTCGTACACGCTGCTCTCGAGGCCACGATGATATAACATCATGATATCTGCATATATATGAAATGTCTTAATTTGTGTAGTCGAAATATTTTCCTTGTTTTTTAATGACACGGAAAAATAAGCAAAAGAATTACTTGCTTAATATCCTTAGAAGGGATTTTATTTATTTGGGGTGGAATTTATTTTATTAATTATATCATTTTTTGGATTAAATTTTTATTTGTGTTACTGCACGCTATTAACGAGAGTTATATCATTATTATTAATGAGAGTTATTTTATTAAAAAATACGTGAATAACTTTTAAATTTTAAAGAAAGAATGTATGATTAAAAAAAAAGCTTTACATGATCATGATATGTATTTATTTTCCTCAAGCGAATAATTATCTTCTTGTATTTTTCCGCATTATTAAAGTAAGAAATGGGAGATAATTGAAGGAAATTTAAATGTAGATAATTCTTTCGTCAATAGGAAACTTTAATCTTCTGCATTATGTTATTTATAATATTCTCCATTGTAGATTTTTATTTCGTTATTTATTGCTTTATTCGAATATAATGTTTGGATATTATATGAACTTAATAAATCATACTTTTCCGATAGATATCAAAGTACCGAAACGTCGATATTGCAATCAGTAGTCAGTGCCGCTTTTAGTGGCTCGAATTCGTAATTCAGGGACGAAAAATTAGCATCTCTCGATCGAAAATCACGTCGCTCAAATCCATCCTCCGTGACTCAGCCTGGTACACGTCGCTCGCGTGGTCACGTGTCGGAACCACCCTCTCTTAACCCCTTTACCACCCTCTGTCCTTACTACAACCCAGCGACCACGTGCTGTTGTTTGGAGTCGTCGAAATCACCGTTCGCGCGACTCCGTATATCGAATTCGAGAACCGCCGGCACAGGCAGCCAGTCACTGCCGGTATTATTGATCAAAACTCTGCCCATCATCTGACAGCTTGTTGTCCGCAGTTGCCATGGCAAGTCGACGGCTCGATCATTCCAATTCCTGGCCGGGATCGGCTTCTTTTCTCACTCGTTTACCCTCCAACTACTCGACACCCCGCGATTATCTCTCCCTTCCCTTCTCTCTCTCTCTTCTGATCGGAATTCTTCCTGTTTACGGCCTTATTGCATCGACAAAAAGAGCCAGCTAAGCGTCCAGGGAGTCTCCTCCTTATTAGTTTTTGTAAATATGCGTTAAACTTTCTAAAGTCATTTCTCTCTTTTTTTTTATTCATTCATAAAATCCTTTTTTCTTGATTCATAGAAGCCTTTTCAACTAATCTCAGTTCGATTTTCGTTTATTCTATTAACATTGATCGCATAATATTGATCCCAATACCTTCATTTTAATTATTTTTATCTTCAATTTTATGCGCATTATCGAAAAAATTGCAATCTGATGAACGTATAAAAATATTTGTATAATAATTAAAAGAGGAAATGTTTAAAAGAGGAAATGTTGAAGAGGAACTTCAATAGATTGACTTTGCATCGACTCGATCGGTTAAATCCTCTTGAGAAGTGGGTTACAATCTCGGTTGTCGGCGATAGCGCAGAAATTGCAGACAGAAAGTTTTGGCAAATCGGCGATTAGAGAGGCTGCCTTAATTGACGTCCTTATCAGCAAACTTCGGCAACCTCGAGCATTGCCAAGAAATTTTCGATTTGCTCCGCTTTTACCTATTATTCGCGATCGGGAGGGGGGAGGTCTGATTACAATCCCCCCCCCCCTGTTGATCGATCTTCACATTGGAGCTGTTATGAAAATACGCTACTGGCGAATAGTTCGAACTATTTCGCCGCGTATTTTATTTCGAGCGTATTTTATTTTTATTATAACACTTAATCAATAAATTGAATCAATAAATTGTATTTAAATCTCTTTAATAGTAGTTTAAGTATCGCTAATTAAGTTTGTCAAGTATAAAATACTTGAAAATAATAGGAGAGATACTTGGAATAATAGAATAGAAAAGACTTATTAAATGTAAAAAGTTATTAGTTTAATAGTTTTTCTGAGGCATTTACACGTTAACCAGTTCACTGGTACACCCGAAATCAACGTTTTGTGCCAAAACTGGTGAGAGCAAATAAATTCGTATTTTACATGAAAGTTTATCTATAAGGGGTTTTTCGCTGGTGACGAATCAAGGGTCGAAATTTCAAAATTCAAAATGGCGAATCCAATATGGCGGACTAATTTTATTTCATTATGGAGAAGATCAAATTCGATATGTTCGCGTTTTTCGAGTCTCTTATGATGAATGTATAGACAAAATTGCAAAATTTAAACTGGCAGATCCAATATGGCGGTTTCTAGTGATTAACTTTGATATTCCATTATGGAAATATATCACACTCGGTACGTTTTTGGTCGTAGATAACGGATTAGTTCAAGACATTCAAACTTGAACATTCGAATTTGAATCTTCTCTAATGGAATAACAAATATAATAATAGAATAACAAAATTAATTCACCATACTAAATCCGCCATTTTGAATTTTAAAATTTCGATCCCAAATTTGTCATCAGCGAGCCGAAAAATGTGGGTGTATCAAGTTTTATGCAAATCCGTTGAAAATTGGCAAAGTTATTCATAGTGGACATATATGGGCCATTACCAGTTGTGGCACTTTTTTTTTTGGCCATATATGGGCCGTTACCAGTGAACTGGTTAATCGATAATAAATATTTTATTAATAATTTGTTTTATATTCTAGAATAGGCTGTATAAGAAGATGTCATCTCCCAACCGTACAATCAACTTCAACGAAGCTTCAAGCTATCAGCTCGATGAGGATTTCTTCGAATTGGTTGATATAGATAGCCAAGTGTGCAAGTTACAAATATCCTTTTAATATACAAAATGATTAGGTGGAAATAGAATATCTAAGTAACTTTAAATTTAAAAAAACCGAAAGATATTAATGATATAATTTGTATAATTTTAAGAAGCTAATTACGTTGCAAGAAGTTCTCATGACACAAAATTAATCCGAAATAAAAAATGCAAGAAAAATAAAAATACATAAATTTATTTAGTTTTTATAAAAATGTATATATTTTTAAAAATACATACATTTATAAAAAATGCAAGAAAAATAAAAATACATCTTTTCATTTAAGGAAAAGCATGTTAATCTTGAAAAATATGAAAATAATAAATTTCTTGAAAAATAAGAAATTTTTTTCTATTATATTTTCTTTTTAAAATTATGCATATATAATTAATTAATATATCTCTTTATATAATCTTTTTTCTTTCTTCCACATTTCTTATGTAATCTTCTTTTGCGAATAATATTCCATCAAGATGATTAATCCTTAATGCTTTTTTCAATCGTTACGCGTTACTAGAAAACGAAGATCTTGCTCTTGATACGGAATGCTTGCTAGAAACATTGAAACAATGTCTCTCCAGATATACAATTGAATCGCTTGATGAGCAAGTTTTCAAAAAAATTCTGCCAAAAGCTCAACGCTTTCTATTACAGGTAATTTTATGAAAAATTAATATTATAACATACATACATATATTTTTAAAAAATTATATTCATGTATGTGTTGTATGTGTAAAATTATAATTATATTGCACATAAAATCTTATTTATAATCTGATCGTTTCATCTTTCATATTGAGATATTTTCGATTTTCTGTGATGCTAAAGATCGTAAGCTCCATAGACGACACAGTAACGAACGATGCGAGAATCGATGATCTGGATAATGTTACGCACAAACTACGTATCTGTGATGGCATGCTTGTCTTCTGGAAAAAATGCATAGAACATGTATCCACACTTGGAAAAGTTCGAGCTGCTTATGTCACATCGTTATGCGACATTTTACCTGAGACGATCAAAGTCGTTTTTGAGCATTGCAAAACCAGGTGTTTTTAATATAATAAACGATACACTCATTTTTATATAAATTAGAATAAATATTGTCGAGACACTGTTTGATTTCGATATAAATACGCAATTGCAAATAAATCTGCAATATAAATATTATTTTCTTTGATGATGGATATAATTATTTCATTATTAATTTTTCATATTATTATATTTGTATGGATATTATTTTTTTGTCATATATTAAATTTGTTTAATTTATTTCCATAATTTTACTATGATCATTTATTTTTATTATTTTTCATTATTATTATTATTTCATTTTTTCTAGAGAAATTTTCATTAATATCATATATACTGTTATGATATTTTGTTCCTTCTGTTATAATTTAAAAATTACTCGTGTAAAAAGTAAATAATTATTAGGAATTTTTGTGATTTTATATGACATAAATATATATATCGAATAATAAATAGAATAAAAAACATTGTTGAAAAATTATTATAGCCCAAAATATGGAGTATTATTGAGCGGTGCGATGCAAGAATTGAGAAATTTATTCACAAAAGGGGGCGCGATCTTTAAGCTGTTCTTTGCCACTTTGAACGGCGTAATCGTTTTCGACACGGATGTGCAATCGGAAACGGAGCTGTTGACGAAAGGTAAGAGCGATCCGTCCATTATGTCCTAACGACTCTTTAACCTGGGAATCTTTACTTTCGACCTTATCGCGAGCGTATTCATTCTTAAGGATTTTTTCAACTTAACTTAGAAAACAGAAAAAAAGACATGATAGACAAAAATTTACAGTGTATATGTGAAATAATTAAAACAGAGAGAGAGAGAGAGAGAGATTTTGAAAGGTTTTGCAAATTTCGAAAAATTATTTAGAAACGTATTATTTTATAAAAATATAAGATATATCACTCTTATTAAGCGCATTTTCCCGTAGATTCAAAATTCTAAGTCGATTTTCTTGTAAAATATATGATAAAATATTTTCTTTTTTTATTATGTATATATTAAAGAAAACTTTATTATATTAAATTTTAATGCATTTAATTAATTTCTCGTATTGTCATTGATTTTCTTAGTAATCGATGCATATGGTAACATCGCTTCTATTGCAAACGGGATGGATACCAAGACGTTTGTTGATTTATCCGAAGCATTCGCTAAGCTGGCGATCGTTTATCATGATGGTATTAAACCAAACAGCGTCATAATACATCTCGCTCAAATGGCGAAAGATATATCTTGTCTTTTGTCCACGATCAAGGTATATTAGCATGCAATTTTAATATATATGCTACATTATTTATTTTAGCGCAAATCTAGATAAAATATTTTTATATAATGCATTATAAATAATAATTTTAAATATTAATATAATAATATTCTACATTATATTTATTATATTAGCAATATTATATATATATTGATAATTATAATAATATTGTAATAAATAATTTAATAATATTGTATATACAGGGTGATTCTGAACAAACGTTTGTCTTTAAAATATCAAATTCTTGAATGAATTCTAAGACGATTTTCCCTTTTGCAAAATTTTGCCCGGAGCTTAGTTTTTAAACTATAAAGGAAACTACTTACGGAACGAGTACAAGAGGTAGGCAGAGACGGCGCGATATAGGCGATTACATGGGGCGCTCGCCGCGATCAGCTCATTGCTATACGCGATGAGTGTAGTAATCAGTGTGTGTGTGAGAATGTGCACGCACACACATACACATACACACACACTGATTGTTACACTCGCGTATAGCAATCAGCTGATCGCGGCGAGCGCCCCACGTAATCGCCTATATCGCGCCGTCCCTGCCTACCTCTTGTACTCGTTCCGTAATTAGTTAACTATTTTCCTTTATAGTTTAAAAACTAAGCTCCGGGCAAAATTTTGCAAGAGGAAAAATCGTCTTAGAATTCATTCAAGAATTTGATATTTTAAAGATAAACGTTTGTTCAGAATCACCCTATATATCAGTAGTAATTAGATATATTATATTGTAGGATGAAAAGGATAAGAACGCGGAACGAAGTATAATGGTTGCTATGCGTTTGCTGAAAATCCTCGAGAAATTAACAACTGTCTACAATGAACATCTTACATACGAAACGATGCCATATCTGCTGGAACTTTTGGCGTACATGCACGGGTAATCGACTTTTTATCAATCTCACACATATATTAATCTTTCGAAATAGAAATTATATTTTTGACTTTTATAAGAACTTTCGCTTATATGTATGTATTGCTTAAATTTATATGATATAGAATTATTATGCACATTATATGAATATTTTATATTTATATCATTAAACAATAGAATACGATATTATTATATACATATAAGAGGCTATAATATTATATAATTATTTTTGTTATAGATATTCATGCTTCGGTTTAACAAAAGGGGATGAAAGAATCTCGAACAATGCCACGACTTTCTTAAATATCATCTTTAAGCTCGATGATTTCAAGCAGGTGCATGAAAAATTCAAATCAAGAAAAGAAAATTCAATTCAAGAAAAGAAAATAAATCGCATTTATAATATTTTATCATTATTATAAGCAATTTTATTTCTTCGTAAAATAATAAATAATAAATTTATACACACAAAATAGCACAAAAAATATTCTTACATTATTACATTATATGAAAGAAAAAAGTGAGAAATACGCATATAAAAATTAGCACATTTTACAAAATTGTGTAAATTGCAATTGTTCATATGTTTTAGGTATATTTCCAGTATGGAAAGCAAATTGTCTCACATGATCAATATGTAAATTATTATTTATTGACAATAGCTATTATGAAAAAACTGAACAATATGCCATACGAGCATTATTGCAAATGGTTTTTAGATTCAGATTCGATCTTAGACGTTGCACTGACATACATAGAATATCGTAAGTGATAAAAAGTAAACACAATTTTAAGAATTCTATATAATTTAATTTTAAGGATTTATAAATTAAATACATATTATAAATATAAATTTAATAAAAAAGTTTTATAAATTTAAAATAATTTATCAATTAAATTATATTTATATTTTATAAAAGTTATAATAAGTTTTTTCTATTGTAGTTGGAGAAGAAATCTGCATTGGAGAGTTTAGATTATCAGGTACTGAGGAGATCGGTGGACCACGGTTGATCAGTGTGTATGAGGCAACTCTAATCTTTTTTTGCAATCTTATCAGCAAAATTCAATCAAAAGACTTTCACACACTCGAGACACTTTTGCTAAAGCATCTGTTGAGTGGTCACTTTTGGAGCTCTCTGTTAAGCTCGGATGTTTGGTGCCTCATTAGCAGGTGAATGACCGCGCTTGATCTTCATAAATATTAATATAGCATTAATATTAATGAAATTGATATTTTGATGAATAAAATAATAGTTAATGCACTTAATTAATATATTATTAATTAATTAATAAGAATTAATATACTTTTTATTGATTAATACATTATTTTTTATGATTTTTTATGATTACATTAATTAAAATATTAATTAAAATATGTTTAAGACTCGGGACTTCACAGCTGTGCGCCGATCATATCAAACATCTGTTCAAAGTGTCCGTCATTTTAATAGAAAGACATGATAGCATAGAAGCGATCATGCTAGATTACATGATTATCAGTCTATTTGAACTATTAAACGAAGACATGAAATTTTCTCTTCTCCGAAATCTTATCGAGAATCTGGATACAAATAATTACGCACCTATCGTGTATTTACTAGTAGGAAAAACTAAAGGTTTTCTTACGAAACAATTATCCCATAAACTCGGGGACTTGTCGAAGGCTTTTTTGGACCTGCAAGAACATCCTTCTACTCGAAATTGGAAACGACTTGTAAGATTTATCAATATCTTATATATTGCAAAAAAAATGCATAAATTTTCTTATTAATTTAAAACTTTGATCAATGTCAAAATATTGTTTAGAAAATTTTCAAACTTGAAAATCTCTTGTTTCCAGATACAATCCATATCAACAATAATAATGATAGATTACAGAGATAATAAGGACATTATTGAAATCTTAACTAAAATATGGTCTTTCGTGGAAAATGCGATTATCGTTTGCGAGGGCAAACAATTAAATATACTATTTGATTTGTTCGTTAGTTTGCTCGATGTCACTCATCTTGGAAGTTTTCAGGATAATACGTTTTGTTCGGTATAAATATGCTTTATTGTTATTTACTTATTTATTAAGTATAAAATTTTGTGGTTGTAAAAGTATTGAAAATATTTGATATTTTAGATTTTGAAGTCTATCGCGACCTCATGCATTTATCTGCCTCCTCCGGGCAAAATCAAAATCTGTCATTTTTTACGACGATGCATCGAGGATTTTGATCATTGCAGAGTGCAAAGCGTCGCACCTACTTTGATTGAGTTGTTCGTTCATCTGTTGGAACACGAAAACTCCTGGGTACGTCAGGAAGCTCTAGAGACCTTCGAATATATGGGACAAAAATGTTCGGAGCAACTAGTCGCTAAAGTAGCAAAGGCTCTGGCTAAGATGCCTAACATTAGCAGCATCATGCAAGCTTATTTGTCCTCGAAACCGTATTATTTCCTGGAAGGCTTCGCAAATATGCAAGACTATCTTAGATATTTAGTTACAGCTATCCAAAGTCGCGGCGAGCATACGTGCTACGAATACAATGTAAGGATGATTAAAGATACAATTTAAGAAATAAGAGATAATTATGTATTTCAGGAGAGTTATTTTAATTTTATGCACAACGGTAAATCCAACAATCTACAACATTCTATTTTTAATATACACTATTAAATTAAATTGATTTATCTATAAGTCATCTTTTTCAACGATTTTATATAAAAAAAAATTATAAAAAAATTGTATCGCTCAAGAATCTCTTATTTTTATACAAAATTATATTGATCAAGATCCAATGTTCCTCTTAGAACAAAATAATTTTGATTTAATAATGTTATATATCTTTTTTCTTTTTTTTTTTGAAGTATAAAACATAATTTACAAAAATTAAAATAAAACATCCTGTATACATAAGTAGTTAAGTACAAAGCATTATGACTTTATGGAAATAATAATTACAATAAATATATAATAAATTCATAAATTCAAGAAATCCGAGAGAGAGGAGAAGATACCAAGGCTAGAAAAAGACGAAACCTCATGCGATGTTATTATGCCGATATCAATACAACTGGACGAACGAGCGGAAGAATTGTGCAAAGGATTGACGAAAGTGTTGGAAGGTCAGGCCGTTATCAGTGATGCCGTCTGCAGGAAATTGATAACTATTCTAGAAAAAATTCTTCGAACGAAATGAAATTTCACAGAACTGATATTTTATTTATTCTATGTGATAGATAATCTACTAGTGATAAAGATGAGGATGAGATTAATTTATCGGAAATAGTAATGATTGTAGCAATTGAAAAAAAGAAAAAATTAATAAAAGATAAATTGGAAAAGATTACTTTATAAAATATATAATAAAATAATTTGAAAAATTTATAATAACTAAAACGAAATTTATAATATTTATAACATTATTTTAAAAATATTTTATTGAAAATGAACAGTAATAATTTAAAAATAAGAAGTAAGTATAAAAATTATGAAATATAAAATCCAGAAAAGAAATAATTAAAAAATAAATAGGAAAGAAAGAGAGCTTTTAAAATTTTTTAATTGTCAACAAGTAAAGCCTTAAGCTTTCTGTCAATACTAGATATTGCATAAGATTGTATCTGCTAAGATTAAGATCAAATAATAAATTAAAAACTCTTTTATTTAATTTTTTTAATTGAAGAGCATATTTTCAATTTTATTGTATAGGAAAAATAAATTTAAAAAGTTTTACGACTTTTCACAATTTTATATAACATTTAATCTATTAATTTAATTAAAGATGTCTATATGTATAAAAATATGTTATTTTATTCATTCATTAATTTATTCATTCATACAGCATTTTAAACTTTTTACTATACTAAAACGCCATCTGGATAAATAACGACTTTGGCTGCGTTCCGATATTTACTGCCAGTACTGAGAATCTATAGTTTATGTCACGCATACTATAGATTTTCAGTACTGGCAGTGAATATCGGAACGCAGCCTTTAATTGATGATTCAGAGTTCTTACGTCAGTAGCCGTTGAGAGTTATTAAGAGTTCTTTCGTTTTTTGACGCGAATAACGTGTTGATATGTCCAGTGTGCAAAAACCTTCATTTGTCACGTACCTATATAAAAGCGTACTCTCGGCAAGAGCACAGTAGAATTTATAGCTTGATATATGGTAGTTATAGCTTGATATAGTCTGCAATTTTATTTATATTATAATTTTGCAAACAAATTAATTATTAATAAAGAGAATCTTTTAAAATCCAACTCGAACTAAATCTAACTCGAACTATTATTGTATTGTATTGTATTAGTACTGTACAAATCGCAATTTTTGTGAATATTATCACAAATCTGACCGATCTACGCTGAGGTAATTTGCATTTCTTGTTTGGTAAGTAGATGCAATAAAAAAACCGAATTCGATATAGATACAGAATTTAACGTATTATCAACGATAATTTTATCGTAATTTACAACAAAATGATTTTGTAATTAAATAAAAATAATTTCTTTTGTTAACGAAATTGAATATTCTCTCTTTTCACTATTATAAATTATTAAGGATTTAATTCGTTATCAACGCGATAATTCAATATTGTATTATATAATAGGATAGCTCTATGATTAAATGAATTTTTATTGATCCAAAATATTTTTAAAAAATTTAATAGTAATTTTTTAAATAATCTTTTTATTAAGCAGATCATTTAGTCGATATATTCTTGAAATAAATTTTATTCTTTTGCATCAATATTGTTCATCAAATTTGTATTAATATTTGTCACTTGTAAGAAACTCTACGAAATTTATGTACTGAATCGGCGAAAGTTAATTCCACATATATATTTCTGCATTCACATTTTTTGATCAGCATTTTTATAAACAGATTTTATTACATTTATTATAAATGACGATTTTTGCCATCGTTAAAAAAAATTATTTATATCGCGTATTCGAAATGAATATGTAGATAAATTTGCTTATTTAAGCTACCGATTAGTTTCTCGGAAATTTTGCGGAAGATTCAGAGATAATAACATATTTATTATAAATGACGATATCTATACAATATCATCTTTGTTATCGTTTAAAAAATTATTTATATCGCGTATGCGATATGAATATGTAGATAAATTTGCTTATTTAAACTACCGATTAATTTCTCGGAAATTTTGCGGAAGATTCAGAGATAATAACATATTTATTATAAATGACGATATCTATACAATATCATCTTTGTTATCGTTTAAAAAATTATTTATATCGCGTATGCGATATGAATATGTAGATAAATTTGCTTATTTAAACTACCGATTAATTTCTCGGAAATTTTGCGGAAGATTCAGAAATAGTAACATAAATCTGATTATTATGTGCAGTATACGTTTATAATGAAATATTCAAGCACAGCTCTTTATCGCACTAATTACAAACAATAAACTTTTATATCTTTATAGAAAATTTTATTTGTTCTGAATGCATTAAAAAAAAGGGAAAATTAAAAATTTAATTTTGAAATATAATAATTATTCTCTTTACAATATTATTTTCTTTTTTAATAAAAATATCAAATATTTTTTTATTCTTTCTCTACTTTTTCATCTTTTTTTAATTTCCGTTTAAAATATATCATTTATATTATTTATTACATATTTAAGAAACCTAATTGCTTGGTAATTCTATGATAAGTCCTCTTTTATGTTGTCACAATAATATAATATTGTAGTTTTGTATAATTTTAATATACATATAATTTTAAGTTAAAATTTTAGATTTTAGGTTAGAAAAAAATCCAATAATTATATATATATAATAATGCACAACAACGCAAATATTGAACGCCATTTAATTAACGATGATATATTCAATAAAATAAGTAAACGATTTATAAGTTTAGATTTTAATGATGAGAGAATTCACAATCAACATTTGAATGAGGTATTGTAAAAAAATGATATTTTATATTTAAAAATATATTTTATTAAAATCGTTATATTAACGTTTTATATAACGTTATATATAACGTTCTTTGTAATGCATTATAAAATTTATGAGTATATGTCGCAGGTTTTTAAAAAATTAACAGAAGCTATGCAACAGCAAAGCCCTCTTTTTACAAAAATGTATAAAAGAATTCTGTGGGCAGGTAGTTATTACAAAAAAACTCGAGTCGGGGACCCAGAGGAATATGACTTAAATTTGGTCATGAAATTACCCTTTAAAGAAAGAGATATAACAGTAATATTATTTTCGAATTTGAAAAAAATAAAGTATAAATAAAGTTAAAAGTATGGCATAATATGTTGGAAGTTACAAGTTTAAGAAGATTATTAATATACAATATATTTGCTTTTTTTTAAATTAAAATATATAATTTACTTTTGTTAAATAATAATAAATATTTATTAATTATTACAGTTTTTCTCAGATCATCCAGGTTACATTAAAATACGTACGACTTGGGGAGATAGAGATATGTCGTACAATACTTTAAATTTAGGACGGGAAGCATTACGGTAAATCGCACTAAAATTTTCTATGATTTAGAAAAAAAGAGAAGTTGTGTTTTTTCAAAAAAGAAATTGTATTTTTGTCTCTCTAGGGAATTAAATGCTTTTATTGATGATGAATCATATTTAAATCAAGATAAATTTCGCGGATGGATAGAAGGAATTTTAAGTAAAGTGGCTGAGAAATCCAGTAAAAGTAATAAAATTATATTCAGTGGTTATATCCCGGTAAGAGTAACATTAACATACATACAGTATTCCAACAGTGTGCTATATCATAGTAGTGTATCATGTCAAAAAGGCATCAAAAACTAAAAAATTTTCCGTCTTTATTTTTAGATAACGATAAAAAAAACAGGTCCAGCATTTACGCTAAAAGTTCCATTTAAACATTCTGGAAAGCCGGTTGATATTGATGTGGTTCCTGTATTAGCTTTTTCAACCTGTAAACCACCACCAAGATGTTCCAAAATGTCAATTTTAGAAAACGTAACATAAAATTAAAACATTATATTAGAGCAAAAGATTTGTCGTATGTGTCAGACACAATCAAGGATAATAATAAAATTATAGTTTTGAAAAATACAAGTTTATTATTTAAAATAATATTAGAGTTACTGTGACTTTGATTCACTTTTTTCATCTAACAAGATATTTTCAAAATTCATTTTTTTTAAATACTAAAATTTGCTACTTTATTTTAAATGAGATTTAATAGAGAAAAGCGACAAATAATTTGCACTAATTTATTAATTATATAATTTAAATTACGCGCACTATCATTAAATTGCACGCTTTGCAGTGTCGTCCAGGTTCTAGATATTGGTCCGCAGTCCCTAAACCTTTGAATAATAGAAGAGCCAATTTCAAAGATCGACTAAATCGTTATTGGCGATTATGTTTTTACGAGTTTGAAAAAGATATACTTTCTAATTATGGGCGTGCGAAACCCATAATACGTCATTTAAAGGTATGATAGATAAAATAATAAACATCTATTTATTTTTAATATATTAATTTATAGTAATATTATATATATTATATAATTGTATTATATATAATATATATATATATATATATATATATATATATATATATATACATATATATAATATAAGAAAAAAATTATTATATAATTATATAATATTACTATGTATTAATATATTAAAAATATAAATCTATATTATTAATTTTTAATTGATGTATTTGTATATCTAATCATTCAGTAATTTCATTAAGGTTTAAAGGGTTAATTTTTATTTTATCAATTTTTATACTTAAAAATTTTGTATAGAGAAGAAGCTCTAAAACTCCTTTTATAGAGAAAAGTATAACAAATTTTAGATTGTAAGTAAATTTATTTAAAAATATTCTTTTTCTGTACTTTGATATGACAAATTAATTTATTTTAATATATAATTATTAATTGCATTCTCTCAGAAACTCAGAGACACACAAAACTGGAACGTTGCCAGCTATTATATTGAAACATTATGTTTGAATGAATTAAACATTTTTTGGATTTCGAACAAACAATCAGATACTTCTTTATTCTTCACGGTAATGTATTACTATAATTCAAAAGTTTTTCCTTATTAAATTAGTTATAAAAGAACTTTCTTACATAGATACATTTGTTACAGATGTTACAAAAACTTCGTGAGGCTTTTCGCAGAGGCAGCATAAGATACTATTGGGATGAAAATCTTAATTTATTGGAGCATATTGGATATGATGAAATGAAATGTATGGAAGGAAGAATAAATCGAATTATAAAAGATATCGAGAGAACTATCGCAAATGATGAATATGCAATAGCAAAATATATTCGTGAGTATTTTTTTCATGAAATGTAAGTATATCGAACTATGTTTATAAAATCTGATAATTAGAATATTGATTGTTTTTACTATTTTATTTACCAAAATATACAAATATTAATATTGCAGTAATATTATAGAATTTCGGTTGAACTTTTTATTGCAGTAAATACAAACGAATTGGTATCTTTAATTGATCCATCCAATTTACATCAATCAGAATCATCAGAATCAGAATTCGAGCCTGGTAAATATGTGTTTTATATATATATATATATATATATATATATATATATATATATATATATATATATATATAGGGTGAGTTTTAATGGTTGTGTCAATCTTTTTATTATGTGGGTGATTACCGATCGCAATAAATTGATCGATACATAGATGTCAGTTAATTAGATCGACCGTATCGAAGGCCGAAATATAATGTGTACAATTAAAGCAAGTTAAAAGCTGAAATTAAGTAGTATGGATTTATTATTATTGTTAAAGTTACGCACTTATTATTATTATTATTATTATTATTAAAGCTACGTATACATATTTAATATATTAAAGCAGTAAGAATACATATTTAAAAATTCAGTACAAATTTAACACTTTAACGTTTTATGTAAAACTATTTCAAATTCCGCATTTATTTTTATGATAAAAATTTTTATATGCTAAAGGTATGTAGTATTTCTGCCTTCTTGAAATAAAATCACGCAATTGTTCCACAAGAAATACATTCTTATGAAACAATTGCGTAATTTTGTTTTAAGAAGGAAGAAAATTTTTTGCTGCATATTTTTAGCATATAAAACAATAAAAATTTATCATAAAAATAAATGCGGAATTTGAAATAAAGTTTTACATAAAACGTTAAAGTGTTAAATTTGAATTGAATTTTTAAATATGTATTTCTTCCGCTTTAATATATCGAATATGTATAATAATAAATCCCTAATTTGATCATAGTAAAATAATAATAATAATAATAATAATAAATATAATAACATATATTTAATAATAATAATAATAATAATAATAATAATAATAATAAATGCGTAGCTTTAATAATAATAATAAATCCACACTACATAATTTCAGCTTTTAAATTGCTTTAATTGTACACATTATATTTCGGCCTTCGATACGGTCGACTTAATTAACTGACATCTATGTATCAATCAATTTATTAAAATTGCGATCGGTAATCTTCCGTATGATAAAAAGATTGACAACCATTAAAACTCACCCTGGTATATATATATATATATATATATATATATATATATATAAAATAATTCATTATTAATAATCCGCTATCAGGATGAGATTCTCTTATTTTCAACTTATTTTTTCACTTAAAATTATTATTTTTTAAATTAAATCACATACGCATACATACATACATACATACACACCGATAACGGACATTCTATATACTACTCCGTGAGACTTTCGTCCAATTATAATTCTCTTTGGCTAATTTAGAAATAATTATTTCACTTTCATTTACGTTTTCGAGAACTGGCATATTGAAAATATATACAATGTACAAAAGTGTCATCTTAGTTCTCCATTTTATTCAGAGTCTTAAGAGTATAAAAATATTTTTATTATTTTTATTCTATATCCTTCTACATCAAACTTATTTCGTAAAAATAAAAACATAAGTTTATTTATTATGATTATAAATAAAGTTAAGTACCTAAAGTAATCGAATTATTAATACAGTTAATAAGAAAATTAATGATCTTATCAAAGTAAGTAAAATTGATTAAAATATTTTTAAAAAGTACTTTATGATAAAACATCTATCATTAATTAAAAGAATATTAATATACTTTAAAGATAGTCATAAACAATTAAAACAGGCTTAACATAGCTTCTTTACATAACAACATTTTCATAAAATAGTCTCATTTTTCTCTTCTTTTTCCTTTTTCTGTTCAAGAAAGAGGTAAGAATAGAGTTTAACATTGTTTCTTATAAAGAAGAGATTTATATCTTCTAATATTTTCCAACATCAAACAAGAAACATTTTTATGTTGTTATCTGATTATATACATTGTTTTTAAATTTGAGTGTATCGACAATATTCATTTTTTTAGCATTTCTCTCATCTATAATAAAAAACAAAAAAAAAAGAAATAGCTCACACAATTCTTTCCTAAAAATAAAAAGCTTTTTCCAATTTTTTCATAAGTGTCACAGAAAAATAAATTAAATTTTACATATATGTATAAATAAGCAAACAAAATAATTAATAAATCAGTATAAACAATAACTCAACATGCATTATTGAAGTAGACTACTATCACATGCAAAGCTATCCATTAATAGATTGTAATTAATTTCGTACATCTTATGATAAATTATAAAATTATATATGTAATATTAATTTATATATATGAAAAGGAAATGAACAGCCAATGAGTCATATTTTGCTATCACAAATAGTCTCATTCAGACTAATAATCCAAGTTATAAAGTCATTTGCACTTACTAATCCAATGTGTAGAGATGAGAGCTTTGGCAACATTACCTCCAATTTCACACACTAGTCTTATATCTTAATTCAACAACAATCACATATATTCTCTTTGTACTATATTGTTTTGTATCATCCTTCACTTGTTTGTATATAATTTCTATTGTTTACAACATCAATTAATAACATTGAACTAAATTCCTTTACAGCTAACCAATGGAATTGCGTGATTGTCTGACCATTCAAGAAAGAAGTCGACGATATTAGTGACGCAATGTATCATGGCAAGACAGTCGGCCTCGACTGAATGTTCCTGAGAGATATTTGAACCAAATATATATTTGTAAATGGTGCTGAGTTTTAGGTTGACTGACCTCTCTTCGCACCCGAAATCCAATCTCTTTCTTGGACAATTTTTTTTAAATGGTCGTTCTACATGAGCGATTTCATGCTGCCTTATTATTTGATTCTCTGATGTTTTCTCGTTATCTTTTTGTTTGAAATTCTTCGACGATTCGATATCAGTGTTACCGTTATATACTTCGTTTGTATCATATTTCTTATTGTTTATAGTTTTGATATATCCATCATAGGCAGATGTCATTAGCGAAGTGGACGTTGCCGTAACGTCGACCTTAGCCTCTTGCTCTATTATTCCGATATCCATATCTAACATGGAAAGTGAATCATTATATTCATCGTTCAATAAATTTTGGAACATCTTTGGTTCAGAGTCTTTTTTCTCAAAGAAATCTTTAAACATTTTCCATGTATCAATGCAGAGGATTTTGTCATCAAGAACCTTTAAAGAGAAAAACTAAGTGTTATTAAAAACCTAGAAAAATAAACAATTGGTCCTCTTAAAAATCAATTATACCTTATTTATGCGCTCGAGTTCCTGCAAGAATATTGGATAGTCAAATCATTTGCCGTTATTTGCTGCAAAACAAATTGGTGGTGTGAGACGCTGTAGAAAACACATTATTAATTCATAAACCTCACACTCGAAAGGCTGCAGTAGTAACATATCCTCGTTAAACAGCTCTACAAATTTATAAAATTATGATATCACTATATCAGAATTTTCAATTGATTTTTTAATTTTATTTATCTATATATTAATTATTCTAAGCTAATAAAACAACTTACTTGTTATGTACTCTACATTTGGTGGTATAATTTTTTGGGGATTAATCGGAAGTATTAACTTATGTAAGACTCGTGGCAAAGATGCTTTGTTGCCATTACATATCGACTCTCTTCCAACAGCAATTAAAGCAATTTCTGTGATTCTTGGCATAATCTTTTCTTGAATCAGACCAGTTGTTTCTAGATCAAAGAATATAAATGTTTGAATTTCCATTATTTTTTATATTGACTTGATGAACTCTCTTTTCTTAATCTGTCTGTGTTATCTCTTCATTAGTATTTGATTTCTATAATTTATCTACAACATTGACATGCTTATATCACAATTTTAATCATAATAAAAATAATGAGACAATTTTAATTATTCACAATTTTGTTTTACGTACCTATAAAGCGTCGAATAAGCACGCTTTTATCGAAGTCTCTGATGAGATCTAATGGTATATAAACATCTTATTTAACGTCACTTGTAGAAATCTCGTGGAATCAATTTTCACGTAATTTCTATAATTTATTTATAACAATGGCATGCTTATCATAATTTTAATTATAATAAAAATAATGAAAATTTTAATTATTCAAAATTTTATTTTATATACCTGTAAAGCGTTAAATAAGTACGCTTTTATTGAAGTCTCTGACGAGATTTATTGATATCCAAATATTTTATTTAACATCACGTGTAGAAGTCTTGTGGAATCAACTTTCACATAATACAATATTACAACGTGGTAAGCCTTATTTCTTTTTTAGCTAAACTCATCTTTCATCTTTCATCTTTACTTCTCTCCAACGTTAAAAATTATGAATATACCTTTATTTTATTTTAAAAGCGAAAATTAACTACAAAGAGAATGTAGTTATACAGAATATAAATCTTCTTCTTCTTCTTCTTCGGATTTGGATGGCCACTTCTGATCTGGAGTACGATCAGTAAATTCGGGCCAACAACTGGTTTATGCACGGGAATAGTGTAAGGAATAGAGGGAGATAAACAAGAAGGATATTCTGATCAAATGTGGAGGTTACAGGATTTAAGAAAGGAGAGTAGTACGTGAATAACCCCGGGGAAAGGTTTGTTTAGAATGTCTTGAATCTTGTAAGGTTGCGTTAATTCTTCGAATCTGGATAGCTGTGATAGAAGTGAAGTCCTTTGTGGGTTGTACAGAGAGCAGTTCCAGAAGATGTGGTCCGCGTCTTGCATGGGAAAACCACATGAACAAGAAGGGTCTGAAATCAAATTGCAACGATGTAAACTGTGGTTAAGGGCGTAGTGGCCGCTTCTAAGTCTGCAGCAAGTGACTATGCTTTCTCTGCTAAGTTTGAGCTTGTGAAACCAGGGTTTTAGCATAATTTCTTCGAAGGAACTAAAATATTTAGAGCCTTGTCTACCTTGTGTCTTGAGTAGCTTGCTTGAGCTTTCGATGAATTTTCTTCGAGGAATGGAGTAAAAGTCAGAGTGAGGGAGTTGTTTCTCAGATAATTGACCTGCGAGAATGGCTTTTTTTGCCAGATGATCAGCTGTTTCGTTTCTGAGTATGCCTCTATGCGCCGGAATCCAAACGATGGTGTTTTCATA
This sequence comes from Camponotus vicinus, assembly GCF_025532165.1. Classification (NCBI taxonomy): domain Eukaryota; kingdom Metazoa; phylum Arthropoda; class Insecta; order Hymenoptera; family Formicidae; genus Camponotus; species Camponotus vicinus. The sequence goes on from NW_028141949.1 coordinate 7,907,529, forward strand.
GCCAGCTAATTTGATTTCTTGTAGCTTTTGTCTAATAGCGTAGATAACGTAGTTGTACGAGTGAGTTGATAGAGAGAAGAGCTTCGGTAACGCTCTTGGAATCGGTGAAGATGGCGGATTTAGTAATTGAGTTAGTTAGTATATATTCGAGAGTATAAAGGATGGCAAGCGCTTCCACGGTAAAGATGGAAGAGTAGGAGTAAGTTTTGAATTGAAGTTGCAGGTGGGGGGAGGGGAAGTATATAGCAAATCCTACATGATCGTCGGAGTCGTTTTTGGAGGCGTCAGTGTAGAAGGAGGTGCAGGAAGAGATTAATTGATTATAAATTTCGAAGAAGGCGATTTGAGGAATAGGAGCATTTTTGATTTTTTCCGCCTTAACCGAGGAAGTGATAATGATTGAGAGAAGAGAGGTAAGTGCATTGTAATCAATTGAGTAGACAGCGGGATAGTCAATTTTATAAATATAAGGCTTTATTCGAAGAAGAGAGCTGAAGGATCTAAATAAGAGGAATTTTTCAATGGGATTATAGTCTTCCGGGATTTGCGTGAATACCAAAGCAGTGAGAATAGTTTGTCTATGAGTGGATGAGTGTCTAGAGCGAAGATTTTTAAGATATATTTGGAAGAGAGGAGTTCAAATCTAAATCTTAAGGGGCCCTCCCCGGCCTCAGCGAGAATGATATTTGTTGGGGTAGTCCTGCGAAGGCCTAAGCACGCACGTAGGGCTCGGAATTGAATGCTTTCAAGATGATGCATAGAAGAATGGTTGTTAAATGGAAAAGTGAGGCAACCGTACTCCATAGAGCCTCTTATTAGTGCTCTGTAAATGTTTAGGAGGGAGGAGGGCGCTCCTCCCCACCAGGTTCCTCTCAACATGTTAAGGATGTTGAGGAGCTTGGAACATTGTGTAGAGAGGGCTCGAATGTGGTTGATACCAGAGAGGCGAAAGTCAAGGGTGATACCAAGAAATTTACAAGAGTCGATTGAGTGGATGACAGAATTTTTCAGTTTAATAGAAAAAGCAAAAGGATTGATGCGTTTCTTGGTAAAGATGATAAGTGAGGATTTAGTGGGCGAGACTGTAAGGCCCTTGGAGGAGAGATATTTTAGAGCTTTGTTTGTCGATGTTTCTAGCTCAGAAAGAGCTTTTCCAATATTGTGGGAGCTAACAAAAATAGCAATATCATCAGCGAATTGGATTAGTTCACTATCTTCGCCAATGAATTTATTTAGCTTCGAGACATAAATATTGAAAAGGATAGGACTAAGGATGGAGCCTTGTGGAACTCCTTTATAGGTATAGTATTCGTCGGTGGGTTTACCGTTGACTACAAACTGTAGCTTACGAGCGTGTGTGAGCGAGTAAATAAAGCGGCAAAGGATGGAGGGTAGACCCAGTTCTACGAGATCGGAGATGAGGATAGAGGGAGTGACGTCATCGAAGGCATTAGAGAGATCCAAAAAAAAGACATGCGGTAGAAGTGCCTCGAGTAAAGCTGGTGTGAATTTCGATGGTGAGGATAGAGAGATTATCTTGGCATGAGCGGAATTTACGAAATCCAAATTGCGAAGATGGGAGTTTTTCGTAGCGCTCAATCCACCAATCTAATCTGAGGAGAATAAGTATTTCAAGAGTTTTGAGACAACAAGAGGTGAGAGAGATGGGGCGAAATTTTCCTGGAGTGGCTTTTGGAATGAGGTACACAAGCGAGTGGTTCCATGTCTCTGGAAAGTCCCCGGAAAAGAAGAGATCATTCAAGATTGAGAGGAAAAGGGGGTAATATTCCTTAGGAAGGTTGGAGAGAATAGTGTAGTCTATTTGATCTAAGCCAGGAGATGATTTTTTGTTTGTGAAGAAGGAGATAACGTCCCCAATAGCCAAGTCTGCTAAAGCAGATCTTGTCAGGTAATCTGTTACAAATTTTTGTCGACAGAAAGATTACCGAATTGATGCAGGTTCTGATATATCATGTGATGTCGGCAGAATGTCAACAAAAATATAACAAAATCTGTTCACATAACTGGACAACAGATTATCAACAGAAACCGAGCAGAACTTGTTGATATAATTGACGGCACATTGATGGCAGAAACTGAACAGGATCTGTGCGGCGCAATTTTGACAGCAGATTGGTAACAAAAATCGAGCAGGATCTGCGCAATGAAATTTGATATCAAATTGTCAGCAGAACCCGAATAGAGCCTGCTGATGTAACTGACGGCAGATTGATGGCAGAAATGGAACAGGATCTGTGCGGTGAAATTTGATGTCAGATTGCCTGTAGAAACCGAGCAGGATTTGCGCACACAATATCTGATAGCAGATTGACGGCAGAAGCAGAACAGGGTTTGCATGATTCGATAGTTCCTTCGTTTACCGCTATGTGACATACTTTCTCGCAATCAAATCTCTGTCAAAAATATATATAAAGTCGCGATTATTAATAAAAGATCAAAAATATAGTAATTATTTCTATCACTTTAATTTCTGACATCTGATACAAGCAGATGAGATTCAGAATATTAAACTGATTGGAATCAATAGGATAAATGGTAAATTATTCATTTACTGCCTATTTGAAGCATAAAGCAAGAATTTAATTCTAAATAAATTATATCTCGTTTTATAAATTAAATTACTTTTACTTTATTATTAATTTAATTAAATTGAACTAGTCCTTCGTTATGTGAGAATAATTACAATATAACATATATTATTATACATTATGTTATATCAGAAAAAATTGTAATTAACCGATAACTCACCGATAATACTCTTATTTAGCACCTGTAATAATCAATTTTATTGCATTTATACAACATTAATATAAGTAAGCCCAAATCTTGTTCGGTTTCTGCTGTCAATTTGCCATCAGATTGCGTGCGCAGATCCTGCTCGATTTCTGCCGACAATCTGTTGTCAGATTATGTTTACAGATTCTGCTCGGTTTTTGCCGCCAATTGAGCGTCAAGTCATGTTAACAGCTCCTGCTGGATTTCTGCTACCAATCTGCTGTCAGATTCTGTGAGTAGGCTCTGTCAGCAGAATATAAGCTGAATGAGGACGCAGTTGATGTCAGTCTGCTGATATACTTTGATTAAATCTGTTACCAGTCTGTCGACATACTGCTAACATTTTGCTTACGGGAGTGGTACAATTCTTCGAGTCAGAAGAGATTATCAAAGATGCGACAGGAGTGAGGACGGTTCAAGTCGAAGCAGGAAGGCGGGAGTTTGTGAAGACATGAGGAGGGGGAGATGGAATTAATTAGGTCTTGGATTTCAATCGGTATGCTCGAGTTGGGAGAGGAGAGAGGAATGGATGTGTTAAGAAATCTATTTTTAAATCTTTTAACGACGCGCCATAGCGCAGAAATGCTAGTGGAGGAGGTAATGGACTCACAGAAGGATCTCCATCCCATACGTTTAGCATGACGAAGGATTTTTTTGGTGACAGCTTCTTGTTTTTTCAGATTAAGTTATTGAGTCGGGAAGGATTTCTGCGAAATGCACGAAGGGATTTTTTTCTGGACTCAACTGCTTCAGAGCATTGTTCGTTCCACCAAGGGGCAGTGGAGGGTAAGTGGAGGAGGGAGGATGGACTCTGTTGTTCGATTTTTTTCCCCTGCGATTTTCACTGAGAGAGTTGTTAACGTCTGCATTGCGTTCTGGGAGGAGAGAGACAACTATGTCTTTGAGAAAGTTGCAAAAGATAAAATATTTTTCTGTTGGAGGGATGTCAGAGTCAAGCCGAGCAGAGAGAGAAGGGAAAGAGAGTGAAAAGGAGGTGAAAAGAAGTTTTCGATTGATCTTAGAGGTATAAAGTTTATGAGAGAAGAAAAAGCGAGTTGAAATGGGATGATTGACTATAACAATGGATGGAATGTGATCGCTGCCAAGGGAGTCATCAAAAGGATTCCAAGAGCAGTATGGAGATAAATCGGAAGAGACAAAAGTCAGGTCTATGACTGATGAAGAGCGAGCGGAGTAGGAAATAAATGTGGGGGTGCCATCATTGATAGGGAAAAAAGAGAAATCTTGAGAGGAGTTAAATAGTGTAGTACTAATGGAATAAGATCGGTTGTAACCCCAGAAAGTATGATGAGCGTTGAAGTCGCCTGTAATGATGACGTGTCTAGAGCTAGGGATTTAATTAAAAAGGTCTTCCCATTTAGGAAGGAGAGAGCTGGATGGATGTCTGTAGATGGAGATGATGTGGATATCATACTGCGAAGAAGGAACTTTCACTCCAACCGCCTCAAGAATCCCGTCTGAAGAAAAGATAGAGTCGAGTTTAGTAAAAGGGATGGAGCTTTTTATCGCTAGCAGGACACCGCCAGATTTGTTAGAGGGTCCATCCTTCCGCAGAATGTGATAATTATTCAAGAGGAAAATTTTATCCGGGGAGAGCCAGGTTTCAGATAAGGCAAGGATGTCGAATTGATTTCCGATAAGAGCAAGAGTCCTTTTTATTAAGTATGCCATGACAATTCCATTGGAATAGAGTTAGGTTATTGTGATAAGAGTTATTGGTCATTTTTATTCGAAACAGGAGAGATAATGTCCGAATTAGTAGGAAGATTACGGAAGAATTGAGCAATAGCAGGAATAAGTTCGGAGAAATTGTAGGAGGTGAGTGAAGGCGAAAGTTCGATGATGAGAGTAGCAATGAGGTTAAGTGCATCCTGGAGGGATAATGGATTTGGGGGAGGAGCGGAGGCAACGATAGGGTTAGTGGGAGATGCTGAAGGGGGAGAAGAGGATGTGGGAAATGAGACGTTGGAATCGGAATGTTTATGAGAGGGAGTAGGATGATGAGGATTTATGAAGAGAGACTTAAGTTGAGGAAGAGAGGCGGATTTTATTTTAGAGTCACGGGTAAGAATAGGAGTCTAGGAATCTTTTTTTTAACAAACTTTTTTATCTTTCTGAAAGATTTCAGAAATATTGCAAATACAATATATAAAATATAAATATTATAATATTATAATATAAATATTATAAATATTATAAAAAACATGATGCAGGTATATTTCTGAAATATTTCAGATACAAAATTACAATTGAAAAATTTTAATAAAATATCTTTTAACATTACAATATTACCGAGTCGTTGAATGATTAATCATAATTTCAATAGAAATATCCACATGAAATCTACATTGATATTTCGAGAATAAAGTACCTCGACGTAATAATGAAAAAAGAAAGTTGTGTCCACGTAGATAATTCGTGGATAAATCTGCATCCACGTAAGCCACGTAAAATACGTGGATTCGACGAGGATGTGACGTAACTGTTTTTGTCGGGTATATGAATATTTTATATTTATATCATTAAACAATAGAATACGATATTATTAAGAGGATATAATATTATATAATTATTTTTGTTATAGATATTCATGCTTCAGTTTAACAAAAGGGGATGAAAGAATCTCGAACAGTGCCACGACTTTCTTAAATATCATCTTTAAGCTCGATGATTTCAAGCAGGTGCATGAAAAATTCAAATCAAGAAAAGAAAATTCAATTCAAGAAAAGAAAATAAATCGCATTTATAATATTTTATCATTATTATAAGCAATTTTATTTCTTCGTAAAATAATAAATAATAAATTTATACACACAAAATAGCACAAAAAATATTCTTACATTATTACATTATATGAAAGAAAAAAGTGAGAAATACGCATATAAAAATTAGCACATTTTACAAAATTGTGTAAATTGCAATTGTTCATATGTTTTAGGTATATTTCCAGTATGGAAAGCAAATTGTCTCACATGATCAATATGTAAATTATTATTTATTGACAATAGCTATTATGAAAAAACTGAACAATATGCCATACGAGCATTATTGCAAATGGTTTTTAGATTCAGATTCGATCTTAGACGTTGCACTGACATACATAGAATATCGTAAGTGATAAAAAGTAAACACAATTTTAAGAATTCTATATAATTTAATTTTAAGGATTTATAAATTAAATACATATTATAAATATAAATTTAATAAAAAAGTTTTATAAATTTAAAATAATTTATCAATTAAATTATATTTATATTTTATAAAAGTTATAATAAGTTTTTTCTATTGTAGTTGGAGAAGAAATCTGCATTGGAGAGTTTAGATTATCAGGTACTGAGGAGATCGGTGGACCACGGTTGATCAGTGTGTATGAGGCAACTCTAATCTTTTTTTGCAATCTTATCAGCAAAATTCAATCAAAAGACTTTCACACACTCGAGACACTTTTGCTAAAGCATCTGTTGAGTGGTCATTTTTGGAGCTCTCTGTTAAGCTCGGATGTTTGGTGCCTCATTAGCAGGTGAATGACCGCGCTTGATCTTCATAAATATTAATATAGCATTAATATTAATGAAATTGATATTTTGATGAATAAAATAATAGTTAATGCACTTAATTAATATATTATTAATTAATTAATAAGAATTAATATACTTTTTATTGATTAATACATTATTTTTTATGATTTTTTATGATTACATTAATTAAAATATTAATTAAAATATGTTTAAGACTCGGGACTTCACAGCTGTGCGCCGATCATATCAAACATCTGTTCAAAGTGTCCGTCATTTTAATAGAAAGACATGATAGCATAGAAGCGATCATGCTAGATTACATGATTATCAGTCTATTTGAACTATTAAACGAAGACATGAAATTTTCTCTTCTCCGAAATCTTATCGAGAATCTGGATACAAATAATTACGCACCTATCGTGTATTTACTAGTAGGAAAAACTAAAGGTTTTCTTACGAAACAATTATCCCATAAACTCGGGGACTTGTCGAAGGCTTTTTTGGACCTGCAAGAACATCCTTCTACTCGAAATTGGAAACGACTTGTAAGATTTATCAATATCTTATATATTGCAAAAAAAATGCATAAATTTTCTTATTAATTTAAAACTTTGATCAATGTCAAAATATTGTTTAGAAAATTTTCAAACTTGAAAATCTCTTGTTTCCAGATACAATCCATATCAACAATAATAATGATAGATTACAGAGATAATAAGGACATTATTGAAATCTTAACTAAAATATGGTCTTTCGTGGAAAATGCGATTATCGTTTGCGAGGGCAAACAATTAAATATACTATTTGATTTGTTCGTTAGTTTGCTCGATGTCACTCATCTTGGAAGTTTTCAGGATAATACGTTTTGTTCGGTATAAATATGCTTTATTGTTATTTACTTATTTATTAAGTATAAAATTTTGTGGTTGTAAAAGTATTGAAAATATTTGATATTTTAGATTTTGAAGTCTATCGCGACCTCATGCATTTATCTGCCTCCTCCGGGCAAAATCAAAATCTGTCATTTTTTACGACGATGCATCGAGGATTTTGATCATTGCAGAGTGCAAAGCGTCGCACCTACTTTGATTGAGTTGTTCGTTCATCTGTTGGAACACGAAAACTCCTGGGTACGTCAGGAAGCTCTAGAGACCTTCGAATATATGGGACAAAAATGTTCGGAGCAACTAGTCGCTAAAGTAGCAAAGGCTCTGGCTAAGATGCCTAACATTAGCAGCATCATGCAAGCTTATTTGTCCTCGAAACCGTATTATTTCCTGGAAGGCTTCGCAAATATGCAAGACTATCTTAGATATTTAGTTACAGCTATCCAAAGTCGCGGCGAGCATACGTGCTACGAATACAATGTAAGGATGATTAAAGATACAATTTAAGAAATAAGAGATAATTATGTATTTCAGGAGAGTTATTTTAATTTTATGCACAACGGTAAATCCAACAATCTACAACATTCTATTTTTAATATACACTATTAAATTAAATTGATTTATCTATAAGTCATCTTTTTCAACGATTTTATATAAAAAAAAATTATAAAAAAATTGTATCGCTCAAGAATCTCTTATTTTTATACAAAATTATATTGATCAAGATCCAATGTTCCTCTTAGAACAAAATAATTTTGATTTAATAATGTTATATATCTTTTTTCTTTTTTTTTTGAAGTATAAAACATAATTTACAAAAATTAAAATAAAACATCCTGTATACATAAGTAGTTAAGTACAAAGCATTATGACTTTATGGAAATAATAATTACAATAAATATATAATAAATTCATAAATTCAAGAAATCCGAGAGAGAGGAGAAGATACCAAGGCTAGAAAAAGACGAAACCTCATGCGATGTTATTATGCCGATATCAATACAACTGGACGAACGAGCGGAAGAATTGTGCAAAGGATTGACGAAAGTGTTGGAAGGTCAGACCGTTATCAGTGATGCCGTCTGCAGGAAATTGATAACTATTCTAGAAAAAATTCTTCGAACGAAATGAAATTTCACAGAACTGATATTTTATTTACTCTATGTGATAGATAATCTACTAGTGATAAAGATGAGGATTGATTTATCGGAAATAGTAATGATTGTAGCAATTGAAAAAAAGAAAAAATTAATAAAAGATAAATTGGAAAAGATTACTTTATAAAATATATAATAAAATAATTTAAAAAATTTATAATAACTAAAACGAAATTTATAATATTTATAACATTATTTTAAAAATATTTTATTGAAAATGAACAGTAATAATTTAAAAATAAGAAGTAAGTATAAAAATTATGAAATATAAAATCCAGAAAAGAAATAATTAAAAAATAAATAGGAAAGAAAGAGAGCTTTTAAAATTTTTTAATTGTCAACAAGTAAAACCTTAAGCTTTCTGTCAATACTAGATATTGCATAAGATTGTATCTGCTAAGATTAAGATCAAATAATAAATTAAAAACTTTTATTTAATTTTTTTAATTGAAGAGCATATTTTCAATTTTATTGTATAAAAAAAATAAATTTAAAAAGTTTTACGACTTTTCACAATTTTATATAACATTTAATCTATTAATTTAATTAAAGATGTGGTCTATATGTATAAAAATATGTTATTTTATTCATTCATTAATTTATTCATTCATACAGCATTTTAAACTTTTTACTAAAACGCCATCTGGATAAATAACGACTTTGGCTGCGTTCCGATATTCACTGCCAGTACTGAGAATCTATAGTTTATGTCACGCATACTATAGATTTTCAGTACTGGCAGTGAATATCGGAACGCAGCCTTTAATTGATGATTCAGAGTTCTTGCATACGTCAGTAGGCGTTAAGAGTTATTAAGAGTTCTTTCGTTTTTTGACGCGAATAACGTGTTGATATGTCCAGTGTGCAAAAACCTTCATTTGTCACGTACCTATATAAAAGCGTACTCTCGGCAAGAGCACAGTAGAATTTATAGCTTGATATATGGTAGTTATAGCTTGATATAGTCTGCAATTTTATTTATATTATAATTTTGCAAACAAATTAATTATTAATAAAGAGAATCTTTTAAAATCCAATAACTCGAACTATTATTGTATTGTATTGTATTAGTACTGTACAAATCGCAATTTTTGTGAATATTATCACAAATCTGCCGATCTACGCTGAGGTTATTTGCATTTCTTGTTTGGTAAGTAGATGCAATAAAAAAACCGAATTCGATATAGATACAGAATTTAACGTATTATCATCGATAATTTTATCATAATTTACAACAAAATGATTTTGTAATTAAATAAAAATAATTTCTTTTGTTAACGAAATTGAATATTCTCTCTTTTCACTATTATAAATTATTAAGGATTTAATTCGTTATCAACGCGATAATTCAATATTGTATTATATAATAGGATACCCTGGCGAAAATAAGAAACTTTATAAAGCGTTAACAATCGTTGAGTGAGGGTTTTCTGAGAGTTTATATGCTTTTCAAACTTTGTAAGAGCACTTACATAACGCTGTTGGGTTTTGAATGCTTATCAAACGCTGCAGTGTTGCAATTTTTGTTCTACAAACTCTTTATATAATGTTACATGAAAGTTTTGCAATGCTGAAGTAACATTTTTCAGAGTACGTTCAGTAAACGTTGATACATCTTCGTGTACAGAGTTTACTCAGACTTTTCAAACGTTTACGATTACGCTATAACGTACAAACGTCTTTTAAACGCTGCAGTGTTGCAATTTTTGTTCTACAAACTCTTTACTAATCGTTTTTAAACTCTCGACGAACTTCCACAAACGTTCATGTAAACGCCAAACAAACGTCTCATTTTTGCCAGGGTAGCTCTATGATTAAATGAATTTTTATTGATCCAAAATATTTTTAAAAAATTTAATAGTAATTTTTTAAATAATCTTTTTATTAAGCAGATCATTTAGTCGATATGTTCTTGAAATAAATTTTATTCTTTTGCATTAATATTGTTCATCAAATTTGTATTAATATTTGTCACTTGTAAGAAACTCTACGAAATTTATGTGCTGAATCGGCGAAAGTTAATTCCACATATATATTTCTGCATTCACATTTTTTGATCAGCATTTTTATAAACAGATTTTATTACATTTATTATAAATGACGATTTTTGCCATCGTTAAAAAAAATTATTTATATCGCGTATGCGAAATGAATATGTAGATAAATTTGCTTATTTAAGCTACCGATTAGTTTCTCGGAAATTTTGCGGAAGATTCAGAGATAATAACGTATTTATTATAAATGACGATATCTATACAATATCATCTTTGTTATCGTTTAAAAAATTATTTATATCGCGTATGCGATATGAATATGTAGATAAATTTGCTTATTTAAACTACCGATTAATTTCTCGGAAATTTTGCGGAAGATTCAGAAATAGTAACATAAATCTGATTATGTGCAGTATACGTTTATAATGAAATATTCAAGCACAGCTCTTTATCGCACTAATTACAAACAATATACTTTTATATCTTTATAGAAAATTTTATTTCTTTTGAATGCATTAAAAAAGGGAAAATTAAAAATTTAATTTTGAAATATAATAATTATTCTCTTTACAATATTATTTTCTTTTTTAATAAAAATATCAAATATTTTTTTATTCTTTCTCTACTTTTTCATCTGTTTTTAATTTCCGTTTAAAATATATTATTTATATTATTTATTACATATTTAAGAAACCTCCCATACAGCACAGAACATTGCAGTAATATTGCAGCAATATTGCAATGTTGCTGCAATGTTACAATAATATTAACAATATTGCTGCAATATTCTGTGCTGTATGGGCTAATTGCTTGGTAATTCTATGATAAGTCCTCTTTTGTCACAATAATATAATATTGTAGTTTTGTATAATTTTAATATACATATAATTTTAAGTTAAAATTTTAGATTTTAGGTTAGAAAAATCCAATAATTATACACATATAATAATGCACAACAACGCAAATATTGAACGCCATTTAATTAAAGATGATATATTCAATAAAATAAGCAAACGATTTATAAGTTTAGATTTTAATGATGAGAGAATTCACAATCAACATTTGAATGAGGTATTGTAAAAAAATGATATTTTATATTTAAAAATATATTTTATTAAAATCGTTATATTAACGTTTTATATAACGTTATATATAACGTTATTTGTAATGCATTATAAAATTTATGAGTATATGTCGCAGGTTTTTAAAAAATTAACAGAAGCTATGCAACAGCAAAGCCCTCTTTTTAAAAAAATGTATGAAAGAATTCTGTGGGCAGGTAGTTATTACAAAAAAACTCGAGTCGGAGACCCAGGGGAATATGATTTAAATTTGGTCATGAAATTACCCTTTAAAGAGAGAGATATAACAGTAATATTATTTTCGAATTTGAAAAAAAAATGAAGTATAAATAAAGTTAGAAGTATGGCATAATATGTTGGAAGTTACAAGTTTAAGAAGATTATTAATATACAATATATTTGCTTTTGTTTAAATTAAAATATATAATTTACTTTTGTTAAATAATAATAAATATTTATTAATTATTACAGTTTTTCTCAGATCGTCCAGGTTACATTAAAATACGTACGACTTGGAAAGATAGAGATATGTCGTACAATACTTTAAATTTAGGATGGGAAGCATTACGGTAAATCGCATTAAAATTTTCTATGATTTAGAAAAAAAAGAGAAGTTGTGTTTTTTCACAAAAGAAATTGTATTTTTGTCTCTCTAGGGAATTAAATGCTTTTATTGATGAAGAATCATATTTAAATCAAGATAAATTTCGCAGATGGATAGAAGGAATTTTAAGTAAAGTGGCTTTGAAATCCAGTAAAAGTAATAAAATTATATTCAGTGGTTATATCCCGGTAAGAGTAACATTAACATACATACAGTATTCCAACAGTGTGCTATATCATAGTAGTGTATCATGTCAAAAAGGCATCAAAAACTAAAAAATATTCCGTCTTTATTTTTAGATAACGATAAAAAAAACAGGACCAGCATTTACGCTAAAAGTTTCATTTCAATTTTCTGGAAAGCCGGTTGATATTGATGTCGTTCCTGTATTAGCTTTTTCAACCTGTAAACCACCACCAATATGTTCCAAAATGTCAATTTTAGAAAACGTAACATAAAATTAAAACATTATATTAGAGCAAAAGATTTGTCGTATGTGTCAGACACAATCAAGGATAATAATAAAATTATAGTTTTGAAAAATACAAGTTTATTATTTAAAATAATATTAGAGCTACTGTGACTTTGATTCACTTTTTTCATCTAACAAGATATTTTCAAAATTCATTTTTTTAAAATATTGAAATTTGCAATTTTATTTTAAATAAGATTTAATAGAGAACAGCGACAAATAATTTGCACCAATTTATTAATTATATAATTTAAATTACGCACACTACCATTAAATTGCACGCTTTGCAGTATCGTCCAGCTTCTAGATATTGGTCCGCACGCTTTAAACCTTTGAATAACAATAGAGCTAGTAAATCACCACGAAGACGTTCCAAAATGTCAATTTTAAAAAACCCAACATAAAATTAAAATTATATTAGAGTAAAAGATTTGTCGTATGTATCACCCACACAGCACATGATATCATTCGAATATTCTATACTCATACTGTAAATATACGTTACAGATGTAATATACTGAGAATAATCCCATAACATCTCTTGTTGTATATTATTTTTCATATATTCTCAGAATATACTTTGAATATCTCGTATTAGTATATTCTTTCTCGTATATTTTCAGGATACTCTATAATATTGTATGTGTTTCTTCATTTTGCCGCTACGCGCGCCACCAAACTCGTACTTAATTTTTGGTGAAATGGACATAAAGGACTGGTACTAACATGAATTCCAAAGTTTCTTCTTTTTTCTTTTTAGTCAGTTTAATTTATAATAAACTGACTTAATTTAAAGTAATTTGTCTAATAATCTGGATTCCTTGTTGGAATTCAGAATATTAAACAGATTATTTGAAATTAAAATGAGAAGTAATCCATTTACTGCATTTATTAAGGTATTTCATCTATTACCGAGCGTACTTACATAATTGTACATAGATTATCGAGATCAATATTTCAATAAGAATCATTTAATAAACACTAATAGGTGTTTTTCAAACGTTTTATATTCATCTATTAGAAATAACATTTTTGTCTGAAGTTTTGTTTATAAAGTAAATAATTTCACATTTTTATTTATTTTTTACATCACGAAGAATCTATTTTTTATTCTACATATAGTCCAACTATCTTCTATATTCATATATAATTTATTAATGTAAAAATATGCTTAAAATATTCTAAAAATATACGCATAATATACCAAGAAATATTCTGAGTATATACTGAGTAGGTTTCTAAGGCAGACATAGGAACATCCTCCGTACATTCTCAAAATATCATAGTATGTATATCGAATATTAGTGGGATATACACAATCTACGTTTGCGATATACTGAGTACATACTCAGGATCTACCTGTGCTATATGGGCAGACACATAAGGATAATAATAAAATTATAGTTTTGAAAAATTTATTTTGAAAAGTTTATTATTTAGAATAATATTAGAGTTATTGTGACTTTGATTTACTTTTTTCATCTAACAAGATATTTCTCAAATTCTTTTTTTTTAAATACTAAAATTTGCTACTTTATTTTAAATAAGATTTAATAGAGAAAAGCGACAAATAATTTGCACTAATTTATTAATTATATAATTTAAATTACGCGCACTATCATTAAATTGCACGCTTTGCAGTGTCGTCCAGGTTCTAGATATTGGTCCGCAGTCCCTAAACCTTTGAATAATAGAAGAGCCAATTTCAAAGATCGATTTCTAAATCGTTATTGGCGATTATGTTTTTACGAGTTTGAAAAAGATATACTTTCTAATTATGGGCGTGTGAAACCCATAATACGTCATTTAAAGGTATGATAGATAAAATAATAAACATCTATTTATTTTTAATATATTAATTTATAGTAATATTATATATATTATATAATTTTATTATATATAATATATATATAATATAAGAAAAAAATCATTATATAATTATATAATATTACTATGTATTGATATATTAAAAATATAAATCTATATTATTAATTTTTAATTGATGTATTTATATATCTAATCATTAAGTAATTTCATTAAGGTTTAATTTTTATTTTATCAATTTTTATACTTAAAAATTTTGAATAGAGAAGAAGCTCTAAAACTCCTTTTATAGAGAAAAGTATAACAAATTTTAGATTGTAAGTAAATTTATTTAAAAATATTCTTCTTCTGTACTTTGATATGACAAATTAATTTATTTTAATATATAATTATTAATTGCATTCTCTCAGAAACTCAGAGACACACAAAAATGGAAGCAGGTTGCCAGCTATTATATTGAAACATTATGTTTGAATGAATTAAACATTTTTCGGATTTCGAACAAACAATCACATACTTCTTTATTCTTCACGGTAATGTATTACTATAATTCAAAAGTTTTTCCTTATTAAATTAGTTATAAAAGAACTTTGTTACTTAAATACATTTGTAGATGTTACAAAAACTTCGTGAGGCTTTTCGCAGAGGCAGCATAAGATACTATTGGGATGAAAATCTTAATTTATTGGAGCATATTGGATATGATGAAATGAAATGTATGGAAGGAAGAATAAATCGAATTATAAAAGATATCGAGAGAACTATCGCAAATGATGAATATGCAATAGCAAAATATACTCGTGAGTATTTTTTTCATGAAATGTAAGTATATCGAACTATGTTTATAAAATCTGATAATTAGAATATTGATTGTTTTTACTATTTTATTTACCAAAATATACAAATATTAATATTGCAGTAATATTATAGAATTTCGGTTGAACTTTTTATTGCAGTAAATAGAAACGAATTGGGATCTTTAATTGATCCATCCAATTTACATCAATCAGAATCATCAGAATCAGAATTCGAGCCTGGTAAATATGTGTTTTATATATATATATATATATATATATATATGGGGGTACATATATATATATATTTAATGGTTGTGTCAATCTTTTTATTATGTGGGAGATTACCGATCGCAATAAATTGATCGATACATAGATGTCAGTTAATTGGATCGACCGTATCGAAGGCCGAAATATAATGTGTACAATTAAAGCAAGTTAAAAGCTGAAATTAAGTAGTATGGATTTATTATTATTGTTAAAGTTACGCACTTATTATTATTATTATTATTAAATATATATATTATTATATTTATTATTATTATTATTATTATTATTATTAAAGCTATATTATAAGTATACATATTTAATATATTAAAGCAGTAAGAATACATATTTAAAAATTCAGTTCAAATTTAACACTTTAACGTTTTATGTAAAACTTTATTGCAAATTCCGCATTTATTTTTATGATAAAAATTTTTATACGCTAAAGGTATGTAGTATTTCTGCCTTCTTGAAATAAAATCACGCAATTGTTCCACAAGAAATACATTCTTATGAAACAATTGCGTAATTTTGTTTTAAGAAGGAAGAAAATTTTTTGCTGCATATTTTTAGCATATAAAACAATAAAAATTTATCATAAAAATAAATGCGGAATTTGAAATAAAGCTTTACATAAAACGTTAAAGTGTTAAATTTGAATTGAATTTTTAAATATGTATTTCCGCTTTAATATATCGAATATGTATAATAATAAATCCCTAATTTGATCATAGTAAAATAATAATAATAATAATAAATATAATAACATATATTTAATAATAATAATAATAATAATAATAATAATAATAATAATAATAAATATAATAACATATATTTAATAATAATAATAATAATAATAATAAATGCGTAGCTTTAATAATAATAATAAATCCACACTACATAATTTCTATTAACTTGCTTTTAACTTCTATATACTATTCCGTGAGACTTTCGTCCAATTATAATTCTCTTTGGCTAATTTAGAAATAATTATTTCACTTTCATTTACGTTTTCGAGAACTGGCATATTGAAAATATATACAATGTACAAAAGTGTCATCTTAGTTCTCCATTTTATTCAGAGTCTTAAGAGTATAAAAATATTTTTATTATTTTTATTCTATATCCTTCTACATCAAACTTATTTCGTAAAAATAAAAACATAAGTTTATTTATTATGATTATAAATAAAGTTAAGTACCTAAAGTAATCGAATTATTAATACAGTTAATAAGAAAATTAATGATCTTATCAAAGTAAGTAAAATTGATTAAAATATTTTTAAAAAGTACTTTATGATAAAACATCTATCATTAATTAAAAGAATATTAATATACTTTAAAGATAGTCATAAACAATTAAAACAGGCTTAACATAGCTTCTTTACATAACAACATTTTCATAAAATAGTCTCATTTTTCTCTTCTTTTTCCTTTTTCTGTTCAAGAAAGAGGTAAGAATAGAGTTTAACATTGTTTCTTATAAAGAAGAGATTTATATCTTCTAATATTTTCCAACATCAAACAAGAAACATTTTTATGTTGTTATCTGATTATATACATTGTTTTTAAATTTGAGTGTATCGACAATATTCATTTTTTTAGCATTTCTCTCATCTATAATAAAAAACAAAAAAAAAAAAGAAATAGCTCACACAATTCTTTCCTAAAAATAAAAAGCTTTTTCCAATTTTTTCATAAGTGTCACAGAAAAATAAATTAAATTTTACATATATGTATAAATAAGCAAACAAAATAATTAATAAATCAGTATAAACAATAACTCAACATGCATTATTGAAGTAGACTACTATCACATGCAAAGCTATCCATTAATAGATTGTAATTAATTTCGTACATCTTATGATAAATTATAAAATTATATATGTAATATTAATTTATATATATGAAAAGGAAATGAACAGCCAATGAGTCATATTTTGCTATCACAAATAGTCTCATTCAGACTAATAATCCAAGTTATAAAGTCATTTGCACTTACTAATCCAATGTGTAGAGATAAGAGCTTTGGCAACATTACCTCCAATTTCACACACTAGTCTTATATCTTAATTCAACAACAATCACATATTCCCTTTGTACTATATTGTTTTGTATCATCCTTCACTTGTTTGTATATAATTTCTATTGTTTACAACATCAATTAATAACATTGAACTAAATTCCTTTACAGCTAACCAATGGAATTGCGTGATTGTCTGACCATTCAAGAAAGAAGTCGACGATATTAGTGACGCAATGTATCATGGCAAGACAGTCGGCCTCGGCTGAATGTTCCTGAGAGATATTTGAACCAAACATATATTTGTAAATGGTGCTGAGTTTCAGGTTGACTGGTCTCTCTTCGCACCCGAAATCCAATCTCTTTCTTGGATAATTTTTTTTAAATGGTCGTTCTACATGAGCGATTTCATGCTGCCTTATTATTTGATTCTCTGGTGTTTTCTCGTTATCTTTTTGTTTAAAATTCTTCGACGATTCGATATCAGTGTTACCGTTATATACTTCGTTTGTATCATATTTCTTATTGTTTATAGTTTTGATATATCCATCATAGGCAGATGTCATTAGCGAAGTGGACGTTGCCGTAGCGTCGACCTTAGCCTCTTGCTCTATTATTCCGATATCCATATCTAACATGGAAAGTGAATCATTATATTCATCGTTCAATAAATTTTGGAACATCTTTGGTTCAGAGTCTTTTTTCTCAAAGAAATCTTTAAACATTTTCCATGTATCAATGCAGAGGATTTTGTCATCAAGAATCTTTAAAGAGAAAAACTAAGTGTTATTAAAAACCTAGAAAAATAAACAATTGATCCCCTTAAAAATCAATTATACCTTATTTATGCGCTCGAGTTCCTGCAAGAATATTGGATAGTCAAATCTCTTGCCGTTATGTGCTGCAAAACAAATTGGTGGTGTGAGACGCTGTAGAAAACACATTATTAACTCATAAACCTCACACTCGAAAGGCTGCAGTAGTAACATATCCTCGTTAAACAGCTCTACAAATTTATAAAATTATGATATCACTATATCAGAATTTTCAATTGATTTTTTAATTTTATTTATATATTAATTAATCTAAGCTAATAAAACAACTTACTTGTTATGTATTCTACATTTGGTGGTATAATTTTTTGGGGATTAATCGGAAGTATTAACTTATGTAAAACTCGTGGCAAAGATGCTTTGTTGCCATTACATATCGACTCTCTTCCAACAGCAATTAAAGCAATTTCTGTGATTCTTGGCATAATCTTTTCTTGAATCAGACCAGTTGTTTCTAGATCAAAGAATATAAATGTTTGAATTTCCATTATTTTTTATATTGACTTGATGAACTCTCTTTTCTTAATCTGTCTGTGTTATCTCTTCATTAGTATTTGATTTCTATAATTTATCTACAACAATGACATGCTTATATCACAATTTTAATCATAATAAAAATAATGAGACAATTTTAATTATTCACAATTTTGTTTTACGTACCTATAAAGCGTCGAATAAGCACGCTTTTATCGAAGTCTCTGATGAGATCTAATGGTATATAAACATCTTATTTAACGTCACTTGTAGAAATCTCGTGGAATTAATTTTCACGTAATTTCTATAATTTATTTATAACAATGGCATGCTTATCATAATTTTAATCATAATAAAAATAATGAAAATTTTAATTATTCAAAATTTTATTTTATATACCTGTAAAGCGTTAAATAAGTACGCTTTTATTGAAGTCTCTGACGAGATTTATTGATATCCAAATATTTTATTTAACATCACGTGTAGAAGTCTTGTGGAATCAACTTTCACGTAATACAATATTACAACGTGGTAAGCTTTATTTCTTTTTTAGCTAAACTCACCTTTCATCTTTCATCTTTACTTCTCTTCAACGTTAAAAATTATGAATATACCTTTATTTTATTTTAAAAGCGAAAATTAACTACAAAGAGAATGTAGTTATACAGAATATAAATCTGTATGCACTTCTCGTCTAGATTCTAGATGCACTTGTAGTCAGTGTTGCCAACTCGGATCGTCGTTATCCCACTAGAGAGCTTCATAAATTCCGCTGAAAACCATTAAACTCCTCTGCGTTCTTTTCCACCAGAAATCACTAACGGTACATGTTTTCCCACCAAAAACCGCTGCATGTATATATACTTTGTCCAGCGACAGTCAGGGGCGGAGTGTGGCTAAGGCGGCAAAGTACTTGCCTGCCATATAGGCCAAAAAGGGGTCTTGAATTCAAGTCCCGCTGAGGCAGAAAATTTATTTCTGCGATATAGCCGCCCCAATCCCCCTCCTACTCCTTCCCCTCATCCTTTCCCCTTCCTTACCTATGACCCCTGATTGTTATACTTTATTTAATGTAAGAAACTCTGCTGATTATTAATACTCACGAAGATATCTGGCAGCATGGGCGAAAAATAATATTGCCCAGTGCCACACAGAAATACAGAATACAGCGACAGTCACGCTCTCCTCACGTCCCCACTTTGTCCGCGAAATCGTAATTTGACTCGAGTATTACTTCCTCTTCATCAATTGAAAATTACGAAAAGTTCTTATAAATTTCCTTCGAGATGAGTAAAGACTCAAAAGATAAGCGATATACTTAAAAATTCAGAAAAGTCTGGCTCACGCCCTGGCAAAAATGAGACGTTTCATGAACGTTTGTTTGGCGTTTACATGAACGTTTGTGGAAGTTCGTCGAGAGTTTAAAAACGATTAGTAAAGAGTTTGTAGAACAAAAATTGCAACACTGCAGCGTTTGAAAGACGTTTGTACATAGCGTTTTTGAGAGTTTGCATAGCGTTTGCATGGCGTATGCAAAGAGTTCTTTAAACATTTATAGATCCTCTATTAAGTGTTTAATTTCATCTTTGGAAACTGCGTGCATCCTCTATTAAGCGATTACCCGACAAAAACAGTACGTGAAATCCACGTTATTACCACGTAGATTAATATCGTTGAATCTACGTGGATATTCAAGTGGATAATCCGCTCAAAAACGGTACTAGAATCTACGTGGAATCTATGTGAAAATTTCATGAACTTTCGAGACATATTACTTTTTTCATTTTTGATAAGTGAATATCTTGGACATTTATAAAAGTATATAAATACACTCGGCCATAAGAATAATTTTATTTTTATTTATATTTTATTTTTAATATACGCAATAAATAGGCTATCTCCCATTTATCCGTTTAATTTCAAATAATCTGTTCCATATTCTGAATCCCAACAAGCGATCCAGATTATTAAACAAATTATTTTAAATTAAATCAGTTTATTAAATTAAACTGACTAAAGAACCGTCTACAATGAAAATAATATCGGTGCAGTGGACGGTGGAGTAAGACTAATGAGTAATGCGAAATGGAAAAGAATCATTCGCTTACGCCTTACTCCACCGTCCACTCCATATTACTTCCATCGTAGATGGTCCTTAAAAGAAAAAATAAACTTCGGATCGTGTTAGTATCAGTTCTTTATATACACTTTATGACGGAAAGTTGAATACGAGTTAGCTAATTTGATGCAGCGCCGCATAGCGGCAAAGCGAGGAAGCATATTCTATATACATATGTACTATTACATTTCTTAGGCGTTTCTTAGGCGTTTCCAAGCCGTTTGTGTAAACGCCGTACAATTCGCCACATTGAAAAAGTATTTGCTGAAAGTGAAAAAACGGTATTGGAAAAAGTGTTTGTTAAACGTTTGAGAAGTCTGATAGTAAACTCTGTACACGAAGATGTATCAACGTTTACTGAACGTACTCTGAAAAATGTTACCTCAGCATTGCAAAACTTTCATGTAACATTATATAAAGAGTTTGTAGAACAAAAATTGCAACACTGCAGCGTTTGATAAGCATTCAAAACCCAACAGCGTTATGTAAGTGCTCTTACAAAGTTTGAAAAGCATATAAACTCTCAGAAAACCCTCACTCAACGGTTGTTAACGCTTTATAAAGTTTCTTATTTTCGCCAGGGCGGACATACAATTGAAAGAATGGATCGTTCAGGTAGATAGTCTTTATATGCTAGACAATTTGATAAAGTTTGTCATAGAAAAAATATTGTTACATCTTACATCAAGGTTATATATTTTGTAAAATTTAATGGAAAAACAGGTAGCGGGCAACGATACGAAGGCTCACTGCAGATTCTGCAAATGCGACTTAGCGGCCAAATACGTGGATTTAATAAATCACAGCAAAACAAATAAACACACTCAAGCTGCAGAGCCATTTTCTTCACAACGACAACAAAAATTGTCTTTTTGCGAACAATCGTTGAGCTTGTTAGCTGCCGAAGGATCGATGGCACTTTTTCTCTGCGCACATAGCGCAATCGCTTCGTGTGATCATTTAGGTGAAATGTGCAAGCATAATTTTAATGACAGTGAGGCAGCAAAAGGTATAAAAATGCATAGAACAAAATGCAGTGAAATAATAAAAAATATACTCGGTCTTTATTTTAACAACGAGCTGCTCAGCGATATTGGAGACGGAAAATATAGTCTATTATTGGACGAGTCGAACGACGTCCCTGGCGAAAATAAGAAACTTTATAAAGCGTTAACAACCGTTGAGTGAGGGTTTTCTGAGAGTTTATATGCTTTTCAAACTTTGTAAGAGCACTTACATAACGCTATTGGGTTTTGAATGCTTATCAAACGCTGCAGTGTTGCAATTTTTGTTCTACAAACTCTTTATATAATGTTACATGAAAGTTTTGCAATGCTGAGGTAACATTTTTCAGAGTACGTTCAGTAAACGTTGATACATCTTCGTGTACAGAGTTTACTCAGACTTTTCAAACGTTTACGTTTACGCTATAACGTACAAACGTCTTTTAAACGCTGCAGTGTTGCAATTTTTGTTCTACAAACTCTTTACTAATCGTTTTTAAACTCTCGACGAACTTCCACAAACGTTCATGTAAACGCCAAACAAACGTCTCATTTTTGCCAGGGGTGTCCGTGAACAAGTTGTTAGGTATCGTTATAATATACTATAGCTACAAACAGGGAAAAATAATCGCGAGTTTTTTAGCACTGACCAAACTGGAAACATGTAATGCCGAAGGTATCGTCAACGCTTTAAAGAAAACTCTTGAGAAGATGAGATTGGATTTAAAAAACTTGTTGGCTATTGGAACTGACAATGCTTCGGTTATGATCGGGATAAATAACGGCGTTTATGCAACATTGAAAGCGGAAGTTCCGTCGCTGATTTTGATCAGGTGTCTTTGCCACTCGTTGCAGCTCGCCGTGTCACATGCCGATACCATGACCGATACTCTTCCGCGCAATCTCGAGTTTTTAATTCACGAGACCTATAATTGGTTTTCAAAATCCTCTGTGCGTCAAATAAAATACACTCAGCTTTACGAAACGATGAACTGTGGTAAACGCCCTTTACAAATACTACAGGTTTCCAACACGAGATGGTTATCTATAGAGGCGGCTGTAGATAGAACGTTGCACCAATGGCTCGAGTTGAAAACTCATTTCAATATGACGAGACTTTCGGAGAAATGTTACTCTGCGGAGATTCTATACAACATGTATTGTGATGAAACAAACATGTTGTATTTGTTATTTCTAAAGCCAATTTTGTCTGCGATATAAGTTGTGAATAAAGCATTTCAAAGTGAGAAAAACGATCACGTGAAACTTTTAAACGATCTTAACATCGTCGTGCAAGGAATTTCGAAAAAACTCGTGTTGCCAACGTGTAAAGTAGATCCTCTGCTGAGTTCCATCGAGGATTATCTCGATCCTAAGCCATATTTGGGACATTCATTTGAGAAAAAAATTGAGCAGCTTAGAAAGGACGGAAAAATTAATGTTCATGACGAGCAAGGAATCCGCGAACGATGCAAATCATTCTTACTCGGCCTTTTCAAGCAGCTTAAACAACGATTACCTGAGAATGTAGTTATTCTTAAAAAAATATCGCTGCTCTCAGTGGACAATATATTGAAGGCGGTTAAAGAACCAATACAACCATTACTGGAATACATGGGCGCCTCAAGTAATATCGATGCTATTGAATTACAACTTTCAAAAATCAATTTGATTGTTTGGCAGAACAAAATTGATACCATTACATTTTGGGATGAGGTGAATAAATACAAGGACGCATCTGGAAATAACCCATTTGCCGAATTGGCCACTTTTGCTTTGTCGATGCTTATTCTGCCATATTCAAACGCGCAAGTTGAGCGGATATTTAGTCAATTAAATCTTGTAAAAAATAAAGTACGAAATAAGATGTCGGTCGAAATGACAAATGCAATTTTAACGATTCGTTTCGGACTAAGAAGAAACAACAAATGCTGTTACAACTACGTTCTGCCGTTAGAAGTAATACGGAAAATTGGTTCCAAAGAAGCCTACACCAAACAAACAGCTGATGAGTCGTATTCGCAAGCAATTGACGGGAATGACGATGATATCATCGATTTTTATTTCGATTAACATAATTACTTTTAAAATGTTTATAAAAGACATATGCCACTAGATAATTTTGAGTTTATTTAGTTTATTTAATCTATTTGAGTTTATTTAGTTCGTTATAAACGTTGTTTAATTTATTTCAGAGATTATACAATCAATAATGTTGAGTTCTTTATTTTATCAGAAATGTGATAGTATATAAGACTGATTATACATAATAAAACAAATAATTTTAAGTTTATTTAAGTTTGTTTTCATTTATGTTTGAATTACGAGATTACGATTCTTTTGCGAGAGATTCTATACTGAGATGTAGGTGATTGAAATTTTTATAAATTAACAGATATTGCTAAAAATTTGAAATTTCAGTTTGAATGTAGGTTATTTAGATTGTGGTTTGGTTTAGGATTTAGTTTGAGATTTGGAATTTGAATTGAGATTTTAGGCGAGATTTTTGGTATGTGTAAATTTGGTTTATTTGTTGAAATTACATGTGCATAAAAATAAATCAATTATTAAACCACCAAATTAGATACCGATATCCGATATTTTTAATAATGTTCCATATTACCCACCCTTAAGAAATTTTTCATTAAAAATACTAAATTATTTTAAAATTATAAAATTTATCTCTAAAATATCAAATTACATTAAAATTATCAAATTTCCCGTTAAAAACACCAAACTTTTTTTTAAATCGTCAAATTCCCGCTAAAATTACCTTAAAATCACCAAATTTCCCGTTAACCACTAAACCGATAAATCTTACCGCCAAACATCTTTGAAAACCACCAAATCTAGCGGAAAAACCACCAAGTTGGTAACACTGCTTGTAGTGAATCAGAGAATTTTCGCCCATCCTGCCACCTGCCACTCCCAATGATGCAACATTAATTCGTATTAAGTTAGCCGGAAATTTTTCAGCCAACCAAAAATCTCCTTATGGAATCGTTTGTATTTCGGCTGCGTTCCAAAATTCACTGCCAGTACTGAAAATCTATAGTTTACGTGACGTACACTATAGATTTTCAGTACTGGCAGTGAATTTTGGAACACAGCCTTCGTATGAAGATGTTTGAAGTGTGATTAAAAACGTTTGTGAGTAATTAGAATAATTATAAAAAATTAATCATTTTTACAGTATGTAGTTAGCCAACATGACTAAATATTAAAAATTCTCCTTATGAATCGTTTGTATTTCGTATGAAGAGTTTTGAAGTATAATTAAAAAGGTTTGTGAGTCATTCGTTTAATTTTAATTAAATTTTTTTATATTGTGAAGTTAGCCGGAAGCTATATAAAATGGACGCCGTCCTGTGATTGGTCGATTTGCTTATGGTAAATACTAAAATTTTCTCATGTGTACTGACTTTAAGTGTAAGCAAAACGAGCAAATTTATCTCTTTTGTAACTTTTAATCCATGACTAATTTATTATTAATTCCGCATAATCGCATAATATATCATGGATCGTGGTGCGTAGATAATTGAAATATGTTTTTCTATCAATAAATAAGTAAATCTTTTATAATTGTTTTATAATGTAGTCATCATTCAGAAAATGATCACAATTTGTGATTATGTATTTAATTGTTATTTTATATTTGCTTTCATATAATAAACTATATAATAATAAAATTTATATAAAAAGATGGTAATATATGTAATCCAATTAATTATAATTGACAAAATAATTTCTTGTGAAAAAATAAAAATAAAAAATATAGAAGAATTTTTTTTATAGGTTGTATAAAAAATCATTTTTATGCTAAGTATATTATAATTTTCTGGACTGTAGTAATATTTAATATATAATTTTTGCTATATAAATATATATTTCTGATATAAAATCTATTTCTACAGATAGTAAGATCGGCTGAGTTATGTCACAGAATATCGGAAGGCTTACATCAAAATACGAGAGAGAGGAGATGGCATATATCAATATGAATCCATTGCTGATGTTGTAAGAGCAAAAATAGATATCTCTGTAGATTTTATTATTTTTGCATCCGAAAACTTGAAAGTTGCCCATGCCTTATCAGAAGTAAGTCTTCTTTTGTATTTTCAAATATATATAAGCGCACATTTTTAGCATATTCTTTTATGTTATCATTTTTTTTGTTAATTATTATTGATTATTATTGATTACTTTGTTAATTATTGTCAATTTTTCAGATAGAAACTAATATAGCCATAATAGATGAATACTACATAATATCTGGTGCAACTTGTTGTAGTAAATTGTAATGGAATCCGTAATGTTATGGGATTGATTCATAAATCAAAAGCACTTTGTCACAAATACAATATTCGTTTTCTCTCTGCCAATGTTTTCGTCAGAATTTTTATGTATATTATCGATCAAAACTTTTCATCACAATCATTTCACTCAAGCATTACCTGGACATGAAAAACAGAAATGTAATATTTTATTGTAGTATTGTATTTGTAGATATATCTTTTGTGACCTCGAGCCGGTTTAAAAGGTCCGGTATCTTTTTGAGGGTCTTAGCGCCAGTAGTTACTGCAGAAAACCGATAGATAGCGTTCTGTTAGTTATATCAGAGAGAAGAATGAGAGGTGTCATGGCCCGCTTTTAGGTGATCCCTGAAAGCGATACGCCCTCTGTGGACCTTAAAAACGTGCACCTAAACTACGAAGCCAAGGTGCACGAATGTTCTCAGAGGGTAACATATAAGGTGCACAATTTCTGGTTCTGTTCCGTGCTATGTGCACAAAATGACGGTAGCACCAGTGCTGTATAGCAAGACGCTTACGTATATTAAATAAATTTTAATGAATTTTGTATGACTCTCTCTCTCTCTCTCATATATATATATATATATAGAAATTTATTCATTATATGATTACAACACTTGAAAATAAGATATTTTATTAGGCTATTAATAAATAATTTATATATTTACAGAGAGAAAGTTTGATATTATTTTTAATGTAAAACGCGTACACATTTCTTAAGAATAAAAGTTCTAAATAATAAAGATGTATGTGTGTATATATATATATATATATATATATATATATATGTGGGTGGGGGTATGTGTGGTATGTACGTATGTATGTACGTATATATGCATAAAAGCGATGCGAGAGTTACGTGAGGAAGCGAGAAGGACGAGTGAAATAAGAGCGAACGAGATAGAAATAGCACGAGCAACGAGGACTCGAGCTCGAGAATCAGATTTTTCTTGCGCGCTATTATTTTCCTCTCGCTCGCATCTATTACTGTCTCGTTCGCTCCTATTACTGTCTCGCTCACTCCTATTACTGTCTCGCTCACTCCTATTATTGTCTCGCTCGTTCTTGTTACCCCAGGGAGAAATGCGAGATCGGATAGATATCTAGCAGACGTCTATCAGACGCGTCTATGCTAGATCGATAGACGCATCTAAATAGACGTCTTGATGGCCTCTTTTAGACGCATCTAATAGACGTCTTGCGTAACCTCAGTATAGACGTATAATGGATCGATTTCTGCAGTAAGAGAACTAACTTACTTATCAACAAATAATAACACTGATTTATAAGAATTACAAATATTTTTATTTATTCCTTTTTTTTCTACAGTGTCGTACACTGAGAACAGATACAAAATAGAAATAATCAAAAACAAATTGACACATAAATTTGACATCATCTTAAAATAAAAAGAAAATCGAATAATATTCTATAAATATATTAGACTTATGTTCGGCAACTTCTTTAGCATTGACATTATGCTGAAAGGAAAAGTACAATGTAAGACATTGAATAATTAAGTATTAAAAGTAATATTTAGCCATAAAAGTTTAAATATAAACGAGAAAAATTTAGAAAATTTAGCAACTGGATAAATAAACAGATTATAAAATTAACATATATTC
This sequence comes from Camponotus vicinus, assembly GCF_025532165.1. Lineage (NCBI taxonomy): Eukaryota > Metazoa > Arthropoda > Insecta > Hymenoptera > Formicidae > Camponotus > Camponotus vicinus. Next base: position 7,935,335 of record NW_028141949.1, read on the forward strand.
ATCAATACTTTTTAAATCACAACTTATGTCGACATAATGCTTTTATTTCTTCCTCTGTTCATGAATAGATATTAAAATAACATCTTCTTCGTAGCTCATTGTTCTCGTTTTGTATAATATAATATTTATAACATAATATTTATAATATTTATTATCATACGATATAAAAAGTGACATATTCTTCTCTCATAATTATTATATTTTACGAATGCGTATCAGAATTAATTATCATTGACGATGCAATTTAATTCTAGATAAATATTAGTTTAAAAATTATTTGTGTTCTGCTTAAAGCAGAATACAGAAGAGAAATAAAGAAATTTGCAAATACATATCTGTCGCAATACTTGATAGTATTTGATGTATGTTTTATCGAGAAACTAAAGACTGATTTCTTTTGGCTTATTTTAGTGCAAATAATTTTCACGCGAGACTGAGGATCTTGACGCACAACGAGAGAAGAACGCACCACGATGCCACACTACTGTAATCGCAAAGGCTGATGTAAGAGAACGCAGGCGACCGGTCACATTACACGCTGAAATGAGAATTTATTAGAATTATCTAAAAGCACAATCTTATACAAATGAATAAATATATTAAAACAATAAAATATTCAAACTGGCTCATATATTATACATTAAAAAAAATCAACGCTTCTTACAGCTTAAAGCTGGTTTTTCGTGCTTTGTTTATTATGCTTGTATACAATGTTACAGACGTTTCGGCGCATTTTTTTTCTTTTTGTTCTGGCTACCATCCGATGATGGCCGAAGGAAATATGCCTGAAAAAACGTCTGTAACATTGTATACAAGCATAATAAAAAGGAAGCACGAAAAACTAACTCTAACAAGCGTTAATTTTTATTTAATATTGAATAAATATATTTTAACTTTACAATTCAATTGCACTTACCGGCCTCTCATCTTCATCCATATATTGACCCTCGAAGGTGACCTCCTTTGGCTGATTTGTGTAAATAATTTTCACGAGCCTACATACACGGATCCGACGCACAACGAGAAAAGGTGGAACGCACTCCCGCCCGATGCCGGCCGCTCGAGCCAGCGGGAAGACGCGTCCCGCTGGCTGATTTGTAATGCAAATAATTTTCACGAGCCTACGAGCATACAGATCTCAACGCACAAGGAGAGAAGGTGGAACGCACTCTCGATCGCGACAAAAATCTGGAGACACGACAAGAGAATGCAGGCAACCGCGGTCACATTACACACGCTGGATCCAAGATGTCGGCCGCTCGAGCCAGCGGGACGACACACGCGCGACGCGATTGATAATAACAAAAGACATACGGCCAATCAGCTCGCTTAGCAGCAGCAGAGCGAAATAGCCGCTGCGCGCATCGATATCGATGTCGTATCGATGTCGATTCGACGTCTTTTCAAAATCATATGCAATATTGCATAAAATTTTATAAACAATGCACCGCTATTGTATGAATTAGGTTTTAATTGTAAAAAAACGTTTTCTTACACAATGTGTCACAATGACACAAAATCACATGACATCTAATTAAGATATTTCTAGACGTTGTTTTAGACTAGATGGCTCCGACATCTAATAGACGTCTTTCCGATCTCGCGTTTCTCCCTGGGACTGTTTCGCTCGCTCTCGATTCTTGGGTCCGCTTATCTTTCCGAGCTGTCTATCACGATTGTCAAGTGTGACAGAGAAAGTAAGACCATGAGTAGAGAGCGAGCGAGATGACCTATCATCAAAGAGTTCCGAAGTCTCTTACAATCGGTTTCTTCGCTTCCTCTCCATTCGCAATTCACGAAAATGTAAACATCTTATAAAATAAAAATTGAAACTTTTATTTTTAATTTCATCGGTTTGAATTTTAATGAATTAAAGAGATTTTTGCGATTAAAATGATATCAAACACGACGTAAATCGGGTAATTTTTAATTAGTCTGATAATAAAAATTTTATAATTATATTTTATAATTATATTTAACTAAATTTATGCGATTTATATCGTGTTTGATATTATTTTAATCTTAAAATTCTCATTATTCAATTAAAATTACTTTCAAATGAATAAAAAATGCATTTAATTTTTTGACATATATTCGTGAATATTATAAATGAAGTCTCATGTAAGAAACTTCGGAATCTGCGACATCGGGAATTTTTTCATTATTTATAATAATACACGACTTTAAATTGCCATAAAATAAAAACTAAAGCTTTGATATTTTATTTGATCTTTTTGATTAAAAGGGATTAATGAAATTTTTAAAATTGAAAATTATTCTAATAAAATATTGGGTTTAATGTGATTTCAATCGTAAAAATCAATGTGTACATGTATATAATAAAACTCTTAATTTCTCATAATTATAGTTTTATTTTAATAAATTAATAGTGTCTAATTTAAACTATAATTTTGAAAATAAGACTACATTGTATAAAATGTTGCATTGTACTTTACTTAATTTATCTTACTGAACATAACTTTAGAATTAATTTGATTTTTACGATTGAAATCACATTAAACTCAATATTTTATTAGAATAATTTTCAATTTCAAAAATTTCATTAATCCCTTTTAATCAAAAAGATCAAATAAAATATCAAAGCTTTAGTTTTTATTTTATGGCAATTTAAAGTCGTAAATTATTATAAATAATGAAAAAATTCCCGATGTCGCAGATTCCGAAGTTTCTTACACGAGACTTCATTTATAATATTCACGAATATATGTCAAAAAATTAAATGCATTTTTTATTCATTTGAAAGTAATTTTAATGGAATAATGAGAATTTTGAGATTAAAATAATATCAAACACGATATAAATCGCATAAATTTAGTTAAATATAATTATAAAATTTTTATTATCAGACTAATTAAAAATTACCCGATTTACGTCGTGTTTGATATCATTTTAATCGCAAAAATCTCTTTAATTCATTAAAATTACTTTCAAACCGATGAAATTAAAAATAAAAGTTTCAATTTTTATTTTATAAGATGTTTACATTTTCGTGAATTGCGAATGGATAGAGGAAGCGAAGAAACCGATTGTAAGAGACTTCGGAACTCTTTGATGATAGGTCATCTCGCTCGCTCTCTACTCATGGTCTTGCTTTCTCTGTCACACTTGGCAGTCGTGATAGATAGCCCGGAATGATAAGCGGACCCAAGAATCGAGAGCGAGCGAAACAGCAACAAGAACGAGCGAGACAATAATAGGAACGAGCGAGACAGTAATAGGAGCGAGCGAGAGGAAAATAATAGCGCGCAAGAAAAATCCGATTCTCGAGCTCGAGTCCTCGTTGCTCGTACTATTTCTATCTTGCTCGCTCCTATTACTATCTCGCTCGCTCCTATTACTATCTCGCTCGCTTCTGTTATTGTTTCACTCGCTCTTACGTACTCATATACTGTCATGTTCATCTCGTTATCAAGCCTGCCGCTGGCAAGCGGCCGATGGCAAATTGTGACAAATAAATAAGTTAATCATTTTAAGATATATTTATAAGGGTATGCGAGTAATTTTAATGGAATAATGAAAATTTTGCGATTAAAATAACATCAAACACGGTATCAATCGGATAAATGTATTTAAATATATATAATCAAAATGTTTATTATCAGACTAATTAAAAATTATCCGATTTACGTCGTGTTTGATATCATTTTAATCGCAAAAATCTCAATAATTCATTAAAATTACTTTCATATCGATAAAATAAAAAATAAAAGTTTCAGTTTTTACTTTATAATCTCGTAAATTGCGAATGGATAGAGGAAGTGAAGAAGCCGATTGTAAGAGACTTCGGAATTCTTTGATGATAGGTCATCTCGCTCGCTCTCGACTCGCGGTTTCGCTGTCGCTCTCGCACTTGACAGGTCGTAAAGATAAGCGGACTCGGCTTCCTCGCGAATGTAAACATCTTATAAAATAAAAACTGAAACTCCTAATTTTTATTATATCCATTTGAAAGTAATTTTAATGAATTATTGAGATTTTTGCGATTAAAATGATATCAAACACGACGTAAATCGGATAATTTTTAATTGGTCTGATAATAAAAATTTTGATTATATATTTAACTACGTTTATCCGATTGATACCGTGTTTGTTATTTTAATCGCAAAATTTTCATTATTCCATTAAAATTATTTCTATACCCTTATAAATATATCTTAAAATAATTAACTTATTTATTTGTCATAATTTGTCATCGGCCGCTTGCCAGCGGCAGATTTGATAACGAGATGAGCATGACAGTATATGAGTACGTAAGAGCGAGTGAAACAATAACAGAAGCGAGCGAGATAGTAATAGGAGCGAGCGAGAGAGAAATAGTATGCCAGGCTGCAAGAAAGACTCTATTTCCAAGTCTTCGTTGCTCGTGCTATTGCTATCTCGTTCGCTCTTATTGCCATTTCGCTCTCTCTTATTACCTTCTCGCTTGCTCACATAACTCGTATACGCTATACACGCACACACACACACACAAACACGCACAAACACACACACACACATATATGTATATAAAACTTTGCTCACTTGAAATATCTACGCTATTTTTACAGATATGAAAAAATTGTAATTACGAAAATTGTACGATTAAAAGGACCATGATATGCTAGTAATATTGTTTTCGTAAGTGGAAGCGTTTTAGAAATTTCAAGATTATCTTCATATTTTTTAATGGAACCATCCTAATTTTTTTATATAAATCGATTCTTCGCAATATTCCGTGTAAAAAGTTATAAAGATAGTATAGTCAAAAATTGAACAGTTAACGAGATATTTGATTCTTTAAGTTGACATAATTTTATATAAATTATAAAATATCTGATAAAATGTTCATTTTTCGATTATTTTACTTTAATAATTTTATGCATAGAATAATAAGAGGAATCAGTTAATGTAAAAAAAACATATAATTGTTCTTAAGAAAAAATATGTCGCTGCTCATTGCAAATTCATATATCAAAAAAAAAAATTATATATATATATATATATATATATATATATATATATATATAGAGAGAGAGAGAGAGAGAGAGAGAGAGAGAGAGTGTGAGAGGATCGCAAATTCGTCATTTCTCATTTATATTAAAATTTATTTGATATTGTAAGCACCTTGCTATACAGCACTGGTGCTACCGACATTTTGTGCACATAGCACGGAATAGAACCAAAAATTGTGCACCTTATATGTTACCCTCTGAGAACATTCGTGCACCTTGGCTTCGTAGTTTAAGTGCACGTTTTTAAGGTCCACAGAGGGCGTATCGCTTTCAGGGATCACCTAAAAGCGGGCCATGACACCTCTCATTCTTCTCTCTGGTTATATATGTGGCGCGGTTGTCTCCCCGTTGTTCGCTACGTATTGTTAGTCGATGTACTTCTTTTGTTCTAAACGCTTTTCTATAATAAAAGAGTGAATTTAAATAGTGTACTGCTACATTCTGTTGCCAAATACCCTTCTAGAATAAAGGCCACCTTCCCTCGCAATAAACTCAACAAAGGTTATGGGGCCAGAACCCGTTCACACCGCGAGAAAAGTGATTGGCGTTGAATTCGTAGCCGTTACACGCGCCCGCCACGTGCCTGTTCGCTTGGGCCTGAAAAAGGCAGTCTTTTTTTTATGAGTGCAATTCTCATTGTTTATGCGTACCTAAGAAAAGGAAAGGCGTGAACGTAAATGAAAAGTGCGCGCTAATTGTGTGACACGAGTATCAGGCTCATTTTTTTTCTTCTCGATTGTGGACAGTGTTCTAGAAGGTTCTTTTCGCGAACGAGATGTCAGACATTACGCACCTCCCCCCTATTACTAAGCTCAAAGGAAGAGAGAATTTTTCCACATGGAAGATCGCGATGGAAAATTGTCTGCAGCTGGATGGTCTATGGAAAGCAGTACTTGGAACTGAATCGTCTGACAAGAAAAATGCGAGGGCGAAGGCAAAAATCGTTCTCAGCGTGGACGAGACGATCTATGTTCATGTGGCAAGCGCGCCTACCGTAAAAGATGCGTGGAATAATCTGAAAAAGGCGTTTGAAGATAGCGGGCTCACGAGGAAAGTCGGACTCCTGAGAAAAATTACAACAACTAGATTAGAAAATTGTGATTCGATGGAGCGATATGTTAATGAAATTATGTCGGCCGCACATCAACTCTCGTCAATTGGCTTTGAAATCAATCAAGAATGGCTTGGAACAGTATTATTGGCTGGTCTTTCTGATCGCTACCAACCGATGATCATGGCTCTGGAAAATTCTGGAATGGAAATTACAGGTGATTCGGTTAAGACAAAACTCCTCCAAGAATTCAGTTGCTCGGATAGGTCAAGATCGCAAGGTAATAGTGATTCGGCATATCATGTGAAGCGGCAGGCCGAACGCGCAAAATTAAAACAGAAACAGCGGAAAATGAAGTGCTGGTCATGTGGTAAGGCCGGACATCTTGCAAACGAGTGCGACGAAAAGAAAAGAGAAGATAAAGAAAAGAGACGAACTGATCAGCCGAAAAAGAAGACTGAAAGCAACAGCAAGGTTGCATTCCTCGCAAGCGACATTGTGACCGAGGAAAGCGAGGCTTGGATCATCGACTCTGCGGCTTCAGCTCATATGTCGCTGAATAGAAGCATCTTTGATTCGTTCGTGGATCTCTGTGAATCGAAAGTGATTGTCGCGGATAATACAAAACTGCAAGTAAAAGGTAGTGGCAAAGTAAATATACCGATATTCGTAAACGATGAAACACGCCTAATAGTAGCAGAAGACGTGCTTTATGTTCCTAATTTAAGCGTCAACTTATTGTCGGTTCGTAAGATCACCCAAAAAGGTTTTACTATAAAGTTTGACGAAAGAGTCTGTAAAATAACGAACGGTGACAATTTAGTCGCGACCGCGAAACCGGTAAACGATATATATAAACTTTCGCAACCATCAAACGTTACGTACGCATGTAAAATTGATACGAGTTCGAATAAGTGGCACAGAAGGTTAGGCCAGGTGCTCTGAATCGATCGAGCATGAAACTCTTGCGTGATAAACATGCGCAAGGTTTAAATTTCGATGATCCTAGTGAACAGTCGTGTGAAGTATGCGTAAAAGGAAAGCAGGCACGTCTACCATTTTACACTGATGTTAGGAAAGAGAGAAGAACGTCTAAACCCTTACAGCTGATTCACACCGACATTTGTGGGCCAATGGAGACAACATCGATTGGTGGATCAAAATATTTTATCTTATTCATAGATGATTACTCCAGAAAATTGAGTATTTATTTCCTAAAATATAAAAATGAAGCACTTGATACATTCAAAATATACAAAGCGTACATGGAAAAACAAACTGGTCATCGTATTCTCGCGCTTCGATCAGATAATGGACGCGAATTCATCAATGAAGATTTTCGGAAATTTCTTCAAAAAAAAGGAATCAAGCACCAATCAACAGTTCCATACTCACCTCGACAAAACGGATTAGCCGAGAGGTCCAATCGAACGGTGGTGGAGAAAGCTCGATGCCTATTAATTGATGCGAACCTATCAAAAGAATTCTGGGCTGAAGCTTGTTCCACAGCAGTCTATTTGATAAACCGTTCTCCAGCCAAGAGTTTGCAATATAAGACACCTCATGAGATGTGGTCAAAAGAAAAACCAGACTTGAGACACCTGAGGATCTTTGGCTGCAAAGCGTTGGCTCATATTCCAAAAGAGCTCCGTCAAAAGTGGGACGAAAAATCTAAAGATTGTTTGTTTCTAGGATATCTGGAACACTCAAAAGGTTATAGGATGTTCGACACAAAAACCAAAAGGATATTTAAAAGTAGGGATGTTGTTTTCCTTGAAGATCTTCCTTGAAGATCTTCCTTGAAGTCTGCGGACGTCGCGAGTGACGTTGTCATACATGGAATTGAGTCTCAAACCATCGCGGAGTCAGTGGGGGATGAATCCAAAAGCTCAGATGAAAGTTTCAAAAGCGCTAATGAGGCAGAAGAATTGGATTGCGATGATGACGGATCGGAAAGTTCACCTGAAGAAGAAGACGATGATGTAGATGACTCACAGCTACGTAGAGAAGAGGAAACAGCAATTCGTCGTAGCAGTCGTATGCCAAAGCCTCGGAAGTTTCAAGATTATATCACATATAATACATCGTTGGAATCTGCACAAACCGAACCCATAAATGTTCAAGAAGCGTTGAAAGGTCCACATGAAAAGGAGTGGAAGCAAGCAATGAGAGACGAGTATGATGCACTCATGCAAAACCAAACATGGGAATTATGTAGTCCACCTGAAAATAGAAGAGTGTTAAAATCACGCTGGGTTTTCAAGATCAAACAAGGCCACAAGGATGGTTCGCCGAGGTACAGGGCAAGGATGGTAATAAAAGGATACGAACAAATTCCAGGTATTGATTACCATGAAACCTATAGCCCTGTTGTAAGATTTAATACTCTTAGATGTCTCTTTGCAGTGGCTGTCAAGTACGATTATGATATAGATCACTTGGACGTGGTGACGGCCTTTCTCAACGGCGATTTAGAGGAAAATATATATATGGAACAACCCGAAGAGTTCATTAAACGAGGATCTGAAGGGAAAGTCTGCAAGCTAAAGAAAGCCATGTATGGACTTAAACAGGGAGCTCATGCATGGAATAGGAAATTGCATGATGTATTGACTGAGCTGGGATTTAAACGTTCGAAGATTGATCAAAGTCTTTATATACAAAGAGAAAACAATGGGAGCGTCGTGTATCTGGCAGTATATGTGGATGATCTCTTATTGTTTACGAATAATCAAGAACTAAAGCGGACAATCATAAACCAGCTGGAAGAAAAATTCAAAATGAGAAATCTCGGACCGGTTTCGAAGATCTTAGGCATCAATATACACAGAAATCGGCAAACCAAAGAAATATTCCTAGATCAAACGGAATACATAGAAAATATTCTGCGTCGATTTAATCTGGAAAATTGCAATCCAGTGAGAACACCGTTGGACGTTAACCAAACCTTAATCAAAGATATGTCACCAAAAACTGCAGCGGAGAAGAAGGAAATGGAAGGCGTTCCTTACAGAGAAGCACTTCCCTGGCGAAAATAAGAAACTTTATAAAGCGTTAACAACCGTTGAGTGAGGGTTTTCTGAGAGTTTATATGCTTTTCAAACTTTGTAAGAGCACTTACATAACGCTGTTGGGTTTTGAATGCTTATCAAACGCTGCAGTGTTGCAATTTTTGTTCTACAAACTCTTTATATGATGTTACATGAAAGTTTTGCAATGCTGAGGTAACATTTTTCAGAGTACGTTCAGTAAACGTTGATACATCTTCGTGTACAGAGTTTACTATCAGACTTCTCAAACGTTTAACAAACACTTTTTCCAATACCGTTTTTTCACTTTCAGCAAATACTTTTTCAATGTGGCGAATTGTACGGCGTTTACACAAACGGCTTGGAAACGCCTAAGAAACGCCTAAGAAATGTAATAGTACATATGTATATAGAATATGCTTCCTCGCTTTGCCGCTATGCGGCGCTGCATCAAATTAGCTAACTCGTATTCAACTTTCCGTCATAAAGTGTATATAAAGAACTGATACTAACACGATCCGAAGTTTATTTTTTCTTTTAAGGACCGTCTACGATGGAAGTAATATGGAGTGGACGGTGGAGTAAGGCGTAAGCGAATGATTCTTTTCCATTTCGCATTACTCATTAGTCTTACTCCACCGTCCACTGCACCGATATTATTTTCATTGTAGACGGTTCTTTAGTCAGTTTAATTTAATAAACTGATTTAATTTAAAATAATTTGTTTAATAATCTGGATCGCTTGTTGGGATTCAGAATATGGAACAGATTATTTGAAATTAAACGGATAAATGGGAGATAGCCTATTTATTGCGTATATTAAAAATAAAATATAAATAAAAATAAAATTATTCTTATGGCCGAGTGTATTTATATACTTTTATAAATGTCCAAGATATTCACTTATTAAAAATGAAAAAAGTAATATGTCTCGAAAGTTCATGAAATTTTCACATAGATTCCACGTAGATTCTAGTACCGTTTTTGAGCGGATTATCCACTTGAATATCCACGTAGATTCAACGATATTAATCTACGTGGTAATAACGTGGATTTCACGTACTGTTTTTGTCGGGTAATCGCTTAATAGAGGATGCACGCAGTTTCCAAAGATGAAATTAAACACTTAATAGAGGATCTATAAATGTTTAAAGAACTCTTTGCATACGCCATGTAAACGCTATGCAAACTCTCAAAAACGCTATGTACAAACGTCTTTCAAACGCTGCAGTGTTGCAATTTTTGTTCTACAAACTCTTTACTAATCGTTTTTAAACTCTCGACGAACTTCCACAAACGTTCATGTAAACGCCAAACAAACGTTCATGAAACGTCTCATTTTTGCCAGGGTTGGCAGCCTCATGTACGCGTATCAAGGCACTCGCCCTGACTTAGGCAGTGCAGTTACAATGCTGAGTTCATTTGCTGAAAATCCTGGAAAGGCGCACTGGAATGCGCTCAAACGCACGTTGCGCTATTTAAAAGGGACCAAGGATTTACGATTGAAGTTTAACGACTCTGGATCCATGGAGCTAGTCGGATACTGTGATGCCAACTGGGCAGGTGATACTGACAGCCGTCGTTCCACCAGTGGATATGTGTTCCTGCTAGGAAATTGTGCAGTATCTTAGTGCTCAAAAAGACAGCAAACTGTATCGTTATCGACCACCGAGTCAGAATACATCGCGATTGCATTAGCAGTTCAAGAACTTTTATGGTTAAAAAGACTGATTAGAGATATAGACAACTCTTGTGTTCGCGAGCCAATTCGTTTGCATTCTGACAACCAAAGTGCAATAAAACTAGCGCATTCGGATAATTATCATGCAAGATCGAAACATATAGATACGAAATATAAGTTTATAAGAGAAAAGGTTGCTGATAATGTGATAAGAATCAATTACGTCCCTAGCAATGAAATGATAGCAGATGCGCTAACTAAAGCTGTAACGTCAGAGAAAAATAAGTTTTGTAACAAATATATTGGTTTGCTTTAACTAAGATTAGTCGTTCTTGCCTCGAGCTCAAGTGGGGGAATGTAGATATATCTTTTGTGACCTCGAGCCGGTTTAAAAGGTCCGGTATCTTTTTGAGGGTCTTAGCGCCAGTAGTTACTGCAGAAAACCGATAGATAGCGTTCTGTTAGTTATATATGTGGCGCGGTTGTCTCCCCGTTGTTCGCTACGTATTGTTAGTCGATGTACTTCTTTTGTTCTAAACGCTTTTCTATAATAAAAGAGTGAATTTAAATAGTGTACTGCTACATTCTGTTGCCAAATACCCTTCTAGAATAAAGGGCACCTTCCCTCGCAATAAACTCAACAGTATTAATATTACATATGTATATATATATATATATATATATATATATATATATATATATACATATGTAATATTAATACAATACTACAATAAAATATTACATTTCTGTTCTTCATGTCCAGATCATGTATATATATATATATATATATATATATATATATACATATGTAATATTAATACAATACTACAATAAAATATTACATTTCTGTTCTTCATGTCCAGGTAATGCTTGAGTGAAATGATTGTGATGAAAAGTTTTGATCGATAATATACATAAAAATTCTGACGAAAACATTGGCAGAGAGAAAACGAATATTGTATTTGTGACAAAGTGCTTTTGATTTATGAATCAATCCCATAACATTACGGATTCCATTACAATTTACTACAACAAGTTGCACCAGATATTATGTAGTATTCATCTATTATGGCTATATTAGCTTCTATCTGAAAAATTGACAATAATTAAAGTAATCAATAATAATCAATAATAATTAACAAAAAAATGATAACATAAAAGAATATGCTAAAACTGTGCGCTTATATATATTTGAAAATACAAAAGAAGACTTACTTCTGATAAGGCATGGGCAACTTTCAAGTTTTCGGATGCAAAAATAATAAAATCTACAGAGATATCTATTTTTGCTCTTACAACATCAGCAATGGATTCATATTGATATATGCCATCTCCTCTCTCTCGTATTTTGATGTAAGCCTTCCGATATTCTGTGACATAACTCAGCCGATCTTACTATCTGTAGAAATAGATTTTATATCAGAAATATATATTTATATAGCAAAAATTATATATTAAATATTACTACAGTCCAGAAAATTATAATATACTTAGCATAAAACTGATTTTTTATACAAGCTATAAAAAAAATTCTTCTATATTTTTTACTTTTATTTTTTCACAAGAAATTATTTTGTCAATTATAATTAATTGGATTACATATATTACCATCTTTTTATATAAATTTTATTATTATATAGTTTATTATATGAAAGCGAATATAAAATAACAATTAAATACATAATCACAAATTGTGATCATTTTCTGAATGATGACTACATTATAAAACAATTATAAAAGATTTACTTATTTATTGGTAGAAAAACATATTTCAATTATCTACGCACCACGATCCATGATATATTATGCGATTATGCGGAATTAATAATAAATTAGTCATGGATTAAAAGTTACAAAAGAGATAAATTTGCTCGTTTTGCTTACACTTAAAGTCAGTACACATGAGAAAATTTTAGTATTTACCATAAGCAAATCGACCAATCACAGGACGGCGTCCATTTTATATAGCTTCCGGCTAACTTCACAATATAAAAAAATTTAATTAAAATTAAACGAATGACTCACAAACCTTTTTAATTATACTTCAAAACTCTTCATACGAAATACAAACGATTCATAAGGAGAATTTTTAATATTTAGTTATGTTGGCTAACTACATACTGTAAAAATGATTAATTTTTTATAATTATTCTAATTACTCATAAACGTTTTTAATCACACTTCAAACATCTTCATACGAAATACAAACGATTCCATAAGGAGACTTTTGGTTGGCTGAAAAATTTCCGGCTAACTTAATACGAATGCAACATTAAGCCTGTATCAGAGCTCTGCCTGTATCAAACTACCGCCAGAGAGAAGCCTGAGAGGGGCCACGCTGCCATTTTTCATGGGACGCTTTTTCTACATCGTACACTAGCGGCGCGTGCATCCATTTTATGCCGCCTAGAACTACATGGCCACATCCACTTTTAGGTGCCGATAAAACAGTCGGTTTTGGTTCATGTCCGTGCTACATCCACAATTTATAGCTCAGAAATAACATCCCGCATATAGACGTAATTAAAATTATACTTTGTTAGCTTCGCGATTTCTTTTCCACATTCAAGTATATATTATAAATATCAATATTAATGAGATGCTATTAATGAGAGCTATTAATGAAATAAGTTTGTGTAATATACGTGTGTAGGATATTTTCTCGTGAATATTATTCTCGTGAATATTATTCTCGATAGAAAACAGAAAAGATAAATTATATAAAATTCAATAAATTGTATTTTATTTACTAAAACGATCTTAGAAGAAAGACAATTATAGACCATTTCTAGGAGATGTCACGTGAACACTACATATTTGATACGCAACATATATAACTCTTTTAAAAATAAATATAACATTAAATGTATTGAAACTAATTTTTTTTATATTTCTACTAGTTTGTTATTGAACATAATTTTAGAGTTAACGAGATTATTGCTAAAAACTAAAAATTAATCACATTAAACCCAACATTTCTCATTGGAATAATTTTCAATTAGATACAATTTTTTTATTTATCTAACAATAAGAAACAATTATCCGAATTATATCATGTTTGATGTCATTTTAAACGCAAGAATTTCATTAATCCCTTTTAATCAAAAAAGATCAAACAAAATATAAAAGCTTTAGTTTTTATTTTATGGCAATTTAAAGTCATATATTATTATAAATAACGAAAAAATTCCCGATGCCGCAGATTCCGAAATTTCTTACACGAGACTTCATTTATAATATTCACGAATATATGTCAAAAAATAAAATGCATTTTTTATTCATTTGAAAGTAATTTTAATAGAATAATGAGAATTTTGCGATTAAAATAATACCAAACACGATATAAATCGCATAAATTTAATTAAATATATAATTATAATAAAATATTTATTATCAGATTAATTAAAAATTACCCGATTTACGTCATATTTGATATTATTTTAATCGCCAAAATCTCATTAATTCATTAAAATTACTTTCAAACCGATAAAATTAAAAATAAAAGTTTCAATTTTTATTTTATAAGATGTTTACATTTTCGTGAATTGCGAATGGATAGAGGAAGCGAAGAAACCGATTGTAAGAGACTTCGGAACTCTTTGATGATAGATCATCTCGCTCGCTCTCTACTCATGGTCTTACTTTCTTTGTCACACTTGACAATCGTGATAGATAGCTCGGAAAGATAAGCGGACCCAAGAATCGAGAGCGAGCGAAACAGTAACAAGAACGAGCGAGACAATAATAGGAGCGAGCGAGACAGTAATAGAAGCGAGCGAGACAGTAATAGGAGCGAGCGAGACAGTAATAGGTGCGAGCGAGAGGAAAATAATAGCGCGCAAGAAAAATCCGATTCTCGAGCTCGAGTCCTCGTTGCTCGTGCTATTTCTATCTCGTTCGCTCTTATTGTTATTTTACTCGTCCTTCTCGCTTCCTCACGTAACTCTCGCATTGCTTTTATACATACATACGTACATACATACGTATATACCACACACACACACATACACACACACGCGCGCGCGCGCGTGTGTATATATATACATATATATATATATACAGGATGATTCTAAATAACTTTATGCTTTTGCAAAAACATAATCTTGACCGAATTCTAAGACGATTTTCCCTTTGGCAAAATTTCGTCCGAAGCTTAGTTTTTGAATTATTAAAGGAAGTAGTTAACGTATGACGGGTCGAATACAAGAGGCAGGCAAGGGTGGCGCGATTCACCGTCAGACGCGGGTGCTTACGCGGGGCGCCTGCTGCGATCAGCTGGTCGCTATACACATACAGACACACATGCGAACACATATACATTCTCTCTCTGTCTGTCTGTCTATCTGTCTGTCTGTCTGTCTCTCTCTCTCTCTCTCTCTCCCCCCCCCTCTCTCGCTCATTCGCTCACTCACCTGTTTTTTTTTTTTTTTTACGAGAGAGGGGAAAATGCATTTTATGCATACCCACCGGTCGATCCAGTGAGTTATGTGGGACTCGAGTACCAAGTCGAATTACCAACTCGGTACTCCCTACCCACTAAAAACCCCTCTCTTTTCACGAATTTCCTTTAACACACTGTCCCTCTGACTTCCCGAGATCTGTTTTCACATAACGTCAAAAAATAGTTATTATTACCTTGTTCGATGACTTTTGATGTATTGCTGTAATTGCTTGAAGGAGAAATGAATTTTCCGATAGATCGTACGTTCTCAAATTTAACGTAGATATCACGTTGCAAAAGACAAGAAATCCACACTAAATTATTAACTGAAAGTTTTTCTTCTTTCATGAACTGTATTCTTTTATTAAACTTTAACGTAATCACATTTATTTACTCACTCGATGAGACGAGAAATTTACTAATGACTCTATCACTAATCACTATTAATCACTGTCGAATAATAATTGTTGGCGATTAAAAATCACTCGATGAAAGAAACACGCGCGGACACGTTACTACACGACGCGACGACGCGACAATGCGACGATAATTACGACTCGGCGACTGCAAGCAATTTTTTGTCATGGTAGGTTGCGGTAGGTTAAGGTACTACTGGCGCTATCGAACGCGATCATGTGTTCGATTGAAGAATGCGGTAAACATAATAAACATTTAACATGTTAATATTATTATTATGTTAAATGTTTATTATGTTTACCGCATTCTTCAATCGAACACATGATCGCATTCGATAGCGCCAGTAGTACCTTAACCTACCGCGACCTACCATGACAAAAAACTGCTTGCAGTCGCCGAGTCGTAATTATCGTCGCATTGTCGCGTCGTCGCGTCGTGTAGTAACGTGTCCGCGCGTGTTTCTTTCATCGAGTGATTTTTAATCGCCAACAATTATTATTCGACAGTGATTAATAGTGATTAGTGATAGAGTCATTAGTAAATTTCTCGTCTCATCGAGTGAGTAAATAAATGTGATTACGTTAAAGTTTAATAAAAGAATACAGTTCATGAAAGAAGAAAAACTTTCAGTTAATAATTTAGTGTGGATTTCTTGTCTTTTGCAACGTGATATCTACGTTAAATTTGAGAACGTACGATCTATCAGAAAATTCATTTCTCCTTCAAGCAATTACAGCAATACATCAAAAGTCATCGAACAAGGTAATAATAACTATTTTTTGACGTTATGTGAAAACAGATCTCGGGAAGTCAGAGGGACAGTGTGTTAAAGGAAATTCGTGAAAAGAGAGGGGTTTTTAGTGGGTAGGGAGTACCGAGTTGGTAATTCGACTTGGTACTCGAGGTCCACATAACTCACTGGATCGACCGGTGGGTATGCATAAAATGCATTTTCCCCTCTCTCGTAAAAAAAAAAAAAAAATTTTACAGGTGAGTGAGCGAATGAGAGAGAGAGAGAGAGAGACAGACAGACAGACAGACAGAGAGAGAATGTATGTGTTCGCATGTGTGTCTGTATGTGTATAGCGATCAGCTGATCGCAGCAGGCGCCCCGCGTAAGCTCCCGCGTCTGACGGTGAATCGCGCCACCCTTGCCTGCCTCTTGTATTCGACCCATCATACGTTAACTACTTCCTTTAATAATTCAAAAACTAAGCTTCGGACGAAATTTTGCCGAAGGAAAAATCGTCTTAGAATTGATTCACGAATATGTAATTTCAGGGACACAGGGGTTATTTTGAATCACCCTGTATATATATATATATATATATATATATATATATGGAGAAAGAGAGACCACAAATCTTATTTACATTAAAGATGTATACATAACTTGTCTTGCATTCATATTTTTGCAGTCATATTGCCGGCACTTTGTGCATATAGCACGGAACAGAACCACAAATCGTGGACATAGCATGTTACCCTTTGAAAAGTTTCATGGACATGGCTATGTAGTTCAATGTCCACGTTTTGACATAGAGGCGCTTCCTTAGACCATATAGAAATGGACTGCGCATTGCCTTTGTTCTGGTTGTTGCCGAGTTGGGGGAAAGAGAAAGAGATATAAAACCTGTGTGTGTGACAAGGAAGAGACTAGGCCTTAAGACCCTCAGTTGCCAAATGCTGTGTTGTCACGTTGTGAATATACTCTGTTCGAAGTAACTCTGGACATTGTGTTGACATATAGTTATTATTACGTAGTGAAAATACACGTAGTGAAGATAAAACTGTAATTTGAAAAAGTGATTCGAGTAATATGACGAAGTATAAAACTCTCCATAACCTGTCATATTGTTATATATATACATTTACGATACGAGTTAGCGCGAATAGGGTATGTTTTATTGTATATATCACTTCGATTGCTGTCCTTGTCTATCAACTCGCCAGCAGTCCCCACCACTAACGCGCAGTCCATTTCTATATGGTCTAAGGGCGCTTCAAATACGGGTTCCACCTAAATCAGGGGCATGGCCGCTCTCAGGCTTCTCTCTGATGTAAGACATGGACACCGGAAATAAGTTTATATTATTTAATAAATAATAGCTCGAACGAATGCTCTTTAATTGCTCCGTCAGAATCAACAATTGCTCCCTTTTTAAAATTAATATTTTTTTTAATATTTACGAAAAACATAAAATTTATAATGTTCACTCAAAAATATATTTCTAATAGTTTTCGGTAATTATATCCAGTACAAAACGATTGCTTCTTATTGTTCCATCGTTACTTTAATGATTATTCCAATTTTTTATCGAAAATTAACAAATAAATCATTTTACAAGTGACGACGTCGCCAACTATCGGCCATCTATGGGAACTATATGTTCTAATAGTTTTTGGCCATTATATCCAATATAAAACGATTGCTCCTTAATTGCTTCGCATTGCTCCATCACTTTAATGATTATTGCATTTTTTAATCGAAATATAATAAATAAATCATTTTATAAAGTGACGTCGCTACCTAACGGCCGCCTATTGGAATTACATGGCTCAACGGATAATGGCGCGAACTTATTAAAATAAAAGAATAGTATTTTAAAGTTTATCTATTTGATCTGAAAAGAAATTTTTTGTTGTCTTTATAAATTATTATATTAATGAAAAGATTGTGGTTTTTTATATTTAACTTTTTATATTTAATTTGTTAATTTTTTAGAGTATCATATTTAGAAATTTATAATAAAAGAATCAATGATCTTTTATGTAAAGATTCATTAGATTTAGAAATACATAAAGACAATAATGATCAAATATTACACTGTAAAGAAGAAGTTGCTAACTGTACAGAGAAGACTTTATACATAATGAATGAAGTAACAAAAAAGTAACAAAAAAATAAATGAAACAAACATATGAATGTGTGAAGTAAAAAACCATACTATATTCAAAATTGTAAGAATGCCAATTTTCTTTTGTTATATTATATATTTATAAAATTATATTTTTTATATAAAATAATATAATTATAATTCATTTATTATATTATATATTTATAATTATATTTTATATATAAAATTTTTTAAATTATCAGATGCATATATTTATATATAATCCATGCATTAAAACAATCGTAACAAAAAATATATGATGAAACAACTGATTAATGCATAGATTAATACCACTATACCTTTTGTCAAATAAGTACCCGGAATTGTTCATTTAAAAAGCCCGCGTAAAAGGTACGAGAAAAATTTTTTTCTGTAAGATGGCAACACTGTACCTAATTGTTACGTAGAGTTTTAACGCAATTGGTCGAACAGTTTGTTTACAGCTGTTGGTTAGAGACTCTCTAATCAGAGTCTGGACATAAGTAGGTTAGGTTAGATTGTCCGACATTTTTCTTCAAAATCCTGAGAGAGAGAGAGAGAAATATGTGCTACTTCACTTTCTCTTAGTTAATGTCTCATAACCTCTTATTTATACTGCGCGTATGAGTGTAAAGTAATAAATAATGGTTGGATGTGCGGCAGAATTTTATTAATTAATTGTAAATATTACGATAGCAAATCGATGATGATGCATCATAGTTTAAAATAAAATAATGTATTACTTTTTACATGTATAATATAAATAATTAATATATACAATAAATATTTTTTATGATGTGTATATGTATATATATATGTTACTTATTTCCTATTTCTTATTATTTTTTTAACTATTAATTGATTACTTCAATTTAATTACTATCAAAGTTTATATTTTCAACTCACTCACTCTCTCACTCACTCACTCTCTCTCTCTCTCTCTCTCTCTCGTAATGTTTAAAAACATTTTTTTTATTCTGTTATTCAGATTGTTATTTTTTATATATTTATAAACTCAATCAAATTTTTTTCTATACCTTTTTATATGTAAGAGATTATTCTAAACAAACTGCAAAGTTAATAATATTAAAACAAATTAAATAAGAAAAATTAAAATTTCCATGTATTTTTTAAAATATTTAATAATTTATTATATTTGATAGCAATAGAAATTTCATAAAACTAGCGCGAATTGAAGAAAAATGGCGGACCAATCAGAGCTTGCTATCTTATGTCCAGACTCTGATTAGAGGGTCTCTACTGTTGGTTAGGTTAGTCGACTTCTAGTGTGCTCTGCGATTTTTAAAATGGATAAAAATATCGAACAAAGAGTTTACCTAAAGTTTTGTGTTGCCAACGGAATTTCTTGTGCTGAATCGTTGAAATGTTGGAGAAAGCCTACGGTGAGTCACCTCTATCGAAAACACAAGCATACGAGTGGTACAAAGCATTCAAAGAAGGCCGAGAAGTTGAAGACTTGCCTCGTTTCGGCCGACCATCAACGTCTTCGACTGAAGAAAACATCGATAAAGTGAAAGAAATTGTGATGAAAAATCGTCATTCAAGCTTAAGAGAGATAGCTCAAGATCTGAGCATATCTCACGAATCTGTTCGCACCATATTAGTTGACGTTTTAGGCATGAGAAGAGTCTCGGCACGGCTTGTTCCGAAGGAGCTGAATTTTCTTCAAAAAGAGCACCGCAAACAGGTTGCTGAAGACATGCTTGAACGAGCCAATTCGGATCCTACATTCATGAAACGCATCATAACGGGTGACGAGACATGGGTTTATGAGTTTGACATGCAAACCAGCCAGCAAGCGTCGGAATGGCGCTTTGATAAGGAGCCGAAACCGAAAAGACCACGTCAAAGTCGCTCGAAAATCAAAGTCTTGTTGACTGTTTTCTTTGACTATCGTGGTGTTGTCCACTCGGAATTCCTTCCGGAGGGTCAAACAGTCAATAAACAATATTATCTAGGCGTTATGAGAGGCGTTTGAGAGAGAATGTTCGCCGGAAAAGGCCTGATTTGTGGAAGAACAATTCGTGGATTTTGCACTACGATAATGCGCCGTCCCACACATCGATCCTTGTACGCGAATTTTTGGCCAAAAACTCTACGTATGTCATCGACCAAGCACAGATTCACCAGATATGGCCCCGTGTGACTTTTTTTTATTCCCCAAACTCAAATTACCACTTCGTGGAAGACGTTTTGAGTCGATTAAAGCAATAAAACAAAATTCGCAGAAGGAGCTGAAGACCATACCGGAAAGAGTCTATAACAAGTATTTCGACGATTGGATTATTCGTTGGCATAAGTGTATCACATCAAATGGGCCTATTTTGAAGGCGACAAAATAAATTTGGATTATTAAACCATATATTGTGTTTTATTGAACAATTCCGGGTACTTATTTGACAGAAGGTATATTGAGGTACAAATATGTTGAAATTATTCAACATCAATCGGGTGATATTAAGTCTAATTCGCTTCCTTTATTTCGAGCAATGACAAAAGAGGAAATAAATGAATTTAATAAGGAATTTGCAAATATTTTGTAATGTTTTATATGTATACAATTCAAAACTTTTGTATATATATATATATATATATATATATATATATATATAAACTTTATTCACTTCAACTTTACAGTCAAGAAGCGGGACTTGGTTTACAATGTTATCTTAGCCTCATTCATACATACATATTTTGTATCCACATTCACTCTCTATATCGTACACTTATACATCTATCCTATAGTCTAAATATCCTATCTAGTCACAGCCTGTATTCAGTCTTTTTCGACACAATCAAAAACAATAACATAAACATATACAAAAACTTTAACTTTAAAACTTTAAACATTTCCTCCTCCAAAATCTACCTAGCTCCCCTCTCCTATTTCCTTTCTCTCCTTCATTTTCATTGCCTTTTCATTCCAGAGTTTACACAATATATCCCTTTTAACATCATCTAAAGCCTCATTCCTTATTCTCTGTATCCTACTCTCCTCTGTCATTTCTAATTTGTCAAACCACCCTTTTGTCATTTCACACTCTCTAACAAAATGATTCAAATTATCCCTCCCCTTATCACAAAGTACACATTTCCTCTTCTTTTCTTCTAGCCAATATTTATTCTCCTCCTCCATATTTCCACATCTCATTCTTGCTAAAGCTATAATACCTTTATTTATATCCCATTTATCTACCGATTCTTTTTCCAAATATTTTGGTACTCTCCCTTTCGCAACTATCTCACTATAATCTTTATTGTATTTCGCTTCCCTAATTCTACCATCCTCTATTTGCCTCTGTACATCTCTTTCTCTTTCTGTAATAATCCTTTCAAAATTACCTTCCTCCTCTATATTATCATCTACTGCTAAAATACCCCAACCATTCCTATTATAATATCTTTCTCTCTCTTTACTATATTGATCTACCCAATTATTCCTTTTTTTCTCTTCCCAGCATATTCTTACCCACCTATCTTCTTCCATTCTTTTTATCTTTTCTTCATACCTTCTTACTCTTAGACCCCACTTTATTTTTAATTTATCGATCCCTAATTTCCTCATTACTATGTACCGAGGTGTGCAAAAATCTAATTTAAATAGCCATCTCACGTAATCCAGCATAATCTTTTCCAATTCCTTTTTCTCTTCCCAATCCCATATCTCTACCCCATATGCCATCACACTTTCTACTAAATAGCTAAACAGCCTCCATCTTCTACTAAAATCCTTTTTACAAATTCTCTCACTTAATCCCCAAACCTTATTCGCTGCTAATCTATTTTTCCTCGCTAATTCTTTGATATGCTCTTTATACCCCCCATTCCTACTAAATGTAAATCCTAGATACTTGAAGCTCTGTACCTCCTCTATCACCTCTTTGCCCCATTTCCATTTTTCCATCTTCTCTTTCTTTTTTCTATTGAATACTAAAATCTTTGTTTTTTCCGCATTAAGTTTTAAATCTCTATCTTTACAAAATCTCTTGAAAATAGCCATCATTTCTAATAACGCCTCCCTATTTTTTGCTAACAAAACCATGTCATCTGCATACGCAAGCGACCAGATTCTATTACTACCTAAAGTTACTCCCCCAATCCCTTTTCTTTTCATATACAAATCTACATCCGCAATATACAAGTTAAAGAGCAGTGGACTCAGCACACACCCCTGTCTTACGCCTTTCTTCACCTTGAATCTGCTTGACAATCCTTCCTTGGTTCTTACTGCCATCTCCATTGACTCATAAATTTTCTCCAACCTTCTTATTAATCCTTTTTCTATTTCCATCTCTCCTAAGCTCTCCCATAACTTTCTTCTGTTAACGTTGTCAAAAGCTGCCTTAAAATCCACAAACATAGCGTATACTTTTTTCTCCTTATTTCTTTCTTCCCTTTGAATTATGTGGTTTAGGATGAATATATTATCTATTGTTCCCCTTCCTTTCCGAAAACCTCCTTGGCTCTCCGGTAACAACTTTCTCCTCTCTATCTCTTCTTCCAATCTACTTCTTAAAATCTCTGCGTAAATTTTGTAGGCTGTACATAACAATGATATTCCTCTGTAATTCTCTGTCTTCTCATGGTCTCCTTTTTTGTAAATCGGCACCACCACACTTACATTCCAATCCTCCGGCATCTTTCTGCTCTTCCACACTTTCTTTATTACCTCTCGTATTCCATATTTCACAGAAGATCCTCCAAATTTCCATACTTCCTTTGGTAAATCATCAATTCCTGCCGCTTTTTTTAACTTTAGCCTTTTTATTGCATTGGATATTTCCTCTTCACCCAGTTCTTTTTCCTCTTCATCCTTATCTGAATCTTCCATCCTTCTTCTGTCAGTACTTCCCTCTTCTTTTGAATTTTCATCCTCCTCTTCTTCCGTGCCATCCAGTAATCCCATAAAATATCTCTTCCAGTCTTCCTTACCTATATTGTTATCAATCCATGTCTTCTTTCCTCTTTTCCTATTGATAAAATTCCATACCTCAGTCTCATTCTTCAATCTTCTTAACTCTTCTTCTTCTCCCTCTCTCTTCTTTTTTCTTTTCTCCTCCATCAATTCTCTTAACTTTTTCTTATCCTCTATGTACTTCTCTCTTCCTATCTTTCCTATCTTCCAGTTTTTTAGCGACCTATGAATCTTCCTCTTCATTTTTGTACACTCTTTGTCCCACCAATCCTTGTGACCTATCTCTTTTTTAACCACCTTCCTTTCCTTTTTTATTGTTACATCGTTAACCATATTTTTCAAACTTTGCCAAGCATCCTCTAATGACTGCTCTTCGATTTGACCGTCTTCCCATGTTATTATCTCTGTATTCTCCATGTACATCTGCCTTGTTTCTTCGTCCCATCTTATTACCATTTTTCTTCTTTCTTCTCCATCCTTTTTTTCTGCTGGCTCCTCTCCTCCATCTTCTTTCAGTTCCATGATCAAAGGCATGTGGTCTGAGTCCACTCTCTCTCCTATTTTAAAATTTCCTATCAACTCAATACAAGGCTCATTTACAATAACATAATCTATAACCGAGCTACCTCTTGGTCCTACATATGTAAACTCTCCTACCTCATCACCTCTATGAGTCCCATTTAAAATATAACAACCTAACTCTTCTATCAAATTTATCATTTTCCTACCTGTCGGTCCTAATATCTTATCCTTACTACATCTACCTTCTTCCCCTCTCTCTACCTCCTGCCCTCCGTATTCTCTAATTCTTATATTGAAATCCCCCTCAATTATTATATTCTTAACCTTCTCTTCTTCTGTTACTGTTTTTCTTATTACCTTTTCTATTCTCTCCCAATCCCCTATATTATATATCGATACCACAATAAATTCCTTTTCCTTTTTATCACTTAGAA
This sequence comes from Camponotus vicinus, assembly GCF_025532165.1. Classification (NCBI taxonomy): domain Eukaryota; kingdom Metazoa; phylum Arthropoda; class Insecta; order Hymenoptera; family Formicidae; genus Camponotus; species Camponotus vicinus. The sequence goes on from NW_028141949.1 coordinate 7,959,734, forward strand.
TCCTAGATATTACAATTCCTTCCTCTATTTCTTTCCCTATTACACTACCCTTCTCTCCCCATCCTAATCTTTTACCTATAATCATACCTCCTTTTGCCCTTCCTTTCTTTTTTTCTTTTCTCGCAAAGCTACATTTCCATTCATGACCATGTAATCTACGTACCAGGTAATCTATTCTTAATCCTATTCCAATCTTTTTCCTCTACCCAAGTTTCACATAGACTTATAAAATCAAACCCTTCTATAAATTTTCAACATTCTTTATCCTTATTTATCCTTGCTATGTTCCAGAATAATACTTTCCTTCTACTTTCCTTTTCCTCATCCCTACTGCACGCTCCCTTATCCCCTTCTTGACTTAAACAAAACCCCTCCTATCCTCAACTTTTTCCTCATTCCTCTTCTCTTCTTCCCCCTTTTTCCTATTTACCTCCATTTCTCTTTCTAAATCTTCCTATTTCCTCCACACACCTCCTATTCTCACTCTCGCAAAACCTATTTTTACTTCCTTACCTTTCTCTCTCTCTTCTTTTGCCCACTTATTTATTTTCTCCTGTGTCTTTCTTTCTTGCCACGTTAAATCATTTTCAATAAAAATCCTACCTCCTTTCAATTTACTTTTGCTCTCCATTACCTTTCTTTTCATTTGCCCATCTTTTAATTTTGCAATCAATACCTTACCACTTTTCCTGCAACTTACTATTTCCACCTCAATTTCCATCTTTTCTTTTATAAATTCACTTACCCATTTTTTCAGATCTTTCTCCTCTATGTCTACTCCTTTTATAACTATATTGTCTTTCCTTTCTTCTTTCTCTTTATCATCTACCATTCTTCTAACTTTATCTATTTCCCTATCACTTAAACCTACGCTATCTAATGTATTACCACTTTTCCCTGACATACTTCCATAACTCCTATAACTTCTGAAACTTCTGTAACTCTTGCCCTCGCTTACATTACTTCTAACCTCACTATCCTCTACACTCTCCTCCCTCTCTCTCCATCTATCCTCCATCTCATTCCTTCTCTTTTCCTCTTCTTTTTGACATTCTATATATTCTTCTATTTTAATTATCCTTTCCTCTAACGTCCTAAACTTTTCCTTCCATACCTTTTTTAGAATCTCTATTTCCTTCCTAATCTCTGCTCTAAATTCTAACAACTCTTGCCTAAATTTTTCTAGACTCTCCTGACTAAATTTAACTCTTTTTTCCTTATCTACCTCCTCTAATTTCAATTTCGTTTGTCTACTCTCTTTCCCTTTCATTATTCCTTTATATCCCTCCTTTTTCTCTTTCTCTCTCTTGTCTGCCATAACCTAACTATCTCCTGACTTACCTTACACCTTTCCCTGTCTTTCCTACTTATTCCCTTCTCCTGCCTCCAATGCTATCAGTTCACAACTCCTCTTACCTTCTTATTCTTCACTAACTAAGTCTGTATCGCAATTCTTTATCGCTAAATTTTAATATCTATTACGCTTATTCGTCTCACACAACCACACGCTCACACGCCCTCTAACCAAGTCCTTTCAAAACTTTTGTATATTTTCTGGTAGTTTGTTTAATTTTTTATTTATTACATTGAATTTGTTGAATTTATGTCATTTAAAGTCAAAATTGAAAGAATGTGAATGACTTTTGTAATTTACTGTACACATTATAAATACCAATCATAACTTTTAAACTGATGATGTGTAGAATTTCTTTGATCTGGCTTCTGAATTACCTTCAAAAATGCTGAATAAAATAATGAATTTTTTGCATATAAAGAAATGCAAATGCATATAATGAAAATATTTCACAATGTATTTATACTGAAAAAATTAGCAAATTTTATGTCATTCGCGAATACTAATATATTTATTTTATTCAAATTTATGTAGATAATTTTTAAATAGTAAATATATTACTATTTAAAAATTATCTACATAAATTTGAATAAGATAAATATATTAATATTCGCGAATGACATGAAACTTGCTAATTTTTTCAATTTTTTAAAATGATTTATTTTTAATGATTTTTAATGATTTTTAATAATTTTTTTTAATGATTTATTTTTTCGCAAGAATTATTGTTTGATATAACAAAAGTTTGTGATATCTCCATGTTTATCTATCGCCTATATTCAAACAGTTAAAAACTCACTATCGAACCAATTAAACAGGAATTGAAATGAATATAAATTTTGAGACAAGCATCTGTTCGTACCACAATTTCGCATAAAATGCTTATAAGTACAACTATAGCAACGATAGCATTATTGAAAATGATACGAAAAGAAAGTAAAGCATTTAGTGTGAATAGAAATTTATAAAAACTATTTAAAAAGAATCTTGTTATATTATATGCATACAATATAAGATCTAAATAATTGTATTTACATATAATTATCTTATTAGAATTTTATGTTAATATTTTATGTTAATATCTAATTATCCCAGTCAGCAAAATCTGTTCAAACAGATTTTGTCAATTTCTGCTACAAATTTTTGTCGACAGTAAGATTGCAGATTGTATAAAAAATTTGTTATATCAAATAATGATAACAGAATGTCAGCAGAAATGTTACAAAACCTGCTGACATAATTTGATAGCAGAAACTGAACAGGATTTGTTTAAAATTATCATAGCAGATTGGTGGCAGAAACCGAGCAGGATCTGCGCAATGAAATTTGATATCAAATTCTCGGCAGATATCGAGTAGAGCCTGCTGATATAACTGACGGCAGATTGATGGCAGAAATTGAACAGGATCTGTGCGACGCAATTTGACAACAGATTGTCGGTAGAAACCAAGCAGGATCTGCGCAATGAAATTTGATGTCAAATTATCGGCAGAAATCGAGTAAAGCCTGCAGATATAACTGACGGCAAATTGATAGCAGAAATTTAACAGGATCTGTGAGGCGCAATTTGATAGCAAATTGATAACAAAAATCGAGCAGGATCTGCGCACACAATCTCTGATAGCAGATTGACGGCAGAAACGGAACAGAGTTTGCATGATTCGATAGTTCCTTCACTTACCGCTACGTGAGCTGTACTTTCTCGTAATCTAATTTCTGTCAGAAATATATATAAAGTCGCGAATATGAATAAAAGACTAAAAATATAGTAATTATCATTTTAATTTCTATCACTTTAATTTCTGATATCTGATACAAGCAGATGAGATTCAGAATATTAAACTGATTGGAATCAATATGATAAATGGTAAATTATTCATGTACTGCCTATTTGAGGCATAAAGCAAGAATTTAATTCTAAATAAATTACATCTCCAGTTTTACAAGTTACATTTACTTTTATCATTTACTTTATTATTAATTTAATTTAATGTAATTAGTCCTTCGCTATATGAGATATAACTACGATATAACATATATTACATTAACATATATTACGATATAACATATGACATATATGTCATTTTAGAAGAAAATTGTAATTAACTTGCCGATAATATTTTTATTTAGCACTTGTAATAATCAAGTTTGTTGCATTTATATAATATTAATAAAAGTAAGCGCAAATCTTGTGCAGTTTCTGCTGTCAATTTGCCATCAGGTTGCATGCACAGATTCTGCTCGGTTTCTGCTGGCAATCTAACATCAAATTGCATCGCGCAGATCCTGCTCGGTTTCTGCCGACAGTTTGTTGACAGGTTATGTTTTACAGACTCTGTCACCAAAACAAAAGCTTAATGCGGACACAGATGGCTATGGTTCTGGTGTGGGATTCTGATCGAATTTGCTGCCAATCTGCTGCCAACCTGCTAACATTTTGCTTACTGGGATATTGTTGTCAATATCTGCTTCAATTATGTCTTCTACCAATTACAATTATTTATTTTTTTTACATTTCGCCTTTTTATTTATTCGTATAATATGATTATTATATTTATTTCATTCTGAGAAAATGTCATGCATTTGATCAAATGTGTTTAGTTGATTATCATGTCGTTATTTAGAATATTCAGTATTTAAGTCAAATATTTAAATACTTCAACTAGATGGTTCAGAAAGATGAACTAAATAAAATCAAGTTTAACGATTTTTCTTCTCGATGCATATATTTTGCATATACAGGATGATTCTGAACAAACATTTGTCTTTAAAATATCAAATTCTTGAATGAATTCTAAGTCGATTTTTCCTCTTGCAAAATTTTGCCCGGAGCTTAGTTTTTAAACTATAAAGGAAAATAGTTAACTAATTACGGAACGAGTACAAGAGGTAGGCAGGGACGGCGCGATATAGGCGATTACGTGGGGCGCTCGCCGCGATCAGCTGATTGTTATACGCGAGTGTAACAATCAGTGTGTGTGTATGTGTATGTGTGTGCGTGCACATTCTCACACACACACTGATTACTACACTCATCGCGTATAGCAATCAGCTGATCGCGGCGAGCGCCCCACGTAATCGCCTATATCGCGCCGTCCCTGTCTACCTCTCATACTCGTTCCGTGATTAGTTAACTATTTTCCTTTATAGTTTAAAAACTAAGCTCCGGGCAAAATTTTGCAAAAGGAAAAATCGTCTTAAAACTCATTCAAGAATTTGATATTTTAAAGACAAATGTTTGTTCAGAATCACTCTGTATATCAAAAGACATTTAGAAACGTTATTTCAAGTTTTTTATTTTTATTTTAAAGTTGATATTCATAACAATATAATGTTTAACAATGTAACTACATTTAAATTTCAACTGAAGAAGTATCGAGATGATTGAACTTTATTGTCAAAATCAACTTTTGTTAACTTCTTAAAATTCTCCAGTGAAAGATCATCGTCTCTTTGTTTTACAAGCCTAAATTTTAATTAAGTAATATGTTAATGAGTAGTATTTCATTTTCTCTTAGTTTTTTACAATTTTTGCATGTGTATCTTGATTTTTAATCTTTAAATTTTTTTCGTAACTCGCAACTTATCTCTGGTCGCTTGTAAAGTACTTTTCATATCGGTTTCAAAGGAACTGGGAAATTTTCGAGAATAAGCTCACGGTGAAGCGCAATGAATTGCTCTCGACATATCTAAAGAAAATGGAATGTATTTTAAAAAAAAAATCACAATAAAACCTATATACCTCCATAATGTTGCTTACTCTGTTCATAATATCTATGATGCCATGCATGCGTCCAGGAACAATCATGTATTGATATAAACATAATCCCCACTTGTTCGCTCGTCAGCATCATATAACTAGAATCCAAAGAATGGATGAATTTCGACATTCTTTTGCTTCAGAGTATCCGGCTTCTTACAAATGGCGTATATTTGTATTATGTATGTAAATTTGATGAAAACGAACAAGAATAAATACATAAGAAATAATTTCAAAGAAAGTTCTTGCGATTAGATAGTATAATTTTGAGGAATTAGATTTGAAATTTTTATCTTGTAAACTGGCATTTTTCATAAAATTATTATACAAGTAATTTCATAACTTTTAATCAAAGCAGCTTTTTATTCTTTTAGTGTAATGAAAGAGATATAGATAAGATTACATTACAGTTGATAAGTCATATTAAAAGGAAAAACAAGTAACACTATTATGCAATAACTAAATTATTTTCAATGATGTTACCAGTTAGTAGTAAATGATCAGTCAAAGATGTTACTAGTGTAAACGTACGAAATGAAAATTTTTTCCTTTTTTTCAACTCTACCCATAAACAAAAATTAACGAGGATAAATAAGTTTATTTTGATTAAGCAACTTGATACGCTTGAAATACGGTTGCAAGACCGGAAGACCTAACGGCGTCACCTATTGCACATACTGATTACATCTAGTTGAGATGACGCGGACGCAGTCCGTAAACCAATCCTGAATCTCTTTTACACTCGTGAACATATTTCGAATATAGACTGCCGCTCCAAGTATAATCCTGATTGAACTTTTTCAAGTCGTTCAATTGCTGGGCAATCTGAAGTCTACCGTCAAACTTTGTAACACCGTACACCATGGTAATCACTGTCTGCTTGATGACCTTTTTCGTGACGTGTGTATCCTTCCAAGGCTTTAGCTACTTTATCGCCGGCCTCCGCGTCAATCTTTCTGTACTCAACTATATTAGTTATATACATCCTGCGGCATATATATGACGGATATAAATTTACGCTTTCCGCTCCGATCTGTCCCGAGAGCGACGTAATGTTGCAACCCGTTGCAACTGCCGTTTTGATAAATCGATAATCTGCAGATGTACTTTTCCACGTTTGGAGACTGCAGGGCATTGTCTATTTCTTTACATACCGCCAGAGTCTGCCACGGTTCGTCGGACTTAGTCCACTACATTTCTTCCATCAAGGGATTTCTCGCGTTATCTACAATCAAGTCAATATTTCGTTTGCGAATTTTCTGTTCGACTATCGATTTCCTTTTCTTCATACCGGTCAAATTTATCACGTGAATTTTCAACCAGTCCAGATCCTTTGGACCTAAAGGTCTTTCCCGAGCGAACATGAGAATCGAGCGGTTCAAGTTTGAGGCGAGATGAGTCAGATGAGGTGGCACCGGTCTCTAAGCTTTGCCTCTAAAATCTAAATTGTGCGGCAACCAGAATACCTTATCTGTAAAATGATTAGCGAGGTATAATTTATAGAGACAATTGCACCAAAGCGAGTACATTTCATTCTTCTTGCGCTTGAGTTGAAACACCAATTTCATTATCTTACTTTTATCTATGTCACTTGACGAGATTAATTCGGACAAAGACGATAGCGACAAGGGTGAGGTACGTCCAGTTTTTGCGAACCTCCTTTTCGAATCTAAATTGGAATATCCAACACGGGCACGTTGATTCTCCATGGAATAGAATCTAGTTGATTCAAACACTCGAACGCAGGATATAATTGTTTCATCGGTGTATTTCTTAACAAGAGTGTCGGTGTCATATACGGATTACGAATGAAGCTTGTCTTGGAACATAGATAGTTACCGGTATCTATATGAATCCAGGGACGCGGTGGCGAGAAAAGAACATCAGCAAAAGAATCGGTTTAAAAGTCAACGTTTTTAGAATCTTTGTACAATCTGTATAAATAAGAATGTGGTTTGATCGCCTCTGTTAAGAAATGATTTCTGAGTCTGTTTTTTGAAGAGTACGTAAAATACAGGTATTTGCCGCTCGGATTCAAGTTTGGGTACATGAAAAATTTTCACATCGTTCAGGATGATTTTATACAGATTTTATACAGAAATCGCCAATATTCAGCAGAACATTACGACCATTCTGACACAATCATTTCGGAACAAATACCGGATTGTTTAGCTTCCTGAGCGAGTTGCTGCCATTTAACACGCCCGTTACTGTTGTCAACGGACTTTTCCCGCATGTACCATTGCAAATATTTTTTGTAAATTTGAAGTTTTCCAGTTTTCCACGATACCGGCTTTTATCTTTCGCTGAAACTAAAACATAAAGTTTATAAACTAAAACATAAAGATAAGCTTGATTAACAATACTATATTTAAGAATATTCTTTTTTTGCACACAATTAAGATAAAATATATTAGAATATAACGAAATAAAAAAAATATAGAAAATGTGCAATAACTATAAGTAACATAAAGAAGATAAAACAAACAATTTTGATATGTGCATTATATACCTGATATTTTTTATAAATGTATTTCTTAGTGTTATATACATATAAGTTCGTCATAGAAGTGCTGTACGCGGAGAATCTGGCCAATTGGTTAATTTCGCATAGAATCGCATTAATGCTTCCTTCGGCAGTACTTGCAAAAACGAAGGCAATGCTTTAAAATCGGGTTTCAACATCAGTCTCTTTTGTTTCTGATAAACCAAGTTTCTCTCGAAAGCATGCGTCACGACTGATTTCCAAGATTTTTCCCATACTGCAATTCGTTCGATCTAAGTAAAAATACACCACAATTAACTAATTATTTTCATATTTTTATAAAAAATTATTTGAATGTATATGATTTTTCTCACAATTTCTCTCCAAATAATTAATCTTATGCATAAAAACATGTAAAATCATTTATTAATTACAAAACTAAGAGAAGAGAACATTAAACACAAACAGAATTAATTTAAGAATATTGAAAATAAATAAGCATAATAGAGATAACTAATAGAGATATAACACTGTTTTAAAAAAATTAATTACATGAATAATCTGAAGAAAAATTAAAATTTCTAAAATAAATACTTGGCTCTTATCTTTGTCTTCATTTTTATCAATCTGCAACGTATCCAAGAAAGAGGAATCCTTAATTAACATAGTATTAATTAACATAGTAAAGTAGTATCACTCATGGCATATTTCTTTTAGATCCTCCACAACAGTAGATTTGTCTTTTAAATACTTATCAGATTTCTTAAGTATATACATTACAGTGTACATTTTTTGTCTGTCTTGTCTTTCTGAAATTGACATATCTATTCGATACTTGTGTGTATGAGAGAATGGAATTTAAATATATAATAAATAGAACTTAACTATAATTTATACTTTGGGTAAACTTGGTGCTGTTTGGGTGTGTACACATTTCTCTTAACATAAACTAAAAATGTAATTTCTAAGTATTATTTAAATAATTAATTCTTACCTACCCACATGAAAAAAATTTATCTAATAGATATCTAATAAATGTCTAAATGTCTATATGAAGTCCATATCCTCTATAGATAACTAGTAGATATATATAACATCCACATATCTATATCCACTAAGTAGCTACCAGAAATATCCACTGGATGTACACATGTTATCCACATATCTACATTCACACACAAAAAATACGGGCCACTAAATTTTAGCACAATTTTTTAACATCTTTCAATAACAATAAATCAGCGAAAAATCATCGTATTAAGATGAAACAAAACTCAAATTAAAGCCTGAACATTTCTTTTAAATAGTAAAAACACAAATTTGAGTTACAAAAAATATTTTACAAAAAATATTTTAAAATAACGGGCGTTGAAGATAGACTTTGAGGAATGAGAAACAAATTTTTTTTTTAACTGATACAAAAATTTTACAAAAATTTTTGTTTCCTGGTACAAAAATGTATAGGTTTTTAAGCTTATTTTCCTAATAAATTCATATTTTAATCAATTTTCTATGTTCTTTTTTGATAAAGTTATATCGTTTTGAGGAAAGATTTGAATCTGACCATCTATCTCTATGAAGCATCTTGCATCAAGTTACATTTTAATTTCTTTTTTTGAAAAAGAAATTAACCATGATAATTTGTTTTTTCCATGATAATTTGTTTCTGAATTGCAGATTTTACAAGGATAGTTTCATTTTGTAACATTTTCTTCAAAACGGTGTAACTTTATTATAAAAGGTAGAAAATTTATTAAAATATAGATTTGTTAAGAAATAAATAAGCTTAAAAACATTTTTGTATCAGGGAGCCGATTTTCCTGAGCAATGCAGCGGTTTAAAAAAAATTTGTTTCCTATTTCTTAAAGTCTATCTTCAGCATTTCTCATTTTGTAAAACATTTTTTGTAACTCAAATTTGGTTTTTTAAATTTTTAAGAGGATTGTTTAATTTGAGCTTTATTTCATATTAATACAGTAATTTTTTGCTGATTTGTTGCCATTAAAAGATGTTCAAATATTTTGCTAAAATTTAGTAGTTCGTTTTTTTGAGTGTGAAGCCACCAAGTAGCTACCAAAGATATCCAATGGATATTCATATATTTCCATGAGTTTCACGCCTTGCCGCTAGGTGGTGAAAAGGAAAATACCTAACCCGAAAATGGGATCCATCTAAGACAGTATATAAGGCCACGGCACTGGTCCTGCGTCCTGCGAGTCATGGCTTATCGGTCAAAGATCGCATTAGTTCGAAGACTGTTATAGGCGTATCTTCTTTTGTGAGAGGAGCCCCAGAGCTCCAAAAATTAACCGCAGACGGTTAATTTTTTTTTATGGCGAGTCGCCAGCTCGAGATTTCGAGGATCACATAGCTATTGTATTCAGAGAGATAGGTAAGATACAATAGACCTCTCAGGAGAGAAGCTAATCTATCCGTCTTCCTCTGTAAACCGAAGATAACCGAAAGTGGCCGAACGTCGAGCGTACACGGATGAGAGCTCATGCCTTAATGTGCGAAAGTGGTGGGGATACAAATCGTGCCGCCGCTGGACGCAGCGTATGCAATCTGGTAGCCTTGCTGGCGAGTTGGCGATGCAACATGTGTGACGTTTATTATCACATAATCTTTCCCTATAATCTTTCCCTATTAATTCTTTTTTTTTTAAACTTTATATATTGTATAAAAGAATGTATAACATTAATAAATAATAATTAATAAATAAATTTTTACATAAAAAGATAAATGTTATATTACAAAAATAGAGGTATAAAAGTGAAATATACAGGGTATCCCAGACCACCCGTACACCCCTTTTAAAATGAAAATAAATGGCTTTTATTAAAAATCGTGAACAATTTTTAAGTAAATCGGATACGCTCTATCAAATGGTGATATTTTCAACTTTTTATTTCGACCGAAAACACGTCATCCGGATCGGAAGTTGAATTTTTTTAGGGGAACATGGTACTTTTTATTACAGATTCGAATTGTACGTGAAAAAATAAGAAACTTTTGTATCAAACGTTTTTTCTGAAAGTGCCTCTGTCAATCTTAAAATTGACCTTGAAAGTAACTGTAAGACTGAAACTGTAAAGCGCAGTCTACATCTATCGTAACATTTCATCGTAAGCGATCGTAATCGTAAAAAAAAAGTTGTCGTAAGCATTGTCTGTCTACATAAAATCGTAAGAATGTAACAGATAACCATTTTATATCATGAATAGGAATAAATTAATTATTATATGTGCTGCAGTATTAATAATACAATTATGTTTATTAATACAAATTCGACAAAAACGAAAACGAAGATGGTGGATTCGGCCCATTAATCGACCTCGCAATATTCGTGGATTCCATCTAACCTCGCAATCATCGTCGCAATCATCGTCGCAATCATCGTCGCAATCGTAAGAGTTCAAGTTGAGTCAACTCTTACGATAAGCTTACGACAACTGTTACGACGAGCGTTACGATCGCCGTAAGAAGCTTACGATAGACATTACGATAGATGTAGATGGGCCTTAAGATTGACAGAGGCACTTTCAGAAAAAACGTTTGATACAAAAGTTTCTTATTTTTTCATGTACAATTCGAATCTGTAATAAAAAGTACCATGTTCCCCTAAAAAAATTCAACTTCCGATTCAGATGGCGTATTTCCGGTCGGAATCAAAAGTTGAAAATATCACCATTTGATAGAGCGTACCCGATTTACTTAAAAATTGTTCGCGATTTTTGATAAAAGCCATTTATTTTCATTTTAAAAGGGATGTACAGGTGGTCTAGGACACCCTGTATATTCAAATATATATTCAAAATATTATATGTGTTTGACATTGTTTTTTCTCGACTCATGTCGACTGTTATCGACTAATTGTTGATTATTGTTGACTGTGCTCGTCTTGCGAATACGTTCGTGACCCAGTCAAAAGATAGTTTAAAGCAATTGACAAAAGATTGGTGATATTACTTGTGCCGACGAGTTAAGAGTAAATTAAGTTAAGAATAGATAATCAAAATGTGTGATCAATTAACTAAAAAACGTAAGCGAAATTTTTTAGAAGCTTGGCTTAGTGATGATCGATATAAATCTTGGATACGCAAAGTACCATCCGACGATAGTCTTTATTATTGTAGTATATGCAATAATAATTATTCGTGCAATTCAACACTATCAAGACATGCGGATTCTGCGTGTCACAAAAATAATATGAAGGTAAATACGCTAACTGATAATAATAATGTTGATTCGCCAATAAAAAAATTGCGTAAATCAAAATTTCGACAAAAATGGTTAGAAATTCAGCAATTTAAATGTTAGTTACGTAAAGTGCCACATGATGCAAGCTTATTTTTTGTTCGATTTGTGATAAATCTATCGCTGGCGATTTATCGCAAATCTATCGTCACGCAGAATCTAATGTTCATATAAATAAAGAAAAAAATTATATTGAAACAAGAGTTTCGAATGAGGATTCGAATATACAAATTAATGAATCACTTTTATCTTTTAATGAGCGTAAGAAATCAGCGGAAATCAGATATGCCGCATTAATTGCTGAGAAAAATATTCCCTATCAAACGGCAAAAGAAATTCTTAATTTTTTCCAACATATAGGAAAAGATCCTAATGTGTTGAATAGTATGAGTATGGGCCGAACAAAATGTACAAATATTATTACAAACGTTGTATGCCCGGTTGAAGCAATGAAAGAGAAGAAAAATGAAAATATTATAATTATTAAACCTAAGATGCAACAGGAAAGTGAAGCTACAAAAAAAATGATAAAAGAAAAAGTAGATATCAAGAACATGGCTGTGGGAATAACAAAGTTAAGAAAAGGAAGCAAAGGAACAGTTATTCTGGGTTGTGAGACAGAAGAGGAGATGGAAAAATTAAAGACTACGGTACAAGCCAAGTTGGGTGAGAATTTCAAGGTTACGGAGTCACCGCAAATAAAACCGAAGATAAAGATTGTCAATATTAGTGAAGAGGAAATAAATTGAATAATGATAATTTAATAGATACAATTAAAAAGCAAAATAAAATGGCGGCGAATGAAGGATTTCAAATGAGAATTGTGAAGAGAATAATTAAAGAGAAGAAAAATGATGATAGTAAATCCCGAAAAAGAGGAAAGGAAGGAGGTTCTGTAATAATTGAAACAGATAAAAAAACATATGAATTAATATTGAGTAAAGGAAAACTAAGTAGGATGGAATAAGTGCCCTGTGTTTAATCATATTAGTGTTAAAAGATGTTTTAAATGCTGGGGTTATTTTCATATTGCGAAAAATTGTACTCGAGATGAAACTTGATGTAGTATAAAAATGTTTGCGGATGATACATTAATATATGTAGCTGGTGAAAGTAGTGAGCAGTTAGAGTCAGAAATGAATATGGCATTTAATATGGTAGAAAAATGGATGAATATAAATAAGTTGAAAATGAATGCAGGAAAAACGAAATATATGATAGTTAGGAGTGTAAGAAAGGAACTGAAAGGAAATATTGTATTGAATTGCTTGGACGGAACTGAGATAGAACGAGTAGAGATAATGAAATACCTAGGAATAATTATTGATGATAAACTTCGATTTAAAGATCATTGTGACCATATGTTAAAAAAAATAGGAAAGAAGACGAGTTTTTTAAATAGAATAGGAAATTGTATATCGGCATATACTAGATGTATTGTATATAAGGCAATCACATAGCATCTCACTTCGAATATTGTGCAACGTTGTTAATGGATATGGGAGAAACACAGCTGGATAAATTGCAAGTAGCGCAAAATCGGGCAATGAGGGTTATATTACAGTGTGATAGGTATACCAAAGTGAAACATATACTGCAAGCGTTGCAGTTCATGTCCGTAAGACAGAGGTTATATTATAATGTATGTTTATTTATTTTTAAGATTGTAAGGAATTTGCTGACAGAGCAGCTACGAAATAGACTAGAAATAGTAGGAAATGTAAGTGAAAGACAGGCCGGAGATATTGCAAACGCGACAGGCCGGAGATATTGCAATACAATTTCGCGGAACAAGAAGTGCGCAAAAGAGTATGTTTTATGAAGGAGTGAAATTATATAATGATTTACCAGCCGAAATGAAACATTGTGATAGGATCAAACCATTTAAGCGAATGTTAAAGGAATATATATTATTTAATATTATTTAATGTAATTTAAAATTGTATACTGTAGCCGCGCCTTCGATATTTTAACACGACCGCATTAAAGATAATTTTTATTATTTTTTTTTGTTCGCCGATATGGAGAGGAGACAATTCACTTGAAGTCAAGTGTCTGAGCTATATGATGATTTATTAAGATCAAAAGACTTTCAGATGTGTCGTGGTCTAAAGCTAATCGCACAGTGAGTTCGGAGAGCGGGAATTACAAGCCCGGTAGGTTCGCGATCTAACACAATCAAAACAGAAATCGATCGTTCGATTTCTATAACCAATAGCGGGACGACAACGGATCGTTCGAGACGAAGACGACCGTTGGGCCCACCAAAAAAACCAAACACAGAACGAACGCCTCGCTCTTGGAACATTCGAGAAGCGTACTCATAACAACTTAACAATAAGGCTGCTTTCTCGAAAATCCCGCTCGCCTCGTATAACGGGTAGTTTATGAAATAAGTCGCTCACTCCTGGTCGCTTAATTGGTATTAGCCTCGGTGATCTGAAGTCTGATGGCTCGACCAAGTTGATAGTTTAATTAAAATTAGTATGTAGGGGGACAATGCTACATTAATCTCGATATTTGACCACATACAAGAGCTTCCTTTTACATTCAAGGGACTATCTGTATGGAGGCACGCAGTTATGTAAAGTACAAACAATAAATGACAACGCTACTCAACCAGTCGCGATAGCCAGATTCAACGAAATTTGATTAATTAGTTCGACAAAGGCTATGTCTCGCAACCGATCGATCGAACGTTATTTTTATTAATACGTTGATTACATAGGTACGCCATGATACGTAACTAAATATATACAATTAGGCGGTATACGCAAGCTCGAGTCGAGCTGGACGCTTGAAACGAGCAGTACATTTATTCATGAAACGATACAAATCAATTAATAGCTTAAAATAAGCGAATTTTAAGAGTCAGTGTCACAGGGGATCGGCAGCCGACAAATCTGCGTAATTGGTCGCTTTAACGTCGTCTTGGCGGTACGTATTGTCACTACACGGACGAGTAGCCATTTTGAAGGCGGGAGTAAGTTATTTTTCAATAAAACAAGCTCGTTTATTTTTATCTCCGGTTGATTTTTCTGCCATTTACTTCGTTGCTGTAATGTATGCAGGTAGTCAGACGACCAAGATCGCCAGATATGTTCGAGCATTGCGCGCACTTGCTGCCATCGAGACAGGCGGTTCGGATTGATTTCGAGAGTCGATTCCTCTGGTTGGTTTATTAACGGACGACCAATTAAAAAATAACCCGGAGTCAAAACGGAAAAGTCGTTTGGATCGTCGTGAAGCGCTGAAATCGGTCGCGAATTCAATCAAGCCTCGATTTGACACAGCAGCGTAGCAAACTCGATCTGCGATAACGTGCGAGAGCCCACGACTCTTTTAAGGTGATGCTTGAAAGCTTTTACACCGGCTTCCCAAAGTCCGCCGAAGTGCGGAGCGGCGGGAGGTATAAAATGCCATTTCACATTGTCATTGGCGATCGCGTTTTGCATCTGCGGGTCGGCAACGAGTCGTTTAAAGACCGCATTTAATTCTCGATCCGCGCCTTGAAAATTTGTGCCGTTGTCACTGTATACATCGGACGGAAGACCGCGGCGACTAGCGAATCTCCTAAACGCGGCGAGAAAACCGGAAGTAGCATAATCGTCTACATATTCTAAATGTACGGCCCTCGTCGCGAGACAGATAAATATGACAACATAATATTTTCTCGATTTTTGTCGTCGTCCAACGAACGGAGTAATATTCATTGGCCCGGCGTAGTCGACGCCGGTGTGCGTAAACGGAGCGGAAGGCGTGACGCGAGGACAAGGGAGATCAGCTGTTGTGATGGCCGCGCGCGCTCGCGGGCACATTTCACACAATTTTGTATATAATATTTGACACGAGTGCGCGCAGAAATTATCCAAAATTTTTGGCGCAAATTACGCAGCGTCAATTGAGTGCCACCATGAAGAGTAGCTTTATGAGCCTGCGCGATCAATAAATCCGAAATTCGGTGTTTCGGTAGAATTATCGGATGCCGTTCATCAAAACTGAGAGGCGAATTATCGATCCGCCCGCCAAGGCGGATTAATTGATCTTCCCCGAGGAAAGGGTGAAGCGGTAGCAAGGAGCTAGATTTTGAAATAGCCGTGTGATTTTTTAATGCTTGCAGTTCCGATGCAAAATAAATTTTCTGAACGTAGCTAAGCCAGAACAAGGAAGCTTCCTTTAATTCGGCAGCCGACAGGCGTGTCGTACGCGCCGTGGATCCGGCAGCGCGGCATTTTACGTTATTAATAAATTGTTTCACGCGCGCGGTGATTCTAATTAGTTTCGTCCAACTTGAGATGTCGTTCGGTAATTCCCACTTTGGATTACGTTGAGTATGACAAACAGCTATCGCCCGGGATTCAGACTCGATAGTCTCGCGGTTTGAATTGCGTTGCTGAACAGGTTTATTGTGGATCGGCCACGCGGGAGAGGGCCTACTTAGCCAGGCAGGGCCGGACCACCAAAGCGTAAAGTCGCGGAACTCTGCGGGCGACAAGCCTCGAGACGCGCAATCTGCGGGATTTTCGTTAGATGGAAGGTGATTCCATCTAATGGACGGCACTCTTGTCTGTACTTCCGATACGCGGTTCGCGACGTATGTTTTCCATCTAGAGGGATGTCCTCGTAACCAGGCGAGCGCGACAGAAGAGTCGGTCCATCCGTACGTCGGGACTGGTTGCATATTCAGAGTTTTTTGTACGAATTCAAGTAGTCGAGTCAGTAAAACAATCGCAGTTCAAACAATTTAATTCCAAACGAGGTATGCTAATCGTCTTGATAGGAGCGACTTTCGACTTTGCCGTTAATAAGACGACGGAAAATTCACTGAGCGAGTGAAGTATGCGCAAATATACGACAGCGGCGTACGCGCGGTTAGATGCGTCCGCGAAGCCATGCAATTCGACCGCTAAATTTTTTGGATGCGCTCCCGTCCATCGCGGAATGCGAATTTCTTTTAATTTTAGAAAGGCCGAGCAATATCTTCTCCACGATTCGAGTAATTCGGCTGCGATCGGAGTGTCCCAATCGGATTTCCGTATCCACAATTCCTGTATCATTATTTTCGAGGTAATGATGACGGGAGATGCCCACCCTAAGGGATCAAAGAATTTCGCTATAAATGATAGTATTGAGCGTTTCGTATTTACGCCGTCGGGTATCGACGCGAGTTGAAAACGGAAAGTATCCTCCCGCGGTACCCACGTAAGTCCAAGTACTTTCAACTTATCGTCTTTATCGAGGGAACGTTCTACAGCTAATTCGTGTTCTCCGGAAGGGATGTCGTCTAACAATTCGGGTGTATTCGCGGCCCATTTTCGCAAATGAAAGCCGCCGCGCGACATCAATTTTCGGAGTTGATCGCGATCCTCGCGGAGCGACGGAATATCATCGGCACCAAACAAAACGTCGTCAACATATATAGAGTCTCGCACGATAGCTTGAGCTCGCGGAAAATCGCGACCGTCGTCGAGCGCGAGTTGTTTAATTACACGTATCGATAGATAAGGTGCGGGAGCTGTACCGTACGTCACGGTTAATAGGCGATACGATCGAACGGCTTGATCTGAGTGAGATCTCCACAAAATCCGTTGAAAATCGACATCGTCTCGATGAACACGGATCTGTCGAAATATTTTTGCAATATCCGCGGTGTACACGTACCGAAATTGACGCCAGCGGAGTATAATAGACGATAAATCGGGCTGCAGCTTAGGCCCGATCATTAGGTGATCGTTTAGCGTAGATCCATTACTGGTTTTACATGACGCGTTAAAAACAACGCGAAGTTTAGTCATGCTACTAGATTCCCGTAAAACAGGGTGATGCGGTATATAGACCGGCAGAAAATTTGTCTCGATATTATCAGAAACGCTCTCCATATGACCCATAGAGTTGTACTCGCGTAAAAATTCGGCATATTGATTGGCGACATCCGGATTTTTTTGGAGGCGTTGTTCCAACTTTGAGAGGAGGAGCGCGGCCGTTTCGCGCGAAGATCCAACTTCGATCGGAGGTCCGTTCTTGAAGGGCAATCGAACGATATAGCGGCCGTCGGAGTCACGCTCATGTGTCTTAATAAAGTGCTGCTCGCAGCGCTCATCTTCTTCTGACAATGCAGGTTCGGAAGAGATTTCCTCCATCTCCCAAAATTTTTGGAGAAGATCATCGATAGGTGGATCCGATACACAATTTAACGAGTGTACGGCAACTATCTCCGCGGTTCCGGTAGGACCGGATAAAATCCAACCTAAAACTGTGAGCTGGGCCGTCGGCGTTCCGAGCGGGCCCTTTTTTACTTTTTCTTTTAATAATGATCCATATAAATCTGCTCCGATGAACAGTTGAATCGGGTGACTACTGCACGGATCAGGATCCGCGAGAGTTAAATTTTGTAAATGCGGCCATGAATCTGCTGATTTCCTTTTTGAACCGGCGTAAGATGTAATTTTTTGATATACGAACGCCGTTAGAGGAACAGAAGGGCCTTGCCCGTTGCGAGGCGCGAGAGTAAGAGACACTCGAGACTTTGCTACGCCACTGTATCGCTCGCCGAAACAATGCACCGGGAGGCTCGCGCGATAACGCTTCGTGCGCATTGTCTGACACAAGGACTCAGATATAAAACTAACGGAGGAACCTTGGTCTAATAACGCACGCACTTTAAAACTCCGATTTTCATTTGTGCGGAGGATGACCCACGCGGTAGCTAACAGCACGTTCGGCGGAGTTTCAATAGGAGCGTGAATCGTTTGAACAGAAGCGGCAGCGTCTCCGTTAGTTTCGTCCGAGGCGGCGGAGCCGCTCGTTTGCGTAGAAGACGTTTTATTTTCCGAGGCGGAAGTTTCGTGAACGCTCTGCACGCGAGTATTAACGTCTCGATGTAAGAGCGAGTGATGTGCGCGTTTACAAAATTTGCATCGGCTTTTACTCGAGCAATTGGTCGGAAAGTGACCGACCTTGAGGCAATTAAAAGCATTTATGCAACTTTAGAACCTGAGTTCGCTGTTCGACGGATTTACGCTTAAAATCGTCGCATTGCATTAAGCCGTGATTGCCGGAGCAATTAACGCATTTATTTGCGGTTACGGTACATACCGAGGCGCGTTGAGAACCTTTACTTTTATTAGCGGATACATCTGATTTTAACTTAGAGTGGTCCGTCAGACCTCGAATACGCAATGTCATGAAGTCGCGGATTTCGCCAAACGTCGGATATGCGCTGGTCTTTCCGCGTTGCAGATTCCACTCGTTACGCGTGCGTGGACTAAACTTCTGGGAAATTATATAGACTAGTAAGTCGTCCCATGTATCGACCGGCCTCTCTAAATTATTAAGCGCGGCCAAAGATGCGACGACTGTATCGCGCAGAATTTTAAGCTCGGGAGCGGACTTCGTTTTCATGACCGGCAGCTCGGCGAAAGCGTGAATGTGCGCGTGAATAATCGCGCGTTGATTGTCATATTCTTCGACCAGAAGTTTCCACGCAGCGTCATAATTCGCGTCTGCAATTTGGAGGTGGTTTATTAATAGCGCGGCTTCGCCCGTGACACTGGCTTTCAAATAATGTAATTTTTGAGTATTCGAAAGTGAATCTTTCGAGGCAACGAGCGATTCAAATAATCCACGAAAGTTTTCCCAGCCAGCGAAATCACCGGAAAACTTCGGCAACGAGATGCGCGGTAATTGCAACGAAACCGCACCGGACAGGTCGCGTAATGAAGCATCGCTTACCGAAGCTGCGGCGCTTGCGTCATTTTTAGAGAACTTTCCGATGACATCGGCGAGATAATCTGCGGTTGCGTGGTACTCATCCTCGGCAGCGAAGAACTCCTCCGCGGTAAAGTATCCGACGGTACGTTGTTCCTCAGCCGTGGACACCTGCAGTAGCCGGACGTTTAGCCGCTGGCACTTCTCCCATAACGCTTCCAGGTAGTCTAGTCGGTTCTTCGCCTTGTACGGCGTAACATTCGCTTTACCAATCTTTTTAAAATTGGGAAGTACTCGCGTCATCGACGCAATGATAGCCGACTGCTCGATGAGGAGGTCCTGCATAGCGTCAACCATGACTGCAGGCCGTTGGATGAAATTCGTCCGTTAAGACGCACGAGCGCGGCTCCGCGGATCACACGAGGCGCACGCAGCGGTGCTCTGTGCTAACGAGCACAATAACTTTGAAGATGCGCTAAGAAGCGCTTTGAATGTCCGTTAATGCGCCGAACTACGGATTACGCAGTGCGCGAGAAACGGAGTGGTGTGCTAAGAAGCACGTAAATTTTGACAATGCGTGTGAGATGTGATATTGACTGCGCGGCAGCTTCAATTTGGCCGGAATTATCAGAAACGTAGTCGCGATTCACCTCTTCACTAACGACTATTCGACTTCGATTGTCTTTGCTAGGGAACCGTTTACCACGGCACTGAAGTCTTTACACGGCAACCGGAGCACGGGTAAATCGATACACGGTGCACGTTGTCACGATAATTTTAAGTATGTTCACAGCACACTCCGTCTCTTCGAATACATCTTTCTCCTGATCCGGCTCGAAGGACCAAATAATGTAGCCGCGCCTTCGATATTTTAACACGACCGCATTAAAGATAATTTTTATTATTTTTTTTTGTTCGCCGATATGGAGAGGAGACAATTCACTTGAAGTCAAGTGTCTGAGCTATATGATGATTTATTAAGATCAAAAGATTTTCAGATGTATCGTGGTCTAAAGCTAATCGCACAGTGAGTTCGGTGAGCGGGAATTACAAGCCCGGTAGGTTCGCGATCTAACACAATCAAAACAGAAATCGATCGTTCGATTTCTATAACCAATAGCGGGACGACAACGGATCGTTCGAGACGAAGACGACCGTTGGGCCCACCAAAAAAAACCAAACACAGAACGAACGCCTCGCTGGAACATTCGAGAAGCGTACTCATAACAACTTAACAATAAGGCTGCTTTCTCGAACATATACTACAAATAGCTGAGAAAGCTAATAAAGGTCAATCAATCAATCAATCTCTCTCTCTCTCTCTCTCTTTCTTGGCTTCACTCTCCATACATTGTTAGGATAGAGAATCAGAATTATATGCGGGGCGGAGTGTGGCCGAGGCAGTAAGGCTCTTGCCTGCCATAGGAAAAGTCGCGGGTTCAAATCCCGCTAAGGTCAGAATTTTCTCCGCCCCAGTTGAAGGAATGGGAAATGGATTGAGAATGGGAAGGGGATTGGAATTGATCGGCCTATTAAGAGGATGCCGGAGTCGCGGCCGAACTCCGACGGGTAGGCGCCCTCTTTTTAACATAACTAAAAGCGTCAGTACATTACCAACACTTATAGTTATGTTACCGACAGTATTATCTAGAGTAGAAAGACATACATATTTTAAAAAGAGCAA
Organism: Camponotus vicinus; assembly: GCF_025532165.1. Lineage (NCBI taxonomy): Eukaryota > Metazoa > Arthropoda > Insecta > Hymenoptera > Formicidae > Camponotus > Camponotus vicinus. Next base: position 7,980,981 of record NW_028141949.1, read on the forward strand.
TGTGAAATACAAGCTTTTTTTGTATTGTGTTTAATTGTATTTATATTGAAACAAAAAATATGTTGCATTTCTACTGCTCTATCGTCTCGCACAAGCAACGATTTTAGAGTATAGATCTGTCTTTATTGCATACATATTTAAATACAATTCTATCATTGCTCTCATTAGCTATGTCTCTTTATATATATAATAAAAAATTACGAAAATCGTAAAATGCTATGGGACTTTTTGTTCAATTTACTGCGCTCCTCACAAGCGCTTATATATAGTACTCTGCGACATTCTGTATACATACAATAAAAAGGATATTTGCATATAACTTTCTACAAGTTACAATTTATGTACGACGTTTGTTAAATCGATATAATCAAAAACTAACAATATAAAATGTATTATGCAAATTGTTTGATGTAATGTATATTCGTAAAATTTATAAATAATATTTATAAATATTTTCACACTACATTCTTTGCCTCAAAAGCATCGAAATAATAGATTTATATCAATAATATAATGGGCCCCTTCATCGCCCATTCCCGTGAGACGCAACCATAATATGTATTTTTTTCGTCTCTCCGATATATGCAAACGAGATTGAGGCGTCTTTTTCTATCGATATTCATTAGAATATTGTGATCAGATATGATAAATGTAAAATATGATATATGAATAATTTACCATTTTGGAAAAGGTAATTAATTTTCTGCTATAATTTAAAAAAAAATGTTGTTTCATACATTTTACACATTATTGAAATATTTTTCCTTACAAGGATTTCCTTCTAAGGCTATAGTTTATAGTAGTGTAGCGAAAGCTGCAGCATAAATTTCACAGCATATGCTATCAGGTTGTTAAAGCTTTTTAAATATTATATAATTTGTAGGCAACGGCGATGAAAATAAATTGTTTTTTAGGCACCAATTTATCATATGTACAGCCGGGTAGGCTATCGTACATTCGAAGCTTGGTGTCATCAAAAAAAATCGCCAGCAATCACTATAATTTGCTCCAATAATTTGTTAGCTTTTGTCGCTATGTGACATGCTGCAATTATATAAGAATTATCGAAATATAGCACGCTTTCAAAATAAGAATCATCTCTTATGACGCGTAAAAATCGGTCCAATGATTCATCTCATCTGGATTTTTATTCTTATCAAATATGCCTTTTAGTTGAGGCAGTGTCTTTATGATCTCTGAATTAAATTTCGTTTAAATTTCGCTATCAGAATGTACATGCAAATCGTATCTGATGTAAAACATTTTTAGTAACCAGCACACAAATTAAGATCGCTTCTCGAATTTTTTTTTAAATAACCAGCATACAAATTAAATTAGATCGCCTCTGGATTTTTTTTGAATAACCAGCACACGAATTAAATCGCCTCTAGGTTCTTTTACACCAGCACACGAATTAGATCGCCTCTGGATTTTTTTAAAAAATAATCAGCTCACGAATAGATCGCCTCTGACATAAATATTTTAATAACCAGAGCGCACATGCAAAACCGCATCTGGTATAAAATATTTTTAAAAACAACCAGCCCACGAATAAATCGCCTCTGGATTTTTTTGAATAACCAGCACACGAATTAAATCGCCTCTGGGTTTTTTTTAAACCAGCACACGAATTAGATCGCCTCTGGATTTTTTTTTTAAATAATCAGCTCATGAATAGATCGCCTCTGACATAAATATTTTAATAACCAGAGCGCACATGCAAACCGCATCTGGTATAAAATATTTTTAAAAACAACCAGCCCACGAATAAATCGCCTCTGGATTTTTTTGAATAACCAGCACACGAATTAAATCGCCTCTGGGTTTTTTTTAAACCAGCACACGAATTAGATCGCCTCTGGATTTTTTTTTTAAATAATCAGCTCATGAATAGATCGCATCTGACATAAATATTTTAATAACCAGAGTGCACATGCAAACCGCATCCGGTATAAAATATTTTTAAAAACAACCAGCCCACGAATAAATTGCCTCTGGATTTTTTTGAATAACCAGCACACGAATTAAATCGCCTGTAGGTTTTTTTTACACCAGCACACGAATTAGATCGCCTCTGGATTTTAAAAAAAAATAATCAGCTCACGAATAGATCGCCTCTGAAATAAATATTTTAATAACCAGATCGCACATGCAAACAGCATCTGGTATGAAATATTTCTAAAAACAACCAGCCCACGAATAAATCGCCTCTGGGATAAATATTTTTTAATAAGTATTTTTTTAATTAATAACTAGAGCGCATATGCAAACTGCATCTAGTAAAATATATAATCTGTACATGTATATATATATATATATATATATATATATATATATATATATATATATACAGGGCGATCCTGAAAAACGTTATGTCTTTAAAATGACGTATTCCTGACACCATTCTAAGACAATTTTTCCTTTACCAAAATTTGATTTGAAGCGTAGTTTTTGAATTATGAGCAAAAATAGTTAGTAAATCACGCGTCGGATACAGAAGGCAGGCAGGAGCGGCGCGGCGTGCCGCGAGCGCAGGCGCAGCTGACCGCCCGACGGGTGATTATCACCGCATGAGTCGCTAACTATTTTATCTTATAACATAAAATTATGCTTTAAATAAAATTTTGGTAAAGAAGAAAATGTCTTAGAATTACGTCAGAAATACGTGTTCCTTAAAATAACGTTATTTTAATAATGAAAAGTTGTTCCGGATCGCCGGCCGTCCGACGTTGCAATCAGCTGATTGCTACACGCAATGTGTGTATGGCGGAGTGTGTGCGTAAGAGAGAGAGAGAGAGAGAGAGAGAGAGAGAGAGAGAGAGAAAGAGAGAGAGAGGGAGGATAGGAGGGACAGACATTCATACACACGCACGCACTTTTTTTCTCGCTCTCTTTCTCTCTTTTACGCAACACTCATACACTCTCTCATTCAGTCTCTCACTCACACTCTCTCGGTCACTCACTCACTCACTCACCTGCTTACTCACTTGCTCACTCACCTTGTAGCAGCGTAGCGAATCTTCATGCTATGTATTGTTGTTATCTGCTGCACGATTATGATTGCTAGAGATGCGCGACACATCGAAATTTTTTCGATTATTAGTCTCACACTCGATTGACACAATACAGATTACACGATAACGAGTTTACTGTTTATTCACTCACTATTGATTTATCGATACCAAAAATTACTTTCAAAGAAACGCGAATGCAAACAGCACATGACTCGACGCGAAGCGACGGACCGCGGAGACTGCGCGACCACAAGAGTTATGTTGCCAGAAACGCGACACGCGACATCTAACAAACAACTTGCGCGTGGCGCGTGATTGACGCGAGATAAGACGAACGATCGGCTAAAACCTTCGCATTGCGAATGCGGTAGAAAACATGAAACGTATAATGACATACTTAAAAAATTAATTATTTATTATAAATAATAACTATTTCTAATTATAATAAATAATTATTATTTTAAAAAGCATGTGTTGTACGTTATTACGTTTTCGAAATTATTGCATTCACGATGCGAAGATTTAAGTCAATCGCAAGAATAATGTAATTAAAATTACATTTGGAAAAATTTATTTTTATTCTGCTCACAATGAAATGTTCCAACGTGAAAATGTATTGGTCGCTCTGAAAAGAGCGGATTGACTAAAAAAAATTTTAAAGTAGATGCTCAAAATGCCCGCCATCCATCCTAATGAAAGCTCTCATGCGTTTTAATAAGTTTCTTTCGACGTTTTCCATTATTTCTTCGTCAATATTCCAAATAGCGAATCATAATCTTGTCTCCAGATCTTCAATATCTTCGGGAAGCGTTTTATAAATTACTTCCTTGCAGTATCCCCATAAGAAAAAATCTAGAGGATTGAGATCCGGAGATCTTGCGGGCCAACGTATCGGGCCGTACCGACCCATCCAGCGTCCGGGAAAATTCTCGTTTAAGTAATTCGTAACGATCCTGGCGTTGTGTGGCCCAGCACCGTCTTGTTGGAAGATAATATCGTTTCTTTCAAATAATGGCACATCTTCTAAGAAATGTGGTAGATTTTCTGTTAATAAATCGACGTAGGTTCTTCCAGTTAAAATATCTGGAAGAATAACTGGACCAAGTATTTCAGTGCCCATTATTCCAGCCCATACATTAATCTTCCAACGAGTTTGAAAATTTCGAAATCGCGTGACTCTGGGATTTTCTTCGCTCCAAAAGTGCATATTATGCACATTAAAAATTCCTTCTTGTGTGAATAGCGATTCATCGCTGAATATCACACGAGAGGAATATCTGGGATCTCGATCGACGTTTCGCAGAAAATTTTCGCAAAACGTTCGTATTGCAGAGTAATCTGCTGGTCGTAAATGCTGCACGCGTGTATAATGAAACGCGTGCAACTTTTCTTCTTTTAATATTCTTTGTACGGTTGTATAGGATAAATCATGTTCTCGAGCAACTACCCGAATACTTGTTTCGGGATTATCCTCGAAAGTACGTATGACTCTCTCCGTGTTCCGTACATTTCTAACATCGCGATTTCTCCCAGCGTCGTGTTTGTTCGGCAGGACACTGCCAGTATCATACAGTCTTTTAGCTGCTCTAAGTATGACGTAACCCGATGGATGTCTTCGGTTTGGATATAATTCGGCGTATCTTCTTGCAGCAGGGTTTTGCTGCCCGTGACACTCGCCAAGTGCCATCAGCATGTCATAATATTCTTGACTTGTGTACGCTGCCATATCTTCTTCGCGCTTATTGATAATCGCTGATAATCGCAGGCTTATTGATTGCATCATCGATCGTGCGTCTAATTTATACGATCTTCGCTGGGGGTCTATGCCCCTCCTCGCCTCCCGCGACCAATCGCGAATGTCGCGGACGCTAATTAGTGATTGGTCGCGGGAGGCGAGGAGGGGCATAGACCCCCAGTGAAGATCGTATAAATTAGACGCACGATCGATGATGCAATCAATAAGCCCGCGATTATCAAGACGAACGTTTTGCGAAAATTTTCTGCGAAACGTCGATCGAGATCCCAGATATTCCTCTCGTGTGATATTCAGCGATGAATCGCTATTCACACAAGAAGGAATTTTTAATGTGCATAATATGCACTTTTGGAGCGAAGAAAATCCCAGAGTCACGCGATTTCGAAATTTTCAAACTCGTTGGAAGATTAATGTATGGGCTGGAATAATGGGCACTGAAATACTTGGTCCAGTTATTCTTCCAGATATTTTAACTGGAAGAACCTACGTCGATTTATTAACAGAAAATCTACCACATTTCTTAGAAGATGTGCCATTATTTGAAAGAAACGATATTATCTTCCAACAAGACGGTGCTGGGCCACACAACGCCAGGATCGTTACGAATTACTTAAACGAGAATTTTCCCGGACGCTGGATGGGTCGGTACGGCCCGATACGTTGGCCCGCAAGATCTCCGGATCTCAATCCTCTAGATTTTTTCTTATGGGGATACTGCAAGGAAGTAATTTATAAAACGCTTCCCGAAGATATTGAAGATCTGGAGACAAGATTACGATTCGCTATTTGGAATATTGACGAAGAAATAATGGAAAACGTCGAAAGAAACTTATTAAAACGCATGAGAGCTTTCATTAGGATGGATGGCGGGCATTTTGAGCATCTACTTTAAAATTTTTTTTAGTCAATCCGCTCTTTTCAGAGCGACCAATACATTTTCACGTTGGAACATTTCATTGTGAGCAGAATAAAAATAAATTTTTCCAAATGTAATTTTAATTACATTATTCTTGCGATTGACTTAAATCTTCGCATCGTGAATGCAATAATTTCGAAAACGTAATAACGTACAACACATGCTTTTTAAAATAATAATTATTTATTATAATTAGAAATAGTTATTATTTATAATAAATAATTAATTTTTTAAGTATGTCATTATACGTTTCATGTTTTCTACCGCATTCGCAATGCGAAGGTTTTAGCCGATCGTTCGTCTTATCTCGCGTCAATCACGCGCCACGCGCAAGTCGTTTGTTAGATGTCGCGTGTCGCGTTTCTGGCAACATAACTCTTGTGGTCGCGCAGTCTCCGCGGTCCGTCGCTTCGCGTCGAGTCATGTGCTGTTTGCATTCGCGTTTCTTTGAAAGTAATTTTTGGTATCGATAAATCAATAGTGAGTGAATAAACAGTAAACTCGTTATCGTGTAATCTGTATTGTGTCAATCGAGTGTGAGACTAATAATCGAAAAAATTTCGATGTGTCGCGCATCTCTAGCAATCATAATCGTGCAGCAGATAACAACAATACATAGCATGAAGATTCGCTACGCTGCTACAAGGTGAGTGAGCAAGTGAGTAAGCAGGTGAGTGAGTGAGTGAGTGACCGAGAGAGTGTGAGTGAGAGACTGAATGAGAGAGTGTATGAGTGTTGCGTAAAAGAGAGAAAGAGAGCGAGAAAAAAAGTGCGTGCGTGTGTATGAATGTCTGTCCCTCCTATCCTCCCTCTCTCTCTCTTTCTCTCTCTCTCTCTCTCTCTCTCTCTCTCTCTCTCTTACGCACACACTCCGCCATACACACATTGCGTGTAGCAATCAGCTGATTGCAACGTCGGACGGCCGGCGATCCGGAACAACTTTTCATTATTAAAATAACGTTATTTTAAGGAACACGTATTTCTGACGTAATTCTAAGACATTTTCTTCTTTACCAAAATTTTATTTAAAGCATAATTTTATGTTATAAGATAAAATAGTTAGCGACTCATGCGGTGATAATCACCCGTCGGGCGGTCAGCTGCCAAAAAATTTTTTGGATTTTTTCTGGCTAATTCGCAAACTACATTTACTGCTGCACTTTGAACGCCACTGTCTGGATCTTCGAGTTTTTCTTTCAGCCTCGGAAAAGCTGGTCTCAAGGCCTCAGGGAATCTCAAGAATACTTTATACATCATCAAGACTGCCTTCTTGCGCAAGTATGGTTTTGTAGAGGTTAATAATGTCATTATGTCATGAACCAAATCTCGCGCTAAATCCGGACTAATAAAGCAAGATAAGCCGCTAAGCGCTAAGCCAGCATCATACTGATTTTGGCTATTTAAATCTTTACGAATCATATTTGTCGTTAACATTAGTAGCTCTATATCTGCATGAAAACTCTGACTTGCAGCAAGATAGCCAATTCGTTTATAAGTAAACTTTGCCGATGACATCACTTCTATTATATTAAAACCGGCCCAACTGATATCATACCCCAGCATCTGGAGATATGTTAACTTGGCCACAGCGTTTGCTTTGACTGCCACATTATCTTGCCTTAATTCTTGCTTGATCTCCTCGATGCATTGCGCGATGTACTTCGCCTCATTTTCCTTGTTGTTTCTGATCCCACGCACCAGATCCGTCAGATTCTTATCGAACATTCGTTCAAAGTTGCCCTTTACCTTGCGGAGTGCCATGACCGCATTTAAAAAAAATTAAATGCCTTGCTCGCACGATATCACTTTGAAGGAACCCTCCTTTCGCGCATCGGTGAGACTCGTCTCGACTCAATCGGACGCGGTCCTGATTAATCAATTGCAATTAATCGAAATTCGTGAGCATATCCCAATCCCCCGTCTTACATTCACATCTTTTGACAGATCGGGGCTGGATGAGAGAGGAGGGCTACTCGGAAAAGCATACCTAAGAAATGTGCCCGCGCTCGCGGCACGCCGCGCCGCTCCTGCCTGCCTTCTGTATCCGACGCGTGATTTACTAACTATTTTTGCTCATAATTCAAAAACTACGCTTCAAATCAAATTTTGGTAAAGGAAAAATTGTCTTAGAATGGTGTCAGGAATACGTCATTTTAAAGACATAACGTTTTTCAGGATCGCCCTGTATACAGGGTGAGCCATTTTAATTAACGCACGCAATTATTTCGGAAACAAAGCATTTTAGAGAAAAATGTTTCAGACAAAAGTTTTATGGTTTCGAGAGGGCCATAAGACGGTATCATTGGTTTGACCTTGAAGAGTTATTTGAAGGTCACATGAAGGTCACCTTCAATTTCTTAAATGGAACCTACTATTTGTCATTGCATATTCTTGTAGCTTATCTCGAGAGCTTTCCAAAACACTATAATTAAGTACCTTTTCGTTAAGTACTTTTTGAGTTATGAGGCTTGAAATAATTTCTTAATTTTACATAAACCGTAAAATATCTTGTAAAATATTCATTTTTCGATTATCTTACCTTTACGTACAAAATACTTTTACGTACAAAATAATGAGAGGAATCAACTGGTGTAAAGAAAACACATAGTTGTTTTGAAGAAAAAATATATAATTTGCAATTAACAATTCCATATTTTTTCTTAAAAACAACTATGTGTTTTCTTTACACCAATTGATTCCTCTCATTATTTTGTACATAAAAGTATTAAGATAAGATAATCGAAAAATGAATATTTTACAAGATATTTTACGGTTTATGTAAAATTAAGAAATTATTTCAAGCCTCATAACTCAAAAAGTACTTAACGAAAAGGTACTTAATTATAGTGTTTTGGAAAGCTCTCGAGATAAGCTACAAGAATATGCAATGACAAATAGTAGGTTCCATTTAAGAAATTGAAGGTGACCTTCATGTGACCTTCAAATAACTCTTCAAGGTCAAACCAATGATACCATCTTATGGCCCCCTCGAAACCATAAAACTTTTGTCTGAAACATTTTTCTCTAAAATGCTTTGTTTCCGAAATAATTACGTGCGTTAATTAAAATGGCTCACCCTGTATATATACAGGGTGGGCCATTTTAATCTATGCACCCAAATTTCTTTGTACCTAAGACAGATACGGAAAAATGATTCAGACAAAAGTTTTATGGTTTCGAGGGGGCCATAAGATGGTATCATTGGTTTGATCTTGAAGAGTTATTTGAAGGTCACATGAAGGTCACCTTTAATTTCTTAAATGGAACCTACTATTTGTCATTGCATATTCTTGTAGCTTATCTCGAGAGCTTTCCAAAACACTATAATTAAGTACTTTTTTGTTAAGTACTTTTTGAGTTATGAGGCTTGAAATAATTTCTTAATTTTACATAAACCGTAAAATATCTTGTAAAATATTCATTTTTCGATTTTCTTACCTTAATACTTTTATGTACAAAATAATGAGAGGAATCAATTGGTGTAAAGAAAACACATAGTTGTTTTTAAGAAAAAATATGGAATTGTTAATTGCAAATTACATATTTTTTCTTAAAAACAACTATGTGTTTTCTTTACACCAATTGATTCCTCTCATTATTTTGTACATAAAAGTATTAAGGTAAGATAATCGAAAAATGAATATTTTACAAGATATTTTACGGTTTATGTAAAATTAAGAAATTATTTCAAGCCTCATAACTCAAAAAGTACTTAACAAAAAAGTACTTAATTATAGTGTTTTGGAAAGCTCTCGAGATAAACTACAAGAATGTGCAATGACAAATAGTAGGTTCCATTTAAGAAATTAAAGGTGACCTTCATGTGACCTTCAAATAACTCTTCAAGGTCAAACCAATGATACCATCTTATGGCCCCCTCGAAACCATAAAACTTTTGTCTGAATCATTTTTCCGTATCTGTCTTAGGTACAAAGAAATTTGGGTGCATAGATTAAAATGGCCCACCCTGTATATATATATATATTGTGGTTAACTTACATAGACTATTTTCCACGTAACACGTTGTAACGCTGTTTTCACGCAGCTTGTTACGCGTACGATTGTTACGGCGCCGCGCGACAGCGAGTATCTATGACGCGCAATACGAGAAAGAAAACGCAAGAGTATAATGCCTTAGTGTGCGCATACATGTATACTGACGTATACTATTACACGCGAAATGGAAGAGAAGGATAGTACGAGATTGTCTCTCCTTGTCACAAACCGATTCTAGCGCCGTCTGTCTCGATATCGAGCAACTAATCTACGGGTCTGTTTTACTCTTTTGCCTCGATCTCACACAAACACATATGCACAAAAATTTTCTGCACAGAAATTTTTTTTACTACGCTTCTAAACGCATTTCTGACTGTTCACTTATATTCCTTCAGGAAATTCCAAGATGAGTGTGCTCTTATTTTGTACGTACAAACTACAAAACTTTTATATTCAGCTAATATTGTTACGAGTTCAGAAGCCGATAAGAAAACTGTAATTTTCTATTTTTTCTTTATTTTAAACATAAAATGGTTCACTCTCATATTTCTTGCTATGTGTAATTTAATTGTGGAGAAGTATTTATTATTCTGTGCAACTAATAAAAAGTTTTCTGTGCACAAAATTTAGAGGTAATACAGGAAGGTCCGGCATCCTCTTAATGTTGAATTTCAACACACTTATATCACAACGTACCAAGGCTACCAGATTGCATACACTGCGTCCAGCGGCGGCACGATTTGTATCCCCATCACTTTCGCACACTAAGACATAAAGCTCTCATCCGTATACGCTCGACGTTCGACTACTTTCGGTTATTTTCGGTTACCTTCGGTTACCTTTGACAGAGAAAGACGGATAGATTAGCTTCTATCTCCTTCTCTCTTGAGAAGGTCTATTGTATCCATTGGATCCATGAAATCTCGAGCTGACGAATTGACGGTGCAACATGTGCGATACTTATTATCACACATAATATTTTCTTATTGATTTTTTTTTTATAAAAGTTTGCATGTTGTTTAAAAAAGAGAATATAACATACAAAACCAAATTTTACATATTTTTATCTAAATTTTATCCACTCTTGGCCAATATGTACGCTTTTTTATTAAAAAAAAATTTCTTTAAAAAAATAATTGTAATAAAATAATATTTAAATTTATTTTAATAGAATTGTATTTTGTTATTATTATTTTGTATTAATGTATGACGTACATCTTGTTGCTCAACGGAAACCACGAGAAGGTGGTGGTCTCTTCCGTTAAAAAGGAAATGTAAAAAATTTAATAAATGAATAATAATAAAAATAAAATTATAATAAAATAATAAAATATAATCAATTTTCTAATTGATAAAAGGTCAAAATATTATTTACACATTTCCTTACACACACATATATATATATATATATATATATATATATATATATATATATATATATATATGTATATATTTACACACATTTTTTAAGTGATGTATATAAAAATTTAAATAAAATTAAATAAAATTTAAATAAAATTATTTATCGTAGGAAGGGCCTACTACGTCAGCATCCGCATGGACTTTTAAATTGTTGTCTTTATTAGCAGCATATAATTTATCCGCCGACATAAGAGATAAATGCTCTTCATTAATGAGCATATTTAAAGCTGTTTCTCCTCTTGTTTTTAATGCGGACTTAAACACACAAATAGCATTAACGGAAACCGTTGAAGAGCTATTACGTGTTTTCGTTTTTAAATTGTTCAAAAGAGAAAACATTCTCTCAGGATCGGCATTAGAATTCGGAAGCGTTCTAATAGTATTTATAATATTCGTTAAATTGGAATATTTAAGAACATTATTGGTGTGCCGACGTTGTAAAATTGCTTTCCACATTGTCAAAATTTAATTTAAAAAAATTTTATTTTTCTTCCACTGTAAGGTCTGATGCTAATGCAATCCATTCTTTTTTTAAAGCATCTTCATCAAAACCGCCGATAGTTTTAGCTAGGAGAGAAACATCATCAAATGATGTTTGTCTATTATTTATCGAATAAACTTACAGATGGTTGAAAAACTTGTAACTTTAATAAAAATTCATTATTTATAGGTAACCTTTTACAAATTTCTTTTGCAGCAATCACATAAAATGTTAAACAGTTCTCTTGAACAATTTTAACTATGTTTATGTGATCTTTCAACGTTAATTCGTTCGGATATTGCTCACATTCTGGCCCCAAAATAATTTCATTAAGAGCTTTTTGATTTTCTTTTAGTGAAAATATAATATTTGTAGAAAATGTTTTTAAATATTCTTCTTTTAAAAAATTTTAACAGATTTTGAAAAGAAAGTTTTCAGATTTTGGCTGTAATAAATGGATTCTCGTTTCTGGCGCTTGAAAGAATGTATTAATGCGTTAAAAAATTTAAAACATTTTAAAAAAAGAAAATAAGCTTTTATCTCTATGTTGTTCATCATAGATAATAAATATTTTCCAGAATTTGTTTTTTCACTCGCAATCATTTCAGTAAGAAAATATTTAATTGTATCCCAAGATTCAAGAAGTCGTTCGATACATAAATAATGAGAAAGCCAGCGTGTGTCACATAATTTTAATATTTTGTGATTTGTGATTTGTTTCTTGAAAACATTCACAAAATTCGCGAAAAATAGCCGTACGTTTGGGACTGCTATTTAAATATTTAGCAATTTTTTTAAGAAATTCATCGCAATATGCGGGAACTTTAGTACATGCAGCATGCGCGGCTAATGCAGCAGAATGACACGGGCATGAGAATGTTAATAAATGGACATATTTCTTCTAATTTTTTTTTAAATGACGAATGTTTCCCTGTCACAACAGATGCATTGTCGCACGACAAGGCAACAATATTTAAAAATGGTATCTGTAATTTCCACATTTCACTTTTAAATGCATTGAACAACTTTTCTGCGCTTGAATCTTTGGCATCAATATTTATTAATTTAACTAATTGCGAGCGAACATCTAATGTCTCCGGATCAACGTATCGAACAAAAAGAGTCATCCATTTATTATTAGTGAGATCAGATTTCATCGATAAATATCGAAAATTTTGTGTTTTGAATAATATTGACAACACGATTAATCTCAGCTTCTTTGTGTTCTTTCAAAGGGAGCGTTAGCGCCTCCTTGTATCATTCTTCTAAAATCTTCCATCTACTCTCGTTTAATATTTCCCAATTCTTCTTGTACTACTTCCTTAATCAGCATCTTAACTTCTTTCTTGCATGCTACTTCATTTTTCATTTCTTTCATTGTTCTTACAATCCAATCTATTTTTACTTCAATACTCGAAGATCCACTCATACTTGTCGTTTTGCTCCCGCCTGGTGTTGTAATCGATCCCGCAGATCCTGTTGAACCCAGTCTATCTCTGAAGCTTCCCGATGATGATGTTGTCTTCTTCATGTCTGCTTCCTTATCACTTTCAATCATAAATTTCTCAAACGGGCCTTGGCATGGCACATATTCATTTTTTATCAAAAATTTTATGTTTACTTACACATCCTGAATGGTAAAAAAGTTTAACACATTTTTTACACGTCACTACTTGACTTTTTATTGCCTTCTTACATGCCGAGCATCGATATTCAATATATTCATCGTCCATACCGACCAAAATCGCTAATATCAGCGTGGCCGATCATTCACCTATATGTCCACCTTCCACACGTCAGCACTTTTGTCACCTTTAATGTCTACCTGTCGAGACTTTAATGTTCCGTCCCGAGAAGAAAAAAATACTTCATACACTTACCAAACTGCATATCCCGGCTAGATAACACTAATGGTTAATCTCCGCCTATGCAGCTAAGACTCGAACAACTTTTTATCACTCTCCCTATCTATTTAACCATTTAATAATTAAAATTTTTACGGAGCGATGTTTGACACGTCCTCTCAATGGCAGAGAGAGAGAGAGAGAAAGAGAGAGAGAGAGAGAGAGAGATTTTGAAAGGTTTTGCAAATTTCGAAAAATTATTTAGAAACGTATTATTTTATAAAAATATAAGATATCTCACTCTTATTAAGCGCATTTTCCCGTAGATTCAAAATTCTAAGTCGATTTTCTTGTAAAATATATGATAAAATATTTTCTTTTTTTATTATGTATATATTAAAGAAAACTTTATTATATTAAATTTTAATGCATTTAATTAATTTCTCGTATATTGTCATTGATTTTCTTAGTAATCGATGCATATGGTAACATCGCTTCTATTGCAAACGGGATGGATACCAAGACGTTTGTTGATTTATCCGAAGCATTCGCTAAGCTGGCGATCGTTTATCATGATGGTATTAAACCAAACAGCGTCATAATATGTACATCTCGCTCAAATGGCGAAAGATATATCTTGTCTTTTGTCCACGATCAAGGTATATATTAGCATGCAATTTTAATATATGTGCTACATTATTTATTTTAACGCGAATCTAGATAAAATATTTTTATATAATGCATTATAAATAATAATTTTAAATATTAATATAATAATATTCTACATTATATTTATTATATTAGCAATATTATATATGTATATATTGATAATTATATTAATAATATTGTATATATATCAGTAGCAGTATATATACATACATATATATATATATATATATATATATATACATATTTTTATAAATTAAATATTTATTTTCATTTTTTAGAGAATTACATGATGGCGAGAGAGAAATGCAAAAGAACTGAAGATACGTGTTAATAACATTTGAAAAATATTTTGACTCATATGTTTTTAAAACATTTTAAAAATATTAGAAGAGCAATATTATTAATTAATATTTTTAAAATGTTTATAAAACATTATATAATGTTTAATAACATTTAAAAAACATTTTGTCTCATGTTTTCAGATATATGGAGACAGGGAGTCCTAAAAAAAGATTGTTTTGTCGAAATATTCAATTAATTTCTGGAAAGAATTTTTTGCGGTCATTGTGGAAGATGTTTCGAATTCTCTTCTCCCAAAAATCATCGATTTGATGATTTCATGATTTAACTTCATTTTTAGACCACGAAGCAATCTTTTGAGGAATTTTATTTCTGAATTTATAGGTATGAATTTTTTCTCCCATCGATGTATTAATGATACTATAAAGTTTCTATGTTTTTGTAATTTTTTAATTTTAATATTTATATATTTATCTATTGAATTTTGAATTTTAGGGATTGTTTTATCCATTGCATTTTTATTGATTCTAATAAATTTATATATAAATTTATATATATATATATATATATATATATATAGTATGTATATATATGTATACAGGGTGAGCCATTTTAAGTTACCCACCCCAATAACTTTTTTATTTTTGAATGTACAGCAAAATGTTTCAAATAAAAGTTGCTTGACTTTGAGAGGGACAGAAGATGGTGGCAAAAATTTGACCTTGGATAGTCATTTGAAGGTCACATAAAGGTCACCTTCAATTTCTTAAATGGATCCTACTATTTTTCATTGCATATTCTTGTAGCTTATCTCAAGAGCTTTCCAAAACATTATAATTAAGTACCTTTTCGTTAAGTACTTTTTGAGTTATGAGGCTTGAAATAATTTCTTAATTTTACATAAACCGTAAAATATCTTGTAAAATATTCATTTTTCGATTATCTTACCTTAATACTTTTATGTACAAAATAATGAGAGGAATCAATTGGTGTAAAGAAAACACATAATTGTTTTGAAAAAAAACATGTAATTGTTAATTGCAAATTACATTTTTTCTTTCGAAACAACTATGTGTTTTCTTTACACCAGTTGATTCCTCTCATTATTTTGTACGTAAAAGTATTAAGGTAAGATAATCGAGAAATGAATATTTTACAAGATATTTTACGGTTTATGTAAAATTAAGAAACTATTTCAAGCCTTATAACTCAAAAAGTACTTAACGAAAAGGTACTTAATTATACTGTTTTGGAAAGCTCTTGAGATAAGCTACAAGAATATGCAATGACAAATAGTAGGTTCCATTTAAGAAATTGAAGGTGACCTTCATGTGACCTTCAAATAACTCTTCATGGTCAAACCAATGATACCATCTTATGGCCCCCTCGGCCAAACAACTTTTGTCTGAAACATTTTTCTCTTCCGGGCTTGGGTTTCGAGTTATTCTCCATTAAAGGTTAAAATGGTCCACCCTGTATGTCAATCTCTTTAATACTAAGATTTCTATTATTTGGGATATTAATTTCAGTTTTTGATAATAATCTATGAAATTTTTCCTAACCTTTATTATAGTTTAAGTTAAAATTTTGCATATGATTCAAATCTAGTTCGTTATTGATCGCACGCGCCCTTCGATTTGCGCGGGACCAAATTTAATATAATTTTTAATTCGCCGGTCAAATGAATGCGTGGGAAACGAATAGGGCTGGCACAGGTAGAATTAATTTGCATAGAAGTTAGCTAATTTTATATAGTTTTAATGTCGCCGTGGATCACACGGAAGACGCGTACATTGGCAATATTTGTAGTCGAACGAGAACAGAGAATAGATCGCTTTCGTGATTGTAGCAAGACTACTGTTTTGAACGATAATTTTGTGCGGTTTTGGAAGCCCGCGGGAAGCGGAGACGAGCGGGGAAAGACGCACACTCGGAGCGCGAGAGACTCTATTCGGTCAAGAACGTTAGGAGCTCGTTGTTTATGTTTTTCTTTTGAAACTTTAACTCGGCATATGAAATATTACGCGAGACATTAAATTATTTTATTACTGAATTTTAAATATATCGCTCGCCTCGTTCCGGCTGGGACGAAACGATTTTCCGGGTTCCTCTATCAATTGCGTCCATGTGATCCTGAGATTATTACAAGTTAAAAAAAATGACAGTTTCCAACGAACTTAAAGACTATATTTACAAAAGATGCCCGACATTGAAGAGTTTCGAATAACAAAAGCAAATCTTAAACTTAAATGAGTAGCACGCGGAAGTCGCTCTTGACATTACGCGTGACCGTTGGACGCGTCGCAAGGAAGGGGACACACCTTCGTGATCGGACGCTTAAGAGTCGTTTTCACGGTTCGCAAGGTAACGACGCGCACAAGACCGTCGGGATCCGGATGGGTGTCGATCACCCGCGCAAGTTCCCACCGCGTCGGAGGGAGCAGTTCGTTTTTTAGGAGAACAAGAGCTCCGGCTTTTAGTATTGAGGACGTGGTTTGCCACTTGGCTCGTTGTTGAAGCGTATGTAGATAATCTCGAGCCCACGCTTTCCATACGTGTTCGCGCATAGCGTGGACCATTTGCCACCGAGAGAGGCGATTTTTGTTAATGTCGAGCAGCGAGGGCTCGGGTACGCTCAGAAGGGGCCGCCCAATTAGAAAATGACCCGGCGTTAGCTCGTCGAAAGTCTCCGGATCGTCATGGAGCGGAGCGAGGGGGCGCGAATTTAAACATGCCTCGATTTCGCACAATAACGTTGAAAATTCGAGTTGAGACAGAGTGTGGGAGTCCACTACTCTTTTCAGGTGATGCTTGAAACTTTTAACGCCCGCTTCCCAAAGTCCTCCAAAATGAGGCGCGGAAGCGGGAATGAAATGCCAGCGTATTCGGTCCATGGCGAGTTTTGTTGTCAATTCCGAATTTTTTATCGTACTGATAAACGCGCGACGAAGCTCGTTGTCGGCACCTTGAAAGTTTGTGCCGTTGTCGCTGTAGACATCGGTTGGCAGACCTCGTCTACTGACGAAACGACGAAAGGCAGCTATGAACCCGGAGGTCGCGTAGTCGTCGACGTATTCGAGATGAACAGCACGTGTTGCAAGACAGATAAAGAGCGCGACATAATATTTCCGGCCCTTTTGACCCCGTCCTACATAAGGGATAATTTTAAACAGACCCGCGTAGTCCACGCCGCATTGCGAAAATGGCGGCTAAGGATTGACTCGTGGAGGAGGTAGGTCTCCCATGAGTTGACTTGCGGTGACTGCGCGTTCTCGGACGCAAGTTACGCACCGATTTATTCTTGATTTGACGAGTGATCTCGCACCGAGGATCCAGTAATTCTGACGGAGAAGTCGAAGGGTTAATTGTGGTCCATCGTGCAGTGAACGGTGATGCGTTTGATCGGCTATTAGTTCGCTCACGTGATTGCGGGGTAGAATGAGCGGAAAACGTTCATCGTAAGAGAGGAACGAATGGCGTAACCGCCCGCCAAGACGCAATTGGCCTTTTCCGTCGAGGAATGGGTTAAGCGATTTTATTGTGCTAGATCGCGGTAGAGACGCGTTCGATTGAAGCGCGCGGATTTCAGCGGCGAAGCTGTCTTGTTGAACGCGACGTACCCAGAATTCGCGAGCTTCTTGTATACAGTCTGCTGCGAGATTTGCGGATGGATCATCCGATAGGCTGCGCAGGCGCGCGCGAGCCTTTCGCGGCCAGTAAAATAATAGAGCGGTGACTCGGAGGAGTTTACCCCAGCTCGAAAACCGGGGAAGGTCCCACGTTTTTTCTTCTTGAGCGACGTGTACAGCCGCTGTTATGCGTAGCTCTTGAAGCACGGATTTTGAGTCGGCAATGCGTTCCTCCGATGGGCAAAGTCGTGCGTTTGGCCAAAACGCGGAATTTTGACGGAGCCACGAGGGGCCTGACCACCAAAGTGGGTGTTTGACAAACTCTTCGACGGAAATGCCCCGCGATGCACAATCTGCGGGATTATCGCGCGTAGGGACGTGATGCCACTTTATTTTCGGTATTTTTGTTTGAATCTCTGAGACCCGATTCGTCACATAAGACATCCAGCGCGATGGATGCTGGGTAAGCCATGCAAGTGTAACGGTGGAGTCCATCCAGCCGTGCACTGGGATTTTATCGTACTGGAAAATTTGTTTGACATACTCGAGGAGACGGACAAGTAATACTGCAGCGTTTAATTCCAGCCGCGGGATCGTGACGGTTTTCAACGGTGCGACCTTAGATTTCGCTGCAAGCAACGCCACCGAAATGTCGGTAGGTGAATTCAGTACGCGTAAATAAACGACCGCGGAGTAAGCGCGTTGCGACGCGTCCGCGAAGCCGTGTAGTTCAAAGACGCGGTGAGATTGCGTTATGCCAATCCAGCGCGGAATTCTTAAAGCGGGAGTTTGGGAAGTTCGCGACAGTATGTTTCCCAAATCTCGAAAATTGACGGAGGAACGGCGTCGTCCCAATCAGTTTTAACGAGCCATAAATCTTGCATGAGTATTTTCGCTCGAATAATGACAGGCGAGGCCCAACCGAGCGGATCAAAAAGTCGCGCGATGAGCGACAAAACGGTTCGCTTTGTACTTCGCGCAGTTGATATGTCTGCCACGTGGAAACTGAACGCGTCTTCCTTAGGAAGCCAGGTGAGCCGAGCACCTTTAAGACAACCGAATCTTCTTTCGAGAGGTCGATCGCGAGTTGATGTTTGGCAGAGGGAAGGTCGGATAACAGAGCAGGATCGTTTGCTGCCCATTTGCGTAAATTAAACCCCCCGCGTTGCAAAAGCGCGACGAGTTGTGCTCGAATGTTTCGCGTCGTTTCGGGATCGTCTGCCCCGAACAAGACGTCGTCCACATAAGTCGAGTGACGTATTATGTCGACTGCGTCGGGAAAAGCTTTGCCTTCGTCGGCGACTAATTGTAGAAGTACGCGATTCGCGAGAAAAGGTGCGCACGCTGTACCATAGGTCACTGTGAGGAGACGATAGTTCACGAGGGGACCGTTTGGTGTTGGCCGCCAAACGATGCGCTGATAATCGGTATCGTCACGATGTACTTTAATTTGTCGAAACATTTTTTTCGATATCCGCCATATAAACGAAGCAATGTCGGTGCCAGTTGGAGAGGACGCCGCTTATTTCGCGCTGTAGTTTCTGACCAATGAGCAAATGGTCGTTTAGAGACGTTCCGTTTGATGTCACGCTCGACGCGTTGAAAACGACGCGCACGCGAGTAGTCGCGCTGCTTTCGGGAATAACCGGATGATGCGGGATGTACAAAGGTAATTTTATCACGTCGAGATCGCTGACTCTTTCCATGTGCCCCATGGACTCGTATTCGTGAAGGAAGTCGGAATAAGCGCGTGCAAGTTCCGGTTTCCTCCGAAGGCGATACTCGTGCTGAGTATACCGCGCCAGCGCGATGTTGTGACTGTCACCAATATCGGGAGGCGATCCGTGACGGAACGGCAGACGAACGATGTACCGTCCCGTCGAATCGCGCGAATGCGTGCTAACGAAGTGATTTTCGCAGCTTTCCTCTTCCGGAGTGAGGAGATGGTGTGAGGGAACTTCTTCTGTTTCCCAAAATTGTCTTAGAATCGCGTCAGTGTCAGGCGCGATCGCGCAATGCATCGTGGACGCGTGTGCGGCTCGCGACTTGCGAGTGTTGGCGATGGGCCCGGAGATTATCCATCCCAGCGTCGTGAGTTGGGCCGTAGGGGACCCGAAAGGACCTTTCTTGAGGGGTCCTACTAAAAGTTGACCGTAGAGATCCGCACCGATTAAGACGTTAATCGGTTCCTTACTGGAAGGATCGGGATCTGCGAGCTCGAGTGCTTTGAGATGCGGCCAAGAGCGAATATCGCGAGAAGTGCTCGCGGCATAAGTCGTTAGAGTCTTAAAAATATATGCAATCATTCGCAGCGGAGTGCCTTTTCCGACGCATGATTCTAGCTCGAGATTTACAAAGGATGTAGCGCGTCCGGAGTATCCGCTTCCGAACACAGCAATGTCGAGATCGGCTCGATAACGCGGAGTGCGCAAGTTTCGAACGAGTGATTCAGTAATAAAACTATGAGACGAGCCTTGATCGATTAAGGCGCGTGCTTTGATGACGCGGTTCGCCGGAGTCCGCAGTCGTACCCAGGCGGTGGCGAGTAACACGGAAGTTGACGACTTTTGAGTAGTATCAATTGCCGCGCGGTTTGGAGAGGCTTCCTTTCGCGGGGTGATGACGCTGAGCGGCGCTTGCGACTGTGACTCTCTTGACGGAAGGAGAGACTTCCGATCGAACCTTCGATAGTAACGGACGTGTTATCCGAAGTGCTCTCTTGCGTGATTTTTGTGTTATAACAACCTCCTCTGCACCAGAGTGCTATCATTTTTGGCATTTCTGCCTCGTTATATTTCCGGCATATTCGGGCCTTTGAACGACTCGGCTACCATACGTGAGCCGTATAGAATTTCTGCGCATTATAGCGCCACGTCATCCTCGGCCATCTTGGCCGGTCGACCGCGTGGCAATTCATCGAAAGCACGGTCTGTATTCCCTTTAGCATGTCCATTCAGGATCCTATGAAATCCTTTTCGAATAAATCATCTGCGATTTTACATGACAAAGACAGTAATTTTTTACGGTCAGCTTCTGACTCGACTGAACCAAGTGACGAAGACAAACTTAACTTTATAGCTCTCTCTCTCTCCCTCCTTTCTCCCCGTCCACTGATTCCACTGTGGAAATTACGACGGAGACTAACTCTAATGCAGGTTTGTTTATTTCGCAGCCAAGTAATGGACAATCGGATTCTACTATCACGGCGACTGAGTCCGAAATGGACATGGACATTGATCCTAGTATTCATCCCGTGGACGCGGATGCGAAAATTAACAAAAATAAAAGGAAAAAGGACCAGAGCACCGCCTCGTCCGTAAGTAAGCGTCAGGTCCTGGGTAAGGGGGATAGTCATTCAGTTCAAGGTAAGGCTAATTGTGCCTCTATTTCTTCAGGCTGCACTGCAGCCTCTGCGGATCTCCAGGATCTCCCCCTCCCTAATGCGAATATGTATGGTCTTAACTCTCCTGGACCTTTTGATGTAATAGTTCAAAAGATTAGTGATAATAATAATTCTGCAAATTCTCCTATTGACCCTTTAGCGGTCGACCGCCTCCTTTTCTTTTCTAATAAAAATGAAATCCTCGAATTAAAGAAAACTGGATATTCTAAAATCAATATTCGCTTCAAAACTCGTGAAGCTGCCAACAAACTAACTTCGAGTCAAATTCTAAAAACAAAAGGTTATTGTGCATACATTCCGCTTTATCGCACAACTAGAAAGGGTATCATACGCGGTGTTCCACTCGACCTTTCTGATGGGGAGATCCTGGCTGGCCTTGAATCTGCTATAGCGATTCTTTCGGTGCAGAGATTGAACAGGCGAAGGGGAGGTCCCCTCCTTTCCTCTTCTTCGGTACAGTCTAATGTAAATAATAATGTAAATAATACTAATACTCTAATCCCCTCTCGTACTATATTGATTACGTTTAGAGGTCAATCCTTACCTGATTGTATATATTTATATATGTTGAGACACTCTGTCCTCCCTTTTGTTTCTAAGACTTCTTTGTGTTTTTCATGCCTTCGTTTTGGGCACATAGACGCTCAGTGCAAGAGTCGCGCTCGTTGTATGGATTGTGGTGGCGATAGACACGGTGACGGCGAGGCCTTCCCCAGGAAAGATTTTGCCCCAGTCTGTATAAATTGTAAAGGGCCGCACAGGGCTTCTGACTATTCGTGTCCTGAGTATGTTCTTCAGAGGAGGATCAGAGAGTTTTCTGCGCGTGAGAATGTTCCTTTATCGGAGGCTGCAATTTGTATACGGGGTCGGGAGCCTGTTCCCTATAGAGGTCGTCCATCGTTTCAGGACGGGGAGTACCCTGGGCTCCCTAACTCCTCCCCCCCTTTTCGGGGGCGACTTGCCCCCTCGCCTCCTCCGCTCTCTCGTCTTTATTCACGGGTGTTAGCGCATCCCCCCTCCGAGAAGGAAAACTGTTCGTCGGGTGAGTCCTTGCTTCCGCCTGCCTCTTGCTCTTCTGACTTCCTTGGTTCTCTTTTCAGGATTTCCACTGAACTCAAACAAAAAACTGTTAAACCGAGAACCAAAACTCAAGATTACAACAACAATAACAATAATAATAATGAATCCTCACAGCCACCCCCCCGACCATTTGTGCGGACGTCTTCTCTGAAGGCTGATACCTCCTCTCCTGGTTCCTTCTCCTCCTCATTCTACCCTAATGGCAGGACCCCTTCGGTTTCCGGTAACGGGGTGGCCATGGATGCGACGCCCGATCTTCCTCGGCTTCTTTCACTGATCCAGCGTTTTTTGGACTTAGAAACGTCACAATTGAGTGTGTTCCTTCATCTGATTGGTGTTTTAATAGAGAAGCTTGAACCTGTGCTTGCAGCGCTGGGCGTCCGTGATGTTGTGAGTGGCCTCATCGATCATTTTCTGATGACTCCTTTAATCGGGCTATTCGCCCGGGACCGCTCTCGCAATGACTGACTCTACTCCCGATAACCCTTCGGCCTCTTCATCCTTGGCCATTCTACAGTGGAACTGTCGTTCCATTCGGAGCAAGTCTGATGTGTCTTCGGCTCTTTTTGATAAATACGACATCCTAGCACTCTCTGAGACATGGTTAACTGTTGACTCTCGGTTTGCCCTCCGCAATTTCATTACTTTTCGTAAGGACTCAGCCTCTCCATTCGGAGGAGGTCTCGCCTTGGCGGTTCGCCCCACTCTATCCTATTTTTATATTGACAATAGTATCTCCTTTGAGGACAGACTTGATAGTCAGGTTATTTCGGTTCATTTTGATAATTTTGACTTAACTATTATTTCTATTTATAGATTTCCTAGGGGTTCCCTCACATCGGAGGAGTACGGTGCTCTTATTGCTTTTTGTCTTTCATTTACGAACGTTATTTTACTAGGTGACTTTAACGCACACCACGCTGAATGGGGCTGCGAACATTCTGACAACGAAGGTGAGCTATTGCTCTCTTCAGCTATTGAGGCCTCCTTCACCTGCATTAACAATGGCTCTCCTACATTTTTGACACGCCCGGGACAGAGGACTTCTGCCATCGATTTTACTTTCATTTCCTCCTCTATTATAGGCCTCTGTGATTGGGCGGTCCTTGACGACACTTTTCTTAGTGATCATTATCCAACCACAACTCTCTTTAACCGTGCTCCAACAAGGAGGAGCTTTTTCTCCCATAAAATTAGACATTCAAAATTGCAAGACGAAATTTTTGTTAAAAATCTTTTCTCTTCATTGGACACACTGAGGGAGTCCTTGTACGATCCCTTGTTGAACTCAGTCCAGAAATATTCTTGTTTTGCGGACCATCTTCGCCCGCAATGGCATTCTAATCCTGATAAGCCTCACACAAAGGGTCGATGCTCTTCACAAAGGGGAAAAAGATTCTCCCCACCAGCTCCTTGGTGGAATGACAACTGTCAACAGGCGGTCAGCGCCAGATGTTCTTTTCTTTCTACTTTTAAAAGACAACCTACATTCTCTAACTATCTTGCTTTTAAAAAGCAAGAGGCAATCACTAGGAGAATTCTGAGATCGGAGAAGACCAGAGGCTGGAGGGAATTTTGTACTACACTTAATCCGAACATCCCCATCTCCCATTTGTGGCGCTTCATCAAGCGATTTAGATCCCGTCAATTTGAAGATCCTATCATTCCCCCTTCCTCCAATCTCCATCCTTCGCACTCCGTCCAAGAATCTATTAATTCCCTTTGTCCTCCTTCTATATTCCATCGTTCATTCTCATCAATTGACGAATTTCCAACGAACTATTCATGCAAAATGTTTGATTGTCCTTTCTCCCTCCAGGAATTGATGTCGGTCACCCGCAATTTAAAAACCCGCTCTTCTCCTGGATTTGACGGAATCGACAATAAAATGCTCTCTCTTTTACCGAAAGAGTATTTAATAATCTTGCTTGATGTTCTTAATTCTATTTTTGACTCCGGCTCTTTTCCAAGTTCTTGGCAACATTCCTTGGTATTTCTCATCCCCAAATCTTCTCCTGGTAAACTCCGTCCAATCTCCCTCACTTCTTGTCTCCTTAAAGTCCTTGAAAGACTTATTTTGTATCGCCTTGGTTGGTGGGTGGAATCCTCTCTCATCCTTCCTCCTTTTCAATTCGGATTTCGCAAAAGAACCTCATGCCTTGATAATCTGGGCATATTAACTACTGAAATCCACCATGGATTTATTTCAAAACAATCAACTAGCTGTCTATTCCTTGACATACAGGGTGCATTTGATAATGTCATCCCCTCTATTTTGACTTCTCATCTTATTGACTTGGGCCTTCCGCCTAAACTTTGTTGGTTTGTGTACCAGTTGACGTGTCTCAGAGAGTTGCAGTTTGTCGTGAATAGAAGATTGACGGAGAGCTTCTTCTCTCATAGGGGTGTGCCTCAGGGTTCGATTCTGAGTCCCCTACTCTTCAATTTTTACTTGTCAAAATGCGAATCCTCCTTGTCCGGTGGTTGCCGGATGATCCAGTTTGCAGATGACATCGCCTTGTATAAGCGCTCTTCTGACATAGACTTTTCTCTGTTGCCACTTGAGGTCAGCGGGGGCTCTGTCCGCCTTTCTGTTCGAGCGGGGCTTAACGATCTCCCCCTCTAAATCGGCCCTCTTCAGTAAAAAAAGAATTAATCCTGCGAACTACTCCATTCTCTTAGAAAGTATTAGTATTTATCCTGTATCCTCTACTAGGTTTTTAGGGGTCCTTCTTGACTCCCGGCTCACCGGCCATCTCCATGCTAATTATGTTATTAATAAATGTGGCAAACTCGCTAATATAATAAAATTCTTGAGAGGAGTCTGGTGGGGCTCTCATCCCAGGACTCTGCTGAATATTTACAAAGCTATGATTAGGGGTACCTCGGATTACGCTTCTTTCCTTTTCCCGTTCCATAACAAGAGCCTCACGGAACGTTTTGAACGGGTATCACGCAGAGCCCTGAGATACTGCGCTGGTCTTAGGCATTCCACACCATGCAACATAGTATACGCAGAGACTTGTATTAGCCCGGCCCGTTTTAGATCGGACCTTTTAACTCAAAACTTTTTATTTAAATCTCTAGCCACTAAACCTAATATTTTAATAGACAAACTTCAGAACCTCCATTTTACTTATTTTGGATCTGGCTTCTCCTCCGATTTGGTCGGTAGATTTCCTCTCTATCGGGCCTATCGCTGCGTGAAGGATTATAGAGCTAAGGTCGCAGCTTTCACCAGGATTCCGTTGTTCCTATTTTCTTACGAAACTTCCATTCAACTTCTTTTGTTCCGAAAGTTGAATACACCCCCTTACATGTGGTCGAACAAATCTCATCAGCAGCTTTTCCTCAGCTTGTTTTTCTCTCTCGTTTCTCGTATCTTATTGGGGACGGAAGTACCTTTTTTACAGATGCATCTAAGACTGATTCATTCCCGCATTTAGGCGCTGCTTATTTTTCCCCTGACATCCCGATTCAGAGGAAGTATAGGCTTGATGGTTGTTTTTCTGTTTTTTCGGCTGAATGCATCGCCATTATTTGTGCCGTAGATTGCATCTTGGAAAGGGACATCAAAAGGTCCTCAATATTTACTGATTCCCGCAGCATAGTGGAAACTGTGTCCAACGAATCGTTGAACAGAGATCTTCCATACTTAATATTTGTATTGAAGAACAAGCTGAGATCAGCCTTTTTGCAGAGCCTTGACATCACCCTAGTCTGGGTTCCTTTCCATGTGGGGATTCTTGGTAATGAAACGGCGGATTTCCTGGCGGGGGAGGCTGCTCAAAACGGTGAAAAGATTGACTATCTCCCTCCCCACACTGACTTTTACTCTATTGCTCGGGAAAAATATCACGCTACGGTTGAGAGATGCTTGCGTGCGCAATCAGAACTTCGCGGCGCGCAATATTTTGGCCTTTACCCGGCCTTCGCAAAGCGTCCTTGGTTCGATAGACTTAATCTTACTCGCATTGAAATAGTAACTGTTTGTAGAATCCGACCTAACCATTATAATTCGAATTACAGCCTTCATAGGTGTGGCATTGTCAGACGACTGGACTGTCCTTGTGGCTATCCCAGACAAGATATTCAGCACATATTGTGGTCCTGTCCACTGTTGAGGAATCACCGGACGTAACTGACGAGCTCGCTCGGGAAAGCCCTGGGCGCGCCTCCCCCTTATGACATTTTTGAAATCCTAAAAGATCCTACTGTCAAGATCATAAATCCTCTTTTATCCTTCCTTCACAAGACTGAAGTGCATATATAATTGGACCACTCAAACGCTGGTTGAACCAACTTAATTTCGAAAATAACGAAGATATCTGGCAGCATGGGCGAAAAATAATATTGCCCAGTGCCACAACGGAGAAAGAAGAAGAAGAAGACGGAAGGAGATTAACGCTCGCTGTATTATTTGAAGGGTCGACGGCCTGATTGTCAGGCGGAGAGACCGGAGCGTCCGGACTACTGGGTGGAGCTCGGTGCAATGTTGAATGATGCGGCTTCTGACAATTTTTACAACGATGCGCATTCGGGCACTGCTTTGGAAAGTGACCGGTTTTTAAACAATTAAAGCAAAGGCGTTTGCTTTTCGCGAGCGCGAAACGATCATCGATATTTTTCTTTGACCATTCTGGACAAAAACTGAGAGAATGATTTCCCGAACAATCAGGACACTGCCGTGATGCAGCGTTGTGTACTAAAGCTTTACCTTTATTTTTATTGTTCGTCACGTTTGTGCGAGATGAAGTGCCAAACTCGTCGATTTGAACCGGCGCTGCGATGCCGCGGATACGTTCGGTCAAGAAATCTTTGAGCTTTTGAAACGACGGAAACTCATTAGAGGCGCCGAGACTCAAATTCCATTGTGTTCGCGTGCGTGGACTGAATTTCTGCGAAATTAGATAAACTAACAAATCGTCTCAGTGTTCGACCGGACGCTGCAGATTTTTTAAAGCGGCTAACGAGTAATTTACCGTGTCGCGCAACTGTTTAAGCTCGGTCTCTTGTTCGTTTTTCATGACCGGCAAACTCGCGAACGCGTGAATGTGCGCTAGGACGAGCGCGCGCGGACAGTCGTACTCGTCGGCGAGTATTTTCCACGCTCCGTCATAACTCGCGTCAGAGACGGGCACGTGTTCTATCATGAGCGCGGCGTGACCCCCGAGAAACGATTTTAAATAATACAATTTTCGTCCTGCTGTTAACGAGGCATTCTCGCCGACCAATGCTTTGAATGAATCGCGAAAACTCTCTCACTTGGTGCATTCGCCGTGGAACTTCGGGATTGTGATTCGAGGAAGGGCGAACGAGGATGGTCCTTGTGTCTCGCCGATCATCGTAGAATGGGAAATCTTCGTCGCTTGCGTAGTCTGGTCTTGTTTTCCCAGATAATCTGCGATTTCGAGGAGCTGATCTAGATGGTCTTCGAAGTCAGCTTCGGCGTTAAGGAATTCCGAATCACCGAAATATTTGTGTTGACGTTGTGCCTCAGTTGTGGCTTGTTTTATTTTAACGTCCAGTGCTCGACACTTGGACTATAACTCTTTCAGTCCGTCGATGCGCGTGTTAGTTTTACTAAGCGTGAAGCGCTCCTTGCCGAGCTTTCGATAGTTCGGCAAAATTCTGCGAAACTGTTTGAAAGTTTCGCGCTGCTCGATGATGAGCCCTTCGAATGAAGCCATTGCTGTTCCCTTTTAATGAAAGTCAAAATAAAGAACTAATGTCACTAGTCTTTGTCCGTTACGCGCACTTGTGAAGTCGTTCGCATTAGCGTGATGTACGTGCTTACTATTCGCGTAATGAGTGCGAGTTTGAAAAAATGTCGCGATCGCGGTGAGCGCGAGCGAATTAACTCTAAAGGATAGCGCACGAGAGTCTTGCCTTTCCGCCTTCCCTCAAAAAGGCTCAAAAATTGTCGAGCACTGTTTGCGCACAGAAAGGTCACACATTCATATATTATGATCTTCAAAGATGATATTTATTCTGGGCGAATTTCCACTTACTGAGTGAGACGCGAGCGAAAACAGAGCTGTCCTTGCGCGAACTGTACCAACCGTTACAGACTATCCTGTTCAAGTTTTACTCGTTTTCCGTGATTTTAAATCCTTTGATCCGGCTCGAAGGACCTTAAATTATGATCGCACGCGCCCTTCGATTTGCGCGGGACCAAATTTAATATAATTTTTAATTCGCCGGTCAAATGAATGCGTGGGAAACGAATAAGGCTGGCACAGGTAGAATTAATTTGCACAGAAGTTAGTCAATTTTATATAGTTTTAATGTCGCCGTGGATCACACGGAAACGCGTACATTGGCAATATTTGTAGTCGAACGAGAACAGAGAATAGATCGCTTTCGTGATTGTAGCAAGACTACTGTTTTGAACGATAATTTTGTGCGGTTTTGGAAGCCCGCGGGAAGCGGAGACGAGCGGGGAAAGACGCACACTCGGAGCGCGAGAGACTCTATTCGCTCAAGAACATTAGGCGCTCGTTGTTTATGTTTTTCTTTTGAAACTTTAACTCGGCATATGAAATATTACGCGAGACATTAAATTATTTTATTACTGAATTCTAAACAGTTATTATAAATAGAAAATCATAAGGAGATTGCTTTATGGTCGCTATCGATAGTCAATGTGTTTAGGATGCTGTTTGAAATTGACCGTATATTTATTTTTGTGTCTGCCATAACCAGATCAATACAAGAACCGCTTGTTGGGAAAGAAGGTATATTATACGTCTATACATGGTGTAAACATTTACGTAGTTTACGAAAGTTTAGTGTATACAACCCCTGTTAATACCCGAAATGAGCTCATTGACAAGATTATGAACGCATGCAATACAATTCGCAATAATCCTGGAATTTTTCAGAGAGTGCGTCAGTCAATGCACCGTAGATGCAATGTTTGTATTGAGGTTGCAGGTCGCTATTTTGAACATTTATTGTAATAAAATAAACAAAATAATTTAAAAAACGTATGATTTTTTAAATTTTAATCTAACCATATAGAAATCAAACAGTATTCATCGCAGTCTGGCGCCTTAAGGAGACATCGCCGGACACGGGTTGCTTAATAAAATTGTTCCATTTATCGAGATCTATCACCTCTTTAAGTTTGTCGCAAATGTCCGGAAACATCCTATATAGTTTTAATTTATATTTTACATCATTGTCATCTATTCATTTTTTCAATTTGATCCTTCTCATTATTTTTTTCATTCGCCTAGTCTGTATGTTTTGCGTTAAAATCGCTTGCTATTATGTAATAATTTTTGATGGATCATCTAGCATTAGCTGTAAAAAAAGTTGATTAAGCTCTGTGTTAAATTCTCTTTGTTTACCTTTTTTCGCATATATCGAAACTATGTATAGTTTATTATTACTTTTAAGATTAATATTGATTATAATTTTTTCAATAAAATGATTATTACAATTAATTTGCGAGAATTTAATATTTTTCTTAATTATAATGCTGTACCTCCTTCTTTAATATTTGTGTCCCTATCCATTCTAATTATATCATAATTTTTTAAAAATAATGTATGTTTTTTGTTTAATTTAGTCTTATTTATAAGCAATAAATCAGGCTTATTTTTTTCTAGGAAATTAAGTAATTGTAGTCTTTTATAATTACTAACTATGGAATTTACGTTCGCAACGATGACTTTATATTTCAAGGATAGTTGTGTTGTATTATTCATACTAAACATCTTTATAAAAAAGCTTTACAATAAGATTCGAAATTATATCTAATCTATTTATCATTTATATTCTCTGTTACTTTTTAGTTTGTTTAATCTAGATTGAATTTGAAATAATTCCTGTAGAAAGATTGTATTATCATTTGAAAATATTACTTGGTTAGATCTAACTGTGCTATTGAAATATTTAAGTCTATTAATTTTAGTTTGTCGCTGTACATGTTGAATATTAGCTATTCTATTTTTTAACTCTATTAGTATAGGGTAACCCCTATATGACTGGATGTCCTGTTTTTTTTACAATTTATACACAGTATACTTCTTTATAGTCTTTAAGTGCTGCTGCGCATTCTCCTGGTTTGTGATTCTCTACACACTTCACATATCTGTATTTAAGGTTGCAGTTGGCTGTTGCGTGTCCAATTCTTTGGCAATATTTGCATTGTATAGTTTCTTTCCTGCGGAGTTTTTCCCAAGAGATTATATGGTGGAAGAGCGATTTTATTTTCGATAATTGTGCTGTATTACTGTTTGCTGATATTTGTACCAAAAATATAGGTAGGACTCTATCCTCTTGCATTAATCTTCTGGTTGCAAATCTCGATTATTAAATAATATGTTTTGGAGTGCTTGTTTTTTCAGCTCATCCAAAATTTCTTGTATGCCAAATGATTGATTCAAACCTTTAAGTAGGAAAGTAAGGTTTTTATGTTCTTTTGGCGTACGAATAAAAATTTGTATTAGCCTCCAGTAAAGCTTGTTTAATTTTTTTGTGAATTCTTCCAATATGTAAGATATATAATATGTAAGATATGTTTATTATCGTTGATCCTTTGTGAAATGTCGCATTAGACATTATTTATTTTGCTAACTTCCATGTGTCTTTAGGATCTTGATTGAAGATATTTATGGGTGGAGGTTTTTTTAACTTTACTTGTGGCGACGACATGTTTTCGAATGATTTTTTTTCTTGTTTGTTAGTTTGTGTGTTTTAATTGAATGTATTATGTCTGTTTACAAATGTATTTGCATTCTGTATATCAGATTGCGTACTGTTGAAAAGTTAACTGTTATTTTTGGTTGGCCTTTTATTATTCTTATTTTTTAATATTTATATAAATAATTTTTCTTCTTTCTCTCCTTTATCTAGTTCCATATCTTGTGATGTGGACATTTTCAAGGATCTCAAATCTGTTGTTTATACTAATATTGAGTGTAATTTGTTTATTTGTAATTTCTTTATTTTGCATTGCTTGATTTCTTTCTTTATTTCTTTTAGCTTCTAATCATAATTTTAGTTTTTTATTTTCTTCTATAAGCTGTTTATTTCTAAATTTTAATTTTTCCTCTGGATCTCCTTTCCCATGTAGCACAGAATATTGCAGGAATATTTTTAATATTGTTGTAACATTGCAGCAAGTAAGTATTGTTGCAATATTATTGCAATGTTTTATGCTGTATGGGTTTACCTTGTAAGTCTAGTTTCATCCTTTTTTTTAATGCTGCTGCTAGGTTAGATCTTATTTTGTAAGATTTACGTTTTAAGAGCCTCGATATTGTGGGAGATGATAAATTCCCTTTTATTATTTTCGTAATATCCGTATAAGCTTCTTTCTTCGCAGAACTTATTTAGGAATTTGAGATTATCCCTTCTTGGGCCCAAGAGCACTCTGATACTTTTATGGGGTTCACCGTTTTCAGTGGAAAACCTGTAGTTGATGAAATCACATTTATAAGTCTCGTAAAGATATTTATAATCAAACTTTCTAAATTAAAGTTTTTTCCTCGCGTCCATTCACTGTGGCAACCACAGTGGAAGGCCTACTGCCCACTACCCACAGGACGCGGCAACGCGTTCCGCGCGGTGGAAGACGACGCGGTAAGTCAATATAAAAGTTGGATTAAATTCAACTTTGACGCGCGGTGGATGTTATGTATTTGCTGATTGGCTATCGCGTCAGCTTCCGCTACGCGGAACGCGTTACCGCATCCTGTGGGCAGTAGCCCAAACTTTGATGATATAACCGTTGATGATAAGAGATTTCCAGTTTTTGTAAATGTATATATAATTTTTAAATTTTTAGAACATACTTTATAAATTTTCAAACGTATTTATTTTCTTATTAAA
This sequence comes from Camponotus vicinus, assembly GCF_025532165.1. Classification (NCBI taxonomy): domain Eukaryota; kingdom Metazoa; phylum Arthropoda; class Insecta; order Hymenoptera; family Formicidae; genus Camponotus; species Camponotus vicinus. The sequence goes on from NW_028141949.1 coordinate 8,013,334, forward strand.
CTTGTATATATTTATTGAATATCTAAAAATATTTTTATATTGATATTTGTATCAATTGTTTCAAGACATAATTCAAACAAATACAAAAATATTTTTAGATATTCAATCATTATATACAAGTTTAATAAAAGAATAAATATATATTTAAAAATTTATAAAATACATTTTAACAATTTATAAATTATGTATATCTACAGCAACTGGAAGACTTATTATCGTTAACGGACATATCACATTGTAAAGCACCAGTTTTCGTCTATATAATATGATATATAGGTTTTTGGTATGGTATATGCACAGATATCTATACTATAACTAGATCGCTAACTCCCATTGATTTTGTACATAAAATGTGTCCCCGGAAACCATGTAATATGGCGGTCGCGCATGCGTAATATTGGTGGAAAACTAATATGACGGACACCCGTAGCCAGCTAATATTTAAGTTTTCACCTTAAAAATTGTACTTTTTACATTATAAACTTTTAATTTTGTAATAAAATAAATATAAATATATATAAATGTTATATACATATATTTTTAATCTTTATATATTTTTAATCTTCTATATACAGGGTGTAACTGAAAAAGCGCCCGCGGAGCAAATAGCGTTATTCCTGATTAAAAATTGAGTCGAAAAGTCCTGAACCATTTTTTTCTATAATGCTTAATAAAGCGGTAATTATTGAATAAAGTTGCGCCAATTTGCAATTAACAATTCCATATTTTTTCTTAAAAACAACTATGTGTTTTCTTTACACCAATTGATTCCTCTCATTATTTTGTACGTAAAAGTATTAAGGTAAGATAATCGAAAAATGAATATTTTACAAGATATTTTACGGTTTATGTAAAATTAAGAAATTATTTCAAGCCTCATAACTTAAAAAGTACTTAACGAAAGGTACTTAATTATAGTGTTTTGGAAAGCTCTCGAGATAAGCTACAAGAGTGTGCAAAAATATATAGGGTGTTCCATTTAAAAAAATTGAAGTGACCTTCACGTGACCTTCAAATGACTCTTCAGTGTCAAACCAATGATACCATCTTATGGCCCCCTCGAAACCATAAAACTTTTGTCTGAAACATTTTTCTCTAAAATGCTTTGTTTCCGAAATAATTGCGTGCGTTAATTAAAATGGCTCACCCTGTATAACTGCAAACTTATATAAACCATATGAATCATGTAAAGCGAAATGTTATATATCAAGGTATTTCCTACACTTCAGACACAGGTTGGGTTAAGTTATATCTTCCAAAAGTGGAGTGCCCCCCGTAGGGGGGGCGGAACATGCGATGTCCACGCATACACTTTTCCATGCGAAGCGAGATTCCACATGGATTTGCGACTTTCCACGGAAAGCGAGGTTCAATCGGAACCTATGTGTCTAGTTTTTTAGTAGTGGAGCCCCCCGCAGGGGGGCGGAACCCACTGTGTCCACGCATACACTTTTCCATGCGAAGCGAGGTTCCACATAGGTTTGCGACTTTCCATGGAAAGCGAGGTTCAATCGGAACCTATGTGTCTGGTTTTTTAGTAGTGGAGCCCCCCGCAGGGGGGCGGAACTCACTGTGTCCACGCATACACTTTTCCATGCGAAGCGACGTTCCACATGGGTTTGTGACTTTCCACGCGAAGCGAGGTTCAATTCAATTAAAAATCTATGATAAGTGGTGTCTTATTTACCTTTTTTGTTATTGCATTTTTAATAATTTTTTAATAAAGAATGAGGGATGAATAAAATCTTTTAACCTTTAGAGGGCCGGGATTTGAGATCTTAAAACTTCCTTTGAAAATGGCTCAAACTTGTGTCTTATATCATGGGTTTACTATATACAAAGTTCCGATCATGGGTTGAGCCGATATATCGGCTTTCCGGCCCGCTAGGGTAAGGAAAAATTTTTGAATTTTCAATTTTGCAAAAAAGGCTTGTATAAGGGTTTTCGGGGTTGCTGAATACAACCCCGTAATGTCAAATTTCGAAAATTTTCACTTCTAACCTCATTATTATCCCGAAAAATGTGAAAAATTCAAATATCACAACTCTCCTTTAGCGTTATCAGGAGCTAACGACGCGGACGTAGAGAGTTTATGTAGCTCCTTTATTTTTTTGCAGGTTTTCTTTATTTTTTTTATTTTAATTTTTAAATTTTTTTAAAATTTTGTTACTAAAAATTTTTCAAGTTTTTTTAGAATTTTAAAATTATTTCCAATTAATTTCATATATTTATAAAGCATTTTTCATGGTAATATACCTTTCGTATGATAAATCTCAAAACAGGGTGTTACACATAGAGCATGATGGCAAACATTGCATTTATAAGAGGTTCGACGCCTAGTACCAATTATAGCACATAATTTACAATTACGCTGCATTTTTTTTGATTGAGCTTCGTTACAAATTTGCTTAGGAAAGTGACGACCAGTCAATGTGTGTGTATTTGCATGTATGTGTGTATTTGAGTCTGTTCTTTTCAGCTGCACTGCTGCACTAGTGCAATTAATTAGAGTGAAAGAAAGTATGTTTGTCTCTTTCTAACTTATTGCACTAGTGCAGCAGTGCAGCTGAAAAGAACAGACCCTTTGTGTGTATAAAAGTGTGTCTGCGTGTGTAAATGTGTGTTCATGTATGCTAGAGTGCTTGTATATGTCTTACATCTATGAGAAAATAATTTTCAGTTAGAGCCGATATATCGGTTTTCCGGCCCTCTAAAAGTTAAGTGTTATTCAGGATGATGACCTTAACAATATATGTTAAGGTCACAATGGTCTCGTTGATTGCGATATTTTACTTTTAGGTAAAAACTTTGGAAAAAATGATTTGCCGCGGCTGAAATTGTATGTGTTACATTATTTTGTTATCTATTTTCAGTACGCAAAAGGGCTGCCATGAACTCGAAGTGTTCCTTTCGGAACAATAGCCCATTCTTCTTAGAAATAATGGATGCAAAAATAAAAAGCATCTCAAAAATGGTTTAAGTGAAAATTCATTGATTTAATTTCTACTGAAATGGTTGCAATTTGTATTTCATTGCAATCATTTTCCGAAATGCAAAATAAATAAATGTCAAACATAATTTTATTACAATTTATTGATCTCGCAGTGTAACATAGTAGACGTTTTCATGGAAATAATAATAATCGATCATTTCGACAGCTAAAGTTGAAATATGTCGCAAATTTTTGTTTAAATCATTTTTGAGAGACTTTTAATTCTTACGTTATTCATAAAAAGAATGTATTAACGCAATACGTAGAGAAGCGAAAAAATATATAATGACAATGCTTTTGTAAATGTATGTGATAATTGAAATATCATATATAATAAAAAAGTCCCTTTCATGCTTCTTTCACTTTTTGTTGTTGTGTCTGAGTGATTGCGCAAAATCTGACACAACTGCTATTCGTAAAATATAATTTCTTCTCGTTTAAAAACTATTATAGCTTCAACATTCTTATATTAAGATCTTCGTCTTGAAATGTTCTAAGAATTTTGTATTAAGATTTTCATCTTAAAATGTTTTTGAATCACTAAGAGGAAGAATGACGGTTTCATGGCACTCTGTATATTTACTTTAATCAATGCAATAAACCAGAAACAATACTGTATTGTATTTTTGTTTTATGAAAAGAATTTATTATTTATTAATGAAAATGTATTTATTAATCATAAATATTTTAGATTAATTGCGTGACACTAACTACTTACAATCTGAAGGAAACATTCAATATAATAATAAATTTATTAATCGATTATAAGATAGAATTACGTAAGTTCGAAATCTTAAAACATTTAAGCCGTTTTCAGAAAATTATGTAAGAATATGAAGAATCAATTCCTTTTATAAGTTTCATTATGAATAATTTTTATAATAATTTTATTTTTATTCTTGTATAAATATTACAAATAAAGTATTTTCACGGATTCTTTTAAATTGTATCCAAATATAAATTTTATCGTGAATAGTTGCTCGAAAAAACTACTCGTAGACTTTTAAAAATATAATAGTGCAACATTATTCATCAATATAAAGTAATATTATGCTTAATATATGATATTTGAAATTTCGGTCTTACATATATATATATATATATATATACATGTATATATATATATATGTATATATATGTATATATATATATATATATATATATATATATATATATATATATATGTATAAAATTAATGTTAAATAATAATATAAAATATTAATATTAAAATTAATTAAATATTGTACATCTTTTGATTTTTATAATTTAATATATATGTATTACAATTATTTATGATATAAACGCTGTCATATGATCGAAATTATAATAAGTTGTATTTTTCGTGTACCGAGTACATATTATTTAAAAAAAAAGATTTAAATATTCTTATGTGTATGCTTAATATGTAAGAATGTAATTATGATTGTAATTAGTGTACCCCTCTCTGAAAGAATTTTTCTATATTCATTTTGTATTTCTAAAATTGTCAATCATTACAAATAACAATGTTCATACGAGTTTTTATCAAATTTTCTCACAAGTGTTTTTATTAAATTTTCTTAGAAGTTTTTTTCAACCTTCAAATTCCTTTTATGTCAATCAAGTACTTTTAGATCTTCTTATGTCAGATTTGTTTCGAAAAGTTAAATTTGAATTATAGAATCAAATAAATTTAGTTTTACAAAGTTAAAAAAAGAAAGAAGAATTTTGATTTCATTATTCTTATTTTATTCATTTATCACAATATTATTATAATTATACAATTATTTGTGAGAAAGAAAATATATTGTACAAAATAGAACAGATTATAGTGTAATTTTTATACTATAATTATTTTACATGAAACATTTAGAATTTTGCGAAATATTATTTATAAAGTTCAAAAGTAATTTTTGATATTACTAACTATATTATACTGGTATTTGATTTGTCGATTATTAAGATTTATCTATGATATATAGTCATAATAATAGTCATCGCAATCGTGAACGTTGCGAATATGTCATTAGGAACAAAATCGCTTTGCATATGTACATACATACATACGAAAGTCTAAAAATTGAAAAATTCAAACAAAAAATTATCACAATTCTAATATATGATTATCATACATCAGAATTGATTCTGTACCAATTTTATTTAAACTGATCGCAATCGAAACCATGCATCAACATTGTATTAAAAAGTGTTATTAGATTTTTCATTACGGCTTTATTTCCTGAGATATTTTAATCGAAAGTTTATTTGACTTAATAAAATCCAAATAAGCTACTTGGAAGCGTTTCGACGTATCGAAAGCAGTGACTCCCAACGGATTTATTTCTTTTATGTACTTGACATTGCGATGCTACCGCGTCGCTTGAAAAAATATTAAATTCGAGGAAAAAATGAATAAACAAATGAATGTCATAAGGTACTTTTACAATACTTTTATTGAATAACTAGACAGAGTACAAAGCACGAATTATAAGTATGCCATTTGTGCATTTTAACTGGTCTATTATTTTAGTTATTATATTATATAATTATATTATTATTATTATAGAATATGAATACGTACTTTTTTTATACTATACGTATTTTCTTTTTAGTTTACAAAAATATGTAAAAATAAATAAAAAATTATTGGTCTTAAAGATTTTTATAATAATTTTCGAAATAATTCTCTTTCAAATACTGTAAAGACCTAAATACTTTTCTAAGAAAAGGGGATTAAAATATATTATACAATTTCTTGATTGCTTAGACTCATGTTACGAGAAAAATTACGTTAAATTTAAAAATACTATGTATCTATTTGATTATACATCAAATCTTGATTATATTTATATACTAAGGAAACAGTCATACATGACATTATGATTTATTTACATGACATTGGCTATAACGTACCAGTTATCGAGTTTGTTAGTTTCCAATGATCTTTAGGAATGGTAAGATCGCGAGTATGCATACAGGGTGTTCCGAAACTAACGTTTGATATTTTAAAAGCAGATTCTCTGGCCAATTTAAAAACGATTTTTCCTCAGCGAAAATGTCGAGGGAGATCACTATTTTTTGCATATTCCCAATTTTTGTCATCATGTATCTTTCTAACTAAGCCTTAAATTAAAATTCTATTAAAGTAAACTGTACCTAAAATTAACTAAAGAATGTGACTTTATTAATATTTTATTCCCATAAGCCTTAGTTTGCGAAAAACCTTTTATTTTCAATCGTTTATAACTCGAAAACTATTAGTGCCGCGACATTTTCGCTGAGGAAAAATCGTTTTTAAATTGGCCAGAGAATCTGCCTTTAAAATATCAAGTGTTAGTTTCGGGACTTGTATATTTGGAGAACGTTAACAGCTTGTGATAATACTGTGCTATTATTTTCAACAAATAACTATATCTTAATCTATCACAATTTCAATATAATAAGGTAAGTTACTGAACAAAAAGCATTTATACACCTATGAAAATGCAAAATGTATATAGAAAATATAATTTAAATTAGTATAAGAAGCAAGAGTTTGACGGACACAATTTTTCTTCTACAATTCATCTTTTTCAATGAATTAATGTGTTTGAGCGAAAGCGCGAGATAGGCTGGGAAGCGAGCGCGGCACGAGAGAATACAGAACGATAAGTCTCGATATAAGTAATACTATGTACAAGTTCTTTATTCTATCTCACAAATATAAAGTTTTAATATATTTACAGTCTTAATTACTAATGAAACAAAAAGGATCGAAAATTCGAGCTGAGTTCTTTAATCCGCAAGCAACGGAGAGAATTGATTAATTCCGCGAGCAACGGAAAGCACGTTTTTTCAAATTCGGAGAGCTAAATGAGCGCGTCGGGGACTTTTCGACAAAAGGCCTAGCGCTCTCCGATCGCGTCAATTTATACTCAAGCCCTTCTCGAAAGATCCAGATTTTTCAAGCACTCGACAGTTACTGAGATACCGTTTAAAATTTGACGATCTAACGTGTCTTGTTATTATTAGATCTTTCGAGAAGGGCGAGCGTTGTTTTCGGATTTGCAGTGACAAAGAGATCTTTCGCTATCGGCTGCCAGGGGCGCCGAATTAAAGATCGGGCCCTCGACTCTCTTTTCAATCGAGTATAATTACATTTATGAGTGTTAATTTTTTTTCCAATGCTCGACGAATCTCGAACAAATGAAATTATTAATAAAATGTGGATGACTTCAAAAAATGCAACATTTTGTATTAATTTTGAATTTAAATAATTTTAAATCTAAAATTCATAAAAAAACTTTTTTCATGAGTTAAAATTATAATATATTTTATATATATTAAAAAGGAAAAAAGAAAGACATTTCATAATATTGGCAATTATTTAGTGAAACTTTATCTTCTATAAGTTACAATATGACAAACAAAATAGAATCTATACATCTATATGTTTCCGAAAATTATGTTAAATGTAATGCGTGTTATTATAAATTATAAACAATAAATTATAAAATACTTGACAAATATTAATTTTTCTTGTTAATAAAAATATGTTAAAACATGAAGAAAACAATCGCTAGATATTAATCTGTACTTGATTTTTTATTTGAATCTGATAGTTTATAAGGCGATATTTAAAGAAAGAGATGGACTAAACTAGTTGTGACTAACTTGTTTTCATAAAATTTTTAATAATAAAAATGCTATATATACAGGGTGGACCATTTTAACCTTTAATGGAGAATAACTCGAAAACCAAGCCCGGGAGAGAAAAATGTTTCAGACAAAAGTTGTTTGGTTTCGAGGGGGCCATAAGATGGTATTATTGGTTTAACCTTGAAGAGTTATTTGAAGGTCACATGAAGGTCACCTTCAATTTCTTAAATGGAACCTACTATTTGTCATTGCATATTCTTGTAGCTTATCTCGAGAGCTTTCCAAAACACTGTAATTAAGTACCTTTTCGTTAAGTACTTTTTGAGTTATGAGGCTTGAAATAATTTCTTAATTTTACATAAACCATAAAATATCTTGTAAAATATTCATTTTTCGGTTATCTTACCTTAATACTTTTACGTACAAAATAATGAGAGGAATCAACTGGTGTAAAGAAAACACATAGTTGTTTTTAAGAAAAAATATGTAATTTGCAATTAACAATTCCATATTTTTTCTTAAAAACAACTATGTGTTTTCTTTACACCAATTGATTCCTCTCATTATTTTGTACATAAAAGTATTAAGGTAAGATAATCGAAAAATGAATATTTTACAAGATATTTTACGGTTTATGTAAAATTAAGAAATTATTTCAAGCCTCATAACTCAAAAAGTACTTAACGAAAAGGTACTTAATTATAGTGTTTTGGAAAGCTCTCGAGATAAGCTACAAGAATATGTAATGACAAATAGTAGGTTCCATTTAAGAAATTGAAGGTGACCTTCATGTGACCTTCAAATAACTCTTCAAGGTCAAACAAATGGTACCATCTTATGGCCCCCTCGAAACCATACAACTTTTGTCTGAAACATTTTTGTTTGCTGGGCTTAGTTTTTGAGATATTTTACTGTCCAAGTTAAAATGGGACACCCTGTATATATATATATATATATACATATATATATATATATATATATATATATATATATATATATGTATATGTATATTAATTATAAGTTTATTATATTTTATTTATAGAGAATACATTGTTGTAATATTAATTGATATTATTAATCATGTATATTCTGAGGAACAACTTAATCAGATAATTTTGCTTGAATAATGTATTACAGCTTATCAGTATTATAATAAATATTAAGTGATTTACTAATTGTTAAATTTATTTATAAATATTGCAAAAATCTTAATCAGAATAATTTTTTTGGACTAATAATTATACTAAAAATACAAAATTATATTACATTTGATTTTTGCAAAGATAACACGCAAGATTAAATTATTAATCATTAACAAAAGAATACTGAAATTTGTTTCAGATAAAAAAAGTTTGTTTTTACTAAAGGAGAAACTACTGAACATACTTCAGTCCAAGAGATATTTTTTGATAAATTTGATAAAATATTAAAGATAAAATTCTTGAAAGTAAATATCTTTATTTATCTATTTATATATTTATTTACATATTTATTTAATAATACTTCCTATTATTAAATATTCTTATTTTTGCTTTTATGTCATATATACAGGGTGTCTAAAATATATATTCCACCGCAAATATACAAATAGATCTTATTATCTTACTAAATTGAATTAAAAAGTCCTATACCATTTTGAAATTTGCCGCGCGCTATTAACGGATTGACTAATCTCTTTTAGTTAATTTCTCATTAATTATTGCGAATATCGCAAAAAACGATTTTAAACGACTTTTCTACTCAGTTTACTCCGCTTTACACGAAAGGTTAAGCTATTATCACCGAATACCCTGTATATGTATGTGTCCTAAAACTGTACTTTCTCATAATGGTAAATTCTTTAGAATATTTCAAGACGCGAAAATCCTAATATAAAAATGTCAATGATATAATATAATGATATAGTTTTTAAACGGAAGCGATTACAGCCGTGATATTTTTTATTAAGATTTTCATCTTGAAATGTTCTAAAAAATCTGCTATTAAGAGAAAATAGATTTTAAGACTGTATATTTATTTTAATCATGCAATAAATCGGAAACATTACTGCTTATATTTTTGTTTTATGAAAAAAGAATTTATTATTTATTAATGATAACATACTTATTCATCAATATATAATTATTTTAGATTAATTGCGTGACATCAATTTTCTACGTCTATTAAGCTAGCATGCCAACATGGGCACAATGACATAAAACGTACAAAATATTTAGTGCTCTTTATGTGCTAATTTATTGCTCTAATCCTGATTTTATTGCTCTAGCCGTTTAGCGAGAAATTATATTTATGCTTACGTTTAAAAAAGTTAGAATGCCCATTAAAAAAAATAATGATAAAAGAATAATAAAAAGAAAGCACTTATACTATAATTTAGTGCTAATTATGTGCTTACAATATACACTAGTTTAAATTTCTATACGTTACTCTTTACACCGGAAACAACCTCAAAATGTACGTCATACAAGAGAGAAGTACCAAAAATAATAACGATTTCGAAAATTTCTTTACACTATAATTTAGTGCTAATTATGTGCTTACGATATATACTAGTTTCAATTTTGGTTCGCTATTTTTTACATCGGAAACAATCTCAAAATGTACGTCATACAAGAGAGAAGTACCAAAAATAATAATGATTTCGAAAATTTCTTTACACTATAATTTAGTGCTAATTATGTTCTTACAATATATACTAGTTTCAATTTCGGTATGCTACTCTTTACACCGGGAGCAACCTCAAAATGTACGTTATACAAGAGAGAAGTACCAAAAATAACAATTTCAAAAATTTTTCGATCGAAATCTGTTTTATGATTATATCGCTCCATCTTTACTTGCGATAAACAATTCCTACATTACATATGTCTTCTTTGTGTTTATCGTGCACTTTCCTACAAAATATATTTTATGCTGATGATTTTTGTGCTGCATCCCTTATAAAAATGTTTTAGACGAAAATTGTATCGTTTAAAGGAGAACAAATAATGTTAAAATCAATTTTTTAAAAAGTTGATTTTTCAAGATCCCATAAGGTCATCGCCATTTATTAAAATAGAATTTTATTTTTTTAATTAATATGATATTCTTCTAGTTATTCTGCATATAAGTATTAAGATAGTTATCAAGTATTAATATAGTTATCGAAAAATCAATAGTTTACAAGATATTATATAGTTTATTTTTGCACATTTTGACAATATAAAGTATCTCGTAAGCTATTCTCTTTTTAGTAACTGTATCTTAATACTTTTATGCGCAGAATAATGAGATGAATCAATTGGTGTAAAGAAAACAGAATTGTTTTTCAAAAACTGTGCAATTTGCAATGTGCAACTACACTCTTTTTTTAAATGCAATTATGTGTTTTCTTAAGATATTCCAGTGTCTCAATTTAAATCACTCATCCTCTATATTAGGCAATTTTAATTGTTTTGCGGCTATGTCTCTGTTATATTGTTAAGTGAGACGAAGAAGAATCTAAAGAGAATAGTCAGAGCCTCCGTCTTTGTGCACATTGCGTTGTATACACAGGTATATACACGTACATACACTAACGTCACAGTATTACTACGAGGTATGGACTAGGTAAATAAGACATATAATATAAGTAAAAAATAGGCGACATAAGTTATATGAACGATTGATGTAAATGTAAGGGAAGTAACGATATGATTTCCTCTCGATGTGTATGAAACTTACTAGCTACGAGTATAAATATATACAGGGTGACCCATTTTAACTTAGGCAGCCAAATAACTCGAAAAATAAGCAAGATAGAGAAAAATGTTTTAGACAAAAGTTGTATGGTTTCGAGGGGGCCATAAGATGGTATCATTGGTTTGACCTTGAAGAGTCATTTGAAGGTCACGTGAAGGTCACTTCAATTTTTTTAAATGGAACATCCTATATATTTTTGTACATTCTTGTAGCTCATCTCGAGAGCTTTCCAAAACACTATAATTAAGTACATTTTCGTTAAGTACTTTTTGAGTTATGAGGCTTGAAATAATTTCTTAATTTTACATAAACCGTAAAATATCTTGTAAAATATTCATTTTTCGATTACCTTACCTTAATAGTTTTATGTACAAAATAATGAGAGGAATCAATTGGTGTAAAGAAAACACATAGTTGTTTCGAAGAAAAAATATGTAATTTGCAATTAACAATTCCATATTTTTTCTTAAAAACAACTATGTGTTTTCTTTACACCAATTGATTCCTCTCATTATTTTGTACATAAAAGTATTAAGGTAAGATAATCGAAAAATGAATATTTTACAAGATATTTTACGGTTTATGTAAAATTAAGAAATTATTTCAAGCATCATAACTCAAAAAGTACTTAACGGAAAGGTACTTAATTATAGTGTTTTGGAAAGCTCTCGAAATAAGCTACAAGAATGTACAAAAATATATAGGGTATTCCATTTAAAAAAATTGAAGTGACCTTCACGTGACCTTCAAATGACTCTTCAAGGTCAAACCAATGATACCATCTTATGGCCCCCTCGAAACCATACAACTTTTGTCTAAAACATTTTTCTCTATCTTGCTTATTTTTCGAGTTATTTGGCTGCCTAAGTTAAAATGGGTCACCCTGTATAGATGTTCGTTCACGAATTCTTTTAAATAGCATTTAGATATAAATTTTATCGTAAAAAGTTATTTGAAAAAATTATTCATTCAGACTTCTAAAGATATAATAGTGCAAATAACACTATTCGTCTATAGATGTAAAGCCACATTATGCTTAATATGTAAGAAATTTGAAATGTTGTACTATTTTTTAATATCATTGTTGTAATTATAATCTTCTAATAATGAACACAAACAACACATATACTTTATAATTTTATGCAAATATAACACAACAGAACACAATTCATAACTTTGTCAACTGTATGTTGACATTGACATAGAGTCTTTCAAATTAAATGTGAGCTTTAACTTTTTTAGTACAAATACAACTTTTATAGCACATACACATACACACACATTTGCGTGTGTGCGCATTATATATTGTGCATATTGTATATTATATATATATATATATATATATATATATATATATATATATATATAATATACTATATATAAATTATAAGATATAATAATGTTCTATAAAGATTATGTAATATTAAATGCATACACATATATCACTGTGTTCTTAATAATTTTATACAATATAAAGTAATAAAATATCAAAATTAATTAAATATTGTACATCTTTTGATTTTTATAAATTCTATTACATGTTACAATAATTTATGACATATATACGCTATATCATATTTTTGTTATTTCAATATTTCTCAATTTTTAAATATAAAATTATAATAATATTTTTCGTGTACCTAACACATAACATTTAAAAATAAAATTTAAATAGTCTTATGTATATGCTGGACTAATATGTAAGAATGTAATTGTAATTGTAATTAGTGTATCTCTTGAAGAATTTTTTTATATTTATTCTATATTCATTTTATATTTCTAAAACTGTCAATCATTACAGATATCAATGCTCATACGAGTTTTTATTTTCTCCCCAGTATTTTTATCAAATTTTCTTACAAGTTTTTCTCAACCTTTAAGTTTCTTTTAATCGAGTACTTTCAGATAATCTTCTTATGTCAGATTTGTTTCCAAAAGTTAAATTTGAATTACAGAATCAAATAAATCTAATTTTACAAAAGAAAGAAGAATTTTGGTTTCATTATTTTTATTTTATTTATTGATCATAATGTTATTGTAATTATATAATAATAATTGTGAGTATAATAATTGTGAGAAAGAAAATATATTGTACAATATATAAAATATATTGTACAGTATAATAATTGTGTAAAATATATTGTACAGTATAATAATTGTGAGAAAGAAAATATATTGTACAAAATAGAAAAGGTTATAGTGTAATTTGTATACTATAATTATTTTGCATGAAACATTATTTAGAATTTTGCGAAATATTATTTATAAAGTTTAAAAGTAATTTTTGATATTGCTAACTATACTGTACTTAGTTAATAAGATTAATAAGATCTATCTATCATACAGTTTCTTGATTTACTTTTGTTATGAAAAATTACGTTAATAACTCAAAATTAATAAAAATTACGTTAAATTTGAAACATGCTTTATTTGATTATACATCGAATCTTGATGATATTAAGAAACTTAGGAAACAATCATACATGACTTTATGGTTTGTTTACATGACATCAGCTATAATGTACCAGCTATAATGTATCGAGTTCGTTAGTTTCCAACGAACTTTAGAAATGGTAAGATGTAATGGTAAGAATGGAAGGCATTGACAAATTGTGATAATACTGTGCTAATTGCAATTACTTTCAACAAGTAATTATATCTTAATCTACTACAATTTCAATATAATAAGGTAAGTTACTGCAGAAAAGTATTTATACACTTATAAAAATGCAAAATGTATATACAAAATACAATTTAAATTAGTTAAAAAGCAAGTTTGACGAGTACGATCTTCTTTTCTACAACTTATCATTTTCAACATTAATGAAATTATTAATAAAATGTGAATAACTTCAAAAATGTAACATTTTGTACTAACTTTGAATTTAAATAATTTCAAATCTAAAATTTACGATAAAAAAAATTTTTTTTAGGAATTAAAATCATGATATATTTTATATATATTAAAGAAAAAAAAGAAAGACATTTCATAATGTTAGCAATTATTTAGTGAAATTTACTTAATTTTTTATATAAGACAATATAACAAATAAAATAGATTATATACATAAATTTTTCTAACATTATGTTAAATGTATAACTATTATATATAAAGTATAAACTTTAAATTATATAGTGCTTTGCAAATATTAACTTTTTTGTTAATAAATTGTATTAACATATGAACAAAATAATCGCTAGTTACTAGTTTGTACATGATATTTTATTTGAATCTAGTTTATAAGGCGACATTTAAAGAAAGAGATGGACTAAATTTGTCTTCAAAAAATTTTTAATAATAAATACTCTATATATATAATATCAATAAAATATGCTATAAATATAAGTAATAACGATCGAACATGGATATAATACAAGATAAGTAATGTCAGTTACACATAAGTGAAAGAAGTTTAAGTTTAAATTATATGACTTTGAAAATATGTCAACAATTACATGACTTCGAAAACATGTCAATATTAAATACAACGGGCAGGCAAATCTTATACTACATGATCCCTTGTTCAAAATACTGAAATATTTTATTATAAATATTGGTCAGAATTCAAATTTTATTCCTATTTTCAATTTCAATTTCCTCAAGGTTATGGATATTAGAATATTTCAATAAATTTAATTTATATCAGAATTGAGTTTACGTGTATATTTTGTACCTATAAATTAAATAATAAACAAATAAAGTATCTCATTTAAAAGATTAATAGAAGAGCTTTTTTGCTTTCGACAAAACTATAGATTAAAAATTTTCAAAAGAGAGAAATTTGACTGCTTAAATATTAAAATATCAGATTGAAAATGAAATGAAAGGAACAAAAAGATTTCAATTAATGAATTATAGTAATAATGTTATAATAATAATATAATAATAATATAATAATAATATAATAATAATAATATTATAATAAAATTATAATAATAATGATTAATAATAATAATAATAATAATAATATAATAATAATTTATGAACTACATTAGTTTAAGATTTTTGTTTTAAATGTTTTAAAATATGATAAAACATAGTTAAATCTTTTTTCTATCCATGAATATAAGTTCGACCAACATTTTTATTTGCTCAAAAACAGAATAATTTAATAAAATAAAATGTTTTGTAATGTGATTTTTTTATTAATAAAAGATAAATTTTAAAATGTTAAATTATGCGCAAAAATTTAAACTCTTTGACGGTTAATTATCAATTAAAAAATATAACGAAACATTTCTAGTAAGAGAATCACACTTAAAATATCCTAATTATTGGAATGTATTTCGTAATTCGTATGTAAGAGAAACATAATATTATGAGTGTTACATTATGAGTGTTATCAAATTTAAATTAGTAAAATAACACACAAGAGAAAATGAAGAATTCTGATTTTATTATAATATGCTTTTAGTACTAAAGAAAAAAACTATTCTTTTCTCTATAGATATCTGGAACGAGAGACTCGATATGATATGCTTCAAATTGTTGTTTATCACATTATTATATATTATATTAATATTCATCAGTGCGACAGCATCTTTTTCCGAGGAGAATTATACGAATTTGACAAATCCATTTCTACCGGATTATATAATACCATTTCATTATAAAATTTACATCATGTTATTGCCATATGACGAATTAGAAACAACAAATTTCATTGGCAAATGCCATGTTTACCTCAATATTTATCATCCAACAAGCACCATAAGTTTGCACGCCCAGAAACCGCAAATAGAAATAAATTATGCAATTTTAATAAATAAGACATTGCTTGAAGAATCATGGATTAAACCAAAACGTTATATTCCACAGTATAATGCATATAACAATGAAAGTCACATTCTCAACTTTCATTTTAAAGAAGAAATATCAAGTGGAGATTACATCTTGATTATGAATTTCACTGGATCCTTAAATGATAATAATGAAAGTATCTTTAAGAATTCTTATGTAGACAGCACAGGACATAAAACGTGAGTAAATAGTGAACATAAAAACTTTGAAAATATGTATGTTTTATCATTATACAAAACACTATTGATTACTATTTCATTTTGTATTAAAACTTTCTTCAAATTTTACTGCTTATCATATTTTTTTATTTATTGTTACGTAATATACTTTTTTTTCGTAAAATTTGGATATTATGGAATGAGATGTATATGTTTGTATTTGAGAGAGAAAATTTTAAATATTTTAAATATTTTGAGATTACTATATAATTATACAATTCATTATTAAACTACATATTTTAGAGCTATTACTTGAGTATTTTGTAATATAATTGAGCATTACATAAATATTTGTAGCACAATATAAAAAAATATTATTATATATTATAATAAAAAATATATAGTAACAGCAACATATTAATACAATATATAATGATAATATAAGAACAATATAATAATAATAATAATAATAATGATAATAATAATAATAATAATAATAATAATAATAATAATAATAATAATAATGAAGTATGCTAAAATATTATTCTTAAAAAAACAACTTTTAATTTTATGATAAAGCTATGTGAAGTATATGTAACTTTATAGAAAAATAGATCATACATTAAACTATTATTTATAAAATACATGTATGTTTTATATATTATAGTATTACATTATATTCATAAGTTTTATATAAATATATTTTCCACTTTGTATTAATTTCACAGGTCTGCGAAATTTTAGATTTCGTTAATTATAAAAACCAGAGTAGCGAAAAAAAATCGTGTGTAGCTACAATCGAAAATGGATTTGAAAGATTAGTACTATACAATGCCATTGACAGAAATATATCAAAAAATTAGTTTCTTCCATAATAAATTCATGAAATTTGCCGAAATTACCATTATTTAACTAATAAATTATTCGAAAACCTGATGTTAGGGAAATTCTGCAGCCAGATTCGTTATCAGCATAAAGAAATCTATCAGATTTATCTAGTTCGCTTTTTGTCATTGACCTTCGCAGGCCTGTGTTTTTAATGCAATGATTAAATGTATGATTGATATAGAAATAATTTTGCGTTACATATGAGGTTTATTGTTAAAATGTTGTAGATGGTTATACGTAACACATTTCCAGACAATTGGCGCTCGACAAATATTTCCATGTTGGGACGAACCGAAATTCAAAGCAACTTTTAATATTTCAATAAAACATCGTAAAGAATACACAGTCTTATCGAATATGGATTATAGAACAAAAATTAATTTAATTAATAGCAAAATGCAATGGACGCATTTCGATATCACTTCCAAAATTTCCACTTATCAAGTGGCATTTTGTCTATTGACAGAGAAATGGTTTAAATTTCTTCTTTCCTTTCATAATCGCTTACACTCGAGTAATGATTCATCTGACATAATTATATGGAATAGAATTCCTTCTCAAAAACCATTCGCGGTAGAGGTTGTTAAAAAGAGTACAATATATTCCGAAAATAATTTGAAGAATTTTGAGATTTCGACAATTCAACATGTCTTCATGCCGAGTCTTCGATATGATGCCATAGGAAAATGGGGTTTCGTTCTTTACAGGTAATACAGATAAGTAGAGTAAAAAAATAATAATAATAAATAGAATATAGAAGATTATAATTTATTTAAAAAATACTTATGTTTCGCATTTATAATTAGGTATTTTTAAAAGAGAAAAAATATACATACATTTTATTATAATTTTCAAAAGAGAAAAATATATATACATATTATTATATTATTTTTATATATACATATTATAATATACATTTAATTTCATAATGAAATTGATATCAATAAATACGATAATACATAAAATATATTTTATTATAATATAACGTACACATTTATAAAGTTTGATTTTATATAAGAATGACGTATTCATTCAAATGATATTAAATTATGATTTTAAATATATATTTGTTGTTTTTATTTGATTTTTATTATATATGTTACACACACAATATCTATCTAAACTGAAACAATAAAATTTTAAAATTACCTCAAAGTCTGTTGTTAAAATTTATGGTATTTTATAAGCAACTTAAAAAAAACAGCAGAACATATTTAGTACTTCAAGGCAATAACATTATATGTATTTATGATATAAATGTGAATTCACTGTGCAATAGATCTTATTTTGAACGGAAAAAAATATTTTACGAGCATTTTACACAAAAAATATAATATTTTATAATTAAAAAAATAGAATATTTTATAATTTGTAGGCCCACATATTAATATAAGATAAAAATAAGTAATTTGTTTATTCCTCGATAAAATTTACCTTTATACCATTATACATAAAAGAGTATGATTTTTTTTTATTTTAACAAATTATATAACAATTTTGTGAATTAATATTATTATTTGTGTGTATTTAATTTTTAAGTTTTTTTTTAATATCAAATCTATATTACATGATCTTCAAAACAAAGATATGTTTGATAATAAATTTTCGCACACGTATCTTATTATTAATTTCATGAAATATACTTAATGTAACATGTATAATATTATAGGAACAATACTTTATTATACTACATATTTTAAATAGAGATAAATAATATTTTTATTATTAATAAATAATTTTCAGAGAAACAGCTATTATCTATGACGAAAAAATAGATTCTCTTGCGCATAAAATAGAGGTGGCATGTTTAATTGCACGTCAAATAGCATATCAATGGTTTGATAATACAGTCAGTCCGTCCTGGTGGTCGCATTATTGGTTGAACCAGGGTATTGCTACGTTGCTCGGAATAGATATTCTTGATAAGGTTCTTTTTCTTATATATAATGATCTTTTTTATATATAATATATTTCGCTTATGGTTAGGTTATTAAATATAAAATGATTCTTCACACAATGAAAAAGATTTTAATATTTCATTAGTCTGTAAATAACAATGATCTAAATAGTTTATATTTTTATATTTTAATTATAAAATATACAAAAATGTAAAATATACAAAATTTAAAATATATAAAATAATTTTAGCAGAACTGCATTTTTCCATAAGATATAGAAAGAAAACTTGTATCAAGTTTTTTTTAAATGACTCCAATGATATTTAATCTCTTATATCTAAATAAATTACACATATATTTAAAAGGTACATTTTTTGGTGGCTCTCTTTATATTTAAAATATAAAAAAGCTCTCCTTACACAAATAGCACAATGTATTGCAAACAATAGTAATGAAAATCATAGAAATCGTAGCAATATACACGAAACAAATTAATATAACATATATGAAAAACGTATTTTTCTGTTTAAAAATTCTTTGATCCTATTAAATTTCTTGTTACTAGTATTTTGCGGATTTTCGTACGTCAGATTTATTCGTAGTGCAGACGCAACAAGAATCTCTCCGTTTAGACATTTATTCCATTATGAAGCCTCTTTCATCAAAGATCGAGAAGCCCTTCGAAATTCATTCACTACTTTCTTTTTCCTATTATATAAAAGGTAAGATTGAATAAATAATAAATGAATGTCCCCATAAAGTCATAAATGTCATAAAGTCGTAAATGTCATGAAGCAATAAGAAAGTTAAATTAAAATTACTTTCTCGCAATTACATACATATTATTCACGTACATATTAATTTTGTTACAATAAAGAGATGTAAGACAATAATAAATAAAGATATAAAATTATATCTTCTTGTACAGAAAAAGATGTAAAATTATAAGAAAGAGGATATAAAACTATATTATTTTGTATAGAAAAATTAGATATGCTTTTGACAAATTTAGGTGTGAAAGTAAAGTCTGAAGTAAATTTAATATAAACTTATACACTATATTTTATAGTATAACATACTCTCTAAAAGTGAATCAGTGAAAATATCACTAATTTAAACAGTAAAATAAGATTTCACTGAGAATCAGTGAGTATTTTACTGATCTTCAGTGGAAACGCTTACTTTTTTGTTATTTTATCTTATATCTCACTGTTTATGGTCAGTTAAAATAAAATTCACTGTAAAACCAGTAAATTTTACTGTAAAACCAGTAATCGCTAGTTCGTTCGTTTACCGCTACGATCGCTATCTCTCTCGTATTTAATTTTAGTCATAAAAATTATATAAAGTTTGCAAAGAGCGACATTTAAAATTAGAAGTATTACTTCGATTTAATTTTTGATACAATCTCAATAGAGAGGCTTCAGATATTAAATCGATCTTTATAAGTCAGACAAATAAATGTCTGGCGACTTAATGAAAATTATTCGTTCGTTATCTATTTAAAATAACAAGTTCAATATGCATGTAATATATATATATATAAATAAAATAAAATTTTTAATATAATAAATATTAAGTAAATATAAATAAAATTTTTAAATTTATATGAAACAGATAGAGAGATGAATTGTAGAGTTTAATGTTACTGACAATAACGAAAGAAATATTACTAATATTGAGAAATATTACTGATTGAAACAGTCAAAATTATTAACTGATTCTTTCAATAAAATATCACTGATTTACAGTGCTGTACTTATAACTGCTGTAATCAGTGACTATTTACTGTTTTTCAGTGATAATACACTGATTCACTTTTTTTCAGTGATAATACACTGATTCACTTTTAGAGAGTATACACTTGCATTTTATAATATAAACGTATTCATTTACATACATTGTTTCTTTTTCGTTGTAGGTCCTGTTATATTACGCATGTTGCAACATGTTCTCACTGACAAAATATTTAGAAAAGGAATTGAGAAATTCTATAAAACACAGTATCAGTGAGTATTTTACTGATTTTACTGAGTAATACAATAATTATATATTATAGAAATAGAAGTAAACATGTATAGATGGGACTTAGTAGCACAGTATAAAACAACTATAGTAATGTTCTACAGTAAAACATAAAAAGTACATGCATACAATGCATAATATAGGCTTCATAAAATTAAATTATCTAAATAATACTTTTTTTATTTTATATTATCTTCAACGAGTCATATTAAAAAAGAATGTTCCCTCCGATCTTTAAAAATATTTAACAATTCCTATGAGTGAGAAAAGCCACTAATCGATCTCAGATAATAAAATGGGATTTATAAATAGAATTTATAAATTGCTTCAAATATTCTATTTTATACTATATTTATAATTATGTTATCAAAAAAATCGAACCACCGTTTTGCATTTCCGATATTTTGCAACTTTTGTATTTTTACGAAGAGTTCTTTTGCAATAGCTATTTTCAAACTTCTTCTATAATTTCAATTCTACCATTTCTACATTATATTCTAATATGATAATTGTAAAATCAATTTTTTATTAAAACAGTTATAATGGCAATACGAGTCTAGTGTCGATGTTATAACACATTTATTTATATTACAATCAAATAAATATTGATATTAAAGCATACAAAGAGAGGATAGCGAACGTTTCGACCCTATTTTTGGGTCATCTTCAGCGCGAAAGTATATAATAAAAGATAATATAATAACAATGTGTTTTATATCGGAGTCTGTTACAAAGGTTGCTGTTTGAAGCGATAATAAATGTCTCGGTATCTCATTATCTTGACGATGCCTACGTAAAAACAAAGGACAAAAGTAAAATAAGTTAAATAAATAATGTAATTAATATGAACAAAGAAAGAAAAAGTACTAAATTAAACATGAAATTCTGAGATTGGAATGTTAATTTATTAAAAATGATCTAAATATAAACTGAACATAAAGTCAAAGAAGTAAATAAATAAGTTATAAATAAGTTAAATAAATAATATGACTAATATGAACATAGAAAGAAAAAAGTACTAAGAATTACATGAAAATTACGAGATTGAAATTATTTTAATGTCAATTTATTAAAAATGATCTGAATAAACTGAACATATAGTCAAGAAATAAAAATTAAAAGGTTAAACAGATAAGAAGTTAAAACTACGGAAATAAGACTTACTTCCAGGCATCGAAGATAATGACGCGCCGAGGAGATGAATAAAGACAACTTAACATCTCCGAAGACAAAGATCGACTCGTCTTTAACGGATAAATGTGACTTATATATAAACGGTAAAGAGAGTCAAATAATGTATAAATGTACACATACGCAAAGTCGCAGACCTATTTGTTATGATAGAAACTGTGTTAAATTTTTGGCAAGTTGTTGACAATATTTAAATAAATTTCTGGTAAACGTTCAGTATCCGTTTGCAAATTGAGACCATTTTTTTTTTGCCTCTTGATATATAGCATTTCGGAGATCAATCTTTTACTCAAATATGGTTCTCGATCCAAAACCTGAACGCCATCCCAATCAAAAGTATGATCAAAACCAACCCTGTGATTCGTGATGACTGATTGAGAATTAGTGTTATGTCTAATGTGGCTGCGATGTTCGTTGATTCTGGTATGCAGTTGTCTGCAAGTTTGTCCAACGTAGGACGCATCGCAATCCATGCAGTTCAATTTGTATATGACGTTCAAAGAATTGGAAGTAGGAAGAGGATCCTTATGAGCCCTGATGAAGTTTTTCATTTTATTGATACTGTAATATGAGAGTCGAACATCCAAATCCTTAACGATATGTTTAAAACGCCCGGAGATTGAAGGAACGTATGGTATCGTGAAATAAGTAATGTGATCATTTGTGTTTATGACCTGGGTATTATTCACTAAGGAATTTGGTTTGAAAAGGTGTTTCTTAAGGCGGTCAACACATGTGTGGAAAATAAAATTTAAAGGGTATCCATTGCTTAAAAGGATGTTGATAGCCAATTTAATATTCTTATAATGGAAAACAGGGTGAGACAAGCGGAAAACCTTGTCTATTAAACCAATTACTGTGCCTCTTTTTTGGCAGAGAGGATGTTGAGATATAGAGCTATATATCAAGAGGCAAAAAAATGGTCTCAATTTGCAAACGGATACTGAACGTTTACCAGAAATTTATTTAAATATTGTCAACAACTTGCCAAAAATTTAACACAGTTTCTATCATAACAAATAGGTCTGCGACTTTGCGTATGTGTACATTTATACATTATTTGACTCTCTTTACCGTTTATATATAAGTCACATTTATCCGTTAAAGACGAGTCGATCTTTGTCTTCGGAGATGTTAAGTTGTCTTTATTCATCTCCTCGGCGCGTCATTATCTTCGATGCCTGGAAGTAAGTCTTATTTCCGTAGTTTTAACTTCTTATCTGTTTAACCTTTTAATTTTTATTTCTTGACTATATGTTCAGTTTATTTAGATCATTTTTAATAAATTGACATTAAAATAATTTCAATCTCGTAATTTTCATGTAATTCTTAGTACTTTTTTCTTTCTATGTTCATATTAGTCATATTATTTATTTAACTTATTTATAACTTATTTATTTACTTCTTTGACTTTATGTTTAGTTTATATTTAGATCATTTTTAATAAATTAACATTCCAATCTCAGAATTTCATGTTTAATTTAGTACTTTTTCTTTCTTTGTTCATATTAATTACATTATTTATTTAACTTATTTTACTTTTGTCCTTTGTTTTTACGTAGGCATCGTCAAGATAATGAGATACCGAGACATTTATTATCGCTTCAAACAGCAACCTTTGTAACAGACTCCGATATAAAACACATTGTTATTATATTATCTTTTATTATATACTTTCGCGCTGAAGATGACCCAAAAATAGGGTCGAAACGTTCGCTATCCTCTCTTTGTATGCTTTAATATCAATATTTATTTGATTGTAATATAAATAAATGTGTTATAACATCGACACTAGACTCGTATTGCCATTATAACTGTTTTGTTAATTTTATATTTCGAGTCTTATATTTATTAATTTTTGCAATTTTTTATTATTATAAATTAAATTATAAATTAACATGTTTTCTATTCCATACGTCACCGTACACTCACTTATACATATTCGCGTTATTTTAGAATATTATATAAACTTAACAACATCAGCTAACGATAAACCTGAATAAAAAATTATATAAAAGCATAGTATAGAACATAGAATATATTAAATATATTAATACACATATGCAATTTTATTAATGAATTTGTATGTTTTTTTTTTTAAATTAAAAGAAATCTTTCTTTATTGTAGTCAGCAATATAATATGTTAAATTTAGTATGTTTAGATCTGCAACACTCAATGATTTCTACGATGTTATGCAAATTGTCTATAATTCAGAAAAGGAAATCTATATAAAATCTTTTATTATAAGAGATATAATGGATGCTTGGACGAAACAGGAACATTATCCTGTATTGAAAGTTAAAAATGAAATTCCTTACTTAAGAATAGAAATAGAAAATTACGACAGTTTAAATCTGCAATATGATTGGTGGATACCTATAACAATAACTAAGCAGACAAAACCCGATTTTACAATATCCAAGAATTGGCATGTATATGATGAGTGGGTCTCATACGAAAATTATTTTAATCAATCTCTTTATTTTTATGTGCAAGAAGATGAGTGGTACATAATTAATTTACAACAAATTGGTAAATATTTATTTTATGATTGATAACTGAAGAATTAAGTATTTATTACAAATAATGGTTTATAATGTTTTAAATTTTTTCCCTTACGCAAAATTTTGTGAATAACGTACCATTATAACTTTACGAAATTCTCTTAAATTTATTATAATATATACAAAATTTTTTTCACAATCTCAGTACAATACTTTAATAATGTATTCTGGAGGTAAAATTTTAATATTAAAATTTGGTTGCTTATAATTATTAATAATTATAAGCAATCAAAATGTAATGATATCGCATGGAATTTATACGCAGACGCGCACAGCTCTGTAATTATACATGCGCTTACTGATCTGTCATTTGTTATTAATTTTTACAATTTAAGTGATATTGATTATTACTGCACCTAATTTTACTGTTTTTATATTATAAAAACAGTAAAGTTTTTATATTATAATTATTTTATATGTATTAAGTACGGTCATGTAATATTAACAAATTATAATTGTGGTAAGTAAAATATTTAAAATTTTATTCTTATACATATAATAATTTAAATGATTGATTAATTATTACAATTATACAGAATTAAATCTGATATCTCGGCATATTTAAGAAATATTGTTTAAAAAAGACTGTTTATTGTTTTTTAATCAGAGAAATACTTATAAAAATTAATTTATTTATTAACTGCTTTAAAAATAAATAACAAATGGAAAATCAGTGTATAAATGCAGTTGTACGTAATTGAACGCGCAAATTCTATGCAATATCATGGCAAACTTTGATCATTTGTAACTTAAAAATTATTGTTGCTTCAACATTTTCGTGTTAAGATTTCTGACTTTCTATTTTACATCCAAAATACGCCATTAAAATATTGTATGAAAGTTATGTGAGACACCCTGAATAGGTAGTATATTTTTTATTCAAAATGCAATAATTTTTTGTTATTACATTATGCTTAAAAATGGGAGTCTGTTTTATTAAAATTTCTAGAAATAATCTTTTAAACTCTGAAATATATAATATGTCGGTACATAACAAAATATAAACTCAATTTTTCTATACATTTACATGAAAAAATCAAATTATGCAATGTTATTTATTAAGAGATATTTTAAAAGAGATTAAGAAAGGTTTTCATAAAATATAAAATTATACATACATATATCATATATTTAATGTACATAAATAATATACATAAATAATAATTATAT
Source organism: Camponotus vicinus (assembly GCF_025532165.1). NCBI lineage: Eukaryota > Metazoa > Arthropoda > Insecta > Hymenoptera > Formicidae > Camponotus > Camponotus vicinus. Next base: position 8,039,360 of record NW_028141949.1, read on the forward strand.
TTATAATTTTTGCATTATTTTATTTTTATATAAAAATTTGCACATCCTATATTATGCAAAAAGAATAAGACGAAGAAATTTTATTTATCTTTTCGTAATAAATGTAAAAAGATATAGGTAATGTGCAAGAGACATAAAATATACTTATAAAAATATACTTAATTATCGACTATAAAATCATAATATATTATATATAAAATAAGAAAATAGAAAAATTTAGAAATAACTTAATATATTTAATTAAGAGAAGTTATTAATCCAAGAAATATTTTTCTATACATCAATTGCAACATTTACAACAGGATATTATCGTGTAAATTATGAACTCAAGAATTGGCAAAATATTGTGACATATCTGAAATCTACGAAATATACAAACATACATGTTCTCAATCGAGCTCAAATTATTGATGATGCATATTACTTCGTGAAGGCAGGCACACTTAATTTTTCTATATTCTTGGAACTCACGGAATATTTATCTCGAGAGACAGATTATATCGCATGGTATCCCATGTTTAAAGCTCTCGAAGATATATCAAGCATCTTTCCATTTCAAGATGAAAAATCTAATGTTATCAAGGTAAACTCTCTCTCTTTCTCTCTCTTTCTCTCTACTTCTTTGTTAATAAAAAATGTTACATTTTATACATATTGTAGCATACAGAATATTGATTTTTCATGTATTAATCAATTATAATAGCTAACTTTTAATACTGATTTACATGTGTGTAACTATTTTAACAGTAACTTAAAACAGTAACTTAGAATAATTTATACAAAATATATATGTATATATGAGTGTGTATATGTATGTATGCGTAAGTATGGAAAATTGAATGAATGAACAGTTATTTTATAGTATCAATGATTATAATGAATCCGTTTTTCAAATCTCGTTCTTCGTTTCATTTGTGATTACATTTACTATTTTCAATGTCCGATTATTTTGGAATAACTTTTTCATCTTAATAGAGACATATCAAAATCAATAACGATACTATTAAAATCAATTAAATACTATTAAAAACCAAAAAATCAAATCAATATTTTCATGTTAATGTTAGATTTGCTAAGAATGATTTCAAAAAGAGAAGATTGAAATGTTTAAAATAATGAAATAGATTTTTAGATAACTTACTTGCACCTTGTTATGCGTTTGACTCTTATTAACACATTTCTTATCTGAATCTTCTTGCATTGTTTTAGAAATACATCTGTAAGCACATGTATGGGTGTGTATATGTGTGTGTATTTTTATGTATGCGTAAGTTTTTGTTACGTATATACGCAAACGCTGCATTTTTTTATAATGATTTAAAGAGATTGAGAAATTTTAGAATAATATTATATTCACTTTCTTTATCAAATAGCAAAAATTTATTAATATCCTATTTCTTCAAGCATTACAATTTTCTAGAAATAACCAGTAAAATATATATACTTTTGTTTTATTTTTAGACGAAAATCTTGAACAGTTTGAATGGACTTCTTCGAAACATCGATTATGATAAAAAACCTGACGAGAAAACTGACGATTTAATTGACTGCTTAAGACAAGAAGCTGCTAAATGGGCATGTATTCTCGGTGCATTAAATTGCATGAAAACAGCTGAAATCAAATTGCATCAATATCTTACGAATATTGAAACAAACGAGTAATTTTTCTACAATTTCAATTTTCATAATTTTTTTCTTAATTCATACTTGATGAATAACACGAGATTCCTAAGACTTTGAACTAAATTCCTCTAACAGATTTTTAATTTTCTTCTAAATATCGTAGACTTTTGCCTTGGTGGAAAGATTGGACGTTCTGTAATGGTTTAATGAGAGCGAGCAGTAGTATTTGGGACAAAGTATGGAATATACATATTAAGAATTCTAGTGCAATAACTTCGAAATTCCTTGCTTGTTCCGGTGATTCTGCTGCTATTATCAAATATACAGAAATGTTATTCAATGAGTACATTAAAGGAAAAAGAAATAATGTTTTTAATGATTTTCATTATATCATTGCGAGGCATGCAAATAATAAAGAAATACTTGATTTTATATTAAGGAATTTAAAGAAGATACCCAGGTAATATATGTGATATCCTTTTTTGTACTTTTATAAATTCATAATACATGTATCACATAAAGATTATCATATATATTAATTATAAGTTTACTATATGTATTTTATTTATAGAGAATACATTGTTGCAATATTAATTGACATTATTAATCATGTATATTCTGTGAAACAATTTAATCAGGTAAACTTTGTAAACTTATTTATAAATATAAAACCTTAAATAAAAGATCCTAATTAGGACAACTTTCTTAGATTATTATAATTGTACTGAAAATATAAAATTATATTACATTTGATTTTCGCAAAAATTGAATGATAACGCAAGATTAAATCATTAATTATTAACAAACTAATATTGAAATTTGTTCCAGATAAGTGAGTTTGTACATGTTTTTAATAAAAAAATAATTGATGACCATGTTTTGCTCCTACAGTTATTTTGTGATAAATTTGGTAAAATAAAGGTAAATTTTTGAAACACAAATATATTTATTTATCTACTATTTCTTATTATTAAGTATTTTTATTTTCGCTTTTATGTCATATACATATATTCTAAAACCGTATTTTCTTTTAATGACAGATTCTTTGAAATATTTTAAAACAAAAATTCTAATACAAAAATGTCTATGCCATAATATCTTTCAAACGAGAAGCGATTACGTTTTACGAATTGAATTGATATTTCATGCGCACTATTAAATGACACGTGAAAGAAATGACCCTATGAATGCCCTGTTTTTATGATATTATTAGTATAAATTTACAATAATATTCTCATTTTATGTTTTTCGCTCCTGTACGTATTACATTAGCACATTCTTTTTAAGAATAATGGATGCAAAAATAAAAAGTATCTCAAAAATGGTTTAAGTGAAGTAAAATTCATTGATTTAATTTCTACTGAAATGGTTGCAATTTGTATTTCATTGCGATCATTCCGAAATGCGAAATAAATAAATGTCAAGCATAATTTTATTACAATTTATTGATCTCGCAGTGTAACATAGTAGACGCTTTCATGAAAATAATAATGATCGATCATTTTGACAGCTGAAATTGAAATATGTCGCAAATTTTTATTTAAATCATTTTTGAGAGACCTTAATTCTTACGTTATTCATAAAAAGAATGTATTACCGCAATACGTAGAGAAACGAGAAAATATATAATGATAATGCTTTTGTAAATGTATATGATAATTGAAATATCATATATAATAAAAAAAGGCATTCTCTTTCATGCTTCTTTCGCTTGTCATGTTGTTGTGCATGATTTATTGCGCAAAAACTCAATTCTGTTATTGGTAAAATATAATTTTTTCCCGTTTAAAAACTATAGATTCAACATTCTTGTATTAAAATCTTCGTCTTGAAATGATCTAAGAATTTTGTATTAAGATTTTCATCTTAAAACGTTCTTGACTCAGTCACTAAGAGGAAGAATGGCGATTTTAGAGCACTCTGTATATTTACTTTAATCATACAATAAACGAGAAGGAATACTATATCATATTTTTGTTTTATGAAAAGAATTTATTATTTATTAATGAAAATGTATTTATTAATCAATACATAACTATTTTAGATTAATTGCGGGACACTAGCTTTTCACAATCCGGAGGAGACATTTAATATAATTATAAATTTATTAATCGTTTACAAGAAAAAATTACGCCAGTCTGAAATCTTAAGACATTTGGATCGTTTTCAGAAAATTATGTAAGAATGTAAGAAGAATCAATTTATTTTATAAGTTTTATTATGAATAATTTTTTATAATAATTTTACTTTTATTCTTCTATAATAAATATTAAAAATAAAGTGTTTTCACGGATTCTTTTAAATCGCATCCAGATATAAATTTTACCGTGAATAGTTGCTCGAAAATCTTCTCGTTCAGACTTTTAAAGATGTAATAGTGCAAATAACACTATTCGTCAATAGATATAAAGTAATATTATGTTTAATATATGATATTTGAAATTTCGATCTTATACACACACACACACACACACACACACACACACATATATATATATATATATATACACACATATGTATATATATGTATAAAATTAATATAAAATATTAATATTGAAATTAATTAAATATTGTACATCTTTTGATTTTTATAATCTAATATATGTTACAATTATTTATGACATAAACGCTATCATATTAATGTAATTATGATAATAAGCTGTGTTTTTCGTGTAGTATATAACATTTAAAAATAAAATTTAAATACTCTTATGTATATGCTAAATATGTAAGAATATAATTATGATTGTAAATGGTGTATCTCCCTCCAAGAATTTTTCCATATTTTTATTCTATATTCATTTTGTATTTCTAAAACTGTCAATCATTACAGATATCAATGTTCAAACGAATTTTTATAAAATTTTCTTACAATTTTTGTTCAATCTTCAAGTTCCTTTTATCAATCGAGTACTTACAGATGATCTTCTTATGTCAGATTTGTTTCGAAAAGTTAAATTTGAATTATAAAATCAAATAAATTTAGTTTTACACAGTTAAAAAAAAGAAAAAAGAATTTTGATTTCATTATTTTTATTTTATTCATTTATCAAAATGTTATTCTAATTATATAATTGTAAGAAAGAAGATATATTGTACAAAATATAGAAAAGGATAGTCTGATATTTATACAGTAGTTATTTGTATAAAACATTATTTAGAATTTTGCGAAACATTATTTATAAAGTTCAAAACTAATTTTTGATATTACTAACTATACTATACTGGTATTTGATTTGTCGATTATTAAGATTTATCTATGATATATAGTCATAATAATAGTCATCGTAATCGTGAACGTTGCGAATATGTCATTAGGAACAAAATCGCTTTGCATATGTACATACATACGAAAGTCTAAAAATTGAAAAATTCAAATAAAAAATTATCACAATTCTAATATATGATACATCATACATCATACATCATACATCAGAATTCACTCTGTACCAATTTTATTTAAACCGATCGCAATCGAAACCATGCATCAACATTGTATTAAAAAGTGTTATTAGATTTTTCATTACGGCTTTATTTCTTGAGATATTTTAATCGAAAGTTTATTTGACTTAATAAAATCCAAATAAGCTACTTGGAAGCGTTTCGACGTATCGAAAGCAGTGACTCCCAACGGATTCATTTCTTTTACGTACTTGACATTGCGATGCTACCGCGTCGCTTGAAAAAATATTAAATTCGAGAAAAAAATGAATAAACAAATGAATGTCATAGAGTACTTTTACAATATTTTTATTAAATCACTAGACAGAGTACAAAGCACGAATTATAAGTATGCCATTTGTGCATTTTAACTGGTCTATTATTTTAGTTATTATATTATATAATTCTTATTTTCTTTTTAGTTTACAAAAATATGTAAAAATAAATAAAAAGTTATTGGTCTTAGAGATTTTTATAATAATTTTCGGAATAATTCTCTCTTAAATACTGTAATCTATAAACACCTAAATACTTTTCTAAAATAAGGGGATTAAAACATATTATACAATTTCTTGATTGCTCATGTTACGAGAAAAATTACATTAAATTTAAAAATACTAAGTATCTATTTGATTATATCAAATCTTTATTATATTTATATGCTAAGGAAACACAGTCATACGTAACTTTATGATTTGTTTACATAACATTAGCTATAACGTACATTAGCTATACGTAGTTATCGAATTCGTTAGTTTCCAACGATCTTTAGAAATGATAAGATCGTGAGTATATATACATATATATTTGGCATTAACAGTTTGTGATAATACTGTGCTATTTTCAACAAATAACTATATCTTAAACTATCACAATTTCAATATAATAAGGTAAGTTACTGCAAAAAGCACTTATATACCTATGAAAATGCAAAATGTATATAGACAATACAATTTAAATTAGTATAAGAAGCAAATTTGAGTGGCACAATTTTATCTTCTACATCTTATCTTTTTCAACATTAATGAGATTATTAATAAAATGACTTCAAAATTGTGACATTTTATACTAATTTTGAATTTAAATAATTTTAAATCTAAAATTCATGAAAAAGCTTTTTTCATGAATTGAAATTATGATATATTTTATATATGTTAAAGAGGAAAAGAGAAAAACATTTCATAATATTGGCAATTATTTAGTGAAATTTACTCAATTTTCTATAAGTTACAATATGATAAATAAAATAGGTTGTATATATCTGTATTTGTTCAAACATTTTGTTAAATGTAACTATTATAAATTATAAATAGTATAAATTATATAAAGTGCTTGGCAAATATTAATTTTTCTCATTAATAAAAATGTATCACATTAACACATAAACAAAATAATCACTAAATATTAGTCTGTAATTTTTTATTTGAATCTTTTGCAAGACAATATTTAAAGAAAGAAGTGAACTATTTTCAAAAAAATTTTAATAATAAATACTATATATATACAGGGTGTCCCTGAGCATGAGCTCACGCACTTGTGAGGAGGTAGAGCGCAGTAAATTAAATAAAGAAATCCTATTCCATGTAACGATTTTTGTAATAATAATAGAAATATTAATTATTGAAAGTTCATCACAGTTACTTTCAAGGTCAATTTTTAAGATTGACAGAGGCACTTTCAGAAAAAACGTTTGATACAAAAGTTTCTTATTTTTTCACGTACAATTCGAATCTGTAATAAAAAGTACCATGTTCCCCTAAAAAAATTCAACTTCCGATCCGGATGGCGTATTTCCGGTCGGAATCAAAAATTGAAAATATTACCATTTGATAGAGCGTACCCGATTTACTTAAAAATTGTTCGCGATTTTTGACAAAAGCCATTTATTTTCATTTTAAAAAGGGTGTACGGGTGGTTTGGGACACCCTGTATATACAGAGTGTCCCTGAGCATGTGCTCACGCACTTGTGAGGAGGTAGAGCGCAGTAAATTAAATAAAGAAATCCTATTCCATGTAACGATTTTTGTAATAATAATAGAAATATTAATTGAAAGTTCATCATATAGTTACCTTCAAGGTCAATTTTAAGATTGACAGAGGCACTTTCAGAAAAAACGTTTGATACAAAAGTTTTTTATTTTTTCACGTACAATTCGAATCTGTAATAAAAAGTACCATATTCTCCTAAAAAAATTCAACTTCCGATCCGGATGGCGTATTTCCGGTCGGAATCAAAAGTTGAAAATATCACCATTTCTTTATTTAATTTACTGCGCTCTACCTCCTCACAAGTGCGTCAGCACATGCTCAGGGACACCCTGTATATATATATAATAATAAAATAGATTATAAATAACTAATAATAACGATCGAACATGCGTGTAGTACATGATAAATAAGTAATGCCAGTTACACATAAATCAAATGGAAGAATTTTAAGTTCAAATTATATCACCTTGAAAACATGTCAACAATTATATGAGTTTAAAAATGTCAATATTGAATACAACATGTAGGCAAATCCTATATTACATGATTGCTTGTAAACTGAAATATTTTATTAATTTATTGATCATAATCCAAATTTTATTTCTATTTTCAATTTTAATTTCCTCAAGTTTATGGATATAAGAATATTTCGATAAATTTAATTCATATTAGAATTGAGCTCACATGTATTTTGTACCAAAAATAGATAATAAACAAATGAAGTATCTCATTTAAAAGATTAATAGAAAAGCTTTTTTGCTTTTAGCAAAACTATAGATTGAAAATTTTTAAAAGAGAGTAATTTGACTGCTTAAATATGAAAATGTCAGATTAAAAATGAAATGAAAGGTATAAAAATATTTCAACTAATGAACTTCAATAATAATAATAATGATTAGTAGTAATAATAATATAAAAATAATAATAATGATTACTAGTAATAATAATATAATAGTAATTCGTAAAGTATATTAGTTTGACATATTTGTTTTAAAATATGATAAAACATAGTTAAATCTTTTTTCTACCCATGAATAAGAAATTGTTATTTGCTCAAAAACTTAATAATATAATAAAATAATAATCTAATAAAATAAAATGTTTTGTAATGCAATTTTTTATTAATAAGAGGTAGATTTTGAAATGTTAAATTATGTGCAAAAATTTAAATTATTTGACTGCTTAAATATTAATTGTTAAGTATTAATTAAAATTTATAACGAAATATCTCTACTGAGAGAATCGCACTTAAAATGACCTAATTATTGGAATGTATTTCGCAATTCGTATGTAAAAGAAACATAACATTATGAGTGTTACGATTAAATTTAAATTAGTAAAATCATATATAAGAAAAAATGGAGAGTTCTGATTTTAAAATGCTTTTCGTACTAAAAAAAATATTCTTTTTTCTACAGATACCTGAAACGAGAAGATCGATATGACATGCTTCAAATTGTTGTTTATCACATTATTATATATTATATTCATCAGTGCGACAGCATCTTTTTCCGAGGAGAATTCAGAAAATTATGTATATTATATAAATTTGACAAATGCATTTTTACCGGATTATATAATACCACATCATTATATCATTAATATTATGTTATTTAACAAATTAGAAATAACAAATTTCATTGGCAAATGCCATGTATACATCAATATTTATCGTCCAACGCACATCATAAGTTTGCACGCCAAAAATCCGCAAATAAAAATACATAGTGCAATTTTAATAAGTAAGGCATCGTTTGAACAAAAACATATTCCACAGGATAATACGTATAACAATGAAAGTTACACTCTCAACTTTCATTTTATCGAAGAAATACCACGTGGGAATTATTCCTTGATTATGCATTACACCGGATACTTCAATGATAATAATGAAAGTATCTTTAAGTATTCTTATGTAAACAGCACAGGACATAAAATGTGAGTAAATAGTGAACATAATAAAAAAATGTTAAAAATATGCATGGTTTATCATTATACAAAATATTGATTATTAATTATCGATTATTAATATTGATTATTATTTCATTTTATTAAAATCTTCTTCAAGTTTTACTGCTTATTATATTTTTATTTGTTATTTTTTTATTTATTGTCACGTAATGCACTTTTTCTTTGCAAGATTTAGATATTATGGATTGAGATGTATATGTTTGTCTATGAGAGAGAAAATTTTAAAATATTTCGAGATTACTATATAATTACACAATTAATTGTTAAACTACATATTTTAGAGCTTACTTGATTCTCTTACTTCAGTAGATTGTAATATATATGAGCATTACATAAATATATGTAGCACAATATAAAAAAAATATTATTATATATTATAATAAAAAATACATAGTAACAACATACAATGCATAATGATAATGATAATAATAATAATAATAATAATAATAGTAATAATAATAATAACAATAATAATAATAAAATAAAGTAAAAATGTTATTCTTAAAAAACAATTCTTATTTTTATGATAAAGCAATGTGATGTATAAGTAACTTTATCGAATATGTAAGAAAAATATAAAAATTAAACTATTTATTTATAAAACACATGTACACGTTTTGTTTACCATTCATGAGTTTCATAAAAATATATTTTTTCCACTTTGTATTAATTTTTAATAGAACGATTAAATTTTTTCCGTCATATGAGGTTTATTGTTAAAATGTTGTAGATGGTTGTACGCAACGCATTTCCAGGCAATTGGTGCTCGACAAATATTTCCATGTTGGGACGAACCAGAATACAAAGCAACCTTTAACATTTCAATACAACATCGTAAAGAATACACAGTCTTATCGAATATGAATTATAAAAGAAAAATTCATTTAACTAATAGCAAAATGCAATGGACGTATTTCGATATCACTCCTGAAATTTCCACTTATCAAGTGGCATTTTGTCTATCGACAGATAAATGGTTTAAATTCATTCTTTCTTTTCATAATCGCTTATCGAGTTCTGGTTTATCTGACATAATTGTATGGAATAGAAATTCTTCTCAAGTATTATTCGCGGCAGAAGTTATTAACAAAATTGCAATATATTCCGAAAATAATTTGAAGGATTTTGAGATTTCGACAATTCAACATGTTTTAATGCCGGGCCTTCTATATGATGCCATAGGAAATTGGGGCCTCGTTTTCTATAGGTAATGCAAATAAGTAAAAAATAATAATAATAAATAGAATATAGAAAATAATAATCTATTTAAAAAATAACTATTTTTGGTTTAAGGTTCTTTTTTTTATTTCATAATTAAAAATTACTAAAAGAGAAAAAATATATATACATTTTATTTTATAATGAAATTGATATTAATAAACAATAATACATAAAAAATACGTATCAAATGATGAATCACTCAAATGATATTAAATTATGATTTTAAATATATATTTGTTGTCTTTATTTTATTTTTATCTTGCAAGTTACACACACAATATCTATCTAAAATAAAACAATAAAATTTTAAAATTACCTCAAAGTCTGTTGTTAAAATTTATGGTATTTTATAAGCAAATTTATTATTAAAAAGACAGCAGAAAAACATTTAGTATTTCAAGGCAATAATATTACATGTATTTATGACATTTATCATAAATGTGAATTCATCGTGCAATTGATCTAATTATTTTGAATGGAAAAAAATATTTTACGAGCATTTTTTTTACACAAAAAATATAATATTTTATAATTAAAAAAATAGAATATTTTATAATTTGTAGGCTCATATTAATATAAGATAAAAATAAGTAATTTGTTTATTCCTTGATAAAATTTACCTTTATACCATTATACATAAAAGCGTATGATTTTTCTCATTTTAATAAACTATATAACAATATACTATATAACAAACTATATAACAATTTTGTGAATTAATATTATTATTTGTGTGTATTTAATTTTTAAGTATTTTTTAATATCAAATCTATATTACATAATCTTCAAAACAAAGACATGTTTGATAATAAATTTTCGCACATGTATCTTATTATTAATTTCATGACATATACTTAATGTAACATATATAATATTATAGGAACAATACTTTATTATACTACATATTTTAAATAGAGGTATTTTAAATAATATTTTTATTATTAATAAATAATTTTCAGAGAAACAGCTATTATCTATGACGAAAAAATAGATTCCCTTGCGCATAAAATAGAGGTGGCATGTTTAATTGCACATCAAATAGCACATCTATGGTTTGATACCTTTAATACATGGTGGTCGTATCATTGGTTAAACCAGGGTTTTGCTACATTGCTCGGAATAGATGTTCTTCATAAGGTTCTTTTTTTTTATATATAATGTTCTTTTTTACATATAATATATTTCGCTTATGGTTAGGTTATTAAATATAAAATGATTCTTCACACAATGAAAAAGATCTTAACATTTTATTAGTCTGTAAATAACAATGATCATCTAAATAGTTTATATTTTTATAGCATTTAAAATATGCAAAATAATTTTGACAGAATTGCACGTTTTCTATAAGATATAGAAAGAAAACTTGTATCAAATTTCTTTTAAATAACTTCAATGATATTTAATCTTGTATCTAAAAATAAATTACACATATATTCTAAAGCTATTTTTTGATGACTCCTTTTGTGCTTAAATTATTAAAAAGTTCTCCTTATATAACACGAGGCATTGCAAATAATAGATATTATTAATAAAAATAATAGAAATCGTAGTAATATACAAACTAATATACAAACTAATATAATATATATGAGAAATGTATTTTTCTATTTAAAAATTCTTTGATTCGATTAAATTTTTTGTTACTAGTATTTTGCGGATTTTCGTACGTCGGATTTATTCGTGGTGCAGATGCAACAAGAATCTCTCCGTTTAGACAGTTATTCCATTATGAAGCCTCTTATATCAACGATCATGCCCTCCGAAATTAATTCACTATCTTTATTTTCCTATTATATAAAAGGTAACATTGAATAAATAATAAATGAATGTCCATAAAGTCATAAATGTGAATGTCACGAAGTAATAAAAAAAGTTAAAAACTAAATTTGCTTTCTCAAAATTTATATACTTATTAATATTGTCACAATAAAGAGATACAAGACAATAATAAATAAAGATATAAAATTATACCTTCGTGTACAGAAAAAGATGTAAAATTATAAGAAAAAGGATATAAAACTATATTATTTTGTACAGAGAAATTAGATATACTTTTGACAAATTTAGATGTGGAAGTAAATTCTGAAGTAAATTTAATATAAACTTCTATACACTTATATTTTATAGTATAACATATACACTTGCATTTTATAATATAAACGTATTCATTTACATGCATTGTTTCTTTTTCGTTGTAGGTCCTGTTATATTACGCATGTTGCAACATGTTCTCACTGACAAAATATTTAGAAAAGGAATTGAGAAATTCTGTGAAACAGAGTAAGCAATACAATAATTATATATTATAGAAATAGAAGTAAAGTATAGATAATAAACAGTATAGATAAAACTTAGTAGCACAGTATAAAACAATTATAATAATGTTCTAGAGTAAAACATAAAAAGCACATGCATATAATGCATAATATAGGTTCCATAAAATTTTATTATCTAAATAATACTTTTTCATTTTATATTATCTTCAACGAGTCAAATTAAAAAAGAATATTCCCTTCGATCTTTAAAAATATTTAACAATTCCCATGAGTGAGGAAAGCCACTAATCGGTCTTAGATAATAAAATGGGATTTATAAATAGAATTTATAAATTGCTTCAAATATTCTATTTTATATTATATTTATAATTATATTATCAAAAAATTAGACCATCATTCCAGTTGCATTTCCGATTTTTTTCTATATTTTGCAACTTTTGTATTTTTACAAAGAATTCTTTTGCAATATTTGAGCACTTAAAAATGATTTCAAACTTCTTTTATAATTTCAATGATTTCAACCACGTTATATTCCAATGTAATAATTGTAAAATCAATTTTATATTGTTATAAATTAAATTATAAATTAATATGGTTTTATATTCCATCGGTTACTCACTGTGGGCTTCTTTTACATATTCGCTTTTGGCATATTTTAGAAACTCGACAACGTTGATCACAATGATGAACCTGAAAAAATTATATAAAATTAATAATATAAAATATTAATAATATAAAAAATTATATAAAAGTAGCATAGTATAGAACATACAATATGTATTAATACACATATGCAATTTAATTAATGAATTTGTATGTTTTTTCTAAATTAAAGGAAATCTTTCTTTATTGTAGTCTGGAATATATAATATGTTAAATTTAGTATGTTTAGATCTGCAATACTCGATAATTTCTACGATGATATGCAAATTGTCTATGATACAGAAAAAAAATTCTATATGAAATCTGTTATTATAAAAGATATGATGGATGCTTGGATGAACCAGAAACATTATCCTGTATTGAAAGTTAAAAATGAAATTCCTTACTTAAAAATAGAAATAGAAAATTACGATAGTTTAGATCTGACAGATGAATGGTGGATACCTATAACAATAACTAAGCAGACAGAACCCGATTTTACAATATCCAAGAATTGGCGTGTATATGATGAGTGGATCTCATACGAAAATTATTTTAATCAATCTCTTTATTTTGATGTGCAAGAGGATGAATGGTACATAATTAATTTACAACAAATTGGTAAATATTTATATTGATTGATAACTTTAGAGGTATTGGTATTTATTGATAAATATTTATATTGATTGATAACTTAAGAATTAAGTGTTCATTATGAATAATTGGTGTTTTACTCTATTTTCAAATTTAAATATATATATTTGAGTCTATTACTTACAACTTTTTTATCTAATATAATTTAAAAATCCATGTTTTGTTAAACTTTAATAAGAATAATTATGCGGAATAAAAGAAAGTGCAAAATCAATCGCAATTCACAATAAAAAATTATTATTGTGTTACTTTTAGAATATATATATATATATATATATATATATATATATATATATATATACTTCTGATTCCAAATTAAAATATTAAATATTTAAAATTTTTTCCGTTACACGAAATTCATGTGAATAACGTGCCATTATAATTCTACAAAATTTTATTATATGTATTATAATATGTATAGAGTATCTTATAACTTCAGTAAAATACTTTAATAATGTATTGTGGATGTGAAATTTTAATATATAAAAATTTCAAGCTGTAATAATTATTAAATTATAAGCAATCAAAATTTAATGATATCGAATGGAATTTACGCGCAGACGCGCACAGTTCTGTAACTACATGCGCTTATCGCTTTGTGATTTGTTATTGATCTACAAATTAAGTGTTGATTATTACCGCAGAACTGATTTTACTGTTTTTATGTATATTATGTACGGTGATCATGTAATATTAACGAATTATAAGTGTTGTAAAAAAAATATTTAAAATTTTATTCTTAAATATAATAATTTAAAAGATTGATCAATTACATTTAAACAAAATTAAGCCTAATATCTCGACATATTTAAGAAGTACTGTTTAAAAAACTCTGCTTATTTTTCTTTAATTAAAGAAATACTTATGGAAATACTTATTGGAAATTAATTTAATTATTAACTGCTTTAAAAATATATAACAAATGAGAAATCAGTGTATAAAGTTACGTAACTGAGCGCGTAAATTCTATACAATATCATGGGAAATTTTGATCATTTGTAACTTAAAAATTATTGTTGCTTCAACATTTTCGTGTTAAGATTTCTGACTTTCTATTTTACATCCAAAATACGCCATTAAAATATTGTATGAAAGTTATGTGAGACACCCTGAATAGGTAGTATATTTTTTATTCAAAATGCAATAATTTTTTGTTATTATTATATTTTGCTTAAAAATGGGAGTCTATTATTAAAATCTATTATTAAAATTTTTAGAAATAATCTTTTAAATTCTGAAATATATAATATGTCGGCAAAATATAAACTCAATTTTTCTATACATTTATATCAAAAAATCAAATTATGCTACTATAATTATACTACTATGCTATACTATGTTATTATTAAGATATATTTATAAAAAAGATTAAGAGATATATTAACAATTTATTTTATATTTTTTATTTATATATACATACATATATCATATGTATATGTATTTATAAATAAATTATATTTAAAAATTTTCATAGTACCTTATTTTTATATAAAAATTAAATATTTACATCTTATAATTATGCAAAAAATATGATGGAGAAATTTTATTTACCTTTTCATGATAAATTAAAAAAAATATAGATATGCAGGAGATATAAAATGCTTATAAAAATTAATTTTCGATGATTATAATATCGATGATTATAATATCATATATAATATAAGAAAATAGAAAAATTTAGAAATGATTTAATATATTTGATTAAAAGAAGTTATTAATGAATATATTTAGAAATAATTTTCTATACATCAATTGTAACATTTACAACAGGATATTATCGTGTAAATTATGAACTCAAGAATTGGCAAAATATTGTGACATATCTGAACTCTGCGAAATATACAAACATACATGTTCTCAATCGGGCCCAAATTATTGATGATGCATATTACTTCGTGAAGGCAGGCACACTTAATTTTTCTATATTCTTGGAACTCATGGAATATCTATCGCGAGAGACAGATTATGTCGCATGGTATCCCATGTTTAAGGCTCTCGAGGACATATCAAGCATCTTTCCATTTCAAGATGAAAAATCTAATATCAGGGTAAACTCTCTCTCTCTCTTTCTCTCTCTCTACTTTTTTGTTAATAAAAATGTTACATTGTATATATGTTGTAGCATATAAAATATGATATATTGATTTTTTATGTATTAATCGATTATCATAGTTAACTTTTAATACTGCTTTACATGTGTGTAACGACTTAATATTAAAATAGTGACCCAAAGTAATTTATACAAAATGTATATACAGGGTGTCCCATTTTAAAAGTTCCACCCTCATAACTTCTCAGGATCAACGTTTGAAGGAAAACGACTCGGATAAGAGTTGTAGGGAACAAAGGGGGCTATCTAATAGTGACCTTGGATTCGACATTAAAGGTCATTTTCAAGGTCATTTGAAGGCCAACTTCCGTTTTTTAAACGGGAACCCCTATTTTTTATTACTTATTCTTGTAGCTTATCTCGAGAGCTTTCCAAAACACTATAATAAAGTATTTCTTTATTCAGTACTTTTCGAGTTATGAGGCTTGAAATAATTTCTTAATTTTATATAAACCATAAAATATCTAGTAAAATATTCATTTTTCGATTATCTTACCTTAATACTTTTATGTACAAAATAATGAGAGGAATCAATTGGTGTAAAGAAAACATACAGTTGTTTTTAAGAAAAAATATGGAATTGTTAATTGCAAATTACATATTTTTTCTTTACACCAATTGATTCCTCTCATTATTTTGTACATAAAAGTATTAAGATAAGATAATCGAAAAATGAATATTTTACTAGATATTTTATGGTTTATATAAAATTAAGAAATTATTTCAAGTCTCATAACTCGAAAAGTACTGAATGAAGAAATACTTTATTATAGTGTTTTGGAAAGCTCTCGAGATAAGCTACAAGAATAAGTAATAAAAAATAGGGGTTCCCATTTAAAAAACGGAAGTTGACCTTCAAATGATCTTGAAAATGACTTTTAATGTCGAATCCAAGGTCACTATTAGATAGCCCCCTTTGTTCCCTACAATTTTTATCCGAGTCGTTTTCCTTCAAACGTTGATCCTGAAAAGTTATGAGGGTGGAACTTTTAAAATGGGACACCCTGTATACAGGGTGACCCATTTTAACTTAGGCAGCCAAATAACTCGAAAAATAAGCAAGATAGAGAAAAATGTTTTAGACAAAAGTTGTATGGTTTCGAGGGGGCCATAAGATGGTATCATTGGTTTGACCTTGAAGAGTCATTTGAAGGTCACGTGAAGGTCACTTCAATTTTTTTAAATGGAACATCCTATATATTTTTGTACATTCTTGTAGCTCATCTCGAGAGCTTTCCAAAACACTATAATTAAGTACATTTTCGTTAAGTGCTTTTTGAGTTATGAGGCTTGAAATAATTTCTTAATTTTACATAAACCGTAAAATATCTTGTAAAATATTCATTTTTCGATTACCTTACCTTAATAGTTTTATGTACAAAATAATGAGAGGAATCAATTGGTGTAAAGAAAACACATAGTTGTTTCGAAGAAAAAATATGTAATTTGCAATTAACAATTCCATATTTTTTCTTAAAAACAACTATGTGTTTTCTTTACACCAATTGATTCCTCTCATTATTTTGTACATAAAAGTATTAAGGTAAGATAATCGAAAAATGAATATTTTACAAGATATTTTACGGTTTATGTAAAATTAAGAAATTATTTCAAGCATCATAACTCAAAAAGTACTTAACGGAAAGGTACTTAATTATAGTGTTTTGGAAAGCTCTCGAAATAAGCTACAAGAATGTACAAAAATATATAGGGTATTCCATTTAAAAAAATTGAAGTGATCTTCACGTGACCTTCAAATGACTCTTCAAGGTCAAACCAATGATACCATCTTATGGCCCCCTCGAAACCATATAACTTTTGTCTAAAACATTTTTCTCTATCTTGCTTATTTTTCGAGTTATTTGGCTGCCTAAGTTAAAATGGGTCACCCTGTATATATGTGTGTGTATATGTGTGTATACGCGTAAGTGTGGCAAATTGAATGAGTGAGCAGTTGTTTTAACCCATCATAGCATTCTTGTTCTTCGTTTTATTTGTGATTACATTTTCTATTTTCAAAGTATGATTATTTCGAAATAACGTTTTCGTCTCTTAATAGAGACATACCAAAGACATATAAAAAAAATCGATACTATTAAAATCAATTAAATACTTTAAAAATCAAAAAATCAAATCAATATTTTCATGACTTAGATTTGTTAAGGATGATTTTAAAAAGATAAAATTGAAATGTTTGAAGTAATGAAAGAGATTTTTAGATAATTTACTTGCACCTGATTATGCGTCTGATTTTTAGCATATTTCTTATCTGAATCTTTTTATATTGTTTTAGAAATACATATATCTGTAAGCACGTGTAAGTGTGTATATTTGTGTGTTACATATACACAAAAACGCTGTATTTTTTATAATAATTTAAAGAGATTGAGAAATTTTTAAAATAATATTGTATCCACTTTCTTTATTAAAATAGAGAAGCTTTATTATTATAATATTATATTTATTTAAGCATTACATTTTTTTACAAATAACCACTGAAATATATATAGTACTGTTTTATTTCTAGACGAAAATCTTGAACAGTTTGGACGGACTTCTTCGGAACATCGAGTATGACAAAAAATCTAATGAGAAAACTGACGATTTAATTGACTGTTTAAGACAAGAAGCTGCTAAATGGGCATGTGTTTTCGGTGTGTCAAATTGCATGAAAACAGCCGAAATCAAATTGTATCAATATCTCACGAATACTAAAGCAAACAAGTAATTTTTCTACAATTTCAATTTTCATAATTTTTTTCTTGATACATGCTTGATGAGTAACACGAGATTTCTAAGACTTTGAACTAAATTGCTCTAACAGATTTTTAATTTTCTTCTGAATATCGTAGACTTTTGCCTTGGTGGAGAGATTGGACGTTCTGTAACGGTTTAATGAAAGCTAGCATTAATATTTGGAACAAAGTATGGAATATACATATTAAGGATCCTAACGAAATAACTTCGAAATTCCTTGCTTGTTCCGATAATTCTTTTATTATTATCAAATATGCAGAAATGATATTTAATGATTACATTAAAGGAAAGAGAAATAACGTTTTTAATGATTTTCATTATATCATTGCGAGACATGCAAATAATAAGGAAATGCTTGATTTTATAATAAGGAATTTAAAGAAGATACCCAGGTATATGATACCAATATATGATATCTTTTCTTTGTACTTTTATTCATAAATTTATAATACATGTATCGCAAAAAGATTATCATATATATATTAATTATAAGCTTATTGTATTTTATTTATAGAGAATACATTGTTGCAATATTAATTGACATTATTAATCATATATATTCTATGGAACAACTTAATCAGGTAAACTTTGTAAACTTAAATAATGTATTATAATTTACCGGTGTTTTATAATAAATGTTAATTGATTTACAAACTAATTGTAAACTTATTTATATAAATATTAAACTTATTTATAAATATAAAATCTTAAATCAAAAATCTTAATTATAGAACAACTTTCTTGGATTAATTGTACTAAAAATACAAAATTATATTTACATTTGACTTTTGCAAAAATTGAATGATAACGCAAAATTAAATCATTAACAAACAAAATATTAAAATTTGTTTCAGATAACTGAGTTTGTGAATGTTTTTAATGAAAAAGTAACTGATGAACTTGTTTCGATCTACCAGTTATTTTCTGATAAATTTGATGAATTGTCGAAGGTAAATTTTTAAAACACAAATATATTTATTTATCTACTATTTCTTATTATTAAGTTTTTTTTATTTTCGCTTTTATGTCATATACATATATTTGACAACCATATTTTCTCTTAATGGCAGATTCTTTGAAATATTTTAAAACAAAAATCGTAATACAAAAATGTCTATGTCATAATATCTTTCAAACGAGAAGCGATTACGTTTTACGAATTGAATTGATATTTCATGCGCACTATTAAATGACACGTGAAAGAAATGACCCTATGAATGCCCTGTTTTTATGATATTATTAGTATAAATTTACAATAATATTCTTATTTTATGTTTTTCGCTCCTGTACGTATTACATTAGCACATTCTTTTTAAGAATAATGGATGCAAGAATAAAAAGTATCTCAAAAATGGTTTAAGTGAAGTAAAATTCATTGATTTAATTTCTACTGAAATGGTTGCAATTTGTATTTCATTGCGATCATTCCGAAATGCGAAATAAATAAATGTCAAGCATAATTTTATTACAATTTATTGATCTCGCAGTGTAACATAGTAGACGCTTTCATGAAAATAATAATGATCGATCATTTTGACAGCTGAAATTGAAATATATCGCAAATTTTTACTTAAATCATTTTTGAGAGATCTTAATTCTTACGTTATTCATAAAAAGAATGTATTACCGCAATACGTAGAGAAACGAGAAAATATATAATGATAATGCTTTTGTAAATGTATATGATAATTGAAATATCATATATAATAAAAAAAGGCATTCCCTTTCATGCTTCTTTCACTTCTCAGGTTGTTGTACCTGAGTGATTGCGTAAAATCTCACACAACTGTTATTCTAAAATATAATTTCTTCCCGTTTAAAAACTATTATAGCTTTAACATTCTTGTATTAAGATTTTCGTCTTGAAATGTTCTATGAATTTTATATTGAGATTTTCATCTTAAAATGTTCTTGAATCAGCCACTAAGAGGCAGTTTTAGGGCACCCTGTATATTTACTTTCAATCATGCAATAAACCAAAAACTATACTATAAAAAAATACTATATTATATTTTTGTTTTATAAACAGAATTTATTATTTATTAATGAAAATGTATTTATTAATCAATACATAAATATTTTAGATTAATTGCGTGACACTTACTTCTTACAATCAGAAGGAGACATTCAATATAATTATAAATTTATTAATCGATCACAAGGTAGAATTACGCAAGTCTGAAATTTTAAGACATTTGGATCGTTTTCAAAAAATTATGTAAGAAAGTAAGAAGAATCAATTTATTTTATAAGTTTTATTATGAATAACTTTTATAGTAATTTTATTTTTATTTTTCTATAAATATTAAAAATAAAGTGTTTTCACGGATTCTTTTAAATCGCATCCAGATATAAATTTTACCGTGAATAGTTGCTCGAAAAAACTATTTATTCAGATTTCTAAAGATATAATAGTGCAAATAACACTATTCGTCAATAGATATAAAGTAATATTATGTTTAATATATGATATTTGAAATTTCGATCTTACACACACACACACACACGCGCGCGCGCGTGTGTGTATATATATGTATATATATATATATATACACATATGTACATATATGTATAAAATTAATATTAAATATTAATATTAAAATTAATTAAATCTTGTACATCTTTTGATTTTTATAATCTAATATATGTTACAATTATTTATGACATAAACGCTATCATATTAATGTAATTATGATAATAAGCTGTGTTTTTCGTGTAGTATATAACATTTAAAAATAAAATTTAAATACTCTTATGTATATGCTAAATATGTAAGAATATAATTATGATTGCAATTGGTATATCTCCCTCCAAGAATTTTTCTATATTTATTCTATATTCATTTTGTATTTCTAAAACTGTCAATCATTACAGATATCAATATTCAAACGAGTTTTTATCAAATTTTCTTACAATTTTTGTTCAACCTTCAAGTTCCTTTTATGTCAATCGAGTACTTACAGATGATCTTCTTATGTCACATTTGTTTCGAAAAGTTAAATTTGAATTATAGAATCAAATAAATTTAGTTTTACAAAGTTAAAAAAAATAAAAAAGAATTTTGATTTCATTATTTTTATGTTATTCATTTATCATATAATGTTATTATAATTATATAATTGTGAGAAAGAAGATATATTGTACAAAATATAGAAAAGGATAGTCTGATGTTTATACAGTAGTTATTTGCCTCACACATTATTTAGAATTTTGCGAAATATTATTTATAAAGTTCAAAAGTAATTTTTGATATTACTAACTATAGTATACTGGTATTTGATTTGTCGATTATTAAGATTTATCTATGATATATAGTCATAACAATAGTCATCGCAATCGTGAACGTTGCGAATATGTCATTAGGAACAAAATTGCTTTGCATATGTACATACATACATACGAAAGTCTAAAAATTAAAAAATTCAAACAAAAAATTATCACAATTCTAATATATGATTATCATACATCAGAATTGATTCTGTACCAATTTCATTTAAACTGATCGCAATCGAAACCATGCATCAACATTATGTTAAAAAGTGTTATTAGATTTTTCATTACGCCTTTAGTTTTTGAGGTATTTTAATCGAAAGTTTGACTTAAAAATATCCAAATAAGCTACTTAGAAGCGTTTTGACGTATCGAAAGCAGTGACTCCAAATAAGCTACTTAGAAGCGTTTTGACGTATCGAAAGCAGTGACTCCCAACGGATTCACTTCTTTTATGTATTTGACATCGCGACGCTACCGCATCACTTGAAAAAATATTAAATTCGAGAAAAAATAAATAAACAAATGAATGTTAGAGTACTTGTACAATACTTTTATTAAATCACTAGAAAGTGAGATAGAGAAAGCACAAAAGCACGAATTATAAGTATGCCATTTATGCATTTTAACTGGTCTATTATTTTAGTTATTACTTATATTATTGTTATTTATAGAATATAAATCCGTACTTTTTTATTTTCTTTTTAGTTTACAAAAATATGTAAAAATATATAGAAAATTATTGGTCTTAGAGATATTTATAATAATTTATAAATTTTAAAAATAATTTTCTCTCCTCTCAAATGAGCAAATGTTACTATAATCTGTAAAAACTTAATACTTTTCTAAAAAAAGAGAATTAAAATATATTATACAATTTCTTGATTGCTCATACTCATGTTATGAGAAAAATTACGTTAAATTTAAATACTATTATGTATCTATTTGATTACACATTGAATCTTGATTTGAGATATTTATATAAGAAAACACAGTCATACATAACCTTATGATTTGTTTACATGACATTAGCTATAACGTACCAGTTATCGAATTCGTTAATTTCCAACGATCTTTAGGAATGATAAGATCGCGAGTATACATATACAGTGCCTACCAAAAGTTCCGGGCCACCTAAATAATTTTTGAATGGTTTGAAATATAGGATTGAAATTTATAGGGATACAATGGGATCACAAAGTCTATTATTTAACCACAAAAATACCCACCTCCACACCCCCGGGGGACGGGGGAAGGGGAGAGAAAAAAATTTTAAATGGCATGTGGGATTGAGTGAGGGCTCGTTGGAAAGGGCTTTCCGAGACGAAAGCAACGCGAGGTCGCCGAGGTCTCTATGATTTTTTTTCGCAGAATTATCATTTGAACATTTCTATGAGATTTTGCGATAGCGAGGGCCCACGGCGACAACAGAAGAAAGATAAGGCTTCACGCGGGCACGCGAGTAGTTAGCACTAGGAGAGTTCTAACCCAGGTCCTCTCAGAGGGGGTGAGGGGCGAGGGGATCTCAGCGGCGCGGGGGAATGACGTCACGCAGGATGGAGGGGGTTTTCGGTGGCGCGGGAGAATGACGTCACGCGGGACGGAGGGGATTTCGGTGGCGCGGGGGCTGCGGGGCGGGGGACGCACGTATAAACAAAAATGGCGGTATTCCTTTGAAGAAGATTTTGGGTCTCTCTCTATCCCTCCCTCTCTCTCGCTCTCTCTCTCTTTCTCTCTTTATCCCTTTATCTTTCTATTCCTCTCTCTCTCCCCCTCTCTATCCCTCTATCCTTCTATCTATCTCTTTATCCCTTTTATCTCTCTTTCTCTCTGTCATCTCTGTATTATCGCAAGTATACAATATTAGTCATAAACTTATATTTTGAGATATTTCGGGGTCCGACGTATTCGAACAATCTGTGAATCATAGCGAGATAACAACACATTTTTGAGATATTTCGGGGTCCGACGTTTTCGAGCAATCTGTGAATCATAGCGAGATAACAACACATTTTCAACCCTAGGTTTAGTTACAAAAAAATTTTTTCTTTTGTGCTCCCAACAATCTCTGAATATCCCTCTCTCTTTCTCTCTTTATCCCTTTTATCTCTCTCTCTCTCTCATCTCTGTATTATCGCAAGTATACAATATTACCAGTTAATAAACAATATAAATAGAAGTATTCTTTGAAGGATTGGGTGGACGGAAATGCGTGTGAAGAAATTACGTTATGATTTAGACTTAAAACTCTTTATTTATGTTTTATATATATTTTTCTTACGTACTATGGACTAAAAACTAAAGCTGCCAGTTCGCAATCGACGAGTTGATGCTTGTTGAAAGCATCACTCGCGCGTATTACATTTGATATTTCTTTCGGATTTATTACAGTGGACGCGATATTGGAGAATTGCGTAAATTTGACATCAACTGTTTGGATAATTTTATCCAATCGATCAAGAGTTACATCTATGCATTGATCGAGATCGAACATACGATGTAACGTCGATTCGACCATCATCAAGCATACGTTTGAAGATTCGAGACTTATGAGTTTGACGTCGTTAATCGTACGAACTCTCACTGTTAGCGGTCCAACGCTTATAAAATTGTAGTCATCTTTAGAGTCGTTCCGAAGTAAATTTTGAATATTGCGACGTTGCTCGTAGAGTCCCTTCCACGTTTCGAGAGATAATATCAGTTCCTTTCCTCGATGATCTTCTATGGCAATCTCCACGTAACTCGGTGGACCCACGTTGATACCAATTTGGAGGAATTTGAATTCCGTAGCTGTCAATGCGTATCGTCTACCTAGTATACGAACCGCACGACGTTCCAACGAAATGCTACAGAAAAATTAAAATAATAGTAATAAAACAATTTGTAAAAATCGAAAAATAGAAAAAAGTTAAACGAAACTCACATTTGTTCTCAAATGATGGAGTTTTATCACGACTCGATACGTAATTATTCACGCGTCTTTCGACGCCGCTGCCGCTGCTGCTTCTTTCGATGTAGTACATTTCTCTGGGAGTTATGAAAAGTGAACCACGAGAGCGGTGTTAACGCGACACTAATCGTATAAGAAATAACCTAGTATACATGACGCTCATCTTCCAAAAGTATAATGTGGTGGGAGGATCAATGCTTCAACGTTTTGAGTTTTAGGAGAAGGGGAGACGGCGCTCAGGTAAAAATTCTTAGAAACGCAAGGAAAGAATTAGGGAGGGAAAATAAGAGATAAAACATATTAATGTTTACATTTTTTTTCATTTTTCTTGCAATTCTTTCTGGCGTTGCAACCACCAGTTAAATATTTTGAATACATTTTGTAATGCACAATTCTTAACATGTTTTCCACATCGCATATTATTGGTAATATCTAATTTATTTAGAGAATCAATATCTTTATAGTCTGCATCCAAGGTTTCAATAATATAGCCATTTCCCACATCGCCTAGTATATCGGTCAACCATTTTCGCTTTTCAAGTCCTTTAACAGCACAAGTCCTTTAACGTACACAACAGATGATTCTTTTTCGTGTATCGTACCAACGACTGCTGTTGTAATTACACGCTGAGCCAAGTCATATGGAACGTTTCCGTCTTCCCATTGTCCGTGATGATTTCTAATCACCCATAAAACTTGACGTTGCTCAGATTTTGTTAGCACGCTCCACGGTACAGGACTTGCGAAAAAATAATGCGAGAGAACATATCCCTTCCTCAGGACTGCCGCTTCTTTCACGAAGAATAGTTTGTCGATGATAAATCCTTGCAGATCCACAAACGTTGGTATAGACATGGCGAGATCTCTCTCTCTCTCTCCCCGATGCATCAGTCGAGAGGAATGGCAAACTCTAAAATCATCTCGCAGCACTTCGATTTATATCCTCCTCCCCTCTCTCTTGTGTCAATGTTATCGCTTAGGTGATTTTGCGTACAACGTTGGTCAACGGATTGTACTGGATCACACGATCGTGTATGATGAGACAGTACGCAGTGGTATTCGCTGGCACGTTCTCCTTACATTCGAATTCCAATCTCACATCCATTGCGCTCTTGACCGATTCGTTTTGTCGAGAACAATCGATAATCACGAAAGGACCGTGAAGTTGAAACATATAGACGGAGAGACTCGGCTCGAGATACTCGTATCCGTAATAGTTGCAGAAGCGCGTGTACGTGTCGTACAGAATGGAACATCTGCCTTTATCGAAATCCAGATTCATATCGTCGTACGGATAACATTCCGAATTCAGAGAGATTTCACGTTGATTAATTGGCAGTTGTCGAATTGAGTCGCATTCTTAGACAAGGTATTTTTCCGGCCTGTTTGCAGAGCGAAGATAACGTATCGTGGTTTCTCCAGTTGAGTCGCGGTCTTAATGGCCCACGAATGCTTGGTTGTAAGCTGCAATAGCGGATACTCGTACAGATCCCACGAGCGAAAACCCATGCTGAGATATCGTCCGCTTTCCAGAGCACGCAGCATCGACAGTTTTTCGATCTCGCTCAACAGGCACGTGAGGCATTCGCCATTGTATCTTGAATATGTTCATCACAGGCTCCAGCGTTGAATTTCCAAACAGACAATTATTATCGTTGCGCGATCGTATTAAGATCAATTCGTGACGAGTGTTAATCACCACTCGTTTATAATCCTCGCAAAATCCCAATAACATGTGGAGCGGTACGCAAAAATTGAAATGTCCATTCGCATAGGTCGACGGATCCCAGCCGGCGTTTTTCATAATCACGTTTCTATTGGATGATACCGTTACATAGTTTTTGAGCGTATTAGTTATTCCTACGTTTCTATTGCGATCAATCTCAACGCCATCGAGTTCGTATCGAATCTCATCGAACATGAATGCGACGCAATTATTTCCCAGTACCACATCACTTTCTCCTTCAGCTGTTGCTCTGTTTTTCGTTAGTTGTCCCTCGATGTATAGGAAACTCTCGTACGGCAGCGTATACAGATCCTGTTGTTGTATGGGTATTCTTATCTCGTCACTGTGTCCGAACGTTGTATTGGCGAACGGGTTGTACGTGTGAGTCTCGATCTTGACGATACGATCGTCAAAGATCGGTTCATCACCGATGTTGAGAATGTCGGTCATCGTTCAGCTGTTTCGCACCGCAAATCCCAAAGATTGTAAAAACGCAACGTTCGATGCGCTGAGTTTCTTTTTCTTGGATGATTTGATATTAGCGAACGTCGACGTTGTTGTTGTTGTTGTTGTTGTTGGTGGTGGTGTTGCTGGTCTCGTAAAGATTGCGTTATCTCTCACATCTTTCGATCCGTTCAATACAAGCGTCTCATACGTCGCATACATACGTGCAATCTTACGGTGATCTCTTCTTCTCCAAAATCGAGCAATCGTCCGTTCTGGTCGACAACGCGTAACGTTAAATCCGTAATGCTCCGCGCGATGATCGGCAGGTAAATGATCTGGGCAGGCGTTTCCGATATCTTATATCCCGGTGATACCCTCGGTGAAAATTCATGTATTGTATGAACGAGTATGCCGTTGTTGTACGCACCCGCGGTCACGTTACACTCTATACGGATAATATTCACGTTGAGAATGTTAATCGGCATGTTTGATTCGTACCATTTTCGCGGCTCGAGAATACGATTCGAGAATCCTAGCAGCGATCCAATGTTGTCGGGTTTGGTAAAGTTTATTCTGTAGGCACATTTGATCTCGTTCCTCATTGTATTGTAATTAGCGCGGAGCACTATCGGATATTCACCATCTTCATAGTCACCGCCGTCAATGTGTTTCTTATCGCGATGTTTCCGTGTAATTGCACGTTTCAAAAATTCATGTATATTTTGCAACTCATACGATCCCTCGGGAATCGTAATTTCCTCGTCGTCTTTGCCAAAGTAAAATTTATTATTCGAGGAATTCACATTCGGTATCGTGTGATAAGTCTCAAAATCCGTTAGACCGAGCTCGTATTCGTCGTCGCTCAAATCTACGGTGGCAAAGAAGTTTGCCGCGAGAACGCTACTCTTCCCAATCAATGTGAACGTCATAGACATGTCGACGAAACTGTTTAACGAATACTGAGTTAAATAGCGCAATATCTGTCTTTAAATTCACATGCATCGACCGTTCGAAGAAACTGCAAGCACAATTGTCCGCAGATACTCTGATCATAAGTTTGAACAGGTGTGTAATTGTACTGTATCTTTGTTACGTTTCGTCCGAGATATCGCACCAATTCGGTGGTCGAAGATTGCCGAAACTGTCGAAATATATAGCGCGATTCCCCCTCTCGGCATACGCTACCCAATGAGTACCTGGTCCTTCGACGCTATCCAAATTTACGATGCCGCTCTCGTTTTGATATATATCACCGATCGGTAACGAGTTGCGCATGAAAACACCTCTAAAATATGGAATGTGCATACGTTTTGCCAGTTGTAACAATTGTATGTTGGTAGTTGTGCCCTGCGGCATTTTTAGCGTCTTTGACTTTTTTTTTTTTTTTCTCGTTGAGGCTCCTCGTCCGTATTTGTAAGGAGCGAGATATAATCCGTGACCATCCATGGCGCGATTGTGACGTAGCATCTCTTGCAACTGACGTTGCGCGGCTTTTCCGTCGTTCACCACTTCCGCTACACCAGCCGCTCCACTGATCAGGGATCCGAGCGCACCCAACATTGGTAGAATCGGCAATACACCGCCGCATTTCGCTACCGGAAGTGTCCGTTTCTTCACCGTTTTTTTCTTCGTCTTCGTCTTCAGACCCATACCGAGCTTCGTCTTGGCTTTCATCGCTGCCCAGACAGTTGTGGCGGCGGCTCTCTCACCGAGAGTCGAATCTTTCGCAACGATGCGATTCCGCGCTTTCTCAGAGAGTATCCTATCCGCCGCGTGTCTCTCGGTGAGATCGTTGCTCCGAGAGTATGCTATATCGTGTTCGCGACACGCCGCGTCCAATGGATTTATACCTCGATCGCCTCTGACTAATCGCTTTTGCAACCGCGTGCCTGGTCCGCAAAACTGATAGCCGGGAATATGGAATTCGATCGGAAGCGCGTTTATCGCTATGATTTAATAGGTCTCTACCTATTTTCGTTGACATTCGCCGCAATTCTTTATCAACGGCGCCGGACCGTCGATGTGCGTTTCCTGCCACGGCTGATTGTAGTGTTCGTAACAGCGACGATACGTCTGAACTTCCGGATCCGCTTTTATGTGTTCCGGAAGTTTGTCCCACACGTAGTGGACGTAATCACCGCATGTTCTCAATAGAACTGCTTTCGACACAAATTGTAGCTGTTCGACGCTCAAATCGCGAATATCGGAAGGATTTGTTAGCAGGATGAACATATTTTCTCTACTGAGCGACTCGTGATTTCGCGCACCTATAAATAGGCAGGCGTTCGATCCAATCAGCAGTGTTGAAAAAATGAGATTCGTACGACAACCTTTGACGATATGCGTGACAAATTGCGACGACAGATTACGATCAATGGAGGACAATGCAGAGATGTGCAGGCACGGTACGATGCTACCGACTACTATACGCGCGATCGTTTGCGGCCCCTCGAATTGTGGTAAAACCAACGTTCTGATAAGTCTACTTACTTCTACGGGAAAGCCCGCACGGTGTACGTTTCGAGAACGTGTACGTGTACTCGAAGTCGCTGCAACAGCCGAAATATCGATATCTGGAGAATTTGTTGACGCCGATTGACGAAATCGGCTATTTTACGTTCTCCAATAACAGTGACGTCATTCCACCGAGCGAGGCACGTCCAAACTCGATTTTTGTCTTCGATGACGTGGCATGCGACAAGCAAAATACGATAAGAGAGTACTTCTCAATGGGTCGTCATTCGAACGTCGACTGTTTCTATCTCTGTCAGACGTACGTGAGAATACCAAAACATCTTATACGCGACAACGCGAACCTGCTAATCTTGTTTAAATAGGACGGTACCAACTTGAAACACGTGTACAACGATCACGTGAATACCGACATATCGTACGGGGATTTCAGTGAATTATGTCGTACTTGTTGGCAGCAAAAGTATGGATTCCTAGTGATAGATAAGGACAGCTCATTTACGAACGGGCGATACAGAAAAGGATTTAACGTGTTCGCGATACCGCAAAACGATTAGTCGCTGCCGACACACTCTGTCGACATGGCTGAAAGCGATAATATTCGCGAGCGTGAAAAGATTGCGAGGGAGATTGAGAAAACGAGCGAATCGATCCGCAAGAAACATCGCGCTTTGAAGACCGGTAAGATCGACGACGATATCGCGGTCAAGACCCATTTTAGGCCTATTATCGAACCACCACAAAAAATCGTCTACAACTCTAGCTTAATCGCGGTGAAAAACGAGCCGGAGAGTAACGCTGACGCTATAATTAAAACGTTACCCATCAAGCGGTACAAGGAGGAAGAGGAGAAAGAGGAGGAGGATACGACACCGAAAAAGAGACAACGATTGAAGGCGAATCGTTTATCGACACCGCATACATCGGATGAACCGCTGATAACCTCCACACCGTCCGCGACAACGAGAATCATACAACCCACGATACCCGAATCACTCGCAATCGAAAATGTTTTCGAAACCACGGGCAACCCGCTCGAATCACCATCTGTTCCAAACATGTTACAAACGTTGGAAGGTCAAAAAATGTTACGAGAGCACTTCGGGCCACTGGCACAAAAGTACATGAGCGCTCTCCTTAGTGGCGACGAAAAAAACCAGATCGATCACGTGTACGGTGTCTATTTCGACAAGAATGAAATGTGGCTCGGTAACAAACGATTCGACATCGGCGCAGATGACTCTATAATCATAGACAAAGTGAGGTACATTGGTACACCTAGATTATACGAGTTGATCTACAAGAGAATTCCCGATGATGACATATACACTGAAGACGATATGCAAAAATATAAGAGCATATTAATGGCGACGAGTGCGCATAAACGCCAATATGATGCGCAAGGTCAATTAAAGAGCAACAGGGAATACAAGTATAAACACATAATTGCATCGTTGATGTCGATCGAATCAAAAAAGAAAAAATGCGGTACGGTAGTATTCATGCCTCGCGATGACGCTAACCGACAATAAGATCGATTACGTGCACTGGGACGATCCCAACGAGCTAGTGGATCGTCTATGATTGCTCGACGCTTCGCGCCGAACTGGCCACAACGCTCACGACAACGAGATCCTGTCGATCATCAATGAACTTCGCGAAGTTGGTCTTATTATAAATTAAACGGTGTCTCGACAAAACTGATCACTCGCATCGAGAAAAAAAATGCCCATCAACAAATTTGGATTATTCGAACAGAGAAATGGAGCAATTGGAACAAGCGATCATTGGGGTAAAATCGGTGACAAGTTACTTGCGTCAAAACGCTCTGTGTCGCGTCGTTACGTACTATGACGCGAGGTCGCGCAAGATTCGCCGTGTAGCGCAACCTGAGGCTGATACCGATGCAGTCAACAAACTGTGCGTGGAACAATGCTTTAAAACGTTGAAGAATCAGCAGAAAGAATCAGACGAGAAGCTGACTGCGTTCGAAAAGGACGTGCGAGCTTTACAGACTGCGATAAACGAGCTTCGGCGTGCGATTAACACTAATTCAGAAACGGCTATCAACCTGTAATGAGCGGCTGTAGTGAACGGTTTAGGAGCGGCTATTGTACAATTATTAAACATCTACAAAGGTTTATCGAACGGGTTGGGAACGACTATCGAACAACTATGAACGGCTATCGAACGGCTATCGAACGGCTATCGAACAGCTATGAACGGCTATCGAACGGCTATCGAACAGCTATGAACGGCTATCGAACGGCTATCGAACGGCTATCGAACAGCTACGAACGGGCCAGGAACGTCTAGCAACGAATGATAAAACGCACGGTGATACTCGAGGCACACATCGTTTGATCGACGAATCGAAACAACGATGGATCGGCGATCGGGAATAACCGAGGAAGCGAAGAAACAACATAGTTTAGAGAAACGGCAGTTGGTGAACGAATTGCACGCGCCCGCGAGAAAAAATTTTCCCCGAAGACACGTCATAGTGCAGGGATACGATGACCTGTGGCAAGCTGACATTGTCGAGATGCATCCGTACTCTCGTTTCAACAGAGGTTACCACTACATACTCACAGTCATCGATGCGTTGAGCAAGCACGCGTGGGCCGTACCACTCAAGAGTAAAGGCGGAAGCGAGACAGCTGACGCTATCGCCGAGATAATTCGAGATAGCAAAAGATGTCCGAAAAACTTACAGACTGATATGGAAGGAATTTTATAACGCTGACGTGCAACGGCTCATGCGGAAACATGACATCAATCACTATTCTACATATTCGGTATTGAAGGCATCGATCGTTGAGCGATTCAATCGCACGCTGAAAAACGACATGTGGAAGATGTTTACGCTGAACGGATCTTACAAGTGGATCAGCGCGTTGCCGCGACTCGTATCGGATTACAACGCGCGCAAGCATCAAACGATCGGTATGCGACCCGTCGACGTCACTCCCGCGATCGCTGAAAGACTCTTGGCTACTATGTACAACCATGTAAATATCGCGGGTCCGGCGAAATTCAAAGTAGGTGACTCGGTACGCGTTAGCAAGTACAAGACAGTTTTCGAGAAAGGTTACACGCCAAATTGGACAACCGAAGTGTTTAAAATTGTAAAAGTACAGCATACTAATCCCGTAAGCTATCTACTGGAGGATTATCGCAAAAAATCTATTGCTGGCGCGTTCTACGAGTACGAGTTGCATCGCGCGAATTATCCGAACGTACATATATCTCGTGGAGAAAGTACTGCGTAGGAGGGGTGACGAGGTTTACGTGAAATGGTTGGGATTTAACAATTCGCACAATTCTTGGATATATAAAGACAATGTGATTTAATTCATACAGTGTTTATTTTTAATTTTCAGGAAAAATTATATATGACATATATTTGAAAAAATGAAAATATACATAAAAATCCTTATCAATATTCCTTGCGATAGTACATGTATTTTTAATATAAGATGTATGAAATATGCATTACATAAAAAACATATGAAATATAAATGTGTAAGATATGTATTACATAAAACTATATGAAATATAAAAATACAAAAATATATACATGGTTATGTACAAAATATATACAATTAATAATAAACAAAATATACATTTATTTACAAAGGTATCCTATAATGTCCCCATGGTAACGTGTCAGTCGAATCAGGTACGATATACCGCTTGTCATCGTACGGACTCAGAGCAATTTTCGTCTCGCGGACGGTATGCACTTTGTGCAATTTCGATCTTATGACTGCTGTCGCGTCATTTCGATCTCATCGTGCAAACACCGCGTGTAATCGTCGAAGGTTATATTACGCGCTACGACATTACTTTTAACGCCTTTAACCTTCTTCGTATCCTTTTTCCCGTCCACTCCCACCACGTACATCTTTGCTCTAAGCCCGACGAATTCGGTCATTATCGCACCGTTATTTTCATCTTTCATTAAACCCGGTACTTTTTTATTCACGAGCGGTACGCGTTATCAATTGGATAATCGTATCAAATCGGTTGATATCGCGCTTCATGTTTTCATACACATCGACGCATTCGATGTGATATATTACTATCTGTGTCGGTGTACATTACCCAGCATTTGTCGCGATACAGAGGAAACATGTACTCGTGGTGAAATTCGTACAAGCACGTTTTAGAAATGTCTAGTATACACATGCCGACATAGATTGTTTTATAAAATTTTACTTCTAGTTTGCGTAATTCTATGGCAACCAGATTCTCCGAAAAAATACTTCGACTATGGAAATTTGGTTTCGCTATCATTGCTTCTGCGCCGTATCGTCCGTCCCACTTTGTTAATAATTTTACGTCGACACGATTATGCACATTTTCCATCGTCTTGCCAAATACCGCGTTATTCATCAGTTTATATAAATTTTTTTCAAAATCATTTTTCGCGAGTGTTCTAAACTGTGTATTTAATTCGATATAACTGCGAAGCCACGGAGATTGTGAAAACTGTAAAATTCGATGTATTTTTGTAACGCGAAGGCCGTGTCGCGTACATTGCTGTAGATTACGGTAGTGTATCATGTAACGCTTCTTATCGTATAATGTTGCGAGGAGTTTGTCTTGCCGCTTGCCGGGCGGCTTGTCGCGTGTCGGACAAAACGGAAGGTCAGTGTGCGTATCGTGAAGATGTTGCGGGTACTCGAGATCGACTTCGAGGATATAACCCGTAGGCGAATCTAACGCGATCGATGCTACGTCAAAATTCGACACGTCGTCGACCTATCGAAAATCGGCATAGGGCAACGGTTGATACATTGCCCATCCGTACAAATTATTTACATCGAAATACATCAAGCACGACGATGGTTTCGATGGATCGTACGATAGTTGCATGTACTTGTTATTAGCGCGCGCGTATCTGTTGGAACACTGACTCAGACCACCGCGTATACCGCGTTCGATAAACATGACCATGTCGGTAAGCAATTCGAACGTAATCTTTGTATGCTTTAACATGGCATCCCACGTGTATCTGGGAAGAGTATAATAATACGCGGGGTCGAGTCCGTAACTTTTGATGCAACTATCGCGAAAGTTTTCAAACATATCGGCTAATAACAAGACGTCGATTTTCAGGTACAAATCGCTATACTCGCCTAGCATTCGAATGGAGAATCGCGTCCAGATGTTCTCGGCGTGCGCGTAATCGCTCTCGGATATAGTTTCACCGGTCAAAGAACTGTAAAACGATTCGCGCGGTGGTAAACACGTATCTTGCAACCTATCCACAGAGTCGACGTATTCGTACGGAAAGACGCCTTTCCGTGTTAATAAACTGAAATTTTCTGCAGATAAATTTTGAAATTCTGATTTTAAAATTTTGAGTTTGTCTTTGTCTAGATAAGATGCCAATTTGTCGAGACTTGCCGTAAGAAATTTATACGAATCGATAAAACTTAATTTTATATACTTTTTCCAATTGTCTTGTGCGAGTTTAACAGTTTTTGTAAACGATATATACTTTTCCTTGGTTATCGGAAGTAATTCGATTTCCCCTTCGAACGCCGTAGCTATATCCTCGATAATGAAATGTGCGTCGTAACCGGATAAATTGTGAAAGACTATCGGAATATATAATGATTCTTTGTAATTTAGATTGCAATTTGAGTGCGCGGGACCCCTATATCGTCCGGTCAAATGACAATGATCGCGTACACGTGTATCGTCTTCTTGTGTAAACGGTTTTTCACATATATGACAATGCGTTGCGCTGTGAAATTTTTCCCACTCTTCGAACGTTAAATCTACCATGGGGACATTTGTAGTCATTAAAATAATCTTAACGCGAATTGCTAAATTTTTAAGTTCTTCGGCGAACCACAAAACGCAATCGGCGCTACGGCGAGAATTATAAACGGATAACAAGTCGTCGTACGAACAATGCATATAATACGCTATACTAAATACCCGATGGTGCTGATACGCGTTCTTTTCTTCCTCCTCCATCTTGGTCAAAACGCATTCCAAGTCGGCGTACACGACGAATGGAAGCTGCTCTTTCCTGTTGTAATTGTTGAACGATAACCACTTGTCCTTATCGCTCGGTAACCGGATAGCGCAGTCATTCATCTTTCCGCAATCTACCGTATGTAACTGCAACTTGTCATTCGAACTAAAGTAGTGTAAACATCTGTAAAAGAATATTTAAATTAAAGATTTATGCAATGCATTATATTTTGTAATTACATAAATTATTCAAATTATACACACCGGTCACAGATATATTTATGATTCTTGTGTTTGCTCAATTGCGAGCTCACGAGCCGGGATAAGTTCTTGATCCAAGCGAAATGCCCGACGCTGTTGCCGTCTTCCACATACAACAGGTTGACGTGCTTATCTCGCTTCTGCTCCGAAAGACGTATCGGGACAATGTTCTCGCTTTCGATGCTGTACGTTGATCAAAATATCGTTGACAAGTTCAAATTTTTTAATCTGATTGACAGTCACTGGAAACTCAATGTCCCGGAGATTCAACACTGTCGCGTAATGCGGGTACGATGATTCCCGTTCCGCCTTCCTTTCTGCGGGATATAGAGCGGCGACCACTGCCCACGCGAAACATGCATTGTCTTTTGATTGTACGTTAATCACCGCTCTCTTCATCATAATCTCCCGCGACAATTTTATATGACATCCCGCGCGCATAGGATTATACTTATTTATATTTACAGTCAAATTCAATATTCGCGACAATGCCCACCCGCTATCGCGTTCCTGAAATTCTTCCAGCGATGCTAGGATAGGTTCGATAACGCGGCGCTCGTACCACTCGTGTAAATCGGATGTGCGAAAGAGTTCACAGTTTCTCGTATTGGTACTTTTATTTGCACGCTTATCACCCGACACAAATTCACCATTGAATATAGGGTGCTTTCCAGCAAGCAACACAGGCGACACTGTGTAACACAGTGTCGATACAGGTACTTTCCAACTACGACACAAGTCGACACAATCGTACACAGCAAAAATGCTGTGTTCGCCTGTGTCATCGTTTTGTAGCACCCCAGTGAGTGCCAACATAACATTTCATATTTGGTATCATTAATTTTTTTAAGAATGGTATTGCGTGATATTGCGTGATAGAAGATAACCAAACTTTTATATTCGCTAAAAAGATTTTCTTTAACCATGAAAGGTATTTAGTACATATTTTTATTGCATATTTTATTTGTTAAAATAATTATTATTATCGATACAATAATTAATTTACTGACGTATCGCTTTGTGCTTTTACAGTTGTTTAATATATAATAATTAATCATTATTATATTTATTCATTTAATACTTACATTTACAATTTATTTAATAATTAATTATTAATAATTATACACTTCCTAATTATATAGATATAGAAACAGGAGGATTTGTATGCAAACACTGCAATGAATCTATTTCTTCGATAGAGATGGCAACTAGTCATGAATGTCTAAAAGATAAAGAAATATATATGGAAAACAACAACGTTTTATTTGGAAATGATCTGAATATCGATGATGAACGTAAGTTTATTATAGTTTTATTTTACTTATTAAGAAATTCATTTTGTAACTTTTAATGATGTTGTTTATATGTTACTGTGCAAATTTTTGTAATAATTAGCTGCGCATTGATACATAATGACATCGTTAAAAGTTTTAGAATAGATCCAAAAACAAAAGCTACTTTTTAATCTAATTTTAAAGCAGTTCTCTTTCGCGATTTAAGATTGGAATAAAATCTTATATAAAATGTAATAATATCTTATATTTGATACATGCGTACAACATATTGTACATATATGTATATACATATATATATATATATATATATATTTATACATTATATGTGTGTGTGTATTATATATACGAATTATCGTATTTATACAATTTATTTTTGAAACACAATTTATATTTTTTATAATTTATTCTTACAGGATATAATGATTGTCAGAAAACAGTACACACAACC
Organism: Camponotus vicinus; assembly: GCF_025532165.1. Classification (NCBI taxonomy): domain Eukaryota; kingdom Metazoa; phylum Arthropoda; class Insecta; order Hymenoptera; family Formicidae; genus Camponotus; species Camponotus vicinus. The sequence goes on from NW_028141949.1 coordinate 8,076,908, forward strand.
ATAGAGAATAGTAAACAGTCTACTAAACAAAGTAAATGTTTTATATTATATGTACTTATATGTATTGTATATATAATTATTTTTTCATATTACTTTTAAAAACGTTACTTAATATTTAATAGATGCTGTGTGGACTGATAATGCTATAATGGCTCTTCTTAGTCTTTATGAAGCCAATATGCATATGTTGGATCATCCTAAGAAAAAATCCAAAATTTGGGCAGCAATATCAGATGGCTTGAAAGATTTCGAAATTGAAGTAAGATAAATATGATAACATACTTTTTATATAAATACAATTAAATATTTTCATTGATCTAAAATATATTATTTTTAAAGAAAAAAATAATATCTCGACTTGATAGTTAATCATAAAACAAAATATTCAAGGAAGATTAATTTTAGACATACACACACACTTTATTGTTATAGTGTGTTACAGCAACGTTTTTATTTAAAAATTTTTTTCTATAGATGTCCACTGATCAGGTTCGATGGAAGATGAACATTTTACAAAAAAAATATAAAGAATGTTATGATAATAACAACAAGTCAGGCAGAGGTAAAATGGAATTTAAATGGTATGACCAAATGGACGAAATTTTTGGTAAAAATAAAGACGCTATTGCTGCTCATACCGTATCGAGTCAAATAATAAAAAAACAAGTTTCTGTATTATCCGGCCAAAAGGATGTTGTATGTACTACTTCCAAATCGTCACCATCGGCTGAGTTATGTTTCTTCAAGTCCTAGTGCCTCCACTTCTGCAGTTTCAAGTCCTAGTGCCTCGCCATTGATGAATAAAAATACAAGAGTTCGTCCTCGGCATGGAACAGGGTCGAATTTAGCACAGAAAAAATTAAATATTGAACAACAGTGGTTAAAATTTCTAGAACAAAAAGAACAAAGAGATACTGATCGTGATGTGAGGCATGCGAAATCTGAAGAGAAAGCAACTGAAAACCTTTCGCTGAAGAAACAAATGGTATCTTTAAAAAGAAAACAGTTAGAACAGAAAAAAGAATTATTAAATAAAAAATTTAAAGAGAAAGAAAATAGACATACTGAAATGATGAAAATAGAGGAAACAAAATGTAAATTGTTAAAGAAATTATTATTTAATGCTAATGTCAAAGATATCTTCGATGATTCTGATAAATAACAGATTATTCTTAATCTTAACGCGCTAAAATCCATAGTTGAAGATAAATTATGAAAAAAATACAAACATGTGTGCTACATGTTCTTTTTGAAGTCTCTTCATAATATTATCTAATTTTGTTTAAATATTGTTTTATGTTTCTTTTGTTCTTAAATTCAACAAAAATACTTTAATTTTAGTTGCAATTAGGATGTAATTTAGTACGTAAATTTTTTTTAGCAATATATGCTTTATTTTTTTATTTTTAAAATTTAATCAAATACGTTATTTTTAATTGCAATTGGGATGTGATTTAGCGTGTAACATGTTGCAATACAATTGCACTTAAATATAATTATTGGAAGAGTTTCTATTAAAATCATACAAAAATTATCTGTGATTTTTATAAGTCTGAAAAGTATTTATTTGTGTAGATAACTATTTACTGTAATTCATTTATTTATAAAATTCATTTTTATAGGATTGTATTCTATAATAAATAAATAATTACGTTTAATTAAATAATTAATGTTTATTATTATACGTTAGTATACGTTAGTAAAATAAGAATTTTATATGTTCAATGTCAAACTGTTATGACTAAATACAATTATTTTTTACTTAAACATAATCAATGTACATTGTTTAATCCTGGCCATACAATTTCCTAAATAATTGCATTCTTCGATCCATCTGAAGTTCACAATTAACAATTTGGTCAGGATCATCATTTATATCGATATTATCATTCAGTTCTTCCATTTCTACATCATTGAAATTATCATCATCATAATCGATACATAAATTATGTAAAATACATGCAGCTACAATTGTATTTGTAATAAATGACATTTCGCGGTATTCTGAAAAAAATTTAATTCGTCTGAATCGTCCTTTTAGATAGCCAAATGCCCTTTCGACGACCATACGTGTTGACGAATGTATGAAATTAAATTCAGTCTGAAGAGGTGTAAGGTGACCATTATCACGGAACGGAGGTACAAGCCATTGTATTGATGGATATGCAGAGTCCCCTATTATAAATCGTTCATTGGGAAAAATTACTTCTCTATGTTCATTAGCTGAGTTGTATAACACAGATTTTCTTAGGACTCGTGCGTCATGGAGAGAACCTGGCTGACCACAAAATATGTTGGTGAATTTCATATTTGCATCTACAACAGCTTGCAAGTTGTTTATAGAGAAGTAATTTTTCCGATTACAATAGTCTCTTGCATTTTCTACATTCGGTTTTTGTATTCTAATATGAGAGCAGTCTATAGCACCTATTATATTTGGAATGCCTCTTTTTTTATAAAATTGATGGCAAACATATGCGACGTGTTCTCCTTGAGGCCATTTGATAATATCATCTAACTTTGTTAATATCCAAGCAGTTACTCGGCGAATAACTCGAAAAACAGATGAAATTGACACATCAAATCGATCTGATATTGTACGTAACGGTTCTGTGTTTGCCAAATGCCACAAAAATATTAAAAAGCTGACTCTTGCTTCAATTGGTTTCACTCCAAACGAATGCGAAGGAATAAATCCACTTTCTTGCAATTCATCTAAAATATGTAAAAAATATGCAAAATATGTAAAAAATTATAGATTAAATTAACTACTTTTAATGGATATTAGCTATTAATAAATATTACCTATTAATAGAATTGCTGTGGTGCGCTTGATTCGCAAGTGCTCCTTAAATTCTGAATCTGTCCAGCTATCCACAGTATTAATGTAATCTTCATTAAAGGAAACAAAAGTAAACATTCCTCGTTTTCTTCACTGCTTGAAGATTTATTACTAACAGTAAGACTACTTGCTTCATTCAAGGAAAAACTACTATTGCTCCAGTCACTAATACTCGAATTTTCTGTACTTGTAGCACTCAAGTTACTGTCCATTAAAAGGCTGATTGCAACCTTTTCTTTTATATCCATCTAAATAAAAATTATTTTATTAATAAACAAAACTTATTAATAAATTATTCTTATTAATTAAATAATTATATATATTTATTAATACAATCTTTATATAAACTATATATATATTAAAAGTTTATATAAACTATATGCAAACTATGTAAACTATATATAAATATATATATAAATTATAAATTAAAAAACTTATATGTAATAAATATTAATTATTAAACCAAACAACCTATAACTATTCACTATACATACATTTACTGCGAAGGCTTCTCTCTGAATGATATGTTACGACTAACGACACAGAAATCTGTGGTCACGATAATAATGCATGTACACAAATCATATAATTAATTAAAAAGGTAGATATTAATTAACTTTCTATAAATGATAAAAAATATTCTACATAAACGTTCTGAAAATTTAGACCTAGTGACAACTATTAAAAGTGACTGCCCTGCACTCTAGTGGCAAAATAAGAAAGCTAAAAAGCGTTCCAGCTACAAGTCGACACTGTGTAACACTGTGTCACACAGTGTATCACTGTGTTACCATAGCTGGAAAGCACCCATAGTGTTCACTTTTACACTGTTGTGTCTTCTTATAACGTCTTGCACTTGCTCGAGCACGATGTCTTTGGCATCCTCGAGAAATTGACGAGTTCGATATGGTTTGCGTTAATCACAGCATCGGTCAGAATACGGTTATCGAACGCGGTATCAATCTCGCGCCACACAAGTTCATTTTGATGCGCGCTACATCCGGCACCCGCGTTATTGTCGCCACTGTAATTACCACCACTGGGCATAAACTGTCTCTGCAATCGAGTCTTTACACCTTCGAGTCGCGCGATCCGAGCAATCAGCGATTGTCGATTCCCGATCGATAATCGTGGTCGTTTGATCCGACTTTGCTCTTACAGCGACTCGATGTACTCGTTGCATCGTTGTAGCCATGCAAAATATTCGCCCAAGGTGGCAATTTGGTTGGATCGCTCCACCAGGTCGCGTTCAGTCTGTTCGATGTTTTCCATTTTATATATAATCACACAATATATATATATATATATATATATATATATATAGATATAATCACACAATATATATTATCACACTTTCTGATAGAACACTATACTTTCTGACAGAACACTATACTTTTTGACTATACTTTTGCTATACCGACATGTCGATGCGCTTTCAAATCACGTACTATGATCTGATGCTCTTCAATCCTTCTTATATTCAACCAACAAACTTTCAGAGATTGTCGAGGGCATAAAAGAAAAAATTTTTTTTGTAACTGAACCTAGGGTTGAAAATGTGTTGTTATCTCGCTATGATTCACAAATTGCTCGAAAAGGCCGGACCCCGAAATATCTCAAAATATAAGTTTATGACATAAAGTTATAAAAATATATATTTTAAGTATGGTGTATTATAATAATTATTTATTTACATCTCACAAAGAATTCGCTTATCTGAATGTGGGAAGCGAAGGTACAAAGCAGCCGAACATCGGCGCTGATACGTTGCAATTCTTTCTACAAAAAATATGTGTGTGTGTATCAATCATTTATCTACATCTCAGAAAGAATTCGCTTATCTGAATGTGGGAAGCGAAGGTACAAAGCAGTCGAACATCGACAAAAAAGAAAAAAGGGTTATAAGATCCAATCCTCTCCAAAGGAATACTGGTGTTTATATTGTTTATGTTAAAAATATATATAATGAAGAGGAGTCTGCTGCACTAGAGTATCATTTCTTTCGTTGCTCTTCTGTGTTTCGGTGGTCTGCTGCACTAGAGTATCATTTCTTTCGTTGCTCTTCTGTGTTTCGGTGGTCTTGTGCAATGGCTGAAGAAAACGTAATTATCATCGACGATGATACGGATGATGATTACGATTATTGGATGGATCCAGTTGTGGCGGAGAGGATGGAGATAGAGAGAGAGGAGAGAGAGAGGAGAGAGATGGAAGATGATGGGTCTGATATAGAAATAGAACCCTTGGAGAAGGACAGTGATTACGATAGTGACAATAGTGACGATATTCTTGATGAACTGTTACAAAAGAAACAGCGAAATTTAAGCATACCTGAAATAATAACATTAAACGAAGCAACAAAGATATGTTGCATTTCCTATTACTATATGGAAAATGGATCGAAATATTGTACCGAATGCTTTCTAAGAGCATCGTATCAGTTTGAAGAAACTAGTTCTGTTCGAGAACATAGAACCATAGCTTGTGTCTATATGGATAATATGTCATGCAAAGGGTGCAAAAAATGTTTGAATCAAATATTGCCCTGCAACATGTGCCCTATTTGCACAAATTAAAATAGATGAGTCATGGATAACATTGTGAGTATATTTTAATTTATTATATATCAAAAGTATCTTAAAATAAATTATTAAATAATTTAAACTAATGAAATGCATATGTTTTCTTCTGTTTTCAGAAACGGCTTCCCCAACATAGCCCGACGGCCTATTTTATATATTATTATTTTTCTTTTATATTGTATACTTTTTATTAAATTTTAATTATTAAATACACATCACACATTTAAATAAATTATATATATATATTTTTAATTGTAACAAAATCGTCGATTGCGAACTGGCAGCTTTAGTTTTTAGTCCATAGTACGTAAGAAAAATATATATAAAACATAAATAAAGAGTTTTAAGTCTAAATCATGACGTAATGTCTTCGCACGCATTTCCATCCACCCAATCCTTCAAAGAATACTTCTATTTACATTGTTTATTAACTGGTAATATTGTATACTTGCGATAATACAGAGATGACAGAGAGAGAGATAAAAGGGATAAAGAGAGAAAGAGAGAGGGATATTCAGAGATTGTTGGGAGCACAAAAAAAAAATTTTTTGTAACTGAACCTAGGGTTGAAAATGTGTTGTTATCTCGCTATGATTCACAGATTGCTCGAAAAGGTCGGACCCCGAAATATCTCAAAAATGTGTTGTTATCTACGTATTTCCATCCGCCCAATCCTTCAAAGAATACTTCTATTTATATTGTTTATTAACTGGTAATATTGTATACTTGCGATAATACAGAGATGACAGAGAGAGAGATAAAAGGGATAAAGAGAGAAAGAGAGAGCGAGAGAGAGGGAGGGATAGAGAGAGACCCAAAATCTTCTTCAAAGGAATACCGCCATTTTTGTTTATACGTGCGTCCCACGCCCCGCAGCCCCCGCCCCGCAGCCTCCGCGCCACCGAAATCCCCTCCGTCCCGCGTAACGTCATTCCCCGCGCCGCTGAGATCCCCTCGCGCCTCACCCCCCCTGAGAGGACCTGGGTTAGAACCCGCCTAGTCCTCCCCCCGTGGTGTGCCACCTCGTCGTGGTGGAGGGGCCCCCAATCTCCTTGGAGAATGGGTCTAAGAGCACACCATTGCACTCCCTCGTCTCCTGTTGGCAGATACGCTGGCGGGAGATAGGAAGAGGTTTTCTGTGGCCTTGGGGTTCGCCCATCACGGATAGGGGTTGGCGTCCCTGACTTCAATCACCAGGCTGCACGGAGCCGTTAGGGGAGGATTTCTATCCTCCCCCCTTGCACTTTCTGCTGGTGCCCCCGCTGAGGGACTTTGGTGGGGGATTGGGGGTGCGGATCGGAGCCACTCGCCTCTGGTTGGGTGACTTAGCCACCCGGCCGGCCTTTCGGGCTTGTGGCTTCTGGTCAGTGACACCCCAGCGAGTGAGGGCGTGAATGGGTGTGTGGAGGGTCTTTGACCCTGGGTGTGTGGGAACACATGAATGTGTGAGACACGGCTGGCCCCCGTGGATATTCCCGGTAGACTAACCAAGGGGGGAGTAGTAGTCCCCCGACTGCGGGGGAGGGATGATGTCGGTACCTGACCTCTGTCCTGGAAGATGCAGGTATATAAGTCCTGGACTCGGCCAGCCGAAGACTGCCTGAAGGGACATGTTTAACGTGGAAAGACCGCTCCCCCTTCGCTGGCGGAGCCTATGCCGGGGTTGAAGCGGGGTAACCGGGCGTGTGTGTGGAGGACTACCTGGCCGGTATTTCCTCATACCCGCAGCCGGGTAGGGTAAATCCCGGCACCGTCTAGCTCGAGGTCTGGGTTACTCGTGGTTCGGATCCACGGGGCCCACTCGACAGGGGTGACGTTAAACCTTTAACATCATTCTGTGGACCTGGCCCTCTCCAGGAACCCTTTTCCGTAGAGTCATAGGGAGGGATAGGCCTGGCCAGCTGAAAGCAGCCTCTCTGCTTCCCTCCCCAAAACTAGGGTCAATAATTCACCGAGGAAAGGGCCCCACTGCGGTGGGGTTGCCATGATGGCCGAACCGGATTATTTTGCAGATAACATGGAAGATATACACAAATTATACACACTTTTTGGAATGAGAGGAGGCGAGGTGGTGGTATCACCACTGGTGAAGAGAGCAGCGGTGTGTGACTTCGACCCGAAGTCGACCACATACCTGGACATCCCGGGTATGAGGAAGTCGGCGGCCACTGAGAACATCCCACAGGCTGTGGTGACGGAGGTGGTGGAGGCGGTCCGCGGCGACGGGGAGGAGGCTGCATTCCGGAGGAGCAGCCTTATGGCGCGCTCCCCCACGAATACCATGGCCAGGACTGCCAAGAAGGAGTCAGCGGAGGTGTCTCCGGGTACTCTGAGGACTGGCAGCCTCCCGAATGTTGGAGGCCTGATGCCCGTGGCCCAGATAGAGAGGCTGGGGACAGTAGCTGCCCTGGACCGGACCAAACGGGCGTCTACCCCCCTGGAGGATACCGGCGCGAAGGCGGACTCGGTCATCCTTGTGGAGGAGCCCACCTTGATCGCCGAGGGGGGGGGAAGGGACGGACGAGGCTTCCTCGTCCGTCTTGGGCCCCCCAAGGCGGTCAAGAGGGGCAGAGGCCTCATGTCCTCGGGATCGGAGCGCTCGACCTCTATGACGGAGGACGAGGGCTCCACCACAAGTGCAGGCTCCAAGCAGAGAAGGAAGCGAGGAAGAGCACGCATGACGAACATTGTTGACGTGATCAGAGCGAGGGGGAGTGAGAAGGAGGAGGAGAAGAAGATGGTTAGGGAGGAGTGGGAGGAGAGGAGGATGGCGGATCCGAACCTCGTCATCCCACCGTCCGCAGGCCTGCCCAGCCTGGGGGACGTGATGGGGGAGTTGGAGAACCAGCCAATTCCCGACGTCACGTCCGAGATGATGCAGGCTGTGCGGACAATCGAGAAAATTGCCACTACGGCGAGGAACCTCAAGAGCCAGTATGTGAGGGGATTGAGGTCTGCGGCCTTAAAGACTCATGCGGGCCTCAGCGTCCTCGCGTACAGGACACAAATGGAGCGTGGAGGAGAGGGAGAGGAAGTTGCCGGCCTCAGGAAAAAGGTCAGGGGGCTGCAGCTGGAGAAGGACAGGATGGAGAGGGAGGCGGAGCAAGCTGCCCAATATAGAAGGGAGGCGGACAGGACCATGTGGGAAAACGAGGAGCTTCGACGTAAAGTAGGGAGATTGGAGGAGGAGATCCGGGAGATCAAGGAGAGGCTCGTCGAGGAAACGGACGGGGGGGACCGGCGGACTAGGAGGGGTGGTAGGACTCCCCCCTCGGCTCGCTTGTCTTCTCCTTCCTGCGCCTGTCCCACCCTGCCGGAGAGGGGGGGCGCGGGCTTCCCCCGCTGACGGGGGGCGTCCGCAACTCCCCCTTCCTTGAGGGGGGATGGGTGGGCTTGATACGAGCCTACACCTCATCCAGCAGATTGACGGAGCGGTCGAGAGGATTGTGGAGCGGGTGCTGGGGAGGCTCAGCATCTGAGAGATGCTGGGACCCTTGATGATCCCACGGACCCCCGTCGCTGACCCCCCCCCTGGCGGAGTTCGGCTGCCACCCTGCGCCCGAGGATCCCACATTGGGGTCCGCGGGCGCCGAGAAGGCGCCGGTGGAGAGGAAGAGGAAGAGGAAGCGGAAGAAGAAGAAGAAAGGACCCACTACCCCTGCCCTGGAGTACTTCGATTGTCCGGAGGGCGGGCAGGAGCAGCAACAGGTGAGGATGAGGGAGGTGGAGGAGGAGGTGAGACCCGTGGGGCCGCTGTGGGCCACGGTGGTCGGAAGGAGGAGTGGCCCAAGTAGGATCCGGGCTCGCTCCCTCCGGCTACCGGGGGGCCCGGCTGGGGAGCCTGTGGCGGGACATGTGGACGGTGGGGGGGCCCTCCCCCCCGTTTAGGGGTGAGAGGATCCCCTTCACTGCCGCGGTCACCATCACGGCCCCCGATGATACGTACGCCGAGGTGCTGCTTAGGGCGAGGCAAGGCGTGGGCTCCGAAAAACTGAGGAACCTGGGGATCGAGGACATGCGGGCCCGTCGTGGGATGACGGGCTCGTATGTCCTCGAGATCCCGAGTCCCACGAAAGAGGACAGGGAGTCCAAGGCGGAGGCCCTTGCCACGGAAATGCGGAGGATCTTCGCCGAGGATCCCTCTGTAAGAATAGTGAGGCCGATGGCAGCGATCCGTATCCGGGGACTGGACGAGGCAGTAACGGTGGAAGAGGTAGTAGCCGCCATTGCGGACAGAGGCATTGCCAGGCCGGAGGAGATGAGGGTCTCTATCAATAGGCCCGCCAACGGGATGGCCTGGGTCCGCTGCCCGGTCAGAGCGGCGGACGACCTGGCCTCAGCCACCCGCATCAGGATAGGGTGGACGACCGCCAAAGTGGAGCTGGCTGTGGCACGTCCCTCCCACTGCTTTAAGTGTTGGAGGGGGGGCACGTCGCAGCCAGGTGCAGCGGTACCGAGGATAGGTCCCGCACCTGTTATAGGTGCGGGACGGTGGGGCACATGGCCCCCTCGTGTCGGTCGGTCCCCCGCTGTTTGCCGTGCGCAGATGCGGGTAAAAGGGAAGGCGGATCACCGGATGGGAGAAGCTGGCTGCGGACAGCTCCCGGGACGGGCCTCGCCCACCCCCGCACCTCAGCGGCGACAGGGGCGACAGCAGCAGCGGCAGCGGCAGCAGCAGCATCAGCCGTAAGGAGCGCCGCAGCAGCCCCAGCCGGAGCCGCCACCGAAAGAGCGGAGGCTCCCTAGGAACGGGATAGGAGGGAAGGAGAGGGAAAAGGAGAAGGAGTTGACGGAGGAAAGGATGAAAATAGGGGACGCCTATGAATAAGGGTAAGCCAGCGCCCCTATCTATCTTGCAGGCCAACCTCAACCACGCCCGCCGTGCGCAGGATCTTTTCCTGCACACGATGGCGGAGCGTGGGTGTGGGTTGGGCGTGGTATCGGAGCCGTACGCGGCCCCTCCCGACTACCCGCCTGGTTTCCGGGCGGGTGCTTGGGGGGGCCGTCCCCCTGGTGGCCGTCGTGCGGAGGGACGACGAGGTGTCGCCCCCATGCGGGATGGGGATCAGGGATCGGCACTTCGTGATGGTGTGGTGGGGGACCACCTGTGTTCTGGGAGTGTACCTCCCTCCCTCGCTAAGCCTGGCCAAGTTTGAGGCCGAGCTCGGCGAGATAGAGGAAGCTGTGAGGAGCGGCCTTCCCTGGCCGGTCCTCGTGATGGGCGACTCCAAATCTGGGAGTTGGGGCTGCCCATCGGAGGATCGGCGAGAGGAGGCGCTGCGGGACTGGGCAGGGTCACTTGGGTTGACCCTACTCAATGTCGGGTCCGTTGCCACGTGCGTGAGGCTGCAGGGGAGGTCCATTGTCGATTTGACGTGGGCCTCCCCGGCGGCCTTGCGCATGGTGAGGGGATGGAGGGTGGCCGCCGAGCTCGAGACCCTGTCGGATCACAGGTACATTGAGCTCAGTTTGGCCGCCCGACCTCCGCCCACTGGACCGGACACTCGAGAGGAACGCAGATGGTCCCTCACCAAGTTGAACCCGGACCTCCTGATGGCCTCGATGCAGGCCACGCTATGAGTCTGGGGGAGAGGATTCCTTGGCATGGGAGGGAAAAGGGGTGGAGGAGTTGGCATCGAGGCTTCGCGGTGCTCTCTGGGGAGCTTGTGACGCCTCGATGCCAAGGGTAAGGAAAGGATGCGGGAGGAGGTCGGCGTACTGGTGGACCGAGGAGATTGCGAATCTTCGCGACGCCTCGGTCCGGGCCAGACGCCGACTTCAAAGATGTATGCGAAGGAGGAATCGTAGCGAAACCTGTATTGAGCAGGTGCGGAGGGAGTATCGGGAGGCCCGGCATTCCCTCGGCGCTGCCATCGGGAAGTCCAAGACTAGGGCCTGGGAGGAACTGCTCGCCTCCCTGAATGAGGATCCGTGGGGGCGCCCGTATAGAATGGTCCTCAAAAAATTGAGGCCGCGGGCGCCTCCGACCACGGAGTCCCTGGCCCCTGGCTTCCTCGGGGGGGGTGGTTGAGACTCTCTTCCCCGGGGGAGCCGGGGGCGCAGTGCCCTTCCCCCTTTCGGACCGTATGCCCGAATGGAGGGAGGGCTGGGTGGTGACAGCGGAGGAGATGGGGGATGCCGTCCGGAGGATGAAGCCGAATAAGGCCCCTGGTCCGGACGGCATCCCGGGCAAGATCTGGGCCCTGGTCATGGGGGAGGTTGGCGGCTCTCTGAGGTACCCCTTCACGAGGTGCCTCAGGGAGGGGGTCTTCCCCTCCCTTTGGAAGGAGGCGAGACTAGTCCTCCTCCCGAAGGAAGGGAGGGACCCCGACGACCCATCGGCTTACCGACCTCTCTGTTTGTTGGATGAGGTCGGTAAGTTGATGGAGCGTGTATTGGTGGGGCGTCTTAACGAGCACCTGCAACAGGTTGCGGGGCTCAATGACCGCCAGTTCGGGTTCCGGGCGGGTCGGTCGACCATCGACGCGATCGATTGTCTGCGGGCCTGCTCGGACCGGATAGTCCAGCACGGGGGGGTGGCGTTGGCTGTGTCCTTGGACATAGCCAACGCGTTTAACACCCTCCCGTGGGACAAAATAGGGGCGGGGTTACTGGCGCACGGGATCCCGGGTTACCTGTCCAGGGTAATCCGGGACTATTTCATGCGGAGGAGCATCTCCTACCGCAATGCCGAGGAGGTGTGCAGGCAGCGGCCCATCGTGCGCGGTGTTCCGCAGGGGTCTGTATTGGGCCCGTTGCTGTGGAACATCGCGTACGATGAGGTGTTGGGGAGGATCCTCCCCCCCGGCTGCCATGTCGTCTGTTATGCAGACGACACGGTGGTGGTGGCCGGGGGGAGGGACTGGAGGGACGCGATCGCGTTGGGCAATATCGCGGTGGCCGGGGTGGTCCGCGGTATAAAGACGTTGGGCCTGGAGGTGGCCCCCCGGAAGACGGAGGCCGTCTTTTTTCACGACGGCTCCCGGGGGGGCCCCCCTCCAGGCTCACCTTCGTGGTGGACGGGCACGACGTCCAGGTGGGGACCCGGATGAAATATCTGGGTCTCCACCTGGACGGAAGGTGGACCTTCGAGGAGCACTTTGCCCAGCTGGCCCCCAAGATGGGGGGGGTGGCGACCTCACTGGCGAGGCTGCTACCCAACTTGGGGGTTCGGACGGCCGTGTCCGCAGGTTATATGTGGGCACGGTCGGATCGGTGGCCCTTTACGGGGCTCCGATCTGGGCGGATGCTGCCTCGGGGTCCAACAGAATCAGGGGCGTGCTGCGGGGGGTGCATCGTCCCATAATTTTGAGGGCTGCGCGCGCGTACCGCACGGTTGCGTATGCGGCGGCGGCGGTTTTAGCGGGCTCCCCCCCCTGGAGCTCCTGGTACGTGGCCAAGCGACTGCATACTGGGGGGTCAGGGAGCTCCGTGGGGGGGGAACCATTGTGGGTCCGGGGGCCAAGAGGGCCATCGGTCGTAGAGCGGCGGAGTGGGTCCTCGTGGACTGGTAACGGCAATTAGCCGGGTCGGCCCACGAAGGTCAAAGAGTGGTGGGGGCCGTTCTCCCTGTATTCAGGGGGTGGATGGGGAGGACCTGGGGGCGCATCACCTTCCGGGTGGCGCAGTAATGACCGGGCACGGTTGCTTCGGTTGTTACCTGTGCCGCATCGGGAGGGAAGCGACCCTCGGGTGCCACCACTGCGGTGGGGACCGGGACACGCAGCACACTCTCGAGGCCTGTCCGGCATGGGAGGTGCAGCGCCGTGCCCTGGTTGCGGTGGTGGGGGAGGATCTCTCCCTCTGCGCCGTGGTGCGGGCTATGGTGCGGGGGAGAGGAGCAGTGGCGGGCAGTGGCCTTTTTCTGTGAAGAGGTCATGCGGAGTAAGGAGGAGGCAGAGAGGGACCGGCGGATGATGCCCCCCTCGGCGGGGACGCGAGGAGAGGCGTCTGCAGCCAGGAGGACCCGGCGAGGGAGGAGGAGGCTTCCTGGGCCTCTGGCCCCCCCGCGGGATGTGACCTGAGTGGGGGGAGGGGCCTCTTTTGAGGCTATTCTCCCCCCCTCACTGCAAAGAACGAGGAGGTAAGCGGGGCGTACACGGGGGGAGGTTTCTGGGGCTGCGGGAGGTCCTGTTACCTATTCGTGCGGCCCCCCCTCTCCCCCTGCCCCACCCAGCAGTGGAAGAGGCCCCGTGTCTGGGGGCTACGGCGAGGGGTACCCGGGGGAGCGGGGGATCTCCTACCGGGACAGACCCCAGGAGGCGGAGCCGGGAGGTGGACGAGTGTCCTCCCTCCCGGCTATAACGAGGGAACGCGGTAGGGGGGTCGCGGAAGAATGCCGATGGCGTACCCGTGGCCCCCCCGTGCCACCGCCGTGGAGGACACCCGCAGAGGTTTTAGCCGGTAAGAGTCCGGCATAATCCCCTCTCCCACCCCGGGGAGAGGGGGTATCCATGAGGATATCCCCTGCGTACAAAAAAAAAAAGAACCCGCCTAACTACTCTCGTAATCGGCATCGGTCAAATCTATAGCGGGAAAATAGCTTACAGCGAGAACGCTGCTTCTGCGTCAACGTAAGTGTCAGTGACATGTCGAACGAATACTGAGTCATGACGATAGATTGTCAGGCTTCAAATTGATCGTCGACTGTTTGAAGAAATTTTGAACACAACTGTCCACAGATGCTCTGATTGTAACTTTGATAAGATGTGTAATTGTATTCAATTTTCACTCGTCCGAAATATCGCGCAAGTTCCTTGGATGGTCGAAGATTTCCAAAACTGTCGAAATAACGACACGATCTCCCCTCTTTGCGTACGCTACCCAATGAGTACCGGGACCATCAACGTCATCCAAATTGACGATACCGCTCTCGTTTCGTCGTACACCGCTTATCGGTAAATTATTGCGCATGAAAACACCTCTAAAGAAAGGTACGCGCATACGTTTCGCCAATTGTTCCAATTGCACGTTAGTTGTCGCACCCGTAGGCATTTTTAATGTTTTTTCGACGTTTTTTTTTCTCTTAGACTTTGTTGAGAATCCCTGTCCACGCTTGTACGGAGCGAGATAAAGTCCGCGACCTTCCATAGCGCGATTGTGACGCTGCAACTCTTCCAGCTGACGTTGCGCCGCCTTGCTATCGTTTACCGCCTTTGCGATTCCCGCCGCACCGCCGGCCAAAGAACCGACAACTCCCAACAACGGTAAAAGTGGTAAAATACCACCGCGTTTCGCTACTGGAAGTATTCGTTTTTTCCTCCTCTTTGTCGTCGACGTCTTTTTCATCCCCATGCCGAGTTTTGTCTTTGCCTTCATTGCCGCCCAAACAGTCGTAGCGGCTGCTCTTTCGCCAAGAGTCGAATCCCTCGCGGTAATGCGTTCTCGCGCTCTTGCAGCTAGTATGCGATCCGCGACGTGTCGTTGACCGAGGTCGTTGCTTCGCGAGTAAGCAATGTCGTGCTCGCGACAAGCGGCGTCCAATGGATTGATGCTTCCCCTCTAGTCAATCGTTTCTCTAATCGAGTTCCCAGACCGCAAAACTGATAACCGGGAATATGTAATTCGATGGGAAGCGCGTTTATCGCACGATTTAAGAGACCGCTACCTCTTACGATTCTCGCTGACATTCGTAGCAATCTTTCATTAACGGTGGTGGACCGTCGATGTGTGTTCGCTGCTACGGCTAATTGTAATGTCGCATGCACGAACGATATTGTTGAACCTCCGAATCAGCCTTTATATATTCTGGAAGTTTGTCCCACAATCGTTCCACGTAATCATCAAAATTTTGCAGTAAAACAATCTTTGGGATATACTGCAGTTGTTCAGCGGTAAGCCAGAGAATGTCTCTGTTATCCGACAGAAGGAGAAACATTTTTGATACTGAGCGGTTTCGAGTCGAGATACCTCTATAAATAGGTCTTTCCCCTCGTGATCATTCGCAAAATTGATTCGAAAGAGAAAACATGCGGTTCGTGCGACAAGCGCGGATAATCAAAGTATCAAATTTCGACGATAGACTAATATCGGAGAAAAAAGTACGCAAGCATGGAAACATGCTACCGACTACTATACGCGGTATCGTTTGCGGCCCTTCAAACTGCGGTAAGACAAACGTGTTGATTAGTTTGATAGAAAGTCCGTACGGTGTACGTTTCGAGAACGTGTACGTATACTCGAAATCGCTTCAACAACCGAAATATACAGGGTGATTCAAAATAACCCCCTTGTCCCTGAAATGACACATTCTTGAATCAATTCTAAGACGATTTTTCCTTTGGCAAAATTTCGTCCGAAGCTTAGTTTTTGAATTATTAAAGGAAGTAGTTAACGTATGACGGCTCGAATACAAGAGGCAGGCAAGGGTGGCGCGATTCACCGTCAGACGCGGGTGCTTACGCGGGGCGCCTGCTGCGATCAGCTGGTCGCTATACACATACAGACACACATGCGAACACATACATTCTCTCTCTGTCTGTCTGTCTCTCTCTCTCTCTCTCTCTCATTCGCTCACTCACCTGTAATTTTCTTTTTTTTTTTTTTTTTACGAGAGAGGGGAAAATGCATTTTATGCATACCCACCGGTCGATCCAGTGAGTTATGAGGGACTCGAGTACCAAGTGGAATTACCAACTCGGTACTCCCTACCCACTAAAAACCCCTCTCTTTTCACGAATTTCCTTTGACACACTGTCCCTCTGACTTCCCGAGATCTGTTTTCACATAACGTCAAAAAATAGTTATTATTACCTTGTTCGATGACTTTTGATGTATTGTTGTAATTGCTTGAAGGAGAAATGAATTTTCCGATAGATCGTACGTTCTCAAATTTAACGTAGATATCATGTTGCAAAAGACAAGAAATCCACACTAAATTATTAACTGAAAGTTTTTCTTCTTTCATGAACTGTATTCTTTTATAAACTTTAACATAATCACATTTATTTACTCACTCGATGAGACGAGAAATTTACTAATGACTCTATCACTAATCACTATTAATCACTGTCGAATAATAACTGTTGGCGATTAAAAATCATTCGATGAAAGAAACACGCGCGGACACGTTACTACACGACGCGACGACGCGACAATGCGACGATAATTATTTGGCGACTGCAAGCAGTTTTTTGTCATGGTAGGTTGCGGTAGGTTAAGGTACTACTGGCGCTATCGAACGGGATCATGTGTTCGATTGAAGAATGCGGTAAACATAATAAACATTTAACATATTAATATTATTATTATCATGAATGTGTGTGATATCCATACATCGTATGATATCTATTTAAAAATTAATTAGATTAAATAAGTGTTTTTAAAATATTTATTACTTTTACTATTATCTTAAATAAATATTTAATATTAATATTTTATATGATAATAGTAAATGTAATAAATATTTTAAAAACACTTATTTAATCTAATTAATTTTTAAATAGATATACGATGTATGGATATCACACACATTCATGATAATAATAATATTAATATGTTAAATGTTTATTATGTTTACCGCATTCTTCAATCGAACACATGATCGCGTTCGATAGCGCCAGTAGTACCTTAACCTACCGCAACCTACCATGACAAAAAACTGCTTGCAGTCGCCGAATAATTATCGTCGCATTGTCGCGTCGTCGCGTCGTGTAGTAACGTGTCCGCGCGTGTTTCTTTCATCGAGTGATTTTTAATCGCCAACAGTTATTATTCGACAGTGATTAATAGTGATTAGTGATAGAGTCATTAGTAAATTTCTCGTCTCATCGAGTGAGTAAATAAATGTGATTACGTTAAAGTTTATAAAAGAATACAGTTCATGAAAGAAGAAAAACTTTCAGTTAATAATTTAGTGTGGATTTCTTGTCTTTTGCAACGTGATATCTACGTTAAATTTGAGAACGTACGATCTATCGGAAAATTCATTTCTCCTTCAAGCAATTACAGCAATACATCAAAAGTCATCGAACAAGGTAATAATAACTATTTTTTGACGTTATGTGAAAACAGATCTCGGGAAGTCAGAGGGACAGTGTGTCAAAGGAAATTCGTGAAAAGAGAGGGGTTTTTAGTGGGTAGGGAGTACCGAGTTGGTAATTCCACTTGGTACTCGAGTCCCACATAACTCACTGGATCGACCGGTGGGTATGCATAAAATGCATTTTCCCCTCTCTCGTAAAAAAAAAAAAAAATTACAGATGAGTGAGCGAATGAGAGAGAGAGAGAGACAGACAGACAGACAGACAGAGAGAGAATGTATGTGTTCGCATGTGTGTCTGTATGTGTATAGCGACCAGCTGATCGCAGCAGGCACCCCGCGTAAGCACCCGCGTCTGACGGTGAATCGCGCCACCCTTGCCTGCCTCTTGTATTCGAGCCGTCATACGTTAACTACTTCCTTTAATAATTCAAAAACTAAGTTTCGGACGAAATTTTGCCAAAGGAAAAATCGTCTTAGAATTGATTCAAGAATGTGTCATTTCAGGGACAAGGGGGTTATTTTGAATCACCCTGTAGATACTTGGAAAATTTACTAGCACCTATAGACGAAATTGGTTATTTTACATTCTATAATAACAGCGATGTCATTCCACCGAGCGAGGCGCTTCCGAATTCCATCTTTATCTTTGATGACGTGGCATGCGACAAGCAAGATACGATAAGAGAGTACTTTGCAATGGGTCGACACTCGAGCGTCGACTGTTTCTATCTTTGTCAAACGTACGCCAAGATACCTAAGCATCTTATACGCGACAATGCGAATCTTTTGATTTTATTTAAACAAGACGGCACAAACTTGAAACATGTGTACAACGATCATGTAAATACCGACATGTCTTACGACGATTTCCGCGCATTGTGTCAGAAATGTTGGCAACGCAAATATGGCTTCGTAGTCATTGATAAAGACAGCACATTGATCAATGGACGATATAGAAGAGGATTTAATGATTTCGCGATACCGTAAAGCGATCAATCGTCATCGACACATCGATCGAGTATCATGAACGGCGATCGTGAAAAGATTGCGAAAGAGATTGCAAAAACGAGCGAATCAATTCGCAAAAAATATCGCGCTTTGAAAACTGGTAAAATGGAGGAAGACGTTGCATTGGAAAGACAATTTAAGCCAATTACCGAACCTTTAAAACAGCTTGTCGAAAATACTGTGGAATCTGATGCGCCGAAAATCGAGCCATTGAGTTTGACGTTCGGAGAGAAGCACGAGGAAAAAATAAAAGAGTCAAAGCAAGGAATAAAGCGAGCACGGATAAATATGCCGATAAACGATTCGCCGATATATTCGACATCGAATCGATCAAAACAAAGGAAACAATTTTCTAATATGGCTACTGTTTCTACTCCGATAAAAGTACAACCGTGTCAAACAATACCATTCCCGTCCGTCGAAGAAATTTATGAGACCACGCCCGATTCGTTTGTAACATCGGTCCGACACGAATTAGAAACGTCCGAAGGTCAGAAAACGTTCCGAGATCATTTCGGTCCACTAGCACAAAAATATATAGGAGCTATCATGAGTGTTGATAAAAATAAAAGTATGGATTACGTCTACGGTGTTAAATTTACCAGCGAAGGAAATGATGCTCGGTGATAAACGTTTCGATGTGGACATGGAAGATAATATAATTATCGATGGAATAAAATATACGGGAACCGAAGGTATCTACGATTTGATTTTTAGAAATATTCCCAATCATAAAAAATACACTCAAGACGATTTGTATAAATATCAAAGTATATTAAAAGCAACAAATGCGCATAAACGTGACAACAAAGTTAATAATCCTATTAAAAGTAACAAAGGATACAAGTACAAATATATAATTGCGCCATTATTCCCCGATAGAAAGGTGGGAAGAGGTATAGACGCGCCGCGCACCATGACGCTAAGCGACAACATGATCGATTACGTGCATTGGAACGATCCCAACGAATTGGTAGATCGTTCCAGCAGCGAACACACATCGACGGTCCACCACCGTTAATGAAAGATTGCTACGAATGTCAGCGAGAATCCTAAGAGGTAGCGGTCTCTTAAATCGTGCGATAAACACGCTTCCCATCGAATTACATATTTCCGGTTATCAGTTTTGCGGCCCGGGAACTCGATTAGAGAAACGATTGGCTAGAGGCGATCGAAGCATCAATCCATTGGACGCCGCTTGTCGCGAGCACGACATTGCTTACTCGCGAAGCAACGATCTCGGTCAACGACACGTCGCGGATCGCACACTAGCTGCAAGAGCGCGAGAACGCATTACCGCGAGGGATTCGACTCTTGGCGAAAGAGCAGCCGCTACGACTGTTTGGGCGGCAATGAAGGCAAAGACAAAACTCGGCATGGGGATGAAAAAGACGTCGACGACAAAGAGGAGGAAAAAACGAATACTTCCAGTAGCGAAACGCGGTGGTATTTTACCACTTTTACCGTTGTTGGGAGTTGTCGGTTCTTTGGCCGGCGGTGCGGCGGGAATCGCAAAGGCGGTAAACGATAGCAAGGCGGCGCAACGTCAGCTGGAAGAGTTGCAGCGTCACAATCGCGCCATGGAAGGTCGCGGACTTTATCTCGCTCCGTACAAGCGTGGACAGGGATTCTCAACAAAGTCTAAGAGAAAAAAAAACGTCGAAAAAACATTAAAAATGCCTACGGGTGCGACAACTAACGTGCAATTGGAACAATTGACGAAACGTATGCGCGTACCTTTCTTTAGAGGTGTTTTCATGCGCAATAATTTACCGATAAGCGGTGTACGACGAAACGAGAGCAGTATCGTCAATTTGGATGACGTTGATGATCCCGGTACTCATTGGGTAGCGTACGCAAAGAGGGGAGATCGTGTCGTTATTTCGACAGTTTTGGAAATCTTCGACCACCCAAGGAACTTGCGCGATATTTCGGACGAGTGAAAATTGAATACAATTACACATCTTATCAAAGTTACAATCAGAGCATCTGTGGACAGTTGTGTTTAAAATTTCTTCAAACAGTCGACGATCAATTTAAAGCCTGACAATCCATCGTCATGACTCAGTATTCGTTCGACATGTCACTGACACTTACGTTGACTGGCTGAAGCAGCGTTCTCGCTGTAAGCTATTTTCCCGCTATAGATTTGACCGATGCCGATTACGAGCTCGGATTAACGGATTTTGAAACTTATCATACGATTCCGAACGTAAATTTTTCGAATAATAAATTTTACTTTAGCAACGACGACAAAGAAATTACGATTCCCGAAGGATCGTACGAATTGCACGCTATAAATGACTATCTCAAACGCGCAATTTTGCGAGATGAACACCTTTCCAGAGATGTTGAAAACGATTATGATGAGGAATATCCAATAGCGCTCCGCGTCAATCATAGCACATTAAAGAGCGAAATCAAATGCGCCTACAGAATAAACTTTACCAAACCCGACAATGTAGGATCCTTGCTTGGATTCTCGTCGAATCGTATATTGCAGCCTCGCAAGTGGTACGAATCGGACGAACCGGTTAATATTATAAACGTAAATATTATTCGTATAGAATGTAACGTGACTACTGGTGCGTACAGCAATGGCATGCGCGTACACACGATACATGAGTTTTCACCGAGCGTACCGCCAGGATATAAGATATCGGAAACGCCGGCACAGATCATTTATCTGCCGATCATTGTACGGAGCATTACGGATTTAACGATACGTATTGTGGATCAAAGAGGTCGATTGCTCGATTTTCGAGGAGAGGAAATTATCGTAAGATTGCATATACGGCGGCGACAAACATAGTATGCTCGTGCTGAACGAAACGGAGTACGCGAGAGACAATACTTTTACGAGGGACAATACTATTGCAGTAAGGCGAGTATCGGGTGACAATAATAAGATAGCCGTTAAAAAGAAGCTGAGCGCGTTGAATCGTGAATTTTTAAAATCATTGGGATTCATCGTACGAAAAGAATGATTGATATTTTGAATATCGGAGATGAGCCAGTCTTTGACGATCACATCGTCAAGATTGAGACTCATACGTACAATTCGTACGCCAATACGACGCTTGGATACAGCGATGAGATACGAATACCTATACAACATCAGGATTTGTACACGTTACCGTGCGAAAGCTTTCTTTACATCGAGGGAAGGTTTAATGTGCGTAAAGCGAATGACGAAATGAAAATTGTATTAGGAAACAATTGCGCCGCATTCATGTTTGATGAGCTTCGATACGAACTCGACGGAGTAGAGATTGATCGCAACAGAAATGTTGGAATAACTTCGACGCTCAAAAATTATGTCTCTCTAACGCACCAGAAAAGTATAAACTTGAAGAACGCTGCGTGGGATTTGACGTACAACGGTGACAAAAATTATTTCAACTATTGCGTACCGCTCAACATGTTGCTGGGATTTTGCGAAGATTATAAACGCGTTGTGATTAACGCTCGTCACGAATTGATTTTGATACGTTCGCGCAACGATAATAATTGTCTATTCGGACATCCATCGTCGGAAGCTGAGATTGAATTACTCAAGATACAGTGGCGTATGCCTCATGTAATATTGAACGAGATTAATAAATTGTCGATGTTACGAATGTTGGAAAGCGGACGATACTTGAACATGAGTTTCCGATCTTGGGATCTATACGAATTTCCTCTGCTGCATAGCACGACTAAGTATTCGTGGACCGTGAAAGCTGCCTCCCAGTTAGAGAAACCACGATACGTGATCTTTGCACTGCAAACCAACGTTAACTCTATTTAAACTCGGAATTTTATTCCTACGATGATTTAAATTTAGATTTTGAAAAAAATAGATTCGCCGTCCTATTCGACATGTACTCTCGTTTTCGCAAATCTTATTACGGATACGATAACAGCACCACGCTATTTCAAAGTTTCTACATTACGGTCCTCTCGCGATCATTGATTGCTCGCGGCAAAACGAGTCTGTCAAAACTGCTACCGTGGACGTGAAAATAGAGTTTGAATGCAGGGAAAATATACCGGCGAATACTACCGCCTATTGTCTCATCTTGCACGATCGGGTTGTCGAATATAATCCATTGACCAATGTAGTCCGCAAAATTACATAAGTCAGCAAATATCCCCTCCATTGCATATGAAGAAAAATATAAAAGATTGAGATGTTTGACGATCGACATCAGTCTGCGATCAGATCTTGTCATCATGGCTCCGCCAACGTTTGTGGATCTACAAGGATTTATCGTTGGGAAAAATTTTGTCATGAAGGAAGCTGCGGTTCTGAGAAAGGGATCCGTACTTTCTCATTACATTTTTACATGTCCCGAACCATGGCACATGCTCACAAAATCTGAGAGATGCCAGGTTTTATGGTATTTTTTATTATTTTTTAAGAGCAATTTAAATGTTATTTGTTTAACTAAAATCCTTTTTATATTATTAATAACATTTTATTAAATTTTTCAATCAATAGATTTTTCTAGGTATTCAATTAATAATCCAATGATTAGAATAATTAAAAATAAAAATGAAAGAAAAATAGGTATTTTATTAAATGTGTGTATTAATAGAACTAAGGGGATTAATAATGTAATTTCAATATCAAAGATTAAAAAGATTAATCTAATTAGAAAAAATTGAATTCTAAATGGTATACGAGATTTAGAAATAGGGTCAAATCCACACTCAAATGGGGATATTTTTTCTCGATTTTTTAATAATTTTGAAGAAATTAAAATATTTAAAATTAAAATTATAAAGGCAATAAAAAAAAATATAATTATAATAATAATAAAAAAAAAATTATTTACATTAAGAAGTTAATTAAATTTTTTAATTGGAAATTAAATGTAATTTTTATACTATATAAATAATGTTAATATCTTCATCAATAAATTGAGATATAAAGAAATAGTCAAACAATATCTACAAAATGTCAATATCAAGCAGCTGCTTCAAATCCAAAATGATGAGTATTTCTAAAATGAAGGGATAGTAAACGAAAAAGAGACTAATAAAAAAGTTGTTCCAATAATAACATGAATTCCGTGAAATCCCGTAGCGATAAAAAATGATGATCCGTAAATAGAATCTGAGATAGTAAATGGTGATTCTTTATATTCGATTAATTGAAGAATAGAAAAATCACCATGGATTATCGTGGGATGATGGACACGTTTCATATTGGAAATCGAAACGTTTAATTACGACGGCGGTGATGGGTGCAACGGAGGAGGATGATGCGTCACCTCTCGTATACGTTAAAGGGCACGAAAAACGACAATGGCTAGCCGATATACTGGACAATGATGCGAGAAACGATGTGATTATCGAAACTTTGGATGCAGACTATGAGGATGTAGCTTCTTTAAATAAGTTAGATGTTAAGAATATTTTGCGTTGTGAAAATCATGTAAAAAGTTGCGCTTTACAAAATGTATTTAAGATTTATAATTGGTGGTTGAAACATCATGATAATGATTCATCGAATCCATATTTATAATAAATTGATGATGCGATATATTTTTATCGTCTTTCTTATTCTCTCCTTTCTTTCCTTTTCCTTATCTATGTACGTGCGCATTATTGTGTTTCCCTACGTGACACAGCTGCTGTACACAGTTATTGTATTTCGATACATGGTGATACATTGTAATACATTTAAATATTTGATAATTGAATATAGTTTTGCGTTTGATAGCTGTTGATTTCCGTTCAACAGTTGTTCATTTCTGTTCGACGAGCGTTCGTTTCCGTTCGACGGTCGTTCATTTCCGTTCGATGACCGTTCAATTACCGTTCGACGGGCGTTCGATGACCGTTCATTTCCGTTCAACGGGCGTTCGTTTCCGTTCGATAGCCGTTCAATTGCCATTCGATGACCGTTCATTTCTGTTCAACGGGCGTTCGTTTCCGTTCGACGGGCGTTTGATGACCGTTCATTTCCATTCGATGACCGTTCAATTGCCGTTCGACGGGCGTTCATTTCCGTTCGACGAGCGTTCGTTTCCGTTCGATGACCGTTCAATTACCGTTCGATAGCCGTTCGACGGTCGTTCATTTCCGTTCGACGAGCGTTCGTTTCCGTTCGACGGTCGTTCGATGACCATTCATTTCCGTTCGACGGTCGTTCATTTTCGTTCAACGAGCGTTCGTTTCCGTTCGACGGTCGTTCGATAACCGTTCATTTCCGTTCGACGGGTGTTCATTTCCGTTCGACGAGCGTTTAATTACCGTTCGATCAGGGTTGATGCATTATATTATAACGTTATATCATGCTAAGTTGCATGGGACCGCGCATACTTTTGTCTTACGACACGTTTTTGGTAAAGCGATAATGATACGTCCCTATTCTAAAGTTTTGTACCGAGACCTCGTTGTCTTCTCACAAAGTTGTAATATGATAATATTAATATTATATACCATGCTGAGTTGCATGGGACCGTACTTTCGTCTTACGACGCGTTTTTGATATGGTGATAATGCCACATCTCTACTATAAAACCTCGTGTCGAGACCTCGTTGCCTTGTCACAAAGTTGTGGAGAGTGTGCGAGGAAGAAAAGTGAGCTGTGAGTTTATTACACTTTCTTTTACTCTATTCCGTATATTTTATGAAAGAATTATATTGACAGTACATTTATTTACAATAATTAGGAAAAGAAGAGATAAAATTATGTGTATTCCTAAACCATACAAACCGAGGTCTGATCCTCGCTTTCACTCTGATCTCCCAAGAATACACATTGCAAAATGTTTCTGGACCGAGTCCTATCTACGCCGAGACCGACACTACTGCAAGGATTGCCGGTACGGATTTTATCGAAATTATACATTAAAACATAATTATTTCCACGTGTTCTTCGAGGGACCGTTTACGCCGTTTAGGTGCTGTCACTGCGGCACGGAGGTAACGGTGATAAGACCTGTCCTAGACTGCAAGGATTGTTACCAGGAATATTGTCATACGTTCCGTACCCTCAAGAAGCAAGGATATGATATAGATAATATGTCCGTTATAGTATACGATACTAACCATATGGAAATATGGAAGATACATTTTTTATCGTCTGAACCTCCTAATATAGAAGAGCAACGAGAGGAGTTGCTCGAACCTTACTATATGCTGCCTACTTAGAGTGAGAATTCGGCGACGCGTAACAAACTCTTCTTTAAAGAAACATAAATTGTAAGTAACTTACAATTTATAATACATCAAAAGTATCCTCAAATAAATTATTAAATCTAATGAAATGTGTGTCTTTTCTGTTCCAGGAGCGGCCTCCCCCTTAGCCCGGCGTATCACCCCCATTAAATTTTAATTTTATATTATTATATAACTATTATTAGACACACACACACACACACACGCAATGTATAACACACATTTAAATAAATTTTATATTTGTAATTTAAAAAAGAATGTGATTATTTACGCGTCTCTCCTTGCGTTCCCATCTCTTGCGTCTCTCTCTCTCTATTGCACTAGTTGTAAGTCTCGCGTTAATCATAAGTCTCTCTTTCGTATGCGTTCTCTTTCCCTCGCGTTGTTCTTGCAATATCGTTCTCTCTCGCACGCGTTGTCTTGCGCTATTATCGTTCTAAGTCTCGCGATATTATAGTTCTCTCTCGCACGCGTTAATCATTTGCGTTCTCTCTCACTTGCGTTGTTCTTGCAATATCGTTCTCTCTCGCACGCGTTAATCTTAAGTTCTCTCTATCTTCGTCATTGTTCTTTCGCGCTATCTCTTTCTCTCGCGCTTAGACAGAATAAGTAATCTCTCTCGTACGCGCTATGACAAAAAAATGTACACACTTTAATAAATGTATATTTTATATTTTGATTGAAAAAATGTATTTATTTACGCGCCTCTCCTTGCGCTCCCATCCCTTGCGTCTCTCTCTTGCGCTAGTTGTAAGTATCGCGTTAATCATAAGTCTCTGTTTCGTATGCGTTCTCTCTCACTCGCGTTGTTCTTGCAATATCGTTCTCTCTCGCACGCATTGTCTTGCACTATTATCGTTCTAAGTCTCGCCATATTATAGTTCTCTCTCTCTCACGCGTTAATCGTAAGTTTCTCTTTCGTATGCGTTCTCTTCGCGCTATCGTTCTCTCGCGCACGCATTGTTCTTGCAATATCGTTCTCTCTCGCACGCGTTGTTCGCGATATTATCGTTCTCTCTTTCTTTCATATGTTCGTCGCTATCACTCACTCACTTACCTTTACGTCGTCCTTCTCCCACCTATGCGCCATCTTACAATGCATCGTCCTTGTCCCACGTTGACGTCATCCTTGTCATACGTTGACGCTATCCTTGTCGCACTGTCCTCTTCGCACACTTAGCGCTATCCTTTTCCCACACGTAGCGCTATCCTTCTCACACCACCGTCTTCTTTCCGCGGATCCCCCTTCTCCTCGCGGACCCCCTCGTCCATCGGTCGCA
The DNA here is from genome assembly GCF_025532165.1 of Camponotus vicinus. Lineage (NCBI taxonomy): Eukaryota > Metazoa > Arthropoda > Insecta > Hymenoptera > Formicidae > Camponotus > Camponotus vicinus. Next base: position 8,103,776 of record NW_028141949.1, read on the forward strand.
CCGCGGATCCCCCCTTCCCCGCGCGGACCCCCTCGTCCATCGGTCGCGCCGCGGATCCCCCTTCCCCGCGCGTGACGTCACTTCTCCGCACCGCGGTTCCCCCCTTCCCGCGCGTGACGTCACTCATACCCTCCCCGCGCGTGACGTCACTCTTCCCTTCCCCGCGCGTGACGTCACTCACCCCTTCCCCGCGCGTGACGTCATTCCCCCTTCCCGCGCGTAACGTCACTCACCCCCGCACCGCGGTTCCCCCCTCGCACCTCACCCCCCTGAGAGGACCTGAGTTAGAACCGGCCCTGTATACCTACTAAATAATAAAATATAATCAATTTTCTAATTGATAAAAGGTCAAAATATTATTTACACATTTCCTTACATACATGTGTGTGTGTGTGTGTGTGTGTGTGTGTGTGTGTGTGTGTGTGTACACGTATATATACATATTTACACACACACACACACACACACACACACACACACACACATATATATATATATATATATATATATATATATATATATATATATATACAGGGTGAGCCATTTTAATTAACGCACGCAATTATTTCGGAAACAAAGCATTTTAGAGAAAAATGTTTCAGACAAAAGTTTTATGGTTTCGAGGGTCCATAAGATGGTATCATTGGTTTGACCTTGAAGAGTTATTTGAAGGTCACATGAAGGTCACCTTCAATTTCTTAAATGGAACCTACTATTTGTCATTGTATATTCTTGTAGCTTATCTCGAGAGCTTTCCAAAACACTATAATTAAGTACCTTTTCGTTAAGTACTTTTTGAGTTATGAGGCTTGAAATAATTTCTTAATTTTACATAAACCGTAAAATATCTTGTAAAATATTCATTTTTCGATTATCTTATCTTAATACTTTTATGTACAAAATAATGAGAGGAATCAATTGGTGTAAAGAAAACATACAGTTGTTTCTTTAAATCAAACAACTTTTATTAGCTTTTATGTAGCTCTCTTTAAACCAAACAACTTTTATTTAAAACATTTTTCTCTAAAATGCTTTATTTTTTAGATATTCAACCGTTTCCGGACTTTTCAAAAACCCTGTATACAGAATGATTCTAAATAACTTTATGTTTTTGCAAAAACATAATCTTGATCGAATTCTAAGACGATTTTTCCTTTGGCACAATTTCGTGCAAAGCATAGTTTTTGAATTATTAAGAGAAATATTTCACTTATTACGGATCGGATACAAGAGGCAGGCAAGGGCGGCGCAACTGACCGTCAGACGCGGGCGCTCACGCGGAGCGCCTTCGGCGATCAGCTGGTCACTATACTATGCACGGACATACATGCGAATACATACATTCTCTTTCTCTCTTCTCTCTCTCTCTCTCTCTTCTCTCTCTCTTTCTCTCTCTCATTCGCTCACTTACCCGTGGGTTTTTTTTTTTTTTTTTTACGAGAGGGGAAAATGCATTTTATGCATACTCACCGGTTGGTCCGGTGAGTTATGTGGGACTCGAGTACCAAGTCTAATTACCAACTCGGTACTCCCTACCCACTAAAAACCCCTCTCTTTTTACGAATTTCCTCTGGGACACTATCTGACTTCCCAAGATTTTATTTGACACAACGCCAAAGAATAATTATTGTTACCTTGTTCGATGACTTCTGCTAATTATTGCTGTAGTTTCTTGAGAAATAAATATTCCGATAGATCGCACTTTCACTCAAATTTAACGTAGATATCACACGTTACAAAAGACAGAGACATCCACACTAAATAATTAGTCGAAAGTTTTTCTTTTTATAAACTGTACTCTTTTGTAAACTTCAACGAAACCACATTTATTCACTCACTCGATAAAATGAGAATTTACTAAACTATTACTATCTCTATCACTAATCATTATCAATCACTGCCGAATATTCACCGTTAGCAATTAAAAATCCCTCGATGAAAGAAATACACGCGGACACACACGTTATTACACGACGCAACGACGCAACAACGCGACAACGCGACGATATTTATTCGGCGGTAGCAAACAGCTGTAGTTATGTTAGGTTACAGTAGGTTAAGGTACTAACAGCGCTGCCGAACGTAATCATGTGTTTGACCGAAGAACGCGGCCAACATACAATATTAAACATTTAACGCGCGTATAATATTATTATTATCATACGATATACATACATCATATGATATTCAAAATTAATTAGAATAAATGAATGTTTTTAAAATATTGAATATTTTACTATTAATATTAAATATTAATATTAAATATTTTACTATTATTATTAATATTAAATATTTATTTATTTAATATCAATAATAATATTTAATTTATTTATAAATAAATATAGTTATTATTAAATATTTATTTAGCTATTATCATGGAAAATCAATATAAAAAAGATATTAATTAATTGCAGCGCGTCTTGATCCTTCTCTTGGCTTTTTCTTACGCTTTTTTGAAAACGAAAGAAGATTCCACGTTTAACAAAATGTAAATTAAAGGTAAATAAAGAAAGGTAAACAATTTAAATTTATATAGAATTTAATACAATTTAATACAATTAAAAAATATCATAAATATATGTGTACACACACACACACACGCGCGCGCGCGCGCGCGCGCGAGGGGTGCAAGGGGGGCCTTCGGCCCTCCTCCCGCAACCACACCGCCGGTAGGGGATGCATTGCAAAGAGTTCAATCACAATGGATATATACTGTAAGTTGTAAAGCGAGGTCCACCTTGCCTACCGGCGGAACAGTTGCGGAAGGGGGCGGCCTTCGGCCCCCCCTTGCACCCCCCGCGCGCGCGAGCGTGTATGTGTGCATGTGTGTGTGTACACATCCATTTGTGATATTTTTTAATTGTATTAAATTGTATTAAATTCTATATAAATTTAAATTGTTTACTTCTTTTATTACCTTTAATTTACCTTTTTGTGCGTTTTTCTTCAACTTGCGAGTTCAACCGCCATTTTTAAGTTTCATATTCGTGTTCAGGAGGTAAGAATACGTACGAATTGAATATTCTTACCCATTATTTCATATAGGTGGGTTTTCGGAAGGTTTACCTTATTTTTGTATTTATTATTTTTATCCTTTTTCAGCCTATATCTCCAAAACTATTTGAGTCCGACCCTTATATATTGTATATATATACGAAATTACTCGGGAAGATCTCCCCTATAACATATTTAAAAATAAAGCAAATCGATGAACAAATAAAGTAGAATCTTTATGTCAATATTTCTCACATTTATTTGTTAATAACTTTTGAATAAAGAACGACTGCCGGCTAAAACCTTCAGAATGTTAATCAGGGATAACATCTTCATACGTCATTAAAACATTTGTGCGAAGGTGGGCCCTTTTTATGCATAATTACCAATTGAACAAAATGTACGCATTAAGTAAACGGTTTCTAGAAAAAATAATTTTAAAAAGAACTTTCCCTTTTATGGTCATAAAATTTCTTTCGAACTAAAAGGAAGGGAGAGGTCCTTCGGATGACGCACATAAATCTTTTGTTCAATACATTTGTTTTTGCCATAAATGTACGCATAAAATAAACGAGAGATTTCTATGAAAAATAATTTTAAAAAGAACTTTGCCTTTTATGGACAGAAAATTTCTTTCGAACTACAAGGAAGGGAGAGGTCCTTCGGATGACGCACATAAATCTTTTGTTCAATACATCTGTTTTTGCCATAGAGGGTCAACGTCTTTTACCTGCATGCAAGATAGAAGATAATTTTAAATATTTTTAGGATACGATAAGGGTAAAATATGTAAGATAGAGGATTATATTAAATATTAGGAAATAAATAGGAAACGAACTATTTACTTTACTCAATCTAATCATTATCTCTGTGCGCTGTCCCTCTATGGCAAGAACATATGTATGGAACAAAAGTTTTTTGTACAGCGCACAAAGATAACGATTAGATTGCGTAAAGTAAATAGTTCATTTCCTATTTATTTCCTAATATTTAAGATAATCCTCTATCTTACATATTTTACCCTTATCGTATCCTAAAAATATTTAAGATTATCTTCTATCTTGCATGCAAAAAATATAACGTTGAACCTCTATGGCAAAAACATATGTATTGAACAAAAGATTTATGTGCGTCATCCGAAGGACCTCTCCCTTCCTTTTAATTCGAAAGAAATTTTGTGTCCAAAAAAGGGAAAGTTCTTTTTAAAATTATTTTTTTCAGAAACCGTTTACTTTATACGTACATTTTGTAAAAGTTGAAATTTCTTAGGATCCTATATGTGTTACACGTGAGTTTTAGAGATGGTCGATATCGAGACAAAAGAATCAATGATCAAATATTTTATCGCAAGGAAATGTCGATTTCTGAAAATAGATTTCGAGAAAATGTGTTCCCTTTTTCCCCATCTTTTATTATCTTAATGGTGCATGTGCAGAATGAAAGTGTCGTCTTCCGTATCTTTTCGGTTTTTTTCCTAAGCTCACGTGACAATTATGGTGGGGGAAAGCTGAAAATTTCCAAACCTACAGGTATACAGTCCAGAGTGAGGGTGGACAAAGTGTGGAGAACTCTCATAGCAACTGTACTGCAATAAATTTCGTGTGCGCTTTCTCATAGAGAATTAATTATACGCGAGAATAGTTGTGATTATCTTAAATTACATTTTTTCGCAGTGTTTTACTGAATTCTTTTCGTAATGGCTTCGATAATGTGCTTACCTGAAGAGTTGATAGCTCGTATTCTTAACTATAATGATATCAGTGTTGAGGATATCATTAACTTCAGATGCACGTGCAAACAATTCGAGTGGGCAGCCAAATACAAGTATTGGGAAAAAAAGTTTTCTCACAGGTAATTTCTTGTTTTATGCATTTTTTGTAATTTTATTCCATTAATCGCGCAATGTATCACTTGAGTAATATAATAAATATAATATACTAACTATATAATAATAAGGAGAAATGAAAACTTGAAAATTACAAATTTTACATGTTTATTTTGTTAATTTAATTATTTTTTGTTTTATTAATTTTAATATAGTAATCTATTTTATAAATATAGAATAATGTGTGTGTATGTGTGTGTGTATGTGTGTGTGTGTGTGTGAGAGAGAGAGAGGGAGAGCGCTAAGTAATTTTTTATAGTAGCACAATGGTTCCAACCCCAAAAGGATGTATTTTATTCGTTTGTGAAAGTGTCACTAAATAATATCGCATTAGAAGTATTGAATTGTCTCAGAGAAAAACACCCCGACCATTGAATATTTTCGACGTCTGCTGAAAATTTTGCCTACTGGAAAAACAACAACATCGATGATAATCATTGGGATGAAATGGAAGGAACGCAAATTATGGATGCACTCGAGGAATATATATTTGACAAATTAAACTTCAGACCAAACAAATCGAAAAACACAGATTTGGAATACATGTGTATAGATAATGTAAGTTATTAAAGATTTGTATTATAATACATTGAAATTATGCCCAATTATGCCGTAAACGTGACCGTATATTCGTATTATTATGTTAAAAGCACACCTTTCCTCTCTTTTTCTCTGTAATTAATTTATTGTATTGTAATTACTGACACAGGTCTTATAAAATAAATATGACCAAGAAATAGTTTTATTAATAATATATCATAGTGTGGCGAGGAGACTTGGCCTACGTTGCGATATAGCAAAGTTGCCATATCGCTCCAGTAGACGTATATTTTGGAAACCAAAATAGTAAGTATAATATTAGATTAATAGTTATCCGAGTTTTTCGGTATTTTCTTCTTATCATATATACACACGCACACATATATAATTTGTTTTATTATTTATAGTGCCACGAGTAGTTTAGAAGATGTAAGATGTTTTAACATAAGTTTTAACACATTCCCGGATTGTCTCGTCAAGCAACAGTGTTCTAGAGAACCTTTCGCAGTAACAGCTAACGAGGTATTACTCATATGATATGATTTTTCTATAAATTTAACTCTAATTAATTTATTAATCTTGTAACGCCATGACAAAGATATGAGCCAATGAAACACTTTATATAGGCAGAAAAATATACAATTTGTCCTTTTCTGTTTGTAATAGGAGCTCTGTTCATATATTACATCTTTTTTTTCAGATACTGCTGGAGATGCTAGAAATACTTGTAAATTTGGAATGGTGTAATAACACTTTAATGGTTATGCCGCAGGAAATGGCATTTGGATACGTCTGGGGTACGAATTTAAAAGAGGTATTTTAGCATTATACATACCACATATTAATATGTAATAATAATAAAAAATCTCTGACATTTCTCTTTGATAACACATACAATTATATATGAATTATAATTATTTATAATTTAATTAGCTGTAATTAAAAGGCTTTCTACAAAATTCCATTTCTAGATATTACTTGACAAGAGACATCCATTAACATCTGATTTTACATTTTCCAGCTCAGTTTTCACGTTAATCAAATAGAACAATCCAATATAAGACCGAAGGAAGTAAAATTTGCGGTTGGAATGGTCGTAACACATAATCAAAAAAAATTTGATCAATCTGCGGATAGTTCTGCCGGCGTGATAATCGGATGGCACCGATATGAAGACAGACATATTGTTAAGTTCTCCGTAAACAAATAAACAAATTAACGGATCCTGTTGTGCCATTAAAGATCTGTAGCAATTTTAGTAGTACAAAGCGGCAAACACATTACATAATCCTTACCGAAAATAACGAAATGTGTTACGTCGAAAAGGGTATGAATATCAATTTAAATTTTTATTTTAAATTACATTTGTTTATTGTACGAACTCGCCTCTTTATATACATATAACATAATATCAGGACATTTTATTTAGATTTATTTTAGATATTTTAGATGTTTATTCTTTTTATACTTTAGTTGTCTTATTTTATTATTTTTTCATTTATATAATCTTATTTGATCTATATATGTTATTTAGTTCACCATATATTAATTTATTTTTTACTTTTTACTTTAGATGCGATAACTAAAACAACGTCGAAATGGATCGATAATAACGAAATAGGGCGCTACTTTTGTAAATTTGAAGACACGCATTATGTGCCAAACGAAATGCTGGCGAGATATTACCCGTATGATATCGCTATAACTGCAACAATATCTGACGACTAGATAAAAATATGTAAATTGTATAATGTGTGTTATATTTAGAATATATAAAACTTTTGACAAATGTTACATTAAAACACCAAGAATTCACCTATTATTGAGTCAAAATATAATATAAATTATGAAATTGCGCAAAATAAACAATATAATTTTAAAATATTACAATTATATGTACAAGAAGTTATATTAAAAAAAGTTGTCATCAAGAGACACGGTAGTGTCTCGCGCGTGTCTTGGCGTGCCCGTATTGTTTACATTATAAACAAATATATCTCCAATAAAATGTAAAATATTAGACATTATGTAATTAAATATTTAATATGTATTTGATTACGATTTGGGCACGCCAAGTTTTTATAACTTATCTCAATTTAAAAACTGCGATTTAAAACTTGCATAAAACTTTTTTTTTAATTATATACATTATATAAAAAATGTGTTAAGAATTAAAAGAATCCTAATTCTCATTAAATATTTTAAACATTCAATCAATTTTGTCTGAATAAATATAAAATGCGTTTTAATTTCTTAGGGAGAATTTATGTATAATATTTCTACAGTATAAAATTGATATTTCATGGCAAATATTATATCAAATTTACAAATCGCTCTTAAGTACTTGGCTAATAGTAATTATTGATTTCATATTTAGTTTTGATATTTTATTTTTTAATATTTTTTTATGAAAATTATTTGTTGAGGTTTTGTTTTTTAGAAAAATGATTTTCTGGAGGAAAATTACTGTAAATTATTTTGAAGAAATTTTTTTATTAAACATGCATACAAGGTAGAATATTTTTTATGTACTCGGCGTATTCTTTTTACCTTTGTAAGGTTTTTTTTTAGAGGGTTATCTTTTTAGAAATCTTCATTCTTCTTTACGATGGTAACATAAAAACATATAGCGTTTAAGAAACTCGGTGTATATTTAGAAAGATCAAAATAACAAGCAATATACAACTCTTATTCAATAGTCAAAATCCTTATATATATAAGAATTGTATAATTTGATCATGATCTTTCTTCTTCTGTAATATGATAATTATATGTTATGTTTTGTAACAATAACAATATTACCAGAAGCAATAATAAAATATTTTTATTCATTTTTACTGACGTTATTAATTTTTATCCTTATAAATAATAATAATTTTGAAAGATATGTATACGTGTATATATGTATCCTTAAAAAAACTAATCTTTTCAAAAAAGGTAAAAAAAAGGCGCCAAGTTCACGCGAGCAAGTGGAAACTATATTCTCTACATTTGTTTTAATATATCCTACAAAAATTAATGATATCAAAAAATTGCGCCAACTGAAAATAAAAATCTACAAAAATATTTTAACCAGAAAAAGTTATATAAAGTAATTGTTTTAATTTTTTATAAAAATAATAATATTAAAAAGTTGTACTAACTGAATAAAAATTTACACTGTAAAATTTCTTTTCTTGTTTACAATATTAAAAAAAATATATCTAATATGTAGCAATATAATATTTATTATAATAAATATATTATTTTCAGTTGGCGCAATTTTTTGATATCATTAATTTTTGAAGGATATATTAAAACAAATGTGAAGAATATAATAGTTTTCCACTTGCTCGCGTGAACTTGGCGCCTTTTTTTTACCTTTTTTGAAAAGGTTAGTTTTTTTAGGGATATCACTCTTTTCTTTAATATATTTATATATATACATGACGTGCGCGCAGACACACACACATTTACATCATTATGTACATATATAATAATATGTATGTATGCAATTATTACGATAATTTAGGCTGCTGGCAGAGAATGAGACATAAGCGCTTAGGTCTGTCACAGTCGTGGACGTAAGGTAAGATAGAGAAAAACGTATACGTAAGTTGCATATACATTTTTGGTAATTATGCACTTTACGGACGACCTCACCGATTTCAATGATCTTGACATATGTTGTCCTTTCGTGAGTAAGAATCAAAAAGTTTTAAGTGTCGCTCACTATTCATTAAAAAGTTATTAACGAAAAAAGTTTTACGAATTATGTGCAATTTTTAGACATTATGTACGTTTTAAGAGTCAAGATGAAATGTACATGCGTGGATACAGTGTGTTCCGCCCTTCCTACGGGGGGGCTCCACTTTCGGAAGATATAACCTAACCTAAATCTATTTCTAATTTAAAATTAAAATTTGGTTTGAGATGAACCTTGCTTCGCGTGAAAAGTTGCAAACCCATGTGAACTTCGTTTTATCTTGCAAAGTACATGCTTGGAGATAGTAGGTTCTGTCCCCTACGGGGGGGCTCCACTTCCAAAAGATATAACTTAACCCAAACCTATTCTAATTTCAACCAAATTTTAATTTTAAATCAGAAATAGATTTGGGTTAGGTTATATCTTTCGAAAGTGGAGCCCCCCTGTAGGGGGGGCGGAACCTACTGTCTCCACACATGTACTTTGCAAGATAAAACGAAGTTCACATGGGTTTGCAACTTTTCATGCGAAGCAAGGTTCATCTCAAACTAAATTTTAGTTTTAAATCAGAAATAGGTTTATGTTAAGTTATATCTTTCGAAGGGGGGGAGCGGAACCCACTGTCTCTAAGCATGTATTTTGCAACACAAAACAAAGTTTACTCTATACTTAATGATGACCTTCGCTATATATTAAACATATATTCCATCAAATATATCTTCTTAAACGTACATGCTGTGGCAAAATCATATTATATTCATTAAACTTTTTTCGTTAATAATTTTTTAATAAATAGTGAGCGACACTTAAAACCTTTTGATACTTACTCAGGACTTACTCAGGAGAGTGAGCTTGACAACATATGTCAAGATCATTGAAATTGGTGAGGTCGTCCGTAAAGTGCATAATTACCATTTAATTGCCTAGTTTGAAATATAAAGATTCGAAGAGAAGGAGAAACAAAATAAATTTTTATCATCGATAAAAGTAAGCTGTTAGAATTACAACAATAATACAAAAGAAATATAAATATAAGTAAAAGGAACATATAATTTAGGCTATTGAGACCAAAGAAAATTAAATGCACGCCTGTTCGAAATTCGTCGAGCAATAAAAAATTAAGACTCGGGTAATCGTTCCCGATTAAAAAGAGAGTCGCGGGCCCGACTGTTCATTCGGCGCCCCTGGCAGCCGGTAGCAAGATATCGCTTTGTTAGCGACAATTCAAAACAGCCCTCATCCTTCTCGAAAGATCTAATAACAACAAACCGCACATTAGATCGTTAAATTTAAACGTTGTCTCAACCACCGTCGAGTTTAGGAAAAATCGGGATCTTTCGAGAAGGGCTTGGGTATAAATTGACGCAATCGATGAGCACTGCGCCTTTTGTCCAAAAGTATCCGACGCGCTCATTTCGCTCTCTTAGATTAAAAGTTCTTTCCGTTGCTCGCGGAATCTATCGAATCTCTCCGTTGCTTGCGGATTCTATAAAATTCAGCTCGAATTTTTTTGACCTCTCGTTAGTGTGAATTTATTAAGATAGTGCATTTGTAATTATATTTAATAAAAGACAAGACTTTTTGTACATATATATATAAATCTGAACTTATCGCCTTCTCTGTTCCGCGTCGTTCTCTTTCTTTCGTGCTGCGCTCACTTCCCGGTCTATTCTCACGCTCTCGCAAACATTTGCTGGTCCTTCGAGCCGGAGAGCTTGTCCGGTGCCGTGCAGTGGAGTGAGTGACCGTGCCGCCCAGTGACCTTTTGTGCTGCTCCTGATAGAAGTCACCTGGAAGAAGAACCATGCCTAGAGAAGGTGAAAGTCTTTTGCGTACTCAGTACGAACTTCACGGGCGAATAGCTCGAGCGTACGAAAACCTGCGGAAGTCGGGCGCCGCTCACATGACCATCGGACTAGTGGAGGCGTGCTTACACGCGCTCGAATCGAATTGGTCAAAGTTCGAGAACAATCATGGGAAGCTGATGGCTGGCTACTGGAAAGCCTTCGAGAAGCATGAATATTTCCGAGAGGCCTTCTTGGCCGTAGAGGAGACTTACCTCGACCAGAAGGGGGCATTTTTGGAGGAGTTGCGTAAGGCCAAGGCAGCCGTTCTCGAAGTCGCTCCTGCTGCCGCTCCCTTGGACGCGTCCCTATCGTCGTCCACCCACCGAACGACCCTGCCGCGGATACAATTGCCGCCGTTTTCTGGGCTCTACCAGGACTGGCCCTCCTTCCGGGACATCTTCAATTCTATCATCGGCCAGGACTCCGTCATCTCCCCGGTGGAAAAGCTCCACTACTTGCGGACTTGTCTGAAAGGAGAAGCAGCACTTTTAATAGGGGACCTGCCAGTTACCGACGAGAACTTCGCCCGAGCGTGGACGGAGCTTACCCGCCATTACGAAAATAAAAGACTTCTGGTTCGCTCGTATCTTGCCCGTTTTTCTTCTCTCCCGGCATTAAAGGGTGAGTCTGCTTCCGATTTACGCAAGTTATTACACGGGGTGATTAACACGGTCAGTTCGCTGGAAGGCATTGGCCGTCCGATCACGAACAGCGAGGACTATTTCGTTCACTCCATAGTTGAACGACTCAATTCTCGGTCGCGCCGGGAGTGGGAACACTCTATCAAGGGTACGACGGAGCCGCCGTCGTACTCCACGCTGAAAGCCTTCCTCGACGAAAGGCTACAGACTCTCGAGGCTCTGCAACCCCTGAAGGTCGCGCCGGAGTCCGTATCACCGAAACCGAGCGCGAATTCAAGTCGGTCCGCGCGCGTGCAGCACGCTTGAAAAGCCGAAACCAAGCGTGGTCGTTGCTCCGTTTGTAATCAAGAGCATCATGTTTTGCGACGGGAACAAGGCGAAGACTGCTGCCGAAAGAAAGCAGCATGTCGAGGCCGCTAACTTGTGCCTCAACTGTCTGGGCAAGCACAAGGCCAGCGAATGCTCTTCCAAGAAGGCTTGTTCAGCGTGTGAAGAGAAGCATCACACGACTCTGCACGACGCGTGTAAGGAGTTCGCGGTCGCGAAAACATCGCACACCACGCGGTATTCGTTGGAGCCTCCTGTCGCCGTTCTCCTCGCGCCCGCTCGCGTTCGCGTCACGGATCGATACGGAGTTTCGCACGTCGCCCGTGCCCTGGTGGACCAGGGCTCCGAGTCCTCGCTGGTCTCCGAGGCTTTGGTGCAGCGCTTACGACTAGCCCGAACGCCTACATCCGTCGCAGTTTTCGGCGTCGGCGGGAAGCGAACCGGATGTGCCCGCGGTAAGATAGCCCTGAAGCTATCTCCCCTAGGAGGTGGGACGGGGATGACGGTCGCCGTACTGGTGTTCCCCCGGCTCACCATATACGACGGTGGACTCAAGGCCGACACACGCGCGTGGAATCACCTCAGCGGGTTGGAGCTCGCTGACCCAGAGTTTTTGAAGGCGGATCCCGTAGACATTTTGCTGGGTGCGGACGTGTTTGCTGCCATCTTGCAGGAGGGTCTGCGCAAGGGTGAGCCTTATCAACCCGTGGCGCAGAGAACCTCTCTCGGGTGGATTCTTTCCGGCGCCGTCGGCTCCGCGGCCGCTCCTCGCCGCGCTCTCACCCACGGATGCAACATCGAAGAACATCTGTCGGTTCTCGTCCGGCAGTTCTGGCAGCAGGAGGAACTTCTTGTCGGAGATTCGTCTCTTAATCCTGAGGAGCAGCGGTGCGAAGACTTCTTCCGCCAAACTCATACTCGCACGCCCGACGGCCGCTACGTGGTTCGCCTTCCGACAGTCGAGCCGCTGCCTAACCTCGCCGCCACGAGGCAATCAGCTCGTAGGGTCCTCTTGAGCATGGAGAAGAGGTTCGCTCGAGAACCACGCCTGCAACAACTTTACACGGACTTCATGAGTCAATATGAAGATTTAGGCCAGATGAGCCCAGCGGGCCCTGCAGCCTCAAACAGGGTCAGCTACTTACCGCATTACGGCGTCAAGCGCGAGGCAAGCTCCTCAACCAAACTGCGCGTCATCTTTAATGGATCTTCACCGGTGCCGTTCGGAGCTTCCCTCAATCAAAATCTCCTCGTCGGACCGAACTTGCTCCCGCAGCTCGCGAATGTCCTGTTACGATGGAGACGTCATCGCTACGTCCTAGCTACGGACGTCGAGAAAATGTATCGCCAGATACTCGTGCACCCTGACGATCGAGATCTACAGAGGATTTTGTGGCGTAACAACGAGGTCGGCGACATACGCGAATACAAGCTAAATACAGTCACTTACGGATGTTCCTGTGCGCCTTTCTTAGCTATGCGTACTCTTCGTCAGGTCGCAGAAGATGAAGAGGCAAGATATCCTCATGGAGCCATGGTCATTCGCCGCGATGTATACATGGATGATGTACTCACGGGCGCGGACACCATTGAAGAGGCGTTGACACTGCAGCGGCAACTAAATGACCTCTGCTTGGTGGGCGGCTTTCCACTCCGGAAATGGTCGTCGAACGATTCGACTCTCTTGCTCAACGTTCCGGCGGAATATCGAATGCAACGAGAACTTCGCGAGTGGCGGCCGCACGAGACCCACGCGATGCTCGGCCTTCAATGGCATCCTGTCGAAGACTGCTTTTCGTTTGCTACGCGTCATATCTCTGTAACCCACATTACGAAATGTACAGCTCTCTCTCTGACATCGCGCTTATTTGATCCTCTAGGGTGGTTGGCACCCACCCTAGAGGATCAAATAAGCGCGGTGGTGTCTGCAAAAATCGCCTTACAGCAGCTCTGGCTTCAAGATCTCGGATGGGACGAGTCTCTTGGCGATGCTCTCACCAGGAAGTGGCTCAATTATCAGGCTGAGCTCTCGCTGCTCGAACGGATACGTGTTCCTCGATGGATTGGCCAGTACACGTCCACCACCCAGTTAGAAGTGCACGGGTATGCTGACGCCTCCGAAATCGCCTACGCCGCCGTAGTTTACCTGCGGGTAAAGAAAGACGCTTTATGGGACACTGCTCTGCTGGCCGCCAAAACGAAGGTTGCTCCGGTCAAACAAGTGTCGCTACCTCGTCTCGAACTCTGTGCGGCCACGCTCCTCGTGCGGCTCGCTTCTCGCCTGCAAGCCACGCTTAATCTCTCCAGGACTCCTCTGCATCTCTGGTCAGATTCCACGGTGGCTCTTGGGTGGATAAGAGGTCACCCGTCTCGATGGCAGACCTACGTGGCAAATCGGGTGTCCGAAATCCAAACGACCGTTCCGGACGCGCTATGGCACCACGTCCCCAGTTGTGAGAATCCAGCGGATTGCGCCTCCCGCGGTCTGTCGCCGGGCGAGTTAGTCGAACACAAACTTTGGTGGCAGGGTCCAGCTTGGCTCAAAATGGGCAATATCCCCTGGCCGAAAGCCGCTGGTCCGACTGAGGAGGAGACGCTGCCCGAGAAACGAGCCAAGGTCCACGTAACCGGAGTCGCGTCAAGGGAGCCTGAAGAGTTGCTGCGGTTTTCTTCTCTCAGCAGGCTGTTACGCGTGACCGCCTGGTGTCGCCGCTGGCTCAATCGACGAGACAATCAAGGGCAATCAGCCGCCGAACCGGATTCGGTCCTCGGAGAGTGCCTTTCCATGGCCGAGCTCGACGGCGCCCGACGGCAATGGATCCGGCTGATTCAAGCTGGAAAATTTAAAACAGAATTATCAGCCTTACGACAAGGCGGGCGCCTGAAGCACGCGCTCCTGGCGTACGACGAGCGACATCCAATTATCCTGCCTAACGAGTCGCACTTCACTCGACTCGTTGTGGACGCTTGCCACCTTCGCTCGCTGCATGGCGGAGTTCAGCTAACCTTGGGACTGCTACGCCAACGATATTGGATTCCCCGCGGCCGCGCCGTGGTAAAGCAGCGGATTCACCAGTGCGTGACGTGCGCACGATGGCGGGCGGCGACTCCACAGCAATTAATGGGCAGTCTTCCGAGAGAACGAGTGACGCCAGCCAGGCCCTTTCTCCACACCGGGGTGGACTACGCTGGTCCCGTCCTGCTGCGGACTACCAAAGGCAGGGGTCATCGGGCTTACAAAGCCTTTATAGCCATATTCGTCTGCCTGGCCACGCGAGCGGTGCACTTAGAGGTGGTCTCCGATTACACCGCGGACGTCTTCCTAGCAGCGCTGCGGTGGTTCACCTCCCGGCGTGAATTGTGCAGCACCCTCCGCAGCGACTGTGGGACCAACTTCGTCGGGGCCGACGCGCAGCTAGGGTCTCTTTTTGCCGCCAGCAATCCAACACGACGCACGATCGAGCAACGTCTTTCCCAAGAGCACATCCAATGAAAATTCAACCCGCCGTCGGCTCCTCATTTCGGCGGTATATGGGAGGCGGCCGTTAAGTCGGTGAAACATCACCTGCGTCGGGTGCTGGGCGACGCTACGCTGACTTACGAGGAGATGAGCACCCTCCTTGCACAGATCGAGGCGTGCCTTAATTCTCGTCCATTGCAGGCTCTTTCAGACGACCCGGACGACTTCGCGGCTCTAACACCAGGACACTTCCTAGTGGGCTCAGCGCTGACCGCCATCCCGGAGCCGTCGCTGTTGGATCAGTCCTCCAGTCTACTCACTCGTTGGCGCCTCCTCCAGCAAATGCGAGATCACTTCTGGGATCGATGGTCTCAAGAATATCTTCATGGACTCCTCCATCGCCCCAAATGGTGGAAAAAGATGAGGGGTACACGGTCGGACGATTATGTCTCATCCGCAACGACGCAACTCCACCGACGCGATGGCCTCTGGAGCGCATTGTGCGAGTCCATCCGGGCGAGGATGGACAGATCTGGGTCGTGACCGTACGCTCCGCTACGACCAGAGCTCACTCGTCCGGTCGTAAAACTCGTGCTTCTGCCTAAAAGTGACGACGAAATATCGGAAGCGTCACTTCTGTAACCAAACATTCCTTGTAAATAATTATTGTAAATAAGCTTCGTAGTTATAATCAAGTTATTAATAATTACCTGTTTGAACTTTTGGTAGATAACTCTTTCGTGAATCCTATCGTTACTCGCGCACTTAATTCGCGTTCACTTAAAAAAAAAAAAAAATTCCGCCGAGATTCCTACCGTCTTCGGGCAAGGCGGGATGTTCGAAATTCGTCGAGCAATAAAAAATTAAGACTCGGGTAATCGTTCCCGATTAAAAAGAGAGTCGCGGGCCTGACTGTTCATTCGGCGCCCCTGGCAACCGGTAGCAAGATATCGCTTTGTTAGCGACAATTCAAAACAGCCCTCGTCCTTCTCGAAAGATCTAATAACAACAAACCGCACATTAGATCGTTAAATTTAAACGTTGTCTCAACCACCGTCGAGTTTAGGAAAAATCGGGATCTTTCGAGAAGGGCTTGGGTATAAATTGACGCGATCGATGAGCACTGCGCCTTTTGTCTAAAAGTATCCGACGCGCTCATTTCGCTCTCTTAGATTAAAAGTTCTTTCCGTTGCTCGCGGAATCTATCGAATCTCTCCGTTGCTTGCGGATTCTATAAAATTCAGCTCGAATTTTTTTGATCTCTCGTTAGTGTGAATTTATTAAGATAGTGCATTTGTAATTATATTTAATAAAAGACAAGACTTTTTGTACATATACATATATATAAATCTGAACTTATCGCCTTCTCTGTTCCGCGTCGTTCTCTTTCTTTCGTGCCGCGCTCACTTCCCGGTCTATTCTCGCGCTCTCGCAAACATTTGCTATTTTAATATCAAATTTGTTTTTCTAAAAAAGAAATTTGCATATAATAAAATTTTACTACATTTACTACATATTTTCGACTTATATTTTTGTATAGAATTACCTCCCCTTTTTGGTTACTATCAGTTTTGAGGCATTCGATATTATTATACATGTTTTTTTTATAAAATTATATATTTTTTAAGTTATTTTATTTACCTGTAATAGAGCTCGCAAGAGGGATTGAGAAAATGTCACTAACACGAAACAATGCGCTCGAGGAAAATGCATGAAGTTATAATTCTTGGATATTAAATAGGAGTATCTTGACAGGGTAAATTTCCGGGTATCAAATCGAGGATTTGTTTCATCTATCAATGCTACGGGTATCATATTATTATGTGAGTGTACAAGAAATTCATTATAATCTCCGCCCAGCAGTAAAGTCAAATGAGATTCCGTTGGTAGACATCTCATTAAAATAAATAAGTATGAATTAATATAAATTTACAATAATAGAGAGAGAATGTATTGAAATAATTTTATTATGTACAAATAAAAAACAAATAATTTTTTTCGACAAGTTTATAATGATATTTATATGATAATATGTTATAATAATATACAATAATAAACGTGCATGATGCGAGTAGCCGTTATTATAATAAATAAGTAAAAATAAATTCAATTTTAATAAATACAATATATAATCATAATAAATTCAATTTTTTATCTCAAATATATTTTCGCAAAATTAACTTACCGATGCGATTAATAAATCTGTACAAGAAGACTGTTCGTCTGATGATTTAACTTTTTTATTAATAGCGAAAGAAAATATACGATTAATAACAAATAAAGAACACAGGGAGACACGTTTGACATTCTTTCCAGAAATTTGTTGCATAATAATACAATGGTAAACTCTTTACAATAAAATCTCTTTTATAGGAAGAAAGTTTACTAACTTTGCTGTTCCAATGAAAAATAAACCAATGTTAAGCGTATTGCATGAACGTACTTTTATATTCTTTACATAATTGATCGATTGCATTCAGATAAGCGCGAGTGTGGGTATAAGCCAAAAATAATTCTCTTTTTATCAAGTGTTGGGAATGAAAATTTAAAAGTCCAAGAAAGTCGGTTGAGTATACCAGTCAAATTCAATAAAATCTTCTTTAATTATTTGGCTTAGTAGACAGAGTATTTAAACTATCACATCCAAAATACCTCCAAAATCTTAATAAAATTATTAATCTATTTCTTGAGAATAATTATCTTTTAATATACATTTTTCAACCTCTGTTTTTGTTTAAAATTTCTTTTTGATTTGAGTGTGTTCATTCCTACCAGCTTCCTCCTATGACATTGATTTTCTTTTTTTTACAGTCTTTATGTAAGAAATTTAACAGAAAAATTCTTTCCAAAAATATTGACAAATATTTACATAAAAAAAGAAATAGCTTTTTTCGAAAAGTTTAAAATAATATTGTCATATGATAATTTGTTATAATATACAATAATAAACGTGTGTGATGCGGATAGAGTCATTTTTATAATAAATAAAAATATTTCACTTTGTCAAACATTATATTCTCGAAAAATTAACTTACCGATGCGACCAAATCTGTATAGGATGGCTGTTCGTCTGATGACGTAACCTTATTATTAATAGCAAAAGAAAATATGCCTACAATTAATAACGAGAAGAGAACATAGAAAGACACGTTCGACATACTTTCGAAAATTTTTTGCTGCGTGATAATACAATATTAAACTCTAAAAAGTTTAATAAAATCTATTTTACAGAGAGAAGGTCTGTTAACATTGCTGTTTCGACGATAAATGATCGAATGTCTGCCATGACTTAGGATCGTATTATTATAATATTCATATAATTCATTCATTATGTATTTAGATAAGCGAATATGTGTGTTTATGTGCCATATTTTAATTTTTAGAATACTGTATTTTATCAAAACGTAATAAAACTGTATTTTATACTTTCATCCATTTAGGTTGAAAGATAACATTCTGAATTATGTTATAAGCTATGATTATAAAAGAATATTATAACATCGGAGGAATTATATCTATAGTAATATCTTTTTTCGAAATATGTGACGTGATATAACAAATGATTATGTCGGTATAATAAGCGAGTTAACTATGAACAGCGCCTAATATGATGGAAAACAGATTGAAAAGTATTTGACTTCGCTCGTTCTGCATTATTTAGTTTTGTATTCGTTGCAATAATATATAATTTGCATTTCTTTTTTAAGGAATTATTTTTTGCGTATGCATATTATCTATTTCTCATATGTAAAAAAAGGATTTTCACTATTGAATAAAAATTATATAGCTTGATTTTGATTTTTTGTAATAAAATAATTATATATGTTTTGTAATAATGACAATATTACCAGAAGCAATAATAAAATATCTCTATTCACTTTTATTGATGCTATTTGCTATTAAATATTTTTTCATTCATGAGAAAACACATAATTACTCTTAAGATAAAAAATATACATGAGAAAACACATATAATTGTTCTTAAGATAAAAAATATACAGTTGCATGTTGCAAATTCATATTTTTTCTTAAAAACAATTATACGTTTTCTTTACTTCAATTGATTCTTTTCACTATGTATAAAGGTATTAAGGTAAAATAATCGAAAATGAACATTTATAAATATTATAAATATTATAAATGTTTTATAGTTTATATTAAATTATGTCACAATTGAAAGTATAAAATATTTTATAAACTTTTCAATTTTTTATTACTCTAAATTTAAAACTTTTTAAGTGTGGAATATTGTGAAAAATCGGTTTATATAAACAAATTAGTTTCCAAATTAATTTAAAAAACTAGGTTGACTGTCACATGGCCTCAATATTTACACCTGAGGTATAGCCGATATCCATATCTTTTTACCCTTCCTCCCTACAACTTTTGCCTGAAATACTTTCTACGAAAATACGTCATTTAAGAGATATTTGATGAGCTATTAAAATATGACACCTTATATGTATATGTGCATAAACATAATATTTCTTATAATATTTAATTTTTTTAAATAATGGATTAATTTCTCGCACTTTATTAAAAAGTTCGTCTTTTTCTCATTAGTTTAGAAATATAAATATTTCTAAAGATACATTACCATATGATCATGCTTTAAGTTTCTTTTATTGTACTAATGCAGATATCCTATTACTTTCACAGTAATAGGACCATAGTAATTATATGATAGTCTGACGACTAATTCGCATTTTGATTTGCTTCTGATAAAGGGAGATAATATAACATCATATTTTAGTAGGAATATAATTACATATAAATGTACATACGCACGCTAAATTATAGACATACGGAAGCGAGATAATATCTTGCCACAGTGATAAATGACAAATGATAACATCGTGCAAGATATTGTTATGTCCAAGCCCGAGAAGGAATGAGCCGAAGAAAAAGCGTAAAGCTAGCGCCAGACTATGCGCGTTTTCGCGAATCGTGATGCGTGATTCGTGATTCGTATAACATTCGTGAATAATGTGGAGAGAAAATTCGTCGATTCGTCATGCGCGATTCGTCATTCGCACTAATTCGCTTGACCGAGCGGTTTTTTGACGAAACTCAAAGGAGACGAATCGTTACGAATCAATCCATTCGTGTCGCGCTACACTATGCGTAACTAGTTCGTGTTTCTCTTCGATTGGTTATTTTTAATAAAGGAATTTAATCCTTGTTACTCGGGACAGGATTTGTGTGTATTTTTGTACATGGGTATGGATATCTAATTACATAAGATATTAAACATTTTCCATAGGACATGTATCAAAAGAGATGAAGTATAAAGAAAAAGAAAATTGATAAAAAATAATTGCTTGATGTTTTCGGAAAGGCTATTGCTTTGGAAGGTCGGCAATGGCTCTGACGGATTGG
Source organism: Camponotus vicinus (assembly GCF_025532165.1). Lineage (NCBI taxonomy): Eukaryota > Metazoa > Arthropoda > Insecta > Hymenoptera > Formicidae > Camponotus > Camponotus vicinus. The sequence goes on from NW_028141949.1 coordinate 8,124,534, forward strand.
TGACGATGCGTTATGGCTTTTATTGCAGATTAAGTTTCATTTAGTTTTAAATCAACATAACTTAACACGGCACATGGGGAAGTGTCGCGGATAATGTATCGAAATAATTGTCAAACGAATGCGAATTGTGAATTGCTGTGAATGAATAAATATATGTTAATAACTTGAATACATATACAGGGTGTCCAATTTTAATCTATCACCTTTTGTAACTTCAATTTCTTAAATAGAATCTGCTACTTTTTATTATATATTCTTGTAGCTTATCTCGAGAGCTTTCCAGAACACTATAAAGTATTTTTTCATTGAGTACTTTTCGAGTTATGAGGCTTGAAATAATTTCTTAATTTTACATAAACCATAAAATATATAGTAAAATATTTATTTTTTGACTATCTTACCTTAAAACTTTTATGTACAAAATAATGAGAGAAATCAATTGGTGTAAAGAAAACACATAATTATTTCTGAGAAAAAATATGTAATTTACAATTAACAATTTCATATTTTTTCTTAAAAACAAACTTCTATTTAAGAAATTGAAGGTGATTTTTACGTGACCTTTAGATGACTATCCAAAATCAAACCAATGACACCATCTTATATCCCCCTTCGAATCAAACAACTTTTATCTGAAACATTTTTCTCTACGACCGCTCCCTGCAAAGTTACTAGGAGTGATAGATTAAAATTGGACACATCCTGTATACAGGGTGATTCAAAACAACCTGATGTCTTTGAAATATGATATTCTTGAACGAATTCTAAGACCATTTTTCCTCATGAAAAATTTTGTCCAAAGCTTAATTTTTGAGTTATAACAGAAAATAGTTGGCTACTCACGAGTCCGATACAACGGGCAGGCAGGGACGGCACAACGCGTCACGAGACAAATGCTCTCCCGTTTCCCCAGACAGTCAATTTTATTGCACAATATTTGATCCTTTAAAGTGTATTAAATTATTATTGCAGTTTCTACACAATATTTAACAATATTATTATCGTCTAGGGGGGTTATAACGTAACGCTTAAGAATAAAATATTAATATAATATAATAAAATATACATATGTATAATTCAGAGTTGGGAAAGTTACTTTATAAAAGTAATTAGTTACAGTTACAGTTTTTTTAGTAAAAAATGTAATTAGTTACAGTTACAAGTTACCGATTCTGAAAAGTAACGCGTTACAGTTACAGTTACTTAAAAAGTAACGAGTCATTACTTTGTAGTTACTTCCTTGGAATGGAAATAAAAATATTAAATCTGCACGCAGTAATAAAAATTTAATGACAATCTTATAAAGTATTAATTTAATTCTTGCAAATTATAGGGAATTTTAGAATTGGCATTCACTTTAAAGAGAGAAATATATATTTTATTTTAATTTAAAAACAGCTGAATAAAAACAAAAATTTTTATTTGTATTAATGTAAAAGAAAACTTATAAAAAATATAATTTTATTGCATCGCTCTTATAATTTCATTATTTTAAGATAGATAGTATATGTATATAATTAATCTTTACTTTTTTACTATATTTTTTATATATGTGTATATATATACATCACGAATAATTCAAATTACAAATATTTATTACTATATTTTTTTAGTTAGTTTTTTAAATATTTCTAACATACATGAAATACTCTACATATTATAATGATTAATACATATGTAACACATATCATGAAATACTAAGATATGTTAAATGATTCAATATGTTTAAAATTTTTATTAATAAAAAATGGGAGCATATGCATTGGATCATAAAGTATCGATAAAAGCGTTTATGCGCAAGTGCAAGGCGGTCCAATACAATTTGCAAAGATTTAAAAAAAATATATATATATATATATATATATATATATATATATATATATTGTTACGTCCGATGGACGTCGTGATTCTTTTCTTTCTTTGAAGCTATACAAAAACTATACGATAACCATGTGCGCGGGTAACTCTCGGTGATATCCAAATCAAGAAAACGAAAAATAATAAATGAGCCTAAACTACGCGGATAGCATGTTATTATAAATAGAAAAATTCCACTAAAATAAAGAACTGTAATAAAATCGAACTCGCATATGTTTACAGTTGGGACGTCCGTTAGAACCATTGGAACTCTAGTAACAAAGCGATCCTTCTTAAGAATCGCACCAACTATAAACATATGTATATCTAACCCTTGCAGCGGATATCTGAGACCGAGAGACTCGAAGCAAAAAAAAAATAAACAAGAAAAGCTAGAGCTAAGGATGGTCAGTCGTTGGAACTTAGAAATTTTAAACAAAATCGGAACCAGAGCCGCAATAAAAATTTTATAGCGCTCCACACGTGGAGCTATGAAAACAGAAACCCTTCAGGGCTGCAGAATCTTAAGCGGGCAATCAAAAAAAAAAGGGGAAACTAAACAATTCACCTGGCCACCCTTAAGCGCTAGCCGAAACGCGAAAAGACTCTCGCAAGTCATAAAATCTGTTAAGCTCCCACTCTCTGCTGGATAGAGCCAAATTTTGGAACCAAAGGGCTAGCCTATTACAATCTTAGAACCGCCTTTCCCTCCAAAATCAGCCTCTTTGTTCTTAAGAAGGGGGTAACCGAAATTATCTCATTCGCTCAAAAGGGATTCCCACTATCCAGAAAAGAGGAGGAGCAATGACTTTAAAAACTCGAGCGCAAGACGCGAGACACAGTCTTTCCGCACTCAAAATTTTCCGGCAACTGCCAGTACTTTCTCCGCAGTTTGTGCGTCTGATTCTTAGCTTTCGCGAGTTAAATTAACCGATCAAAAAAACGCGAAGTGCACGAAGTGAACGGAGTCCAATATCAACTGAGTCACCTGTTTTCCAGGATAGGGGCCACCCAACTCTGCGACCCCGATTAGAGACCCGTCTTAGCTAAATCGTTTTTTCTTATATATATCAACGCTCTCAATAAGTAGTAAGTTTAAATCCTCTCTCAGTCCTTATCTCTCCTTCTCATTTGATTGAGAAACGATCTTTAGGTAATTAAAGAGTTTGAGTTACAGAAGGTAATAAGGTAATAAGAGTTTAATCAATAATACTCACGATCAGTTAAAATTCCATAGTAACCATCAATAGTAATTTATCGTTAACGGTTCAATTCCCCTCTCCATATAACTCCTATTTATTCGTTCTGGATTTCAGAATTGGAATTCGTGAATATTCCTCTTATTTATTCGTTCTGGATTTCAGCATTGGAATTCGCAAATAAATCGCTCGAGATACTTATCCATTCGTTCTGGATTTCAGAATTAGAATTTACGAATATTCCTCTTATTTATTCGTTCTGGATTTCAGCATTGGAATTCGCGAATAAATCACTCGAGATTCTTATCCATTCTTTCTGGATTTCAGAATTGGAATTCACGAATATTCCTCTTACCTATTCGTTCTGGATTTCAGAATTGGAATTCACGAATATTCCTCTTATTTATTCGTTCTGGATTTCAGCATTGGAATTCGCGAATAAATCACTCGAGATTCTTATCCGTTCGTTCTGGATTTCAGAATTGGAATTCGCGAATACTTTCCCACTCTCCGAAGATTCTTTAAACCAATCTATCCTATTAGTTTCATTTAAATTTTTTTTTCTCTCTCTATATATATATATGTATATAATTATTTCTTCAAATTGTGACCGGATATATTTCAAATGAAAAGATTGAACGATAAATAAACCTTAAAGATCGTTTCTTGATAGAGACCAAATATATCTGACCAATCATCTGTCTTCATTAATAATTACCGTATCTAACTCGCGTATCTTCAATCTTGTTAGTGTCGCCTCGCAATTCGCGGTCAAACATAAAGCGTTGGCGGAATCGCCGGAACAGACGGTTAAGAGAGGGGTTGGCTTAACCTATCTCTGAGTCCATTATCGCCCATCCAACAAATCATTCAACCACCGGTATAGGCATTAATAACTCGTCAAAAGATTCTAGCACACACCAACCTAACCAACCCCCCTCAGTCCTTGCACCGAATTATTCCCCTATCTCCTCCCCGGGACATTCCTCGACTTCCCCCGGCACACCTGTTCCGGACCCCGCGCCGTCAATTCCGTCAGGCCCTAGATCTCCTACCCCGACTCCACCGGAACCTTCTCCTTCACCAGCTACTACCTCTACCCTCGCTTTTGAACCCTCTCCTTTGTCTTCTCCCGCACCCTCCTTAGAATCTCCCTCTCCTTCCCCCATACCTGTTATCACCCTTGATTCAGACCCTCCTTCCCCTTCCACCCCCTCAGAGTCTTCAGAATTCGGCGAGGCTCTGGAAGATTTCGCGAGAGATCTTCCCGACCTTGAAGAAGATTCCCACGATTCCGATTTCCCTGCCGATTCCCCGTCGGAACATCCTCACCATAACGAAACACCTGAACCCCCCCCCCCCATCCTGATTCTCTAAATTATTTCTTATCTCAGTTCCCCTTCTTCGATCTCCCCATACCTGAAGGAACATTCTGCGTGGGCCCAGGCCCAGTTGACCACCAAGACCTATTTAATCTCATAACCACCGCCCCTTCCAATTCCGTCATCCCCTGGTACCTCCCGGGTTATCAACTCTCTTTAGCTGTCTCTATCCAAGCCCTCTGGAGGAGGTTTCCCCCTTCCACAGCTAGGATTGAAGAACTCTGACCCTTCGCTTTTCCCCCTCACCCAATAAATTTGTACATAATTCCCCACTTCCTGTAACCTACACACACATATCCGCAAGCGATGAACCCTATACTTCCCTTAATGAGTAAACGTTATTCACATTTATACATTCACTTTTATTTTGTTTTAAACCTTATATTACATTAATTATATGTATATTGTATTAACCAGTCAGAATTTAACTCTTAACGTAAATTGTTCTCTGTATATTCTGACTGATGACCCCCGAACGATTGTAACACCCGCGAGAACATATACATTCACACACAAATACCCACTCACGCATAGCTATAACTGTTAAGATGTATTTTTCTTTCTTTATTTTTGCATAATATATGTATTTTTTCACGTGATGTGTAATTTAATTGTTTAACCCATTCACTTCTATAAATCCTAAGATCGCACTAGGTCCCATCCCGCGTAACAAGGATTAAATTCCTTTACCAAAAAGGGACTACCGAACGAATAGGCTTAAGAACTCAGCGTTAAAGAGACCTTCGGTCGCTGTCCTGTGTCAGGCCCTTCACATTCGTTCGGCCCGATCCACACACACGTCCGAATAAAGTGTGTCACGGGGTAAGTAAGTTACGTTCCTCCATACGGCCCATCCATTCCAGGGTCTGGACGTAACATACTAATAAAATTTGGGGGCTCGTCCGGGATTGTAATATGCGATCTTGGAGACAGGAATGAGTGACGGGACTAGAAGTAAAGCCAATAGAGACGAAGTAGATGATCTTTACAAAACCGCGTTAGAACGACATCGCAAACCAAGAAATATCCGGTCTATTCCTGCTCCTTTATACACATCTACCCCTAAGGGAATATCTTACCAAGGGCGAATTTCCGAAGAGGAAGATTCTTTGGACTTAACCGATAATACTCTGATAGCCAACTCGCCTGGGCCGTCTTCCGACGATTCCGAACCAACTGTTGAAAACACTAACACTAACAAACTTATTAATAACAATAACTTTGGAAATTATTCCGAAAACTCCATAATTATGACGCATCAAAATCCTTTTGCCACACTAAAATACGCGGTCGAAGCTGTCCCCTTCTTCGATGGCAGCATCATCCCACTTAATTATTTCATCAAGGGATGTGAGGAAGCAAAATCCATGCTTCCTAAAGAGGCTGAACCGCAGTTCACTAAAATTTTAAGAACTCGAATAGTAGGGGAAGCGGCGAACAATTCAAGATCAAGACTTTGATAAGGTATCGCAATTAACTGCCTATTTGAAAAGAATTTATGGGCCTGTAAAAACCGTCTACCAACTCCAAGGGGAATTAGGTTGCATTTACCAGAAAAATGAAGAGGACGTAGTTACTTACGCTAACCGTGTCAAAATCTTAGGGAAACAGATATTAGAGGCTTATAGAGGACCCGGAAATACACTGCCTGATCAAACCACCAAGACATCTCTAGAAAAGGATATGTGTAAATGCTTTATAAGGGGACTTAAGCCTGAAATCGAACAAAGAATCGCGAGGGATTTAGATGTACAAGAAACGGTCGCTTTAAGGATAGATGCTTTAAGGATAGAAAGAGAACTGCGGGTAATGACAGACCTGCGACAGGGACAGAGCAGCGATTCAAACAAAACAAAAATATTACCCACTAATCGGTTGCGGGAAACATGCCAGATCTGTTTCAAAGAAGGGCATGTAGCAAATAATTGTCGAAAACTCTCTCAATTTTCACTACAAAATCATTATAAATCCGATCTAGGCATCGAAATATTAATATGTCAGATTTGTAAGAAGCGAGGGCACGGTGCTGACAAATGTCGGTTTCGCGATCCTCAAGCGCTCGACAAACGATAAATGTAATACAGGAAAAAGCCGTCACCTATCAGTTATGTTCAAAACCAGGACATAATGCAAAAACCTGTCGACAAAATACTAATAGTCAACCTAATAAAGCTCCTGTAATCTGTCAGTGGTGTGATAAGCCCGAGCATTCCGCCAATAATTGCTAGAAGAAACAGAACGAGCAGCGGAACTTCGAGAATAAATCAAGAATTATCTGTCAAACTTGCGATAAATTCGGGCACACCTCTAAAGAATGTCGTCAGGGTTGCCAGATGTTCTCGGTGAGAAGTAGCCAAAATCCTCGTGCGAAATAGCCCAAAATCGCCGCCTCGTATACCAACCAATCAGATCCAAGCTTATCGCTGTCGCGCGTATGAAAACATGGGTGCGTCCGGATTGGACACACTCAAAGCGATCGATACGTAGGGTTTTTTGAAGCATCGATCAAAAAACCCTATGCATCGGTCGCTGTGAGTTGTGAGCAGTGTGTCCAATCGGGACTGTGGGCATATGGACAATCGGAACAACCCCTAAAAACATACAATCTGAAATATTTGGACAAAATTGTGCTACGATATTATACTTTATTATATTGTATACAACTTTTTATTATTGTATATTTGCTGAGGCTCGTTATACGATGGGAAAATTTGGAAAATATACAAAAAAAATATAATGTATCGTGGCAAGCCTTGCCAGAGTTTAGTGGTATGACGAAAACGAATAGCATAGTTTTCAATTAAATAATTTGTACATATATAAATAGCGAATTTTCGGGTTGTCATAATTATTTTTTAGGATGGCTACAGCGTAATGACGATCCTAATCATGCAAATAAGGAAGCGTATTGCAATATTTGCAAGACAGGACTACGTGCTCAAAAAAATGATCTCGAGAAGCACAGTAAGACGAAGATGCATCGAGACAATGTGGCAACTGTTATCAAACAGAAGAAATTGAATGTTTGCGGTATCGACATTGCAAAGGAAAATAAAACAATAGATCTCAAACTAGCAGTATATGTGGCTACACACAGTGCAATATGTAGTATAGATCATTTAAGTGATTTGCTCGTACAGCTCGGGAAAAAGAGTACTTTAGAATCGTTACATATGCACCGCACCAAGTGCTCTAAGTTGATATCTACCGTTATTTCACCGGCGTTGTTAAGCGAGCTAGTCGAAGATATAGGAAACGAACCATATTCACTAATTATTGACGAATCGACTGATATATCAGTAAAAAAATATATGGCCGTGTGCATAAGGTACTTTAGTTTGATGCAGAGTGATATTGTGACAGAGTTTCTCGGCATAATAATGATAAACGAGACAACTGCAGTCGCTTTATACGATAGTCTCGTCAATTATTTAAAAGAAATCAATGTGCCTGTGAAAAATTTAATAGGCATAGGCACGGATGGTGCCAGTAACTTGTGTGGAAAAAATCATTCTCTATTCACACTTCTCAAGGAAAGAGTTCCATTGCCACAGCTCCAGATCGTACGATGTATTTGCCATTCGCTGCACCTATGTAGTTCAAAAGCATCGGAGGTATTGCCTTCTTCTCTTGAATTTCTTGTGCGAGAAACGAGAAATTGGTTCGCAAATAGCCCATTAAGACGTGCTCACTATGCAGATTTGTTCAACTTGATCAATGATAATAACAAGACGTTTCTTAATCTCGTACAGTTATCTGTAACCCGATGGCTGGCATGGGAAGGAGCCGTAAAGCGGATATCATATCAATGGTTGGAGTTGAAAAGGCATTTTGAAATAGTAGCCGCGGGAAAAGAGAAATGCTATACCGCGAGAACATTGTGCAGCATGTTTAAGGATCCGGCAAATCACCTGTATCTAATCTTCTTAAAATCAATTTTGCATGAAGTTAACGAAGCAAATGTTTTATTTCAAAGTACGTAAGAAGAGAGTACAAAGGTATATGAGACTTTAACAGCGCTCGTACTGTCAGTTGCTACTCGCATTATTAAACCGCTGTTCATAGCAAGTGCGATTAAGACAGAGGAAAAATTCAATTGCATCGAAGACGCATTGAATAACGAGTTAGCTCTGCAATCGTCGACTAAAGTGGATTTCGGGATCGAATTCAAGAATGTGGCTGCAGCGTATAATTTAAACTCCGAAGATTTAGACGATGTCAAAACTCGATGTCGTCAGTATTTAATTACTTTACTAACAGAACTTCTCAAACGTATTTCAAATAATATGACAATCTTGAAGACATCGACGAAACTATGTCCGAAATCAGTTTTGAGCACGATAAAAAAAATATCTATTGAAGATTTGCCGACAGCTTTACTTGAGAAGAACGATCTTACCGAGATAGAGAATCAATTGCGAAAACTTCCCTTCATCGATTGGTCATCACATTTTGCGGACCAAATTATGAAAAGTTCTACTGCATTCTGGTCTAACGTTCGTGTGCATAAAGATGTTGGTGGTTCTCAACCATTCGAGAAATTGGCGAAATTCGCATTAAAAATTTTATCGCTACCACTTAGCAATGCAGTAGTCGAACGAGTATTTTCAGTGATGAATGCCACTAAAACGAAACCTCGAAACAAAATGAATTTCATGATGCTTGACGCCATCTTGAGGATACGAACGCACTTTCACGCAAGAAAGATTTGTTGCCACAAATTCGTGCCATCTAAAATTATGTACGAGAAATTTACGTCGAAAATGTACGATATTAAGCTACCGGTAACTAAAAATACTTCAGAGACCTCAACTACAAACGAGCCAGAAGATTGCCTAAATGAGATGACATTGTTTGCACAGGATGACATCGTATAGCATGAAATGTATATACTCCTTGTATTGTTGAATTTCGAAGTGAGAATTCTCCTTTTTACATTAATCATACCAAAGATTAAGATATATAAAGATATATAAAGTTAAATATAATATATAAAGTTAAATATTAAGATATATAAAGTTTAAGTTCCTAATAATATAAAATATTTTTCTTTTTTCTAAATATCTATGTATATTTTGGTGTATGTATATTTCATAAATTCTAGACTACATAAATATGTGTGATGTTTTCTATCTGCTTCCTTTTATATTTTAATTACTAATTAATTATTAAATACGATCCAGCACGAAAAATCGCATCGTGTGTTGTAGGCTTAGCGCTCGAAACTATATAAACTTAAAATTCGAATAGAGGATGCGTTCGGCATATAGTCTTTCTAGGGACTCTCTTTTTAATCAAACAGCGAACGAATCTCGAACGCACTCATAACTTAGTAGCAGACGACATGCCTCGTGACTAGCATTTGTAAAAACTAGAAAAAGAATCTTGCAAATTAGAGGAGCACAAAATCGTCAAAGTGATATTTCAGATAGCCCATTTGGGCGACAGGCGATTTCTTAAATTTTTTTGTCGCCGTTTCGTCGGCGAGATAGCCCAAATGGCGATAAATCGCCCAATCTGGTAACCCTGAATGTCGTTCTAAAACTAATCAACAAACGACCTAAGGACGATTTATTCTGTCGATATTGCAAGGACCGACGTCATCTTCTCGATGATTGCCAATTGCGTATCGCGAGTAATAACCGTCGCAAAGAAAATAGTCAGGGAAACTACAAGGGCCCCTCGACGTCGGGTGTGCAGCAAGGGGCCGGGCCGACCTCACACCCGTCACAATTTCAGGGAGCCAAGTAAGAAGCGGTGATGTGACTATACAGCCTGTAACAGTAAATCTCCATAAGCAAAGCCTAGTGCCTACTGTCCGGGTTAATGTTAAAGATATCCCGACTTCCATAACTCTTATGTTAGATACAGGATCTGGGCCAAATGTTATTAAAGAAAATTTTACACCTGAGGGAATTAATATCAATTACAGAAATATATTGAAACTAAATGGTATAAACAATGATCCTGTTTACGCTCTCGGTGAAATCGTATTAACTCTTTTTGAGCTACCGGTCATCTTTCATATTGTATCTAACGATTTCCCAATTCCGCAATCCGGAATATTAGGCAATGAATTTTTGAAACAAACTTTTTCGAAAATAGATTATGCGTAGGAATGCCTGATTGCATCTGGAATTAACATATCTTTCTTTACGCCGGAGATGATCGTGGTGGCTCCACGATCTGAGTCATTATTTTATGTAAGGATAAAAAATCCAGAAATAAAAGTAGGATATATACCCAGAATAAGGTTAACGCACGGAATCTATCGAGGGGACACCATTGTCGAAAATACATCTGGAAAAGCCTATTTAAACGTCATAAGCACTCTAGACGAAGAAACGGAAGTACAAGTTCCGATCTTGCACTTAAAACCGTTAAATGAAGTGCTCGATGACCATGAATCCACTTTGGAAGATTTAATGACTTAGAGAAAATAATACGTACAGAGGGAGAAATCAAACATAAAGAATCTCACAAAATGCCTGAAAGGTTTAACTACAAGGAAGAGAACGAAATTGAAGACGAAAATAAAGATAAAAATTGTCAAAATAATATTAGCATCAAAGAAACTCGAAATAAAAAATAATAAAGAAATGCTAAATCAAGAAAAAATAAAAATTAAGAATAAAAATAAAAATAAAATCAGAATAAAAAAAGGGGAAGAAAAGGAAATTAGAAGTTACGTAGATGGAACGGAACCAGAAGATAAAGATAAAAACCACCAACATAATCTTGCTATCGAAGAAATATCGAATGAAAATAACAAGGAAATATTAAACCAACGGTAAAACAGGAAAGAAATCAAAAATAAAAACAACTACGAAGAAAAATAAGGAATTAAATTCAAAATCCCTAGGAGAGGCAAATTACCAGACCTCTTCGGAGGAGACTAACTCTAGGACTTCGGAGGGAAATTTCCAAACCTCGACAGAAAATCTTAGCTCCGTCAATTGTGAGGGCGGAAGTTACCAAACCTCGTTACACAATTCGACACCTTCTTATTTTAAAAAGGGGAGCAATTCCTCATCTCCCTTAGACATCGAATTCCCAGAGATTGAATTATTCTCAAAAAATAACGACAATGAATTAGAGATTTCTCTAAAAAATCTCTTTGAAGAAGTTCAAAAACAGACTAGGAAAAACAAAAAATTAAAACCTAAAGGTCTTCAAAGGAATAAACCATCTTCAAAAATTTCCACGTCCTTATTAAACAAATCTCAAGAGATCATAGATAAATTTATGCGAAAACGTAAATCAAAACATAAAGGAAATCGACAACCTGATATTGCAAACTCCAAGTGTGAAGTGTAGTCACTGAAGGAAAAATGAAGGATCGACTCATCGAGATAATAGAATCACTACGATTAGAGCATCTAAATGGGACGGAGAGAGAAAGCATAATAAAGTTAATAACAAACAGTCAAGATCGATTTCACGTTCCTGGAGAAAAATTGACTGCGACAAACGTATTACTACATCAAATTCCGACCGCAGATGATCATCCAATAAATACTCGACAATATCGTTTCCCACAAATACACAAGGACGAAATAAATAGACAAGTAGAAGAATTACTAGAAGGAGGAATAGTAAAATACTCACAATCACCTTACAATACTCCTATATGGATTGTGCCAAAAAAAGAAGACTCTAAGGGTAATAAGCGATGGAGAATGGTTTTAGATTTTCGCGCTTTAAACGATAAAACTATAGGAGACGCATATCCTCTCCCGAATATCGTCGATATATTAGATCAACTGGGAGGAGCTCGTTATTTTTCAATATGCGATTTAGCATTCGGTTTTCATCAAATAAAAATGGATCCTGCAGATGGTCACAAAACTGCTTTTACAACGCCTTTTGGACATTATGAATTCGACCGAATGCCTTTCGGTCTTAAAAACGCTCCAGCGACCTTTCAACGCCTAATGGATTTAGTGTTGACTGGATTACAAGGTGAAGAATTATTTGTCTACATGGACGATATTGTTATTTATGCATCCTTGTTGGAAGAACACGAAAGAAAATACAATGCCTTGTAACGGTCGTATTTTCGGGCGTTTTTCGCAGCGCGGATAGATCGTCGGTGCAAGGTTCGTGGAAAGAAAATACGCAATGTGATTGACTGGACGTATTTATTGTAATCGTATAAATGTACAGAGAGTGTGTGTGTCTGTGTGTCTGTGTGTGTGTGTGTGCGCGTGCGTGTGCGTGTGCGTGGCTATTAATTGTGCTGGCCGATTATTGACGTGATAACAAATGCAGTTTCGAATGTATTGAACTCCGGTCTCGATTTCGAATACCTGTTCGTGTTTACGACGCGCGAGACAGCGCGTGTTTTTGCGGCGCTTTTTCCGCAAGGAATCCCGGTGTTCCAAGAATCCTCGCGTTCTCGGAATCGACGGTCGCTTTCGCGAGAATATTTATTTCCCCGACGCTACGATTTAAAGTTCGCGTTCGGTGTGTTATAATCGGTGCGCTTTAACGACGGCGGCGGAGGCCGCGATAATTGTATGCGCGTTGCGCTTTGACGATGGCGTCGGAGGCCGCAATAATTTACTGCGCGGTGCGCTCGGTGATAATTTAATGCGCGAAATAGGATCGCGTCGCGAAGGATGGAATACGCGATGCAGCTGGGTCGAGAACACTCGACTCGGGGCGGCTCAGAGCTCCACCTTCCGTGATGGCCCAGCTGCGGATTAGGCGGATGCACTCGTACGTCGGAATCGAGATCATTCGGCTAAGACGGAGCTCGCTCCACCTTTTGTCCTCGGTAATTTGTGCTCGGTAGGATTTTCTGGATTTTGCTGCTGAAGCGTACTGCTTAGAGCGGATCAGGAAAAATGGTAATAAGGTGCCGAAACGTGGCCTTTTTATACACCGGCTAATTGCTCGCGTCGGCGCGCGCGGCGGCGTAACCCCTTCCGAACGGTTTTTCGGAAACGGTGCGGTCGGGCCCGTTCGGAGGGGTTCGGGTTGCGCGCCGAACGCGGGTTTTCGCCGGTCGACGGTTCGGGCCACGTCGGCTATGATCGGCGGTGTTCGGCCGTTTTGAGCCCTTAATGGCTCTGGGCCGTAATTAAACGATTAAAAAGGTGGGCGCATCGCGCCCCTGCCTCTGCCCGGCGGGTGTTCTGCCGGGCGGCAGCTTCCGGCTGGTGTTCTGCCGGGAATTCGGAACGATGCATCGGGATGCATCGTTACAGCCTTAATTGAACGGCTTCGCAAGGCTAATCTAAAATTACAATCCGACAAATGTGAGTTTCTGAAATCTGAAGTAACATATCTGGGACATGTAATCGGGAGAGATGGAGTAAAACCGGATTCGAAAAAATTAGAAGCAGTGCAACACTTTCCAAGACCGAAAACACCAAGAAATATTAAACAATTTTTGGGACTTGCCGGATATTATAGAAAATTTATACCAAATTTTTCTAAATTAGCAAAACCATTAACACTATTATTAAAAAATGATGTTCGATTCGAGTGGACGACCACTCAAGAAGAGTCATTTGAAACCTTAAAACAGAAATTGTGCGAAGAACCAGTACTACAATATCCAGATTTCTCTAAACCATTTATTTTGACTACTGACGCTTCTAGGATAGCTGTAGGAGGAATCCTATCCCAAGGACAAGTAAACAAGGATAGACCAATAGCTTACGCTTCACGAACTCTGACTGACAACGAATTAAAATACGATACCTACGAAAAGAAAGCACTTGCAATAGTATATTGCGTTAAACATTTCCGACCATACCTGTACGGAAGAAAATTCACCTTAGTCACAGATCATAAACCATTAATGTGGTTTAAACACGCTCAAGATGCAAATATGCGGATATTAAGATGGAGATTAAAATTGGCCGAATACGATTATGAAGTAGTATACAAGGCAGGAAAAACTAATGTAAATGCAGATGCATTATCCAGGAATCCCACAAATATTGAAGAATTTGATTGCAAGATTATAAGAAATAAAAAACCCTGATAACCCCGAAGATGCACAAGTAATATTTGAAATGTTAGAAGAACTTGAAGAAGATGAGGAAGAAGAAGAAAGCGACTATTTTCATTTACATCTTTCCGACAGCGAAGATAATGAAGAAATAATAACGGAAGACAATCCTGACTCCCTTCCATTTACCTTAGAAGAATTAAATGAACCGGTTGAAGCACAGCTAACAGAGAAAGCATTAATACATGATCCTCCTAAACAGAACAGAATATTAACAAGAAGTCAGACAGCTAAATTAAAAAACGATACCGAAAAAACTAATGAACGAAATGATCCTCCTGATAAAATTTATAAAACAATAAATGAATTAAACATAGAGGAAGAAGAGAAGGAAAAAGAGGAAAGGGAAAAGGAAGAAGATACGGAAGAAGAAGATACGGAAGAAGATGACATAAATAAAAACCTAAAATCCAGGAAAACAAAACCCTTTATAATCAGAGATAAATTCTTAAGGAGTAATATTGTCGACTCACGCGAATTACTATTTTTACGAAAAGACAACATTGCATATTTTGTTGATATTGAGGGAAATCCTTTGGATTCTGGATCTAAAAAATTATTTGAGCGAAACGAATTACCACATCTAAATTCTCTTGTCTTGAGTAAAGCTACCGCCATAAAATATAAGAACTATTACCATGTAGCACTGCCTGTCGGCGAGGGACAACGAGAAGGCCCTACAGTAGCTCTCAACCAAATCATTACAGCGTTAAACGATTTACGAAATCTACTTGAAACATTGAAATTAGAAACACTTAGCATAGCAAAAACCGATTACGTTAATAATGTTCCATGGGATAATATTAAAATACAACTTCGATTGATACTCCTTGACGTACCCACCAAAATAATAATATGTAATGGATTAATTAAATATCCTCCTAAAGATTTACGCCCTGTTATAATCGGCGAGATGTACTGTCCGCCAACAGGGGGACATCGTGGCGTTACTAAAACATATCATAGAATAAAACATAATTATTACTGGGAAAATTTAAAATCCGATATTCAAAAATATATACAACAATGTCTACAATGCCAATTAAAGAAATTAGTCCGAGTAAAAACCAAGCAACCTATGATAATCACCGACACTCCAGGATCTGCTTTCGATAAAGTAGCAATGGATATCGTCGGTCCTTTACCAAAGACCGAGAGAGGCAACGAATATATACTGACGTTACAAGATCAATTAACAAAATTCTGCATGGGAATACCATTGCCAGACCAGACATCTGAAACAATTGCAGAAGTATTCGTAGACCGTTTTATTTGCGTACTTGGATCTCCCAAGGCCATATTAACAGATCAAGGCAGAAATTTTATTAGCGACCTAATGAAAAAATTAGCCAAAGTATTTAAAATCCGTAAATTCCGTACTACCGCCTTCCATCCGCAATCAAACAGATCTTTGGAGAGGTCATATCACGCGCTAGGAGAATATCTTAAACAATATGCTAACGAACAAAAGCAATGGGACCGATGGATAGGACTTGCAATGTTTAATTATAACACAAGCGTGCATGAAGCTACAAAACACACTCCATATGAGTTAGTATTTGGAAAAATAGCAAGAGTCCCTTCAAGTGAGCTTTCAGCACCCGAAGATAGATTAGCGAATTACGATGAATATCTGATAAACCTTGTAACGCAACTACACACCATTCAAGGGAATGCCAGAGAAAATGTGATCGACGCCAAGCATAGATCAAAGAAATATGACAGAAAGATCAATCCTCAAACCTTTAAACCTGGAGATCAAGTATTTTTACTAAAGGGGCCGAAACCGGGAAAATTCAGCGATCATTACACAGGCCCTCATGAAGTTTTAGAAAACTGAATAAAAATAATGTGAGAATAAGAATAAAAAAGAACAGCCGAATAGTACATCCGAATCGGTTGCGAATTTCTTATATTAAACCCACCAATAAACCATCAAGCCATCAAAAGGAATAATAATAATACTAATAATAATAATAAATATAGTAATAAAATTAACAATACTAACAATAGTAACATTAATAAAACTCTTACGGGGAAAGGAAAATGCACGTATACACATAATATTTCTGTTATTATTAGGTAGCAATTAAATAATAAATATAATAATTACACTAACGAAGTAAATGAATAGCAAATAGATACGTTAATTATATCAATATATATGTATGAAAAATTTTCAGATGGATCCCAGGCAAATAGCCACGTTAATATTTTTATTTGTGGAATTACAATCTACTTACGGAATAATAGGCTATGATTGTGGTTCAGCATCCGCTAATATCACTACGTTACTGAACATCGAAGAATGTGATATTCCAAAGCAGTGTAAACTCAAGCAGAGTTTATATTCAGCTACTTCAAATTAACGAATTTGATTCCGTAAAAGTAATACAATGCAAAGTTGAAATTGATCGACTAATCAGAAAATGCGAAATGTTTTCACATTCTATGGATGTATTTAACAGCAAATATTCATTTATACAAGAAGTAACCCGCGAGGCATGCCGCCGTATGCATACTTATGGAACGTTCCAATTAACAGAAACCTATATAACTGGATTAAAATCGAATCAAACCATGACTCGCCCAATAACATTAGCCGGTCATGTCGATTCAGATGGATCATGCTCCGAAAGCGCGTATTCAGATCCATATGGAACGTGGGCGGATGTCGTTGTACTGGGCAGTATTAAAATAACCCTCCAAGATTACGTAGCCGGCGTAAGAATAAACATTAACAAGGTACATCTTAGATCCGGAGTAGCGTGTGAACTTAGCGCTACAAGCTGTTCAGATATAGAAGAAGGAGACACCTTCTGGGATCCCGTACCTGCCGATACTTGCAAATTTTCTAGTTATGGTATATTATACGAGGGGTATGCCGATAAGATAATTGATAGTATGAATCAACAGTCGCAGGTAGCTTATTCGTTAACGACCCAAAATACTATATTCGCATTAACCAGTAGAGGAAAATACATTACCTGTGGATACACTCTTACCCGTGCCGAACAACCAAAATTAATAATCTTTGAAGCTTCACCGGGCGTCGAAATTTTTAAAAAACAGTCAAAAGTATCGAACCTTGATATCTTCACATACATGAATTCTAAATTTGTGTATGTAGAAAGGCATATACGCACACAAATAAACGAATTATATCGAAATATATTATTGCAACAATGTAATCTGGAGCAACAATTACTGCAAAACGCATTACCTATAGCTACTCAATCACCTGACATATTTGCATACTATCTAATGAAAGGACCGGGATACATGGCGTTATTAGCCGGTGAAGTAATTCACATCGTGAAATGCGTACTTGTCGAGATGAGACTCGCCCAAACAGAATATTGCTACAATCAACTCCCTGTACTGAGGGGAAATCAAACGTACTTCTTCACGCCACAAACGCACGTGTTACTGCGACAAGGGACGCAAATTGCATGTAACGCATTCGCACCTGCCATGTATTTGCTAGGAGACTCGTGGTATAAACTTATGCCAAAACCAATAGATACAGTACCGCCCATCATTATGAAACCTTTAACTAAACCAACTTGGAAATATGTTAGCCCCGGATCACTCGCCATCAGTGGGATATACACCGAGAACGATCTTGAGGATCTTAAAGACCACATTATGTTTCCTGCCGAAAGGCCTGCCGTGTTCAACACCATTGCAAGGGGAGTAATGGGGAGACCCACGTCCTTGCAAGGAGGCTCAATCTCTAACCTGCTAGACAAAAATGCAATAGAGAAAATAGCCGTTTCCACATGGGAAAAATTTTGGAAAAGGTTTCTAATCTTTGGAAATATTAGCGCCGGAATCATGGGAATATATTCAGCCGCGAGAATTTTCAAATTAATATTGGATACGTTAGTGCATGGCTATGCCTTACACACAGTGTACGGATGGTCCATATACCTCCTAGGGGCCATCTGGGATTCCCTTACTCAACTTTTATTACATCTGAAATTGAAACAACCATCGTATACTAACCAGCCAACCGCACCGACTGCCGAAGATTCACACAAAAATAAACATCCCGCTGATACCGAAGCCTATATAGGGCCCTCTGACCACGTTTACCCATCTCTCTCTCTCTGAAGGAGAATTGTAATTTTACATTACAACTTAAGGAGTGAAGGTTCGAGCATACCGCTAGAAACCTCCTCCCACTCTCTCTCTCTTCAATCTTCTGCCACTGTTTCATTCTCCTTCAAACTCAATTAAATAAAGACAAACTTACAACTGATTGGATAAACTAACTTCTTTGTAGAAAAATGGAACCAGCGCCCATTGACACAGAAAGTCTTACGCGTTCTCATCTGGAAGTCTTTATCCTCCGGGTCGTGTCTCCTCTGTTATTTTGGGTCCGATTGAAAAATGGCGACCAGGACCTACAAGAGATGGAAGAAGAACTTGCTCTCCGCATGTCACGAAGGAGCAAGTTCTTAATCTGCTACCCGGATGATATAACGCTAGACATGGACGTCGTTGTCAAAGAAGGTAATGGCTGGCGACGAGGATGGGTGGAGAAAATCAGCCGGGCATCCAGTATGGTTAGAGTACGTCTAGGAGATCATTGCTGGTCAACCTGGCGACCAATGTACGAGATCTATCGCCTAGAAGACAGATTTCGAGAACTCCCGTGGCAAGCTTTTGCGTGCGGACTCGCCTACACTGGGTCGCCTAATAATGCAACGACATGGCCAAAAAAAATCCGAGAACTCTGCCGGCTCTTGGCTGAAGGTCACACCGGCTGGATTAATATAATATTGCCCTTGGGAAGAGGATTCGCCCTCGTCAAACTTACAATACAGGGAGAAAACAACGGAGAAACCTACAACTTCAGAGATATATTAATCAAGCTAGGACACGTGGAATTGAGCACTCGAGTAACAAGAGACGTATACCCCGCAGTATGAAAAAAAAAACACAAAAGAGAACACACAAAATATAATAAAAACAGAATAAAACATAATAAACGCATATCTCAACCATATATGCACACACACACACATATATATATATATATACAGGGTGAGCCATTTTAATTAACGCACGCAATTATTTCGGAAACAAAGCATTTTAGAGAAAAATGTTTCAGACAAAAGTTTTATGGTTTCGAGGGGGCCATAAGATGGTATCATTGGTTTGACCTTGAAGAGTTATTTGAAGGTCACATGAAGGTCACCTTCAATTTCTTAAATGGAACCTACTATTTGTCATTGCATATTCTTGTAGCTTATCTCGAGAGCTTTCCAAAACACTATAATTAAGTACCTTTTCGTTAAGTACTTTTTGAGTTATGAGGCTTGAAATAATTTCTTAATTTTACATAAACCGTAAAATATCTTGTAAAATATTCATTTTTCGATTATCTTACCTTAATACTTTTACGTACAAAATAATGAGAGGAATCAATTGGTGTAAAGAAAACACATAGTTGTTTTGAAGAAAAAATATGTAATTTGCAATTAACAATTCCATATTTTTTCTTCAAAACAACTATGTGTTTTCTTTACATCAATTGATTGCTCTCATTATTTTGTACGTAAAAGTATTAAGGTAAGATAATCGAAAAATGAATATTTTACAAGATATTTTACGGTTTATGTAAAATTAAGAAATTATTTCAAGCCTCATAACTCAAAAAGTACTTAACGAAAAGGTACTTAATTATAGTGTTTTGGAAAGCTCTCGAGATAAGCTACAAGAATATGCAATGACAAATAGTAGGTTCCATTTAAGAAATTGAAGGTGACCTTCATGTGACCTTCAAATAACTCTTCAAGGTCAAACCAACGATACCATCTTATGGCCCCCTCGAAACCATAAAACTTTTGTCTGAAACATTTTTCTCTAAAATGCTTTGTTTCCGAAATAATTGCGTGCGTTAATTAAAATGGCTCACCCTGTATACAGGGTGTCCTAGACCACCCGTACAACCCTTTTTTTTTCAAAAACTAAGCATTTTAGAGAAAAACGTTTTCGACAAAAGTTGTATGGTTTCGAGGGGGCCATAAGATGGTACCATTGGTTTGACCTTGAAGAGTCATTTGAAGGTCACGTGAAGGTCACTTCAATTTTTTTAAATGAAACACCCTATATATTTTTGCACATTCTTGTAGCTTATCTCGATAGCTTTCCAAAACACTATAATTAAGTACCTTTTCGTTAAGTACTTTTTGAGTTATGAGGTTTGAAGTAATTTCTTAATTTTACATAAACCGTAAAATATCTTGTAAAATATTCATTTTTCGATTATCTTACCTTAATACTTTTACGTACAAAATAATGAGAGAAATCAATTGGTGTAAAGAAAACACATAGTTGTTTTGAAGAAAAAATATGTAATTTGCAATTAACAATTCCATATTTTTTCTTAGAAACAACTATGTGTTTTCTTTACACCAATTGATTCCTCTCATTATTTTATACATAAAAGTATTAAGGTAAGATAATCGAAAAATGAATATTTTACAAGATATTTTACGATTTATGTACAATTAAGAAATTACTTCAAGCCTCATAACTCAAAAGGTACTTAACGAAAAGGTACTTAATTATAGTGTTTTGGAAAGCTATCGAGATAAGCTACAAGAATGTGCAAAAATATATAGGGTGTTCCATTTAAAAAAATTGAAGTGACCTTCACGTGACCTTCAAATGACTCTTCAAGATCAAACCAATGATACCATCTTATGGCCCCCTCGAAACCAAACAACTTTTGTCCAAAACGTTTTTCTCTAAAATGCTTAGTTTTTGAAAGAAAAGGGATGTACGGGTGGTCTAGGACACCCTGTATATTGAATATTATAATTACATATATATATATTATACGTATTGCGTACTTAGTGTTCACAAAACCATTACGCATAAAGTACATTAGGATCACTTAGTCACGTTATACAGGGCGATCCCGAAAAACGATCCGTCTATAAAATGACGTATTCCTGACACCATTCTAAGACAATTTTTCCTTTACCAAAATTTGATTTGAAGCGTAGTTTTTGAATTATTAAAGGAAGTAGTTAACGTATGACGGGTCGAATACAAGAGGCAGGCAAGGGTGGCGCGATTCACCGTCAGACGCGGGTGCTTACGCGGGGCGCCTGCTGCGATCAGCTGGTCGCTATACACATACAGACACACATGCGAACACATACATTCTCTCTCTGTCAGTCTGTCTGTCTCTCTCTCTCTCTCTCATTCGCTCACTCACCTGCATTTTTTTTTTTACGAGAGAGGGGAAAATGCATTTTATGCATACCCACCGGTCGATCCAGTGAGTTATGTGGGACTCGAGTACCAAGTCGAATTACCAACTCGGTACTCCCTACCCACTAAAAACCCCTCTCTTTTCACGAATTTCCTTTGACACACTGTCCCTCTGACTTCCCGAGATCTGTTTTCACATAACGTCAAAAAATAGTTATCATTACCTTGTTCGATGACTTTTGATGTATTGCTGTAATTGCTTGAAGGAGAAATGTATTTTCCGATACGTTCTCAAATTTAACGTAGATATCACGTTGCAAAAGACAAGAAATCCACACTAAATTATTAACTGAAAGTTTTTCTTCTTTCATGAACTGTATTCTTTTATAAACTTTAACGTAATCACATTTATTTACTCACTCGATGAGACGAGAAATTTACTAATGACTCTATCACTAATCATTATTAATCACTGTCGAATAATAACTGTTGGCAATTAAAAATCACTCGATGAAAGAAACACGCGCGGACACGTTACTACACGACGCGACGACGCGACAATGCGACGATAATTACTCGGCGACTGCAAGCAGTTTTTTGTCATGGTAGGTTGCGGTAGGTTAAGGTACTACTGGCGCTATCGAACGCAATCATGTGTTCGATTGAAGAATGCGGTAAACATAATAAACATTTAACATATTAATATTATTATTATCATGAATGTGTGTGATATCACAAAAAATATGGAATTGTTAATTGCAAATTACATATTTTTTCTTCAAAACAACTATGTGTTTTCTTTACACCAATTGATTCCTCTCATTATTTTGTACGTACAAGTATTAAGGTAAGATAATCGAAAAATGAATATTTTACTAGATATTTTACGGTTTATGTAGAATTAAGAAATTATTTCAAGCCTCATAACTCAAAAAGTACTTAACGAAAAGGTACTTAATTATAGTGTTTTGGAAAGCTCTCGATGTCAGCTACAAGAATGTGCAAAAGTATATAGGGTATTCCATTTAAGAAATTTAAGGTGACCTTTATGTGACCTTCAAATGACTGTTCAAGGTCAAATCATTGTCACCATCTTATGGCCCCCTCGAAACCAAACAACTTTTGTCTGAAATATTTTTCTCTCCCGGGCTTGGTTTTCGAGATATTCGACTGGTCGGATTAAAATGAAACACCCTGTATATACAGGGATTAGCAAAAGTGTGGAAACCCCTTATTTCGAAAAATACGCATATAAAAAAAAAATGTTTCATACAAAAGTTATAGGGTTTTATGTGGCGCATTACACAGCAACATTATTATGACCTCGAATAGCGTTGTCAAGGTTATGTGAAGGTCACCTCCAACTTTTTAAATGGGACACCCTATACGCTTTTGCATATTCTTGTAGCTTATCTCGAGAGCTTTCCAAAACACTATAACTAAGTTAGTTTTCATTAAGTACTTTCCGAGTTATGAGGCTTGAAATCATTTCTTAATTTTACATAAACCATAAAATATCTTGTAAAATATTCATTTTTCGATTATCTTACCTTAATACTTTTACGTACAAAATAATGAGAGCAATCAATTGATGTAAAGAAAACACATAGTTGTTTTGAAGAAAAAATATGTAATTTGCAATTAACAATTGCGGGACGGAGGGGATTTCGGAGGCAGCGCGAGCAATATTATATTACCTATCCGGTTGATAAACGATATAAATAGTATTGCATATACCGATGTCCGGTTTATAAACAATATAAACAGCAGCATTTCTTTGAAAGACAACGAACGCGTGCGAGAGAGAGGGAACGATAGCGCGAGGAGAACGCGTACGAGAGAGAGAAAAAAGGTAAAGACTTATAACTAGCGCAAAGGATGGAAATATGTTCGAAGAAATTACGTCATGATTTAGTAAACTTGAAACTCTTTATTCTTCTTTTTATACATATTTTTCTTATGTACTATGAACTAAAAACTAAAGCTGCCAGCTCGCAATCGACGAGTTGATGCTTGTTGAAAGCGTCATTCGCGCGTATTACATTCGATACTTTTTTAGGATCCGTTACAGTGGACGCGATATTGGAGAATTGCGTACCCTTGACATCAACTGTTTCGATAATTTTATCCAATCGAGCGAAAGTTACATCTATGCAACCATCGAGATCGAACATACGATGTAACGTCGATTCGATCATCATCATGCGTACATCTGAAGATTCGAGACTTATGAGTTTAGCATCGTAATTGTATGAACGTTGCACTGTTAGCGGTCCAACACTTATAAAACTGTAGATGTCTTGAGAGCCGTTCCGAAGGAAATTTTGAATATTATGACGTTGCTCGTAGAGTCCCTTCCACGTTTCGAGAGATAATATCAGTTCCTTTCCCCGATGATCTCCTATGGCAATCTCCACGTAACTCGGCGGACCCACGTTGATACCAATTTCGAGGAATTTGAATTCCGTAGCTGTCAATGCGTATCGTCTACCTAGTATACGAACCGCACGACGCTCCAATGAAATACTACGGGAAAAATTAAAATTAAATAATAGTAATAATAATACAATTTGTAAAAAATATAAAAACAGAAAGAAGTTAAACGAAACTTACTCGTCACATTTGTTTTCAAACGATGGAGTTTTATCACGACTCCGCACGTAATTATTCACGCGTCTTCCGATGCCGCCGCTGCTGCTGCTGCTTCTTTCAACGTAGTACATTTCTCTGGGGGGTTATGAAAAGTGAACCACGAACGGTTAACGCGACACTGATCGTACAGGAATTAATCGAGTATACGTGACGCTCATCTTCCAAAAGTATAATGTGGTGGGGGATCAATGCTTCTAACGCTCTGAAATTTAGGAGAAGGGGGAGACGGCGCTTGGACAAAAGAATTCTTAGAAACGCAAGGAAAGGATTAGGGTGGGGAAATAAGAGATAACACATATTAATGTTTATATATTTTATTTTTCTTGCAATTGTTTCTGGCGTTGCGACCACCAGTTAAATATTTTGAATACATTTTGTAATGCGCAATTCTTAACATGTTTTCCACATCGCATACTATTGGTAATATCTAATTTATTTAGAGAATCAATATCTTCGTAATCTGCATCCAAGGTTTCAATAATATAGCCGTTTCCCGCATCGCCTAGTATATCGGTCAGCCATTTTCGCTTTTCAAGTCCTTTAACGTACACGACAGACGATTCTTCTTCTTCCTTTTCGTATATCGTACCAACGATAGCTGTTATAATTACGCTGAGCCAAGCCATACGAAACGTTTCCGACTTCCCATTGTAATCCGTGATGATTTCTAATCACCCATGAGACTTGATATCGCTCAGATTTTGTAAGCACGCTCCACGGTACAGGACTTGCGAAAAAGTAATGCGAGAGAACATATCCCTTTCTCAGAACCGCAGCTTCCTTCACGACAAAATTTCTCCCGACAATAAATCCTTGCAGATCCACAAACGTTGGTACGGACATGACGAGATCTCTCGTCGAGAGGAATGACGAAACTCTAAAACCAACGTCTCGCAACACTTTGATTTACATATCCTGCTCCTCTTCCTCTCTCTCTTGTGTCGCGAACACTTAGGTGATTTTGCGTACAACGTTGGTCAACGGATTGTACTGGATCACGCGATCGTGTATGATGAGACAGTACGCAGTGGTATTCGTCGGCACGTTCTCCTTACACTCTAATTCCAATCTCACATCCACGGTTGCGCTCTTGACCGATTCGTTTTGTCGAGAACAATCGATAATCACGAACGAACCGTTACGTAGAAACATCGAGACGGTGAGACTCAGCTCGAGATACTCGTATCCGTAATAATTCTTGCAGAAGCGCGTGTATGTGTCGTACAGAATGGACCATCTGTTTTTATCGAAATCCAGGTTCATATCGTCGTACGGATAACATTCCGAGTTCAGATAGAGTTTCACGTTGATCAATTTGCAGTCGTCGAATCGACTCGTATCCTCAGACATAACATTCTTCCGGCCTGTTTGCTGAGCGAAGACAACGTAGCGTGGTTTCTCCAGCTGAGTCGCGGTCTTAATGGCCCACGAATGCTTGGTTGTACACTGCAATAGCGGATACTCGTACAGATCCCACGAGCGAAAACCCATGCTGAGATATCGTCCGCTTTCCAGAGCACGCAGCATCGACAGTTTTTCGATCTCGCTCAACAGCACGTGTGGCATTCGCCATTGTAACTTGAATATGTTGATCGCAGGCTCCAGCGTCGAATCTCCAAGCAGACAATTGTTGTCGTTGCGCGATCGTATTAAGATCAATTCGTGACGAGCGTTAATCACCACGCGTTTGTAATCCTCGCAAAATCTCAATAACATGTAGAGCGGTACGCAAAAATTGAAGTGTCCATTCGCATTGGTCGACGCATCCCAGCCGGCGTTCCTCATAATCACGCTTCTATCGGATGATACCGTTACATAGTTTTTGAGCGTAGTAGTTATTCCTACGTTTCTATTGCGATCAATCTCAACGCCATCGAGTTCGTATCGAATCTCATCGAACATGAATGCGACGCAATTATTTCCCAGTGCCACATCAGCTCCTCCGTCAGCTGGTGGTCTGTTTTCCGTTAGTTCTCCCTCGATGTATAGGAAACTCTCATACGGCAACGTATACAGATCCTGTTGTTGTATGGGTATTCTTATCTTGTCACTGTATCCGAACGTTGTATTGGCGAACGGGTTGTACGTGTGAGTCTCGATCTTGACGATACGATCGTCGAAGGTTGGCGCGTCACCGATGTTGAGGATGTCGGTCATCGTTCAGCTGTTTCGCACCGCGAATCCCAAAGATTGTAAAAACGCAACGTTCGATGCACTGAGTTTCTTTTTCTTGGATGATTGGATATTGGCGAACGTCGACATTGTTGTTGTTGTCGCTGGCCTCGTAAAGATTGCGTTATCTCTCATTCGATCCGTTCAACACGAGCATCTCATACGTCGCATACGTACGTTATCGCCATAACCGTCATAAGTGCAATCTTACGGTGATCTCTTCTCCTCGAAAATCGAGCAATCGTCCGTTCTGGTCGACAACGCGTAACGTTAAATCCGTAATGCTCCGCGCGATGATCGGCAGGTAAATGATCTGCGCCGGCGTTTCCGATATCTTATATCCCGGTGGTACCTTCGGTGAAAATTCATGTATCGTATGAACGAGTTTACCGTTGTTGTACGCGCCCGCGGTCACTCTACGCGGATAATATTCACGTTGATAATGTTAATCGGCATGTTCGATTCGTACCATTTTCGCGGCTCGAGAATACGATTCGAGAATCCTAGCAATCCAATGTTGTTGGGCTTGCTAAAATTTATTCTGTATGCGCATTTGATCTCGCTCCTCATCGTATTGTAATTAGCGCGGAGCACTATCGGATATTCTCCATCTTCATAGTCACCGTCGTCAATGTGTTTCTTATCGCGATGTTTCCGTGAAATTGCATGTTTCAAAAATGCATGTATATCTCGCAATTCGTAATTTCCGCGTCGTCTTTGCCAAAGTAAAATTTATTATTCGAGGAATTCACATTCGGTATCGTGTGATAAGTCTCAAAATCCGTTAGACCGAGCTCGTATGCATCGTCGCCCAAATCTACGGCGGGAAAGAAGTTTGCCGCGAGAACGCTACTCTTCCCAGTCAACGTGAATGTCATAGACATGTCGGCAAAACTGTTTAACGAATACTGAATTAAATAGCGCAATATCAGTCTTTAAATTCGCATGCATCGACCGTTCGAAGAAACTGCAAGCACAATTGTCCGCAGATGCTCTGATCGTAAGTTTGAACAGGTGTGTGATTGTACTGTATCTTCGTTACGTTTCGTCCGAAATATCGCACCAATTCATTCGGTGGTCGAAGATTGCCGAAACTGTCGAAATATACGACACGATCTCCCCTCTTTGCGTACGCTACCCAATGAGTACCTGGTCCTTCGACGCTATCCAAATTTACGATACCGCTCTTTTCGATATACAGGGCGATCCTGAAAAACGATCCGTCTATAAAATGACATATTCCTGACACCATTCTAAGACAATTTTTTCCTTTACCAAAATTTGATTTGAAGCGTAGTTTTTGAATTATGAGCAAAAATAGTTAGTAAATCACGCGTCGGGTACAGAAGGCAGGCAGGAGCGGCGCGGCGTGCCGCGAGCGCGGGCGCAGCTAACCGCCCGACGGGTGATTATCACCGCATGAGTCGCTAACTATTTTATCTTATAACATAAAATTATACTTTAAATAAAATTTTGGTAAAGAAGAAAATGTCTTAGAATTACGTCAGAAATACGTGTTCCTTAAAATAACGTTATTTTAATAATGAAAAGTTGTTCCGGATCGCCGGCCGTCCGACGTTGCAATCAGCTGATTGCTACACGCGATGTGTGTATGGCGGAGTGTGTGCGTAAGAGAGAGAGAGAGAGAGAGAGAGAGAGAGAGAGAGAGAGAGAGAGAGAGAGAGAGAGAGAGGAGGGTAGGAGGGACAGACATTCATACACACGCACGCACTTTTTTTCTCGCTCTCTTTCTCTCTTTTACGCAACACTCATACACTCTCTCATTCAGTCTCTCACTCACACTCTCTCGGTCACTTACTCACTCACTCACCTGCTTACCCACTTGCTCACTCACCTTGTAGCAGCGTAGCGAATCTTCATGCTATGTATTGTTGTTATCTGCTGCACGGTTATGATTGCTAGAGATGCGCGACACATCGAAATTTTTTCGATTATTAGTCTCACACTCGATTGACACAATACAGATTACACGATAACGAGTTTACTGTTTATTCACTCACTATTGATTTATCGATACCAAAAATTACTTTCAAAGAAACGCGAATGCAAACAGCACATGACTCGACGCGAAGCGACGGACCGCGGAGACTGCGCGACCACAAGAGTTATGTTGCCAGAAACGCGACACGCGACATCTAACAAACGACTTGCGCGTGGCGCGTGATTGACGCGAGATAAGACGAACGATCGGCTAAAACCTTCGCATTGCGAATGCGGTAGAAAACATGAAACGTATAATGACATACTTAAAAAATTAATTATTTATTATAAATAATAACTATTTTTAATTATAATAAATAATTATTATTTTAAAAAGCATGTGTTGTACGTTATTACGTTTTCGAAATTATTGCATTCACGATGCGAAGATTTAAGTCAATCGCAAGAATAATGTAATTTTAATTACAATAATGTAATTTTAATGAAACGCAAGTCGTTTGTTAGATGTCGCGTGTCGTGTTTCTGGCAACATAACTCTTGTGGTCGCGCAGTCTCCGCGGTCCGTCGCTTCGCGTCGAGTCATGTGCTGTTTGCATTCGCGTTTCTTTGAAAGTAATTTTTGGTATCGATAAATCAATAGTGAGTGAATAAACAGTAAACTCGTTATCGTGTAATCTGTATTGTGTCAATCGAGTGTGAGACTAATAATCGAAAAAATTTCGATGTGTCGCGCATCTCTAGCAATCATAACCGTGCAGCAGATAACAACAATACATAGCATGAAGATTCGCTACGCTGCTACAAGGTGAGTGAGCAAGTGGGTAAGCAGGTGAGTGAGTGAGTGAGTGACCGAGAGAGTGTGAGTGAGAGACTGAATGAGAGAGTGTATGAGTGTTGCGTAAAAGAGAGAAAGAGAGCGAGAAAAAAAGTGCGTGCGTGTGTATGAATGTCTGTCCCTCCTACCCTCCCTCTCTCTCTCTCTCTCTCTCTCTCTCTCTCTCTCTCTCTCTTACGCACACACTCCGCCATACACACATCGCGTGTAGCAATCAGCTGATTGCAACGTCGGACGGCCGGCGATCCGGAACAACTTTTCATTATTAAAATAACGTTATTTTAAGGAACACGTATTTCTGACGTAATTCTAAGACATTTTCTTCTTTACCAAAATTTTATTTAAAGCATAATTTTATGTTATAAGATAAAATAGTTAGCGACTCATGCGGTGATAATCACCCGTCGGGCGGTAAGCTGCGCCCGCGCTCGCGACACGCCGCGCCGCTCCTGCCTGCCTTCTGTACCCGACGCGTGATTTACTAACTATTTTTGCTCATAATTCAAAAACTACGCTTCAAATCAAATTTTGGTAAAGGAAAAATTGTCTTAGAATGGTGTCAGGAATACGTCATTTTATAGACGGATCGTTTTTCAGGATCGCCCTGTATACCACCGATCGGTAAAGAGTTGCGCATGAAAACACCTCTAAAATATGGAATGCGCACACGTTTTGCCAGTTGTAGCAATTGTACGTTGGTAGTTGCGCCCTACGGAATTTTTAGCGTCTCTTTGACGTCTTTTTTTTCTTCTCGTTGATGCTCCTCGTCCGTATTTGTAAGGAGCGAGATATAATCCGCGACCTTCCATGGCGCGATTGTGACGTAGCATCCCTTGCAAGTGACGTTGCGCGGCTTTTCAGTCGTTCACCGCCTTCGCTACACCCGTCGCTCCACCGATCAGGAATCCGAGCGCACCCAACATTGGTAGAATCGGCAACACGCCGCCACGTTTCGCTACCGGAAGTATCCGTTTCTTCGCCGTTTTTTTCTTCGTCTTCGTCTTCGTCCTCTTCAGACCCATACCGAGCTTCGTCTTGGCTTTCATCGCTGCCCAGACAGCTGTGGCGGCGGCTCTCTCACGGAGAGTCGAATCTCTCGCACCGATGCGATTTCGCGCTTTCTCGGCGTGTATCCTATCCGCCGCGTGTCTCTCGGTGAGATCGTTGCTCCGAGAGTATGCTATATCGTGTTCACGACACGCCGCGTCCAATGGATTGATACCTCGATCGCCTCTGGCTAATCGCTTCCGCAACCGCGTGCCTGGACCGCAAAACTGATAGCCGGGAATATGGAATTCGATCGGAAGCGCGTTTATCGCACGATTTAAGAGACCGCTGCCTCTCATAATTCTCGCGGACATTCGTAGCAATCTTTTATTAACGGTGGCGGACCGTCGATGTGCGCTCGCTGCCACGGCTGATTGTAATGTCGCATGCACGAACGATATTGTCGAACCTCCGAATCAGCCTTTATATATTCTGGAAGCTTGTCCCACAATCGTTCCACGTAATCACCAAAATTTTGCAGTAAAACAATCTTTGGGATATACTGCAGTTGTTCGGCGGTAAGCCGGAAAATGTCTCTTTCATCCGATAGAAGGAGAAACATTTTTGATACTGAGCGGTTTCGAGTCGAGACACCTCTATAAATAGGTCTCCCCCCATCGTGATCATTCGCAAAATTGATTCGAAAGAGAAAACATGCGGTTCGTACGACAACCTTTGACGATACGCATGACGAATTGCGATGACAGATTACGATCAATGCGGGACAACGCGGAGATGCGCAGACACGGTACGATGCTACCGACTACTATACGCGCGATCGTTTGCGGCCCCTTGAATTGCGGTAAAACCAACCTCTGATAAGTCTACTGGAAAGTCCGCACGGTGTACGTTTCGAGAACGTGAACGTGTACTCGAAGTCGCTGCAACAGCCGAAATATCGATATCTGGAGAATTTGTTGACGCCGATCGACGAAATCGGTTACTTTACGTTCTCGAATAACAGGGACGTCATTCCACCGAGCGAGGCACGTCCAAACTCGATTTTCGTCTTCGATGACGTGGCGTGCGACAAGCAAGATACGATAAGAGAGTACTTCTCAATAAATCGTCACTCGAACGTCGACTGCTTCTATCTCTGTCAGACGTACGCGAGAATACCAAAACATCTTATACGCGACAACGCGAACCTGCTGATCTTGTTTAAACAGGACGGTACCAACTTGAAACACGTGTACAACGATCACGTGAATACCGACATGTCGTACGAGGATTTCAGTGAATTATGTCGTACTTGTTGGCAGCAAAAGTATGGATTCCTAGTGATAAATAAGGACAGCTCGCTTACGAACGGGCGATACACAAAAGGATTTAACGTGTTCGCGATACCGCGAAACGATTAGTCGCTGCCGACATTCCGTCGAGAGGGGTGAAACGCTCGACATTCCGTCGACATGGCTGGAAGCGATAATATTCGCGAGCGTGAAAAGATTGCGAGGGAGATTGAGAAAACGAGCGAATCGATTCGCAAGAAACATCGCGCTTTGAAGACCGGTAAGATCGACAACGATATCGCGGTCAAGACCCATTTTGGGCCTATTATCGAGCCACTGCAAAAGATCGCCGACAACTCTAGCTCAGTCGCGGTGAAAAACGAGCCAGAGAGTAACGCTGACGCGAAGATTAAAACGTTACCCATCAAGCGGTACAAGGAGGAAGAGGAAGATGCGACACCGAGAAAGAGGAAACGATTGAAGGCGAATCGTTTATCGACGCCGCGTACATCCGATCTATCGAATGCTTTACTGGATGAACCGCCGATAACCTCTACACCGTCCGCGACAACGAGAATCGTACAACCCACGATACTCGAATCACTCGCAATCGAAAATGTTTTCGAAACCACGGGCAACCCGCTCGAAACATCCGTTCGAAACATGTTACAAACGTCGGAAGGTTAAGAAGTGTTACGAGAGTACTTGGGACCACTGAGACAAAAGTATATGAGCGCTCTCCTTAGTGGCAACGAAAAAAACGAGATCGATCACGTGTACGGTGTCTATTTCGACGAGAATGAAATGCGTCTCGGTAACAAACGATTCGACATTGATAGAGATGACTCTACAATAATTGAAAAAGTGAGGTATATCGGTACACCTGGAATATACGAGTTGATCTTCAAGAGAATTCCCGACGTCATATACACTGAGGACGATATGCAAAAATATAAGAGCATATTAATGGCGACGAGTGCGCATAAACGCAAATATAATGCGCAAGGTCGATTAAATAGCAACAAGGGATACAAGTATAAACAAATAATCGCGCCGTTGATGTCAATCGAATCGAAAAAGAATAAATCCGGAACGGGAGTATTCATGCCTCGCGCGATGACGCTAACCGACAATAAGATCGATTACGTGCACTGGGACGACCCCAACGAGCTAGTGGATCGGCTACGATTGCTCGACGCTTCGCGCCGAGCTGGCCACAACGCTCATGACAACGAGATCCTGTCGATCCTAGAGGAACTTCGCGAAGCTGGCCTTATTATAAATTAAACGGTGTCTCGACGAAACTAATCAGTCGATCGACGTCACTCGCATCGAAAAAAAATGCCTATCAACAAATTTGGATTATTCGAACGGAGAAATGATGCGATCGACACAAGCGATCATTGGAGTAAATTGGTGAAGAGTTACTTGCGTCAAAACGCTCTGTGTCGCGTCGCTACGGACTATGACGCGAGGTCGCGCAAGATTCACCGTGTAGCGCAACCTGAGGCCGATACCGATGCAGTTAACAAACTGTACGTGGAACAATGTGTTAAAACGTTAAAGAATCAACAGAAAGAGTTAGACGAGAAGCTGACTGCGTTCGAGAAGGAGCGAGCTTTGCAGACTGCGATAAACGAGCTTCGGCGTGCGATTAACACTAATTCAGAAACGGCTATCAACCTGTAATGAGCTGTAGTGAACGGCTTAGGAGCGGCTATTGTACAATTATTAAACATCTACAAAGTCTTATCGAACGACTACGAACAGTTATCGAATGGCTACAAACAATTATCGAACGACTATAAACGGTTAACGAACGGCTATCAAGCTACAATGAGTGGCAGTAATCGAAGAGGAAACGGCCTCGAACGAGGCTACGCACAATTCAAGAACAGCTGCGAACGAGGCTACGAACACCTCAAGGACGGCTGTGAACAAGGCTATGAACACGTCAGGAACGGTTATATACGAGGCGGTCTACAACTCAGGAACGGCTACGAACGGGTCAGAAACGACTGTGAACGAGGCTACGGACTACTTAGAAGCGACTACCAACAAGGTCAAGGACGGCAACAAATGGGTCAAGAACGACAGTGAACGACTATCAAACGTGTAAGAAACGACTGTCGAACGTCTATCGAACGTCAACGAACGGGCCAGGAACGTCTATCGAACGTCTATCGAACGTCAACGAACGGGCCAGGAACAACTATCGAACGTCTATCGAACGCCAACGAACGCTAACGAACGTGCCAGGAACGTCTATTGAACGCCAACGATGGATCGGCGATCGGGAATAACCGAGGAAGCGAAGAAACAACATAGTTTAGAGAAACGGCAGTTGGTGAACGAATTGCACGCGCCGGCGAGAAAAAATTTTCCCCAAAGACACGTCATAGTGCGGGGATACGATGACCTGTGGCAAGCTGACATCGCCGAGATGCGTCCGTATTCTCGTTTCAACAGAGGTTACCACTACATACTCACAGTCATCGATGCGTTGAGCAAGCACGCGTGGGCCGCACCACTCAAGAGTAAAGGCGGAAGCGAGACAACTGACGCTATCGCTGAGATAATTCGAAATAGCAAAAGATGTCCGAAAAACTTACAGACTGATATGGGGAAGGAATTTTATAACGCTGACGTGCAACGGCTCATGCGGAAACATGACATCAATCATTATTCTACATATTCGGTATTGAAGGCATCGATCGTTGAGCGATTCAATCGCACGCTGAAAAACGACATGTGGAAGATGTTTACGCTGAACGGATCTTACAAGTGGATCCACGCGTTGCCGCGACTCGTATCGGATTACAACGCGCGCAAGCATTAAACGATCGGTATGCGACACGTCGACGTTACCCCCGCGATCGCTGAAAGACTCTTGGCTACTGTATACAACCGTGTAAATATCGCGGATCTGGCGAAAATCAAAGTAGGTGACTCGGTACGCGTTAGCAAGTACAAGACAGTTTTCGAGAAGGGTTACACGCCAAATTGGACAACCGAGGTGTTTAAAATTGTAAAAGTGCAGCATACTAATCCCGTAAGCTATCTACTTGAGGATTATCGCAAAAAATCTGTCGCTGAAGCGTTCTACGAGCACGAGTTGCATCGCGCGAATTATCCAGACGTGTATCTCGTGGAGAAAGTACTGCGCAGGAGGGGTGACGAGGTTTACGTGAAATGGCTGGGATTTGACAATTCGCACAACTCTTGGATACATAAGGACAATGTGATTTAATTCATGCAATGTTTATTTTTTAATTTTCAGGAAAAAAATATGTATGACATATATTTGAAAAAATGAAAATATACATAAAATATAAAATCTTTATTAATATTTCTTTCAATAGTATTATGTATGTAGTGTTATTCTTAATATAAATGTGTAAGATATGCATTACATAAAAATATATGAAATATAAATGTGTGTAAGATGTGTATTACATAAAACTATATGAAATATAAAAATATACAAAATATATACATGGTTATGTACAAAATATATACAATTAATAATAAACAAAATATACATTTATTTACAAAGGTATCCTATAATGTCCCCATGGTAACGTCAGTCGAATCAGGACATACCGCTTGTCATCGTACGGACTCAGAGGAATTTTCGTCTCGCGGACGGTATATACTTTGTGCAATTTCGATTTTATACATGACTGCTGTCGCGTCATTTCGATCTCATCGTACAAACACCGCGTGTAATCGTCGAAGGTTATATTACGCGCTACGACATTACTTTTGACGCCTTTAACCTTCTTCGTATCCTTTTTCCCGTCCACTCTTACCGCGTACATCTTTGCCCTAAGCCCGACGAATTCGGTCGTTATCGCACCGTTATTTTCATCCTTCATTAAACCCGGTACTTTTTTATTCACGAGCGGTATACCGTTAGAGGCGTGCAAATCTGCTCTCACTCCCGCTCGTTCTCGACAGCGAGACTGGATTCTCGATAACAGCGCTCCCGATCTGAGTCTCGAGAATCCAGTTTCGCTGTCGAGAACGAGCGGGAGTGAGAGCAGATTTGCACGCCTCTATATACCGTACGCGTTATCAATTGGATAATCGCTCGTATCAAATCGGTTGATATCGCGCTTCATGTTTTCATAGACATCTTCGCACTCAATGTGATATATTAGACTATCTGTTTCGGTGTACATTACCCGGCATTACTCGCGATACAGAGGAAACATGTACTCGTGGTGAAATTCGTACAAGCACGTTTTAGAAATGTCTAGTATGCACATGCCGACATAGATTGGTTTATAAAATTTTACTTTAAGTTTGCATAATTCTATGGCAACCAAATTTTCCGAAAAGACGCTTCTACTATGAAAATTTGGTTTCGCTATCATTGCTTCTGCGCCGTATCGTCCGTCCCACTTTGTTAATAATTTTACATCGACACGAAAACGCACATTTTCCATCGTCTTGCCAAATACCGCGTTATTCATCAGTTTATATAAATTTTTTTCAAAATCATTTTTCGCGAGTGTTCTAAACTGTGTATTTAATTCGATATAACTGCGAAGCCACGGAGATTGTGTAAATTGTAATACGCGATGTATTTTTGTAATGCGAAGGCCGTGTCGCGTACATTGCCGTAGGTTGCGGTAGTGTATCACGTAACGCTTCTTATCGTATAACGTTGCGAGGAGTTTGTCTTACCGCTTGCCGGGCGGCTTGTCGCGTGTCGGACAAAACGGAAGGTCAGTGTGCGTATCGTGAAGATGTTGCGGGTACTCGAGATCGACTTCGAGGATATAACCCGTAGGCGAATCTAACGCGATCGATGCTACGTCAAAATTCGACACGTCGTCGACCCATCGAAAATCGGCATAGGGCAACGGTTGACACATTGCCCATCCGTATAAATTATTTACATCGAAATACATCAAGTACGACGATGGTTTCGATGGATCGTACGATTGTTGCATGTACTTGTTATTAGCACGCGCGTATCTGTTGGAACACTGACTCAGACCACCGCGTATACCGCGTTCGATAAACATGACCATATCGATGTCGGTAAGCAATTCGAACGTAATCTTGGTATGCTTCAACATGGCATCCCACGTGTATCCGGGGAGAGTATAATAATACGCGGGGTCGAGTCCGTAACTTTTGATGCAACTATCGCGAAAGTTTTCAAAAATATCGGCTAATAACAAGACGTCGATTTTGAGATACAAATCGCTATATTCGCCCAGCGTTCGAATTGAGAATCGCGTCCAGATATTCTCGGCGTGCGCGTAATCACTCTCGGATATAGTTTCACCGGTCAAAGAATCTTGCAACCTATCTACAGAGTCGACGTATTCGTATGGAAAGACGTCTTTCCGTGTTAATAAACTGAAATTTTCTGCAGATAAATTTTGAAATTTCGATTTTAAAATTTTGAGTTTATCTTTCTCTGAAAAAGATGCCAATTTGTCGAGACTTGCCGTAAGAAATTTGTACGAATCGATGAAGCGTAATTTTATATAATTTTTCCAATTGTCTTGTGCGACTTTAACAGTTTTTGTAAACGATATATATTTTTCCTTCGTTATCGGAAGTAATTCGATTTCCCCTTCGAACGCTGTGGCTATATCCTCGATAATGAAATGTGAGTCGTAACCTGATAAATTGTGAAAAACTATCGGAATATATAATGATTCTTTGTAATTTAGATTGTAATTTGAGTGCGCGGGACCCCTATATCGCCCGGTCAAATGACAATGATCGCGTACGCGTGTATCGTCTTCTTGCGTAAACGGTTTTTCGCATATATGACAATGCGTTGCGCTGTGAAATTTTTCCCACTCATCCGATGTTAAATTTACCATGGGGACATTTGTAGTCATTAAAATAGTCTTAACGCGAATTGCTAAATTTTTAAGTTCTTCGATGAACCATGAAACGCAATCGGCGCTACGGCGAGAATTATAAACGGATAACGAGTTGTCGTACGAACAATGCATATAATACGCTATACTAAATACCCGATGGTGCTGGTACGCGTTCTTTTCTTCCTCCTCCATCTTGGTCAAAACGCATTCCAAGTCGGCATAGATCACAAATGGAAGCTGCTCTTTTCTCGTGTAGTTGTTGAACTCGAGCCACTTGTCCTTATCGCTCGGCAATCGGATAGCGCAGTCGTTTATTTTTCCGCAGTCTACCGTATGTGACTGCAACTTGTCGTTCGAACTAAAGTAGTGTAAACATCTGTAAAAGAATATTTAAATTAAAGATTTATGCAATGCATTATATTTTATAATTACATAAACTATTTAAATTATACGTACCGATCACAGATATATTTCTTGTGATCCTTTTTGCTCAACTGTGAACTGACAAGTCGCGATAGATTCTTGATCCAAGCGAAATGTCCGACGCTGTTGCCGTCTTCCACGTACAACAAGTTGACGTGTTTATTCCGTTTCTGCTCCGAAAGACGTATCGGGACAATGCTGTTCTCTTTCTCGATGCTGTAGACGTTGATGGAGATATTGTTTGCAAGTTCAAACTTTTTTAGTTGGTTCAACGTCATCGGAAACTCAATATTTTCTACATTTAACACCGTCGTATAGTGGGGATATGAAGATTCCCGATTCGTGTCTCTTTCAGCGGGGTATAGAGCGCTGCCCACTGCCAACGCCAAACACGCATTGTCTCTGGATTGTACATTAATTACCGCTTTCTTCGCCGTAATTTCTCGCGGCAATTTAATATAACATCCCGCGCGCATAGGATTATATTTATTTACATTAACAGTCAAATTCTGTATTCGCGACAATGCCCAGCCACTATCGCGTTCCTGAAATTCTTCCAACGATGCTAGGGTGGGCTCGATAACGCGGCGCTCGTACCACTTGTGTAAATCGGATGTGCGAAAGAGTTCACAGTTTCTCGTATTGATACTTTTATTCGCACGCTTATCACCCGACACAAATTCACCGTTGAATATAGTGTTCACTTTTACACTGTGTTTTTATAACGTCTTGCACTTGCTCGAGCACGATGTCTTTGGCATCCTCGAGAAATTGACGAGGTTCGATATAGTTTGCGTTAATCACAGCACCGATCAGAATACGGCTATCGAACGCGGTATCGATCTCTTGCCAAACGAGTCTTTCCGCGTTATTGTCGCCGCTGTAATCACCACCGCTGGGTATAAACCGTCTCTGCAATCGAGTCTTTGCACCTTCGAGTCGCGCGATTTTAGCCACCAGAGACTGTCTACTTCCGATCGAGAGTCGCGGACGCTTGACACGACTGCGTTCTTCGAGCTGTTTGTTAAATTCCTCGCAATGCTGCAGCCATGCAAAATACTCGCCCAAGGTGGCAATTTGGCGGGACTGCTCCACCAGGTCGCGTTCAGTCTCCTCGATGTCTTCCTGTCTTTTTCACACTTTTAATACACACGTCACAATTTTCTATGGAGCACTTGCACGTGTCGATGGGCGTTCAAATCACGTACTATGATTTGATGCGCTTCAATCCTCCTTATATATATTTCGTCCTTTCTTATCTTTGTGAACGGAAGAAGCAAGGGCGCAAAGCAGCCGAACATCGTAGCTGATGCGTTGCATTCCTTCCGAGAAAAAATCGTTGAAGATGATTCTGGGGGGCGCCATTTGTTTATATTGCTTATAAATTCGCGCGACGCGTAATTCAATGCGAGAGATAAGAATACGTCGAACGGAAAAAAAAATCTAGAATTACTTATATTGTGGGTGAGGGGGGGGGGGTACCGCGAGAGCACAAAGCAGCCGAATATCGGTTCTGATATGCGTTGCATTCCTTCCAAGAAAAAATCGTGTAAGATGATTCTGGGGGGCGCCATTTGTTTATATTGTTTATAAATTTGCGTAATTCAATGCGAGAGATAAGAATACGTCGAACGGAAAAAATCTAGAATTACTTATATTGGGGTTGAGGGATGTGGTGGTTGGGGGTGAGGGGGGTGTACCGGGGAGAGCTATTTTGTTTGCGAAAACATGTCCCGACGCGTTAAGGTATGTAACACAATATTGTTTAAGGAATACCGCTGTTTATATTGTTTATAAACCGGGTATGTAATATAATATTGCTTATACTTGCGATAAAACATCCAACACACGCCGAAACAAAGCCCCCGCGCCACCGAAATCCCCTCCGTCCCGCGTGACGTCATTCCCCCGCGCCTCCGAAATCCCCCTCGCGCCTCACCCCCCCCCTGAGAGGACCTGAGTTAGAACTCGCCTTGTATACCTACTCTCGACGAACACCTGCAAAGCGCACAAATAAGAAAAACACGAAAAAAGATATACAGGAATTGATAGATAAAATAAAATTGCATCCAGTTGCGAAAGCAATGATAAATTTGCAACTACATACGTCACACGCAGCATACACCCAAGAAGAAAAAAATATATCGAAGCAATTTTATTATTATTCTGCTTCTGCACTGCGTGGTTTACGAAAGGTAGGTTGCAATTTTCCTGGAGAACGAACAATTCGAAGATGGCATGAAGAATATAATATGATGCCTGGATTTTGCGATTTTATATTTTGTAAATTACGAGAAAAAATTTCTAAAATACCCATGGAAGAAAGAATATGTGCATTGAAGTGGGATGAAATGACAATTAAGTCACATAAGGAATATTCGTTCAAATTGGATCAAATAGAAGGGCTCGATGTTCGGCTGCTTTGCGCCCTTGATGTAGGATCTTTAGGAAGAAAACATGAAAGAGCAAAATGTATATTTGTATTTTGCTTAGATAGCATAAATGCGCGGAATCCATGGCGTCAACCGCTATTTTCTTCCAGGAAAATGTATGAAAGCGGAAGAAATAATAATTTTATTAAAAGAATGCTTAGATAAGCTTATCGAAACAGGTGCTGATGTGCGACTCGTAACATGTGATCAAGGCCCATACAATCAGAGTGCTTATGTTCAGCTTGGCGTGCATTCGGATAAGCCATTCTTTATGCATAATGGAAAAAAATATTACGCATCATTTGATTTCCCACATTTAGTGAAAAGATTGGTAAGTTTATTCAGAAAACATAGATATCTGTATCACGATGGAAAAATAATTGCATCATTTGATGATTTTGAATTAACATGGTCTATTGATGATGCCAATAAAGGAGGTTCTAATTTATTATCTCATATTACGGAAGCACATATTCGCCCCAATGCTTTTGAGACTATGAATGTTAAAAGAGCTTTCCAATTATTTAGTCATACATTTGCAGCCGCAATAAGAACTGCCGGTCATGGAAAGCTGTTACAAACAAATACATGGGATGCAACGGCTGATTTTATAGAATATTTGAATAAAGTGATAGATGCTTGCAATTCTTATAGTATAAATATCACATATGGTGGAAAACGACCATTGTCTGCCAAGAATCCTGACATTGAAATTTTATTAACAGATTTTGTCGAATGGTGCTCAAAATGGTCTATATCGCCAAACAGATTATCGAAAATCCCTTGTTTGAAAGGCTTAGGTTTAACTGTACAAGCCATTCTTGGAACATATAAGGAACTCACAAGGCAAGATGAAAAATTTGAACTTGCCACAGGATTATACAATCAAGATTCGGTTAAACATTTATTTTCTAAACTAAGACAACGTAGAGGATTTAATCCCAATCCCACAGCAAGAATGGTCCGACTCTCTCTAAGACATATAATATCTATGGGATACATCCCGATAACTGATAAAGGCAATGTTCAATGTTCAAAAGCTGAATTTCTTATTAATTCACCTAGCCACCTTGTTAAACTAGAAGATTCGTTGAACGCAAATGTCGTTGTACAATGTGATGCCAATTCTGACGATGAATCATTTGTAGAAGACACACAAATTCTTGAAGAGTTTGATAATGTAAGAGACATAGAAAAGCCACTAAATATATATGATCAAAATGCTGTTGCATTTTTTGCAGGATATATAGCACGTCAAAGCGTTGCAAAAACCAAATGCGACAATTGTCGTAATTGCATGATGAAAACGCCAATGGATAACGTTACGGAAAATGAAATATATACAGAATATCGAGAATATCCAAACGCAGACGAAGATGCTCCTACAATAACGAAATTAATACGACCGACAGATGTTTTTACAAAAGTGGTCCAAACACAATTAATGACATTCAATCATGTGTGGCAAAATTATTGGGCGTCAAAGCAAATTTTGGATAAAATAACGAATGAATGTATTAATATAACAAATGAAAAGTATTCTGAATGGCTAGATGAAAATAATGCATGCTACAATCATCGACTGCAAGCATTGAAATATATGATCAAAATAAAATTGTATTCCCGCACGAGATATAATAATCGTACTATAAAAGGTGGTTCTATTCATAAAAAAATAAATAATTTGTTAAATAAATAAAAAATCAGAATAATGATTGTAGCGTAGAAAAGATAAAAAGAAAACCATTTTGAGCATCATTATTTAGGAAAATATAAGAATAGAAGTAAAAAAATATATAGAATGGAAGAACAAAACATAAATAAATGAGTGTACTAGATAAGAGATAAAAAAACAAGTTGAAATAAAAAGTAGCAATAGGTAAGCGAAGAAAGGTAAGCAATAAAAAGCATAGAAAGGTAAACGATAAAATAATGTAGAACGCAAACAATTTAATAAATATGAAATTTTAATATTTTCTACATATTAATTTTATAAGAAATATGAAAGTGTACTTCCTTTAATTTATTATTGTTTCGTTGCATCCTATCGTTTCGTCATTATAGACAGAAATATTTGCTATATTGTATTATAATATTACATCTATAATATTCTCAGAATCATAAAAGTTTGTAAATCATATTACTTTATAGCGAGTATAACTGTCTAGTGATAAGAAAAAAAGCATTTTTTTCAATTTCATGTAGAAGATCGCAATCACAGTTGAAATGATTGCATAAATCGTTGACCAGCAGGTCTTATCACGGAATAAATAATCTTAATGTGATCATGCTACGAAATTGTGAAATCATGCATTTTCTTGTTACCAATAATGCCTAATAAGATGCAAACTGCAATAAAAATTTAAGGAAGTACCTTAACTTTGTTATATTATCACTAACTAACTTAACAATAATCATATAAAATATTTCCACACGGTATTCTTGTTAAAAGATAAGATACACATGTATCATATATATACATATACTGCGACGTCTATTTATTTTTAATTTTTCGATCCTCCTCGGGTGTTGGAGAGGAGGATGTTAATGGGGAGCGAAAACGCCGTCAAAAAAAAGACACAAGGTGGATAGAGATACTCGCGCTCGGAGGAACTCAGATGGAGGGTGTTCTCGCGCGAGCCGCGGCGAAGCGAAGGCCGTCTCGAGATCTCGAAGTTGGGCGCCAGATACGGTCTTCCACGTATCAATTCGCAAAATCGTCAGAATAACGCGAAGAACGTTAGCCTGTTTCGCCACGGGCCGACTAGCTCACCTAACGGTAGAGGGGCAGGGTCCGTTGAAAAGGATCCAGAATTATTTTATGCGAGGCGGTCGGTGATTACGAAAATTGACGAACACAACGGGATTTAACGCTCACGACAAACGAACACTCAAATAAGTTACGCGAATTTAATAGAAAAGAGAATGTAACAAATTTATTTAA
This sequence comes from Camponotus vicinus, assembly GCF_025532165.1. Lineage (NCBI taxonomy): Eukaryota > Metazoa > Arthropoda > Insecta > Hymenoptera > Formicidae > Camponotus > Camponotus vicinus. The sequence continues at coordinate 8,167,783 of NW_028141949.1, forward strand.
ATAAAAGAAATATAATAGAAAAGAATATAAAGGGAAAGAAATAACAAGTTCTAGAAAGAAATAGTAATAATGACATAAATTAGCGAGACTGAATTAACGAAATATAACTGAGTTTAAAATAAATGCGAAAATTTGAAATAACGTACAACAGATCGACAGCGGTGATAACAATAGCAATACGAAATCGAGATCATAAGACAGCGGAGATATTTATCGTCCTTCAGGCCCGTTTTTATGGCCGGACTTTGCGAAACCGAACGGCGTTTCGAGAGCGTAACGGAAATTTCGACAATCTCCTCGAGGACGCATTTAACAGATCTATTCCCTTTGTTACTCGCTCTTTTAATCGACAGCACTATGTTTGAAATGAGGCTTAATAATTGAGCGATAGTAATCAAGCGATTTGCGAAGACGAAAAATCTCGCTTGCTACGAGCAAGATCGATTCGCTCGGAATTCGATAGCCGTCGGACGCCGCTTCGCCTCTTTTCGGCGTACCGCTTTCTATCTATGCGAAACCCTCGAATTTCGACACTTTCTTAATCTATTATGCACCGCGACACACTCCAACGTACGACAAATACCGCGCAATAAACGCAATTCGTACAAGTATCAAGAGCGACAAGGACAGCACGACATTTGCCACGTCGTCACACGCACACGGTCACACGCTCACATACACGCTAATTACAGACGAAAATTGCTCGGAGATCGATTGCGGGGATGTCTTACGCGGTTTCGACAACTCTTTTCGACAGCACGGATAGCGGACGCATTCCCCGCGATTTACCGCGCACGTGGTCGATATACGAGAGCCGGTCACTACGCGTTTTACGACACCCCGAATCCCGGAGAGAGATGAACGGTTCCTTATCAGCTACGGCCTACGTTACGATCGTCCTTGATGCCTCGGTCGCTTGTCTCCGGTCGCCCGAAATACACGAAAATCGCGAGCTCGGTACAATGCCCGAGCGACAACGAGACACGAAAATGGCGACGGCGACAGAACGGCCGGTCCGCGGACGGAATTGCGTACGTGGCGTACAAGATAGCGATGGGCAACCTCACCGATACTCGCTCCCGTTGACAGGGGATGATCCTCGGTCTCGTCCTCTCGACAACCTCGGCTACGACACACACAAAACGACAACGACCCAATACGTTTCGCAGCACGACTACAAGCTGAGAGCGCCCGCACCAGAGAGAATCCCTGGATCTCGCGATCCAGGGTCGATAGCGGCGTCAATTCTGCGCGCAGGGGTGCGCGGATTAGCGGCCAATAGCGCCGCGACACGCGAGGTATTACTGCGCCCCGCGACAACGCCGTATCGGGGGCCGTAACGGCCCCGATAATTTAAAATTCCGAATCTCGGTGACCCTGTTATCCGCGGTCTTCCGGATGCTGGTCCTTCGTCCTCCGTCCTTGGAGGGTGGCGCCGATCCGGTCCGGTTACTCCGGCTCAAGACAGCTGTTTCTTGGCTGTTTTCCCTCCGTTATTTGAAGGGGGCGAAATCCACCCGCGACTCTGTTCCTCCGGCGTTGTCGTATCGGCTGTCGTAATGATTCCTCTTGGGCCTCTTCTGGTTTCCCTCCGGCGGGTTGCCCGACGTACAAAAATGATACAAAAAAAATAATTAATACTAGCGCGAAAAAGGATAATGGCTCGTCTCTCCGGAGATTTCGCTACGGCTCTCGCAATCTTTTTCTGGCGCGGCCGCTCGGCTCGCGCCCCGTGAAGATTTCCGGGGCGGATGGACGCGCCTCGGGACGGCAACGTCACACCCCCCCCTGCTAAGAGAGACCGTATCGGCTCCAGCCACCCATCATGGCCACAAAATCGGACTTTCCGTTCGTCCTTTCGCACATGTTCGGGCGACCAAAGTCTCCGGAGCCGAGGCAGACACAAACACAAACCCACAACGGAACGAAACAAACAAAACGATAAACTATCCGAAACGAGAAGCTAAAGGATGCCGTCTTTCACTGTTGCTCGCGCTGTCGTCTCTCACGAGGGCCCGTGGTCTCGTTTTGCGGCTGGACCCTCCCGCTCGACATTCGCGAGCTGTTTCACTAAAGGTTTGTCCGGAAACCGGGACGTAACTCGTCGACAGCCTCAATAACGTTCCGGTATCGGTCGCGAAATTCTCGCGACATTCCTTCCCCTAATTTATTGGGTTAATTGCCTGGAGGGTCAGGTGGAATATTATAGGGTTTCAAGTCTTTAATGTGCACCTTGCCTATTGATCTATTAGCGTGGTCTTTTAATTCGTACACTACCGGCGACAATATTTTCGCGATAGTAAACGGACCGTGATATTTAGTCGCTAACTTAGCCGAAATATTCTGCGCGGCTGACGACAACACATGCTGTCGCTTTAGAACTTGCTCGCCAATCGCAAAACGATGATCTCGTCTTCGCAAATTATAATAATGCGCCCGTTTATTATGCGCGGCCTCTAAGTTCTCTACTACCCAATCTCGCAAAGCCTGAATTCTTTCCATGCGCTCTTTCCAAGTCTCGGGATTCGCTTCCGCGACTTCGACAGCTGACTCGTGTCTCCCACGCACGGTGTTAACCGGCTGGGGTTCCTACCGAAATTTAAGAACGCCGGAGTAGCCTGTAAGGAGGTATGGTACGCCGTGTTGTATGCGAATCTGAACTCAGCCAAGTGAATATCCCATTCGCGATGATCGTTTTTGAGAAACGCCGTAATCATAGTTTTGAGTACCCTATTGACGCGTTCTACCGGATTTGCCTGAGGATGATACGGAGGTACGGTCGAGTGAACGATGCCATATTCTTCCGCAAACGCCTGTAATTCGCGGTTGATGAATTCAGTGCCGTTGTCCGTCAACAGTATCCGCGGCGCGCCCCAACGGTTAACGATTAATTCATTTAAAAGCTCGCGAATCTTTCTGCCCGTTGCTTTCCGGAGCGGGCTACATTCAATCCATTTGGTGAATAGGTCTTGGATTACCAGAATATACGCGTTACCGTTTTTGCTCGGCGGAAAAGGACCCATAATATCCGCCGCTACGACCGTCCACGGAGTTTCGACAGCTCGGCGTCCCATTAAACCCATCGGCACATTCTGTTCCACCTTTGTCCTCTGACAAACGTCACAATGTCTGACATAATCCGCTACCCCACGAAACATACGCGGCCAGAAATACCGAGTCGCTACTCGCTGATATGTTTTCTCGACTCCTAAGTGACCTGATTGTGGAACATCGTGAGCCTCCCTAATAACGTTCGCGCGCGCTTCTTTAGGAAGTACTAGTTTCCATTGCTCGAGATCGTCGACAACTTGAGAAACGACAGCGTTCGGCTTTCGAAAATACAGCTGATCGTTTTCGATTTTCCAACCCGAATTCTTACGCGGATTAGTTTCCACGTCTCGAACGCGTGCATCATACCAAGCGTCTCCGGTAATCGCAACAGCGCATAATTCGTCGGTAGTCTCATACATGCGCGACAACGCGTCTGGAACATGATGTAACGCTCCTTTCCGGTGTTCGATCGCGTAGTCATATTCCAACAATTCGAGAGCCCATCGCGCTAATCGACCTGTGGGGTTCTTTAAATTATGTAACCAGCGTAAGCTGCTATGGTCCGTGATGACTTTAAAAGTATACCCCTCGAGATACGGTCTAAACTTTTTAATCGACCAAACGACAGCCAAACATTCCTGCTCGGTCGTAGAGTATTTCTTTTCGGCCTCCGACAGCGCTCTACTAGCGAACGCGATGACGTGTTCTACGCCTTCCGTTTCTTGGGTCAATACCGCTCCCAAACCGACCGAACTCACATCCGTTTGTAAAACAAACGGCAATTCAAAATTCGGACACGACAGCGTAGGCGGTGACGTGATGCACGATTTAATAGAATCAAACGCAGCTTTTTGCTCATCCCCCCACTCCCAAGAGAAACCCTTCCGGAGGAGACGAGTTAGCGGTTCTAAGCGCGTCGCACACTGCGGTATAAATCGGCGATACCAAGACGCCATCCCTATAAATCGTCGCAATTGCTTTAAGTTTTTCGGTGGCGGATATTCGACAATCGGCGCGGTTTTATCAGGGTCAACCTTGAGCCCCTCCTGTTGTATCAGGAACCCAAGATATTTCACTTGTGACCGACAGAATTTACTCTTCTCAGGATTTATTGTAAGGCCTGCCTCTCTTATCCGATCTAGTACGCGTTTCAACCAACTCAAATGTTCTTCAAAAGTACGGGTTACGACAACGATATCATCTAAATAAGCGAAAGCATGCGGTTCCATTTCAGGACCTATAAGCCGATCAAGTAAACGCTGAAATGTCGCGGGGGCACCGGTGAGACCATACGGCATTCGAGTAAAATGAAACAACCCCTTCCCCGGTACCGTAAACGCCGTTAACTCGCGACTATTTCTCTCGAGCGGAATCTGAAAATAGGCCTGACTTAGATCGATAGTCGAAATATAACTAGCCGATCGTAACTTATCGAGAATTGCGTTCATATACGGTAATGGATACGCATCCTTTTTCGAAACGCTGTTTAATTTTCGAAAATCCAGACAAAATCGATAGCTTCCATTAGGTTTCTTAATCATTACGATCGGACTAGACAATTCGCTTTTAGATGGTTCTATAATCCCCGCCGCTAACATTTTATCTACTTCCGCGTAAATCGCTTCCTGAATTTTTGGCGAAACGGGATAATACCTCTGTTTAATCGGAGCATGTCCGCCGACATCAATTTTGTGCTCCGTCAAACTAGTCGCTCCCGGTTTATTCGGATCGCCTACGATATGACCCTCTAAGAATTTTTCTAATCGCTGGCTTTCGCGCGACGACAACTCACTCAAACCGCAGCAAATAAGCGGATCAGATTTCGACAGCCCAGCCCGTTGTATTTTGTGAACACGGGTCGTTTCCGCGGGAAGACTAATTTCTCGCGGGCCGTCATCCGACTTTCGGTCTGCTAATTTCGCGATTTCGGACACGAAATAATTACTTGATTCACGACTAGCCGAATTCTCGATCAAATTTAAGTGAAAAATGGGGTCCACTGGCTGGTTCTCGAAACGATACATAATGGCGGGTTCATCCTCAAAGTACCATTCTTGGCGTGGAAAATTGACCACCATACCAAATAGCCCCAAAAAATCAAGCCCAAGTATGCATGGTATTGCTAGTGACGGTAATGCATACGCTCTCAAAGAATTTGTCCTATCAAACAACGTAAAAGGAAGATCCATCTCCCCCCTAACGCGTGTCGTTTGGCCGGTCGCCGTAACTACTCGTCGGCCATCCGACTTTCGAAACTTTAATTTCAATTTGTCCACCAATTCGACAACGCTAGAACCTAAGAAAGTTCGAGTAGACCCACAATCCACTAGAGCGCTAATCTCGTTTCCTAATAATTTAACACGAATAAATAACATCGACGAGATGTCACGACAACCAAAAGCACTGAACGAAAATTCACGAGAACAATTAACGACACGAAAAGGGGGTTGGGTTTGAATAGGAGTCGGGTCCCCCCTATTATTCGACTCCTTTATTCTTTTCCCGAACAGTCGGGACACGTTCGTAACGTTACTTCCGCTCGACCGCAACGATAGCAATGTAGTCGCGGAGCGGCTGAACAATTTCTCGAAATATGACCTACACCCTCACAATTCCAACATTTTAATGCGGAATTTCGCGAAGCATTTGATTCTGCGGCCGTTGCCCCTGAAGACGACAAACTTGTCTGAGCGGCCTCCGTTCCGGTCGCGGCTCAAGTTGCGCGATTTTTGTTTTTCCTCTCCCTGCGAGAGGCGGATCTCGTTTCTGATTCCGCATTAGGCGTACTCAACGCAGCAAGAGTTTCCCGGCCTCGTGTAGACTGTTTCGTATTGCGCGGTGCGTGGTACGCGAGATCCGGAAACAGAGATTTCTCCGGAGTCGGGGGAGCCCGATAGCGTTGCGACAGCTGATAACTAGCCTCCACGCGAGTCGCCAAATCCTCTAAAGCGTCTAAATCTTCTACCTCATTTCGACGGATGGACTGTTGTATGCGCGGCAATAAATTTCGAAACGCGCTGCTTACTTGCTCTGATTCAGTCCACGGTGGCGACAACCGATCGAATATGGCTCGAAGACACGTCAAAAAATCAGCGACAGACTCATGTTCCCCTTGAGTCCTTCTCATTATTTCTTCGCGAAGAGCAAATTGAAAATCCGGGTCCCCGAACCGCGTTCTCCACGCATTTTTAAAAACGGTCCAATTCGACAGCCGATCGCGTTTACTACGGAACCAATGAAGTGCTATGCCCGTTAGGAAGAATGGCAAGCAACGCAAAATGTCTTCGTCGGGTACGGGAATTAACTCGCGACCTTCCTCAATCCTAAGTAAAAATGTTTCCGCGTCTTCCCCTCTCGCACCCGAGAATTTCAAATTCCATTTCCGCATGACGTTGTACGCCGTCATCGCGGAATTTCCCGCGTTTTCGCGCGAGAAATCTCGCCCCATCGAGCGCGGAGTATCGCGGGAGCCGGAAGGCGCGCGAGATCTCGCCTGATCCATCGGGCTATCAGGTCGAGCCATCGCATCCGTAGGGACTTCTAAAAGCTCCTCGTCCGACATCTTGCCCGTATTAAATTTTCGATCTTTGCGCACGCGACGCAGCAAACGCGCGGTCTGAATCGAATAACTTCCTTCCGTTGAAAGTTTACGCCGCTGTAATTCCTCAAGCAATTGTTCGCGATTTAACACGAAAATCCAGTCGTCCTCTGGATCGACCTGACTCATGCGATCAAGAAAGAAAAACTCGAAACAAAATAAATAAGCTCGAACTCAACAAGACGTGGCAAGATCACCGCGATCGTAAACGTCGACAGCTCAATAACACAAGACAAAGCCGTTATTGTCCAAACGATCGAAGGTCGACAACACACACGTAAAGGTCGGCGAAAGAAAAGAATTTCAAACGAGAGCGTTAACGACAAACGAAACGAATATACGACAAAAGCAATCACTCGACCAAATAATTTAATTCGTATTAACTCCCCGAAACTTTTCCTTCTCAACGCGTGGCCCCACGTTGGGCGCCAAATTTTTGCGACGTCTTTTTATTTTTAATTTTTCGATCCTCCTCGGGTGTTGGAGAGGAGGATGTTAATGGGGAGCGAAAACGCCGTCAAAAAAAAGACACAAGGTGGATAGAGATACTCGCGCTCGGAGGAACTCAGATGGAGGGTGTTCTCGCGCGAGCCGCGGCGAAGCGAAGGCCGTCTCGAGATCTCGAAGTTGCGCGCCAGATACGGTCTTCCACGTATCAATTCGCAAAATCGTCAGAATAACGCGAAGAACGTTAGCCTGTTTCGCCACGGGCCGACTAGCTCACCTAACGGTAGAGGGGCAGGGTCCGTTGAAAAGGATCCAGAATTATTTTATGCGAGGCGGTCGGTGATTACGAAAATTGACGAACACAACGGGATTTAACGCTCACGACAAACGAACACTCAAATAAGTTACGCGAATTTAATAGAAAAGAGAATGTAACAAATTTATTTAAATAAAAGAGATATAATAGAAAAGAATATAAAGGGAAAGAAATAACAAGTTCTAGAAAGAAATAGTAATAATGACATAAATTAGCGAGACTGAATTAACGAAATATAACTGAGTTTAAAATAAATGCGAAAATTTGAAATAACGTACAACAGATCGACAGCGGTGATAACAATAGCAATACGAAATCGAGATCATAAGACAGCGGAGATATTTATCGTCCTTCAGGCCCGTTTTTATGGCCGGACTTTGCGAAACCGAACGGCGTTTCGAGAGCGTAACGGAAATTTCGACAATCTCCTCGAGGACGCATTTAACAGATCTATTCCCTTTGTTACTCGCTCTTTTAATCGACAGCACTATGTTTGAAATGAGGCTTAATAATTGAACGATAGTAATCAAGCGATTTGCGAAGACGAAAAATCTCGCTTGCTACGAGCAAGATCGATTCGCTCGGAATTCGATAGCCGTCGGACGCCGCTTCGCCTCTTTTCGGCGTACCGCTTTCTATCTATGCGAAACCCTCGAATTTCGACACTTTCTTAATCTATTATGCACCGCGACACACTCCAACGTACGACAAATACCGCGCAATAAACGCAATTCGTACAAGTATCAAGAGCGACAAGGACAGCACGACATTTGCCACGTCGTCACACGCACACGGTCACACGCTCACATACACGCTAATTACAGACGAAAATTGCCCGGAGATCGATTGCGGGGATGTCTTACGCGGTTTCGACAACTCTTTTCGACAGCACGGATAGCGGACGCATTCCCCGCAATTTACCGCGCACGTGGTCGATATACGAGAGCCTAACCACTACGCGTTTTACGACACCCCGAATCCCGGAGAGAGACGAATGGTTCCTTATCAGCTACGGCCTACGTTACGATCGTCCTTGATGCCTCGGTCGCTTGTCTCCGGTCGCCCGAAATACACGAAAATCGCGAGCTCGGTACAATGCCCGAGCGACAACGAGACACGAAAATGGCGACGGCGACAGAACGGCCGGTCCGCGGACGGAATTGCGTACGTGGCGTACAAGATAGCGATGGGCAACCTCACCGATACTCGCTCCCGTTGACAGGGGATGATCCTCGGTCTCGTCCTCTCGACAACCTCGGCTACGACACACACAAAACGACAACGACCCAATACGTTTCGCAGCACGACTACAAGCTGAGAGCGCCCGCACCAGAGAGAATCCCTGGATCTCGCGATCCAGGGTCGATAGCGGCGTCAATTCTGCGCGCAGGGGTGCGCGGATTAGCGGCCAATAGCGCCGCGACACGCGAGGTATTACTGCGCCCCGCGACAACGCCGTATCGGGGGCCGTAACGGCCCCGATAATTTAAAATTCCGAATCTCGGTGACCCTGTTATCAGCGGTCTTCCGGATGCTGGTCCTTCGTCCTCCGTCCTTGGAGGGTGGCGCCGATCCGGTCCGGTTACTCCGGCTCAAGACAGCTGTTTCTTGGCTGTTTTCCCTCCGTTATTTGAAGGGGGCGAAATCCACCCGCGACTCTGTTCCTCCGGCGTTGTCGTATCGGCTGTCGTAATGATTCCTCTTGGGCCTCTTCTGGTTTCCCTCCGGCGGGTTGCCCGACGTACAAAAATGATACAAAAAAAATAATTAATACTAGCGCGAAAAAGGATAATGGCTCGTCTCTCCGGAGATTTCGCTACGGCTCTCGCAATCTTTTTCTGGAGCGGCCGCTCGGCTCGCGCCCCGTGAAGATTTCCGGAGCGGATGGACGCGCCTCGGGATGGCAACGTCACAATACATACACACAGAATACCAAAATTTAATTTACAAGTAAGATTGATTTTTATCACTCGCAATAATAGACGTCCATAAATATAAGTCGAACATAAATATAATAATAAAAATAAATATAATAATAAAAAGAACGTCACAGAAACATACTGATACTTTCAGTTTAAGGAAACTACATCATGTAGATTTCCTCGTGATAAGACCTGTTAGTCGAAGATTTATGCAATTGTTTCAACTGTGATTGCGATCTTTACGTCATGCTCAATAATGACAATACAAATAGAAATACAACTTTTTTAAAAATTCATTTTTATTTTGCATTCTTTATAAAATGTTTTCTGAAAATGCGTTCTACGTTCAAAATTATAGTTCTGCTAATTATAAATATAATAAAGTTTCTAGCAATAGATTTTCACTTCAAAAAAATTAATTTTTATATCACTTTCGTATAATATAAATAAAGTTCTAAAATTTGTAAAGATAAAAAAAATATTGAATAAAGTTCTTTTCAGCAAATTTGAAATGAGACTAATACCTGGCTTCGCAAATAAAACAAGTTATTTTTCAATGTTGTTATTATATTTGGCAGAATCATTAAGTCATTATTTGCCAGGCTAAGTATTTGTATTATTATTCCAGAACCTGACCTATATCCAATTTATATCCTTCTATATCCAATCTATTTCTCTTTTTGATTATTGTAATACTTTGTTTATTGTGATATTAAGATAATTTGTATATACTTGTATAATTTGTATATACTTATGTATATGCAGTGAAACAAATTATTATTATCGTTATTATAGATATTTCAATAAAAAATTAAAGGCGACATTTTGTTGCACGGGTATATACATATAATTCTAATATACATGTATATATATATATGTCTGTGTGTGTGTGTGTATTCATAACATTATTATGCCGGAGGAGTTTTTAGTGGGTATTCCGAGACTCATATATATATAAAACATAAAATATGAAAAAAACATAAAATATAAAAATATAAAATTTATATTATGCATCCAAAATATATATATATTTTTTTACATATATATGTATACAGAAAAAAGAGTAAGAGAGAGACCATAAAATTTATTTATAATAGAAATATATTTAATACATATAAACATCTTGCTTTAAAAATTTCGTCACATTCGTGTTATGGATATTTCGTGCACATAGCACGGAACATAACGAAACTTGTGTACATTTTTTTTTTTTTACATCGAGAGGGAGGAGAAAATGCGTTTACGCATTCCCTCTAGTCCGGTCTAGAGGGGTATGTGGGATTCCCGGGATGATATATATATATATATATATATATATATATATATACAGGGTGACCCATTGTAACTTAGGCAGCCAAATAACTCGAAAAATAAGCAAGATAGAGAAAAATGTTTTAGACAAAAGTTGTATGGTTTCGAGGGGGCCATAAGATGGTATCATTGGTTTGACCTTGAAGAGTCATTTGAAGGTCACGTGAAGGTCACTTCAATTTTTTTAAATGGAACATCCTATATATTTTTGTACATTCTTGTAGCTCATCTCGAGAGCTTTCCAAAACACTATAATTAAGTACATTTTCGTTAAGTACTTTTTGAGTTATGAGGCTTGAAATAATTTCTTAATTTTACATAAACCGTAAAATATCTTGTAAAATATTCATTTTTCGATTACCTTACCTTAATAGTTTTATGTACAAAATAATGAGAGGAATCAATTGGTGTAAAGAAAACACATAGTTGTTTCGAAGAAAAAATATGTAATTTGCAATTAACAATTCCATATTTTTTCTTAAAAACAACTATGTGTTTTCTTTACACCAATTGATTCCTCTCATTATTTTGTACATAAAAGTATTAAGGTAAGATAATCGAAAAATGAATATTTTACAAGATATTTTACGGTTTATGTAAAATTAAGAAATTATTTCAAGCATCATAACTCAAAAAGTACTTAACGGAAAGGTACTTAATTATAGTGTTTTGGAAAGCTCTCGAAATAAGCTACAAGAATGTACAAAAATATATAGGGTATTCCATTTAAAAAAATTGAAGTGACCTTCACGTGACCTTCAAATGACTCTTCAAGGTCAAACCAATGATACCATCTTATGGCCCCCTCGAAACCATACAACTTTTGTCTAAAACATTTTTCTCTATCTTGCTTATTTTTCGAGTTATTTGGCTGCCTAAGTTAAAATGGGTCACCCTGTATATATATATATATATATGAAATACAGGGTGTCCTAGACCACCCGTACACCCATTTTCTCTCAAAAACTAAGCATTTTAGAGAACAATGTTTCAGACAATAGTTGTTTGGTTTCGAGGGGGCCATAAGATGGTACCATTGGTTTGATTTGAAGGTCACGTGAAGGTCACCTCCAACTTTTTAAATGGGACACCCTATATGCTTTTGCATATTCTTGTAGCTTATCTCGAGAGCTTTCCAAAACACTATAATTAAGTTAGTTTTCATTAAGTACTTTCCGAGTTATGAGGCTTCAAATCATTTCTTAATTTTACATAAACCATAAAATATCTTGTAAAATATTCATTTTTCGATTATCTTACCTTAATACTTTTATGTACAAAATAATGAGAGGAATCAATTAGTGTAAAGAAAACACACAGTTGTTTTTAAGAAAAAATATGTAATTGTTAATTGCAAATTACATATTTTTTCTTAAAAATAACTGTGTTTCTTTTACACCAATGCTTGTCGTCGGTCATCGCGTCGCGTGCTTTGCATCGAGTATCGCGTTCTGTTAACGCGTTTCTTTAATCGAGTGTGTAATTAATAATTAAATGCGTTAACCGTTTATTAAATTCGTATCGTAACCGTTGGTAAATTCCTCCTTTTATCAATCGTGAGTGATTAAGTGCGCGAGTAAATTTGTAAAAGTGTCGAAAGTGATGAAAGAAAAAACTTCGCTTATTTGACGATGTCAGACTGCGTGTTGAAGAAACGTCTCGTCGACGACGATTATTATCGTGCAACACACTGGGCACTGCTATTTATCAGCAGTATGAAGAATCTCATTATTAAGGTAAGAATAAGTGAGTGAGTGAGTGAGTGAGAGAGAAAGAGGGAGAGAGAGAGAGAGAGAAAGAAAGAGAGTACGGTGCATGTGTGGATACGCGTGCATAAATACACCACACACACACACACACTGATTGTTACACTCATCGTGTGCAGCAATCAGCTGATCGCGTCGAGCGCCCCACATGATCGCCTGTATCGGACGGTGAGTTGCGCCGTCCCTGTCTACCTCTTGTACTCGTTCCGTAATTCGCAAACTATTTTATTTAATAATTTAAAAACTAAGCCTCGTAGACAATTTTGGTAAAGGGAAAATCGTCTTAGAATAGACTCGACAATTTATTTTTTTAAAGACAAACGTTTGTTCTGGATCACCCTGTATATATGTCATCCCGGGAGTCCCACATACCCCTATAGACAGGACTAGAGGGAGGAGGGAATGCGTAAACGCATTTTCTCCTCCCTCTCGATGTAAAAAAAAAAATGTACCCAAGTTTCGTTATGTTCCGTGCTATGTGCACGAAATATCCATAACACGAATGTGACGAAATTTTTAAAGCAAGATGTTTATATGTATTAAATATATTTCTATTATAAATAAATTTTATGGTCTCTCTCTTACTCTTCTTTCTGTATATATATATGTAAAAAAATATATATATATATTTTGGATGCATAGTATAAATTTTATATTTTTATATTTAATGTTTTTTTCATAAATCACATATATGTTTCTCATATAGTAAATTACGTAATATAGACTATTTGATATTTATTATATTGACTATATTTAGACCAACCAGAAATGCCATGCAAGATCAATTTATACGCAACATATATAATAGATAAGAAATATATTGAATATATTAGCAACTGAAATTTTTTTTTTCAATTTATCTTATTGAACGTAATTTAGAATAATTTAGAACGTATTTTAGAATGTGTTTTTTGAAACTAAATCATATTAAACCCGACATTTTATTCGAATAATTTACAATTAGATTTATGTAACAATAAATAAAAATTATCTGAATTATAGTGTCATTTTAAAAGAAAAAATTTCATTAATCTATTTTAATTATTTCCAAAGAGATGAAATATAAAATTTTAAGAATTATAAAATTTTGAATAAAATTTTAATTTTAATATAAAAATTTTAGTTTTTAGATATTTAAAGTAAATTATTATAAATAAAATATTATAAATATTATAAATGAAGTTTCGTATAAAAGACTTCGGAATCTTCAACATCGGAAACTTTTTCGTTATTTATAATAATTTTAAAATTAATATGATTTTTTATGTATGTATGTACGTATGTACGTATGTATTGTGACCGTTAATTTATTAAGGGCTAATGACATTAAATGACCGGTGATAATGGCCCACGGCACACCTTCGGCGCGATCTCCTAATATAAAAGAAAAGTGTTTCTTCTCCAAAGTAAAATATATGGGCGCCAGGTGCGGGAATCCGCACCACTCTAATAAAATTTAACGTATCGGCAGTACACACGAAAAAAAAATGCAAAGCTCTCAGAAAAACCGCGACGGACGCTCGGCTAGCCCCGTCTCGAAATTGGTAGAGGGGCGGTCCGTTTTAATAATTCACAAGGAAGGATCGAGAATACAAGGTGGCTGCAAATAAAACATAATATTATAATAATCAGAATTAATATATTTAACATATGAATAAATTTTAATGACAGACAGATTCGTGTAGATGCAAAGCGGTTTTATAATATTGATTATCCGATTATTAGCCGGCAGCGACGGGCCGGCATTCGAGCGCGATCACCGCGGGATCACGTGTCACGCGGCAAGAAGAAAGCGTAAGAGAAAAGTCCCGGAATTCCGCGCTAAACGAGACTTGTTAGAGTCTCGGCAGCTACGAATCCCCAAATAACTTTTAATAATGAGCACCGCGGTATCGACTCCTTTAATGACATCCGTCTTTCGTAAATAGAAATAATTAATTATAATAATGGATCTACTCGCCGCCCACACAGTTAACAGAATCGATTATAGATGCGAGTCGATTATACAGATCTGCTGCTTTAACGAAAGAATTGAGCGACTACTAACGTATCTAACATGGACGGTTGAATCTAAACATGAAAAATTATAAATAACAATAAAGTATCAAACGATTTGGGCCTCGGAAATATGCGAGCCGACGCCGCGACGTAGTTGCCGGTTATCGAATATCGCAATCGCCTTTGTGCGTGAGCTCGTCGTATCGAAAGTTTAACAGGCAAAGATTTTCACAAAATCACAATAAACGCAACAAGAAAGACAATTAATTTGACTGTCGGCGCATACTCGGGAGAGAGGGCACTTAATTTTACTTGAGCTCGAACAAGACATGTCGGCCGGCCGCCATACGTTAATGCGCAATTACCGAAAGCATGAATTCGTCTCACGAAAAGAATTTTTAACGGCAGCAATTCGGCAGCGATCCTGTTCGAGCTACTTCTACCTGATAATCTAAACGATAAACGGCCTGATGGGGTCGACGCTCGTCTCACCGATGACTCCGTGAGGTTCTCGGCGCTCTCGGCATCAGCGTGAGAAATCGATGGATTTGGGCCGTCGTACTCCTCGCCGGTCCGCCGAACAGTGACGAGCGGAAGGCCCGTCGGATTCATGCCGGCAAGTTAATGTATAATTAGGCCACTTGTGGCGCTTCCGCTATCCTCAGGATCGTCACGCGTCTCAATTAATCCTGCGGCCTTCAGGGCCGTATTCGCGCCTGTCGCACCCTGTCTCTTCTCTGATTATTTTTCTTGGCCCTCCTGTTGAAGCCCGGTGTGAGGGGTTTTTACGGTAGCCGCTCGCCGTGACTGTTATGGTTCTTCGGTAGCGCTGAATTCGGTCGAAGTGTCTCCGTTTCGGGGTTCCGGAGTTCGATCTTATTTACTGGTCGACCTTCCCCGCAATTGTTCCTCGTACCTGCTGAGTATATGGAGGTTTACAGGGGCGGCAGCGAAGTCTTAAATTGACGTTACATTTATGAAAGTAGAAAGAGAGGTACTTAGCTCGGCGTTCTCCTTCCAGTCGGCGCCTCCGCTCGTCCCGTATCTCTTGGCCTGTTCTTCCGCGCCGGGTCGAGTCACCGGGTGAGACCCCGCTAGCGTCCCCCATCACAGTAGCGCCTAATCTTAATATTATTACCGCAAAAAAAATATAATGAATCTCTACGCACGGGAGGCGAGGCTACCCCCGCCTCCAACATCCGCTCTCTCTCCCTAAATCAAGGGAGAACGAGGGCCCAAAAATTCCTCCCGGTCGGATCTCGCGATCCTTGTGATGGGCCGCCAGGCGTCACGTCACAGTATGTATGTATAAAAGTTATGCGAGAGTATGTGAGGAAGCGAGAAGGTAATAAGAGCGAGTGAAATAATAATAAGAGCGAGCGAAATAACAATAAGAGCGAACGAGATAGAAATAGCATGAGCAACGAGGACTCGAGCTCGAGAATCGGATTTTTCTTGCGCGCTATTATTTCCCTCTCACTCGCTCCTATTACTGTCTCGCTCGCTCCTATTATTGTCTCGCTCGTTCTTGTTGCTGTTTCGCTCGCTCTCGATTCTTGGATCCGCTTATCATTCCGGGCTATCTATCACGACTGCCAAGTGTGACAAAGAAAGCAAGACCATGAGTAGAGAGCGAGCGAGATGATCTATCGTCAAAGAGTTCCGAAGTCTCTTACAATCGGTTTCTTTACTTCCTCTATCCATTCGCAATTCACGAAAATGTAAACATCTTATAAAATAAAAATTGAAACTTTTATTTTTAATTTCATCGATTTGAAAGTAATTTTAATGAATTAAAGAGATTTTTGCGATTAAAATGATATCAAACACGACGTAAATCGGGTAATTTTTAATTAGTCTGATAATAAAAATTTTATAATTATATTTAACTACATTTATGCGATTTATATCGTGTTTGATATTATTTTAATCTCAAAATTCTCATTATTCTATTAAAATTACTTTCAAATGAATAAAAAATGCATTTTACTTTTTGACATATATTCGTGAATATTATAAATGAAGTCTCATGTAAGAAACTTCGGAATCTGCGACATCGGGAATTTTTTCATTATTTATAATAATATACGACTTTAAATTGCCATAAAATAAAAACTAAAACTTTGATATTTTATTTGATCTTTTGGATTAAAAGGGATTAATGAAATTTTTGGAATTGAAAATTATTCTAATAAAATATTGGGTTTAATGTGATTTCGTCATACGTCGAGTTGAATCGCTTTCTCATGTCTCGAATCCGCGCCTTAGAAGAATGCGTCTCCCAGTCGTCAGCGAAAGTAGCAAAATCGTCGACATCTCGCGTGCATGTTGCAACTACGTCGACAAAGAATTCGCCGGCGTGTCCGTTATGTCAGGCTCGTCATTATATGAGCTCGTGCTCAAAATTCACGGATCAGAGTCCGATTCAACGCCGCGAACTCGTGAAAAAATTCAAGCGCTGTTTCAATTGTCTGAGCTCGTCGCACTCCGCCTCGCAATGCGCGAGTAAATACTCATGTCGTCTATGCAGCAAACGACATCATACAACTCTTCATCTCGACTCGGACTCTGACTTCAATGCGACAAAATCTACTCATACTACGTCGGTCTCTGACCCTCCGTCCGAGGAGATAGAGGTTACATCTCTGTTCGCGTCCGCTACTCTGCGTCCGCGTTCTCAGAACCTCCTCGCGACCGCGCAAGTACGAATCGAATCTACCTCCGGTCGTTCGGTCGTAGTCCGAGCTCTCTTGGACCAGAGATCGGAAGCCACATTCATATCCGAATCCTTGGCTCAAACGCTGCGTTCCAAGCGAGTCCGGATGCCGGTCTCGATTTCCGCCGTCGGAGGAGCTCAAGTCGGAACAGTTCGACAAGCTCTGCACATTAACATTGCGCCGGTCGATTCTGAGACTCCCACGTTGACTACGACCGCTCTCATACTGCCGTCGTTGACGTCGTACGCTCCGAGACGAGTATTCGATCTTTCCGCATTCGCTCACCTGTCAAATTTGACTCTTGCTGACTCGAATCCAATGAGCTCCTCGCCCATTCAAATCCTAATCGGCGCGGATCTGTATAGCGCAATCATTCGAGAGGGAATAAAAAAGGGTTTCAACGATCAACCAATAGCGCAAAATTCCATTTTTGGTTGGATTCTTTCAGGCCCTCTCCCCGTTAGGCAAGCAGAAACTTCTGCTCATAATCTCACGCTGCATCACTGCACCTCGCTCCAGACATTAAGCGACGATATCGCACGCTTCTGGGAATGCGAGGAAATTCCATTCGCGTCCACGCTTACGCCGTCGGAGGAGCAGTGCGAGGCTCATTTTTGTCAAACTCATACTAGAGATTCCACCGGACGATACGTCATAAGACTACCCTTTAAAACGGATCCACCAATCGACATCGGGCACTCTAGAAATCGGGCTGAACGCTCGCTGCAATCGATCTCGCGTCGCCTCAATTCTCAGCCCGAACTTCGCACTGAATATCAGAATTTCATGAAAAAATACGAGGAACTCGGTCACATGCATCGCGTATCTAAATCATCTTCTCCGTCGCAACAGCGCGTTTATATTCCTCATCACCCTGTTTTTCGGGCCGATAGTTCAACTACGCGCGTACGCGTCGTCTTCAACGCATCGAGTACCACATCTAACGGCAAGTCATTAAACGACCATCTGCTCGCCGGTCCGAAATTGCAAACAGAATTACCTTCTGTAATTCTGCGCTGGCGTCAATTCCGATTTGTCTACATGGCGGACATTGCAAAAATGTATCGACAGATTCGAGTTGATCCGCGGGATCTTGATTATCAGCGCATTTTACGGTACTCAAACGATCCGACGCAAGTCTCGGAATATCAACTTCTCACGGTCACCTATGGGATGACCTGCGCGCCTTATTTTGCCTTGCGCGTTCTTCGCCGTCTTGCTGAAAACGAAGGGCATCATTTTCCGCTCGCAATTCCGATTCTGAATCATCACATTTACGTCGATGACGTTCTCTTCGGGGCTCACGACATTCCGGATCTCTTAAATCTGCGCGATCAATTGATCTCACTCTTACGCTGCGGACATTTCGAGCTACGCAAGTGGGCGAGTAATTCCACCAGTTTGCTCGCCGATATTGAACCGTCGAATCACGGATTGGCATGTAGCAAATCCATCGCGATCGACGATCATGTCAAAGTTCTCGGCGTCTCTTGGAACCCCTCGCGAGACGTTTTTCAATTCAAGGTCACGCTTCAGGATCCGATGCCGTCCAGCAAGCGTGAGATTCTTTCAACTATCGCTCGGCTCTACGATCCGCTCGGCTGGGTTACTCCTGTCACGATTGCTGCTAAGATCTTCATGCAGCATTTATGGAGGGAGAAGGTTGATTGGAATAGTCAACTTCCTGATCAATTGTTATCGCGTTGGCGACGAATTTACACGCAACTCGAGTCCCTCAACCGAGTAACAATTGATCGCTGGATGCGAATGCAACCTGATTGCATTTTCGTGCTGCACGGCTTTGCGGATGCGTCAACCGTGGCCTACGCGGCTGTCGTATATCTAAAAATCATCACGCCGTCTCGCGAAATTCACGTGTCGCTTCTGACGAGCAAGTCAAAGGTCGCACCCATCACTCCGCTCACAGTGCCTCGATTAGAGAGAGAGCTTTCCGCCGCATTATTGCTCACCCGGCTCATCAACTTTGTTAAAATTACACTCGGTTTCGCCGCCGTTCCTTGCACATGCTGGACGGATTCTACCATCGTACATGGATTCGCTCGCATCCTTCGCGGTGGAAGACATTTGTTGCGAATCGCGTAACTAAAATTCAATCAGATTTGCCGGACGCAATTTGGCGTCACGTACCCACGACGAGCAATCCAGCGGATTGTTCTTCCCGCGGATTATCTGGCGACGAACTCGCCGCTCACCCTCTTTGGTGGCACGGCCCATCATAGCTAAAGGCTCCATCAGCAGACTGACCTGAAGATCCAATCTCGCTTGATGTGCCTCCTGTTGAAGAAAAGGTCTCCATTCAACTCACCATCCCTTCGGACGACACATGGAATCTCGCCACTCGATACTCGTCCTGGCCGAAACTGATTCGTGTGACCGCTTATTTATTCAAATTCGTTCATGCATGTCGATCTCATAAACCAAAATCAGCCTCTTCTAGTCCAGTCAATGCTACTCTTTCCGCCGACGAATGTTCTACGGCGAAGATCTTTTGGATCAAACACGCTCAGACAGAATTATTTGCCACCGAAAAGCAGGCTCTTCATGCCGGAAAATCGATTGCATCTAGGAGTTCGATTGCATCTCTCAATCCATTTTTCAATAGCGACGGCGTGATTCGCGTCGGGGGTCGACTCCGAAATGCACCCATGGCCTTTCTTAGTCGCCACCCCATAATCCTTGCTCCGCATCCGCTATCTCGCCTTATCGTGGCTCATATGCATTTACGCGCTATGCATGGCGGCCTGCAGTTGACTATGCGGACTCTTCGCCAAGAGTACTGGGTCCTTCGGGCTCGAAACTTAATCAAGACTCACATCCATCGTTGTATCGTATGCGTTCGCGAACGAGCGGTCATTCCCACACAACTCATGGGGGATCTTCCCGCAGTGAGAGTCTCAAAAACCTCCCGGAGTTTTCCTCATTGTGGCATCGACTACGCCGGGCCGATTAAAATCCGCGCGTCATCTGGACGAGGTATTTCGTCACGCAAAGCCTACATCGCTCTTTTCATTTGTTTGTCAACACGCGCTATTCACTTGGAGCTCGTTGGAGATTACTCCACCTCCGCCTTTCTGAACGTTTTCACTCGGTTTTGTTCTCGCCGAGGCTTACCTCAGTCCATGTACTCCGACAATGGAACAACTTTTGTCGGAGCTGATAAAGAATTGAGCCGTGCGTATCGATCAGCGCTTCGAGATCCAAATTTCTTAAATAAGACCGCGACCGATAAGATCTCCTGGCATTTTCTACCGCCGTCCGCCCCGCATTTCGGGGGAATTTGGGAGGCCGGTGTACGTAGCGTTAAGCATCATCTACGCCGCGTTTTAGGTGATAAAACGTTGACGTTCGAAGAGTATAGCACGGTTCTCTGTCAGGTCGAGGCGTGCCTAAATTCTCGCCCTCTTGCCCCTCTATCTGATTATCTGGATGATTACCAATTCCTCACTCCAGGGCATTTTCTAATCGGCGCAACCATTACGGCTCCCCCCGAGCCTTCCATTCTTAATCTCACTGAAGATCGCCTTTCGCGATGGCAACTCGTGCGGCATATAACGGAACGCTTTTGGTCCCTATGGTCCACCGATTACATCAACACGCTGCAACAACGCAACAAATGGCGCAAGGTTGAGCCGTCGATTGGCGTGGGTCGTCTCGTTCTATTACGGAATCCTCACTTACCCCCTTGCAAGTGGGAGCTCGGCAAAGCTGCCAGATTTCCGCCGCAAGCAACATGCAACACGGCGTGGAGGGGGTAATGAGGATGTGAGCGTAAGCGTACGTGTGAGCTCGGCGCTTTGGCTAGCTTCGGATAGTAGAAAAGGACAGAATACAGTCTTCTATCTTCTTCCTACCAACGAAAGCGACGGCCGACGCGCGACGCTACACGCTGCTCGCTCCTCGATATCTCGATATCGCTCGATAGCGCTCAATGTTTCTCTTACAGCTTTTTTTATGGTATAATATGTTTATAATATGTATGTGTATATATATTGTGACGTGACGCCTGGCGGCCCGTCACAAGGATCGCGAGATCCGACCGGGAGGAATTTTTGGGCCCTCGTTCTCCCCTGATTTAGGGAGAGAGAGCGGATGCGGGGGGCGGGGGTAGCCTTGCCTCCCGTGCGTAGAGATTCATTATATTTTTTTGCGGTAATAATATTAAGATTAGGCGCTACTGTGATGGGGGACGCTAGCGGGGTCTCACCCGGTGACTCGACCCGGCGCGGAAGACCAGGCCAAGAGATACGGGACGAGCGGAGGCGCCGACTGGAAGGAGAACGCCGAGCTAAGTACCTCTCTTTCTACTTTCATAAATGTAACGTCAATTTAAGACTTCGCTGCCGCCCCTGTAAACCTCCATATACTCAGCAGGTACGAGGAACAATTGCGGGGAAGGTCGACCAGTAAATAAGATCGAACTCTGGAACCCCGAAACGGAGACACTTCGACCGAATTCAGCGCTACCGAAGAACCATAACAGTCACGGCGAGCGGCTACAGGAAAAACCCCTTACACCGGGCTTCAACTGGAGGACCAAAGAAAAATCTGAGAAGAGACAGGGTTGCGGCAGGCGCGAATACGGCCCTGAAGGCCGCAGGATTAATTGAGACGCGTGACGATCCTGAGGGTAGCGGAAGCGCCACAAGTGGCCTAATTATACATTAACTTGCCGGCATGAATCCGACGGGCCTTCCGCTCGTCACTGTTCGGCGGACCGGCGAGGAGTACGACGACCCAAATCCATCGATTTCTCACGCTGATGCCGAGAGCGCCGAGGACCTCACGGAGTCATCGGTGAGACGAGCGTCGACCCCATCAGGCCGTTTATCGTTTAGATTATCAGGTAGAAGTAGCTCGAACAGGATCGCTGCCGAATTGCTGCCGTTAAAAATTCTTTTCGTGAGACGAATTCATGCTTTCGGTAATTGCGCATTAACGTATGGCGGCCGGCCGACATATCTTGTTCGAGCTCAAGTAAAATTAAGTGCCCTCTCTCCCGAGTATGCGCCGACAGTCAAATTAATTGTCTTTCTTGTTGCGTTTATTGTGATTTTGTGAAAATCTTTGCCTGTTAAACTTTCGATACGACGAGCTCACGCACAAAGGCGATTGCGATATTCGATAACCGGCAACTACGTCGCGGCGTCGGCTCGCATATTTCCGAGGCTCAAATCGTTTGATACTTTATTGTTATTTATAATTTTTCATGTCTAGATTCAACCGTCCATGTTAGATACGTTAGTAGTCGCTCAATTCTTTCGTTAAAGCAGCAGATCTGTATAATCGACTCGCATCTATAATCGATTCTGTTAACTGTGTGGGCGGCGAGTAGATCCATTATTATAATTAATTATTTCTATTTACGAAAAACGGATGTCATTAAAGGAGTCGACACCGCGGTGCTCATTATTGAAAGTTATTTGGGGATTCGTAGCTGCCGAGACTCTAACAAGTCTCGTTTAGCGCGGAATTCCGGGACTTTTCTCTTACGCTTTCTTCTTGCCGCGTGACACGTGATCCCGCGGTGATCGCGCTCGAATGCCGGCCCGTCGCCGCCGGCTAATAATCCGATAATCAATTGTATAGATCCGTTCTACATTCACGCGAATTTGTGTGTCATTGAAATTTATTCATGTATTAAATATATCAATTCTTGTTATTATAATATTATGTTTTATTTGCAGCCACCTTATATTCTTGATTCTTCCTTGTGAATTATTAAAACGGACCGCCCCTCTACCAATTTCGAGACGGAGCTAGCCGAGCGTCCGTCGCGGTTTTTCTGAGAGCTTTGCATTTTTTTGTGTGTACTGCCGATACGTTCAATTTTATTAGAGTGGTGCGGATTCCCGCACCTGGCGCCCATATATTTTACTTTGGAGAAGAAACACTTTTCTTTTATATTAGGAGATCGCGCCGAAGGTGTGCCGTGGGCCATTATCACCGGTCATTTAATGTCATTAGCCCTTAATATATTAACGGTCACAAATTGGCGCCCAACGTGAGGCCCACTAAAGACAGGGCATCTCATGAATAAAAATTTTTCGCTAATGATTCGTTGACACAAGGAAGAAGGAACTCGAGAATAACAAGGTCAACTGTGATATATTGAATTTCGAATGTTGTGATATTTCTTTGTGTCTGATATATTTGAACATGTACTTCTCTTGTATTTGAGGGTCGCAAGCAAATAAGATTTTGAAAATAACTGCCGGTTGTGTCGAGAATTGAGAACGTGAGAGTAATTCGAGCTATTGTTTGTTCTTTTCGCTAGAGACTTCTAGAATATGATTAGATTGATTTAATAGATTTCTTTCGTTAACATAAAAATTTTTTTTTCTTGCTGCCTCATGACGAGGCGAGTATAGTAATTAATAGAAGAGAAAAAAGAAATTAACCAAATTGAAATCTTTAATTCTTTTTGAAATACTGTCGAACCTTTTAAAGATTTATTTCATGTAATTTAATAATTCTTTTTCTTTTCTCTTTTTTGGAGCTTTACCGAATTATCTTAATATTCGAATTGAAATCTTTTCTTTTATTGTTGCAATTAGGATCGACAGGAGATATTTACGAGTACCTTTACTTTTGAGAATTTTTTTTTTACTCTTAACATATGCTTGCGTACCCTCGTCACTCTTTTACATGTTGGCGCACTAGTTGCTGCCTGTTATTTTTTTTTTCTTCTTGCGATAAAAATTTCATTGAGGTGCTATTATTTTTTTTGTTTTGTGATGCCTTGAATATCGCTACTGTTTCTCTAAGATATATTTACGAATTAATCCTGCTTCTTTCAGGAGATACTGTGTTATTGTATTATTAAGCGCATTGCTATGGCAATTATATTTGGGGAAAACGTTTGTGGAATTTCGGTGTGATTTTGTAAGAGGAAATCATTTGGGAAAAATTATATTAGTAAGGATTGCTGCTCGGAGTTTACGGAACGCCAGAGTCGTTTGTCTTCGCGCGAGTGTTTATATTCTTTTTTTTTGTTACCGTTCGGAGTGATCGCCTATTATTTTCGGATTTAACGATTATCATTGTTAGCTTCTCTCAGGGATCTCTCGAATAAAGCTTTCGCAGCATATCATAAATATTTGCGTCCTCGGGGAACCACAGCCTTCGTCGATCGAAATACGTTATATTTTCGACTCGTGTAGTTGCCGGACAATTTTGAATTTTATTTCGAAGTCGAGTGGTCGCGATGAGCGTAGAAAATAGGAACGAAACGGAATGGGTTCACGCGCTGTCGGTGGACCAGCTTAGGGCGGAGTTGGAGCGGCGGGGTCAGAGTAGTGAGGGTACCGCCCCCGCGTTAAGGGCTCGATTAATCAAGCATGAGAACTGTACCCTACTGGGATGGGAGACGCCGCGGACACCCACCGGAGTCGATCTGGAAGCGTTCGAACAGCCGGAAGGGGCGCCCAGAAGGCCCAATGATAGAGACGAGCGGTCCGTAGCTGCCGAAGGGGCGACAGAAGGGGATCGCTCTCGGTTGCGTGTACGACCCCCGCGGATAGAGCTACCCCCGCAGTCCATGGATAACCGAGCCACTCCGAGATCGACGTCTTCCGCCATGGACGTTTATCATGTCATGTCGGTGGAACTTGCAATTTTCCGGCGCGAGAGGTAGCGACGCGGAGACGTTTCTAACACGTATCGAGGAGGGCCGCGCGTTGATAACGGTCAGCGACGAAGAAATTTTTAAAGACATTCCGTTCTTTTTATCGGACATCGCGCTGTATTGGTACCGTGGTGAACGTAATCGGTGGAGGACATGGCGAGATTTTGAGACTGCATGGCGTGAAAGATTCGGGAATCCTGACTTCCAATTCGCCTTACGAGACGAGATCATGCGGCGTACACAGGGCGAACACGAACTTATCGCGGATTATTTAACCTGTATTCGCGCTCTTTTTGATAGATTGAGTCCTCCGTGGAGTTTAGAGGAACAGTTAAATTACGCCCATCGTAATATGCTGCCGCGCTTACAGATCTCGGTTCACCGCTGTAATATTTATGATTTCGCCTCGCTAGAATATGCGGCTACGCGTGTTGAACGTAGCTACGACGCTTTAACGCAGTATCGCCCTCCGCCGACTCCGGATCAGTCTATTTTTCCTGATTTAGCGTATCGTCCTCCGCGAAAGACCGCGAAAGGCCCGACTGCCGTGGCTGCCGCCGGAATAGCTGACGTGCAGGCC
Source organism: Camponotus vicinus (assembly GCF_025532165.1). Lineage (NCBI taxonomy): Eukaryota > Metazoa > Arthropoda > Insecta > Hymenoptera > Formicidae > Camponotus > Camponotus vicinus. Next base: position 8,193,134 of record NW_028141949.1, read on the forward strand.
ACGAAGAAGAAAAAGAACGACAAGCGAGCCCAGAAAGGGGCGACCGAGACCCGAGCTGCATCGGCGACCGTTGCCGTTGTGCCTCCTGCTGCCGCGACCGCAGATACCTCCACCCCAACTCCTAGCACCTCAGTGTCGTCCAACCGAAAGGTGAAGTGCTGGAATTGTGAAAAGACCGGCCATATAGCGCGTGAATGCTCGGAATCACGTCGCCAATACTGCTACCGTTGCGGCAAGGCAAATGTCACCGTGAAAACTTGCCCTTCGTGCTCGGGAAACGAAGCCGAGAGTCGTTAGGGAGGGCCGCTGCGACTCTGAATAATGAAGGGGAGGCCCGCGTTGCGAACTCCACGCGCGAGATAGTCTTGTCTTCGAACATGGTCGATCCCACCGATTCTTTAGAGCTACCACCATTGCATTATCTTATAGTTGCCGTTAATAAAGAACCTTTAAGGGCGCTCGTCGATTCGGGATCGACTCGTACGATCCTTGGAGCTGAGGCCATTCAGATCGTTCGAAAATTAAATCTGCCTACTCGCCAACGAGTTACTCGGATTCGCACCGCGAACGGGCAGATAGCGAGAGCTCGCGAAGAGGTCGATCTATCGTTTCGACTAAGGGATCGGATTCGTACCATTTCGGCTTGTTTGCTGCCGGACTTGACCGTTTCGTGTTTGGTCGGCATGGATTTTTTGCGAAAATTTGGCGTGGTGGTTGATTATGAGCTATCGGAATGGAATTTTAGAGATAGTCCTGCCGTAAGATATCCGTTTGAGTTGCCGAACCAGGAAGCGCAAGTATGCTGTGGACTCCCCGAGTTGACGCCTTTGCAGAATGAACGTTTGGAGTCATTTTTGGAGAATAAGATACCGATAGTCGAAAACCCCGGTGTCACCTGTCTCACGGAACATAGTATTGACGTTGGTTCACAGAGGCCGATTAAACAACGGTGTTATTTAGTTTCGCCTAAAGTTCAGGAGGCTATTCGCGATGAAGTGGATAAGATGTTGGAGGCTGGGATTATTGAACCTTCCTTTAGTGAGTGGTCCAATCCGATAGTCATGGTTAAGAAACCTAATGGGAAATATAGATTTTGTTTAGATTTCCGGAAAGTTAATAGCGTGTCCAAGAAGGATGCATATCCGCTGCCGATCATGAACGGCATTCTAGATAAACTAAGATCGGCAAAGTACATCTCGATTCTTGACTTGAGTCAGGCGTTTTTTCAAATACCTCTGGCCAAGGAAAGCAGAGAGATTACCGCCTTTAGCGTACCCGGAAAAGGATTATACCACTTCACGCGAATGCCTTACGGACTGACAGGAGCGCCCGCGACATTCCAACGTTTACTAGACAAATTAATCGGGCCGGAAATGGAACCGCACGTGTTCGCGTACCTGGACGACATAGTAATCGTAACGCCCACTTTTGACGAACATTTGGAATGGTTGGAACGCGTATTAGACAAAATCTTCGCTGCCGGTCTCACGATAAATCCGGCGAAATGTGAGTTCTGTCGCTCACAGGTTCGCTATCTCGGGTTTATTGTACAGAGGGACGGGCTGACCGTGGATCCTGACAAAGTTCAACCCATTTTAGAATACCCGGCACCACGGAATGTTAAGCAGTTACGCCGGCTCCTAGGTATGTCATCCTGGTATCGGCGGTTTATCCCGCGATTCGCGACTCAGTGAACCGCTAACAAGATTACTGAAAAAGAACGTTGGGTGTGGGCGGAATATCAAGCCCGTGCTTTTGAACAGGTCCGTTCACACTTGATGGCCGCTCCAACCTTATCGTGTCCAGATTTTACTCTTCCATTCGTTTTGCAAACAGACGCGAGTTCTGTCGGGATCGGAGCAGTTTTGACACAAACGGCCGAGGGACAAGAAAATATTATAGCTTTCGCGAGTAGAGCATTGTCCGATCCGGAGAAGAAGTATTCCGTCACGGAACAGGAGTGCTTAGCTGTCGTATGGGCTATTAAGAAATTTCGACCATATCTAGAGGGTTATAAGTTTACGGTAATAACCGATCACAGTAGCTTGCGATGGTTGCATAATCTTAAGAATCCTACGGGTCGACTCGCGAGGTGGGCATTGGAGTTACTCGAATACGATTACGAGATAGTGCATAGAAAGGGCGCTTTACACCACGCCCCGGACGCTTTATCCCGGATGTATGAGAGCGAGGCCGAGGTCACAGCTGTAGCTGCCGTAGAGATAGATATACTCGAGGACACTGCGGATAAATGGTATCGCAAACGTTTCACGGAACTGGCCGACGCAACTAAGAGATATACGGACTGGAAAGTTGTAGACGGTCAGATGTATTATTGTCGGCCAAGGGCGATCGTATCGGACATTGTCGAGGATTTAGATCGGTGGAAATTGGTAATACCTCAAGAACGACGAGAGGAAGCTTTGAGGGAGGCTCACGACGAATCGCAATCCGGACATTTAGGGGTGGAGAAGACCTTTCAGAGACTCGCGGTCGCGTACTTTTGGCCGAACATGTTTCGGGATGTCGCGAAATACGTTAGACGGTGCGACATGTGTCAACGTACTAAAGTGGAACAGGCTCCCCCTACAGGACTCATGGGCCGCCGCGTTGTAGAGGGCCCATGGACTGTCATTGCTGCCGATATAATGGGATCGTTTCCCAAGAGTAAGTCCGGATTCACATACATCCTGGTCGTGCAGGACTTATTTACAAAGTGGGTGGAGTGTTTTCCGCTACGCGCAGCTAACGGGAAAAAGATCTGTGAGGCCTTAGAGGAAGTAGTCTCGCGGTGGGGCACGCCAAAATTTCTGCTTACCGATAACGGTATGGAGTTCGCGAACCGAACCCTGCAATCGTTCGCCGAAGAGCATGGGATCAGGCTCACTACTATTCCGCCATATCACCCGCAAGCGAATCCCGTGGAGCGAGTGAACCGGGTCTTAAAAACGATGATTGTTGCGTTTCTGGACCGCGACCACCGGGAGTGGGATGAGCACTTGAGAGACTTTCGCTTCGCCTATAATACGGCTCATCATTCCTCGATCGGAACATCACCCGCGTTCTTAAACTTAGGACGAGAGTTAGATCCCTCTAATAGTTTACGCGATCGTTGCCGAGGGACAGCCGAAATCGAACCGCGGAACCCCGCTGATTGGTCTGAGCGAATGAAAAAATTACGTACTCTATACGACTGGGTAGACGAAAATTTGGAGCAAGCCTATCGCAAACAAGCCACTTATTACGATGTGAAACGACGCAACGTTGCTTTTCAGATCGGCGATCTGGTACTAAAACGCCATCATGTTTTGTCGTCGGCGGCACAGAATATCGCCGCCAAGTTGTCACCGAAATTCCACGGACCTTTTCGCATTAACCGCATGCTTTCGCCTGTCGTGTGTGAGATCGTTAGTATGAATGGTGATTTTGCGAGTAAGGTGCACGTGCAGGATCTCAAACCCTATCATATTCCGCTTCCCTAGATAGCTGCCGACGTATAAGAATTTCGAGAAGAAGCCAAGCTAAAAATGGGAGAGTGGCGAAATTTCAGACTCCGGTACCGGGATGCCATCGAGGAGATGCACGAACGGTACCCGGGGTTCTGGATAGAGCTCCTCTTCGCTTCAGCTGTACCTTGCTTTTGGTTTGTGGTTGCATGATCTTTGTGGTGTTGCATGTTCGTGACCTGGATGGAGATGACTGCAGGCGCGGCCGTGGAGGAGAGTGGACTAATTTTGAGTTTAGGAATTTAGGAACATTAGAGGGCTGACGGCTGTCGACGTTGGTCGGTAGCCGAGACCTCCTCGGTCCTCTCTTAGGAGGGGGGAGTTGTGACGTGACGCCTGGCGGCCCGTCACAAGGATCGCGAGATCCGACCGGGAGGAATTTTTGGGCCCTCGTTCTCCCCTGATTTAGGGAGAGAGAGCGGATGTGGAGGGCGGGGGTAGCCTCGCCTCCCGTGCGTAGAGATTCATTATATTTTTTTTGCGTTAAATCCATCGATTCTGTTAACTGTGTGGGCGGCGAGTAGATCCATTATTATAATTAATTATTTCTATTTACGAAAGACGGATGTCATTAAAGGAGTCGATACCGCGGTGCTCATTATTAAAAGTTATTTGGGGATTCGTAGCTGCCGAGACTCTAACAAGTCTCGTTTAGCGCGGAATTCCGGGACTTTTCTCTTACGCTTTCTTCTTGCCGCGTGACACGTGATCCCGCGGTGATCGCGCTCGAATGCCGGCCCGTCGCTGCCGGCTAATAATCGGATAATCAATATTATAAAACCGCTTTGCATCTACACGAATCTGTCTGTCATTAAAATTTATTCATATGTTAAATATATTAATTCTGATTATTATAATATTATGTTTTATTTGCAGCCACCTTGTATTCTCGATCCTTCCTTGTGAATTATTAAAACGGACCGCCCCTCTACCAATTTCGAGACGGGGCTAGCCGAGCGTCCGTCGCGGTTTTTCTGAGAGCTTTGCATTTTTTTTTCGTGTGTACTGCCGATACGTTAAATTTTATTAGAGTGGTGCGGATTCCCGCACCTGGCGCCCATATATTTTACTTTGGAGAAGAAACACTTTTCTTTTATATTAGGAGATCGCGCCGAAGGTGTGCCGTGGGCCATTATCACCGGTCATTTAATGTCATTAGCCCTTAATAAATTAACGGTCACAATATATATATATATATATATATAATATATTATACAAATATATATACAAATATAAATATATACTAATTATATTACAAAAATATATTATAAAACTATTTAATATAATAATTTAACTTGTTTTCTCCATATATATATATACATTTAAAATAATGAAATAAAAAAATTTAATGAGTGTGGCGATTTTCCACACCACCCACGGGGTATCACCAATGGCGCGTTAGGTTTTTTTATGTGGACCTTCGCTTAGAGCCCTATTATATCACATTGTATTGATATATGTATAGGAGGAAAAAATATCTAGGAATAAAGGATAAAAGGAAGAAAATATTGGATAAATAAATATTCTATGAATTATTTATTATTTTTTTATTATTTACTTATATATATATTACATCAATAATAATAATAATTTTTTATAATGGTTGCGCCTCGGCCGCCTCCTCGGCCCCAGCCGCCTCCTCGGCCTCGGTCGCCTCCACGGGCCCGGCTGCCTCTTCGGCCCCGGCCGCCTCCTCGGCCTCGGTCGCCTCTTCGACCGCCCGCGACGCCCCAGCCGCCCCTGCTGCGCTGCGCGTACCAGCGGACACGGGCCCGCCGGCCTCCTCTTTTTTTTTGTTTATTTTCTGAAAAATAAAACAAATAAATTAATATATATATATATATATATATATATATAATAATTTATTATATGTATATAATTTTATAAAATACAATTTAATATATAAAAAATAATGTACTATTTTGCTCCTGCTGTTACTCTTCCTGCTGTTCCTGTGGCGGCGGCGGCGGCGGCGACGGCTGCTGCTGCTGCTGCATAAATATTTGCAGCTGTGTTGCAAACAATTGTTGCTGCCGCAACAATTGTTGCAGCAACTGCTGGCTGTCAGGTGCATCCAGCACCAGCGCATCCATTTCTTCATTAATATCTTCTATAAAATTATTAAGAAAAAAAATTATAACAGAAACATTAAAATTTCTTAATAATTTTGTATAAATAATGATTTACTTACGAGACATTATGTTCAATCTGTCGCCGTGCTTTGGTGAACAGACACTGAGGCACACTCGGCATTTGTTTCATGCCGTTTCATTTGTTTTATACCGTTCATTTGTTTCGCGGCATTTTTTTTTTCATCAGATAATCTTGTCGCCTTGTACTGTCAAGTAAACGTACTTTTTTATACGTGCTCTGAAATCTTGGTGTTCAAGAAACTGTCACAATCCCGATTTGTGAGTTCTGATTATTTCAAATTTCTATATACCTATCATTTTTCATCTTTAGCTTCTTTTATTCATTCTTCTTTAATTCTTTGTTTTTGCCTATTTTTTGTTTCACAAAAATGTGTGATGAATTAAGAAAAAAATCTAAGCGAAACTTTTCAGATGCTTGGCTCAATGATGATCGAATTAAATGTTGGATACGCAAAGTAGCTTTTGATGAGAGCTTGTATCATTGTATTATATGCAATAAAAATATTTCGTGCAACACACATGTTTTAAGACATGCGGATTCTGCGTGTCATAAAAATAATATTAAAGAAAATAATTCATCTTTAAGTACTGATAATAAAAATAATAATAAAAATTCAGATAAAAAAATATCCGAAAAATATAAATTTCAAGACCAATAGCTAGAGATTGAATTATTTAAGCCATGGTTACGCAAAGTATCACATGATATAAATTCATTTTTTTGTTCATTTTGCGATAAATCCATGAGAGGTGATTTATCGAAAATTTATCGTCACGCAGAATCCAAAGCACATGTAGAAATATGTAAAATTAAAACAGAAACAAAGAATACAAACGAAAATATAAACATAACAGATGATTCACTTTTGTCGTTTGAAGAGCGAAAAAAAATAGCAGAAATTCGATATGCTGCATTAATTGCTGATAAAAATATTTCGCATCAAACTGCAAAAGAAATCCTCAACTTTTTTCAACATATTGGAAAAGATCCTAATGTGTTAAAAAGCATGAGCATGGGCCGAACAAAATGTAAAAACATTATTACAAATGTTTTGTGCCCAGTTGAAACAGATCGTGTCGTCAATAAAATTCAGAATACAAAATTTTCAATTTTTATTGACGAAACATCTGATATAACTAATGATAAATAGATGACTTTTCTTGTTCGATACGTTGATCCAGAGACATTAAATATTCGCTCACAATTAGTTAAATTAATTGATATTGATGCCAAAGATTCAAACGCAGAAAAGTTGTTTGAGGCATTTAAATGTGAAATGTGGAAATTACAGATACCAATTTTAAATATCGTAGCTTTATCATGTGACAATGCATCTGTTATGACAGAAAAACATTTATCGTTCAAAAAAAAATTAGAAGAAATATGTCCACATTTATTAACATTTTCATGCCCATGTCATTCCTCCGCATTAGCAGTGCATGCTGCATGTTCTAAAATGCCTGCATATTGCGAGGAATTTCTAAAAAAATTGCTACTTATCTCAATAGCAATCCAAAACGTACGGCTATTTTTCGTGAATTTTGTGAGTGTTTCCAAGAAACAAATCGCAAAATATTGAAATTATGTGATACGCGCTGGCTTTCGCTGTTTCGATTATTTATGTATCGAAAGACTTCTTGAATCTTGGGATACAATTAAATACTTTCTTACTGAAATGGTTGTGAGCGAAAAAACAAATTCTGGAGAATATCTATTGTCTATGATGAACAACGTAGAGATAAAAGCTTATTTTCTATTTTTAAAATACGTTTTGAATTTCTTTAATGCATTTAATGCATTTTTTCAAGCATTAGAAACAAGGATTCATTTATTGCATCCAAAATCTTTAAACTTTCTTTTCCAAATCTGTCGAAATTTTATAAAAGAAGAATATTTAAAACCATTTTCTCCAAATATTATATTCTCCTTAAAAGAAAATCAAAAACCTACTAATGAAATTATTTTGGGATCAGAATGTGAGGAATATCTGAACGAATTAACTCTGAAAGGTCACATAAACATAGTTACAATTGTTCGAGAGAATTGTTTAATATTTTATGTGACTGCTGCAGAAGAAATTCGTAAAAGATTACCTCTAAATAATATATTTTTATCAAAGTTACAAGTTTTTAGACCATATATAAGTTTATTTGATAACAATAGAGAAACATCATTCAATGATGTTTCTTTTATAGCTAAAACTATCGGCGGTTTTGATGAAGATGATTTAAAGAAGGAATGGGGATGGCCTTACCATCAGATTTTACAATGGAAGAAAAACAAAACTTTTCTAAATTAAATTTCGACAGTATGTGGAAAAAAATTTTACAAAATCGACACAATAATCTTGCTAAATATCCCAATTTAACAAATGTTATAAGTACTATTAGATCTCTTCCAAATTCAAATGCCGATCCGGAAAGAATGTTTTCTCTTTTAAATAATTTAAAAACAAAAAAACGTAACAGTTTTTCGTCAGCTACTGTTAATGCTATTTGTGTATTTAAATCTGCATTAAAAACGAGAGGCGAGACAGCTATCAAAATGAAAATTGATGAAAAGCATTTGTCTCTTATGTCAGCGGATAAATTATATGTTACCGTTGCTAAAAAAAATAAAAGTATTTTAAGGTTACATGCTGCAGATACTATTGACATAGCTGACCCCTCATCTCATAAATAATAAATTTATTAAAAACATACGCTTGTAAAACATAAGTACGTGAAAAACATCTTGTCTGTGTAACAGACATCATACTTGTAAAAAGTAAAAGTATTAAGAATATTCTTGTCTGTGTAACAGACATCACATTTGTGGAAAGCAAAAGTATTAAAAACATCTTGTCTGTGTAACAGACATCACATTTGTGGAAAGCAAAAGTATTAAAAACATCTTGTCTGTGTAACAGACATCATATTTGTGGAAAGCAAAAGTATTAAAAACATCTTGTCTGTGTAACAGACATCATATTTGTGGAAAGCAAAAGTATTAAAAACATCTTGTCTGTGTAACAGACAACATATTTGTAAAAAGCAAGTGTAAAAATTATCTTGTCTGTATAACAGACATCATACTTGTAAATTACAAAATAATGCAATGTGGTCTAATAGAGCTCTAGGCGAAGGTCCACATAAAAAACCTAACGCGCCATTGGTGATACCCCGTGGCTGGTGTGGAAAATCGCTACACTCATTAAATTTTTTTATTTTATTACTTTAAATGTATATACAGGGTGAGTCAAAAGTATGTTTTAAAAATTTGTGAGCGTGTTCCTGGATAAAAAGGAAGAACAAATGTTCATATGAACATATGGTCGCAAATGCTTTGTTGTCGAGATAATGGACATAAATCAGCAGTATCAAATAATGCTTTATTTGAACGTTTACAATTTTGTTATTGTTGTTTATAAGAGATGTTCTACATGTCCTCCATCATTTTCAACACATGCTTGAGCACGACGTCCGCATGACTGGCGCAGTCGTTCGAAAACACCAGGATTTCTACGGACCATCCTGCAAGCATCCTGCACACGTGCCCATAGATCCTCTTCATTGTTAACTGGTGTTTGATAGACGACGTTCTTCAAATAACCCCACAGATAAAAGTCCAGTGGGGTCAGGTCCGGTGATCTCGGTGGCCATGACACTGGACCACCACGTCCAATCCACCATGTCCATTATCTCGACAACAAAGCATTTGCGGCCATATGTTTATATGAACATTTGTTCTTCCTTTTTATCCAGGAACACGCTCACAAATTTTTAAAACATACTTTTGACTCACCCTGTATATGGAGAAAACAAGTTAAATTATTATATTAAATAGTTTTATAATATATTTTTGTAATATAATTAGTATGTATTTATACTTGTATATATATTTGTATAATATATTTATAATATATATATATATATATATATATATATATATATATATATATATATATATACACATACATATTATAAACATATTATACCATAAAAAAGCTGTAAGAGAAACATTGAAGTAGGTATACAAGGCGGGTTCTAACTCAGGTCCTCTCAGGGGGGGTGAGGCGCGAGGGGATCTCAGCGGCGCGGGGGAATGACGTCACGCAGGATGGAGGGGGTTTTCGATGGCGCGGGGGAATGACGTCACGCGGGACGGAGGGGATTTCGTAGGCGCGGGGGCTGCGGGGCGGGGTGGGGGACGCTTGTGTTGGATGTTTTATGACAAGTATAAACAATCATAAACCGATGTCCGGTTGATAAACAACGGTATTTGAAGAGGATTGGATATTAGGGCCAGAATTATTTTCCATATTTTTTCTAGGAAGAATTGCAACGTATCAGCACCGATGTTCGGCTGCTTTGTATCCTTGCCGCGCGTGTGAGAGAGAACGATAATATCGCGTGCGAAAAGAATGCGTACAGGAGAGAACGATAGCGAGACTTATAATTAGCGCAAAGAATGAGAAAAGGGTAGTGCAAGGGAGAGGTGCGTAAATAATTATACATTTTTCTTTTTGAAATATAAATTTATTTAAAAAATGTGTATGAGTATTACAAATTGTGTGTGTGTGTACTTAATATTAAAATTATATAAAATTTAAAAATTAATAAAATATAGAAAAAAAAAATAAAAAATAAAAAATGATGAATATAAAATAATGCGGACGGGGGCAGCTCCTGAAACAGGAAAAACGCTACATTAATTTTATCTTAATTAAAATAAAAGAAAAAAACTAATTTAATCTTAATAATTAATAACAAAAATTTAAAAAAAAAATATGTACCTTAGCCCCCTGGAGCTGCAAAGCGCTGCCAGTATTCCTCTCGTCTTCTTCTTTCCTCTTCCATTCTTCTTTGCCATTGCCGTATTCTTTCCTCTTCCAGAATTCTTTCCTCTTCATATCTTATAATTGATAGTTCGCATATTTCATCAGATAGGGACTCCATCCCGAAGAGCAGCCGCAGGTTAAAAATGTCAAGATATTTCCATGATCCATTTACATCGTTATCTTGGCGACTCTCCGGGGTGTCGCCCCATTCCTCCGCGAGATCATGTCGCGCGTTCCACCGTTCCGCCCGCACGCTGCGTCGATGCTCTATGTTGATGAACCCGGGAATTTCGACATCATCGGGGTACTATAAAATAATATATTAAAAATACACATACACATACGCACAATTTTTTTTCACAAAAACACTACCTACCTTCCAGACGAATGCCACTTTTAATATTACAAAAAATAAGAGGTCTATGAAACTCCTCTTCCAAAACGAAAAATTAAAAATACAATCCATTTTATGCAGCGTAAGAAATAATCGCACACACGGAAAAAGAAATACCACGGTTAAACTCGCTGACGCTCTCCTCTCGGACAATACACGACTGAGATTGAAATCGAATGTTACTCTCCGCTGTAGGAATTATAAAGGTCTCAAAACTGGAAGGGTTACACTAGTGTACGAATATTTTTTACACCCACTGTATATATTAACCATTAGTGATCCTTTCATGGTCTTTTTCTACGCTCGGTATAAACAATATGAACAGTATTCCTATGAAGAGAAATGGATCTTGGAACTTTCCTTCTTTTTATGTTTTCTGTTTATGATACCGATGTTCGACTGCTTTGCGCCCTTGCCGCGCGTGTAAGAGAGAACGATAAGAGTGCGAAAAGAACGCGTACGAGAGAGAACGATAGCGAGACTTATAATTAATGCGAGAGCACGCAAAGGATTGGAGCGCAAGGGAAAGGCGTGTAAATAATTGCAATTTTTTTTTGTTACAATTAAAAATATATAATTTATTTAAATGTGTGAGTTTAATAAAATAAAGTATACAATATAAAAGAAAAATAATAATATATAAAATAGGCTGTATTGGGGAAGCCGTTTCTGAAAACAGAAGAAAACATATGCATTTCATTAGTTTAAATTATTTAATAATTTATTTTAAGATACTTTTGATATATAATAAATTAAAAGATACTTACAATGTTATCCATGACTCATCTATTTTAATTTGTGCAAATAGGACACATGTTGCAGGCCAATATTTGATTAAAACATTTTCTGCACCCTGTGCATGACATATTCTCCACATGGACATAAGCTATGGTTCTATGTTCTCGAACAGAACTAGTTTCTTCAAACTGATACGGTACTCTTAGAAAGCATTCGATACAATATTTCGATCCATTTTCCATATAGTAATAGGAAATACAACATATCTTTGTTGCTTCGTTGAATGTTATTATTTCAGGTATGCTTAAATTTCGCTGTTTCTTTTGTAACAGTTCATCAAGAATATCGTCACTATTGTCACTATCGTAATCACTGTCCTTCTCCAAGGGTTCTATTTCTATATCAGACCCATCATCTTCCATCTCTCTCCTCTCTCTCTCCTCTCTCTCTATCTCCATCCTCTCCGCCACAACTGGATCCATCCAATAATCGTAATCATCATCCGTATCGTCGTCAATGATAATTATGTTTTCTTCAGCCACCGTATCATTGTCGATGATAATTACGTCTTCTTCAACCACCATATCATCGTCGATGATAATTACGTTTTCTTCAGCCATTGCACAAGACCACCGAAACACAGAAGAGCAACGAAAGAAATGACACTCTAGTGCAGCAGACTCCTCTTCATTATATATATTTTTAACATAAACAATATAAACACTAGTATTCCTTTGAAGAGGATTGGATCTTAGAATCCCTTCCTTTTTTTTGCCGATGTACCTTCGCTTCTCACATTCAAAAGATGAGAAAGGATTGAACGAAATATATAAGGAGGAGGAGGATTGAAAAATATCAAATCATAGTACGGAGGCGCGGGATGGGGGACGTGTTGGATGTTTTTTTTTATCGCAAGTATAAACAATCATAAACCGATGTCCGGCTGGTAAACAGCGGTATTTGAAGAGGATTGGATATTAGGGCCGACCCAGAATTATTTTCCATATTTTTTCTAGGAAGAATTGCAACATATCAGCGCCGATGTTCGGCTGCTTTGTGTCCTTGCCGCGCGTGTGAGAGAGAACGAATTCTTTCTGAGATGTAAATAAATGATTATTATGATACATTATACTTATTTATTTTACACAAAGATAAAAAGGTTTAGACGAAATACAGGGAGGATTGAGGCGCATCAAGTCACAGTACGTGATTTGAACGCGCATCGACACATCGGTTGTCAGAGTATAGCGATATTCTGTTAGAAAGATTTTTGCGCGATTATGCAATGTATGTGTGCAAGTGCTCCATAGAAAACTGTGACATAGTGTATTAAAAGTGTGAAAAAGACAGGAAAAAAAAGAAAAAAAAAGAAAAAAAATGGAAAACATCGAACAGACTGAACGCGACCTGGTGGAGCGATCCAACCAAATTGCCACCTTGGGCGAATATTTTGCATGGCTACAACGATGCAACGAGTACATCGAGTCGCTGGAAGAGTAAAGTCGGATCAAACGACTACGATTATCGATCGGGAATCGACAATCGTTGATTGCTCGGATCGCGCGACTCGAAGGTGCAAAGACTCGATTGCAGAGACAGTTTATGCCCAGTGGTGGTAATTACAGTGGCGACAATAACGCGGGTGCCGGATGTAGCGCGCATCAAAATGAACTTGTGTGGCGCGAGATTGATACCGCGTTCGATAACCGTATTCTGACCGGTGCTGTGATTAACGCAAACCATATCGAACCTCGCCAATTTCTCGATGACGCCAAAGACATTGTGATAGAACATGTGCAAGACGTGATAAGAAGACACAACAGTGTAAAAGTGAACACTATATTCAATGGTGAATTTGTGTCGGGTGATAAGCGCGCAAATAAAAGTACCAATACGAGAAACTGTGAACTCTTTCGCACATCCGATTTACATGAGTGGTACGAGCGTCGCGTTATCGAACCCACTCTAGCATCGCTGGAAGAATTTCAGAAACGCGATAGCGGGTGTGCATTGTCGCGAATATTGAATTTGACTGTAAATATAAATAAGTATAATCCTATACGCGCGGGATGTCATATAAAATTGCCGCGGGAGATTGTGATGAAGAGAGCGGTGATTAACGTACAATCAAAAGACAATGCGTGTTTCGCGTGGGCAGTGGTCGCCGCTCTATATCCCGCCGAAAGGAATGCGGAACGGGAATCATCGTACCCGCATTATGCGACAGTGCTGAATTTCCGAGACATTGAGTTTCCAGTGACTGTCAATCAAATTAAAAAATTTGAACTTGTCAACGATATTTCGATCAACGTGTACAGCATCGAGAAAGAAAACAGCATTGTCCCGCTACGACTAACGGAGCAGAAGCGGGATAAGCATGTCAACTTGTTGTACAACTTGTTGTTGGAAGACGGCAACAACGTCGGGCATTTCGCATGGATCAAGAACTTATCCCGGCTCGTGAGCTCGCAACTGAGCAAACACAAGAATCAAAAATATATCTGCGATCGGTGTGTATAATTTAAATAATTATAAGTTATGTAGCAAATTGTATATAAATCTTTAATTTTTAAAAAATTTTTATTTTCTTTTATAGATGCTTGCATTACTTTGGTTCGGACGACAAGTTGCAGTCGCATACTGTCGACTGTGGAAAGATGAACGACTGCGCTATCCGGTTACCGAGCGATAAGGACAAGTGGTTATCGTTCAACAATTACAACAGGAAAGAGCAGCTTCCATTCATCGTGTACGCCGACTTGGAATGCGTTCTGGCCAAGATGGAGGAAGAGAAGAATATGTGCCAGCACCATCAAGTATTTAGCATAGCATATTACATACATTGCTCGTACGACGACTCATTATCCGCATATCATTCGCGTCGCAGTACCGATTGTATAGCATGGTTCGTCGAACAACTTAAAATGTTAGCATTTCGTGTAAAAAATATTTTAACTACTAATGTCCCTATGGTAGATTTAACATTCGAAGAGTGTGAAAAATTTAATAGCGCTACTCAATGTCATATATGCGAAAAACCGTTCGCGCAAGACGATACACGCGTACGCGATCATTGCCATTTGACTGGACGGTACAGAGGTCTCGCGCATTCAAATTGTAATTTAAATTATAAAGAGTCTTTCTGTATTCCGATAGTGTTTCATAATTTATCCGGTTATGATTCGCATTTCATTATCGAGGAAATAGCCACAGCGTTCGAAGGGAGAGTCGAGTTACTTCCAATAACGAAAGAGAAATATATATCGTTTACCAAAAATGTCGATCTTAAGGAAGAAAAACCAAAAAATCAAGTAAAATTACGCTTCATCGATTCATTCAAATTTCTTACGGCAAGTCTCGACAAATTAGCATCTTATCTAGATAAAGATAAACTGGATATTTTAAAATCAGAATTTCAAAATTTATCGAGTGAAAACTTCAAATTATTAACACGAAAAGGTGTGTTTCCATACGAATACATCGATTCCGTTGACAAGCTGCAAGATACATGTTTACCACCGCGCGAATCATTTTACAGTTCCTTAACCGGTGAAACTATATCCGAGAGCGATTACGCGCACGCCGAGAACATCTGGACGCGATTCTCCATTCGAACGCTAGGCGAATATAGCGATTTATATCTTAAAATCGATGTCTTGTTATTAGCCGATATTTTTGAAAACTTTCGCGACAAATGTATCGAAAGTTACGTGCTCGATCCCGCGTATTACTATACTCTCCCCGGATACACGTGGGACGCCATGTTGAAGCATAACCAAGATTACGTTTGAATTGCTTACCGACATCGACATGGTTATGCTTATCGAACGCGGTATACGTGGTGGTCTGAGTCAGTGTTCCAACAGATACGCGCGTGCTAATAACAAGTACATGGAGTCATACGATCCATCGAAACCATCGTCGTATCTTGATGTATTTCGATGTAAATAACTTATATGGATGGGCAATGTGTCAACCGTTGCCTTACGCCGATTTTCGATGGGTCGACGACGTGTCAAGTTTTGACGTATCATCGATCGCGCTAGATTCGCCTACAGGCTATATCCTCGAAGTCGATCTCGAGTATCCGCAATAACTTCACGATGCGCACACTGACCTACCGTTTTGCCCGACACGCGACAAACCACCTGGCAAGCGGGAATTCAAACTGCTTGCAACGCTATACGATAAGAAACGTTACGTGATACACTACCGCAACCTGCAGCAGTGTACGCGTCACGGTCTTCGCGTTACAAAAATACATAGAATTTTACAGTTTTCTCAATCTCCCTGGCTTCGAAATTACATAGAACTCAATACACATTTTAGAACATTGGCTAAAAACGATTTTGAAAAAAATTTATACAAATTAATGAACAATGCGGTATTTGGCAAAACGATGGAAAATGTGCACAATCGCGTTGATGTAAAATTACTAACGCACTGGGACGGGCGGTACGGTGCAGAGGCAATGATCGCTAAACCAAATTTTCACAGCAGAAGCGTCTTTTCGGAAAATTTAATAGCTGTGGAATTGCGCAAACTCGAGGTGAAATTCTACAAACCAATCTACGTGGGTATGTGTATACTCGACATATCCAAGACATGTTTGTACGAGTTTCATCACGAGTATATGACGCCAATGTATCGCGACAAATGTAAGGTCATGTACACCGATACCGATAGTCTCATATATCACATTGAGTGCGAAGACATGTACAAAAATATGAAGCGCTACGTCAGCAGATTCGACACTAGCGATTATGCTGCGAACAATGCGTACGGTATGCCGCTTGTAAATAAAAAGGTACCGAGTCTAATGAAGGATGAAAATAATGGTGCCATAATGACCGAATTTGCCGGGCTCAGAGCAAAAATGTAAGCATTACGAGTCGATGGGAAAAAGGATACGAAGAAAGTTAAAGGCGTCAAGAGCAACGTTGTCGCGAGAACGATAACGTTTGACGATTACACACGGTGTTTGAAAGAAGAAATTGAAATGACGCGCCAGTAGTCGTATATACGATCGAAATTACACCAAGTATACACAATCCGCGAGACAAAAATTGCTCTGAGTCCGTACGACGACAAGCGGTATATCGTACCCGAAACCACCGATACGCTACCGTGGGGGCATTATAAGATACCATTGTAAAATGTGTGTGTGAAAGAAATATTAATAAAGATTTTTGTATTTTTATATTTCATATATTTTTATGTAATGCATATCTCATACATCTTATATTAAAAATACATGTACTATCGCAAGGAATATTGATAAGGATTTTTATGTATATTTTCTTTTTTCAAATATTATATATGGTATACACATATATTTTTCCAGAAAATTAAAAATAAACACTGTATGAATTAAATCACATTGTCTTTATGTATCCAAGAATTGTGCGAATTGTCAAATCCCAACCATTTCACGTAAACCTCGTCACCCCTCCTACGCAGTACTTTCTCCACGAGATACACGTCCGGATAATTCGCGCGATGCAACT
Source organism: Camponotus vicinus (assembly GCF_025532165.1). NCBI lineage: Eukaryota > Metazoa > Arthropoda > Insecta > Hymenoptera > Formicidae > Camponotus > Camponotus vicinus. The sequence continues at coordinate 8,210,252 of NW_028141949.1, forward strand.
CGTGCTCGTAGAACGCTCCAGCGATAGGTTTTTTACGATAATTCTCAAGTAGATAGCTTACGGGATTAGTATGCTGCACTTTTACAATTTTAAACACTTCGGTTGTCCAATTTGGCGTGTAACCTTTCTCAAAAATTGTCTTGTACTTGCTGACGCGTACCGAGTCACCTACTTTGAATTTCGCCGCGATATTTACACGGTTGTACACAGTAGCCAAGAGTCTTTCAGCGATCGCGGGGGTAACGTCGACGGGTCGCATACCGATCGTTCGATGCTTGCGCGCGTTGTAATCCGATACGAGTCGCGGCAACGCGCTGATCCACTTGTAAGATCCGTTCAGCGTAAACATCTTCCACATGTCGTTTTTCAGTGTGCGATTGAATCGCTCAACGATCGATGCCTTCAATACTGAATATGTAGAATAATGATTGATGTCATGTTTCCGCATGAGCCGTTGCACGTCAGCGTTATAAAATTCCTTCCCCATATCAGTCTGTAAGTTTTTCGGACATCTTTTGCTATTTCGAATTATCTCAGCGATAGCGTCAGTTGTCTCGCTTCCGCCTTTACTCTTGAGTGGTGCGGCCCACGCGTGCTTGCTCAACGCATCGATGACTGTGAGTATGTAGTGGTAACCTCTGTTGAAACGAGAGTACGGACGCATCTCGACAATGTCAGCTTGCCACAGGTCATCGTATCCCCGCACTATAACGTGTCTTCGGGGAAAATTTTTTCTCGCCGGCGCGTGCAATTCGTTCACCAACTGCCGTTTCTCTAAACTATGTTGTTTCTTCGCTTCCTCGGTTATTCCCGATCGCCGATCCATCGTTGTTTCGATTCGTCGATCAAACGATGTGTGCCCCGAGTATCACCGTGCGTTTTATCATTCGTTACTGTTCGATAGCCGTTCGATAACCGTTCCTGCCCCGTTCGATAGCCGTTTCTGACCCATTCGATAGCTGTTAGTTGCCGTTCGATAGCCGTTCCTGCCCCATTCGATAGCCGTTTCTGACCCGTTCGATAGCTGTTAGTTGCCGTTCCTGCCCCGTTCGATAGCCGTTTCTGCCCCGTTTGTTGCCGTTCAATAGCTGTTAGTTGCCGTTCAATAGCCGTTCCTGCTCCGTTCGATAGTTGTTAGTTGCCGTTCGATAGCCGTTCCTGCCCCATTCGTTGCCGTTCGATAGCTGATCGCAGCCGTTTGTTGTCGTAATTGGCCCTGTTGGTAGTCGCTTCTAAGTAGTCCGTAGCCTCGTTCACAATCGTTTCTGACCCGTTCGTAGCCGTTCCAGAGTTGTATGCCGCCTCGTATGTAGCCGTTCCTGACGTGTTCATAGCCTTGTTCGCAGCCGTTCCTGAAGTGTTCATAGCCTCGTTCGCAGCTGTTCTTGAATTGTTCGTAGCCTCGTTCACAGCCGTTTCCTCTTCGATCACTGCCACTCATTGTAGTTCGATAACCCTTCGTTCGATAAGCCTTTGTAGATGTTCAATAATTGTACAATAGCCGCTCCTTAGCCGTTCGTAGCTGTTTCTGAATTAGTGTTAATCGCACGCTGAAGCTCGTTTATCGCAGTCTGCAAAGCTCGCACGTCCTTCTCGAACGCAGTCAGCTTCTCGTCTGATTCTTTCTGCTGATTCTTCAACGTTTTAACGTATTGTTCCACGTACAGTTTGTTGACTGCATCGGTATCAGCCTCAGGTTGCGCTACACGGCGAATCTTGCGCGACCTCGCGTCATAGTACGTAGCGACGCGATACAGAGCGTTTTGACGCAAGTAACTTGTCACCGATTTACCCCAATAATCGCTTGTTCTAATTGCTTCATTTCTCTGTTCGAATAATCCAAATTTGTTGATGGGCATTTTTTTCTCGAAGCGAGTGACGTCGATCGACTGATCAGTTTCGTCGAGACAACGTTTAATTTATAATAAGGCCGACTTCGCGAAGTTCCTCTATAATCGACAGGATCTCGTTATCGTGAGCGTTGTGGCCAGCTCGGCGCGAAGCGTCGAGCAATCGTAGACGATCCATTAGCTCGTTGGGATCGTCCCAGTGCACGTAATCGATCTTATTGTTGGTTAGCGTCATCGCGCGAGGCATGGATACTCCCGTACCGCATTTTTTCTTTTTCGATTCGATCGACATCAACGATGCAATTATGTATTTATACTTCCCCTGTTGCTCTTTAATTGACCTTGCGCATCATATTGGCGTTTATGCGCACTCGTCGCCATTAATATGCTCTTATATTTTTGCATATCGTCCTCAGTGTATATGTCATCATCGGGAATTCTCTTGAAGATCAACTCGTATAATCCAGGTGTACCAATGTACCTCACTTTGTCTATGATTATAGAGTCATCTGCGTCAATGTCGAATCGTTTGTTATCGAGCCACATTTCATTCTTGTCGAAATAGACACCGTACACGTGAACGATCTGGTTTTTTTCGTCGCCACTAAGGAAGGCGCTCATGTACTTTTGTGGCAGTGGCCCAAAGTACTCTCGTAAAATTTTTTGACCTTCCAACGTTTGTAACATGTTTCGAACAGATGGTGATTCGAGCGGGTTGCCCGTGGTTTCGAAAACATTTTCGATTGCGAGTGATTCGGGTATCGTGGGTTGTACGATTCTCGTTGTCGCGGACGGTGTGGAGGTTATCAGCTTGATGTATGCGGTGTCGATAAACGATTCGCCTTCAATCGTTGTCTTTTTCTCGGTGTCGTATCCTCCTCCTCTTCCTTCTTCTCTTCCTCCTTGTATCGCTTGATGGGTAACGTTTTAATTATAACGTCAGCGTTACTCTCCGTCTCGTTTTCCACCGCGATTAAGCTAGAGTTGTCGACGATTTTTTGTAGTGGCTCGATAATAGGCCTAAAATGGGTCTTGACCGCGATCGTCGATCTTATCGGTCTTCAAAGCGCGATGTTTCTTGCGGATCGATTCGCTCGTTTTCTCAATCTCCCTCGCAATTTTTTCACGCTCGCGAACATTATCGCTTTTAGCCATGTCATCGACAGAGTGTCGATAGCGACTAATCGTTTTGCGGTATCGCGAACACGTTAAATCCTTTTCTGTATCGCCCGTTCGTAAATGAGCTGTCCTTATCTATCACTAGGAATCCATACTTTTGTTGCCAACAAGTACGACATAATTCACTGAAATCCTCGTACGACATGTCGGTATTCACGTGATCGTTGTACACATGTTTTAAGTTGGTACCGTCCTGTTTAAACAAGATCAGCAGGTTCGCGTTGTCGCGTATAAGATGTTTTGGTATTCTCGCGTACATCTGACAGAGATAGAAGCAGTCGACGTTCGAGTGACGATCCATTGAGAAGTACTCTCTTATCGTATTTTGCTTGTCGCACGCCACGTCATCGAAGACGAAAATCGAGTTTGGACGTGCTTCGCTCGGTGGAATGACGTCACTGTTATTGGAGAACGTAAAGTAGCCGATTTCATCGATCGATGTCAACAAATTCTCCAAATATCGATATTTCGGCTGTTGCAGCGACTTCGAGTACACGTACACGTTCTCGAAACGTACACCGTGCGGACTTTCCAGTAGACTTATCAGAACGTTGGTTTTACCACAATTCGAGGGACCGCAAACGATCGCGCGTATAGTAGTCGGTAGCATCGTACCGTGCCTACGCATCTCCGCATTGTCCTCCATTGATCGTAATCTGTCGTCGCAATTCGTCACGCGTATCGTCAAAGGTTGTCGCACGAATCTCATTTTTTTCGACACTACCGATTGGATCGAACGCCTGCCTATTTATAGGTGCGCGAAATCACGAGTCGCTCAGTAGAGAAAAAATGTTCGTTCTGCTATCAAGTCCTTCCGACATTCGCGATTTGAGCGTCGAACAACTACAATTTGTGTCAAAAGCTGTTCTGTTGCGAATGTGCGGTGATCACGTCCACTACGTGTGGGACAAACTTCCGGAATACATAAAGGCGGATCCGGAGGTTCAGACGTATCGTCGCTGTTACGAACACTACAATAAGCCGTGGCAGGAATCACACATCGACGGTCCGGCGCCATTGATAAAGAATTGCAGCGAATGTCAACGAAAATAGGTAGAGGCCTATTAAATCACGCGATAAACACACTTCCGATCGAATTCCACATCCCCGGCTATCAGTTTTGCGGGCCAGGCACACGGTTGGAGAAGCGATTAGTCAGAGGCGATCGAGGTATAAATCCATTGGACGCGGCGTGTCGCGAACACGATATAGCATACTCTCGGAACAACGATCTCACCGAGAGACACGCGGCGGATAAGATACTCGCCGAGAAAGCGTGGAATCGCATCGTTGCGAGAGATTCGACTCTCGGTGAGAGAGCCGCCGCCACAGCTGTCTGGACAGCGATGAAAGCCGAGACGAAGCTCGGTATGGATCTGAAGACGACGAAGACGAAGAAAAGAACGGCGAAGAAACGGATATTTCCGGTAGCGAAATGCGGCGGTGTATTGCCGATTCTACCAATGTTGGGTGCGCTCGGATCCCTGATCGGTGGAGCGGCTGGTGTAGCGAAGGCGGTGAACGACGGAAAAGCCGCGCAACGTCAGTTGCAAGAGATGCTACGTCACAATCGCGCCATGGAAGGTCGCGGATTATATCTCGCTCCTTACAAATACGGACGAGGAGCCTTACCGAGAAAAAAAAAACGTCAAAGAGACGCTAAAAATGCCGCAGGGCACAACTACCAACGTACACTTGCTGCAACTGACAAAACGTATGCGCATTCCATATTTTAGAGGTGTTTTCATGCGCGACTTGTTCCCGATCGGTGGTATATATCAAAACGAGAGCGGCATTGTAAATTTGGATAGCGTCGAAGGACCAGGTACTCATTGGGTAGCGTATGCAAAGAGGAGGAATCGCGCTATATATTTCGACAGTTTCGGCAATCTTCGACCACCGAATGAATTGGTGCGATATCTCGGACGAAACGTAACGAAGATACAATGACACACCTGTTCAAACTTACGATCAGAGCATCTGCGGACAATTGTGCTTGCAGTTTCTTCGAACGGTTGATGCATGCGAATTTAAAGACAGATATTGCGCTATTTAACTCAGTATTCGTTAAACAGTTTTGTCGACATGTCTATGACATTCACGTTGACTGGGAAGATTAGCGTTCTCGCGGCAAACTTCTTTCCCACCGTAGATTTGAGCGACGATGAATACGAGCTTGGTCTAACGGATTTTGAGACTTATCACACGATACCGAATGTGAATTCCACGAATAATAAATTTTACTTTGACAAAGAGGACGAGGAAATTACGATTCCTGAGGGATCGTATGAGTTGCAAAATATACATGAATTTTTGAAACGTGCAATTTCACGGAAACATCGCAATAAGAAACACATTGACTATAAAGATGGAGAATATCCGATAGTGCTCCGCGCTAATTACAATACGATGAGGAGCGAGATCAAATGCGCCTACAGAATAAACTTTAGCAAGCCCAACAACATTGGATCGCTGCTAGGATTCTCGAATCGTATTCTCGAGCCGCGAAAATGATACGAATCGAACATGCCGATTAACATTATCAACGTGAATATTATCCGTATAGAGTGTAACGTGACCGCGGGTGCGTACAACAACGGTAAACTCGTTCATACAATACATGAATTTTCACCGAGGGTACCACCGGGATATAAGATATCGGAAACGTCTGCACAGATCACTTACCTACCGATCATCGCGCGGAGCATTACGGATTTAACGTTACGCGTTGTCGATCAGAACGGACGATTGCTTGATTTTCGAGGAGAAGAGATCACCATAAGATTGCACGTACGACGGCTACGACGATAACGTACGTATGCGACGTATGAGATGCTCGTATTGAACGGATCGAAGGATGTGAGAGATAACACAATCTTTACGAGGCCAGCGACGATAACAACAACAACGACGTCGACGTTTGCTAATATCCAATCATCCAAGAAAAAGAAACTCAGCGCATCGAACGTTGCGTTTTTACAATCTTTGGGATTCGCGGTGCGAAACAGCTGAACGATGACCGACATTCTCAACATCGGTGACGAACCGATCTTTGACGATCGTATCGTCAAGATCGAGACTCACGCGTACAACCCGTTCGCCAATACAACGTTCGGACACAGTGACGAGATAAGAATACCCATACAACAACAGGATCTGTATACATTGCCGTATGAGAGTTTCCTATACATCGAGGGACAACTAACGAAAACCAAACCAGCTGAAGGAAGTGATGTGATACTGGGAAATAATTGCGTCGCATTCATGTTCGATGAGATTCAATACGAACTCGATGGCGTTGAGATTGATCGCAATAGAAACGTAAGAATAACTACTACGCTCAAACACTATGTAACAGTATCATCCGATAGAAACGTGATTATGAGGAACGCCGGCTGGGATCCGTCGATCCATGCGAATGGACACTTCAATTTTTGCGTACCGCTCTACATGTTATTGGGATTTTGCGAGGATTACAGACGCGTGGTGATTAACGCTCGTCACGAATTGATCTTAATACGATCGCGCAACGACAACAATTGTCTGTTTGGAGATTCGACACTGGAGCCTATGATCAACATATTCAAGATACAATGGCGAATGCCACACATGCTGTCGAGCGAGATCGAAAATGTCGATGCTGCGTGCTCTGAAAAGCGGACGATATCTCAGCATGGCTTTTCGCTCGTGGGATCTGTACGAGTTTCCGCTATTGCAGTGTACAACCAAGCATTCGCTCGTGGGATCTGTACGAGTTTCCGCTATTGCAGCGTACAACCAAGCATTCGTGGGCCATTAAGACCGCGACTCAGTTGGAGAAACCACGATATGTTTTCTTCGCTCTGCAGACAAGCCGGAAAAATATCATGTCTGAGGATACGAGTCGATTTGACGACTGCAAATTGATCAACGTGAAACTCTATCTGAACTCGGAATGTTATCCGTACGACGATATGAATCTGGATTTCGATAAAAACAGATGGTCCATTCTCTACGACACGTACACGCGCTTCTGCAAGAACTATTACGGATACGAGTATCTCGAACCAAGTCTCACTGTCTCGACGTTTCTACTTAACGTCCGTTCGTGATTATCGATTGTTCTCGACAAAACGAATCGGTTAAGACCGCAACCGTGGATGTGAGATTGAAATTCGAATGTAAGGAGAACGTGCCGATGAATACCACTGCGTACTGTCTCATCATACACGATGGCGTGATCCAGTACAATCCGTTGACCAACGTTGTACGCAAAATCACCTAAGCGATAACATCAACACAAAAGAGGGGAGGAGGAGCAGGATATAAATCAAAGTGCTGCGAGATGATTTTAGAGTTTTGTCATTCCTCTCGACTAACGTATCGAAGAGAGAGATCTCGTCATGTCCGTACCAACGTTTGTGGATCTGCAAGGATTTATTGTCGGGAGAAATTTTGTCGTGAAGGAAGCGGCAATCCTGAGAAAGGGATATGTTCTCTCACATTATTTTTTTGCAAGTCCTGTACCGTGGAGCGTGCTTACAAAATCTGAGCGATGTCAAGGGTGATTAGAAATCATCATGGATTACAATGGGAAGACGGAAACGTTCCGTATGGCTTGGCTCAGCGTGTAATTACAACAGCTGTCGTTGGTACGATACACGAAGAAGAAGAAGAAGAATCGTCTGTCGTGTACGTTAAAGGACTTGAAAAGCGAAAATGGCTGACCGATATACTAGACGATGCGGGAAACGGCTTTATTATTGAAACCTTGGATGCAGACTATGAAGATATTGATTCTCTAAATAAATTAGATATTACCAATAGTATGCGATGTGGAAAACATGTTAAGAATTGCGCATTACAAAATATATTCAAAATATTTAACTGGTGGTCGCAACGCCAGAAAGAATTGCAAGAAAATAAAATATGTAAACATTAATATGTTTTATCTCTTATTTCCCCTTCCTAGATCTTTCCATGCGTTTCTAAGAATTTTTTGTCTGAGCGTTATCTCCCCTTCTTCTAAAATTCAAAGCGTTAGAAGCATTGATCCCCCCACCACATTATACTTTTGAAAGATGAGCGTCATGTATACTCGGTTATTTCTTATACGATCAGTGTCGCGTTAACTCCGCTCTCGTGGTTCACTTTTCATAACTCCCAGAGAAATGTACTACGTCGAAAGAAACAGAAACAGCAGCAGCAGCAGCGGCATCGGAAGACGCGTGAATAATTACGTACCGAGTCGTGATAAAACTCCATCGTTTGAGAACAAATGTGATGAGTAAGTTTCGTTTAACTTTTTTTATTTTTCGATTTTTACAAATTGTATTATTACTATTATTTAATTTTAATTTTTCTGTAGCATTTCGTTGGAGCGTCGTGCGGTTCGTATACTAGGTAGACGATACGCATTGACAGCTACGGAATTCAAATTCCTCGAAATTGGTATCAACGTGGATCCACCGAGTTACGTGGAGATTGCCATAGGAGATCATCGAGGAAAGGAACTGATATTATCTCTCGAAACGTGGAAGGGACTCTACGAGCAACGTCGCAATATTCAAAATTTACTTTGGAACAACTCTAAAGATGACTACAATTTCATAAGCGTTGGACCGCTAACAGTGAGAATTCGTACGATTAACGACGTCAAACTCATAAGTTTCGAATCTTCGAACGTGTGCTTGATGATGGTCGAATCGACATTACATCGTATGTTCGATCTCGATCAATGCATAGATGTAACTTTTGATCGATTGGGTAAAATTATCGAAACAGTTGATGTCAAGTTTACGCAATTCTCCAATATCGCGTCCACTGTAATAAATCCAAAAGAAATATCTAATGTAATACGCGCGAGTGACGCTTTCAACAAGCATCAGCTCGTCGATTGTGAGCTGGCAGCTTTAGTTTTTAGTCCATAGTACGTAAGAAAAATATATATATATACATATAACATAAATAAAGAGTTTTAAGTCTAAATCATGACGTAATTTCTTCGCACGCATTTCCATCCACCCAATCCTCTTCAAAGGAATACCGCTTATATTGTTTAATTCGAAAAAAAAAAAAAATCTAGAATTACTTATATTGTGGGAGAGGGGGTGTACCGCAAGAGCACAAAAACTATTTTGTTTGCGAAAACATGTCCCGACGCGTTAGTCAGCCTTAAGACCCAATCCTCTTCAAATACCGCTGTTTATCAACCGGACATCGGTTTATGATTGTTTATACTTGTCATAAAACATCCAACACAAGCGTCCCCCACCCCGCCCCGCAGCCCCCGCGCCTACGAAATCCCCTCCGTCCCGCGTGACGTCATTCCCCCGCGCCATCGAAAACCCCCTTCATCCTGCGTGACGTCATTCCCCCGCGCCGCTGAGATCCCCTCGCGCCTCACCCCCCCTGAGAGGACCTGAGTTAGAACCCGCCTTGTATACCTACTCATTGAGCGCAAATCGAGATATCGAGGAGCGAGCAGCGTGTAGCGTCGGCCGTCGCTTTCGTTGGTAGAAAGAAGACAGAAGACTGTATTCTGTCCTCTTCTACTATCCGAAGCTAGCCGAAGCGCCGAGCTCACACGTACGCTTACGCTCACATCCTCATTACCCCCTCCACGCCGTGTTGCATGTTGCTTGCGGCGGAGATCTGGCAGCTTTGGAGCTCGGTCGCGTTGTCCGAGCGCATCCAGGCTCGGACGGATTAACCCGCGTTGTCACGGTCAAAACCGCAACATCCGAGTATACGCGTCCGATCTGTAAACTCTGCGTATTACCCGTCGAAAGTGCGTCAGGATCCGTCCAAGATTTTGTATTAGGTAGTAAACTTAGTTTCCGCGGCTCACATTTTGATGGCGCTAATTATAGGTGTAATTTAGAGACCTTTTAATAAGAGTCTGGCCATCATCACGTATTTCGATATTTCGATTTCAAGCATTATGATTGGTCCGCCATTTTTTCTCTAATGACGTGGTAATATCACGTGATATCATCTAACCTCAGTCTGCATCGTCCGTCCGCATCAACGATTGAATCAGTGTCATCAGTAATTGAAAAAAAAATTGAAAAAATAAGAACACATTCTCGAGAATCATATATACATTATCTATTAGAGGATTTTTATATTCAGATTATTAGGTAAGTATTTTTAATTTTATACTATTGTAAAATATCTGTATAAAACAATATAACCTTACTTTTAAGATATAAATTAAACTTACTGTCATCAGTAATCAAAACTTCAAAATTAATTTTAAATTCATCCAGTATGTATTACATGTAATAGTTTAATAATAAATGTTATTTTTTCTGATTTATCTATAAATCATTTATATAGTTATTGAATATTTCAGCAACATGACTGGTTGTGTAGCTCCTGACTGCACAAATTCTGACGAAAAGGGTTTTGTAATGCCAATCTATCGTACGAACCAACAGCTCAGGAAGTAGAAGAATTGAATACTGTAAAATGTAATATTTTATATAGTATCGCTGGATACAAGCGATTTGTAACAAGCATTAAAAAAAATACAAAACTTTGTAAGCATTGTATTCGAAGTTTAGGTTCCACTCATCGAAATTTGTCACAATATGCGAGATTAGTGCGATTGCGAAGTTATAAAAACAACACATTGTTTTATGTTAACAATAAAACATTTCAGTTATTTAGAAAAATGGAGTATATATTTAGGCAGTATTAAAAATCGTGTAATAACAATCGTGGTTATAAAAACTTTTTAGTTGCTACATTTTTAGATATTTTAAGTAACAGTCATATTTTGTTGTGTCATAATTTACATTTAAAGATAGCAAATAGATATGCAATTTACAGAATGAGGATAGCGAATAACAAAACAATTGTTAAACGTAAATACTATAACAGTAAGTCAATGGCGATGCACAGTTCAATAAAATAAAACAAATTGTTACATTTTATTCTTTTAATTTTTTTCTTGATCATCGAATGGTAAAATTTTCACTTTGCACCTATTTTTCGTTAATATTTATACGTTATACATCATATATTACATGTTAAACAATTATTTTATTAATGAAAATATTAAACAATTTAGTTGCAGTTAAAAAAAAAACTAAAATCTGTACGAATAATATTCGAATATTATTCGATGTTTCATCAGTATTTTTGAGGTTAGTGATAATATAGCGTACTCGATTTGCTGACTCGGAGTTGGGTCTAGTCAGTAAATTGAATACGTTTGTAATTATACGCTTGCGCTGAAGTTATCCCCACTTAGATTAGAGAAAAAATGGCGGACCAATCAAAACACTCTAAAATCAGATTTCTGATGGCCAGACTCTTATTAAAGGGTCTCTAGTGTAATTTACTTTGACACCTGAATGCATCTGCATTTTAGAGGTTAGACATTTGTTAAAAAAATTCAGTGCGAAAAGATTAATTTAAGCGAACAGTGCTATTTTTTTCTTTTGATTAAACATGGAACGTGATAAGTTGTTTTTTCGACATGTGCTGCTTCATTACTTTGATTTGAAAAAAACTGCAGTTGCAGCTCATAAATTGCTTATCGAAGCTTAGGGCGATTGTGCTCCATCGGAAAGAACATGCCAAGAATGGTTTCAGCGATTTAAGAGTGGTGATTATGATGTGAATGATAAACAACGCTCAGGTCAACCGAAAAAGTTTGAAGACACCGAATTGCAAGCATTATTGGACGAAAACTCAAACGCTCCAAGAATTGTCTGCAGTATTAAATGTTACTCCGATGGCTGTTTCCAAACGTCTACATGCAATGGGAAAGATTCAAAAGGAAGGAAAATGGGTACCACACGAATTAACCGAAAATGCCATTGCGAATCGCTTAAACATCTGTATTTCTCTGCTTGCCAGGCAGAAAAAAAAGAGTTTTTTGTGGCGCATTGTGACTTGACTGGCGATGAAAAGTGGATCTATTTTGATAATCCCAAACGCAAAAAGTCATGGATGGACCCCGGCCAACCATCAACATCCACACCAAAGCGAAATATCCATGGCCACAAAGCAATGCTCTGCATTTGGTGCACTGTAAAAAATTTTTGTGTAAATTTACTATTATAGTGGGTAATATTGAGACCAACTATTAAAGGTGTATATTTACATACATTAGTAAATTTAGATTTCATAGATAAAATTATTATCTTAAATAGTAAGTAAGCATCTTGTACAAGTAAATTTACATGTTAGAAGTAGATTTCTAGAAATGTTATAATAATTTATATATTTGTAGTGATACAAAACAAGAAATGAAATTTACAATAATGATTGTAAATTTATGAAATTGTTTTGTAATAATAATTTACATACTTGTAGCGATACAAAACAAGAAATGAAATTTACAATAATGACTGTAAATCTATGAAATTGTTTTGTAATAATATTATAAATATTTTTAAAATTACATTTTACAATATTAAAAATACACTTTAAATTTATACTGTTTGTACTATAATAATAGAATTGCAGTATATTGCAATATATATATATATATATATATATATATATATATATATATACATAAGATGTTATTAAAATTTTTGATCTTATAGATATTAAAAGTACTTTGTATTTACAGAACATCTCCTAACAAAATTGCATTATCGCAGCTCAGCACTACTATTTCTTCAAACTTGAACCATAAAGTTGAACAGAAAAATAGAGAATTATGTGGTTCAAAAAATAATTTCTGCATTTTATTTTTTATTTTTGTTTAAGTTTGCAGAATAGTGCTGTACTGCGATAATGCAATTGTTAGGATATATTTTGTAAATACAAAAATTTTAATAACATCATATAAATATTGCAATATGCTACAATCATATTATAATACAATTTTTAATATGAATAAGATTAAAGATTTTAATAATATTACAATGCAACACACTAAACATAGAGAAATACATATATAAAAATATATTTTATATTTTTTAAATAATATTTAATATCTTTTTTATATTCTAATTATAAATTATTCATATAAGATTATGTATATAAATGAAGAATATGCAATAGTTTATTCATTTGAATAATTATTTATTTTTAATAATTAGATACATATGAACTATTAATAATGTTAATAATGTTAATAATATTATTATTATACATATGTATATGTGTATACACTTATGATTTTGATTCAATATTTTCCTTGTCTACATTTCTCTCCTCAATGTCTCTTAATTTGTTGAAAAGTGAAAGTACTTTGTATTTAGTTGCGGCCTTACGTGATTTCGTACCAGACGTTGGATGAATATTCAAAAAATACTTCTGTATAAATTCCAAAGTACATGCACAGTGTGTAGGATATTCCATGTTGAAGACATAGTACGCAGACATCAACATTTCCAGAGATTCATAAAAACAATATGTTCTCTCAATCTGCATTGCTTCTATAAATAAATAGGACATCTGACGTTCCGTATCATCTGTAACACACAACCAAGCACATATACATATAAAACGTGATAATTAAATATAATAACGATATTAAATCTGTAAGAATATAAAATAATGTATATATAATTTTACCTATGATAACAATGCATGGTGCAGCAATAGGTGCTTCAATTTCTTTCAAGGTAGTCCCCTCCTATATAATAAATTAGTTATAAAATCATGTAATTTATACATTTATAAAATCATGTAATTGAGAAAGATAATGATACATAATAAGACTTACAGGATAAATTTTAAATAATGTATGGAAGTCCTCTTTAAAATGTTTCATAATAATTTTGATTAATTTAAGCTGTATTAGCTCAGTTGAATTAATAATATCCTTATACTTTTTAAGACGTCCATACGTGAGTATTTTTTCCTGTTTCTTTAATATTTGTTCTTTTAGTATACTTATAGAATGTCCCATTAATTTGTGATAATGCCAGAATATATACTTTTTTTGTAAAAGTATTGGCCATGAAGTTTTAATATCTTGAATCGTAGGTGGTTTATGGACATTATTAAGAAATAATCGTTGTACAGGATATGTTGTTTCAAGATATGAATAAATCTAATAAATCTAATAAATTTTTTAAGTATCAGGATCGTTTTCTGCAGCATCTTGGAGGATTACATGTCGTAGAAATACAGTTTTTGTCTTCTATTGTATCTTCCGTTTCTGATTCAACATAATTGTCAGGCTGCCAATTGCTACATCCAGCTTTGGCAGATAAAACTTTTCGTTGCTTTTTCAGCGGTATATTTAAACTTCGACTCAAAGATCTTTTCATGTGCGGTCTATTAAGATAGCAATTTCTATCACGAAGTTTTAAATATAATGTGTGACTTCCATCTCCAAAATTTACCATCTTCATCCGTATCCTTGAATTGAGGATATTTTTCGATGATCTTGTTAGCTATTATTTTAAATGCTTTAGATGGGATAAATTCTCTTATATTCCTCATTTCAGAAATTATACGATTTACAACAGCATGTATTACAAATTTGCTGCGATTTCCTGCTTCTAATTCTTTAAGCACTGTGGATTCCAAATTATCCCAAGGTATACGAAAATTTGTCCAAATTTCATCATTATCTGATTGTATTTTAATATTTGATACTGTTGTTGGCGATGTCGTATGCTTGATGAGGAAGAGAAAGTAGACATGGAATCACTTAAGATATCACAGGATGCCGTATTGTGTAATTCAGTCTCATTTTGAGGTGACCAAAATTCTTCTGCTTGTAGTAACATAAAAGTTTCTCCAGAACAAAACTTTAAAACATCGTTATCGTCAACATTTGTACCATCCTTTTCCATAACTAGAGTAGAACCATTAATACCAAGTTTGTTGTTACTTTTTGTAATAAGTTCAGATAACATGTTATCAGATTGATTAATAACTAATGAGATTTTTTGTTTTCTATTGGCCGACCAAACTTTAAATAAGTAAGACATCTGCAAAACAGAAAACATATATATACATGTTATACATAATACTAAAAATAATATTAAATGCTAAGTATTATTGAAGTATTACTCACATAATCTTATAAATCAAGAGGTGCGTATTTGAAGATATAAACGGCAATGGAATTTAAGTGAGTTTCAAGGATAGGATGTGGAGCAAGTAAAGCAGAATAGGGAAACAAAGAGATTTTATCGATTTTATGATCTTCATTTTTAACTTCAAACTGTTCATATACTCCAAAATCAGAATTATATACAACTTTTATTGTGGTACCCAGAAAATATACGTTAGTATAAGAATTATTTATTAAAAAATATTTGATTTTACATAAAATAAAGTAATCGTAACAGTCTTTTCCTATACAGATACACATATTTGTTTTATATGCAATGCCTTTGAAAGTAATTTGTGAAGCTATATATTTAAAATTTTCATTCCTTTTATCATAAAAATAATCTATTATAACAGAAGAAATATTATTACTAAAGTTTTCTGGAATATATTCTTCTGCATTATCCGCAATTATCAAAGAACTGTATGTATTTTGTGGAAGTTGACTTTGTAAAAGTTGATGTTTATATGATAGCATTTTTGTTATGTTCTTATAATTTTGCGAGTGCTTAATAATGTTCTTAAAATATCTATGTTTACTTTCAAATTTCAAAGTCCATAAATGTTTAAGCGGTCCAAAAGATATAGTTAGAGAAGGATAATGTGAAATATAATGGTGTTTGGGTCTTAATTTTATGTTTGGAAAACATTTCAATCTTAGCAATAAATATTCATTGATTTTTTCCTGTAATAGCGCAACTTGACCAAAGGATAATGCAGAAGCAAAAGTCAAAGAACAGATTTCTCGAAGACACAGGATTAATAACCAAACATCATTTTCGGTATTCTTGATTGAATCATAAATAGCTAAAGGAAGTATCAGTAATAATCTTTTAATTTGACTTGCAGTACCTCTAATTTTGCACGAATCATTTATGAGTGGAATGCTGTTGTAGTCATTTTCATTTAAGAATTTAATTTTTTGCAATCGAGAATTTAAAAACGTATAATTAAACCATCCTTCTTTAACAAAATACTTAATACAATACATAAGATCATAAGGAATAATACCTTCTAAAAGATCATGAGCTATACAGGGCGGTAACCCTGGATTACATACATGAAAATGATTGAGTTTATTCAAAGAATTTTGTTTTATGCCTTTTATGATTTTCATTGTTTGTTCCGCTTGTTTTACACACAAATTATAATTATCAGGATTTCTGTTTATATTTTTACATACATATGTTAATTGTAATTGACTTTGAGTTAGGTCACAAAAACGGCAAAAATATTCTGAGGAATGAAAAAGTAGGGGAGCTATGTTGGTTCTAACTCAATTAATTCTAAAAATAGATATCCCCAGTGGGGAACCGCGCATGCGCCGCGCGGGGGGGGGGATTTCTCTCTATCCGCTAGGTTGGTAATAAAAATGCAGTCGCGCGGGGGGGATTTATCCGCTAGGTTGGTAATGCTCGCGACGTCCGGACGCAACCCGTCCAACAGCGCGGGCTCGCGCCGCCCGGACGCAACCCGTCCAACATCTCTCGCTCGCGCCGCCCGGACGCAACCCGTCCAACATTTCTCGCTCGCGCCGCCCGGACGCAACCCGTCCAACAACGTCGTGGTTGCCGCCTAAGAAAAAAAGTGAAATTTTACGTAGCCGGCGGGTACGGGCGAACGGTTCGCGCGAGAGGACGGGCGCGCGGCTAAGGGTGGGGCGAGGGGCGAGCCGCGCCGCCCGGACGCAACCCGTCCAACAACGTCGTGGTTGCCGCCTAAGAAATAAAGTGAAATTTTACGTAGCCGGCGAGTACGGGCGAACGGTTCGCGCGAGAGGACGGGCGCGCGGCTAAGGGTGGGGCGAGGGGCGAGTCGTCGCCGGTTCGTTAGCGCGTGCGAGAGAGACCTCTGTAAGAGGAAGGGAGAGAGAGAGACGGAAGCTGATAACAATACGGCGTATCTATTCGACGATGAGTGTATCTTTTAGGTCTTGGATACGAATCGCGCGTATTATATTTTTTTACGCGCGTCGAGAGCGGGAGAGAGATGGAAGCGGGCGATAATAATACGAGAGGAATGACGAATTTCGAGTAAAATATTTTTTTATTATTTTGTTAGATCAATGCTCGCTTTATCCTTCGGTTTCTCAGCTGTTTAGTACGGTTCTTGAAAAAAAGTGCGGATCGCATAGCGTGTTTGTCGAATAAAGACGTCTTTTCACGTTGTCCCGAATGACGATTGAGCGATGTTGCGGTACCATCTTTCCCAATTTGTAGCGTAACCTCGCGTACGCATGAGTACGACCTCCGCGTTTAGCAGCTTCCGCCAAGCGTTCCATATATCTCGTTGTAAGATTGTGGGTAAAGTATTGATATCCGAATCGTCCAAAACAATGCGGTTCTTGAAAAAAGCGTGGATCGCTAATTCGCACAGCGTGTTTTAATGGTTGAAAACGTCTTTTCCACACCATTTGATTCGTCGTCCAATCTATCCACGGTTCGTCGTCGCTGTCGATATCCGCGTCTAAACACTCCATATGAGTATCTACAGTTTTAGTTAATAAACGACATTGCGTGCGTAATCTACCTTTTTTATAATAATGTGTTACTTTACCTTTCCGTACTTTTTTTTCGCTTATATATACGGACGATCTATCATTAGCACGAAGTTGTAATTCGCCATTCTCGCGCGCGCACTTACGCTCGTCTCGAGTATTCGTTCGATCGTTATGTTGCGACGGTCCCAGTATCGGCGATGCGGGTAATACTTCGTCACATCGCAACTTTTTTTCTTTGCACAGCACGATTTGATTCGTCGTCCAATCTATCCACGGTTCGTCGTCGCTGTCGATGTTCGCATCTAAACACTCTATATGAGTATTTACAGTTTTAGTTAATTTTATAATAATGCGCTACTTTACCTGTGTGATTTTCACGATCGACGTTTAAATTTTTATATAGCTTTTCCTGTTGTCCCCGCGCTGGCACGACAACCATGCGCCGTCCTCGTACTCCGGTAGATACGGAATTTCGGCATTTTCGTATTTTTTCTCGCTTATATACGGACGATCTATCAGTAGCATGAAGTTGCAATTCGCCGCTCTCGCGTGCGTGCTTACGCACGTTTCGAGTATTCGTTCGGTCGTTATGTTGCGACGATCCTGATATTGGCGATGCAGGTAATATTTCGTTACATTGCAAATTCTCTTCGGTACTATTAATCTCTCGAGAGGACGACATGCTGTTTTCGTGGAACAAGACTCCATTAATTTTTTACCTATCGCGTTTTTGCTTAAATCGGTTAATGGAAATTTCGTCGTATGCATACGCGTACAATGTTGGTCGAATGGGTCTTTTTCGGAATCCGTCTCAGAAGTAGTTGACATGCCTTTAATAGTAGTGGCACTTTTCGTTATTCGTATGTTACTAATTAGAAATTATTATCGCTAAGCCTTATATATAGTTTATTCTTAGTAATATCATATCGCGTATGCATCTTACATCCTGAAATTCACCGTTTGTTTTTTTTCCTCGAGATACGCGTGCGTGCGCGATAACGAGTGAATCCCGGACGAATGCGGTATCGTCGATAGATTAGTCGTTTTCCCTTGGATACGTAGTGTTGATTTATTCCGGTTTTTTTCGCGGTTTCGAGTGTCATCTTTATCGTTCGAACGAACGAACGTATAAAATAAACGCGACGATTTTTGCGGGAAAGGACGCAGCCATACGCGAAGAAGAACGTCGAGTGCTCGAGAGCGCGCGCGAAGTCGCTACGACGGACGATTATCGCGCGTGGGTGAGACGATGTGACGAGTGTCTCGCGACATTGCGCGAGAGATGTCGAGATGCGCGACGACGAGTTTCGACGGGAGCGATTTTTTCCTTGGTCGCTCGAATTCTACGAGTAATCGGTGCGAGGGATCATTTGCGGAGACGCTTCGAGCGCGAGGGCGCGGGTGTCGAGAGACGCGAGAGCGAGGGCGGGGATGGCGGTGAAGTCGAGTCGCGCGCGGGATTCACGTGGACCGAAATCGATACGGCTTTCAAGAGACGCGTGTTGACCGGCGCGGTGATTAATCTAGATTATATTGAACCTTTACGATTTCTCGAGGACGCTAGGGATACCGTGCTTCGTCGCGTGCGAGACGTTATGGGTCGATGTCATAGCGTTAAAGTGAATACGATTTTTAACGGAGAATTCGTATCGGGTGATGAGATCGCCGTTAAGACTATCGCCACGAGAAATCATTCGCTTTTGCCCGCGACGGATTTGCGCGAGTGGTACGACAATCGCGTCATCGACGATATTATGACGTCTTTGGAGGAATTTCAAGAACGCGATAGCGGATGGGCTTTGTCGCGCATACTCGATTTAACGGTGAATGTGAATAGATATAATCCTATGCGCGCGGGTTGTTACGTGCGAGTTCCGCGGGAAATTCAGATGAAAAGAGCGGTGGTTAACGTCCGAACTAACGATGAGGCGTGTTTCGCGGTCGGTGATCGCCGCTTTGTATCCCGTTAATCGAAATAGTGAGAGAAGTTCGCGATATCCGCATTATTCCACGGTGTTGAAACTGGAGGATTGCGAGTTACCTATGACTTTAAATGGAATCGGACGATTTGAACGATTGAACGAGATATCGGTGAACGTGTATACCGTCGGAGAAAGAAGACGCGGGAAGAACGGCGACAGCAGAATTTGTATCGTTCCTCTTCGTTTGACGAATCGAAAGAGGGAGAGACACGTTAATCTGCTGTATTTGAGCGATACGACGCGCGAAGACAACGAGATTGGACATTTCGCTTGCGTTAAGAATCTCTCTCGTTTAGTCGGCGCGCAAGTG
Organism: Camponotus vicinus; assembly: GCF_025532165.1. NCBI lineage: Eukaryota > Metazoa > Arthropoda > Insecta > Hymenoptera > Formicidae > Camponotus > Camponotus vicinus. The sequence continues at coordinate 8,230,091 of NW_028141949.1, forward strand.
AGCAGACGACGAAACAAGACGTACGTGTGCGATAGGTGAGTTTTTTGATTGTAAAAAATAATTCGGTAATGAAATATCGATCTAATGTCTATTTCATTGTATTTTTTTCTTTCGTAGGTGCATGCATTATTTTTACACGAACGAGAAGTTGATTGCGCATAGCGCGGACTGCGAGAAACTGAACGATTGCGCGATTGTTCTTCCCAGCGAGGATGATAAGTGGATGACGTTCGATAATTTTTCGAGAAAGGAACGAATTCCGTTCGTGGTATATGCCGATTTGGAATGCGTGCTGGAGAAGAAAGATGGAAGTGAGAGGAGGAGAACCGCGAACACGATTATCACTCAACATCATAAAGTTCACAGCGTAGGTTATTACACGCGCTGTTCCTTCGATGATGCCGCGTCGGCGTACAGATCTTATCGCGGCGAGAGATGCGTCGCGTGGTTCGTGCGCGAGTTGCACGAATTGGCGCAGCGCGCGAAGATCATTCTCGATACCGCGGTACCGATGGTGGATCTTACGCCCGAAGAATGCGAGAGATTCGCGAGCGCGACACGCTGTCACGTGTGCGATAGATCGTTTGAGGTGGGAGACATTCGCGTGCGCGATCATTGTCATTTGACCGGCCGTTTCAGAGGTCCGGCGCATTCTAATTGTAATTTAAATTACAAGGATTCTCACGTTATACCCGTGTTTTTTCATAATCTGTCGGGTTACGACGCGCATTTTATTATTAGAGATGTGGCTAATGCTTATCCCGGTAGCGTCGAGTTGTTGCCGGTAACGAAGGAATCGTATATAGCTTTCACGAAGAACGTTCAAGATACCGCGACGACGACGACCGATAAGCGAAGCGACGGAAGCTCTATACGTTCTAAATGCGTTAAATTACGATTTGTGGATTCGTTCAAATTTTTAGACGCTAGTCTCGAAAAACTAACGTCGTATCTCGACGAGAGTAAGTTGACGATCACGCGAGGCGAATTTCACCGTCTCGTCGACGACGACTTTAAACTTCTCACGCGCAAGGGTGTGTTTCCGTACGAGTATATCGATAGCATCGAGAGATTGCGAGAGACGCGTCTTCCGCCGCGCGATTCCTTCTACAGCTCGTTGATTGACGACATTGTATCTGAAAATGATTATGCCCACGCGATTCGCGTTTGGGAGCGATTTCGAATCGAAACGTTGGGCGATTACAGCGATCTCTATCTAAAGACCGATGTTCTTTTACTCGCAGACGTGTTCGAAAATTTTCGCGCCGCTTGTCTGGAGAGTTACGGTTTAGATCCCGCGTATTATTTCACGTTGCCGGGATACACGTGGGATGCGATGCTGAAATACAGCGGAATCCGTTTCGAGCTACTCACCGATATTGACATGATGATGTTTGTGGAGCGCGGAATACGCGGCGGTCTCAGTCAGTGTTCGAATAGATACGCTCGCGCGAACAATAAATACATGAGCGCGTTCGATTCGTCGCAACCGTCGATCTATCTGATGTATTTAGATATTAATAATTTGTACGGTTGGGCGATGTGTCAATCGTTACCCTATAAGCAATTCGAGTGGGTTAGAGATTTTGAGAATCTCGATGTAAATTCTATAGCGGAGGATTCGCCCGTTGGTTATATTCTGGAGGTCGATCTAGATTATCCGACTAATGCGCACGACACCCACGCCGATTTACCGTTTTGTCCTATACGCGACACGCCGCCTGGAAAGCGGCGGAGCAAGCTTCTAGCTACGCTATACGATAAGCGTCGATACGTCACGCATTATCGTAATTTGCAGCAGTGCATTCGTCACGGTCTGCATTTGACAAAGATTCATCGAGCGTTGCGTTTTTTACAGTCGCCGTGGTTACGCGGATACGTGGAATTTAATACGCGTTTACGTACTAATGCGAGTAACGATTTTGAGAAAAATTTATACAAGTTGATGAACAATGCCGTCTTCGGTAAAACTATGGAGAACGTGCGTAATCGCGTGGATGTTAGACTTGTGACTAAATGGGATGGGCGATATGAAGCCGAAGCGTTGATCTCTAAACCGAATTTTCACAGTAGAAGCGTATTCTCGGAGACTCTCATGGCCGTGGAATTGCGTAAATTGGAAGCGAAAATTAACAAACCGATTTACGTCGGCATGTCTATTCTCGATATATCTAAGATTCGCTTGTATGCTTTTCACTACGAATACATGTTGCCGCTCTACGGCGATAAGTGTAGAATATTATATACCGATACGGATAGTTTCGTGTATAGTATCGAATGCGAAGACGCGTACGAACAAATGAGACACGACATTGATAAATTCGATACGAGCGATTATGTCGACGACAATCCTTACGGTATGCCGCGCGTGAATAAGAAGGTTCTCGGTTTGATGAAAGATGAGAATAACGGTGCTCTCATGTTAGAATTCGTAGGACTCAGAGCGAAAATGTATGCGTTGCGAGTCGAGGGTAAAAGCGATACTAAAAAGAGTAAAGGAGTGAAGAGAGGCGTCGTTGCGAAAATGTTGACATTTGACGATTATACGCGATGTTTGAAACGCGAGATCGAAATGATTCGCGAAGTCGTGTTTGAGATCGAAATTACACGAGATGTATACTGTTCGCGAGACGAAAATTGCGCTCAGCCCGTTTGACGATAAACGTTATGTTATACCCGATTCAGTCGACACTTTACCGTGGGGACATTATAAGATACCTCTGTAAGAAAAAAAATGATTGCGAGCGAGCGAGTTGATAGTTTGTAAATATATACACAATGTATCTTTTTTCTTTTATTTCACTATTTGCACATAAAGTATATTTATTATTATAATGTATTACAATATGTTAGTTTTATTTATCCAAGAATTATGCGATTTGTCCATTCCCAACCACTTTACGAGCGCCATATTACCCTTCTGACGTAATATTCTCTCGACGAGATACACGTCGGGATCGGAGACTCGTTGCAATTCGTACTCGTAGAATCCTCCGGCTCGCCGCGCGAATCTGTCAGCATGTACGTCACGGGATTCGTCTTTCGAACCTCAGCTACGCGAAAGATTTTCGTGGTCCAGTTCGGCGTGTATCCCTTCTCGAAAAGTGTTTTGTACTTGCTCACGCGCACGGGATCGTTCGGTCGAAATTTTCCCGGAGCGGCGATCTTCGGGCGGCTGTACACCGTCGATAGAAGTTTCGACACTCGAGCGGGCGTCACGTCGATTGGACGCATCCCAATAGTTCGATGTTTACGAGCGTTGTACTCAGATATTAGATGCGGTAGCGCGTCGAGCCACTTGTACGTTCCGTTCAACGTAAAATACTTCCACATGGAATTTTTGAGTGTGCGATTGAAACGTTCGACGATCGAGGCTTTTAGCACCGAATACGTTGAGTAGTGATTGATTCCATGTTTTTCTACGAATCCGCGCATCTCAGCGTTATAGAACTCCTTTCCTTTGTCAGTTTGCAAATTTCTCGGATAGCGTTTGGAAGCACGTGTTACACTTGAGAGAGCTCGAGTAACTTCGATGCCGCTTTTTTTCTTAAGTGGTATCGCCCACGCATATTTACTTAGAACGTCGATAATAGTGAGTATGTAATTGTAACCTCTATTGTGTCTAGCGTAAGGGCGCATTTCGACGACATCCGCTTGCCACAAATCATCGTATCCGCGTACGATGACGCGTCGGCGGGGGAAGTTCTTTCTCGCAGGTGCGTGCAGTTCATTTACGAGTTTTCGTTTCGCGGCACTCATTTCATTAACTCTCTCTCTTTCTTTTTTTGTTATCCTTTTTTAGACTGTTGACCTTTATTCGCAATGTTATCATTCTCTTTAATAACTATTGCGCTTGATTTGCTCGTTTTAGGAATCGTCGTCGTCGTAGTTATTTTTCGCGCTAATTCGTTTATGTTTTTCTTTAGATGCAATACTTCGTTCTGCACCATTTGCGTCGTCGAAATCTTCAGATCCTGCGATGCTTTATTTAACGCGTTTTTAGTCGTCTCGACAAACTTTTCTAAATCGCTTATTCGCTTAGCGATCTCGATTTTCGTCGCGACGAGCGTCTGCAAATTCTCGAGCATTTGTAATCGATTCTCGAGAGCGTTCTCTTTCGTGAAAATTTGAGAAATTTCGTTTTTCAAAGAACGCGTACTTTCATTCGCGGCATTCTGAACAGTGTCGATCTTCGCGTACAGATCCTTCGTTGACGAGTTCGCGCTGTTCTCTAGTTTCGTTATTAGAAATCTTATATTCTCGCGCTGTTTTCCCTCTTCCGTTTGCGCGTCGCGTATAATACGCGCGACGTATTTCTTGCTCGTCACGTCGTCGTCATCGATCGGCCAGGCTACTCGCTGTATCTTGAAATTTCGAGCGTCGTAATGCGACGTGGAGGAAGAGGCGTCGATGCTCAGACACAACGCGTTATTGCGCACGTAATTTCGTAGAGATTCTACACTCGCGCGTAATTTACCGCTATAACCGTATTCGCGTTTTTTTTTCTGTAATGATACGCCGAATTTGTTTACAGACATCGCGCGGTCGAATAACGCGTGCGCGCTTGTCGCTGTCTCGACGCGATATCTCACAGTATCGCACCCGCTTCGCGAAGCTCCTCGATTATCGATAAGATTTCGTTGTTGTACGCGTGCGCGCTTGTCGCTGTCTCGACGTGATATCTCACAGTATCGCGCCCGCTTCGCGAAGCTCTTCGATTATCGATAAGATTTCGTTGTCGTGAGCGTTGTTGCCAGCTCGACGAGAAGCGTCTAGCAATCGAAGACGATCCACCAATTCATTCGGATTGTCCCAATGAACATAATCCACGGTATCGTTGGTCACGCGCATGACGGATGGTACGCGACCTCCGCCGATTCTTTTTCTCGGATTGTCCTTTTGTAAAATCGGCGCTATAACATGCTTGTATTTGTATCCCTTATTTCCTAATACCGGTAAACGAGTATTATGTTCGCGTCTATGAGCATTAGTTTGCAACAGTATACTCTTATACGCCGCTTTGTCTCTCTCTGTATACTTGAGATCGTCGGGAATTCTCTTGAAGATCAATTCGAACAGACCAGGAGTACCGACATATTTGACTCCATCTATAAATATCGCATCGTCCGCGCCTACGTCGAATCGTTTATTTCCAAGCATAGTGCCGGTGTCGGAAAAGTAAACACCGTAAACGTGATCGAATTCGCTCGATATACCGCTGAGAAGTGTACCTACGTATTTTCGCGCCAACGGACCTAATTGACTGCGTAAGAGATCCCGTCCTCGAGGAGATCGCAGAGACTGTCTGATTGACGTTTCGAATACTGCGGGGGGTGAATCGAAGACGTCGTCGCTCGTCTCGAACGTCTCTTCGACGAGCGGCTCCGCGAAAGATTCTTCTCCTGCGAACTTAAGCCGTTTTGCAGGCGATATATTTGACGCTCCTGCGGGTGTGGAAGTCACCGCAGGCGAATCCGACGTACCGCCCAAACGTTGAAATCGCTTAACCTTCAAATTTTTCGCGGATAGCAACGGTAATGCGTCTCTCTCCGTTTCTTCTTCGTTCTCCTCTTCCTCTCGCATCGTCGTTTTCCCGATACCTCGCGCAAATGCGTCATCGTCATATTCGTCATTGTTGTTATCAATCTCGTTCTTCCTCACAATTTCACGTTTCACCAATTCCTTTCGCGCGGAATCGTCTCCCATACGCTCGGCGATATGACGCAACGGTTCGACAATCGGTTTGAATCGCGTTTCTAAAGCCGTCTCACTCTCCATTTTACCGGTCTTCAATGCTCTGTGTTTTTTGCGAATTGACGCGCGCGTTCTCGCTATCTCTTTCGCGGTTTTCTCACGCCTATCCACATCCGTCATCGCGCGTTGTTCGTCAACGTCTCGCCTTCTTTCTCTTTCTCTCTTTCCCTTTCCCTCTCTATGATAGCCGCGACGACAACGGCGATAATTATAACGTCTTACGGCACGATATAATCATTGAATCCTCGCCTGTAGCTACCGTTACGTAACGCGCTATCTTTGTCGATCACTAGAAAACCGTATCGGTATTTCCAACACGCGCGACACAGCGCGTAAAAATCATCATACGACATATCGGTATTTACGTGATCGTTATATATGTGTTTAAGATTAGTGCCATCTTGTTTAAAAAGTATTAACAGATTCGCGTTATCGCGTATCAAATGTTTCGGTATTTTAGCATAAGACTGGCACAGATAGAAACAATCAACGTTGGCATGTCGCCCCATAGCAAAGTATTCCCTTACAGCGTCCTGTTTATCACAAGCCACGTCGTCGAACACGAATATCGAATTCGGTAGCGCCTCGCTCGGTAAAATGACGTCGGTATTGTTCGAATACGTAAAATAACCGATATCTTCCATCGGTTTCAATAATTTTTCTAAATATCGATACTTGGGCTGATGTAACGATTTTGAGTAAACATATACATTCTCGAATCTCACGCCGTGAGGACTCTCCAGAAGACTTATCAACACGTTTGTTTTACCGCAATTAGACGGACCGCAGATTACGCAACGAATTGCAGTTGGTAATAAATAACCGTGTTTCCGTTGTTTCTCATTCATCGAACTCGTTTTACCGTCGATATTCGACACTCTTATCGCGATCGATTGACGCACGAAACGCATCGTTTCTCTCTCTTTTTACGATTTTTCATCCGTTGTCGCGAGCGACTCCAGTGCGCAGACTCGCGCGCGCACAACGGATAAAAAAGAGAGAAGAACGGTCACGTTGTTAGTTCGATTGATGACGGCAGCGATGACGTGATAAAATCGCGCACTTTTGACGTCCGCGCTCGACGAATTGTGAAACGGTATACTAACGGTATATAGATTTATTCGTTATCTGCGCACAACGAATCGATATGTTTATTCTATTGGTGAACGATTCCGATATTCTCGGACTCAGTGTCGATCAGTTACAATACGTTCCGAAAAAACTCTTACTAGACAAATATGGCCGCTTCATCGATCAACTGTGGGAAAAATTGCCCGTACATTTGAAGAACGATCCCGATATGGAGCAATATCGGCTTTGTCATAAACATCATAATCAACCGTGGCAACGAGATCACATTGATGGTCCGCCACCGATGATTAAAGATTGTTACGCGTGCATAGAAAATAAGACGACGATCGTATGAATTACGCGAAGGACATCGGTGGTAGAGGTTTACTCAATAAAGCTATAAATACTCTTCCATTCGAACTACATATACCTGGATATCAGTTTTGCGGTCCCGGTACTCGTCTCGCGAAGCGGCTCGCGCGAGACGATCGAGGGATTAATCCGTTGGACGCGGCTTGTCGCGAGCACGATATCGCTTATTCGCAAAGCGACGATCTTGCCGATCGGCACATCGCGGATCGAGCGCTCGGAGCGAGAGCGTTCGAACGTATTCGAGCCGGAGATTCGACTTTCGGAGAAAGATTAGCGGCATCGGCCGTATGGGCAGCTATGAAGGCGAAAACGAAATTAGGAATGGGTATAACTGGAACGCGAAGAAGTGGCGGCAAGAGGAAAACGAGTACGAGAAAGAGAACGAGGAGCCGAATTCTCCCTACAGCGAAACGCGGCGGCTTCTTACCGCTGTTACCCGCACTCGGGGCGTTAGGATCGTTAATCGGTGGAACGGCCGGTGTGGCGAAAATGGTGAGCGACGGCAAAGCGTCGCGTCGACAATTGGAGGAGCTGCAACGACACAATCGAGCAATGGAAGGTCGCGGTTTATATCTCGCGCCTTACAAGCGTGGCGGAAGCGTCACGAAAAGGAGAAAACGCGTGGTTAAGAAAAAAAAAAAATCGCGCAAACATTGAGTAACATTGTAATTCCAATTGGCGTTACGACGAATGAACAATTGAATCGCGCGGCCTTGCGCGTTCGTGTGCGTCACTTCAGAGGTGTATTTATGCGTGACGCACTGCCCGCGCGAGTTCGTCGCAATGAGAGCGGTATTGTGAATCTGGACGACACTTCGGGACCAGGTACGCATTGGGTGACGTATGCTAAAAAGGGAAAAGAGGTGATCTACTTCGACGCTTTCGGCAATCTTCGACCGCCGCGAGAACTAGAACGTTATCTCGGATGCGATACGCGTATCGCATATAATCGTGACTCTCAACAAACTTATGATCAGAGTGTTTGCGGACAATTGTGCCTGCGTTTTCTCCGACAAATCGATTGGAGGGGAGAAAAAAAACCTTTCGGTATCTAATTATAATAATAACGTGCGTCACTATGTCGTTGATTCTTACATTAACTGGGAGAAGCAGCGTTCTCACGGCGAACTACTTTCCACCTTTAGATTTGAGCGACAACGATTACGAGCTCGGTTTAACTAATTTTGAAACCTACAATACAATACCGAATGTGAATGTCTCGAATAATAAATTTTATTTCGACGATAACGACGAAATGATCTCGATTCCCGTAGGATCATACGAGTTGCGCGACATAGGCGCGTATTTGAAAGCGGCAATTCTTCACAAACGACGACGACGACGACCGGAAGATAAGTCTAAAAGAAAAAACGACAGCGACAGCGACAGCGAATATCTGTATGATATCGAATACGAAGAGGAGAATGAGAGTGTCGACGGTAGCGATGGCGGCGGAAGCGAGCGCATTTTCTCGCTACGCGGTAACGACAATACCATGAGAAGTGAAATTAAATGCGCGTATCGAGTTAATTTCGACAAACCGAATAATATCGGCTCGTTATTAGGTTTTTCCTCGTCTCGCGTATTACAACCGAATAAATGGTACGCGTCCGATAAGCCTGTGAACATTATTGCAGTTAACACGATTCGCGTTGAATGCAACTTGACGACGGGCGCGTATGTAAATGGAAAATCTGCGCATACGATACACGAATTCGCGCCGAACGTTCCACCGGGATATAAAGCGTCGGAGATTCCAACGCAGATCATTTATCTACCGGTTATCGCGCGACTCGTAACCGATATATCGTTGCGCGTCGTCGATCAGAATGATCGATTGATCGATTTTTGCGGTGAAGAGATCACGATTCGTCTGCACGTACGGCGCAAACGATAAAACGAACGCGAGCGAGTAAGATGTGAAAACGGGAAAGGAGGGGAGAGAGAGAGACATAACGATTCGCGCGATGCTCGTCGTGAGTGAATTTAATGCTGTGAAGGCGCGTCGCGGCATCGGCAACCATAATCGTATCGTCGAAACTCGAATCGAACGTTCGGGGGGGGAGAAGAATGTTAAAGGATTGTCCGCCTCCAATATCGCTTTTCTACGATCTATGGGTTTCGTTGTACCGAAAATCGCGCGATAGTTCGACATTATGCGTGACATTTTGAATATCGACGGAGAACCCATCTTCGACGATCGCTTCGTGAAGATTGAGAATCACACGTATAATCCGTACGCCAACACCACTTTCGGATACAGTGACGAGATACGAATACCTATTCAACAACAGGATCTGTATACGTTGCCGTGCGAGAGTTTTCTCTATATTGAGGGCAGACTACTAACGAAAAATGCTCCATCGGATCGACAACCGCCGGTATCGGGTAAATCGGTCACCCCTTCGATACCGCCACGGTTGGTAAACAACTGCGTGGCCTTTATGTTCGAAGAAATACGCTACGAACTCGACGGCGTGGAAATTGACCGTAGTCGCAATGTCGGAATAACAAGTACAATTAAGAATTACGTGTCATTGACAAGCGAACGAGGAAATATCTTGAAGAATGCCGGATGGGATTTCGCAATCGGATCAAGCGGCGTCGCAACAACGGACGACTTCAACTTCTGTGTTCCTCTCAACACGCTATTAGGTTTCTGCGAGGATTACAAACGTATTGTTATTAATGCGCGTCACGAATTGATTTTGATACGAGCGCGAAATGACCACAATTGTCTGATATCGCACGAGGAAAACGAGCCAAGAGTGGAACTGATGAAGATACAATGGCGTATGCCGCACGTAGTGTTAAATGACATTAATAAATTGTCGTTATTGCGCACATTAGATAGCGGTCGATATCTAAGTATGCCCTTTCGCTCGTAGGATCTTTACGAATTTCCGCTATTGCAAAGCACGACCAAACACTCGTGGGCCATAAAAGCGGCTACGCAACTCGAAAAACCGCGTTACGTCATTTTCGCGTTACAAACCGGAAAGAAAAATATTCTATCGCAGGACATTTCTAGATTTGACGCGTGCAATCTAACTAATGTAAAATTGTATCTTAATTCCGATTTCTATCCATACGACGATATGAATTTGGATTTCGATAAAAATAGAATCGCAATACTATATGACGCGTATACGCGATTTCGACAAACATATTACGGATCTAAAAACGACGGGACAATCCTAACTATGAATAAATTTTTATATTGCGGCCCGCTCGCAGTAATAGATTGTTCCCGTCAAAACGAGGCGATTAAGAGCGCCACCGTGGACGTTCGTCTAGAATTCGACTGCAAAGAAAATGTTCCACCCAACACCACGGCGTATTGTCTCATCATTCACGATCGCGTGGTGGAATATAATCCGCTAACGAATGTTGTGCGTAAAATTCTATAAAACGATGCGTAAACTGTCGTCGAATTGAAAGAGAGAGAGGGAATAATGAGACGGAAGCGGTGAAACGAATAAACCGCGGGTCTTTATATATATAAGACTGTGGAATAAATAAACGTTGATCTCTCTCTTTCGACCATGGCAGCGGCGACGACGGTTACGAGTAATATCGCGATACCAATTTTCATCGATCTGCAAGGTTTTATCGTCAACGAACGATTCGTAACGAAAGAAGTGGCGATACTCGCGAACGGTAGAGATCTAACGCATCACGTCTTTCGCGCTCCGATGTCATGGAATTTATTGACGAAAGGTGAAAAATCGCAAGCCTGTTGGTTAACTTTGAATCATCACGGATTCCATTGGACCGACGGATACGTGGAATATAAATGTGTTAGACAGATCATCCGCGACGCGATATGTCGCGCGTCGAAGAATCTTAACGCGGACACTACTACGACAATTTATGTCAAGGGTCATGAAAAGAAGAAATGGTTGGTCGACATTGCGGGAGAAGTTGCGGAGCAACGCGATATAACAATCGAAACTATCGACGCCGATTACGAGGACATCGGACCTTTACGAATGCTGGCCACGTCACACGCCTATCGTTGCGCTTACCACACGAAAATTTGCGCCTTAGAAAACGTCTGTAAACTACATAATTGGTGGTTGGAGAGACGTAGTCAATTACACGATATGTAAATAACGATATATATTTATATACAATATTTTTTTTATATCGACAATTAATCTTTAATGTATTATTCTTTTCTACATTAACTAAATAGTTAAATATATATTTACTCATCTAACGTATTACGATTAAGCGTTCATACGCACATCGTCTTTCTTCAAACGCGTTTATCTTTAGTATATAATATTCTTTCCATATTAACTAAATAATTAAATGTAATATTTACTCATCTAACGAATTATCTTTAACTTGGCGTATATGTGTTACGATTAAGCGTTCATTCCTCGATCGCTAATTTAATACGTCGACTGTCAAGGATTTCAGCCACCGGCTGACTCCAATTGAATGTATTATAATAAAAAATTGTACAATTAAACGTGATTCTCACGCACCCATATATGCACGTCGTCCTTCTCTTTCTCCCCCTCCTTTTTCCTCTCTCATCGATCGATCGATCGATGCTCCATCGCGCTTTCGCGAATTCGAGCGACTCGCTTCCGTGCGCGCGCTCGCGAGAGTCATGACGCGCGTCGCGATATCGTTCGTGTTATCATTCGCGCTATCGACACTTCCGTTTGTCGCCGCTACGTCGCTGACCGATAGCGATATCGCGGAAGCGTTTCATTATCTGCGAATTTACGGCTATCTGGAGAACGATGAAAATCAACAATCGTTGGATAACGCAACCCTTCTGAGCGATGCATTGACATTATTTCAAGAGTACTACGGTCTATCTGGAAATGGAATTCTAAACGTGGAAACAATTCGCGTAATGCGCAAACCGCGATGCGGCGTCGCGGACATTCACAATCACAGCTCATTAACGCGAAAGTGGCCGAAGACGCATCTCACGTGGAACTTTAAACTAGCAAATAGAGAAACTCTACGCACGACTCAAATGGCGTTCGCTCTATGGTCCGAGTATTCTTCGCGTATTCTAACGTTTTCGCGCGACACGTTACGGCCCGATATACTGATATCGTATCAATCTGGCGCACACGCGTACGAGAACGATAAGAATGGAGACTCGTGCCCGTCACCGTTCACGGGTCCGGGGGCGGCCGTCGTTCACGCATTCTTTCCAACGGGAACGATCGATTACGTAACCGAGGTACACGTCGATGAATCGGAACCGTGGCACATCGCGCTAACGAGACCTCCGTCGAATAGATTGTATCTCCTTCAGACGCTGACGCATGAAATCGGTCACACTTTAGGTCTAACTCACAGTCTGAGAGAAGATTCAGTCATGTACGCTTATACGCCTACGGAAGACAAACAATTTCCGCTCAGATTGAGCATAGAGGATATCATAAGTATACGAAATCTCTACGGATCGTGGAAAACTTCGACTCCATCAACAACGACAACGACAACTACAACTACAGTAGCACCGACAACTACAGTAACGCCAACGACCGTGAGGACGACAACGACGGCTCCTACCAATACCATTGATCGGTGCGCCTTAAAACGTATAGACGGAGCATTAATTATGAATCATCGCTTATACGTCGCGCATAAACGCAACGTATGGTCGATCGATATAAAGAGAAAACGTTACGGCTCGCCCTTCTCATTCGCCGACTATTTTAAATTTTTCCCTCGCGATATCGCACGTATATCAACCGTGTATCAGAAACCCTCGGGAGACATCGTGATATTCGCGAACGGCTCTGTTTATCTCACCGATTCGAATTTTCAACTCAAAATAGGATGGCCGAGATCTATCGAGCACATCGGATTTCCGCACGAGGCTAAAATAAACGCTGCGATAAACACACACGCGGGGCGCAGTTACGTTATATATAACGACGATAAGATAGCCGAGATGAACGATTGCGCGACGACAATTATGAGACACGGCTCTTTATGGGATACGTTTTCCGGGATACCGTCCGCGATAACGGCGGCTTTTCGTCACATTGACGGTAATCTCTATTTCCTCAAAAAACACGATTATTACGCGTACAACGAATTCATCGACGCGATAACCTCAGCCGGTCCTTTCGATCTCAATATACTCGGAATAAAATGTCCCGCTGAAGGCATTCTAAATCAATTACAGGAACTCGTTTCCAAGATATATCGTCTAAAATACATATCCGTCAACAGACCGGAGAATGATGATAATGATGACGATAATGATAACGACGACGACGATAATGATGACTACAACGACAATTATGCGGGAAACTTTAACACTTAATGTTTTTAAGATTATTATATCTTTCGCGTCGTTCTAAACCGCTTCCTCGTCTGGAATGCGCATCAGCCTAGAAATTGAAAATCGTTATATTTAACGCATCGTTTCCAAACCGCACTTCCGTTAATCGAAAAAAAACAATGAGTATATAAGGCGCATCTCGATCGCGACGAGCAACATTTTTCGCAGTGCTCGAGATTAACGCGCATATCTCAACGTCGAGGTGTTTCCAACGAGCATCGAATCCTTCTTCGCGAGACCGATCATGTTCGCGGGAATCGGACAGGAATATCGCCGAGTTCTCGGGGATCAAAATCAATCGACGCCGCAAACGACGACGACGACGACGACATCAGCAGCAATGTCCAATCCCTTCGTCGCGCCTTTGCGTCGAGACGAGGACGATACCCAGGACCGCTGCGACACTCCGCCCACGGAAAAAAAAGCCAAATTGTACACCGAAATTGTACACCGAAAACGAGTAAGTGTACACCTCGCGAATTATCTCGCGGGAACGTTTTCGATTATCTCTCTCTAATCTTTTTCCTCATTTTTTTCAACAGATGGATGAGAAATTGGATGTTTAAACGCGAGATCAATTTCGCGAAACATCCGATTCACATATTAGGAAGACAATACGCGCTGACTAAAACGTCTTACAAGTACATCGACATCGCTATCGTCGTAAAGCGAGAATCATACGTCGATATCGCTCTAGGAGACTGTCACGGAAAAGAAATCTCGTTGACGGCAGATATGTGGAGAGATCTGCTCGCTCTACGCAACGATATACTACGGTACTTCGAGAATGACTCCGAAGATCCGCATGCTCCAACGTTCGCGATAATCGGAACCGCGACGATTCGATTCGGCAAGATAAACAACCTCAAGACACTACGATTCGAATCGGGAAAGAATCGCATATCCATGTCGCAAGCCACGGTAAAAGCGCTGTTCGATCTCGAATTATGCGTGAATCGCATCGTCGCGACGCTAACCGGCGTGCTCGAAACCGTCGACAACAAACTATCGAATTTCATCGATATCGCGACGCAAATCGATCACCCGAATGATATTCCGGAAGGAATTCGTCAACACGAACACTTCGACGCGAACGATTTAATCGATTGCGAGTTACACGCTCTCCTTTTCGGATTCTACTACAGTTTGTAAAAAATTCTCGTAACAAAAAAAGATATATATCGTTATCGACAATTTATGTATCCGCGCATATAAATTCGAATGAAAAAAATATACGCCGCTAACGCAATCCCATTGACGACTTATGTACTCACACATACACATGTAACGTTAATCGAATAAATAATAAAAAATATTTAACACGAAATTCGTCATCTCTCCTCCTCCTCCTTAAAGACGAACACCTCTACGCGCGACATATTCTCCCGATACATCGAGTTTTCATTCATTCATTCATAAATGGGAAACGAATACCGCTTAGATTAAAACGAGGAAATACGGAGCGGAAATCCGTTCGCGACCGCTTATCGCTCTCCCCTTAATCTAACCGCGCTAATGCGTTAATGCGCGATGCTTTCAGGAGGATATATATTAATCCTGCGATTAAATCGTTCTCCAGTTTTATTCGAGAGAGAAAGAACGTACATTTCGTATAACAAACCGAAATGGATAACATTAACAATAATCTCTACTCTCTATGGAAGAAAGACTTCGTAAATCTATTGTTTTGCATCGTAGCAAAAGTGATGTTCTTTTGGAAGGTAAATAATGTTTTTTTTGTATGAAAAAAAATATACGCGCGTATATAATATATATCATTTTTTTAAAGTCCTCCGTCGACGTTGAAATTCCAAAATTCGTGAATATCGAACATCGGCGCGAGATACGAGCGGAGCGATGGAACGCGCGACACGATCTCGAGGAGGAATGGGGCGACACTCCGGAAAGCCGCCGAGACAACGAAATAAACGGATGGAAGTACCACGACATCTTCAATCTACGAGGCCTCTTCGAGATGCGAGATCTGTACGAGGAAATATTAGAAATAGAGAACATTCAATACGAGGAGAGACGAAGGAGAGAGGAAGAGGAAAGAAGAATAATAGCGGAACTCGTGGAACGAAGAAGACTACGAGAGGAAGAACTGTTGAGACGGTTACGATTGCACATAAAGGCTCCGGGAGGCTGACACTCGTAATTTAAGAAATATATTTATTATCAAAATTGACAAACACGCTATGCGAATTAGCGATCCGCACTTTTTTTCAAGAACCGTACTAAACAGCCGAGAAACCGAAGGATAAAGCGAGCATTGATCTAACAAAATAATAAAAAAAATATTTTACTCGAAATTCGTCATTCTTCTCGTATTATTATCGCCCGCTTCCATCTCTCTCCCGCTCTCGACGCGCGTAAAAAAATATAATACGCGCGATTCGTATCCAAGACCTAAAAGATACACTCATCGTCGAATAGATACGCCGTATTGTTATCGGCTTCCGTCTCTCTCTCCCTTCCTCTTACAAAGGTCTCTCTCGCACGCGCTAACGAACCGGCGGCGGCTCGCCCCTCGCCCCACCCTTAGCCGCGCGCCCGTCCTCTCGCGCGAACCGTTCGCCCGTACCCGCCGGCTACGTAAAATTTCACTTTTTTTCTTAGGCGGCAACCACGACGTTGTTGGACGGGTTGCGTCCGGGCGGCGCGAGCGAGAGATGTTGGACGGGTTGTCGTCCGGGCGGCGCGAGCCCGCGCTGTTGGACGGGTTGCGTCCGGACGGCGCGAGCATTACCAACCTAGCGGATAAATCCCCCCCGCGCGACTGCATTTTTATTACCAACCTAGCGGATAGAGAGAAATCCCCCCCCCCGCGCGGCGCATGCGCGGTTCCCCACTGGGGATATCTATTTTTAGAATTAATTGAGTTAGAACCAACATAGCTCCCCTACTTGAAAATTTTCTGTAAAACCCCCTATTTGATGACTTCCTAAATTGTCACCTAACATAGCTACTACTGTACCAATGAAATTAATTGGTTCATTTGCAACAGAAATAACTATTCCGTTTTTTTCTAAATTTCTTAAGTCATTTATTAAGGGTTCTATTATCTTTTTCCAACCAAAGAATGTGATATATTTTTCATAACATAGAAAAACAAGTTGTATATGTTCAACCTTTGACCTTAGATAAGCAGGTAAATTTCCAAGGATCATATATAGACCGAAGAGTTTAAACTTTTTTTTTGAGGCACCTAGTGGATTACATACTTCAAATGCATCTTGATATAATATAATTTGTAATGTATTTTTATTTCCTTGAAGAGAACTATTATTTTTTATTATATTACCACTTTGTATATCAAATAACACATTATCATTACAGGAATTATTATAAGAATTTAAGCAGAACTGTCGGATATTAGAATTAGTTAATAAGATTTCTAAAGTGTTCAAAATTGGAATGTAATGGTAATAGCATGATTTGTGATTGTTATCAAATCCCAAATTTATTTGTATGGGCATTACGATGTGAAAAAATTTTTTAAAATAAATATTTCTTGAATAAGTACTTCTAAGACAACCATTTACAGAACTATAAATATTTGAAAGAAAAATATGACAACTTTGAAACATATCTGTAATTCTTTTTTTAATATCATTTTGTAAATCACTATCATTTAAAGTAGTGATAAAGTGCTGCTGAGAAAGTTCAATTATAGATGATAAACCATCAATTATAGCTTGCAAAGTACGTTCTGTCAAAAAATATTTTGTAATTAAATTTAAATATAACTGCGAAATAGATCTTACATAGTCTACTGCATTATTAGAAAACTGATTTAAAGTTTCTTCTTCTAAAAATGCAACACAATATCACTAGTATCAATACGATTATCACAATTATCGAGATCTAATTCCTTTTGAGCATCATTAGCAACATATTGTTTACACAAATTCATATTTGAGTGATGTCTACATATGTGTACTGTATAATTATTGACTGTTTTAAAAAGTGTTGTATCAAAACAATCTGGGTATCCACAATATATTCCAATTTTACTTTGCCTTATATGACAATACAAGTGATTATTAAAATCTCTTTTACTTGTGAAACAAGCATTACAATTCTTACAATTTCTTTTCTTTACAACGATAAATTACATCTATTTCTTTATAGCAATCTTCAGTATGCCATCTAAAAATATGTTTTTTGAAGTTAAAATATCTATTAAACTGTTTTCCGCAACCTTTAAAATAACATATTATTTGTAAATGAGGTACGTTTTTATGTAAAATCTGATGTTTATTGTACAAAAGAATAGAAGGAAACGTGGAATTACACATTTGACATTTAAACATTTTTTCTTAAAATATTAGTTTTACCTCAACACGAAGAAACGATGAAATTAGATGCAAAAGAAATGTAGAAGCAAAAAGGAAAAAATTGCCGTATTTTATCCAAAAAGTAACTGTAACAAATTTATTACAAGAATCACAAAAAAATAATAAAATTTAGTCGGTTTCACACATCAATATAAATCAATTTTAATTGTTTCATTATCATATATTTCTATAAAATAAATATTATTTTTTTATTTCATTATTTTTTCTATTTGTAATAAAATAACAGTGTGAATATTTTAGTGCAAGATTTATATATGCATATAGAATTTTAAAAAATATGATAAAGAACAATATGCACACTACTTTTCATAAAGTCATTTCAGTGAATGTGTATATACGAATTAATGTTGATGTAAATATTGAAGTGCGTAATATAATTATGTATGTATTTGTGTTCATGTATGATGTACATTTGTGGTGTATGTGTCTGCGTGTGAGCAGTATATGTCTATTCATGTGATGATCACGTTATAGATCATGCGCATTATGCATGATCTATAACGTGATCATCACATCTAATACAACAATTTTTTCTCTATAAATACTTACTTTTCTTTTGAGAAGTTTTCTATAAACTTATTCTTCAATTTAACGTCGGTATTGCGGGTTTGCCTTAACAACGTTAACTATTAATGTATTATTAGCCTGTATTTACGCACAAAGAGATAGCACACGTTCTTCTTGCATGAACCTGTTTGTGCAGGCTCGTCGTACATACTCACACGCGATACGCGCAGAACGCCATCACAGTATGTCGATGAGTGATGACTCTTAACAGATAGCGCGGCAGCGCGATATGCGACACGCGATTTTCGATTATCGAAAGACGGCATGTACCGCCGGTATCGCTGAACGCGACAATATTATCGACATATAGAATGGACTGAGCGTCGCGAGAGGCAAGCCAGCGCTCGCTATAAAAAGAAAAACGGGAGATCTATGTTTGCCTCTCTTGCTAGCAACTCAATTTTTTTCTATATGTCGATGAAAATTACCAATGAGATGCTAGCGAGAGAGTGTCGAATTGTCTAACCTAGAGTTCTTAATTTAAGTTGCAACATAAATAAGCTGAAGAAGTTACATATGACTGTAAATTTACAATTATTTATTTTATTTATATAATAAATACTTTTATTAAAAGTTTTAGTAAAAATGCACTGTAATGTGTGAAATTATCATATAGTATGTAATATTATCATATGCTATAGATACTATAAGAAAAGTATGTAAAATTACATATATAATTAGTGTAACAATTACGCTATTTATAACGAAAATATATAAATTCATGTACTTTTACAAAAATTAGTTATTTTACTCTTTATTGTGTAAATATTCGTTTATATTTGATAAGAAATTACAAGGTTAAAAGTGTAATTTTTAAATATTATATAAATGTTACAAAAAATTGTACATTTACGTAAAATCCAAAAATTACACTTTTAACCTTGTAATTTCTCATCAAATATAAACGAATATTTACACAATAAAGAGTAAAAAAACTAATTTTTGTAAAAGTACATGAATTTATATATTTCCGTTATAAATAGCGTAATTGTTACACTGATTATATGTGTAATTTTACATACTTTTTTTACAGTGTGGGATATGCAAGGCGTCATTTACTACGAGCTACTCAGACTGAACGAAAGTATCACGGGGGATCGATATCAATTACAATTGAACCGTCTGAATGAAGCATTGTTGGAAAAAAGGCCAGCAGTAGCCAGCAATCGACGCAAAGTTATGCTTTTGCACGACAACGCTCGACCATACGTTGCAAAATCCGTCAAGGAAACACTGATGCAGTTCGAGTGGGAAGTTCTCCCGCACCCAGCGTATTGACCAGACCTTGCTCCTTCAGATTATTACTTGTTTCGATCGATGCAGCACGGCTTGGTGGATATACACTTCAGAAATTACGAGGATGTGCGAAAATGGATAGATGAATGGATTGCTTCAAAAGACCAATCGTTCTATCGTCGTGGAATCTACTTATTGCCAGAAAGATGGGAAAAATGTATAGTTAGCGAGGGCAAATACTTTGATTATGTATTTTTTGCTTTTGATATCGAAATAAATGAGTTTTTTAAGCAAAAAGACCGCGGAAACTAAGTTTACTACCTTATATATAATGTACATATTGTTCTTAGCTTTAAGTTTCATCAAGTGTAAAGGATGCGGTCACGGCGGGCAGTCTCGTTCTGATCCATTCCTATCCATCGAAAATCAAAATGTTTCCTTCTATTCAGCATCAATTCAACTTGTGATTCTGATTGGCTGTCTGCAACCTTTCTGAGCATAACGTTCATTGCCTTCGCGGTTCTGCAAACCCCGCTGCTATCTCATTGAAACCTCCGTTTTAAGGTGGGCGGTATGTTCAAAACGCGGTGAAAATCGTTAGGTCAAACCGAAAGCCGTTAATGCGTGCCTGTACGGCACGATCACGCTTCGCAGTGTTTTTCCTGGACGAAAATTCACGTGCCCCGCGGATGCTCCGGATCGTGCGATCGTTCGACGGCCAATCAGCGATCAATCTCCGTTTTCCAAAATTTGCGAGAATGCTTGGTCGCCGGTGCTCCTTGCTCTCCAGTCGCGATTTCAGCTTTGGAGAGCTCGGACGTACTGTCTGCGAATTTTCTTTAATCTTAAAACGCGCAATCTGCGAAATCATCTCTCGTGCTCCTTAGCCGATATTTCAGATCGCGAGTGTCCAATCGAGAATTGCATGCGTTCTTTTCGTGGCCGTTTTTCGTGATTTCGGTCGCTTCCGCTATCACTGTAAAATCTCCTTTTGAATCATTGTGTGTGTGTGTGTGTGTGTGTGTGAGTGTGGGAAGGTCTCGTGCTCTTAGACACAGTGATGCGCTGTCGTGGGATTTTTTCCCACGCGAGAGCTTCTATGCGCATGCGTAAGCTTACGTCATAGCTGATACCACATATGTATCTAGATGCAACATTAGGTGCGCATAAAAGGTTCTTTCCCACATGGTTTTCTCGCGTTTTTCAGTAGCCGTAATAACGCGTAATATGTTATATACAAAGTGCATTATTATATTTAATGTATTTGATTTCTTTGATAGAAATTTTCTTCTCTCCTTGCAACTTAATATTTTTTTTCGCACTGAGGGGAGTCTGACGATACCTTATATTTCATCAAAATACATACGTTACTGAGAATTCATAGCGTTTGCTAGTGCGCATGCGCGACTTTATTCCCACAACAGCGCATCACTGCTTAGACATTCGTGTTCGCGGTCCCGTACCTGCTGTCGATTTCGTTACGCGTGCAAGATTTCCTTCGCGTCGGGGCGTCCATTGAGCGCTCCTCAAGATCTCCATCGTGTCGAACCTGCAGGTAATCCGCGGGACTCAAGATCTCCGTCCGCGACTATCACTTGCTATTCAACCGCCGAGACCTTCCGCGACTATCATCGTTTCGCTTTCCTTTTTTGAATAAACGAACTGTTTAACTCTAATCCTTTCGTTATTTTCTTTCTCAACCCGTGGCACTATAGACTCTTTGTCGAAGAGTCGTTACGCACAGCCGACGCTCAGCGCTGGGCGAGAATCGGCGATTTAAAATTGGCTTTGGACGACGGAATTCTCAGCGCAAATTTCATCCGAACGCGCACAGTATGAAACTTTAAAAGTGCATATCTCAGAAACGAAAAGAGACCGCCGCAAAATTCAAACGGTGTATTACTTAGGAATGTATCCTCTACAACATATGTGAAAATAAAAATTTTTCGAGCTGTGTAATCAAAAGTAAACATTTACTAAGAGGCGAGTTCGTACAATAAACAAATGTAAATTAAAATAAAAATTTAAAACGATATTCGTACCCTCTTCGACGTAACACATTTCGTTATTTTCAGTAAGGATTATGTAATGTGTTTGTCGTTTCGTATTACTAAAATTGCTACAGATCTTTAATGGCAAAACAGGATTCAAAAATTTGTTTATGGAGAACTTAACATTATGTCTGTCCACATATCAGTGCCATCCGACTATCACGTCGGCAGAACTATCCGTAGATTGATTAAATTTTTTTTGATTATGTGTTACAACCATTCCAACCGCAAATTTTACTTCCTTCGGTCTTATATTTGATTGTTCTATTGCATTAATGTAAAAACAGAGCTGGAAAATGTAAAATCAGATGTTAATGGATATCTCTTATCCAGTAATTCCTAGTAATGGAATTTTGTAGAAAGCTTTTCAATTACAGCTAATTAAATTATAAATAATTATAATTCATATACAATTGTATGCGTTATCAGAGAGAAAAATGTCAGAGATTTTTTAGTATTATTTTATATTAATATGTGATATATAAAATGCTAAATCCAGTAAAGATAGGGATGTATGTGGGAGGAGGTCGGACGTGTCTTTACGCCCATTTGATCAACGAGCGACAGAATCCATCCGTGGCAACGGCATTGACGCATATCCTGTGGAGAGAGCATTCACACATTTTTCAGCCTAACGAATAATTGCTAGAAAACAATATTCGCAGACTAGAAAAATATGTGAGGCGCAAGTGGCTGGATCGGGAATCGAACCCGAGTCTTTCGCTTTCCGGGCAACTGCTTTAGACCACTGAGCTATCCAGACCTCACACCTAATGCTGCTTTTTAACACAGTGATATGCGACTCCAGAGCGATGTTGGTATCTTGCTCGATGGATGCAATGCCGATTGCCATGGAGGATCCTTGAAAAGGTCGCTCGCTGACCAAATAAGTGCCGGTGGAGGTATTCGCGTACATGCTGGCTTCCGACTGGCCTTCCGTATAAAACGGCACCAACGAGCATAACGCCGTAGAGTGACCACATCCCCCAAGATCCCTCTAGTATATACTAAAATCCCCACTGTACCAAATAGCAGTGGCGGATGGACCCTAAGATAGGGCCGGGGCAGGCCTCCAGTAAAGATAGGGATGTATGTGGGAGGAGGTCGGACGTGTCTTTACGCCCATTTGATCAACGAGCTACCTCTTTTAAATTCGTACTCCAGACGTATCCAATTGCTATTTCCGGCGGCATAACCGTTAAAGTGTTATTACACCATTCCACGTTCATATACATCAAGCGACGCGGTAGCATCGTGACGCCAAGTACATAAAAAACAGGATCCGAGCATTGAGAATCACTGCTCTCGACGCGGCGCTACCAAGTACCTTATCCGGAATTTCACGTCATGTAAACTTTCGATTAAGATATTTCAGAAACTAAGACCGTAATAAAAAATCTAACGACACTTTTATTATGTAATGTGAATATAAACTTTCGATTGCGACCAGTTTGAATAAAATTGGTGCAGTCAATCCCGAGAAATGATGATCGTATATCAAAATTGTGACATTTTACGTTTCCCGGATTTTCTTCAGTCTCACGTACGTATGCTCGCACGCACACAAGCAAAGTGAGTTTATCCCTCAAGCGGCGTTCACACCGCTGCGTATACGATTATTCAATAATAATAATCGAAAAGAAGGCTATTATAGACCAAGCGAAGCGCAAGTGGTAATGCGTGACAAAAATTTTTATTTTTCAATAATTCTATATAAATTCAATAAATTCATACATACAAACGTTTCGGTCCCTTTCGGACCCTCCTCAGTGTGACAACAATAATATTCATCTCAGATATAAAAAAATTACAAAAATAAATAAATGAAGATTACTGTACAGGTCGAAAGATAAAATTGTAAAAATAAACACAGTCAAACAAAGAAATACCGTTAAGGATTTAAAATAAAAGCAAAATAAAAACGCAAAAACCGCGGCGCAAAACACATCCATTGTTTTCAAAAACGCTACGATGTTACCTAATAATCCTTACCATCCCACGCAACTTACAACCGTCCGCCTTTAAAAATCATTGACTCAATTGTTCCCACGAAACCGTTGGCCACCAAACTCGCACTCAAACACATCCCATCGAAATCCATCCAACCTGACGTTTTTTCCAAAGAACGCACGTTAAGGAAAAGGATTCCGTGCAGTCAATGCTCAAGCGACAGTCCCATGGCAAACCAATGGTAAAAAAAATCTGTAAAGGGGAGAGGGGAATGATAATTCTATTAAGAAAAACATAATCAAGAAATTGAAAACTGAGAGATTGAAAACGAAGTTCAGCCATGAAATTATTGTAATTTCCAGTAAATTAATTTATAGAAAACTAACAACAGCAAACGGAAAGGAATTACCTTGCAGAAAAGTCGAAAGATAAAACAAAAATTACGTCGTACAGAAATGATTTCCAAATGCGTCATGATAGACTCTAAGCTAACAACCAATTGTTAGGAGACACAGAAATATAACAAAAACGGGGAGAGCCACAGGAGCGTAACCTTAAAGGGAGTTAAACCTTAACACCGAAAAGGGTGCTTCGATTCACACTTTCTTAAAATGGGATAGTAGTCATTACTAAGGAGCTCTGTATCCTCCTGTCTATTTAACCGAATTCGATTGGGAGAACGTACGAGTCTTGGATACAGAGCCGATGTTTAAGAGGAGGATGGTTTCGGAGATGGTTCACATACAGCAGTAAGTGAAAGGGTTAAATAGACAGGAGGATACAGAGCTCCTTAGTAATGCCTACTATCCCATTTTAAGGAAGTGTGAATCGAAGCACCCCTTTCGGTGTTAAGGTTTAACTCCCTTTAAGGTTACACTCCTGTGGCTCTCCCCGTTTTTGTTATATTTCTGTGTCTCCTAACAGTCGGTTGTTAGCTTGGAGTCTATTATGACGCATTTGGAAATCATTTCTGTACGACGTAATTTTTGTTTTATCTTTCGACTTTTCTACAAGGTAATTCCTTTTCCGTTTTCTGTTGTTAGTTTTCTATAAATTAATTTACTGGAAATTACAATAATTTCATGGCTGAACTTCGTTTTCAATCTCTCAGTTTTCAATTTCTTGATTATGTTTTTTTTAAATAGAATTATCATTCCCCCCTCCCCTTTACAGATTTTTTCTACCATTGGTTTGCCATGGGACTGTCGCTTGAGCATTGACTGCACGGGATCCTTTCCCTTAACGTGCGTTCTTTGGAAAAAACGTCAGGTTGGATGGATTTCGATGGGGTGTGTTTGAGTGTGAGTTTGGTGGCCAACGGTTTCGTGGGAACAATTGCGTCAATGATTTTTAAAGGCGGACGGTTGTAAGTTGCGTATGTATAATGTGTATAATGATAATTTCTAACAACCATCCCTTGGGGGTGAAATCTAATATTTCAGAAATGGTGCACCACAAAAATATAAAACTTGTACTGTTAGTTATGACTTGTAGAAAGACTAATTTACCGTATGATAAGAATTTTTAAAAACCACCCCTTGGGATGAAATCTAACATTTTAGAAACGGTATACCACAAAAATATAAAACCTGTGCCGTTAGTTAAGATTTCTACAAAGACTAATTTAGCGTATAATGATAATTTTTAAAAACCACCCCTTGGGGGGTGAAATCTAATATTTCAGAAACGGTGTGCCACAAAAATATAAAACTTATACCGTTAAATAAGACTTGTAGAAAGATTAATTTACCGTATAATAACAATTTTTAAAAACCACCCCTTGGGAGTGAAATCTAATATTTCAGAAACGGAGTATCATAAAAATATAAAACCTATGCTGTTAGATAAGACTTGTAAAAAGACTAATTTACCGTATAATGATAATTTTTAAAAACCATCCCTTGGGGGTGAAATCTAATATTTCAGAAACGGTGCAACATAAAAATATAAAACCTATACTGTTAGTTATGACTTGTAGAAAAACTAATTTACCGTATGATAACAATTTTTAAAAACCACCCCTTGGGGGTGAAAACTAACATTTCAGAAACGGTGCACCACAAAAATGTGAAACCTGTACAGTTAGTTATGACTTGTAGAAAGACTAATTAAGTGTATAATAACAATTTTTAAAAACCACTCCTCGGGGGTGAAATCTAATATTTCAGAAACGGTGTGCACACAAAAATATGAAACTTATACCGTTAAATAAGACTTGTAGAAAGATTAATTTACCGTATAATAACAATTTTTAAAAACCACCCCTTGGAAGTGAAATCTAATATTTCAGAAACGGAGCATCATAAAAATATAAAACTTATACTATTAGATAAGACTTGTGAAAAGACTAATTTACCGTGTAATAACAATTTTTAAAAACCACCCTTTGAGGGTAAAATCTAATGTTGCAGAAACGGTGTACCACAGAAATATAAAACATATGCCGTCAGATAAAACTTATAGAAAGACTAATTTGCTATGCAGTAACAATTTTCAAAAATAAAAAGATCCCTAAAAATAATATGCAAATATTTTCCCCCAAAAAATAATTTGTAAAAAAGATATAAAATTTTACAAAAAGGTGTGAAATCCCTCTAAAAAAAACCTTACAAAGGTAAAAAAATACGCCAAGTATATAAAAAATATTCTATTTTGTATGCATCTTTAATAAAAAAAATTCCTTAAAAATAATTTTTACAGTAATTTTCCCTCAAAAAGTCATTTTCCTAAAAAACAAAACCTCAACAAATAATTTTCATAAAAATAATATTAAAAAATAAAATATCAAAACTAAATATAAAATCAATAATTACTATTAGCCAAGTACTTAAGAGCAATTTGAAAATTTGATATATTTGCCGTGAAATATCAATTTTATACAGTAGAAATATTATACATAAATTCTCCCTAAGAAATTAAAACGCATTTTATATTTATTCAGAGAAAATTGATTTTTAAAATATTTAATGAGAATTAAGATTCTTTTCATTCTTAAAACACTTTTTATATAATGTATATAATTAAAAAGAAAAGTTTTACGCAAGTTTTAAATCGCACAGTCTTTAAATCGAAGTAAGTTATGAAAACTTGGCGTGCCCGGATTGTTTACATTATAAACAAATATATCTCCAATAAAATGTAAAATATTAGACATTATATAATTAAATATTTAATCTGTATTTGATTACGATCCGGGCACGCCAAGTTTTCATAACTTACTTCGATTTAAAGACTGTGCGATTTAAAATTTGCGTAAAACTTTTTTTTAATTATATACATTATACAGGGTGTCCCTGAATGGTCTGTAAAAACTTTGTGAATAAGTTCCAGGGACCTAAACAAGCAGAAAATGTCCCATAAACATGGGGGGTCGGAAACGCTTGCTTCTGGAGTTACGACGGTTCGAAATTTTCCTGCAATAGCTGGAGAAATTATCACGTCAAATCGCATAGGTGTTACAAAACTGTGTTTATTTATTTCCTCGGTTTTGCCACGGACATAACAGGACAGTACACTTGCTATAGTAAATGCTCGAAATGGCCTCCGTTAGATTCCAAAGAAGCCTGCGCACGTCGCCGCATTGTCTGGAGAACGGAGGCTATTTCGAGCATTTGCTATAGCAAGTGTACTGTCCTGTTATGTCCGTGGCAAAACCGAGGAAATAAATAAACACAGTTTTGTAACACCTATGCGATTTGACGTGATAATTTCTCCAGCTATTGCAGGAAAACTTCGAACCGTCGTAACTCTAGAAGCAAGCGTTTCCGACCCCATGTTTATGGGACATTTTCTGCTTGTTTAAGTCTCTGGAACTTATTCGCCAAGTTTGTACAGACCATTCAGGGACACCCTGTATTTTCCAAGCCGAGGAAAGTAACTTTCTGCATCACGATAGCGGTGTTGTATATATTTCGTTTCTTCAACGGAGGTTGTTCTTCTTTCTCGAGATTAGTCGCCGGAAGGGAGCGTCCGAAATGGCCACATTCGAAATGGCCACGGATAAATTTGACCACGTTCGAAATGGCCACGTTTGAAACGACTACGTTCGTAATGGCCACTCGTTCGTAACGGCCACGTTCGAAACGGCCACGTTCGGAACGGCCACGTTCGGAACGGTCACGTTCGGAACGGCCACGTTCGGAACGGCCACGTTCGGAACGGCCACGTTCGGAACGGCCACGTTCGGAACGGCCACGTTCGGAACGGCCACGTTCGGAACGGCCACGTTCGGAACGGCCACGTTCGAAATGGCCACGGATAAATTTGACCACGTTCGAAATGGCCACGTTCGAAACGGCCACGTTCGCAACTGCCACGTTCGTAATGGCCACTCGTTCGTAATGGCCACGTTCGAAACGGCCACGTTCGAAACGGCCACGTTCGGAATGGCCACGGGAAATATTGAATAAAGTTCGATTTGACCACGTTCGTAACGGCCACGTTCGGAACGGCCACACGTTTGTAACGGCCACGTTCGAAACGGCCACGCTCGGAATAGCCACGGGAAATATTGAATAAAGTTCCATTTGACTACGTTCGGAACGGCCACGTTCGTAATGGCCACACGTTCGTAACGGTCACGTTCGTAATGGCCACACGTTCGTAACGGCCACGTTCGTAATGGCCACACGTTCGTAACGGTCACGTTCGTAATGGCCACACGTTCGTAACGGCCACGTTCGTAATGGCCACACGTTCGTAACGGCCACGTTCGTAATGGCCACACGTTCGTAATGGCCACACGTTCGTAACGGCCACGTTCGAAACGGCCACACATTTGTAATGACCACTAAATTCAATTGGTTAATTTCTCAAGGCTTAAAGCTTACTACACTTATTGTAGACTCGGCCTAATAATTACAAAGTAATAAATAATTACATTTTTCATATGTGAAAAAATTTCCTACTTTATCAACTGTGTGCATTTGCGATGGAAAGAACACTTTATATTTTTAATGTAGTGCTGATTACGCATACTTTATGATTTATGCCTAAGATGATGTAAGGCCGGGAACACATGAAAAAACTTAAGCCATAAGCATTAAGCCATAACCGAATTTTTGAGTTTATTCTCTTACGAGGACTTTATCCATAACCCCTTATATAAATTACGAAATGTTTATATAACTGTTGAAGTGCCTGCAGGGAATCGGTTGTTTCATTACATTGTGGAAACTGATAAATTCGGCACAAAAATTTAAAAAAATGAGCAATCAACCATTGCCAGGAGAAATGACTTGTATGCTTCTAAATAGACTTCATGTAAAGGATATTGATTATCCGTGGACCTCTGATGCTATACCCATGATAACCAAGCTGAATTATGATCCTAAATTTGATAAGGCATTAAGGTAAGAGTATATAAAAAACAAAAATTATTAAAATAAAACTTTGGTAATTGTTCAGAATCATTACTCATTCTCAAAAATTGATAAAATTATACTCATTCGACGCGTTTTTGCATAAAACGAAAGAATCTGGCAGAAAAAATCGTCACTGCCCCGTGAAGCGAGATATTAATTGTTAAAGTTATCAAATTTTGAGGCTAGAATACCTGTCATATCGACTTAGTGTGCATAAGAGTGATGTGCAGAAATTATAAATGTCATGTAAGAGTTTGGTTGAAAAAGATCTTATATTGAAACTTCCACGCAATACTGTTAGCCTTTGTTTGTTTCCACGCTCTCAAGTTGTGTTATTTTTTTTATGTGGGAGAGCATAGGGACGGGGCGAAGCCCCATCGCTGTGAACACGCTCCTAGACGTTCTTTCTCAGCATGTATTTTACACATGGGTTTGTGACTTTGTGAAAAGTACATGCTGAGAAAGAATGTCTAGGTGGGAGTTTACAGGGACGAGGCGAAGCCCTGTCCCCGTGCCTTCCCACATAAAAAAAATAACACAACTTGAGAACGTGGAAACTAACCAAGACTGACAGTACTGTGTGGAAGTTTCAATATAAGGCCATTTTCAACCCATGTCCAAACTCTTGCATCACATTTATAATAAAAATATAATTTCTGCACATCACTCTTATGTCAATATTACAGACTTCCTAACCATATAAAATAAGATATCAGTTATCCTAGCCTCAAAATTTGAAAACTTTAACAATTAATATCTCGCTTCACGGGGCAGAGTGACGATTTTTTCTGCCATTTTTTCTTTCGTTTTATGCAAAAACGCGTCGAATGAGTATAATTTTATCAACTTTTGAGAATGAGTAATGATTCTGAACAATTACCAAAGTTTTATTTTAATAATTTTTGTTTTTTATATACTCTTATCTTAATGCCTTATCTAATTTAGGATCATAATTCAGCTTGGATATCATGGGTATAGCATCAGAGGTCTGCGGATAATCAATATCCTTTACATGAAGACTATTTAGAAGCATACAAGTCATTTCTCCTGGCAATGGTTGATTGCTCATTTTTTTAAATTTTTGTGCCGAATTTATCAGTTTCCACAATGTAATGAAACAATCGATTCCCTGCAGGCACTTCAACAGTCATATAAACATTTCGTAATTTATATAAGGGGTTAAAGTCCTCGTAAGAGGATAAACTCAAAAATTCGGTTATGGGTTAATGCTTATGGCTTAAGTTTTTTCATGTATTCCCGGCCTTACATCATCTTAGGCATAAATCATAAAGTATGCGTAATCAGCACTACATTAAAAATATAAAGTGTTCTTTCCATTGCAAATGCACACAATTGATAAAGTAGGAAATTTTTTCACATATGAAAAATGTAATTATTTATTACTTTGTAATTATTAGGCCGAGTCTACAATAGGTGTAGTAAGCTTTAAGCCTTGAGAAATTAACCAATTGAATTTAGTGGTCATTACAAATGTGTGGCCGTTTCGAACGTGGCCGTTACGAACGTGTGGCCATTACGAACGTGGCCGTTACGAACGTGTGGCCATTACGAACGTGGCCGTTACGAACGTGTGGCCATTACGAACGTGACCGTTACGAACGTGGCCGTTACGAACGTGTGGCCATTACGAACGTGACCGTTACGAACGTGTGGCCATTACGAACGTGGCCGTTACAAACGTGTGGCCGTTACAAACGTGTGGCCATTACGAACGTAGCCGTTACGAACGTGTGGCCATTACGAACGTGACCGTTACGAACGTGTGGCCATTACGAACGTAGCCGTTACGAACGTGTGGCCATTACGAACGTGTGGCCATTACGAACGTGACCGTTACGAACGTGTGGCCATTACGAACGTGGCCGTTACGAACGTGTGGCCATTACGAACGTGGCCGTTACGAACGTGTGGCCATTACGAACGTGGCCGTTACGAACGTGTGGCCATTACGAACGTGGCCGTTACGAACGTATGGCCATTACGAATGTGACCGTTACGAACGTGTGGCCGTTCCGAACGTGGTCGTTCCGAACGTGGCCGTTCCGAACGTGGCCGTTCCGAACGTGGCCGTTCCGAACGTGGCCGTTTCGAACGTGTCGAATGGAACTTTATTCAATATTTCCCGTGGCTATTCCGAGCGTGGTCGTTTCGAACGTGGCCATTACAAACGTGTGGCCGTTTCGAACGTGGCCGTTCCGAACGTGGCCGTTACGAACGTGGTCAAATCGATCTTTATTCAATATTTCCCGTGGCCATTCTGAACGTGGCCGTTACGAACATGGTCAAATCGAACTTTATTCAATATTTCCCGTGGCCATTCCGAACGTGGCCGTTTCGAACGTGGCCGTTCCGAACATGGCTGTTTCGAACGTGGCTATTTCGAACGTGGTCAAATTTATCCGTGGCCATTTCGAACGTGGCCGTTTCGAACGTGGCCGTTTCGAACGTGGCCATTTCGAACGTGGTCAAATTTATCCGTGGCCATTTCGAATGTGGTCAAATTATATCCACTCGTCGCAGAATATTCGGTGGTTTCCTTGTATGCCACTAGAATAGCCCTCGCGCCATAAGCGCTGGTAAAGTTGATGGTGATATTGTTAATAATAATCGGATTTAATCCCCCCGTTCTTTTTTGATCCTCGTTCAAATACTGCCTTATATGATCCATGCAGGCTTGAAATTGCTGCCACGTGTCGGAGTCGAGACAAATCCCATCGGCATTATTGCTCGTTAATTTAACAATTGGAACGAAACAGTCTTCCTTCGTCGATTGCAATCCCACTTGTATCTTCTTAGTGAAGGATGAATTAAGTCCATATGTTGTTGATAGCAACAAATGTCGGTTTCTTCCACCGTTGCCGATTTTATTGTCTCCATTTTCCGGCTCCTTAATATCGCAAACGTGCGCGGATTTCACAAAACTGGCTATTTCCGTCGTTCCAGCCATTGCTATTAACTTTCGAATGTACTATGTAAAAAATAGTCACAACAACGATAGCGTATTTGCGTAGAATTTTTCTTCTTCGCTCGAGGCTTAACTTCTGTTAACGACGGAATTCGAATGAATATGCGGTTTGTCCTCGTGCTCATATTACTGCTTCTCCCCCCTAAAAAAATCTAAGAAAGAGGGGGGAAAATAATATGCGCAGAAGTGAGCATAAATGCGTGTTCAAACAAAATATTTTACAATAATCAAAGAAAATATACCAAAAAACTTCTATAAACGTTTCTAGAAACTTTTAAAAATTTTCTCTAAGCTATATCTCGGTGATTATTAGGGAAGATTTTTTCATCATGAATATATTTTTCTTAACCTTCTAAAATAATTAGAAAGAGACTTGAAAATCTAAATGATAAATTTATAGATATTACGTGCGGGGGTATATCCGAATGTTTAATTTAAAAAATGTGAAATCTTATCAGATTTCTTAGTCGATACGGTATACAGTGCCACCAAAAGTTCCGGGCCACCTAAATAATTTTTGAATGGTTTGAAATATAGGGTTGAAATTTATAGGGATACAATGGGATCACAAAGTCTATTATTTAACCACAAAAACACCCACCTCCACATCCCCGGGCGACGGGGGGAGGGGGGAGCAAAAAATCTTAAATGGCATGTGGGGTTGAGTGAGGGATCGTTCGAAAGGGCTTTCCGAGATGAAAACAACGCGAGATCGCCGAGGTCTACGATTTTTTTTCGCAGAGTTATGATCATTTGAACATTTCTATTGAGATTTTGCGATAGCGAGGGCCCACGGCGACAACAGAAGAAAGATAAGGCTTCACGCGGGCACGCGCGTTCCTCTGTGTGTGTGTGTGTGTGTGTGTGTGTGTGTCACAACAGAGATAAGGACCCCGCGGTTCGTCACTTCCGTCGTATTTAATGACTCCAAACCCTCTCTGTTGTGTGTGTGTGTGTGTGTGTGTGTGTGTGTGTGTGTGTGTGTGTGTGTGTGTGTGCGCGTGTCCGGCCAACCAAGGCAAGACCGCGTGTGTTCCTATCCCGGTTTTGCCTTAGTTGGCCGAACACGCTAGCAGTCTTGCCTTGGTTGGCCGGACACGAGCGCGCGCGCACACGCACACACACACACACACACACACACACACACAGAGGAACGCGCGTGCCCGCGTGAAGCCTTATCTTTCTTCTGTTGTCGCCGTGGGCCCTCGCTATCGCAAAATCTCAATAGAAATGTTCAAATGATCATAACTCTGCGAAAAAAAATCGTAGACCTCGGCGATCTCGCGTTGTTTTCGTCTCGGAAAGCCCTTTCGAACGAGCCCTCACTCAACCCCACATGCCATTTAAGATTTTTTGCTCCCCCCTCCCCCCGTCGCCCGGGGATGTGGAGGTGGGTGTTTTTGTGGTTAAATAATAGACTTTGTGATCCCATTGTATCCCTATAAATTTCAACCCTATATTTCAAACCATTCAAAAATTATTTAGGTGGCCCGGAACTTTTGGTAGGCACTGTATATGCTGTTTCAGCATGAGAAAAAAATAGGTCGATTTAGGATGAGGATTTCGCTAGGGTGGATTCTAGGTGAGAATATTTTTCATATCTTCCTAAATTATTTAGAAAGAGAATTGTTTTCTTAATCGCTATTGCAAATATAGCGGGTCTATTTTAAAATGAAAACCATTGACTGTTATCTTAAGATGAGATTATTTTATTGGATGTCTATAGTTTTTTAACGTGTGTTTAGGCTTTTAAGAATCTCTAGATATTATTATTATTATATCACGGGGGATAGTGTTTGTCTGAGTCAACTATCGGTTGATTCATAAAATACGAGTATGTACAGGTATTTTGTAATTTAGACGATACATCGATTTAAAATATATTTTCCGGAATGTAAGCATTTTATTTTACTATAAGCGTATATGGAGAATCAATTATGAGCTCATTAGCGTTGGTGCTCGCGAAAGTCGCTGATGCGAGCCTATCCTCGCGCGAATACGCTTACTCGCGGTCGCGCACCGTGTATCGGCTAATAGGCGGTGCTTTCCGCTCGCACGCGTAACAGAGAACGCTAGCGCGAGCACGCCGCCGACGCGGATGGGGCCCCACCGTGAATAAGCTTATTTTCTTCTTACATTCCTGCAAATAATATTCGAGGAGCATGCGCATTTTTTACTTAGGTTATTGTTGTTAAATATCATCGTTTACTTTTTTATTTATGAGATTGTTCCTAAACATGAAATCGATTATTTTGTGTAATGGACGTGCGCTGGAAACATCCTTAGATGTCGATCGTCTGCGGTCCTACGAGATGCGGGATAACAATTTTCGTGAAAACATTTCTTCGACATTTATCTCGCATGTCCGATGTCCGATTCGAGAGAATTTTATTTTATTACGCCGAGTGGCAAGATGCGTATCAGTGCTTACATTGCAACACGGGTGAAAGAGAAGAGAAAAGTGAGAGCAAATATAGTGATAATGCTTTAGTAAAAACGAAGAAAAATATAATCGAATTTCACGAAGGGTTACCGCGCCCGGAAGATTATTCTAACGATCCGCTTTCTCCGAAATTGATGATAATCGATGATCTTATGAGGGAATCATCTTCGTGCGACGCTATCATGGATCTATTTACCAAAGGAAGTCATCATAAGAATCTCAGCGTTATACTCATTTCGCAAAATCTTTTCCATCAGGGGCGTGGGCAGCGCGACATATCTCTCAACGCGAATTATATAGTAGTTTTCAAAAATCCACGCGATCGTGCGCAAATTCGTCATTTAGCACGCCAGGTATATCCCGACGATCCAAAATTTATGGAAGAAGCGTACTACGACGCTACCTCGAAGCCGCATGGATATTTACTGCTCGATTTGAAACAATCGACTCCAGACGAATACCGATTTCGCACGTGTATTTTTTCGGAGGATATTCTACATTACGGCCCGTATTCAGAACGCGCTTATAAAGATGTTAGTGCGTTGTTATCCAATAGAAGTATCTGTTTTACATAAAACAGATACTTCTATTGGATAACAACGCACTAACATCTTTATAAGCGCGTTCTGAATACGGGCCTACGTCTACATACCACGTAAATCAGTCATTAGAGCCGGAAGCGTATAAAAGAACGGTATTCGCACCCGCGAGTTGTAGTTGTGCGACTACGGCGCAATGGTGAAAAAAGCAGACCCTAACAAAACATCATCGACGGCGACATCGAGGAATTTATCGAATAGCGCAATAAAGACTACAAAACGTTGCATCGGAGAAAGGAACCTGTGTCTCTTAAAAACTGTATGCTATTTGAAAAAAAATCAAAGAGCGGCGTTTTTACGTGATGCCGACAATAAATTTGTAAAGTGTATTCAGGAGTGTATTTTCAATACGCTCGAAGGTAACGTACCGCTCGAATCTAGCGAAAAAAAGCGCTTGTCCAAGCATAAAACGACTTTACGTCGCATCGCGGCAAAGCGGGGTATGAAGACTAAAAGAAAACTGTTGGTACAACGCGGAGGATTTTTATCCTATATTATCGATTCTATACTCGGTGCTTTATTATCACGGATTATCGGCGAGTGGAAAGAAATACAATTCTTTATATCCATTGTGAGGAAAAAATAATAATATTTGGAAAAGTATTAAAAATGGAAAAGGATAAAAAATGGTTTTAATTTCTACGGATAATCTCGAAAAAATGCAACGAATGCAGCAGCAACACAATTAACAGTCGGAAAATGTTAATAATACGGAAAATGATAATAATAAATCTGTACGGACACCGGGAACCCCTTTATCGCGATTCGATGCGGCGATGTGTCGTATTCTCAATCTCTCGACTCCCACCGACGAGGGTAAAAAATGGAAAATGTATAAAGAAGTACTTCAACGTTATCTTTACTTTGTTCGGGATGCAAAAAAGCGTTTTCGCAAAGATTCGCGTGGGGCTTTAAACGACGACGCTGATGATAAAACTGAACAGGATGAGGACATGTACTTGGAAGATGACGATACCGCTGAATTTACGCATACTTTAATTAGTAGCGTTGGAGATGGAGGCGACGCTAATAGTTTCGGGAAAAAACGCGATCAATCGGCGGAAATGATTAAAAATATAATCGGAAGTGTGCCGAAAACTTATCGTTACAAAGCTCACACGCTATTGAAATATTTACTCGATGCCCCGTCGTCAAAGATCGGTTGGGATAGACAAGGACTCGTAACTATAAACGGTGCGGTTGTAACGGGTTCGAATATTAGCGATCTCATGAATGACGCGATACGCGAGAGAAAAACAGTAAAAACAATCGGAAGAATTCAGTTTACGCGATTACTGCACGACATAAACACACCTTCTCATAGGAAATCGTAGTTTTTTACACGCGGGCAAAATAGCTCGTCGTATTAAAAGCAGCGAATTAGCACCTGTTACTTCCACTCCGAAAACTCGTCGTTCACGTAGCAGGTTAAACGAGACGGTTGTATCCGAAGGAGATACGGTATTTATATCTGCCGATGAGGATGAGGCCGATAAAACATTAGCAAGGACGAGAATTCCCCGACAAAGAAAGCAAGAGGTTTTATTCGGTTGGAGCAGATTCTAATAAGATGGAACTCGAAAAATTATATTACGATCCTTCGCACTACGCTCGTTATTCAGCGACGGTCAATTTATCACGAGCGGCTAAACCGAATTTCTCGCGTAACGAGGTTGTCGACTAGCTTAAATCGCAAGACGCGTACACGCTGCATCATCCAGTACGTCGAAAATTTTTGCGTTTACATTATAACGTGACAAATATCGATGATCTATGGGAGGCGAATTTGATCGATCTTCGTAATCTGAAGAGTTATAATGACGGATATTCCTATCTACTGGTGGTTATCGATGTACTTGGCAAATTTGCTTGGGTAGAACCTTTACGCGATAAAACTTCGGCGTACGTGATAGGCCTTTCAGAACATATTCTCGAGAAACAAAAAACGTTTACCTGTATACCTACAAACCGACAGAGGTAAAGAATTTATCGCGAGTGCTGTACAAAAATTCTTAAAAGAAAAAAACATCTGTTTTCATGTAGCTCGTAATCCTGATATTAAAGCAGCTATAGTCGAGCGTTTCAATAGAACACTTAAGGAGAGGATGTGGCGTTATTTTATGCATAAAAATACTCGTCGTTATATCGATATTTTGCAGGATATTGTTCACGCTTACAATCATACTCGTCATTCTAGCATTAAAATGCAACCCGCGGCCGTTACGTTGGAAAATGCGCGTATCGCACGAGAAAATATGAATCGACGTTGGAATATCAATGTTGATGATGCTGAAGGGAGAAAAAATCGCGGACGCAAACAAAAGTGTAAATACAAAGCGGGCGAACTCGTACGCATCAGTAGAGCAAAAGCAGCGTTTGAGAAAAGATACGAGGCAGGTTGGAGCGAAGAAATATTTCGAATTCATCGCGTTCTCGAATGGAGAAGACCTCCTATATACAACTAAGTGATTTACAGGGCGAGGTTATAGACGGGATTTTTTACGAGCAAGAATTAACACATGTTATTAAAAACTTGCGAGAGGGAGAATTTATCGTAGACCGTGTGATAAAAACCAAGGGACGAGGTAACAATAAACAATTACTAGTTAGTTGGCGGAGATATCGTTCTAAATTCGATTCTTGGATACCAGCCTCGAGTTTAATATCGAAATAAGAGGGGAAGAATTTTACATAATTCTCCCGAGCAATAGTAGCATGCGATACTTTCCGGAAAATAAAATAACGTGTTTCATCACCGAATTACCTCAGCGTATAAACTTAAGCGGTCGTTGGGAAGTAGCGCTCACGGAGATCCAGTTTCCTTTTTACAAATACGCCTTGGAGAAGGTACATTACAATTCCTCAATGTTAGAAGGAAGAACGAAGAGATAATTCTTGTAGACGATGCCGAAGTATCGCCAGGCGTTTATTCAAGTATACACGATATTATAGAAACGATAAATTACGCGTCCAAATTGGTAAACTCGCATATCGTTTGGGAATTAAAAGTCGGAGGTAGAGTTGTTATGAAACTTTCTTGTGTAGAAGAGAAATGCGACATGGTCCATTACATATATTTTTCCGACAAACTTTGTCGATTACACGGTTTTGATATAGACGGTAAAAAACGTTCACACTTACTTTTCCCGTCATTTCTTTTTGCACTCGATGATATCGAGTATATAATAGCCGACAAACCAGCTAGCTTGATGCGAGGCATTCCCGTCTTTTCGTCTACTGTGACATTTACGAGCCTTATATCACGGGTGATGTACAATCGCCTCTTCTTCGAATAATCGCACTCGACGCTCGAAATGATTATTCGTTTGCATCTAGCCAGATAAGCCATTTTTCGCCCGCACAATACACGCTTGCGTCAAACATGTTTCCGAACAATCGAAATACCATAGATATAAGAGACAACAGGGGGAAGGTATACCATTCGAATTCGGAACGTTGACTGTGACTTTGCACTTTAGACGTATCGATTAGATATTATAAAATACACGGAATCTGCGAAAGAGAAAAAGCGCATTTAACCGTTCATTATTATTATTATTAATGGACTATTACTCGGTATATCGCGACGAATTACAGAACGGAGGTGGTCGCGGCGGCGGAATTCCGCGAGTTTTCGTCGGATCGCCCTATCAACGCGGTCACGGAATCGGTAGTTTTCTCGGGGGATTATTCAGACGCGTACTACCATATTTAAGTAAAGTCGTACGAGCTGTGGGGAAAGAAGCTTTACGAGCCGGTGTTAATGTAATCGAAGATGTCGAAAATAATACGCCATTTAAGATAGCGGTCAAACACCGTTTTGGAGAATCGCGAGACAAATTCAAGAGAAAAGCCAAAGAAAAAATAAGTAGTCTAATGAAGGGCTCGGGATATAAGTCTGATGCGAAAATGCATGTAGCTCAGTTCCCTTTTGTCGGACTTGATAATTACATCGCACGATCCGCAATAACATCGGCTCGTAAGCGACGACGAACGAGTAAGAAAATCAAAGCGGCTGGGAAAAAAAGAACGAGTACAAAAGCACAGAGAAATAAAAAGAAGAAGAAAAGTCATACGGTTGTGAAAAAAAGACTTAAGACGTCTGCGAAATGACGTAAAATCGGTAAAAAACGTACCGTATCCGATATATTTTTTTAAGCGGTTATATTCGAAGCATTCTAAAGTAGGTGATACTATGCCGGTTCTAACGCAGGTCCTCTCAGGGGGGGTGAGGCGCGAGGGGGTTCTCCGGGGCGCGGGGGAATGACGTCACGCATAGCGCGAAGAGAACGCGTGCGAGAGAGAGGGAACGATAGCGCGAGGAGAACGCGCGCGAGAGAGAGGGAACGATAGCGCGAGATGATCGCTTACGAGAGAGATAGCGCAAGGGATGGGAGCGCAAGGGAAAGACGTGTAAATAAGTACATTTTTTTTCAATTAAAATATATAAAATTTATTAAAGTGTAATAATACATTTGTGTGTGTGTGTGTGTATGTGTGTGTGTGTGTGTGTATTAATATAATAATAATATAATAAAAATTTAATTTAAATATATAAAAAATTAAAATTTAATATAAGGGGGAGAGGAGGGGTGATGCGCCGGGCTAAGGGGGAGGCCGCTCCTGGAACAGAAAAAAGATAATAATATAAGCGTAATTACAATAAAAAGAACACTTACATCTTTCCATCCATTCCTGTTCCTCATCATCATCCTCTTCTTCTATAACCCAATCTTCTGGGATCCACTCTTCCTCTTCTTCTACAATGTCGTAGGGCTCTTCCCCGAAAAGCCGCCGCAGGTCGAAAATATCATCAACCTAGCGATGGCAACTCTCCGGGATGTCGCCCCACATATCGGAGAAATCCTCCCTCTTAGCGCGACGCACCATCCGCACCCACTGTCTTTGTTGAATATTGACGAAACCGGGAATTTTCATTTCATCCTGGAACTATAAAACGATCTATTTAAAAATACACACAAATTTTTTCACAATTTTTTCATAAAATATTCACAAAACACTACTTACGTTCCAGGTAAAATTCATGTTTAACACGACGATGCACAATATATCCATTAATTTAGTTTTCCAATCCTTGTATATCGATACGCGATCCATTTCTTAACACACTTCTTCTCGACTCGCAGACGGTTCAGAACCTTATGACGAGGCAACGAGGTCTTGGTACGAGATCGTATAGTAGAGATGTGGCATTATCACCATATCAAAAACGCGTCGTAAGACAAAAGTATACGCGGTCCCATGCATTTATCGCAAGTATAAGCAATATTATATTACATACCCGGTTGATAAACGATATAAACAGTACATATGCCTATGTCCGGTTTATAAACAATATAAACAGCCGCATTGAAGACAACGCGTGCGAGAGAGAGGGAACGATAAATTCTTATAACTAGCGCGAGAGAGATAGCGCAAAGAATGGGAGCGCAAGGAAAGGCGCGTAAATAAATACATTTTTTTTCAATTAAAATATATAAAATTTATTAAAGTGTGTGTGTGTGTGTTAAAATATTTAATAATATAAAATTTAATTTGAAAATATATAAAATATAAAAAATATATAAAATATAAAAAAATTAATATAAAATATATAAAATATAAAATTTAATATATAGGGGAGGAGAAGGCTAAGAGATGGCCGCTCCTGGAACAGAAAAAAGACATACATTTGAATAGTTTTTAATAATTTATTTTAGGACTTTTGATGTATTATAAATTGTAAGTTACTTACAACATTATCCATGATCCATTTATTTAATTTGTACAAATGGGACACATGTTGCACGGTATTATTTGCCACAAAGATTTTTTACATTCTTTGCAAGACATATTAGATAAATGTTCATAATATGTGCATCTATGTTCCCGAACAAAACCAGCTTTTAAGAATAGGAATGATAATCTATAGAAGCACTCGGTACAATATTTGGACTCATCTTCCACATAGTAGTAGGATATACAACACATCTTCGTTTGATCCAATGCCATTATTTCAGTCAAGTTTAAATTTCGATGTTTAGTGTGTATTAGTCCATCACTACTATCACTCTCATAATCACTGTCTGCTAAGGGTTCTAATTCTATATCAGCCTCATCCTCGTCTAGATTATCAATTTCCATTAGATTATCATCCTCAATGATAATAACATCTTCATCATCATTGTCATCATTGATGATAATAATATCTTCATCATCAATGTCATCATCGATGATAATAACATCTTCGTCATAAATGATAATAACATCTTCAGCCATTGCACAAGACCACCGAAACACAGAAGAGCAACGAAAAAAATATTTGGATCCACTTCTTCTTCACTTTTTGATAGATACCTCTCGACTCGCGCACTGCTAAACTCTTTGTGATGAGGCAACGAGGTCTCGGTAAGAGATCGTATAGTAGAGATGTGGCATTATCACCATATCAAAATCGCGTCGTAAAAAGTATGTGTGGTCCCATGCATTTATCGCAAGTATAAGCAATATTACATGCCCGGTTGATAAACAATATAAACAAATGGACCACTCGAGTGTTTATGGGGTCCTCCGGTACTTGATAATATAAACACTTCAGAATCATCTTCCACATTTTTTCTAGGAAGAATTGCAACGTATCAGCGCCGATGTTCGGCTGCTTTGTATTTTTGTTTCCGCCGCTCATATATCAGCGCCGATGTTCGGCTGCTTTGCGCTCTCGCGGTACACCCCCTCACCCCCAATATAAGTAATTCTAGATTTTTTTCCGTTCGACATATTCTTATCTCTCTCTCATTGAATTACTCGTCGCGCGAATTTATAAACAATATAAACAAATGGCGTTCCAGAATCATCTTCCATATTTTTTTCTCGGAAGGAATGCAACGCATCAGCGCCGATGTTCGGCTGCTTTGCGCTCTCGCGGTACACCCCCTCACCCCCAATATAAGTAATTCTAGATTTTTTTTCCGTTCGACGTATTCTTATCTCTCTCTCATTGAATTACTCGTCGCGCGAATTTATAAACAATATAAACAAATGGCGTTCCAGAATCATCTTCCATATTTTTTTCTCGGAAGGAATGTAACACATCAGCGCCGATGTTCGGCTGCTTTACGCCTTTGTTTTAAAGATAAGAAAGGATTAGACGAAATATATAAGGAGGATTGAAGCGCATCAAATCATAGTACGTGATTTGAACGCCCATCGACAC
The DNA here is from genome assembly GCF_025532165.1 of Camponotus vicinus. Taxonomy (NCBI): domain Eukaryota; kingdom Metazoa; phylum Arthropoda; class Insecta; order Hymenoptera; family Formicidae; genus Camponotus; species Camponotus vicinus. Next base: position 8,272,388 of record NW_028141949.1, read on the forward strand.
GTCGGTTGTATAGCGGTGTTCTGTTAGAAAGATTTTGTGCGATTAATGTATAAAAATGGAAGTAGACGAAGAAGATCACGCGTTGTCGGCTGACAGTGATTGCATTAGTGACTGCAGTGAGAACTCCACGGAATATATCGACAAAATAGTGTCTGTTGCAGAAATTAATGCTCTAAACGGACGTACAAAATTTTGTATCATATACTTTTATTATTCCACGGGTGGTGCTTTAGCTGTATGTCCTTCGTGTATGATTGCATTGCAAAGCGTGGATAGCCAAATGATGTATGCTGTTCGAAAGCATAAAATTGAGACACTTGATGCGATGGATGGCCGATTCCGTTCAAGCTGTAGGGAGCCGTTGTATATAAGATTTCCGTGCAATAAGTGCCCAATTTGCACGCTGTGAAAAAACATTGAATAAGACTGTGTAAAGTGTGCGAGCAACGTGAGAAAAAATTAATTTTAATGTGGATAATTTTAATTATAATGTGGTCGATGATGAATATTTTGATTATTGTAAAGATGATATCATCGATACTCTGGAGGGTAAAAAAAATTTTTTGAACAACGAATTTGATGTGCAACGAATATCACCGGTGCATTTTCTACGCGATCGCGAACTCAGTTTACGCGTATCACGAACTAGTAACCACGTTGTCGGACAAAGGGTCTGTATCCAACATGAACCTGCTTATCACTGGCCTTACTCCGTGAGAGAAAAAATATACAGACGAATGCTTGACGAGTGCAAGAAAGAAGAAGAATTTAGCTATGAAAAGAACTATTACGGCTATACGACGAGCATTATACGGAAGATTCTGTGTTTCGGCAAAGCTCTGTGCATTAGTATTTGTATAGATATTGGAAAGCGCGTAGAATTGGTGATAATGAACAATTTGCGTCCTTCACAGTATAGGCGTTGGAAATATCCTAGACATGAAATAATGTTCCGAAAAAATTGTGACAATACCGATGATGATGATATGAAAGTTTTGCATTGTGTTCATGGAGATGTCTTAGACCGATGCTTTCAACATTATAAACGTATGAATATGCTCTCTAACGTTCAAGATAGCGAACGGTATTGCTTATCGTGTGCAAAAGTCACGTGCAAGTGCTCCGTAGAAAACTGCTACGTAGTGTTTTAAAAGTGTGAAAAAAAAAGACAGGAAAAAAATGGAAAACATCGAGCAGACTGAACGCGACCTGGTGGAGCAGTCCCGCCAAATTGCCACCTTGGGCGAGTATTTTGCATGGCTGCAGCGTTGCGAGGAATTTATCAAACAGCTCGAAGAACGCAGTCGTGTCAAGCGTCCGCGACTCTCGATCGGAAGTAGACAGTCTCTGGTGGCTAAAATCGCGCGACTCGAAGGTGCAAAGACTCAATTGCAGAGACGGTTTATACCCAGCGGTGGTGATTACAGCGGCGACAATAACGCGGAAAGACTCGTTTGGCGAGAGATCGATACCGCGTTCGATAGCCGTATTCTAACCGGTGATTAACGCAAACTATATCGAACCTCGTCAATTTCTCGAGGATGCCAAAGACATCGTACTCGAGCAAGTGCAAGACGTTATAAAAACACACAACAGTGTAAAAGTGAACACTATATTCAACGGTGAATTTGTGTCGGGTGATAAGCGTGCGAATAAAAGTATCAATACGAGAAACTGTGAACTCTTTCGCACATCCGATTTACACGAGTGGTACGAGCGCCGCGTTATCGAGCCCAACCTAGCATCGTTGGAAGAATTTCAGGAACGCGATAATGGCTGGGCATTGTCGCGAATACAGAATTTGACTGTTAATGTAAATAAATATAATCCTATGCGCGCGGGATGTTATATTAAATTGCCGCGAGAAATTACGGCGAAGAAAGCGGTAATTAATGTACAATCCAGAGACAATGCGTGTTTCGCGTGGGCAGTGGTCACCGCTCTATACCCCGCTGAAAGAGACACGAATCGGGAATCTTCATATCCTCACTATACGACGGTGTTAAATGTAGAAAATATTGAGTTTCCGATGACGTTGAATCAACTAAAAAAGTTTGAACTTGCAAACAATATCTCCATCAACGTCTACAGCATCGAGAAAGAGAACAGCATTGTCCCGATACGTCTTTCGGAGCAGAAACGGGATAAACATGTCAATTTGTTGTACATGGAAGACGGCAATAGCGTCGGACATTTCGCTTGAATCAAGAATCTATCGCGACTTGTCAGTTCACAGTTGAGCAAAAAGGATCACAAGAAATATATCTGTGATCGGTACGTATAATTTAAATAGTTTATGTAATTATAAAATATAATGCATTGCATAAATCTTTAATTTAAATATTCTTTTACAGATGTTTACACTACTTTAGTTCGAACGACAAGTTGCAGTCACATACGGTAGACTGCGGAAAAATAAACGACTGCGCTATCCGATTGCCGAGCGATAAGGACAAGTGGCTCGAGTTCAACAACTACACGAGGAAAGAGCGGCTTCCATTTGTGATCTATGCCGACTTGGAATGCGTTTTGGCCAAGATGGAGGAGGAAGAACAGCAAAATTTGTACCAGCACCATCGGGTATTTAGTATAGCGTATTATATGCATGGTTCGTACGACAACTCGTTATCCGTTTATAATTCTCGCCGTAGCGCCGATTGCGTTTCATGGTTCACCGAAGAACTTAAAAATTTAGCAATTCGCGTTAAGACTATTTTAATGACTACAAATGTCCCCATGGTAAATTTAACATCGGATGAGTGGGAAAAATTTCACAGCGCAACGCATTGTCATATATGCGAAAAACCGTTTACGCAAGAAGACGATACACGCATACGCGATCATTGTCATTTGACCGGGCGATATAGGAGTCCCGCGCACTCAAATTGCAATCTAAATTACAAAGAATCATTATATATTCCGATAGTCTTTCACAATTTATCAGGTTACAACGCACATTTCATTATCGAGGATATAGCCACAGTGTTCGAAGGGGAAATCGAATTACTTCCGATAACCAAGGAAAAATATATATCGTTTACAAAAACTGTTAAAGTCGCACAAGACAATTGGAAAAATTATGTAAAATTACGCTTCATCGATTCGTACAAATTTCTTACGGCAAGTCTCGACAAATTGGCATCTTTTTTAGAGAAAGATAAACTCAAAATTTTAAAATCGAAATTTCAAAATTTATCTGCAGAAACTTTCAGTTTATTAACACGGAAAGGCGTCTTTCCGTACGAATACGTCGATTCTATAGATAGGTTGCAAGATACATGTTTACCACCGCGCGAATCGTTTTACAGTTCTTTGACCGGTGAAACTATATACGAGAGCGATTACGCGCACGCCGAAAATATCTGGACGCGATTCTCAATTCGAACGCTGGGCGAATATAGCGATTTGTATCTCAAAATTGACGTCTTGTTATTAGCCGATATTTTTGAAAACTTTCGCGACAGTTGCATCAAAAGTTACGGACTCGACCCCGCGTATTATTATACTCTCCCCGGATACACGTGGGATGCCATGTTGAAGCATACCAAGATTACGTTCGAATTGCTTACCGACATCGATATGGTCATGTTTATCGAACGCGGTATACGCGGTGGTCTGAGTCAGTGTTCCAACAGATACGCGCGTGCTAATAACAAGTACATGCAACAATCGTACGATCCATCGAAACCATCGTCGTACTTGATGTATTTCGATGTAAATAATTTATACGGATGGGCAATGTGTCAACCGTTGCCCTATGCCGATTTTCGATGGGTCGACGACGTGTCGAATTTTGACGTAGCATCGATCGCATTAGATTCGCCTACGGGTTATATCCTCGAAGTCGATCTCGAGTACCCGCAACATCTTCACGATACGCACACTGACATTCCGTTTTGTCCGACACGCGACAAGCCGCCCGGCAAACGGCAAGACAAACTCCTCGCAACGTTAAAAGATAAGAAGCGTTACGTGATACACTACCGCAACCTACGGCAATGTACGCGACACGACCTTCGCGTTACAAAAATACATAGCGTATTACAATTTACACAATCTCCGTGGCTTCGCAGTTATATTGAATTAAATACACAGTTTAGGACACTCGCGAAAAATGATTTTGAAAAAAATTTATATAAACTGATGAATAACGCGGTATTTGGCAAGACGGTGGAAAATGTGCGTAATCGTGTCGATGTAAAATTATTAACAAAGTGGGGCGGACGATACGGCGCAGAAGCAATGATAGCGAAACCATATTTTCATAGTAGAAGCGTCTTTTCGGAAAATTTGGTTGCCATAGAATTACGCAAACTTAAAGTGAAATTTTATAAACCAATCTATGTCGGCATGTGCATACTAGACATTTCTAAAACGTGCTTGTACGAATTTCACCACGAGTACATGTTTCCTCTGTATCGCGACAAATGCCGGGTAATGTACACCGACACAGATAGTCTAATATATCATATTGGGTGCGAAGATGTCTATGAAAACATGAAGCGCGATATCAACCGATTTGATACGAGCGATTATCCAATTGATAACGCGTACGGTATACCGCTCGTGAATAAAAAAGTACCGGGTTTAATGAAGGATGAAAATAACGGTGCGATAATGACCGAATTCGTCGGACTTAGAGCAAAGATGTACGCGGTAAGAGTGGACGGGAAAAAGGATACGAAGAAGGTTAAAGGCGTCAAAAGTAATGTCGTAGCGCGTAATATAACCTTCGACGATTACACGCAGTGTTTGCACGATGAGATCGAAATGACGCGACAGCAGTCATGTATAAGATCGAAATTGCACAAAGTATATACCGTCCGCGAGACGAAAATTGCTCTGAGTCCGTACGATGACAAGCGGTATATCGTACCTGATTCAACTGACACGTTACCATTGGGACATTATAGGATACCTTTGTAAATAAATGTATATTTTGTTTATTATTAATTGTATATATTTTGTACATAACCATGTATATATTTTGTATATTTTTATATTTCATATAGTTTTATGTAATACATATCTTACACATTTATATTTCATATATTTTTATGTAATGCATATCTTACACATTTATATTAAGAATAACACTACATACATAATACTATTGAAAGAAATATTAATAAAGATTTTATATTTTATGTATATTTTCATTTTTTTAAATATATGTCATACATATTTTTTTCCTGAAAATTAAAAAATAAACATTGCATGAATTAAATCACATTGTCCTTATGTATCCAAGAGTTGTGCGAATTATCAAATCCCAGCCATTTCACGTAAACCTCGTCACCCCTCCTGCGCAGTACTTTCTCCACGAGATATACGTCCGGATAATTCGCGCGACTCGTGCTCGTAGAACGCTCCAGCGATAGATTTTTTGCGATAATCCTCAAGTAGATAGCTTCCGGGATTAGTATGCTGCACTTTTACAATTTTAAACACCTCGGTTGTCTAATTTGGCGTGTAACCCTTCTCGAAAACTGTCTTGTACTTGTTAACGCGTACCGAGTCACCTACTTTGAATTTCGCCGGACCCGCGATATTTACACGGTCGTATACAGTAGCCAAGAGTCTTTCAGCGATCGCGGGGGTAACGTCGACGGGTCGCATACCGATCGTTCGATGCTTGCGCGCGTTGTAATCCGATACGAGTCGCGGCAACGCGTGGATCCACTTGTAAGATCCGTTCAGCGTAAACATCTTCCACATGTCGTTTTTCAGCGTGCGATTGAATCGCTCAACGATCGATGCCTTCAATACCGAATACGTAGAATAATGATTGATGTTATATTTTCGCATGAGCCGTTGCACGTCGGCGTTATAAAATTCCTTCCCTATATCGGTCTGTATGTTTTTCGGGCACCTCTTGCTATCTCGAATTATCTCGGCGATAGCGTCAGCTGTCTCGCTTCCGCCTTTACTCTTGAGTGGTACGGCCCACGCGTGCTCAACGCATCGATGACTGTGAGTATGTAGTGATAACCTCTGGTGAAACGAGAATACGGACGCATCTCGACGATGTCAGCTTGCCACAGGTCATCGTATCCCCGCACTATGACGTGTCTTCGGGGAAAATTTTTCTCGCAGGTGCGTGCAGTTCGTTCACCAACTACCGTTTCTCTAAACTATGTTGTTTCTTTGCTTCATCGGTTATTCTCGATCGCCGATCCATCGTTGGCGTTCGATAGACGTTCCTGGCACGTTCGTTAGCGTTCGTTGGTGTTCGATAGACGTTCCTGGCCCGTTCGTTGGTGTTCGATAGACGTTCGATAGACGTTCCTGGCCCGTTCGTTGGCGTTCGATAGACGTTCGATATTCGTTTCTCACACGTTTGATAGTCGTTCGCTGCCGTTCTTGACCCGTTTGTTGCCGTCCTTGACCCTGTTGGTAGTCGCTTCTAAGTAGTTCGTAGCCTCGTTCACAGTCGTTTCTGACCCGTTCGTAGCCTTGTTGGCAATCGTTTCTGACCCATTCGTAGCCGTTCCTAAGTTGTATACCGCCTCGTATGTAACCGTTCCTGACGTGTTCATAGCCTTGTTCACAGCCGTCCTTGAGGTGTTCGTAGCCTCGTTCGCAGCTGTTCTTGAATTGCTCGTAGCCTCGTTCGAGGCCGTTTCCTCTTCGATTACTGCCACTCATTGTAGCTTGATAGCCGTTCGTTAACCGTTTATAGTCGTTCGATAATTGTTCGTAGTCGTTCGATAAGCCTTTGTAGATGTTTAATAATTGTACAATAGCCACTCCTAAGCCGTCCACTACAGCTCATTACAGGTTGATAGCCGTTTCTGAATTAGTATTAATCGCACACCGAAGCTCGTTTATCACAATCTGCAAAGCTCGCACGTCCTTCTCGAACGCAGTCAGCTTCTCGTCTGATTCTTTCTGTTGATTCTTCAACGTTTTAACACATTGTTCCACGTACAGTTTATTGACTGCATAGGTATCGGCCTCTGGTTGCGCTACACGGTGAATCTTGCGCGACCTCGCGTCATAGTCCGTAGCGACGCGACACAGAGCGTTTTGACGCAAGTAACTCTTCACCAATTTACCCGAATGATCGCTTGTGTCGATCGCATCATTTCTCCGTTCGAATAATCCAAATTTGTTGATAGGCATTTTTTTTCGATGCGAGTGACGTCGATCGACTGATTAGTTTCGTCGAGACACCGTTTAATTTATAATAAAGCCGGCTTCGCGAAGTTCCTCTAGGATTGACAAGATCTCGTTGTCATGAGCGTTGTGGCCAGCTCGGCGCGAAGCGTCGAGCAATCGTAGCCGATCCACTAGCTCGTTGGGGTCGTCCCAGTGCACGTAATCGATCTTATTGTCGATTAGCGTCATCGCGCGAGGCATGAATACTCCCGTTCCGGATTTATTCTTTTTCGATTCGATCGACATCAATGGCGCGATTATTTGTTTATACTTGTATCCCTTGTTGCTATTTAATCGACCTTGCGCATCATATTTGCGTTTATGCGCACTCGTCGCCATTAATATGCTCTTATATTTTTGCATATCGTCCTCAGTGTATATGACGTCATCGGGAATTCTCTTGAAGATCAACTCGTATAATCCAGGTGTACCGATATACCTCACTTTGTCAATTATTATAGAGTCATCTCTATCAATGTCGAATCGTTTGTTACCGCATTTCATTCTCGTCGAAATAGACACCGTACACGTGATCGATCTCGTTTTTTTCGTCGCCACTAAGGAGAGCGCTCATATACTTTTGTCTCAGTGGTCCCAAGTGCTCTCGTAACACTTCTTGACCTTCCGACGTTTGTAACATGTTTCGAACGGATGTTTCGAGCGGGTTGCCCGTGGTTTCGGAAACATTTTCGATTGCGAGTGATTCGGGTATCGTGGGTTGTACGATTCTCGTTGTCGCGGACGGTGTAGAGGTTATCGGCGATTCATCCAGTAAAGCATCCGATAGATCGGATGTACGCGGCGTCGATAAACGATTCGCCTTCAATCGTTTCCTCTTTCACGGTGTCGCATCCTCCTCTTCCTCCTTGTACCGCTTGATGGGTAACGTTTTAATCTTCGCGTCAGCGTTACTCTCCAGCTCGTTTTTCACCGCGATTGAGCTAGAGTTATCGGCGATCTTTTGCAGTGGCTCGATAATAAGCCCAAAATGGGTCTTGACCGCGATATCGTCGTCGATCTTACCGGTCTTCAAAGCGAGATGTTTCTTGCGAATCGATTCGCTCGTTTTCTCAATCTCCCTCGCAACCTTTTCACGCTCGCGAATATTATCGCTTCCAGCCATGTCGACGGAATGTCGAGCGTTTCACCCATTTCGACGGAATGTCGGCAGCGACTAATCGTTTCGCGGTATCGCGAACACGTTAAATCCTTTTCTGTATCGCCCGTTCGTAAGCGAGCTGTCCTTATCTATCACTAGGAATCCATACTTTTGCTGCCAACAAGTACGACATAATTCACTGAAATCCTCGTACGACATGTCGGTATTCACGTGATCGTTGTACACCTGTTTCAAGTTGGTACCGTCCTGTTTAAACAAGATCAGCAGGTTCGCGTTGTCGCGTATAAGATGTTTTGGTATTCTCGCGTACGTCTGGCAGAGATAGAAGCAGTCGACATTCGAGTGACGACCCATTGAGAAGTACTCTCTTATCGTATCTTGCTTGTCGCACGTCACGTCATCGAAGACGAAAATCGAGTTTGGACGTGCCTCGCTCGGTGGAATGACGTCCCTGTTATTCGAGAACGTAAAGTAGCCGATTTCGTCGATCGGCGTCAAATTCTCCAGATATCTATATTTCGGCTGTTGCAGCGACTTCGAGTACACGTTCACGTTCTCGAAACGTACACCGTGCGGACTTTCCAGTAGACTTATCAGAACGTTGGTTTTACCGCAATTCGAGGGGCCGCAAACGATCGCGCGTATAGTAGTCGGTAGCATCGTACCGTGTCTGCGCATCTCCGCGTTGTCCCCCATTGATCGTAATCTGTCATCGCAATTCGTCACACGTATCGTCAAAGGTTGTCGTACGAACCGCATGTTTTCTCTTTCGAATCAATTTTGCGAATGATCACGATGGGGGGAGACCTATTTATAGAGGTGTCTCAACTCGAAACCGCTCAGTATCAAAAATGTTTCTCCTTCTGTCAGATGAAAGACATTTTCCGGCTTACCGCCGAACAACTGCAGTATATCCCAAAGATTGTTTTACTGCAAAATTTTGGTGATTACGTGGAACGATTGTGGGACAAGCTTCCAGAATATATAAAGGCTGATTCGGAGGTTCGACAATATCGTTCGTGCATGCGATATTACAATCAGCCGTGGCAGCGAACGCACATCGACGGTCCACCACCGTTAATAAAAGATTGCTACGAATGTCCGCGAGAATTGTGAGAGGCAGCGGTCTCTTAAATCGTGCGATAAACGCGCTTCCGATCGAATTCCATATTCCCGGCTATCAGTTTTGCGGTCCAGGCACGCGGTTGCGGAAGCGATTAGCCAGAGGCGATCGAGGTATCAATCCATTGGACGCGGCGTGTCGTGAACACGATATAGCATACTCTCGGAGCAACGATCTCACCGAGATACACGCGGCGGATAGGATACTCGCCGAGAAAGCGCGAAATCGCATCGGTGCGAGAGATTCGACTCTCCGTGAGGGAGCCGCCGCCACAGCTGTCTGGGCAGCGATGAAAGCCAAGACGAAGCTCGGTATGGGTCTGAAGAGGACGAAGACGAAGACGAAGAAAAAAACGGCGAAGAAACGGATGCTTCCGGTAGCGAAACGCGGCGGCGTGTTGTCGATTCTACCAATGTTGGGTGCGCTCGGTTTCCTGATCGGTGGAGCGACGGGTGTAGCGAAGGCGGTGAACGACGGAAAAGCCGCGCAACGTCACTTGCAAGAGATGCTACGTCACAATCGCGCCATGGAAGGTCGCGGATTATATCTCGCTCCTTACAAATACGGACGAGGAGCCTCAACGAGGAAAAAAAAAAAACGTCAAAGAGACGCTAAAAATGCCGTAGGGCGCAACTACCAACGTACAATTGCTACAACTGGCAAAACGTGTGCGCATTCCATATTTTAGAGGTGTTTACATGCGCGACTCTTTACCGATCGGCGGTATACAGGGTGATTCTAAATAACTTTATGCTTTTGCAAAAATATAATCTTGACCGAATTCTAAGACGATTCTTCCTTTGGCAAAATTTCGTCCGAAGCTTAGTTTTTGAATTATTAAAGGAAGTAGTTAACGTATGACGGGTCGAATACAAGAGGCAGGCAAGGGTGGCGCGATTCACCGTCAGACGCTGGTGCTTACGCGGGGCGCTTGCTGCGATCAGCTGGTCGCTATACACATACAGACACACATGCGAACACATACATTCTCTCTCTGTCTGTCTGTCTGTCTGTCTCTCTCTCTCTCTTTCATTCGCTCACTCACCTGTTTTTTTTTTTTTTTTACGAGAGAGGGGAAAATGCATGTTATGCATACCCACCGGTCGATCCAGTGAGTTATGTGGGACTCGAGTACCAAGTCGAATTACCAACTCGGTACTCCCTACCCACTAAAAACCCCTCTCTTTTCACGAATTTCCTTTGACACACTGTCCTCTGACTTCCCGAGATCTGTTTTCACATAACAATTTTCAAAAAATAGTTATTATTACCTTGTTCGATGACTTTTGATGTATTACTGTAATTGCTTGAAGGAGAAATGAATTTTCCGATAGATCGTACGTTCTCAAATTTAACGTAGATATCACGTTGCAGAAGACAAGAAATCCACACTAAATTATTAACTGAAAGTTTTTCTTCTTTCATGAACTGTATTCTTTTAAATATATAAAATATAAACTTTAACGTAATCACATTTATTTACTCACTCGATGAGACGAGAAATTTACTAATGACTTTATCACTAATCACTATTAATCACTGTGGAATAATAACTGTTGGCGATTAAAAATCACTCGATGAAAGAAACACGCGCGGACACGTTACTACACGACGCGACGACGCGACAATGCGACGATAATTACTCGGCGACTGCAAGCAGTTTTTTGTCATGGTAGGTTGCGGTAGGTTAAGGTACTACTGGCGCTATCGAACGCGATCATGTGTTCGATTGACGAATGCGGTAAACATAATAAACATTTAACATATTAATATTATTATTATCATGAATGTGTGTGATATCCATACATCGTATGATATCTATTTAAAAATTAATTAGATTAAATAAGTATTTATAAAATATTTATTATTTTTACTATTATCATATAAAATATTAATATTACATATTTATTTAAGATAATAGTAAAAGTAATAAATATTTTAAAAACACTTATTTAATCTAATTAATTTTTAAATAGATATCATACGATGTATGGATATCACACACATTCATGATAATAATAATATTAATATGTTAAATGTTTATTATGTTTACCGCATTCTTCAATCGAACACATGATCGCGTTCGATAGCGCCAGTAGTACCTTAACCTACCGCAACCTACCATGACAAAAAACTGCTTGCAGTCGCCGAGTAATTATCGTCGCATTGTCGCGTCGTGTAGTAACGTGTCCGCGCGTGTTTCTTTCATCGAGTGATTTTTAATCGCTAACAGTTATTATTCGACAGTGATTAATAGTGATTAGTGATAGAGTCATTAGTAAATTTCTCGTCTCATCGAGTGAGTAAATAAATGTGATTACGTTAAAGTTTATAAAAGAATACAGTTCATGAAAGAAGAAAAATTTTCAGTTAATAATTTAGTGTGGATTTCTTGTCTTCTGCAACGTGATATCTACGTTAAATTTGAGAACGTACGATCTATCGGAAAATTCATTTCTCCTTCAAGCAATTACAGCAATACATCAAAAGTCATCGAACAAGGTAATAATAACTATTTTTTGACGTTATGTGAAAACAGATCTCGGGAAGTCAGAGGGACAGTGTGTCAAAGGAAATTCGTGAAAAGAGAGGGGTTTTTAGTGGGTAGGGAGTACCGAGTTGGTAATTCGACTTGGTACTCGAGTCCCACATAACTCATTGGATCGACCGGTGGGTATGCATAACATGCATTTTCCCCTCTCTCGTAAAAAAAAAAAAAAAACAGGTGAGTGAGCGAATGAAAGAGAGAGAGAGAGACAGACAGACAGACAGACAGACAGAGAGACCTCTCCGTGGTGTGCCACCTTGTCGTGGTGAAGGGGCTCCCATTCTCGCTAGAGAATGGGTCTAAGAGCACACCATTGCACTCCCTCGGTTCTCGTTGGAAGTTAACGCCAGCGGGAAACGGGAAGAGGTTTTCTGTGGCCTTGGGCGGATGGCCCATCACGGATAGGGGTTGGCGGCCCTGACTTCAATTGCCCGGCTGCACGGAGCCGTTAGGGGAGGTTTCCTAACACCACTCCGTGCTGGGGTGTGTGATGGGGTATAGACTCCTGAGGGAGGGAGTGGACAAAGGCGCCTCTGTGTCTGGGGACGTTTTCAGGGCGTGCGTTCTGGCAGAGGGGTTAGCCGGAGTCCCAGGGGGGATGCGGTTGGCTGGGGGGTGCCTTGTGTCTGGGGGCGACGTCCTTTTAAGGGCCTGCGTCCTGGCATGGGGTGCCTTCCCAGCGTCCCGCAGTGGACCGCGGGGGGCCGACCGAGGCAGCCTGGTCGGTTGGGCCCGTGGTCCAGGGGGGATGTGGTGGCCGGTCCTCCGCCCGTCGGGGTGTCGTCCATAGTTGGGCGTCCCTCCGGCGGGTGGTGGAAGCGGCGTCCCACAGGAGAAGGTCCCTACCACCTGGCAAACGGCCTGGGGGGCGGCCCCAGGATACGTGCCAGGCGAGGGGGGACGACGGGTCGGCAGATCACGTCTGAAGATATCCGGACAACCGGGCTTGCCCGGACTGCCGACCTGGGTTGCACCGGGCCGTTCGGAAGTATTCCGAGGCAGGGTCGGTGTAACGGAGGAAGCTCGGTGCCTGATAGGGGGAGAGGGGCTACCTCTCCCCTGACTCAGCCACCGGGCCTGCCACCGGAGCCGCTGGAACGTATTCCCAGGTCGGGGTCCGGTGGTGCGGGTAGGATACTCGGTGGAGAGCGCGACGGCTCCACATTAAAACGCCCCCACCGAGAAGGAGAGGCCCCCCAGATCCGGTTGGACCGGTGTGGGGGCGGCTGGTCGCCACGGCGGGTAAGGTGAGGCCGGGGAGCAGTGACCTCACCCCAACCGTCCGTGGGGCCCCCCGGGTGGCGCCACCCGCAACGGTGCCCCTGCAGTCGGAGGCAGGGGACCCCCGAAAGCCCATGGGGGCGTTAAAATTCCCATGGGTGAGTAAGGGGCTGGAGCCCAGTGCCGGCGCTGCCTTTGGCCGCCGGCCCGAGGCATATACCGACCCCCCGGGGGAACTTGGGGCCCGGTCGGGAGTGTGGCCGGTCATGTTTCGGGGCACTCCCGGCCGGTGAGGGTATACCCGATCGGTGTAGCCGTTGCGGGTCGGGGGATAAAAAGAAAAAAAATGGAGAATAAAATTAAAACAAAAATTATAAACACAAATACGGAGGACCAAAACAATGGGTTTCGAGCTACATAAGTGGAGTGATGAGGACGTGTTTGGTACAACGGCAGGTGGAAGGAGGAGGAATTCCCTCTTACAGAGGACCCCTCCTACTCCCCTTGAGACGCCCTTTATAACTCCTGCAGCGGGTTCGCGCAGTGAGTCGGAGGACGGCGGCATAGAAGTGAGAGGCGTGGGTATGAGAGACCTGAGGGTGCATCTTGATAAGCTAGGTGGGAGTGCCTTGTCGATGGGACCATCACCGACTCCCCCACCGGAGGTGGAAGGCCCCAATGAGGAGCTGGAGAAGACCCTAATAGAGGGAAAGGCATCTGCCCCTGTGAGGGGGGTACCGCCCTCGTCACCGGTTCCCCCGGAGTCGTCCGCGGCTTCCACTGCCCCTGCACAGGAGTTTATGGATTCCTCGGCGGAGTCAGTATTTGTGATATCCGAGGAGGAATATGGAGACGGAGAGTCGGTGGTGAGCACAGCGGCTGGCGGTGCACCGCCGAGGAAAAGGAAGAGGGGGCGCCCTACGACTACTGGGGCGTATGCACGCCTTCTGCAAAGGAGGGAAGAAGAGGAGGAGCTCGAAAGAGTTGAAAAATTAAGGCGGGAGGAAACCCAAATTTTAAATGAGGCCCTCCCGCTGAAATTAAACATGAAATTAAACAAGAAATTGCCAGCCCTAGAAGATTTAATGGAGGAGATGGGTAATCTCCCTACCCCAGATATTACGGCGGAGATCATGCGCCACATTGATGGGGTGGCCAGGGTTGCTCAAGTCTCTTCCAATTTACAGGGGACAGGAAAGAGGGTCCTTAATGTTGCGGTCCTCAATGCCAGGGCTGCCATCACTACACTGGGGATGAGGGCGCAACAGTTGGAAACAGAAGCCTCATCCTCCAAGGAGATGGATTCCCTTAGGAGACAAGTGAGGTTTCTGAAGGCGGATAACCTCCGACTTACGGCGGAAGTAGAGAGTTCCAGGAAGTCCCTTGATGACATGGGTAAGGAGATGGTACGTCTCCGGGCTTCCCTTGAAGAGGTAAAAAGGGGAGTGGGGGAAAAGGAATCCCCCGCTAGGAGGAGGAGTAGAAAGGGGAGTTCCCCTAAGGAACAATGGTCGCCTCTGGGGGGAGGGGAGAGAGACGGAAGCCAATCGGCACCCGTGCTTACTGCCGATGCCCCCCCCCCTCAGGGGGTATGATGCCGGAGCATTTCTGCTCCAGCAGATGGAAGCGCGGCTGGGCATGATAATTGGCCAAAAACTGCAACTCCTGGAACCCACGGTGGGGAGAGAGGAAACGACGGGTTTCCCCCCCCCGTCGCCCGGTAGACTCCCGCCAATTGTGGAAGGTAGGAAGGACGTGGAGGAGAATAAGGGGATGCGGATGGAGAAGTGGAGCCCTCCGCTCGCACCAACCACCTCTCGAAAAAGGGGAGAAAGAGGAAAAAGGAGGAAGGCGATGGTACGGAGGCGAGGGGAACCCAGCCCCCCCCGCCCTCAGCCAACGCACAGGATGGTAAGGATGGAAAGGAGCGAGGGACAGATGGTAAGGGGATTAAGCCCCCCCCATGAGGGGGGAAGCTGAACCCCCCCGCCAAGAAAGGAGAAGGAAGGGAAGAGGATTCCCACTGACCCCCCTCCCCCTCAACAGCCCCCACCATCGGACACCAGGGAATCCTGGTCTGTGGTGGCTGGCCGGAAGGGGAAAAAAAATAATAAGGGGGTGAGGAACCCTCCATTGAAAGGAAAGGAGAAGGAAGGTCCTGCGGGAAGGAATGGAGCCCCCCCCGCGGACCAAAAAGAAAAGAAGATGATGGGGAAGAGGAAGCTCCCCACCACAGCGGCTGTCACCATAGCTGCTAAGAAGGGCGGCTATGGTGAAATAATTAAAACAGCCAGAAAGGAAATTGGCGAGAACGCCCTTAAAGAAATGGGGATAGGGGAGTTGCGCACCCGTAAAACAATGGCGGGTGCGTACATACTTGAAATCTCTAGGAAAACGAGGGAGGAGAGAGAGGCCAAGGCGGAGGCCTTGGCGTGCAGATTGGAGGCCGTCTTCAGGGGAAACGAGGAGATAAAAATCTCACGTCCCCTGAAGATGGCACAGATAAGGATTCGCGACCTGGACGAATCTGTGGATAGTGACGACATCATACAGGCCGTAGTAACGAATGGTGGGGGTGCCCCCCATAGTATAAAGGTGGGCAGAACCGCAACCGCCTCCAACAGAATGGGAGCGGTTATCGTCCAATGCCCGTTAGCGATAGCTAATAGGGTTGTGAAGAAGAAGTGGATTACGGTGGGGTGGGCGGCATGCCGTGTGAGCATGATGGAGCACCGCCCACTCCAGTGCTTTAAGTGTTTGGAGTTGGGCCACGTGCAGCAGAACTGCAAGGGCACTGTGGACCGCAGCTCCAACTGCTACAGATGTGGTGAAGAGGTGCATATTGCCGCAACTTGCCGGGCGAACCCGCAATGCTTAGTATGCATGCAGGCGGGTCGTCCGGCGAATCACAGGATTGGGGCCCAGTGTAGGGCCCAACTCCCGAAAAAAGGAATGGAAAAGAGGGGTGGGCTTAGGAAGGATAGAGAGGGAAATAACCCGCCCCCTTTAAAAGCCAAGGCAGCGCCGGAAAAGCCACAGGCAGAAGCCAATGTTAACTCGGCGCTGGGGCCAATGGGAGGTAGATTCTCGCCCACGGGAGAGGTAACTCCGGGTAAAAAACCGGAAAGCCAGGCCGCAACTCCTATGGAGTTGGACTCTCTCTCCCCGCCGTTGCCGCAGAGGCAACGGCTGAGGAGAAGGCCGAGGGTAACTAGGGATGAGGATAGCGTAGCGGCCCCTGAGGAGGATGCGGATAAGGGTCAAGGAGAAGAGGAGGCACCTATATAATAGATGCCTGAGGGAGGGGGTCTTCCCAACGGCATGGAAAGAGGCCCGTTTGGTCCTCCTGCCGAAACCGGGGAAGGAGACGGGGGACCCCTCTGCATACAGACCCCTGTGTTTGCTGGACGAGGCGGGCAAAATCCTTGAAAGGATAATAGCCGGTCGCCTCGCCCAGCTCCTGTCGCGGAAGGAAAGTGGATTGCACGATGGCCAATTTGGTTTCCGGGAGGGCCGTTCTACTATAGACGCGGTTAGTCGTCTTAGGGCCCTCTCGGATAAGGTGTTGGAGAAGGCGGGGTGGCGTTGGCGGTGTCGTTGGACATCGCCAACGCATTCAACACCCTGCCTTGGAGGTGGATAGGGAGGGGTCTGGATCAACACCAGGTTCCTCACTATGTAAAGGCAATAATTAGGGAGTACTTCCGCGACAGGAGATTGATCTACAGGGACCAAGAGGGGTCCCTTGGTGGTAGAGAGGTGTATTGCGGGGTTCCACAGGGCTCTGTGCTGGGCCCACACCTGTGGAACCTCGCATTCGATGGGGTATTGCGTACCACACTCCCCCCCGGCTGCCACGTCATCTGCTACGCAGATGACACGTTAGTGGTAGCCGGGGGGAAAGGATGGAACGACGCACTGGCGTTGGCCAACTTGGGTGTGGCCTGCGTTGTGCGCTCCATAAGGAATGGGCCTCGAGGTGGCTCCCCATAAGACAGAGGCCATCTTTTTTCACGATGGTTCTCTGGGGCGTCCTCCTCGAGGCGTTGTAAAAGTGGAAGGTGATGACATCAAGGTGGGGTCCCACATTAAGTATTTGGGCCTCCACCTGGACGGAGCGTGGAGCTTCGGCGAACATTTCGCACAAACGGTCCCCAAGGTAATAAAAACAGCCGGTGCATTATCGCGGCTGCTGCCAAACCTTGGTGGGCCGGGGGGGAGGGTACGCCGCCTGTATGTGAATACGGTTAACTCGGTCGCCCTATATGGTGCGCCTGTATGGGCCGACGCAGTGATCGCGTCACGGCGCATCAAGATACAGATGCGCCGTGCGCAGCGCATAATTGCGCTGAGGGCGGCTCGAGCATACCGCACGGCGGCATACGCGACAGCGACGGTCCTGGCGGGAGTCCCCCCGCTGGAGCTGTTAGGGCAGACCCACTCCGAGATGTATCGGAGGGTCAAGGCCCTTAGAGAGGAAGGGATTCGACTCACAGCGGGGGCTAGGACCGTCTTGAGGCGGTAGGCACGACATTCCCTCGTGATCCGGTGGCAGAGATATCTGTCCGAGCCGGACGCGAGGGAACAGAGAGCCGTTAGTGCCATACTCCCCCTATTGCCGGAGTGGCTCGGGAGAGGTTGGAGTGGCGTCACCTATAGAACGGCACAGGTGCTTACCGAGCATGGTTGCTTTGGTAGCTACCTGTGCAGAATTAAGAAGGAGCGCACAACGCAGTGCCACCACTGCAGTGGGGACCAGGACTCGGCGCAGCACACATTGGAGGAGTGCCCTTCGTGGGCAGAGCGCCGTGCCCTGGTCCAAAGCATAGGTAGGGACTTGTCCCTTCCTGCGGTGATCGCTGCGATCCTCCGTAAGGAGGAGAATTGGAAGGCCTTTTCCTCCTTCTGCGAGAGTGTTATGTCGCAGAAGGAGAAAGCAGAAAGAGTAAGACGGGGCGAGTTACGGCCCCCCGCCCGAGAAGGGGGAGAAGTGCAGATTCGGGGGAGGGCGAGACGTCGTTTGAGACGCCCATAGATCCCCCCCCATGCCCCTCGGCAGTATTATTAGTTTTTAAGGGTAGGGGATAGACAGGCCCACTACTCGGATGGGGTATGGTTCGGTCCGTAAGGGACGGAGGGACGTTGTTTCCCCTCCCACTCCCCCACGTTTCCGAGATAGGCCCAGGGGATCCTGTGGGGGATACAGGATCCCTCTGGTTAAGGTCATGAGGGATGATAACGGCGGCGCAGTGTGGCCCTGTGCCACTGTTATGGGAGATCTGGCACTGGGTGCCTATGATGGAGGAACCCCGAGGGGTTGGTGCGCTGGGAGGGTCGCGGAAGAATGCCTCTGGCGCCCCCGTGACCCCCACGAAGGGCGCAGTTGGTGGCCACCGTAGGGTTTTTAGTGGGTATGCGGTCACGAACATCTGTGACCGGAGTCCCACATAATCCCTCTCCATCCCCTTAGGAAAGGGGTATGCGTAACGCATTTTCCCTACGATAAAAAAAAAAAGACAGACAGAGAGAGAATGTATGTGTTCACATGTGTGTCTGTATGTGTATAGCGACCAGCTGATCGCAGCAGGCGCCCCGCGTAAGCACCCGCGTCTGACGGTGAATCGCGCTACCCTTGCCTGCCTCTTGTATTCGACCCGTCATACGTTAACTACTTCCTTTAATAATTCAAAAACTAAGCTTCGGACGAAATTTTGCCAAAGGAAAAATCGTCTTAGAATTCGGTCAAGATTATGTTTTTGCAAAAGCATAAAGTTATTTAGAATCACCCTGTATATCGAAACGAGAGCGGTATCGTAAATTTGGACGGCGTCGAAGGACCAGGTACTCATTGGGTAGCGTACGCAAAGAGGGGAGATCGTGTCGTATATTTCGACAGTTTCGGCAATCTTCGACCACCGAATGAATTGGTGCGATATTTCGTAACGAAGATGCAGTACAATCACACACCTGTTCAAACTTACGATCAGAGCATCTACGGACAATTGTGCTTGCAGTTTCTTCGAACGGTCGATGCGTGCGAATTTAAAGACGGATATTGCGCTATTTAATTCAGTATTCGTTAAACAGTTTTGCCGACATGTCTATGACATTCACGTTGACTGGGAAAAGTAGCGTTCTCGCGGCAAACTTCTTTCCCGCCGCAGATTTGGGCGACGATGCATACGAGTTCGGTCTAACGGATTTTGAGACTTATCACACGATACCGAATGTGAATTCCTCGAATAATAAATTTTACTTTGGCAAAGACGATGCGGAAATTACGATTCCCGAGGGATCCTACGAGTTGCGAGATATACATGCATTTTTGAAACATGCAATTTCACGGAAACATCGCGATAAGAAACACATTGACGACGGTGACTATGAAGATGGTGAATATCCGATAGTGCTCCGCGCTAATTACAATATGATGAGGAGCGAGATCAAATGCGCATACAGAATAAACTTTAGCAAGCCCAACAACATTGGATCGTTGCTAGGATTCTCGAATCGTATTCTCGAGCCGCGAAAATGGTACGAATCGAACATGCCGATTAACATTATCAACGTGAATATTATCCGCGTAGAGTGTAACATGACTGCGGGCGCGTACAACAACGGCAAACTCATTCATACGATACATGAATTTTCACCGAGGGTACCACCGGGATATAAGATATCGGAAACGCCGGCGCAGATTATTTACCTGCCGATCATCGCGCGGAGCATTACGGATTTAACGTTACGCGTTGTCGACCAGAACGGACGATTGCTCGATTTTCGAGAAGAAGAGATCACCGTAAGATTGCACGTATGACGGCTACGGCGATAACGTACGTATGCGACGTATGAGATACTCGTGTTGAACGGATCAAATGACGTGAGAGATAACGCAATCTTTACGAGGCCAGCGACAATAACAACAATGTCGACGTTCGCCAATATCCAATCATCCAAGAAAAAGAAACTCAGTGCATCGAACGTTGCGTTTTTACAATCTTTGGGATTCGCGGTGCGAAACAGCTGAACGACGACCGAAGTAGATATGGGCCACTATGGTGCGTCAGAACAAACCCCCACCACTCGACCCCTGGCGCCGTGGGCGTGACCGGCTGAAGTGGAGGGAGGCGTTCTGATTGGTGGAAACAATACCCCGCCTCTCGAAGTCTCGATTTTGATTGGCTTGCACCATAGTGGCCCAGAGTTTGATTGGCTTGCACCATAGTGGCCCAGAGTTTGATTGGCTTGCACCATAGTGGCCCACAGCTGCGATTGGTCGACGCCGGCTGTGTCGCCGATTTATCAAATTTTTATTTCCCTACCTCCACGGTACTAGACTCGAAGAAGCAATCCTCCTCCCACTCCAGCTCTGGTCCACCTGTATAGGGTTCCGAGTCAAATTCCCGTTACCTAGCCCTTAGTCGCTCTCGCTACGTCTTGGCAGAACGAACCCCTCACCTACCGACTTTTGGAGGTAGCCGGTATATGTCTCGAGGAAACAATCCTTACCTCCCCACTCCGTCTCGGGGGCCCGCTATGGAATATCGAAACAAGCCCCTCCGCTCGAACGGTTCATGACGCGCTTTATCGGAAAAGACAAAGTCTCGGCACGAGACAATAATTATAATTAGACTACATTGCACTACAGAGGTAAAAAGATGATGAACATGCAGATGATCGAATGCGAGGTGGGGTGTTATAAAGGAAGAAGGGAAAAGCTAAAAGTATTAAACACGAATTAAGATAAAATATTTTCACATTTATTAATATACCTGCATACAATTCGTAGTACTTCGCAAAAATATTTTTTATATCTTCTTACAATTAAACACGTTATTAATCAACATTATATTTTTCATGTTTCTTATCGCGAAGAAAAATTTTATGAAATAATTCTACGATTAAATGATCGTTATATTCGCAATTTTCGGAAAAAAGACTAAGAAATCCATCAAGACCGTAACCGCTGCACATATAATATAAAAATACACAACTGTAGAGTCCGCAGGTTTGAGAGAAAAGTCCTTGTAGTTGTTCGGTATTCCATCGATAAATGTTGGAATTTCGTCGGAGACGTAGGAAAAAACCGGGATACAAGGGCGATATTCCGTAGCTATCGAAGTATGTCCTTGTACCGTGTTTGTCGAAGAAAACGATCCAGTGTTCTCCAGGGCGATTATGATTGTCCGTATTAGCGACGATGGCCGTCGACCTCGTCCACACCATCGGCAATCTGTCGGCCGGATAGACTCCCACATGTTTGACATCTAGCTGACGCAATGCTTGTAGAATTTCGCGAGAGTCCATTTGTTTGCAGCGAAGACGAGCGAACAAGCGGTATTATTTGAATAATTTCTTTTGGTGGCTTGTTTTCGGATTGTATAGCTAACGGATTTTCAATGTCTGTTTGCGTGGAGCGGTTAATAGCCGTACGTTCGATTTTTTGCAGATTTTTCTTCTCTATTTTATTATTTGATTGTGCTTTAATATTTTCATTTTTATCGTCGTCGTCGTCGTCGTCGTCGCTTACTATCAAAATTTCGGGAGAACTACAAGTCGTTTGAGTAATGCTGTTTCCGTCGCTGCTGAAATTATTTTGCGCAACTATCCAGCTTTTTAATTTGTGAGCGTTGCGTAATGCGCAATGAAAGATTCCGAATTTTCGAAATCCGTGATGTCCGCACTCTTCTTCTACCGTCAGATTTTTGAATGCCGGTGAGATGCCTTCCAAATTATATATATTTCTAGAAAGTAGATTCTTCAAATAACTCGCTTTTTCGTTTCCTCTAACATAAATGTGACGCACGCATCTTGTAATTTGCCGCAGTTGCGATGTAAAATATTTCGGATTAGTTTCGCCATCGAACCATTCAATACCGCGATGATTTCGCGTGAGCCAGTTGTTTTCTTGCCTTATTTTTTCGGGTAATTCGGCAAACGAATGCAGCGGTATCATAATCCAATGATTGACGATTGGAGCGTTAATCGCTACAACAGCAACCTCCTTAGGGATAAATTTTTTCTCCGCATCGCGGAAACCCTGAATATCGACGACTATATCCATCTTACGAAAAAACTTATGTGATTCGACGCGAGGCTCTATACGAAACAGCGACGCCGAGCGTGTCTCCAACGAAACTGAATATTTTTCGAAACGTTGCGCACTGATGTCGGCGTTTTGAGCGAAGTAGAGGGGGAACAATTTTAAGCGTCTATAAAAATCCTACCCCGAAAAATCGACGATGACCTGACGCGACGAGTCGATTTCTATGACATTATCGAATTCGGCATAGATAATACAATTAACCGTCTCAGAAAGTGCCTTTACGAATCGCACTTCTAATCGTAAACTACCATGTTTGACGAGATTCCAATGTCCAGCGCAATTAGCGGATAGATCGGGAGTAAGATCAAAAGCGAATAAAGTATATCCTTTGAAATAATCGTCTCTGCTTATAGAATTTCCTTCGTTCAAAAAATGAATACCTGTTCCCGAGAAAAGCGTTTGATAAGCTTCGATGTAAAGCGGTTCCTCCACGGAGAAAGCTGGTTGCAAAGGTCTATTGGGAATTTGCGTGCCATCGACGTACAGCGAAAAGAAATTTATTCCGTAGTTTTTGAAATTAAACGGATTTAATTTTCTGTCACCGTTAAACACTTTATTACTAACGAATCCGACTATTACTCGCTTCGGTAATTGACCGAGTATTACATTATCTAACGATTCACCCAGAACACCGCTATGAATCGTGAATGTTTTAACCTCGACTCTCGTGAGCGGATACTTGGCTGTAACTTTACTCATCATTCTAGCATGCGCGAGTAACAAACCCGAGCTTATTTTCTCCCTTTTAATGAGCAAGGTAGCATCGAGAATATGAATTTTCGATGATCCGCTACTTTCCATGAGACAGAACGAATCTTTCGAACGAACAAATCTCAACCGTACTTCTACACCGTTAATTAAAAATTTGTCTTGATTGAAAACGTCGCAATGGAGATGTCCTACGAGATCTAACGCCTTCCCTCCGGAAATGTAACGAGCGCGTCTTGCGAGAGCGGGATTGCCGGGATTTGATTCCATCAGATCGTCCATGTGTCCAGGTGCGTCCATGTCCCATAGACAGTTAGATGGGAAGTTTTTGCGGGTGAAGAATAATTTAACAACGCCTCTATGTACGCGCGGTACGCGTAAGCGTTGTTCGGAGGCGACACGAGCTTCTGATTGAAATACACGTCGATTTGATTGAAGATAGAATGAAGCAAATGATTTACGGGGCCTACGGCTATTCTTTCGGCGCTTATTCCTGAAGTCTGTCTTGCGGAATCGGCGTTTGTTTCTACACGTAGACAAAGACTCAGCATGGTGCGTGAGATCTAAATATTCTTCTCCGTGTCCGGGGATGACGAATTCTATCGGCGAGTCGTCCGAGAGAGAGGTCACGGGTTTGTAATGAATCCATTGCGAACTTTCGATGCTAGTTTGCGTAGGCGGTAGAGAGAAGAGATCGAGTTCGGTCTTTAAACACTCGCTCGAATGCGTGTGAAGAAAAGACATATTTCTTTATCGCAAATTGCTCGCTGTCGTCCGTCGTTCACCACCGTCGTTAAATTAGAATGCTTCGAATATAACCGATTAAGAAAATATATCGGATACGGTACGTTTTTTACCGATTTTACGCCGTTTCGCAGACGTCTTAAGTCTTTTTTTCACAACCGTATGACTTTTCTTCTTCTTTTTATTTTTCTGTGCTTTTGTACTCGTTCTTTTTTTCCCAACCGCTTTGATTTTCTTACTCGTCCGTCGTCGCTTACGAGCCGATGTTATTGCGGATCGTGCGATGTGATTATCAAGCCCGACAAAAGGGAACTGAGCTACATGCATTTTCGCATCAGACTTATATCCCTTCATTAGACTACTTATTTTTTCTTTGGCTTTTCTCTTGAGTTTGTCTCGCGATTCTTCAAAACGGTGTTTGACCGCTATCTTAAATGGCGTATTGTTTTCGACATCTTCGATTACATTAACGCCGGCTCGTAAAGCTTCTTTCCCCACAGCTCGCGCGGCTTTACCTGGTAGTACGCGTCTGAATAATCCCCCGAGAAAACTGCCGATTCCGTGACCGCGTTGATAGGGCGACCCGACGAAAACTCGCGGGATTCCGCCGCCGCGACCGCCTCCGTTCTGTAATTCGTCGCGATATACCGAGTAATAGTCCATTAATAATAATAATAATGAACGGTCAAATGCACTTTTTCTCTTTCGCAGATTCCGTGTATTTTATAATATCTAATCGATACGTCTAAAGTGCAAAATCACAGTCAACGTTCAGAATTCGAATGGTATACCTTCCCTCAGTTGATCTCTTATATCTATTTCGATTGTTCGGAAACATGTTTGACGCAAAGCGATGTATTGCGCGGGCGAAAAATGGGTTATCTGGCTAGATGCAAACGAATAATTATTTCGAACATTGAGCGCGACTATTCGAAGAAGGGGCGATTGTACATCACCCGTGATATAAGGCTCGCAAATGTCGCAGTAGACGAAAAGTTTGTCGGGAATGCCCCGCAACAAGCTAGCTGGTTTGTCGGCTATTATATGCTCGGTAGCATCCTCGAGTGCAAAAAGAAATGACGGGAAAAGTAAGCGTGAACGTTTTTTACCGTCTATATCAAAACCGAGTATTCGACAAAGTTTGTCGGAAAAATATACGTAATGGACCATATCGCATTTCTCTTCTACGCAAGAAAGTTTCACAGCAACTCTACCTCCGACTTTTAATTCCCAAACGATATGCGAGTTTACCAATTTGGACGCGTAATTCAACGTTTCTATAATATCGCGTATATTTGAATAAACGCTTGGCGGTACTTCGGCATCGTCTACAGGAATTATCTCTTCGTTCTTCCTTCTAACATTGAGGAATTGTAATGTACCTTCTCCAGGGCGTACATATATGTAAAAAGCTACACGGAAACTGGATCTCCGTGAGCGCTACTTCCCAACGACCGCTTAAGTCTATACGTTGAGGTAATTCGGTGGTGAAACACGTTGTTTTATTTTCCGGAAAGTATCGCATGCTACTATTGCTCGGGAGGATTATGTAAAATTCTTCCTCTCTCATTTTGATATTAAACTCGAGGCTGGTATCCAAGAATCGAAGTTAGAAGGATATCCCCGCCAACTAACTAGTAATTGTTTATTGTTACCTCGTCCCTTGGTTTTTATCACACGGTCTACGATAAATTCTCCCTCTCGCAAGTCTTTAATAACATGTGCTAATTCTTGCTCGTAAAAAATCCCGTCTATAACCTCGCCCTGTAAATCACTTAGTTCGTATACATCTTCTCCATTCGAGAACGCGATGAATTCGAAATATTTCTTCGCTCCATCCAGCCTCGTATCCTTTCTCAAACGCCGCTTTTGCTCTACTGATGCGTACGAGTTCGCCCGCTTTGTATTTACACTTTTGTTTGCGTCCGCGATTTTTTCTCCCTCCGGCATCATCATCATCATCATCATTGATATTCCAACGTCGATTCATATTTTCTCGCGCGATACGCGCATTTTCCAACGTAACGGCCGCGGGTTGCATTTTAATGCTAGAATGACGAGTATGATTGTAAGCGTGAACAATATCCTGCAAAATATCGATATAACGACGAGTATTTTTATGCGTAAAATAACGCCACATCCTCTCCTTAAGTGTTCTATTGAAACGCTCGACTATAGCTGCTTTAATATCGGGATTACGAGCTACGCGAAAACAGATGTTTTTTTCTTTTAAAAATTTTTGTACAGCACTGGCGATAAATTCTTTACCTTTGTCGGTTTGTAGGTATACGGGTAAACGTTTTTTGTTTCTCGAGAATATGTTCTGAAAGGCTTTTATCACGCACGCCGAAGTTTTATCGCGCAAAGGTTCTACCCAAGCAAATTTGCTAAGTACATCGATAACCACCAATAGATAGGAATATCCGTCGTTATAACTCTTAAGATTACGAAGATCGATTAAATCCGCCTCCCATAAATCATCGATATTTGTCACGTTATAATGTAAACGCGGAAATTTTCGTCGTACTGGACGATGCAGCGTGTACGCGTCTTGCGATTTAAGCCAGTCGACAACCTCGTTACGCGAGAAATTCAGCTTAGCCGCTCGTGATAAATTGACCGTCGCTGAATAACCCGCGTAGTGCGAAGGATCGTAATATAATTTTTCGAGTTCCATCTTATTAGAATTTACTCCAACCGAATAAACCTCTTGCTTTCTTTGTCGGGGAATTCTCGTCCTTACTTGCTAATGTTTTATCGGCCTCATCCTCATCCTCATCGGCAGATATAAATACCGTATTTCCTTCGGATACAACCGTCTCGTTTAACCTGCTGCGTGAACGACGAGTTTTCGGAGTGGAAGTAACAGCTGCTAATTCGCTGCTTTTAATACGACGAGCTATTTTGCCCGCGTGTAAAAAACTACGATTTCCTATGAGACTGGAAGGTGTGTTTATGTCGTGCAGTAATCGCGTAAACTGAACTCTTCCGATTGCTTTTACTGTTTTTCTCTCGCGTATCGCGTCATTTATGAGATCGCTAATATTCGAACCCGTTACAACACCGCACCGTTTATAGTCACGAGTCCTTGTCTATCCAAACCGATCTTTGACGACGGGGCATCGAGTAAATATTTCAATAGCGTGTGAGCTTTGTAGCGATAAGTTTTCTCTCGGCACACTTTCGATTATATTTTTAATCATTTCCGCCGATTGATCGCGTTTTTTCCCGAAACTATTAGCGTCACCTCCTCCATCTCCAACGCTACTAATTAAAGTACGCGTAAATTCAGCGGTATCGTCATCTTCCAAGTACATGTCCTCATCCTGTTCAGTTTTATCATCGGCGTCGTCGTTTAAAGCCCCACGCGAATCTTTGCCAAAACGCTTTTTTGCATCCCGAACAAAAGTAAAGATAACGTTGAAGTACTTCTTTATACATTTTCCATCTTTCACCCTCGTCGGTGGGAATCGAGAGATTGAGAATACGACACATCTCCGCATCGAGTCGCGATAAAGGGGTTCCCGGTGTTCGTACAGATTTATTATTATCATTTTCCGTATTATTAACATTTTCGGACTGTTGATTTTGTTGCTGCTGCATTCGTTGCATTTTTTCGAGATTTTCCGTAGAAATTAAAACCATTTTTTTAGCCTTTTCCATTTTTAATACTTTTCCAAATATTATTATTTTTCCTCACAAAGGATATAAAGAATTGTATCTTTTTTTCACTCGCCGATAATTCGTGATAATAAAGCACCGAGTATAGGACCGATAATATAGGGTAAAAATCCTCCGCGTTGTACCAATAGTTTTCTTTTAGTCTTCAAATTACCCCGCTTTGCCACGATGCGTCGTAAAGTCGTTTTATGCTTGGACAAGCGCTTTTTTTCGCTAGATTCGAGCGGTACGTTACCTTCGAGCGTACTGAAAATACACTCCTGAATACACTTTACAAATTTATTGTCAGCATCGCGTAAGAACGCCGCTCTTTGATTTTTTTTCAAATAGCATAGAGTTTTTAAGAGACACAGGTTCCTCTCTCCGATGCGGCGTTTTGCAGTCTTTATTGCGCTATTCGGTAAATTCCTCGCTGTCGCCATCGATGATGTTTTGTTAGGGTCTGCTTTTTTCACCATTGCGCCGTAATCGTACAACTACAACTCGCGGGTGCGAATACCGTTCTTTTATACACTTCCGCCTCTAATGACTGATTTACGTGGTATGTAGACGTAATGTAGAGTATCCTCCGGAAAGATATACGTGCGAAATCGGTATTCGTCTGAAGTCGATTGTTTCAAATCGAGCAATAAATATCCATGCGGCTTCGAGGTAGCGTCGTAGTACGCTTCTTCCATAAATTTTGGATCGTCGGAATATACCTGGCGTGCTAAATGACGAATTTGCGCACGATCGCGTGGATTTTTGAAAACTACTATATAATTCGCGTTGAGAGATATGTCGCGCTGCCCACGCCCCTGATGGAAAAGATTTTGCGAAATGAGTATAACGCTGAGATTCTTATGATGACTTCCTTTGGTAAATAGATCCATGATAGCGTCGCACGAAGATGATTCCCTCATAAGATCATCGATTATCATCAATTTCGGAGAAAGCGGATCGTTAGAATAATCTTCCGGGCGCGGTAACCCTTCGTGAAATTCGATTATATTTTTCTTCGTTTTTACTAAAGCATTATCACTATATTTGCTCTCACTTTTCTCTTCTCTTTCACCCGTGTTGCAATGTAAGCACTGATACGCATCTTGCCACTCAGCGTAATAAAATAAAATTCTCTCGAATCGGACATCGGACATGCGGGATAAATGTCGAAGAAATGTTTTCACGAAAATTGTTTTCCCGTATCCCGTAGGATCGCAGACGATCGACGTCCAAGGATGTTTCCAGCACACGTCCATTACACAAAGTAATCGATTTCGTGTTTAGGAACAATCTCATAAATAAAAAAAGTAAACGATGATATTTAGCAACAATAACCTAAGTAAAAAATGCGCATGCTCCTCGAATATTATTTGCAGGAATGTAAGAAGAAAATAAGCTTATTCACGGGGGCCCCATCCGCGGCGGCCGCGCGCTCGCGCTAGCGTTCTCTGTTACGCGAGCGGAAAGCACCGCTGATTAGCCGATACACGGCGCGCGCGACCGCGAGTAAGCGTATTCGCGCGAGGGCAGGCTCGCATCGGCGACTTTCGCGAGCACCAACGCTAACGAGCTCATAATTGATTCTCCATATACGCTTATAGTATAAAAATAAAATGCTTAAATTCTGGAAAATATATTTTAAATCGATATATCGTCTAAATTACAAAATACTCGTACATACTCGTATTTTATGAATCATCCGATAGCTGACTCAGACAAACACTATCCCCTCGCGATATAATAATATCAAGAGATTCTTAAAAACCTAAACGCACGTTAGAAACTAGAGACATCCAATATAATAATCTAATCTTAAGATAACCATCAAAGGTTTTCAACGCTAATGAGCTCATAATTGATTCTCCATATACGCTTAGAGTAAAAATAAAATGCTTAAATTCCGGAAAATATATTTTAAATTGATGTATCGTCTAAATTACAAAATACCTGTACATACTCATATTTTACGAATCAACCGATAGCTGACTCAGACAATCACTATCCCTCGTAATAAGAAAACAATTCACTTTCTAAATAATTTAGGAAGATATGGAAAATATTCTTATTTCTCCCATGGTGAATCACCGAGATATAGCTTAGAGAACATTTTTAGAAGTTTCTAGAAACGTATATAGAAGTTTCACGGTATTTTTTCTTTGATTATTGTAAAATATTTTGTTTGAACACGCATTTATGCTCACTTTTGCGCATATTATTTTCCCACCACTCTTTTTAGATTTTTTTTGAGGGGGAGAAGCAGTAATATAAGCGCGAGGACAAACCGCGTATTCATTCGAATTCCGTCGTTAACAGAAGTTAAGCCTCGAGCAAAGAAGCAAAATTCTACGCAAATACGCTATCGTTGTTGTGAGTATTTTTTACATAGTGCACTCGAAAGTTAATAGCAATGGCTGGAACGACGGAAATAGCCAGTTTTGTGAAATCCGCGCACGTTTGCGATATTACGGAGCCGGGAAATGGAGA
The DNA here is from genome assembly GCF_025532165.1 of Camponotus vicinus. Taxonomy (NCBI): domain Eukaryota; kingdom Metazoa; phylum Arthropoda; class Insecta; order Hymenoptera; family Formicidae; genus Camponotus; species Camponotus vicinus. The sequence goes on from NW_028141949.1 coordinate 8,302,266, forward strand.
CAATAAAATCGGCAACGGTGGAAGAAACCGACATTTGTTGTTATCAACAACATATGGACTTCATCCTTCACTAAGAAGATACAAGTGGGATTGCAATTGACGAAGGAAGACTGCTTTGTTCCAATTGTTAAATTAACGAGCAATAATGCTGATGGGATTTGTCTCGACTTCGACACGTGGCAGCAATTTCAAACCCGCATGGATCATATGAGGCAGTATTTGAACGACTATCAAAAAAGAACGGGGGGATTAAATCCGATTATTATTAACAATATCATCATCAACTTTACCAGCGCTTATGGCGCGAGGGCTATTCTAGTGGCATACAAGGAAACCACCGAATATTCTGCGATTAATGGCGAGAAGGAAGAAGAACAACCTCCGTTGAAGAAACGAAAAACTTATAACACCGCTATCGTGATGCAGAAAGTTACTTTCCTCGGCTTGGAAAATATAAAATGCGTAGATACGCATTTGTCGCAATTAATTAATATCATTGACACCGTCAATACATGTGCTAACTATATAATAAATGAAATAGAATTAAAACTTCCCTCGTCGTACATAGATTGTGAAATTATAAAACTCACAATTAAAGGAAATTATGAAGAAATCGAACAAAGTGTCCGAACTCAAATTAATAATTTAACATTTTTAGATGTATATTTCAGCATTGTATTTGTAGAGATACTTTCGCTTAAATTTAATGAAATTTCTCATACGATTTTACAGAAACGAAAATTTTATGAAAACCAATAAATAAACGTACATCGATAAAATGTAATGAAAATAAAATGTAAATGAAATGATATCCCAAATGTTGTGATAGCTGCGTATACGACTGCACTAGCGCATTTAAAATTGTACGAGTACCTAGAACGTTTAAATCGTCGTGTATTATATTATGATACAGATTCGTGTATTTTTATAAGCACCGGTGATTCGAACGAATATGTGTCGCCTACGGAAAATTTTCTAGGCGACATGACGGACGAACTCGAAAGCTACGGCCGTGGTAGCTATATCGAGGCGTTCGTGTCCTGAAATTTTACGCCTACATCGTGCGGATTACACCGGAGGGTAATACTCACGAAACTTGTAAAGTTAAGGGTATTACTCTCAATTACGAGAACTCGCGGCGAATTAATTTTAATACTATAAAAAATCTACTATTAGCGAGAGAAAAAGACGCACAAGAAAACGAAGAAGAAAATAGCGAAACTTCGATAAATCTACGCTTTAATGCGATTCGACGTACGGCGCTTCATGAAATTATTACGCGAAGTGAAACAAAAATATGTGCGCCGGTATTAGTAAAGCGTAGATTTATCAATAGCAGATATTCGCTACCATACGGATATGCGGCGGTATAACAATATTCTTATTTCTTGGGTGACTTTTTCTTTTTTAAATAAAAGTCGCGCATTTTCCGATTTTATTTAAAAAATAGAATTATAAATATTGTAAGTAGCATAAGAAAAATGTAAAATTTATAACAATATAAATATAATTCTTCTTTGTATATATTTCTGTATATTAATAATAAGCCAAAATTTTATTAAAAAATGGCTGGTTTTGAAAAATATTAATAAATGTGAAAATTTTTTATCTTAATTCGTGTTAATACTTTTAGCTTTTCCCTTCTTCCTTTATAACGCTCCACCTCGAGTTCAATCATCTGCATGTTCATCATCTTTTTACCTCTGTAGTGCAATGTAGTCTAATTATAATTATTGTCTCGTGCCGAGACTTTGTCTTTTCCGATAAAGCGCGTCATGAACCGTTCGAGCGGAGGGGCTTGTTTCGATATTCCATAGCGGGCCCCCGAGACGGAGTGGGGAGGTAAGGATTGTTTCCTCGAGACATATACCAGCTACCCCCGAAAGTCGGTAGGTGAGGGGTTCGTTCTGCCAAGACGTAGCGAGAGCGACTAAGGGCTAGGTAACGGGAATTTGACTCGGAACCCTATATAGAGGTGGGCCAGAGCTGGAGTGGGAGGAGGATTGCTTCTTCGAGTCTAGTACCGTGGAGGTAGGGAAATAAAAATTTGATAAATCGGCGATACAGCCGGCGTCGACCAATCGCAGCTCTGGGCCACTATGGTGCAAGCCAATCAAACTCTGGGCCACTATGGTGCAAGCCAATCAAAATCGAGACTTCGGGAGACGGGGTATTGTTTCCACCAATTAGAACGCCTCCCTCCACTTCAGCCGGTCACGCCCACGGCGCCAGGGGCCGAGTGGTGGGGGTTTGTTTTGAAGCACCATAGTGGCCCATATCTACTGACCGACATCCTCAACATCAGTGACGCGCCAACCTTCGACGATCGTATCGTCAAGATCGAGACTCACACGTACAACCCGTTCGCCAATACAACGTTCGGATACAGTGACGAGATAAGAATACCCATACAACAACAGGATCTGTATACGTTGCCGTATGAGAGTTTCCTATACATCGAGTGAGAACTAACGAAAAACAGACCACCAGCTGACGGAGGAGCTGATGTGGCACTGGGAAATAATTGCGTCGCATTCATGTGCGATGAGATTCGATACGAACTCGATGGCGTTGAGATTGATCGCAATAGAAACGTAGGAATAACTACTACGCTCAAAAACTATGTAACGGATCATCCGATAGAAGCAAAATTATGAGGAACGCCGGCTGGGATGCATCAAGCACACGTTTGAAGATTCGAGACTTATGAGTTTGACGTCGTTAATCGTACGAACTCTCACTGTTAGCGGTCCAACGCTTATGAAATTGTAGTCATCTTTAGAGTTGTTCCAAAGTAAATTTTGAATATTGCGACGTTGCTCGTAGAGTCCCTTCCACGTTTCGAGAGATAATATCAGTTCCTTTCCTCGATGATCTCCTATGGCAATCTCCACGTAACTCGGTGGACCAACGTTGATACCAATTTCGAGGAATTTGAATTCCGTAGCTGTCAATGCGTATCGTCTTCCTAGTATACGAACCGCACGACGTTCTAACGAAATGCTACAGAAAAATTAAAATAATAGTAATAATACAATTTGTAAAAAAAATATATAAAAAAAAATAGCAAGAAGTTAAATAAAACTTACTCGTCACATTTGTTCTCAAACGATGGAGTTTTATCACGACTCGGTACGTAAGTATTCACGCGTCTTCCGATGCCGCTGCCGCTGTTTCCGTTTCTTTCGACGTAATACATTTCTCTGGGAGTTATGAAAAGTGAACTACGAGAGCGGTGTTAACGCGACACTGATCGTATAAGAAATAACCGAGTATACATGACGCTCATCTTCCAAAAGTATAATGTGGTGGGGGGATCAATGCTTCTAACGCTTTGAATTTTAGGAGAAGGGGAGATAACGCTCAGACAAAAAATTCTTAGAAACGCAAGGAAAGGTCTAGGAAGGGGAAATAAGAGATAAAACATATTAATGTTTACATATTTTATTTTCTTGCAATTCTTTCTGGCGTTGCGACCACCAGTTAAATATTTTGAATACATTTTGTAATGAGCAATTCTTAACATGTTTTCCACATCGCATACTATTGGTATTATCTAATTTATTTAGAGAATCATTATCTTCATAGTCTGTATCCAAGGTTTCAATAATATAGCTGTTTCCCGCATTGTCTAGTATATCGGTCAGCCATTTTCGCTTTTCAAGTCCTTTAACGTACACGACAGACGATTCTTCTTCTTCTTCGTGTATCGTACCAACGACAGCTGTTGTAATTACACGCTGAGCCAAGCCATACGGAACGTTTCCTTCTTCCCATTGTAATCCGTGATGATTTCTAATCAGCCATGAGACTTGACATCGCTCAGATTTTGTAAGCACGCTCCACGGTACGGGACTTGCGAAAAAGTAGGGCGAGAGAACATATCCCTTTCTCAGAACCGCAGCTTCCTTCACGACAAAATTTCCCCCGACAATAAATCCTTGCAGATCCACAAACGTTGGTACGGACATGACGAGATCTCTCGTCGAGAGGAATGACGAAACTCTAAAACCAACGTCTCGCAACACTTTGATTTACATATCCTGCTCCTCTTCCCCTCTCTCTTGTGTCGCGAACACTTAGGTGATTTTGCGTACAACGTTGGTCAACGGATTGTACTGGATCACGCGATCGTGTATGATGAGACAGTACGCAGTGGTATTCGCCGGCACGTTCTCCTTACATTCGAATTCCAATCTCACATCCACGGTTGCGCTCTTAACCGATTCGTTTTGTCGAGAACAATCGATAATCACGAACGGACCGTGTTGTTGAAACGTATAAACGGAGAGACTCGGCTCGAGATACTCGTATCCGTAATAGTTCTTGCAAAAGCGCGCGTAAGTGTCGTACAGAATGGCACATCTGCCTTTAACGAAATCCAGATTCATATCGTCGTACGGATAACATTCCGAATTCAGATAGAGTTTCACGTTGATTAATTTGCAGTGGTCGAATTGAGTCACATTCGCAGATATGGCATTCTTCCGGCCTATTTGCAGAGCGAAGACAACGTATCGTGGTTTCTCCAGTTGAGTCGCGGTCTTAATGGCCCACGAATGCTTGGTTGTAAGCTGCAATAGCGGATACTCGTACAGATCCCACGAGCGAAAACCCATGCTGAGATATCGTCCGCTTTCCAGAGCACGCAGCATCGACAGCTTTTCGATCTCGCTCAACAGCACGTGTGGCATTCGCCATTGTATCTTGAATATGTTGATCACAGGCTCCAGCGTTGAATTTGTTGAAACAAACAGACAATTATTATCGTTGCGCGATCGTATTAAGATCAATTCGTGACGAGCGTTAATCACCACTCGTTTATAATCCTCGCAAAATCCGAATAACATGTGGAGCGGTACGCAAAAATTGAAATGTCCATTCTCATAGGTCAACGGATTCCAGCCGGCGTTTTTCATAATCACGTTTCTAGCGGATGATGCCGTTACAAAGTTTTTGAGCGTAGTAGCTATTCCTACGTTTCTATTGCGATCAATCTCAACACCATCGAGTTCGTATCGAATCTCATCGAACATGAATGCGACGCAATTATTTGCCAGTACCGCATCACTTTCTCCTTCAACTGTTGCTCTGTTTTTCGTTAGTTCTCCCTCGATGTATAGGAAACTCTCATACGGTAACGTATACAGATCCTGTTGTTGTATGGATATTCTTATCTCGTCACTGTATCCGAACGTTGTATTGGCGAACGGGTTGTACGTGTGAGTCTCGATCTTGACGATACGATCGTCGAAGGTTGGCGCGTCACCGATGTTGAGGTTGTCGGTCATCGTTCAGCTGTTTCGCACCGCGAATCCCAAAGATTGTAAAAACGCAACGTTCGATGCACTGAGTTTCTTTTTCTTGGATGATTGGATATTGGCGAACGTCGACATTGTTGTTGTTGTCGCTGGCCTCGTAAAGATTGCGTTATCTCTCACGTCATTCGATCCGTTCAACACGAGCATCTCATACGTCGCATACGTACGTTATCGCCGTAGCCGTCATACGTGCAATCTTACAGTGATCTCTTCTCCTCGAAAATCGAGCAATCGTCCGTTCTGGTCGACAACGCGTAACGTTAAATCCGTAATGCTCCGCGCGATGATCGGCAGGTAAATGATCTGAACAGGCGTTTCCGATATCTTATATCCCGGTGGTATCCTCGGTGAAAATTCATATATCGTATGAACGAGTATGCCGTTGTTGTACGCACCCGCGGTCACGTTACACTCCATACGGATAATATTCACGTTGAGAATGTTAATCGGCATGTTTGATTCGTATCATTTTCGCGGCTCGAGAATACGATTCGAGAATCCTAGCAGCGATCCAATGTTGTCGGGTTTGGTAAAGTTTATTCTGTAGGCACATTTGATCTCGCTCCTCATTGTATTGTAATTAGCGCGGAGCACTATCGGATATTCACCATCTTCATAGTCACCGCCGTCAATGTGTTTCTTATCGCGATGTTTCCGTGAAATTGCATGTTTCAAAAATTCATGTATATTTTGCAACTCATACGATCTCTCGGGAATCGTAATTTCCTCGTCGTCTTTGCCAAAGTAAAATTTATTATTCGAGGAATTCACATTCGGTATCGTGTGATAAGTCTCAAAATCCGTTAGACCGAGCTCGTATTCGCCGTCGCTCAAATCTACGGTGGGAAAGAAGTTTGCCGTGAGAACGCTACTCTTCCCAGTCAATGTGAACGTCATAGACATGTCGACGAAACTGTTTAACGAATACTGAGTTAAATAGCGCAATATCTGTCTTTAAATTCACATGCATCGACCGTTCGAAGAAACTGCAAGCACAATTGTCCGCAGATGCTCTGATCGTAAGTTTGAACAGGTGTGTAATTGTACTGTATCTTCATTACGTTTCGTCCGAGATGTCGCACCAATTCATTCGGTGGTCGAAGATTGCCGAAACTGTCGAAATATATAGCGCGATTCCTCCTCTTTGCATACGCTACCCAATGAGTACCTGGTCCTTCGACGCTATCCAAATTTACAATACCGCTCTCGTTTTGATATATACCACCGATCGGTAACGAGTTGCGCATGAAAACACCTCTAAAATATGGAATGCGCATACGTTTTGCCAGTTGCAGCAATTGTATGTTGGTAGTTGCGCCCTGCGGCATTTTTAGCGTCTCTTTGACGTTTTTTTTCCTTCTCGTTGAGGCTCCTCGTCCGTATTTGTAAGGAGCATGATATAATCCGTGACCTTCCATGGCGCGATTGTGACGTAGCATCTCTTGCAACTGACGTTGCGCGGCTTTTCCGTCGTTCACCACTTCCGCTCCACCGATCAGGGATCCGAGCGCACCCAACATTGGTAGAATCGGCAATACACCGCCGCATTTCGCTACCGGAAGTATCCATTTCTTCGCCGTTTTTTTCTTCGTCTTCGTCTTCAGATCCATACCGAGCTTCGTCTTGGCTTTCATCGTTGCCCAGACAGTTGTGGCGGCGGCTCTCTCACCGAGAGTCGAATCTTTCGCAACGATGCGATTCCGCGCTTTCTCAGCGAGTATCCTATCCGTCGCTTGTCTCTCGGTGAGATCGTTGCTCCGAGAGTATGCTATATCGGGTTCGCGACACGCCGCGTCCAATGGATTTATACCTCGATCGCCTCTGACTAATCGCTTTTGCAACCGCGTGCCTGGTCCGCAAAACTGATAGCCGGGAATATGGAATTCGATCGGAAGTGCGTTTATCGCGTGATTTAATAGGCCTCTACCTATTTTCGTTGACATTCGCCGCAATTCTTTATCAACGGCGCCAGACCGTCGATGTGCGTTTCCTGCCACGGCTGATTGTAATGTTCGTAACAGCGACGATACGTCTGAACCTCCGGATCCGCTTTTATGTGTTCCGGAAGTTTGTCCCACACGTAGTGGACGTAATCACCGCACGTTCTCAATAGAACTGCTTTCGGCACAAATTGTAGCTGTTCGACGCTCAAATTGCGAATATCGGAAGGATTTGTTAGCAGGGTGAACATTTTTTCTCTACTGAGCGACTCGTGATTTCGCGCACCTATAAATAGGCAGGCGTTCGATCCAATCAGCAGTGTTGAAAAAAATGAGATTCGTACGACAACCTTTGACGATATGCGTGACAAATTGCGACGACAGATTACGATCAATGGAGGACAACGCGGAGATGCGCAGGCACGGTACGATGCTACCGACTACTATACGCGCGATCGTTTGCGGTCCCTCGAATTGTGGTAAAACCAACGTTCTGATAAGTCTACTGGAAAGTCCGCACGGTATACGTTTCGAGAACGTGTACGTGTACTCGAAGTCGCTGCAACAGCCGAAATATCGATATCTGGAGAATTTGTTGACGCCGATCGACGAAATCGGCTATTTTACGTTCTCCAATAACAGTGACGTCATTCCACCGAGCGAGGCACGTCCAAACTCGATTTTCGTCTTCGATGACGTGGCGTGCGACAAGCAGAATACGATAAGAGAATACTTCTCAATGGGTCGTCACTCGAACGTCGACTGCTTCTATCTCTGTCAGACGTACGCGAGAATAACAAAACATCTTATACGCGACAAGGCGAACCTGCTGATCTTGTTTAAACAGGACGGTACCAACTTGAAACGCGTGTACAACGATCACGTGAATACCGACATGTCGTACGGGAATTTCAGTGAATTATATCGTACTTGTTGGCAACAAAAGTATGGATTCCTAGTGATAGACAAGGACAGCTCATTTACGATCCGGCGATACAGAAAAGGATTTAACGTGTTCGCGATACCGCAAAACGATTAGTCGCTGCCAACACACTCTGTCGATATGGCTGAAAGCGGTAATGTTCGCGAGCGTGAAAAGATTGCGAGAGAGATTGAGAAAACGAGCGAATCGATCCGCAAGAAACATCGCGCTTTGAAGACCGGTAAGATTGACGACGATATCGCGGTCAAGACCCATTTTAGGCCTATTATCGAGCCACTACAAAAAATCGTCGACAATTCTAGCTTAAAACGCGGTGAAAAACGAGCCGGAGAGTAACGCTGACGCTATAATTGAAACGTTTCCCATCAAGCGATACAAGGAGGAAAAGGAGGAGGAGGAGGAGGATACGATACCGAAAAAGAGACAACGATTGAAGGCGAATCGTTTATCGACATCACATACATCGGATGAACCGCTGATAACCTCCACACCGTCCGCGACAACGAGAATCGTACAACCCACGATACCCGAATCACTCGCAATCGAAAATGTTTTCGAAACCACGGGCAACCCGCTCGAATCACCATCTGTTCGAAACATGTTACAAACGTTGGAAGGTCAAAAAATGTTACGAGAGCACTTCGGGCCACTGGCACAAAAGTACATGAGCACTCACCTTAGTGGCGACAAAAAAACCCAGATCGATTACGTGTACGGTGTCTATTTCGACAAGAATGAAATGTGGCTCGGTAACAAACGATTCGACATCGGCGCAGATGACTCTATAATCATAGACAAAGTGAGACACATTGGTACACCTGGATTATACGAGTTGATCTTCAAGAGAATTCCCGATGATGACATATACACTGAGGACGATATGCAAAAATATAAGAGCATATTAATGGCGACGAGTGCGCATAAACGTCAATATGATGCGCGAGGTCAATTAAAGAGCAACAGGGGATACAAGTATAAACACATAATTGCACCGTTGATGTCGATCGAATCGAAAAAGAAAAAATATGGTACGAAAGTATCCATGCCTCGCGCGATGACTAACCGACAATAAGATCGATTACGTGCACTGAGACGATCCCAACGAGCTAGTGGATCGTCTACGATTGCTCGACGCTTCGCGCCGAGCAGGCCACAACGCTCACGACAACGAGATCCTGTCGATTATAGAGGAACTTCGCGAAGTCGGCCTTATTATAAATTAAACGGTGTCTCAACGAAACTGATCAGTCGATCGACGTCACTCGCATCGAGAAAAAAAAATGCCCATCAACAAATTTGGATTATTCGAACAGAAATGAAGCAATTAGAACATGCGATCATTGGGGTAAATCGGTGACAAGTTACTTGCGTCAACACGCTCTGTGTCGCGTCGCTACGTACTATGACGCGAGGTCGCGCAAGATTCGCCGTGTAGCGCAACCTGAGGCTGATACAGATGCAGTCAACAAACTGTACGTGGAACAATGCGTTAAAACGTTGAAGAATCAGCAGAAAGAATCAGACGAGAAGCTGACTGCGTTCGAGAAGGACGTGCGAGCTTTGCAGACTGCGATAAACGAGCTTCAGCGTGCGATTAACACTAATTCAGAAACAGCTACGAGCGGCTAAGGAGCGGCTATTGTACAATTATTGACATCTACAAAAGTTTATCGAACGAAGGGTTATCGAACTACAATCAGTGGCAGTGATCGAAGAGGAAACGGCTGTGAACGAGGCTACTAACAATTCAAGAACAGCTGCGAACGAGGTTATGAACACCTCAGGAACGGCTGCGAACAAGGCTATGAACACGTCAGGAACGGCTACATACGAGGCGGCATACAACTCTGGAACGGCTACGAACGGGTCAGAAACGATTGCCAACGAGGCTGCGAACGGGTCAGAAACGACTGTGAACGAGGCTACGGACTACTTAGAAGCGACTACCAACAGGGTCAATTACGGCAACAAACGGCTGCTAACAGCTATCGAACAGCAACGAACGGGGCAGGAACAGCTAACGAACGACTATCGAACGGGTTAGAAACGGCTATCGAACGGGGCAGGAACGGCAACTAACGGGGTAGGAACGGTAACGAACGGCTATCGAACAGGTCAGAAACGGTTATCGAACGGGGCAGGAACGGTTATCGAACAGCTATCGAACAGTAACGAATGATAAAACGCACGGTGATACTCGGGGCACACATCGTTTGATCGACGAATCGAAACAACGATGGATCGGCGATCGGGAATAACCGAGGAAGCGAAGAAACAACATAGTTTAGATAAACGACAGTTGGTGAACGAATTGCACGCGCCGGCGAGAAAAAATTTTCCCCGAAGACACGTCATAGTGCGGGGATACGATGACCTGTGGCAAGCTGACATTGTCGAGATGCGTCCGTACTCTCGTTTCAACAGAGGTTACCACTACATACTCACAGTCATCGATGCGTTGAGCAAGCACGCGTGGGCCGCACCACTCAAGAGTAAAGGCGGAAGCGAGACAGCTGACGCTATCGCTGAGATAATTCGAAATAGCAAAAGATGTCCGAAAAACTTACAGACTGATATGGGGAAGGAATTTTATAACGCTGACGTGCAACGGCTTATGCGGAAACATGACATCAATCACTATTCTATATATTCAGTATTGAAAGCATCGATCGTTGAGCGATTCAATCGCACGCTGAAAAACGACATGTGGAAGATGTTTACGCTAAACGGATCTTACAAGTGGATCAGCGCGTTGCCGCGACCCGTATCGGATTACAACGCGCGCAAGCATCGAACGATCGGTATGCGACCCGTCGACGTTACCCCCGCGGTCGCTGAAAGACTCTTGGCTACTGTGTATAACCGTGTAAATATCCGGCAAAATTCAAAGTAGGTGACTCGGTACGCGTTAGCAAGTACAAGACAATTTTTGAGAAAGGTTACACGCCAAATTGGACAACCGAAGTGTTTAAAATTGTAAAAGTGCAGCATACTAATCCCGTAAGCTATCTACTTGAGGATTATCGCAAAAAACCTATCGCTGGAGCGTTCTACGAGCACGAGTTGCATCGCGCGAATTATCCGGACGTATATCTCGTGGAGAAAGTACTGCGTAGGAGGGGTGACGAGGTTTACGTGAAATGGTTGGGATTTGACAATTCGCACAATTCTTGGATACATAAAGACAATGTGATTTAATTCATACAGTGTTTATTTTTAATTTTCTGGAAAAATATATGTGTATAACATATATAATATTTGAAAAATGAAAATATACATAAAAATCCTTATCAATATTCCTTGCAATAGTACATGTATTTTTAATATAAGATGTATGAGATATGCATTACATAAAAATATATGAAATATAAAAAATATATGAAATATAAAAAATACAAAAATCTTTATTAATATTTCTTTCACTCACACACACACACACACACACACACACACACACACACACACATTTTACAATGGTATCTTATAATGCCCCCACGGTAGCGTATCGGTGGTTTCGGGTACGATATACCGCTTGTCGTCGTACGGACTCAGAGCAATTTTTGTCTCGCGGATTGTGTATACTTGGTGCAATTTCGATCGTATACACGACTGCTGGCGCGTCATTTCAATTTCTTTCAAACACCGTATGTAATCGTCAAACATTATCGTTCTCGCGACAACGTTGCTCTTGACGCCTTTAACTTTCTTCGTATCCTTTTTCCCATCGACTCGTAACGCGTACATTTTTGCTCTGAGCCCGGCAAATTCGGTCATTATGGCACCGTTATTTTCATCCTTCATTAGACCCGGTACCTTTTTATTTACGAGCGGCATACCGTACGCATTGTTCGCAGCATAATCGCTAGTGTCGAATCTGCTGACGTCGCGCTTCATATTTTTGTACATGTCTTCGCACTCAATGTGATATATGAGACTATCGGTATCGGTGTACATGACCTTACATTTGTCGCGATACATTGACGTCATACTCGTGATGAAACTCGTACAAACATGTCTTGGATATGTCGAGTATACACATACCCACGTAGATTGGTTTGTAGAATTTCACCTCGAGTTTGCGCAATTCCACAGCTATTAAATTTTCCGAAAAGACGCTTCTGCTGGAAATTTGGTTTAGCGATCATTGCCTCTGCACCGTACCGCCCGTCTCAGTGCGTTAGTAATTTTACATCAACCGATTGCGCACATTTTCCATCGTTTTGCCAAACACCGCATTGTTCATTAATTTGTATAAATTTTTTTCAAAATCGTTTTTAGCCAATGTTCTAAAATGTGTATTGAGTTCTATGTAATTTCGAAGCCAGGGAGATTGAGAAAACTGTAAAATTCTATGTATTTTTGTAACGCGAAGACCGTGACGCGTACACTGCTGCAGGTTGCGGTAGTGTATCACGTAGCGTTTCTTATCGTATAGCGTTGCAAGCAGTTTGAATTCCCGCTTGCCAGGTGGTTTGTCGCGTGTCGGGCAAAACGGTAGGTCAGTGTGCGCATCGTGAAGCTGTTGCGGATACTCGAGATCGACTTCGAGGATATAGCCTGTAGGCGAATCTAGCGCGATCGATGATACGCCAAAACTTGACACGTCGTCGACCCATCGAAAATCGGCGTAAGGCAACGGTTGATACATTGCCCATCCATATAAGTTATTTACATCGAAATACATCAAGTACGACGATGGTTTCGATGGATCGTATGACTCCATGTACTTGTTATTAGCACGCGCGTATCTGTTGGAACACTGACTCAGACCACCGCGTATACCGCATTCGATAAACATGACCATGTCGATGTCGGTAAGCAATTCAAACGTAATCTTGGTATGCTTCAACATGGCGTCCCACGTGTATCCGGGTAGAGTATAGTAATACGCAGGGTCGAGTCCGTAACTTTCGATACATTTGTCGCGAAAGTTTTCAAAAATATCGGTTAATAACAAGACATCGATTTTAAGATATAAATCGCTATATTCGCCTAGCGTTCGAATGGAGAATCGCGTCCAGATGGTCTCGGCGTGCGCGTAATCGCTCTCGGATATAGTTTCACCGGTTAAGGAACTGTAAAATGATTCGCGCGGTGGTAAACATGTATCTTGTGTTACGTCTCGGCGGGATCGCGGCTCCTACGAGTATTCGGACCTTGCGTCGGACGGGTCGCTTATTTCAGGGGCAGAGGCCCTGGGGAGTGCCTGCAACCAGGCAACCCGAGCGACGGATTTTTCTGAGGGAAAACGAACCGAGGGGGCCCCGAAGGCGTTAGGAGCGGAAACGACGTTACCGGCCGCTGGGGAATTATCGACAAAACAGGGTTACCGGCGAGGGGCGCTGTAGCTCTTGTGATCACGGGAAGTCCCGTACGATAAAGCTGGCGGGTATGGTGCCGGCTATGAAAACTTTAATCGGGTCGGGAAGTGAGTAATAACTTATGCCTTGCTGTCTTAACTCTCTGGCGAATCTAACGTATGCAGCGATACATTGATTGCAGTCGAAAGGGAAGAAGTTTGCGAGATTACGGGAACATACGGTGCAGCGTACCCCGCTGTAGGTATCGCTATCTATGGCTAAATGGACGTGGAAATACGCATACGAGTCTTTGTTAATATTACTCGAGTTGGCGAAACAGTATGCGCAATAGGGAGTAAGATGAATTCTATGGGCGAATCCGGAAATGTATGTACAGCGGATGTTCGCGAGACGGTGGAATATCTCGACACGCAGTTATTCGTGATTCATGTGGGCGATTAATTAGTTTGTAATGGTTTGCATTAGAGGAGTGGGATATGTCGGATAACTTATAATGGTTTAACAGCTTTATTCAGCTATTCTCAGGTTTCGGTTATTTACTAATTAACATTTATTTATTTGATAAAGGTGAACAAATGTATATGTATGTTATATCTTTCGCAAAAATATTATTTTGAGATTTTGAACGAGTATGAAAAATGGAAATTGTTCCGAGAGGTCGGGGTGTAATAAAATTTCAGGCAAAGGGTTGCCTGGTCCGAAGGGTAATAAAAGGGGAACCCTGTCTCGTCCGTGAGTAATAAAAGTGAAATTCACGGGTCCCTTATGTTTCGAAGTCGCGTTCTAACACGTTCCGGGAATTCGCTGAGTTGGAAACGCACGAATTACTCTAATACTATCGGCTGGTCCGCGGTGCCCCAATGCGCGGGAGTACTGGCTCCGTACTCCGTGTGCAACACTTCCGCGCGGATCTCGAGGTAGCGCTCCTTCCGGGGATCTCCGGGTACGTAGTTCAGAGGCGGCAGTGATGGATTAATTCCCACGTTTGTCAGGTTACGAAGCCACCGCGTATACTCGATCGATTTGATACGGATATCTTTTCTTACTGGTTTGGTGTCTTTTAGTTCGGAGCGCGGTTTGAAAAACGCTTCATATTCTGTATCAAAGTGCTCGCGCTCGGTCCCAAGGAACTCGCTGTCCGCTTCAGTCACAGGAGTATACTTAAACTTGTAATATAAGCTGCGCGCAAAAAACTGATGTCCGCCTCTCCTTTTTGGCATCTACAGGAAAAACTGAGTTAATAGACTGGCTGGGTTCGACCGTGAGAGAGGAGGGAAGTGTTCGAGAACAACGTGCAACTCAATCGCACCGGAGTTTCGATTTAAGAGCAGGGGTGCCGGATGTGCAGAGTATTAGCACCAAACGGCGGAAATGAGGGATAGTGATAAACGTGCCGAGTGGTAGGCACCGTATTATTACTAATCCAGGACGGTCGAAACCAGACGACGTATAAAATTTGCGTTAATTCGCTAAAGGAGATGCGTACTGAGGTTGGGTATATTCACTTTTGACACTGTATAAGATTCGCAAATATATTCGAATGTATTTAAATTACTTACTAGTGTTAATTTTACAATCTCGGATCGCTTGAGAGCTATCGGCACGGACGCTGGTAGAAAGGAATAGTAATTATCGCTGTTCGCAATGGAATCGTGTTCGGATGTAGGAATACAATGCTTAAAATAGAATCACATTCGAGTATGGAAATATTTGAAATAGAATCACGTTCAGATATAGAAATAAAATGCTTGAAATAGAATCACGTTCGGATATAGAAATAAAATGCTTGAAATAGAATCACATTCGGATATAGAAATGCTTGAAATAGAATCACGTTCGGATATAGAAATACTTCTGGGAATAGAAGTCGCGTGTCCGAAGAGTACTTCTGGAAGAGAAGTGACTCGCTCGGGGCTCGGAATGGAAGTGGCTGGTTTTGGGACTGCACTGAGGTCCCTTGATTTGGGATTGAAGAGTGGGAAGTAGGGATGATGGGGGTGTTCCTTAGGGGTGGGAGATGACGGTTGCCATCTATCGGTGTGGCCGGGAGTTAGATAGGGAGATGACTCGTTCTTGTCGTGGGTTAGTTCTATCCGGCGTTGGTAAGGTAGTGTCATTTTAGGCGGAGCCGGTGTTATCTGAAGTCGGTAATTTGGCTAAAATTTATGCGGGGACGTAACACTTGCAACTTGTCAACGGAATCGATGTATTCGTATGGAAACACACCTTTTCGTGTTAATAATTTGAAGTTTTCACTCGATAAATTTTGAAATTCTGATTTTAAAATATCTAGTTTATCTTTATCTAGATAAGATGCTAATTTGTCGAGACTTGCCGTAAGAAATTTGAATGAATCGATGAAGCGTAATTTTACTTGATTTTTTGGTTTTTCTTCCTTAAGATCGACATTTTTGGTAAACGATATATATTTCTCTTTCGTTATTGGAAGTAACTCGACTCTCCCTTCGAACGCTGTGGCTATTTCCTCGATAATGAAATGCGAATCATAACCGGATAAATTATGAAACACTATCGGAATACAGAAAGACTCTTTATAATTTAAATTACAATTTGAATGCGCGGGACCTCTGTACCGTCCAGTCAAATGGCAATGATCGCGTACGCGTGTATCGTCTTGCGCGAACGGTTTTTCGCATATATGACATTGAATAGCGCTATTAAATTTTTCACGCTCTTCGAATATTAAATCTACCATAGGGACATTAGTAGTTAAAATATTTTTTACACGAAATGCTAACATTTTAAGTTGCTCGACGAACCATGCTATACAATCGGTACTGCGACGCGAATGGTATGCGGATAATGAGTCGTCGTACGAGCAATGTATATAATATGCTATGCTAAATACTTGATGGTGCTGGCACATATTCTTCTCTTCCTCCATCTTGGCCAGAACGCATTCCAAGTCGGCGTACACGATGAATGGAAGCTGTTCTTTCCTGTTATAATTGTTGAACGATAACCACTTGTCCTTATCGCTCGGTAACCGGATAGCGCAGTCGTTCATCTTTCCACAGTCGACAGTATGCGACTGCAATTTGTCGTCCGAACCAAAGTAATGCAAGCATCTATAAAAGAAAATAAAAATTTTTTAAAAATTAAAGATTTATATACAATTTGCGCTACATAACTTATAATTATTTAAATTATACACACCGATCGCAGATATATTTATGATTCTTGTGTTTGCTCAATTGCGAGCTCACGAGCCGGGATAAGTTCTTGATCCGAGAACTTTGGGAGCGAAATGCCCGACGCTGTTGCCGTCTTCCACATACAACAGGTTGATGTGCTTATCTCGCTTCTGTTCCGAAAGACGTATCGGGACAATGCTGTTTTCTTTCTCGATGCTGTAGACGTTGATCGAAATATCGTTGACAAGTTCAAACTTTTTTAGTTGATTCAACGTCATCGGAAACTCAATATTTTGTACATTTAACATCGTTGTATAGTGGGGATATGAAGATTCCCGATTCGTGTCTCTTTCAGCGGGATATAGAGCGGCCACCACTGCCCACGCGAAACACGCATTGTCTCTGGATTGTACATTAATTACAGCTCTCTTCATCATAATTTCTCGCGGCAATTTAATATAACATCCCGCGCGCATAGGATTATACTTATTTATATTTACAGTTAAATTCTGTATTCGTGACAATGCCCAGCCACTATCGCGTTCCTAAATTCTTCCAGCGATGCTAGAGTGGGTTCGATAACGCGACGCTCGTACCACTCGTGTAAATCGGATGTGCGAAAGAGTTCACAGTTTCTCGTATTGGTACTTTTATTTGCGCGCTTATCACCCGACACAAATTCACCATTGAATATAGTGTTCACTTTTACACTGTTGTGTCTTCTTATAACGTCCTGTACATGTTCTATCACAATGTCTTTGGCGTCATCGAGAAATTGACGAGGTTCGATATGGTTTGCGTTAATCACAGCACCGGTCAGAATACGGTTATCGAACGCGGTATCAATCTCGCGCCACACAAGTTCATTTTGATGCGCGCTACATCTGGCACCCGCGTTATTGTCGCCATTGTAATTACCACCACTGGGCATAAACTGTCTCTGCAATCGAGTCTTTGCACCTTCGAGTCGCGCGATCCGAGCAATCAGCGATTGTCGATTCCCGATCGATAATCGTAGTCGTTTGATCCGACTTTGCTCTTCCAGCGACTCGATGTACTCGTTGCATCGTTGTAGCCATGCAAAATATTCGCCCAAAGTGGCAATTTGGTTGGATCGCTCCACCAGGTCGCGTTCAGTCTGTTCGATGTTTTCCATTTTTTTGTTTTTTTTGTTTTTTTTTCCTGTCTTTTTCACACTTTTAACACACTTTTAACACACTATGTCACAGTTTTCTATGGAGCACTTGCACACATACATTTCATAATCGCACAAAAATCTTTCTAACAGAATATCGCTATACTCTGACAACCGATGCGCGTTCAAATCACGTACTGTGACTTGATGCGCTTCAATCCTCCCTATATTTCGTCTAAACCTGTTTTTATCTTTGTGTAAAATAAATAAGTATGGTGTATCATAATAATCATTTATTTACATCTCAGAAAGAATTCGTTCTCCCTCACACGCGCGGCAAGGGCACAAAGCAGCCGAATATCGGCGCTGATATGTTGCAATTCTTTCTAGAAAAAATATGGAAAATAATTCTGGGTCGGCCCTAATATCCAATCCTCTTCAAATACCGCTGTTTATCAACCGGACATCGGTTTATGATTGTTTATACTTGTCATAAAACATCCAACACGTCCCCAAGCGTCCCCCGCCCCGCGCCTCCGTACTATGATTTGATATGTTTCAATCCTCCTCCTCCTTATATATTTCGTCCAATCCTTTCTCATCTCTTGAATGTGAGAAGCAAAGGTACATCGACAAAAAAAGAAAGGGCGGGATCCTAAGATCCAATCCTCTTCAAAGGAATACTGGTGTTTATATTGTTTATGTTAAAAATATATAATGAAGAGGAGTCTGCTGCACCAGAGCATCATTTCTTTCGTTGCTCTTCTGTGTTTCGGTGGTCTTGTGCAATGGCTGAAGAGAACGTAATTATCATCGACGATGATATGGTGGCTGAAGAAAACGTAATTATCATCGACGACGATACGGATGATGATGATTATTAGATGGATCCAGTTGTGGCGGAGAGGATGGAGATAGAGAGAGAGGAGAGAGAGATGGAAGATGATGGATCTGATATAGAACCCTTGGCGAAGGACAGTGATTACGATAGTGACGATAGTGACGATATTCTTGATGAACGGTTACAAAAGAAACAGCGAGATTTAAGCATACCTGAAATAATAACATACAACGAAGCAACAAAGATATGTTGCATTTCCTATTACTATATGGAAAATGGATCAAAATATTGTACCGAATGCTTTCTAGAAGATCCGCATCAGTTTGAAGAAACTAGTTCTGTTCGAGAACATAGAACCATAGCTTATGCTCATTTGGAGAATATGTCATGCAAAGGGTGCAGAAAATGTTTGAATCAAATATTGCCCTGCAACATGTGCCCTATTTGCATAAATTAAAATAGATGAGTCATGGATAACATTGTAAGTATCTTTTAATTTATTATATATCAAAAGTATTTTAAAATAAATTATTAAATAATTTAAACTAATGAAATGCATATGTTTTCTTCTGTTTTCAGAAACGGCTTCCCCAACATAGCCCGATGGCCTATTTTATATTCATCATTTTTTTTATTTCTATATTTTATTAATTTTTAAATTTTATATAATTTTAATATTAAGTACACACACACACACACACACACAATTTGTAATACTCATACACATTTTTTTAAATAAATTTATATTTCAAAAAGAAAAATGTATAATTATTTACGCACCTCTCCCTTGCACTACCCTTTTCCCATTCTTTGCGCTAATTATAAGTCTCGCTATCGTTCTCTCTCTTTCGCACGCGATATTATCGTTCTCTCTCACACGCGCGGCAAGGGTACAAAGTAGCCGAACATCGGCGCTGATACGTTGCAATTCTTCCTAGAAAAAAATATGGAAAATAATTCTGGCCCTAATATCCAATCCTCTTCAAATACCGCTGTTTATCAACCGGACATCGGTTTATGATTGTTTATACTTGTCATAAAACATCCAACACAAGCGTCCCCCGTCCCGCCCCGCAGCCCCCGCGCCTACGAAATCCCCTCCGTCCCGCGTGACGTCATTCCCCCGCGCCACCGAAAACCCCCTCCATCCTGCGTGACGTCATTCCCCCGCGCCGCTGAGATCCCCTCGCACCTCACTCCCCTGAGATCCCAGCGTTAGAACCCGCCTTGTATACCTACTGTTGAAAGAAGCAGCAGCAGCAGCAGCGGCGTCGGAAGACGCGTGAATAATTACGTGCCGAGTCGTGATAAAACTCCATCGTTTGAGAACAAATGTGACGAGTAAGTTTCGTTTAACTTCTTTCTATTTTTATATTTTTTACAAATTGTATTATTATTACTATTATTTAATTTTAATTTTTCCCGTAGCATTTCGTTGGAGCGTCGTGCGGTTCGTATACTAGGTAGACGATACGCATTGACAGCTACGGAATTCAAATTCCTCGAAATTGATATCAACGTGGGTCCACCGAGATACGTGGAGATTGCCATTGGAGATCATCGGGGAAAGGAACTGATATTATCTCTCGAAACGTGGAAGGGACTCTACGAGCAACGTCATAATATTCAAAATTTCCTTCGGAACGGCTCTCAAGCATCTACAGTTTTATAAGTGTTGGACCGCTAACAGTGCGAGTTCATACAATTAACGATGCTAAACTCATAAGTCTCGAATCTTCAGATGTACGCATGATGATGATCGAATCGACGTTACATCGTATGTTCGATCTCGATGGTTGCATAGATGTAACTTTCGCTCGATTGGATAAAATTATCGAAACAGTTGATGTCAAGTTTACGCAATTCTCCAATATCGCATCCACTGTAACGGATCCTAAAAAAGTATCGAATGTAATACGCGCGAATGACGCTTTCAACAAGCATCAACTCGTCGATTGCGATCTGGCAGTTTTAGTTTTTAGTCTATAGTACGTAAGAAAAATAT
This sequence comes from Camponotus vicinus, assembly GCF_025532165.1. Lineage (NCBI taxonomy): Eukaryota > Metazoa > Arthropoda > Insecta > Hymenoptera > Formicidae > Camponotus > Camponotus vicinus. The sequence goes on from NW_028141949.1 coordinate 8,322,927, forward strand.
GTATAAAAAGAAGAATAAAGAGTTTCAAGTTTACTAAATCATGACGTAATTTCCTCGCACATATTTCCATCCTTTGCGCTAGTTATAAGTCTTTACCTTTTTTCTCTCTCTCGTACGCGTTCTCGCGCTATCGTTCCCTCTCTCTCGCACGCGTTGTCTCTCGCACGCGTTCGTTGTCTTTCAAAGAAATGCTGCTGTTTATATTGTTTATAAACCGGACATCGGTATATGCAATACTGTTTATATCGTTTATCAACCGGATAGATAATATAATATTGCTCGCGCTGCCTCCGAAATCCCTTCCGTCCCGCGTGACGTCATTCCCCCGCGCCCCGGAGAACCCCCTCGCGCCTCACCCCCCCCTGAGAGGACCAGCGTTAGAACCGGCATAGTATCATCTTCGAAGCGTTTTTTCGGAAAATTTAATCGCCGTAGAATTGCGCAAATTGGAAGTAAAATTTTACAAACCAATCTACGTCGGTATGTGCATACTCGACATATCGAAAGTGTGTCTGTACGAATTTCACCACGAGTACATGTCTCCCCTGTATCGCGACAAATGTAAGATCATGTATACCAACACAGATAATCTAATATATCACGTCGAGTGCGTCAATGTGTACGAAAACATGAAGCGCGATATCGCTAGTGTCACGTTCTGGTAACTTCGATTAGTTGGTTCCGTGAGACAGGATCTTCCAACAGTTTTACAAGTTCGACAGAACGTTTTAGTTGTGGGTTCTTCTTGCGGTTAAGGGGATAAAACCCCAGGATAATTAACTGCTTTGAGTTGGATTTTCTTCGCTGATGATGATTAAAGAAGTATACTCTTGTTTAAAATTTGAATTCTTTATTCTGAACTGACTTGATCTAGCGTTTTACAGTGCGAGTAAGAATCTGAGTGAGTCTAAGTCTAGAGTGAATCTACGAGAGAATGCCCGCTCTTCCGTTGTTGGAAGTGTTTTTATACACTTTTGAAATTGAGTGATAGGGGTAATTTATGAGAGTTTTAAGAACAAATTCCTTGGCTTATTCTATGAAATGGATTTTTGCGAACTTCTTGGGTGGTCTTTAAGAGAAAGTTTTCTAGGAATACGCATTAACTAATTCTCTGAATGCATTGCTTGCAAGGTCGTGTCCTACATACATTATAGTAGTTATAATAAATTACGATAAATGACCTTTTTCAAAGATTTACAATGATTATTTAAAATATTGGTCATTTATCATGATTTTTACATAAATAGATTCTCTTTAATCTTTTAGACATATTTTACATTATCTTATATAGTTTGTATAATAAAAGGAGTTCATATTTAAAAGGATTTCCTTTTATCGGTCCTTGTCTTTCCCAAGTATTACATATAAGTCTATCTCGCTCGTATAGATGATTCATATATGTCTCTCTCTCAGATTCACATTTTATTATAGGTGACATATAAGTGTGTCTCTCTTAGTTTCATGTTAGTTTGTGCTTGTAGCTTATTGGATGGAAGATAGTGAGAAAAGAAAAATTTCTACTGAATCTAGGGGTCGCCGGACGTGACATCTCCCCCGTTGGAGAAATTCGGTCCCCGAATTTTAAAATACTATTTCTTATAAGAGATACTTTTGAATAATGAATAATTTATTAGTCGAAGAAATGCTAGTAATTTTATTAATATAAGATGTGTATGTCATATGAGGAGATCAGAAAAGGGATTGATAATGAGAACAATAATAATAATTGTTAGTTAATATGAATAATGGATTTATTTGATTTTGTATATATATAGCTCTTCTTATTAAATATAGGAAACAGAGGCATGTTAATTTTTGGATTTTTAAATTTTTCTTTTTAACCATTCTATAGTAAATGTAATATATCTTATATATTAAAAATTTTCTTTTCCCCTTTTGTATTTTATTTCTAAAGGAATGAGAGAGAGATATAATAATTGTATACTTATTACTAAAAAATTTCTAAAGCAAAAGTTAAAACGAAAACTCGTTATTCCTAAATTACGATTATTTAGTTCGTATAAATGCTTGAATTACGATACAATTTGCCAATGTGAAACGCAAATACATTAGTGAAGTTGGTGTTGACATATATTTTTACGCATATGTTTAGGAATCGAGAATTTTTCGTTTAATTTCGTTTTCGTTTCGAATTGCTTTGTATGTTAGATTATTTCTCGGGCGTGTTGACGAACCGGTTGCGGCCGGAGTTTATTGTATCTCTATTGTCTGTAGGTCCATTGTCTTGAGCTCGTATTTGTTTTGAGGCAGTTCTTGCCCTTGTTTTTATCGTGCGACAGTTAAACGTGGGATTTCGAACACTCGATGTGTCGCTTCCTGATTGGCCCGCGCGGGGCATAGCGAGGCTATTAAATCGTATCTCGCGAGTTTCCAGAGGAGAGCGCCGAATTCCGCGAAGGCAAAAGTACGTGTTATCTGAGTAGAAATAAAGTTATCTGAATCTGTATATAAATTCATCTTATTTTAAAGACATTCTTCTCCCGTCTGAAATTAAATCCGTAAACCTACAAATTTTTGGGGGCTCGTCCGGGATTGAACTGTGAGAGACAATAGCGAGCTGCAGTGGTACCGAGTGCGATAGCGTTGCCTGAGAGTGCTGAGTGCAATAGAGTGGAAGGCAAGGTTGACACTGAGTGAGTCGACGAGAGGTAATGAGTCCTACAAAGATTGCCTCCAGTTTAACGGTCCTGGCGCTTAAGGAGAAGCTAAGGACTTTAGGGCTAAGTACGACCGGAGCGAAAAATGAATTGATTAGCCGATTATTGGAAGCGGATCCTGCGGGCGATTGGCTCGGCGGGCCGGAAAGCGATGTGCAGAATAATCTGTTGCACGATGAGGAACAAGATGCATCCGTGGCAACCGGCGTGAGTGAGACGGAGATAGCGCGGCGGGAGATGGACATACTCAGGAGAGAGAGAGAACTCCTAGAGCGAAAGCTCGCGTTGGCGCGACGGGAGACCGAGCTTCTTCGGGCGAGAGAGAGAGAGCGAGAGACCGAGCGTGGCCAAGAGAGTGAGAGATGGACGGAGACGATGGGAGCGACGGCGCGAGTCGGCATAACAGCAATTGCTGAATTGTTGTCGCATTTCGGCGGGGCCAACGACTCCTGGAGCGTCTGGGAGAGGCAGGTGCGTCTCCTCGCGACTACCTATAGGTTGTGAGATGAGATGGTTAAGATACTAATAGGTTCGCGCCTCAAAGGAAAGGCGGCCGAGTGATTTCGTTCGAAACCTGAACACATCGAGATGTCAGCAGACGATCTTTTAGCTGAAATGAAGGGCATGTTCGACCACCGCCCGAATAAAGTGGCGCGCAGAAAAGAATTTGAGGGACGAATCTGGAGGAAAGGCGAGGCCTTCGGCGCGTACCTCCATGATAAGGTAATTCTGGCGAATAGGGTGCCGGTCGAGGAAAACGATCTCGTTGATTACGTCGTTGACGGAATCACGGATCTGAATCTGCAAAACCAAGCGCGGATCCAGGGATTTGAGACGACGGCATCCTTGTTGCGGGCATTCGAGAAGGTGACCCTCGGGCCGAGGAGGCAGAAAGATGGCACGGCCGCCCCGATGGGACAACCGGACGGCGACGCGAGATCTCAGGGAGGAGCGAGGCAGCGGAGAGGCGACGGCGAGGCGCAGAAACCACGACGGTGCTACAATTGTGGCGGACAAAATCACATCAGTGCGAACTGTCCGACAAAAGAAAGTGGAGCGAAGTGTTTTCGGTGCGGCGAGCGCGGGCACGTAGCGGTGAGGTGCACCGGAAAAGCGAGCGCTAAAGATAGTTGTGCGGTGAGCGAACTCTGCGATAAAAAATATTATAAAGACGTGCGTATCGGCGGTTGTAATATCCGGGCGATGGTAGATACCGGAAGCGATATGTGCTTGATGCGTGCGGATTGCCATAGTCGACTGAACGTTCCGTTGAAAGAGAACAAAATCTATTTCCGCGGTATAGGCTCGGACGGTAATGAGACATTAGGCGAGTTCGAGGCCGACGTTCATATAGATGATAGGGTGTATTTGATGAAAATACGGATAGTTTCCGATGGGCTCATGCGATATGATCTAATTATTGGAGCCGATTTTCTAAGAACCGTAGAAATTTTAATAAAGGATGAGGCGCTAATTTTGAGGCCAAGTTCGGATTCGGGATTGTCAAAATTGCCGGAAATGTTTCAGATCGACTGTAAGTATGAAGCGAATAAATTTGACACTGTACACCTTGACGATAAAAATAAAGACGCGTTGGAGAATATGATACGAAATTATACGCCAAATAAAACACGCGGTGTGGATGTAAAAATGCGATTAGTTCTTAAGGACGATGAGCCTGTGTACCAGCGAGCGCGGAGATGTTCCGAGCGGGAGAAGCAAATAATAAAAACACAGATAGGCGATTGGATGCGCGAGGGTGTGGTGCGGCCGTCGTTATCGGAGTATGCGAGCCCCGTGGTGCTCGTGAAGAAACGACACGTATAGATTGTGCGTAGATTACCGACGTTTAAATCTGAAAATAATAAAGGACCGTTATCCCCTGCCGCTGATCGACGATCAGCTGGATCGATTGCAGAGCGCGAGAATATTTACGACCTTAGATCTGGAAAACGGGTTTTTTCACGTTGAGGTGGACGGGGACAGTAGAAAATATACGGCATTTATTACGCCTGACGGGCAATACGAGTTCCTTAAAATGCCGTTTGGCTTATGTAATTCACCAGCCGTTTTCCAGAGATTCATTAACGCGACGTTTCGAGACTTTATTAGCGACGGGACAGTACTGACGTACATGGACGACTTGATCGTGCCGTCGGGAGATTGTGAAGAGGGCTTGGAGAAACTTAAACGGATATTCGACAGGGCGAGTGAATCGGGATTAGCAATAAATTGGAAGAAATGTCAATTTTTAAAAAGTAAAGTCGAGTTCTTAGGGCACGAAATAGAATCGGGTAGCATACGGCCGTCGGCGACAAAAACGGACGCGGTCACGAGATTTCCGGAGCCGAAGAATGTGAAGCAGGTTCAGAGTTTTTTAGGGCTATCCGGTTACTTCCGTAAATTTATTTGTAGTTATTCGTCGATTGCGCGACCCTTGACGAACCTATTAAGAAAAAATGCTGTTTTCCGATTCGAGAAGGAAGAGAGGAACGCGTTTGACGGACTAAAGGCCGCTCTGGTAAACAATCCCGTCCTTAAAATATATCAAATAAATGCGACCACCGAGCTCCACACCGATGCGTCAAAATACGGTTACGGCGCTATTTTGTTGCAATATGATAATAATAATTTGTTACGTCCCGTTTATTATGCTAGCGGTCGTACGACTAGTGCTGAAGAAAAGTATAGCAGCTATGAGCTCGAGGTGCTCGCAGTCATTAAAGCCTTGAGAAAGTTTCGCGTGTATTTAATCCCTAAAAAAATTACCCTTTTAAAAAAAAGGTAAAAAAAGGTGCTAAGTCCGCGTAAAAAACAGTATATGTATTTGCAAAATAGTGTATTAATAACTGTAAAAAACTATTGTAAAAAACCTGTCTCCAAAATAGTGTTATTTTAAACCGTAAAAAATTGTTCTACAAATTATTTTAATTTTGTGTAAAATTGTATATCCTACAAAAATAATGATATCAAAAAAATTGCGCTAAGTGAAAATAAAAACTTATAAAAATATTTTAACCAAAAAAAGTTATACAAAATAGTTGTTTTAATTTTCTACATTATATCCTAGAAAAATGATGATATCCAAAAATTACGCTAATTGAAAATAAAAACTTAAAATATTTTAACTAAAAAAAATTGTACAAAATAATTGTTTTAATTTCCTACAAATAATATTAAAAAGTTGCGCCAATTGAATAAAAATTTTCACTATAAAATATACATTTCTTTTTTATTTCCAATATTAAAAGAGAAATGATATTAAATGAATTGTAATATATCTATTATAAAAAATCGTTGAAAATATGAACAATCATATACATTGCAATAATCATATGCATATATCCAGAAAAGTTTAATTAAAAAAAAAAAAAGGAAATGATAATACAAAATACAAAATTAAAAATTATTAAAAAAATTAAAAATTAGAAATTAATAAAAAAAAATTTATATAAAAATTAAAAATTAATACATATAAAAAAATTTTAGTTAAAAAACTTAGCGCTGCTAATTTCATTAGCACATTATTCAACGTAGCAGCGCTAAGTTTTTTAACTAAAATTTTTTTATATGTATTAATTTTTAATTTTTATATAAATTTTTATTTTTTTTTATTAATTTCTAATTTTTAATTTTTTTAATAATTTTTAATTTTGTATTTTGTATTATCATTTCCTTTTTTTTTTTTTTTAATTAAACTTTTCAGGATATATGCATATGATTATTGCAATGTATATGATTGTTCATATTTTCAACGATTTTTTATAATAGATATATTACAATTCATTTAATATCATTTTTCTTTTAATATTGGAAATAAAAAAGAAATGTATATTTTATAGTGAAAATTTTTATTCAGTTGGCGCAACTTTTTAATATTATTTGTAGGAAATTAAAACAATTATTTTGTACAATTTTTTTTAGTTAAAATATTTTAAGTTTTTATTTTCAATTAGCGTAATTTTTGGATATCATCATTTTTCTAGGATATAATGTAGAAAATTAAAACAACTATTTTGTATAACTTTTTTTGGTTAAAATATTTTTATAAGTTTTTATTTTCACTTAGCGCAATTTTTTTGATATCATTATTTTTGTAGGATATACAATTTTACACAAAATTAAAATAATTTGTAGAACAATTTTTTACGGTTTAAAATAACACTATTTTGTGCAGATTAAAATAACTATTTTGTAGATTAAAATAATCCTATTTTGAAGATAGGTTTTTTACAGTAGTTTTTTACAGTTTTAAAATAACACTATTTTGGAGACAGGTTTTTTACAATAGTTTTTTACAGTTAATAATACACTATTTTGCAAATACATATACTGTCTTTTACGCGGACTTAGCACCTTTTTTTACCTTTTTTTTAAAAGGGTTTTTTTAGGGATATCACTCTTTTTTGTACTATATGTTAAACATATGTTAAACATCTTTAAATAAATGAGCAAAGAACCCGCCACCACCCCCGTCATATTTCATTAAAATTCGACGGTCTTTGCTTACTATATAGATATTCAGATCCTTCAAACTTCTTTGCTATTCTTATTGCAAAAATAACGGATAATTACAAATCAATATGTCATTAGAAATCTACATTTATTATTCACAATTAATACTTATAAATCCATTAATGAATAATCGTTGCTTTGCTTATCTAATTTATCATTGAATATATAAATGGAACGGAGAAAAAGTGAGTTATTTAATTCTATTTTTAATAGTAAGGAAAATAAAGACAAATTATCAAGAGACACGGTAGTGTTGGCAACTTACCTAAATATTTTCTCACAGTTCATAAATAATGCAGAATATGAAGCAGTCTTCACGAAATTATTGTTGATACATTACAACATTCTTTTATATGGGACTGATCGAAATACAATTATTAAATAATTAAATATTTTTTACAATGGCTAATCGCAAAAGGTAAGCATGAATATAAATACATTATATATATATATATATATATATATATATATATATATATATATAATAAATTTTATTAATATACAAATAATAGATAATATTGGTTAACCTTTATTTTAATCTTTTATCGTAATACACACATTATATGTTGCACGCGTGATACATATTATAAGAAAATATTAAAATAAAGATAAACCAAAACGTTATCTATCATTTTTATAAAAATATTTTATAATTTATATTATATATTTTCACTTCCAATAAAAGATAAAAACAAAAATTAATCACTTATCTATCATTTCTATAAAGATATTTTATAATTTATTATTTTATTATTTTATTATCTTAATTTTTTATTATAATGCATATGTATTGCATGCACAATACTTGGCTAATCTTTATTTTAACCCTTTATTATAATACATAAAATATATGTTATACGCAGAAATACATATAGTTATTCATCGCAATAATTAATGATTATTTTAATCCTTTATTATAATACATTTGTATTGTGCACGCAACATATAGCAATATAAATGCATTACAATAAAAGTTAACTAAATATTGTGCACGCAACAAATATGCACAATAAAAGATTAAAAATATATAAAATAATAAAATATTATAAAAGATCTTTATAGAAATGAAATAGTTTATCTTTATTTTAATTCGTTATTGTAATATGTATATGTTGTGCATGCAATACATATGTATTACAATAAAAGAATAAAATAAAGATAAACCAATACGTTTTCTATCATTTTTATACAAATATTTTATAACTTATATTATACATTTACAGTTCCAGAAACGAAAAAGAACCAGCAACAATTAATGATAATGAAACTCACAAAAGGTAAGCAATAATTATTAATAATATCTATAAAGATATTTTATAATATAATTTATTATTTTATATATTTTATTTCAATCTTTTATTATAATCTTCTATTATATATGTTTCACGCATGATACTGTTTAACTTTTATTTAAATGTCTTATTATAATTCATATATGTATTATACATACAAATACATATAATTACTCATCGCAATAACTAATGATTGTTATAATACATATATATTACTATATGTTGCATGCGCAATACAAATGCATTATAATAAAAAATTAAAATAGACCATTAAAATTAAAACTAACCATTAGTTGTTGCGATACGTAACTATATGTACTTCTGCGTATAACACATATATATGTATTACAATAAAAGATTAAAATAAAGGTTAACCAAGTATTGTGTGTGCAACTCATATGCATTACAATAAGGATTAAAATAATAAAATATATAAAATAATAAAATATTATAAAATTTTTTATAGAAATGATAGATAACAATCTATTATTTCATTATAAAAATGTTTTATAATCTATTTTAATATTTTATTATCTTAATCTTTTATTATAATGCATATGTATTGCACACACAATACTTGGTTAACTTTTATTTTAACACTTTATTGTAATACATATTGTAATACATATATATAATAAAAATATAGAAATATATAATAAAAATAGATGACAAAGAATTAATTTTTATTTTAATCTTTTATTGTAATACATAATATAAAAATATTTTATATTGTACAATATATTTTATACATTTCTATTTTCAGATCTAACGAAAAGGAAAATGAAGAAAATCCTAAAAAGTAAGTGTAACACATTATATTATTAATACATATGCGTAAGAAATGATAGATAACAAGGGAATAAAAATTTATTTTACTATTTTTATTGTAATTCACTTATTGTAATTACTTATTTTTTATTGTAATTCATATTTGTGTTGCACACACAATACATATATGCATTACAATAAAAGATTAAAATGAAGATTAATCATTTATTATCTATCATTTCTACTATCATTTCTAAACATATTTTATAATATATATTTTATATGTTTCCATTCTTTCAGAACCTACAATATGGAAGAAATGGAGCCAGAAATTGAATTGTCGTCCTTTTTACGTGTTGAGGCTGAAGCGGCTTTAAAAGAAAATATACTTAAAAAAAAAATACAAAAATTAATGGAAACACAAAAATTAATGGAAACACAAAAAGAATCGCCGCCACCAACGATGGCATCACTACCACCGCCACTGCCGCCGTCAACGTCGTCACCGCTGCCATCGCCGTCAGCGTCGTCACAGCTGCCACCGCCGCCGTCGTCACCGATAACGACAGCGGGGCAAGTAAGAGGTAAATAATTTTGAATTATATAATTGGCACGTTAATTATAAAGGAATCAGCTAAATGAATCAGCTATGTTAAAAGTTAATAAATCTATTACATTTTCAGATTTATGAATTTAACATTGCCCAAAGTATTTTTAGCCTTCTATAGAATTAAAATTTTTATTTTCATGAATTTTTGTGTCGTATAAATTATATTTTACAAAAGAAATTTTTAATTCACAAATAATTATTTTTATATTTTAAAAGGCTAAAAGTATTTTGCGTAATGTTAAATTCATGAATCTGAATGTACATATATTAAAATTAGATTTATTAACTTTCAATATAGTTAATCCGTGCAGTTCTTCTTTAAATATTATATTCAAATAAAATAACATTAAAATATTTCTTTTATTGTAGAACAACCGCGTGCACGATGGGCACAGAGCGGGACGGTCGAGAGGACGAGCCCGAGGCCGAAGTTCCAATCCAAGAACCTCAGCCCGTTATAGAAATAATATTTTTAATTTTTATTAATATTTAAATGTGTATGCGTGTGCGTGTGTGTGTGTGTGCGTGCGTATGTGTGTATGTGTGTGCGTATCATCATAACATAGAATATTTTTTATAAATGTGTCTTTTGTTTTTTCTTTCTATGCTTTGCATAAACTACTTTTTATTTTTCATTTCCTTTTGCAAAGCATAAGCTATTTTTAATTTTGAAAATTTAAATATTCTATGTTATGATGATATAAAAAGATGTTTGTATGTGTGTGCATGCGTGTGCGTGTGTGTATGTATATCATCATAGCATAGAGTATTTTTTCTTTCTATGCTTTTGCATAAACTACTTTTCATTTTTTTCATTTTTAATTTTCTTTCGCAAAGCATAAGTTATTTTTAATTTTGAAATTTTGAATTTCAATACTCTATGTTATGATGATATAAAAATATGTTTGTGTGTGTGTGTGTGTGTATACATCATCATACATAGAATATTTTATTTTATAAATGTGTTTTTTCGTTTTTTCTTTCTATGCTTTGCATAAACTACTTTTTATTTTTAATTTTCTTTTGCAAAGCATAAGCTACTTTTAATTTTGAAATTTAAAAATTCTATGTTATGATGATGTGTGTGTGTGTGCGTGTGTGTGTGTGTATCATCATAACATAGAATATTTTTTATAAATGTGTCTTTTTGTTTTTTCTTTCTATGCTTTGCACAAACTACTTTTTATTTTTCATTTCCTTTTGCAAAGCATAAGCTATTTTTAATTTTGAAAATTTAAATATTCTACGTTATGATGATATAAAAATATGTTTGTATATGTGTACATGCGTGTGCATGTGTGTATGTAATATCATCATAGCATAGAGTATTTATTTTTTCTTTCTATGCTTTTGCATAAACTACTTTTCATTTTTAATTTTCTTTCGCAAAGCATAAATTATTTTTAATTTTGAAATTTTGAATTTCAATATTCTATGTTATAATGATTATATCAATTGAAATAAAATGAGCATTATATTTTTTCAATGCCATTGCTAGAGCTGTGATGACTATACCAGAACCACTACCTATTTCTAAACAAATCACAGGTTTCATCGCATGCAGAATGTCTAAATCTTCTTCCAAAGCATCTATTAAAAGATACGAATCCTCAGAAGGATCATAAACTGTCTTGAGTTCTTCATCTGATAAATTAACTACTGGAGTTTCCATAAAATTTACGGTGAAAATTGTAAGAAATTTCTTTTATAAAACTTGCAAAGTAATCAATGTTAAGTAATAACAATCCGCTGCTTCAGCTCTATTTGACATATCCTATAACAAAGAGAATAGTTATGCATAAAAAATAATACTCTTCGCAACTTTTGTACGCAACTTGTAGTACATGATAGAAGCACAATTTTTTATAACATTCCAATAATTATATATGAAAATTGAAAATGATTTTCAAAATGCTCAAGAATTCTTGTAAAATAGGTAACAATAAGATATATATGTTGCTTGTGTAAGTAAATCGCAATTTTTTATCGTTACAATTCGATGAATAAACATATATTTTGCAATAAATAGTACGTACTGTGAAAGAAATATAAGAATAATAAATATACGTAAATTTGCAAGAAGAAACGCGAAAAATAAATGTTACTATTATTGCATGCGCGCTGAACAGAAAACTTGACGTCACCTTGTGGCGCGAATTCTCTCGTCCAGTTGATCCACCGTAGGTTTCAAGAGACTCATAAGACCTTCCGTTAATGCATCCCGCGTCGGATTTTCGCAAAAGTCATCTATCTTGTCGTCGATAGATGTATTGTCACTCGCTGTGTCCACGTCCATGTTATAGCTGTAGTGAAGTAGACACTACCGTGTCTCTTGATATACAGGGTGAGCCATTTTAATTAACGCACGCAATTATTTCGGAAACAAAGCATTTTAGAGAAAAATGTTTCAGACAAAAATTTTATGGTTTCGAGGGGGCCATAAGATGGTATCATTGGTTTGACATTGAAGAGTTATTTGAAGGTCACATGAAGGTCACCTTCAATTTCTTAAATGGAACCTACTATTTGTCATTACATATTCTTGTAGCTTATCTCGAGAGCTTTCCAAAACACTATAATTAAGTACTTTTTCGTTAAGTACTTTTTGAGTTATGAGGCTTGAAATAATTTCTTAATTTTACATAAACCGTAAAATATCTTGTAAAATATTCATTTTTCGATTATCTTACCTTAATACTTTTACGTACAAAATAATGAGAGGAATCAACTGGTGTAAAGAAAACACATAGTTGTTTTGAAGAAAAAATATATAATTTGCAATTAACAATTCCATATTTTTTCTTAAAAACAACTATGTGTTTTCTTTACACCAATTGATTCCTCTCATTATTTTGTACATAAAAGTATTAAGATAAGATAATCGAAAAATGAATATTTTACAAGATATTTTACGGTTTATGTAAAATTAAGAAATTATTTCAAGCCTCATAACTCAAAAAGTACTTAACGAAAAGGTACTTAATTATAGTGTTTTGGAAAGCTCTCGAGATAAGCTACAAGAATATGCAATGACAAATAGTAGGTTCCATTTAAGAAATTGAAGGTGACCTTCATGTGACCTTCAAATAACTCTTCAAGGTCAAACCAATGATACCATCTTATGGCCCCCTCGAAACCATAAAACTTTTGTCTGAAACATTTTTCTCTAAAATGCTTTGTTTCCGAAATAATTGCGTGCGTTAATTAAAATGGCTCACCCTGATATATATATATATATATATATATATATATATATATATATATTGTGACCGTTAATTTATTAAGGGCTAATGACATTAAATGACCGGTGATAATGGCCCACGGCACACCTTCGGCGCGATCTTCTAATATAAAAAAAAAGTGTTTCTTCTTCAAAGTAAAATATATGGGCGCCAGGTGCGGGAATCCGCACCACTCTAATAAAATTTAACGTATCGGCAGTACACACGAAAAAAAAATGCAAAGCTCTCAGAAAAACCGCGACGGACGCTCGGCTAGCCCCGTCTCGAAATTGGTAGAGGGGCGGTCCGTTTTAATAATTCACAAGGAAGGATCGAGAATAAGGTGGCTGCAAATAAAACATAATATTATAATAATCAGAATTAATATATTTAACATATGAATAAATTTTAATGACAGACAGATTCGTGTAGATGCAAAGCGGTTTTATAATATTGATTATCCGATTATTAGCCGGCAGCGACGGGCCGGCATTCGAGCGCGATCACCGCGGTATCATATGTCACGCGGCGGAAAAAAAAGCATACAAGAAAAGTCCCGGAATTCCGCGCTAAACGAGACTTGTTAGAGTTTCGGCAGCTACGAATCCCCAAGTAACTTTTAATAATGAGCACCGCGGTGTCGACTCCTTTAATGACATCCGTCTTTCGCGAATCGAAATAATTAATTATAATAATGGATCTACCCGCCGCACACGCAGTTAACAGAAGCGAATATAGATGCGAACCGATTATACAGATCGGCCGCTTCAACAAAAAAAAATTTAGCGACTAGTAACGTATCTAACAGGAACGGTTGAATCGAGACACGAAAAACTATCAATAACAATAAAGTATCAAATGACTTGAGCCTCGGAAATATGCGAGCCGATGCCGCGACGTATTTGTCGGTTATTGGATATCGCAATCGCCTTTGTGTGTGAGCTCGGTTACAGTACTTTTAACAGACAAAGTTTTACAGCTAACAGTAATAATTGTACAAATAAACATTTACAGTGACTGTCGGCGCGCAACTGGGAGAGAGGGCACTTAATTTTACGAAAGCTCGAACAAAGTCTTTCGGCCGGCCGTCGTACTCTAAGACGCAAATATCGAGAACGCAGAAAAGGAATTTCACAATAAATTTAATGACGGCAGCTATACGGCACCGACATTGTTCGAGCTAATTCTACCTGAATTATTTAACAAAGACGGCCAGATGGGGTCGACGCTTGTCTCACCGGTGACTCCTAGCGGTTCTCCGTGCTCTCGGCATCCACGTGTCGGATCGATAATTTTGGGCCGTCGTTCCCTTCGCCGGTCCGCCGAACAGTGGCGAGCGGAAGGCCCGTCGGAATCACGCTAGCAAATTAATGCGTAACTAGGCCACCTGTGGCGCTTCCGCAACCCTCAGGATCGTCGTGTGGCCCATTTAATCCTGCGGCCTTCAGGGCTGTACATGTGCTTGTCGCACCCCGTTTCCTCTTTTATTTTCCATAATTCCTCTCGTCGAGGCCCGTCAGGAGGGATACTTTCGGCAGCCACTCGCCGTTATTTAGAATGTTCTTCTTTAGCGCTGTTCCGGCCGAGATGACTCCGACTCGGGGTCTCAGTGTCAGTTTTCGTCCGCTGGTTGGCCTTCCCCTCAATTGTTCCCCGTACCTGCTGGGCATGTGAATGTTTACAGGGGCGGCAGCGGTAGTCTTAAGTGGACTTTATTATTGACGCAATTAAATAATAATACTTAGCTTGGCGTGTTCCTTTTAGTCGGCGCCTCCGCTCGCCCGTTTCCTTGTATCCTGTACTCCTTCCTCAATTTTGAGCCACCGGATGAGATCCCGTCAGCGTTTCCCATCGTGCCCGCTCTTAAGCCTAATCTTAACGCTAACAAATAAATTTGTACGCACGGAAGGCGAGTATAATCTCGCCTCCAATAGCCGCTCTCTCCCTAAATTAGGGGAGAACGAGGGCCCAAATTCATTCTCGGTCGGATCTCGCGATCCTTGTGACGGACCGCCAAGTGTCACGTCACAATATATAATCTGAAATAATAATATAGATACAATCTAATCTAAATATATAAATGTTATATGTATATTATTATTTTATATAATTACCTGAAGTGACACACTTAACCTTTTACAACATATTTAGAGGCACCGTTAACACCACAGAGCGCTACTAACACTGCGTCGCGTGAATCACTGCTAGCGCATTCTTGTGGCAGACGTTGGAAACGTATTTCTGTATATTCTTTGTTACGTTAAGAGGAGTTGACGATGACCATGACGACGTTTCTTAATCGAAATTTTCACATTTCAGACTTTGCATCATGATATCTCCGTTTACAGAGCACGTAGCGCAAAAATAAAAACACTTTTATTATTTAATTTAAACCCAAGCTATCGATTAATTCTACTAAGAACTCGATCCGTTGAGCGGTTATATGAGAAATAAAAATATCGAGTTATACTCTCAATCCGACTCGCGTAATAATACACGGAGTGCATTTTGCTTACGCTGGGACTTAGCAAAGACACTACCGTGTCTCTTGATAGGCATTCCTTTTAGGATATTGACAGACTGTAAAGCGTTCAGCCTTACGATGAGCAAGAAAGATTTATGCATGCGCGTGGCGAGGTGGGCTCTGCAGTTGGAAGAATTTAATTATACGATCGAGCACCGCCCCGGGAAAGCGATGACGCACGTGGACGCGCTGAGCCGAAATCCGTTGCCTGCGTGTATGTGGAATGAGTGCGAAGATAATATAGTAACGCGAATTCGGAAAGCTCAGCGCGAAGACGTTAGTTTGCGAGAAATTATTGAGCTGGTTGAGGCGAGAAAGACTGATAATTTTGTAATGCGAGCAGGAATTTTATATAAATTAACTAGCGACGAGGAGCGGATGGTGATTCCCCGACCGATGCACACGCAAGTTATCCGATACGTGCACGATAAAGGTCATATATCGGCGGGTAAAACTGAGCGTATCGTCGCGAAAGATTACTGGATATCAGACTTGAAAGCGAGAGTCGGAAAAGTCGTTCGGAACTGCGTGTCGTGTATTCTAGCCGAAAGAAAGTATGGTAAGAGGGAGGGAATGTTGCATCCCATCGAGAAGGGAAAGGCTCCCTTGGACACGTTCCATCTCGATCACCTGGGACCGCTCCCTTCGACGCGGAAACAGTATCGATACATACTGGCGGTAATAGATGCGTTTTCGAAGTTTGTCTGGCTTTACGCTGTTAAGAGGTGAACACAGCGGAGGTGTTGGCGTGCTTGACAAGACAGTCGCATGTTTTTGGGAATCCGAGGAGGCTTATATCGGACCGCGGGTCCGCGTTCACCTCCAACGATTTTCAGGAATATTGCAAGGCGGAGGGAATTCGACATGTCCTCACTACGACGGGAATGCCCAGGGCCAACGGGCAAGTCGAGCGGGTCAACCGGACGTTAATTCCGCTAGTGACAAAGTTGTCCGCCCCCCGACCAGAAGAGTGGTATAAACATTTGAATATATCGCAAAAATATTTAAATGCCACGCAACATAGGAGCATTGGGACGACGCCCTTCAGGTTACTGTTCGGGACGGATATCAAAATGAGGGACGATGTCTCCATCCGAGAATTGGTGGAGAAGGAGCTAATTTCCATGTTCGAAGAGAATCGCGATGAAATAAGGAGACAAGCTAAGGAAGTTATCCGGCAGATACAGCGGGAGAATCGCCGAGGATTTAACAAACGAAGGAAGCCGACTACGTCTTACACAATAGGCGACCTGATTGCGATCAAAAGAACGCAGGCTAATCCTGGGTTGAAGTTTGCGCACAAGTATTTCGGCCCGTATCGAGTTAAAAAGGTATTGCGGAATGACCGCTACATCGTCGAGAAGGTGGGCGCACATGAAGGGTCTTATGAGACATTCACCGCGGCCGAATACATGAAGCGTTGGATAAATGAAGAAGATGAAATAACAACCGACGACGAAGCTGAGAATATCTGAGGACAGATATTAGCGCAGGATGGCCGAATGTAGGAATCGAGAATTTTTCGTTTAATTTCGTTTTCGTTTCGAATTGCTTTGTATGTTAGATTATTTCTCGGGCGTGTTGACGAACCGGTCGCGGCCGGAGTTTATTGTATCTCTATTGTCTGTAGGTCCATTGTCTTGAGCTCGTATTTGTTTTGAGGCAGTTCTTGCCCTTGTTTTTATCGTGCGACAGTTAAACGTGGAATTTCGAACACTCGATGTGTCGCTTCCTGATTGGCCCGCGCGGGGCATAGCGAGGCTATTAGATCGTCTCTCGCGAGTTTCCAGAGGAGAGCGCCGAATTCCGCGAAGGCAAAAGTACGTGTTATCTGAGTAGAAATAAAAGTTATCTGAATCTGTATATAAATTCATCTTATTTTAAAGACATTCTTCTCCCGTCTGAAATTAAATCCGTAAACCTACATATGTGAAGGATATTGAATTATATAATATTCAGCGCAATATTATTTATTAAAAATTTTATAAGTATTGCTTCCTTATATATATATTTTATATTACGCCTATAAGCTGGAGTGTTCATATTTATTTAAATGTAGTTATATCGTAGTTATAATATAAAAAGAGAGTGTATAGAATATATATATAATATGTGTATAATATGTAGAATATATAATAATAAGACATGTAAAGAGTATAAAATATATAGTGTATGAAATCATATATATATAGTTGAATACATATATAGTTACGGGAAAATTGTTACGTCGCACAAAATTTGTGTTACTAAATGATTTACGCGATGGATATTGTCCATGATATGTTGTATGCAATGAAATTAATCGATGGCTCTGCGAGTACGAAGTAATAAATTATAGCATCGCCCGCAGTGTAATGTTGTATTTTGAAAGTGTCGGGAAATTATGTGTAAGTGTCGCCACACTGGTGATACTTGTCGTTCGCAAAAGATATGTTCGGCTGTAGCACAACTATCGCAATAAATTGTGGTTGCACTCACTTGAATATACCACGCGGATTGACAAATGAAATGATACGCTTGTGCCGCGTCTGGATTTAAATAATCTCGATAATATACAGGAGGTCGCACACTTTGCAAGGGTGTTACAGGGGGTGAACCTTGGGGAATCGGCGCGGTTATTCCTACGGTCCTATGTTGGTGTGTCCTCGGAACTTGCGATTCGAGCACGGATGCTGTTGAGGGGGTTGATGCTGCCGGCGGTGATGGAAATTGCGAAGTAGATATGCGGGTTGATCCACTTACTGTTGCCATTGATATTGGATCACTCGTTGTAATGGTCGTTGTCATTGTCGGCGTGCCAAAGGTATCGTAGGATGATGTCATCCGCGCATTGTTATCTTGTAGACTCGTTCTCTGTCGCTCGTATGCCACGAGATCGTCTAGTATTTCCCTGATATCATCTGTCGCAGGCACGGGACAAGGAGTTGGCCTTGGATGATCGTAGATAGGTTCCCTTTGCATAAGTGGTTGCTCGGATCTATTATAAACTTCAGGATCCGTCGGCTCGGTAGTGACTGAGTCTGAATTTATGAGGAAGATCTTAATTACAAGATGTATTAAAGATATTCCATCATAAATACCTTCTGCCATGTCCATTGAGGCTTGTATGAATCGTACAAGTCTTTGCCGGGATTGATATTCACCCATATGAAATGCTTTTGATTCTTATTGTTGTCTGTCAGAACTACTTTCATACACACTGGTCGTATTTGACTGAACGTGGGGCGGTTCTTTGCTAATATTTATAGGGTGCATATCTCTTTGTCCTAGATTCCTCATGGGTGAGTTATTCTCTTGTCTCTTGCTTAGCTGTTCTATGATGCACGTGCACCAAGGACTTAGCAGGAAAAAATAAGCGATAGTGAAGAGAGTACTAAGAAGTCCGGTAACATAAAATAAAGTATAATGAACAGTAGTTCTCCATTGCTGCGTTTTTCTATTTTTTATTTGTTCAGCTTTTCTAATGATGTCATTAAATGTAGCTTCTATTTGGCTATTATTCAATTGCCATAATTCATGTGCAGCTTCTTTCAATTCGACATTATATTTTTCATATGTAGGTTGATATAAATTTAATATGCTGAGATTGCTGATAGGTGCATAATATTGCAAGATTTTTGTTTCGTGTACAGATGAGTTATAGCAGTGATCCTCGTATTAATTTTACAGCCACGTTGTATTGTAATGATTCCAGAATTACTGATCATGACTTGCTTCACATAATTCAGACATTCTATTGATATAGTCTCTTCCGTCGGGGTCGAATAAATCCAAGTTCCGGTGGTTGTAAGAGTTTTCCAATAAATACTTTTTAATTCTTTCATTATTATTTTACAATAATTTGGTTTTATTCGGTGATTTAAAAGAAGTTCTACGTTGCAATTAGGCGTTTCTCGCAATTTATTTAAAGGGAAGGTCGTTGGGCAGATATAAAAGTTGCATCATGTGCGATGCATTCTTCTAGCTCTCTTCCTTGAAATAGATAAAAATTATCAGCGTTTTCATTCAGCCCGATATATTCTACGTTAGGTTCAATGATGGCGAATTTTGTTGCATCGAATTCTTGTTTTACTGGTAATGGTATCGGTCTGTATAAAGTATATTTTCCTGATGTAAGCAATGGTATGTGTAAAATATAAATTAAACGATTGTGAGCATAGGCGACTTGTAAATGAGATATTTTTATTAATTTGTCTATTTCTCCTTCGTTAAATGAAATAGGAAATTCTGCGTATGGTATTTGTTCTCTTATGAGTTTGAGATTTTGAATTAAATGTTGTGGGGATATCATTCTTGGATGTATCAGTCTTTGCTTTCCAAAAAGGATGCCATCTATTAAAATATTTAGATCTATTTCGTGTTCTATTAAAGCATGGTCAATACTTTCGATTATTTCCTCGAATTGCCAGTGGATATTGTTTCGAATAAGTTGTTCTTTTATTTTGCTGATATTATCCCTTACATGCTGACTAAGATTAGATAATCTCATTTGTATCTTTGAAGTAGCTTCGTATAGTTCTCCGAAATGAATTCGCGTTGCAGATGTTTGATTAATCAATAATGAAGCAAGGTCATTGGTTTTATTTTCTACATGCTGTATGGCAGAGTTGATATGATAAGCGTCTTCGGTTGTCATTGTCCCGAATAATACTTTACTGATTTGTCCAATAAATTCAAAAGGTGCTCTTTTTATTCGATGGTCTCCGATAAGCTCGCGAATGTGGTTTTGATATTGGACGATTTTATGTAATTTTGCAAGTAAAAGGACGAGTTGTTTTTGTGCTACGCATATTTCTGAAATGTTATCATATTGTTGTATGGTTAATTCTATTTTCTTCTGAATTTTTCCTAAGATGCCAAAAATATCAGTTATATCTATATAAGTAATTATTTTCCAATAGATTTTAGTCGTGCGTAATTCACCGATGGTTTCGTAGAATATCCCAGGGTTATCTCTTAACGGTGTTATAGTGTATTCGTTCTTGGTCATCCCGGGTCTGTAATTTGAGCAGGTTTTGTACGATTTATGTGTGTTATTTTCGTCTTATTTTGCGCAATTAAAATTTTTATATTATTATTGTCTAATAATTCTATGATTTCGTATGGTCCGGTATACTCGTCAAACTTGTGTTTCTTAGTCATTTTTAATAAATAAACAAAGTCACCGATTTTGTAATCTTGTATTTTTAATTTCTTATCGTAATAATGTTTATACCGATCTTTTGCGTTTAGAAGATTTGAAACGGCTAATTTTCTTAATTCTGTTAGTTTGTCAACGAGTTCGGTTACATAATCGTTGTATGTTTCTAAAGAATCATTTGGTTCTAATTGCGAAGGTAAACGAGCTATTCTACCATATACTAGTTCGAAAGGAGTAAATTTTGTTCCTTCGTGTACGCTAGTATTATATGAAAACATGGCATGCTCGAGCCAATTGTCCCAGTCGCATTCATTTGTAATATAATGTTTTAAATATTCGGTTAATACATGATGACTTCTTTCTAAAGAACCATTGGATTGAGGATGGAAAGCCGTTGTACGATATTGTTTTATTTTAAAATATTTTGCAAATCTTTTCATTACAATACTAGTGAAGTTTGTCCCTTGATCTGTTAGGATTGCTTTAGGACTTCCAAATTATATGAATCGTCAGGTAAATGCCTTTGCGGTCTCTTCTGAATTTGCTTGGATTAGCGGTACTGCAACTGAATATTTTGTTAACTGGTCTTGTATTGTCAGTATATATTTGTTACCAGAATTTGTCACAGGTAATGGTCCAAAAATATCCATAGAAACTTTGTCAAATGCATCAAGCGGTGTATCGGTGATAACCATAGGCTGTTTTGTTTTTATTCGAACTAATTTTTTTCTTTTGGCAATTACTGCATGTACGAATAAAATTTTCGATTTGTGTTTTCATATTATCCCAATAATATTTATGACGTATGCGTGTCATGGTTTTAGTTATACCTTTATGTCCTCCTATATTTGATTCATGATATTCACGAATAATTTGTAGTCTATCTTCGTGCTTAGGTATGCATACTCGGCCTTGACATATGGTTATCTGTAGATTAGTTCTCAGAAATGCAAGGCGTATCATATTGCGGATTCTAAACCAGGATATATTTATATTACTTTTGTTTTCAGATATATTAGCATGTAGTATGTTGAATTGTCTCATTTCATTTTTCAGTTCTTTGAATCCTCGCATTATGATTTCTTCAGATATTTCTTGTTTTAATTCTTCTTTAATAATTATGCCGAAAGTTCTTTTATTAGGTTTGCCTGCGGTAAATACATGTCCGAGAGTACCCTTAAAATTTTCAGGTATTTGACAGATATTTCTACACATCAATTCTTTTCCAATTTCGTCTACTGGATTGCCTTTTGTGTCTATAAAATATATTATATGATCTTTCTTCATCCAAATATGATCGCGTGTATATAAAATATTAGTGGGAATTTTTCTTTCTTTTTCAATTCTTGGCACTTGCAAAAATGAACTACTCCTTTTCATTAGTTTTTTAGTTTGTTTTTTAGGAGATTTAGGTTTTATGTTTGTTTGTTTTTTCCGTTTTCTATTAGTAAGGAGAGTTTTTATTTTTGTTTTACTTTTAGTCATTTCTATTAATTTGGAATTTATTCCATGAAAGGGCGAAGAAGCAGTTTCGGTGCTGCTTTCAATTGAGGTACTTTCAGGTTTTTTCTGTTCACGATATTTTAAAGGACTGTAATTTATTTTATAATCCATTTTTTCTTCTTGATTTATTTTCATAGCTTCCATTTCTTCCTTTTTTAATGGAATATCTTTTTCTATGATTTGAATTGTATCTACGTTATCAGGCATTTTTTGCGATGTTTGCATATTTTCTAGGTTTTGCGGTGTTCTCACAGAACCATAAGGTACGTGAATTTGTGCTTCCACGTTAATATTAGTTTCAGCTTTAAAACTATCGTCAGATAAATCTACTTCCACCGGTTTGTGTTCCTTATTATGTAATTCTATATGCTGATAATTTTGTTCGCTTTCGAAATCTTCATTTACTACCTTCTTATGTGGATGTTCGACAGGGGATGCTATTTCTATAGGCGATGTTCCAGGTGTGGTATCGCATTCTTCGGTTGATGAATTTGATTTTTCGACGTTTTTATGCATTTTCCTTCGATTTTTTCGTTTTACGCGTCGCCCTTGACCAGATGAGCTGCTTTCATGTTTTCTCTTTTGTTTTTTGAAATTTATTTCAGAATTATCGTCGCTATCAATATCGGTGTCATAATAATAAGATATGGTACTGCTATCACTGTCTGACAATGCTTCATGCAACTCGACACGCTCTTCCTTGTCCGAATCATTGTAAATTGGTAAATCATCAGTTCTTATCTTTTTATATGGTGCCGGGTTACCAGATCCATCGCTATCCGTCGTTAACTGTCTTTTGGAAATAGGATGTGACGTTTTCATCTTCTTATGATCTTTTTCCGCTGACGTATCACTAGATGTGGAGAATGCGCGTTTAGCACGTAGTGGATATATATTTTTTATATCCTCGATAGGATTTCGAGATAAAGCATCTGCATTTTTATTTTTCTTTCCAGGTTTATATTTTATTTCATACTCGTATTCCGCGAGTTTTAATCGCCATCTCATTAATCGCGATGTAGGATCTGATACTGAGTTTAACCATTCTAAAGGTTTATGATCTATAATAAGTGTAAATTTACGACCATAAATATAAGGACGAAAATGTTTGACTGCATACACAAGAGCCAATAATTCTCTTTCGGTAGGTGAATATCTAGTTTCGGCGTTATTTAATACTCGAGATGCGTAAGCTATAGGGAGATCAGATCCTATTTTTCCTTGACTCAAAATTGCTCCGATTGCATATCCTGATGCATCTGTTGTTATAATAAACGGCTCATTAAAATTTGGATATTGTAATATGGGTTCTGAACACAAAACTTCTCGCAGTTTATCAAAAGCCTCTTGTTGTTCTTCCTTCCATTCAAACGTATTTGATTGTTTGGTTAAATTTGATGATGGTTTGGCTATTTTAGAAAAGTTTTCTATAAATCTTCGGTAGTATCCGGCAAGTCCAAGAAATTGCTTAATATTTTTCTTGGTTTTTGGTGTTGGAAAATTTTTTACGGCCATTATTTTTTTTGATCTGGTCGTACTCCATTTTCGGTTATTATATGTCCAAGATATGCTACTTCTCTTTTTAAAAATTCACATTTATCTGGTTGTAGGAATAGATTTGCTTCTGATAGACGTTTCATTAATCGTTGAAATTTTATTTCATGCTCCTCAAGCGATCGTGCGTATATAACAATGTCGTCTAAATAAACAAATAATTCAATTCCCTGCAATCCCGTAGTACTTGATCCATTAATCTTTGGAACGTAGCAGGAGCATTCTTTAATCCGAATGGCATACGATTATATTCAAAATGTCCGTAAGGCGTCGAAAAAGCTGTTTTATGTTTGTCATCTTTATCCATTAAAATTTGATGAAATCCAGATGCTAAATCAAATATTGAAAAATATTTTGCACTTCCCAATTGATCGAGTATATCTACAATATTTGGTAATGGATATGCATCACAGACTGTTTTTTCATTTAAAGCACGAAAATCTATGACTAAGCGCCATTTTTTATTGCCTAACGAATCATCTTTCTTTGGAACAATCCATAAAGGAGAATTATAAGGTGAACTTGATGGTTCTATAACACCTTTTTCTAACATTTCTCCAATCTGTCGTTGTATCTCTTCCTTATGCACTTGAGGATATCGATACTGTTTGACATTAATTGGACGATCATCGTTAGTAAATATACCGTGTTTTAACACGTTAGTCGCTCCTAAAGCTTCTCCTGGTAAATGGAATCTTTCCGCATTTTTCGTTACCAAGTTAATGACATTTATCCTTTCTTCTTTGTTTAAATGATCGAGACGTAGTAACTGCAATACCTTATTGACTCGTGATTCTAAGTTCCTTGACTCAGATTCGTTGATTTTATTTATTTCATTGTTATTCTTTGTTTCTTCAAACGGATATAATTTTACTGTAGGGATCGCTAACTTTATATCCTCATCTGATGAATTTATAGCATATAGATATGCAATTCCATGATGATTAGATACGACGGCGTTACCTAGGTACACTTGCGGTCCTGCATTTAATTTCGGAACATATCCGCTTTTTATTTCGGGATTAGCTACTCGTATGAAAATTTGTTTTCGTGTTCGCGCTGGAATCATGATAGTTTCATCATTATGAAAATAATATGGGATTCCGTTTACAACTAGACTAGCCCTCGGGTAGTCGATAGTTGCTCGTTGATTTTTGAAGAATTCTGTGCCCAGGATTCCGTTCTGTTGAATCGGAAAGTCGTCTGGAACTACATGAAATAACGTGTCGGTGCCGAAAATGCGTATTTTAACTACGCCTAACATGCGAGTTCGACCTTTGGTTATTCCGCTTAATTCAAATACGACTTTATTATCAATAAGCACATTCTCATGAAGAGAATTCTTCTTTATTAAATTTATATCAGAACCAGTATCTATCATAAAATTAGTGCGTTCCTCTATCAAATCTTTGCTGGGTAGAATGACTGAAGGTGGTTTACCGATTTTGTTACACGCGAGGTTTATTCTTGCGCTTCTTCGTGAGTTTGTTCGGGAGTCACTAGGCGCACTCGCGGGAGTTCGTTCAGCGCTGCGCCATTTCGCTGCACCCGCTCCCTGTTTCCCTGACTTTCTCTGATTCGAGTTTCTTGATTGTTGGATCGGGTTAATTGATTTCGTGGATCGTTATTATATTGTCTTTTCCTGCATTGTTCAATGCTATGTCCTGGTATTTTACAATAACGACATACTAAATTAAAATTTCTGGAAGCTGTGTGATTTTGTCGATTTACTTGATTATAATTCATATTTCGATTCATATTGTTTATCGGGGTGTTTCGATAATTTAGGCCTCTTAATTGAAGGGTTCTGCATTCTGCACGTGTATGTCCCGGATTTTTACATAATGTACAAACTTTAGGTTACCACTGGACATGAGTTACTTGAGCCAGTGGATTAATGGTGCTACATGAATAAGCATTGTGTCCATATCCCAGACAATTATTACAGCGTATTGATTGCATAAGTCCCTCAGTAATTTTCATTCGTTGTGCATGTTCATTATATTCAGCTTCGGCTTTTATGGCTGATTCAATAGCGTGATTTAAACTGACAGGATCACGCGGATAAAGTCTAGTATATATGTCAGTTTTTAATCCTGTTAAGAAATTTTTGATGGCATTAGCTTCTGCAGAATTAGTAAATTGGATCGCTTGATTTGGATTTTCGGTCTGATAACAGGATTTCAATTGTTGCAATATCATTGATACGCGGCTACCATAATCCACCGCAGATTCATCTGGATGCTGTGTCACTTTAGAAAGCTCTCCGTGTAATTGTGATGAAGAATAAACGGGTGCAAATCTAGTTTTTATGACGGCTAATAAAGATTCTATATCGTTATATTCTCCACTCAAAGCCACTCTTAAAGCAGGTCCTACTAATTTGTTTTTAATCATTTGTACCAAACCATATTCTGCTCCAGGAGAGACCATATTTTTTGCATGTAAACAGCTATTAGCGAATTGTGATACTGGCATATTTTTTCCATCGAATGGGAGAATTGTCTCGGCTGCATCGCGCAAGCTTACATATGGTACAGTATTATTAGGTCTACGATTAGCGCTCGTATCGTCGGCTACGCTCATGTTTCCTATTTGTCTAGTCAACGCATCTACTTCCCCAGTATGAGACATTTGTAAAATATTCTTAATAAATATCGCACGAAAGAAATTAAAATATGATGTAGGCTCGTAGCACTTACATATAGCACGCAGTGAAGAAAAGTATGAGAATACGCAAATCCATGAAGACTTGATTCCTTGTTTGCAGTCTTATCCCCGCTGTCGTGTTCTTTCTGGATAAGGTATTCCTCTTCTCTTGGAGTGTAGACAGGATCCAGGCCTCAGTCCGGTTTATTTGAAGGAATCAGCGTATCCCACCGCTGCCACCAAATTTTTGTTGTCACGTTCTGGTAACTTCGATTAGTTGGTTCCGTGAGACAGGATCTTCCAACAGTTTTACAAGTTCGACAGAACGTTTTAGTTGTGGGTTCTTCTTGCGATTAAGGGGGTAAAACCACAGGATAATTAACTGCTTTGAGTTGGATTTTCTTCGCTGATGATGATTAAAGAAGTATACTCTTGTTTAAAATTTGAATTCTTTATTCTGAACTGACTTGATCTAGCGTTTTACAGTGCGAATAAGAATCTGAGTGAGTCTAAGTCTAGAGTGAATCTACGAGAGAATGCCCGCTCTTCCGTTGTTGGAAGTGTTTTTATACACTTTTGAAATTGAGTGGTAGGGGTAATTTATGACAGAGTTTTAAGCACAAATTCCTTGGCTTATTCTATGAAATGGATTTTTGCGAACTTCTTGGGTGGTCTTTAAGAGAAAGTTTTCTAGGAATACGCATTAACTAATTCTCTGAATGCATTGCTTGCAAGGTCGTGTCCTACATACATTATAGTAGTTATAATAAATTACGATAAATGACCTTTTTCAAAGATTTACAATGATTATTTAAAATATTGGTCATTTATCACGATTTTTACATAAATAGATTCTCTTTAATCTTTTAGACATATTTTACATTATTTTATATAGTTTGTATAATAAAAGGAGTTCATATTTAAAAGGATTTCCTTATATCGGTCCTTGTCTTTCCCAAGTATTACATATAAGTCTATCTCGCTCGTATAGATGACTCATATATGTCTCTCTCTCTCAGATTCACATTTTATTATAGGTGACATATAAGTGTGTCTCTCTTAGTTTCATGTTAGTTTGTGCTTGTAGCTTATTGGATGGAAGATAGTGAGAAAAGAAAAATTTCTACTGGATCTAGGGGTCGCCGGACGTGACACTAGATTCGATACGAGCGATTATGCCGCGGACAATGCGTACGGTATACCGCTCGTGAATAAAAAAGTGCCGGGCTTGATGAAGGATGAAAACAATGGCGCGATAATGACCGAATTCGTCGGGCTTAGAGCAAAAATGTACACGTTACGAGTCGATGGTAAGAAAGACACAAAAAGGGCAAAAGGCGTCAAAAGTAATGTCGTAGCGCGTAATATAACGTTCGACGTTTACACGCGGTGTTTGCACGATGAGATCGAAATGACGCGACAACAGTCCTGTATAAGATCTAAATTGCATGAAGTGTATACCGTCCGCGAGACAAAAACTGCTCTGAGTCCGTACGATGACAAGCGGTATATCGCACCTGATTCGACTGACACGTTACCATGGGGACATTATAGGATGCCTTTGTAAATAAATGTATATTTTGTTTATTATTAATTGTATATATTTTGTACATAACTATGTATATATTTTGTATATTTTTATATTTCATATAGTTTTATGTAATACATATCTTGCACATTAGATACATAAACTATTGAAAGAAATATTAATAAACATTTTTTATATTATGTATATTTTCATTTTTCAAATATTATGTTGTACACATATTTTTTCTTGAAAATGAAAAATAAACACTGTATAAATTAAATCACATTGTCCTTATGTATCCAAGAGTTGTGCGAATTGTCAAATCCCAGCCATTTCACGTAAACCTCGTCACCCCTCCTGCGCAGTATTTTCTACACAAGATATACATCCGGATAATTCGAGCGATACAACTCGTGCTCGTAGAACGCTCCGGTGATAGATTTTTTGCGATAATCCTCAAGTAGATAGCTTACGGGATTAGTATGCTGCACTTTTACAATTTTAAACACCTCGGTTGTCCAATTTGGCGTGTAACCATTCTCGAAAATTGTCTTGTACTTGCTAACGCATACCGAGTCACCTACTTTGAATTTCGCCGGACCCGCGATATTTACACAGTTGTACAGAGTAGCCAAGAGTCTTTCAGCGATCGCGGGGGTAACGTCGATGGGTCGCATACCGATCGTTCGATGCTTGCGCGCGTTGTAATCCGATACGAGACGCGGCAACGCGTTGATCCACTTGTAAGATCCGTTCAGCGTAAACATCTTCCACATGTCGTTTTTCAGCGTGCGATTGAATCGCTCAACGATCGATGCCTTCAATACCGAATGTAGAATAGTGATTGATGTTATGTTTTCGCATGAGCCATTGCACGTCGGCGTTATAAAATTCCTTCCCTTTATCGGTCTGTATGTTTTTCGGATAACTCTTGCTATCTCGAATTATCTTGGCGATAGCGTCAGCTGTCTCGCTTCCGCCTTTACTCTTGAGTGATACGGCCCACGCGTGCTTCCTCAACGCATCGATGACAGTGAGTATGTAGTGGTAACCTCTGTTGAAACGAGAGTACGGACGCATCTCGACGATGTCAACTTGCCATAGGTCATCGTATCCCCGCACTATGACGTGTCTTCGGGGAAAATTTTTTCTCGCCGGTGCGTGCAGTTCGTTCACCAACTGCCGTTTCTCTAAACTATGTTGTTTCTTCGCTTCCTCGGTTATTTCCGATCGCTGATCCATCGTTGACGTTCGATAGTCGTTCAATAGACGTTCCTGACCCGTTCGTTGATGTTCGATAGACGTTCCTGGCCCGTTCGTTGGCGTTCGATAGTCTTTCGATAGACATTCCTGACCCGTTCGTTGGCGTTCGGTAGACGTTTGATAGACG
The DNA here is from genome assembly GCF_025532165.1 of Camponotus vicinus. Taxonomy (NCBI): domain Eukaryota; kingdom Metazoa; phylum Arthropoda; class Insecta; order Hymenoptera; family Formicidae; genus Camponotus; species Camponotus vicinus. Next base: position 8,352,299 of record NW_028141949.1, read on the forward strand.
TTCCTGGCCCGTTCGTTGACGTTCGATAGACGTTCGATAGACATTCCTGGCCCGTCCGTTGACGTTCGATAGTCGTTCCTTACACGTTTAATAGTCGTTTCTGAGCCATTTTACTGCCGCTCTTCACTCGTTTGTTGCCGTGATTGACCTTCTTGGTAGTCGCTTCTAAGTAGTCCGTAGCCTCGTTCACAGTCGTTTCTGACCCGTTCGTAGCCTCGTTGGCAATCGTTTCTGACACGTTCGTAGCCGTTCCAAAGTTGCCGCCTCGTATGTAGCTATTCCTGACGTGTTTACAGCCTTGTTCGCAGCCGTTCCTGAGGTGTTCGTAGCCTCGTTCGCAGCTGTTCTTGAATTGTTCGTAATCTCGTTCGCCGTTTTCTCTTCGATCACTGCCACTCATTGTAGTTTGATAGACGTTCGATAACCGTTTGTAGTCGTTCGATAACCCTTCGTAGATGTTCGATAAGCCTTTGTAGATATTCAATAATTGTACAATAGCCGCTCCTAAGCCGTTCACTACAGCTCATTACAGGTTGATAGCCGTTTCTGAATTAGTGTTAATCGCACGCCGAAGCTCGTTTATCGCTGTCTGCAAAGCTCGCAAATCCTTCTCGAACGCAGTCAGCTTCTCGTCTGATTCTTTCTGTTGATTCTTCAACGTTTTAACGCATTGTTCCACGTATAGTTTGTTGACTACATCGGTATCGGCCTCAGGTTGCGCTGCACGGCGAATCTTGCGCGACCTCGCGTCATAATCCGTAGCGACGCGACACAGAGCGTTTTGACGCAAGTAACTCATCACCAATTTACCCCAATGATTGCTTGTGTCGATCGCATCATTTCTCCGTTCGAATAATCCAAATTTGCTGATAGGCATTTTTTTTTCGATGCGAGTGACATCGATCGACTGATAAGTTTTGTCGAGACACCATTTAATTTATAATAAGGCCGACTTCGCGAAGTTCCTCTAGGATCGACAGGATCTCGTTGTCGTGAGCGTTGTGGCCAGCTCGGTGCGAAGCGTCGAGCAATCGTAGTCGATCCACTAGCTCGTTGGGGTCGTCCCAGTGCACGTAATCGATCTTATTGTCGGTTAGCGTCATCGCGCGAGGCATGAATACTCCTGTTCCGGATTTATTCTTTTTCGATTCAATCGACATCAACGGTGCGATTATTTGTTTATACTTGTATCCCTTGTTGCTATTTAATCGACCTTGCGCATCAAATTTGCGTTTATGCGCACTCGTCGCCATTAATATGCTCTTATATTTTTGCATATCGTCCTCAGTGTATATGACGTCATCGGGAATTCTCTTGAAGATCAACTCGTATAATCCAGGTGTACTAATGAATCTCACTTTGTCTATGATTATAGAGTCATCTTTATCAATGTCGAATCTTTTGTTACCGAGACGCATTTCATTCTCGTCGAAATAGACACCGTACACGTGATCGATCTCGTTTTTTTCGTCGTCACTAAGGAGAGCGCTCATGTACTTTTGTCCCAGTGGCCCCAAGTGCTCTCGTAACACTTCTTGACCTTCCGACGTTTGTAACATGTTTCTAACAGATGTTTCGAGCGGGTTGCCCGTGGTTTCGAAAACATTTTCGATTGCGAGTGATTCGGGTATCGTGGGTTGTACGATTCTCGTTGTCACTGACGGTGTAGAGGTTATCGGCGGTCATCCAGTAAAGCATCCGATAGATCGGATGTACGCGGCGTCGATAAACGATTCGCCTTCAATCGTTTGCTCTCTTTCGGTGTCGCATCCTCCTCCTCTTCCTCCTTGTATCGCTCGATGCGTAACGTTTTAATTTTCGCGTCAACATTACTCTCCGGCTCGTTTTTCACCGCGATTGAGCTAGAGTTGTCGGCGATCTTTTGTAGTGGCTCGATAATAGATCCAAAATGGGTCTTGACCGCGATATCGTCGTCGATCTTACCGGTCTTCAAAGCGCGATGTTTCTTGCGGATCGATTCGCTCGTTTTCTCAATCTGCTTCGCAATCTTTTCACGCTCGCGAATATTATCGCTTCCAGCTATGTCGACAGAGTGTCGAGCGTTTCACTCCTCTCGACGGAATGTCGGCTGCGACTAATCGTTTTGCGGTATCGCGAACACGTTAAATCTATTTCTGTATCGCCCGTTCGTAAGCGAGCTGTCCTTATCTATCACTAGGAATCCATACTTTTGCTGTCAACAAGTACGACATAATTCACTAAAATCCTCGTACGACATGTCGGTATTCACGTGATCGTTGTACACGTGTTTCAAGTTGGTATCGTCCTGTTTAAACAAGATCAACAGGTTCGCGTGTAAGATGTTTTGGTATTCTCGCATACGTCTGACAGAGATAGAAGCAGTCAACGTTCGAGTGACGACCCATTGAGAAGTACTCTCTTATCGTATCTTGCTTGTCGCACGCCACGTCATCGAAGACGAAAATCGAGTTTGGACGTGCCTCGCTCGGTGGAATGACGTCACTGTTATTGGAGAACGTAAAGTAGCCGATTTCGTCGATCGGCATCAACAAATTTTCCAGATATCGATATTTCGGCTGTTGCAGCGACTTCGAGTACACGTACACGTTCTCGATACATACACCGTGCGGACTTTCCAGTAGACTTATCAGAACGTTGGTTTTACCACAATTCGAGAGGCCGCAAACGATCGCGCGTATAGTAGTCCGTAGCATCGTACCGTGTCTGCGCATCTCCGCGTTGTCGTTCTTGCGTGTACGTGTCATACAGAATGGACCATCTGTTTTTATCGAAATCCAGGTTCATATCGTAGTACGGATAACATTCCGAGTTCAGATAGAGTTTCACGTTGATCAATTTGCAGTCATCGAATCGACTCGTATCCTCAGACATAACATTCTTCCGACCTGTCTGCAGAGCGAAGACAACATAGCGTGGTTTCTCCAGCTGAGTCGCGGTCTTAATGGCCCACGAATGCTTGGTTGTACGCTGCAATAGCGGATACTCGTACAGATCCCACGAGCGAAAACCCATGCTGAGATATCGTCCGCTTTCCAGAGCACGCAGCATCGACAATTTTTCGATCTCGCTCAACAGCACGTGTGACATTCGCCATTGTATCTTGAATATGTTGATCGCAGGCTCCAGCGTCGAATCTCCAAGCAGACAATTGTTGTCGTTGCGCGATCAATTCGTGACGAGCGTTAATCACCACGCGTTTGTAATTCTCGCAAAATCCCAATAACATGTAGAGGGGTACGCAAAAATTGAAGTGTCCATTCGCATTGGTCGACGCATCCCTGCCGGCGTTCCTCATAATCACGCTTCTATCGGATGATACCGTTTCATAGTTTTTGAGCGTAGTAGTTATTCCTACGTTTCTGTTGCGATCAATCTCAATGCCATCGAGTTCGTATCGAATCTCATCGAACATGAATGCGACGCAATTATTTCCCAGTGCCACATCAGCTCCTCCGTCAGCTGGTGGTCTGTTTTTCGTTAGTTCTCCCTCGATGTATAGGAAACTCTCATACGGTAACGTATACAGATCCTGTTGTTGTATGGGTATTCTTATCTCGTCACTGTATCCGAACGTTGTATTGGCGAACGGGTTGTACGTGTGAGTCTCGATCTTGACGATACGATCATCGAAGGTTGGCGCGTCACCGATGTTGAGGTTGTCGGTCATCGTTCAGCTGTTTCGCACCGCGAATCCCAAAGATTGTAAAAACGCAACGTTCGATGCACTGAGTTTCTTTTTCTTGGATGATTGGATATTGGCGAACGTCGACATTGTTGTTGTTGTCGCTGGCCTCGTAAAGATTGCATTATCTCTCACGTCATTCGATCTGTTCAACACGAGCATCTCATACGTCGCATACGTACGTTATCGCCGTAGCCGTCATACGTGCAATCTTACGGTGATCTCTTCTCCTCGAAAATCGAGCAATCGTCCGTTCTAGTCGACAACGCGTAACGTTAAATCCGTAATGCTCCGCGCGATGATCGGCAGGTAAATAATCTGGGCCGGCGTTTCCGATATCTTATATCCCGGTGGTACCCTCGGTGAAAATTCATGTATCGTATGAATGAGTTTGCCGTTGTTGTACGCGCCCGCGGTCACGTTACACTCTACGCGAATAATATTCATGTTGATAATGTTAATCGGCATGTTCGATTCGTACCATTTTCGCGGCTCGAGAATACGATTCGAGAATCCTAGCAACGATCCAATGTTGTTGGGCTTGCTAAAGTTTATTCTGTATGCGCATTTGATCTCGCTCCTCATCATATTGTAATTAGCGCGGAGCACTATCGGATATTCTCCATCTTCATAGTCACCGTCGTCAATGTGTTTCTTATCGCGATGTTTTCGTGAAATTGCATGTTTCAAAAATGCATGTATATCTCGCAACTCTTAGGATCCCTCGGGAATCGTAATTTCCGCGTCGTCTTTGCCAAAGTAAAATTTATTATTCGAGGAATTCACATTCGGTATCGTGTGATAAGTCTCAAAATCCGTTAGACCGAGCTCGTATGCATCGTCGCCCAAATCTACGGCGGGAAAGAAGTTTGCCGCGAAAACGCTACTTTTCCCAGTCAACGTAAATAGTCATAGACATGTCGGCAAAACTGTTTAACGAATACTGAATTAAATAGCGCAATATCCGTCTTTAAATTCGCACGCATCGACCGTTCGAAGAAACTGCAAGCACAATTGTCCGCAGATGCTCTGATCGTAAGTTTGAACAGGTGTGTGATTGTACTGTATCTTCGTTACGTTTCGTCCGAAATATCGCACCAATTCATTCGGTGGTCGAAGATTGCCGAAACTGTCGAAATATACGACACGATCTCCCCTCTTTGCGTACGCTACCCAATGAGTCCTTCGACGCTATCCAAATTTACGATGCCGCTCTCGTTTTGATATATACCACCGATCGGTAAAGAGTCGCGCATGAAAACACCTCTAAAATATGGAATGTGCATACGTTTTGCCAGTTGTAGCAATTGTACGGGTAGTTGCGCTCTGCGGCATTTTTAGCGTCTCTTTGACGTTCTTTTTTTCTCGTTGAGGCTCCTTGTTCGTATTTGTAAGGAGCGAGATTTAAGCCGCGACTTTCCATGGCGCGATTGTGACGCAGCATCTCTTCGCAACTGACGTTGCGCGGCTTTTCCGTCGTTCACCGCCTTCGCTACACCTGCCGCTCCACCGATCAGGGATCCGAGCGCACCCAACATTGGTAGAATCGGCAACACGCCGTCGCGTTTCGCTACCGGAAAGTACCCGTTTCTTCGCCGTTTTTTTCTTCGTCTTCGTCTTCGTCCTCTTCAGACCCATACCGAGCTTCGTCTTGGCTTTCATCGCTGCCCAGACAGCTGTGGCGGCGGCTCTCTCACCGAGAATCGAATCTCTCGCACCGATGCGATTTCGCGCTTTCTCGGCGAGTATCCTATCCGCCACGTGTCTCTCGGTGAGATTGTTGCTCCGAGAGTATGCTATATCGTGTTCACGACACGCCGCGTCCAATGGATTGATACCTCGATCGCCTCTGGCTAATCGCTTCTGCAACCGCGTGCCTGGACTGCAAAACTGATAGCCGGGAATATGGAATTCAATCGGAAGCGCGTTTATCGCACGATTTAAGAGACCGCCACCTCTTACAATTCTCGCTGACATTCGTCGCAATCTTTTATTAACGGTGGCGGACCGTCGATGTGCGTTCGCTGCCACGGTTGATTGTAATGTCGCATGCACGAAAGTAGTTAGTACTAGGCCGGTTCTAACTTAAGTCCTCTCATGGGGGGTGAGGCGCGAAAGGGATTTCGGTGGCGCGGGGGAATGACGTCACGCGGGACGGAGGGTATTTCGGTGGCGCGCGGGGCTGCGGGTCGGGGTACGCTTGTTTCGGCGCGTGTTGGATGTTTTATCGCAAGTATAAGCAATATTTTATTACATATCCGGTTGATAAACAATATAAACAGCGGTATTTTATCAAGCAATATTGTATTACATACCCTAACGCGTCGGGACACGTTTTCGCAAACAAAATAGCTCTCCCCGGTACACCCCCCACCCCCCCTCACCACCAATATAAGTAACAGCTCTCGCGGTACCCCACCCTCATCCCCTCCCCCTCACCACCAATATAAGTAATTCTAGATTTTTTCCGTTGCACGTATTCTTATCTCTCTCGCATTGAATTACGCGTCGCGCGAATTTATAAACAATATAAACAAATGACGCCCCCCCAGAATCATCTTCAACGATTTTTTCTCGGAAAGAATGCAACGCATCAGCGCCGATGTTCGGCTGCTTTCCGCCCTTGCTTCCTCCGCTCACAAAGATAAGAATGGACGAAATATATATAAGGAGGATTGAAGCGCATCAAATCATAGTACGTGATTTGAACACCCATCGACACGTGCAAGTGCTCCATAGAAAAATTGTGACGTGTGTATTAAAAGATCCAGAGAAAGATAGGGATGTATGTGGGAGGAGGTCGGACGTGTCTTTACGCCCATTTGATCAACGAGCGACAGAATCCATCCGTGGCAACGGTATTGACGCATATCCTGTGGAGAGAGCATTCACACATTTTTCAGCCTAACGAATAATTGCTAGAAAACAATATTCGCAGACTAGAAAAATATGTGAGGCGCAAGTGGCTGGATCGGGAATCGAACCCGAGTCTTTCGCTTTCCGGGCAACTGCTCTAGACCACTGAGCTATCAAGACCTCACACCTAATGCTGCTTTTTAACACAGTGATATGCGACTCCAGAGCGATGTTGGTATCTTGCTCGATGGATGCAATGCCGATTGCCATGGAAGATCCTTGAAAAGGTCGCTCGCTGACCAAATAAGTGCCGGTGGAGGTATTCGCGTACATGCTGGCTTCCGACTGGCCTTCCGTATAAAACGGCACCGACGAGCACAACGCCGTAGAGTGACCACATCCCCCAAGATCCCTCTAGTATATATTAAAATCCCCACTGTACCAAATAGCAGTGGCGGATGGACCCTAAGATAGGGCCGGAGCAGGCCTCCAGAGAAAGATAGGGATGTATGTGGGAGGAGGTCGGACGTGTCTTTACGCCCATTTGAACAACGAGCGACAGAATCCATCCGTGGCAACGGCATTGACGCATATCCTGTGGAGAGAGCATTCACACATTTTTCAGCCTAACGAATAATTGCTAGAAAACGTGTGAAAAAGACAGAAAGAAAATGGAAAACATCGAGGAGACTGAACGCGTCCTGGTGGAGCAGTCCCGTCAAATTGCCACCTTGGGTGAGTATTTTGCATGGCTGCAGCATTGCGAGGAATTTATCAAACAGCTCGAAGAACGCAGTTGTGTCAAGCGTCCGCGACTCTCGATCGGAAGTAGACAATCTCTGGTGGCTAAAATCGCGCGACTGGAAGGTGCAAAGACTCGATTGCAGAGACGGTTTATACCCAGTGGTGGTGATTACAGTGGCGACAATAACGCGGAAAGACTCGTTTGGCGAGAGATCGATACCGCGTTCGATAGCCGTATTCTGACCGATGCTGTGATTAACGCAAACCATATCGAATCTCGTCAATTTCTCGAGGATGCCAAAGACATCGTGCTCGAGCAAGTGCAAGACGTTATAAAAAGACACAACAGTGTAAAAGTGAATACATTATTCAACGGTGAATTTGTGTCGGGTGATAAACGCGCGAATAAAAGTATCAATACAAGAAACTGTGAACTCTTTCGCACATCCTATTTACACGAGTGGTACGAGCGCCGCGTTATCGAGCCCACCCTAGCATTGCTAGAAGAATTTCAGGAACGCGATAGTGGCTGGGCACTGTTGCGAATACAGAATTTGACTGTTAATGTAAATAAATATAATCCTATGCGCGCGGGATGTCACATTAAATTGTCGCGAGAGATTATGACGAAGAGAGCTGTGGTTAACGTGCAATCTAAAGACAATGCGTGTTTCGCGTGGGCAGTGGTCGCCGCTCTATATCCCGCCGAAAGGAATGCGGAACGGGAATCATCGTATCCGCATTACGCGACAGTGCTGAATCTCCGGGACATTGAGTTTCCAGTGACTGTGAATCAAATTAAAAAATTTGAACTTGCAAACAATATCTCGATCAACGTGTATAGCATCGAGAAAGAGAACAGCATTGTCCCGATACGTCTTTCGGAGCAGAAACGGGATAAACACGTCAACTTGTACGTGGAAGACGGCAACAACGTCGGACATTTCGCATAGATCAAAAATCTATCGCGACTTATCAGTTCACAGTTGAGTAAAAAGGATCACAAGAAATATATCTGTGATTGGTACGTATAATTTAAATAATTTATGTAATTATAAAGTATAATGCATTGCATAAATCTTTAATTTAAATATTTTTTTTTACAGATGTTTACACTACTTTAGTTCGAACGACAAGCTGCAGTCACATATGGTCGACTGTCGAGAGATGAACGACTGTGCTATCCGATTGCCGAGCGATAAAGACAAGTGGCTCGAGTTCAACAACTACAACAGGAAAGAGCGGCTTCCATTCATCGTATACGCCGACTTGGAATGCGTTTTGACCAAGATGGAGGAAGAACAGCAAAATTTGTACCAACACCATCGGGTATTTAGTATAGCGTATTATATGCATTGTTCGTACGACGACTCGTTATCCGTTTATAATTCTCGCCGTAGCGCCGATTGCGTTTTGTGGTTCGCCGAAGAACTTAGCAATTCGCGTTAAGACTATTTTAATGACTACAAATGTCCCCATGGTAGATTTAACGTTCGAAGAGTGGGAAAAATTTCACAGCGCAACGCATTGTCATATATGTGAAAAACCGTTTACGCAAGAAGACGATATACGTGTACGCGATCATTGTCATTTAACCGGGCGATATAGGGGTCCCGCGCACTCAAATTGCAATCTAAATTACAAAGAATCATTATATATTCCCATAGTCTTTCACAATTTATCCGGTTACGACGCACATTTCATTATCGAGGATATAGCTACGGCGTTCGAAGGGGAAATCGAATTACTTCCAATAACCAAGGAAAAGTATATATCGTTTACAAAAACTGTTAAACTCGCACAAGACAATTGGAAAAATTATATAAAATTAAGTTTTATCGATTCGTATAAATTTCTTACGGCAAGTCTCGACAAATTAGCATCTTATCTAGACAAAGACAAACTCAAAATTTTAAAATCAGAATTTTAAAATTTATTTGCAGAAAATTTCAGTTTATTAACACGGAAAGGCGACTTTCCGTATGAATACGTCGACTCTGTGGACAGGTTGCAAGATACGTGTTTACCACCGCGCAAATCGTTTTACAGTTCTTTGACCGGCGAAACTATATCCGAGAGCGATTACGCGCACGCCGAGAACATCTGGACGCGATTCTCAATTCGAACGCTAGGCGAATATAGCGATTTGTACCTGAAAATCGACGTCTTGTTATTAGCAGATATTTTTGAAAACTTTCGCGATAGTTGCATCAAAAGTTACGAACTCGACCCCGCGTATTATTATACTCTTCCCGGATACACGTGGGATGCCATGTTAAAGCATACAAAGATTACGTTCGAATTGCTTACCGACATCGACATGGTCATGTTTATCGAACGCGGTATACGCGGTGGTCTGAGTCAGTGTTCCAACAGATACGCGCGTGCTAATAACAAGTACATGGAGTCGTACGATCCATCGAAATCATCGTCATACTTAATGTATTTTGACGTTAATAATTTGTATGGATGGGCAATGTGTCAACCGTTGCCTTACGCCGATTTTCGATGGGTCGATGACGTGTCGAATTTTGACGCATCGTCTATCGCGCTAGATTCGCCTACGGGTTATATCCTCGAGGCAGGGATGCCAGTTTTGGCCCACTGCACGCTACGCACACAAAGAAAGAACCGTGTACGTGTGGCGCTCGGAGCTCGGCAAGCTTCGGGCAGTAGAAGAGCAAACATACTCTCTACTGTCTCCTTCCCTCTCGAGCTATAGCTATAGCTAACGCCTCGAGAATCGTTTGTTAGCGGCTCGATCCGTAGAAGAGTGCAAACATACTGTCTACTATCTCCTTCCCTCTCGAGCTATAGCTAACGCCTCGAGAATCGTTTGTTAGCGGCTCGATCCGTTTATCAGATTTCGCGTCTCGCGTAAAAGCACACAAAATTTACACATAAATAATTAAATAAATATTTTAATCATGTAAAAATAATAATCAAATAAATCTAATCCTGTAAAAAATTAAATAAATTAATTAAATAAAATCTTTTGTTTATAATTTATTCAGTATATAAAAGATGTAAACTAATTTGAAAAATAAAGGATAGAAAGGGAATATAAATGATAAAAACGAATATTAAAAATGTAAACAAATTTGACAAATAAAGGATAGAAAGAAGGAGAATGTAAACGATAAAAATCTACTTTTGGCCAATATGTACGTTTTTCCCTCAAAAAATCATGCATGGTAATAATCTTCTCTAACGAATAATATTCTAATATGACATGTCTAATTTATCAATTCGTAAATAAACAAAGTACATGTTGCTCAACGGAAACCGCGAAAAGGTGGTAGTCTCTTTCGTCATGAGGAAATGTAAAAAATATTTTCTTAGAAAATCTAAGAAAAGATTTTCGTACATTTCCAAAGAATACAGAGGATAGAACAGAGGATAGTTATAGAAAAGATAGATATATAAAATAAATATAAAAAGATATAAAATTAAAGGAATATAAAGAATAGAACATAGAAAAAGCACAAAACCGGAAAAAAGCGCACATGTTTCACTTAATATTGTTACGTTCCTGGTTTGAGTCGCGGTCGAGTCTGTCTTGAAAAAGGAAGGTCTCGTTGTCAAGGGATTGTTGATGGGGCAGCCGTCATTTGGAGTCTGGGGCCAGCTGTCAAGCTGAGCGGACGCGTCTCGATTTCCCGTGTGATTATTATCGTTATATCTGTTACATTCTGTGTTCCCTTGTGTTTATTAAAGTTCTTGTGTTCTTGTTCAAACACGAGTGTTTATTTCCGTGTGCGCGAGTGCCGATCGTTGTGTCGCGCGATTCGAGATATATCGCTCCACGTATATATATATATATATATATATATATATATACACATATATATATACATATATATATATATATATATATATATACACATATATATATACATATATATATATATATATATATATATATATATATATATACATACATACATATATATGTATATATGTATGCATATATATATACACATATATACATGTATATATCAACGTATGAATATTTGGATTTAATTTCTATATGGTTCACTTGAATTGATTTAATGTATTCTTATGTTATATTTAATGCATTAAAATCCAATGATAATTAAACATTAATTTTCATGTTTTTTCACAATGAGAGTGCAGACCGATTCTTCTCTTTCAAATATGATTTTTTGAAATACATAAAAGCGCGTACATGGAAAGTACTGATGAGAACTACAGATTTTCTTTTTCTTTCTGTTTTATATCTTTTAAATTATCTTTCCAATAGCAAACTTGAAAAAAAATGAGAATGGTAGCAAAAATATATAAAATTTTGTAGCACTTAAGATTAGTACTTTTCTTGTCAATAAAAATATATTAATAAATATAAAAATATATTTTTCAAAAATTTAACATCATAATGATTATTTTATATACGGCATTGATATATTGTATACTTTTAAGTACCCTTATTATTCTCGAAATATTTGCCTTATTGTATTATCTGTTGATACATTACTGAATAGACATTGTGCCTTTGTTTATAAAATACGCTGCTTTCATATTGTTTCTGGCACTATCGCCGCTTCGCCGCTTTATCGTTTGCACGCGTGTGATCGAGACTTCGAGATCAAAAAGTTTTCTTCTTCTTTCTTATTGTTAGACTTGCGGTACTGTGTATTTTCTCATATTTCTAATTTTTATTTATTCTTTTAGTTTTTGATTATTTTATTTTTTTTCCTTCTTGTCTTTCCAATTTGTCTGCGTCTCTCTTTTATCTTCGTTTTTTGTGATCTTTTTGACATTTTATTTATTTATTTTATTCTTTTTATTTTATTTATTTATTTATTTTATTCTTTTTATTTTATTTATTTATTTATTTTATTCTTTTTATTTTATTTATTTATTTATTTTCTTTTTATTTTATTTTATTTATTTATTTTATTCTTTTTATTTTATTTATTTATTTATTTTATTCTTTTTATTTTATTTATTTATTTATTTTATTCTTTTTATTTTATTTATTTATTTATTTTCTTTTTATTTTATTTATTTATTTATTTTATTCTTTTTATTTTATTTATTTATTTATTTTATTCTTTTTATTTTATTTATTTATTTATTTATCTTATTCTTTTTTAATTATTACTTTTCTCTAACTTTTTTAGTTAATATGGAAACACCCGATGAATTAAAGAAAAGATCAAAACAAAAATTCTCGCTAGCTTGGCTTAGCGATGATCGTTATAAATCTTGGATTCGCCAAACATCAGATGACACGCTTTATTTTTGTATAATTTGTAATAAAGCTTTCTCATGTTCATCGCGTGTTTCCAGGCATGCGGATTCTGCGTGTCATAGAAAAAATAGGAAGGTCTTGTACATACTGATGACAATGTACAAGAAAAGAAAGCACAGTATAAAAGAAAATTCAGACAGCAATGGCTAGCTATACAAGATTTTAAATCATGGTTACGCGAAGGACTGGATAATACTAGCCATTGCTTAATTTGTGATAAATTTATTGACAGCACTTTACATCATATATATCGACACGCAGAATCCGACATGCATAAAACAAAATCAGAGAAAAGTAATATTAATGCGAACAAATCGAATGAGGATTTAAATGCGCAAACTGATGAATCTCTTTTGACATTTGATGAGCGGAAAAAAATAGCTGAAATAAGATATGCGGCGTTGATTACGGAGAAAAATATCCCTCATCAAACAGCAAAAGATTGTCAGTCTTTTCCAAGACAGGAAAAGATCCTAATGTCTTGAAAATGATGAATATGGATCGAACAAAATGCAAAAATATAATTTCCAACGTTTTATGTTCGGTTGAGACGGAACGTGTTGTTAATAATATCCAAAACACGAGATTTTCCATTTTTATTGACGAAACATCGGATATTACTAATGAAAAATGACGTTTCTCGTTAGATATGTTGATCCCGAAACTTTAGATATTCGAACGCAATTAGTAAAGTTAATTAATATCGATGCTAAAGATTGTAGCGCAGAAAAATTATTTAAAGCTTTTGAATTAGAAATGATTAAACTACAGATTCCATTTCTAAATATTATTGCTCTGTCATGCGACAATGCATCCGTCATGACAGGAAAACATTTACCTTTTAAAAAGAATCTAGAATCCAAATGCAAAAATTTATTAACATTTTCGTGTCCTTGCCATTCTGCTGCATTAGCTGCACACGCTGCATGCGCTAAGATGCCTGAATGTTGCGAAGAATTTCTGAGAAAAATTGCAAGTTTCATTAACAGCAGTCCAAAACGTTTAGCCATTTTTAATGAATTTTGTGAATGTTTTCAAGATACGAATCGCAAAATTTTAAAGTTATGTGATACTCGATAGCTTTCGCATTATCAATGTATTGAGAGACTTCTTGAGTCATGGGATTCGATAAAATATTTTCTTAATGAAATAGTCGTGAGCGAGAAAACAAAATCTGGGGAATATTTATTATCTCTAATGGAAAATATAAATATAAAAGCATATTATTTATTTTTAAAATATGTTTTAAATTTCTTCAATTCTTTTAATGCTTTTTTCCAAGCTTATGAAACTAGGATTCATTTATTACAATTGAAATCCGTTAATTTTCTTGTGCAAATTTCCAAACACTTTTTAAAGCCAGAATTATTACATTCACTTACAAATATTTCATTTCATGAAAAAGAAAATCACAAGTCTCTTGATAACATAACTTTAGGATCAGAATGTGAAGAATATCTTTGTAAATTAGTAAAAGAAGGACATGCAAATGTTATAACAATTATTCGACAAAACTGTTTGCAATTTTATATTACTGCGGCTGAAGAAATTAGAAAGAGGTTACCTATTAATAATATATTTTTACATAAATTACAAGTATTTTAATCACATATAGCTTTATTTGATAATAACAGAGAAACATCTTTTAACGATGTTTCTTTTATCACGGAAACCCTTAACGGCTTCGATCAAGACAGTTTAAAGAAAGAATGGTTTCAATTATATTTTGATTTAACTATGGAAGAAAAACAAAATCTTTCAAAAATTAATTTTGATAACATGTGGAAGGAAATTTTGAAACGTCAATCCATTAGCCATCCTAAATATCCGAATTTAAAATCACTTGTAAATGCAGTAAGATCACTGCCAAATTCTAACGCGGATCCTCAGAAGAGATTTAATAACACTAAAGATAATAACACTAAACTCTCTCTGTTTGTGTGTGTGTGTGTGTGTATGTATCACAGCAGAGATCAGGTCCCCGTCAACAAACGATTCTCGAGGCGTTAGCTATAGCTCGAGAGGGAAGGAGACAGTAGACAGTATGTTTGCACTCTTCTACGGATCGAGCCGCTAACAAACGATTCTCGTAGGGATGGGCGATGTTTTTCGATTAATCGGAGATGTCGATTCTTTAATTTAAATAATCGATTATATTTCATCGATTTTTTTGTCGGTCGATTAATCGATTTTCGATTTTTATGAGGCAAAATCGAAATAATTATACCTATCTTTCCTATACCACGAGGTGGCTTCCGGCGCAGCCTACAATAGCCAATCAGAGATTATTTTTTTTGCGTCACTGAATGCGTTCAGAACACACAACAGTTGATTTACTAGATTATATTACTAGATTTTATATATTATATGGCGATATAATATAGATTAATCTAGTAACGTTTCTTAACTGTTGTGTGTTCTGAACGCACCCAGTGACCAGTGATCCAAAAAAGATAATTTCTGAGGTCAATATTACATTTGTCGTGCGACAAACTTTTTAAGCACATTGATTGGCTACAAAATAGAGATTTCAGAAATTTTCTATACTCTAGCCAATCAATCCGCTTAAAAAGTTTGTTGTACGACAAATGTAATATCGGCCTGATTGGCAGTTGTAAGCCGCGCCGGATGCCGCGTCGTTATGAAAGGAAAGGATATATTTCGATTTTGTTACATAAAAATTGAAAATTGCTGAACTATTGTGTGTTTTGTGTGTCGTAGTTTAATGCGCGTCAGCGATGGATATCATAAACGGTAAATACTAACTATTAAATTTATACTTTTTTGATTAAGTGTATCACATAACCTCCAACATCTATAATTTTGTTTGATTTCCGATGATGATAACGTGACGATAATGTTTTACACGAATATACTTTTATTTCATAGAATTTAGGACGCACACAATATTTTAGAATCAACAAACAAGATTTATTTCTTGTACGAGGAAAAGTACATTTCTTTAATTGTATACATATATACATATTTCGTATTTATTTAAGCAGACATATGGGACTCCGGGGATCGATGTTAGATTATTATTTTATTCTTATCATATACCTTATATGAGTACTTTTAATTTTAGATAACGATAAGGCATTCGAAGACTTTCGCAATCTGTGTGAAAGTGAGAAGATCGTTATTAATGACGACGAAGAAATCGAAACACTGTTTGGATCCATTGATGATGTGGATTAGTGAGTGTAAAAATTGTTCACGATCTATGGCCTTGTTCACTTTATTGAATTTAATATCTGCCTTATTTTTATAGTATATTGATCGAGAATACAGAAGATGATGCTCAAGATTCTCAAGTGATAGCCCAAGAAGAGATCACGTCAACTGAAGCCCCACCAAAATGTTCAGGCGTAACAAAGAGTAAATCTGTGTAAGTTGTTTTTAGTATTCTTTGCAAATTTTTACCTTTTCTTAGGTTGTTCTGAAAGATTGTCTTAACCTTAACTATTATTTAATATTTAAAAGGTCAAAACAACCGAGTACAGCATGGCAATATTTCAAAAAAGAAAGTAATGTTACAGCCCGTTGTAACATTTGCAATAAAGTGTACAAACATGGCGGGAACACAACGAACTTATTTCAGCATCTTAGTGCAAGCCATGCATTGTTTTGCCCCCAAGCTAATAGACTGAAGCAAGAAGTTAATGTGACTTCCGGATCTAGTGACGATTCCATTGATAATCCTCCACAGCTGAAACGAGGAAAGTTCAAATTACAGGTAAAACAATATGTCAACAAATAAAAAAATAAAAAAGTATAATAACAAGTAAATAAACAATTATAGCAAATCGAAAAATGATTCATAAATTTAACAAAAGAACAACGAAAACAACAAATACTTTTGATTACAGAGAAATTTGACTAGAATCGACGAAGCATTTGAGCGTACGAAATCGTTTCTAGGTATGTATGCCATAAAAGAATTTTTTTAATTTAATTTTTGATCATTTAACGAAGGACTTGTGGTTTTATTTTAACAGAAGGAGGCAAGACGTTTGACAAAATTACAAATGCCATTTTGTATATGATCGCGGTCGATAAAATGCCATTATCTACAGTGCAAAACGAGGGTTTTAAATTGCTCATGAAAACAGTAGCACCTCTCTACACTGTGCCGAGCAGAAAAACCGTGACAAGATTGATAGACATCCGATATGATGTATTGAAAGAGCGCTTTATAGCCACTCTCAAAGAAATTGACTCTTATTCCATAACATGCGACAATTGAACGGATGTTGGCAACCAAAGTTATTTAGGCGTCACCATCCACTATGTAACTCCACAAATCGAAATGAAGAGTGGATGTGTTGGAGTTTTTCCGCTGAGTGAAAACCACACATCACAGTATCTCGGAGAGTGCTTAACTTCAGTTATAAAGGACTTCAATTTGGAGCTATCAAAAATTACGGCGTTACGGATGCAACCAACATCAAGAAAGCTGTACGCGACTTCGTGGGACAGGACAAACATTTGGCCTGTTTTGCGCATACTTTATCTCATCTCGTACCAGACGTACTAGTCGCTATGCCCACTGTGCGGGAAACGATTGCAAAAGTGAAGGCTATCGTCACAATCACAAGAAGAAGCGTCGTGGCTTGCGATGAATTAAAGAAGCTGCAAATACGAGACGGAAAAACGGAAGGAACTACATTAAAATTTATTCAAGTTCCTACACGTTCCTACACGTTGGAATTCGACGTTCTACATGCTAGAAAGATTTCTCACTCTCGAGGAATACGTTTATCCGGTTATGTCGAAGTGTCCGACTGCACCAGATATGTTAAAACGAGAAGAAATGCAAATGCTGAAAGATGTCATATCCCTCATGAAATCAGTCGAACGTGTCATCACTGAAGTTAGTGGAGACTCCTATCCAACATGTAGCGTTATCATCCCGTTAGTTCGCTGCCTGAAAGAGGCTGTTCGAGAATGTAAGCCTTTAACAAAGTGTGGACACGAGTTTAAAGAAAAACTCGAAGCAACGATTAATAAACGATTTAAAGATTTTGAGTTGCACCAAATACTAGCCATTTCAAACGTACTGGATCCGAGATTTAAAAAATCCACTTTGAGAGCGCTCTGGCTGCTTCTTCTGCAATATCGCGAATTAATGATTACATTAAAAAGGGTACCGTACAAAAAATGTATGAAAAAGTACCCGTTCAATCGACGGAAATAAACGATCTCTGGAGTTTTCACGACCACTTGGTTGCGACTAAAGCTGACTACAATGCTCACAGTGAAAACGTTAGTTTTGAAATAAGACAATATTTGAGCCAACCAGTCATCCCGCGCTATGAAAATCCTCTCAAGTATTGGTCATCAATGAAACTCGCATTTCCGTCATTGTATAAATTGGCAATAAAATACGTCAGTATTATTGGCACGTCGGTGCCATCCGAACGGCTGTTTTCTCAAGCTGGTGACATCAAAACCGACAATCGGAGCAGACTATCCGGTGAGCACTTAAACTAACTGTTGTTTCTCAGTTCGCTTGCACGAAAGGATTGGGGTTTAGAGTGACAACAAAACTGTTATACTCCTGCAATTGTATTCCTCTCTTGTTACTGTTATATGTTTTTTACTATGTAAGGCATGATATTTTTTTAAAGTAAACGGTGACAGTTCCTATTTTCTATCTAACATTTCCTATTTCTTGTCATTTAATTTTCAGTTTTTTATTCGAAGATTTGTTCCAATGTAAAATAACTATAAAGTATATAGATGTGTTTGTAATCTAATGCAATTGAGTGTTTTGCTATTTCTGTGACCTTTTATTTATTCATTTAAAACAAATGAGTTAAATGAATTATATATATATAAATTTTTAGGTAGAAGAACTTTGGGCACAACTGGAATGTAGTAATAAGAAACAATAAAATAACAAGATATGAAAAAATTCAATAATAAAATAACCCTACTTATCAATAATTTTTTTATTCGATTAATCGATTCGTCGATTTTTTTATATAGAAAATCGATTTTCAAAATCGATTCTTTTTTTAAAAATCGATGTTATTAAAATCGATTTTATTTTGAACATCGCCCATCCCTAGATTCTCGAGGCGTTAGTGAAAGATCGCTGGATGTTCTATTATTTAATTCCGCGGCTGCCGTCTGATAGATTTTAAATTCGTCGAAGAAGGATGAGGACGAAAGAACCGGACGGATGGAATCGACTCTTGTATCTTTTTTGAAATATACTCTTTAATGATCACAGATTAGGCTTTCTTATTTCGCTATTCGGAGGCGAGAGAGAGCCGTGCGACTTCGCTCACGCGTTATATTAGCGCCGCCAGCTTTCACTGCCACCCGTTAAATGTTGGCGGCGGCAGTTACCGGCTTTTAAATTAACGCCATCTATAGGTAACGTACAGATTTACAGCTTCGGTCATCTTGGCCTTACGCACCGTCTCGGTGCGTCGGTTGGTTCCTACCTTATCGACTACATATTTTATATTTTTAACGTTATTTACGTTGTTAGTTAACGACGCAATAAGTTAGAGTGACAGTTATTATAATACTGGTGAGTGCTCTCGGCGTCTTATATAGGTAATTGCACGTTTCTTTGGCCCTAAAGCGTATACAGTGTCTTATTTAAACTAATTTAACAATAATCTTATTGAATAATTGTAGATTTATGCCTTATTACTAACTTATTACTATACTTATTTTAATCATTTATAGAGTCCTTTAGCCTGACCCACGGCTTAATCCGATCCGCGGAAAGGATTGTGTCCAATGGTCTGGCTGTCAAATTGAAGCCACGGATGTCACGAATGACATACCGATTATTTCCCAGGCTTTTTGTAACTGGGTAATGACCTTTATAATTTGGCTTTAATTTTGTGTTCTTACCGGGTATATTACGTGTATCTCTAATCAATACGTAGTCGCCTTCTTTGTACATTGTTGGTTTAACGCTACGCTGGTCTTGATAATTTTTGTTATAATTCCTTATCGCATCTGTTGCCTGAAGGGCTTTATCTCTATATTCTTCTCTTTCTTTTTCTAGATCAGAATCAACGTTAGTAAGAATCTGAGTAAACTGAGCGAAGGCTGAATCGGTGTGGCTTCGCTGGTCAAAACCTAAGAGGAGTTTTGCTGGACTCGTCTTAACACTTGAGTGGTAAGTATTATTTATTATATATTGTAACGTTCCTAAATGTTGATTCCAATCAGAGGATGTGTGTAACAGCTTCGTGAGAGATGTTTTGATAAACCTATTGATTCGCTCCACTATACCATTTGCCCAAGGTGCTGCTACTGCTACTTTTCTGTGTTTTATACGATTACTATTGACAAAATCAGCAAATTCATGTGACGTGTAAGCCGTGCCTCTATCTGTTATTAATTCTATCGGTTTTCCAAAAGTATTGAACATTTTTTCCATATGTGATATAACTTCTTTAGAGCTTGTCGACTTTGTTGCAAATAACCACGTGAATCTGGTAAAAGCATCTACTATAACTAATATACGTTTGAAATTTTCAGGAGTATCTTGCAGCGGCCCAAAATGATCAGCGTGCAGTCGCATCGGAGAGCTGGGCAATGGATACAGAGCAGTCTCTCTCTCGAATCTGTTTGTCGCATTATTAGCCATAAGACAGGTGAGACAATTTTCTATATAATCATACGGTTTTTTCCGCATAGAAGGGAACCAATAATTTTGTTTTATGCCTGATAATGTTTTTTCCGCGCCACAATGTGCCATGTCATTGTGATGAGCCCGCAAAACGCTCATTACCATCGATTCAGGCACTACAAATCTCATATGTTCGTTTTCACGTCAATATATTAATCCATCTATTAAGTTAAATTGATCGTTATCTCGCATTTCTAATTCTTTTGCTATTTCGTGTATTCTAGAGTCAGCCAATTGACGGAACTCCAACTCGCGCTCGAGAGGAAGCTCATTTACATATGCAACGCTAAGGCTGAGTACATCCACGTGAGACATGCGTGAACCAGGCCGGTGAGTTATATTAAATGTATAATTTTGAAGCGCGAGAGTCTCCATCTTGCTATTCTCGGATTAAGATTCGCCTTTTTTTACCGCATATACAATTGCATTATGTTACGTCTCGGCGGGATCGCGGCTCCTACGAGTACTCGGACCTTGCGCCGGACGGGTCGCTTATTTCAGGGGCAGAGGCCCTGGAGAGTGCCTGCGACTAGGCTACCCGAGCGACAGATTTTCCCAAGGGAAAGCGAACCAAGAGGCCCCGAAGGCGTTAGCGGCGGAAACGACGTTACCGGCCGCTGGGGAGTTATCGACAAAGTTACCGGCGAGGGGTGCCGGTCACGAAAACTTTAATCGGGTCAGGAAGTGAATAATAATTTATGCCTTGCTGCCTTAACTCCCTGGCGAATCTAACATATGCAGCGATACATTGGTTGCAATCGAAAGGGAAGAAATTTGCGAGATTTCGAGAGCATACAGTGCAGCGTACCCCGTCGTAGGTATCGCTACCTATGGCTAAATGGACATTGAAATACGCGTATGGGTCCTTGTTAATATTATTCGAGTTGGCGAAGCAGTATACGCAATAGGGAGTTAGATGGATCCTATGGGCGAACCCCGAAATGTATGTGCAACGAATATTCGTGAGTCGGTCGAATACTTCGCCGTGCGTGTGTTCGCGATTCATGTGGGCGTAGTGTATTTGAGTTAGGGGAATAAAAAAAAAGGTAACGGCTGAATTTACAATAATTTAATAGTTTATTTATTTATTTACCCTCAGAGTTTTTAATCGCTTGTAGAATTTACATATATAATATTTCTTGCTAAATATTACTTCGGGGTTTCTTACGAGTTGGAAAAGTGAAAATTCCTAAAAAAGGGTCAGGGCAATAAAACTCAGGCAAAGGGTTGCCCTGTCAGGGGCAAGGGTGAATCGTTGCCTCGTCTGGGGCAATAAAAGTGAAACTTACGTGGTTCTTTCGGTTTCAAAATCGTATTCCGTTGTGTCCTGGGTTCTTACTGGATTTAGCGCGTGGGGAATTAATCTAATATTATCGGCTGGTCCGCGGTGCCCCAGTGTTCGGGTGTACTGGCCCCGTATTCCTTGTGTAAGACTTCTGCGCGGATCTGAAGGTAGCGCGTCTTCCGGGGATCCCCGGGCGCGTAGTTCAGGGGCGGTAGTGACGGCTTACTGTCTAGGGTTGTCAGATTACGCGGCCACTGCGAATATTCGATTGATTTAATACGGATATCCTTTCTTATAGGCTTGATCCCTTTTAGTTGGACTTGCGGGTTGAAGAATGCTTCGTACTCAATATCGAGGTATATACGCTCAGTCCCCAGGAACTCGCTATCAGTTTCGGTCACGGGAGCGTATTTGAATTTATAATATAAACTGCGCGCGTAAAATTGATGTCCGCCTCTCCTTGCTTTAGGCATCTACAGAAAAACGGAATTAGCAAGCCGGCTGGGTTCGATCATGGGAGATGGTAGGAATGATCGAGAACAACGTGCAGCTTATTAGCACCGGAGTACCGATCTTTTAGGGGGTGGGAATGCCGAGTGTGCAGAGTGTTAGCACTAAACGGCGGAGTTAAGAGCCCATGATAACCGTGCCGCGTGGTAGGCACCGTATTAACACTGTTCGCGGATGATCGAAACCAGGTTTATAGTATGGCTAAGGAATTCGTGCCGATTCGTTGGAGGAGATGCGTACAGGGTTAGGCGTACTAAATTTCAACACTGTGTATAATAACTAAGAGTATATTCAAGTGTATTCGGTTTATTTACAATGTTAGGTTACAATATAGATTGTTCGAGAGAGAGCTATCGGCGCGGACGCTGGCAGTATGAAATGGTAGTCGTCGTAAGTTTTGGAGTGAATTCGCAGTCGGAATAGAATTGTATTCGGATATGGAGTTACAACTGGAGATAGAATCGCGTTTAGAAATAGAATCTCAACTGGAAATAGGATCGCGTTTAGAAATGGAATTATTGCGTGTCCAGGGAACACTTCTGGAAGAGAAGTGGCTCGCTCGGGACTCGGAATCGAAGTGCCGGGTTTTGGGACTGCACTGAGGTCCCTTGATTCGGGGTTGAAGAGTGGGGAGGTAGGGATGATGGGGGTGTTCCTTAGGGGTGGGAGATGACGGTTGCCATCTATTGGTGTGGCCGGGAGTCAGATAGGGAGATAACTCGTTTTTATCGTGGGTTAGTTCTATCCGGTGTTGGTAAGATAGATTCGTTTTAGGCGGAGCCGGTGTTATCTGAAGTCGGTAATTAGAGTTTTGTTCTATCTAGAGCGCGAGATTTAGTCGGTAATTTGGTTGAAATTGATGCGGGGATTTAACAATTACAATCCGTTATTATTGTAAAGTTTAGACCATACAAATATAAATGGAATCTTTCAATAGCTCGCACAACGGCTAACATTTCCAACTCATAGCTATGATAATTTCTTTCAGCGCTGTTCGTGGTCTGGCTAAAATACGCAACTGGGGCCCAGGACTGGTCATCCTGTCTCTGGAGTAGGATCGCGCCGAGGCCCGTACTACAGGCGTCTGTGTGCAGCTGCGTTTCGGCTGCAAGATTATACAGGCGTAACACCGGCGTCGAAGTGAGTTTCATTTTTAATTGATTGAAAGACTCGATACACGCGTTGTCAAATTCAAATTTTACATCTTTTTTTAAAAGGTTTTGTAGCGGTTGTGCTATCCCCGCGTAATCTCTAATAAATCTCCGGAAATAATTTACGAGACCGAGAAATCTTTGCAATTGAAGCCGATCTTCTGGTTTGTAATTTTTTACGGCTTCCGTGTGCCGCGAGCTTAATGTAAGTCCGTCTTTCGAAATTATATAACCGAGGAATTCTATCTTCTCTCTAAGAAATTTGCATTTAGGTAAGTTTAACGCGAATCCGTATTTCTTAAGAACGAGCATAATTTCTTTTATCGTTCTTAAATTTTCTTCAACGGTTTTTGACGGAATTAATACATTAACGATATACAGAATTACTTTATCTTCCCGGATGAATGAACTTAGAATTTGTATCAATCTTTTCTGAAATTCGGCCGGTGCTTCACAATAACCGAACGGAAGTCTTTTATATTCGAATTGTCCGTCGGGAGTCGCGAACGAAAAATATTTCATCGAGTCTTCATGTACTTTTATTTGATGAAAGCTATCTTTTAAGTCTAACAAAGAAAATACTTTATTGTTCCCGAGCCTCGCGAGACATTCTTCAATTATGGGGAATGGATATTTTTGTTTTATAACTTTATTATTTAACGGTCGTAAATCGACACACAGTCTCATGCTACCGTCTTTTTTCCTTACAGGGATGACCCTTGCGCAATACGGGGATACGCTTGGCCGGATGATATCCCGTCGGAGAAGATCGTCGGTAATTTTTCGCATCTGAAGACGTTCGGTGTGCGCGAATCTCCGGGGAGCGTACGCATACAAGGATTCGTCTTTGAGCCTGACCTTCACGCAATAGTCATCTTCTATCGGTATGATCTCTTTATTTTCTATTTCGCGTATCATTGTTTTCAATCGCTTTTCAATATTATATCCGAAGTCTGTTGTAAGGTTATCAATTGTTTGTTCTAGGCTATTATTTCGCTCTTCAACACAAAGAAGCAAGTGGGCAAACAGTTCGACCGAGTTTTTTTGCCCTTGAGCTGTAGGCTTCAATATCAAAGTAAGATTTTCGTATATGAAAAAGTCGCGACCTATAATCAAATCAGCGCTAAAAGAATCGTTTTTTAATACAAAGAAAGATATCAAAAATTCAACTCCTGGCATCGCTCGCAATGTTATTTGAACTTTAACGGTTCCGCAAATTTCTAACGCTCGATCGCTCAAATTTTTTAACACTATTTGTCGAGTTTAGCTTTACGCGCGCCGGCTTTACATAATTATTGAATATCTTATATTTCATAAAAGAAACGGGACTTCCTGTATCAATTAACGCCGCTAATTGACTGCGTTTGCCCAACAGACTATCGACGTCGATCACCGGGTCTTCGATGACGAGCCGGCGAGGACCCTCCTGGACGACTGCCACCACGTCCGCCGAGGAAGACCGACGTTGCCGTCTGTTTCTGTCCTTTCCCGTCTTTCTTCTTGAGAAGCGGACAATCGAAGCGTCGATGTCCCTTCTCTTTACAATAAAAACAAATTATCTCACCTTTGCATTTTTTATGGCTGTGACCCTTCTTCCCGCAATTCCTGCAGGCTCCATCCTTGGGCGTGGCCATCGAGTTCGTCGCCCTCGGCTTCCTGTCTTGCTCCGCGACGCCGTGCGTGATCCGCCTCATGTGCTCCATGAAGGTGTCCACCGTCGTTGCGTCCATGGATAACGCAGTGCCGCGCAGCGAGGACTGTGCGATGCCGCCAATCAACAGGTGGATTTTATCCTTCTCCGTCAAGTCCACCCGATGAGCGCCAATTTGTCTATGGCGTATTCATCGTAGGTCTCCTTGGCTGGTAACTATCTCCTACCTTCAATCTTCTGCATGACCTTGAAGAATGGCACCTTCTGGTCAAATACTTTGACCAGCTCGTCGCGAAGACCCGTCCACGACTCGACCGCCGCTCCGCCCTGGATGTCGAACCATCTGCGGGCAGATCCAGATAGCTTGCTGGAGGCTGCTAGCAACGTCACGCCGTCGCCAACTCCGTGCACCTGGACGATTTTCTCTATTCTGCGGACCCAGGCTCGCACGTTTTCGTCCTCCTTTCCGGAAAACTCCCGAATCTGGGAGGCCAACGTCTGAATCGCGCCGCCCGTCGACCACGCTGACGCCCTGGCAGGGGCTGCCTCCTGGCTCGAAGTCGATCTCTCCGAAAACCAGACGGCCCCGGAACTGGATTCTCACGTTCTGAAGCGCCGTTCATCGCCGGCGCGCCCGTGGTCCTCTGTGTCGTGAGGACTTCCAGTAGCTGGCCGAACTGTCGCTGCTGTTCCTGGAAGCAGCGCCTTTGCTCCTCTCGTTCCTCGTCCTGCCGTCGGATAACGTTCTGCAGCGCGTTAACCATCTGGCGGAGGACATCGGACTGCTCCGGCGAATCCGCTCGTCTCGAAGGGCCTGCTCCATCTCCGGTGTCCTCTTGACCCGGAGTTGACCCCAACAGACCTGCGACAGGGCCATTGTCCTCGAGATGAGAAATGATCGTCTCGATCAGATCGATCTTTCTCCCCGTCGTTGGAAGGCGGTACCTGGCTGCTTCCTGTCGCAGCTGCTCGACCGTGAGCCTCTCTAATGCTGCTCGATCCATTTTTATCTGCCACGTGCTCCTTATTAACACGCTCGTTTTTTCTCTACACAGGTGTCCTGACCTTGACCTTGGCCTGTGTCCGTACGAGGATTCCACCAGCCGGTGATCCCACTTCTGATGTTGAAAGATCGCTGGATGTTCTATTATTTAATTCCGCGGCTGCCGTCTGATAGATTTTAAATTCGTCGAAGAAGGATGAGGATGAAAGAACCGGACGGATGGAATCGACTCTTGTATCTTTTTTGAAATATACTCTTTAATGATCACAGATTAGGCTTTCTTATTTCGCTATTCGGAGGCGAGAGAGAACCGTGCGACTTCGCTCACGCGTTATATTAGCGCCGCCAGCTTTCACTGCCACCCGTTACATATTGGCGGCGGCAGTTACCGGCTTTTAAATTAACGCCATCTATAGGTAACGTACAGATTTACATTAGCTATAGCTATAGCTTGAGAGGGAAGGAGACAGTAGAGAGTATGTTTGCACTCTTCTACTGCCCGAAGCTTGTCGAGCTCCGAGCGCCACACGTACACGGTTCTTTCTTTGTATGCGTAGCGTGCAGTGGGCCAAAACTGGCATCCCTGCCTCGAGGTAGATCTCGAGTACCCGCAACATCTTCACGATACGCACACTGACCTACCGTTTTGTCCGACACGCGACAAGCCGCCCGGCAAGCGGCAAGACAAGCTTCTTGCAACGTTATACAATAAGAAGCGTTACGTGATACACTACCGCAACCTACAGCAATGTACGCGACACGGCCTTCGCGTTAGAAAAATACATCGCGTATTGCAATCTCCGTGGCTTCGCAGTTATATCGAATTAAATACACAGTTTAGAACACTCGCGAAAAACGATTTTGAAAAAAATGTATACAAATTAATGAACAATGCGGTATTTGGCAAAACGATGGAAAATGTGCGTAATCGCGTCGATGTAAAATTATTGACAAAGTGGGACGGACGATACGGCGCAGAAGCGATGATCGCCAAACCAAATTTCCATAGTCGAAGCGTTTTTTCGGAAAACTTAATCGCCGTAGAATTGCGCAAATTGGAAGTAAAATTTTATAAACCAATCTACGTCGGTATGTGCATACTCGACATATCGAAAGAGTGTCTGTACGAATTTCACCACGAGTACATGTTTCCTCTGTATCGCGACAAATGTAAGATCATGTACACCGACACAGATAGTCTAATATATCACGTCGAGTGCGTCGATGTGTACGAGAACATGAAGCGCGATATCGCTAGATTCGACACGAGCGATTATGCCGCGGATAATGCGTACGGTATATCGCTCGTGAATAAAAAAGTGCCGGGCTTGATGAAGGATGAAAATAACGGTGCGATAATGACCGAATTCGTCGGGCTTAGAGTAAAAATGTACGCGTTACGAGTCGATGGTATGAAAGACACAAAAAGGGCAAAAGGCGTCAAAAGTAATGTCGTAGCGCGTAATATAACGTTCGACGATTATACGCGGTGTTTGCACGATGAGATCGAAATGACGCGACAACAGTCCTGTATAAGATCTAAATTGCACGAAGTGTATACCGTCCGCGAGACGAAAATTGCTCTGAGCCCGTACGATGACAAGCGGTATATCGTACCCGAAACCACCGATACGCTACCGTGTGGGAACATTATAGGATAACTTTATAAAATATAAAATTTATTTAACCGTGTACATTTTTGTATCATAGCGCGTGCGAGAGAGAGATTACTATACTTATTCTATCTAAGCGCGAGAGAGAAAGAGATAGCGCGAAAGAACAATGACGCATGCCGAAGATATTGCGAGACTTATGATTAAGGGGATCCTAAAACGACGACCGAACTCCGACGGGATAGCGCCCTCATCTAAGCGCAAGTAAAATTGTCGATAATACCGACAATTTTAATTTCACCATTACCGACAATAGTATATATACATAAACCATATATGTATATTACAAAGAATAATTTTTAATCGTGTTTAACATATTAAAATCAGATAATATCTTTCTGCTTCTTTATCGCACGCATATCGAAGCATGTAGATAACAGAAAAATATAGATGTGTCTGGCATGTCATATGTATAATTTAAACACAATTTCATGATTATTCATGACTATACATATATGCATATACTATAATTTGCAATTAACAATTCCATATTTTTTCTTAAAAACAACTATGTGTTTTCTTTACACCAATTGATTCCTCTCATTATTTTGTACATAAAAGTATTAAGGTAAGATAGTCGAAAAATGAATATTTTACAAGATATTTTACGGTTTATGTAAAATTAAGAAATTATTTCAAGCCTCATAACTCAAAAAGTACTTAACAAAAAGGTACTTAATTATAGTGTTTTGGAAAGCTCTCGAGATAAGCTACAAGAGTGTGCAAAAATATATAGGGTGTTCCGTTTAAAAAAATTGAAGTGACCTTCACGTGACCTTCAAATGACTCTTTAAGGTCAAACCAATGGTACCGTCTTATGGCCCCTTTAAAACCAAACAACTTTTGCCTGAAACATTTTTTTCTAAAATGCACCGTTTGTGAGATATTTAGGGGTTTCCACACTTTTGACAAACCCTGTATATATATAGTAGGTATTATACACATGTAACTTTTTATAAAATACAATCTATGCAGCACAGCTTGTTTTTTTCACATATAATCGAATTAGAAAAAATATTATATGAAGTCACATATTTTAATCATGTGTACATATTTGGTTTGTTACATGTGTGTACAAATGTTTATATTTATAATAAAAATTTACAAATATTTACAACATATTATCTCGATTGGGACAGAATACATTTGTAAAAAATATGGAAATATAGAATATATAATATATAATAAAAGTGCAAAAATATAGAAAAATATAGAATGGGCCCCTCCATCGCCCATTCCCGGGAGAACGCTACCAAAATATTTTATGTATTTAATTCGTCTCTCCGACAGTAATTTATAAGCGAAATTGAGGCGCGTTTTTTATTTGTCTCACTCTTACGAGTCAGAATATAGATCTTTTTGTTAAATTATAACATTTCATTTTGAAAAAGGCAACAGTTTATTGCTTTTTATAATTTTATAAAAATGTTTATATTTTTTTAATAACCAGCACACGAATAGATTGCCTTTGGATTACATTTTTTTAATAACCAGCACACGAATAGATCGCCTCTGGATTACATTTCTTTAATAACCAGCACACGAATAAAGCGCCTTTGGATTACATTTTTCTAAAATAACCAGCACACGAATAGATCGCCTCTGGATATTTTTTTTTAATAACCAGCTCACGAATAGATCGCCTCTGGGATAAACTATTTTTTTCATAATCAGAGCGCACATGCAAACCGCTTCTGACAAGAAATATTTTCTGAAACAACCAGCTCACGAATAGATCGCCTTTGGGATAAACTATTTTTTTCATAATCAGAGCGCACATGCAAACCGCTTCTGACAAGAAATATTTTCTGAAACAACCAGCTCACGAATAGATCGCCTCTGGGATAAATTATTTTTTTCATAATCAGAGCGTGTTGTTTCCATAATCTGTGCATGTTGTACATAACCCTAATTATGACAACAAAGTTCTACCTTTTAAACCATCCTCTTTTTGTTGTAGAAAGTCGGCGAGCATACAAAGGTAAACATTTAGCGCTATACGTCACTACCATTGTATAAAAATAAATAAATATACAAAAAATAATAAATATATGTAACTTTCGTAACTTTCGATTGAAAACGTCACTAGTCACGATCGACTCTTTTTCCGCGCTGCCTTGTTCTTACGCGTAAGTACGGCGCGACAACGAGTCGAGTACTGTCGGCGAAGTAAATATATCACAGCATGATTCCGCGTTATACTATAGAAAATACAAATTTTATATTTTTTATTTTTTCGATTTGAAAATAATTGCAATAGATTAATGAGATTTTTTTAATTAAAATGACACCAAACACGACATAAATCGGATCATTTTTAATTAAATATATAATTAAAATTTAATAATTAATTTGATTAAAAGTAATCCGATTTATGCCGTGTTTGGTATCATTTTAATTGTAAAAATCTCATGAATCCATTACAATTATTGTCAAATTGAAAAAGTGCTAAATAAAAATTTTAATTTATATGATATTTAAATCCATAACAGTTGTTATAGATAAGGGAAGGTCTCCGATTTCAAGCGAGAGCGAGAAGGAATAAGGAGCAAGAGAGATGACGAATCATGAAAGAGTTCCGAAGTCTCGCTCGCCAGGCTCGCTGTTTCTTATCTTTATAGGTATACATGTCATCTTATTCTAAAAAATAAAATTTTTATATTTCGCATTTTTTCGATTTGAAAATAATTTCAATGGATTAATGAGATTTTTGCGATTAAAATGACACCAAACACGACATAAATCGGATTATTTTTAATTAATTACATGATTAAAATTTAATAATTACTTTAATTAAAAATGATCCGATTTATGTCGTGTTTGGTGTCATTTTAATCGCAAAAATCTCATTAATCCATTGCAATTATTTTCAAATCGAAAAAATGCGAAATATGAAAACTTTATTTTTCATAATAAGATGATATATATACGTATAAAGATAAGAAAATACGAGCCTGGCGAGCGAGACTTCGGAACTCTTTCATGATTCGTCATCTCTCTTGCTCCTTATTCCTTCTCGCTCTCGCTTGAAATCGGAGACCTTCCCTTATCTATAACAACTGTTATGGATTTAAATATCATATAAATTAAAATTTTTATTTAGCACTTTTTCAATTTGACAATAATTGTAATGGATTCATGAGATTTTTACAAGTCTATGGTCTTCCCTCACTCGGAGGAGATATCGTCATCCCCACCACTCGCACCGTTAGACAAGGACAGAGCCCCGACCGCTCATGCTCTCTCTCTCTGGTCCCGACGACAGCGCGGCCGTTGGGTTGCGCAGTCTATTAGTATAAGTCTATGGTTATCCCAAGTGAGGACGCTGTGTCTTTTACACAGACAAACTGCAAAACTTATATATTAAAGCAATTGTTACGACGTAATGCAAAAAGTCGGTAACACGACTGTAATTAACACAATTATAAGTAACTTTGCTTGGTTTTTTGCATGAAGTTATAGCGTCCTCTCTTCGTTATTCTTAGTACTTTAATTGTGGAAAAGGATTTATCGATCTGTGTAGCCAATAAAAAGATATATCATCGAATTGATTCTTCGCATTTTGTCGGTAAAAAAGTCGACTTTAGGATCCCCTTAACGCGCGAGAGAGAGAGCGCAACGAAGATATCGCGAGACTTACAACTAGCGCGCGAGAGAGAGAGAGATGCCAAAGGATGGGAGCGCAAGGAAAGGCGTATAAATAAATGTTTCTTTCTACAATTAAAAATATAAATTTATTAAAAATGTGTTAATAAATACATTTGTGTATGTGTGTGTGTGGTTGTGTATTATACTATTAAAAGAAATATTAATAAAGATTTTTGTATTTTTATATTTCATATATTTTTATGTAATGCATATCTTACACATTTATATTAAGAATAAAAATACATATATAATACTATGGTAAGAAATATTAATAAAGATTTTATGTATATTTTCGTTTTTCAAATATTATGTACACATATATTTTTTCTTGAAAATAAAAAATAAACACTATATGATTAATTAACTCACATTGTCCTTATGTATCCAAGAGTTGTACGAATTGTCAAATCCCAGCCATTTCACGTAAACCTCGTCACCCCTCCTGCGCAATACTTTCTCCACGAGATACATGTCCGGATAATTCGCGCGATGCAACTCGTGCTCGTAGAACGCTCCGGCGATAGATTTTTTGCGATAATCCTTAAGTAGATAGCTTACGGGATTAGTATGCTGCACTTTTATAATTTTAAACACCTCGGTTGTCCAATTTGGCGTGTAACCTTTCACGAAAATTGTCTTGTACTTGCTAACGCGTACCGAGTCATCTACTTTGAATTTCGCCGGACCCGCGATATTTACACGGTTGTACACCGTAGTCAAGAGTCTTTCAGCGATCGCGGGGGTAAGCGTCGACGGGTCGCATACCGATCGTTCAATGCTTGCGCGCGTTGTAATCCGATACGAGTCGCGGCAACGCGTTGATCCACTTGTAAGATCCGTTCAGCGTAAACATCTTCCACATGTCATTTTTCAGCGTGCGATTGAATCGCTCAACGATCGATGCCTTCAACACCGAATATGTAGAATAGTGATTGATGTTATGTTTTCGCATGAGCCGTTGCACGTCGGCGTTATAAAATTCCTTCCCTTTATCGGTCTGTATGTTTTTCGGACACCTCTTGTTATCTCGAACTATCTCGGCGATAGCGTCAGCTGTCTCGCTTCCGCCTTTACTCTTGAGTGGTACGGCCCACGCGTGCTTGCTCAACACATCGATGACAATGAGTATGTAGTCGTAACCTCTGTTGAAACGAGAGTACGGACGTATCTCGACGATGTCGGCTTGCCACAGGTCATCGTATCCCCGCACTATGACGTGTCTTCGGGGAAAATTTTTTCTCGCCGGTGCGTGCAGTTCGTTCACCAACTGCCGTTTTTCTAAACTATG
Source organism: Camponotus vicinus (assembly GCF_025532165.1). NCBI lineage: Eukaryota > Metazoa > Arthropoda > Insecta > Hymenoptera > Formicidae > Camponotus > Camponotus vicinus. The sequence goes on from NW_028141949.1 coordinate 8,384,731, forward strand.
TTGTTTCTTCGCTTCCTCGGTTATTCCCGATCGCCGATCCATCGTTGACGTTCGATAGTCGTTCGATAGACGTTCGATAGACGTTCCTGGCCCGTTCGTTGGCGTTCGATAGACGTTCGATAGACGTTCCTTGCCCGTTCGTTGGCGTTCGTTGCCGTTCGATAGACGTTCCTTACACTTTGATAGTCGTTTCTGAGCCGTTCACTGCTGTTCTTTACCCGTTTGTTGCCGTCCTTGATCCTGTTGGTAGTCGCTCCTAAGTAGTCCGTAGCCTCGTTCACAGTCGTTTCTGACCCGTTCGTAGCCTCGTTGACAATCGTTTCTGACCCGTTCGTAGCCGTTCCGGAGTTGTATGCCGCCTCGTATGTAGCCGTCCCTGACGTGTTCATAGCTTTGTTCGCAGCCGTTCCTGAGGTGTTCGTAGCCTCGTTCGCAGCTGCTCTTGAATTGATCGTAGCCTCGTTCGCAGCCGTTTCCTCTTTGATCACTGCCCATTGCAGTTTGATAGCCGTTCGATAACCGTTTGTAGTCGTTCGATAACCCTTCGTAGATGTTCGCTAAGCCTTTGTAGATGTTCAATAATTGTACAATAGCCGCTCCTAAGCCGTTCACTACAACTCATTACAGGTTGATAGCCGTTTCTGAATTAGTGTTAATCACACGAATCAGCTGATCGCGTCGAGCGCCCCACATGATCGCCTGTATCGGACGGTGAGTTGCGCCGTCCCTTTCTACCTCTTGTACTCGTTCCGTAATTCGCAAACTATTTTATTTAATAATTTAAAAACTAAGCTTCGTAGACAATTTTGGTAAAGGGAAAATCGTCTTAGAATAGATTCGACAATTTATTTTTTTAAAGACAAACGTTTGTTCTGAATCACCCTGTATACCTTATATATCTCAAATTGAGTAAAATGTTATTACGATATACAGGCAAGTAGGTAATATATCCGCTGTTGACAAGAGTGTCGAACGCTGTACAACAGGCTGCAAGGCACTGCGATACGTACAGAACTTTCTGCACGTCGTAATTTATATATATTGTGACCGTTAATTTATTAAGGGCTAATGACATTAAATGACCGGTGATAATGGCCCACGGCACACCTTCGGCGCGATCTTCTAATATAAAAGAAAAGTGTTTCTTCTCCAAAGTAAAATATATGGGCGCCAGGTGCGGGAATCCGCACCACTCTAATAAAATTTAACGTGTCGGCAGTACACACAAAAAAAATGCAAAGCTCTCAAGAAAAACCGCGACGGACGCTCGGCTAGCCCCGTCTCGAAATTGGTAGAGGGGCGGTCCGTTTTAATAATTCACAAGGAAGGATCGAGAATACAAGGTGGCTGCAAATAAAACATAATATTATAATAACAAGAATTAATATATTTAACATATGAATAAATTTTAATGACAGACAGATTCGTGTAGATGCAATGCGGTTTTATAATATTGATTATCCGATTATTAGCCGGCAGCGACGGGCCGGCATTCGAGCGCGATCACCGCGGTATCATATGTCACGCGGCAGAAAAAAAAATACAAGAAAAGTCCCGAAATTCCGCGCTAAACGAGACTTGTTAGAGTTTCGGCAGCTACGAATTCCCAAATAACTTTTAATAATGAGCACCGCGGTGTCGGCTCCTTTAACGACATCCGTCTTTCGCGAATAGAAATAATTAATTATAATAATGGATATACCCGTCGCACACGCAGTTAACAGAAGCGATTATAGATGCGAACCGATTATACAGATCTGCGGCTTTAACGAAAGAATTGAGCGACTACTAACGTATCTAACATGAACGGTTGAATCTAGACATGAAAAACTATCAATAACAATAAGTCTCAAATGATTTTAGCCTCGGAAGTATGCGAGCCGATGCTACGTCGTATTTGTCGGTTACTGGATATCGCAATCGCCTTTGTGTGTGTGAGCTCGTCGCATCGAAAGTTAACAGGCAAAGATTTTCACAAAATCACAATAAACGCAACAAGAAAGACAATTAATTTGACTGTCGGCGCATACTCGGGAGAGAGGGCACTTAATCTTACGAGAGCTCGAACAAAGTCTTTCGGCCGGCCGTCATACTCTAAGACGTAAATATCGAGAACGCGGAAAAAGAATTTCACAATAAATTTAATGACGGCAGCTATACGGCACCGACATTGTTCGAGCTAATTCTACCTGATACTCTAAACGATAAACGGCCTGATGGGGTCGACGCTCGTCTCACCGATGACTCCGTGAGATCCTCGGCGCTCTCGGCATCCGCTTGAGAAAATCGATGGATTTGGGCCGTCGTGCTCCTCGCCAGTCCGCCGAACAGTGACGAGCGGAAGGCCCGTCGGATTCACGCCGGCAAGTTAATGTGTAATTAGGCCACTTGTGGCGCTTCCGCTACCCTCAGGATCGTCACGCGTCTCAATGAATCCTGCGGCCTTCAGGGCCGTATTCGCGCCTGTCGCTCCCTGTCTCTTCTCTGATTATTTTTCTTGGCCCTCCTGTTGAAGCCCGGTGTGAGGGGTTTTTACGGTAGCCGCTCGCCGTAACTATTATGGTTCTTCGGTAGCGCTTAATTCGGCCGCAACGGCTCCGTTTTCGGGGTTCCGGAGTTCGATCTCATTTCTCGGTCGACCTTCCCCGATTGTTCCTCGTACCTGCTGAGTATAGGGAGGTTTACAGGGGCGGCAGCGAAGTCTTAAATTGATGTTACAATTTTAGGAAAGTAGAAAGAGAGGTACTTAGCTCGGCGTTCTCCTTCCGGTCGGCGCCTCCGCTCGTCCCGTATCTCTTGGTCCGGTCTTCTGCGCCGTGTCGAGTCACCGGGTGAGATTCCGCTAGCGTCCCCCATTACAGTAGCGTCTAATCTTAACATTACTATCGCCATAATAAAAAAAAATGAATTTTTACGCAAGGGAGGCGGGTCTACTCCCGCCCCCAAAATCCGCTCTCTCTCCCTAAATCAGGGGAGGACGAGACACCCAAAAGTTCCTCCCGGTTGGATCTCGCGATCCTTGTGACGTGCCGCCAGGCGTCACGTTACAATATATATATATATATATATACACATATATATTTTGATTAGTACGTGCAAAAAGTTTTGTACGCATCGCAGCGCCTTGCAGTCTTGTACAGCGTCCGATACTCTTAGCAACAACGGATACATTACTTGCTTGCCTGTATATCATAATAACATTTTACAAATTATATATTAATAAACAATTATATATTAAGAAATCCTATAAAAAATTATTCAATCACATATCACTATCAATAGTCAGTCACACACTATCACTAACATTAAAATATGAAAAAGGTACAATTTGAAAAAAATTAAATTAGAGCGTTTATTTTTTATAATTATTATACTATTTATTAATATTCTTCAAGTACAAATTTATATGTAACTTATATATAATAAAAATGTTTATTTAGAACTCACAAAGTCAACTTCTTTTGCTTATATACTAAGAACATAATGTACATGGAATATAATTTCTTCCATTAGACAAAAAATGTTTTTTATAAACCTTATAGTCTATGAGTATGTTTTGTTGTATCATAGTCCAATTCTTACTTTGTTTTACTTCAAACGATTGAAAATGATTGCAATAACAAACATTTGAGTATGTTTGACATAGAAAATAAACTTCATTCAAAGAATTTACTAATATATATTTAATTTTTGCAAATGAAAAATTAAAATTATTACTCGTATTTATCATATTATTGCTTGTGTAAAATGTACCATTGACTCTAACCCATGAAACAGAATTATAATCATAAAACGACTCGGAAGGTAGAATCTGCTTAATGTTATTAAAATCTTCAACTAAAAATAATTTTGATTGTATTGTTCCTTTAGTTATTTGTAATGAAAAACTTTCGTCATTAATAAATCTATTACAAAGATATAACTGATGCCTCAGAGCGAAAGTATAAGGTGGATTCTTGCGTAACTACTTTACTATTATTCTTAAACATTTTATATTTGCCTTCGAAATGAATAGAAGACATATACTTTAATGGACCAAATTTACGCATAAATTGACTATAATGTAGTAAATTATGATGTTTTAGTTTAAGTTTATCTTTAAAAAGCTCCAAGTATAATTTCAAATATTGCGAGACGGTGGATGAAAAAAGAATCTATTATTTCATCAGAAACAATATCGAATAAAACAATATTAGTAATTTGACGCATCATGAGATACAGTTTCCATATAGGATTTCCTATATGGACTAAATCGCCAATAAAAATGACCAAATTATCAACAAGATAATGCATTTCCGAGGCACTAAGAATAATTTTTTTATTTTTTATTGCATCATGTTTTAAAATAGGACATATGTTTTTATCATAATTTGAACTGACAGTACAAATTCTTTCGTTTAATATTTCTATAGTAAAGAACTTATGTTTATCAATGAAATCGCTCAAAACTTTAGTCATATCATAACGGCAAATGCCTTCAAGTATATCGTGCATAGGGTCGACTGATGCGTTGCTTATCACATGATATTCAGGAATATCATTGAATATACATTTCTCTATTACACCAAAAGAATGTTTAGAAGCATGTTCTGAATAATTGTCAACTGTCCTCAAAATTTTGGAACTTTCTAGTGTCATGTTTTGTATCTGTTTTTTAGTAGCTACACATATTCTACAACAATACGACTGATTAAAATTTTTACTAAATCCAAGAATAGTATTTAAACCTAGGTTATCACCTACTATATAACATAATTTGAAAAATATCTTTCTCTTTTGATTATTTTTATTTATAATAATTCCATGACTTACAAGCTCTCGAATTTCATTCACAACTTTGATAAAAATTTTCTTATTGCCTAATAATTTATGATCCTCATATTTATGCAATTGAACTAAAAATATGTTTTCTAATTTACTCGCGTATTCTGGTGGCAATGGAATACAGTAGTACACTGCTCCGAGTTTATTTTTACATTTTCGAGAACCCAATGGATTGTTGATTTCAAAATCATCAAAATAAATGATCAAAGGAGGAATATATTCATTTGTTTTGCTTAACGCAAATTCCCAAAATTGATCGCAAATCTTTACTTATTTTACACAACAAATAAATCTATTGTATCGAGCACATTAGGAAGTTCCAAAAAACGTTTTAAAACAAATCTTAAAGGAATAAAGCTTAATTTACTGCAATAAACTTTAGTTTGAGAAACTTTTCTGACTTTTCCGAAATTCAAGTATGTCCGAACAATTATATTTTTAGGCAAAAAAAGACAATTTATTTGTTCTAAATACTTGAAAGTCTTTATCTCTGATTTAAAGAATGCAAAACCATTTTTTATTATGTCTAACGAAATATTCAAATTATTGTTATTTCTACAACATTGTTGTAAAGCTTGTATACACATTGTTAAATAAGTTTTACTTATAGTTTTAATAATTTTAAGTATTGTTTCTCTACTTAAGGTTAAGTTGTGATCGGACGACTTATTAATGGGTAAAAATATCCGAGGATGTAGTTCTCTTACCTTTAGTTATTACGGTCGCCAGCTTGTTTATCCATCAACAAGCAAGGATTTTGGGTTGTGATAATCCCAATGCTCGAGTCGAGGTTCCTGGAATTTACGACGTATTCCCGTCGTAATTCCACTCGTTCTAATTTCTTTTTTCTGTTTCAGGTCGCCGCTGGACGATGGACTTCGCCGTTGGACAACGCTGGAAGGATAACGTCACCGCTATGGATTCCTCCTCAGGTAAGTCACCATTGTTTTGGAAATATTCGTTTGACAAATATTTCTTTTCAGATCACTCCCGGATGGACTAATCACTACCGGTTGCAAGGATCTCGGAATTTATCACTTGGATAAATGATAACTGCTACCGTTCAAATATTTAAATTAATATATTTAATAAAATAAAATATAAATGAACTTGGATTATTACAGTTATTTCTCGATTTAATATAAAATGTTTATTTTACACTATATCGCCGTGTACGCGGAACAACTTTCGCGTTTTTTATCGTTATTTTAATGGAAATTCCGATACTCGCGTTACTAGCTATCTATCGAAAATTCTCAACGAACTCGTCCGGTAAAAAGCTCACGAATGAGCTCTGCAGCCCATTATATAGGCCTCCTCACTCTTCGCTATCCCCACCAACAGCGCTATCTGGGCGGTCCAGTGTGTTCGTATTTTCTACGCGCTGCTATTTTGGTCGGTTTCCTATTGGTTTTCGCATTTCTGCTATGCGCAGACGCATTGCGCATGCGCACTTCAGTTTTTCATCTGCGCAGACGCTTCGCGCTTGCGCAGTCGCTCTTTTACACTTTGTTCCTATGCGCAGTTGCACTATTCATGCGCAAATCACTTTTTCATATACGCGTTACTCTAATTTCTGCGCAATAACTCTTTTACAGTTCTTTTTCCTTAATACTACTTGATATTAGTATAATATGTGTTGATTTACTATTCTAAACATATTTTAACATTTTAACTCTATTTTATTAGACTTAACATGCTAAAGTGCACTTTCGATGTACACTTTCTACACTATCGCTTTCTTGGGCTGTTTTTCTTTAAAGTGCTCCCCGATTCGCACTGTTTTCTTAATATTATAGGTTAGGACAATACTTTTATAATTCTTTTTCACATAATTATAATGTATATATTTTATCTTTAAATCTACAAAATATATTTATAGTTTTTGAGGATCGGACGTATTTCCATCTTCTTTCCGACCCCCGTCATCCTTGATTACCTTGTCCAGAGTTCTGAACGGGATGAGTTTTCCCTCTGGGCTCAGGATCATAGCTCTTTCTGTGGATTTATATTTTTCCACGGTCTCCTTGGTCTTCATGGTCCCTGACGTCCCCGGTGTCGGCTCCGTCGTTCCCACGTCCTGGGGAGTTGGGGCGCCCTTTAGCGTCGGTTGTACATCTCCGGCCAAACCGTCTTGCCGCGACTTTGAGGCGTGGTGAGATGGCTTCTTCGTTTTATTGCTCTCTTTCTCCCTTTCGGGGCTTCTCGGTCTTTTAGTAGATCGTAGTTGACGAGCTTCTTTAAGGATTTTGACTTCCTTTATTTTCGGTTTTGTTGTCTTCATCCTTTTTACTAATTGTTCCATTGTAATATTTTCTTTGTTGTCAAGTGGATCTCTGACCGTAATATCGTCAATTACTTTGCCATTAATCGTTGATTTATTTTCTCTTTTCCACGGTGTTTTCTTCTTCGTCGCCGTGTTTGTATTGGATTTCGCATTTGTTGTTTTTTATTTCGACTGTACCTTGTATTTTAGTACTATCGTTTGCTTGTTTTGTTAATTTCTCGGTCATTATTATCGTTGTGACTTGATATTGTTGTTCTCCATCCTTGTTTTTTATTATGGATGTATTTTTGAATGTATTGGTTGCATCCCTCATTCTCAAATTATCGTATATGGTTTCTAAAACCAATGTTGTTCTGTTTGATTCCTCTTGCCATTGTTGATCTAATTTGTCAATGTCAAGTTGTTTATTCTCACCTTCGCTGTCGGATGACAGCATGCAGTCTTTTAACAATTGTATCCGTTGTTCTCGTAACCTCCGGATTGCTTCTTTGTTGGCCTTTATAATAGATTTTTCCAACAGTTTGTTCTCTTCTTCCTTCAATAGATCTTCGCGTGGCGTGTTGTTGTTGCTATCCATCGCTAGTCTTTTCTCTTTTGTTACTGTTTCTGTATGTACTTCGCTTTCGTTGTTCTCTTGTGACCGTCCGTCGATACATTGACTCATACTTGTTTCTGGTAACGCCGTGTCCCTGAAGGTTAGGTCGGTCTGTTCGTTATTCGGACGCGTATTAGCGATTTTTTCTAGTAATTTACTTTTTAATTGGTTAATCGCTATTTCTCTGTATTCTTTTATCGAATTAAGTAACTCTTGTTTTAAATCTACTTCTTTTTTAATCAGATATGTTCTATTCAAGTTACCGCTTATCGGTGTACTTGTGATTAAATTTAATTTATTCAGAAAATTAATTTTAGGTGTTAAATAAGAGTTTGTATTTTCGCATATAGAATATGGCTCGCATTGTACTATTTCTATTTGGTCGCTCGCACTTAATTCTAACGCGTCGCTATGTGATTTAATGTTCTTAAATCGTTCATCTGCACTTTTTTGCACTTTTGTGTCTATCGACTGTTCGTTAATATTCTTATTGCTATTTCGCGCGCAAGTTTCCTTACTTTCTACGTACGCATCGATTTTATTGTCTTTAAATTGTTCTTTATTCATTTCTTGACTTTTGTCGACGCAATTTGACGCCGTTTTATTATTATCACGCACTGACTTTATTTCGATACTCGCATTACTTATTTCATCGTTTTCCGCGTTTTCTATCACTTTTCGACTGATTTTATCGCTCGAAATTGACTTTTCGCGAACTGCACTATCTACACCTTTTTCGGTGATATCTGCACTTTTAGGTTCTTCTTTGACCTCTATGATTTGTACGTCCTCCTCTTCGGATTTCGGCTCGTTCGGATGTCGTCCTTCCTTCGTGGGCTCGATCGACGTTCTCCTTTCTCCGGGTTGCCTCTCCTTGGATTCCGTTTATTTTTCATGATTTTGCAGACATTCCGCATACAACTTTGTCATTTGAGTCGCACTGCGTTTTTTATTCCATTTTGTTAGCTAGAAATTGTGGTCTGCTTCATCTTGGGCTATATTCTTTAGTCCAAGTTTCGTACATACATGACGCCCCACAATTATGTATGGTTTGTCATGTTGTATTACTACGGCTTCTTCGTAGGTTTTTTCGAATTTTACTTCGATTGTTACTCCGACTGCTTTGAATCTTATTTTTCTTTCGTTTCTGAGATACGAAGGTATACTTTTCGTATCGTAGATTCTTCTGAGTCTTCCATTTTTCTTCTCGATAATTTCTAACGCCTTTCTTGTTATTACATTAAATTCACCTCTGAAGTCAGGTAACAATTTCAACGGTATTTCGTTAATTAATCCGTCGATTGTTATTTCCTTTTCCTTTTCGGAAATAAATCGTGATATGCGTATTATGTGACGCATTCCTTTCTCACTAATTTGACCCGATCTTTTTCTTTTCAGGTTCCTTTCTGCGCTGAATTCCGTGATGTCGTCATTGGCTCCGTCGTCCTCCGCTGCTCCTGGTTGCTGCACCTCCTGCACTTCGGACTCCTTTTGCTCTTCAGACAAGTCTCCGGATTTTTTGGTAAGTAAATCTTCCTTTTTACTCACTCTATCTAATTCTGCTTTTCTTTTTAGGTTTTGGCAGAAATTTTCGATTTCCTGTCTTTGAGGTTCTTTTATTCCTCGTTTGACTGAAATCATATTTATTCTTGCCACCGGTTTCAATTTTGCTTCCCGATGTGGTCTTAACAATCGTGAATTGAATATCCCGATTGTATTTCCTTCTTCGTCCTCTACAGCATAAGCGTTTGGTCTTATCTGGGTCGGGATTCTGTAACTCTTTAACGACAATTATCGATATCGTTAATTGCTGTTATCGATGATTGTCGCAAAAGGTGATTCTGTATTTTATAGTTATCGACAACTTTCGATAAATCAATTCGTTAAATTCTGAAAAATGTAATCGCGTCGATATGTTTGCGATGGTTGCCGGAGGTCTCGCTAACAGTTAACGATAGTCGGTGTGAGTCGGTGTAAAGTAGGTGATATAGTAGTGTGAGGAGGAATGTCCAGGTAGAAATGTTGGGACGAGATGCTCTCGTCCCTAAACACGGACCCATGGGGGCGTTCATATAAAATCGTGCTCAAGAGGCACAAAGCCTGGACGCCCCCCACAACGGAGACTCTGGAGCCTCTGCTCCTCGATAACATCGTGGACACCCTCTTCCCAAGTAGGGTGGAGGGGTCCACATTGGAGTGGGGACCTAACCTAGATGGTCCCCACGAACTTGCCGAGGAGCAGGAGGTATCCGAGGCTGAGCTTTCCCGGGCTGTCCGGAGAATTGAGTCGCGCAAGGTCCCTGGTCCGGATGGCATACCGGAAAAAATATGGGTCCGTGCCCTGGATTTCCTGGGCGCTCGTCTGGGGCACTTGTTCACGAAGTGCCTCAGACTCGGACAGTTCCTCCAGGAATGGAAGAAGGCCAAATTGGTCCTTCTTCCGAAGGCGGGCAGAGAAGCGGGTACTCCTTCGGCATATCGGCCGATATGTTTGCTGGATGAGGTGGACAAGATCTTCGAGAGAATTCTCGCGGCCCGCCTCATCCAGCATCTGTCCCGGAACGGAGACCTCCACGAGGAGCAGTACGGCTTCCGCGAGGCGAGATCTACAATCGACGCTATTAAGCGCGTCAGATCCCTCGCGGAGGCCGCAGCGGCGGAGGGCAGGGTGATGCTCGCGATATCTTTAGATATCAAAAACGCATTCAACACCCTGCCCTGGGACCGAGTGGGGGACGCCTTAAGAGAACGCGGCGTCCCCCTATACCTCGTGGGGGTTATCCGAGAGTACTTCCGGGACAGAAAATTGGAGTACATTGGCCGGGATGGACGCCGGTACGAGAGGAGTATCCGCTGCGGGGTCCCACAGGGGTCAGTTCTAGGACTCCTACTTTGGGATCTCGCCTATGATAGGGTGCTCTGCCAGTCTCTCCCCCGCGGCTGCCACGCAATCTGTTACGCAGATGACACACTCGTGGTGGCTGTGGGGGATAACTGGGGGGACACTGCGGCCAGGGCCGAAACTGCTGTGGCACGCGTGGTGGGTGAGATCGCTGATATGGGACTGCAGGTGGCGGCACAAAAAACGGAGGCCATGTTTTTCTACGGAAAGGCCTCCGGAATGCCGCCGCCGACCCGTATCAGCGTGGGTGGGACCTCCATCCTCCAGTAGGGGACCGAATAAAATATCTCGGTCTCCTACTGGACGGCACATGGACGTTTGGGCATCATTTTGATGCCCTCGCCCCAGGGTGGAGAGGACTGCGGCAGCGCTTGCCCGACTCCTCCCGAATCTTGGGGATCCGGATGGCCGGGTGCGCCGTTTATACATGGCCACAATTAACTCTGTGGCCTTATACGGCGCACCCGTATGGGCGGCAGACCTGGCAGCCAGGCGGCAGGCTAAGGATAAGCTTCGCCGTATACAGCGGAGTCTGGCTGCCAGGGTGGTTAGGGCCTATAGGACGGTGTCCCATGCTGCGGTCACCGTCCTTGCAGGATGGCCCCCCCTCGAATTTCTCGTCTCCATGTATGCCGATATATATCGGCAGGAGCGGGAGATTCTAGAGGCCACGGGATGTATGCCGCCCGCAAAGGCCAGGAGAGTCATCCGGGTCCATGTTGGAGAGGTGGAATGCTCACCTCTCTGACCCAAGAACAGCGGGTCAAAGGACTGTCGGGGCCGTTCGGCCCTGTCTATCGGAATGGGTAGACAGGGCCGGAGGAGAGGTCACCTTTCGGTTGATGCAGGTGCTGACCGGGCATGGCTGCTTTGGTCAGTACCTGCGTCGGATTGGCCGAGAACCCACTACGGCGTGCCACCACTGCCCCATCTTGAGTGACACGGCGCAGCACACCCTCGCAGACTGCGAGGCGTGGTGTGCGCAGCGCCGTGTCCTCAAGGGGGTTGTCGGGGAGGAGCTCTCGCTGCCGGTCTTAGTAACGAAAATGGCCGGCAGCGGGGAGGCTTGGAGAGCTGTCACTGCCTTTTGCGAGGAGGTGATGCTGCAGAAAGAGACGGCGGAGCGAATCCGCCGTCAGGAGGCAGCGTCACCACCATCAGCAGGGGTGGTGGCGGCGGCCGCCGCTACTAGCGGCGGCGATGAAGGATCGGAGGACGAGGGGGAGGTACCAACTCCCTCACCAACACCCTCAACGACTCCTCGTGCTAGGAGGAGTCGGCGTTTGATGGCGCTCGCGGGGGGGAGCGACACCAGAGGGGATGCAAGACTAAAATTCGTCGGTCAATGCATCCTCTGCGGTCCCTCCTTGAGGGGAGAGGGGGGCAGAACGTATATATATATATATATATATATATATATATATATATATATTATAAATATATTATACAAATATAAATATATACTAATTATATACAAAATATATTATAAAACTATTTAATATAATATAATTAAACTTGTTTTCTCCATATTTATACATTTAAAATAATAAAATAAAAAAATTTAATGAGTGTGGCGATTTTCCACACCACCCACGGGGTATCACCAATGGCGCGTTAGGTTTCTTTATGTGGACCTTCGCCTAGAGCCCTATTATACCACATTGCATTATTTTGTCATTTACAAGTATGATGTCTGTTATACAGACAAGATAATTTTTATACTCTTGCTTTTTACAAATATGTTGTCTGTTACACAGACAAGATGTTTTTAATACTTTTGCTTTCCACAAATATGATGTCTGTTACATAGACAAGATGTTTTTAATACTTTTGCTTTCCACAAATATGATGTCTGTTACACAGACAAGATGTTTTTAATACTTTTGCTTTCCACAAATATGATGTCTGTTACACAGACAAGATGTTTTTAATACTTTTACTTTCCACAAATGTGATGTCTGTTACACAGACAAGATGTTTTTAATACTTTTGCTTTCCACAAATGTGATGTCTGTTACACAGACAAGAATATTCTTAATACTCTTACTTTTTACAAGCATGATGTCTGTTACACAGACAAGATGTTTTTCACGTACTTATCTTTTACAAGCGTAATGTTTTTATTTATTATTTATTATTTTAAATTTATTATTTATGAGATGAGGGGCCAGCTATGTCAATAGTATCTGCAGCATGTAACCTTAAAATACTTTTATTTTTTTTAGCAACGGTAACATATAATTTATCCGCTGACATAAGAGACAAATGCTTTTCATCAATTTTCATTTTGATAGCTGTCTCGTCTCTCGTTTTTAATGCAGATTTAAATACACAAATAGCATTAACAGTAGCTGACGAAAAACTACTTACGTTTTTTTGTTTCTAAATTATTTAAAAGAGAAAACATTCTTTCCGGATCGGCATTTGAATTTGGAAGAGATCTAATAGTACTTATAACATTTATTAAATTGGGATATTTAGCAAGATTATTGTGTCGATTTTGTAAAATTTTTTTCCACATGCTGTCAAAATTTAATTTAGAAAAGTTTTGTTTTTCTTCCATTGTAAAATCTGATGGTAAGGCCATCCATTCCTTCTTTAAATCATCTTCATCAAAACCGCCGATAGTTTTAGCTATAAAAGAAACATCATTGAATGATGTTTCTCTATTGTTATCAAATAAACTTATATGTGGTCGAAAAACTTGTAACTTTGATAAAAATATATTATTTAGAGGTAATCTTTTATGAATTTCTTCTGCAGCAGTCACGTAAAATATTAAACAATTCTCTCGAACAATTGTAACTATGTTTATGTGACCTTTCAGCGTTAATTCGTTCAGATATTCCTCACATTCTGATCCCAAAATAATTTCATTAGTAGGTTTTTGATTTTCTTTTAAGGAGAATATAATATTTGGAGAAAATGGTTTTAAATATTTTTCTTTTATAAAATTTCGACAGATTTGGAAAAGAAAGTTTAAAGATTTTGGATGCAATAAATGAATCCTTGTTTCTAATGCTTGAAAAAATGCATTAAATGCATTAAAGAAATTCAAAACGTATTTTAAAAATAGAAAATAAGCTTTTATCTCTACGTTGTTCATCATAAACAATAGATATTCTCCAGAATTTGTTTTTTCGCTCACAACCATTTCAGTAAGAAAGTATTTAATTGTATCCCAAGATTCAAGAAGTCTTTCGATACATAAATAATGCGAAAGCCATCGCGTATCACATAATTTCAATATTTTGCGATTTGTTTCTTGGAAACACTCACAAAATTCACGAAAAATAGCCGTACGTTTTGGACTGCTATTGAGATAAGTAGCAATTTTTTTTAGAAATTCCTCGCAATATGCAGGCATTTTAGAACATGCAGCATGCGCTGCTAATGCGGAGGAATGACATGGGCATGAAAATGTTAATAAATGTGGACATATTTCTTCTAATTTTTTTTTAAACGATAAATGTTTTCCTGTCATAACAGATGCATTGTCATATGATAAAGCTACGATATTTAAAAATGATATCTGTAATTTCCACATTTCACATTTAAATGCCTCAAACAACTTTTCTGCGCTTGAATCTTTGGCATCAATATCAATTAATTTAACTAATTGTGAGCGAATATCTAATGTCTCTGGATCAACGTATCAAGAAAAGTCATCCATTTATCATTAGTTATATCAGATGTTTCGTCAATAAAAATTGAAAATTTTGTATTCTGAATTTTATTGACGACACGATCTGTTTCAACTGGGCACAAAACATTTGTAATAATGTTTTTACATTTTGTTCGGCCCATGCTCATGCTTTTTAACACATTAGAATCTTTTCCAATATGTTGAAAAAAGTTGAGGATTTCTTTTGCAGTTTGATACGAAATATTTTTATCAGCAATTAATGCAGCATATCGAATTTCTGCTATTTTTTTTCGCTCTTCAAACGACAAAAGTGAATCATCTGTTATGTTTATATTTTCGTTTGTATTCTTTATTTCTGTTTTAATTTTACATATTTCTATATGTGCTTTGGATTCTGCGTGACGATAAATTTTCGATAAATCACCTCTCATGGATTTATCGCAAAATGAACAAAAAAATGAATTTATATCATGTGATACTTTGCATAACCATGGCTTAAATAATTCAATCTCTAGCCATTGGTCTTGAAATTTATATTTTTCGGATATTTTTTTATCTGAATTTTTATTATTATTTTTATTATCAGTACTTAAAGATGAATTATTTTCTTTATTATTTTTATGACACGCAGAATCCGCATGTCTTAAAACATGTGTGTTGCATGAAATATTTTTATTGCATATAATACAATGATACAAGCTCTCATCAAAAGCTACTTTACGTATCCAACATTTAATTCGATCATCATTGAGCCAAGCATCTGAAAAGCTTCGCTTAGATTTTTTTCTTAATTCATCACACATTTTTGTGAAACAAAAAATAGGCAGAAACAAAGAATTAAAGAAGAATGAATAAAAGAAGCTAAAGATGAAAAATGATAGATATATAGAAATTTGAAATAATCAGAACTCACAAATCGGGATTGTGACAGTTTCTTGAACACCAAGATTTCAGAGCACGTATAAAAAAATACGTTTACTTGACAGTACAAGGCGACAAGATTATCTGATGAAAAAAAAATACCGCGAAACAAATGAATGGTATAAAACAAATGAAACGGCATGAAACAAATGCCGAGTGTGCCTCAGTGTCTGTTCACCAAAGCACGGCGACAGATTGAACATAATGTCTCGTAAGTAAATCATTATTTATACAAAATTATTAAGAAACTTTAATGTTTCTGTTATAATTTTTTTTCTTAATAATTTTATAGAAGATATTAATGAAGAAATGGATGCGCTGGTGCTGGATGCACCCAACATGCCGCAGCTGCTGCAACAATTGTTGCGGCAGCAACAATTGTTTGCAGCACAGCTGCAAATAGTTATGCAGCAGCAGCAACAGCCTCAGCAGCAGCAGCAGCCTCAGCAGCCGCAGCAGCCGCCGCCGCCGCCGCCGCCGCAGGAACAGCAAGAAGAGCAACAGCAGGAGCAAAATGGTACATTATTTTTTATATTAAATTATATTTTATAAAATTATATACATATATATATATATATAATAATTTATTTGTTTTATTTTTCAGAAAATAAACAAAAAAAAAGAGGAGGCGGGCGGGCCCGTGCCCGCTGGTACGCGCAGCGCAGCAGGGGCGGCTGGGACGTCGCGGGCGGTCGAGGAGGCGACCGAGGCCGAGGAAGCGGCCGGGACCGAAGAAGCGGCCGGGGCCGAAGAGGCGGCCAGGTCCGAGGAGGCGGCTGGGGCCGAGGAGGCGGCCGAGGCACAACAATAAGAAATTATTATTATTATTAATATATTAAATAAATAATAAAAAATTAAATAATTCATAGAATATTTATTTATCCAATATTTTCTTTCTTTTATCCTTTATTCCTAGATATTTTTTCCTCCTATACATATATCAATACAATGTGGTATAATAGGGCTCTAGGCGAAGGTCCACATAAAGAAACCTAACGCGCCATTGGTGATACCTCGTGGGTGGTGTGGAAAATCGCCACACTCATTAAAGTTTTTTATTTTATTATTTTAAATGTATAAATATGGAGAAAACAAGTTTAATTATTATATTAAATAGTTTTATAATATATTTTTGTAATATAATTAGTATATATTTATATTTGTATAATATATTTATAATATATATATATATACACACACATACATATTATAAACATATTATACGATAAAAAAGCTGTAAGAAAAACATTGAGCGCATATCGAGATATCGAGGAGCAAGCAGCGTGTAGCGTCGCGCGTCGGCCGTCGCTTTCGTTGGTACGAAGAAGACAGAAGACTGTATTCTGTCCTCTTCTACTATCCGAAGCTAGCCGAAGCGCCGAGCTCACACGTACGCTTACGCTCACATCCTCATTACCCCCTCCACGCCGTGTTGCATGTTGCTTGCGGCGGAGATCTGGCAGCTTTGCTCCGGACCCGGTCGCCAAGGGCGGGGACCCTCGGCGGTCAATATAGGGTTCCGGAGGAAGGTGGACGGACGGCGTGGCCCCGTCTGCCCACAGTCAGGCAGGAAAAGGGGAGTAGCCTAGAGCCCTCCCTGGGAAGAAGGCCCGGCAATGCAACAAAAATTGCCGGGCCGTATGCGCGGAGGGGGACCCACAGCCAGGGATGCCGAAGTATTGCAGCAGCGGTTCCGGGTCCCTGCCTGCCCCTCCTGGTGCGCGGAAGGCCACCCCTGTGGTTTTAGCGGGTATACCGGCGGGCCAACAACTTGGCGCTGCCGGGAGTCCCGCATAACCCTCGTCTCTCCCCCGGGAGCGAGGGTATGCATCAAGCATTTCCACAGGGTTACCAAAAAAAAAAAAAATATAGTAGTGTGAAATATATGGATACGTGTGTATCTAAACGGAGTAACCTATTATTAAAAGTTTCAAGAAAAATTGCAGCTAATATGATAATACATACAAATTAAAAGTAAGTATAAATATTTTTAATAAACTTTGTCTTTACTAATATGTTGACATATTTATTTTGAAATGTTAAAATCGGAGCTACTGCGGTGCACAATTAATAAAACCGCTGAAACAATAATTTTGAAAAGAAATTTTTCTATATGTGTATTTTATTTTGCTTAAATACTCAGAGCACCAAAATTAAAATATGTTCAAAATAGGAGCAAAAGACAGCACTATGTCCACAAAATTGGAGCACAAGATCTATAAGATCTATAAGAATCCGAGATATTTTAAAAACATTTTTAAGATATCATAAGACTTCTTAAAAATGGCTTGAAGATTTCTTGTAGATGTCTTGTGCTCCAATTTTGTGGACATAGTGCTCTGTTTGGTAAAAAATATTTAATTTTTTTCCTGATAAAATAATTTCTCTGTTTCAGGATGGCCCTTGGTTACGTTGGTTTAGATTTAATGTTGATGGACAATAATATCAATCGTCTTGATCGGAGAGTTGAACGGCAATTATTGCGAATGGCAGAAAATCCATTTGCTTTAACGAATGAAGAATTTAAGCAGTTATATCGTCTAACTCCGGACATAGTGTTCAATCTTATTGACGTATTAGAACCCCAACTGCAGAGGACAAGAATCAATGGTCTCTCCGTAGAAAAACAAGTAATATACATTGTAATCAAGCACTATTTTTACAATGATCCTAATTATTTTTTTTAAATTGATTTAGATTTAGTCTATAGTACTGTTATTTATTTCGTATGTTATAGGTTTTGGCAGCACTAAGATTTTATGCCACGGGTTGCTTTCAACGTCCTGTGGGTGAACAATGGGGCATATCCATGAGTCAATCTTCAATTAGTAGATGTGTGCATAAAGTTACAGATGCAATTAACAATTTGATTTTTAGACAGTGGATACAATTTCCCATTACAGCAGAAGCCAGGTACCAAGCTAAATTGAAATTTCAAAATGCACGGCATTCATTTGAAGGAGCCATTGGAGCAATTGATTGCTCTCACGTAGCGATTATTGCACCCAGAATCCATGAAGAAGCATATGTGAATCATCATGGATATCATTCACTAAATGTGCAAATGGTTAATGTAATGAAATAGATAGATTTATGCAATCATGTTTTATATGATATTAATAAAAAGCTCCTTTTAATTTTTGACTTCAGATATGTGACCCTGATTTAAAAATATTTAACGTGAATGCCAGATATCCCGGAGCACGGCACGATGCTTATATCTGGAATGTTTCTGCTGCACGACGAGTAATGGAGCGCGCATACAATCGTGGTGAAAGACGAACCTATCTTATTGGTCATTTTCATTTTCCTTTTTATTTCAGAGTTTATTGCTTATTAGAAGCTGCGAATGTTAAAGTAAATATCTTGTTTGTTCATACAGGTGATTCAGGTTATCCTGTAGAACCATGGTTGTTAACGCCTCTACCTCGAGAGCCGGAAGGAACGCCTCGTTTCGCATATAACGAAGCGTTGTGTAAAGCAAGAACATGCGTCGAACGTCTCTTTGGTGTGTTGAAAGCTACTTGAAGATGCCTTTCCCGACACAGAGTTTTGCAATACGATTCTGGTTTTGCGGGAAGAATTGTAAATGCTTGTGCAGTGTTGCATAATATGCGACAAGCTAACGGGATACTATATGCTGATGTGTTGGATGAGTTTCACAACGAAGTCCTATACGAAAATAATAACAATGCTGATAATATTGAGGATTATAATGTTCGTGGGCCACTTGCTGTTGCACGTCGAATTCAAGATCGCTTAATAGTAGAAAGATTTTAAATTAACTAAGGGCCAGTTGTTCCAACTTCTTAGTAAATTTTACCCGATAGATAGCCTATCTTCGTCTCTTTTTTAGAACTTATCTGAAAAGAGACGAAAATATGCTACCTGTCGAGTAAAACTTACCAAGAAGTTGGAATAATCGGCCCTAAGCTTTCTCTATGAGGAAGCAAAAGTATTGCAACGATTTGTAAAGTTTGTAAAAAGTATTACATTGTAAAATATATTGCATTTGTAAAATTTGCTTTTTTTGTATAATTAGAGTTAAGTGAGATACAAATGTCATAAAAAACAAAAAAATAAATAAATCTTCTTTGGAACACAATATGCAATGTTATATATGTTTGGAAAAATATTACATTAGTATTTATTAATATCAAAGGCGTAGTACACTGCTTTTATATATTACACGTATTATATGCATTTTATGTAATTATAAGATAAAATTATTAAAACGAAACAAGATAAATTGACTTATAACATGAAAGACATACATTTCATATATTACATGCATACACGCATTTTATATGTAATTATAAGATAAAATTATTTAAACAAAACAAAATAGTCTTATAATATGAAAGACGAGATAGAAATTTTTGAATTTTTTCTTGATTTGCAATTATCAACATCATTATTATTATCAATAGCTTCTGAATCTTCATATTCCCTTCTTGTATACTGAGGTGATTTGTCATCGATATTTGAGTCATCATCATCACCCAAAAAATTAACTGCAATTAAAAGAATTTTATGAATTTTTTATCTACAAAAAATTTTAACGAACAAGTTTGAACTAATTTTAATATAAATTTTTAAATTATAATTTAGTGACAACTCATTATTTGTAAGGCCGAATTCATACCTTGACAGGAAAGCAGAAGCCAATCAAAACTCGCGTTGGTAGTAAGCTTACTACCAGCGCGAGTTTTGATTGGCTTCTGCTTTCCTGTCAAAGTGTGAATTCGCTCTTAGACTAACATCTTGAAGTCGCTTTAGAAATAGTTTCTGATGATCTTTTTGATAGTACCGTTGGCTTTGATACAATTGGTGGATATGGAGTATTTATTGTTTTTTTTTAAGAAGAGATAATAGAAACTTTTGATTTTTTTATTAATTCGGTATTGTCAACATTATTATCATTTTGAATAGCTTCTGAATCTTCATATTCCTTTCTTGTGTAGTGAAGTGATTTGTCATTGATAATTGAGTCATCATCATTATCATCCAAGAGATTAACTGCAAACAAAAGAATATTTCATAATGAGAATGTTAGTTAGGTATTGAAACGATGAACAGTCTTAATTTTTTATATGTTTTATATATATTACTTATAAAATTTATTTATAATTCAGCTTTCTTCTAATTTATTTATTATCGCTATAACAAAGACGCTTCAACAAAATCTATTGAAAACTGATAGAATGCGTGCATTATAAATGTATTCATGTATTTATACATTTCTAATTATAAAAATATTTGTCCTTTTTACCATATGCATATGGAGTGTCTGCAGAAATTTTTTTAGAGGTACTTGGGCAGACAGTGATCACGTTTGGAGTCTCCGATAAAACAGAAATATTTCCATGTTCCAGTTCTTCTAATAAATTCTGTGTATATGAGAAAAGAAATATATTTATAAAGATACTTATACTTTCTTTATTGAAAATATGATGTAAATTGTATACCACAATTTTCTAGTTTCATATAAGTTACCTCCTCGTCAGGGATACTCTCTGGACAATCTGTGTGTCCTTCCACATATTCAGCTCCAACTATGCCAAGCACACGAAGTTCAAAATCAGAAAGCTCAGATTGGGTTTATTTCCTGTTAAAGCTTTTGCTTTACGCAATTCTTTTACTTTAATGGAAACACGGCTTTTTAAGTCTCTCCAAACCTTAAATATAGGTGCTTTCCATTTACATCAAAACTCAGATAAATCTCACTTCTGTCTTTCTTTAACATGAATGTTGAAGAAAGACAGAAGTGAGATTTATCTGAGTTTTGATGTAAATGGAAAGCACCTTATGTATACATAAGTACGTTTTTTTTTACATAAAACGTACTAATTTTGTACTTGTAAAGAGTAATAAAATAGAATATATTTTTATATCAGTACTTTTAAAATAAATGGAAATTCGAGTGAAGGCATTAAGAGCTTAGTAATAGAACAAATCATCATGAACAAATTATATATTAATCATCGATAACTACATCAGTTAATCTAGAAATTAATAAAGCTATAATGGTAAATACATGACACGTATATATAAAATAATAAATTAATTAAAAATAAAAATATGAAAATAAAAAATGATGATATCAAGTGCGGACGTTTCGGCTTGTTTTCAAGCCATCTTCAGCGCAATAATATTGTTAAATTTAAGTTAAATTAAAGGCGAACGATTCGCAATGAGGTTATATGGAGCAGGTACTTAAAGATTAGTGAAATTTCCTCAATCTGTGTGAAACAATCGAAGGTGTTGTAGCCATTAGGTGGTACATCACTAGTTGATGATGTAGGACGACTACAAATATAACGTATCGATGTTAGATCCATGATGTTGAAGTTCACTCAGGTTATGTAATGCATTCTCGTTAAAATCTAGTAGATGAGGAATTCATAGTAAAAATCAACTATTAGGAACTCTCGAATGTGAAATAATTGAGTCAAGATTATCAATGTATATGAAATTTGAATATGTTGAAATAATTTAATGTGTGTCACCTAAAGTACTAATTAAACTGTATAAAATAATTTCCGTTTGATGGAAATAATTTTGAATGTAATAATGTCACAATTAAATACCTTACATAGTCCTGAGTGAAAGTTGAAAATTATGTCGTTATGCTTAAAATTCAATCTGCGTATAATCTGTTGTCACAACAACGGTCGAACATTTAGTGACGAAGTATAGGGTGTTACAATATATTCATTTGTTTCTATGTATGACTTTCATATTTTTGGTAGTTTATTTATCAAATCGTTATAAATAACCGGTAAGCATTCGGTGTCTGTCTGTAGATTCAAGCTGTTTCTTTGATGAAAAACATTTCAGAAATTAGTCTTTTGTTGTAACAAGTTTCTTTATCTAAAATTTTTACGTCATTCCATTTGAAATCATGATTATAATTTAACCTATGTTCTGTGATAACTGAACGTCTACTGGTATTGCTATTTATGTTTTTTCTGTGTTCATTAACTCTTGTAATTAATTTTCTACTAGTCTGTCCGACGTACGATGCATCATAATCTTCGCAATCAATCTTATATATTAAATTCGTATTAGATTGTTTAGGAATGGTGTCCTTATGTGCTTTAACAATCGAATCCAGTTTGTTGAGGCTGAAGTAAGATAGCCTTGTGTTCGCATTTCCCAGAATGTTACCCAGTTTACTTGTTAAACGCGGCAAATAAGGGACCATAAAATACGAAACAGGCTCACTCTCACCATGCAAGTCAATGGTAGAATTGTTAACAATCTCTAAATTATTTTTGGTATTATTAGATTTATGGAATAAATAAGAGAGTCTCTGGTTAATTGTGTCAAATATAAACTTTAGAGGGTAGCCATTATTAATTAAGGTGTTAATGATTAAAATTATATTTTTCTGATGAAATTTCGGATGTGATAAAGTAAAGGCCCTATCTAATAGACAACACACAGTGCCTCTCTTTTGGCAATCAGGATGTATTGACAAAAAGTTTAAATATCTTCCAGAATATGTTGGCTTGTGGTACCAATCAAAAATCAGTTTTTTACCCTCACGTGTGATGGTAACTTCTAGAAAACTAATGGTATTGTTGTTCTCTAATTCAATGGTGAACTGTAGTCTAGAATTTATAGAGTTGAAGATGTTTAAAATATCGTCAACTCTCTTGGTTGGAACCGCCGTGATGATATCGTCCACGAATCTGAAGTAAAAGGGCAATCTGCAATCAATGGCACTAAGAGCTCTGGTCTCAATATCCTGCATCACAATATCTGCTATGATGGGAGACACTGGGGAACCCATAGGAGTACCATGTAATTGAAGATATATTCTACCATTAAAAATAAAATAAGTGGATCTCATAACTAATTTCACCGCCGTTAAGAATTCTGACTTAGGAAGATCTGTTTTACCTGCAATGTAGATCCATCTATTAGACACACAATCGATAGCGAGTTCGATAGGAATATTTGTGAACAATGACACAACATCAAGAAAAATAAGCCTATATCCATTTTCTAAATAAGTATTCTGCAATTTGTCTACCAATGTAAAGCTGTCTTTAATATAACTGTGAGCAAGTGGGAAACTTTTTAACATAATTTTATGTAAATAAGCAGCCAAACCGTACAAAGGCGTATTTACTGAAGAAACGATAATTCTAAAAGGGTAATTAGGTTTATGTACTTTCGGTAAACCATAAGCTCTTGGTAAGGAACCTTCACTATATGATAATGATCGATGAGTGGACTGTGTAATGTACCCATTGTTTTTCCATCTCTTGAGTAAGTCTTTTAGATTGGAGATTAGTTTATTTATGGGATTTTTGTTTATTAACACATAAGTCTCCTCATCACATAGAAGTTCCTCTACTTTTTGAATGTATATGTCCCTATCAAGCGCCACTGTGATATTACCTTTGTCTGCTCGTGTAATAATTAAATTTTGATTCATCTTGAGAAAACTTTTTGTGAGGTCATTAAGCCGAAGTAAATTTCTGTAAGTATTAAAATGTGGATATCGATAAGTTCGTAACGAATTGACGATACCAGTCGACCTATTTCGAATGTCAAGCGTTTAGCAGTTGGGAGTTTTCTCAGATTATTCTCATAGTTAATGACAAATTTAGTAGCTAACTCGGTCACACTGGTAACCGGCAGACTGAAATTATCACCTAGTTGTAATAAACTAATGATGTTATCTGGGATAATGGTGGAAGACAAATTGATAAACCACTTGTCGTTCAAACGTGAGGTATTATATTCAGTATTGATAAACATAGAAGGTTTTATATCCACAACAATGTTGTCTCTAACTTGATTAGTATTATTCTGATTAGTAAATCCATTTTCAACATCAAAAGTATTCATCGTATTTGGGCATCTCGTATAGCGAATCGGCTTAATTTTTTGTTTGTTAGACTCATTCCTAATAATCGATTCAAATTTTCTGTCAAACATATGTGTCTTGCGATAAAATGAAAACAAAGGGCCGCTTTGTCGGTTGAAAAAATCAGTACTTTTATTTAAAACACGCATACAATTTCACTTACCACTTGCCACTAATCCACCGTTTTTGTAGCTCCTTGTAAAGTATTTAGCTCTGCCGCTAGTTCAGCCCATTTTCTTTGTGCTTCTTCTTTTCCGTGAAGAGCGTTGAATTTTCCTTCCGCTAAACCCTTGTTTAGGTTGAAGAAATCAATCATTTTGGTTAATTGTAGTTGCGACGCCCGTGCCGTTCTTTTTCTTTTGCTGTAAAAAAAAACTCATTATCATTTCGTTATATGTATATTTTATATTTTTCATATAATACTTACTTAATCGTGATTTCAGACATTTTTTAATAATTTCTTAAACCCTATAGCAGTTCTATTATTATAAATAAAACAGATATAAACAGATAACAGAAATAGGTTAGATACATAGCAACAAGTTTCAGTTTTTCGATTTTACAAACACAAATTCTGTAAAGTTACTAGATTTTTACCATATTAAGATATGGCAACGTTGCGCGCCTATCGAATAATTTCGATACGTTTGTAACGACATTTGCACCGATTATTATCGTTAAGTCCACGTTACAGAATCATATACCTTAACGACTGTCGATCGCGCAAGCAATAATTGTCGTTAGTTAACGATATCGATATTTATCGTTAACGAGTTACAGAATCCAGGCCCTGGGCTCTTATTTGATACGGTCCATCGTAGATGAGATGTATCTTTTTCGTAAGCCTGCGGCTCGCATCGCTTCGTCGATGGATTTTTACCCACACTTTCTGCCCTTGAGTGTAAACTTCCGCCTCACTATGTTTGTCGGCTTGCTTCTTTCTTTATCCAGCTCGTTTTTTAAGAAAGTTAGCTGCACTTTCGATTTTTCTTTCCAGTAGTAGGTCTTCGTCCTCCTCCTGGTCTTCCACTGGATGTAATCTCGGATCCATCGGTAAGTATCCTTCTTGTTCCGGATGTAGTTCCAGTGGTACACACTCCGTACTTCGATGTTTAGTCGAATTTATTGTCTTTTCCGTTCTGGGGATTATTTTGTTCCAAGACGTGTGTCTGTCATGCGCGTAAACTCGAATTATTCGTCCGAGTTCGCGCATCACCCTTTCGACTGGATTACTCTGCGGGTTATATGGTGTAGTTTTCCGTATTGCGAATCCCATGTTTTCCGCGAATTCTCTCCATCGATTGTTATGAACTGGCCTCCGTTGTCGGATAGTATTTCCTCCGGCATTCCCAGTTGTGGAAAATGTTCCAACTGCAACGCGTCCATGATTGCGTCGAGTTTTTGGCTTTTCATTGGATACAGTTTTGTCAGCTTTGAAAACTGATCCATAACGACCAATATATACTTGTATCCTTTTGGTGTTTGTGGCAAAGGTCCAAATATATCGATCGAAATGACTTTACCCGGTCTTTCCGGTAAAATAAAATATTCTACTCCCCTCGTTGGTCGAGTATAATACTTTGTCGCCTGACACGTGTTACACGATGCAACTACGTCTCTAGCTACTCTTTCGAGATTTTTAATTTTAAAGTATTTATTCGCGAAATCCGCGACTTTATCCGTCCCGTAATGTAAGAGGTAATCGTGTATTCTATCGATCAAATCCCAACTTATCTTATCCGGAACGATTATTTTTTCTCCCGACGTTTCGCGTATTCTCACTAATCCGTCGCGTACGTAAACGTTTAAATCTTCACGCGGGTAATCATGCAATGTTTGACATTCTTCCTGCGCTTGTTCGATTATGTCGCACCATGCTACGGTGTCTAACTCGTCGTTCGGTTTAGCAATCGCGGCTATCCGTTTTATAGACTTTTCCTGCTTAACATACCCATTATTTACGTTACGCCGCGATAAAGTATCCGCGATCACGTTTTCTTTTCCGGATACGTGGCATATCTCGATATCAAACTCGTTTAGGAACGTGATCCATCTCGCGATCCTGGAACTATCGTCCGCACATGCTGACAAGAATTTTAACGCACGGTGATCAGTATGGATTTTTATACGCCTTCCTAGTAAGCTTGCATACCATTTTCTCAGTGCCCACACTATCGCTAAACACTCGAGTTCAGTGATAGTGTAGTTAAGCTCTGCACCTTTTAGGCTTCGACTCGCGTAGGCCACTGTATATTTTTCGTCGCTATTTTCCTCGTCGTACTGATATAGCATCGCACCGAGTCCAAATTTTGACGCGTCTACATAAGCCAAACTTCATATTTGATCTTATAATGTATAATTTAGGCGCCCTTTCGAATGCCCTTTTTATTCGGTTGAATGCTTTGTTGGCTTCCTCAGTCCACTCGAACTTAATGCCCTTGCAAAGCATCGCTTCTAATGGTCTGGTCATCGCGGCTAAGTTTTTTATGAACCGCCGATCCCAATTAACGAGTCCGAGAAACGCTTGTATTCCCTTTTTATTTCGCGGTACCTCGAAATCCCGTATTGCTCTTTTCGTGTCTTCGTTCATTTCAGCATAAATGCTGTCGAACTTATGCCCCAAAAACTTAATTTCGGATTTGAAAAATTCACATTTCTCCTGATTTAATTGAAATCCTACGCTTTTTAGTTTTTCAAGCACGTAGTTTATATGGAAAATGTGTTCTTCCTTTGAATCTGACGCGATCAATATATCATCTAGATATATTATCGTGAACGCATCACAATCATCCCCCAACGCTTTATTCATCGCTCTGGTGAATGATGAACCCGATGTTTTTAATCCGAAAGGCAATCTTCGGAAAACATACGTTTGGTTATCAAACATGAAATCGGTATATTTTTTGCTGTCGTCCGTCAGCGGTATTTGTCAGAATGCGCTGGTCACGTCCAAAGTCGAAAAATATTTTTTATTCCCGATTCTACGGAAAACTTCTTCGATCGTTGGAGGTTGATCATGCTCGTTACACATTCTCTTGTTAAGCTCACGCGCATCTAGACACAGTCTAATTTCTCCCGATTTTTTAATCACGACTACTAGTGGATTTATGAACTGAGTCGATGATTTCTCTATTATACCTGAATTTTGAAGATTTCTCAGGTGTTGTCTTACCTTTGATCGATGAGCATCCGGTACTGGATGTAGCTTCATTCGGAAAGGTCTATCGTGGTTCATGAGGATTTGATGGGAATAATGATTAACACACCCTATCCTATTTTCGAACACATCTTTGTACTCTCGCAAAATTTTATTTAAACACTCTTCGGTTTCTTCCACCGAAAGAGCAAATATTTCTGCTTGGTGTTGCTTTCCGTCGCGGAATTTTATCTGCACGTCATTCGGTTCGCAGTATATCGCTATGTAATTTTGTCGCATAAAATCGAGTCCTAAAATTACATTATACGCGAGTGTCTTCGCTACTACGAATTCGTGAGAAATTCTTTCTCGCATAATCGGAAAGTTATCTGTGCTCTATTCGCGGCTGTTTGCGCTTTGTCGGTGAACGCGCCTACAAGCGAAAATTTTCTCAGCGGTATCACTCTCGTTATCGCTTTAATCTCAACCAGCGAATCAAATAACGCTTTCGTCATCGCAGATATCTCGGTACCGGTGTCGAGCAATGCTTTCACGCTCATTTCACCTACTTCGATATCGATATACGCGGAACCTATCGATTTCTTTTTCTGTTGGTCTTCCCGCGTTAATTCATCGACTTCGTCGATTATTTTATTAATCCTTACGGACGGTATTACTTTTTTATTAGTTTTAATCCGTTCCGTTTCGAATTCGTGTTCGGAATGGCCTCGATCCATCCCCTTTAATTCCGCATTGTGCGTAGTTTGTGTGCGTCGTAGCACTTTATCGCGTTTGACTCTATCGCCTTTAACGCGCTCTCTGTCTTTCTTTAATGTCGCGTCGCAGTACTTTTCCGTACTACGCGTCTCGTCGTCGCGCTCGGCTATATCGCCTTTCACGCGCTCTCTCTCTCTCTCTAACGTCGTATTCCGGTATTTTTCCGTTCTACGCGTCTCTTTATCGCGCCCGACTACGTCGTTTTTAACGCGTTTTTTATTTCTGGAACTTTCCGTCGTCATGGTTTTTTCCGTCTCGATATCGGCTTGGATTTTATTTTCCGAATTTTTCTCGACATCTTCGACCAACCAATCAACGTTTGTCGCCCCATTTTCGCTCGGTTTAAATTCCTCATCGACATTTTCGTCGTTTAACGTTTCATCCGTTAATACGCTTACTTTTTGTTTGTCGATTTTTTGTAATTTTCCGTCGCGATTTCGTTTGCCTTTATTTTTCGTCGCGCTTTCGGATTTTATATCCTCTTCGACGTTTATTTTTAATTCCGCGAATCGTTTTTCATTTACACGATCGCGTTCGATTTTATTTTTATTTTCACGTTTATTCGGCCTTTGTCTGTTTGCTCGAATAACCGCTAATTTAGGCGATTTTTCTTCGCCCTTCTCGTCTTCATCAGAGTGTTCGGTTCGGTTATCCGCTTTAACGACCGCCAGATTACGCTGCGTCGAAATCCTTTGTTAAACGCGGCTTTATCTGCTTTCACGGACACGTTATATTTTTTGGTTTTTCGTTTTTTCTCGCAGTCTCATCCGTTTGATCGTTTTTCGCGTAATAATTTTTTCCGTCTTCTTCTTTCGACTGCCAAAAATCCATAAGAAAGATTGCCCGTTACGTATCATCATCTCTTGTATTAATAGTCCTCTTTATTCACTAGCGTCTTTCCTTCACAACATGTTAGACAAAAATTTACCTAATCCGAATAGCCATATTGAAAATAGCTTTGAGTTAATTAAAAAACTTAATAATATGTTCTTAGATGATTGGTACGATTTAATCTCATTGGATGTGGAGAGTCTTTTTACTAATGTTCCATTAGATTTGGTTATTGGAGGAATTGCTAAAAGATGGCATTTAATTAAAAACAACATCAACATTCCTTATAATGAATTTTTGATTTCTTTAAAACTTATTATGGACTCCACCTACTTCCAATTTGACAATGTCATATATAAACAGATTTTTGGCACTCCCATGGGATCTCCTCTCTCCCCGATTTTAGCGAATATTATTATGTCTGATTTAGAAGACAGAGCAATTTCGTCTCTTCCTGTTTCCCTTCCCTTTTATGTTCGCTATGTTGATGATATTGTTCTTGCTGCTCCTAAACAATACTTCCAGCATATTTTCCAGGTTTTTAATTCGCTTCACAATAGACTACGGTTTACCATTGAATATTCAAACAACAATAGTATAAATTTCCTGGACACAACTATCATAATCAACAATAACTATATTGAATTTAATTGGTATAGGAAACCGACCTTTTCAGGAAGATTTCTATCATTTTTCTCACACCATCCTCTGTCACATAAAAAAGGAGTTATCATTGGATTGACTGATAGAATTTTTAAACTCACATCCACGGTTTCATAATGAGAATCTTTCTTTTATTATTTCGACTTTATTAGGCAATGGTTATCCTATTAAATTTATTTTTCACACTATTTCTCAAAGATTAAAGTTTTTAATCTCTGACGTGAACAATGACGAAACTGCTCTCACTCAATTCTCCTCCTCTCTTATTCCTTTCTTCACCATTCCTTTTTCCTCAAGCTTTCCAAGAGGTTTTGTTTCTAACATAAAGAGTTATGCGAACAGAAGATTGGCATATACAGTTAATAACAAATTAAAATCCCTTATTAGATTGTACAAGGATCCGGTATCTAAATTCCATCACGTGAATGTCATTTATAAAATTAGTTGTTTAGACTGTGATGCTTCGTATGTGGGACAAACTAAAAGGAAGTTACTGACCAGAATTAAAGAACATCATTCTGATATCAATAAATCTTCTGGTTCTCTCTCAGTTGTGTCCCTTCATAGATTGAATGGTCATGAGTTTGATTGGGAGAATGTTTCCATTTTGGAGGAGGAGCCTAGATATAAAAAGAGACTTATTGTTGAGATGTTACATATCTCTGGTCAGAATCATAGCCTTAACATTCAGAGCGATACCGATTTCTTGGATAAGCTGTATTTGCCCATTATAAAAAAATGTTCGCATTGATTTTTTGAATTTTTCCTTCGTTCTGTCTTCTTTCCTTCTGTGACGTTTTGTTCTTCTCCTTCCTTTTCCCTTCCCCCCCCTTTTTGATGTTTCACGTTACTTGGCTATACGTGATTCCCATGTGCCTCAGTTCGGCTCTGTTGATTGGAACGTTAAGTTGGGCTTAACTTGCTCTCCCTTTGTGTCGATTTTTTAATTTGAGATCACTTTCAAATTTAGAGACCGGTATGTGATTTTATTATATTAACTTTAGTCTTGCTTTATGTGAAGGATTCTCTTAAGTAGTTTCCGGATTGTATGTTAAATTATTGCTCTGTCTTGTTTTTTCTTTTTTAGAGTGTCATACTTTTAAGCTTTTACTCGCACATATTTGGACCATCAAGTTTCCAACTGGTCATCGATTTATGCATCTTTGACTGTTTTTTCTTTTGGAAATGGGCATGGACTTGTATGTGGGATTTCCTTCCGGTTTTTGTTTTGGAGAGGATCAGCTCGTTCTTAACGGTACACTAAGGATATGCGGTACGAGTTGCTTTCGGTTTTTCTGTGGCGATACGTTAATACGATGCATTCTTTCCTTTTTTGTGATTGACGATTTAAATTTTCCATTATTGTGCATATATTTGCTTCCGATTTTTTGATTTTTTTTGACTTTGCGTTGTTCCGAAACTTATTTACATTTCTCCTATGACTGTTAATTTTGCTTTTATCTTAATGTTTATTACTCACTTTGTTATTCGACATTGAAAAGGATCCGAATTGGATTGAAACGCGGCGTTTGTCATGTTCAAATTAAATAAACATTTTCATATGGTTATTGTATTGTAATAACCGTTTTATTTTTGCATATATTCCACCATTGCGTTGGTCCTTGTAGCCTTTTAACTAATTTTTATTGATTTTATTTAACGGACCTTTATTTCATTATAATAATTTCTTCTTTCGATTTCTCGAAATCCCTATTTTTCGTATATTTATTGCTAACATACGATTCGCTTTCTTTTTCGTCGCGATTCGGTTTTTTCTCCTCCGCGGCTTTATTTTTATTCCACGGTTTTGTCGCGCCTTCGCGTTTTTTATCCGTCGGAACTTTATCTTTATTTTCGCGTTTTTTAGCTTCGAATAATTTTCTATTCCGCTCACGCTTTATTTCGATTTCGTCGAGTAATTGTACGAAATCTTCTACGGTTTTAACCGCAGTAGGTCTTATTTCGCGCGCGACATTATTACCAAAATGTCTTTTCACGCATCTTATTATTTCTTTATCCGACATCGGCGGATCCAGACATTTCGCCTGCTTCATTACATTTAACGCGTATTCGGACATCGTTTCCGTACCGTTAGCGTTATATTTTCCGGTATACATTTCTTCCCGAAATCTCGCCTGTTGTTCTTCATTCCAAAAATGTTGGATGAATAACTCTTTGGCTTCATCGATCGTATCCGGTTCTCTTACTTCGAACCACGTCGATGCAGATCCTCGCATGCATCTCGCGAAGAAATAGATTTGATCGACTTCCCCGACGTTTTCATACTCTACGATTTTCTCGAATTTTTTGATGAATTTAATCGGATTCTGTCGGTCTGTTCTTCCGAAGTATTTAAGATCTTCGAAAGGATTTTTAAGCCAGCCTCCACGCGGTAATCGCGCGTTTAAGACCGCGTTTTCAGAAATTTTTACAACGCTCGACGCCGTTTCCTCTTTTCTGCGTTCGGTTGCCAAATCAATTACCGAAGAGGCTTCTTGATTTTTGCCGTCGCGTCTAGATTCCACGATTTGCGTCTCTAACGCGTCTAATTTCTTGTTTAATTTAACGAACATTTCCCATAACTCTTTGTCTCTAGGATTATCCGTCTCTTTTCCGCCCGCGTTTTCCGCATCGCGAAAATCTTCTCTATCCTCATTCACGCGTTTCGCTTGCGATCTTGTGAGGATATTTTCTCTCGATTTGACGGGTGATCGCATCACTCGCGCGCCCGTCGCTTCGATTTGCAATTTGTCGGTTTCTCTGTTACTTGACATTTTGCGGTTTTATGATATTTGCGCGTAATCTATCCTTCCGTCGGCTAACACGCGAACACTGAGTCACACGCCTGCTTATTCTTCGAATCGTTTTTTAGAAAAGCGTCGCGAATTAATTACGCACGTTCTCTCGTTTCAAATTTCGGCACTCACGTAAATGACTGTCCTTTCACGGTCGCCAAAAAGTTTCTTGCTTATTTTTCGTTTATTCTTCGATATTACCTTGGTTACTTGGTATTTTTTATCGTAAACACTCGCGGACACGTCGCTTTACAACGAACGCTCGCCTTTACCGCAAACCCACGGATCGATGACTATCGGACTTCGAAATCCTACTGCTACAAATCCGAGTGACGCGGTTTATTTCCGAGAATAGCTACGCACAATCTATCTACGCGCCCTATATAACTGTGATCGAACGACTTATTAATGGGTAAAAATATCCGAGGATGTAGTTCTCTTACCTTTAGTTATTACGGTCGCCAGCTTGTTTATCCACCAACAAGCAAGGATTTTGGGTTGTGATAATCCCAATGCTCGAGTCGAGGTTCCTGGAATATGACACCGGCCTCGCTTTGCTGCGTCACGCCGCCGTATCAGGTTACAAGATGGCCGCTGACTGCGCTTCAACGACGGAAATTTATGACGTATTCCCGTCGTAATTCCACTCGTTCTAATATTTCTTTTTTCTGTTTCAGGTCGCCGCTGGACGATGGACTTCGCCGTTGGACTCCTCAGGTAAATCACCATTGTTTTGGAAATATTCGTTTGACAAATATTTCTTTTCAGATCACTCCCGGATGGACTAATCACTACCGGTTGCAAGGATCTCGGAATTTATCACTTGGATAAATGATAACTGCTACCGTTCAAATATATATTTATTAATATATTTAATAAAATAAAATATAAATGAACTTGGATTATTACAGTTATTTCTCGATTTAATATAAAATGTTTATTTTACACTATATCGCCGTGTACGCAGAACAACTTTCGCGTTTTTTATCGTTATTTTAATGGAAATTCCGATACTCGCGTTACTAGCTATCTATCGAAAATTCTCAACGAACTCGTCCGGTAAAAGGCTCACGAATGAGCTCTGCAGCCCATTATATAGGCCTCCTCACTCTTCGCTATCCCCACCAACAACGCTATCTGGGCGGTCCAGTGTGTTCGTATTTTCTACGCGCTGCTATTTTGGTCGGTTTCCTATTGGTTTTCGCATTTCTGCTATGCGCAGACGCATTGCGCATGCGCACTTCGGTTTTTCATCTGCGCAGACGCTTCGCGCTTGCGCAGTCGCTCTTTTACACTTTATTCCTATGCGCAGTTGCACTATTCATGCGCAAATCACTTTCATATACGCGTTACTCTAATTTCTGCGCAATAACTCTTTTACAGTTCTTTTTCCTTAATACTACTTGATATTAGTATAATATGTGTTGATTTACTATTCTAAACATATTTTAACATTTTAACTCTATTTTATTAGACTTAACATGCTAAAGTGCACTTTCGATGTACACTTTCTACACTATCGCTTTCTGGGCTGTTTTTCTTTAAAGTGCTCCCCGATTCGCACTGTTTTCTTAATATTATAGGTTAGGACAATACTTTTATAATTCTTTTTCACATAATTATAATGTATATATATTTTATCTTTAAATCTACAAAATATATTTATAGTTTTTGAGGATCGGACGTATTTCCATCTTCTTTCCGGCCCCCGTCATCCTTGATTACCTTGTCCAGAGTTCTGAACGGGATGAGTTTTCCCTCTGGGCTCAGGATCATAGCTCTTTCTGTGGATTTATATTTTTCCACGGTCTCCTTGGTCTTCATGGTCCCTGACGTCCCCGGTGTCGGCTCCGTCGTTCCCACGTCCTGGGGAGTTGGGGTGCTCTTTAGCGTCGGTTGCAAAGTCAGCATACATTTTTACTATAGTAGAAAGAGCCGATTTAAAAACAATTGATTGATAAACATCAATGTCAAACTTTTCACTTTCAACACTTACAGAATTATTCGTTTCAATCATATTATAAATATTTTCCTGTCCCTCACTAGAATTATTCGAATCAAAATTAGAAATAGTTAAAGTCACATCAGAAAAATCAGAAGCGTTTGTGTTAGAAACAGTATCATTTATGCGCTTTGAAGTTATACTTGAAGCTAATTTGTTTCTGATGTATAATGTTTACTAAGAATATGTCTCCGTAATGAATAAACATTAGTAAATTGATCATTACAATTGTCAAACTTACACGTAATAGCAGAATTTATCATAAATTTATGTTTCAACTTTATTTGATGCATGACAAGATCTATGGTTATAAATTTTTCTTCACAAAAAAACAATTTATTTTGAAAGAAAAAATAAAAATCTAATTTTACAATGAAAAATAGAAATAAAATGTTAACTGAAATTAAAAAAAAAAGATTTATGTAAAACAAAAGATTCAACATTAATCTAATTCATATGCATCAATGGTATCTATGTTCTTTTGATCGGACTTAAGAATTTTGCTTAATACATTTTGTATATGAGGTATTTCTGCATCATATATAGTATCAAACATGTAAATACCTTTTTGAATTAGTAACCACAAATGCTCGCAAGTTGATGGGTATTTTACATTAAAAACTTGAAATGCTTTAAAGCAGACATCAATAGCTTCTAAAGCACTATTTGTTTTATATAAAATGTCATCGACACAAACGTATATTTCATGCAAATCCTCTCCATCAATATTAATGATATACGGCTGAAGCGTAGTTTTTAACATTTGGGCATGCTGTTTTGCTTCATATCTTATTGTAATAACATCTCCAGCAATCTGAAAAGAAACAATAGTTGAAACAACAATGTAATAGATATTTTTTACCAATTTTGTAAACGCTTTGTTGTGAACATTTTAAAAACGTTATAATAAGCATTTTTTAAAATTTCATTTTCTTTCTCTTCACGCATGCAACGTTCAGCACATTGCCAACTAAATATTCCCAACTAAAAAAATATTCTTATATGATTGAATGTTACCTTGTTGTCTTTTGTAATTTTTTTCTCTATCTTACTGCATATGTAACATTTATCAATTCCGGCGTTTAAAGTCAAAAAAATAAATATAATATGGATAAATATAAAATGTGCAAAATTTAACTTGCTAGAAAATTACAAATATTAAGAAATTTCAAAATTAAATATAATGAAAAAAATCCACAGCCAATTATAATTTAAACAAAACAGAAGTGTAATAGAATAGAACATAAAAGTTCAATTTTCTTAAATACATACTTTCACAATCCTTATCATGCATTTCTCGGCAGCATAAAGAGAAGCTCTTTTACAAACTCCATCTATTTTTTTCATTGTTTTCGGGGGTATTAGATGAGGTAAAAGTTTAAACATTGTCAATATTTTTTTATCTAAAACATGTAACAGATTTTGTCATCTAATGTAATATTCATAGTAATGTTTAAATTCATAGTAACGTATAATTCATAATAATGTATAATATTCA
This sequence comes from Camponotus vicinus, assembly GCF_025532165.1. Taxonomy (NCBI): domain Eukaryota; kingdom Metazoa; phylum Arthropoda; class Insecta; order Hymenoptera; family Formicidae; genus Camponotus; species Camponotus vicinus. The sequence continues at coordinate 8,420,492 of NW_028141949.1, forward strand.
TAGTAATGTATAATGTATAGATAATGATAAAATAATAAGTACCATTATTTAAATCTTCTTTTTTCAGTTTATCGAGCATTTGATATCCATCGTCATCCTTGGGATTAATTGAAAAATTTTGAAGAATGATATTGAAAAAATGTGTAAAATTTGATTCGCTTAAAGCAACATTTGAAACAGACATTTTTTTGAAATCTTAGATTATGAGGTTATAACCTTGTGGATGTTTGTAATGTGTCCATTTTGAGAAAATATTAGGCAAATCTTTATCTTGATTATTGTATAAATCTTTTTTTCTTAAATCATATGTTGCAGACCAGTGTAATAGAACTTCTGTCCAAGGAGCTTCATTAGCTTCTAATCATTTCATACTTTCTAAAACCTTTTCATCAACTTTTTCTATAAAAACATTATAAATTTTGCAATAGCTAAATTTCAACATTATACATACTATAAAATAAATATAATGCTACCTTTCGGAACATCGTTCCCAACCTCTTCTATTGTTTTTGAAATTTTAGCATAAAATTTTTTATTCCTGCTTCTTTTATTTCTCCACATAGATACCAATTTGCCTTTAGATGCTTTAGATTTGTTATCTGTCGCATTCTTTTTTTTTATTGGAGAAATATAATAAGTTTTTACAACTTCAGTTGGAAAAGTTTCACAAATTTTTTCAGCAACATATTTGGCTAAATCATTTGAAAATCTGTGAAAGTATGTACTATGATTATTATATTCAATATTAAATAAATAAATAAATAATTAAATTCAATATTAATTAAATAAATAAGATGAATTGTAACCTACTCTGAAAATCTTTCATCAATGTACGTAAGTATTATATCGCAAATTTTATTTCTTTGAGCTTCAGTGAAATTTTTTTCTTCTTCATAAGCTGTAATAATTCTTAAACCTAATTTTTGTTTAGAGAGAATTTCCTTTATTGGTAAGAAAGTTTTTTTTAATAAAATCTGATTTTCCTATAAAACAATTTTCTCTCTTCAATTCATTTTCTTTTTCAATATTTGAAGTAGTAGTAATTAAATCTGTATCAATGTTTTCATAATCTAATTTCTGGAAGTTTAAATGCTGGAATAATATATATATAAACAAAATTAAATAAATGAATAACAGAACTAAATAAATTCATTCAGAAACTTCTCATTTGAGAAGCATAAAATTTATTTTACCTTTTTTTTCAATGTAGGCTGTGCATCTTTTTCTTTATTTTCAGAATTTGTTAATGATATATTAAAATTACGTTGCCAATATTCAATAAAAATGGCTCTATCACCTATTGTTTGGATCAATTCATTGATCATAGATATTGTCAAATTTTTTAATGCTTTTATATTAATTCGTTCTTCTATAAAACATAAAATTTTACATTTGTATAAAAAGAAATTTATCTTATTATTAACATGAATTCATGATTTGAATAAGCAATGATTACTTACTTGCGAATGTATCAATCAAATTTTCCAAATCCAAATCAAGTAATATTTTCTCAACTTCGTCATCAGCCATATTTATTATTTTCTTACAAATAGAAAGCACTCGAGTCTATTAGTAGAAAAACACATGTGTCCTCTGTTAGATCTCTAATAGAAAAATACACACAATACGTATTTTATGCAATTAATCTAATCCAAGAAAAGCAACAATGCCGATAAAAAAATGTGTACCTTATTTATGTCTACTTACCTTGCTCACAAAAATCTCGGTTTTCGACTCGCGGCACTTGCACCGACTTACTTCTCACACAATTAATAGTTTTGCATCGATGACTGTTTGTCTCGATGGCTCGCGCTTTCAATTTCCTTCGATTTATGCCGGATGTATATAGCCTCCGTGTTATTTGTACATTTAGCAAAGAAATAAAAAACATACATCGAAATATGTCAGCATGCGTTCGCTCACTTATCCGTGCCTGATTGTACTGATCGTTCACTTGTTCTCAGTTGTGGCTTGTAACTTGCGATGTTGTTTTGTCTAACATATTAACTCACTCGCACACGTTGGTTTTCTCAACCCGCGTAATCAAAGATACATTCATCGTCAGTTAGTATCGACTGACATCGAAATCAGTCTATCAGAAAATTATTTTAAAAAAATATTTAAAATTAGATTAAAATTTAAAATCAAATGATATTTATTAAAATTCTTACAAATATTTATTAATTTCAAATTAATATTTTTAGTATTTGAGTCAATTAATCGTTACAAAATAGATATTGTTATTTATTAATAAATTATAAAATTGATTGGAAAAAATAAATATTCAAAAATATTTTACTCAATTTTATAATATCAGAAAATCTAATTTTAAAAAATGAGTTTAATTTGAGTAAACAATGTCAAAATGATTTAATATTTTAAAATAAATATTTCTTACTTTGAATCAAATAACTTTTACAAAATAGCATATTATTATTAAGTACATTAAAAGATTAGTTTAAAAAAATATTTATTTAAAACTATTTCTTTAATTTAATTATATGAGATTTTTCAATTTTAAAGAATAAATTATTCAATTTGAGTAAAGATTATCTTAATAAAAATTATTTGTTAATTGTTTTATAATTATTTCACATTGAATAAAGTCTTTTGTTAATTTGATACATATATGGCCCAAAACGCGTCAACCGGATCACCTCTCTCTCCAAAATTCAACGCAATGTATCGAGTTGTTTGAGGTCTCAAAATTTTTGTTAAATCACAATCTTTCGAATGCCGTGTGGCACTTTTTGTAAATCAAGATGGCGGCTACAATATGGCGCCCAGAAGGCGAAAAAATGACTCGGTACTTCAATGAATTCCATAATTTTCGTTTAAAATTGATGAAAACAAGTTTATAATAATTTTCATGGACACATATTATATCTAGTTAAATTTTTCAGTTATTTTCGGTCACCTAAACTCTCCCCTCCCCCTCTCCACTCCAAACAGTGGCCCAAAAATTGATTTTCATACTTTTTTCTGCGTAATTATCTAAAAGCTTTCAAGTAAAAAGTATTTGTATTAACCATGTCAAAGTAAACATTGATGAATTGTTCTGATATCTTGTGACTACGTTACCTAACCTTAAAAATTGAAAAAATCAGTCTTCAAATCTTCACTGAACGATTTTCTTTCAGGATTAATTTCCATTTAATTGAATATATCTTATCATACTTTATATGCTTGATTTTTTCAATATCCAAACAATTCTAACCTAAAAATACAATAAACTTTTTTTCATGATTTTTCTTATGTCTAAAGTCAGATGCACTTTCAATAAAAAACACACATTTCTGTGTATTCAAAGGGAAAAAAATTTATGATAAACTTACTTCTTAACTAAACATTTTATTTACATCATAAGAAAATAAACCTTTTTCATAAAGCATCATCATAAAGATAGTGGCCAGCAATGTTTGAAAAATTGTTTTTTTGCATCTCCATATCGAAATCCCGAATTATTAATTATAGAAAAAATTGATGAAAAAATTGAGTATTCTAAAAGAAAAGGTATAGCGATTTCATTGGATCAGCAGTAGATGAATTGTTTGTAAATAAAGTGTTATAGCTAGTGTATGACGGTAAGTAGAGGCAAGCATAAACTTTTGTAATAGAATGTGCATTTAATAATTCCTATTCCGCTCTTAGTATTACCCAGGATCAACGACGTGGACGTTGCGGAAGCATGATCCCTTTGGGGTGCTTAATTTCGTGAGTCCCCTTGCCTCTCACGTTTCGGGGTGCTTGATTTTCGTGAGTCCCCTTGCCTCTCACGTTTCGGAATGCTTGATTAGCGTGTCATCTCGTCTCTTCTAATGGACTAATATTGAACAAGAGACATAGGTTCTTTAGCTTTGGAATATCGCATGACTTGAAGTCTACTGGAAGAAATCGGTATAAAACCATGACATTGTTGAATATTCGGCACTCTTTGTGCCGAAGAAAATCGTTTTTGCAACGAATTTTGAGTTTTTGTATGGGTTACTTTGTCGTACATATTGATAGAGATATTCTTGAATCTCTTGCTTGCCCAGTCATATAGAGCAAGGTGATTCAGGATAGCTTCAATGGCAGGAACTTGTAAACTGTGTCGCGTAGCTTCTCTCTTAAAAATAGCCCCGATACCATCAGGAGCTCCTTTGCCATGAGCCGTCGCATGGCAATGCCATTCTGCCTGCACACCGAAGTCGGCCTCGTGCATCATCAGATTCTGCATCTGATACCTATTCTTGAAGTGTTGTTTGGCTCCATCGGTCATGTATATTATTTTTCTAACATTTGGACAGATCTTTTTAATTAACGGCAGAATAATTTTTTGTGTACAATACACTGCAGCTGTATCGTGTGTTGTTGAGTCTGATAACACTACAGCACTATGATGTCGTATTTCCTGGCCTGCATTGTAGTAGAAAACGATTGTCACTAATGTACATTGATCATTATTATAATGAAAAGCTTGAGCAGCATCTTGTGCGACATAAGCGAAGTTTTCTGCAAAATCAAGTTGAACCAAAACTTCATCATTTTGTAAATTTTCCTTACGTTCTGCAAAAAATTTAGATTGAGATTTGGCAAGAAAATGATGTGGTAATAATGACAATAAATGTTCCGTGAAACGATCGATGAAATCGACATCAGAAAGACACTCACGAAGCAAAGTACAACGGTCTGTTGATGTCCAAGTACTGAAAATAACTTGCGTAATAAAATTCTCATTTAATATTTCTGTGAGGTTATCTTTAAATTGGTCTATTTTAGGACAATTTTCACACGTCTTTAGATAACATTTGTCATTAGGATTATTACACATTACGAATAGCATGCAATCTTCTTTACTCTTCAATGGCACTTTCAAGTTTTTTGTGAGCTCACCAAGATTAAGTGCATCAATCATATTCTTGAAATTTTGACATATAACACACACGCATGAAGTATGAGTGCCAGAACTTCCAGCTAAAACACACCACTTAGGACGAAGTTCTGTGAATTTTGTCAATCCAATGAGAGATTTTCATATTTTTCTTTAAATTGAGAATACAATACTTTAATATCCGAGAGTAGTAAACGCTTTTGCCTTTCCTCTTTTTGGCCATTGACTTTTATTTTGACGGTAGCTTTTTTATGTGGCATAATTCGACTGTTAAGGTCATCTTCATAAAAATTAATGACCTTCAAAATTGTTTCTTCTAGTAATTGTTTACCTTTTTTCGTTGTTGGTGAGGATAATACTCCGTCAGACATTCGAAGATCTTTTCCTTTTTTTGCCATTCTATAAGAAGTCTGAAATTCATCCATTATCTTACGAATACTCCAGCTTTCTGGAGCTATTGTGAGAATTGAAACACGTAACGGATCATTTTCTGGCAAGCTAGCAAATTTCGATTTGATCCCATTTAGTAGTTCTTCTAATTGTTCTTCTCTAGAGATACATTTCTTTTTGTTGGGTGATTCATCTGCCACAGATTCATTATCATCCAGAGATGATGTGTTCAAGGTTCTATAAGAAGATTGAGATAATTCGCGTTGATCGCATAATCTTCTACAATCATAACATATAGTCGAATTTCTAGGCAGATGTGGGAATAATAAAGATACTTTTTTCGATATTTTACGCAAGCCTTTACCAATATGATTGGGATTGCCAAATGGATTCATACATCTATCTGTACGGCTGAAGTTATTGCTTTTTTTTTTTTTTTTCGAATTATTCATCATGATGGCTATTAACGAATATTCTCTTTACATGAGTGCGTGAATAAAGAAAAGTATGAGATGAACTCTGTCTAAGTAATATTTATCAAAAATAAAATCATTTGTCAATTACATTTCCTCTTCATATTTTTTAACGAATAATGCAGCATTTCGTAGTAATAAATTATCTAAGATCGACAATATAATACACGAATATTTTAATAAAGAATTATATTCATGAAAACTGAAACAAAAACAATGAAAAAAATAGTACTAACGAAACTTATTGCATATACATTGAGGAATTTATGACAATGACATTCATAAGTACTAAACATTGTGCGTTAAAGCAATGAATAAAGATTCATCATAATAGATAGTTTGATTCCAAATTATTTGTTCATACTTCTACTATGTATAATGAAGTCAAACGGTACTCTTGGAACATTCGAATATAATTTTTATGTACAACAATTTCACGTATACTGTTGAATGTATAATCTGTCTAAAATATTTGAATCCATGAATTTGAGATAAAGTTCATGCTGTTAACAGTCGCAAATATAAATAATTAATTATTTGTATGCATTACAAATAAACTTTTTGTAATTCAACAGTGCGTAATGTAGTTGGTCAAATCTTTGTGAAACATCCAAATATGATTTCCATATATAGACTTTACATACAAAATCTGTTCAGAATATTTAATAGAAAAGTTTCATACTCAGCGATTTAATCAACGTAGTGTCAGTTCAGCTATTTAACGGTCAATGAGTAATGAAATTTGATTTTTAACATTTTACGTTTATATCGTTTTTTAAATAATCACAATTATTTCTTTCCATCACATAAATGTTTCAATATTTTAAATCTTTTTTTTAATGATAAATGATACACCTTACTGAAATCCTCTGTGGGATCTGTGCAAGATATTATACAGGATTCCTGTATAATGTCTTACACTAATCCTCAAAATATCAATAAATTCAATTCCGTAATTATTTGTCAAAATTTGAGATGGAATATCCAAAATACTTCTGTCCGACAATATCATAAATATAGTACCATCGAACAATATTGATATATTAATGCTGAATATCACTATGATGTTTTCAGCGTTTAATATACCTATTTGAAAAAATACAAAAAAATCATGTAAGAATTTTTGTATCCTGTACTTTGATAAAAGTTTAAAGATTTTTTTTTAGTTTCATAATGAGAATTTCTTTTCATTTTTCCTTTTAAATCTGTAAGAAATGTGTGTTTTTTGATGAAAATTATTATAAACTTGTTTTCATCAATTTTAAACGAAAATTATGGAATTCATTGAAGTACCGAGTCATTTTTTCGCCTTCTGGGCGCCATATTGTAGCCGCCATCTTGATTTACAAAAAGTGCCACACGGCATTCGAAAGATTGTGATTTAACAAAAATTTTAAGACCTCAAACAACTCGATACATTGCGTTGAATTTTGGAGAGAGAGGTGATCCGGTTGACGCGTTTTGGGCCATATATTTAAAATAAATTATTGTTTATTACAATCTGATATTTAATCTCTTAATGTGACTATATCATATTTGAATCAATATATTCATTAAGATTGAATAAATTTTATTTTCAGTGTATTAATATTAGATAGTTTTAACATTTCAATTAAAGCTTTTATTAACCGGTTATACTAATATTGCTTAATTTTAATCTTAATTTTGTTTATTCTTCATTTTTAATTGCTCTTTTAGAAAGAGACAAAGCTAAGCTAAGATTAAAGCTAAAGTTAAATGCAACAAAGCCTAAAATTAATAAAAGTCTCTCAATTTCGCAATATCTGCGGGTATTTAACTGTTATTACGTTCAGACTTTAAGAAAAGATGGGAGAACAATTATATAATCGAACGCTTAAGAGGATGCCGGAGTCGCGGCCGAACTCCGACGGGTAGGCGCCCTCATTTTAACATAACTAAAAGCGTCGGTATATTACCAACACTTATAGTTATGTTACCGACAGTATTATCTAGAGTAGAAAGACATACATATTTTAAAAAGAGCAATGTGAAATACAAGTTTTTTTTATATTGTGTTTAATTGTATTTATATTGAAACAAAAAATATGTTGCATTTCTACTGCTCTATCGTCTCGCACAAGCAACGATTTTAGAGTATAGATCTGTCTTTATTGCATACATATTTAAATACAATTCTATCATTGCTCTCATTAGCTATGTCTCTTTATATATATAATAAAAATATATTGTGAAAATATTTATAAATATTACTTATAAATTTTATGAATATACGACATTACATCAAACAATTTGCATAATACATTTTATATTGTTAGTTTTTGATTATATCGATTTAACAAACGTCGTACATAAATTGTAATTTGTAGAAAGTTATATGCAAATATCCTTTTTATTGTATGTATACAGAATGTCGCAGAGTACTATATATAAGCGCTTGTGAGGAGCGCAGTAAATTGAACAAAAAAGTCTCATAGCATTTTACAATTTTCGTAATAATAATAGAAATTTAAATAAAATCGGAAATATGTATCTGTGTGTGTGAAAGAGAAAAAGAGAGAGAGAGAAGCATTCGGCCGTTCGAGTTATCGCATGATCCAGCGTGTCAGGGCTTTTTGTCGGCGCGCGGCAAGAGGAGGGACAGCGCGGCGCGGCGATGACGGTGTAACGAGTGGCAACGGCGTGCCCCGCTGTCCCTTCCTTTGTCGCGCGCCGACAAAGTGTCCAACACGTTGGACCGTGCGATAGCTTTTTTTTTTTTTTACGCAGGGGAAATCCTCAAGGATACCCCCCCCCCCGGGGAGAGAGAGAGGGTTATGCCGGACTCCTACCGGCTAAAACCCCTGCGGGTGTCCTCCACCGCGGTGTCACGGGGGAGCCACGGGTACGCCACAGGCATTCTTCCGCGACCCCCCCCACCGCCTCACCTCCAAAGTAGCCGGGAGGTACCCTAGTGGGGGTATTGCACCGGTGGGAGGTCTCCCCGCTCTGCACCTGTGCCCCCCTCGCCGCGGCCCTAAGCTGGTCTCTTCTAACGCTGTGGTGGGGGAGCGGGAGGGGGCTGCCGGGGAGGCCATGCGGTCTCTGCAGCCCCGGAACCTCCCTACTCACCCCACCATTCCGCCAGCAATGCTGTAAAGGGGGAAGGTAGGTCTACATCAGGTCCCCCATTTAATCTCCGTCCCGCGTGGGGGCTGGAAGCCCAGGAAGCCTCCTCCTTCCTCGCCGGATCCTCCTAGCCGCTGCTCCTCCTCTCAGGGCTGTTGTTGGGGGGGGTATTTTCCGCCGGTCCCTTTCGGCCTCCTCCTTGGCGCACATGACCTCTTCGCAGTAGAAGGTCATGGCTCTCCACTCCTCCTCCCCCCTCAGCATTGCCTCTATGACGCTGCCGAGGGAGAGGTCTGCCCCCACCACTGCGACCAGGGCACGGCGCTGCACCTCCCAGGCCGAACAAGCCTCAAGGGTGTGCTGCGCCGTGTCCCGGTCCCCCTCACAATGGTGGCACCTAGGGGTCGGTTCCCTCCCGATGCGGCACAGGTAGTGACCGAAGCACTCGTGCCCGGTCACCACCTGCGCCACCCGGAAGGTGATCCGCCCCCAGGCTCTCCTCAACCACACCCCAAAGACCGGGAGGACGGTCCTCACAACCCTCTGGTTCTCGTGGGCTGGCCCGGCCAGTTGCCGCTGCCAGTCCACGAGGACCAAATCCATCACCTTTTGCCTGATGGCCTTCTTGGCCCCCGGCCCCACCAAAATTCCCCTCCCCCGAAGCTCCCTAACCCCCTAGTACATCTCAGCCCGAGCACGGGCTAAAAGCTCCAGGGGAGGGGAACCCGCCAAGACCATCACGGCCGCGTATGCGACCGTGCGATACGCACGCGCGGCCCTGAGTACTATGGGGCGATGTGCCCCCCGTAGTATGCCCCTTATCCTACTGGACTTCAAGGCAGCGCCCGCCCAGATCGGTGCCCCGTAAAGGGCCACCGAACCAACCGTGTCCACGTATAACCTGCGGACACGGTCGTCCGGCCCCCCAAGGTTGGGCAGCAGCCTCGCCAGTGAGGCGGCTATCCCCCCTATTCTGGGGGCCAGCTGGGCAAAGTGCTCCTCGAAGGTCCATCTCCCGTCCAGGTGGAGACCCAGATATTTCATCCGGGTCCCCACCCATACATCGTGGCCATCCACCTTGAAAGCGAGCCTGGGGGGGGGTCCCCCGGGAGCCGTCATGAAAAAAGACGGCCTCAATCTTCCGGGGGGCCACCTTCAGGCCCAACGCCTTTATTCCCCGGACCAGTCCGGCCACCGCAATAGCGCCGAGCGCGGTCGCGTCCTTCCAGTCCCTCCCCCCGGCCACCACCAACGTGTCATCCGCATAACAGATGACGTGGCAGCCGGGGGGAAGGACTCTCCCTAGTACCTCATCGTACGCAATGTTCCATAAAAGGGGGCCCAAGACGGATCCCTGTGGAACACCTCGCACGACGGGCCTCCTAATCCAGGTCCCCTCCCCATCGCGGTACACGATCGTCCTGCCCATGAAGTAGTCCCGGATCACCCTTGACAGGTAATCCGGGACCCCGTGCGCGCGCAAGCCCGCCCCAATCTTGTCCCACGGGGGGGTGTTAAGTGCGTTGGCTATGTCCAAGGACACAGCCAACGCCACCCCCCCGTGCTGGACGATCTGTTTCGAGCGGGCCCGGAGATCATCGATCGCGTCGATGGTCGACCGGCCCGCCCGGAACCCAAATTGGCGCTCGCTGAGCCCCACAACAGATTGCAGGTGCTCAACGAGTCGCCTCACCAGAACGCGCTCCATCAGCTTACCGACCTCATCCAAAAGACAGAGAGGTCGGTAAGCCGATGGATCGCCGGGGTCCTTCCCTCCCTTCGGAAGGAGGACTAACCTTGCCCTCTTCCAGAGGGAGGGGACAACCCCTTCCCTGAGGCACCTCGTAAAGAGGTACCTCAGGGACCCGCCTGCCTCACCCATGACCAAGGCCCAGATCTTACCAGGGATGCCGTCCGGGCCGGGAGCCTTATTCGGCTTCATTCTCCGGGCGACATCCCTCATCTCCTCCGCTGTCACCCCCAGCCCTCCCTCCACTCAGGCAAGCGGCCCGAGAGGGGGAAGGGCACTGCGCCCCCGGCTCCCCCGGAGAAGAGGGTCTCAACCACCTCCCCGAGGAAGCCAGGGGCCAGAGACTCCGTGGTCGGGGGCGCCCGCGGTCTCAATTTCTTGAGAACCATCATATACGGGCGCCCCCACGGGTCCTCGTTAAGGGAGGTGAGCAGCTCCTCCCAGGCCCTAGTCTTGGACCTACCGATGGCGACGCCGAGTGAGTGCCGGGCATCTCGATACTCCCCCCGCGCCCGCCCAATGCAGGCTTCACTACCATTCCTCCTCCGCAAACATCTCTGAAGCCGGCGTCTGGCCCGGACCGAGGCATCGCGGAGATTCGCGATCTCCTCGGTCCACCAGTACGCCGACTTCTTCCCACACCCCCTCCTAACCCTTGGCATCGAAGCGTCGCACGCCTCCCAGAGGGCTCTGCGAAGCCTCGATGCCAGCTCCTCCATTCCTTTCCCTTCCCAGGCCTGAGGGTCATCCCCCCAGACCCATAGTGAGGCCCGCATTGAGGCCATCAGCATATCCGGGTTCAGCTTGGTGAGGGACCACCTGCGCTCCCCCTGAGTGTCCGCCCCCGTGGGTGGATGACGGGCGACCAAGCTGAGCTCGATGTACCTGTGATCCGACAGGGTCTCGAGCTCGACGGCCACCCGCCATCCCCCCACCATGCGCAAGGCCGCAGGGGAGGCCCATGTCAAGTCGACAATGGACTCCCCCTGGGGCCTCACGCATGTGGCAACAGACCCGACATTGAGCAGGGTCAACCCGAGTGACCCCGCCTAGCCCCGCAGCGCCTAGCCGCGCCGATCCTCAGACTGGAGACCCTACGTCGCCCCCCCGCACAACAGCCACCAGGGGTACAGAACCCCCCGCACACCCGCCCGGAAACCAGGACGGGTGGTCGGGGGGGGGCCACATACGGCTCCGACACCACGGCCAACCCACAACCACGCTCCGCCATCGTGTGCAGGAACAAGTCCTGCGTACGGCGGGCGTGGTTGAGGTTGGCCTGGAAAATGGATAGAGACGCTGGATTACCTCTAGTCATCGTTTCCCGTCTCCATCTCCACTTCCTCCATCGACTCCTCCTTTTCCTTTCCCTTCCTTCCTCCTTGTCCACCCCTCAAGGGTCTCCGTTCTTTGGACGGTTCCATTTGGGGCTGCTGCGGTGTTCCCTGCGGCTGCTGCTGTTGCTGCTGTTGCTGTTGCTGCCGTCGCAGTTGTTGCCGCCGCTGCTGTTGCCGCTGCCGCAGGGGCGTCACGGCACTCGCCGCCTCCCGCCCAACCCCTCCTAAAGAGGGTGTGGCAAGAGTCAGCGGAGCCCGCCCCAGCGGTGCAACACAGCTCGCGCCACCGCTGCGGTGATCCGCCCCTCTCCCGGCCTCCGCACACAGGAGGCAGTGAGGGGGGGCCCGATACGTAACGGCCGTGTGGCCCAGCGTCCCACACCTGTAGCAGGTGCAGGACCTGTCCTCCGTACTGCTACACCTAGCGGCCACGTGCCCCTCCCTCCAGCACCTAAAGCAATGGGAGGGGCGCGCCGCCGCCAGCCCCACCCTGGCCACCGTCCACCCTATCTTTACGCGGGCGGCCTTTGCCAAATCATCCGCCGCTCTAATAGGGCAGCGGACCCAAGCCACTCCCATCCCAAATGCGGGCCTGCTGATGGTGGCCTTTACCTCCTCAGGCCGGCCCACTCCCCTATCCACGATGGCGACCACCACATCTTCCACCGTAACCGCCTCGTCCAGCCCGTAAATCCGCACCGCCGCCAGAGGCCTCTCCACTCGGACCGAGGAGTCCTCGGCGAAGACCCTCCGCATTTCCGCGGCGAGGGCCTCCGCCTTGGACTCCCTGTCCTCCTTCGTAGGACCCGGGATCTCGAGGACATACGAGCCCGTCAGCCCACGACGGGCACGCATGTCCTCGATCCCCAGACTACTAAGTTTTTCGGTGCCGATGCCCAGCCTTGCCTTTCGCAGGACTTCGGCATACGACCTATCGGGGGCCGTGATCGTGACCGCGGCCGTGGAGGGGGCCTTACTCCCCCTAATGGGGGGGCCCTACGCCCCCACCCCCGCCACGTCCTGATCTTTTCCCTTCTGCCGGGCCCGCCGACGGCCGCAGGGGGCGGGGGGGCCCTGCTCGGCCCCCCCCCCACCACCGCCGCGCACGTGGGTTCCGCAGACATCCTCTCTTCAGCCTCCTTCCTAGGCTCCTCTTGGGGTTAGTCCAGTCTCTCCTTCGACCGACCGAAATACTCCAAGGAGGGGACTGTAGATCCCTTCTTCTTCTTCTTCTTTTTCTTCTTCTTCCTCTTCCTCTTCGGTCCCCCCGTGTCTCCGTGCACCTCCGTGGCGGGGGCTTCAGGGGCCGGAAGGTGACCGAATTCCGCCAGAGGGTCGGGTGCAGGGGTCTGTGGCGCAGGCAGGGATCCCCACGATCCCCGTCTGCTGAGCCTCCCCAGCACCCGCTCCACGATCTTGCTGACCGTGGCCTCTATTTGCTGAAGGAGGGAGATACTCATCTCGAGTCCTCCCACCGCTCCCCCGGCGGGAGGGAAGGAGCACGGGGAGCACGGGGAGGCCCCCGCCATCAGCAGGGGACCCCCGCGCCCCACCCTCCCCCCATGGGGGGACAGATGCAAGGGGGAAGGGGAGAGCGAGCAGGGGCGGGCGTTCCATCACCCGCTCCCACACGCCGCTCCCCTCCATCTATCTCGTCGATTAGTCTCTCCTTTACTTCCCTGAGTTCCTCTTCCGTCCTCTTCAATTTCCGTCTCAACTCCTCGTTCTCCCTCTCGATCCTCTCCGCCTCCTTCCTGTGGAGTGAGGCCTGTTCCACCTCCCTCTCCATCCTGCTCTTCTCCATCTTCAGCCCTCTTACCTTCTTCCTAAGGTTGACCACCTCCTCTCCTTCATTCCCCTGTTCCTGTTGGGCCCTATACGCGAGAATGTTGAGACCCGCATGGACCGTTAGGGCTGCGGATCTCAACATTCTCACGTACTGCCCGTTTAGGTTCTCGCAGTGGTGGCGACCTTCTCAATTATCCGCACAACCTGCATCACTTCCGACGTGACGTTAGGTGTCGGCTGAGCCTCCATTTCCGCCATCATGTCTTCCAGGCTGGGAAGATTGGTGGCCGGCGGGATGACCAAATTAGGGTCCGCCAGTCTCCTCTCCTCTTACTCCTCTCTTTCCCTTCTCTTCTCCTCCTCCCTCTCCCTCTCCCTTGCTCTGACCTCGTCTATAATATTTGTTGTGCGCGGCCTTCCTCTCTTCCTCCTCTGCCTGGATCCGGTACTCGTGGTAGAGCCCTCGTCCTCTGTCATCGAGGTCGGGCGCTCTGACCCGGACGACTCAGGGCCTCTAGTCCTCTTGACCGGCTTAGAGGGGGCCAGGGCGGACGGGGTAAGCTCCTCCGCCTCAGCACCCTCCCCGGTCAAGGTAGGTTCATCCACAAAAATAATCGAATCCGCATCTGCGGACTTACCGTCGTACGATGTGGACGCCCGTCTGGACCAGTCCGGGGTCCGCCTCGCCCCCATCCTCTCCAGGCCAACCATCGGCAGCAATCCCATGTCTGGGAGACTGTCGACCCTGAGGGCGCACGGCGGGTCCCGGCGGGGTACGGGCAGTGCCATCGGGTCCTCCTCCCTGACGGTTGCAGGCCCAGCAGTCGGAGGGGAGCGCATCACCTTACTGGTCCTCCTAAACGGATCCTCCTCCACTCCGCCTCGCAATGCCTCCACCGTCTCTGCTACCACCGCCTGCGAACTATCTTCCGTCGCTGAAGACCCCCCCACACGCGGGGTATCCACGTATGTGGTGGCCTCCGGATCAGGAGAACTCCCAGGCACTCCTTTAATCGGTGGCGATGCTGCCACCTCCTCCCTCCATCCCAGAATGTTTGCGATAGTAAGATCTTCCATGTTGACTCTGCAAAAGACTTACGACGGTTCGCCCATCATGGGAGCCCTATCGCAGTAGGGCTGTTTCCCCGCCGGATTAGTATCCCTAATCAAGGTGGACGACAACCGAGAGGCGGCTTTCGGGTGGCCAGCCCTATTCGTCCACAGTGATTCTATAATAAAAGGTTCTCGGAGAGGGCCGGGTCCACTGAGTGATGCTAAAGATTTAACGTCACCCCTATTGAGTGGGCCCCGTGGATCCGAACCACGAGTAACCCAAACCTCGGGCTAGACGGTGCCGGGATTTACCCTACCCGGCATCGGGTATGAGGAAATACCGGCCAGATAATCCTCCACACACGCGCCCGGTTACCCGGTTTCAACCCCGGCATAGGCTCCGACGGCAGCGGGGGAGCGGTTTTCCCACATTAAACTTGTCCCTTCAGGCGGTCTTTGCTTGAACAAGTCCAGGACTTACACACCCGCTTCTTCCAGGACAGAGGTCAGGTACCGACGTCACCTCGCCACCACGGTCGGGGGGCCACTACTCCCCCCTTGGCTAGTCTACCGAGAATATCCACCGGGGCCGACCGCGTCCCATACACACACACATGCTCACACTGACTCATACGTGCAATGGTGTGCTCTTAGACCCCTCCCCCAACGAGAAGGGGAGCTCCTCCGCTACGGCAAGGTGGCACACCACGGAGGAGACCGTGCGATAGCTCGAACGGCCGAATGCTTCTCTCTCTCTCTCTCTTTTTCTCTCACACACACACACGCAGATACATATTTCCGATTTTATTTAATATTTCTATTATTATTACGAAAATCGTAAAATGCTATGGGACTTTTTGTTCAATTTACTGCGATCCTCACAAGCGCTTATATATAGTACTCTGCGACATTCTGTATACATATAATAAAAAGGATATTTGCATATAACTTTCTACAAGTTACAATTTATGTACGACGTTTGTCAAATCGATATAATCAAAAACTAACAATATAAAATGTATTATGCAAATTGTTTGATGTAATGTATATTCGTAAAATTTATAAATAATATTTATAAATATTTTCACACTACATTCTTTGCCTCAAAAGCATCGAAATAAAGATTTATATCGATAATATAATGGGCCTCTTCATCGCCCATTCCCGTGAGACGCAACCATAATATGTGTATTTTTTTCGTCTCTCCGATATATGCAAACGAGATTGAGGCGTCTTTTTCTAACGATATTCATTAGAATATCGTGATCAGATATGATAAATGTAAAATATGATATATGAATAATTTACCATTTTGGAAAAAGTAATTAATTTTCTGCTATAATTTAAAAAAAAATGTTGCTTCATACATTTTACACATTATTGAAATATTTTTCCTTACAAGGATTTCCTTCTAAGGCTATAGTTTATAGTAGTGTAGCGAAAGCTGCAGCATAAATTTCACAGCATATGCTATCAGGTTGTTAAAGCTTTTTAAATATTATATTATTTGTAGGCAACGGCGATGAAAGTAATTTTTTTTTAGGCACCAATTTATCATATGTACAGCCTACCCGGCTATCGTACATTCGAAGCTTGGTGTCATCAAAAAAAATCGCCAGCAATCACTATAATTTGCTCCAATAATTTGTTAGCTTTTGTCGCTATGTGACATGCTGCAATTATATAAGAATTATCGAAATATAGCACGCTTTCAAAATAAGAATCATCTCTTATGACGCGTAAAAATCGGTCCAATGATTCATCTCATCTGGATTTTTATTCATATCAAATATGCCTTTTAGTTGAGGCAGTGTCTTTATGATCTCTGAATTAAATTTCGTTTAAATTTCGCTACCAGAATGTACATGCAAATCGTATCTGACGTAAAACATTTTTAGTAACCAGCACACAAATTAAGATCGCTTCTCGAATTTTTTTTTAAATAACCAGCATACAAATTAAATTAGATCGCCTCTGGATTTTTTTTGAATAACCAGAACACGAATTAAATCGCCTCTGGAAGACTTTTCGAATAACCAGCACACGAATTAAATCGTCTCTGGAAGACTTTTCGAATAACCAGCACACGAATTAAATCGCCTTTGAAATACTTTTCAAATAAGCAGCACACGAATTAAATCGCCTCTGGGTTTTTTTTCAAATCAGCACACGAATTAAATCGCCTCTGGATGTTTTTTTCTTTTGAATAATCAGCTCGCGAATATATCGCCTCTGAAATAAATATTTTAATAACTAGAGCGCACATGCAAACCGCATCTGGTAATAAAATATTTTTAAAAACAACCAGCTCACGAATAAATCGCCTCTGGATTTTTTTGAATAACCAGCACACGAATTAAATCGCCTCTAGGTTTTTTTATACCAGCACACGAATTAGATCGCCTCTGGATTAAAAAAAAATAATCAGCTCACGAATAGATCGCCTCTGAAATAAATATTTTAATAACCAGATCGCACATGCAAACCGCATCTGGTATGAAATATTTCTAAAAACAACCAGCCCACGAATAAATCGCCTCTGGGATAAATATTTCTTAATAAGTATTTTTTTAATTAATAACTAGAGCGCATATGCAAACTGCATCTAGTAAAATATATAATCTGTACGTGTATATATATATATACAGGGTGAGCCATTTTAATTAACGCACGCAATTATTTCGGAAACAAAGCATTTTAGAGAAAAATGTTTCAGACAAAAGTTTTATGGTTTCGAGGGGGCCATAAGATGGTATCATTGGTTTGACACTGAAGAGTCATTTGAAGGTCACGTGAAGGTCACTTCAATTTTTTTAAATGGAACACCCTATATATTTTTGCACACTCTTGTAGCTTATCTCAAGAGCTTTCCAAAACATTATAATTAAGTACCTTTTCGTTTAGTACTTTTTGAGTTATGAGGCTTGAAATAATTTCTTAATTTTACATAAACCGTAAAATATCTTGTAAAATATTCATTTTTCGATTATCTTACCTTAATACTTTTACGTACAAAATAATGAGAGGAATCAATTGGTGTTCGCGAGCGAATCCGACAGTGCGATGATGGGACCGGAAGGTCGTAAAGCGAAAAAAGTGCGCCTCGTTCACACAAAGGACTGACGTATATTGGAGTCAGAATTATAAGACAAGTGTTTAGTGCAGTGATTTCGATTGGCGAAACAGCGATGTAACAAAGTGAGCGCGGTTTTCGCGAGCGGTATCGCGAGCGGTGTCGAGAAACAAGAGCGAGAAAAATGCGTTGTCCAAAGTCGTAAGCGGTCGTGTAATGCGGTTAATCAGCGGTTTGATACAAAGATTGCGAAAGTCCAAGAGAATAAGCGGTCGTTATAAGCGGTTTTTACTATGCGGAGCGGTTTTAACTAAGCGGTTTGACAAAAAGTGCGAGACTTCGGCTTGCTCGCGTGCGGTGCTTGTTATAAGGCGAGCGGAATTTTGGGCCCGTTGCGACGTGGCCCAATAAATTTAATTGTTTAGCGGTGACCTCATGGCGCCGCGCGTAATTGGCCGCCGATGAGGTCTGACGTCGGCTTCTTCGCGGTTGCCATGCGCGCAGTCTTTTTGGAACAGCTGATTGGCAATCAGCTGTTCGTGACGTATGGGCGCGCATGCCCGTGCGTCGCGCTGATTTTGTCGACGGTTGACGTTGTTGTTGTCACTGTTTATGACACGCGTTTCTTATGCCCCAAAAAAATTGGAGATAATACGAACGATCGAGTTTTTCTGAAAAATAGATATCTCGAGAAGTTTCTCGACGCCCGTTAAATTCGAATTTGCGAATTTATAACATATTGAAAAATGCGGATTTTACTTGCGAATAATTTTTAAGCGGAATGATATTTCGGTTTTCGAACATCCCGCCCGCCTCGTCAGTACGTGACGAAATTTGCGAATGTGTTCGGGCGCGGGCAGGTGTCGCGAACGGTCCGATTGATGAGTTGGTGATAGTGATCATGAATGGAATGCGTGACGTAGTACAAAGACACGTGTTGTTCAGTTTATTCGTGTCTTTCGCGAGAATAGTATCGTGTGAAGTAAAGAGATTTATACAGTGATGAATGATGAGAAAATGTACAGTGAATTTGTGAATAATCTCGCGAGTGCAGTGAAATGTAAACGTGAACGTGAAATTGTGGCGCAAAAGAGAGAACAGAGAAATCAGAAAAAAAAGAGACTGATGACGCGGCTCGCGGATCTCGCATAAGATTGAATGTGCCTGGATATAATTACATGTAATTAAGCGCGGTACGATTCTCGGAAACATGATACCGTGAAACATTTGAGAAAATTCGGAGTTTAGAAGAGCTCACGAATCCGAGTGCGTTGGAGAGGCTGCGGTGTCGGCTCCTGGCAAGAGGATGATCTTCGCGAGTGGCCGAACGAACTCCGAGGATGCTGTGCGCACGGTGACCACGCGTGTTACGCCGTCGTCTCCCGGGTGCAGTGCCGTGATTCGGGCGAGTGGCCACCGGGTTGGAGGTGTTGTCTCCGCCCGCAGGAGGCACAGGTCGCCGACGCTTGGGCCGGTCTCGCTCCTCTGCCATTTCGGTCTGTAAGCCAGCGTCTGGAGATATTCGCGCGACCACCGTTCCCAAAAGTGATCGCGCATTTTTTGAAGAAGCTGCCATCGTGACAGCGTGTTATCTCTCTCAGTGGCAAGCGACGGCTCGGGGACGGCCAGAAGGGGAGCTCCGATCAGGAAGTGACCGGGTGTGAGTGCCGCCAAGTCGTCAGGATCGTCGGTCAGTGGTTGAAGCGGGCGCGAATTGAGGCACGCCTCCACCTGTGTGAGAAGAGTCGTCATCTCCTCAAAGGTGAGCGTTGCCTCGCCGATGACCCTTCGAAGGTGATGTTTCGTAGACTTGACGGCTCCCTCCCAAAGTCCGCCAAAGTGAGGAGCTGCGGGCGGATTAAACCGCCACCTTATGCCGTCTGAAGCTGCTGCCTGTGCGATGCGACGGCCGTCGGCAGTTGAGGCGCGAAACATTTCTCGGAGTTCTCGGCTTGCTCCGATGAAGTTAGTGCCGCAGTCCGAGAACACCTCGTGGCAGAGTCCCCGTCTGGAAACGAAGCGACGGAAGGCAGCCAGGAACGCCTCAGCCGTGTAGTCGGAGACCACTTCTAGATGAACTGCCTTGGAGCTAAGGCAGACAAAGACAGAGATAAAACCTTTGTTTGCTCGATGGCCTCGTCCCTTGCTGGTCCGGATGAGGATCGGACCGGCGTAGTCCACCCCGGTACGTAGGAATGGACGCGCTGGAGTCACTCGCTCCTGAGGAAGGTTGCCCATCAGTGGCTGCGGTACAGTGGCTCGCCATCGCGTACACACGATGCATCGATGGATCTGGCGCTTGACTATGGCTCTTCCTCGCGGGATCCAGAATCGTTGGCGGAGCAACCCGAGGGTGAGCTGCACTCCGCCGTGTAGTGTTCTGCGGTGGCAGGAATCCACCAGGAGCCTTGTCATCCAGGAGTCCGGCGGAACGATGATCGGGTGCCGTTCATCGTGAGACAGGATGGCGTGTTTGAGTCGGCCTCCGACGCGCATTACGCCGCTGTCGTCAAGGCGAGGACTCAGCCTGGTGAGCGAGCTGCGTGGTGGCAATGCACGTTCCTTGCTCAGTGATGAGACTTCAGTGTGGTAGTGCAGTGCTTGTGATGTTCAAACCCATCGCAGAAGTGCGTCTTCGATCTCGTGTGGCTCGAGATTGTGTGCGGTGTCAACGGAGTTGTGCGTCCTCTTGACGGTTTTTTGACGCCATCGCAGACACCAAGCCGTCACCCTGAGCAGCCGGTGCAGCGAAGAAAAACGGAGAAGAACGTCTGGCTCAGTAACGGCCTTGCCGACGGCGTTGAGCGAGCTGACGGCTCGTTGCTCTGGCAGTTCCGCGTCTGGCAAGACGTAATCGTTGCTTGGCCAAAGTGCCTTGCTTCCCAGCAGCCAGGATGGTCCCGTCCACCATAGTGGATGACTAACCATGTCACTTGGCTGGACTCCTCGGGAGGCGCAGTCGGCAGGATTGTCTCGTCCCGGCACGTGGCGCCATTGAGCCTCGGGTAGCTGGACCTGGATTTGCGACACCCTGTTGGCCACGTAGGTCTTCCAGCGGGAGGCGTGTCCTTGTATCCAGTGCAGCGTTACCCTGGAGTCAGACCACAGGAAGACCGGTGCTGTGGACAAATCTAGCAGAGTGCGCGTGTGAAGAGTGAGGTTCGTTAGTAGGGTGGCCGCGCACAACTCGAGTCGCGGCAATGACACTGGCTTCACCGGAGCGACCTTGCCCTTGGCAGCCAGCAAGTGAAGTGCGGTGTCATCTTCAGTAGTGGAGCGGAGGTACACCACCGCGGCATATCCTCGCTCCGAGGCGTCGGCGAACCCGTGGAGTTCGATCCGTGCGTGCGGTCCGTCGCTGCCCAACCAGCGAGAGACCCTGATCTCGTTCAGCCGCGGAAGTTCAGTGAGAAGATTCCTCCAGGACAGGGCGTCTGCTGACGGAAGAGGAGCGTCCCAGTCCAACTTCTTCAACCAGGCGGACTGAATTAGGATTTTGGCTCGCATTGTTACTGGAGTGAGCCACCCTAGTGGATCGAACAATCGTGCGGTTTCGGACAGGACGCGTCTTTTTGTGAGTTCCGTGAAGTGACGCGCCTGTACCGAGAAAGTGAAATGATCACTGGCCGGGTGCCAGTGAAGACCCAGTGTCGCGTGGCTTTCGTGAGACCACGAGTGCGGTGAGCTGGGGAGCCAGTGTTCGTGCGGGACTCCATCCAGAATGCTGGTGTTGTTGGCTGCCCACTTCCGAAGTGGAAACCCGCCCGCCGTGCAGAGACTGCGTAGCTCCCGCTGCAATGTGGTGGCCTCCGGGATGGTGCACGCTCCGGCGAGGATGTCGTCCACGTAAGTATCGCGGCGCAGCGCGACAGCTCCACGCGGATATCGCAGACCCTCGTCGTCGGCGAGCTGGCGTAAGGTCCGTATGGCGAGAAATGGCGCGCAAGCCAAGCCATACGTGACCGTTCGTAGGCGGTATTCACGGACGTCGTCGGCGGTACGGTGCCGCCAGAGAATCCGTTGACAGTCGCGGTCCTCCGGGTGGATGAGGATTTGGCGGTACATTTTCTCCATGTCCGTTACGAAGACATGGCGGTGCCAGCGCCAACGGAGGAGCACGTCGGCAAGAACTGGCAGGAGGTTGGCGCCCGTCAGCAGATTAGCGTTGAGAGAGGTGCCCGAGGTCGTGAGCTGTGAGCCGTTGAACCCTGAGCTTTGTCGTTGTGCTCGTTTCCCGCAGCACTCCGTGATGCGGTAGGTAGCACTTAGCGGTGCCTTCTTGTTCGGATGAGGTGTTGATTGTCTCCATGTGTTGCAGGTCTTCATACTCCTGCATGAAGCTGCGGTAAAGATCGCCGAATCGAGCGTCCTTGGAGCAGCGGCGCTCCATGGCGTTGAGCAGACGTTCGGCCGGCTTGCGGGTCTCGGTGAGAGAGGGCGGTGCTCCAGCGAACGGCAGTCTCACAACGTACCGTCCGGTGCTGGTGCGTGCGTGCTCGCGGGTGAAGAGGTCTTCGCACCTCTTCTCTTCGGCGGTGAGAGCGACGGGAGCGGCAGGCTCTCTTTCCTGCTCCCAAAATAGCTGCACCAGGTCGTTTAGGTGGTGATCGACCGAACATTGGTGGGTATTTTGGTTGCCTTGGGTCGTAGCCCTGTTACCTCCTGACAGGATCCAGCCGAGTGAGGTTTGCTGCGCGATGGGCTCGTCCCTGCGCCCCTTGCGAAGACCGTCTTGAAGAATGGCGGAGTACACGTCCGCGCCGAGCAGTAACTCGATGGGATCTCGGTCGAGGTACTGCGGGTCCGCCAGAGAAAGACCGCGAATGTGTGGCCAGGTGATGGTACTTCTCACGATGGGACCCTGGTATGTCGATAGGCGCGGAAGGACGTACGCCATGACTGGAAGCGTGGCCCCTGTCACTCCAGAGGCGAGGCTTAGAGATAGCCTTCCGCGAGTAGCTCCGGATGCTCCTCCAACCCCGGCGATGATCATCGAGGATCGGATCCGCGGCAGACGCAAGCGTTGCGCCAAGGTCTCGGAGACCAGAGAGACTTCCGATCCCTGGTCGATCAGCGCGCGAACGTCTTGAGGCCTCCCCAGGTGATCCGTAACAGTGACGCGTGCGGTGGCGAGGAGGATCGCCTTGCGGTCTGACGCGACTCGTTTGGCCGACAACGAGCTCGCTCCGTCGGCTGGTGCGTATGCGTCGTGGAGTAGCGTATGGTGTCGTGACTTGCACGTGAAGCAAGTCTTCACCGACTGACACTTGGCGAGGAAGTGATTGCCAAGGCAGTTGAAGCACAGTCTGTTTGCTTCTACGAAATTCTTTCGGTCGCTCGCGGGTTTTGACTTAAACTCTGCGCATTGCATGAGGGAGTGCTTGCCCTTGCATGCGGCGCACGTCGAGGTGTCGGATGTGCGTTTCACGAAATGCGATTTCGCGGATTTGGAAGTTCCTCCGGATTTCGCAACGGAGTTCGGCTGCACGGCGTTGAGTGTGAGGATCTGCTCGGACATGAAACCCATCAGGACGGCATTACTCGGCGGATCGACGGAACCGCGTATGGAGGACTCCCATTCCATCCGAGTTTGCGGATCGAATCGATCGACGAGCAGGTGATTGAAAAGGTCCATCCCGTGCGTGGCAATGGGCCTATCGATGCTCTCCTGAGCGTTGATGGCAGTCGTGGCGGCGTTATAAAGGCGACTTAGCTCGTCGGCGGTTGCGGCTTTCATTTTTGGCACGGCGGTATAAGCGGCGAAGTTGGCGCGAATGAGTTCCCGTTTGTTTTCGTAATGCGAGCTCAGAATCGTCCACGCCCGCTCATAATTGCCCCCGACAATCGGTAATGACCGGATTAATTTTTCCGCAGGACCTTGTAAGCTGGTACGGAGGTAGTGGAGCTTTTCCACGTTAGAGATAGACGGATTGTCTCCTATAATGGACAGGAAGATGTCGCGAAACGCTGGCCAGTCTCCGTACGCGCCAGAGAACGTCTGGAGCTTTATCCGCGGCAACGATGTCTTGAGCGCGTGCTCCTGATAAGCCTCGGTCTTCGGCACGCTGGGCGGCTCGCTTTTGAGTTTGTTCGCGTACCCGACTAACGTGCTCCGCTGTGTCACGTAAGTTGACTCCGCAATGTCAATAAAATCAGCTTTTGCGTACTCACTGTCGAGATATTTCTCTTTCAGCGCAGTCCTGATGAGTTCATGCTGAGCCTCGAACTTGTTCCACAGCGTCTCGAGGAGGTGGAGGCGAGCTTGGATGGCTTCGGCGGTGATGTTTGAGACGCCCATCTTGCGCAGATTGTCCACGGAGCGAGACATTCGCCCGTGGACATCATTCTGCGCCTCCAGCAACGCCTTCAAATCGGCACTCATCTTCACTAATTGTCTTTCTGTTCAGGTTCGCGCACTGGACGACACACGTGAATTTCACCCACGAACTGCGGAAGCGGATGTTAATCCGGCTCGAAGGACCAGAAATGTTCGCGAGCGAATCCGACAGTGCGATGATGGGACCGGAAGGTCGTAAAGCGAAAAAAGTGCGCCTCGTTCACACAAAGGACTGACGTGTATTGGAGTCAGAATTATAAGACAAGTGTTTAGTGCAGTGATTTCGATTGGCGAAACAGCGATGTAACAAAGTGAGCGCGGTTTTCGCGAGCGGTATCGCGAGCGGTGTCGAGAAACAAGAGCGAGAAAAATGCGTTGTCCAAAGTCGTAAGCGGTCGTGTAATGCGGTTAATCAGCGGTTTGATACAAAGATTGCGAAAGTCCAAGAGAATAAGCGGTCGTTATAAGCGGTTTTTACTATGCGGAGCGGTTTTAACTAAGCGGTTTGATAAAAAGTGCGAGACTTCGGCTTGCTCGCGTGCGGTGCCCGTTATAAGGCGAGCGGAATTTTGGGCCCGTTGCGACGTGGCCCAATAAATTTAATTGTTTAGCGGTGACCTCATGGCGCCGCGCGTAATTGGCCGCCGATGAGGTCTGACGTCGGCTTTTTCGCGGTTGCCATGCGCGCAGTCTTTTTGGAACAGCTGATTGGCAATCAGCTGTTCGTGACGTATGGGCGCGCATGCCCGTGCGTCGCGCTGATTTTGTCGACGGTTGACGTTGTTGTTGTCACTGTTTATGACACGCGTTTCTTATGCCCCAAAAAAATTGGAGATAATACGAACGATCGAGTTTTTCTGAAAAATAGATATCTCGAGAAGTTTCTCGACGCCCGTTAAATTCGAATTTGCGAATTTATAACATATTGAAAAATGCGGATTTTACTTGCGAATAATTTTTAAGCGGAATGATATTTCGGTTTTCGAACAATTGGTCTAAAGAAAACACATAGTTGTTTTGAAGAAAAAATATGTAATTTGCAATTAACAATTCCATATTTTTTCTTAAAAACAACTATGTGTTTTCTTTACACCAATTGATTCCTCTCATTATTTTGTACGTAAAAGTATTAAGGTAAGATAATCGAAAAATGAATATTTTACAAGATATTTTACGGTTTATGTAAAATTAAGAAATTATTTCAAGCCTCATAACTCAAAAAGTACTCAACGAAAAGGTACTTAATTATAATGTTTTGGAAAGCTCTCGAGATAAGCTACAAGAGTGTGCAAAAATATATAGGGTGTTCCATTTAAAAAAATTGAAGTGACCTTCACGTGACCTTCAAATGACTCTTCAGTGTTAAACCAATGATACCATCTTATGGCCCCCTCGAAACCATAAAACTTTTGTCTGAAACATTTTTCTCTAAAATGCTTTGTTTCCGAAATAATTGCGTGCGTTAATTAAAATGGCTCACCCTGTATATATACATATATACAGGGTGATTCTAAATAACTTTATGCTTTTGCAAAAACATAATCTTGACCGAATTCTAAGACGATTTTTCCTTTGGCAAAATTTCGTCCGAAGCTTAGTTTTTGAATTATTAAAGGAAGTAGTTAACGTATGACGGATCGAATACAAGAGGCAGGCAAGGGTGGCGCGATTCACCGTCAGACGCGGGGCGCCTGCTGCGATCAGCTGGTCGCTATACACATACAGACACACATGCGAATACATACATTTTTTTTTTATACGCAGGGGAAATCCTCATGGATATCCCCCCTCCCCGGGGAGAGAGAGAGGGTTATGCCGGACTCCTACCGGCTAAAAACCCTGCGGGTGTCCTCCACCGCGGTGTCACGGGGGAGCCACGGGTACGCCACAGGCATTCTTCCGCGACTCCCCCACCGCAATCCCTCGTTGTAGCCGGGAGGGAGGACACCCGTCCGCTTCCCGGCTCCGTCCAATGGGGTTCTGTCCCGGTGGGAGATCTCCCCGCTCCACACCGGGGCCCCACTCGCCGCGGCCCCTGAACGGGGCCTCTTCTTATGCCGTGGTGGGGGGAAGGGAGGGGGGCCACCGAGGAGGGCCATAAAGAGGCCCTCACAGCCCCGGAACCTCCCTCTCACTCCCACCTATCCGCCAAGCCTGCAGTGAAGGGGGGAGTGGGTCTCAACAAGGTCCCTCCCCCCATTCAGTCCCTGTCCAGCGGTGGGGCCGGAGGCCCAATCAGCCTTCTCCTCCCCCGCCGAGTCCTTCTGGCCGCTGCTCTTCCTCGTGCTGCCATTGGGGCGGGCATCATCCGCCGATCCCTCTCCGTCTCCTCCTTGTTCCGCATGACCTCCTCGCAAAAGGAGACCACTGCCCGCCACTCCTCCTCCCCCCTCAGCATCGCCTCAATGACGGCGCCGAGGGAGAGGTCAGCTCCCACCACTGCGACCAGGGCACGGCGCTGCACCTCCCAAGCCGAGCAGGCTTCGAGAGTGTGCTGCGCCGTGTCCCGGTCCTCCTCGCAGTGGTGGCACCTGGGGGTTGGTTCCCTCCCGATGCGGCACAGATAGTGACCGAAACACCCGTGCCCGGCCGCCACCTGCGCCACCCGGAAGGTGATCCGCCCCCAGGCCCTCCTCATCCACCTCCCGAAGACCGGGAGGACGGCTTTCACAACTCTTTGGTTCTCGCGGGCTGGCCCGGCCAAT
This sequence comes from Camponotus vicinus, assembly GCF_025532165.1. Taxonomy (NCBI): domain Eukaryota; kingdom Metazoa; phylum Arthropoda; class Insecta; order Hymenoptera; family Formicidae; genus Camponotus; species Camponotus vicinus. Next base: position 8,447,358 of record NW_028141949.1, read on the forward strand.
TGCCGCTGCCAGTCCACGAGGACCGAGTCTGCCGCCTTCAGCCTGATGGCTCTCTTGGCCCCCGGCCCCACCACAATTCCCCTCCCCCGGAGCCTCCTAATCCCCCAGTACATCTCGGCCCGGGCCTGGGCCAGGAGCTCCAGGGGAGGCGACCCCGCCAGCACCGCCACCGCCGCATATGCAACCGTGCGGTATGCACGCGCGGCCCTTAAAATTATGGGGCGGTGCGCCCCTCGTAGCACTCCCCTGATCTTGTTGGACGCCGAGGCAGCACCCGCCCAGATCGGTGCCCCGTAGAGGGCCACCGATCCGACCGCGTCCACATAAAGCTTGCGGACACGGCCGTCCGGCCCCTCCAGGTTGGGCAGCAGCCCCGCCAGCGAGGCCACTACCCCTCCTATCCTGGGGGCCAGCTGGGCAAAGTGCTCCTCGAAGGTCCACCTTCCGTCCAGGTGGAGACCCAGATACTTCATCCGAGTCCCCACCTGGACGTCGTGTCCGTCTACCTTAAATGTGATCTGGGGGGGCCCCCCGGGAGCCGTCATGGAAAAAGACGGCCTCCGTCTTCCGGGGGGCCACTCTCACGTCCAACGCCTTTATACCGCGGACCACCCCGGCCACCGCGATGTTCCCCAACGCGGTCGCATCCCTCCAGTCCTTCCCCCCAGCTACCACCAGCGTGTCATCCGCGTAGCAGATGACATGGCAGCCGGGGGGAAGGACCCTCCCCAATACCTCATCGTACGCGATGTTCCACAGCAACGGGCCCAGAACGGACCCCTGCGGAACACCGCGCACGACGGGCCACCGCCTACGCACCCCCTCGGCATCGCGACAGGAGATACTCCTTCCCATGAAATAGTCCCGGATTACGCTGGACAGGTAATCCGGGACTCCGTGCGCTCGTAGTCCCGCCCCTATCATGTCCCACGGGAGAGTATTAAACGCGTTGGCTATGTCCAGGGACACAGCCAACGCCACTCCCCCGTGCTGGACTATCTGTTCCGAGCGGGTCCGCAGACCATCGATCGCGTCGATGGTCGACCGGCCCGCCCGGAACCCAAACTGGGACTCGTTGAGCCCCGCAACCTGTTGCAGGTGCTCATTGAGCCGCCCCACCAATATCCTCTCCATCAGCTTACCGACCTCATCCAAAAGACAGAGAAGTCGGTAAGCCGACGGATCGTCGGGGTCCCTCCCTCCCTTCGGAAGGAGGACTAATCTCGCCTCCTTCCAAAGAGAGGGGAAGACCTCCTCCCTGAGACACCTCGTAAAGAGGTACCTCAGGGACCCGCCAGCTTCCCCCATGACCAGGGCCCAAATCTTACCCGGAATGCCGTCCGGACCGGGAGCCTTATTCGGCTTCATCCTCCGGACAGCATCCCGCATCTCCTCCGCTGTCACCTCCCAGCTCTCCCTCCACTCGGGCATACGGTTCGAGAGGGGGAAGGGCACTGCGCCCTCCGCTCCCCCGGGGAAGAGAGTCTCCACCATCTCCCCAAGGAAGCCGGGGGCCAGAGACTCCGTAATCGGAAGCGCCCGCAGCCTCAATTTCTTGAGGTCCATTCTGTACGGGCGCCCCCACGGGTCCTCGTTCAGGGAGGCGAGCAGCTCCTCCCAGGCCCTGGTCTTGGACCTCCCGATGGCGATGCCGAGGGAGTGTCGGGCATCCCGACACTCCCCCCGCGCCCGCTCAATACAGGCCACGCTACGGTCCCTCCTTCGCATACATCTTTGAAGTCGGCGTCTGGCTCGGACCGAGGCATCACGGAGATTCGCGATCTCCTCGGTCCACCAGTACGCCGACCTCCTCCCGCATCCTCTCCTTACCCTTGGCATCGAGGCGTCGCAGGCTCCCCAGAGAGCACTGCGAAGCCTTGATGCCAACTCCTCCACTCCCTTTACCTCCCACGCCAGAGGGTCTTTCCCCCAGACCCATAGCGAAGCCTGCATCGAGGCCATCAAGAGGTCCGGGTTCAGCCTGGTGAGGGACCACCTACGCACCTCCTGTGAGTCCGGCCTGGTGGGCGGATGTCGGGCGACCAAGCTGAGCTCGATGTACCTGTGATCCGATAGGGTCTCAAGCTCAGCGGCCACCCTCCATCCCCCCACCATGCGCAAAGCCGCAGGGGAGGCCCACGTCAAATCGACGATGGATTCCCCCTGCGGCCTCACGCAAGTGGCGACGGACCCGACATTGAGCAGGGTCAGCCCGAGTGATCCCGCCCAATCCCGCAGCGTCTCCCCGCGCCGATCCTCGGACGGGCAGCCCCAGCTCCGAGATTTGGAGTTGAAGTCGCCCATCACGAGGACCGGCCCGGGGAGGCCGATCCTCACCGCCTCTTCTATCTCGCTGAGCTCGGCCTCATACTGGGCCAGGCTCAGCGAGGGAGGGAGGTATACACCTACAACGCAGGTGGTCCCCCACCACACCATCGCGAAGTGCCGACCCCTGGTCCCCATCCTGCAGGGGGGCGACCCTTCGTCACCCCCCCGCACGATGGCCACCAGGGGGGATGCGAACACATACATTCTCTCTCTGTCTGTCTTTCTGTCTCTCTCTCTCTCTCCCCCTTCCCTGTCTCTCTCTTTCATTCGCTCACTCACCTGTATTTTTTTTATTTTTTTTTAATTTTTTTTTTACGAGAGAGGGGATAATGCATTTTATGCATACCCACCGGTCGATCCAGTGAGTTATGTGGGACTCGAGTACCAAGTCGAATTACCAACTCGGTACTCCCTACCCACTAAAAACCCCTTTCTTTCCATGAATTTCCTTTGACACACTGTCCCTCTGACTTCCCGAGATCTGTTTTCACATAACGTCAAAAAATAGTTATTATTAGCTTGTTCGATGACTTTTGATGTATTGCTGTAATTGCTTGAAGGAGAAATGAATTTTTAGATCGTACGTTCTCAAATTTAACGTAGATATCACGCTGCAAAAGACAAGAAATCCACACTAAATTATTAACTGAAAGTTTTTCTTCTTTCATGAACTGTATTCTTTTATAAACTTTAACTTAATCACATTTATTTACTCACTCGATGAGACGAGAAATTTACTAATGACTATTACTAATCACTATTAATCACTGTCGAATAATAACTGTTGGCGATTAAAAATCACCCGATGAAAGAAACACGCGCGGACACGTTACTACACGACGCGACGACGCGACGACGCGACAATGCGACGATAATTACTCGGCGACTGCAAGCAGTTTTTCGTCATGGTAGGTTGCGGTAGGTTAAGGTACTACTGGCGCTATCGAACGCGATCATGTGTTCGATTGAAGAATGCGGTAAACACAATAAACATTTAAACTTTTACTATTATCTTAAATAAATATTTAATATTAATATTTTATATGATAATAGTAAAAGTAATAAATATTTTAAAAACATTTATTTAATCTAATTAATTTTTAAATAGATATCATACGATGTATGGATATCACACACATTCATGATAATAATAATATTAATATGTTAAATGTTTATTATGTTTACCGCATTCTTCAATCGAACACATGATCGCGTTCGATAGCGCCAGTAGTACCTTAACCTACCGCAACCTACCATGATAAAAAACTGCTTGCAGTCGCCGAATAATTATCGTCGCATTGTCGCGTCGTCGCGTCGTGTAGTAACGTGTCCGCGCGTGTTTCTTTCATCGAGTGATTTTTAATCGCCAACAGTTATTATTCGACAGTGATTAATAGTGATTAGTGATAGAGTCATTAGTAAATTTCTCGTCTCATCGAGTGAGTAAATAAATGTGATTACGTTAAAGTTTATAAAAGAATACAATTCATGAAAGAAGAAAAACTTTCAGTTAATAATTTAGTGTGGATTTCTTGTCTTTTGCAACGTGATATCTACGTTAAATTTGAGAACGTACGATCTATTGGAAAATTCATTTCTCCTTCAAGCAATTACAGCAATACATCAAAAGTCATCGAACAAAGTAATAATAATTATTTTTTGACGTTATGTGAAAACAGATCTCGGGAAGTCAGAGGGACAGTGTGTCAAAGGAAATTCGTGAAAAGAGAAGGGTTTTTAGTGGGTAGGGAGTACCGAGTTGGTAATTCGACTTGGTACTCGAGTCCCACATAACTCACTGGATCGACCGGTGGGTATGCATAAAATGCATTTTCCCCTCTCTCGTAAAAGAAAAAAAAAATTACAGGTGAGTGAGCGAATGAGAGAGAGAGAGAGAGAGAGAGAGAGAGAGACAGACAGACAGACAGACAGAGAGAGAATGTATGTGTTCGCATGTGTGTCTGTATGTGTATAGCGACCAGCTGATCGCAGCAGGCGTCCCGCGTAAGCACCCGCGTCTGACGGTGAATCGCGCCACCCTTGCCTGCCTCTTGTATTCGACCCGTCATACGTTAACTACTTCCTTTAATAATTCAAAAACTAAGCTTCGGATGAAATTTTGCCAAAGGAAAAATCGTCTTAGAATTCGGTCAAGATTATGTTTTTGCAAAAGCATAAAGTTATTTAGAATCACCCTGTATATATATATATATATATATATATATATATATATATATTGTGTATATATATTGTGTATAACTTACATAGAATATTTTCCACGTAACACGTTGTAACGCTGTTTTCACGCAGCTTGTTACGCGTACGATTGTTACGGCGCCGCGCGACAGCGAGTATCTATGACGCGCAATACGAGAAAGAAAACCGCAAGAGTATAATGCTTTAGTGCGCATACATGTATACTGACATATACTATTACACGCGAAATGGAAGAGAAGGATGGTACGAGATTGTCTCTCCTTGTCACACAAACCGATTCTAGCGCCGTCTGTCTTGATATCGAGCAACTAATCTACGGGCCTGTTTTACTCTCGTGCCTCGATGTCGCACACACACATATGCACGAAAGTCTAATTAACCGAAACCTTTTTTATTAGGCTTCTAAACTCATTTCTGAAAGTTCACTTATATTCCTTCATGCAATCTCTTCCGGGAAGCTATCTTATTTTGCACATACAAACTGCAAAACTTTTATATTAAGCAAATATTGTTATGACTTGACGCTAGAAGCCGATAAAAAAACTGTAATTTTTCAATTTTCTTGGTTTTCTGATATAAAACCCGAAGGTTCCCGGTTTGTTTTTATATGTACTTTAATCGTGGAGAAGTATTTATTATTCCGTGCAACTAATAAAAAGTTTTCGGTCTACTACATTCTATGGGTAAAACAGGAAGGTCCGGCATCCTCTTAAGGCATATATCAATTTTGTTAATATTTTTATTGTTAAAAATATTAATGTTTTTGTATATGTATATGTTTCAGGCTGAAGAGCTCGGAAATATTGTAGCAAATGCTATAATAATGTTGTGAGGACGAGGACGAGGGGGAGGTGGGAAAGGAAGAGCCCGTGGTTGAGGTGGAAGAGGTCGAGGCGGAGGAAGAGGGCGTGGAAGAAACACTTATATATTCTACAATTAAATAAAATCTTATATAAAGTATATGTATATATTCGTGCAATAATATATTACACAAATTACACAAATAAAACATAAAAAATATAAAAAATATTCTACATTTTATTATTATATAATATACTTTATTTTACTATTAATTTCTACTATTAATATAATTTCTATTCTATAATTTTACTATTAATATAATTTTTCTATAAATAATCAATAGAGAGAGAGAGAAAGAAGGTCACACAAAACTCTTTAAAAATTTACTCAATATACATAAGCGTCTTGCTATACAACATTGGTGCTACCGCCATTTTGTGCACATAGCACGAAACAGAACCAGAAATTGTGCACATTATATATTACCCTCTGAGAACTTTCGTGGACATTGGCTTTGTAGTTCATGTCCACGTTTTTTAGGTCCACAGAGGGCGTATCGCTTTCAGGGATCACCTAAAAGCGGGCCATAACACCTTTCAGTCTTCTCTCTGATATCGCTGTCTAAAAATATGAAAGAGATAGCTGTTTAAATTATAAACTTTTTTGATACATTTTTCTAAGTATCGTGCAAAATTAGTAATATGTTTTATTAATAATGCATTAGATTATAATTAGAAAAAGAGAGTATATATCTTGTTAATTCATTTAAAAAGTATTTATCTAAAATAATATAACAAATAATACATAAATTAAATTTCACCTTATATTAAGATACTTTATATCATTGAAAATTAATTTCGCACGAAATATAGCCCGATAATTGAAGCGCGAGAAAGAAACAACACTTCCTTTTTTGTGATTATTCGTATATTTCAAGTTAAAAATAGTTACATTAACAAAAAAACGGACGGATCATCTTTTGATCCCTTTTTGAGATGTTATTAACAATATACGTTAGAAAATGTTATACGGTGACGTATTAAATTATACAAATATATGTTCTCGACGCATAAGTAACGTTAAATTGTATCTCGCAGAGATTTGGTAAGCATATCTCAAGTATATCTCAAGCCAGCATGAGATATACATATACAACAGCATACAGTTATCAATTTGTGGAAAAACGCGTCATCTGATTTATTAGGACTTAATAATTTAGCACATTACAATTACAATAATTTGAAGAATTATTAGAAACAATGTATTTACGTTACGGATGCGTTGAGGATATATATTTTTATAATTTAGTGGGACTCACCGTACAATACTTTGTAATGCATCTCGTTAACGTCGCTGAAGAGAGATCAAAAGATGAAATGTTCGTTTTTTGTTAATGTAATTATTTTTAATTTAAAAAATATATAATTATAAAGCAGAAAGTTGTTTCTTCCTTGCATTCTAACTACCGCGCTGTGGCTCGAATTTGACAATTTTGATTTAATTTTTGATTATTATCCGAGCCAAATTTCAATTTATTTAATTTTTAATTTGCGCGCTAATATGTTTTCTTAGATGAAAAAAGCAGAAAGTGAGATAGTGAGAAAGAAAGATACCATGTATGAATTTCCTCTTCAATATTATCCAAGGATGACCCGCACGCCCTTTGATATGTTCCATTTCGTACCAGCTGTCTGGCGTAGTGTTCGAATACGGATTAAACGTGTAAAGAACAATTCCATCGTTTGGATCGATGCATATGAATATGACCGAAAGCAAATCATATTCCCAAGTAGTCCAGAGATATGAACGAGTATTTATGCAATCCTGAGTCTCGGTTTGCTTAACGACTAGGATATAAAATCCTTCTGGATTCGCCCATGGCGAGTCTTTTGTTTTCTGTGCGAAGAAAAAAAGTATATAATATATAAATTATCATTTTCATTTACTAAAAAAATTGAGTTATATTATTTAATTAATCAATTATAATATACAGGGCGATCCCGAAAAACGTTCTGTCTGTAAAATGACGTATTCCTGACACCATTCTAAGACAATTTTTCCTTTGGCAAAATTTCGTGCAAAGCATAGTTTTTGAATTATTAAAGGAAGTAGTTAACGTATGACGGGTCGAATACAAGAGGCAGGCAAGGGTGGCGCGATTCACCGTCAGACGCGGGTGCTTACAAGGGGCGCCTGCTGCGATCAGCTGGTCGCTATACTATACACGGACATACATGAGAATACATATATTCTCTTTCTCTCTTCTCTCTCTCTCTTCTCTCTCATTCGCTCACTTGCTGCTGCTGCTGCTGCTGCTGCTGCTGCTGCTGCTGCTGCTGCTGCTGCTGCTGCAGCACATATATATATAGCAGCAACAATATATATATATATATATATTGTTATAGTCCGAAAGACTATAACTTTATGTTACTTTACTATTACTAAATTTTACGATTATTCGATTAAATTGCGATGGAATGTTCGCGAACCGCGTAAAACCGCTACCTCAGCGAATCACGCGCGAGTTCGCCGGAAACGCGAAAATGCCAACGAAGGGATTCGACTTTGAACCTCCTTCGTTTACACTTGGACTTGACCGCCACGAAAACCTTCCATGACCATATATGGTCATGTCGCTAGGCGATCCCCAAAATACCCCTAAAAAAGAGGTGTTAAAAACCGTCTACCGCGGCGGACAGTCGTTAATGAAAAATCAATTAATAAAGAGTGCGAGACAGGGGCTAACCGCTATTCTGTGCTTCAAACACCGAATAAGTTTGTTAACACTTAAAATCTAAGAACGAGGCGATTCACGGGAAGACGATATTAAGGAAAGAAGGCTTGAAAGAAACCGATTAGAATAAAATAAGTAAATATATTCGTAAAAGGCCAGAAATTATAATACTAATAAACTGAGAGTTAAATGGTTCTGAGGCCTTGATTGGTTATCCCGGCAACATCCCACATCCCGTGCCGCACCAGGCACAACAATATATTATAATTTATTTGTTTTATTTTTCAGAAAATAAACAAAAAAAGAGGAGGCGGGCGGGCCCGTGCCCGCTGGTGCGCTCAGCGTAGCAGGGGCAGCAGGGGCGCTGGGGCGTCGCGGGCGATCGAGAAGGCGACCGAGGCCGAGGAGGCGGCCGGGGCCAAAGAGGCGGCCGGGCCCGAGGAGGCGACCGAGGCCGAGGAGGCGCCCGAGGCGCAAGAATTATAAACAATTATTATTATTATTAATATTATATATAAATAAATAATAAAAAAATAATAAATAATTCATAGAATATTTATTTATCCAATATTTTCTTCCTTTTATCCTTTATTCTTAGATATTTTTTTCCTCCTTTATATATATACAATGTGGTATTATAGGGCTCCAGGCGAAGGTCCACATAAAAAAACCTAACGCGCCATTGGTGATACCCCGTGGGTGGTGTGGAAAATCACCACACTCATTAAATTTTTTTTATTTTATTATTTTAAATGTATATGTATGGAGAAAACAAGTTAAATTATTATATTAAATAGTTTTATAATATATTTTTGTAATATAATTAGTATATATTTATATTTGTATATTTATTTGTATAATATATTTATAATATATATATATATATATATATATATATATATATATATATATATATATATATTATAAATATATTATACAATTTAATAAATATATTATACAATTTAATAATTAATTTAATTTAATTTAATAAAAATAATAGGGTATCTAATCCTAATTTATAATTAAATTTTTTAAAATTAATATTTTTCTTATTAATTTTTAAATTTATACCTATATTTCACCATAAGTAATTAATTTTAAAATTAATTCTTTAATAAATAATATTTATCTTATTAATTAAAAAAATTATTTATTATTTTTAGTTTAACCGCAATTGCTGGCACTAATTTTTATTAATAATCCCAATAATTTTCTATTATTAATTCACATTAATACATAATTATTTTAAATATTAATCAATAATTATTAAATTATTTAAATTTAATTAATCAAAATTATCTTAAAAAATTATTTATATTTAAATTATTCAAATAAGCTTATATAAAAAAATTAACTATTTATCTTTATTATTATTTTTTTTATTCATTTCATTAAATTTTTTTATATTTAAATACTTAAATAAATTAAATTCCATTAAAACTTTATTTATTCATTCATATATATATACAGGGTGTCCGATTCCTGAGTGACCAAACGAAAAGTAGTGGTAGATTGGATCAAATTGAAAAGAAAAGTTCTCTACTATTTTGCAAAATTCGCAATAATTATTAAGAAATAAGCAAAAATGTTTCGGCGCATGAGAAGCGGTAGATCGCTCGCAGTATCCGATTAATGAGTGATCAAACGAAAAGTGGTGGTAGATTGGGTCAAACTGGAAAGACAAGTCGTCTACCATTTTGCAAAATTCGCAATAATTATTAAGTTATAGGCAAAAATGTCTCAGCGCATCAGAAGCGATCTGTCTACCGCTTCTTATACTCTGAGACATTTTTGCCTATAATTTAATAATTATTGCGAATTTTGCAATATGGTAGAGAACTTTTCTTTTCAGTTTGACCCAATCTATCACCACTTTTCGTTTGATCACTTAATAATCACACACTACAAGCGGTTTACCGCTTCTCATGTACCGAGACGTTTTTGCTTATTTTTTAATAATTATTGCAAATTTTGCAAAATAGTAGAGGACTTTTCTTCTCAGTTTAACCCAATCTACTACTACTTTTCATTTGGTCACTCAGGAATCGGACACCCTGTATATACAGGGTGACCCATTTTAACTTAGGCAGCCAAATAACTCGAAAAATAAGCAAGATAGAGAAAAATGTTTTAGACAAAAGTTGTATGGTTTCGAGGGGGCCATAAGATGGTATCATTGGTTTGACCTTGAAGAGTCATTTGAAGGTCACGTGAAGGTCACTTCAATTTTTTTAAATGGAATACCCTATATATTTTTGTACATTCTTGTAGCTTATTTCGAGAGCTTTCCAAAACACTATAATTAAGTACCTTTCCGTTAAGTACTTTTTGAGTTATGATGCTTGAAATAATTTCTTAATTTTACATAAACCGTAAAATATCTTGTAAAATATTCATTTTTCGATTATCTTACCTTAATACTTTTATGTACAAAATAATGAGAGGAATCAATTGGTGTAAAGAAAACACATAGTTGTTTTTAAGAAAAAATATGGAATTGTTAATTGCAAATTACATATTTTTTCTTCGAAACAACTATGTGTTTTCTTTACACCAATTGATTCCTCTCATTATTTTGTACATAAAACTATTAAGGTAAGGTAATCGAAAAATGAATATTTTACAAGATATTTTACGGTTTATGTAAAATTAAGAAATTATTTCAAGCCTCCTAACTCAAAAAGTACTTAACGAAAATGTACTTAATTATAGTGTTTTGGAAAGCTCTCGAGATGAGCTACAAGAATGTACAAAAATATATAGGATGTTCCATTTAAAAAAATTGAAGTGACCTTCACGTGACCTTCAAATGACTCTTCAAGGTCAAACCAATGATACCATCTTATGGCCCCCTCGAAACCATACAACTTTTGTCTAAAACATTTTTCTCTATCTTGCTTATTTTTCGAGTTATTTGGCTGCCTAAGTTAAAATGGGTCACCCTGTATACACACACATACATATAAACATATTATACGATAAAAAAGCTGTAAGAGAAACATTGAGCGCATATCGAGATATCGAGATATGTCCTCTTCTACTATCTGAAGCTAGCCGAGGCGCCGAGCTCACACGTACGATTACGCTCACATCCTCGTTACCCCCTCCACGACGTGTTACATGTTGCTTGCGGCGGAGATCTGGCAGCTTTACGTGGAAGTCCTCCGGAGAGGAGGAAAGAAGAGGATTCTTCTGAAGGATATGTGCAAAGATTGAGGAGAAAATTAAATAATATTCACAATAGTGGTAGGCGGCGTTTAAATCTTCAATCTCTTCGTTCCAAAATTCGATATGATCAAAGGGCTAGGAAAGTTAATTTTAATATTTGCCAGAAAGTTTGGTTTTATAATCCTCGAAGAATAAGGGGGAAATCTCCCAAATTACAAAGTAGTTGGGAGGGACCCTATAAGATAATTACAAAGCTTAGTGACGTTGTTTATGGAATTAGGAAATCGAATAGGCATAAATGTAAGGTAGTTCATTCTGATAGGTTGGCCCCTTTTCACGAACGACAAAGATTTAATTAGGAGAGTATTTCGGAGTCCACCTTTCTTGTAAAAAGATTATAAAAAAATATTTTGCCCGGAGTTTAGCTGTGTAATATTTTTCAGGAAAATTCCATTTGACAACGGAAAAGTAAGAAGGAAAAGGGAAGGAGAGAGAAAGTCAAGAAAGAAAATGAAATGGAATTATTTGAACATTAAAGGACTGCCTCGCCCGCGGTTTTTGAGCCGTGGTTTTCCCGCGGGAGGGTAAATGCCGAGGCAGAGGCTTGAGAAGTTCTCTTTGGAGAACGGTCCACGGAGGGTCACCCCTCTCTTGCCTGAAGATGTGGAACTACAAAATTTCTGGAATCATTTGAGTCGTTTGGGCCCTAGAGGATGTGCAGTTCGGTAACCTGAACAGCAGTTCAGGGAGAACATGGAGACACATCGGGAACTTTAATTCGACCAGATTCCTGGAGAAACTTGCCATTTCGTGATTGTCGGGACGACAATCTTTCGAAGAGGAGGGCAAGTGTTACGTCCGTGTTACGTCCCTGGTTCAATTTGCGGTCGAGTCAGCTTTGGAAAGCAAGGAAGATCTCGTTGTCAAGAAGAATATTGATAAGACGAATGACAGTGGAGTCTGGTGCCAGCTGTTAAGCTGAGCGGACGTGTTTCTATTTACGAGCCGTTGTATTATCGTTCCGAGTTATTGCTTGTGTTTCTGTGTTGCCTATTAAAGTTTCGGTGTTACAAAGAACAGTGTTATTATTTACGAGTGCGCAAGCGTGTGCGCGAGCGAGTACGCGAGTGTCGATCTTTGTGTCGCGCGCGTTCGATAGATATCGTTCCGCGGACGCAACAATATATATAGTATTGAATCTTCTTTCTCTTACAATTGCTAACGTACGCTAATTCTGTTTTTTTCTAATGCTTTGCTTATTGTAATATATCACTCCGTTGCTGTTTCACACAAGCTCATATTTGAAATATTTTCATTTATTTCTTTGCGTGAAAAAATGATTGAAAAAACTAATAAGTTTGTGAGAAAGCAACGGGGCGATATAGCGAGCGATTAGAAAGAGACCGAATGAGCGTATTGTAAGAGGAAGAAGATACGAGAAAATGTAATAATATTAGAGTGTGGATGTATATTACTCTCCACGCATGAAACAGACAAGGATAGTACCATTGTTTTTCCTTGTCACAGAAACAGATTATAGCTCTTACTATCGCGACACCAGTCAATCTGTTCGTGTACTAATCTACTGTTCTTTTTTATCGATTTATCCTCGATTTCGTATGATACATATGCATAAAAGTGTTTTACACAAAAATCTTTTTTACTAAGAATTAAAATTCATTTCTAAAAGTTTACATATATTCTTTCATGCATTTCCAAGTGGGAACGTATCTTATTTTGTACGTGCAAATTGCAAAACTTTTATATTAAACAAATATATTTATGACTTGACGCTAGCAGTCGATAATTTAAAACTGTAATTTTTTTTTTCGTTTTTATCTGAAAATTGAACACGTTCCCGCTTCGTTATTGTATGTACTTTAATCATGGAGAAGCATTTTTCATTCTGTGCAACCAACATAATAATTTTTGTGTATAACTAAACAATTGTTTTGATCGGTAAGGTAGGAAGATACGACATCCTCTTAAGGTAGCTCCCTCGCCTACTGCTCTAATCAAATGACTACACGAGAACTATTTTGACTTCGTCAGTGTCGGTAACACAGTTAGTGTGTATACCTATATTGCCTGTATATCAGTGTCGTCGTCGTAAACACGCGACTGTATGCCAGTGCTTCAAAACGATCCATTAGTGCAATTTGTGAAAACGAAAGATGAATGAACACTCTCCAAAATCGCAAAAAAAATCAACGCTACATGCAATAAGGATTTCCAGAGATCGAAGGAAAGGCCAATTTATGAGAAGAAAAGTATATTTGGGGAATGAGAAAAAAAAAGCTTTAAAGAGGTTATGCGAGGTTTGTTTACATATTCTAAAACAATTAAAAAAATTGTCAAGTATAATTGTAAATTGTGTATTTGGTATTAAGTCTCAATTACTTTCAGGATAACGTTCAAGTCTCATCTGATGCCAGCTCTGGTACTGCAAGAAGAGAAGTGATTGAAACTTCTTTATTTTCTAAACAAATGTGGTGCAGCAACTGCAATATTCCTCTCTCATTGGATTTTGCAATTGAAAAAGAGCAACGTGGACTAAGCAATCAATACACTGTCAAATGCTGTAGGTGTCCTTTTCTCAAAAGAGTACATACTAATTCAGTATTTGGAGACAAGAATCAGTATGCAACAATAAATGCAAAAGCTGCCATGGGTAACTCATTTATATGATTTTTTATCTTACAATATTTTCATTGAGTCTTCAACTAATTTTTATTTTTTAGGTATGATAGACTCAGGTATCGGAGAGACGCAGTTTAATTTACTGCTATCGGCTCTCAACATTTCACCAGTCTCATCTAATTTAATGAAAAGATATGAAAGGATGGTTGGAAATCAGGTAGAAAAAGTTGCTATAGAAAGTTGCAGTGAATATTTAGAGAAAGAGAAAAATTTAACAAAGGAGGCGAATGATGTAGTTGTTGATGAGTAAGTTAATTGTAAATACACAAATTGTAGATAAACAAATTATAAATGATGAACTTTTTTTAAAAATGATTATGAAGTATCGACAAAAATTTTGTATGCGTATGAAACATAGAGTACTGATTTTTTTTTACATGATTTTACATTCAATATTTTTTATATTATACAAAGGAGTAAAGAGAACATTCTACTTGTTATAAATAACATCTCAAATGCTAATTATTATGTAATAAATTTATACGTACATTATAAATTTTTTAAATATTTATTTCCCTTTTTTCCTTTTTTTCTTAATTTCGTTGCACCTCACACCTTTATCTTTCGATTATTATTTTTGTATGTGGAGAACAGGACAAGGTAAAGACGGATTGTCGTTCGCTTACGATGTAGGATGGCAAAAAAGGGGCACTGGAAGATCTTACAACAGTCAATCGGGTCATGGTGTTTTAATAGGGCACTATTAAAAAAAAATTGTCTCGTATGCGATTCGATCCAAAAGTTGTCGTCGTTGTGATATGGGACACAAGAAAAATGATCATAACTGTAAACAAAATTACGATGGATCTTCCAAAGGCATGGAAGCTGATATAGCTGTTGAGCTATTTACGGAAAATCCATTGTTTGCAAAACATCATGTTTTCGGAGCAAGGCTTATCATGGACAACGATTCGGCTACTATTGCCAGCTTGAGAGCAGTATCAGCCCACAGCATTGAGTTGTGGTCTGATAAAAATCATTCTGTCAAGGCGTTTTCAAATTCGATGTATGGAATGTCTTTACCGAAACCAATGATAGAGTATTTCACAAATACTCTAAGCAACGCCATAGCAGAAAATAAAAATCGGCCCCAAGATCTCGCCGAATCTTTAAAATCAATTATTCCTCACGCTTTTGGTGACCATGCGTACTGCAAATTCCACGAAGAAAAAGAAAATTATGAATATAAAAGACTCCCAGGTAAAAAACCACTCGAAGGCCAATCTCTTAGAACTTCTTTAGAAGAGTTGATGGGACGCTACATTAATAATGTAGACAAACTGGCGCCTGCTGCTTCAACCCAAATTAATGAAAATTTCAATAATATTGTGGCAAATAAATGTCCGAAATCCAAGCACTATTCAGGATCAGAATCTTTAAATTATCGCGTAGCTGCAGCAGTGTGTCAAAAAAATTCGGGGCACACTTATATTGACGAGGTTTTTAAAAAAGTAGGTGTCAGTCCAACGCACGCAGGTTTAAAATTTAGAAAAATCAAAGAAAATAAAGTTAAGAAGAAAAGATTATTCACAAGCAGTCGAGACGGTAAAGTAAAACGGAAATTATTGAAAAACAAAAAGTCATCAAAAAGCAATGTTCGACGCAATGAAGGAGTAAGTTACGAAAGTAATATTGGTCTTAGTGGAGTATTCGATATACCGATCGACAGAGTTGAGCCTTCTTCAAGTAGTCCGTCAGAAAATGAAGTCAAAAATTTTAAAATAGTTTTTTTCGACATTGAAACTACTGGTCTTAGTGCTTCTGACCAAATAGTTCAAGTATATATACATATATAAATTGCATCTACAATAAATTAATATTCATAAACTTAATCTAATGTTAAAATTTTCTCAAATAATATTTTTTATTTAAGATTGCAGCTTTCGACGGTCTATCTACTTTTAATGTTTACTCGGTTCCGACAGTGCCAATGAAAGCTAAAGCTGCCGAAAAAACTGGGTTGACGGTAAAAAAAGGAGAGCTCTTCCTGCGAGGAAATAAATTAGATACTACATCGAAAGAGGCAGCTTTTAGCGAATTTTTAAACTATTTAGAAAATGTAAAAAATCTTCACTCCGTTGATGAGCCGTGTAACATAATATTAGTCGGTCACAATGTTATAAGGTAATTTAATAACTCTAAATTGCGGCTATGCTATTTCATTTAATTATAATTCATCTTTTATTATAGTTTCGATGCAGTAAGAATTACAAGTCTCGCAAATCAATTAGGGCTCTATGAAAAATTTAGAGATTTAGTGTATGGATACACGGACACGCTAAGATTGATAAAAAAAAAATTCCGAAACCAAAAGACGTCGAAATGTCATACTCCGAGGAAAATTTAGTAAAAAAGTACTTACCAAAAGAAAATATACAATCCCTCCACGATGCTTTACAAGATATTTTGATTCTTAAAAAATTAGTGGATATTTTAGGTATTTCAGATGATGAAATAAAAAAAGAATGCATAAGCCTTAGAAAAATTGAATGCGAAAAAATAAAAAAAATTAATATACAAACAAATAAAGCATCATTACAATTTTTAAACAATATTATTAAACCTAGAATTATTATGAAAATGGCAAGAGAAGGCATAAATCAAAAAGTTCTTTTTGACACCTATAAAAAAGACTTTACTAATGGGATAAAAGTATTATTATCAACAAGTGTCAATCGTAAAGTCCGAGTGACGTCTGAAATAAATATAATTAATATAATACATGATAAAATTAAAACTTTATGTGATGTTTAGTTAAGTGCTTTTATTTATTTATTAGAATATGCCAAAAAAATCTCCAGATGTGTTCAAAGTATTTGTTAAAATCAATTTTAAAAAGTAAAATATTTATTTAGAATAAAAAAAATCTTGCTTTTATTTGTTCATTCATTTGTAACCCTTCCATTTATCATAATTGGTACGATTCGTTTTTCAAAATTCGCGTGCTTGAGTACAAGAACATGGAGGCCCGACAGACTTCCTCTCATAACCGTGAAACCAATGTTTACTTTCTTTTTTGACAAATATCTCGAAAAAATGGCCGGCTACCTTTATTTTGCAAAGCGGAATTAGAAAGAAGAAGATTTTTTCTACAAGTAAGTCATAGTGTAGTTGCTGAGTTAATTAAATTTTCTTTGTAAAGAGCATGAGCAAATGATTGTGGACCACTCTTCCATAAGAGCCCATGTAAAAAATTCAAAGTTTGAGTTTGATTTTCTCGAGATTTTGTCCGGCTTGGGGCAAAAATAAGGTCACCATTGGATTCAGAGGCATGAAATCTATGAGTATAAACATATTTCGCTTCGTAGTTTTTCGCGAGGGAGCTACCTTAATGACTAACAACTCATTGTAGACTGAACTTTATATATGTCATAAATTTTATCACAGAGTCAGTGACGCAAAATTAGGATATTTATTGTGCTTGCAGTAGACAATGTAGAAAAACACTTTGTTATTTTGTATATGTGTTTCACAATATAGTGATTTATCTAATACTACAATATGTATATTGATCTGTTGTAACACGACGTGGAGCGAACGTGTCCAGACGTGTCCAAATGCGTTCATACACATTCAGGGGGTCGATTGTGTAATTTTGTCGAATATTCTCACTTTTCGCACTTTCATCTCACATGAAAAAATACGTGCGATTGGCTATGGACAAAGTGAAAAAGCGACATCCCTATGCTCACGGGAACATTACTCGCGAAACATGAATTATTTTCTAGATAGTTTTATACATATAAGTTTCTTCTATAGCATTTTTTTGTTCAATAACGAACCTCAGACAAAAGTCAGTATGTATTGCTGTATATTTATTAATGCTCTATGAGGATTAATTAATTTATTATCGATTATATTGACTGTTGAAAGTAGAGCGCTTACTAGACTTCCGCGGGATGCAATTTAGCGTCACCTACGCGTCGAGAACAAATTCGTTTAATGTAACGCGTCACTATCTGTAATATATATTGTTAACATCGCGCTGAAGAAGGATCAAAAGATGATCCGAAACGTTCGCTTCTTGTTATTATAATGTATTTTTTAATAAACTAATATTGAAAAAAGAAAGAAATGTTGTTGCTTCTCTGCGCTCCAACTACCGCGCGTTGGCTCTTATGCCATTTTCTTTTTAATTTTTCGATTATATTATATTAGTAATAGACGGCAGTGATAATAATAATAATGAATGTAACGGAGAAACAAAAAGAAATAATGTTATCCTTTATGTCGAAGTATCCAGATTTTGGACGAGGACGTTTGAGATATAATTCGGAGCACAAACAAAAATTGTAAGCACTCTTTAAATATTATAAAGATGATATTTTTGATAAACATACATGTATTGCATGTTCATTATCTTTATACATTATAGAGCGAGTCGCGACTCGCGTGTTGCGGATTCGTCGCGGGAGGCGCGGAGAGGGCATGGACCCCCCGCGAGGATCGTATAAATAAGATAAGGCAATCGATGCTGCAATCAATAACCCTTCGATCATTAGAAGCGTCAAGACAACATGGCAAGATACAAAAATGAAGAATATTACGACATGCTAATGGCACTCGGTGAATGCCATGGGGAACATTACGTCGCTACAAGACGATACGCCGAATTATACCCAAATCGGCCAAGACATCCAACGGCTGCTATCATACTTGGAGCAGCTCAAAGATTGTACGAAACGGGCAACGTTCTCCCGAACAAACATGACGTTGGATGAAATCGTAACACAAGAAATTTGCGGAATACGGAAACAGTTATTCGGGCTCTCGAGCAGGAACCTGAAACAAGTATTCGGAGTATTGCTCGAGAGCATAACTTATCGTATTCGACAATACAGAGGATATTGCGAGAAGAAAAATTGCACGCATTTCATTATACCCGCGTGCAACACTTACGACCAGAAGATTATCCTCTGAGATGAGTATTTTGCGAAAATTTTCTGAGGAGCGTGGATAGAGATCCCAGATTCCCTTCTCGTATAATATTTAGCGATGAGTCGCTATTTACACGAGAAGGATTATTTAATTCGCATAACATGCATTTGTGGAGCGATGAAAATCCTAGAGTTACACGAGTCAGGAATTTCCAGACTCGTTGGAAGCTCAATATCTGAGCTGGAATCATGGGAGCTGAAATACTAGGCCCAGTTGTTCTTCCGGATATTTGACCAGCGCAACATACATCATAGACATACTAAAAAATAATCTACCAGATTTCCTAGAAGAAGTACCATTATTGGAAAGAAACAAAATTATATTTCAACAAGACAGTGCTGGACCTCACAATGCCAGAATTCTGACGAATTTTTTAAACAACGAGTTTCCTGGACGCTGGATGGGCCGATATGGTCCGATACGTTGGCCTGCAAGATCTCCGGATCTCAATCCATTGGATTTTTTTGTTTGGGAATATTGCAAAGAAAAAATTTATAAAACGCTCCCTGAAGACATTGAAGATTTAGAAACAAGATTGCGATATGCCATATGGTCTATCGAAGAAGACGTAATGGAGAATGTCCAAGAAAATTTATTGAAACGCATGAGAGCTTGCGTTAAGATGGATGGGGGCCATTTCGAGCAGCTACTATAATTTCTAAATTAATCCGCCCTTTTTAGGGCGATCAGAAACAATCCGCTCTTTTCAGAGCGACCAATATTTTTGAATATTTGGAACATTTTCTTTCGTTTTTAAAATCATAAGAAAAAACCAAGAGAGATTGAAACGCCAGAATTTAATGATATTTTTTCATATTATTTTCATATTATTATTGATTATCGATTTTCAATCAGATAATAGTTTAATAAATATGTAATAATAATAAATAAATATATTTAATATTAATAATAATATTTAATAATAAATAAATATTTAATATTAATAATAATATTTAAGAATATTTATTAATAATAATATTTAGTATTAATAATAAATAATATTTAATATTAATAGTGAAAGTATTAAACATTTATTTATTTTAATTAATTTTAAAACAAATATCATACGATGTATAAATATCATATGATAATAATATTATACGCTAAATTGTCGCGTCTTCAATCAAACACATGTTCACGTTCGACAGCGCTGTTAGTACCTTAACCTACCATAACCTACCATAACCAAAAACTGTTTGCTGTCGTCGGGTAAATATCGTCGCATTGTCGCGTCGTCGCGTCGTGTAATAACGTATGTGCGCGTCTTTCTTTAATCGAGTGGTTTTTAGTTGCCAACAGTGATTATTCGACAGTGATTGATAGTGATTAGTGATAGCCATTGGTAAATTTCTCGTCTTATCGAGTGAGTAAATGAATGTGATTATGTTGAAGTTTATAAAAGAATACAAATTAAAAAAGAAAAAAGAACTTTCGATTAATTATTTAGTGTGTATCTTTGTCCTTTAAAACGTGATATCTACGTTCAATTTGAGTGAAAGTACGATCTATCGGAAAATTTATTTCTCAAGAAATTACAGCAATACATCGAACAAGGTAATAATAATTATTCTTTGGTGTTGTGTGAAAACAGATTTCGGGATGTCAAATAAACAGTGTTAGAGAAAATTCGCGAAAGAGAGGGGTTTTTAGTGGGTAGGGAGTACCGAGTTGATAATTCGACTTGGTACTCGAGTCCCCGGACCGTCCGGTGAATATGCATAAAATGCATTTTCCCTCGTAAAAAAAAACAATACAATTTAAAAAAATAATAATTAAAACAAAAATGTATAATAATAAAAAGTAAATAATAATTTAAGTAAGAATAATAATGACTTAAAGTGAGTAAGCAAAAGAGAGAGAGAGAAAGAGAGTGAGGGAGGGAGAGAGAGAGGCAGAGAGAGAGAGAGAATGAGAATGTATGTATTCGCATGTGTGTGTATGTCTGTAGCGATCAAGTGATCGCAGCAGGCGTCCCGCATAAGCACCCGCGTCTGACGGTGAATCGCGCCACCCTTGTCTGCCTCTTGTATCCGACCCGTCATAAGTTAATTACTTCTTTTAATAATTCAAAAACTAAGCGTTGGACGAAATTTTGCCAAAGGAAAAATCGTCTAAGAGTTGACTCAAGAATGTGTCATTTCAAGGACAATAGAGTTATTTTGAATCATCCTGTATATATTGTACTATTTTTATACATACAATTATCACATTTAAGGAATGGTACAATTTTCTGTTAATGAATAAATGTTCTCGTTCTGTCTGTGGTGGAAAGATGGCAATGTGAGTTCCATCAATAGATCCAATCACTCCTGGAAATCCAGTTTCCTCAAAAAATCTAATATAATAATCATTAATCATTAATCTAATATAAAAATAATCACTAATACTAATATTTAATTTATATATTTGTATTACTCTTTTTTAATCTGTTGTTTTTTTCTTTCTAGAACTGGAAACTGAATTCACTGTCTCATAAGCCTATTCAATGCATTTATTGTATTATGGATGGAAATAGAGACAGAAGTCTGAGACATACAAGATAAAAAATCTTGTCCAACTTTTCGTTGATATGATCCAGATGACAAAAAATGAAGTTGTAAATATCTAAAATTATAAAAATTAGAAACATAGATGAAATAAGATAATTTTGTTAGAAATATTAAAAGCTAATTATTTGTAATGTATATAAGTAACAAATAATTGTTGAGAAATTGCTGTCCTTCTTATTTTAATTGGCATGAAATTGTATTAAATCTTCTGGAGGAGTTGTAAAATTGCGGCTTTAGATAATCTGAAATGTACAAATATTTGAACATATAAAATATACGTTTATATTATAATAATAAAATATTATAAAAAAGATATAAATAAATTATCTCATTTATACATAAATTAATAATATACGTAATAATAATATATTATGTGTTTTATAATTTAAATTTGTGACAAATTATCACTAATTTATACTTGTATAATTTAACAAATGTATTATCTGGGATATCAAACGGATCTTGCGTATCTCTTAATGTTCTCCTTATTAAATTAAGATTATTTTGCTGTCTCCTATTGCCCTTGTTGTTTTCCTTTAGTAACATAAGAATAACCTCCATTTTAATTTCTGCCGGTTCTGCCTATTGAAAGTCTATAGTTTAGGTTACGTATACTATAAAGATTTTCGTTTTTATCAGTAAATATTGAAACACAGGCATTAGAAACATCGACAACAGATACAATTCGACACAAAATTTCTTGTTGAATAATCTCATGTGAAATATTTCGCATTTTCACTATGATGAAAGTTACCCAATCAAGTGAAAGCTCACTTTTATTATTTTCACTAGGTTTCGCGATACATAATCGACCCTCAGATGCGTTTTCCCATTTGTGTCTCTTATTAAAATTATATTTTTAATTTCCGATCATGTCTTATTTCTTCAATATGTTTTACAACTCAAATACCAGTTGATGGCATATAATTACTGTCGATAAATAACTTTAATAATCATTGTCGATAAATAATTTGAATATAATTGTAACGATGCACCCCGCAATGCATCGTTCCCGGCGAACACCGGTCGGAAGCTGCCTCCCGACGAACATCGGTCGGGCATAGACAGAAACGCGATGCGCCCATTTTTAATAAATAGATAACATCCGGGTAGGAATCGAGAGATCGATTATCGCGACACTGCCGTCGGGAGCCGACACTGGCAGTTGAGAACCCGCGCTCGGCACCCCGAACCGCTTCGATATTTTTACCGCCGCCCAGAGGGAGTAATTACCGAATACGCCGGCGCGGGTAATTAACCGAGTATAAAACGGGCTCTCGGCGGCACAGAAAGTCAGATCCTTCCGATCCTTCTTGAGACGCAGAGCTAGTCAGAAGGCAAGCAAAGCGAAGATCGAGAAATCCTTGCGAAATTAAAAGGCCAGAAGGTAATGTGAACGCTGCTTCTACCGATCGATATCGGCGCCTTAGAAATCGCCTCCAAACCGACATCCGAATATTAGGCGTCGCGCCTATCACGAGGTGAAACTTAAGCCGCCTCCGACGCTTGCTAGCGTCGCGACGCCTTCCGTAAACCCTACATCCAGCGGGGAAATAGACACGTTTAAATAACCGCACTACCGGACTTTAAATCTCCCAACAGCTGAGACGTAAACACCGGGCAAGAAACGCGGGCAAAAACGCGAGCGCGCCGTACCGGGAATCGTGCAATCGCATCTTGCACGCATTGTAAATTGCGTTATTCCGCGCCGCAAATTGTGCGAACTACTATTCGCAAGATCCGTGACACGTATACGGCCGAATTACATAACGCGGACGCATTGATAAAGCGCAACTTCCGCCAATTATAAACCATGGGGATTACTTCGCGCCGGGATTCCGTAGATCCTCGGCCCGCGTTTGTCGAACCTATCGATTACCATACGCGCTTACACATACACACACACGCACACACACCTACATTGTAATTACATATATTCACATACGCATATACATGCACACGCACACTTACACTTGTACATCACAACGCAGAGCTACAATAAATACATTTCTTACACACATACACATAATCCGTTATTTTATCACCGCCACCTGGATCCGACGGCTATCCGCAAATAGAGATTCCGCGGTATACGAAAAACCGTACGTTACATAATAATCACTGTACTTTTTTGCCAATCTTATATATGAAAGCGTTTTCTATATTATTTACTGCACATATGATATATATCCTAATCTCGCGTATTTTTATCTCATCTATCTTTTCATCTCATTAACATATTTGTAATGTTAAACATATATTTGTCAGATTTCCAATTTCAGTTTTTATAAAGGACATTGAGTGAGAATTCTTTAAGTGAAAGTGCTTGAGTACCCAGATAACACGCTTGTCAGAATGAAACTTTAGGAGAACTTCCTGAGGAAAACATTTAATTATCTTGAAAATGATATCCAGATGGTATCTCATAATCATCATTTACCAAAGGCATCTACTAAGAGAACTCTTTAAGATATCTCATTTGAGAGATTTCTTGAAATTGTTATCTTTTTGATATCATGCTAAATGATATCAGTTTGATCTCTCATAAAAGATATCATTATGTTGTATGGTTCCTGAGCCTTCAAATGCACATGCGCTATTATATGGACAGCTCAGAAACCAGACAAAGTTATGATATCTTTAATAAGAGATCCATTTAATGTTTAAGAAGATATCATAAAAATAACATATTCAAGAGGCGGGCTTAACCTAAAAAATTGTGTGTACTAGTGCTAATAAAAATACATTTTTATTGGTAGTACAATACAATAATAGAAATGTAGTGCTTAGAAGTGAATAGACATTTAATGCTTTTAATAAGTGCTAGTACAATATAATAAAAAATACAGAACAACGGTACGTTTCGCAGTAAGTAAAACATTAACTGATATACTATATTAATCTTAGAATAAATTAATAATTAATCCTCTATTAGGTTATAATGAATGAAAATAATACACCTATAGATACTTTTAGATTAATATATTTCAGATGTCTGAACGAAAAGCGTTTAGAAATTTATCTAAAAGTCAAAGGAATCGGAGACTTGTTCGTAAAATCTGCAATCCAACGTACAGTTCAAATCAAGAAAATATTAATGATAATGTGTATCCACTACAAGAAAATGTATTACAAGACAATTATTCGGTTATTGAAAGTTTGTGATCATAAAAATGAATGTCATGTACGTGAAGTATTAAGTAATGAAATGGACACTGAACTATGTTCATACAAGGTAATTAATACAAAAAAACAGAATTAAATTTTAAAAAAGAATTAATGCAATGGGTATGTCGATTTAACATCAGTCACAAGGCAACAGGAGCTTTATTAAAAGTTTTAAAAAATGTTGAAAATATTAGCGAGTTACAAAATCTTCCATTGGATTCACGTACACTTTTGCATACACCAAAAATGTTATGTCACGTGATGTATCGCCAGGTCAATATTTCCATTACGGTTTAAAGAACGCCCTAATTGATCATTTGAGAGCTTTGGATATAAATAAAGTATCTCATGATATTCAAATAAATATTAATATAGATGGATTATCATTGGCGAAAAGTTCTAAAAATCAATTATATCCAATATTAAGTCAAATTTATCCAGTAATTGCTGAACCATTTATTATTGGTGCTTATCATGGATATAATAAGCCAGAATGTCCTAATATATTTCTTCAAGATTTTATTAAAGAATATAAAACATTACATGATGAGGGTTTCCAGTTTGATGGAAATTTACAATTTAAAGTAACAATTAGGGCGATCATTTGTGATACACCAGCTCGATCTTTTGTAACATGTACAAAAGGATTTAATGGTTACTTTGGCTGTTCAAAATGCATACAACGAGGTAAATACACCTCTTAGAGGCTAATACATCTCTTATAGAATGATATTTCTTGATCTCAATGCAGAATTAAGAACTGATGAAAACTTCATTGAAAGAAAAAATGAAGATCATCACAATGGAACATCTATTTTTGAACAAGTAAACTTAGGAATGATCAGTCAATTTCCCCTCGATTATATGCATCTTGTTTGCCTTAGTGTCGTAAAAAAAATGTTACAACTTTTTGTTAAAGGACAGTTTAAGCCTGTTAAGTTTAGTGCAAATATGATAAAAAAAATATCTGCAAGTTTAAAACGTATTTCAAAATGGATTCCAGCAGAATTTGCACGAAAAACCCGCAGCTTAGATGAAATTGATCGGTGGAAAGCTACTGAGTTACGACTATTTTTATTATATATAGGTCCTGTTATATTACAAAATTATTTATCTGATAAATATATGATACATTTTAACGCATTGCATTGTGCAATTAGAATTTTATGCCATGAAACAGATTGTATTATCAATAATGAATATGCTAAAGATTATTAATTTATTTTGTAAAAACATGTCAACATCTGTATGGAGAAGAATTTATGATTTATAATATTCACAATTTAATCCATTTATCTAATGATGTTGCAAAATTTGGCAATTTAGATTCTTTCAACAGTTTTCCTTTTGAAAGTTTCTTATTTAGTATAAAGAAACAATTAAAAAAAGGTAATAAACCATTACAACAATTGTTTAATAGAATTGTTGAACGAGCTAATTGCAATTTTTGTAAAAAAATAGACACAATTTTAAAATCACAAGTAAAAAATTTTAATGCCAAAAAGTCTGCGGAAACAAGAATAGATTCATTCGACAATATTGTTTATAAAAACTTCACACTTTCAGTCAAGAAAATTAATAATAGATTTTGTTATTTAAAAAATAATAATATTCTGTCCATAACAAATATTTGTATTTATAATAACAACATAATTTTAAAAGGAAAAACTTTATTAAATCCAGTTGAGCTTGATCATTATCCTATAAGTTCATTACAGTTTAACATTGTTGTAGGAAATACATGGTCAAATATACAAATTTTTAATTCTGATGATGTTTGTACAAAAGCTGTATGTGTTCCATATGGAAAATCATATTGTTTTTTACCTCTTATACATACAGCAGTATAAAAAATATAACATGTATGAATACTTACATACGTATCAAAAATAGAAAAAAATATTTTCTAATATTCATTATATAATATATTATTATAATGTATATAATTATATTAATATAAATATTTTATTGCCTTACTTGAATACTTTATATTTTTGTTTTTTATAAATTTAGTGAATATCATGTCAAATATATTTTATGATTTTATATCATTTATAATTTTTTCATTAATATTAAACATTAATATGAAATATATCAGTAATGTTTTCATTACAACTACATCCTTTTTTCTCTACGTTGGAGAGAAAAGGAGGAAAGATTAACAGTGCAACAAGTTCAGCTGAAAAGAATAGACCTTAGGACTGTAACCTATTTGAACCTTGTATTATTGCTCCTGAAAAGATGACATGTCATCTACAAAAATAAAAAATGTATATAATTAATTACCAACTACCATTAATGATTGCGTTTAATAGCGCGCTACTAGCTAGCTCCGCAAACAGCTGATAGCGATAAATAGCGTGAAATTTGCGCCGCGAATAGTGTCTCCTCAAACGCACCCATAGGCTGCGTTCCGTTTCATGCATGATGCGCATGATTCATTGCTTATCCTTGTTTAACATTCGGTGAACAACAGGCCTTACTGACCGCAGAGCTCGTAAACATTATTTTGTATGATATTTCCCATTGTAATCAGTTCGTATAAGTATTATATATATTATTCATAAACGTGTTTTAATATTTTGTGACAAATTTTGCTAACAATTATTTATTTTACATTAGGATGGAAAAGATATCTTTGGATTTGACGATTTTGATCAATTAACCTAGGAATTATACTGCGGTATGTTGCCCTTGAATATTATTTATTGTTATTTAGAAAACAAACATAAATAATTGAGATAAATATAAGTCTAATTAAAGTAATTTATACCTAATTAATAATTTAAATATTATTTATACACAAAACTAATAAAATACATAAAATTTAATTTTCAGACATGTATTTTGTTGTTTTTTGGGATGAATGGTGCGCTACAATACCGGCTTCTTGGCTTATCTTGAAGTCTCAAGTTTTCAAATGGCCACCCAAAAATAAGAATGCTACTAATGAAAGTAAAAAAGGAACGAAGCCTCAAGAAAAGTGGATAACGGTTCGATATTCCAATTGTTAGGACCTTACGGTATGTAATTGAAAAATATTGTAATTGATAAATATTTCTTTCCAATATATATAACTTATAGAAATTAAATATTTATTTTATATTTGATATAAAGATACTTTCGAAGAAGCTAGAGAAGTAGAAAACAATACTTTAGATATTTCAACGAATGATGAAAAAATACTTGCGGAAGTGACAAAAAAGAAAAAAACTGAGGTTTCACACAAAAATGTGCAATTCAAAAACCATATCGTTTTCTTTCTTCCTCTTCCAATTCTTCTTCTGAAGAAGAAGAGGAAAGACAAAAGCTAATGAGAAAAAGGGTAGTCAACATTCAATGAACCAAACAACAAATAACAATCTAATAGATGAGACAGCAGAAAATTCATGTATGTGTTATATAAATTTTTTTTGAAACTATTATATTTAAATACATTTTGTGATAATAATGGATTAAAATAAATTCCGTCAGGTAATAATAAACCTCCAACAAATTACAAATTATTAAATGCAGGAGAATTTTGTCATATATCGATTAAAGAATTATGGAATGAAAATAGTGATGTATATTTTATAAAAAATATTAGAAATAATTAAATGTTTTCTATTTCATAATATAAAATTTTTGTATATTACTAGATTGCGCTAAGGAACAAATTTTTGAGAAAGACGAACCTTTATTTTCTGAAGATCTTCCTCACTTTATTCAAAAAGATATTTCTTTAGAATTACAGGCTGATATACTACTTACACATGAAGGTATAAAGTTTTTATAATAACATTTTATATTTTAAGTTAATAAATTTTTTACCAGTTGCATAGAACAAATTATGAAAAAGAAACTATTTTCGATGTAAATTCACGTTTATTGTAAATTGAATATATCAAACAAATAAAATAAAATCAAGGTCAAAAATCGAGCAAACTATAAAATCATCATATAACTTAATTTATATCAGTGATAATACAATAATATAATAAATAATGAGACATTTCGACTTTACTTAATCTTCTTAAATCAAAGATAATGTTAATTAAATTATTTAATCATCCCTTAGCTTTACTTTGCTTGTTTCTTGACCTTGATTTTATTCTATTTGCTTATACCAGCCTTATTTATTTTTTTATATCATTGAATATATCAATTGTTCAGATTAAAACTAATAAATGTAATGAATATTCGTTTTATTAATAATTATTTAAATTATTTATAAAATAATAATATTTTTTGTTATACCTTATTTTATATTGTTATTACAGATTCTTCATGCATCACGGAAACTAATCAAAATCAAAAGCGTCAGAAAAACCAACTATCAAAAATATTGTTGTAACAAGTGAGTTTTTTATATGTAAAATATAAAATTGTACCTTTCGTTGTACATATGCTGTGCTTACTCTTTTCTTTCTATAATATTTTATTTCTATAATATTTTATTTTATAATAAATTTTTAATCTACTTAAATCTTATTTTAAACAGATATACCATTACCTGTTGAAATCTTACATAATAAAAAAAATGGCAATAATCAATCATGGAATAGTGAAAATAATATCCAAAAATTACAACAGCTAAATGATCGAAATACAGAAACCCACACAGAAAATAATATCTATTAGATATCTATTAGATATTCTCAATGAGCATTAGGGATATCCACGAATATATAGGAAACATTTATTAGACGTGTTTTAGGTATCCAGATGTCCGCCATTCGAGATCTCATAAAAAACCATAGGATATCTACATAAATATCCATTAGATATTCATACAATATTTAGTGGATATTTCTGTAGATATCCATTGCATGTATACGGATATTCATCAGATTTCTGCGTGGATATTTATTCAATGTTCCATAAATATCTACAGGATATGTAAACCAATATCCTGTAAATATCTATACAATATTCAGTGGATATTTATTACATATAGATACATTTATTACGTATATATTGATATTTATTTTTGAATGGATATTGATTTAATGTTCTATATATAGATACCATATATAACGGAATTTAAAAAAAAATTGACCGTCTGCGGTTAATTATATGGAGCTCTGGAGCTCCTCGCAAAAGCTAGAGGACATGCGGCTATAATACTCTGCGCTCTTTGACCGATAAGCCGTGACTCGTGGGACCTGTGCTGCGGCCTTATATACTGTCTTAGATGGATCCCACTTTCGGGTTAGGCGTTTTCCTTTTCGCCACCTAGCGGCGAGGCGTGAAGCTCGTGGAAGTATATGAATATCCATTGGATATCTTTGATAGATTTTCAGTAGATATGTGGATTTTATATGGATGTCCAATGGATATCCTTGATAGATTTTCAGTGGACATGGATATGTAGACATTATATGGATGTCTAATGGATATCCTTGGTAGATGTTCAGTGGACATGGATATGTGGACAATATATGGATGTTCAATGGATATCTTTGGTAGATTTTCAGTAGATATGGATATGTGGATTTTATATGGATGTCCAGTGGATATTTTTGATAGATTTTCAGTAGATATGAATATAGGGATTTTATGGATATTCAATGGATATCATCATTGGTTATTCAGGAGATATAAACATTTTAGACATCTTTTAGATATCTATTGGTTATCCATAGTGGATATGGACATTAAATGGATATGTAGATATCCAGTAGATATCCATTAGATATTTTCTTCTGTGTGGGAACAGACAAGGAACAAAAATCAGGCAGTCATCATGAAATGCAGACATCAGAAAATACAGGCCAAAAGCAAAAAATAGATAATCATGAAGAATGTTGCAGTAAGTTTCAATAAAGTAAAAATCCACTTATATTCGATAAAACAAAAACTAAAAATTAATGTCATAACTCTCTTTTATAATCTCACAGTATTTTTCTTTAAATTTATTTTTATTATTGTGATGTGTCAGTTATTCTATTTTAAAAACTGTTATTATTATTCTCAATAATAAATGATTGATCCACAATAATTAGATAATAAATATCATAACATTTTATCACGACATTAATTTCTGTTTTTCTCCATCATATGGATTATATTATCTTATTTATATTATGTAATGATCAAATAAAATGAAAATTTTTCACAAAAATCTTGAAAACAAAATAATACTTCCTAAATATTAACTATCTTCAAATTTTGGTCAACTAATCGAAATTGATTATAATAAACAATGCATGCATATCAAATAATAAGGATAACGGAAAATACAATTATACTTGCTTATTAGAATAATATCCTAAAGGATGTTAAATATCACTTTTGCAAATGTAATTAATGTATATTAGCAATCATACATTTACTAGTAGAAATAGCAGAATTATTTCCTAACAATTGTGAACTCGATCATTACTTATAAACCGAAAGACAAATTACTTATCATTACTTATATCATTATTTATATTGCAATTGTTTCTAAATAGGAGTTTGTCGGAACGATATTACAACGATTTTGCGTACTGTGATAGGAATACGACAAATACTTTTAGATTCAAATCCATACCAGTTACAAGAGGAAAATATTGATTTGGATTTGCCGATTTTCAATGTTAAGAAATTATATGAATTTAATAAAAGACTTTGTGAAGATTCTACTACTCGATTGCAATATGTAAGTATTGTTTATTAATAAAAACATTAAAGTTAAATGTAAATATCTTTTTAAATTACAAGACATGCAACATGATAAAAATATCTAAAACAAAAATATAAAAAAATTGTAGTTTTCCAAAAAAAAAACAAATATCTTGAAATGAAGAGAACATATTCTATATTCTACATATATTCTATATATTCTACATATATTCTATAAACAAAGATATAAGATTATTTTTAAAGATTTTAAAAAATTCTGTCTTCACAATTTTTCTAATTTTTTTTCATGTGGACTTTTTTATATTTGAAAACATGTATACAAACGTAACAGTTTTTAACAATTCTGCAAATTCGTTATTTTACGTGTAAAACGTTCTTTAATTTTGTACAAGCGACAGTAATAGTGTATGGTAAAAGTATTAACAGTAAAACTAATGTTTGAAATTAAAATTTTATTGTTTTAAATGCTGTTGTTTTTGTACTATTTTAAAAATCAATTAGAATTTTATGTCATAATATAAGAATATTGCTTTGGAAAAATTTGGTACTACTAAAACGTACTAAAATTTGAAATGGAAGAATCTAATATAAAAATAATTTCTAAGGAAATGCTGATTACTAACTTTTAGTGATTTTTATTTATAAATATGCCAGTTTAATAGTAGTAAATATAGTAGTAAAGAACATATTTAAAAATTATCGATATTACCAAGATAATAATAATAAATTGCAACACAAGCATATTTTATATTTTTTACAGCAAAGAATGATTCGGACAATAGGAGGTATAACCCCACATAAACATGTACGAAACGCTATGCGTTTAACGATAGCTGATACGTTAGCTTACCAAATGACTTGGACTAATAAAAAAAATAAGATTGAAACTCAGAGCATGAAATTCACTAATCTCATTATTGGTATATGGTTCATTTCCTATTTCTGGAAATATGTCAAAATTAAAATAATTTTTTGTTTACACTCCATTTTTACAATGACAATTTTCTAAAATTATTTCAGTTTTATATTCTATTAAAACACACATTTCATTTGTGAAAATAAGAAAAAATTTTTTATAATTTCAATATAAGAAAAAATATAGTTTGACATTTTTATTTATATATTAATATATTCCTTTACTATTTCTTTTTCATATTACTCTATCACGTACAGTTACAATGGCTAAGTTTCAAAATTCATTGCCGGTGCTAAAAATCTGTAGTTTACATTACACACATACACACACACACACACACACGTGTACTATAGATTTTTAGCACTGACAGCGAATTTTGGAACACAACCAATGTTTATAGTAATTTACGAATATGTTTTATTGAGTTTGATAATTATAATATGATAAAAAGCTGTAAACATTTATTATCTGCCGAATTATTTTAACTATTATCAATAATAACTTAAAAATTATTCTGTCAAATCATATATAGTTTTTATCAACTTTTTTAAACATTTTAGACGTTCTCATATTATTCAACATTCTAATCTTCATAGTTACTTTTGATCGTATTAATTGTACGTACATATACAGGGTGTCCTAGACCACCCGTACACCCCTTTTCTTTCAAAAACTAAGCATTTTAGAGAAAAACGTTTTCGACAAAAATTGTATGGTTTTGAGGGGAACATAAGATGGTGTCATTGGTTTGACCTTGGATGGCATCGTTAAAGTGAGGTCAAGGACACCTTTAATTTCTTAAATGGAACCACCTATTTTTTATTGCATATTCTTATAGCTTATGTCGAGAGCTTTCCAAAACACTATAATAAAGTATTTTTTCATCAAGTACTTTTCGAGTTATAAGGCTTGAAATAATTTCTTAATTTTACATAAACCATAAAATATCTAGTAAAATATTCATTTTTCGATTATCTTACCTTAATACTTTTATGTACAAAATAATGAGAGGAATCAATTGGTGTAAAGAAAACACAAAATTGTTTCGAAAAAAAAAATGTAATTTGCAATTAACAATTACATTTTTTTTTCGAAACAATTATGTGTTTTCTTTATACCAATCGATTCCTCTCATTATTTTGTACATAAAAGTATTAAGGTAAGATAATCGAAAAATGAATATTTTACTAGATATTTTATGGTTTATGTAAAATTAAGAAATTATTTCAAGTCTTATAACTCGAAAAGTACTTGATGAAAAAATACTTTATTATAGTGTTTTGGAAAGCTCTCGACATAAGCTATAAGAATATGCAATAAAAAATAGATGGTTCCATTTAAGAAATTAAAGGTGTCCTTGACCTCATCTTAACGATGCCATCCAAGGTCAAACCAATGACACCATCTTATGTTCCCCTCAAAACCATACAATTTTTGTTGAAAACGTTTTTCTCTAAAATGCTTAGTTTTTGAAAGAAAAGGGGTGTACGGGTGGTCTAGGACACCCTGTATATGTTAGTTTCTTACTAATCTACTCATAATATCGTATATAAACGTTTCTTTATTTCAAAATGTTTTATATTTGTTCTGTATGACTAAATCAATACATTTTTAGTAATTTGTTTGCCCCATTAGTAAAATGTTAGCAAAATAACAACAAATTAGTAGCAAAATTGATCACAGTTTGGCTGCAAGACCGGTATTATTTGTGTTCTCATTAAACCCGTGTTTTACAAGCACAAAAGTCTGCAAAGTACAGTTAAACATAACGTCGATGTCTGTTTAGCTGTACTCTGCGCTAATTCTCTTTTGTCTTTCTTTTGCAATAAGAAAGACAGAAATGAATAGTGCAAAGGGTTTAATTATAAAAAAGAGACCCACATAATTTAATAAAATTTCTGCTAAAATTTTGTTCACGAATGAATTGTTAAAACATATTGAAATTTTTTTCAGAAACTCGTTACTGATCGGAATATTTCTATCGTCGATGTGCAGAAAGTATTTAAACCCTTACGGAAAGAAACTACAGCCAGAAAATATTACAGTTGTGTAGTTATTACAAGATCCCCTGTAGTTATTACAGAAAGAATTACAATAATCTGTAATTATTACACGCTATAGTTATTATAGTGCGTGAAATCTCTGTAATAGGGAATACATGTTTAGCCTATGAAGTGTGTAATTCATTACACGTGTAATCCACTACATGTATAATATACTACACGTGTAGTCCACTACATGTGTAATATACTACACGTGTGAAAAATAACTTGTGTAATGAACTACACGTGTAATCCAATACATGTGTAATATATTACACGTAATCTACAAAATGTGTAATACATTACTATACGCGTGTAATCTATAATGCCACCAGTATTTAATGAAATTTGAAATAGTGAGTCTTTTATCATATATATATAGTATACTTTTACTTCAATGCAGTTGTATATAAATTATTTTTATAAATAATGTTTGAAATTTATTAAATTTAATGTATCACTTTTTATTAACACTACATTTCATTATTTTTTAATTTCATATTTTCTAAGTAAATAAATATAAAAAATATAAAATATATCTATGTAAAAAGTATAAAATATATCTATAAAATATAAAAAGTATAAAATATATCTATGTACTACAAGATGTTTGCCATTTTTATATGAAACAGTAAAATGTTTATATTATTTTTATATATATTTTATAAATATTTATATATTTTTTTATTAAATAAATATAATAATAATATATTGGTCAATATATATAAATACGTAAGAATCTGATATATCTGTTTAATATATATTATTTTATTTATTATAAAATACATTAACTCACATTACATCAACTATATAAAAACACTAACTTAATAATAATATAATATTGTACACTGTATATTCATCTCTACGTGTATACGCATTATGTTCACCCGTACCTTTCGCTTGCTAGCTGCGTTCCGATATTCACTGCCGGTACTAAAAATCTATAGTGTACGTGACATACACGTAAACTATAGAATTTTAGTACTGGCAGTGAATATTGGAACGCAGTCTACGTGTCTCTAGAAATCAATCGGTTTCAATTGTATTAACGATAGGTATGATAAATTGCTTATGTTCATTGGAATACGGTATAACAACGCACTTTTAATTATATCCAATAGGCAACCTCTAATGTTATCAGTTTTTTTAGTAATAAAACTAAAATTTATGGAAAATATCCGATTATTTTTGCATACTTCTTCCGGTAAAATATTATATTCTTTGCATAATAATACATTAGTTTCAGTTCCATCATTTGCTTTTGTCACGGTACATAAATGTAATATATCCAATATCAATCCATTCTTTGTTAATATTGTACTATTATATCTTTTTAATAATCTAGGATAATTTAAAGTATGGTAAAGAATATTTCTAAAAATAAATCGGTCAAAAGTAAAAGCCGTCCTTTCGACGGATTCCTCTATTAATTCTTCTACAATCAGTTTTTGTATAACAGTTAACACTATTTCTTTTTTTATTCCAAATGCTTTTAAAGAATTTTCGTATTCTATACTTCTTTTAATATGACACACTTTCATTAAGTTATCAAAAATAGCTTTGCCTTTCGAGCTACAATTTTCGCCAGTAAAAATCGACCTGTTGTTGTTAATAAACCTTAATCTAGAATAAAACTTAGATATTTGTTGCGTTATGCATTGTGAACCATTGAACAAAGTTTTTTGTGTTCGATTAAAGCCTTCAAAATGAAAGGTTGACCAAGCCCAGAGAGCACCGTAATTTTTCACTGATGCAGGTATATGCAATAACAAATGAATATTATAATTCATGAAATCATCGCCATACAATTCTTCTATTTGCAATACAAATGTTCGTAATGCTTGTTCAGCAGCGATAAATTTGTCTTCAGGAATATGTGTTTGTAGAAAAATATACATACTAAATACAAAAAGTAGCCAATGTTTAATAAATTTCTGTGGCATTAATCTACTTAAACAAGGCAACGAATAGTACAGTAAAATATTCTTCCACTCTAATGCCTTAAACAATTTTCTTTGAACTATCGATCGTGGTATTCGTGTTATTTCTGATGGAGGTAATATATTTGTCAATTTATTATCAAAAACTTGTTGGTATTTCCCTAAATACCACTCTTTATCATGATTGCTGGAATCAAACCACGCCATAACAAACTGTTTAACTACGCCTTCCGCAACACTGTGCATATAATCTGGCGGGAAAGACTTAATTATATCAAAGAGCGGTATAAGTTGTGTTACCGAAGGACCCTTAACTCCTTTTACTGAATGATTTTTTTGAAATACTTTTTTTAACATGTTTGTTGTGTTGATATTTATGACGTAAAGCATAAACATCTCCACAATAAACATGTTTAAAACCCCTGCTTTTTGTCTTGACTACCTTTCCTTTATTATAGCAATACGAACATCCGTATTTGCCGTTAAACTGTTTCATGTTTTGTATCATCTTGCTATTGAATCAACAGGAGCTACAAGTGTATGAACTTTAATACATATTGCTTCATCCTTATGCATGAATGTTGTTGTAATAAAACCATTATTATGTAAATCAATAAGTTCATCAACGAATGGCTGAAGAAAAATGTTCATATTTGCTTTCGTAGATGTGTTAAATCATATACCAGCTAAGAGAATGTGTTGCCTTCGCAAACGATAAGGCAATTCGTTAATCGTAACTAAAATCGGCCAAATGGATGACATAGAAGACTTAAATAATTGTACTCCATCTGAATTCCACTGGAGGGTAATATCATTATCTCCAATGATATTTTTACTTCTTAAATTACGGTAAATGTTTCCATTAATGATATCACTTTCCATTTCTTTAGTTTTTCGGAATTGTGCAAAATCTTCAGTCTTTACTAATTCTATTAATTGCTCTCTGAGTGGAATATGCATAAAATAATTGTTTCTTTTATCGAGATACTTTTCTTTGTAAATTGTTGTACAAACTTCACATTTCATTCGATTATCGGTACGTAAATTCAATATCATATAACATTCCGGACAATAATAATATTTACGCGCTTTATTTTCTGGTAATGACTTTAATAATAAATATTTGGAGCCATGATGTGTACGAGGAAGATGACAATCAATTACTTGAATAAGAGATTCCAACGCAGCATCGGTCAATTGATGACGAAGAGCCAAACTTACAAGCAACATTTTGCTTTCTTCTTTTGAAAGATTGCATCCTTCGTACAGTATTTGACGAAACTATAACATGAAAAAATTTTACATTACTTATTACTACAATAAAAATACCAAAATTAATCTTAAAGAACGCTATTTTCTCTTTGAAATAAGTTTTTAGATTTCTTCCCATGAAAATGTTTGATCACGATGAAACTTGAAATATTTTAATTTTGGGGTGAGATGTTCGGAAATTTTTTAACAGCATTGTATAAAACACAACTATACATTGCATAATTAAGACTTTATTTGTGCACAAATATCAGCAAATTCTTGGTAACTATGTCCAATAGAAAATTATTCAAAACGATATTCACTAATCACATAGAAAACGATAAGTCTATAGTTTTCTGTATAGTTATAATGAATTATTTTTAATAGTTTTTCATCGAACTAGTTATCAGCGATATTTTGTAAGGTGGTACATGTATATTACCTGCTCCATGTGTGGATCTTGATTATGATCATTGGCATTATCAATAACATTATTGTCATCTTCATCAGCAGTTGGAATTTCTTCATATTCGTCCATGTCAGAGGCCAAATCAATTTCATACTCTGATAAGTTATCTGTACATGATGAACTATCATCTTCTGTATAACTTAAGCATGATAAAATGTCATCTACTTCTTCATCGCTGCTTTGGAGGCCCTCGGAATCAGAATCTTTCTCAGATGAAAGTATATTAGATTTAATTGCGACTTCATTTATTACTTCATTGCTATTTCCAGCTACATTGATCTCCTTTATTTGGCTCAACTTTGAACGTTTTGTGTTCTCATCTGATGAACAAGGATTCTCTTCAATCTATCTCAAACATAAAAAAAATTAAATTAATAGTTATACAGAAAATACATATAAACCTTGACAGCAATTTTAACTAAAAAAGTATCCATAAAGACTCAAAAAAATTTCAATAAAAATTTTTGCTTGTATATATAAAGACATATTTGTATATTAAAGAAATGTATAAATTAATTTACTTATAATTAATTAAATTAATTAATAGATATGACTTAAAAATACTTACATGATCATTTTTTTTTTTTCGAGAAAGTGCCGTTGATGCTGGTATTTCGGGGTTATGTTCCTCGTATATGTATTGTTTATACGGTCCTCTTTTATTAACACTCATTGTTAATTAGCGCGTTTTCTGTGATTACGTCATAATTTGCAATTTATATTCAGATGGAACGATATAATTGTACTCTCGTTCACGTGCATGTGCTCCACATATCTGTTGCGGAGCGTGCATTGCGCCGTACCGTAATACCGTACTGCGCGGAACAGCTGTAGCCGGGAAACAATTCCCTAGCATTCCCGAGCCAGAAATGGCGGGAATCGCGGTCCGGGGCAGCCGGCAGCCGGCAGTGTATGTGACTGTGTGGCAGTGCGTTCGCCATTGTTTATATTGTCTGTCGAATGTTTATTAAGACGTTTATATTGTCTGTTATATCTTTTATTTTATTAAACAAGATACTTTCATCGTAAAAAAATGAAAGATAGCGAGTGCGTATTAGTAGAATTTATTAACGAGGATTATAAAGTCGCAGTAGGCTACTGATCGTGGCTTCAAAATGAGACATTACGAAATAAAGAAACACTACAAAAAGTTATCGATGAAAAAGAAGAAGCAATTAATTGGCCCGTAAATTGTGAAATTGCTCCAGCATTAAAGATGCAAAAAAAGTACGAAATTGCTCATGGAAATCCCACGTTGTACATATTTTGTCGTTTGGAGGTAAGTATTTTTATACTAAAATTAATAATATAACCTTATAACTTGCATGTCTCCTATACATTCTTATTTGTACTCTATATACACATCCTTACTGGAAGAAAAAAATCATTCAATAAAATGGAAAATTGAAAAGTCGCTGAAAATTTCTTTGAAA
Organism: Camponotus vicinus; assembly: GCF_025532165.1. Lineage (NCBI taxonomy): Eukaryota > Metazoa > Arthropoda > Insecta > Hymenoptera > Formicidae > Camponotus > Camponotus vicinus. The sequence goes on from NW_028141949.1 coordinate 8,486,621, forward strand.
AATGTATAGTGCAATATTGAAATCGTTTTCAGATAATTTTTACAGAAATGTCTCAAACATGTTTATAATTCCTTTATAAAATCCCTGAAATTGCTTAAAAATTTATGAATATATTAAAACAAAATCTTGATTTTGTAAATAAGAATTTAAGAGATTCTCAAATAATATATGTCTGAAAATTTACTGAAAACAGTTAAAGACATTTCCAAAGAAATTTTCAATAACTTCTTTCCCAGTAAAAGGCACACACACACACACACAACATTTTTTATGCAATAATTCTAAATTTTATTTTCAATTTATATTTGTAATTATTAGAATGGACTGAAATGTGTACACAGTGCGATAACGTATTAAAATTTGAAATTCCAAACCCATCAAAAAGTGAAAGAAGTGATAAAACGAAAAAATTGTGACATGAAAACAAATTCCGAAGATGAAGACTCTATTGAAAATGACTTTAAAAAAAATCGAACGGTATATGAATACAATGATGTATATACAGGGCGATCCCGAAAAACCTTCCGTCTGTAAAATGACGTATTTCTGACACCATTCTAAGACAATTTTTCCTTTACCAAAATTTGATTTGAAGCGTAGTTTTTGAATTATGAGCAAAAATAGTTAGTAAATCACGCGTCGGATACGGAAGGCAGGCAGGAGCGGAGCGGCATGCCGCGAGCGCGGGCGCAGCTGACCGCCCGACGGGTGATTACCGCCGCATGAGTCGCTAACTATTTTATCTTATAACATAAAATTATGCTTTAAATAAAATTTTGGTAAAGAAGAAAATGTCTTAGAATTACGTCAGAAATACGTGTTCCTTAAAATAACGTTATTTTAATAATGAAAAGTTGTTCCAGATCGCCGGCCGTCCGACGTTGCAATCAGCTGATTGCTACACGCGACGTGTGTATGGCGGAGTGTGTGCGTAAGAGAGAAAGAGAGAGAGAGGGAGAGAGAGAAAGAGAGAGAGAGGGAGAGAGGGAGGGTAGGAGGGACAGACTTTCATACACACGCACGCACTTTTTTTCTCGCTCTCTTTCTCTCTTTTACGCAACACTCATACACTCTCTCATTCAGTCTCTCACTCACACTCTCTCGGTCACTCACTCACTCACTCACCTGCTTACTCACTTGCTCACTCACCTTGTAGCAGCGTAGCGAATCTTCATGCTATGTATTGTTGTTATCTGCTGCACGGTTATGATTGCTAGAGATGCGCGACACATCGAAATTTTTTCGATTATTAGTCTCACACTCGATTGACACAATACAGATTACGCGATAACGAGTTTACTGTTTATTCACTCACTATCGATTTATCGATACCAAAAATTACTTTCAAAGAAACGCGAATGCAAACAGCACATGACTCGACGCGAAGCGACGGACCGCGGAGACTGCGCGACCACAAGAGTTATGTTGCCAGAAACGCGACACGCGACATCTAACAAACGACTTGCGCGTGGCGCGTGATTGACGCGAGATAAGACGAACGATCGGCTAAAACCTTCGCATTGCGAATGCGGTAGAAAACATGAAACGTATAATGACATACTTAAAAAATTAATTATTTATTATAAATAATAACTATTTCTAATTATAATAAATAATTATTATTTTAAAAAGCATGTGTTATACGTTATTACGTTTTCGAAATTATTGCATTCACGATGCGAAGATTTAAGTCAATCGCAAGAATAATGTTATTAAAATTACATTTGGAAAAATTTATTTTTATTCTGCTCACAATGAAATGTTCCAACGTGAAAATGTATTGGTCTGAAAAGAGCGGATTGACTAAAAAAAATTTTAAAGCAGATGCTCAAAATGCCCGGATATATTGATTTAAATTATTCATTTCTACCAAGATCGTTATGGTATAAATTTCTTATGTTATATATTTTCAGGAAAAAAAGAAAACTTCGAAATTACGAGAAACTGCCAAAAAAAGAATAGAAAACAACATTGTAGAAGTATTGAATATTAAGAAAGATAAATTTCAAGATGTAAATAGCGTTATTAATTCCAATTAAACATGGTATTAAAAAGTTATTCTCATACAAAGTATTGTGTGGAACGAAATTGTGGACATTTAGAAAAAAAATGAATGACTGAAAGCGAGCGTTAAATCTTTACTGTTTTTGTTGTAAAGAATATTTCAGTACTGCTTGTTCTGTTTCTTCATAATTTTACTTAACTAAATATGTGACATTTTATTGAAATTTAGGATAATACCCTGACAGACTCATCCAATAATTTAAGTATTGACGAACGAGTATCAAAACACGATATGTCAAAAACAAATCTTTTGCACAAGCATCATCAGGAAGTGAAGGAATTAAAAGATGAGATTTTTCGACTGAAAAAAATTATAAAGTATTCGGAAGGTAAAAATACAATTTTACATATATAAATGTAACGAAGTTTGAATTGTCTATCACCGCTTTTTTGTTTTATTTATTTCCGGAACTTATAATCTATATTACCGTTTTCGCTGTTCTCTTCTCTGCATTATTTATTTTTATTTTATTTATATATTTAATATTTATCTATATACATATTTAATATATTTATATTACTATATTTTTCTTTATTTCATATTTTACTACATTTTATCTGTATATTTAACTTTTACTCTATCTTTTTGTGCCTGATCTTTACGTTCTGTTATATTTTTATTGTCACTTATCATGCACCACAAAAATTCTCTGTAAATAAGCATCTATTTATATAGAAATTCCTAAATAAATAAAATAATAAATAATTCAGATATTCAACATATAGACAAATATATTAAAAAAATACTTTCCAGAGCAAAAGATATTGAAGAGAAATTAAAATGTTTAGAAAAAGAAATCAATAAAAACACAAAGCATATTATGGTAAGATAACAAATTTATTATCAATATCAATTAATTTTCATATTAATATCAGAGGTTTTAGTGAATATATACACAAATATCTTGTATGTAATTACTAAATTGTTATATTTTGTATTATTTTATATTATATAGAGTTGGAGTACTATTGAATCGATTCCAATATACACTAATGATAAATTAAGAAATGAATCCGAAATTGTGGCTACTGATATATTGATTGATTGTAATTTAAAAAACAGTCCAGAGAAAAACAGTTCACAGAATGATGAATGCCTGAATCCAATGGATAAGGTAAAGTATACATTTTTTATATTAGTTGCATATATATAAATCATTCAATTATTATATATTAAAAATAGGAAAACAAAACTTAAAGACAATTCATGTATGTGAAACAAATTGAAACAAAAAGTACATAGTTTATTACATATTTATATACATAATTATCATGAAATTTTGTTAATTCTATAATCTAAATAGATAATTGACAACGCGCGAGCTTATTTATAAATGCTATTATTAAGTAAACAATTTTATTTTTCTAATATAGGAGTTTTCGGTTACAAATTCTGGGATTACCAATACTGATATAATAAAAAATGCCAAAATTGAATATCCACCTTCACATACATCTGAAATAAATGTATGTTTTATATAAATATGTGTGTCTATATATTAGTGTATTTAATCGTGCAACTTTGAGTATTTTGACATTATAAAAAATTCTATTATTACATAAAATAAGTTTTTCAGGAAAACATTGCTTTTAATGAAAGCGGTCTTCTTAATAAAGACAGTAATAATGAAAATAAAGAAAATTCGACATCCGAAAAGGTGAAATAATTATACATAATTGATGCTATAATGACTTATATATTTACATCTATATGTACTGCTAATATACGAAATTGCTACACGTACTGCTAATATATGAAATTGTTACACGTAAACATTTTTCAGGTGATATCTGGAGGGAGATATTTTGGATTCAAACACATCACAAATACTCAACTGAGCAAGGTCAATGACAGCAGCGTTTCGAAGCTAACTTGTGATCTTCTCAGTTTGGTTTATGAAAAAACGGAGTTAAGAAACTCCAGTTTGACTGGATCTGAAGCCAATGCAAATAAATCTTTAAATCCAGATAAAAAATCGACCGAGAAATCAGACCCTGTTCGACTGAAAGCTGTAGAAAGTAAGAAATTTTGCAATTTAACATTATACTTGTGCATATATATAAAAATACATAATATATTTAAAATTGAGCTTAAAATATCTGAATTATGCATACTATTCAAAAATATATGTACATAATTGAATTTGATAAATTGTTACAGAAAGAGATTTTTCATTCTGTGTTTTCTTTTTCAGATTTTATTTACGAGAAATTCGGCAAGACAGACGACAATGCAAAATTGTTCCGTAGTGCCGTTCGAAGCAAGTGCAACAATGCCAAGAAAAAAGTGACATCCGTCAATTCAATTCAATAATCTAAAACATTCAATTTTACAATCTGTTGAAGTCATCCAACTCAAAGATTCTGAGGCCGGTATTTATAATCATTATTTAAGCAATTGTTTCGCGAAATCCAACTTATTCAACAATATATATATATATATATATATATATATATATTGCGACGTCTTTTTATTTTTAATTTTTCGATCCTCCTCGGGTGTTGGAGAGGAGGATGTTAATGGGGAGCGAAAACGCCGTCAAAAAAAAGACACAAGGTGGATAGAGATACTCGCGCTCGGAGGAACTCAGGTGGAGGGTGTTCTCGCGCGAGCCGCGGCGAAGCGAAGGCCGTCTCGAGATCTCGAAGTTGGGCGCCAGATACGGTCTTCCACGTATCAATTCGCAAAATCGTCAGAATAACGCGAAGAACGTTAGCCTGTTTCGCCACGGGCCGACTAGCTCACCTAACGGTAGAGGGGCAGGGTCCGTTGAAAAGGATCCAGAATTATTTTATGCGAAGCTGTCGGTGATTACGAAAATTAACGAACACAATGGAATTTAACACACACGAGAAACGAACACTCAAATAAATTACGCGAATTTAATATAAAAGAGAATGTAACAAATTTATTTAAATAAAAGAAATATAATAGAAAAGAATATAAAGTGAAAGAAATAACAAGTTCTAGAAAGAAATAGTAATAATGACATAAACTAGCGAGACTGAATTAACGAAATATAACTGAGTTTAACATAAATGCGAAAATTTGAAATAACGTACAACAGATACTTCTTCGACAGCGGTGATAACAATAATACGAAATCGAAATCATAAGGAAGCGGTGATATTTATCGTCCTCCAGGCCCGTTTTTATGGCCGGACTGTGCGAGACCGAACGGCGTTTCGAGAGCGTAACGGAAATTTCGACAATCTCCTCGAGGACGCATTTAACAGATCTATTCCCTTTGTTACTCGCTCTTTTAATCGACAGCACTATGGTGGAAATGAGGCTTAATAATTGAGCGATTAGTAATCAAGCGATTTGCGAAGGCGAAAAATCTCGCTTGCTACGAGCAAGATCGATTCACTCGGAATTCGATAGCCGTCGGACGCCGCTTCGCCTCTTTTCGGCGTAACGCTTTCTATCTACGCGAAACCCTCGAATTTCGACACTTTCTTAATCTATTATGCACCGCGACACACTCCAACGTACGACAAATACCACGCAAATACCACGCAATAAACGCAATTCGTACCAGTATCAAGAGCGACAAGGACAGCACGACATTTGCCACGTCGTCACACGCACACGGTCACACGCTCACATACACGCTAATTGCAGACGAAAATTGCCCGGAGATCGATTGCGGGGAGGTCTTACGCGGTTTCGACAACTCTTTTCGACAGCACGGATAGCGAACGCATTCCCCGCGATTTACCGCGCACGTGAGTAGATATGGGCCACTATGGTGCGTCAAAACAAACCCCCATCACTCGGCCCCTGGCGCCGTGGGCGTGGCCAGGTGAAGTGGAGGGAGGCGTTCTGATTGGTGGAAACAATGCCCCACCTCCCGAAGTCTCGATTTTGATTGGCTTGCACCATAGTGGCCCAGAGTTTGATTGGCTTGCACCATAGTGGTCCAGAGTTTGATTGGCTCGCACCATAGTGGCCCAGAGCTGCGATTGGTCGACGTCGGCTGTGTCGCCGATTTATCAAATTTTTATTTCCCTACCTCCGCGGTACTAGACTCGAAGAAGCAATCCTCCTCCCACTCCAGCCCTGGCCCACCTGTATAGGGTTCCGAGTCAAATTCCCGTTACCTAGCCCTTAGTCGCTCTCGCTACGTCTTGGCAGAACGAACCCCCCCACCTACCGACTTTCGGAAGGTAGCCGGCGGTATATGTCTCGAGGAAACAATCCTTACCTCCCCACTCCGTCTCGGCGCCCGCTATGGAATATCGAAACAAGCCCCCTCCGCTCGAACGGTTCATGACGCACTTTATCGGAAAAAGAGACAAAGCATCTCAGTAGGAGACAATAATTATTATAATTATTATAATTATTATAATTAGACTACATTGCACTACAGAGGTAAAAAGATGAACATGCGGATGATTGAACGCGAGGCGGTGGTGTTATAAAGGAAGAAGGGAAAAGTTAAAAGTATTAAACTCGAATTAAGATAAAAAATTTTTACATTTATTAATATTTTTCAAAACCAGCCATTTTTTAATAAAATTTTTGCTTATTATTAATATACAGAAATATATACAAAGAAGAATTATATTTATATTGTTATAAATTTTACATTTTTCTTATGCTACTTACAATATTTATAATTCTATTTTTTAAAATAAAATCGGAAAATGCGCGACTTTTATTTAAAAAAGAAAAAGTCACCCAAGAAATAAGAATATTGTTATACCGACACATATCCGTATGGTAGCGAATATCTGCTATTGATAAATCTACGCTTTACTAATACCGGCGCACATATTTTTGTTTCACTTCGCGTAACAATTTCATGAAACGCCGTACGTCGAATCGCATTAAAGCATAGATTTATCGAAGTTTCGTTATTTTCTTCTTCTTCGTTTTCCTGTGTGTCTTTTTCTCTCGCTAATAGTAGCTTTTTTATAGCATTAAAATTAATTCGTCGCGAGTTCTCGTAATTGAGAGTAATACCCTTAACTTTACAAGTTTCGTGAGTATTACCCTCCGGTGTTCGCACGATGTAGGCGTAAAATTTCGGGCCCCCGGACACGAACGCCTCGATATAGCTACCGCGGCCGTAGCTTTCGAGTTCATCCGTCATGTCGCCTAGAAAATTTCCCGTAGGCGGCATGTATTCGTTCGAATCACCGGTGCTTATAAAAATACACGAATCCGTATCGTAATATAATACACGACGATCTAAACGTTCTAGGTACTCGTACAATTTTAAACGCGCTAGTGCAGTCGTATACGCTGCTATCACGACGTTTGTTATCGGCGAGGGAACGAGAGCCTCTTGTCGCAGTCGCCACGAAACATACATTACCTCGTCATTCACGGGTAATATGTCGGTTATCTCGTATTCGGCGCTCGTTAGTAATGTCGCGAAACGTTGTTGTGTTTTTACGATTTCGGTAGTCGGCAAATTGGATCGTTGGCCGAATTTTCCCCAGAATGAATTTAAGCATAGTTTCGCAACCGAGCGTAAACCAGGATTCCGCGCGATGTTTCGCTTATCAAGAACGATACCCTCAGTTTTTTCATATTCCCTCAAGTATCGCTCTTTTGCCTCATCGTCGTTTTTCCCGCATTCGCTCGGCCAACCACTGGCTTCCTGTTTAAGCTGTAAAAACGTATTAATATATTCGGCGAACAATCCACCTTGCCGCGACGCGCGATCGTATTGGCTAACTCTATATTGCCAAATTTCGCTTACCGACGTTACGAGATAACCTTTCTCGACGGCCTTGCGTAATTCGCAGGTTACCCAGGTACCCTCGAATTCACGCTCGCTATCATTATGAGTGCACGGTGTCTGAGAAAATGTTTCGCAGCAACTACGACATAACGCGAAGAGTAATTTTCCTCGTACGCGATGCGGAAGTACGGGGTGAAATAAATCACGAGGAGGGAGTACTCTACAGCGTATGAGGTCTTCGAGCGAGTCGAAATTATAATTTGGTGACCTTCCGACTAACGCGCTACATTCATCGCCGACGTAAATTTCCGGATGACCGATCGGAAAAGCGCCCGTCTTCAATACAAACGGGTATAATGAGCATACGTCGACGTAGCGTATTTTCTCCGTACCTGTGACTTCGTATTGAGTTGCGATATTTCCCGTACGCCCACCGAAAAACGCGTCGCGAGGATCGAGCAGTGGTGTTTCTACCATCGGATGGTTCGCGAGAAAATCATACATTACGCGATTGTCGCGCATTTCTTGGTCGAAGGCGCACTCCCACTTTTCCGACACTATGTATCCCCGCTGACGAAGGCGCCATGAAACTGCGAGAGTTCGTTCATATCGCGAATTTAATGTATCTCCGCGATCCTCCCCCGACGAAAGCGCTTTATCGCGATTTACAGGAAAACAAGTTGGACATCCGTGCCAAAAGCAACCGTGAAATTGCAACACGTGACGCTGCGTCTTTCCCGCAACAGACGTTTCGAAATAATCATCGACGAGCGTACCCTCGATCGTGCGATATTCCCGCGCACGCCCCGCGTGATTTATACGGCGGTCGAGTTCGCGCTCCATCCATATCAGCCATTGTAAGGCTTTACGCGAATGATTGCTCGCGCATCTGTATCCCCCCGTAGGAATAATGCCTATCGTATCGGCTTGCAAAAAGTTTTTCCGGAAAACCGTCATGCAGGTCGAAGCAATAGTTGTACATTCCTCGAACGGGCATACATTTCCGCGATCTAGGAAAATTTTTCTAAACGCTACGCACGCTCGTCGAAGAATATCAACATCGTTACGACAATAGCGCACTATCTCGCGTTGGAAGTCGAACACGGTATTTTTTTCCCTCATTTCGGTATGCCATGTGAGAAAGCGTTCGCGCTCTTGCGATTTCATGTTATCCGGAGAATAATATTGTACATGATTTTCGATAGTATTAAATAAATGCGGAAAAATGCCCTTATCCTCAGTATCCTTTAGCCCGAAAGCCTTAGGTAATTCGGATAAGCGCATCGGCATATAATTAACGCTATCGATGAATTTTGTATGTCCCGCGGTTAAAAGAATAATTTTTGTGCCGTTTAAAATTACTTTCGGTTCAATATCCCTACAATTTTCCACGATATATTTCAAAATAAATTGCGCGTCGAACGCTTTCGCATTATGCGCTATACAAATTATGTGTTTAAAATATTTTACCGGACGCGTAACGAAATCTACAAACTGTTTAACCGGATCGCGTTGAAATACGAACTCTCGCACTCCGCACCAACGGCACCACACGGGCATGTTATTTTCCCCCATGCATGCTTCACAAATCTGTTGCGCGATGCATAGCGTCGGAATATGTTTTTTTATATTTCCCGTTCCTTCGACCGTCTCGTCCTGCCGCGTTTCGAAATCGTAAAATACGAAAGCCACACGTCCCTTTCCGCGTTCATATGCACGTTCGTTCTTTTTCGCGTTATCACATATGTTCCGTGCTTCTTCTTCTCTCGTGCTAGATATATCTACCTCATCCGGTACCATCGCTGATGAAGATGGCCCGGCAGAGGAAATATCGACACGTTGTCGAAGAGGTTGCATATAACACATATGATTGCGCGGTTGTTGTGAACGGCATAATTTGCAATAAGAAACGCCGCATTCGTGTTTTAAATTCGATTTAACGATACGCCCGCAATTATCGCAAAATCGCACGATGCTACAAACATTAGCGCGTGTTCTACCGTCGTACGATTTCTCGCTACGATGACGCTCGAAACACTTTGCACCGTAAAATAGCCGATTGCACGCGTCGCATTTTATTTCGGCGTAAGTGGAATCGCACGATGGTGCGGATAAGCATCGCGGGCATTTATTTAAGCACCGGTGACTATTGGGTCTATCGTTTCGGAAGCCTACATTACACGCTACGCAATAATCGCGAGTACCAGCGGCGGCTTTTAAATTTAAAATAGGATTATAATGTCGCGAATCCTCGTAATACATGATATTTAATCGCCGCGAGGACTCGCGTCCGAGAGAAGCGAGTATTTCGGCACCGTCATACATCGGTTTTTCGCCGCGACCGAAAGTATTAAAATTATACACAATAATCGCGATATTGTCGGCGGCGAAATAACGCTGGAAACGTTCGATTTCATGAATTTCACAACCCTCTTCCGGTATTGCGACACCGGCATTTCTCGTTAATTGCAATGCACATTCGCGTTGTAACGAAGAATGCTGATATCTTATCGCGTTCCATTTCTCATGCAGCTCACCCGTACGGATATTACCGCGCTCGCTATAAGTTTGAGCTACTACGAGAGCTCGAGGGAAGCACAGGTTATCGGAATTATTAATTTCGACTATCGAACGTTTCGCGACATCCTCCCGTGTTAAAGTGACGCGACCGCGACCCGAAGGCATCGAGACATTATAAACCCGTATGTTAAATTGGTCGGCGATATCGAGACCACCGGCGCTCTGTGCTAACGAACTCACAAGTCTCCAAATGTCCTCGTAACTCAAATCACGCGCCGGACGAAAAGATATACCCGCAGGACCATGCGATAAATTCGGCGAATCAAACGATAATCCTACGTAATCGCCCGGTTCACATGAATTTAACGCATACGCGTGAATTTCGCGAAACGCGTTTTCTAACGAGTGATATATATCGTTGCCTTCAGTCAACGGACGTATCGCGAAACTCGCTTCTCTACCGATTACCCGGAATCTTCTAAATTGTCGCGCATTTTCCGATATTAAATTTAAAAAATTAAAATTATTATTTCCGACCTGTTGGTGAAGTTGTTGCTGCTGCTGCTGATGTTGCTGTTGTTGTTGCTGTTGTTGTTGTTGCTGTTGCTGCTGGTACTCATGCTCCTCCTCCTCGTCCTCTTCACCCTCCTCGGTCTCGGATGAAATATTTTCCGAGCGGGATAACTCGGCTACCTCCCCCTCAGTCTCATCCTCTTCCGCTTCTTCTTCCTCATTGGTGTGGGAGAGCGCAGAATTTTGTTGGCCGTCAACACCACCTCCGTATTGTACTGTTAAAAAACCGTATAAATTATAAATACTATTTTTGTTATTTTTATTATTTTAATATTTTTATACTCGAATGTAATCCGTACTATAAATATTATAATACAACGAAATAATCTCACCTTTTTAGCAATATTTGTTGTTTTTTATTCCGCTACTAATATTTTGGGGAATAGCTAATCCCCCAGCGACGAGTTTCTAAAGAAAAATTAAGAATTTGGATTAAATTCGAGCATAAAAATATATCGAGAAATAAATTATTAAAGTTACCTTCTCTGGAGGGAGCGTATATATTTTCCTCTTCTTCCTCTCTCATAGTCTCTTCTTCTTCTTCTTCTTCTTCTTCCAGCACTATCACTTCTTCCTCTTCCTGCACTTCTTCTTCTTCCCCACTCTCTTCTGGCTCTTCTTCGTTAATCTCCACTCTCCCGCGCTCCTCCATCTCTCGCGGAAATTCTAATAATATTTCAAGATTCGAATATTTAATATTATAGAAACAAAATTTAAAACAGTTCTAAAATTATTTTTATATTTGAATTTTCGTTTTAGCCTATTTTTTACATAATCATCATCTTTACCCGGCGAGAACACTTCGCTATCAGGGCTACTGATTGCATATGTGATGTCGTCAGCGTTCATGTTTTCCTCGTCGTCGTCGTCGTCGTCAAGAACGACAACGGGAATCGCCGGATTTTCCTCGAGTAATCGCGGTCTTCCTGAAATGTAGAATATTTTTTATTAGTATTGATTATTTTTATTACTACCGAACATTCTATCCGAGAAAAATTAGCACTCGTTTTCATTACGTGCAAAACTTACGCGAAGGACCTGCCTCGGGTTCTTCCTCTGCGCGGCGTCTACGTGAAGGTCGCACTATCGCTGTTCTCGCGAGATTATTGTTTCCTGTGATTAATTAGTAATTAAATATTTAACTTTATAATCGCGATTTTTCGTATTTTTTCTTTGAAAGCAAAAATAAATAAAATAAGTAAAATAATTACCCGTCGACTGGATCCTACTGTAGTTTTGAAGTAGGTAGGTTATATGTCCACCTACATCTTCCTCTTCTTCATATTTTTCATCTTCGCTCAAGGCTCTTCGTGCACTAATTATTTCGCCGGCAATATTTAGTAATTTCGCGTCGCCGCCGAAATGCCCCAATTTATATAAAATTGCAAGCAATGTATCGGAGCAGGCACACGCGAAATTCGAAAATACGCTGTAATTATGTTCACTTGTTTCCGTTAATTTGGAAATGTAGCTCGCGGAATTTATCTTTGGAGATAAACTCGCAGCCAACTTCGCACAACTCGATATCAAATTTTTATTACACGCCATTTTTTTTCTTAAAGGAATAACACGCGAGTGAAAATCGTACAAGTTTCCTCGGGCAAAGAAAATCTCGAAAATGCTTATATTCGGTTAAGCGTTGTCCATTTTATATATTTTCCTCCCCACTCAAAAAGGAAAATCAAACAAATCTTTATCAGCGCACGGAGAAGTCCATAAAAAATGTAGAAGTTTGAAATTTCTTGTAGTCGTATATACCGTATTGTAATTATATTTTTCACCGTAGCGCGAATAATCTATTTCATTTCTTATTTTGTTTTTCGAGAAAGCAACTGACGCTAAACATTTTGCTAATTACCTTAATTAAGTAATGGTTTACGCATATGATTTCTTAAAAACTAGGCGTAATAAAAAAAAATTTGTAATTATTTTATTTGTCAAAGATTTTTATTTTGCGTCGACCATAGCTATTGCTCGAATATAATAAATTTTTAAAATTATTTGTTTCTTTATAAGAAAAAATACACGTTTAATGCTAATAATAATAATAATACACGACGTGTTGCTGCGTGTTCGCAGTAAAGGACAGAAGGAGATATCGGGAAATATGTTGAAAACGTAGTAAAAAGTACTCTGTGAATTTTTTTTTTAAGAAAAACTTGTTATGTTATTTATTATATTTTATCGATGTACATTTATTTATTGGTTTTCATAAAATTTTCGTTTTTGTAAAATCGCACGAGAAATTTCATTAAATTTAAGCGAAAGTATCTCTACAAATATAATGCTGAAATATACATCTAAAAATGTTAAATTATTAATTTGAGTTCGAACACTTTGTTCGATTTGTTCATAATTTCCTTTAATTGTGAGTTTTATAATTTCGCAATCTATGTACGATGAGGGAAGTTTTAATTCTATTTCGTTTATTATATAGTTAGCACATGTATTGACAGTATCAACGATATTAATTAATTGTGACAAATGCGTATCTATGCATTTTATAATATTTTCCAAGCCGAGGAAAGTAACTTTCTGCATCATGATAGCGGTGTTATAAGTTTTTCGTTTCTTCGACGGAGGTTGTTCTTCCTTCTCGACATTACTCGCGGAATATTCGTTGGTTTCCTTGTATGCCACTAGAATAGCCCTCGAGCCATAAGCGCTGGTAAAGTTGATGGTGATATTGTTAATAATAATCGGATTTATTCCTCCCGTTCTTTTTTGATCGTCGTTCAAATACTGTCTCATATGTTCCATGCAGGATTGAAATTGCTGCCACGTGTCGGAGTCGAGACAAATCCCATCGGCATTATTGCTCGTTAATTTAACAATTGGAACAAAACAGTCTTCCTTCGTCGATTGCAATCCCACTTGTATCTTCTTAGTGAAGGATGAATTAAGTCCGTATGTTGTTGATAGCAACAAATGTCGGTTTCTTCCACCGTTGCCGATTTTATTGTCTCCATTTCCCGGCTCCTTAATATCGCAAACATGCGAGGATTTCACAAAACTGGCTATTTCGGTCGTTCCAGCCATTACTATTAACCACTCGAAACAAACTCGAAAAATGTACTGTGCAAAAAATAATCACAACAACAACGTTAGCGTATTTGCGTAGAATTTTTCTTCTTCGCTCGAGACTTAACTTCTGTTAACGACGAAATTCGAATGAATACACGGTTTGTCCTCGCGCTTATATTACTGCTTCTCCCACCTAAAAAAAAATCTAAGCAAAAAAAGTGGGGGGAAATAATATGGGCAGAAGTGAGCATAAATGCGTATTCAAACAAAATATTTTACAATAATCAAAGAAAAATACCGAGAAACTTCTATAAACGTTTCTAGAAACTTCTAAAAATTTTCTCTAAGCTATATCTCGAGTGATTCACCACGGGAAAAATATTTAGGGGATGTTTTATTAAGGAAGATTCGAATGATAAATTTATAGATATTACGGGCGGGGGTATATCTGAATGTTTAATTTAAAAAAAATGTGAAATCTTATCAGATTTCTTAGTCGATACGGTATATATGCTGTTTCAGCATGAGAAAAAAATAGGTTGAGGATTTAGGATGAGGGTTTCGCTAGGGTAGATTCAAGGTGAGAAAGATTTTCCATATCTTCCTACATTATTTGGAAACAGAATTGTTTTCTTAATCACTATTGCAAATATAGCGGGGTTATTTTAAAATGAAAACCATTGACGGTTATCTTAAGATGAGATTATTTTATTGAATGTCTCTAGTTTTTTAACGTGTGTTTAGGGTTTTAAGAATCTCTAGATATTATTATTATATCACGGGGGGATAGTGTTTGTCTGAGTCAGCTATCGGTTGATTCATAAAATACGAGTATGTACAGGTATTTTGTAATTTAGGCGATACATCGATTTAAAATATATTTTCCAGAATTTAAGCATTTTATTTTTACTATAAGCGTATATGGAGAATCAATTATAAGCTCATTAGCGTTGGTGCTCGCGAAAGTCGCCGATGCGAGCCTACCCTCGCGCGAATACGCTTACTCGCGGTCGCGCGTCGTGTATCATCTAATCAGCGGTGCTTTCCGCTCGCACGCGTAACAGAGAACGCTAGCGTGAGCACGTGGCCGGCGCGGATGGGGCCCCACGCGAATAAGCTTATTTTCTTCTTACATTCCTGTATAATATTCGAGGAGCATGCGCATTTTTTTCTTTCTTAGATTATTGTTGTTAAATATCATCGTTTACTTTTTTATTTATGAGATTGTTCCTAAACGCGAAATCGATTATTTTGTGTAATGGACGTGCGCTGGAAACATCCTTGGACGTCGATCGTCTGCGGTCCTACGAGATGCGGGAAAACAATTTTCGTGAAAACATTTCTTCGACATTTATCCCGCATGTCCGATGTCCGATTCGAGAGAATTTTATTTTATTACGCCGAGTGGCAAGATGCGTATCAGTGCTTACATTGCGACACGGGAGAGAGAGAAGAAGAGAAAAGCGAGAGCAAATATAGCGATAATGCTTTAATAAAATCGAGGAAAAATATAATCGAATTTCGCGAAGGGTTACCGCGTCCGGAGGATTATTCTAACGATGCGCTTTCTCCGAAATTGGTGATAATCGACGATC
Source organism: Camponotus vicinus (assembly GCF_025532165.1). NCBI lineage: Eukaryota > Metazoa > Arthropoda > Insecta > Hymenoptera > Formicidae > Camponotus > Camponotus vicinus. The sequence continues at coordinate 8,502,093 of NW_028141949.1, forward strand.
TTATGAGGGAATCGTCTTCGTGCGACGCTATCGTGGATCTATTTACGAAAGGAAGTCATCATAAGAATCTCAGCGTTATACTCATTTCGCAAAATCTTTTCCATCAGGGACGTGGACAGCGCGACATATCTCTCAACGCGAATTATATAGTAGTTTTCAAAAATCCGCGCGATCGTGCGCAAATTCGTCATTCAGCGCGTCAGGTATATCCCGACGATCCAAAATTTATGGAAGAAGCGTACTACGACGCTACCTCGAAGCCGCATGGATATTTATTGCTCGATTTGAAACAATCGACTCCAGACGAATACCGATTTCGCACGTGTATCTTTCCGGAGGATACTCTACATTACGTCTACATACCACGTAAATCTGTCATTAGAGCCGGAAGCGTATAAAAGAAAGGTATTCGCAGCCGCGAGTTGTAGTTGTGCGATTACGACGCAATGGTGAAAAAAGCAGACCCTAACAAAACATCATCGACAGCGACAGCGAGGAATTTACCGAATAGCGCAATAAAGACTGCAAAACGTTGCATCGGAGAGAGGAACCTGTGTCTCTTAAAAACTCTATGCTATTTGAAAAAAAATCAAAGAGCGGCGTTCTTACGCGATGCCGACAATAAATTTGTAAAGTGTATTCAGGAGTGTATTTTCAATACGCTCGAAGGTAACGTACCGCTCGAATCTAGCGAAAAAAAGCGCTTGTCCAAGCATAAAACGACTTTACGGCGCATCGCGGCAAAGCGGGGTAATTTGAAGACTAAAAGAAAACTATTGGTACAACGCGGAGGATTTTTACCCTATATTATCGGTCCTCGGAGCTTTATTATCACGGATTATCGGCGAGTGAAAAGAAATACAATTCTTTATATTCTTTGTGAGGAAAAATAATAATATTTGGAAAAGTATTAAAAATGGAAAAGGCTAAAAAAATGGTTTTAATTTCTACGGAAAATCTCGAAAAAATGCAACGAATGCAGTAGCAGCAGCAGCAAAATCAACAGTCGGAAAATGTTAATAATACGGAAAATGATAATAATAAATCTGTCCGGACACCGGGAACCCCTTTATCGCGACTCGATGCGGAGATGTGTCGTATTCTCAATCTCTCGACTCCCACCGACGAGGGTGAAAAATAGAAAATGTATAAAGAAGTACTTCAACGTTATCTTTACTTTGTTCGGGATGCAAAAAAGCGTTTTCGCAAAGATTCGCGTGGGGCTTTAAACGGCGACGCCGATGATAAAACTGAGCAAGACGAGGACATGTACTTGGAAGATGACGATACCGAAGAATTTACGCGTACTTTAATTAGTAGCGTTGAAGATGGAGGAGGAGGTGACGCTAATAGTTTCGGAAAAAAACGCGATCAATCGGCGGAAATGATTAAAAATATAATCGAAAGTGTGCCGAAAACTTATCGCTACAAAGCTCACACGCTATTGAAATATTTACTCGATGCTCCGTCGTCAAAGATCGGTTGGGATAGACAAGGACTCGTGACTATAAACGGTGCGGTTGTAACGGGTTCGAATATTAGCGATCTCATAAATGACGCGATACGCGAGAGAAAAACAGTAAAAGCAATCGGAAGAGTTCAGTTTGCGCGATTACTGCAGGACATAAACACACCTTCCAGTCTCATAGGAAATCGTAGTTTTTTACACGTAGGCAAAATAGCTCGTCGTATTAAAAGCAGCGAATTAGCAGCTGTTACTTCCACTCCGAAAACTCGTCGTTCACGCAGCAGGTTAAACGAGACAGTTGTATCCGAAGGAGATACGGTATTTATATCTGCCGATGAGGATGAGGATGAGGCCGATAAAACATTAGCAAGTAAGGACGAGAATTCCCCGACGAAGAAAGCAAGAGGTTTATTCGGTTGGAGCAAATTCTAATAAGATGGAACTCGAAAAATTATATTACGATCCTTCGCACTACGCGGGTTATTCAGCGACGGTCAATTTATCACGAGCGGCTAAGCCGAATTTCTCGCGTAACGAGGTTGTCGACTGGCTTAAATCGCAAGACGCGTACACGCTGCATCGTCCAGTACGACGAAAATTTCCGCGTTTACATTATAACGTGACAAATATCGATGATTTATGGGAGGCTGATTTAATCGATCTTCGTAATCTTAAGAGTTATAACGACGGATATTCCTATCTACTGGTGGTTATCGATGTACTTAGCAAATTTGCTTGGGTAGAACCTTTGCGCGATAAAACTTCGGCGTGCGTGATAAAGGCCTTTCAAAACATATTCTCGAGAAACAAAAAACGTTTACCCGTTTACCTACAAACCGACAAAGGTAAAGAATTTATCGCGAGCGCTGTACAAAAATTCTTAAAAGAAAAAAACATCCGATTTCGTGTAGCGCGAAATCCCGATATCAAAGCAGCTATAGTCGAACGTTTCAATAGAACACTTAAGGAGAGGATGTGGCGCTATTTTACACATAAATATACTCGCCGTTATATCGATATTTTGCAGGATATTGTTCACGCTTACAATCATACTCGTCATTCTAGCATTAAAATGCAACCAGCGATCGTTACGTTGGAAAATGCGCGTATCGCGCGAGAAAATATGAATCGACGTTGGAATATCAATGCCGAAGATGCTGAAGGAAGAAAAAATCGCGGGCGCAAACAAAAGTGTAAATACAGAGCGGGCGAGCTCGTACGCATTAGTAGAGCAAAAGCAGCGTTTGAGAAAGGATACGAGGCGGGATGGAGTGAAGAAATATTTCGAATTCATCGCGTTCTCGAATGGAGAAGACCTCCTGTATACGAACTAAGCGATTTACAGGGCAAGGTTATAGACGGGATTTTTTACGAGCAGGAATTAACGCAAGTTATTAAAGACTTACGAGAGGGAGAATTTATCGTAGACCACGTGATAAAAACCAAGGGACGGGGCGACAATAAACAATTACTAGTTAGTTGGCGGGGATATCCTTCTAAATTCGATTCTTGGATATCAGCCTCGAGTTTAATATCAAAATGAGAGGGGAAGAATTTCACATAATCCTCCCGAGTAATAGTAGCATGCGCTACTTTCCGGAAAATAAAACAACGTGTTTCACCACCGAATTACCTCAGCGTATAGACTTAAGCGGTCGTTGGGAAGTAGCGCTCACGGAGATCCAGTTTCCGTGTAGCTTTTTACATATACGCCCTGGAGAAGGAACAATAAAATTTATCGATATTAATAAGAGCATCGATGCGTTTTCTCATGCGGATGTCGAAGTATCACCAGGCGTTTATTCGAGCGTACGCGATATTATAGAGACAATGAATGACGCGTGCAAACCCGTAAAAGCCCATGTCGTTTGGGAATTAAAAGCTGGTGGTAAAGTTGTTATGAGACTTTCCTGCAAAGAGAGGAAATGCGATATGGAACATCATGTGCATTTTTCCGACAAGCTTTGTCGTATGCTCGGTTTTGATTCACGCTGTGGAAGTTCGAACGATCTACTACCGATCTACTACAATCCTGACATTCCTCCTTCTTCGAGCATTGCTTTTCCAAAATTTCCTTTTGTACTCACGGGTGACGGCTATATAATAGCCGACATACCAGCTAGTTTGTTGCGAGGTATTCCAGACAAACTTTTCGTCTACTGCGACATTTGCGAACCTTATATTACGGGCGATGTACAATCGCCTCTTCTTCGAATAGTCACGCACGATGTACGAAACGATTATCCGTTTGCATCCACTCAGATAAAGCATTTTTCGCCCGCGCAATACATCGCGCTGCGGCGAACGAGTTTCCGTACGATCGAAATAGATATAAGAGATCAGCTGGGGAAGAGCATACCATTCGAATTCGGAACGTTGACGGTAACTTTGCATTTTAGGTGTATCGATTAGATATTATAAAATACACGGAATCCGCGAAAGAGAAAAACGCATTTGACCGTTCATTATTATTATTATTATTAATGGACTATTACTCGGTATATCGCGACGAATTACAGAACGGAGGCGGTCGCGGCGGCGGAATCCCGCGAGTTTTCGTCGGATCGCCCTATCAGCGCGGTCACGGAATCGGCAGTTTTCTCGGGGGATTATTCAGACGCGTACTACCATATTTAGGTAAAGCCGCGCGAGCTGTGGGAAAAGAAGCTTTACGGGCTGGCGTTAATGTAATCGAAGACGTCGAAAACAATACGCCATTTAAGGTAGCGGCCAAACACCGTTTTGAAGAATCGCGAGACAAACTCAAGAGAAAAGCCAAAGAAAAAATAAGTAGTCTAATGAAGGGTTCGGGATATAAGTCTGATGCGAAAATGCATGTAGCTCAGTTCCCTTTTGTCGGGCTTGATAATCACATCGCACGATCCGCAATAACATCGGCTCGCAAGCGACGACGGACGAGTAAGAAAATCAAAGCGGTTGGGAAAAAAAGAACGAGTACAAAAGCGCAGAGAAATAAAAAGAAGAAGAAAAGTCGTACGGTTGTGAAAAAAAGACTTAAGACGTCTGCGAAACGACGTAAAATCGGTAAAAAACGTACCGTATCCGATATATTTTCTTAAGCGGTTATATTCGGAGCATTCTAATTTAACGACGGTGGCGAGCGACGGACGACAGCGAGCAATTTGCGATAAAGAAATATGTCTTTTCTTCACACGCATTCGAGCGAGTGTTTAAAGAGCGAACTAGATCTCTTCTCTCTACCACCTACGCAAACTAGCATCGAAAATTCGCAATGGATTCATTACAAACCCGTGACCTCTCTCTCGGACGACTCGCCGATAGAATTCGTCATCCCCGGACACGGAGAAGAATATTTAGATCTCACGCACACCATGCTGAGTCTTCGTCTACGTGTAGAAACAAACGCCGATTCCGCGAGACAGGCTTCAGGAACAAGCGCCGAAAGAATAGCCGTAGCCCCTGTAAATCATTTGCTTCATTCTATCTTCAATCAAATCGACGTGTATTTCAATCAAAAGCTCGTGTCGCCTCCAAACAACGCTTGCGCGTACCGAGCGTACATAGAGGCGTTGTTAAATTATTCTTCACCCGCAAAAACTTCCCATCTAACTTCCTGTCTATGGGACATGGATGCACCCGGACACATGGACGATCTGTTGGAAACAAATCCCGGCAATCCCGCTCTCGCGAGACGCGCTCGTTACATTTCCGGAGGAAAGGCGTTAGATCTCGTAGGACATCTCCATTGCGACGTTTTCAATCAAGACAAATTTTTAATTAACGGTGTAGAAGTACGGTTGAGATTCGTTCGTTCGAAAGATTCGTTCTGTCTCATGGAAAGTAGCGGAACATCGAAAATTCACATTCTCGACGCTACCTTGCTCGTTAGAAGGGCGAAAATAAGCTCGGGTTTGTTACTCGCGCATGCTAGAATGATGAGTAAAGTTACAGCCAAGTATCCGCTCACGAGAGTCGAGGTTAAAACATTCACGATTCATAGCGGCGTTATGGGTGAATCGTTAGATAATGTAATACTCGGTCAATTACCGAAGCGAGTAATAGTCGGTTTCGTTAGTAATAAAGCGTTTAACGGTGACAGAAAATTAAATCCGTTTAATTTCAAGAACTACGGAATAAATTTCTTCTCGCTTCTCGATGGCACGCAAATCCCCAGTAGGCCTTTGCAACCAGCTTTCTCCGAGGAGGAACCGCTTTACATCGAAGCTTATCAAACGCTTTTCTCGGGAACAGGTATTCATTTTTTGAACGAGGGAAATTCTATAAGCAGAGACGACTATTTCAAAGGATATACTTTATTCGCTTTTGATCTTACTCCCGATCTATCCGCTAATTGCGCTGGACATTGGAATCTCGTCAAACATGGTAGTTTACGATTAGAAGTGCGATTCGTAAGAGCACTTTCCGAGACGATTAATTGTATTATCTATGCCGAATTCGATAATGTCATAGAAATCGACTCGTCTCGTCAGGTCATCGTCGATTTTTCGGGGTAAATTTTGTATAGACGCTTAAAATTGTTCCCCCTCTACTTCGCTCAAAACTCCGACATCAGTGCGCAACGTTTCGAAAAATATTCAGTTTCGTTGGAGACACGCTCAGCGTCGTTGTTTTACATAGAGCCTCGCGTCGAATCACATAAGTTTTTTTCGTAAGATGGATATAGTCGTCGATATTCAGGGTTTCCGCGATGCGAAGAAAAAGTTTATCCCTAAGGAGGTTGCTATTGTAGCGATTGACGCTCCAATCGTCGATCATTGGATTATGATACCGACGCATTCGTTTGCCGAATTACCTGAAAAAATAAGACAAGAAAACAACTGGCTCACGCGAAATCATCACGGCATTGAATGGTTCGATGGCGAAACTAATCCGAAATATTTTACATCGCAACTGCGGCAAATTACAAGATGCGTGCGTCACATTTATGTTAGAGGAAACGAGAAAGCGAGTTATTTGAGGAATCTACTTTCTAGAAATATATATAATTTGGAAGGCATCTCACCGGCATTCAAAAATCTGACGGTAGAAGAAGAGTGCGGACATCACGGATTTCGAAAATTCGGAATCTTTCATTGTGCATTACGCAACGCTTACAAATTAAAAAGCTGGATTGTTGCGCAAAATAATTTCAGCAGCGACGGAGACAGCATTACTCGAACGACTTGCAGTTCTCCCGAAATTTTGATAGTAAGCGACGACGACGACGACGATGAAAATGAAAATATTAAAGCACAATCAAATAATAAAATAGAGAAGAAAAATCTGCAAAAAATCGAACGTGCGGCTATTAACCGCCCCGCGCAAACAGAAAATCCGTTAGCTGTACAACCCGAAAACAAGCCACCAAAAGAAATTATTCAAATAATACCGCTTGTTCGCTCGTCTTCGCTGCAAACAAATGGACTCTCGCGAAATTCTGCAAGCATTGCGTCAGCTTGATGTCAAACATGTGGGAGTCTATCCTGCCGACAGATTGCCGATGGCGTGGACGAGGTCGACGGCCATCGTCGCTAATACGGACAATCATAATCGCCCTGGAGAACACTGGATCGCTTTCTTCCTCGACGAAGACGGTACAGGGACATACTTCGATAGCTACGGAATACCGCCCTTGTATCCGGGTTTTTTCCTACGTCTCCGGCGAAATTCCAACATTTATCGATGGAATACCGAACAACTACAAGGGCTTTTCTCTCAAACTTGCGGACTCTACAGTTGTGTATTTTTATATTATATGTGCAGCGGTTACGATCTCGATGGATTTCTTAGTCTTTTTTCCGAAAATTGCAAATATAACGATCATTTAATCGTAGAATTATTTCATAAAATTTTTCTTCGCGAAAAAAAACATGAAAAATATAATGTTAATTAATAGCGTGTTTAATTGTAAGAAGATATAAAAAAAATTTTTGCGAAGTATTACGAATTGTATGCGGGTATATTAATAAATGTGAAAATTTTTTATCTTAATTCGTGTTTAATGCTTTTAACTTTTCCCTTCTTCCTTTATAACACCCCCGCCTCGCGTTCAATCATTCGCATGTTCATCTTTTTACCTCTGTAGTGCAATGTAGTCTAATTATAATAATTATAATAATTATAATATAATTATAATATAATAATTATAATAATTATAATAATTATAATAATTATAATATAATTATAATATAATAATTATAATAATTATAATAATTATAATTATTGTCTCCTACTGAGATGCTTTGTCTCTTTTTCCGATAAAGTGCGTCATGAACCGTTCGAGCGGAGGGGGCTTGTTTCGATATTCCATAGCGGGCCCCGAGACGGAGTGGGGAGGTAAGGATTGTTTCCTCGAGACATATACCGCCGGCTACCCTCCGAAAGTCGGTAGGTGGGGGGGTTCGTTCTGCCAAGACGTAGCGAGAGCGACTAAGGGCTAAGTAACGGGAATTTGACTCGGAACCCTATACAAGTGGGCCAGGGCTGGAGTGGGAGGAGGATTGCTTCTTCGAGTCTAGTACCGCGGAGGTAGGGAAATAAAAATTTGATAAATCGGCGACACAGCCGGCGTCGACCAATCGCAGCTCTGGGCCACTATGGTGCGAGCCAATCAAACTCTGGACCACTATGGTGCAAGCCAATCAAACTCTGGGCCACTATGGTGCAAGCCAATCAAAATCGGACTTCGGGAGGTGGGGCATTGTTTCCACCAATCAGAACGCCTCCCTCCACTTCACCTGGCCACGCCCACGGCGCCAGGGGCCGAGTGGTGGGGGTTTGTTTTGACGCACCATAGTGGCCCATATCTACTCACGTGGTCGATATACGAGAGCCGGTCACTACGCGTTTTACGACACCCCGAATCCCGGAGAGAGACGAACGGTTCCTTATCAGCTACGGCCGACGTTACGATCGTCCTTGATGCCTCGGTCGCTTGTCTCCGGTCGCCCGAAATACACGAAAATCGCGAGCTCGGTACAATGCCCGAGCGACAACGAGACACGAAAATGGCGACGGCGACAGAACGGCCGGTCCGCGGACGGAATCGCGTACGTGGCGTACAAAATAGCGATGGGCAACCTCACCGATACTCGCTCCCGTTGACAGGGGATGATCCTCGGTCTCGTCCTCTCGACAACCTCGGCTGCGACACACAAAACGACAACGACAATATACGTTTCGCAAAACGACTACAAGCTGAGAGCGCCCGCACCAGAGTGATTCCCTGGATCTCGCGATCCAGAGTCGATAGCGGCGTCAATTCTGCGCGCAGGGGTGCGCGGATTAGCGGCCAATAGCGCCGCGACACGCGAGGTATTACTGCGCCCCGCGACAACGCCGTATCGGGGGCCGTAACGGCCCCGATAATTTAAAATTCCGAATCTCGGTGACCCTGTTATCCGCGGTCTTCCGGATGCTGGTCCTTCGTCCTCCGTCCTTGGAGGGTGGCGCCGATCCGGTCCGGTTATTCCGGCTCAAGACAGCTGTTTCTTGGCTGTTTTCCCTCCGTTATTTGAAGGGGACGAAATCCACCCGCGACTCTGTTCCTCCGGCGTTGTCGTATCGGCTGTCGTAATGATTCCTCTTGGGCCTCTTCTGGTTTCCCTCCGGCGGGTTGCCCGACGTACAAAAATGATACAAAAAAATAATTAATACTAGCGCGAAAAAGGATAATGGCTCGTCTCTCCGGAGATTTCGATACGGCTCTCGCAATCTTTTTCTGGCGCGGCCGCTCGGCTCGCGCCCCGTGAAGATTTCCGGGGCGGATGGACGCGCCTCGGGACGGCAACGTCACAATATATATATATATATATATATATATATTGTTGAATAAGTTGGATTTCGCGAAACAATTGCTTAAATAATATATATATATATATATATATATATATATATATATATATATATAAGTTATAGTAAATAATATAGTAAATGATTTAAGTTGTTAAATGATATAAGTTATAGTAAATAATATAGATAAATAATTATAGTAAATAATATATATATATATATATATATATATATATACATATATATAAGTTTTAAAGTCTGTGATTGGTGAAATTGTCAGACTTCGCTAAGTAATTGCTTAAGCAATATAAGGTCGGTTTGACTATTGATTATTAATCCAATATAAGCCATATTAGTTAAACAAATTCTGATAAATTATAAAAATAATCAGTATTAATACAATAAGATTTGTTTAAACTTTTAAAAGTTAGATTTATTTAGAATTTGTGGTTTTTAGATAACTGTGCAATAAGATAAATAATTTTATTTGATCATTTTTTTATTACTTTTTCATTATTTTTTTAACGTTTTATTTCAAAAAAATTTGTTTAAAAATTAGATTTTAGAATTCTTTTAAAAATAACTGCAATAAAAGATAAACAAAGAATTTTATTTGATCATTTTTTTAATTATTTTTTTTAAATAAGATTAATTTTAAATAAGTTTTATTTTATGCAGATAAATAAAAAAATTTAATTTATTAGATTATTAAAATTATTAGTTTATAATAATGTCGTTACATCAAAGGATATGTGTATTATATATAAAAAATTATATAAAAAATAAACAATTATATTTAATTCAATATATTATGTTGATGTATTATTAGGCCCTGCGCACAAAATAGAGAAAATATTAAGAATAAATATATTAAAATTTTTAAATAACAAAATCGAAAAAATTCTGATATAAATAAAATACAAATTCGCGGGTATAAATAAGGACTAATAAGGGCTAATAAATTTGTAAAAGCCCCTTATATTTATACCCCAATTTATATTTTTATATCAAAGTTTTTTTCGATTTTATTTTAAAATCTTAATATTATATTTAATATTTATTCCTAATATTTCCTCTACTGTGCGCAGGGCCTTATCTTGTAATCCCGGCGCATGACATATTACAGGTTATTTTCCTGTAATATTTTCCTATAATCCGAGCATATAGTGCGAAAATATTACAGTATATTACAATACTTAAAGTCAGTAATTTCGTGTAATATTTTTATGTAATCACTGCAATATAATTTTCTGTAATCCACTGTAGTTTCTTTCCGTAAGGGAAATCATGGTTGCAACATGCCGGCGATCGAATAAATCGAAGACAAAAAGAAGAAATTCAAAATGAGTCAGTGGATGATTAATACTTTTATAATAATATATTATATAATAATAATAATAACTATATAATAATATAATAATGACATGGACGTATCCAGGATTTTTTCAGGGAGGTTTTATCAATTCTGTTATTATAGAAACTATTTTTGTGTTAAGGAATTTTGTTTTCTTTCATATTTTAGAGTTATAATGTCTCCTCGTTCCTGATTTTGAAAAATACTTATTATTAAAAATATTAAGTTTTTTAAATCAATTTTTATTTTTATTTTTGTGCAATAATAAAAATAATAAATATGAAAATGTTTAAGATGATTTATTCCCTAATACTTATTTTACACAATCTATAATAATTCAAGACAGAATTCGGGACAGAATTCTAGTTATAAATTTTATGTATCGTGTAACACAGAAAACATTTAAATATAACGTAAAATACATACAAAATAAAATATACAGGGTGACCCATTTTAACTTAGGCAGCCAAATAACTCGAAAAATAAGCAAGATAGAGAAAAATGTTTTAGACAAAAGTTGTATGGTTTCGAGGGGGCCATAAGATGGTATCATTGGTTTGACCTTGAAGAGTCATTTGAAGGTCACGTGAAGGTCACTTCAATTTTTTTAAATGGAACATCCTATATATTTTTGTACATTCTTGTAGCTCATCTCGAGAGCTTTCCAAAACACTATAATTAAGTACATTTTCGTTAAGTACTTTTTGAGTTATGAGGCTTGAAATAATTTCTTAATTTTACATAAACCGTAAAATATCTTGTAAAATATTCATTTTTCGATTACCTTACCTTAATAGTTTTATGTACAAAATAATGAGAGGAATCAATTGGTGTAAAGAAAACACATAGTTGTTTCGAAGAAAAAATATGTAATTTGCAATTAACAATTCCATATTTTTTCTTAAAAACAACTATGTGTTTTCTTTACACCAATTGATTCCTCTCATTATTTTGTACATAAAAGTATTAAGGTAAGATAATCGAAAAATGAATATTTTACAAGATATTTTACGGTTTATGTAAAATTAAGAAATTATTTCAAGCATCATAACTCAAAAAGTACTTAACGGAAAGGTACTTAATTATAGTGTTTTGGAAAGCTCTCGAAATAAGCTACAAGAATGTACAAAAATATATAGGGTATTCCATTTAAAAAAATTGAAGTGACCTTCACGTGACCTTCAAATGACTCTTCAAGGTCAAACCAATGATACCATCTTATGGCCCCCTCGAAACCATACAACTTTTGTCTAAAACATTTTTCTCTATCTTGCTTATTTTTCGAGTTATTTGGCTGCCTAAGTTAAAATGGGTCACCCTGTATATCGGAATACACGTATACATTAAAACATATGACGCATAAAATTATAAATAGAATTCTATCTTCAATCAGAAATTCATATGTTAACATATGTCAGATCTCTTTTAGACATCATAAATAAGAACTCTATATGTTGACATAATTCAGATATCTTAAAGACGCTTAATTTAAGAAATCTTTCAGGCATCATTTTCGTGATATCTTTCTGTCTTCAAAAAACGGCGCATTAGATAACATTCTGGTATCTTTATATGATCTTTTAGAAGCCTTTTTAGGTTATCAGGTTCAAAAAGGCGATATCTTTTAGAAATCTTTTTGATTACATATTGTTTTCTGGGTATTTTAACAATGTGGAGTAAATCCTTGACTGTATGTAACAGAGAGAAGACTAAGAGGTGTCATGGTCCGCTTTTAGGTGATCCTGTGGCGTTATGCGTGATAAATGACTTAAACTTTGTATTATAATAATAAATGTATTTGTACAATATTATAATAAGACAAGTTGATATTGAGACACCAAGAATAATAATTTTTAAAGATGTTTTTTATAAATGAATAGCGTTGTCAACAAATTATTAAATCAATAAAACAAAACAATAAGGTGAAAAATAGTGTATAAAGTTGAGTCGATAAATGTCGGTAATGAAGTGATCTTCAAAAGAAGCAGAGTTGCCACAAGAGTTGCCACAACCGGAAATAAGTTAGCGCTGAAAGTGCATATTTTTTAATAAACTATAGCTCAAACGATTGCTCCTTAATTGCTCCGTCCGAATCTACAATTGCTCCCCTTCTAAAATTAATAGTTTTTTTAATATTTGCAAAAAACGTAAAATTGACCATTTTTACTGAAAAACATATTTTTAATGATTTTCGGCAATTATATCCGGTATAAAACGATTGCTCCCTAATTGCTCCCTATTGCTCCATCATTAGTTTAACGATTATTGCATTATTTTATCGAAAATTGATTAAAAAAATCATTTCACAAGTGATGACGTCACCACCTGTCGGCCACTTATCGGAATTAAATATTTTAATAGTTTTCAACAATTATATCCAATATAAAACGATTGCTCCTTAATTGCTTCGCACTGCTCCATCGTTATTTTAATAATTATTGCATTTTTTTAACGAAAATTAACAATTAATCATTTCACTAGTGATGACGTCGCCACCTATCGGCCGCCTGTCAAAATAAATAGCTCAACGGTCAATGGCGTGAATATTCAAACATAATGTTAGCTCTATTGCTTAAAACTGTATCTGTAAGAAAATAATCAACTTTTCTTATTGACTTTTTGGTAGAATAATTGCTCCTCCATTTCTTTATCGAAATATTCAAACGCTCCCTTTGTGTTATTAATATTTTATAATATTAGCAAAAAGCCAATCATTTTCTTGAAAAAACATTTCTCATAGTCTATCGCAAATATATCCCACATAAAACGATTTCTCCTTAATTGCTTCGCATTGCTCCATCGTTATTTTAATAATTAATACATTTTTTTATCGAAAATTATCAAATTAATCAATTCACTAATGACGACGTCGCCACCTATCGACCACTTATCGGAACTACATTTTTTAATAGTTTTCGGCAATTATATCCAATATAAAACGATTGCTCCTTAATTGCTTCGTATTGCTCCATCGTTATAATTAATAATTATTGCATTTTTTTATCCAAAATTGATAAAAAAAATTATTTCACAAGTGATGACGTCACCACCTGTCGGCCACCTATCGGAAGAAATGGCTCATCGGCCAATGGCGCCAATATTCAAACAGTATATCAGCTCTATTGTTTAAAACTATATGCGCGCTCATGCATGCTCAATTATGATATTTTATGTGTATCACAGAACATTAATTAAAATATCTTCACAATATATTCTTTAGCTAGAAGAGTTGTTGCAAAACAGTGTTGCATATCCACCCATTATATCTTCTTAAAATTTTTCAATATATTTTAGACTGTGATATACTGTAATAATGATAATGGGTAAATGTGCAGTATCGTTTTGCAACATCTCTTGAGCTAAAGTATATATCATAAAGATATTTTAATTAATATTCTATGATACACAAAATATAATAATTGAGCATGCGTGAGCGGGCATATAGTTTTAAACAATATAGCTGATATACTGTTTGAATATTCGCGCCATTAGCCGTTGAGCCATTTATTACGATAGGTGGCCGATAGGTGGTGACGTCATCACTTATGAAATGATTTTTTTCGTCAATTTTCGATAAAAAAATGCAATAGTTATTAAAATAACGATGGGGCAATGCGAAGCAATTAAGGAGCAATCGTTTTATGTCGGATATATTTGCGATAGACTATGGGAAATATGTTATTCCAAGAAAATGATTGGTTTTTTGCTAATATATTATAAAATATTAATAGCACAAATGGAGCGATTGAATATTTCGATAAAGAAATCGAGGAGCAATTATTCTACCAAAAAATTAATAAAAAAAGTTGACTATTGTCTTACAGATATAGTTTTAAACAATAGAGTTGATAAATAATGTTTGAATGTTCGCGCCATTAGCCGTTGTGCCATGTATTTCGATAAGTGGCCGATAGGTGGCGACGTCGTCACTAGTGAAATGATTTATTTGTTAATTTTCAATAAAAAATGCAATAATTATTAATTATAACGATGGAGCAATGCGAAGCAATTAAGGAGCAATCGTTTTATATTGGATATAATTGTTGAAAACTATTAAAATATTTAATTCCGATAAGTGGCCGATAAATGACGACGTCGTCACTAGTGAAATGATTAATTTGTTAATTTTCGATTAAAAAATGCAATAATTATTAATTATAACTATGGAGCAATGCAAAGCAATTAAGGAGCAATCGTTTTATATTGGATATAATTGCCGAAAACTATTAAAATATTTAATTCCGTTAGGTGGCCGATAAGTGGCGACGTCGTCACTTGTGAAATGATTAATTTGTTAATTTTCGAATAAAAAATGCAATAATTATTAATTATAACGATGGAGCAATGCGAAGCAATTAAGGAGCAATTGTTTTATGTTGGATATAATTGCCGAAAACTATTAAAACGTTTAGTTGCGATAAGTGGCCGACAGGTAGCGTCATCGTCATTTGTGAAATGATTTATTTATTAATTTTCGATAAAATAATGCAATAATCATTAAACTAATGATGGAGCAATAGGGAGCAATTAGGGAGCAATTGTTTTATACCGGATATAATTGCCGAAAACCATTAGAAATATGTTTTTCAGTAAAAATGGTCAATTTTACGTTTTTTGCAAATATTAAAAAAACTATTAATTTTAGAAGGAGAGCAATTGTAGATTCGGACGGAGCAATCGTTTGAGCTATAGTTTAGTAAAAAATATGCACTTCCAGCGCTAACTTATTTCCGGTGTTGCCACAATCCCTGAAAGCGATACGCCCTCTGTGGATCTAAAAAACGTGGACACGAACTACAAAGCCAATGTCCACGAAAGTTCTCAGAGGGTAACATATAATGTGCACAATTTCTGATTCTGTTCCGTGCTATGTGCACGAAATGCCGGTAGCACCAGTGCTGTATAGCAAGACGCTTATGTATATTATGTATATTAAATACATTTTTAATGAGTTTTATATGATTTCTCTCTCTCTTTCTCATATATATACAGGGTATTCGGAAATTCAATCGACAAATTTTCAAAGATTGTCGGGGGCACCATAAGAATCATTTTTTGCAAATGAACCTGGGGTCGGAAACGTGTCATTACATCGCTACGGCATACGGAGTGTTCGAAAGAGTCGGGACCTCGAAATATCACAAAAAATAGAAGTTTTACAAAAAATTGTTTCAAACAAAAGTTGTAGGGTGTAAAAAGGTCTATTTACTGGCGCCATGTGTTTGATCTTGGATGGCGTCGCCAAGATCACGACAAGACCACCTTGAATTTTTGAAATGGAAGCCTCCACTTTTTATTGCATATTCTTGTAGCCCTTCAAAAATTCAAGGTGGCCTTGTCGTGACCTTGGCGACGCCATCCAAGGTCAAACACATGGCGCCAGTAAATAGACCTTTTTACACCCTACAACTTTTGTTTGAAACAATTTCTTGTAAAACTTCTATTTTTTGTGATATTTCGAGGTCCCGACTCTTTCGAACACTCCGTATATATATATATATATATATATATATATATATATATATATATATATGTGCAGATCAGTTACTTTAAGGACAAAATCTTATATATTCTGATTACTTTGGGGACAAGTGTTTACTTTCAGGACTGTCCTCATTATTTTATATACAAAATAATTACTTTCAAGACTGTCCCCAAAATAAAGGTATATAAGCAAGGATTACTTTAGGAACTTACTTAGTGGATGACGTTCAATTGGACATATTATTTATTAACCAGTTAAACACAGGGCTCTCTAATTAGTCAATTGTGCTAGTTACTTTAAGAATTGGTCCATATAAGTGATTATGTTCAATCGCATTGTGTTATAATAAAAAATAAATTCCTCTCCTATTTAGCAAAAAAATCATATGCATATGAAGTGTTAATGTTTAATTTATTTAACTTTTGCAAATTGGGCATCGAAAAAAAATTAAGATATATAAAATCCATCTATGCTTTCTTTCTTTTTTATAATATTTATTCATATAGAGGGTGAGCCATTTTAATTAACGCACGCAATTATTTCGGAAACAAAGCATTTTAGAGAAAAATGTTTCAGACAAAAGTTTTATGGTTTCGAGGGGGCCATAAGATGGTATCATTGGTTTGACCTTGAAGAGTTATTTGAAGGTCACATGAAGGTCACCTTCAATTTCTTAAATGAAACCTACCATTTGTCATTGCATATTCTTGTAGCTTATCTCGAGAGCTTTCCAAAACACTATAATTAAGTACCTTTTCGTTAAGTACTTTTTGAGTTATGAGGCTTGAAATAATTTCTTAATTTTACATAAACCGTAAAATATCTTGTAAAATATTCATTTTTCGATTATCTTATCTTAATACTTTTATGTACAAAATAATGAGAGGAATCAATTGGTGTAAAGAAAACACATAGTTGTTTTTAAGAAAAAATATGGAATTGTTAATTGCAAATTATATATTTTTTCTTCAAAACAACTATGTGTTTTCTTTACACCAGTTGATTCCTCTCATTATTTTGTACGTAAAAGTATTAAGGTAAGATAATCGAAAAATGAATATTTTACAAGATATTTTACGGTTTATGTAAAATTAAGAAATTATTTCAAGCCTCATAACTCAAAAAGTACTTAACAAAAGGTACTTAATTATAGTGTATTGGAAAGCTCTCGAGATAAGCTACAAGAATATGCAATGACAAATAGTAGGTTCCATTTAAGAAATTGAAGGTGACCTTCATGTGACCTTCAAATAACTCTTCAAGGTCAAACCAATGACACCATCTTATGGCCCCCTCGAAACCATAAAACTTTTGTCTGAAACATTTTTCTCTAAAATGCTTTGTTTCCGAAATAATTGCGTGCGTTAATTAAAATGGCTCACCCTGTATGTATACATATATGTGTATATATGCAGATCAGTTACTTTAAGGACAAAATCTTGTATATTTTGATTACTTTGGGAACAGTGTTTACTTTTAGAACTATCCTCCTTATTTTATATGCAAAATAATTACTTTCAGGACTGTCCGCAAAGTAACGGTATATAAGCAAGGATTACTTTAGGAACCTATTTAGTGGGTGACGTTTAATTGAACACATTACATATTAACCAGTTAAACATAAGGCTCTCTGATTAGTCAATTGTGCTAGTCTTTAAGAATTGGTCAATATAAATAATGATGTCAAATCACACTATATCCAAATAAACTTCTCTCCTATTTAACAAAAAAATCATATGAGGTGTTAATGTTCAATTTATTGAACTTTTGCAAATTGAGCATTAAAAAAATTAAGATATGTAGAATATCCATACATGTTTTCTTTCTCTTTTTTATAATCTTTATTCATATATATATATATACAGGGTGAATTTTAATGGTTGTGTCTTTTTATCATGCGGGAGATTACCGACCGCAATTGTAATAAATTGATCGGTACATAGATGTCAGATAATTGGATCGACCGTATCGAAGGCCGGGATATAATGTGTACAATTAAAGCAAGTTAAAAGCTGAAATTATGTGTGTAGTATGGATTTATTTATATTATTAAAGCTACGTATTTATTATTATTATTATTATTATTATTGTTATTATTGTTGTTATTATTGTTGTTATTATTGTTGTTATTATTGTTGTTATTATTGTTGTTATTATTGTTGTTATTATTGTTGTTGTTATTATTGTTGTTATTATTGTTGTTATTGTTATTATTATTATTATTATTAAAGCTACGTATTCATATTCGATATATTAAAGCAGTAAGAATACATATTTAAAAATTTAGTTCAAATTTAACACTTTAATGTTTCATGTAAAACTTTATTTCAAATTCCGCATTTATTTTTATGGTAAATTTTTATTATTGTTTATATGCTAAAAATACGCAGCAAAAAATTTTCTTCCTTCTTAAATTAAAATTACGTAATTGTTTCATAAGAATGTATTTCTCATGAAACAATTGCGTAATTTTATTTCAAAAAGGAAGAAATGCTACATATCTTTAGCGTATAAAACAATAATAAAAATTTATCATAAAAATAAATGCAGAATTTGAAATAAAGTTTTACATGAAACATTAAAGTGTTAAATTTGAACTAAATTTTTAAATATGTATTCTTACTGCTTTAATATATCGAATATGTATACGTGGCTTTAATAATAATAATAACAATAATAATAACATTAACAATAATAATAACAATAATAAACAACAATAACAATAATAAACAACAATAACAATAATAAACAACAATAACAATAATAAACAACAATATCAATAATAAACAACATTAACAATAATAAACAACAATAACAATAATAAACAACAATAACAATAATAAACAACAATAACAATAATAAACAACAATAACAATAACAATAATAAACAACAATAACAATAATAAACAAACAATAACAATAACAACAACAATAATAATAACAACAACAATAATAAGAATAATAAGAATAATAATAACAACAACAATAATAATAATAATAATAATAATAATAATAATAATAACAATAACAATAACAATAACAATAACAATAACAATAACAATAACAATAACAATAACAATAACAATAACAATAACAATAACAATAACAATAACAATAACAATAACAATAACAATAACAATAACAATAACAATAACAATAACAATAACAATAACAATAATAATAATAATAATAATAATTGTTCAAAAACATCAAAAAATTAATTAAAACTCTCGCAATGGCCCTCGACTAAAAAGGAGAGTCGAGGGCCCGGCCGTTCGTTCGGCGCCCCTGGATAGCGAGATATCGCTTTGTCAGCGAATATCCGAAAACAGCGCTCGCCCTTCTCGAAAGATCCAACAACAACAAATAACCCGTTAGATCGCTCAATTTAAACATTGTCTCGGTAACCGTCGAGTTCACGAAAAATCGGGATCTTTCGAGAAGGGCTTGAGTATAAATCGACGCGATCACGGAGCACTGAGCCTTTTGTCGAAAAGTCTCCGACGCGATCATTTAGCTCTCGAATATTAAAAACGTTCTTTCCGTCGCTCGCGGAATAAATCGATTTTCTCCGTTGCTTGCGGATTCAAAATTCAGCTTGAATTTTTCGATCTTTCTTCGTCGTTAGTCAAGAAACTGTAAATATATTAAAAATTGTATTTGTGAATTAGAATAAAGGACTGTACATAGACACATATATATATCGGGACTTGTCGTTCTCTTTCTTTCGCGCCGCGCTCACTTCTCGGTCTATTCTCGCGCCTTTTGCTAACATTTGCTGGTCCTTCGAGCCGGATCTTCGTGACCGGTTTTTTATACGACGCCGTGTGAGTGAAAAGTGGTGTGCTTCCTCTGTGCTTCGGAGATCAGTCACCTGAAATTCAAGCCATCATGAGTCGTAAGGCAGAGTTAATAATTACCGCCGCAACGGATCTCTACGGCAAAATCGCTCGCACTCACGAGAACCTGATGAAGCTGGGCGCTGCCAGAATCACTGTGGGCGCCGTGGAGGCGCGCCTGCAGTCCTTGGAGAGGTACTGGACCAAATTTGACACTCACAACGATGAGCTTCTAAACCACCTAGACCAAATCGCAGATTCGGAGTATTTAAAACTCGACATACCTGCTCTGGCTGAGGAGGCCTACCTCGGTAATAAAGGTTTGCTGTTGGACCTTCTGCGTAGCCTCAAGACCGAGGAAGCTGCTACGAAGGCGCTAGAGCCGTCCTCTCAGGCTCCTCGCACTACGCTTCCACGGATCCAGCTGCCTCATTTCTCCGGGAAGTACGAGGATTGGCCAGCTTTCCGCGACCTTTTTCAGTCCCTAATCGGAAGGGACACCCTCACAACACTAGTTGAGAAGGCTCCATTATCTGAAGGCGTGCCTTAAGGGAGAGGCAGAATTATTGGTCAGAAGCCTGCCTACAACAAGTGAGAACTTCGAGCGCGCGTGGGATGCTCTCATTGCCTACTATGAGAACAAGCGTCTCCTGGTGCGCAGTTACATCTCCCAGTTCACGTCACTTCAAAAACTGAAGAGCGAGTCGGTGATTGATCTGCGCAAACTCTACCACAGCGTAAAGAGCACCGTGGGCTCACTGGAGAGCATTGGGCGCCCTATCACGAAGGGCGAAGACCTTTTTGTGCACCTGGTTGTCGACCTTCTCGATCCTCGATCTCGTCGCGAGTGGGAGAATTTTATTAGTGACTCAAACGATCCACCTTCGTATGATAAACTGCAGCTCTTCTTGGATCGTCGGTTGCACACCTTGGAATCGTTGCAGCCAGTCAAGGTCGAGGCCGCTTCTTCCAAGTCGAGTTCGAGTACAACGCAGAAAACCCGCACTCTACACGCGCGAAAGCAGGACAGCAAACGAGGTCGCTGCTCCTTGTGTAGTCAGGACCACTACATAATGTTCTGTGATCTCTACCAGAACAAGACGGCGGAAGAGAGGAAGCGTCACGTCGAGGCGAACGATCTGTGTCTTAACTGCCTCGGGAAGCACAAGGTAAGCGAGTGTGCTTCTCAGAAGACGTGTTCGTTGTGTCGCGCGCGTCATCACTCGACTCTCCACGAGGCGTGTCCGTTGGTCGAAGTCGCTAAGACGTCGCACTTAGCGCAACGCAAGGCCGAGCCGACGGTATCGGTGCTCCTTGCTACCGCGCGCGTTCGCGTAATGGACCGGTTCGGCCGCGTCCACACTGCGCGCGCCCTAGTCGATCAGGGCTCGGAGTCTTCACTAGTTTCCGAAGCTTTAGCCCAGCGTCTTCGTCTGGTGCGATCTCCTACCTCGGTCGCGGTGTATGGAGTCGGCGGCAAGCAGACGGGCCTCGCGCGCGGTCAGGTCGCTCTCCAGATCCGCTCTCTATGCGACGGGCCTTTAATAAACGTGACCGCCTTGGTCTTTCCCCGGCTCACCCTTTATGAAGGCGGGATCAAGGCCGACCGTCAAGCGTGGACGCACATCAAGGGACTGGAGCTCGCCGATCCGGACTTCTCAGCTGCGGACCCCGTGGACATCCTTTTGGGAGCTGATGTCTACGCCACCATCCTCCAGGAGGGACTTCGGCGAGGCAAATCACAGGAACCTGTGGCACAAAAAACGGCATTAGGCTGGATCTTATCTGGGGCCGTCGGCGCAACAGCCACTCCGCGTCGCACGCTAGCACACCACTGCCTGGCCGAGGAAAGTCTAAGCGCTCTCGTACAGAAGTTCTGGCAGCAGGAGGAGCTCTCTGACGCCGCTGTAGCTCTCTCGCCTGTGGATCAGGTGTGCGAGAACTTCTTTCGCCGGACTCATACGCGAACCGCCGACGGCCGATACGTCGTGCGTCTGCCGGTCGTTTCTCCTCTGCCAGACTTTTCAGCAACGCGCTCTTCGGCTCTGCGAGTTCTCTTCAGCATGGAGAGGCGCTTCACTCGGGATCCTCCATTTCACGCGCTCTATTCAGACTTCATGCGGCAGTACGAGGACTTGCGCCACATGTCACCCATAGCTCCTGCCGCCAAATCAAATGAGTCGGTGAATTACCTACCTCACCACGGCGTTCTGCGGAAGACCAGCGTCACCACGAAGCTGCGCGTGGTCTTCAACGGCTCCACGCCAGCTACTTCGGGCAGAACTCTAAACGATCATCTTATGGTGGGTCCGAATTTGCTGCCTCCTCTCGCCGACGTGCTACTCCGCTGGCGACAACACCGATACGTCCTCGCCACCGACGTAGAAAAGATGTTCCGGCAGATCCTGGTACATCCGGACGATAGGGACCTGCAAAGAATTCTGTGGCGTTATTCCGAGCAAGACAGTCCAGCGGAGTATCAGCTGAGCACGGTGACTTACGGTCTCGCGTGTGCGCCGTTTCTGGCGATGCGCACCCTGAAGCAGTTAGCCGAGGACGAGAGTGAGCGGTATCCACTGGGGACGGCCGCACTCCGACGGGACGTCTACATGGACGACATTCTGACTGGAGCATCAACGTTCGCGGAGACCAAGGAGATGTGCAAACAGCTGTCCGACATCTGCATGGCGGGCGGCTTTCCTCTCCGGAAGTGGTCGACCAACGACTCGGCTCTCCTCTCCGCCATCCCGATGGAGCATCGGTTGCAGCGCGAACTCCGTGACTGGCGACCACACGAGGCTCACTCCACCTTGGGACTGCAGTGGCATCCCGCTACGGACGACTTCTCTTTCGCTACCCGGCACATTGCCTTGCAGTCCGTCACTAAGAGATCCGTGCTGTCTTTGGTGGCGCAACTATTCGATCCCCTCGGCTGGCTGGCGCCGGTCGTGGTCCGTGCCAAGATCGCTTTCCAATCTACTTGGCTTCAAGGACTCGAGTGGGATGCCCCGCTCGACGACGTCTCCGCATCAAACTGGGTCGACTTCCATGCGGAAATCCCGGTACTCGAGCAAATCCGAGTACCTCGCTGGATCAATCTGGACCCTTCTTGCACGCACCTGGAGGTCCATGGCTTCTCCGACGCCTCTGAACGCGCGTATTCCGCCGTCGTGTACTTGAGGACAAAATTAAACGATTCATGGGCCGTCAGTTTGATCACCGCCAAAACGAAGGTCACGCCGCTCAAACAGATTTCCTTACCTCGCTTAGAGTTATGCGCTGCCGTCCTTCTCTGCCGCCTAGCCAAACACGCCATGGCGATCCTCGACGTAGCCGCACCGCTTCACCTGTGGACGGACTCCACCGTCACGCTGGGCTGGATTCGAGGTCACCCGACCAGGTGGCAAACCTATGTCGCGAACCGCGTCTCCGAGATCCAGAGGACAACCCCGGAGGCTACGTGGCATCACGTCTCTGGCCAGGACAACCCAGCCGACTGCGCTTCCCGCGGTCTCTCTCCCAGTGCGCTGCTGAGTCACCCACTGTGGTGGCAGGGTCCACCTTGGCTAAGGTTAGAAACCGCTGCGTGGCCGACTATCATCAGCCATAACATCGAGGAGGACCTGCCTGAGAAGCGCACCCGAGTCCACGTCGAAGCAACAGAGGCATCAACGAGCGAGGCCGCCGAGTTGCTGCGTTTCTCCTCCCTGCAGAGACTCCTGCGCGTAACAGCCTGGTGCCGACGGTGGCTGAACGTGAAGGCAGGTTGTGCAGCGGTCACTCGCCGGCGCTCCCCCGGAACGACTCTGTCTGCTGACGAGATAGAGGAGGCTCGAGTTTCCTGGATCCGGCGAGTGCAATCTGAAAAATTCAAGGCCGAATTAAAATTAATAAGTCAGGATCTTACGCTCAGCAAATCAAACTCACTCGTCCGTTTTAGTCCCTTTTTAGATCCTAAGGGCCTCTTGCGGGTTGGCGGCCGGCTTAAGCACTCCATCTTGGCCTACGACGAGCGTCATCCCGTCCTCCTGCCAAAGGATTCGCACCTCACCCGGCTAATCGTGGACGACTGTCATCGACGAGCGTTGCACGGCGGAGCGCAGCTCACATTGTCTCTGATCCGCCAGCGATACTGGATTCCACGAGGTCGAGCCATCGTTAAAAGAGCTATCTCGCGATGCCTCATTTGTGTGCGATGGCGGGCGGCAACCCCACAGCAGTTGATGGGCAACCTTCCACGAGAACGCGTGGTACCTGCGAGGCCCTTCCTTCACACCGGGGTCGACTACGCCGGGCCGATTCAACTTCGCACCACCAAGGGGCGTGGACATCGCTCTTACAAGGCCTTCGTAGCGGTCTTCGTCTGCCTTGCTTCCAGGGCAGTACACCTCGAAGTGGTCTCGGACTATACGGCCGAGGCCTTCCTTGCGGCCCTCAGACGATTCGTCTCTCGCCGCGGCATTTGTCGCAGTCTCCGTAGTGACTGCGGAACCACCTTCGTGGGAGCCGATTCGAAGTTGAGGGCTCTCTTCACCGCTGGCACCCCCGAAAGTCTCTGGGTCATCGACAGACTCGCCTCCGAGAAAATCGAGTGGAAGTTCAACCCTCCCTCCGCGCCGCACTTCGGTGGTATCTGGGAGGCCGCCGTCAAGTCGTTGAAACATCATCTCCGACGGGTGCTTGGCGACGCCACTCTAACATACGAGGAGATGAGCACCCTCCTCGCTCAAATCGAGGCGTGCCTGAATTCGCGGCCACTGCAGGCGCTCTCGGACGACCCTGAGGATCTCGCCGCGTTGACACCCGGAAACTTCCTGGTGGGAGCCGCCCTGACTGCCGTACCCGAGCCGTCCTTGCTGCATCAACCGGCGACTCGTTTATCCCGCTGGCAGCTCCTGCAAAAAATGCGGGATCACTTTTGGGAGCGCTGGTCGAAGGAGTACCTCCACTCCATAACTCACCGTCCTAAGTGGTTACGCGAAGAGGCGGGCTTCCAGGTCGGTCGGCTATGTCTTCTCCGGAACGAACTCACACCACCAACGAAATGGCCACTCGCGCGAATCACGAAAGTCCACCCCGGAGAGGACGGCCAAGTTCGCGTCGTCACCGTGCGCACCGCAGCCTCCGAGTTCGTACGACCGGTAGTGAAACTCGTAGTGCTACCCGTCAACAGCAGCGAGGATTACGGACCTCAACCGTAATAGATCCGATCTCGCGAGTAACGGATCTGAATTTTTTAATTAGATATAGAATATTATTCTGAAATTTTTTCCTACTGTAAAATAAATTCTCCCATTGCGTGCAGTGCATCCACTGCCGCAAATAGCCTAATTTCGCCAAACGCCTTCGGCGAGGCGGGCGGAATGTTCAAAAACATCAAAAAATTAATTAAAACTCTCGCAATGGCCCTCGACTAAAAAGGAGAGTCGAGGGCCCGGCCGTTCGTTCGGCGCCCCTGGATAGCGAGATATCGCTTTGTCAGCGAATATCCGAAAACAGCGCTCGCCCTTCTCGAAAGATCCAACAACAACAAATAACCCGTTAGATCGCTCAATTTAAACATTGTCTCGGTAACCGTCGAGTTCACGAAAAATCGGGATCTTTCGAGAAGGGCTTGAGTATAAATCGACGCGATCACGGAGCACTGAGCCTTTTGTCGAAAAGTCTCGGACGCGATCATTTAGCTCTCGAATATTAAAAACGTTCTTTCCGTCGCTCGCGGAATAAATCGATTTTCTCCGTTGCTTGCGGATTCAAAATTCAGCTTGAATTTTTCGATCTTTCTTCGTCGTTAGTCAAGAAACTGTAAATATATTAAAAATTGTATTTGTGAATTAGAATAAAGGACTGTACATAGACACATATATATATCGGGACTTGTCGTTCTCTTTCTTTCGCGCCGCGCTCACTTCTCGGTCTATTCTCGCGCCTTTTGCTAACAACAACAACAACAACAACAACAACAACAACAACAACAACAACAACAACAGCAACAGCAACAGCAACAGCAACAGCAACAGCAACAGCAACAGCAACAGCAACAGCAACAGCAACAGCAACAGCAACAGCAACAGCAACAGCAACAGCAACAGCAACAGCAACAGCAACAGCAACAGCAACAGCAACAGCAACAGCAACAGCAACAGCAACAGCAACAGCAACAGCAACAGCAACAGCAACAGCAACAGCAACAGCAACAACAAATACGTAGCTTTAATAATAAAAATAAATCCATACTGCACACATAATTTCTGCTTTTAACTTGCTTTAATTGTACACATTATATCCCGGCCTTCGATACGGTCGATCCAATTATCTGACATCTATGTACCGATCAATTTATTACAATTGCGGTCGGTAATCTCCTGCATGATAAAAAGATTGACACAACCATTAAAATTCACCTTGTATATATATATATATATATATATATATATATATATATATATATATATATACATACAGGGTGTCCCATTTTAATGTCCCACCACAAATAACTTTCTTATTTTTAATTTTAGAAAGAGATGTTTCAGACAAAAGTGTATGGTTTCAAGGGGGACATAAGGTGGTGTCATTAGTTTGACCTTGAATAGTTGCTTCAAGGTCACGTAAAGATCACCTTCAATTTTTTAAATGAAACTCCTTACTTTCTATTGCATATTCTTGTAGCTTATTTCGAGAGCTTTCCAAAAAACTATAATTAAGTTAGTTTTTATTAAGTACTTTCCGAGTTATGAGGCTTGAAATCATTTCTTAATTTTACATAAACCGTAAAATATCTTGTAAAATATTCATTTTTCGATTATCTTACCTTAATACTTTCATGTACAAAATAATGAGAGGAATCAATTGGTGTAAAGAAAACACATAGTTATTTTTAAGAAAAAATATGTAATTGTTAATTGCAAATTACAAATTTTTTCTTCGAAACAACTATGTTTTCTTTACACCAGTCGATTCTTCTCATTATTTTGTACGTAAAAGTATTAAGGTAAGATAATCGAAAAATGAATATTTTACAAGATATTTTACGGTTTATGTAAAATTAAGAAATGATTTCAAGCCTCATAACTCGGAAAGTACTTAATAAAAACTAACTTAATTATAGTGTTTTGGAAAGCCCTCGAGATAAGCTACAAGAATATGCAATAGAAAGTAAAGGGTTTCATTTAAAAAATTGAAGTTGACCTTTACGTGACCTTGAAGCAACTATTCAAGATCAAACTAATGACACCTCCTTATGTCCCTCTTGAAACCATACAACTTTTGTCTGAAACATCTTTTTCTAAAATTAAAAATAAGAAAGTTATTTGGGGTGGGACATTAAAATGGGACACCCTGTATATTATACAGGGTGTTCCATTTTAAATAATACATTTTGATATTTTTTTTGTAACTCGTCATAGACAAAAATTTGTCAGGCAAAAGTTCAGCAACTATATTTTTATATATACTTTTTATTAATATTTTGTATTTTAATTTGACATAATGTTACATAAACTATGAAATATCTTATAAAATATTCATTTTTCAAGTGTCTTACCTTAATACTTTTGTATAAAATAATGAGAGGAATTAATTGATGTAAAAAAACATGTATTTTTAAGTTATTTTTAAGAAAAAATATGTAGTTGCAGGTTGTATATTATATATTTTTTCTTAAAAATAACTATGTGTTTTCTTTACACAAATTGAGTTCTCATTATTTTGTGCATAAAAGTATTAAGGTAAGATAATTGAAAAATGAATATTTTATGATATATTTCACAGTTTATATAAAATTATATTAAGAAAAGTATAAAATATCTTATAAATGTTACGTCCGGCGGACTCCACGATTCTTTTCTTTCCTCGAAATTATACGATAAACATTGGTAGGGCCAATTCTTACTCGTAGATATCTGAGACGGAGAATAATAAATGAAATCTGACATTAAGCGGATGACCAGTCGCTGTCAACTCAAATTTTTTACTATAAAATCAAATAGTCGTATATGTTTATAGTTGGTACGTCCGGTGAAATGTAAAACCACTTGCGCTCAAACGATCCTTATCAAGTACCACGTCAACAATAGGCATATGATACTCTGTCTCTTAAAGTAAGAAACAATAAATAAAAGTAATACTAAGGGTGACCAGTAGCTATAACCTAAGATTTTTTAAAACAAAATTATAGTTACAGCTGTTACGTAAAAATCCAAGTGCTTCGCATGTTTATAATGGTCCATATGAAACTTTTCTATTTGACAATTTAGACAAAAAGCATACTGGATCTTGGAAAAATTATCAAAAAGAAAACTAAACAATCTTTGAGACGACACATATGTTTGATTCACGAGCAAATTCTCATGAACAGTAAATTAGTCATTCTACTCCCATTCTACTAGATAAAGCTAAGTCTCGATCCAAAGAGCTCAACCAATTAAAAATCTCAAGAAACCCCTCTCCTTTCAAAAACTTCCTTGTCCCTAAGAAGAGAGTAATTGAAATTGTCTCATTCGTTCAAAAAGATCCCTACTATCCAGTAAGGAGGAGGAGCAATGATTTTAAAATACGCGAGCACAAGTTGCAGCGAGAGGATTCATTCATTCATTCATTCATTAGCACTTTTTTTTCTTAGTCACAGTTGAGATTCAGTTATAGTTAAATACAGAATTTTGAGAATTCAATCTTAATCTGATTCAAATTATATAGCCTCGGGAATCCTTTCTTGTGTCACGCAAATGAATTATTAATCCGCTTTATGTCTTAGCGAAAATGTCTTATTAAGATTTAATTGTGCATTATGTGTAAGTGGATATTTATTAAAAATCTTCTGGTGGACATCTCCATTAGCCACCTCTTCATGCTATAATGGCGAAGATCCGACTTCAGCCATTGCAATTTTATCAAAGCATTTATTCTTGTGATGTCAACGAGTAGTGAGTAAAATTGAGTAATTTTTATTTCCTCTCTTTCACATATCTTATTATTTCACCATTTAAATTGAAACATTTCATCTTTTATTTATTAACTTCTTGCTTTTCTCTCTGAAAGATGGTTCTCGATTAACTCCTTGATTCTTATTTCCCTTTAATTGTTCTTTCTGATTTATTCAGCGCGAATTAGTATAGTTTTCTAACTTTATACCTCGTTTCAGCCTTTCTTTATATATATTTAACTCTCCCTATTTCTATTTTTCCCATTCACTTTTCTTTAATTTCTCATCTCCTTTATATTATTATTATTATTTTCTTTACATTATTTTTCTTTATATTATCATTACTTTTTGAAGAAACCGTTAAAGTAGATGAATGATTTTCGAGCTCAGACTTGGCGAATCTCTTATCTTAATTTTATTACTGTATTTTAATTTAGACCTGTGTTTCAGCGAATTTAGAAAATTTTAATTCTAATTACAACACATGTGCAACACATGTGCAACACATGTGCAAGCGACGAATACTATACTTCCTTTAATGAGTAAGCGTTATTCATATTCTTATTACACATTCGGTTTTTATTTTTGTTTTATTTCTTATATTATATTAAATATATATATATTGTAATAACCAGTCAGAACTTGATTCTTAACGTAAATTCCTCCCTGTATATTCTGACTGATGACCTCCGAACGATTGCAACACCCGCGAGAATATATACATACACACAGATACCCACACACACCTAGTTATAAGCGCTAACATGTATTTTTCATTCTTTCTTTATCTTTTTAAATATTATATTGTATTTTTAATTTAATATATAATTTAATTATTTAACCCGTTCTCTTCCCTAAATCCTGAGATCGCACTAGGTCCTATCCCGCGTAACAAGGATTAAATTCCTTTACCGAAAAGGGACTACCGAGCGAATAGGCTTAAAAACACAGCGTTAAAGAGACCTTCGGTCGCTGACCTGTGTCAGGCCCTTCACATTCGTTCGACACGATCCATACACACGCCCGAATAAAATGTGTCACGGGGTAAGTAAGTTACGTTCTTCCATAGGGCCCACCCATTCCAGGGCCTGGACGTAACATAAACTATTCACTTTTTAGCCATTTTATAACTTTTTATGGCGATTATTGCAAGAAATCAATCAATCTGTATGAAAAAAAAATAGAATGGTTTCATTTAAAAAATTCCAAGTGATTTTGTCCTGATCTTGGCAATGCCACTTAAGGTAATTTTCATTATGTGTCCCCCTTCAAACCAAACAACATTTGTCTGAAGTATTTTGTTCTATAATCAAAAATGTAAACATTTTTGGGGTGGGTAACTTAAAATGTATATATATATATATATAAATGTAAACATTTGTATATATATATATATATATAAAATGTATATATATATATAAAAATGTAAACATTTTTGGGGTGGGTAACTTAAAATGTATATATATATATATATATATATATATATATATATATATATACAGGGTGACCCATTTTAACTTAGGCAGCCAAATAACTCGAAAAATAAGCAAGATAGAGAAAAATGTTTTAGACAAAAGTTGTATAGTTTCGAGGGGGCCATAAGATGGTATCATTGGTTTGACCTTGAAGAGTCATTTGAAGGTCACTTCAATTTTTTTAAATGGAATACCCTATATATTTTTGTACATTCTTGTAGCTTATTTCGAGAGCTTTCCAAAACACTATAATTAAGTACCTTTCCGTTAAGTACTTTTTGAGTTATGATGCTTGAAATAATTTCTTAATTTTACATAAACCGTAAAATATATCTTGTAAAATATTCATTTTTCGATTATCTTACCTTAATACTTTTATGTACAAAATAATGAGAGGAATCAATTGGTGTAAAGAAAACACATAGTTGTTTTTAAGAAAAAATATGGAATTGTTAATTGCAAATTACATATTTTTTCTTCGAAACAACTATGTGTTTTCTTTACACCAATTGATTCCTCTCATTATTTTGTACATAAAACTATTAAGGTAAGGTAATCGAAAAATGAATATTTTACAAGATATTTTACGGTTTATGTAAAATTAAGAAATTATTTCAAGCCTCATAACTCAAAAAGTACTTAACGAAAATGTACTTAATTATAGTGTTTTGGAAAGCTCTCGAGATGAGCTACAAGAATGTACAAAAATATATAGGATGTTCCATTTAAAAAAATTGAAGTGACCTTCACGTGACCTTCGAATGACTCTTCAAGGTCAAACCAATGATACCATCTTATGGCCCCCTCGAAACCATACAACTTTTGTCTAAAACATTTTTCTCTATCTTGCTTATTTTTCGAGTTATTTGGCTGCCTAAGTTAAAATGGGTCACCCTGTATATATACAGGGTGTCCTAGACCACGCGTACACCCCTTTTCTTTCAAAAACTAAGCATTTTAGAGAAAAACGTTTTCGACAAAAATTGTATGGTTTTGAGGGGAACATAAGATGGTGTCATTGGTTTGACCTTGGATGGCATCGTTAAGGTGAGGTCAAGGACCTTTAATTTCTTAAATGGAACTACCTATTTTTTATTGCATATTCTTATAGCTTATGTCGAGAGCTTTCCAAAACACTATAATAAAGTATTTTTTCATCAAGTACTTTTCGAGTTATAAGGCTTGAAATAATTTCTTAATTTTACATAAACCATAAAAAATATCTTGTAAAATATTCATTTTTCGATTATCTTACCTTAATACTTTTATGTACAAAATAATGAGAGGAATCGATTGGTGTAAAGAAAACACATAATTGTTTCGAAAAAAAAAATGTAATTGTTAATTGCAAATTACATTTTTTTTTTCGAAACAATTATGTGTTTTCTTTACACCAATCGATTCCTCTCATTATTTTGTACATAAAAGTATTAAGGTAAGATAATCGAAAAATGAATATTTTACTAGATATTTTATGGTTTATGTAAAATTAAGAAATTATTTCAAGCCTTATAACTCGAAAAGTACTTGATGAAAAAATACTTTATTATAGTGTTTTGGAAAGCTCTCGACATAAGCTATAAGAATATGTAATAAAAAATAGTTCCATTTAAGAAATTAAAGGTGTCCTTGACCTCACCTTAACGATGCCATCCAAGGTCAAACCAATGACACCATAGTAGGTATACTAGGCCGGTTCTAACCCAGGTCCTCTCAGGGGGGGTGAGGCGCGAGGGGATCTCAGCGGCGCGGGGGAATGACGTCACGCGGGACGAAGGGGATTTCGTAGGCGCGGGGGCTGCGGGGCGGGGCGGGGGACGTTTGTGTTGGATGTTTTATGACAAGTATAAACAATCATAAACCGATGTTCGGCTGCTTTGTACCCTTGCAGCGCGTGTGAGAGAGAACGATAATATCGCGTGCGAAAAAAATGCGTACGAGAGAGAACGATAGCGAGACTTATAATTAGCGCAAAGAATGGGAAAAGGGTAGTGCAAGGGAGAGGTGCGTAAATAATTATACATTTTTCTTTTTGAAATATAATTTCGGTGGCGCGGGGAATGACGTCACGCGCGAGGAAGGGAGTCTGCGAGGAGAAGGGGGATCCGCGGAAAGAAGACGGTGGTGTGAGAAGGATAGCGCTACGTGTGGGAAAAGGACAGCGCTACATGTGGGAAAAGGATAGCGCTAAGTGTGTGAAGAGGACAGTGCGACAAGGATGACATCAACGTGCGACAAGGATGGTGCAATGTAAGATGGCGTGAGAAGGACGACGCAAAGGTAAGTGAGCGACGAGCATAGAAAGAGAGAAAACGACAATAGCGCGAGAACAACGCGTGCGAGAGAGAACGATATTGCAAGAATAACGCGAGTGAGAGAGAGAGAACGATAGCGCGTACGAAAGAGAGAACG
Source organism: Camponotus vicinus (assembly GCF_025532165.1). Classification (NCBI taxonomy): domain Eukaryota; kingdom Metazoa; phylum Arthropoda; class Insecta; order Hymenoptera; family Formicidae; genus Camponotus; species Camponotus vicinus. The sequence goes on from NW_028141949.1 coordinate 8,534,819, forward strand.
ATAATAGCGCGAGAACAACGCGTGCGAGAGAGAACGATATCGCTATACTTACAACTAGCGCAAGAGAGACGCAAGGGATGGGAGCGCAAGGAGAGGCGCGTAAATAATTGCAATTTTTTTTTTCGTTACAATTAAAAATATGTAGAATTTATTTAAATGTGTGTATGAGTATTACAAATTGTGTGTGTGTGTGTGTGTGTGTGTGTGTGTGTGTGTGTACTTAATATTAAAATTTAAAAATTAATAAAATATAGGGAAAGAAAATAAAATGATGAATATAAAATAATGCGGACGGTGCGCCGGGCTGTAAGGGGGAGGCAGCTCCTGAAACAGGAAAAACGCTACATTAATTTTATCTTAATTAAAATAAAAAAAATAAAAAAAAAACTAATTTAAAAATTTTAAAAAGAAATATGTACCTTAGCCCCCTGGAACTGCAGAGCCGTACCAGTATTCCAGTAACCGTCTTCTTCTTTCCTCTCCCAGTCTTCTTTGTATTTCCCGTATTCTCTCCTCTTCGATTATTCTGTTCTCTTCGTATCTTATAACCGATAGTTCGCAGATTTCGTCAAATAGGGACTCCATCCCGAAGAGCAGCCGCAGATTAAAAATGTCGAGATATCTCCACGATCCATTTACATCATTATCCTGGCGACTCTCCGGGGTGTCGCCCCATTCCTCCGCGAGATCGTGTCGCGCGTTCCAGCGCTCCGCCCGCACGTTGCGTCGATGCTGTATGTTGATGAACCCGGGAATTTTGACATCATCGGGGTACTATAAAATAATATATATTAAAAATCCACATACACATACGCACAATTGTTTTCACAAAAACACTACCTACCTTCCAGACAAATACCACTTTTAGTATCACAGAAAATAAGAGCTCTACAAAACTCCTCTTCCAAAATGAAAAATGAAAAATAGAATCCATCTTATTTGCAGCGTAAGAAATAATCACACACGGAAAAAGAAATACCACGGTTAAACTCGCTGACGCTCTCCTTTCGGACAATACACGACTGAGATTGAAATCGAATGTTACTCTCCGCTGTAGGAATTATAAAGGTCTCAAAACTGGAAGGGTTACACTAGTGTACGAATATTTTTTACACCCACTGTATATATTAACCATTCATGATCCTTTCATGGTCTTTTTCTACGCTCGGTATAAACAATATGAACAGTATTCCTATGAAGAGAAATGGATCTTGGAACCTTCCTTCTTTTTATGTTTTCTGTTTATGATACCAATATTCGACTGCTTTACACCCTTGCCGCGCGTGTGAGAGAGAACGCGTACAAGAGAGAACGATAGCGAGACTTATAATTAATGCGAGAGCACGCAAAGGATTGGAGCGCAAGGGAAAGGCGTGTAAATAATTGCAATTTTTTTTGTTACAATTAAAAATATATAATTTATTTAAATGTGTGAGTTTAATAAAAAAAAGTATACAATATAAAAGAAAAAATAATATATAAAATAGGCCGTCGGGCTATGTGGGGAAGCCGTTTCTGAAAACAGAAGAAAACATATGCATTTCATTAGTTTAAATTATTTAATAATTTATTTTAAGATACTTTTGATATATCATATAATAAATTAAAAGATACTTACAATGTTATCCATGACTCATCTATTTTAATTTGTGCAAATAGGGCACATGTTGCAGGGCAATATTTGATTCAAACATTTTTTTGCACCCTTTGCATGACATATTATCCATATTGCTACAACCTATGGTTCTATGTTCCCGAACAGAACTAGTTTCTTCAAACTGATACGGGTCTTCTAGAAAGCATTCGGTACAATATTTCGATCCATTTTCCATATAGTAATAAGAAATGCAACATATCTTTGTTGCTTCGTTTAATGTTATTATTTCAGGTATGCTTAAATTTCGCTGTTTCTTTTGTAACTTTTCATCAAGAATATCGTCACTATTGTCACTATCGTAATCACTGTCCTTCGCCAAGGGTTCTATTTCTATATTATTGAACTTGTAAATTTCTATTTCCCTTTTTAATAATAAATTGCAGATTATAATTTAAACATTAATTGCATACATGTGCTATGATAATTACGTTCAGATTATTTTCTAATGCAAAGTATATAAAATGTTTTATCAAATATACTACAATGATCAAATTGTGTATGTGTAGGTGACAGAACAAGAATTAATAGACTTAGTGGCAAATAACATGATGATGATCAATACAAACTTCATGCTGAAGTGATATTTCTGAATGCTTTTCCACGTACAAATTCAGGAAAGAATTAAAAGTTATGGCTAAGAAATTAATTTCAGAGCAAAAGGATAAATTATATTTTTTATAATTATTATAATATTGAATTATAATTTAATATTTTCCATATAACTGTGGGCATATATAAAACTTAAACATATATTGTTAGAAATTTCTTTCAAGTTATTAATAAATCATACACATTTAAAGACAATGGAAAATGGAATGTATATGTATATATAAATATATACACATATAAATAAAATTAATAAAATCTACATATGCACGTCTATTTTCAAATCTTTTTCCTTTATGTATTTTTTTTTTATAATATAAATGTATATCTCTTCTATACGAAATGATAATTATAATGATCAGTTTTATTATCGAGAAATATATGTTATGCCATTGATTCTTATTTTCATTTAAATTTAAAATAAAAGCGTTCTTATAATTCAAATGTAACTTCATTTTAATATTTCAGAGTAATAATGTTGATCATGTTTCATACGAATCGTTATGGTATAAGAAGTATTTTTACAGAAAGACTTAATATATGTTGCATTGCGATGTTAGCAGCTTATATCCGTAACTGTACCATGCATACTACCGATTCTTTCAATTAATTACTATGCTTCTGTAAGTTATACTGGGATACCTGAGATAATTTTGGCGATATACATAATTTAACATATTTCTAACCATTTCTCTTTGCAACAAAAACACAATGCAAAAATTCCTAGTAAATAATAGTTGCTGTTTTCGAATTATAAATATTATTATTTGTATATTTTAAAACAAATAAATTTCTGTTTGCAGAAATATTTGTTACTTAAATTAAACTATAAAATTGAAAATCATTTATGTATTGGGAAAAATAATTAGTTAATTAATCTATATATGTTCAAAAACTATATAAAAATCCTAATTTAACTATAATAAATTTTGTCGAAATATATTTGTTGAATATGTATAAATCTTTGTTTCATTAAATTGCAATTCTCTCTATATCTACAATTAATATATCTTAAATTTATATTTGATCAAAATAAATGCACATAGGCGAAAGTAAAATAAGTAACATAAAATTAAAACATATAAGTAGATAAAAATAATATAATATATAATATAAGAACGACCAGAAATGTAAAACTTACTGCTCGCATATGTGTTAAATTAAAATTAAAATTTGAATGGTGTAGACTTCATTGCCGGAGCGTTTAAAATTAAATAAAATGAATCCATTATATATAAACTCAAGCTACAAATTTTATTTATCTGTTTTGATAATTCCTCATATATTTTGCGAATCTTTATTAATTCTTTTGTAATATTGCATAAATAAATAATAAAAAAAATAAGATAAGATAGCAAAAATGAAAAGAAGAAGTAGAGATATAGTAGATAGAAAGGCAAAAAATTAAGAAAGGAATTCTGCGGATCTATTAAGAATTTTTAATAACTAAATGTGTATTCTTTTACACTGCATTTAAGTACAGTGTATTAAATAAAAAATTGATAGCATTCGATCGATTTGCATTTCGATTTGCATTTCGATTTCGTTGAAAAATTAGTTTCCATTTTTTTTTTATATGTTCCGCTTTATTATATGATGGGCATTAACCATAAGTTTTATAAGCAAAAAAAGGGAATATGAAAATCAATAATCTATCTCTTTAGCACATACATGTATAAATTTTGTCTAATTGAAATAAAAAAGTTCCATATTTATATCAGTCACGTAATATTTTTAAGGAAATCACAAAAATTAATGAAATATAATCAAGCAATTATTGAATATGTCATATTGAAGTGTATACTAATATCATATTCAAAAAATTACATAATTATAAAAAATATATAATAATGAATAATAAATCTTTTATTAAAAATAATTTATAGGCAAAGAAATTTAATTAAAATCATAAAATGCCGGAAAAATTATTACGCTATCCGAATCGTTATGTGGAATATGTAGTTTAGGCAAATACGCTTATTGTTTGACAGAATAGAATGTTGGAATGCGCAGCAATTTCTTTCTAATTAGTTTTTATCTTCTTGCGTTTTACAAAAAAGTATCGTATATATTACTTCAATTTTCTCTCTCTTTTGTTTGATATATTTATTCAAATCTTATCTTCTTAACAATACAAAACAATCACATCTTCTCTCTTAAGCATATAATAAAAGTAGAGGTAATATATTTCTACTGTATGGTACAGTAACTTTATGGAATAATATCTTCCAGTACGTTGATAATAGGACATCGTCAGTATTCACTATAGTGGTTACTACATAATATTGTACCAGTGAGTATAATTTTTAGCATATTAAGTGTATTCATTCGTTACAAAAATTTTTTACAAGCAGTATACAACTAAAAAAAGAAAAGCAAGTCAACATTGTTGTCGACGTGTAAATAGGAACGAGTGATATTTGGTTTTCTCAAGATGCCTCGATTACTAAGGAATTATTCAAAACTTTTTGTTTTGGAGAAACTGAAATAAGGAATGAAATAAGGAATCGTGTTAAGAATGAAATATACAGCTCAGACTTGATAAACGGTTTTTTATTTTTAATTTAGACGCACGCTTCTATTTAAAAACCTATGCAATTTAAATATAATATATTTTTGAATGTTATTAAAGATCGTAAACCTACATTGTATATTTAATATCTTAACAATAAAATATGCATTTTTTAAATTTGTATGATTATATAAAACTATTTTAAAAAATTATGAATTTTAATTTGTTAGTTTTATAATTTTATTAAAAAATTATTATCATAATATGAAATATGTGACAGTGTCTAAACACTATACTTTCTATGCACTAATTTTAAAATCGTAAAAATGCTTCAAATTATGCTTTTTACCAATTATATCCCAATCACTCTTGATTTAATTTTAAGCTATGCAATACTCATTTAAAAGAAGATTCATTTTATTTTAATGAAAATGTATATATTATATCCACTTCACTAATTTAATTTTCGTTTAATTAATTGAGACGACCAAAATAAAATTTATTTAGTGCAATTATTTAGGGTACAGTGCTATTAATCGCTAAATCGATTTTTAATTGAATTCAATGTTTCATACCTAGGATCTAAAATTCAAATATTTCCGGCAAAATGGATGATTCAAAGATAAATGCAAAAACAAATATAATCTTATATAATATTTAAATAGCAAACTATACTGTCAATATGAAGTGAGATATGCACAGAGCATTAAAGATATGAGATGCAAATGTACTAGGTTTATAAAAATTTTATAATTAATTAAAAAAAAATAAACATCTATTATTTTTAGAATTTTACTGTGGAAAATAATGTTTATGGCTGTCGAACGGCTATCGAACGGGTCAGAAACGACTGTGAACGAGACTACGGACTACCAACAGGGCCAAGGACGGCAACAAACGGGTCAAGAACGTCTATCGAACTCCAACGAACGGGCCAGGAACATCTATCGAACGTCTATCGAACGCCAACGAACGGGCCAGGAACGTCTATCGAACGGCTATCGAACGGGTCAGAAACGACTGTGAACGAGGCTACGGACTACTTAGAAGCGACTACCAACAGGGTCAATTACGGCAACAAACGGCTGCGAACAGCTATCGAACGGGGCAGGAACAGCTAACGAACGGCTATCGAACGGGTCAGAAACGGCTGTCGAACGGGGCAGGAACGGCAACTAACAGCTATCGAACGGGTCAGAAACGGCTATCGAACGGCAACTAACAGCTATCGAACGGGTCAGAAACGGCTATCGAACGGCAACTAACAGCTATCGAACGGGTCAGAAACGGCTATCGAACGGCAACTAACAGCTATCGAACGGGTCAGAAACGGCTATCGAACGGAGCAGGAACGGCAACTAACAGCTATCGAACGGCTGTCGAACGGCTACGAACGGTAGCGGACGATACAGAACGGCTATTGAAAAAAAAACGACAAACGGTAGTGAACGGCTCAGAAACGAAGAGCTAAAGAGTGGCAACGAATGATAAAACGCACGGTGATACTCGGGGCACATATCGTTTGATCGACGAATCGAAACAACGATGGATCGACGATCGGGAATAACCGAGGAAGCGAAGAAACAACATAGTTTAGAGAAATGGCAGTACACACACACACACACACACACACACACACACACACACACACACTATTTCCGTTCGATAACCGTTCAACGGTCGTTCATTTCCATTCGACAAACGTTCAATAGTCATTCGACAGTCGTTCAATATCATTCCATAACCGTTCATTTTTCAATAGCCACGGCTATTGAACGTTTGTCGAATGGAAATGAACGACCGTTGAACGGTTATCGAACGGAAATAGTGTGTGTGTGTGTGTGTGTGTGTGTGTGTGTGTGTGTGTGTGTGTGTGTACTGCCATTTCTCTAAACTATGTTGTTTCTTCGCTTCCTCGGTTATTCCCGATCGTCGATCCATCGTTGTTTCGATTCGTCGATCAAACGATATGTGCCCCGAGTATCACCGTGCGTTTTATCATTCGTTGCCACTCTTTAGCTCTTCGTTTCTGAGCCGTTCACTACCGTTTGTCGTTTTTTTTTCAATAGCCGTTCTGTATCGTCCGCTACCGTTCGTAGCCGTTCGACAGCCGTTCGATAGCTGTTAGTTGCCGTTCCTGCTCCGTTCGATAGCCGTTTCTGACCCGTTCGATAGCTGTTAGTTGCCGTTCGATAGCCGTTTCTGACCCGTTCGATAGCTGTTAGTTGCCGTTCGATAGCCGTTTCTGACCCGTTCGATAGCTGTTAGTTGCCGTTCGATAGCCGTTTCTGACCCGTTCGATAGCTGTTAGTTGCCGTTCCTGCCCCGTTCGACAGCCGTTTCTGACCCGTTCGATAGCCGTTCGTTAGCTGTTCCTGCCCCGTTCGATAGCTGTTCGCAGCCGTTTGTTGCCGTAATTGACCCTGTTGGTAGTCGCTTCTAAGTAGTCCGTAGCCTCGTTCACAGTCGTTTCTGACCCGTTCGATAGCCGTTCGATAGACGTTCCTGGCCCGTTCGTTGGCGTTCGATAGACGTTCGATAGATGTTCCTGGCCCGTTCGTTGGAGTTCGATAGACGTTCTTGACCCGTTTGTTGCCGTCCTTGGCCCTGTTGGTAGTCCGTAGTCTCGTTCACAGTCGTTTCTGACCCGTTCGATAGCCGTTCGACAGCCATAAACATTATTTTCCACAGTAAAATTCTAAAAATAATAGATGTTTATTTTTTTTTAATTAATTATAAAATTTTTATAAACCTAGTACATTTGCATCTCATATCTTTAATGCTCTGTGCATATCTCACTTCATATTGACAGTATAGTTTGCTATTTAAATATTATATAAGATTATATTTGTTTTTGCATTTATCTTTGAATCATCCATTTTGCCGGAAATATTTGAATTTTAGATCCTAGGTATGAAACATTGAATTCAATTAAAAATCGATTTAGCGATTAATAGCACTGTACCCTAAATAATTGCACTAAATAAATTTTATTTTGGTCGTCTCAATTAATTAAACGAAAATTAAATTAGTGAAGTGGATATAATATATACATTTTCATTAAAATAAAATGAATCTTCTTTTAAATGAGTATTGCATAGCTTAAAATTAAATCAAGAGTGATTGGGATATAATTGGTAAAAAGCATAATTTGAAGCATTTTTACGATTTTAAAATTAGTGCATAGAAAGTATAGTGTTTAGACACTGTCACATATTTCATATTATGATAATAATTTTTTAATAAAATTATAAAACTAACAAATTAAAATTCATAATTTTTTAAAATAGTTTTATATAATCATACAAATTTAAAAAATGCATATTTTATTGTTAAGATATTAAATATACAATGTAGGTTTACGATCTTTAATAACATTCAAAAATATATTATATTTAAATTGCATAGGTTTTTAAATAGAAGCGTGCGTCTAAATTAAAAATAAAAAACCGTTTATCAAGTCTGAGCTGTATATTTCATTCTTAACACGATTCCTTATTTCATTCCTTATTTCAGTTTCTCCAAAACAAAAAGTTTTGAATAATTCCTTAGTAATCGAGGCATCTTGAGAAAACCAAATATCACTCGTTCCTATTTACACGTCGACAACAATGTTGACTTGCTTTTCTTTTTTTAGTTGTATACTGCTTGTAAAAAATTTTTGTAACGAATGAATACACTTAATATGCTAAAAATTATACTCACTGGTACAATATTATGTAGTAACCACTATAGTGAATACTGACGATGTCCTATTATCAACGTACTGGAAGATATTATTCCATAAAGTTACTGTACCATACAGTAGAAATATATTACCTCTACTTTTATTATATGCTTAAGAGAGAAGATGTGATTGTTTTGTATTGTTAAGAAGATAAGATTTGAATAAATATATCAAACAAAAGAGAGAGAAAATTGAAGTAATATATACGATACTTTTTTGTAAAACGCAAGAAGATAAAAACTAATTAGAAAGAAATTGCTGCGCATTCCAACATTCTATTCTGTCAAACAATAAGCGTATTTGCCTAAACTACATATTCCACATAACGATTCGGATAGCGTAATAATTTTTCCGGCATTTTATGATTTTAATTAAATTTCTTTGCCTATAAATTATTTTTAATAAAAGATTTATTATTCATTATTATATATTTTTTATAATTATGTAATTTTTTGAATATGATATTAGTATACACTTCAATATGACATATTCAATAATTGCTTGATTATATTTCATTAATTTTTGTGATTTCCTTAAAAATATTACGTGACTGATATAAATATGGAACTTTTTTATTTCAATTAGACAAAATTTATACATGTATGTGCTAAAGAGATAGATTATTGATTTTCATATTCCCTTTTTTTGCTTATAAAACTTATGGTTAATGCCCATCATATAATAAAGCGGAACATATAAAAAAAAAATGGAAACTAATTTTTCAACGAAATCGAAATGCAAATCGAAATGCAAATCGATCGAATGCTATCAATTTTTTATTTAATACACTGTACTTAAATGCAGTGTAAAAGAATACACATTTAGTTATTAAAAATTCTTAATAGATCCGCAGAATTCCTTTCTTAATTTTTTGCCTTTCTATCTACTATATCTCTACTTCTTCTTTTCATTTTTGCTATCTTATCTTATTTTTTTTATTATTTATTTATGCAATATTACAAAAGAATTAATAAAGATTCGCAAAATATATGAGGAATTATCAAAACAGATAAATAAAATTTGTAGCTTGAGTTTATATATAATGGATTCATTTTATTTAATTTTAAACGCTCCGGCAATGAAGTCTACACCATTCAAATTTTAATTTTAATTTAACACATATGCGAGCAGTAAGTTTTACATTTCTGGTCGTTCTTATATTATATATTATATTATTTTTATCTACTTATATGTTTTAATTTTATGTTACTTATTTTACTTTCGCCTATGTGCATTTATTTTGATCAAATATAAATTTAAGATATATTAATTGTAGATATAGAGAGAATTGCAATTTAATGAAACAAAGATTTATACATATTCAACAAATATATTTCGACAAAATTTATTATAGTTAAATTAGGATTTTTATATAGTTTTTGAACATATATAGATTAATTAACTAATTATTTTTCCCAATACATAAATGATTTTCAATTTTATAGTTTAATTTAAGTAACAAATATTTCTGCAAACAGAAATTTATTTGTTTTAAAATATACAAATAATAATATTTATAATTCGAAAACAGCAACTATTATTTACTAGGAATTTTTGCATTGTGTTTTTGTTGCAAAGAGAAATGGTTAGAAATATGTTAAATTATGTATATCGCCAAAATTATCTCAGGTATCCCAGTATAACTTACAGAAGCATAGTAATTAATTGAAAGAATCGGTAGTATGCATGGTACAGTTACGGATATAAGCTGCTAACATCGCAATGCAACATATATTAAGTCTTTCTGTAAAAATACTTCTTATACCATAACGATTCGTATGAAACATGATCAACATTATTACTCTGAAATATTAAAATGAAGTTACATTTGAATTATAAGAACGCTTTTATTTTAAATTTAAATGAAAATAAGAATCAATGGCATAACATATATTTCTCGATAATAAAACTGATCATTATAATTATCATTTCGTATAGAAGAGATATACATTTATATTATAAAAAAAAAATACATAAAGGAAAAAGATTTGAAAATAGACGTGCATATGTAGATTTTATTAATTTTATTTATATGTGTATATATTTATATATACATATACATTCCATTTTCCATTGTCTTTAAATGTGTATGATTTATTAATAACTTGAAAGAAATTTCTAACAATATATGTTTAAGTTTTATATATGCCCACAGTTATATGGAAAATATTAAATTATAATTCAATATTATAATAATTATAAAAAATATAATTTATCCTTTTGCTCTGAAATTAATTTCTTAGCCATAACTTTTAATTCTTTCCTGAATTTGTACGTGGAAAAGCATTCAGAAATATCACTTCAGCATGAAGTTTGTATTGATCATCATCATGTTATTTGCCACTAAGTCTATTAATTCTTGTTCTGTCACCTACACATACACAATTTGATCATTGTAGTATATTTGATAAAACATTTTATATACTTTGCATTAGAAAATAATCTGAACGTAATTATCATAGCACATGTATGCAATTAATGTTTAAATTATAATCTGCAATTTATTATTAAAAAGGGAAATAGAAATTTACAAGTTCAATAATATAGAAATAGAACCCTTGGCGAAGGACAGTGATTACGATAGTGACAATAGTGACGATATTCTTGATGAAAAGTTACAAAAGAAACAGCGAAATTTAAGCATACCTGAAATAATAACATTAAACGAAGCAACAAAGATATGTTGCATTTCTTATTACTATATGGAAAATGGATCGAAATATTGTACCGAATGCTTTCTAGAAGACCCGTATCAGTTTGAAGAAACTAGTTCTGTTCGGGAACATAGAACCATAGGTTGTAGCAATATGGATAATATGTCATGCAAAGGGTGCAAAAAAATGTTTGAATCAAATATTGCCCTGCAACATGTGCCCTATTTGCACAAATTAAAATAGATGAGTCATGGATAACATTGTAAGTATCTTTTAATTTATTATATGATATATCAAAAGTATCTTAAAATAAATTATTAAATAATTTAAACTAATGAAATGCATATGTTTTCTTCTGTTTTCAGAAACGGCTTCCCCACATAGCCCGACGGCCTATTTTATATATTATTTTTTCTTTTATATTGTATACTTTTTTTTATTAAACTCACACATTTAAATAAATTATATATTTTTAATTGTAACAAAAAAAATTGCAATTATTTACACGCCTTTCCCTTGCGCTCCAATCCTTTGCGTGCTCTCGCATTAATTATAAGTCTCGCTATCGTTCTCTCTTGTACGCGTTCTCTCTCACACGCGCGGCAAGGGTGTAAAGCAGTCGAATATTGGTATCATAAACAGAAAACATAAAAAGAAGGAAGGTTCCAAGATCCATTTCTCTTCATAGGAATACTGTTCATATTGTTTATACCGAGCGTAGAAAAAGACCATGAAAGGATCATGAATGGTTAATATATACAGTGGGTGTAAAAAATATTCGTACACTAGTGTAACCCTTCCAGTTTTGAGACCTTTATAATTCCTACAGCGGAGAGTAACATTCGATTTCAATCTCAGTCGTGTATTGTCCGAAAGGAGAGCGTCAGCGAGTTTAACCGTGGTATTTCTTTTTCCGTGTGTGATTATTTCTTACGCTGCAAATAAGATGGATTCTATTTTTCATTTTTCATTTTGGAAGAGGAGTTTTGTAGAGCTCTTATTTTCTGTGATACTAAAAGTGGTATTTGTCTGGAAGGTAGGTAGTGTTTTTGTGAAAACAATTGTGCGTATGTGTATGTGGATTTTTAATATATATTATTTTATAGTACCCCGATGATGTCAAAATTCCCGGGTTCATCAACATACAGCATCGACGCAACGTGCGGGCGGAGCGCTGGAACGCGCGACACGATCTCGCGGAGGAATGGGGCGACACCCCGGAGAGTCGCCAGGATAATGATGTAAATGGATCGTGGAGATATCTCGACATTTTTAATCTGCGGCTGCTCTTCGGGATGGAGTCCCTATTTGACGAAATCTGCGAACTATCGGTTATAAGATACGAAGAGAACAGAATAATCGAAGAGGAGAGAATACGGGAAATACAAAGAAGACTGGGAGAGGAAAGAAGAAGACGGTTACTGGAATACTGGTACGGCTCTGCAGTTCCAGGGGGCTAAGGTACATATTTCTTTTTAAAATTTTTAAATTAGTTTTTTTTTTATTTTTTTTATTTTAATTAAGATAAAATTAATGTAGCGTTTTTCCTGTTTCAGGAGCTGCCTCCCCCTTACAGCCCGGCGCACCGTCCGCATTATTTTATATTCATCATTTTATTTTCTTTCCCTATATTTTATTAATTTTTAAATTTTAATATTAAGTACACACACACACACACACACACACACACACACACACACAATTTGTAATACTCATACACACATTTAAATAAATTCTACATATTTTTAATTGTAACGAAAAAAAAAATTGCAATTATTTACGCGCCTCTCCTTGCGCTCCCATCCCTTGCGTCTCTCTTGCGCTAGTTGTAAGTATAGCGATATCGTTCTCTCTCGCACGCGTTGTTCTCGCGCTATTATCGTTCTCTCTTTCGTACGCGCTATCGTTCTCTCTCTCTCACTCGCGTTATTCTTGCAATATCGTTCTCTCTCGCACGCGTTGTTCTCGCGCTATTGTCGTTTTCTCTCTTTCTATGCTCGTCGCTCACTTACCTTTGCGTCGTCCTTCTCACGCCATCTTACATTGCACCATCCTTGTCGCACGTTGATGTCATCCTTGTCGCACTGTCCTCTTCACACACTTAGCGCTATCCTTTTCCCACATGTAGCGCTGTCCTTTTCCCACACGTAGCGCTATCCTTCTCACACCACCGTCTTCTTTCCGCGGATCCCCCTTCTCCTCGCAGACTCCCTTCCTCGCGCGTGACGTCATTCCCCGCGCCACCGAAATTATATTTCAAAAAGAAAAATGTATAATTATTTACGCACCTCTCCCTTGCACTACCCTTTTCCCATTCTTTGCGCTAATTATAAGTCTCGCTATCGTTCTCTCTCGTACGCATTTTTTTCGCACGCGATATTATCGTTCTCTCTCACACGCGCTGCAAGGGTACAAAGCAGCCGAACATCGGTTTATGATTGTTTATACTTGTCATAAAACATCCAACACAAACGTCCCCCGCCCCGCCCCGCAGCCCCCGCGCCTACGAAATCCCCTTCGTCCCGCGTGACGTCATTCCCCCGCGCCGCTGAGATCCCCTCGCGCCTCACCCCCCCTGAGAGGACCTGGGTTAGAACCGGCCTAGTATACCTACTCACCATCTTATGTTCCCCTCAAAACCATACAATTTTTGTCGAAAACGTATTTCTCTAAAATGCTTAGTTTTTGAAAGAAAAGGGGTGTACGGGTGGTCTAGGACACCCTGTATATATAGAAAAAATAAAATGAATAATTAAATAATTTTCTATTTCTTTTAAGTAAATAATTATTTAAAAAATTATTCTTCTAAAATAAAATTGCATATTTAATTAGAATTTTATATTATGTTATCAACTTCCTATTTTATATTTAAGGTCACCTTAAGTATGTTTCCAATTTAAGATCATGTTAGGTGTGTTCCATATTCTAATAAACATATAGCGCAATGATTATTTAGCACATCTTGAGATCATATTTAGGCTGCGTTCTTTTTCGTTAAAAGCGCTGAAAGTATTTGATTAATTAATCGTAGCATAAATTTCTTAGTTCTATATAGTCAATCAAATGTTTTCAGCATCGTTTTTCAACTTTAGCGTTAAGACGAACACAGCTTTAAGATAATCTTGAAAATAAGAACAAATTGAATATTATTCAAATCAATCATATTAAGTCTGTATTAAACTATGCATTGAATATTGAAGCTTAAAAATTGAAATTTGACTAATCAAAACAAAAAAGCTATTTCTTTATCTTGATTGGTCAAATTTCAAATTTTAATTTTCAATTTTAATCTTTAATGCATAATCTGATACAAGCTTTAGGCCAGTGACACATACAAAAATGTAAGCAGTAAGACGTAAACAGTAAGCAAATCAACAGTTTTTATTCACTTATAGGCCGAATCTACAATTTACAATAAGTGTAGTAAGCTTTAAGCTGTAAGAAATTGATCAATCACAATTAAATGTGAGAGCAATAATCGAATATGATTGATTAATTTTTTATGGCTTAAGGTTTTACTACGTTTATTGTAGATCCGGCCTTATTGCTGCGTTACTGTTTTATTATTTGATGTGACTGTGGCTCTTAATATATTTACTAAACGCTCAATGTTTAATTGTACTAAAATGTAATATCTATTGTCATTCGTGTTTGTGATAGAGCAAGAGCAATGACCGGGAAATGAGCGCGGCGCGTAAGAAAATTTGCCCGTCGGAGGAAAGCGATAAGTCTTCTTATTGAGCTATGTTTAATGTACAGTTTCGCCTATTTTTATTATAATCCACAACTCACAGTACAAAAATATCATACACTTTATATACAAAACAAGAGATTTAATTATTTTGCGCGAATAACTAATGAACGGATCTTTATTCCGCGAGCAACGGATGAGATCGCTACAACGATACGTCGACTTTAAATTCCGCGAGCAACGGATTAAATTTTGAAGATACGATGTACGATGTAAGCGCGCCGGAGACTTTTCGACAAGAGCGAGGGTGCTCGACGACCGCGGCAATATATACTCGCGTCCTTCTCGAAAGATCCAGATATTTTAAGAACCGTTCGATATACGGAACAACGATCGAATTTTAACGGATTCTTTGTTGGTTGGTATCGGATCTTTCGAGAAGGACGTGTGTTGTTTTGAATTGCGCTGACTTTTCGATATGTCGCTCCCGGGCTGCCTCGAATTGAGCGCCAGGGATGTCGCATAGACGAGCGGGCTAAAGGCCCCCGACTCGCTTGTCGCGCGACTATTTTCCTTGAACTGCCCCGTTTTCTTTGGACGAGACAATTATTGAAATCTTAAATGAAGGTGTCTGACTAGATTTCGAACAATTCGCAATGATTTTAATATAGAGATTAATAATATATCGATATTAAAAGTTATCAATATTGTTTGATATTTCGTATTATTTGACAGGTTATGTGGAATATTTGGTAATACTGAAGGAGAGTTCCTTCCTCTTCGATTTTACTGAAACTTCATAATATTGTGTATTTTTGTTAAACACGATTCTAGTAAGTTAAAATCGTCGCTCTCAAGTAAAAAAAATTACGAATTGTTAAAAAGTGACTGTTGTGGAGTAA
This sequence comes from Camponotus vicinus, assembly GCF_025532165.1. Classification (NCBI taxonomy): domain Eukaryota; kingdom Metazoa; phylum Arthropoda; class Insecta; order Hymenoptera; family Formicidae; genus Camponotus; species Camponotus vicinus. Next base: position 8,550,568 of record NW_028141949.1, read on the forward strand.
GAAAATCTATCATATCGTGTGGGATGGACCTCGTTTCGCATGAAAAGTTGCAAACCCATGTGGAATTTTGCAAATATAGACCTTGTTTCGCATTGAAAGCACTGGGTAATGGGGATGGATCTCGCTTCGCGTGGAAAGTTGCAAATTCATGTGGAATTTTACAAATATAGACCTAACCCCACAACGGTCACTTCTTAACAACTTGTAATTTTTTTCTACTTGAAAGCGACTTTAGCATACAGATTCGTATTCTACGCAGAAAAATATACAATATTGTGAAGTTTCACCAAAATCAGAGAGGAAGGAACTCTCTTTCAGTATTATCGAATATTTTATAAATCAAGACACTTATAGTATGTTTTTGATATATTTTAGTCAAATATGTGTGGTAACGTTTGATGTGCACAGTGCATTCAATTATAAATTTATTGAATAAAAATATTATTTCTTAAGAAAAATGAAAAACCTACATTACTTATTAATAAAGAGAAATCAAAATTATTGTATGTGCACAATGAAAGAGAACAGATATTATATTAGCTAAACATGGTATTTTAATTTAAATATAATTATTTTTACACGATTTTTATAATCTTTTTATATGTCAAAATATATAACATCTTAATATTATAAATATTATCAATATTTCTATTTTTTTAGTAAATCAAGTTGTACTTGAAAATATTGCAAATAATTTAAATATGAAAATACCTTACATTAATGTAAGAAAATTTAATAAAAGAATGGGTAAGAAAATAAAATATATTTAAAGTATATAAAAAATATGATAATTATTTGTTTTTTTTAAATAAACATAGTTTGAATGGCTTTCGCTTTAATTTTAATATTGACTTTGATATCCAAGAAGATCAATAACTAAAATTGTAGATTATGATTAATGTGAAGCTCAAAGCAAAAGTAATTTAAACTGTATTGAAAGAAATAATTCAAAAATATTTTTAGTTTTTAATTTTTGAAATTTATGACAGTTATCTAATATGCAACATTATTATATAATTCTAATATATTTTTTTGTAAATTAGGTGAAACGTATTTTAAAAAGAGGAAGCTTCCAATTATAATAGGAGAAAAAGTATTAAATAAATTTCAAATAAAAGGTATCTTTTTAATTTCTAATCTTATTATAAAATCTATATTTTTATTTTATATACTGATTACTGAATGCTTGTAGAGAATTTGAAATTTAATTATTACATCATTATATTAATATATATTTTAAAATATATTTTTCTTTTACTTCCATTAAAATCTTTTGATTGTTAATTATCATGTCAAAATTATTATTATTAAAATTATTAATAATACACTATAATATTTCAAAATTGTTAATTGCAGTTATAAAAAATAAGTTAGAATCAAATCATAAAAAGAGAGAAAGAGATGAAATTGAAATATTTAACAACTGTGAAACTAACAAAAGTGAAATAAAAGTAGAAATAGGAAAGATAGAAGAAAATAAAATAAATTCAGACATTTATTTGCATAATAATGACAGTGAAAGAATGAATGACTACATAATGAAAGAAAACAAAAATATTAAATTATATGATGCTCCGCAAGATAAACCACACACATGTAAGTTACATTATTATATTTAAAATATTTTTTAAACTTTTAATGTATGATTGTATGCATGTAACATTATTATTACTTATGCAGCTAATAAAACGTATATCTTGCAAAACAATTGTGAAAATAGGAATAAGAACAATAGAAATGAAACAACTGTAGAAATGAAGATGAAGGATAAAAGTAATATGTGCTATGATATCGTTTTACAAAAAGGTGAAAGAAAAATAATAATCATGAAATTCAAAAAAAGAGTGAATTAAAATCATATGATAATAAACAGAAAGAATTAGGAAATACAGGTATATATAATTTTTATGTCATGAAAAAATGTCTATTAAGAAATAAACATAATGCAGACTATTGCATATTATTTATTAATACATAAACAAATGAAATTGGAGATAAGTAAAATAAACGATGTAAATTATAACAATGTATTTCAAAAAAATTATCAGAACAAAAAATAAACACACAATTATTTAATAATATAGAAAACAATTCAAACTTACAAATAAATGCCTGATAAATGAATTTTAATACTTACATTTGAAATATTTTACAATATTCGTTTACTTATCAAGTTTACTTAATATTTGTTATTTTAAATTTGTTATTTTGAAATAATAAAAATTTTATTTGAACATCTGAATATTATTTTATATATAATCCATTTTTACTTCCTGCATTTAACCGCGCATTTTACAAAAATTTAATAAATGAAAATTCTAATAAAGATATAATTTGTAATAAGGAAAATGAACCTAACATAATTGCAATAGAGCCAGAAGTGTGCAGGTAAATATCTATATTCTTATATGTAAACTCCCTTAATATTGCATAACATTAATGTTATAATCTCAAAATTCAAACAATTTATTAGTTATTGCAAACATGTGTAGTAAACTATAATTTCCTCTGTTAGGAGTTGCAGAGTTATAAAATTATGTGAAGATTTGTCATAATCTATGACAACAGGACACTATTTTGTAAGCACATATGAAGTACATGAAGAACACAATTTTATGTACTTCATATACAGGGTGTTCCATTTTAACTTTGCCATCGAAATATCTCGTAAAGTCTAAAAGATACGAAAAAATGTTTCAGATAAAAGTTGTATGGTTTCGAGGGGGACATAAGATGGGTCGTATTTAATTAGTCGACAATCATTTGACCGACAATTTACTTGACCGACACCATTTGGTCGTGTGACGTCCCGACCAATAATTTTCTTCTTTTACCATATAAGTGGATTCCTTCTTTACTTTATTAAAATTTGTGCAATTCCATCTAATTACAAAAGAGCAAGATTGAAGGAAATATCATCTTTTGTTAGCATTAACATCATAATTACATTTATCCTTAGTTATATTTTAATTAATTTTAATTATATTTTAATTAATTATTTTAAATAATTATTTTAACCAAATTTATTAGAGTTATAGTATTAATTTTATAAGGATACTTATATAAAAAGAATTATAAGTTCATCAACGAATAATGCATTGTACAAGGGAGCGATATTGAAACGCCTTTAAGATTCGAGCGCTTTTATCTATTATGGAATGTAAATCATAACTATAGATAACGACCGTCGTCATTCCCTCGTTATGACATCATTTGTAAATTTTCGGTTAATTAAATATTCCACTTAAGTAATATCGAAATTAGGTAATAAGAGCAAAATTCAAAATTGTACATAGCCAAATTTGGAAAGAGGAACTAAGCCTGCAATAGAATTGTAATATTATTAAGAGGATTCGTTCATATATTTCACACGGCGACTTGCTCTCGCTAATCAGCTAAACATAACATCCGCATACCAAGCTCTGGCCGATCGATATTCCAACGGACAAAGAAGATGACGAAATTTACATTATCTAATCCCCCACCAAATCGTACTAAGGAGGACCAGCGTCTACCGGCATTGTCACGGAGGACCAGAAGTTTTTTCTCCGGCTTACAGTCAAGACGTACTCTGATTTTCGTTGATTGTTCACTGCATTATTCACTGACTTGATTGTAACTACTTATACACTTTTATTCTATACAATATAAATGTATAGTTAATTGGAAAGTTCTACGAGAAATTTTACTGAGAACCACTCTTTACCGCCGAATATTGAAATCCATTATCCATTGGAAAATTCACACTGTGGGATCTTTGAATTTCGAGCAATACTTCTGACAGATCTAGAAGGAAGGAAGAATATTATATATTCTCCTAGTAAGTAAGGGATAATTAGAAACTAGGTGAGTTAAAATTATTTTAATCCTTTTTCTATCATATAATTATTATAATTAATGTCATTAATTTAATTTCCATTGAATTATTTAACATAATTTTGTCATTATTACTTTACTTGATATAATTATATTGTACGATTCATAATTATTACTATAATTTATAATTATTACTTCGATTTATAATTATTAATTATCCTATTATTTGAGTTCATTATCATTATTTGATTATTATCGTTTATTAATAAATGAAATGATTGAGTTAATAATATTTATATTAATATTGATTATTTTAATTTTATTAATTCTTTCGGCATTACTTTATGATCAATTGCGTTTTCTTATGTAATCTAATCATTTAGTTATACTACATTATTTTATTTTATCTTTTTATTCTGTTTATTCTCATTTGGAATATAATTTTAAATTTGATAATAGATCATAATCTCCCTCATCCCCAGTAAACCCGGTGAATGCAGGGTGACTGAAAAATACGGGAGGCATTAGAATAAAATAATTAAGTTACCTATCTCGGTATTGTAATTTTCTATTATTTTGTAACCGGGACGTAACAGTCGACAATACACTTGACTGACACGGTTATTTGACCTACAGTTCAAATGACCGACAAGTATATTTAACCGACACAGTTATTTGACCTACAGTTCACATGACCGACAAGTATATTTTACCGACACGGTTATTTGATGTACAGTTTACATGATCGACAAGTATATTTGATCGACACGGTTATTTGACCCATAATTTACGAAACGAGAGCTTTTGTTTTGTTTGATAGTTTTCGACTTTTCCTGTAAAGCAAAGTTTACCCCACATCCCTCGTGCTTATGGCTTGAAACGAGGACTATAATTGTGTCGTACATGTGAATTTTGAATGATTCCATAGTTAAAAACAAAAATACTGACAATTGTGAAAATCTGTATCTACATATGTTTCTACAAATGCATCTTTCAATTTTAAACCAGAAATAGATTTAAGTTAGGTTATATCCTTCGAAGTGGAGCCCCCCGTAGGGGGGCGGAACCCACTGTGTTCACGCATACACTTTTCATGCAAAGCGAGGTTCCACATGGGTTTGCGATTTTCCACACGAAGCAAGGTTGCACATGGGTTTGCGACTCCACGCAAAGCGAGGTTCAATCCGAACCTATGTGTCTAGTTTTTTGGTAGTGGAGCCCCCCGCAGGGGGGCGGAACCCACTGTGTCCACGCATACACTTTTCATGCAAAGCGAGGTTCCACATGGGTTTGCGATTTTCCAAGCGAAGCAAGGTTGCACATGGGTTTGCGACTTTCCACGCAAAGCGAGGTTTAAACCAGAAATAGATTTGTTAGGTTATATCCTTCGAAGTGGAACCCCTCGCAGAGGGGCGGAACCCACTGTGTCCACAAATACACTTTCCATGCTAATCGAGGTTCCACATGGGTTTGCGACTTTCTATGCGAAGCGAGGTTTGTTTCATATTTTCCGTGCTTACTGTTCGAAACAAGGTGTAAATAGTTGTGTTCCACATGGGTTTTGGAACTATCAAGTCAAAACTTGGTGTTGTCGTTTTGTTTATAAGTGCACATTGGCAATTTGAAATGATGTCAACGTTTTGTTTACTGCTTATTTAGTTTATTATTGATATGTGGTTATTGATATGTGGCGGGGTACGAAGTTCATACACCTCCTTGTGGTGTGCCCTGGTAACGACATGTGTCGGCTAAGTTATGGACGTTGTAGGTTTAATGGACTGTCGAAAGTAATTTGTCGATCGTTATCGTGTCGGTTAAGTGTAATTGTCGGTCATGTTAATTGTCGACTAAGTGATTGTGTCCTGGCGAAAATTGTTAGCGAGAAATTGTGTTTATATTTGTTTTAGAAGAGTTTTATCAATGTTTATACCATTTATAAAGAGTTTTATTGATGATTACACTATTTCGAAGCACGTTGCAAAAACATCTGATTAATTTTCTCCTAACAATAACATTTTATAAATATTTAGAAAACTATAATAGAAACGTTTGAGACTATGTCATTAAACGCCACTTAAACACGTCATAAGAAACACTTTGAAAATAATCACGTAACATTGATTTCAACGTTCATCAAAACAATCTCACAACATCTACTAAACGTTCTGTTCATAAGCAATTAATAAACATTTTCACAACATGGAGATTTTTCTTAAAAACAACATTAAACACAAATAAAACACTTCTCAAATATTACGATATAGAAGCGTTTTTAAATAATTTATTAAACTCCGTAAACAACTTTCAAACATCTTGAGAAAATTATAATTAATGTTGTTTTCAATATCTCATAAACACTTTTCTAAGAAACACATATATTGAAATGATCAAATTTTTAATTCTTTGGTTAATAATATTGCAAACGATCTGGTAGGTTGTTTTAGCAGACAATAAAAAATAGGCATAGAATTTCAATTATTTTAGTCATCTAATTTATAAAAATTATCGTTGTATTATTGATTTTATTTACATGCATCATTTATTATTTATTTTATTTAAAAATATTATTTATTTTATTTAGCAGATCATTTACAGAGTGCATCTAAAAAAAAATAAAAATGAATTGTAGAAAAACACATTTTATTAGTACAATTTAAGTTTATATATAATACAGATTTTAAATGTTAAGCAATGCGCGTCATATTTCTTGTAATTTTATTAACCAAACATAAATTAATATAAATATAATTTTTACTGTTATTACATCACTATCATTGCTAAATTATATCACAAGTAATCTTCAACAATAATGAGATGATTCAGCGACTTTCAGCCCGGTATTTTTCTCGCCTACAACACTACAGGGGGGAAATAGAGGGATAATAATTAAATAATTTCTCGAATTGAGAATTATTTAAAATTTGCTTGGTATCGTACCAAGAAAATTTTGTGCCCTGTGCACACAAATAAATTTCAACGAAAACTTAATTCTCGTTGAACTTACGCACTACCATCCGCGTTTAGCTCTGATGGCCTGTTTAAATTTAAGTTTATATAATAATGAGATGTTTCAACTAATCTCCGTAACAGCCGAATGGCATGTCACACACATAGTTAGTACATGGTATATTTATAAAAATGCACTGACTTCTTATTTGATTTACGTCAATACATTTTAAACAGCCATAGCTATTCATTTTCCGAATATGGAAATTTTTAACATTTTTATTTTTAATAACAGATTCATCATGCATATTAAGCTGTTGCACAATCAATTTAACATCAACTGGAAACTTCAAAATTAATCTAATTACAACCTTTTCTCCAGAATTAATTAATATGTATGAATCATTATTAAGTTTGTTGTTACAATATCTACTATATGAATATCTTATTCGTTTATAAATCATTCTTTGGTAAGCTAAACAATTTTTAGCTGACATATCATTTATCGCTAGTAATTGCTCTTCTTCAGTTGATAATGAATATCTTTCACCTTTTCCTAAAAGTATAATTTCCTCCCCACAACGTATGAAGTAAATGAAGTTTTTTTTTTAAATTTTTTCTGAAAACAATAGTATTTTGTGTCAAGACGAGCTTTGAACACAAATAGGGTATTGAAGTATAAATAAGAAATTTGCGCGCAATTTGTAAAATAACATTCGAAGGACTATGATATAATTGCATCAGGTGGCGGTTTTGACCTTCGTATAGAAAGGAATTATGAGTCCATAATGGACCCCAGTTAAGAACACCTTTGCAAATATGTGACAAAAGATGAATGTTGTATACCATGTTTTCCTTATGGAAATACTTCTGAAATAAATACATATAGAATAGAAAAAGTTTATGAGCTTGAAATACATCTTCACGTGTCATTGATCTTTGAAGAAAAATATTAGTTGCTGCAGATAATAATGCAAAATGATTCAAATATTTTTTCTTCAACAGACCTTTCAAACAAGGCACAGAATAAAATAATAACCATGATCTCCACTCGGATGCTTTCCACCTACTTATATCTTTGATGGAACGAGGAATCCTTGTTATAGAAAAAGGAAGATGTATCATTAAAAGCCGCTCATCAATCGTGCTTAGTACATGATCCATTCCTACATTTTCTGAGATATACCAAAATTTTTTGCGAATAGATTGTAGAATGAGTTCAGTGTGTAATTTGGTTACTCCAAGTAGAATATTATGCATGTAATCAACTACAAATCCAGCCATAAAACTAAAGTAATGTAATAACATTAATGGTGAAAAACCTTTCACTCCTCTATAGTGTCTTTTACTTTTATTTGTTTCATTTTTCTTCTGAAACGCTTTAAGTAGATCTTCTTTCGTAGATTCCAATGTTCTTTCCTTAGGAGGATTAATTGAAATTGCAAATCTTTGTCCTTTCCGTGTGCGCTCTGATTTTTGGTAGCAGAATGTGCAACCATAGTAAGCAGCAAATGATTGAAAATTAAGCAATTGGTACCTTTCAACTGAATCAGCAATGCAACAAAGTGGAATAACTTTACTAACAATTTGTTTGCCATTGTGAAGCCATTTGAATCCTTCTGTAGAAAGTTTATTAGCTTCGTTGACAAATGGTTGTAAAAAAACTTGTTGATTAGGATCTTTGGACCCTATGTACAAGCCAGCAAGTAAGACATACTTATTCCGTTCTGAGATTGGTAATTCATTTATAGTAAGATAAATTGGCCAAAGTGTCTTGTTGTTCGATTTACCTGTGTGAATACCGTCAGTAAAAAAGGAGTAAGAGAAATTGTATGGTGAAGACAATACATTTCCTTTTTCAAAATGCTTCTTATACTCGTTTTCATCGTAGATGTACTCCAAAGTGTTTTCTTTAATTTTGTTTCGATTAAATCTATGATTCATCACAGCGTAAACAAAATCATTGTCTTTGGTCAATTTTTGAAGTTGAGATTCTAAAGATACTGAGACAAAAAAATTTGATGAATTGGAAACATCAATATCAATATCACAGCTTCTGCATTTCTCTCTCATTCCCTTTTAACTCTTCCTTTCTTCCAAGATAAATCTCGCAGTCCGGACAATAAATATGAAAAAATATGTTTTCTCTCTCTCTATCTAACAACTTGAAGTAGCTATACTTTGTTACCTTAATTGTGTTACTTCCATAAATAGCATTGAACATTTTTTAAAATATCTATCTGAGCTTCCCATGATAAGTTATGTCTCAGTCCTAATACTAAACACATAAGCATAACATCCGTAACTGTAGTTTTAGTACATGGGCAGAGGGTTTCTTGTTCAGAATTTGACAATTCTCTTATGAATTTCTTGTCGTGAGAAATAGAACAATTTTCATCTTCTACAAGACAAGGTTCAACATTTTTCAAAATAGATTTATCTCTGAGATAGTTTGTAAACTCTTCCAGATCAGATTCATTTTCAGTTCCATATTCAGATTCATCTTCAGTTTCAAATGTGGTAGTACTTTGAAAGTTGGTATCACTACTGTCTTTGTTTTGGTCTTCAATGTTATTAGCAGACTGAAAACTTTCAGTTGGAAACCAATCAGTCGGATCGGAGTCTTGGCTATTGATGGATTGAAATACTGACAAAGCTGTTATATTTTCTAATGTTGATGAGCTTGAAGTTAGAACCTCTGTTGGAATACTCTTTGTTGATACATGAGATGCTCCTGCCCAGACTTGATTAGAGTTCATATATTCTCCCTGCTTTTCATCAGGGTTTAAATGAGGTGAGTCATTTAAATGAGGAAGCCATTCTCTTTGTAAAGTTTCATTATTAATATGGACAGGCTCCTGCTGAACGACCTAACAATATTAACAAAAAATATAAGAGATTAGCAAAAAAAATCTGCACTTTATTTTGAATTTTTCAAAGTATTATACAAAAAGACTCTTAATTATCAACTCGGATACTTTACCGTATGAGGTCGAAACATTCTTTCTTCATCATTTTGTCGTCTACGTCGGTACAATTGTGTACATCGAGGGATACTCTCGTTCGAAAACAAATAGCGTTTATAACGTCCCATTATAAATTCTTACACCTTCACAATTATTGTATTTAAGACATACAAAAACGATAGTCATAAAAGTATAAAAAAAATATTCTTTTATTTATTCTGCTTGAGAATTATTGCCAACAATATTACACATATTTAAATTCTATAAGCAAAATTGTATAATTAGCGGGATACAATCTTTTATTGCTTACTGAGTTCGCTAAGATTTTCGCATCTATATAAGGTGCTGTTATCAAATGTTACTAGATATTTAATAGATGTTGTCAAGCGTTAATAGATGTTTAATAGATGTTTCGACCGCACATGCGCGAAAAACCTGGCACACGTGAACACATTCAGAGAGTCACGCAGAAGCGTTTTGCGCAGCACACGTACGTGACTCTTTAAATGTATGCACGTGTGCCGCGTCTGCTTTCTGGCAGTGTTGCGTAATAGTGCTATCGCCATACTGGAAAGCTTTGTGTAAGGTACGCCTTGTGTAAGGAGACTAAAGCTTGAAAGATAAGGGAAAAACCAGTGATTAAGTATTGTGTCACAAGTTTGTTTGCAATAAACTAATCAGCGTAAAATTTTGATGGAGTTGATCGAAAGTGATATGGACACGTCTGATTGGTTCGCGTATGTGAAATATAAAGACAATGAAAAAGAAAAAATACCAATAAGTAAGATAAGTGATGTTAGTGACAAAAGGCAAAACATTCAATTTCAGCCCAAGAATCTAAATGATTATGTGTATGGCAAGTGGTATTCGGTTCGGACAAGTTTACGCAGCAAGGATGGCAAGGAATCAAAATATTATGCGGTTATTGGTAAACTGGCAGGTAAGAAGTTTTCTTAACACATAAACACATAAAAAGCATGCCTTAATTATGTTGGAAAGTATTCTCAAGTTTGATAAAATTACAATTACTAGTGGAGAAAAGTCTGATACTGATATACGTCTTCTAAAAAGACATAACCTTCTGAAAAATTAAATGTGTTGCATTCTATCAAAATTAAGGTAATTCCAATAATACAACCTACTATACTTTTTGTAGCAATTATATGACATAGATAAATATCACACATTACATAACTATTACATCTATGTTATGTTGCTACAGTGTTGTGTTTACTGAGAATTGTTACACACAAATATACTTCTTATTACTGTGTTTCTTTTCTTTATGCATGATGTTTAATTGCGTCATTTTTATCATAAAAATTATTGAACAGTAACAATAACTCTTTGTGAAACTCAAAATGATTCTTATAACATATTTAATTAAATTATTTAATATTTTGTTAAACACTTTGAAAGTAGTTTTTCTACAATTAAACAAAATTATTTAATTTTTATCTCATTAATCTTTAAAATGACATATTAAATAATAAATTAAATAATAAGTTAAAAGTTCTAATAATTATGTGATACAAAATTGAAAAAAAGCTTAAAATAATGCCTGACATTGCATATATTAATTTCTTAAAATTTCAAATAAAATAATTTCTATTTTTGAAGTAATTCTTAAAATTTCAAATAAATCTAGAATAATTAAGAAATCGTTGGAATTATCTTAACCTTTTCGTACCTCCAGGACATATATGTCCCACCTACAAAAAAAATCATAACTTTTAAACAAATACTATAATGAAATTAAATGGCTCTGAAAATTTAAATTAAATAAAAAACAATCAAAGGCAATAAGAGCCAACGCAGGTTTTATGCGCACGCATTATACAATAACAAATAAAACGAACAAATTTAAACAAATAATCCTATCAACTTTTACCTTGGCTTATTTTAAAGAAGAAGGTTCAAGCTACATGTAAAAAAATCGCGCACTTTGAAATATAATGTTTACAATAAAATATAATTATCTAAACTTTGCAAAAAATCTAACTTTTAGAGAGTGAAGAATAACCGTATATTATGTTGAAAAATCATAGAATTTATGCGTTAATAATAAACTTAAAGTTTTATTTAAATGTGATTACACCTTTATTATGATAAATATAATAGTTTATATATGTAATCAAAGTGTATGCGAAGTAAGATGACGCGTGCGACGGGCATCCGAGTCTCGCGGCAAATGCGCGGCTTGCAAAAAAAAGTGTATAACAACTCTATGAATCGAACGTGTGTGTATGTACATTCAGAAAAACCATAATATATATTTAAAACAAAAGTCCAAGCTTATATTTTAAATATATTGATATTTAAGCTTTTCATGGTCGCTATCTTAAATCTGTCATTTTGAATTTAAATTTTGAGGGTAAATTTGGAATCAGCATCCCCAAAACCTATAAAACTATCTTTATATGAAACGCATCTCTTCTGGGAAAGCCGGAGGTACGAAAGAGTTTATATAAATCTTATCTATCACTTATTTTATTAAAAATCCATAATTTGTATATTTCTTGCTCACTTATATACTAAGTCAGCTTACATCGAATTTTTGAAATTCGAGAGAGAGAAATTCAAGAATTTTTAATTTTTATGATTTGCTTTGATAAATTATATAATCTAAATAGCAATAAATATTTTTTTATAATACTACATTAGTTAATTAGTTTTCTAATAGTATTTATTTTAATATTTTGTTTTCCTTGATTTTTTATATTTCTTCCTTTTTTATAGTACGATTTAAAACATTATTTAAATAATTATTATTATATTTAATAATTATTATTATATAATTAAAAACATTACAACATTGCGTACGCATTACAATTTGCGACAAACATAATTTTAATACAATCTCGAGCTTTAAGTTTTGTAACAATATCAACACCTTTTCTCTATTATCAAAATTTTATGTGTAATTTTATGGATGCTGTCGTAACAAAAATGGGAAGTGCCTTATATTTTATTATGTTTTCATATGTTTATTTCAGAATCTTTAGAAGCCCTGAATAATGTGAGACCCAGGTGGCCAAACCTGCAAATTGATGATGAAGAACCTGAGTCCACGGGAGTGGAAGATGAAAAAGAAAATGAGCCAGTAAATCACTTTATTCAAAAAAATAAAGATCAAGTTGTTAGTATAGATCCTTTTTATTTATTATTTGTAAAAGTTTTATCCTGACTTAATTATATATCTTGATTTACTTATATGTCTGCACAGAAAATTACTAAAAATAGAAAACGTAATGCCTCAAATAAGGAATTTGAATTATTTATAGAGAACAATTTATTGAATGGAAAAATTTCTGATGGAAATGTTTTAATTGATCCAACAAAAGTAAGTCTCGTAAAAAATATTGTGATATTAGATATGAATAGAATATTTATTATTAATTTCTTTGTTTGTAGAAGAAAAAGAAAAAAAACCATGATGCAGTCAATGCTCAAGCTGAAAGTGAAATTTTTAGTGTTAATAGAGATTCGATTAAAAAAAAATCTCTTGTAAAAAAAATTCAGCAATTATAGACTGAGTTGAAAAAAAAGGATGAAGCACTTTCTTTTGCTAGTAATCAACAAATTGAGCATTTAGAAAAATTTTTTGAGAAGAAAATGGTGGAATTAGAAGAAAGATTGGAGAAAAATTTGAAGAATAAAGTAGTTGAAAGTGTAGTTGAAGAAAGCATTAATCAATTTAACCAAAAGATATCAAATATCGAGAACATGATGAGTACGTCACCTGCAACCAATGTTCAGAAAGTGTTAGATTGGATAAATAATCTTCCTGAGTAGATGATACCAAGGCTGCATTCCAATATTCACTGCCAGTACTGAAAATCTATAGTTTACGTGTGTGTGACGTACACTATAGATTTTCAGTACTGGCAGTGAATATTGGAACACAGCCCAAGTATCAAGCTAGTGAGGCTTTGTGCAATATATTTCTGTTTTTTACTATAGTATATAATCATAATATCAAATTGTTTAACTAGTGCATTTTTTATTCTCTTATTGCTATTGTCTGTTAAAGTTTTTAATAAACGTCAATTTGAGGCTTATTGGTTTTATTCGTAAAAGTACATTTTTTTCTGAGCAAATATGAGATTCCATAAGACATATTCATAATTTTTTTTATTAGAAATGCATCCATCCTCTTTTACACCAACTTCAAGTAGTGTGACCTCTGAACATGAGGAAAAGGTATTCTTCTATTTATATTTTTTTTATTTTTCTTGGCTCAAAACATAATACATGCATGCATTATCTCAGTGTTCTTCGTCAGGTACAACTTGGTGAGGGAATTATGTGCTCCAAATATGCTCATCAAGTTCTCAATACGGTCAAGGAGCATTCTGATTGGGCCGTAACACTCCTTACAGGAGTTTACGGTAACAAAGCTCGGAATATGCGATATGGGAAACCTAGAAGTCCAGATCTTGTCCGAGTCTTTTTCACATTCATTTGTAAATGTTGCCAAATGTAAGATGTACATTTTATATTCTGTCAAATAATGTTATGCATATTTTGGACAATTATTTGTTAATATCTAATGTGAATGTTGATTTGTAGATCATTACAGAAAGTGGCTTGAAAACTTTAGAATAGGGAATACTGAAGACCGCAAGTACAGTTCTGCCCAAGCGGAAGATTTGATTAATAGCCTTCCAACATATCTTTCGAAAAGATGTATAGACATGAATGGGCCCCGTTTGAAAAAGAGTAATACCTCAAATGAACGATCGCAACAGTCTGATCCTAATCGAAAAAGAAGATCATATCAAAGGAGGGGCTCTTTGCTGCAACTTCAGTCACTGTCAACAACTCAGCAGTTACAGCTTGACCATGAAGAACCAGTCTTACAATAGTTACAAAATCAGCATTTAGAACAGCTAAACGCACCAATGTTATCGGAGACTAATTACTCGAACTGGCAGACTCCCTATGATATATATGGGCCGCAGGATCCAGCAGCAGTCTTAATGACTCCTAATTCTTCTGTGCCGGAAAATTTTGGTAAATTTATCTATAGTTTTTGCATGAAAAAATAGTCTGAATTAATTCTAATTACAATGCTTTATTTTTCAGAAATCGGACATAACACTTTGTAAAGAATAAGTAATTTAAAGTAAAAATAATGTAATTTTAAAAAATAATGTAAGTAATAATCTATAATAATGTAAGTAAATAATCTACAATAAATTGATGTAGTTTTGAAATCTTAACTGTAATTTTTTACCATTAATATTTGTAATATCAATTATTGGGATCAAAGAAGAAACCAATTAAACCGGAATTTAGATATGACATATTTCTTCTAATTGTATATGGTTAAAAGTAAATTTCTTATAGATATGAAAATCTATCTATTTATGACTAAAGATAAAAATGAATTAAATTTTTCCATAAATAGAGATAGAATTTTACACCTAAGACACTTATGCTCTACAACAATATGCAATCAAAAGAAACACTAAAATGATATCTAAATTCTGGCTTAATTAGTCTTCTTTGAAATTAGTTTTACCAATTTATCTCATTATTATAGACAATATAGATCGATTATAGATTTTAGTCTAATCTAATCAATCTCTGATTAGATTAATTAGACTGAAATCGGTCTATATTGTTTCTAATATTGGGATAAGTTAAGAAAGCTAACATTCACAGTAAAACAGTAAAAAAAGTTTGGAAAAACATTGAACAAACATCTTATAAATGATACACGGACACTTTCAAAACACTTCGTAAACGTTTACTGCATTGTTTAAAAACAAGTTTTTAAACTCTCGTCAAATAGTTAAAACATTTTACAACCATCTCAACAACACTAAGAAAACACGTTATTATGTGTTTTTTTATTGTTGTTGAAATGTTAATACAACTGTGAATTGCTGCTCGAAACATTCCTTAAACATTTGCAGCACTCCGAAAACACCACACAACATTTCCCAAAAGCCTATCAAACATAGCCGTGAACATCTTATAAACAATTCCATGTTTAAATTTACATTTCATAAACAATTTAATAAATGTTTTAAAACTCAAATGGAGCATCTACTCAACACTTAACCAAACTTCTCATAAACTTTCAACAAACATATTATTTTTGCCAGGGGTGTCGGTTAAGTGTACTTGTCGGTCATGTTAATTGTCGACTAAGTGATTATGTCGGTTAAGTGTACTTGTCGGTTATGTTAATTGTCGACTAAATGATAGTGTCGGTCGTGTATTGTCGACCAAATGGTGTCGGTCAAATAATTTGTGGGCCTAATGATTGTCGGTGAACTATACTGGACCCCATAAGATGATATTATTAGTTTGACCTTGAAGAGTTACCTGAAGGTCACGTGAGGGTCATCTCCAACTTTTTAAATGGGACACTCTATGTACTTTTGCATATTCTTGTAGCTCATCTCGAGAGCTTTCCAAAACAGTATAATTAAGTTGTTTTCATTAAGTACTTTCCGAGTTATGAGGCTTGAAATAATTTCTTAATTTTACATAAACCATAAAATATCTAGTAAAATATTCATTTTTCGATTATCTTACCTTAATACTTTTATGTACAAAATAATGAGAGGAATCAATTGGTGTAAAGAAAACACATAGTTGTTTTGAAGAAAAAATATGTAATTTGCAATTAACAATTACATTTTTTCTTTGTAACGTACGGTTTCCTCGTATACCGCGGAATCTCTGGGATTATTCACGGATAGCCGTCGGATCCAGGTGGCGGAGAAAATAATGAGTTGTGTGTATATGTGTAAGAAATGTATTTATTTTAATTCTGTGTGTGATGTACAAGTGTGAGTGTGCGTGTATATGCGTATGTGAATATGTGTAATTACAATGTATGTGTGTGTGTGTGTGTGTGTGTGTGTGTGTGTGAGAGCGCGTATCGTAATCGATAAATTCGATCAAGGCATCTACGGAATCCCGGCGCGAAGTAATCGCCGTGGTTTATAATTGGCGGAAGTCGCGCTTTATCAATGCAATTCGTGCTATGTAATGCGGTCGTGGACGTGTCACGGATTTTGCGAATATAATCGCACAATACGCGGCGTGAAATAAAACAAATTATAATGCGTGTGAAATGCGCTTGCACGATTCCCGGTACAGCGCGCTATCGCGTTTTTGCGACTCGTCGAGCGCGTTTTTGCCCGCGTTTCTTGCCCGGTGTTTACGTCTCAGCTGGTCGGAGATTTAAAGTCCGGTGATGCGGTTATTTAAATGTAATTATTTCCCCTGATGGATGTAGGGTTTACGGAAGGCGTCGCGACGCTAGCAAGCGGAGGCGGCTCAAGTTCCACCCCGAGATAGGCGCGATGCCTAATATTCGGATCTCGGTTCGGAGGCGATCTTTAAGGCACCGATATCGATCGGTAGAGGCAGCGTTCGCACTACTTTCTGGCCTTTGAATTTCGCAAGGATTTCTCGATATTAGCTTTGCTTGCCTTCTGAGTTTGTTTCCTCAAGAAGGATCAGAAAGATCTCAGGATCTGTGCCGCCGAGAACCCGTTTTATACTCGGTTAATTACCTGCGCCGGTATTCGGTACCCTATTCGGTAATTACTCCCACCGAGCGGCGGTAAAAATATCGGAGCGGTTTGGGTCTGCCCGGGGAAGTTCGGGGTGCCGAGCGCGGGTTCTCAACTGTCGGCTTCAGACGGCAGTGTCGCGATAATCGATTATCGTGATTCCTACCCGGATGTTTCCTACGTATTAAAAATGGGCGCATCGCACCTCTGCCTATGCCCGACCGATATTCATCGGCCGGCAGCTTCCGGCCGGTGTTCGCCGGGAACGATGCATTGCGGGGTACATCGTTACATCTTAAAAATAACTATGTGTTTTCTTTACACCAATTGATTCCTCTCATTATTTTGAACATGAAAGTATTAAGGTAAGATAATCGAAAATGAATATTTTACAAGATATTTTACGGTTTATGCAAAATTAAGAAATGATTTCAAGCCTCATAATTCGGAAAGTATTTAACGAAAACTAACTTAGTTATAGTGTTTTGGAAATCTCTCGAGATGAGCTACAAGAATATGTAAAAGCATATAGGGTGTCCCGTTTAAAAAGTTGGAGGTGACCTTCACGTGACTTTCAGGTGACTCTTCAAGGTCAAACTGATGGCATCATCTTATGTCGCCCTCGAAATCATACAACTTTTGTCTGAAACACTTTTTCGTATCTTTTAGACTTTACGAGATATATCGATGGCGAAGTTAAAATGGAACACCCTGTATAGAGCATAATATTAATACTTGTAAATATTGTCAATGCATGATAAAATTAAAACGATATATACATATATACAAGCTATATACAGGGTGGCCCACGCGTAAAGTGTTATAAATCAATAATTATAAAAATATTTGTCAAATCAAAAAAAAGTTCTTGTGAAAGTTTCATGTACTCAAGAGGCCTCGTTAACTACATAAACATAATGTCGCCCCCGCTTTACCTTTAAGGGGGATGGGGGTAACTTTATAATTTCAAATGGAACCCCCTATAAAATGTTGCATATTTGGATTTTGCGGGAAAAAACAAGTAAATTTTATCTGAAACATTTGTTTGAAAAATGCTTCTATCAAAAGTTATAAGCATTCAAACCTTAAAGTAGAATGCATTCAAATTAATGATAAATTAAATAAAAGATTTTATACTTTAGTAGTTAGTACTAGGAGAGTTCTAACTCAGGTCCTCTCAGGGGGGGTGAGGGGCGAGGGGATCTCAGCGGCGCGGGGGAATGACGTTACGCAGGATGGAGGGGGATGACGTCACGCGGGTTCTAACTCAGGTCCTATCAGGGATGACGTCACGCGGGTTCTAACTCAGGTCCTATCAGGGATGACGTCACGCGGGGGCTGCGGGGCGGGGCACGTATAAACAAAAATGGCGGTATTCCTTTGAAGAAGATTTTAGGTCTCTCTCTCTATCCCTCCCTCTCTCTCGCTCTCTCTCTCTCTCTTTCTCTCTTTATCCCTTTTATCTCTCTCTGTCATCTCTGTATTATCGCAAGTATACAATATTACCAGTTAATAAACAATATAAATAGAAGTATTCTTTGAAGGATTGGGCGGATGGAAATACGTAGATAACAACACATTTTTGAAATATTTCGGGGTCCGACCTTTTCGAGCAATCTATGAATCATAGCGAGATAACAACACATTTTCAACCCTAGGTTCAGTTACAAAAAATTTTTTCTTTTGTGCTCCCAACAATCTCTGAATATCCCTCTCTCTTTCTCTCTTTATCCCTTTTATCTCTCTGTCATCTCTGTATTATCGCAAGTATACAATATTACCAGTTAATAAACAATATAAATAGAAGTATTCTTTGAAGGATTGGGTGGATGGAAATGCGTGCGAAGAAATTACGCCATGATTAGACTTAAAACTCTTTATTTATGTTTTATATATATTTTTCTTATGTACTATGGACTAAAAACTAAAGATGCCAGTTCGCAATCGACGAGTTGATGCTTGTTGAAAGCATCACTCGCGCGTATTACATTTGATATTTCTTTCGGATTTATTACAGTGGACGCGATATTGGAGAATTGCGTAAATTTGACATCAACTGTTTGGATAATTTTATCCAATCGATCAAAAGTTACATCTATGCATTGATCGAGATCGAACATACGATGTAACGTCGATTCGACCATCATCAAGCATACGTTTGAAGATTCGAGACTTATGAGTTTGACGTCGTTAATCGTACGAACTCTCACTGTTAGCGGTCCAACGCTTATGAAATTGTAGTCATCTTTAGAGTCGTTTCGAAGTAAATTTTGAATATTGCGACGTTGCTCGTAGAGTCCCTTCCACGTTTCGAGAGATAATATCAGTTCCTTTCCTCGATGATCTCCTATGGCAATCTCCACGTAACTCGGTGGACCCACGTTGATACCAATTTCGAGGAATTTGAATTCCGTAGCTGTCAATGCATATCGTCTACTTAGTATACGAACCGCACGACGCTCCAACGAAATGCTACAGAAAAATTAAAATTAAATAATAGTAATAATAATACAATTTGTAAAAATAGAAAAATAGAAAGAAGTTAAACGAAACTTACTCGTCACATTTGTTCTCAAACGATGGAGTTTTATCACAACTCGGTACATAATTATTCACGCGTCTTCCGACGCCGCTGCTGCTGCTTCTTTCGACGTAGTACATTTCTATGGGGTTATGAAAAGTAAACCACGAGCGGTTAACGAGACACTGATCGTACAGGAATTAACCGAGTATACATAACGCTCATCTTCCAAAAGTATAATGTGGTGGGGGGATCAATGCTTCTAACGCTCTGAAATTTAGGAGAAGGGGAGACGGCGCTCAGATAAAAATTCTTAGAAACGCAAGGAAAGAATTAGGGAGGAGAAATAAAAGATAAAACATATTGTTTACATTTTTTTTTATTTTTCTTACAATTCTTTCTGGCGTTGCGACCACCAGTTAAATATTTTGAATACATTTTGTAATGCACAATTCTTAACATGTTTTCCACATCGCATACTATTGGTAATATCTAATTTATTTAGAGAATCAATATCTTTATAGTCTGCATCCAAGGTTTCAATAATATAGCCGTTTCCCACATCGCCTAGTATATCGGTCAGCCATTTTCGCTTTTCAAGTCCTTTAACGTACACGACAGATGATTCTTTTTCGTGTATCGTACCAACGACTGCTGTTGTAATTACACGCTGAGCCAAGTCATATGGAACGTTTCCCATTGTAATCCGTGATGATTTCTAATCACCCATAAAACTTGACGTTGCTCAGATTTTGTTAGCACGCTCCACGGTACAGGACTTGCGAAAAAATAATGCGAGAGAACATATCCCTTCCTCAGGACTGCCGCTTCTTTCACGAAGAATAGTTTGTCGATGATAAATCCTTGCAGATCCACAAACGTTGGTATAGACATGACGAGATCTCTCTCTCTCTCTCCCCGATGCATTAGTCGAGAGGAATGACAAACTCTAAAAATCATCTCGCAGCACTTTGATTTATATCCTCCTCCCCTCTCTCTTGTGTCGATGTTATCGCTTAGGTGATTTTGCATACAATGTTGGTCAACGGATTGTACTGGATCACACGATCGTGTATGATGAGACAGTACGCAGTGGTATTCGCCGGCACGTTCTCCTTACATTCGAATTCCAATCTCACATCCACGGTTGCGCTCTTAACCGATTCGTTTTGTCGAGAACAATCGATAATCACGAACGGACCCTGACGTTGAAACATATAGACGGAGAGACTCGGCTCGAGATACTCGTATCCGTAATAGTTCTTGCAGAAGCGCGCGTACGTGTCGTAGAGAATGGCACATCTGCCTTTTTCGAAATCCAGATTCATATCGTCGTACGGATAACATTCCGAATTCAGATAGAGTTTCACGTTGATTAATTGGCAGTTGTCGAATTGAGTCGCATTCTTAGACAAGGCATTCTTCCGGTCTGTTTGCAGAGCGAAGATAACGTATCGTGGTTTCTCCAGTTGAGTCGCGGTCTTAATGGCCCACAAATGCTTGGTTGTAAGCTGCAATAGCGGATACTCGTACAGATCCCACGAGCGAAAACCCATGCTGAGATATCGTCCGCTTTCCAGAGCACGCAGCATCGACAGTTTTTCGATCTCGCCCAACAGCACGTGAGGCATTCGCTATTGTATCTTGAATATGCTCATCACAGGCTCCAGCGTTGAAGAATTTCCAAACAGACAATTATTATCGTTGCGCGATCGTATTAAGATCAATTCGTGACGAGCGTTAATCACCACTCCTTTATAATCCTCGCAAAATCCCAATAACATGTGGAGCGGTACGCAAAAATTGAAATGTCCATTCGCATAGGTCGACGGATCCCAGCCGGCGTTTTTCATAATCACGTTTCTATCGGATGATACCGTTACAAAGTTTTTGAGCGTAGTAGTTATTCCTACGTTTCTATTGCGATCAATCTCGCCATCAACGCCATCGAGTTCGTATCGAATCTCATCGAACATGAATGCGACGCAATTATTTGCCAGTACCACATCACTTTCTCCTTCAGCTGTTGCTCTGTTTTTCGTTAGTTGTCCCTCGATGTATAGGAATCTCTCGTACGGCAGGGTATACAGATCCTGTTGTTGTATGGGTATTCTTATCTCGTCACTGTGTCCGAACGTTGTATTGGCGAACGGGTTGTACGTGTGAGTCTCGATCTTGATGATACGATTGTCAAAGATCGGTTCATCACCGATGTTGAGAATGTCGGTCATCGTTCAGCTGTTTCGTACTGCAAATCCCAAAGATTGTAAAAACGCAACGTTCGATGCGCTGAGTTTCTTTTTCTTGGATGATTTGATATTAGCGAACGTCGACGTTGTTGTTGTTGTTGTTGTTGGTGGTGGTGTTGCTGGTCTCGTAAAGATTGCGTTATCTCTCACGTCTTTCGATCCGTTCAATACGAGCATCTCATACGTCGCATACGTACGTGCAATCTTACGGTGATCTCTTCTCCTCGAAAATCGAGCAATCGTCCGTTCTGGTCGACAACGCGTAACGTTAAATCCGTAATGCTCCGCGCGATGATCGGCAGGTAAATGATCTGGGCAGGCGTTTCCGATATCTTATATCCCGGTGGTACCCTCGGTGAAAATTCATGTATCGTATGAACGAGTATGCCGTTGTTGTACGCACCCGCGGTCACGTTACACTCTATACGGATAATATTCACGTTGAGAATGTTAATCGGCATGTTTGATTCGTATCATTTTCGCGGCTCGAGAATACGATTCGAGAATCCTAGCAGCGATCCAATGTTGTCGGGTTTGGTAAAGTTTATTCTGTAGCCACATTTGATCTCGCTCCTCATTGTATTGTAATTAGCGCGGAGCACTATCGGATATTCACCATCTTCATAGTCACCGCCGTCAATGTGTTTCTTATCGCGATGTTTCCGTGAAATTGCATGTTTCAAAAATTCATATATATTTTGCAACTCATACGATCCCTCGGGAATCGTAATTTCCTCGTCGTCTTTGCCAAAGTAAAATTTATTATTCGAGGAATTCACATTCGGTATCGTGTGATAAGTCTCAAAATCCATTAGACCGAGCTCGTATTCGCCGTCGCTCAAATCTACGGTGGGAAAGAAGTTTGCCGTGAGAACGCTACTCTTCCCAGTCAATGTGAACGTCATAGACATGTCGACGAAACTGTTTAACGAATACTGAGTTAAATAGCGCAATATCTGTCTTTAAATTCACATGCATCAACCGTTCGAAGAAACTGCAAGCACAATTGTCCGCAGATACTCTGATCGTAAGTTTGAACAGGTGTGTAATTGTACTGTATCTTCATTACGTTTCGTCCGAGATATCGCACCAATTCATTCGGTGGTCGAAGATTGCCGAAACTGTCGAAATATATAGCGCGATTCCCCCTCTTTGCATACGCTACCCAATGAGTACCTGGTCCTTCGACGCTATCCAAATTTACGATGCCGCTCTCGTTTTGATATACAGGGCGATCCCGAAAAACGTTCTGTCTCTAAAATGACGTATTCCTGACACCATTCTAAGACAATTTTTCTTTTGGCAAAATTTCGTGCAAAGCATAGTTTTTGAATTATTAAAGGAAGTAGTTAACGTATGACGGGTCGAATACAAGAGGCAGGCAAGGGTGGCGCGATTCACCGTCAGACGCGGGTGCTTACGCGGGGCGCCTGCTGCGATCAGCTGGCCGCTATACTATGCACGGACATACATGCGAATACATACATTCTCTTTCTCTCTTCTCTCTCTCTCTCTCTCTCTCTCATTCGCTCACTTATCCGTTTTTTTTGTTTTTTTTTTACGAGGGGAAAATGCATTTTATGCATACTCGGTCGGTCCGGTGATTTATGTGGGACTCGAGTCCAAGTCTAATTACCAACTCGGTACTCCCTACCCACTAAAAACCCCTCTCTTTTCACGAATTTCCTTTGACACACTGTCCCTCTGACTTCCCGAGATCTGTTTTCACATAACGTCAAAAAATAGTTATCATTGTTCGATGACTTTTGATGTATTGCTGTAATTGCTTGAAGGAGAAATGAATTTTCCGATAGATTGTACGTTCTCAAATTTAACATAGATATCACGTTGCAAAAGACAAGAAATCCACACTAAATTATTAACTGAAAGTTTTTCTTCTTTCATGAACTGTATCTTTTATAAACTTTAACGTAATCACATTTATTTACTCATTCGATGAGACGAGAAATTTATTAATGACTCTATCACTAATCACTAATCACTATTAATCACTGTCGAATAATAACTGTTGGCGATTAAAAATCACTCGATGAAAGAAACACGCGCGGACACGTTACTACGCGACGACGCGACAATGCGACGATAATTATTCAGCGACTGCAAGCAGTTTTTTGTCACGGTAGGTTGCGGTAGGTTAATGTACTACTGGCGCTATCGAACGCGATCATGTGTTCGATTGAAGAATGCGGTAAACATAATAAACATTTAACATATTAATATTATTATTATCATGAATGTGTGTGATATCCATACATCGTATGATATCTATTTAAAAATTAATTAGATTAAATAAGTGTTTTTAAAATATTTATTACTTTTACTATTATCATATAAAATATTAATATTAAATATTTATTTAACTATTTTATCTATTTATTTATTTATCTATTTCACCTATTTATTTTTAATTATTTATTATCAATGACCGATTTTCGATCATTGATAATAAATAGTTAAAAATAAATAGATGAAATAGATAAACAAATAAATAAATAGATAAAATAGTTAAATAAATATTTAATATTAATATTTTATATGATAATAGTAAAAATAATAAATATTTTAAAAACACTTATTTAATCAAATTAATTTTTAAATAGATATCATACGATGTATGGATATCACACACATTCATGATAATAATAATATTAATATGTTAAATGTTTATTATGTTTACCGCATTCTTCAATCGAACACATGATCGCGTTCGATAGCGCCAGTAGTACATTAACCTACCGCAACCTACCGTGACAAAAAACTGCTTGCAGTCGCTGAATAATTATCGTCGCATTGTCGCGTCGTCGCGTAGTAACGTGTCCGCGCGTGTTTCTTTCATCGAGTGATTTTTAATCGCCAACAGTTATTATTCGACAGTGATTAATAGTGATTAGTGATTAGTGATAGAGTCATTAGTAAATTTCTCGTCTCGTCGAGTGAGTAAATAAATGTGATTACGTTAAAGTTTATAAAAGAATACAGTTCATGAAAGAAGAAAAACTTTCAGTTAATAATTTAGTGTGGATTTCTTGTCTTTTGCAACGTGATATCTACGTTAAATTTGAGAACGTACGATCTATCAAAAAATTCATTTCTCCTTCAAGCAATTACAGCAATACATCAAAAGCCATCGAACAAGGTAATGATAACTATTTTTTGACGTTATGCGAAAACAAATCTCAGGAAGTCAGAGGGACAGTGTGTCAAAGGAAATTCGTGAAAAGAGAGGGGTTTTTAGTGGGTAGGGAATACCGAGTTGGTAATTAGACTTGGTACTCGAGTCCCACATAACTCACCGGACCGACCGGTGAGTATGCATAAAATGTATTTTCCCCTTGTAAAAAAAAAACACGGGTAAGTGAGCGAATGAGAGAGAGAGAGAGAGAGAGAGGAGAGAGAGAGAGAGAGAGAGAGAGAGAGAAGAGAGAAAGAGAATGTATGTATTCGCATCTCCTCCGTGGTGTGCCACCTTGTCGTGGTGGAGGAGCTCTCCTTCTTGTTGGGGGAGGGGTCTAAGAGCGCACCATTGCACGTGTGAGTCGGTGTGAGCATGTGTGTGCGTATGGGACGCGGTCGGCCCCGGTGGATATTCCCGACAGACTAATCAAGGGGGGAGTAGTAGCCCCCCGACCGCGGTGGAGAGGTGACGTCGGTACCTGACCTCTGGTCTGGAAGACGTCGGAACGTAAGTCCCGGACTTGTCCAGGCAAAGTCGGCCTGAAGGGCTATGTTTAACGTGGAAAGACCGCTCCCTCTCCGCTGGCGGAGCCTATGCCGGGGTTGAAGTTGGGTAACTGGGCGTGTGTGTGGAGGATTACCTAGCCAGTATTTCCTCATACCCGAGCCGGGCGGGGTAAGTCCCGGCACCGTCTAGCCCGAGGTATGAGTTACTCGTGGCTCGGAGCCACGGGGCTCACTCGATAGGGGTGACGTTAAACCTATAGCATCATTTTGTGGACCTGGCCCTTTCCAGGAACCTTTTTTCAGTAGAGTCACTGTGGGCGACTAGGGCCACCCGAAAGCCGCTTCTCGGTTGTTGCTCACTTCCATTAGGGTTATTAACTCGGCAGGGAAGTAGCCCTACTGCGGTAGGGCTCCCATGATGGGCGAACTGTCGTTATCTTTTTGCAGGTATAATATGGAAGACTATTGCATCATCTTTGGATTGGGGGAGGAGGTGGTGGCATCGCCACCGATCAAGGGAGCGCCTGACGGGAGGCTTCGTGACCCGAGGGCCACCACGTACGTGGATACTCCGTGTATGGGGAGGTCGTCGGCGACGGAGAACATCCCACAGGCGGTGGTGACCGAGGTCGTGGAGGCAGTACGCGGTGGGGTGGAGGAGGACCCTTTCAGGAGGAGCAGCAAGGTAATGCGCTCCCCCCCTAACACCGGATCTGGAACTGCCGGGAGGGAGGGCCCGGAAGTGTCGCCGAACATCCTCAACGCCGGTGATCTTCCGAATATTGGAGGATTGCTGCCGGTGATGAACATCGAGAGGATGGAAGCGGCGACTCTGGATAGGACAGGGGGGGCGTCCACGCCATATGAAGGTATGACCTCTGGGGCGGGTTCTATTATTTTTGTTGATGAGCCCACCTTGACCGGGGAGGGGGGTGAGATGGATGAGGCTTCCTCGTCCGCCTTGGCCCCCTCCAAGGCGGTCAAGAGGAGCAGAGGCCCCGAGTCGTCCGGGTCGGAGCGCTCGACCTCAATAACTGAGGACGAGGGCTCCACCACGAGTGCCGGCTCGAGACAGAGGAGGAAGAGAGGGAGACCACGCACCACCAATATAATAGACGTGATTACAGCGAAAGAGAGAGAGAGGGAGGAGGAGAGGAAGAGAGAGAGGGAAGAGTGGGAGGAAAGAAGGATGGCGGACCCGAACCTTGTCATCCCGCCGGCCGCCAACCTGCCCGGCTTGGAGGACGTGATGGGGGAGCTGGAGAATCAACCGACTCCCGACGTCACATCCGAGCTGATGCAGGTGGTGCGGACGATCGAGAAGGTGACTACGACTTCGAAAAGCTTGACAGGGAAATACGTCAGGTTGTTGAGGATGGCTGCCCTTAAGATCCATGCGGGTCTTAACATACTCGCATACAGAATACAGCAGGAGCGAGATGGAGAGGGGGAGGAGGTGGCTAGCCTTAGGAAGAAAATCAGGGGGCTACAGCTGGAGAAGTGTAGGATGGAGAAGGAGGTGGAGCAGGTCTCACACCACAGAAGGGAGGCGGAAAAGATAGTGAGAGAGAATGAGGAGCTGAAGCGGAAGATGGGAAGAATGGAGGAGGAGCTCAGGAACGTGAAGGAGAGGCTCGTCGATGGGATGGATGGGGGTGGTTGGCGGGCGGAGGTGGGTGACAGGGAGTCGCCCGCCCCGGCCCGCTCACCCCCTCCCCACATACGTCTGTCTTCCCCTGTCGGGGAGGGGGGGCGCGGGGGTTCCCTGCCGAAAGCGGGGGCTGCCCCGCGCCTCCCCTCCGCGTTGGGGGAGGTACGGGGGAGTTTGATTCTAGTTTCCGCCTCCTCCAACAGATGGAGGGGATGGTGAACAGAATCGTGGAGCAGGTTATGGAGAGGCTCAGCGTCCGGGGTTCGTGGAGATCGTTGATTGTCCCGCAGACCCCGACCGCCGACCCCCTCGTGGAGTTCGACCACCTTCCGGCGCCGGAGGCCCCTAAACCGGGGCCGTCGGGCGTCGTGAGGGAGCCTGAGAGGAAGAAGAAGAAAAAGAAGAAGAAGAAGAAGGGGTCGGCGGCTCCTGTCCTTGAGTATTTTGGACGACCGAAGGGCAGACAGGAGCAGCACCGGGAGGAGCCAAGGAAGGAGATGGAGGAACCGAAGCCCGAGGCACCTACATGGGCTATGGTGGCCGAGAGGAGGGGGGGTCAGAATAGGCCCTCCCCCCGCCCTCGGTCGCCAACGGGCTCGGCCGGGGGTCTTGTGGTGAGCCGCGGCGGCGGTGGGGGGGACCCTCCTCCCCCACTAAGGGGGGAGGATCCCGTCCACGGCCGCGGTCACCATCACGGCCCCCGATGGTACATACGCAGAGGTCCTGAGCAGAGCGAGACGAGCCGTAGGTGCGGACAAATTGAGAAGCTTGGGCATCGAGGACATGCGGGCCCGTCGTGGACTGACGGGCTCGTATGTCCTCGAGATCCCAGGCCTCACGAAGGAGGACAGGGAGTCCAAGGCGGAGGCCCTTGCCGCGGAAATGCGGGGGGTTTTCGCCGAGGACCCCTCTGTCCGAATAGATAGGCCATCGGCGGCGATTCGTGTCCGGGGGATAGACGAAGCGGTGACAGCGGAGGAGGTCGTGGCGGCAATCGCAGATAGGGGCGTTGCCAAACACGAGGAGATCAAGGTCTCCATTAGTAGGCCAGATGGAATGGGCGTGGCTTTGGTCCGTTGTTCTGTTAGGGCGGCGGACGATTCACGGCTGCCCGCCTAAGGATAGGGTGGACGTCGGCCAGAGTGGAGTTGGCTGTGGCGCGTCCCTCCCACTGTTTCAAGTGCTGGGGGGAGGGGCATGTCGCAGCCAGATGCAGCAACGCCGAGGACAGGTCCCGCACCTGCTATAGTGTGGAACGGCGGGACACACGGCCTCCTCGTGCCGAGCGGCCCCTCGCTGCTTACCGTGCGCGGAGGCGGGGAAGAGGGCGGACCATCGGATAGGAGGAGCTGGCTGTGAGCGGTTTCTGGGGCGAGCCCCACCCGTCTCGTCTGCCTCCCAACAGCGGGCAGAGGCAGCGGCAGCAAAAACATTAGCAGGGGCAACAGCAGCAATTACGGGAGGCGCCGCAGCAGCCGCGACCGAAACCTCTGCCCAAGGAGCAGAGGCCCCCGAGGGAGAGGACTGTAAGGAGGGACTCGGAGAAGATGGGCGCGGAGGAAGCAGATGGCTAGGGGCAAGTCCGCTCCTCTAACTATTTTGCAGGCCAACCTCAACCACGCCCGCCGTGCGCAGGATCTTTTCTTGCACACAATGGCGGAGCGTGGTTATGGGTTGGGTGTAGCGTCGGAGCCGTATGCGAGCCCCCCCGGGCACCCGTCCTGGTTTCCGGACGGGTGCCTGGGGAGGGCCGTACCCCTGGTGGCCATCGTGCAAGGGGGTGACGAAAGGTCGCCTCCCTACGGGATGGGGGCCAGGGACCGGCATTTTGTGATGGTGAGGTGGGGGACTATCTGCGTCATTGGAGTATACCTTCCTCCCTCGCTGAGCCTGGCTCAGTTTGAGGACGAGCTCAGGGCGAGGTGGAGGAGGCAGTGAGGAACGGCCTTCCCGGGCCGGTCCTCGTGATGGGTGACTTCAACTCCAAATCGAGGAGTTGGGACTGCCGGTACGGGGACCGGCGCGGAGAGGTGCTGCGGGACTGGGCAGGGTCACTGGGGTTGACCCTGCTCAACGAGGGGTTCGTGCCCACGTGCGTGAGGCCGCGGGGGGAGTCCATCGTCGACCTGACGTGGGCATCCCCTGCGGCCCTGCGCAGGGTGGGGGGCTGGAGGGTGGCGGCCAAGCTTGAGACCCTGTCGGATCACAGGTACATCGAGCTCGGTTTGGCTGCCCCTCGGCCCCCCACCGGGGCGGACGTGATGGAGGAGCGCAGGTGGTCCCTCACCAGGTTGAACCCGGACCTCCTGATGGCCTCGATGCACGCCTCGCTATGGGTGTGGGGGGAGGATCGTCAGGGGCGGGAAGGAATGGAAGTGGAGGAATTGAGTCGAGGCTTCGCGAGGCTCTTTGGAGAGCTTGCGATGCCTCGATGTCAAGGGTAAGAAAGGGATGCGGGAAGAGGTCGGCGTACTGGTGGACCGAGGAAATCGCGAATCTTCGCGATGCCTCGGTCCGGGCCAGGCGCCGGCTCCAACGGACCCTGCGAAGGAGGGGTAGCAGTGAGGCGTGCATAGAGCAGGCGCGGGGGTAGTATCGCGAGGCTCGGCACTCCCTTTGCGCTGCCATCGGGAGGTCTAAGACCAGGGCCTGGGAGGAGCTAATCGCCTCCCTGAATGAGGACCCGTGGGGGCGCCCGTATAGAATGGTCCTCAAGAAGTTGAGGCCACGGGCGCCTCCGACCACGGAGTCTCTCGCCCCCGGCTTCCTCGGGGAGGTGGTCGAGACCCTCTTCCCCGGGGAAGCCGGGGGTGCGGTGCCCTTCCCCCTCTCGGGCCGTATGCCCGAGTGGAGGGACCTGGGGGAGTGGGGGCCTGGAAGTGGCCCCCCAGAAAACGGAGGCCGTCTTCTTCCATGACGGCTCCCGGGGGGCCCCCCCCAGGCTCACATTTAGGGTGGACGGACATGACGTCCAGGTGGGGACCCGGATGAAATATCTGGGTCTCCATCTGGATGGCATGTGGACATTTGAGGAGCATTTTGCCCAGTTGGCCCCCAAGATAGGTGGGGTGGCGGCCTCACTGGCGAGGCTGCTACCCAACCTGGGGGGACCGGACGACCGGGTCCGCAGGTTGTATGTGGGCACGGTCGGATCGGTGGCCCTCTACGGGGTCCCGATTTGGGCGGATGCGGCCTCGGGGTCCAGAAGGATCAGGAACATGCTACGGGGGACACACCGCCCCATTGTATTGAGGGCCGCGCGCGCATACCGCACTGTCGCGTATGCGGCGGCGGCAATCCTGGCGGGTTCCCCCTCCTGGAGCTCTTGGCGCGTGGCCAGTCGGCCGCATATTGGGGGGTAAGGGAGCTCCGTGGGAGGGGAACCATCGTGGGGCCGGGGACTAGGAGGGCCATTGGCCGTCAAGCGGCGGAATTGGTCCTCGCGGACTGGCAGCGGCAATTAGCCGGGCCGGCTCACGAGGGCCAAAGAGTAGTGGGGGCCATTCTCCCTGTTTTCAGGGAGTGGCTGGGGAGGACCTGGGGGCGCATCACCTTCCGGGTGGCGCAGGTGGTGACCGGGCATGGTTGCTTCGGTTACTACCTGTGCCGCATCGGGAGGGAGGCGACCCCCGGGTGCCATCACTGGAGACCGGGACACAGCGCAGCACACCCTCGAGGCCTGTCCGGCCTGGGAGGTGCAGCGCCGTTCTTTGGCCGCGGTGGTGGGGGAAGATCTCTCCCTCCGCGCCGTGATGCGGGCCATGGTGCGGGGGGAGGAGCAATGGAGGGCGGTGGCCTCCTTTTGCGAGGAGGTCATGAGGGCCAAGGAGGAGGCGGAGAGGATCCGTCGACGGATGCCGCCCCCAGAAGCGCAGGATGTCGCGGCCCGGAGGATGCGGCGAGGGAGGAGAAGGCGACCCGTGCCTGGGACCCAGGCCCCAGCGCGGGACTGATTGAGTGGGGGGGGCTATTGGGGGCCCGCTCCCCCCTCATTGCAGGCTAGGTGGACAGATGGGGGGCTAGAGGGAGGTTCCGGGGCTGGCAGGGTCTGATGGCCTACCTGGTGCTCCCCCCTCCCTCCCCCCATCCGGCATAAGAGGAGGCCCCGTCCAGGGGCCGCGGCGAGGGGGCCCCGGTGTAGAGCGGGGAGATCTCCCGGGACAGAACCCCATTAGACGGAGCCGGGAGGCGGACGGGTGTCCTCCCTCTCGGCTACAACGAGGGATTGCGGTGGGGGAGTCGCGGAAGAATGCCTGTAGCGTACCCGTGGCTCCCCCGTGACACCGCGGTGGAGGACACCCGCAGGGATTTTAGCCGGTAGGAGTCCGCCATAACCCTCTCTCCCTCCCCGGGGAGGGGGTATCCAGGAGGATTTCCCCTGCGTATCAAAAAAAAAATGTATTCGCATGTATGTCCGTTCATAGTATAGCGACCAGCTGATCGCAGCAGGCGCCCCGCGTAAGCACCCGCGTCTGACGGTGAATCGCGCCACCCTTGCCTGCCTCTTGTATTCGACCCGTCATACGTTAACTACTTCCTTTAATAATTCAAAAACTATGCTTTGCACGAAATTTTGCCAAAGGAAAAATTGTCTTAGAATGGTGTCAGGAATACGTCATTTTACAGACAGAACGTTTTTCGGGATCGCCCTGTATATCACCGATCGGTAACGAGTTGCGCATGAAAACCTCTAAAATATGGAATGTGCATACGTTTTGCCAGTTGTAGCAATTGTATGTTGGTAGTTGCGCCCTGCAGCATTTTTAGCGTCTCTTTGACATTTTTTTTTTCTCGTTGAGGCTCCTCGTCCGTATTTGTAAGGAGCGAGATATAATCCGTGACCTTCCATGACGCGATTGTGACGTAGCATCTCTTGCAACTGACGTTGCGCGGCTTTTCCGTCGTTCACCACTTTCGCTACACCAGCCGCTCCACCGATCAGGGAACCGAGCGCACCCAACATTGGTAGAATCGGCAATACACCGCCGCATTTCGCTACCGGAAGTATCCGTTTCTTCACCGTTTTTTTCTTCGTCTTCGTCTTCAGACCCATACCGAGCTTCGTCTTGGCTTTCATCGCTGCCCAGACAGTTGTGGCGGCGGCTCTCTCACCGAGAGTCGAATCTTTCGCAACGATGCGATTCCGCGCTTTCTTAGCGAGTATCCTATCCGCCGCGTGTCTCTCGGTGAGATCGTTGCTCCGAGAGTATGCTATATCGTGTTCGCGACACGCCGCGTCCAATGGATTTATACCTCGATCGCTTCTGACTAATCGCTTTTGCAACCGCGTGCCTGGTCCGCAAAACTGATAGCCGGGAATATGGAATTCGATCGGAAGTGCGTTTATCGCGTGATTTAATAGGCCTCTACCTATTTTCGTTGACATTCGCCGCAATTCTTTATCAACGGCGCCGGACCGTCGATGTGCGTTTCCTGCCACGGCTGATTGTAATGTTCGTAACAGCGACGATACGTCTGAACCTCCGGATCCGCTTTTATGTGTTCCGGAAGTTTATCCCACACGTAGTGGACGTAATCACCGCACGTTCTCAAACTGCTTTCGACACAAATTGTAGCTGTTCGACGCTCAAATCGCGAATATCGGAAGGATTTGTTAGCAGGATGAACATTTTTTCTCTACTGAGTGACTCGTGATTTCACGCACCTATAAATAGGCAGGCGTTCGATCCAATCAGCAGTGTTGAAAAAATGAGATTCGTACGACAACCTTTGACGATATGCGTGACAAATTGCGACGACAGATTACGATCAATGGAGGACAACGCGGAGATGCGCAGGCACGGTACGATGCTACCGACTACTATACGCGCGATCGTTTGCGGCCCCTCGAATTGTGGTAAAACCAACGTTCTGATAAGTCTACTGGAAAGTCTGCACGGTGTACGTTTCGAGAACGTGTACGTGTACTCGAAGTCGCTGCAACAGCCGAAATATCGATATCTGGAGAATTTGTTGACGCCGATTGACGAAATCGGCTATTTTACGTTCTCCAATAACAGTGACGTCATTCCACCGAGCGAGGCACGTCCAAACTCGATTTTCGTCTTCGATGACGTGGCGTGCGACAAGCAAAATACGATAAGAGAGTACTTCTCAATGGGTCGTCACTCGAACGTCGACTGCTTCTATCTCTGTCAGACGTACGCGAGAATACCAAAACATCTTATACGCGACAACGCGAACCTGCTGATCTTGTTTAAACAGGACGGTATCAACTTGAAACACGTGTACAACGATCACGTGAATACCGACATGTCGTACGGGGATTTCAGTGAATTATGTCGTACTTGTTGGCAACAAAAGTATGGATTCCTAGTGATAGATAAGGACAGCTCATTTACGAACGGGCGATACAGAAAAGGATTTAACGTGTTCGATACCGCAAAACGATTAGTCGCTGCCGACACACTCTGTCGACATGGCTGAAAGCGATAATATTCGCGAGCGTGAAAAGATTGCGAGGGAGATTGAGAAAACGAGCGAATCGATCCGCAAGAAACATCGCGCTTTGAAGACCGGTAAGATCGACGACGATATCGCGGTCAAGATCCATTTTAGGCCTATTATCGAGCCACTACAAAAAATCGTTGACAACTTTAGCTTAATCGCGGTGAAAAACGAGCCGAAGAGTAACGCTGACGCTATAATTAAAACGTTACCCATCAAGCGGTACAAGGAGGAAGAGGAAGAGGAGGAGGAGGAGGAGGATACGACACCGAAAAAGAGACAACGATTGAAGGCGAATCGTTTATCGACATCGCATACATCGGATGAACCGCTGATAACCTCCACACCGTCCGCGACAACGAGAATCGTACAACCCACGATACCCGAATCACTCGTAATCGAAAATGTTTTCGAAATCACGGGCAACCCGCTCGAATCACCACCTGTTCGAAACATGTTACAAACGTTGGAAGGTCAAAAAATGTTACGAGAGCACTTCGGACCACTGACACAAAAGTACATGGGCGCTCACCTTAGCGGCGACAAGAAAAACCAGATCGATTACGTGTACGGTGTCTATTTCAACAAGAATGAAATGTGGCTTGGTAACAAACGATTCGACATCGGCGCAGATGACTCTATAATCATAGACAAAGTGAGGTACATTGGTACACCTGGATTATACGAGTTGATCTTCAAGAGAATTCCCGATGATGACATATACACTGAGGACGATATGCAAAAATATAAGAGCATATTAATGGCGACGAGTGCGCATAAACGTCAATATGATGCGCAAGGTCAATTAAAGAGCAACAGGGGATACAAGTATAAACACATAATTGCACCGTTGATGTCGATCGAATCGAAAAAGAAAAAATGCGGTACGGGAGTATTCATGCCTCGCGCGATGACGCTAACCGACAATAAGATCGATTACGTGCACTGGGACGATCCCAACGAGCTAGTGGATCGTCTACGATTGTTCGACGCTTCGCGCCGAGCTGGCCACAACGCTCATGACAACGAGATCCTGTCGATCATCGATGAACTTCGCGAAGTTGGTCTTATTATAAATTAAACGGTGTTTCGACAAAACTGATCAGTCGATCGACGTCACACGCATCGAGAAAAAAAATGCCCATCAACAAATTTGGATTATTCGAACGGAGAAATGAAGCAATTAGAACAAGCGATCATTGGGGTAAATCGGTGACAAGTTGCTTGCGTCAAAACACTCTGTGTCGCGTCGCTACGTACTATGACGCGAGGTCGCGCAAGATTCGCCGTGTAGCGCAACCTGAGGCTGATATCGATGCAGTCAACAAACTGTACGTGGAACAATGCGTTAAAACGTTGAAGAATCAGCAGAAAGAATCAGACGAGAAGCTGACTGCGTTCGAGAGGGACATGCGAGCTTTGCAGACTGCGATAAACGAGCTTCGGCGTGCGATTAACACTAATTCAGAAACGGCTATCAACCTGTAATGAACGGCTGTAGTGAACGGTTTAGGAGCGGCTATTGTACAATTATTAAACATCTGCAAAGGTTTATCGAACGGATTGGGAACGGCTATCGAACAGCTATAAACGGCTATCGATCGGCTATCGAACGGTTATCGAACAGCTACGAACAGCTACGAACGGCTATCGAACGGCAATCGAACAGCTATGAACGGCTATCGAACGGGCCAGGAACGTCTAGCAAGGAATGATAAAACGCACGGTGATATTCGAGGCACATCGTTTGATCGACGAATCGAAACAACGATGGATCGGCGATCGGGAATAACCGAGGAAGCGAAGAAACAACATAGTTTAGAGAAACGACAGTTGGTGAACGAATTGCACGCGCCGGCGAGAAAAAATTTTCCCCGAAGACATGTCATAGTGCGGGGATACGATGACCTGTGGCAAGCTGACATTGTCGAGATGCGTCCGTACTCTCATTTCAACAGAGGTTACCACTACATATTCACAGTCATCGATGCGTTGAGCAAGCACGCGTGGGCCATACCACTCAAGAGTAAAGGCGGAAGCGAGACAGCTGACGCTATCGCCGAGATAATTCGAGATAGCAAAAGATGTCCGAAAAACTTACAGACAGATATGGGGAAGGAATTTTATAACGCTGATGTGCAACGGCTCATGCGGAAACATGACATCAATCACTATTCTACATATTCGGTATTGAAGGCATCGATCGTTGAGCGATTCAATCGCACGCTGAAAAACGACATGTGGAAGATGTTTACGCTGAACGGATCTTACAAGTGGATCAGCCGCGACTCGTATCGGATTACAACGCGCGCAAGCATCGAACGATCGGTATGCGACCCGTCGACGTTACTCCCGCGATCGCTGAAAGACTCTTAACTACTGTGTACAACCATGTAAATATCGCGGGTCCGGCGAAATTCAAGGTAGGTGACTCGGTACGCGTTAGCAAGTACAAGACAGTTTTCGAGAAAGGTTACACGCCAAATTGGACAACCGAAGTGTTTAAAATTGCAAAAGTACAACATACTAATCCCGTATGCTATCTACTGGAGGATTATCGCAAAAAATCTATCGCTGGAGCGTTCTACGAGTACGAGTTGCATCGCGCGAATTATCCGGACGTGTATCTCGTGGAGAAAGTACTGCGTAGGAGGGGTGACGAGGTTTACGTGAAATGGTTGGGATTTGACAATTCGCACAATTCTTGGATACATAAAGACAATGTGATTTAATTCATACAGTGTTTATTTTTAATTTTCTGGAAAAATATGTGTATAATATATATATAATATTTGAAAAATGAAAATATACATAATAATCCTTATCAATATTCCTTGCGATAGTACATGTATTTTTAATATAAGATGTATGAGATATGCATTACATAAAAATATATGAAATATAAAAAATACCAAAAAATCTTTATTAATATTTCCTTTAGTAGTATATTGTATCACACACACACACACACACACACACACACACACATTTTACATTTTACATTTAATATTTGAAAAATGAAAATATACATAAAAAACATATGAAATATAAATGTGTAAGATATGTATTACATAAAACTATATGAAATATAAAAATACAAAAATATATACATGGTTATGTACAAAATATATATACAATTAATAATAAACAAAATATACATTTATTTACAAAGGTATCCTATAATGTCCCCATGGCAACGTGTCAGTCGAATCAGGTACGATATACCACTTGTCATCGTACGGACTCAGAGCAATTTTCGTCTCGCGGATCGTGTATACTTGGTGCAGTTTAGATCGTATACATGACTGCTGTCGCGTCATTTCAATTTCTTCTTTCAAACACCAAGTGTAATCGTCGAAGGTTATATTACGCGCTACGACATTACTTTTGACGCCTTTAACCTTCTTCGTATCCTTTTTCCCGTCCACTCTGACCGCGTACATCTTTGCTCTAAGCCCGACGAATTCGGTCATTATCGCGCCATTATTTTCATCCTTCATTAAACCCGGTACTTTTTTATTCACGAGCGGTATACCGTACGCGTTATCAATTGGATAATCGCTCGTATCAAATCGGTTGATATCGCGCTTCATGTTTTCATACACATCGACGCATTCGATGTGATATATTAGACTATCTGTGTCGGTGTACATTACCCGACATTTGTCGCGATACAGAGGAAACATGTACTCGTGGTGAAATTCGTACAAGCACGTTTTAGAAATGTCTAGTATGCACATGCCGACATAGATTGGTTTATAAAATTTTACTTCTAGTTTGCGTAATTCTATGGCAACCAGATTCTCCGAAAAAATACTTCGACTATGGAAATTTGGTTTCGCTATCATTGCTTCTGCGCCGTATCGTCCGTCCCACTTTGTTAATAATTTTACGTCGACACGATTACGCACATTTTCCATCGTCTTGCCAAATACCGCGTTATTCATCAGTTTATATAAATTTTTTTCAAAATCATTTTTCGCGAGTGTTCTAAACTGTGTATTTAATTCGATATAACTGCGAAGCCACGGAGATTGTGAAAACTGTAAAATTCGATGTATTTTTGTAACGCGAAGGCCGTGTCGCGTACATTGCTGTAGATTACGGTAGTATATCACGTAACGCTTCTTATTGTATAATGTTGCGAGGAGTTTGTCTTGCCGCTTGCCGGGCGGCTTGTCGCGTGTCGGACAAAACGGAAGGTCAGTGTGCGTATCGTGAAGATGTTGCGGGTACTCGAGATCGACTTCGAGGATATAACCCGTAGGCGAATCTAACGCGATCGATGCTACGTCAAAATTCGACACGTCGTCGACCCATCGAAAATAGGCATAGGGCAACGGTTGACACATTGCCCATCCGTATAAATTATTTATATCGAAATACATCAAGTACGACGATGGTTTCGATGGATCGTACGATTGTTGCATGTACTTGTTATTAGCTCGCGCGTATCTGTTGGAACACTGACTCAGACCACCGCGTATACCGCGTTCGATAAACATGACCATGTCGATGTTGGTAAGCAATTCGAACGTAATCTTTGTATGCTTTAACATGGCATCCCATGTGTATCCGGGAAGAGTATAATAATACGCGGGGTCGAGTCCATAACTTTTGATGCAACTATCGCGAAAGTTTTCAAAAATATCGGCTAATAACAAGACGTTGATTTTCAGGTACAAATCGCTATACTCGCCTAGCGTTCGAATGGAGAATCGCGTCCAGATGTTCTCGGCGTGCGCGTAATCGCTCTCGGATATAGTTTCACCGGTCAAAGAACTGTAAAATGATTCGCGCGGTGGTAAACATGTATCTTGCAACCTGTCCACAGAGTCGACGTATTCGTACGGAAAGACGCCTTTCCGTGTTAATAAACTGAAATTTTCTGCAGATAAATTTTGAAATTCTGATTTTAAAATTTTGAGTTTGTCTTTGTCTAGATAAGATGCCAATTTGTCGAGACTTGCCGTAAGAAATTTATACGAATCGATAAAACTTAATTTTATATACTTTTTCCAATTGTCTTGTACGAGTTTAACAGTTTTTGTAAACGATATATACTTTTCCTTGGTTATCGGAAGTAATTTCCCCTTCGAACGCCGTAGCTATATCCTCGATAATGAAATGTGCGTCGTAACCGGATAAATTGTGAAAGACTATCGGAATATATAATGATTCTTTGTAATTTAGATTGCAATTTGAGTGCGCGGGACCCCTATATCGTCCGGTCAAATGACAATGATCGCGTACACGTGTATCGTCTTCTTGCGTAAACGGTTTTTCACATATATGACAATGCGTTGCGCTGTGAAATTTTTCCCACTCTTCGAACGTTAAATCTACCATGGGGACATTTGTAGTCATTAAAATAGTCTTAACGCGAATTGCTAAGTTCTTCGGCGAACCACAAAACGCAATCGGCGCTACGGCGAGAATTATAAACGGATAACGAGTCGTCGTACGAACAATACATATAATACGCTATACTAAATACCCGATGGTGCTGGTACGCGTTCTTTTCTTCCTCCTCCATCTTGGTCAAAACGCATTCCAAGTCGGCGTACACGATGAATGGAAGCTGCTCTTTCCTGTTGTAATTGTTGAACGATAACCACTTATCCTTATCGCTCGGTAACCGGATAGCGCAATCGTTCATCTTTCCGCAGTCTACCGTATGTAACTGCAACTTGTCATTCGAACTAAAGTAGTGTAAACATCTGTAAAAGAATATTTAAATTA
Source organism: Camponotus vicinus (assembly GCF_025532165.1). Classification (NCBI taxonomy): domain Eukaryota; kingdom Metazoa; phylum Arthropoda; class Insecta; order Hymenoptera; family Formicidae; genus Camponotus; species Camponotus vicinus. The sequence goes on from NW_028141949.1 coordinate 8,590,170, forward strand.
AAGATTTATGCAATGCATTATATTTTATAATTACATAAATTATTCAAATTATACATACCGATCACAGATATATCTTTGACCGTTGTGTTTGCTCAGTTGCGAGCTCACGAGCCGGGATAAATTTTTGATCCAAGCGAAATGCCCGACGCTGTTGCCGTCTTACACATACAACAGGTTGACGTGCTTATCCCGTTTCTGCTCCGAAAGACGTATCGGAACAATGCTGTTTTCTTTCTCGATGTACACGTTGATCGAAATATCGTTGACAAATTCAAATTTTTTAATCTGATTGACAGTCACTGGAAACTCAATGTCCCGGAGATTCAGCACTGTCGCGTAATGAGGGTACGATGATTCCCGTTCCGCATTCCTTTCTGCGGGATATAGAGCGGCGACCACTGCCCACGCGAAACACGCATTGTCTTTTGATTTTATGTTTATTACCGCTCTCTTCATCACAATCTCCCGCAGCAATTTAATGTGACATCCCGCGCGCATAGGATTATACTTATTTATACTTACAGTCAAATTTAGTATTCGCGACAATGCCCACCCGCTATCGCGTTCCTGAAATTCTTCCAGCGATGCTAGAGTGGGTTCGATAACGCGGCGCTCGTACCACTCGTGTAAATCGGATGTGTGAAAGAGTTCACAGTTTCTCGTATTGGTACTTTTATTTGCACGCTTATCACCCGACACAAATTCACCATTGAATATAGTGTTCACTTTTACACTGTTGTGTCTTCTTATAACGTCTTACACTTGCTCGAGCACGATGTCTTTGGCGTCCTCGAGAAATTGGCGAGGTTCGATGTGATTATAGTTTATCACCGCACCAGTCTATACACGATTGTCGAACGCCGTATCAATCTCGCGCTACACAAGTTCATTTTGATGCGCGCTACATCCGGCACCCGCGTTATTGTCACCACTGTAATTACTACCACTGGGCATAAACTGTCTCTGCAATCGAGTCTTTGCACCTTCGAGTCGCGCGATCCAAGCAATCAGCGATTGTCGATTCCCGATCGATAATCGTGGTCGTTTGATCCGACTTTGCTCTTCCAGCGACTCGATGTACTCGTTGAATCGTTGTAGCCATACAAAATATTCGCCCAAGGTGGCAATTTGGTTGGATTGCTCCACCAGGTCGCGTTCAGTCTGTTCGATGTTCCATTTTATATATAATCACACAATATATATATATATATATATATATATATATATATATATATGTATACTTTAATATTTTCTATACATTTCAAGAGCAATACATTTTTTATCCTTGGTCCATCTCTCTCCATACAGAATTAAATTATATTAAACTCTGAAAATTCAGAATCTGAAATATCACTATCATGCTCACTGAACATTACAAAGATTTCTTATCAAAAAAAATTATTATCAAATAAATGAAATATGTGAAACACTTGCTGAAGCAACCATATTGAACACGTTACATGTAATGCATTCATTTTGCTTTGAAACGTATTACAGTATATGCAAAAATGTTCTTTGGTGCCTGCACCAGTTGATAAAACGAACATTTCGGCATCATCTCGGGCACAGTTGCCTGTTACGTTTAATGACGTTGATATATCTAATCCACTAGATACATTTTCTGAACTATTAACCTCCTTGAGGGAAGCATCTGTTGTTTGATTGATTTCAGTCTGAATTATATTTTCATCAGACGAATTGCTCGATGTTACGTAAGAAGAATTCTTGTCAAGTGTATTTTCTAAATCATTGTTTTGTGTGTTTGCATCATCAACATATTCTGTAATAATATATATATATATATATATATATATTGTTATTCTCAACATATAAATTATAAATTATTAATACATGAGTTATAAAATAAAAAAATATGTATTTTATATGATAATTTTGCTTATTATTATTTTTTAAATAACTATGTACCTTCAGTGGAAACATATTTATCAGATTCGAGAGACTGTACAAGTGTAATATTTGAAGTAATGCATTGTAAATCATTAGAACTGGGTTCATACACCTCAAATTGCATTGTATTTTCATTCCAATCCCAAGACAGTAAGTTATCAGAAATGATTTGGGCAGTATCTAATAAATGATTTAAGTAATTATGAAACTTAATCATACATTTATTATTTAGCATACACCTTCCTTCATTGTTTTTAATATATACTTATATATACTAATATATACCTAATATATACAAAGTATCTATACAAATATTTCAAATTTATATATTAAATTTTTTAAATTTCCTCGAATTTTCAGATATTTTTGTTTAAAATATAAAAAATTAAAGAATTTCTAGAACTTATTTTCAAACAAATTTAT